>NC_084837.1:50701515-53415265 GCF_033115175.1 Lepus europaeus | reverse complement strand
GAGGCACCTGGCTCGTGAGTCTCAGGACGCTTCATGTTCGAACTCAGCAATCTCTCGTGTGATCACCTCTTGAGAGGACCATGGAAGGGCATGTGAGGGCAAGGCAGGCAGTATAGAAACACCAGATGACTGAACAGGGGACGCCACACCCTCTGGTTAGTAAAGGACCTTCAGCCTGTGTTCTGGGAGTGTGGCACTTTCTCTCCTGGTGAGGAAATACACCAATGTCTGTCAAGTGGGGAAACTTGAACTTGCAGCATTCCAGAATCAAAGGAGCCCTGTGAGGCACATTGTAGTGCCTGATCTGACACTAGAAAGCGCTCAGGCCACTTCCATCTTAAGACTCTTCACATTTGTTTTAAAAAGTCCAAACAGACTTACAAAAATGGCAGTTTATTTAAATGAGTGTGTTTATCAAATTAGCCCTTCCCACAGAGACCTAAGTGTGAGTGGGTAATCTTATTTGTAGATCTCATCAAAAGTCTCAAGATGAGGTTCCCAGGGCCCATCCAGAAACCCCCGAGTCTCTTGTCTGGCACTAGGCATAATATGTCAATAATATTTTAAATACTGCACACACCCCTCCCTTCCACCAACTCACCCCTACCGCCCAGTCAAGTAATAAAGAAACCCAGGCTCTGCTCACTCTCTCTCTCTCAGGCTGGTGTTTTATTTGGCTTCCTGAGCCACCTGTCTTGTCTTTTCTTTTTAAGATATATCTGTTTATTTGAAAGGCAGAGTTACAGACAGAGAAAGAGAGAGAAAGGTCTTCCATCTGCTGGTTCACTACCTGAATGACTGAAACAGCCAGTGCTGGGCCCATCCAAAGCCCAGAGCTAGGAGCTTCTTCCTGGTCTTCTATGTGGGTACAGGGGCCCAAACACTTGGGCCATTTCCCACTGCTTTCCCAGACCATCAGCAGGGAGCTGGATCGGCAGTGGGATGCTAGTGCTGCAGGCTGTGGCTTAACCTGCTGTGCTACAGTGCCAGCCCCTCTTTCTCTCTTTTCAAAAGATTTATTTATTTTTATTTGAAAGGCAGAGTTACAGAGAGATGTTCCATCCGGTGGTTCACTCCCCAAATGGCCACAACAGCCAGAGCTGTGCCAGGCTGAAGCCAGGAGCCTGGAGCTCCTTCTGGGTCTCCTACGCGGGTGGCAGGGGCCCAAGCACTTGGGCCATCATCATCTCTCTTTCAAAGGGATGTTTCCTCAACTTAGACACTGAGGTGGCCACACAGGATGTCTGGAATTCTCTCCAACTCAGAATAACATCCATTCTTCCACTTCTAACCTTGACGAAGGCTTGCGGATACTGATGGAAGCAGTATGTATGCTCATATTCCTTTTTTCCCCTTGAGGATTCCTCAGAAGTGTGGAAACGAAGTGAAATTTCTTACAAGTCATACATTCGGCCAAAGGGGCTGGCGACAGGACACAAGGTGTCCGAGTTCCTGTGACCACCCAGTTAAACGGGAGACCTGTAAGACGGCGCCCACTGGCCTGGGATGGCGACCACTCCCGGGCGCGCGCCTCCCTCCTGACTCTGGAAGCTTGTAGGAAGAGAAAACGTGGCCGGGGCCTGCGGGAGAATCCCCAGCTGTGTCCTGCGAGCTCGGACGGCCGGGAGGTGGCACGGAGGGAGGACTCGCCAGGGGGCGCGCCGCACAGCCAGGACCCAGCCAGGAGCGCAACACCCGGTGTGTTTTCAGTCCCGGCGCACGGATGGCACCGCCGGGCGCCGGGACTGCGCGGGTGGGGGAACCCATTCCTAACCCCCCCCCCCCAAACCTCTGCTTCCCTTCTGGGGCTCTGCTTCTATCTGGCGATCCTGAGCCCGACTACGAAAGCTACTTTTCCAGGGCTTTTTCTTTCTGCTCGCCGCCCCCCGAGTCTAGGCAGCGGGTGGCGTGAACTAACAGGGCCTTCGCCCCGCGAGGATGTCCCTCCCTGTCCACCATTGACCCTTCCGGCCTCCAGGGCTTGGGGAGAGGCTTCGGGCAAGGAGAGGCCAGAGAGGGTGGGGTGCTGGAATGCTGGGAATGGGATGCGGGACGGAGGCACTCACGCCTGCGAAGTTTAAACAGACTCCTATGAGAATTCCTGGGTGCAGAGCCCACGAAACTGCCCATCAGAAACAGCAAAGAATTTAAATCACACGCAGCCCAGGGCTTTGCGCTGAGTGGGGCTCGTCGGCAGGTAAGTGGTTCCCACCTGGGGTCCAGGAGACCCCCGGCTTTCCCTCCTGCTCCTTGGAAAGGAACAGCCCGGAGTAAACAGCGCAGGACCCCCGGGGGGCCCGGGAGGCCGCGCTCTGGGGGTGCGACTTCCCCCTGGCTGTCACTTTGGCCCCTATAAAGGGAAAGCGTTCCTGGAGCTACAGCAGGGAAATTGTGTCTCGTCCACCCGAGTGCGCAGGCGACCCGGAGGGCGGGCCAGGAGACCCGGGCGCCCCGAAGTGCACCTGCGAGAGGCGGCGGGCGCGGAGTTCGCGTGGACGCGGCGGCGCGCCTCCGAGGGGCTGAAGCCGGCTCCACGGCACGCTCAGCGCGACTGGGACCCCCGGCTGCAGTCCCTTGTTCTTCCACAGGCTCTGAGCGCTCGCACTCGGTCTCCACTGGGTTCTTCGTTTCTGTGTTGTGTCCTAGTGCCCAGGGTGAGGCAAAGATGGACATCTCCCCCGAGGACATTCGCGCTGATAAACATTTTGGTCACCTCCCGACCCGCCTCCTGGCCGGTGGCTCCTCCTTCGCCTGGGACCCCTGGGACGGGTGAGCCGGCAGAGGAGAGCTCCATCTCTCGTGGAGAAAACTGAGAATCCTGTCGAGCCCCGGGGCCCAGCGCTCCGAGATGAAAAAGTACTAAGAGGGCACATGGGCCGCCGAGGTAGTGTGGCCGAGCGGTCTAAGGCGCTGGATTTAGGCTCCAGTCCCTTCGGGGGCGTGGGTTCGAATCCCACCACTGCCAGCAGTGTATTTTACTCTAGCGAGCTGAAACAAGAGGCTTTGAGACCCGGATTTGAGGAATTTTAGGGCTTGTTGATACAACGTCGTTTGAGATTCGGCGTCTCTATCACACGTTCTTTACGGCTACTGCAAATCGCAAATCTGTCCCCCTCCGACATTTCTCTATTGCAGCTTCAATCGCCGGTTTCCTAGGTAAGATGTTCCGCTTGGGCAGGGGCAGCCGCGTCTCCTGACAGCCCCTACCCGGGCCAGGGAGTTGCACCCGACCTTTCTTACGTCCCAGCGTAGGCTCCGCTGTCGTGTGCCCGCGAACGGCAGCGGTTTGGTCCTTCTCTTCTAAAACGCACGTTGTCGCTGGAGCTTTCCCTTGGGCTGATCCAGGCACCTGCTGGCCCGGAAGACTTCCCAGAAGCGACCCCACCGCCACGGGCACTGCTCAGCAGCGGCAGCCCTGGGCTCCCGAAATACCCTGGTTCGAATCGCGTTACCTTGGTAACCGAACGGGATGGGAGGGTGGATGAACGGATAAAGCCAAAACTCAGTAGGCTTCTTTATGTCACTAGAAGTGGAGAAAGGGCAAGTAAATAATTATTTTGACTTTGCAGATGGTTTTAAGATTTCAAAACACTTCAAAGGGGATCCTTGGCCGACTCCGGGCATCGGAGGGTCTTGGGGTATGAATGGTGATGGCTTAGCCACCCTCCTGCCAAGTAAATCTGCTTACCTTGTCTGAAGCAGCCAGGTGCAAGACCTGTGCAGATGCTAACCCAGTGAGGGGAACAGGAAAGGATACACTCAGCGGTTGTTCTACTGTATTTTTCAGCCACGGAGCCACTGAGTTTGGCTGGGCAGTTCCCTCCAGGAGGAGATTTCCCTGCAGGTCGGGAGGAATCGAGGAAAGGGAGCCGAGAACTTGTGCTCTGCAAGAACTAAGGTCTTGGCTGTCTTCGTGCCACTTTGAGAGTCTGTCTTCCTTCTTATACCTGTCCCTTTCCTCCCTTAAACTCCTTTTCTGTGACCTCCCAGATGGTTCCCATTTCCCTGTGGGGACTCCTCCAAACCAGTCCCCTTCACTTTTACCCACCTCTCCCCAGGAAACACCTGGGACCCCAAGGCCTTCACAAAAAAGCCTGCTCCCGCCCTGGCCCACACAGAAATGGAGACATCAGGTTTGCTTTGTGCCTGGGGCCCGGTGGCAGGGGATGAGGAGGAGGTGGAGGAGAAACTTCAGCATCAGTGGATACATTGGACAACTTCCACGGTTTCCAAGTCACAATCCTGTTCCCACAGAGATGGAATAATTTCTCCACAGGGCAACTGTGCTGTCTTCCAATGTTTCTTTTTCCTTCTTCCTGAAATTTAATTCTTTGCTTTATCCTGAGATTCATCTTAATTTTTGTACTTCTGTTCATCTTCCTCTATTGGCTCTCAGAATGACCCGATCTCTCTAGTTTGATACTTTTAACTGCATAGAGAGTTGTTGCTGTGGATTCGTTCTCAGAGGAGGAGCGTGGTGGGGGCAAGAGGTGCGGAGTCACCACACGGAGTCACCACACAGACCCCCGGGAGTTGGGTGAAAGTGGGCTAGAGGCGAGCAGCCTGCAGACTCGTTTCAGTTGGTACAGCAGCTTAAATAGCTGAGGCAGCTAATCCGGTCAAGGGGAGGTTTATGCCCTAACCAATCACAGCCTGTTGCCAGGCAGCTTCTTTGCCAGGTGGGTTCCAAAGCCATTTCCTGAGTAACTGAAACTCGCTTGCCAGTGGCCATCTTAGCATGGCCTTCTCATTTCACCACAGAGAGTGTCTCCCGTGAGGCCACCACCTGCACCCAAAGGAGAGTAAGCCTGGGACCCTGCTGCCACTCCTCCCTCTCCCACCTCTCCCTGGTCAGGCCCCTTCCCAGTGTTCTCCTCATTCTCCAGTATGCCAGCACTCCCTGGACTCTCAAGAGCACTGCGCGGAGTGGCTTTGTCTGTGTAGCCCACGCCCTTGCAGTACCCTCACTGCCCCTTCGCTTTAGCCGACTCCATCCCCTTGGATGTTTGCTTGCTGCTGTCTCCAGTCCTTCATGCCACTCACCCTCCACCTGCTCTTTTCTGCCTCCATCACCTTTGCCACCACCAAACTGGTCCTGAACCCCTAACCTTCCTTCTGTCCCCTCTTCTTATTCCTCTTGACAGTACTTGATAAAGTCTACATCCAGGGCATTAGGGGCTGGGGCTGGGTTTCTTGTCCCCAGGGATGTGATTGTTGGATTGTAAGGTCAGCATGTGCTTCACTGTGTAAGAAACTGTCTTCCATGAGGGCACAGAGTATTTTTGAACTTCTTTTGTAAAATAAAAAAGAAGTTTTTAAAAAATATAACATATACAGCTGGTACATCCCCAAAAATACATACAACTATAAAGAATATCAGTCACTCACAATAAACATGTTATGGCATATTATACCTTTTCATCTTAAATAAATTTCTAGAAGCAGAAATAGAATTTTGATCACATATATGTCTTGATTTATAATGTCCAGAAAGTAATGACATTCTACAAGAACCTCCTTGTCACTGTGTCCTTGTATGAGATATTAATACATTCTAATTATTGTGGAAATAATAGCCCCTTGTTTTAATCAGTATTTCTTTCCTATTACTGAAGGAATATTTTCTATATGCATATTTAACCATTTGCACTGTTTTTCTCTGTGTTGTTTGCTACAACCTTTCAAAGGGCCGTCCTTTCTAAAGTATTGCTCCTTAAACCCGGATTCATTCTAAAATGAATGATTCAAGGTTCATGAAAATATGTAGGAGTGTCATCTAATATTCAGTTGATGTTAGCTAGCCTGAACGACTAGGAGATGAAAGATTCAAATCTAAAAGGGGCGTCATTAAATCACATCTTCTGAGTAAATCAAATTACATCTGAACCATTTACATCGGGACCACGAGGAGAACATGGAAAATTAAGGTTCATAGTCAGCAAAAGGCTATTCTTCACTGCCTGAAAGCAGAAGCAAATGTTTCGTGGTCATTAGGTTAGGAGGAAATAAAACCTTCTGGGGACTCAAACAAAAGTTCCAAGAAGTTCCTTCGAGCCGGAGTCGAACCAGCGACCTAAGGATGACAGCAGTCCAACACCTACAGTCCTCCGCTCTACCAGCTGAGCTATCGAAGGACACGATAGAGTGCCCCTGGCGTGCGTTTTTGTGCAGGAGGCAGCGGCTAGCGCGGTCTGGGCTCTTTGTAGTTGAGGCTCGCCCTCGAGTTCAGGAGGTCCTTATAGACACGGACCTACAGCGAACGGAGCCCTGAGAGCAGCCCTGCAACGGCAGGACTGGAGGTCTGAGTCCGAGACCCCGAGATGCGAGCGCGACAGCAGCCACCCGGGCCGGGGAGAACCTCGCCGGAGAAACCTGCGAGCCGGTTTTCACGCCAGGAGCCCGGGAGAATCCGCGGCACCGGGAAAGCTTCAGGGCTCCTGGCCACCAGCGGGTCTTGGGTCTGCAGCAGGCACAGAGCTGCGGATCCCACCAGCGCCAGGAGAGCCTCTGCCCACTTGGTGAAGGGAACCAACTGCGCTCGTTCGTCCCAGATCTCCAGGATTTGACTTCCACAGACAGATCAAAGGCTCAGCCTTCCCTTCGTCTGCTTTATCAATAAACAAAAAACCTAAGGACTCCCATCTGTAGGCAGGAAAAGAACGCGCCCTCCACGAGGCCCCAGCGAGATTCGAACTCGCGACCCCTGGTTTACAAGACCAGTGCTCTAACCCCTGAGCTATGGAGCCGTTATACAGCCCATTTTCCAGGATAGAATCCGTCAAAATTATCAAATCATAGCTACATGGTATTTGCATCTAAACAGATTTGTTACACAGTTAAGATGGAAAGGAACCGTCCTTTTATGAGTGGGAAAGGACCTCCTCCTGGCCCGGGCCCAGTCTGCAATGTCAGTCCCTGGGTGGGCTGACGGCCGGCCGGGCTCAGGCCGCACGAGCCGTGCAGCTGGGGTCTCACCGGGGCAGGAGCGCCGGGCCCGGCGGCGGCGTCCTTCTTCCCCACCGGCCTGGGGTCTTAGGAAAGTAACTGTCGGCCAAGCTGCGGGCTGTGTTTTTCAACGGCGGCGGCTCTCTGCAGGCACAGGGCGCTTCCCGCCCCCGGGAGCGTGGGGGCGGAGGCGGGGCGTGCGTCCAGACCTCCCCGGGCCAGCCAGGGAGTCCAGCTCGGGCACAGACTCCCCTGGGTTCCGGAAGCAGAGCTGCCCGGAAGAGACCAGCCCTTCCCTGGACCCTGCGCGGGGCCTAGGCCGGGGGTGCTGACCCAGGAGGAGTGGCGGACGCCAAGCTGGCGGGGTCAGGTGGGGCCTCTCTCTGTTTTGCTTTTTCCTCTGCTCTTGGCCTGCCTGGGAGCCGGGCACCCCGTCCACCTGTTCACTGGGTTTCCCGCACGTGCCGGGAACCGTGCTCACCGTGAGCCCTGTGACCCAGCCAGGCACTGCTCCGTCCTAATTAAAGCTACAGCCGAGAGCTCGCGTCCCCAGGCACACGCGGCCGTAGAGCCAGGCTCTTCCCCACCCCCGCGTCCCGGCCCAGCCAGGTTTTTGGTGGAGGAGAGGTAAGTTTCTTCTATGGAAAGCTATCAGAAGGGAGCAACTTTCCCCCTTGGGCACCCCCTGAGAGGTGCCCTGAAACCAGACCTGTAATATAAAGTTCAGCGGGTAAAGCTGAAGGAGGCGAAAGCCCCGTGCGACCTAGGAAGTGTTGTGCTGAATGGACCAGGGCGGTGCCTCCTACGTACGGCTCAGGCCCCCTCTTCTGCCGCTGCTGCCAAACCAGTAGTTATCCCTGGACCCTCCAGCCCCAGGCCTCCGGAGCTGGTTCCGGCCCGACCCATAAGGCGGTGTGCGCAGGCTCTCCTCGCAGCTCGGCCTGAATCCTGCCATGGGCATTTCCACTTGCGGCACGCCCTGGCCCAGGCCTGCAAGACTCGCTCGTCCTCGCTCAGGGAGCCTGGAGGAGATGAGTGTGGGGAAGTGCACGGGTGTGCTAGGCCTCGCAGGCTGAGCGAACACGCGGAGGGAAAACTCAGCTCCCAGCTGTGGCTCGTTGGTCTAGTGGTATGATTCTCGCTTTGGGTGCGAGAGGTCCCGGGTTCAAATCCCGGACGAGCCCTGATCCTTTTAACTCTTGGCCAGCCGCTCTTAGTCGCCTAGGCCGGCCAGGCCCACCGATCTTGAATCCTCGACCAGTCTCCGGATCACAGTGATGAGCAAGTTGGTCCGCTTCTATCCAAAGCTTGCAGGAACAGAGACCACCGGGGTAAAGGCCCTGTGGGAGATGGGGTGTTCGCCCTTCTGAGTCAGCAGGCTCGTTGGTCAGGCATCGACCTCTTACCGGGCACCTTCTGCAGGGAGGGGAAAAAAAAATCTGCGCTTCTCACCGGGCCGCTTGGCATGGAGATGACCCGGAAGGGCGTCACAATGCGGGGCAGAACCCGCGTCCTGAGGCTCTGGTCTCCCTGGTGACCCCGCGCGTGGTGCGGCTCCGGCCTGAGCAGCTGCTGGCTCAGGGAGACCCTCAGCCCCCAACCATGGCAGGCGCCGGGCCAGCGGCCTCCAGGCAGGGGCTCTGCCCTGGAAACGCTGGGGCTCCATGTGCACTGCCTTCGAAGTGAGAGCCGAGGGACATTGCCTGGGTGTTTTCCAAAACGCACCGTAAGAGGGAGAGTCATTTTTGTTATTTCCAGCAAGAAACGTGCTAGTCCTTTCTAAACCGCCTGTGCACGGGATGTTCGGCCTTTCCGTTGTTCTGATTAGTCTTGGAGAGAAGGGGTTTTGTGGCTGGCGACTGAAGGGAACCCGCCACGATGGCCTGACTTCCAGGCTGGTGGTCCATTCGGAAAGGTGATGTGGCCGAGGCCTGGGACTTTGTGTTTGCCGAATGCCTACCAGTGGAGACGCCCTTTGAGAAGTTGGATTTAAAGTCTGAGTTCAGGAATAAGATCCAAACTAAAGAAAGGGTTTTCAGGAATCCAAACCACAGGGCAGGGGTGAACACTGGCTTGGGCCAGAGCACACTGGGAAGAGAATTCACAGAGAGGTGAAGGGCAGAGCCCTGGTGCTCATCAGTGTGTAAAGCTGGAGGAGTCTTGCTGCGGTCCAGCCTCGGCAGGTCCAGGGCATCCCGAAGGAGGCGAGGCGTCGGTGAGAAAAGGAGGAGGTTTAGGTGGCAAGGGAAGGCATCATTCTGCCGTTCCTGCTCATAGCTTTATTTTATACTCTTTTTACACATACTTTTTATTAAGCCTACTTCCTCCCAAGCCTCTATTCTTTCTGGGAAAGAACACATCACAAGTGATCGTCTATGTGTAACCTTTCTCTGTTAATTTTGTTTTGTTTCATTTTCCTTTCATGGCCTCATCATAACCTCCCCATTAATCTTTTCTCTCTTCATAGTGGATGCGTCAGCTACATGGAACTTGCTTAACTTGTCTAAAGGTGCTAGATAAAAGGTCCAAGATTTTATAGGTTAATCGATTTATTTTAAGATGTTAAAACTGGGGCCCTGCGCCATGGCTCACTTGGCTAATCCTCCACCTGTGGCGCCAGCATCCCATATGGGCACTGGGTTCTAGTCCCGGTTGCTCCCTTCTGGTCCTGCTCTCTGCTGTGGCCCGGGAGGGCAGTGGAAGATGGCCCAAGTGCTTGGGCCTCTGCACCCGCATGGGAGACCAGGAGGAAGCACCTGGCTCCTGGCTTCGGATCGGCGCAGCACCGGCCGTAGCGGCCATTTGGGGGGTGAACCAACTGAAGGAAGACCTTTCTCTCTCTCACTGTCTGTGACTCTACCTGTCAAATAAATAAAAATCTTTTTTTAAAAAAAGTGAATAATAAAGATGTTAGAACTGTATAAAGTTCTAATGATTATGTCCTATCTAACGATTATCTATTTTTAAGGTAAATCACACCCCCAACAGGTGTGTTTTTATAAAACCTATTCCATTGGCTAATGTAAGAGTTCCTTGTTCCTTTGTTCTACATTTCCAAGCAGGGGCATAACGTCCTAACCTTTGTAAGAATGGCAGTGCTTGTGCATCAGTCCACCTGCTGTAATATTAACTACGCACCTACCATTCTCGTCATGCACTGCTGTGTGAGGCAAGGAGCGGTCTGTGGGAACAAGCACCTGCCTGCTCCTTCTGTTCTGTTTTCTCATAAAGCTCATTACTCGTGTTCCTAGTAATATTTTGCTCTAGACAAATTTTGGGAGATTCCCCTCTTATTTCTCCTGTCACCTCCTGTAACAACAATTTCGCTTACATTGATATCCGTGATTCCCACACCCAAACCCAATGATTACATCATTGTTAAGCCTGATAAAAACAGCAAAGAAGGCTTCAGCTGCATCAGGGGCTTCCTGCTTTGCGGAGTTCCCCTCCTCCAGCTGGGACTTTGTCATGCAGCGTGGATGAGTCGCTTCCGCCAGTCTCAAGGACAGTCAGTCACTTGCTCTGACTACTGCTTGGATTGGTTGTACAGGGGCTAGAGGCCGTCTTTACCAGCATTGGAAGTAGCAGGTTTACAGAGCAGATTGCATAATGAGGGGGTAGGTATGGACCTGTAGGCAAATAATTCTAGAAGCTTCACTGTGAGGGGAGTGACTACATGAACAGACTACATGTCTGACTCCGAGGTTTTAGGGCAACTCTTGTCTGGTGAACTGGCTTTCCAGCCTGGAGCAGCTCAGGCCTAATTTTAACTAGTATCAATTTGTGAGCCAGCCCATTTGTCTCTTCTGTGTAATAGGTTCAGTCTTAAGTTTCAATGATAATACTCTTTTATTCTAGCCTTCCTGTTGTTTCTTTTTGAAAGCTGCCTGTTTTTGTCATTTTGACTTATCATGCTCTGATGTTTCATTTCTTTAAACACTCTTAAATTATAACCTTTGTCTAATGGTTATATGAAATGCTCTTAAAGTCTGTTTATTATCTGCTATCTCTTGTTCTTAGAGTTCTGATTCCTTCTGTTTTTTTAAAATATAAGTTTTATTGGTACAATTCACTGACTTAAAGCATACCTTTAAATGATTTTTAGTTGTTTTACAGAGTTGTGCAACCATCATAACAATTAATTTTAGAACAATTTTATCACCTGTAAAGAACTCCTGAACCTCTTAAAAGTTACTTCCCACTTTCTCACAACACTCCCTCAAGGTCCTGGGAAATCACTAATCTGCTTTCCATGTGTATAGATTTGTCTATTCTTGTTATTTCATATAATGGAAGCATACAATATATCATCTTTTGCTTGGCAGTTTCATCCATGTTGTATCAATACTTCATTCCTGTTTAATGTCAAATTTTTGTGTAGATATAACAGTTTTTTCATCCACTGAGTGGTTGTTTCCACTTTTTTACATTATGAATACGGCTATGAATATCATACAGACATTTTTGCATGGACACAGAAGTTCTCACTTCTCTATGAATATATACCTAGAAGTGGAATTCTTATGGTAACTCTATTTTGAACTTTTGAGAAACTGCCAAGCTGTTTTGTAAAATAGTTGTGCCATTTGACATTCCTACCATTGGTGTATAAAGTTCCAACTTCTCTACCTCTTGACCAATGCTTGCTATTATTTATTTTGTGATTGTAGACAACTTAGTGGCTGAAATGGTATCTCACTGTGGTTTGATTTTATTTTCTCTGATGACTAATGATGTTGAGCATTTTTTCATATGCTTATTGCCCTTTTGTACATCATCTTTGGAAAAATGTCTATTTGGTTCTATAAAAATAATGTGAACATTGAACAATTATTAATAATTGACTTATTTTCTTTGCATTATTTTGTGATTTTTTAGAGATTTATTTATCTATTTGAAAGGCAGAGTTACAGAGAGGCAGAGGCAGACAGAGAGAAAGGTCTTCCCTCCGCTGGTTCACTCCCCAGATGGCCACGACAGCCAGAATTGAGCTAATCCGAAGCCAGGAGCTTCTTCCAGGTCTCCCACAGGGGTGCAGGGGCTCCAGCGCTTGGGCCATCTTCTACAGCTTTCCCAGGCTCATTAGCCAGCAACTAGATTGGAAGTGAAGCAGCCAGGACTCGAACCAGTGCCCATATGGGATGCTGGCACTGCAGGCGGCGGCTTTACCTGCTATGCCACAGCACTGATCCCTAGATGTTTTTATATATTGTATATCTATCCCTTTTCAGATATATGATTTGCAACTATTTCCTGCCATTATGTAGAACATCTTTGTCACACTTTATGGTATTCTTTGAAGCAGAAAAGTTTTTCAATTGGATGAAATATCTTGTATATGTTATTATTTTGGCTTTTGAGCATATGTCCAAGGAGCCTTTATTTCAAGGAGCCTTGTGCTATCTGTGTTTAGGGTAAGACTTTCCTGAAAAGTTTTGGGTAATTCTGCCTGTGAGTGTTATTAGTTTGGAACAGTACTTTTATTAAGACATTAGCTTGAGGTTTTCCAGATAACACAATTTTATCCTTGAAGGCAGAACTTCAATTAAAGGTTGAAAATTTAAGAAAAAAATGGCTGACTTTTTTCTTAAAGAAGAAAATCCTGTTTTTCTTCCTGTCAGCGTGGGAAAGTTTTTCTAATCTACCTTTATCACTGACTAGTCCTATTAGGGTTCTAATTGTATGAGGAAGACTTAACAGCAATGATTATTAACAGCCAAGATCCTTTTTAGAGGAGTTTAACAGTAACTCTCAGGGAGGTTGCCATTACCTGTTCATCTGCCTTTCTCCTTCACTTAACTATTTCTTGGGCCCACTCTGCTCACCAGGCTCTGTTCTAAGAATTTGAAATACATACTTATTGTCAGATTCCTCTTCACTTGTGATCTATGGGAATAGCCTCTATTTTCTCGACACTTTAGCCCTCTTTTAAATAACGTATTTAAATACGTATCTTGATAGGTTTTGTAACCATTTTTTTCAGGCTCTCGAGTATACCATATGGCTGGAAAAGCACATTTGTCTCTCACGGTTACCATCTCTGGATGTCCTGGTTGCTATTGGTCACCTTACCTACTTTTGCATCTTAACTGACTTTTTTTCCATTTCTTCCACTTGTACTCTTTCTCTGCACTGAAGTAGGAGTTTACTTTAAAAGCATCCATTTGTTATGCATGGTCATCTTTTTTTATTTTTTCACTTTCTCAGGTCCACAAAATAATATTCAATGTCCTTTTCTGTTAGGCCCCAAATTTACTTTCCAGCCTCATTTTCTACCACTTCCTCTGTGCTTTCCACAATCCAGCCAAATTAGACTACTGGGCACCTGGAAAACACTGCACATTCTTACATTTCAGTGTCTCGCTGTATCTACTCCTTGTGGTCAGTAGGCCCCCTTCTGCCTATCTCACCTGTGGAAAAACGCCGTTAGATCTAACACACGTGAGAGCTGTTCTCGTGAGCCTTCCTTAAGCCCACAGAATTGACTTATTTCTTGTGTTCCACCTTCTTTTCAGTACCAAGTAATGATCGAGTGTCTGCTACATGCCAAGTGCCTTGACCACTGACGCTCAGTGGTGAGATAAACAAATCCTTTCCATTCTCAGGGGCATTGGAATACACAGTCTGATTTAAAAACTGAAATAACGCTCCAGGGGAAAGGAAGGCATTCCCACAAAAGCTGTAACAGAGAAATAAAACCTGAACTTGAGTGGAAGGAATGGAAAATTAAAGAGGATGTAGTGCGTGAGAAGGTGTCTACACCTCTGAAGAAGATGCATTCCTGGCAGGAGAGAGGAGGCCCCCGAAGGCCAGGCTACAGGGATGTGACTGTCAAGAACAGTGTGTTGTAAGAAATGCGCAGAAGGTGCTCAGCAAGTTGAGTTGTGGCCTCAGAGATTATCATCATATTTTGGAATTCATCTTAACACAGCGGAATGCTATGGAAAATACTTTAAGTGGCCAGTGTTAGAACAAATGATTGTGATGTCACCAAATATGCTTATGAAAACATCAATTAGATTGCAGTGGAGATGAAGAGAATTTGATGAATTTGAGAGCTACTTAGTGAGGCCAGGTCTTGGTGTAGATTGAATAAAAAAGAATGAACTGATCAACTTCTGAGTTTTCTGATTTATGGAAAGGATTCATTGCTTTTCCTGAGACAGAGCCCAAACAAAGATGACCAAGACTGAGAGGGGAAGGAAACGGCAAGTCTGGTCCTGGGCATGCTGAGTTTGAGAAACATCCACGGAGTTGTCATGTAAGCAATGAACAGAGATTAGGCTTAGAGATGGAAATTTGATAGCCGCAAGTGGATAGTTTTTAAAATTGTAGTCCGGGTGAAACTTACTCGGCAGAAGAAAAGAGTCTGTAGGATTGTACTTTGTGAAAATCTGATGTTATTTTTTAAAAGATTTATTTATTTATTATTTGAAAGACAGAGTTACAGAGAGGCAGAGGCAGAGAGAAAGGTTTTCCATCCAGTGATTTGGACTTGAACCATCCTCTACTGCTTTCCCAGGCCACAGCAGAGAGCTGGATTGGAAGTGGAGCAGCCAGGACTCAAACCGGCGCCCATATGGGATGCTGGCACTGCAGGCGGCGGCTTTATCCACTGTGCCACTGCGCTGGCCCCTACTTAACTTTATAAGGGAAGAATTGTGAAAGAAAACAAGCAGAAAAAGAGCAACTGGAAGTGAGAGAAAAGAAAGCAAGTGTGGCCCCAGGAAAGCCAAAAAACAAGAACATTCAAAGACCACCCTGACAATTTCATATAAGAGACAAAGATCAAGTGTGCCAAGTGCTGTCGAGATTAATATGGAGAGGGGCTGGTGCTGCAGCATAGTGGGTAAAGCCGCCACCTGCAGTAGCGGCATCCCATATGGGCGCCAGTTCTAGTCCCGGCTGCTCCACTTCCAATCCAGCTCTCTGCTATGACCTGGGAAAGCAGAAGAAGGCCCAAGAGATTGGGCCCCTGCACCTGCATGGGAAGACCTGAAGGAAGCACCTGGCTCCTGGCTTTGGATTGGTGCAGCTCTGGCTGTTGCGACCAACTGGGGAGTGAACCATCAGATGGAAGACCTGTCTCTCCTTCTCTCTGTGTGTGTAACTCTGACTTTCAAATAAATAAATAAATCTTTTAAAAGAAGAGAGAGAGATTACTATAGAGAATTAAAAATACTTGATGGACTTAAATTTATTGGTATTGATGACATTATTAAGAATTTATGTGTGCAATGGTACAAACAGAAAGCTTTTCTACTTCTCTAGCATCTGGTGCCTTACCTTGCTTGTATCTAACGGTAATGCAAAATTCACATCAACAGAGGTGAAATCTTAGGGGAAAATACTTATAAATAAATATCAATAAACAGAATATTTCTATTTTGTCATTTATTAAACTAAAAACCTTCATACACACATAAGTTTGTATCCTTGCTACACACATACACATGCACATACCCTACGTGTATTATCATACAATTAAGGTAATAGAACTCATAATTACATGAGTGGCCTACTTTGGTCTTAACAAAACTTCAGGCAAATTCATCTCATTTTGGAGTTTGAATGAAGGTTGTTTGTCATATTACCTTTATAGGAAGTCAAGAAAGTACATGTGGCTTCCCTGTTGACTCTATAAGTTCAAGTTGATTAGTCAATGTACTATTATATCAGCACATATGTTATGGGAATGACTAATTTCACCATCACGTAATCAAAAATCCATCTTAATCTTGGAAAAGTGAAATATCTATATATTTTTTAAGGATTTATTTATTTATTTGAAAGGCAGAGTTACAGAGAGGCAGAGGCCGAGAGAGAAAGAGAAAGAGGTCTTCCATCTGTTGGTTCACTCCCCCAAAATGACCAGAACGGCCAGAGCTGGGTCAATCTGAAGCAGAAGCCAAGAGCTTCTTCTGGGTCTCCCATGTGAGTGCAGAGGCCCAAGAACTTGGGCCATCTTCCAGTACTTTCCCAGGCCACAGCAGAGAACTGGGTGGGAAGTGGAGCAGCTGGAACTCGAACTGACATCCATATGGGATTCCGGTACTACAAGCAGCGGCTTACTCTCTACACCTCAGCACCAACCCCAAAACATCTATTTTTTAAATTATTCTTGCTTATTTTACGTCCAGGTATTTTGATTAGCCCATTAAACAAATCTATAGGCACATTTATCTTTTAGAAAATGAATATAAATTCATACTCTCAGATGAACTACAAAGTACACATCTCCTTCTTTATTTTGCTTCCTGAGAAGGTTTTTATTGTGGTATTTCTATTCCTAATAATGCTCAATTATCAAATATTTTCTGTTACATTTTATTAAGAAAACGCTATTTTCTTACAGTTATTTATAGGTTCATAATGGTCTTATTACATTTTTTTTAAAAGATTTATTTATTTAAAGTCAGAGTTACACAGAGAGAGAAGGAAAGGCAGGGAGAGAGAGAGGTCCTCCATACGTTGGTTTACTCCCCAAATGGCAACAATGGCTAGAGCTGTGCCGATCTGAAGCCAGGAGCCAGGAGCTTCTTCTGGGTTTCCTACATGGGTGCAGGGGCCCAAGCACGTGGGCCATCTTCTACTGCTTTCCCAGGCCATAGCAGAGAGCTGAACTGGAACTGGAGCAGCCAGAACTCAAACCAGTGCCTGTATGGCAGCAGCTTTACCCACTACATCACAGCGCTGAAAACTAAGTAGGTTTTAAGGCAATTCTTCATCACCTCTCTAGGCAACACTTCTATATCACTCCAGAAGAGTTCTTTTCCTTCCTCAAATCACTGGTCATCCTTCCATTGCATAAGCACTCAAATATCTTTCAGAATAGAAATGTTTAGTTTGTATTTGTACATATTATCAGTGGAACTGGATGAAAGCACTAATGTTTTCCATGCCCAATGAAGCTTTGTGGCTACCTCCTTCGATGCTAATACTCAGCTTGATAATTTCACAGCACTATTTTGAGTTTAGTATGCTGTCCATATCTTGAATTTTATGATTTTTTAACATGGTCCCTATACACACAATCACATTCCAACGTAGCACTGATTCCTGCTTAATGAGTGAAAGGCTCTGTGAAAGCTTCAGCAAGAGAACACACTAGAAAGGGTAAACCGGTTCTCATGTGATCGCCAATGTCTTTTTGTAAACCCCTTTATCTTCCTCTTTCCCTTGAATTACTATTTGTCTCTTACACTTCCCTTCTAAAGTTCAAGAGATTAAAAACAATTTGTTAGTCACTTCAGCATATATTTGGGTATCACAGGGCCCAACAAAGATGTTTAACAAACCTTGTTAATGAGTGGATAAATAAATGAATATTTGTCCCTAATGTTTTCAAGGGCAGTACAAACAGGAATCCCAAAATCCAGCGAAGTAGATAAAATTGACCACAAAGTCTAGTTTTTGGTAGATGACAACAATAGTTGGCATTCTTAACTCTTTGAATGGCAAAGTCCCTCATCTCAATCCGAAATTTAATGAAAACAGAAAATTTGAGACAACATATATAAGAATGTATAAAGTTGAATAAATGAAAGAAACATAATCCTGCAACAAAATGAGTGATATCTTTAACTCATTTTTGTGATAAAATACAGATTAGAAAAACACATTAAATACTATATTATTCAAGAATCCCTCATTGATCTGCCTTCCCAAAGGCACCTACAGTCATCATAGAGAAGTAACAAAGTGATTAAATTTTTTTGTTAAATTTTTATTTGACTGTTTTCTGGTGGTGAGTATAATTTCTTCTGTAAAGTGTATACAAAAATATCCAGACAATCTATTTTTATTTTTTATGATTATAGGGAAAATTTTCTTGAAACTGTTTTGACTTGCATAAACAAAAGGAAGGCTCTGAGATAATCAGTTTTAAATTTTTTTTTTATTTGACAGGCAGAGTTACAGACAGTGAGAGAGAGAGAGAGAGACAGAGAGACAGAGAGAAAGGTCTTCCTTCTGCTGGTTCACTCCCCAAGTGGCTGCAATGGTCAGAGCTGCGCTGATCTGAAGCCAGGAGCCAGGTGCTTCCTCCCAGTCTCCCATATGGGTGCAGGGGCCCAAGCACTTGGGCCATCCTCCACTGCTTTCCCAGGCCACAGCAGAGAGTTGGACTGGAAGAGGAGCAACCAGGACTAGAGCTGGTGCCCATATGGGATGCTGACTCCAAGATGGTCAGTTTTTAACTTTGAGAAGAAGGCACACCCAGATAACTCTAAATATTGAATTAAAGCTATGGATCCTCTTCCCAGACAAATGTAAATATATGCAAACATAAAATTTAGGTACCTATGGGGTTTATAGATTTTCTAAAAACCATCCTTAGATTTCCTAAGTAACTATGGGCCCTTAGGTTATGATCTTACAGATAGGAAGTTCTTACAAAATGATGGTGATGTTGATCATGATATATAAGGAATAATATGGATTGTTATTAGGCATGATATAGAATCAAGACATTTTACCTGAAAGAGAAAGGATAGATTGCATGATTTTGGAGCTCTCTAGTGATTCCAGAATTCAGTTCTTTGGAGAAGTCCATGATGATGATGGAGAGAAAAGTACAACGGAGACTGTTGAGACTTAACACTGATTACTGAGTCTCTTCACTTTCACTTTCCTGTTTTCTTATGGAAAGTCTTAGCAAGTAAAAGATTTCCTAAATATTCCATTGCTATCTTTCTAAACATATCTTTTAAGGCTTCCTGGACACCCTCATTGCGCAAGGCATAGATGAATGGATTTAGCAGTGGTGTCACGAATGTGGTTATCACCGTCACTGACCAGTTGGATTCCACAGAGCCGCTCTGGGAGGGCCGCACATAGAGAAAAATGGCACTTCCATAGAAGAGGGTCACCACCATCAGGTGGGAAGTGCAGGTTGAGAAGGCCTTCTGGCGGCCTGAGGCAGAGGGGATGCGCAGAACAGCCCGGATTATGTGGCCATAGGACGCAGCTATGATCACCAATGAGGATACAATGACAAGAGAGGCCAGGGCAAAATCTGTCTTCTCCAGCTTCTCGGTGCTTGTGCATGCTAGACGGAGCAGTGGGCCGCTGTCACAGAAAAAATGCTGCACCACAGCACTCTGTTTGCGGAAAGGAAGCAAGGCCACAGCCACGGTGGGACCGAGCACAGGGAGGAGGCCCCCCATCCAGCAGGCTAAAGCCACACGAAAGCACACAGCCCCACTCATGAGCAAGGGGTAGCGCAGAGGGTGACAGATGGCCAGATAGCGGTCCACAGACATAACAGCCAACAGCAGGAACTCAGAGGCCCCAAGACAGAAGTAGAAATAGAATTGGGTAACACATGCAGCAAAGGAGATAGTGTATTGTCTTGAGAGGAAATTGTTCAGCATCTTAGGAATGATGACGGAAGTGAGTAAAATCTCTAGGCAGGACAGGTTACCCAGGAAGAAGTACATGGGGGTCTGCAGACGAGTATCAACTCCTACCACACCCACGATCAGTACGTTGCCTGTCAGAGTCAGCAGATAGACAAGAAGAAACACAGAAAACAGTTCCACTCTTGTGCCATTGAGATTTGGGAAGCCTGCCAGGATGAATTCTTTCGCACTATTACTCTGGTTACAGCCAAGAACCATTTTCTTTTCCACCTGTGTGACAATATGAACATGATCACGGAGAAAGCAGCTCCTCTCTTCTATCCAGAAACTTCTTTTATCATAGCATGGCACAAGTAGCCCCACTTTCTCCAGCTGCACATCTTGTTAAGATTTGAAGCACCTGAGGTCGTCATGTGCGCAAATTTATGTTTGCAAAGACTAGTCCTACTAATTGTAATTTTTAAATTTAATTTAATTTGAAAGAGAGACAAACACAGAGAGAGCTTTCCCATTTACTGATTCACTTACCAAATGCCCACAACAGCTGGGGCTGAGTTAGACTGAAGCCAGGAGCTGAGAACTCATCCAGGTCTCCCATGTGGGTGACAAGGGTCCACCCACTGGAGCCATCGCCACGGCCCTCCCAAGGTGCACATTAGCAGGCAGTTGAATCTGAAGTGGTAGCAGGACTCAGTCCAGGCATTCGATGCAGGTGTCTCAAGTGGCAGTTTAACTGTGCACCAAACACCAGCCCCTTATGAAGCATAGCTAAAATTTAGAAGTAAAGAAGCCAGGAAAATCGATTTTTCAGATATCCTGTTTTTAGATCTTAACTAATGATACTCCATTATTATAATAATATGACGAAGAGCTCAGTTGGGCAAAAATACCAGAAAATTAATTTCTCATTCAACCAGGATCAGAAGTTGAGCCAGACTCTCTCTAGCTTTGAATCCCTGCATCTCTACTTCCTGGTTGAGTAGCCTTGGAAAAGTTACTTAACCTCTCTGTTCCTTAATTTTGGAGAACACTAAGGAGCGAGAGAAACAATAGCAAAAAATTCGAAGGACTTTACAGCACTCAACTAACAAATGCTGCACACAGAAAGACTTGGGTTGTACATTAGGATATGAGAATCTAGACTTGACTTGCTACTATCCTTCAAGACTATCAATGAATCCAGGCCATTAGTACACCTATTACCTGAAGTTACCCTTTTCATGGAGAATTTCACCAACAATCTAAGAGTCTAACTGAATTTAGATTTTCATTAAGTGCTTGAATTTTTAAAGCTAGTGTACTATGGGAAAAAATAATAGGAATAAACCACATTGATTCATTTGATCAATTGTTACTCACTCTACTTTAGTGTCAATTCCAAGTGAAATATTCTGTGGAATGTTAAATTTTCCAGTCCAGGACAACTACCCTATTGAACTACCAATCCAAGGCCCTTTCCAAAATGTGGGCCCTGGTAGATGATTTGTCAGAGACAGAATTAAGAATTCCTGGCTGTGAAATGAGAAATGAAATTCTTACCTTTTGATTCAGGTCCTTCTAGTTCAGAAAACCAAACGACAAGTTAGAAAAATTGAACCGATGATATTTAGAAACTTGTTTCTAAAAATGCCTCAGTTAACCAGGAGAATGCTGGTCTTCTTAGCCATGCAAAGCCAAAGAATTGCTCTTAAGACCCTTGGTTCTCTGCCAACCTGCTTGTTCGCTAGTGTACCTCAACAGTCTTTGTTTCCTGCAAACATTAGGCTCTTAGAAATTCTCACCTGTGGGACCCACAAGTACAAGGAGGGGCATTTTTGTACCTTTTGTCCAGGGTAAAGCAGTTCCATGGTCTTTCTCATTAGCGATTCATTCAGTCTTTCTTCCATTCAGCTTCTCTAAAAAGTGCTTTTTTTTTTTTGTCAGTAAAGTCATTTAACTTTTGCTCTGCATTTAATACCTATGATACTCTACTTAGTGACTCACAGATAAAGAAGACATTGTTACTACCCTCATGTAGCTCACTGTCTCTCAAGATGACAGAAAATTAAGATGTAAGACAGGTGGAATGCTGCAGGTACATGCAAGGTATTAAGAAGGGGACACAGAAAGGGAAACAAACCGAAGAAAAATAAATCATATCCTAGAGAAAAGTGATGCCTAAAATAAACACAAAAAATTAGTATGGATTTAACAGGAGAGAAGGGAGGGTCTTCAATGAGAAACAGCAGCCTGTAGACATAATACATTTGGGCTAAAGCACAGAACATATGGAGTGGGATGTAATGAGACAGAACAGGTCTCCTCATAGGGGACTAGTTCTGCCCCTCTGTTGCTCCTTTTGAATATGTCCCATTGAACTGAACATACTATATCTTATGTGGCAGGATGATAAGTTTCAACCTTATAGAAGGAATGCCTATCAGCCCTTGTATGTCCTTGATATCTCCAGGAGGTGAGAATCATCATAAAAGATTTCTCTTTCCATTTGTGATTCAACATCCTACTCCATCCTGGAGTCCTTCCCATATGCTGTACTGTGCGGGACCACCAAAAGCCTGAAAAGACTTAGCACTCTTACCTATAGTTCCTTTCACCTCTAATGGTTGAAAAAATGTTTAATTTGAAGCCATATCTTTATTTTTTTGCTGAGAGTTTTTATACACACAGTGTCAGGTTTTTTTCTTTTAGACCATATCCTCCCTGCATCCTGGCACTAGCCTGAATGTAGGGAAGTAGAAGGCTGAAGAAGATAATGGTTTATAACCAATCTGGTTCTTGAAAGGTAGGATTCTTCATGCATAATTGTAGTTTCCAAAGGAGATGCTCTCTGCCCCCAAAGGAAGATTGATCCAGACACTGGGAACCCAGCTAGCCGTGATGCTTTCTGGAGAAACATAACCCAGAGAGGATGAGAAGATAAGACCATTAAAGAGAGAGAAAAAAATCCTGGAAGACCCAAGGGAGAATGCAAGTCAATGGAAATTTCCAAGACTCTGTGCTGTTAAATCTGAAAAGGAGGCTGACCTTTTCACTCAACAAAGAGTGCATCCTGCATTCATCTGTCAACCACCAGAAGCCAGACAGCTGCAAAAATGCAGTAGCATTAAAAATGAGAATGAGGAAAAGAAGAATTCAGCCAACTGTGGGAGGTTCTGACCATCCACCTTTCTCTTGCATGGCACTTAGGGGAAATGTTTATATCCTAACTAGCACAGATGCTGTCTCTTCTCCCTGAAGATTTAAAACGATATTGAAAATCCCTCCCCAGGCTTCCTGGTTAGGAAATAATGGGGAACCCAAGGGTGAGACAAGCTAGGAGAAGTTCCAGACATCAACTCTGTCTTCTACTGCTTCCCCTAGTCCCAAACTTTATCCCCTAGTGGTAATACATTTGGTACCACATACTTAAAATTATTTAGAAGTCTGGACAATCAACATTTTCCCATTTGTGTCCATTCTATTCTCCTCACTAAAGACTTGACTGCCTCCTCCTGGTGCTATTCCTCAGCTTACTGCAGTGCGTGATGGTTCTTGGGAGAAACTCCCCTATCGCTCCCCTCAGTCCTACCACTCTATCTACTCTCACACCTGAACCATTTTTCCTTTTCTTAAAAATAAGATTTCTACTTCAGAACAGTTTTAAATTTACCAAATGGAAACTGTAATGTAATATAAGAGTTTCCGTATACCCACAGCCAGCTTCCTCTATTCTTAACATCTCATGTGAGTATATTTGTCACAATTAATGAATCACACCCATCTTCCCTCCCCCCAACTTTGTTGATCCCTACCACTCCTCTCAGCCTCTAGTAATCCCTGTTCTGTGTGCATATGGAGGGTTGTTTTTTGTTTTTTAACTCCCACAAATGAGGGAGAACATGCAGCATTTCTTTCTGTGTCTGGCTAATTTCACTTAATATATTGGCTTTCAGTTCCATCTTTATTACAGAAAATGACAATATTTCATTCTTTTTATGACCAATATTATTCTGATGATGGCAACTTAGTGGGTTCCTTTTTTTGGTTATTATGAACAGTGCTGCTATAAACATGGTGGAACAGGTATCTCTTTGATAAAATGAGTTCATGCCTTTTGGGTATATACTCAGTACTGGAATTCCTGGATCATATGGCGAGTCTATTTCCAGCTCATTAAGAAATCTCCATACTCTTCCACAATGGTTACACTAACTTACCTTTCCACCACAATGTGTAAGAGTTCCCCTTTTTCCACATCATTGCCAGCATTAGTTGTTCTCTATCTTTTGGATAATAGCCACTCTGACAGGGGTGAGGTGGCATCTCAGTGTGGTTTTAAATTTTGTTTTTCTCTTGGCTTAATGATACTGAGCATTTTTTCCATATATTTGTCATTTGCATGTCTTCTTTTGAGAACTATTCAGGTCCTTTGCTCTTTTCTTTTTATTGCTATTGAGTCTTCTGAGTTCCTGATATATTCTGAATGTTAATCCTCCATTAGATAAGTAGCTAACAAATATTTTATCTTATTCTTTTGGTTGTGTCTTCACTCTGCTGATTGTTCCTTTGCTGTGTGGAAGCTTTCTGAGTTTGCTATAATCAATTTGTCTAGTTTTGCTTTTGTTGTGTACTTTGTTTGGTCTTATCCAAAAGATCATTGCCTACACCAGGATCTGGAAGTGGTTCCCCTATGTTTTATTTTAGCAATTTCACGGTTTCAGGTCTTACATGTGGTCTTTAATCTATCCTGAGTTGATTTTTATGTGGTGAGAAGTAGGGATCTAATTTCATTCTTCCACATATATATGTCCTGTTTTGCCAGTCCCATTTATTGAAGACTATCCTTTCTCCAATGTTTGCTTTTGGTACATTGTCAAAAATCTGTCTGCCAGATGTATACGGATTAATTTCTAGGCACTCTGTTCTGTTCCATTGACATATGTGTCAGTTTTTATGTATCAGAATGCTTTACTTACTATAGCTTTGTAGCATGCTTTGGAATCAGGTATTATGATGTTCCCAGCTTGATTTTTTCCCCCTCAGAATACTTTGGTGGTTCTGGGTGTTTTGTGTGTTCTTATGAATTTTATGATTGCTTTTCTAATTCTGTAAAGGATGTCACTGGTGTTTTGATAGGAATAGCATTGAATCTGTATAATTATTTTAGATATTATGGGCATTTTAATGATATTAATTATTTCAATCCATGAACAAGAAATATTTTTCCATTTTTTTGTGTCACTGATGATATTTTCATCACTGGTTTATAATTTTTATTATAGAAATCTTTCACTTCTTTGTTTAAACTTATTCCTAAAAGTTAAAAATTTATTGTAACTATTAGGATATTTCTTTTTCAACAAGATCATTATTGATGTACAAAAATGCTGTTTTCTATATGTTTATTTTGTAGCCATTGAGATTACTGAATTGGTTGAGCTTTTTGACTGAGTATCTAAGTTTTTCTATGTACAGAATTATGTCATCTGAAAACTTGCATATTTTGACTTCCTTCTTTGATGCAGGTTCTGCTAACCTCTATTTCAGTATTTAATCCTTTGTATTGTAACTGTTTTCTTGTGTATATCCCCTGCTAAACTTTGAATTCCTGAGGCAGGAATATTTTCACCCAGGCATCAATGCCTAACACATACAAGGTGCTTAATAAATTCCATGTGAACTATACTCCCTGAACCTCAGACTTGAAGAGCAGCTGTTCTTGTGAAATGAGCACCAGCTAAGTTCTAACCTAAGGAGGAGAGTACACAGGGGCCTCTGGGACTCGGTTTGGCTGAATTCCATCCTTTCTAGACACACTTCCTTTTAGAGAAAAGAAAACACATAAACAAAAGCATGGATGAGGCATGGTAAGTATCATCACCAGATTCCAAGGAAGGAGTGGGAGCAAAGACTGGGAAAAACTGACTGAACTAAGTCAGACAAAACTAAACTAGAAACTGAATAATAGAGACCCATGAAGTTTGAGAGTTAGCAAAACATACTAAACTTTACCCATTTAAAATCTTAATTAACCTATAGGATTAAAGCTACTGCACCCAGCACAATACTTGTATGTTTTTAGTGGCATATAGAATTAATATCTCAGAAACTATAAACACTATAGACCTTCTCAGAAACTTTGAACACTCTAGACCTTATGTGGTTTATTCCTTCAGTCATTTCAAGCATTGAAAGTAGGGACTCTGTGGTTATTTGCCTGCTCTTTATGTTGTAGACTTTATGACTACAACTCTCACATTCATACCAGTATACATCAGGTTTGCTTAACCTTTGCTTTTTTTTTTTAACCAAGTCTTATGATTATTTAATGTATTTCTATAAATATTATTTTTTTTTCTGTTAATGGAAAACGTCCATTTTGAAAAACCACTTTAATCAGAAGCACATGTCCTTAACATTTGCAAAACAAAAAAGGCATTCATTTAATTTAATGTTTGCACTCTGAGGTACAACTTAATAGGAAGGGCCTGATAAAAGAGTGGGAGAGCACCATTAAATATTTTTAATAAAATATTGCCTTTGGGGGTGGCGCTGTGGCATAGCAAGTAAAGCCACCGCCTGCAGTGGTGGCATCCCATATGGGCACCAGTTTGAGTCTCGGCTGCTCCACTTCCAATCCAGCTCCCTGCTGTGGCCTGGGAAAGCAGTGAAGGATGGCCCAAATGCCTGAGCTCCTGCAGCTACATGGGAAACCTGGAAGAAGCTCCTGGCTCCTAGTTCCTGGCTTCTGATTGGCCCAGCTCTAGTCATTACAGCTACTGGAGAGTGAGCCAGCAGATGGAAGACCTCTCTCTCTCTCTGTCTCCCTTTCTCTGCTTCTGTAACTCTGACTTTCAAATATATAAATAAATCTTAAAGAATGTTGCCTTTACACCGGGTTCTAGTCCCGGTTGGGGTGCCGGATTCTATCCCGGTTGCCCCTCTTCCAGGCCAGCTCTCTGCTGTGGCCCGGGAAGGCAGTGGAGGATGGCCCAAGTCCTTGGGCCCTGCACCCGCATGGGAGACCAGGAGAAGCACCTGGCTCCTGGCTTCAGATCAGCGAGATGCGGCGGCCACTGGAGGGTGAACCAACGGCAAAAAGGAAGACCTTTCTCTCTGTCTCTCTCTCTGTCACTATCCACTCTGCCTGTCCAAAAAAAAAAAAAAAAAAAGTTGCTTTTGTCTTGTGCAGAACATGTAGAAGACGCTCTTTATATTTTTATGAGATGCTTTGTTATTGTAGCTTAAAGCAATTCCTAATGATAAAATTTCTGAAATTCTTGTAATCGTTTCCATACTTATCAAAAGTTGTTTGAGAGCCAGCGGAGCCAGCGCTGTGGTGCAGTGGATTAACGCCCTGGCCTGAGGTGCCGGCATCCCATACAGGCGGGATATCCCATAAGGTGCAGATTCAAGACCCAGCTGCTCCACTTCCAATCCAGCTCTCTGCTATGGCCTGGGAAAGCAGTAGAAGATGGCCCAAATCCTTGGGCCCTTGTACCCAAGTGGGTGACCCAGAAGAAGCTCCTGGCTCCTGGCTTCGGATCGGCACAGCTCCAGCCATTGCTGCCAATTGGGTAGCGAACCAGCGGATGCAAGATCTTTCTTTACCTCTCCTCTCTCTGTGTAACTCTGACTTTCAAATAAATAAATCTTTTTAAAAAAAATTTAAAAAAAAAGAAAGAATGGGTTTCTGCTATTGAACTAAGCAGACAAGTAATATTTCATATGCCTTTTGAGCTAACTTGACATCGAATACTCAATAATTTGTTTTCTTACGTAATTGATAAAATGGTGATGTGTATTAATGTTAGTTCAACAATATATTTATACAATCTGGGAATGTCTGGTTATAGTTTTGTGGGAGAAATAACTTGTCAGTCATTAGCTTGTAAAAACAATATGAGAGCTTAAGCATCTAAACAAATAACGAAATACATTTATCATCACTGGGGAAAAAAAGCTAATGCAAAGGAGATGAAATTAAAGTCAGGTAATTTTGGAAATTATACAGCTATTGTTCCAATTGGCAACAGCTTTGATATTCAGCTCATATTACTTTCAAGCCTACTTGATCATAGGATTTTCCAAATTTTTTCATGAAAGTAGAGCATGTTAGAAGAAATTTATTTTGTTATTGTTAAGTAGTAGATACATGAGATGATGACTTAGATTTTGTTTCCAAAGCATCCTTACACGGTTCAAAAAAAATACAGTGACAATGGTCCCAGTCCCCCTCATCCCTAGGTATTCCACCTTCCTTCTCTGATTCACCATTTTCATTATTTTAATGTATATAATTCCAGGGATTTTTGTGTATATACAAGCATGTGACAAGATGATTATTTGCCTGTAACTTTCATACATTGTTCAGTACCTTATTTTTTGCTTTTTGGATTCTCTAAAAAATGTTCCCTCTCTGTACACAGAGTAGAAGGAGAATATTTACAGGAAGATAATACTAGCACGAGAAATCAATTGATGAGTGGATTGCAACATTTTAAAATTAAACATCTGCTTTAATAATTGATAGCTTTTACTTGAATTTTCATCATCAGTAAAACTTTTATGGTGGTATAATTGTATCAGAAAGTTTGTTATCCCTATGTAAATAAAGTAAGTTATAGCAAAAGGATATAATTTGGATTTGGTTCAAAATAAAGTGGACAATTAAGACAAAATTATCATGGCCATGAATTTTTACATGTTGGTTACACTGTGATTCATTATACTATTCTATTTTTAGCATGATTGAAATTCTTCTTAATAAAAATTTCATAATAAAATTCAAGCATGTGGTATAGCAAGTAAAGCCGCTGCCTGAATGCCGGCATCCCATATGTGCACCAGCTTTTGAGATCTGGCTGCTCCACTTCCGATCCAGCTCTCTGCTGTGGCCTGGGAAAGCAGTGGAAGATGGCCCGAGTCCTTGGGCCCCTGCGTCTGCATGGGAAGACCTGGAGGAAGTGCCTGGCTCCTGGCTTTGGATTGGCGCAGCTCCAGCGGTTGTGGCCAATTGGGGAGTGAATCAGCAGACGGAATACCTCTCTCTCTCTCTCTCTCTGCCTCTCCTTCTTTCTCTGTGTAACTTTGATTTTCAGATAAATAAATAAATAAATATTTTTAAAAATACAAAATTTCTTAAGTTAAAAATTAATGAATGTGAGAAATACTTCCCTAAAGATGGAAACTAATTCCACAAAATTACTGAAGCAGCCACCGGGGAATGTCAATGCCATGTGGGCTACTCAGAGCCCAGGAAAGATAAACTATAATGAGCTACCAACTCCTTGAGGAATTTAAAGCCCCCAGCAACATCCTGCTGTCTGATCCGTAAGGAGTGCAGGCAACATCGAAACCCACAAACAAACACAGAACCACAAGTCAGAATGGGGAGATCCAGGACAGAAGCCTATCCTACCTATTATGATAAATTTCTTAAAATGAAATATTTGGAGGGCTGGTATATCCTGTGGGTATTGGTTTAAGTCCCAGCTGCTCCACTTCCAATCCAGCTCCTTACTGATGCCCCTGGGAAGGCAGCAGAAGATGGCCCAAGTCCTCGGGCCCCTGCATCCATGTGGGAGACCCACAAGAAGCTCCTGCCTGAAAAAGAACAGGAAAAGAAAGACTAGAACAAAGTGACCTGAACTAAAGAAAGTCACGTGTCTACAAACTGATGTGGGCATCTTGGTTGATGAAAGCCCCTGTGAAGACTGTCTCTTGCGTCACACTCTTCCAAAGCAGAATCTGTAGCTCCCATCCACATAAAATTGTTTGACCATGATTATTTGTATTCTCTTCACCACTTTTCTATGTTAAGTGTAAGATTTTTTGCTTTGTATACCTTTTTTCTTAAATTTGGATTATTTAGTAGTTTCATGGGAAAGTTTGTAGAAAGTAAAATTTTTTAGATTTTGAATGTCTAAAAATGTCTTTGTAATACCACTTGATGGGTGGTTTGACTAGTTACAGAATTGTCTTACAAACTATCTTTTTTTGGGCCCAATGCTGTGATGAAGTAGGTAAAGCCACCGCCTGCAGTGCCAGCATCCCATATGGATGCCAGTTTTAGTCCCAGCTGTTCCACTTCTGATCCAGCTCTCTGCTATGGCCTGGGAAAGCAGTGGAGGATAGCCTAAGTCCTTGGGCTCCGACCTGGAAGAAGCTCCTGGCTCCTGGCTTTGGATCAGCTGCTTGGGGAGTGAACCAGTGGTTGGAAGACCTCTCACTGCCTCTCTGTAACCCTGCCTTTCAAATAAATAAATCTTAAAAAGAAGAAGAAGAAGAAGAAGAAGAAGAAGAAGAAGAAGAAGAAGAAGAAGAAGAAGAAGAAGAAGAAGAAGAAGTAGTTCCTGGCTCCTGGCTTTGGATCAGCCCAGCTCCAGCCATTGCAGCCATTTAGGGAGTGAACCAGTGGATAGAAGACTTCTCTCTCTCCCTTGCTCTCTCTCTCTCTGCCTCTGACTCTCTATGACTCTGCTTTTCAAATAAAATAAATAAGTCTTTAAATATACATATGTTTATATCTTTCTTCAACATTTTGAAGCATTTTTCACTTCTAACTTTCAAAGTTATTACTGAGAGGTCAAAGCCAGTGAGCCACTATGATTCCCAATACTTTGACCTACTTTTTTTTCCCTTCTCTTTAGAAGGTCAGAGACTTTTCATTTTTCAGTTCAATTATTTTTTAAATGGACAAAATTCTATGTAATTATGATGCACAATGTGATGTTTTGATATATGTATATGTGGGCAGTGATTAAATCAAGCTAATTAACATATCCATCACCTCACACACTTAACTTTTTATGTGTGGTGAGAATATTTAAAATCTATTCTCTTAGCAATCTTCAATTATGCAACATATTTTTATTAACTCTAATCACCATGCCATCCATCAGAGCTCCAGAACTTATTCTTACTGTCTAATTGAAACTTTACACCCCTTAATCAACATCTCCCTTCCTTGCTCAGTCTCTGGTAACCACCATTCTGCTCTATGCCTCTGCGTTTAAGACCATGTGGTATTTTTGTCTTTCTCTGCCTGAATTATTTCAATTAACATGCTGTCTTCTGAGATCATCCATGTTGTCACAAATGACAATATTTCTTCTTTTTTAAAAAAAAGAATTATTTGAAAGTCAGAGTTACAGAGAAAGAAGGAGAGATCTTCCATTTGCTGGTTCACTCCCCAAATAGTTGCAACAGCCTGGCTGAAGCCAAGGGCTTCATCTGGGTCTCCAATGTGGGTGGCAGAGGCCCAAGGATTGGAGCCGTCTTCTGTTGCTTTGCCCAGGCTGTTAGATGGGAGCTGGGTCAGAAGTAGAGCAGCCAGCACTTGGTTAATCCTCTGCCTGCCGCGCCAGCATCCCATACGGGAGCCGGGTTCTGGTCCCGGTTGCTCCTCTTCCGGTCCAGCTCTCTGCTGTGGCCCGGGAAGGCAGTGGAGGATGGCCCGGGTCCCTGGGCCCCTGCACCCACATGGGAGACCAGGAGGAAGCACCTGGCTCCTGGCTTCGGATCGGCGCCATTTGGGGTGTGAGCCAACGGAAGGAAGACCTTTCTCTCTCACTGTCTAACTCTGTCAAATAAAATTTAAAAAATTAAAAAAAAAAAAAAAAGAAGTAGAGCAGCCAGGACATATGAGAGGCCCAGCTTTACTTGCTACACCACAATGCTGGACTCTTTAAAGGGAGGATAGGATTCTTTTGTACTTATGTTCCACATTTGCTTTATCTACTCATCTACTGATGGCCACTTAGGTTAACTCTGTATCTTGGTTATTATGAATAATGCTGCAATGAACATGGAAGTGCTGATATCTCTTCAACATATTGATTTCATTTCCTTTATTTATAAAATCCAGAAGTGGAATTGCTGGATCATTCCGTAGTTCTGTTTATAATTTTTTGAGGAAATTTCATGCTGTTTTTGCAGAGTCCTAAAGAAACTTCTTGGCTACTGTCAAGCTGCCAGATTTGTGGAAGCTAAGTGAGAAAGATAGCTTAGATAATTATCTCAGCATGCAGTGGACATTTATTTATTTAACCCTTGGTGTTTACTACAGTGCCCTTATATTCAGCAATCCAGTGAACTTGTCTTTTAACCTGTGCCAGGGACAAATTTATTCAGAGTTTTGGTGGATTGCAAGAGGGAGAGCCATCAGCCTGGTGGTAAATATGGTACCCAGCATCTGACTGCTCCTTGAAGGACTTTTAGTCCTTCCTAACTTAGCCTGACATTCATCCAGCCTCCTAAAATGTAAAGGAATTCTGTGGGATAAATCATGCTGTTACTTATGTTTCCTTGATACTTCAGTAGAACAATTCGTTCTTAATCAGGCTTGCCATTCAGTTACTACTAAGTTATTACTAGTTACTAGTGCTACCCACTAGCCCAATCTGAGTTGCTATTGTTTCCTTTTCCCATGCTATGAGTTTTTTTTTTTTTGTTTGTTTGTTTTGTTTTGTTTTGTTTTGACAGGCAGAGTTAGACAGTGAGAGAGAGACAGAGAGAAAGCTCTTCCTTTTTCCATTGGTTCACCCCCAAGTGGCCGCTACGGCTGGTGTGCTGCGCCAATCCGAAGCCAGGAGCCAGGTGCTTCCTCCTGGTCTCCCATGCAGGTGCAGGGCCCAAGCACTTGGGCCATCCTCCACTGCACTCCCGGGCCACAGCAGAGAGCTGGACTGGAAGAGGAGCAACCGGGACAGAATCCGGCGCCCCGACCGGGACTAGAACCAGGGTGCTGGTGCCACAAGTGGACATGCTATGAGTTTTAGTGGAACCTCAGAAGAGAATACGGATATGTATATTTATTGACCATTTTTATCTGCATGGGTGCCAATTTCTTTCTCGACTTTTGTTTGTATCTTCATCTTTCTAGGCTCATTCTCTGTCTCCCTGCAATACATCTTTTAGATATTCCTTTACAAAAGGTCTGTTGGGCTTTAATCCTCTGTTTTTACTTGCCCGAGAAACATTGTTCACCATTGTTCTAGACAGTTTTTCTGCATACATGATTCTAAGAGTTATTTTCTCTCCTCACTGCTTTTATCTTTCCTTACTGCTGCTGGAAGTCAAATATCATAAGTCATTCCCGCACCCCCTCTGCTTGTAAGATCTCTTTAATTTTGAAATGTTGAGTTTCATTATGACACGTCTATATTTGGATTTTTGATTTTTTTTTTTTTTTTTTTTTGGACAGGCAGAGTGGACAGTGAGAGAGAGAGACAGAGAGAAAGGTCTTCCTTTGCCGTTGGTTCACCCTCCAATGGCCACCGCCCACATTGTGCTCCTTGTACTTTATGCTTTCTGTATCTGGAATTTAATTCTTTCATCGGTAGTCTGAATTCGTCACTTCTTATCTCTATTCCTTCAAGCATCCTGTCTTCTCTATTTTGTTGACTTCTCTAGAGATTATTTCTTACATTATAAAAATCCCTCTTGACTCTGCTGGATTCTCAGTGGCTTCTTGCAGCATTTGTTGACATTCCGTGCCCTCTCTGGCCCGAGCGACCCACGGCAGTGCTTTCTCCTTCCGAGCGGCGACCTAGGAGTCTGCTGAACCTTCCACACCACGGCAGGCGTCGCGGGGCACAGGAGGCGACTGCACACCGTGTTTCTTCTGAGCACCTGGTAAGCGTCAAAATGCAGCCTTGTACTTCGATGCCTCATCGGAGACGCCCGAGTTTGCGGCGCTACCCGAGGAAGCAGCTGTGGCCCTCTCCAGAGGCTCACAGTCGACAGTCCAAACAGCTTGAACACACCTCGGGGAATGCAAAACAAAACAAAAACCTCTGTCCCCAGCGCCAGGAGGTTACGATGCGGAAGTCCCTCCTTACAGCACGTTCCAGGCGAGCCACAGGTGCTGAGGGGTTACCAGGCCGTGCCTTTTTCCTCCTGCTAAGCTACCTGTTGTCTGCTTCCAGCACCCACACCTGATTGGTGACTCTGGCGAAGAAGAAGCCGAGCCCGGAGCAGGCCGCTAAGACCCCTCCCTCGGCTCTGGAACCCCAGCCCCTAGGCCTGCGTCACAACCGCTGAACCCTCCGTCACCGTCACCGGGGCTAGGGAGCCGCAGGCCTCTCAGCAGAGGGGCGGGGGTCTGAGAGCTGGCACTGGGCTCCCTGCGGACATCGCCTCCCCCTGCCCGGTGTCCAGCAGCCGTTGCTGTGGACCTTTCAGACCCGCTGTGCTGCCGACCCTCGGCCGCCCGGCGCGCGCTTTGCTCCGCGCGGCCCTGCTTCTGCCTGCTGCGCCCCCTCGTAGTTGTCCTCTTGGCCACTTGCAGGGGCTCCGGCTCCTCAGCGCCGTCTGAAAAGCGCAGGAAACCTTGTCTTCCGACTTGGTCTTCGCAAATTTCAGGTGGAAGCAGGTCGCCCCAAACTCGGGGCACCATCTGTTTAGCAGTAAGCGCGCTACCACGTGGTGGGGTGGTGGCCAAGCGTCCTCGGGGGACCCTCTGGCAGGGCCGCGTGTAGGGGGCCAGCGGGCGGTCTTGGCGGGGAGCTGCGGAGCGCCTGGGCGCACCCTAGAACCCCAGAATCCCAGAGCCAAAGCCGTGACTTCGTCCGTCGTCCAGGTCGTGAGAGCCGCTTAGCCTGAAGGACGCGCCATTCCAGCTCTTGGTGGAATCTGCAGGATTGCGAGCCCGGTTTCCGGCCCTGCCCCGGGGAGCGAGGAGTTTCGCTTCCGCTTCTCAGCAGCTGCAAGTCTTCTGTCTCTGGGCCTGGCTTTCCTACCTCTCCCCCGGAAGCTGACAGGCCTGGCTGCTCCTCCTGCGGAGCCCAGAGCCCCTGCGTGTGGCCTCGCGGGGAGCGGGTTTGCTGTCCCTCCCGTGGCGGCTTCAAGCTCTCTCTTCAGCGGAGAGGAGGATGGAAGCAGACCCGGCTGCCTGTTGGTCTCCTAGCGGCACTGCCCGCACACCTGCGTCCTGCTGTGCCCTCGTCCCCAGCGTTCAGAACACTGAGCATCAGCGAAGGCACAGACGCCTAGCGGGCCCCTGACTATTCCAAACCGACGCGCTCACCTCCTTACACTTCCGCGGGTTTCCTCCTCCCGCCTTTGATGGCAGCCACCTCTTCCCCCTGAGCAGCAGTCTCTGTGTTATCTGCCCGGAGAAATACTCCTCTTGAGTGGAATCTACTTGGTTCTCTTCAGCTCTCAAGGAAAGTCGTGATGTTTTCCTTGTTTATGGGAGTGGTGTTTCTTACTCTCTTCACAATTTTGGCCTCATAGTGCATCTTATCGAGTTATGTTTCATTTATTATCATGGATCATGGCTTAGCTTAGGCTTCCCTCGCCATGTGTCGCGGTCCAAGCCAACTGAACTACTTTAAAGCTCAGGGTTCAGGAAAAACCAGTTTACGTGACAGTGCCAAGGGATTTCTTCCTTGAGTGAACACACGTCTGTGGATTCCAGTTTTCACTGTTAAGCAACATTAAAAGCGCTACTTAGAAGATGCATGGGCAGAGGGGAGGCGGCCTATTTTGTTCTCTTTGAGAGGTGAGATATGTCCCTGTAGACAACCAGAAGAGTCTAGAATTTAAACTAGAGACTTTCCGCGTCCTCACTGACAATCCTGAACCTGGTCATTTTGGAGGGAAAATACACATTTACAGATTCTCAGAATTAGCTTTCTCTTCTCCTCCAACACGGTGCTCATCTCTCTTCCACGCGTGCCAACAGCATCTTGCTTGCTCACAGGCAGCAGGGCCTCAGCCCCAAGGCTCTTTCTGGGACTCTCACTAAGCCTTTGGCCTACGTTATTTAGAAGAAGCAATGGTGCCACCATAAGTCAGATCTGAACAACTGGAGATGTCAGAACTCAGAGCCATGCACCTGGAAATGAAACCTGCCTTTACCCCCAGAACTCTTGAGAAATGGAGTTCCCAAGATTATGAAGCTTCTGTACTGACACCCTGACCCTGCTCTCTCCTTCAAAGCCAGACTTCTAGGAATTGGGTCAACCCCCCGCCCCCTTCAGCCCACCACACTCTGGCTTGAAGTGAGACTTGGGAGGAACGTGTCCTGGTCACATCTCCAGGAGCCCTGATGCTCCCATTGCTGGGACTCCTTTTGGTACCTGGCATATGTGACTACTGTGGCATCTCTGTTAGGCCGTCACAAGACACACCAAACACCGGAGTAAGGGAAAGGGTTTATTGGGGAAAACCCAGCAGACCAGAGGGAACAGGCAAAGAAGGAAAAAGAGAGAGAAAGGAGAGTGTAAGAGAGACGGAGAGGAGAGGAGCTAGCGAGGAGAAAAGAGACGAGAGAAGAGAAACGAGAGAGGGAGAGGAGAGGAGAGCAGATAGCGCAGAGAGTGAGAGAACCACATGTAAAAAGAGAGAGCAGGTGTCTGGGAAGCAGGTCTAATATTCCTTTTCCAGGGAGTGGGCAGGGAAGTAGGAATAGCGAATCCCATTAGGATGGGGGTGGAGCTTGACAGCAGCAGTTGGCCACCTGGCTTCCAGCAATGGTGGTGGGGGCTATAGCCTAGGTGTCAGGATGTAGATCGCAACATAGATAAAACTGTGCCATTTTCCTAACAATCTCTTCTCCCACACTTTCACTGACTTCTGCATCTCCACCCACTCTTGACATATTGGTGACCCCCGAGGCCTTATCTTTTCCTCTCTGGAAAATCTCAACCCTTTTCAGGTCAAAATACAACCAGCTCTGCCTCAAGGTTGTAGCTAAAATACAGGATGCCCAGTTGAATTTCAGATAAACAAGAATATATTTTCAGCATAAGTATGAGGGTACCTCAGAAGGTTCATGGAAAATAAAGTTTAAAGTTAACTTTATTAGGCCGGCGCCGCGGCTCACTAGGCTAATCCTCTGCCTTGCGGCGCCGGCACACCGGGTTCTAGTCCCGGTCGGGGCACCAATCCTGTCCCGGTTGCCCCTCTTCCAGGCCAGCTCTCTGCTGTGGCCAGGGAGTGCAGTGGAGGATGGCCCAAGTGCTTGGGCCCTGCACCCCATGGGAGACCAGGAGACGCACCTGGCTCCTGCCATCAGATCAGCGCGGTGCGCCGGCTGCAGCGCGCCAACCGCGGCGGCCATTGGAGGGTGATCCAACGGCAAAAAGGAAGACCTTTCTCTCTGTCTCTCTCTCACTGTCCACTCTGCCTGTCAAAAAAAAAAAAAAAAAGTTAACTTTATTGGCATCTCATATGGACGTTGGTTCTAGTCTTGGCTGGTCCTCTTCCATAAGCTCTGCTTATAGCCTAGGAAAGCATGGAAGATGGCCCCTTGGGCCCCTGCAACCGCGTGGGAGACCAGGAGGAAGCTCCTAGCTCCTGGCTTCAAATGAGCTCAGCTGTGGCCATTGTAGCCATTTGGGAAGTAAACCAGCAGGTGGAAGACCTTCCCATCTCTCTCTCTCTGTGTGTCTCTGTAACTCTACCCCTCAAATAAATAAATAAAATCTTTACAAAACACACACACTCACACACACACAAGAAACAAAAAGTTTATTATGGTGCAGAAAAGTCTGAAGTCATACAAATAAGGGGGTATTTAAAAGTCCATGGAAAATATTATTAAAAATATATATGCTGCTCTGTCTTTCAAGCACATAAAGCTAAACTTTAAAAATTGTTCAAAAAAGCAAAAGTTTGTCAGAATATTTTCAAAAATATAAGTGAAATGTTCAGTGTTGAAACAAGCAGTCAAAAAACACACCATCATAAAATTCTGTATTCAGTAAAATTATCCTTCAAAGGTTAAAAGACAAAGATATTCGCAGACAAAAATTGAGATTAGCATACACACCTTGAAAGAAATGTTAGAAGAAATTCTTCAGAGTTCTTTTCCCTGGTTCAGAATCTCAGATCTGCATAAAAAAGGAAGAGTAATAGAGAGATAAAGATAAAATCGATTGTTCTTATTGATCTATCAGATAAGAGTTTATTGAAAATACTAATAGCAGGCCGGCGCCGTGGCTCAACAGGCTAATCCTCCGCCTTGCGGCGCCGGCACACCGGGTTCTAGTCCCGGTCGGGGCACCGATCCTGTCCCGGTTGCCCCTCTTCCAAGCCAGCTCTCTGCTATGGCCAGGGAGTGCAGTGGAGGATGGCCCAAGTCCTTGGGCCCTGCACCCCATGGGAGACCAGGATAAGCACCTGGCTCCTGCCATCGGAACAGCGCGGTGCGCCGGCCGCAGCGCGCTACCGCGGCGGCCATTGGAGGGTGAACCAACGGCAAAGGAAGACCTTTCTCTCTGTCTCTCTCTCTCTCTCACTGTCCACTCTGCCTGTCAAAAAAAAAAAAAAAAAGAAAAGAAAATACTAATAGCAAAATATATTGGGTCATTGTAGCAATAGATTAGAGAAATGAATGCAACAATATTGTAAGGGACAAGAGGAAGAAATTGAGAATATTATGTTTTAAAGTAACTGTTTAACCACTGTTAAACAATATCTGATTATTCACAAACAATGTAGACTTAGATTAGTTATAAATGCAAAGCACACACCTTAAGGCAACCACTAAAAATTTTTAAATAGAAAATATACTGATATACTTTAAGGGAGAAGAAAAATGTAATCACATAAAAAAGATCAATTAAAAACACACAAAAAAAAAAACAGAGAAAGAGTAGAAGACAAAAAAGAAAGAACAAGGACAATAGATATAAAGTAGCTAAAATGTAGTAGATATTAATCAAACTATGTAAATCATTCTCATTGTGAATGGTCAAATACACAAAGATTATCAGAATATATATATATATTATATATATTTTAAAGACCAAATTCTATGTTGTCCAAAAAAGCCCACTTTAAATACAAACATAGAAAAAGATAAATAAACTGATGCAGAAAGATATTCCAGGCTAATACCAGTCAAAAGAAAGAGGGGGTTGCTATGTTAATTACAGACAAAGCAGATTTTAGAGTAAAGAAAATTATCAGCAATAGAGGGACTTTATGTAACGACAAAGGAGTCAATTCTGCAGGAAGAGATAGCAATCATTACTCTGTGGGCACAGCACAGCACAGCCTCAACATACTTGAAGCAAAAACTGATAGAACTTCAAGGAGAAACCAACAAATTCACCATTATATTGGAGACTTCAACACATCTCTATCAGTAATTAACAGATTATCAGGTAGAAGAGCACTTTTTAATGTAATTCCTATTATTATCTGTGCTTTGGGGTGTTATCCAGAAAGTCATTGCCTATTTAATGGCTTTTTTTAATTTAGAATTTTAATATCCATGTGAATGAATGAAGCTAGCCTATAATAATTCTTTCTTTAATGTCCTTGTCTACTTCTACTGCAGAATTCATAACAGCTTCATAAAATGAGTTACTTCCACACATGTGGGGATTTTCTAGTTCCTATCACTCTGGATTAGTACCTCTCCTAGATTTTGGCTGACTGTATTTTTTTTTTTTATCTTTGTCATTTTTCCAATGTCAGCAAGTAGGTTATCATGTATATATACTTTTCAAATTTCCTTGATATATAATTTCAAGTTTCCTTAGTGGTATGGTTGATTTTAACATCCCACTACATGGAAGTCCCAGAAGCTTCTTCATTTGCATTTTATTCCAGAAAACAAGAGGCTCTGGCTTAGAATATAGCACCTCTGGTTCGTAGAAGAAATTGGGAGCCTTTTTTTGTCTTCCAGTAGATCGTTACTCCAAGCTGTAACAATGTATTTAGAACCCTCATCCTCATAGATCTTGAGCAGATTTGGAGAGGCTTCATGGCCAGTAAGCAATTAAATATATGCAGAGTGCAAATTCTTTTTTTTTTTTTTTTTTAATTTTTGACAGGCAGAGTGGACAGTGAGAGAGAGACAGAGAGAAAGGTCTTCCTTTGCCGTTGGTTCACCCTCCAATGGCTGGTGTGCTGCGGCCGGCGCACCGCGCTGATCCAATGGCAGGAGCCAGGGGCTTATCCTGGTCTCCCATGGGGTGCAGGGCCCAAGCACTTGGGCCATCCTCCACTGCACTCCCTGGCCACAGTAGAGAGCTGGACTGGAAGAGGGGCAACCGGGACAGGATCGGTGCCCCGACCGGGACTAGAACCCGGTGTGCTGTCGCCGCGGCTCAGAGTGCAAATTCTATGCAAGGTGCTGATGAAACCAAAATCATGGTGACATTGTCCCAGATTTCAAGGGGCTCACTCCCAAAGAAGATGTCAAAGCTTATTAGCAGAGTCAATGGTATGTGGGAAGATGTAACAGAGGAGGATCAAAGAAACAAAGTAGGGGAGCAGCAAATTAGGACTTGGGGAACTAGGAACAGATTCTGGTGAAAGATGATCCTGCAGTGAGTAGCAGAGAATAAAAGGTGTTTGACAGGAGAGGAGGCAGAGCCATTCAAGCAGAGCAGGAACCCTGTTATCACCTTGCATGTGCAAGCCCAGGAAACATGGTACATTTTGGCTGAGTCGGAGTGTGGGTCAGAGTGGAGTGAGGAGAATGGAATTAAGTTGGTTACTTCAGGAGCTGCTTTCTGGGTCTCCACTATTTTCAGTAAGATATTAAGGTTAGAAGAAGAAAAATTCCGCCTATAAAAAAGATCTGTCTTTTGGGACAGTGTTAACTTTTCTCTGAGGATAGTTCAACTATTTGCCCTTTTTTGACTCAGATTCCCGCTCTGATAGGGAGCGACAACAATGGGGAAAGCATGGAAAAACAAGGAGCTGTGCATTGTAAGCAAAGGTGTGTTTTTTATGCTGTCATCCCAGGCGTGGCTCTCAGACGCCTTGTAAAAGAGGAATAGCTTTCTGATCCTGATGAGGAGGAGTCACCATGTGATTTCTGGCGGTTCCCAGCCGCGGGGACCCCACCCCTTCCCCTTGGGAGGGTGTTGACCTGCAAACTGCTCAATGCTCTGACTGGAGCAGTCTCAGTATTTAAACAAGGGCACTTTGCCTCAAAATGTCCAAAGTATTTCAGTCTGCACATGATATGTGATCCAAAGAGAAATATGGATTTCAAAGGATTACATGTCTCAGGCTCTGTCCTGAAAAGATTCTGACACCTATTGTTCATTATTTGGCCCGTGACTGGAAAATATTGCAATTTGAGGCTGGGTTTTCACATTTCTCATGTATGGATTTTACATTCCAACAGTCATTTTACCAGTCTTGGACCACTTCCTTCCTGATTGCTAGTATTAACCTGAGTGAAGAGAAGGAGAATGGCAAAAGCCTTGGTTTCTAATTAATCCTAGTATTTAAAAGAAGAAAATGTCATTTACAGGCTCTTTGAGACCGCTGAAGATGTTCTACATAGAGGTTCGATATTGATCTAAGTTTCAGGTCCCAGTAAGAGGCAAACTCTCATCCTTCTTGAGTGGTTGGTTCTTGAGATGCTTTATGGCCAGTAAATAATTAAATATATTCAGAGGATAAATTCTGTACAAGTGCTGATGAAACCAAAATCCTTATGATGTAGTCCCAGAGTTAAAGGAACTCACTCCCAGTGAAGATGTTAACATCAAAATATCAGGATAAGTGCTAGGTGGGAAGATATGAACAATTGAGAAGAATCAAAGACACAAAATGAGGGCGGGTACAAAGCAGGTTCTAAAAACCCAGATGGTGATGAGACAATGAGGCTTGACAAAGAGAGAAGATAATTTTTAGACCTCTTGGATGAAGATTTTCCAATTCCCCTCCTTCTGCCACATCTGGAAAGAAGGCAAAGCTTTCGCTCAACATAGGATTTTGTCTTTTAGTGTCAGCAATGTTCCTGCCCTCATCTGTCAAGTGACCCAAGAGAGGCACCTGCTAAATGTGTGTGCAGGGACTCTGACAATGGGACCGTAAATGTAAGGAGTGGGGGCGAATGTGGAAGGACATAGACATAACATACATTTTCTCCTGCTTGTCATCCTGGGCAATAATATATATATATATATATAATATACATAATATATGTATCATATATGTATATATATGTCGAGTGTCATAATGTTACAGATGAAATGGTGACAAAAGACAACTTCAATTCTTTGTCTTGTATGACAGAAAAGCAAGATTTATTTAAGTCAGAGACCTCCCGCAGGAGTGGCCTGGAGGGGGGCTCCAAGAGAGGCAAAACCCACTGAACTATGAGGGTCTGAGTCTTTTAAACACTTTTGGGGGAAAGAAAATAAAACAAAACAGAGCCACAGCTAACAATCAGAAGGCCAGGACAAAGCCCATCAAGAGTCAGTTTTGCAATCTTGTCTGTCCTGTCTAGCTTGCTCATGATAAGACAAAAACCATCAGAAGGGTAGAATCACCACTCCCTTGCTACTTTCTCGATAAGACTGGAAGCTCCCAAGGAGTGAGATAGGCACTTTGACCTTGCTAAAGATAATTTTTGGGGAAGGCAAGCATTTTGAAACCTAGTAGAGGGACTTCCCTTTCCTCATTTTCCACTGGGACCAACCTAACTGCCTACTGATCCATTGGACCCTCACTTTAGTCTTGGTGCCCTGTAAAGATTCAAAAGAGATGTTAGGAAATCTTCCCCCTGTTTCTGGTGTGAGCAGCAGTTAGAATACAAAGGATGGAATAAAATTCCATACATTACTTCCTAGCTCCTTGCTTCTTGATAGTCTGGAATCTGGGTGCATGCTCCTGTGATACCATTTACACTTAGAAAAACAACTCTGTTCCATCTTCTGCTTATTTGCTCTGACTTTTCTGTGTCCATCCCATTCCTTTGATCATAGATTTACTCCTACTTCTATCCTAAAACTCAATAGGCTAAATGGTGATGGGCATCACACCCCTAGGTACTACTATACAGTCCAACCTAATGCAACTAACACTTTGCAAACTTAGTTTGCATGCATCCTTCCTTAAAGGCACTTTTGAGCATGCTGGATTCTAACAGTTGTTTCCAGACCCAAGTCTCTTATAACATTAACATATTTTAAGACATATGTATATTTTATTCTCTGATTCCAACAACTGAGACAGGCTAGGGGTTTATTAAGCTGTTTATGAACCAAACTTACCTGAATACTAATCCCAAGGAGCATCAGTATTACAGCTCATCTTACAGAGCAACACACCCAGGTTCATGAGCTAGGAGAGGGTGCAGGACTTACTTTATTGATTAAATAATCCATGAGAATTTCTTAGGTGGATATATGTTTAATAGAGAAGATAAAATGCCAAAGCATCACCTCAGTACAATTAACGAATAACATTCGAAAGCATACAACAAAGTCCCAAAGTGCAATCTTGGATCACAAGCTGAAGATGTCTATAGCTAGTGACCTGCAAGACAGCAGTCACATTGTGCTGAAGCTCGGCTGTGCATACCCAGTGGCAAGAGCAGGCTGTGAGAAATCACTGCTCTCCGACAGAAGCCAAATCACTTGGGGAAACACGAAGAGTTACCAACACACACGAGGCCAAAATCTGAGTTCTCCAGTCACTCACCCAGGGCACGGACCCACAGAACAGGTGAAAAAGCCACTGCGAGAGCGCATGTCGCTAGCCGAGATGCACCGTCAGTCATGCTGCCGCGCATTCAAACCACTGTGCACTTGAAACTGATCCGATGGAAAGTTCTGTCTGCACACCAAGAAAGAGAAGGAAACATTCAACACAAATGGGGCGGGGGAGACAGAATCCCGGATGGTGAGACAAGAGCGAGACTAGAGGGAAAGCACGTGTTCTGCCGCCGGGAGATGTCTGAGTGGTCTGAGGTCCGTACTCCTGGAGGTGTACCGGACGTGAACTTGTCGCGCCTCCAGGGGCTCGCCTTCCTGCCCGCCTGGTGAGTGGACTGAGGCCACGGAGAGCGCAGGCAGGCGCCCAGAGCCCCGGGGCTCTCCAGTTCCTGCGGAGGCGCGGTCTGTGAATAACAACGGACGAGCTTGCCTGCATTGGGTGGTGGCGGGGGAATCTGGGTGGTCCCTAAGGAAAACGCCCCCAGGAGTGCTTCTGGAGGGTAGGAGAGGGAGGAGCAGGCGTGTTCGCCCTCCGGGGCAGTAAGGAAAACACCCAGCTAGGGAGGTGGTGCACAAAGGCTTTGCCAGCTATAGAGTGTGACCTGTGTGTAGGCTGCCCCCGCCCGGCGATGCGGGGGCTCCTGTCAGGGCAAAACGTAAGGCACGTCCTTCGAGCCGGAGTCGAACCAGCGACCTAAGGATGCCCGCAGATGGAAATCCACTCTACAGTCCTCCGCTCTACCAGCTGAGCTATCGAAGGGTGCACGCCACCAGATCTGGGTCCTTCCGTTTTCTGGAGTGAAGGAGGCCGAGTCCCTGGAAGGCTAGAGTTGTCACAGGACTAGGCCAGGGACACCCAGCCCGCTTTGGCAGCTGGCCACAGCGCGCCTTCCGGGCGGCGGTTGCCAAGGGGATTGCAGGACTTGTACCTGCTGCTTTGTTGCCCCTCTGCCCTCGCCTTTTCCTCCTCTCCACAGGCCGTGAATGCACAAGGAGCAGGTGACGGGGTGGAGAGGGAGGTTGGCAAAATGCAGGAGTAGGTCCCATGGGGGAGGGGTTTCTGAGGGAGGAAAGACAGAAAACCGGAATGGGCACCTTCAGCAGAATCTGCAGAGGCCTCAAAAGGGGCGCCATGGCTAACAACCTGGCCTTTCAAGTCCCCTGACCCCGACACAGTCTACCCTTCCACCCTCCCATCCTCGAAGCCCTAGGCTCACTTTCAGGACCACACAGGAAGGCTCCATGACAAGCCACAGAGAAAGCATGGGGCACAGCGGGAGGAGGCCATGCCTGGGGCTTGGGAAAGCATGAAAAATACCTGTCGCCGATGCCAGGGCGAGGCAGCCGTTGGCTCCCCTCGATGCAGTCCCACATGGAATCCCCTGCCAGAGGCAGCAGGCTCCTGCAGCAGGCAAGGTTCTGTGGGCTTTGTGGAAAAGTAAAGCGAACTGATAGTGTGCACCCTGGACACCTTCCTCAATCCCCAGTCTTTTGCAAAGGCATCTCCTGGTGCCCACTGCCCCGAGTTCACCCACCCAATCAGTGAAAGACCAATGGGGAGGCAGCCGAGCCACACACCAGTGACCCAGTTACTAGCCACTGAGTCTGTGGTCACCCCCTGACCGGTAGGCACACCTAGGAATCCCTGTCTTCTGTATGAGGATGAAGATGGGGTCCACTATCCAATCCCACTGCGATGCTGTCACGCCCCACGCAGGAAGAGTTCACAGTGAGCTTTTGCTGGGCACCAAAACCCACTCACCAGCCCACTGCTAATCGTCCCACAAAGCACTGAAGGCAGGTTCCAGCTGATCCAATGCCACCAGGGGCATAGCCGTTCAAGGCTGAAGGTTCCACCTTTGGTCCCTGTTTGTGCTCTGCAGATGGTGTCGTGCATGGCTGCAGAGCTACACGATCCTCCTGGGTCTGTGGAGACTCCACGGTGTGAATTCATCCCACTGGGTTGGCCGTGGAAGCAGGGAGGCTGAAGCAGAGGAGACCCAGGGTGGGTACTGACCAGATGGGGAGGGTGGGGCAACGGATTGTATTTGCTGGGAAAGGAAGCCTTGTGCACTCCCCACTTAGATAGGCAGAGCAGACAGAAAAGTGCTCTTGGGCTTACAGTGGGCTTGTGGACGGCAGCTTCTGGACACCTAAGGACTTCTGAGTCACCTTCCCAACCATCATGGAGTGTTCTCTGGGATGCGTTCAATCTGTCCGTCAACTGTCTGGAGATTTCTTTCCAGCACCCAGGAGGAGACCAAGGGACACACTCTGAAGTTCCTGTCTGTGCCCATACCCGAAAACCGCTCTAACACCCCAGAGGCCAAGCCCTCCCAGTGGAAGCAAGCCCAGCCCATTTGCTGTCTGCCTCCCTTCTGGGTCCTCAGTGACTGGGCAAACACTCAGCAAGCGGCTCAGACCCAGCAGGCCAGTGGCCTGTGTGAGGGGTGAATGTGCATGCCCCTACATCATGACAGCTATGGACCAAGACTCCCTGCTGCTCTCTGCTCTTGCCCCCAGGGCACCCAGCTCTCACCAGAGCCCCCTCCAAGGCTCTGCTTGGGTGCACTCTCTCCCTCGCCAGCAGCAGGGCAACCTGGGCAGGTGGTCTGTGGGCTCTGGACCGAGGGGTAGGCATCCTTACTCTCCCAGCGGAGTGCAAGCCCTCCTGTAGCAACAGGAAAAGACGTGAGGGTCAGGAGAGGTGAGGCTGGTGGGATGTGGGGAGAGGGGCACAGCCCAGTCCTCAGCCTGAGGGCAAACTGCATGTGCAATGAGGAAATCCCCAGGGTGGCCGCTCACTCCCCAGAGACATAAAACAGAGCAGGGAAGAGCACATGCTGAGTTCTTACATCTGTACATTGGTAACCAAGGCGAGGACAATGAGAGGAAAGGAGAGAGGGGGAGAAGGAATAGAGAGAGAGAGAGAGAGAGAGAGAGAGAGAGAGAGAGAGAAAGTACTAGATAAGGATGAGACCTAGGCAGAGAGCTTGTTTCCTCAGGGACCCCCAATTGTCCATAGCCTCCAGGGCCTGACATCTGAAAGGCGATTGCCTCTTTGTCCACCAGGGTTTGAGGGCTGTGTCTAGGAAGGGCCCAGTGATACATCCAGAGCCGGGTTCAGAGTCAGCAGAGCTCGGCTCATGAGAGCTCAGCACTCAGGCTCAAGGAAAGAGGTGCATAGGAATAAAAGAAAAGGAGCGTGGGTGTGGGGAACTGGATGAACCTTGAGATCAGAAGCCTGGGGTTGCGTTTCTGGCTTGCGCTGAAGGGACAGGCAGGAAGGAACACGCCCAGCTAAGGAGGCAGTGCAGAAATGCTTAGCCGGCGGCTGGATGTGAGCTGTGTGGATGCTGCCCCCGCCCGGCAGTCTGGGGGCCTGTATGTGGGCAAAAGCACAAGGCACATCCTTCGAGCCGGAATCGAACCAGCGACCTAAGGATGCCTACAGACACTATCTGCTCTACAGTCCTCCGCTCTACCAGCTGAGCTATCGAAGGGTGCACATCACTGAGCTCTGGTCCTTTCCTTTTCTGGAGAGAAGGAGTCTCTGGACACAAGGCCCCCACCTCTCATGGGTAACACAGCCAGTCAGGGTGGACGGTTAGACCTCTGGTCCCCGTTCCCTGCTCTGCAGATGTTGCCCTCCAAGGAGGGGATCACGGTGTGATTGCAGACCTACACACCCTTGTGGGACACTGGAGATTCTACAGCATGGGTTCTGCTGCTTTTGTTAGCCGTTGTGGGTGGAGGGGTGGGCAAGGCTGAGGCAGAGGAGTTGAGAGGGTGGTACTAATGGGAGGGGAGTTAAAGGCAACATTTTGTTTGCCAAGAGAGGAAGACGTGCATTCTCCACTCTGAGACAAAGAGCAGGCTGAAAAGAAAAAAAAAAAAAGTGCACTTGTGAGCCTAGTGGGGGTGGGGATGGGCGGATTCCATGCCAGGGCTTTGGAGACCCACAATCCCAAGGCAGCTGCCCTAGGAATGTTCTCTGGGACTCGTTCAATCTGTCCGTCAACTGTCTGGAGGTTTCTCACCATAACCAAGGAGAAGACTAAGGGACACTTCCTGGCATTCTTCTCTGTGCCCAGAGGCCAAGCCCTCCCAGTGGAAGCAAGCCCAGCCCATTTGCTGTCTGCCTCCCTTCTGGGTCCTCAGTGACTGGGCAAACACTCAGCAAGCGGCTCAGACCCAGCAGGCCAGTGGCCTGTGTGAGGGGTGAATGTGCATGCCCCTACATCATGACAGCTATGGACCAAGACTCCCTGCTGCTCTCTGCTCTTGCCCCCAGGGCACCCAGCTCTCACCAGAGCCCCCTCCAAGGCTCTGCTTGGGCGCACTCTCTCCCTCGCCAGCAGCAGGGCAACCTGGGCAGGTGGTCTGTGGGCTCTGGACCGAGGGGTAGGCATCCTTACTCTCCCAGCGGAGTGCAAGCCCTCCTGTAGCAACAGGAAAAGACGTGAGGGTCAGGAGAGGTGAGGCTGGTGGGATGTGGGGAGAGGGGCACAGCCCAGTCCTCAGCCTGAGGGCAAACTGCACGTGCAATGAGGAAATCCTCAGGGTGGCTGCTCACTCCCCAGAGACATAAAACAGAGCAGGGAAGAGCACGTGCTGAGTTCTGCTAAGCAAGGCGAGGCCAGTGAGAGGTGGGGAGGGATGCCGAGAGAGGGAGAAAAACTGAGGCAGAGACAGAAATATACAAAAACAGAGAGACAGAGAGAGAGGGAGAGAGAGAGTTGAAGAGATACTGAGAGAGTTTAGGCAAAGCCAGAGAAGAGAGAGAGACCACAAATTGTTAGGCACTGAGGTAGCTGGGGATGGGGGCCCGGCAGAGCTAGCAGGCTATGTTTCCCAGGGACTACCAGCTGTCCTTACTGTGCGCCAGCCTCCAGGACCTGATATTGACATTTGTCCACCTGGGGAGGAGGGCTCCATCCCGGATGAGTGCAGCAGTGTCTACAGACTCAGGGCCAGAGCCAGTGGCACTCAGGCTCCTGTGGGTGAGCGGTGTGTGAAGAAAAGCAAAAGAACGCGGCTGTCAGTGAGGTCCTAGCTGGTCCCTCAGGGCGTTTTTGACTTTCACTGCAGGGGAGGGGTGTCAAGAGGAAAGACCTGGCTGCTCCAGTTCCGATCCAGCTCTCTGCTATGGCCTGGGAAAGCAGTGGAAGATGGCCCAAGTCCCTGGGCCCCTGCACCCACGTGGGAGACCTGGAGGAAGCCTCTGGTTCTTGGCTTTGGATCGGCCCAGCTCCAGCCTTTGTGGCCGTTTGGGGAGTGAACCAGCAGATGGAAGACTTCTTTCTCTCTCTTTCTCCCTCCCTCTCTCTGCCTCTGGCTCTCTGTAACTCTGCCTTTTGAAGAAATAAATATATCTTTAAAAAAATAAAATAAAGAGAGAGAAAGAGAGGAAAGAACTGGCGAGTTCTGCGGCTGAGGCGGGAAGGTACATGCCCCGCCAGGGAAGTGATTCTGGGGCTGCTGTGTGTGAGCCTTGTGGATGCTGCCCCCGCCGGGTGGTGTGTGTAAAAGCACAAAGCACCTCCTTCGAGCCGGAATCGAACCAGCGACCTAAGGATGCCTACAGACGCCTGTCCACTCTACAGTCCTCCGCTCTACCAACTGAGCTACCGAAGGGTGCATACTGCTGGGCCTGGGTTCCTGTGTTTTCTGGAATGGAAGGGCACAGGTCTCAGAATGGGACTTTTATTAACTAAATGAGCTCAGTAGGTGGCCACAGCGCCCCTAAGGGGACAGAGCAAATCCTCTGAGCGCAGTGGGGCCGGTGTTTGGTGTCTTCCTGGTGTGCCCAGAGGCAGTGGTTGTCAAGACTCCTGCTGTGGTGCTGCACCTGCTGCCTTGTTGATCCTCTGTCCCTGCCTTAGCACCATTTCCACAGGTGAGGGTGACGGCCCAAATGTATATGAAGAGCAACTCCTTTTTAATAAAATTTCAATGGCAGGGAAAGAAGCATTTTCAATATGAAATACACTAATTGTGCAAATAGAATAGGACATAGCAATCACAACAGAGGTACCCAGAAGTGGACTTCCTTACTGCACAGCTGAGGAGATTGCCATCCTGAAGGGCAATGATAAGTATGTCTGGAAGATAAATAATATCACTAACTCAAGCTTTGAGATGTTTTTGCACATGAAAATTTTGATATTTGAAATGTTATTTCTGTATCATTCCACAAGCAAGAGAATATATATAAATCTTGCCCGTTGCATTTACTTTAGTTGCATGACTTCAGCAACACATAGACCATCCCTTCATGTGATGGAGCAGTCAGCTTGTGCAGCACACACAATCCCACCCACACACACACCCTCAAATTCCTTCCACTCATTGACTAGTTACTCACCAGAATACCCAATGTTTCTTCTGTAGAGCTGGCACTGCAGCACACAGAGTGCTATACTTTGCTTTACTCCTATTAAGAAAAGTAGTATGATGTACCATGTCATGTCTGGTATTTAGAGGCCCAGTAGATGGGAATGATATGGATTTTTTTAAATCACTGGGACATTTGACTTAACTTCTCATGAAAAGCAAAAACCACACCAATCACTACTTAGCTCTCCTCTACCTAGAAGAGGGTATGAATGGATGAATGAATGAAGAGGTGAGAATCAGCGCTCAGTTCCAAGGAAAGATGTCTTATTGTTATTAGAGGACTCTTCTTTCCCTGCCCTTCCAAAATATTTGACCTCCAGTTCTTGACCAATTTTGCACCGATCCTTGCGCCTTTGCCTATCCCAGTCTTGGCTTACTGCTCCATCCTCTAATCTACAAGGACTCAGAGTCTGCATGGTTTCGCAAAAAAATACCCAGTCTCTGATCTTGGTTCTGTTTCCCAGAGAACATAGCGGCTGACAGGAATGTATGGAAAACTTCTCATACAAGGAGACATTAAGCCTTTTGTGCTGCAGCTCCAGGAACTCACCAAGCTCCGACTTGTGATGAGGATGGGGGAGATCTGAAGTTTTCAATTCCATCCCTCATTCTTGTGTCGGATCTGATCCTCCCTTATATAAAAATTTCAATTAAAAATGATGAAGAAGAAAAAGAGGCAGTAGCCGCTGCCTGGGGGGAGTACTTTTGGTTTGCGCTGAAGGATACCAGTGTGAAGAGCAGGTGTGCTCCACACCAAGGCAGGAAAGCACAGCCCAGCCTGGTTGGCAATGCAGAAAGGTTTTGGTGGCTGTTGGGAGTGACCCATGCAGATGCTGCCCCCACCTGGCCGGTTGGGAGCCTGTGTAGACAAAAAGCATGAGGCACCTCCTTCGAGCCGGAATCGAACCAGCGACCTAAGGATGCCCACAGATTGATATTCACGCTACAGTCCTCCGCTCTACCAGCTGAGCTATCGAAGGGTGCACACCACAGGGGCCGGGTCTCCCCGTTTTCTCTCCTGAAGGAGGCAGAGTCCCAGGAAGGACGGAGGTCCCGCAGATCGGCTCGGGGGGTGTATACAGTGCCGCCCTGGGGCGGAGCAAAGCCTGGGAGTCTGGTGGCAGCCGGCGCGTGCTGGGTGCCTGCTAAGCCTGAGGGGCAGCTGTAGCCAAAGTCCCCGCTGCGGGACTTGCACCTGCTGCCTTGTTGCTCTTCTGCCCCTCTCCCCAGATGAGGGTGTTGGCCGTGAGTGGGTAAGAGCGGGGAGGCAGGTTGGCAGAATGGAGGGGTAGATCCGTAGGAAGGGGTTCCTTGAGGAGGAAAGGAATAGAATCGTAATGAGCACTGGGAAGTTGGCTGCCACACGCCCCTGTCCCGCCCGCAGAGTTTGGTGGCGGCCCCCCAAAGAGGCACCGTTTCTAAGCACCTGGCCTCTACAGCTCCCAGCCCCCAGATCCTGACGCAGCCTTGCCCTTCTACCCCTCACCCAGCCTCAGAGTCCTAGGCTCACTTTCAGGATCGCACAGGGAGGCTGACTGACAAGTCACAGAGAAAGCATATGATGCTAGGGGAGGAGACCACCCTGGAGGCTGGGGAGGTAGGGAGGATACCCGCGGCCGCTGCCAGGGCTGGGCTGGCCGCTTGACTCCTCTTCTTTGCAATCCCATGCAGAATTCTCTGCTAGAAGCAGCGGCCTCCTGCAGCAGGCAAGGTTCTGCGGGATTCCTGGAAAAGCAGAGGAACCAGATAGAAGTCACTCACGTACCCTCTGGCTGCTCCCTGCCCCTGTCCCAAGTCTTTTGCAAAGTTTTCAGATCCCGTCTGCTGGGTGCCCACTGCCCTGAGTTCACTCACCCACCCATCCAATGAAAGACCAATGGGGAGGCAGGCTGAGCCACACACCAGTGACCCAGTTACTGGCCACTGAGTCTGTGGTCACCCCCTGACCGGTAGGCACACCTAGGAATCCCTGTCTCCTGTATGAGGATGAAGATGGGGTCCACTATTCAAGCCCACTGTGACGCTGTCACGCCCCACGCAGGAAGAGTTCCCAGGGAGCTTTTGCTGGGCACCAAAGCCCACCCACCAGCCCACTGCTAATCGTCCCACAAAGCACCGAAGGCAGGTTCCAGCTGATCCAAAGCCACCAGGGGCATAGCCGTTCAAGGCTGAAGGTTCCATCCCTGCTGGATGGCTCGCCCTCGCTTCCATTTCCCAGGGATGGGGCTTGGGTGTGGTGAGGCAGAAACACCCCAGAGCAAACAGGACACTGGGGAGCTGAGGAACAGGGGGCCCTTCTAAAGACAAGGCTGTGCCCCAGGAACAGTACAGACCCCAGGGTCTGTGCCCTGTGCTCTTGCCAAAAGTTACCTCACAGACTGCCTGCATCACCTCTGTGGTTTCATTTATGAAGAAAAGATGTCAAAGAGACACCGTCCCCTGTCCGTACATCAGTGCTCTGCCACACGGACTGCTGCTTGCTTCTTTGATAATCACGTGTGAAATATTTCTCCTCACCCCCTACCCTCCCGAGAATTTCACCTGTGAAGGCTCAGCAAAAAGTTACCAAACTTTCTCTGGAATCACCCCACTGGAAAATGGCAGGTGTTGGATTTCTAGGGTCTGGATAGCCAGGCACACCGGGATTTCAGTCAACTCCCTCTCTTTCCAATCCAGTGCTCTGGCAGAGGGCCGTTCTGCAAAAGCACTCAACTGGCAGTGGTGGGATTCGAACCCACGCCTCCTGAGAGACTGGAACCTTAATCCAGCGCCTTAGACCGCTCGGCCACACTACCTGATGCTAGCCAGCCTTGTGCCCACTCTTCCTGATCATAACTACTTCCCTTCACTTCTCAGATCATCTAGACCGTGTGTTCAGTGTCCAGTTTCAGAGATCACCTATGAGCATGCAGAGGAAGGGTTCCAAGAACAGGCAGACTGAGCAAAAGGTTATTTTCCCTGGGGGCTCTAGAAGATTCATCTTTGCCCTGGAAGGTAGAAGGGGAATGAATGAATGACTGACTGAATGAATGAATACTGAGTAATGGAGTAGAGTGGATGAAATCTGTACACACCAGCCTGTGAACATTTGTTGGCATAGGTTCGCTGGTTTCCTCTGTCTTGTCACCCATTTCTTAGGAAGATAAACAAGGTTCGAAGCTAGTTAAAACCACAAAACCCCATCTTCAAGGAAACATGACTTAAGAGGGTCTTAGGGCATTTGCAAATAAATGCTCGAGAACCATCCTAGAGCTAGACTCTAACCAACAACCTGAAGATGCCACAGGAACTTTACAGTCTTACCTTTTACCAGCTGATATGCCAAAGGGTACACTTATGTGGTTGTGCAGAATTATTTTTCTAGAGGTGAAATCATAAGATTTTATACTTTGTTGCTGAGATATTTGGAAACATCTTCATTCTGCCATCACAGAGACAGAGTAGATACATACACCTTGTGAATGCGATGTTTTAGGACCAGTGGGTCTTTTCAGGTTGACACTGTGGACTTCACCTTGCAAACCCATCATCTCTCTAAGCCGGCTCTTGTTACTCCAGAACTTGGAGCTGGGAGAGCACAGGGTTCAGAGTTGGAGGGCTGACTCACTCTACCTGACTTACTTTATATTACATTTGTTTTTTATTCTAAAGCTTCTACATTTAAGACAGTTTTGTGTTGGCACTGAAATATGAAAATAGATCAATAAACAGGAATACAGAGAGAGTCATGTGTATACTGTCAATTGATTACTGGTAAAACTTCAAAGGTAATTCAATGAGAAAGGTAGTCCTTTCAACAAATGGTAATGGAAAATTTGCAACAGGGGTATGCTTTTGGCACTGTGGTTAAGACAAGACACCACTTGGGACTCCTGCATCCCACATGAGAGTGCCTGTCTCCACTTCCAATCCAGTTTCTGCTGATGAGATGATGGCCCAAGTACTTGTGTCCCTGCCACCCACCTAAGAGACTCAGACTGAGTTCTTGCCCAGCCCCGGCTACATTAGGCATTTACAGGATAAGCCTGTAGAGAGAAGATCAGTCTCTCTCATCTCTTTGGCTCTCTCTGTTCCTCTACCTTTCAAAGAAACTGAAAGTAAGTAAATTTTTTGAAAAGAAAAACTGCAATAAAAATGATTTTTATCTTTACATTATATCATATACAAAAATTAACTCAAAGCAGGTCCTAAATCTAAGAATAAAACCAAAGCTATAACGTTTTTAGAATAAAGTCCTTGTCAGCTTGTGTGGGAGAAAGATTTCTTAGATACAGCACCAAACGCACGACATACAAAAGAAAAACACGATTAATTGGATGCCATCAAAATGAAGAACATGACACTGTTAAGCTACATGCCACACACTAGAAGACAATCATCTTCAGAGTTGACTTTGCCTTTTTGGGGACATTTGACAATGTCTGGAGGAATGTTTGGTTGTCACAACTAGAGAGGGAGGGCAGTGGTACCGGCACGCAGCTAAACAGCCTACAATCATACATGGGAGAGCTCACCACAGCAAAGAATTGTCCACTTCAAAACATTGTTATGGCTAAGCGTGACTGGAGTACCAAGCCACATGGACAAATGTATCATTTACCCTCTTTAGCACATGGGCCATTCTGGTTCCATTACCACGTTCTGAAATAAATTGGGGACTCTTTTCCAAAACCTTGAGGAAGAGCCTGTGACTAGACTCAAACCTAGAGTGATGGATACCAAGGCCCACCCAATGCAATTCCTGGATCCCAAAGGTTCGTCCACGTTGCGGCTAGAGAGGCACTGCCCTCAAAGGTCAGAAAGTGAGGATGTCCCCCTAAAGAGTTCAAATTCTGCCTTCAAACTCATCCTAGGACTCTTGTCTGCTGGGTGGGAGGCCTGGGTGGGCTTCCTTGGTTAGCATTACCACCTTGAACCGGTGAACCCCTATTGGTGATTTGTGTCCTGCTAAACCCATCTACCTGCTTTACTTTCCTAGTGGTGAAGCTGAACGGAGAGACACAGAAAGAGAAAGGGGGACAGCATACTGGGGATCCAAGGCCATTCGGACCATAGTGACATCTTCTGCTGTGTAACCGCCTACATGTCTTGGAGTTACCATTTATGGGCACATGAGACACAGGTTCATCTCATTCCCTGCTGTCCTTGGGGCCCTGCCCTGACTTTTCACAGAACACTTCCTGCACTTCCGAGGTTGTTTCAAGGTTCTGCACAAATAGCATCCCTTTGGCAAGCCGTTGTGGGTCCCTTCCAAACAGAAGGCAAGGACAAGGACAGGTATTTCAGCGGTTTGGGCAACAAACCCAACTGTGAGCTCCCTGCCACTTGTCCCATCCCTGTCCAGTGCTGGGTGTTCAGAAAAATCTGACAACTTGTCTGTTAAGGTTTCTACGTTAGGTCAAACTTGGAATGCGGACACACAGTTTTCCAGCGATGGGGAAATAAAAGCCTGGCAGCGGTGGGATTCGAACCCACGCCTCCGAAGAGACTGGAGCCTAAATCCAGCGCCTTAGACCGCTCGGCCACACTACCAGCTCTGCGGATACATTGTGCCTGTCCTTCCTAGTTAAATTATTCTGTCCTTTTTCGCAGTGTTGTCCGGACCCCAAATCCGAAACCTCGATGCCAAGCGTCACGAGAGGACACTGAGAGAGAAGCTCCCTAGAACAGCCCGTTCTTTTCTTCCCTCTTTCCTCCGTTCCACTGCAACCTGCACCTGCCGAACCCGCAGGCAGAGATCTTTCTGGAAACAGACGGTGCTCCGAACGCCAAGCTCTCAGGCCAAGAGCGGCAGCGCTTCCGGGAGGCAGAGCCCGCAGCATCAGCGGGGCCTAGTGCCCCGAAAGGCGGATTTACGGCTGGGACGGAAGCGCCCGCGGACGCAGGCCCGGGAAGGCTTGCGGGTGGAGGGACGGCGGCCCCGGACGAGTAAGGCAGAGCCAGGCTCTCCTCCCCGCCATCCCCGGCGCCGCGACTTCAGTTCTGGGCTGGACTGCGAGGTCGCACTTCCCAGTTCTGAAGCCGGTTCAAAACCTTCGTGCCTCCAGGAAGAGAGGGTCGTGTGCCAAAGAACCTAGAAAGCCACGCTGGCTTCTGGCTCTCGGGTGCGCCTGCGCCACACGATGCGCACCCCGCTTCGCCCCCCGGGTCTCGGTCCCCAGCTTTCTTCGGTTCCGAGAGAAGGCGCTGCAGTTGAGAGGGCGTCTGCGGCCTGAAAATCCTCTGGTCCCTTTCTTGGGAGACCTGTACGTGTCCCAGGGAGTCGCGCCCCTCCGCTGGGCAGCTGCAGGCGCGCAGCCCGCCTCTTGAGCACCGGGGGCTGGGGAAGGAGAAGCGCGGAGGCAGCCTTCCCTCCCGATGCAGCCCAGGCTGGTGCTCGAGGCCACCGGGATGCCTGAGCTCCCAGGGGCTCCCGCTGCTCACCTCCCCGGAGGCCGCACACCTGCAGGTGCCGGGGAGGGAGAGGGGCAGGGCCAGAACCGATGAGAAAAGTAAACTCTCCTGGCCACTCTCCTGGACACTGGCTGAGGGCCGACCCGCACTGCTCCCAGCACTAGAGCTTCTGTCAGGGCTCCTCAAAACGGGATTCCATGTCCCCGCTGTGAGAAGGAGCCCATGGGCCTTTTGGTTATTCACAACGCAGAGGAAGAGCTCTTACAGGCACGTGGCGGTAATAGAGAATTTAACTCACAACTGCTGCCTAGACTTGCAGAGAAAAACAGGTCACTGTCCCAGCAAAGGGCTGAGGGGTGGGATTGGGGATGTTTTGGCCAAAGGTCTACATTCCAAGGGACATCCGATCACATCATTCCTTTGATAAAATGAGGAATATATGGGGACAAATTTCCACCAAAAAAAGGTTGGAAACAGAAAAGTGGTTAGTGTTTCTGTTCCTTGTTTCCCTCTCTCTTGCAAAAGCACAGTCTGGGATGGAGAGGATGCACCCAGACCTGGCATATTCATAGTTTCTTCCTTAAGAGTAGGTAAGGAATGCCTCTTAATCACTCAGGGTTCCCAAGACAAGAAAAAATTACTCCCATTCTTGGGGTGGGGTTGGAAGGGGGAGAGGAGATTCAAGACATGTATGTATAGGGGATTTTCCCAAGAGTCTTCCATAAAAGTCATGGTCTTTGTTATGAGTTGACTTGTACCTCTCCAACCTTATGTAAAAATAGGGCCTTCCAGGAGGTAATCACGATAAAATGAAGTCATTATTATAAATCGTGATCTAATATGACTGAGGTCCTTATCAAATAGTAAATTTGGACCAGACAGGGAAAAGGCTATGTGTTGCTATGGATTCGTTCTGAGAGGAGGAGCGTGGTGGGGGCAAGAGGCGTGGAGTCACCACACAGACCCCGGGATTCGGGTGAAAGTGGGCCAGAAGCAAGCAGGCTGCAGACTTGTTTATTTCAGTTGGTACAGCAGCTTAAATAGCAAAGGTAGCCAACCCAGTCAAGGGGCGGTTTATGCCCTAACCAATCACAGCCTGTTGCCAGGCAGGCTCCATTGCCAGGGGGTTTCCCAGGGGGTTTCCAAAGCCATTCCTGAGTAACTTGCTTGCCAGCGGCCATCTTGGCATGGCCTTCTCATTCCACCAGCTATGCATGTGAAAATGAAAGCCCAGATTAGCATGACTCCACAGTGTAATTGTATAGTGGAATCTTCTGAGGTGGCCACATTTATTTGTCCTGAGAGGTTTGGCACAATGATGAGTGATTGTGCAGGAAAAAACCGGAAGTGCTTACAGCCTTGCTCTCTGCTGAGCCACGTGTCCAAAATCCACTGCGAACCCTGCTGCCAGGTGGCATTGTCATCTGTAGATAATGTTTGAAGACTCAGAGGCTAAAATGTCCAATGTCCACCTGGAAGCTCTCTGTCCAAGAATAGGGAATTTTACCTACCACTGTGTAGCTTACTTGTTTGAGCTCCAGAATAGACTGTCTCACTTGATCTTCTAAGTCTAGGTGTATTTTTTTAATTGTATCCACTTTACAGGTTTAGACATGGTGGAGTCCACATTCTTGATATGCAGAATGCATGCTGACCATTGGAGGTTGCATGGTAAACTTCAAGCAAAGTTTCTCTTTTTAGGAATATAACCATCGCTTCTCGGCCTTTTGGCTAAGATCGAGTGTAGGAATATGCCCAATTTTTTCAAAATAGCAACTATTGCTTATTGTATTGATGAACTCTCAGTATCTTTACTGATTTGTCACCTAATTGTGTGTTTTTTTTGTTTTTTTTTTTTTTTTTTTTGACAGGCAGAGTGGACAGTGAGAGAGAGAGAGAAAGGTCTTCCTTTGCCGTTGGTTCACCCTCCAATGGCTGCCATGCCGGCCGGCGCACCTGATCCGATGGCAAGAGCCAGGTGCTTACCCTGGTCTCCCATGGGGTGCAGGGCCCAAGCACTTGGCCATCCTCCTCTGCACTCCCTGGCCACAGCAGAGAGCTGGCCTGGAAGAGGGGCAACTGGGACAGAATCCGGCGCCCTGACTGGGACTAGAACCCGGGGTGCCGGCAACGCAAGGTGGAGGATTAGCCTAGTGAGCCGCGGCGCCGGCCACCTAATTGTTTTTAATAATTACTAGAAGGTATTGTTAAAATACACAGTGATGGTTGTACATTCTTTTGTTTCTTCTCTTGGTTCTTTCAACTTTTATTTCTGATACTTTGAAGCTACATTATTAGATACACTGAGGGTTTTAAAAAGTAGACTTTATTCTTAGAGCATTTTTAGGTTCACACAGATTGAGCAGAAAGAAGAGAGAGTTCCCGTATTGCCCTGGTCCTCGCTCATGCACAGCCTCCATGCCCACTGCCATCCCACAGTAAAGTCGCACATTCCTTACATCTGATGAACCCACACTGACACATCAACACTTCAAGTTGTGGTTTATATTATGGTTCATTCTCTTAGTGAGGTATGTTCTATGGGTTTTGACAAATGTGTAAACATGTATCTACCATTATAGTCTCATAAAGGATAGTTTCTCTGCCCTGAAAATCCTCTGTGCTCTGCCTGTTCAACTCTCCCTCATGCTTGACCCTAAACTCTAGTAACCACTGATCTTTTTACTGTCACTATAGTTTTGCCTTTTCCAGAATGTCACACAGTTGAAGTCATGCCATATGCATAACCTCTTCAGACTGGCTTCCCTCACCTAGTGATTGTGTGTTTAAGTTTCCTGTCTTAGCTCAGGCTGCCATAACAAAATACCATGGACTGAATGGTTCAAACATAAAAAAAATTGTTTTCTCACAGTTCTGAAGGTTGGAAATGCAAGGTCAAGGTGCTAACATGGTCTGATTCTGATGAGGAGTCCTTCCTGGCCTGCAGATGGCTGTCTACTAACTGTATCCTCACATAGCAGAGAGAGTGCCCAAGCTCCCTGGTGTCTCTTTCTCTAAGTACACCAGTCCCATCATGGGGACCCCACCCATACCCCCATGCCCTGTCACCCTCATTATCTCCCAAAGGGCCCGTCTCCAACTAAATATCACCACACTTGAGGTTGGAGCACCAACATTATAAATCCTAGCGGGACACAAACATGAAGTCTGCTAACAGTTCCTCTGTGCCCCCTTCCCCATTCCCAGGAGTGGCAGACTTTCCAGCGAGGACTCAGGAACATAAAGTGACCCAAAGGTCCAAAGGGGCTGACGAGGAAGGGACAGGGTAAAACAGTCTTGCCCACACGTACCACATGGACGTGCACATGGACACACAGGGGTCAGTAAAAACTTGAGGGCTCGCAGGACACCTGCCATGCCTGGCCCCCTCAAACTGGACAAGCCAGAGTCATTGACCATTGACCATTGACCAAAGTCAATGAAAATCCCTTTGGAATCTGAGTCTACAGACTCAAAGATCAGGTCCACCAGGGTCTCTGGGATGGGAGTGGGAAGGGGAGCCCTGGGGCAGACCCAGACCCTATTGAGTCAGCTGGGCCAGGGCCCTGAGTAGGGGGCTGAGAAGGCCCTGAAACATTGGTGAAGTCCTGGTGCTCGGAGCCAGTCATCTCAGACATGGAGTACCTGCGGGTGCTGGGGCCACCAGCCACAGTGCCCTCCTCCTAGTGCTCAGCCTGGGGGTTCAGCTGCAGCATGGTGTAGCTCTTGGATCACACCACCAGGTTCTTGACCAGGATGTCCGCTGCATCCTGTAACAGTGCAGCAGAAACTTCTCCAGGGTACAGGCAGGGTATGGGGCCCTTTTCTGGAGTAGAGCCCTTACATGCCTGCGGGGGTGACAGTGTCTTCTAGATCAGTGTCTCCAGGAGCAAGTAGTCCTCAGTCACATCCTTGGACTCGTGGACACCTTGCAGTAGCACCAGCACCTGCACAACGGCCACTGACAGTGATGGTATTCCAAGGTACAGCAGGACCAGCGGACACACTGATGGTTCCTTGCCCTGCAACGAGTAGAAGAAGGCCTGCAGTGTGGGCAGCATGTCGCTGGAGAAGCCCCGGTCTCTGTCTGCAAGTCCAGCAGCTTCTGTATCCATGCCAGGTCGGTCAAGCCCCAAGCAGCCACAGATCTATCATGTGTCCTGCTTCCTGGTCACCTTCATCAAGCTGATGAGGAGACTGAAGCTCTGAGAGGAAGGTATCCCAGGGTCCATGACCCAGGCTGCAAGCTCGAGCTTTCTCCCTAGAGGGCCTGGGCCCACAGTCCCCCAGGCTGCCTGTGGGGAGGTCTGGGGAGCCAGGGAGCTCACTCCCAAGTGCAGCACCATTCCAAGGCAGGAGATGCAGGGGAGAGGGTGGAAAGGGTCAGCAGGGAGGCCCTGCTGGAGGAGGTGGTTTCCAAGCCGGACTCAGGGCTTGCCAGAAGGACCTTGTGAGAGGCACATCTCATTGCACCTCTAAAGTAGGCATCTGGAAAGCAGATGCTTGGACAAGCCCAGCGGACATTTTTGCTGGCCCCGGGGAGGAGGCATCATCTGCCAGGTGCCAGCCCCAGGCCGGCTCTGGGCTCCACCAGGGGCTGCAACGTGCAAAGCCTCTGCCTTTCTGGATTGAGCAGAGAGCTGAGACAGATGGCTGGCTGAGCAGGCCCTGGCACTTGTCCCCAAGTCTCTGCTGCATGGAGACACCCTCACCTGGAAGACAGATAAGCAAGAGCACTGTGGGCGTCCACAAGTGAAGCGTCGTAGCAGCCTCCCAGACTGTACCTCACTCATTGCCTTGGAGTCTCCTTGGGAACGTGGATGCAGGCCAAGGGCCTTCGCCTCTCTCCTCACTTTCCTCGGGCCCTGTCTCCTGGTCTTCATAGGCATGAGGACAGTGGGCGGGCTGCCCGACGGCGCTGTATGGCCATCCACAGCTCCCAGCCTGTCCAGGTTGCCCACACCTGGTGTGGCAAGGGAGGAGGCCAAGGCAATGCCCCAGACGGGCAGATGCTCGCTGCCTGGTGCAGCTGTGCCTGCACCCATGCACAGCTGATAGCTCATTTCTTCTTAGAACTGAGTTCTAATCCAGCGTATTTTCATGTTGAATTGGCTCTTTTATCACCAACAAATAAATATTCCTCAATATCTCGTATCGTACTTCTCACCTTAAACAATCTATTGTCAGGGGTGAGACTAAGTGACTGGTATCAGAGTGCCTAGGTTCAGTTCCCAGCTTGGCTTCCGATTCCAGCTTCCTGCTAATGCAAACCCTTAGAGGCAGCGGGTGATTGATTTCTCAAGTACCTTGGGCCCTGCCACGCATGTGGGAGACCTGGGCTGACTTCCTGGCTTTAGTCTGGACGTGTAGGGAGTGGATCAGCAGAAGCTAGCCCTCCCTGCCTGCCTGCCTCTCAAAGTAAAAAGCAAAGAGTATATTCTCAGATACTGTTAAAACTATGTCAGCTTTTTTAAAAATATGTTTTCATGGTATGTCTTTTTCTATTTTTTACTTTCAGCCTGTCTGTGTTTTTGCATTTAAAGCTTGTTTTCTGAACATATGGTACACCATAAATATGGACAATGTTTACAAGTTAATTTTAAAAATAAAGATATGTTTTCCATAAACAGCATATGTTTGGGTCTCATTTTCATTCAGTCTGGCAATCTTTGCTTTAGAACATTTGGCATATTTACATTAAACGCAATTTCTGGTAGGAATGGATTAAGTTTACCATCTTGATACACCCTATTTATCCCATTAATTCTATTTTAAGAAACTTTACTGAGATATATTTTAAATAACTAAAATTCATCCTTGTAAGTGTATAACTAAATGATTTTTTTAGTAAATTGACCAATTATACCACCATTACCATAATCAAGATTTTAAAAATTTTGGTAACATAGATCCTTCTTTATCTCTTCTTTTTTCCTGCTTTTCTGACTTTATTTGCGTTAAACAAGCACTTTCATCGTTACATGTCTCTTTTACTATTTTGCTTTAGCTTTCTATATCAGTTTTAGTTATTAACCTTAAAAATTACAGAATATGTTATTTTTCCATTGTCACCTGAAATTGCCATTCTCACCCTGTTATATAGAATACAAGACTCCTATGGCAGCTTTAATTTTCTGATTCTTAATTTTATCACTTGTGTAACAGAGAGCTAGACATTCCCCAATTTATGATTTTTCAACTTCACAGTGGTATGAGAACAGCATGCATTCAATAGAAATCACAGATGAACTTTTGGATTTTGATCTTTTCCAGAATAAGGATACACGTCATTACTCTCTTGCAGTGCTGAGCAGCAGCAATGAGCTTCAGCCTCACAGCAGCCACGTGATCATGAGGGGAAATAACTGATACTATATAGTGCACTCCATTGCTAAGATGCATTAAGTGCACTGGCAGTTTAGCAATGGGCTTATCTGGCTGTAACTGCATTATTAGTAGAGGACCATCTGTATCTTCTTTGAAGTTATTGTGAGGATCAAATGTGTTAGTGCTTTTTGAAGCCCTATTTTTTTAAAAAAGATTTATTTATTTTACTTGATAGAGTTAAAGAGAGAGAGAGAGAGAGAGAGAGAGAGGTCTTCCATCCGATGGTTCACTCCCCAGTTGGCCACAGCGACCAGAGCTTCACCAATCCGAAGCAAGGAGCCAGGAGCTTCTTCAGGGTCTCCCACGCGGATGCAGAGGCCCAAGGACTTGGGCCATCTTCTACTGCTTTCCCAGGCCATAGCCCTATTTTAAAAGTTTAAAATTTGACGTCTGCATTAAGATTCTTTGGTTGCAAGTATCAAAATCTTTCAGTATAAATGAAGGCAGGTAGTCTATAGTAATTGACATTATCCGGTAATATCATGCCACCAACTCTCCTTGCTCTGATCCTTTATTACTCGTAGCAACTTGATGATTGTAATTAGTTGTTCGTGGAACTGGCTCTTTCCACAACTGTTTCTCCCACTAGAAGGTTATATTTAAGGTTTCTCCTTACTTTAAACACTAGTTTCTAATTCAGAAACTGGCCAGGTGCAATTGAACAGGATGGAGGTAAGTGAATATCTGAAAATGTTTGCTTCTATTATGTTGAAAGAGTTTTGTTTTTCACCATGACCGATAAGGTAAGGAATTTTTCCAATATGGAAAATGGGCTCAGAGTCTGAATACGGAAACAAAGAATAGCATCTGTCACATCTTCCTTTTGCATATTTGTTCATGTGAACAGAATGTGTTAATTAGGACACCTAAGTATATTGTCCACATTGATGATTTTTATTACAAATCAATACATTGATATTTTTTATTCTTTTTTTCACAGATCTTTGTCAGGTGTGTGATTGTGGAATGTTTTCTAAAATTTGACTTGGCTGAGTCTTTTGAAAAACTTGATTATTCCAGGCAGTAAGCATGACAGCTGACTCAAGACCATGATGGCCCACAAAGGGCACTGGCCTCTGGAATTCTTGACCAATCAACAAAGCCTCTTCTCAGAGCTTCATGCATTTACTTTCCTCCTAAGTCAGGTAAGCGAGAGACACTCAAGAAAATAGTGACTATGCCATAGTGTGAACAGGATTTGGCTCGCCAACTTACGTAGACTTTTGCATCCTGAAGTCATGATTGATGGTGTTGACAGGGTGGAGGCTTGGTGCAGATGTGAGGTCTGAGCATGGGGCATTTGGAAAGAGACTGGATTGGATTAGACTGCCAGGGTGGAGTGCTGTGATTGGATCATGGTGGCTTTATAAGGAGAGACCACATGAAGGAGCATGCTCCCTGTCCCTTGGCTCCTGGCTCACCGTGTGATCCTCCATATGCATTCCACAATTCACTGTCTTCATCAGATGTCAGACCAGTGGGTTCACCTCATCTTGGACCGTGAGCCTCCAAAGCCCTGAGCAAAAAAATAACCTTTTCCTTTGTAAACTTAAATACTACAGAGTCAGGAGGATGCTGTCCATGCTGTGGAGATGTTCTGCAGCTGGTTCCCGGGTGACAGAACCTTACAACAAATTGCAACCACCATGACCAAGGAAGCGTCAGCCACGAGCAAGGAAATATCTATTGTACCTTTAGAAGGAGTGAGCTTTCCAACACAGGCCATTGTAGGAAGAGTGATTAATAACGCCTCTCCCTGCATGTAGATAATGTACCTCTTCAATAATCAAGTCTGTTAGCTATTACCAGGTGTTTGATTCTCAATGTGATTGATAACCACCATGTATAAATATGTATTGTGTAAGCCTGACTAAACACATATACTCACCCAGTAAGAAAAGTATAAAACCTGTAATTCAGGCTTGTAGAACAGCCAACTCAAGCAACTGACTGTTTCTGAGTTTAAATCCTCAGTTTGTCTTGCTGTGTAAACTTCGACTTTCATTTCACAAGCAAACTGATTTTTCAGTTAACAATCTTGGTGACCACAGCAGGACACATAGCAGACCACACAAGACTGACAGAGCACCATGCGGACTCCAGGGCCCATTGTCAGCCTACTGTCTCTTCCAGAGCCCCAGTCAGCATCCTGGCTCCTGACTACTAGAGCTCCCTCCCTCTTCAACTCACGTTAAAGATCCTGTGTTTGTTTAGCTAGTGGTCTACACTCCAGGTTTGGAGTAAGTGATCCTTTGTTGATAGGTAAGAGGAAAGAGAATTCCAAAATTTAGTACAAGGCTATCCCTTAGTGTAAAAACACTGAGGCAGGGAGCTTGTAGAATCAGAATCAAAATGGAGTGAGTATGGCTAAAAGCTAATTGCAGATCTCTTGGTTCTATGCATATTAGCTTTGCTTGCTAAGGGTTAAGGGTGTATCTTGCGAAACTATGTGGGCCCAAATTCCCAGGAACTAGGTTGGCAGAAATGTGTCCTTCACTGTTATCTTACAACCATTATCTTGGACCTGTTATTGGGTTTGTTATTGTTAACTGTTATCTTATAACCATATTATTTTTTTTTTATTGTTCACTGCATACCAGGGGTCCAGTTTGAAATTTTGAGCCCTAATAGATGGGGAATACTCTAAAAAACTGTGTAACTTGCTGTTGGGGGCCGCACTCTGGTAAGGAGTGTCGGTCCCGATCGGCTGCCTTGCCTCTCATTTGCCTCTCATTTTCAATAAAATTCACATGTGACTGTCACTAGTTTTTGTAATATTCTATTTTAACTGACGAGTGGATGTAACAAGTTAACTGGGGGAAGTAAGTCAGTGTGTTTTCCCTTGCTCAGAACTAAGCCTTAAATACCAGTTCAGTGAGACAAAACTACACTTAAAACTCGAGTGAGGGCCAGTATTTACTAGTTCTGAACCCAAAGGATATATTGCTCCCTCCCACCAAGTTACTGGTACTTCCAGGTTAGTGGAGGTGTCTGAGATGAACTCTCAAGAGGTACAGCAGCTCTACAGAGACCCTCATAGTTGCCAGGACTGTAGGATAGCCCATCAGTGTTTTTCTATTATTTGAGACATGAAGTTGGTTATTTTAAAATATTTATGAGAGACCTTCTATTCTCTGGTTTACTCCCAGATTGATGCCCTCAATGGCTGTCTGAAACGAGCAGATGAGAATTCTCCCATGTAGATGGCAGGGACTCAATTCCTTGAGAAATTATCTCACCGTCACTGGTTCTTTCTCCAACTGTTTGCAATGGCTGAAGAGGGAAATCAAGAGCCAGAACTAACCCAGGCTTCCTACAAGGGTGACAGGAATCCAACTAGTTGAGCCATCACTGCTCCCTACCAAGGTCTGAATTAGCAGGAAGCTGGAAACAGGAGCCGGAAGCCAGGTATCAAACCCAGGCACTGATGTGGGACACGGTCATTTTAAGCATTAGGCCAAACACCTGTTCCCAGTAATTTCTGAGATACTCAGAATGTTGAATTCTTAATCTGCTTATTCTAATATCTGCATTGAGAATGCTTTTCCATCTGTTCCTACCTATTCATCTTGGAAGTCGCATCTGGTTTCCTTCTACTTTAGAAAACCCCTGTTGTTTCCTCTAGTGGAAGGTATACGCTCGGTATTTTGAACTGCCATGGCACTGTGTTTACCATGGAGCAGTCTCTCCTCTTCACTCTTCACCTGCTCTCAAAATGCTAACAGGACACAGGGAAAAGTTGTTCACGTCTCAGACTAAACCTCATTCAACATCAGCACTTCTACGGATATTTTTTTCCAGTAATTCACCAGGTTGTCCTATTTAGCACCCTATTTATCTTTAACCTGTGTGAAATAGGTCAGAAAACAAGTGTGTGATTCTTTTAAAACATCCGAGGCCGGCTTCTGAGTCGTGGCTCCCCATGTGCTTCAATGTCTGTTTTCTTTAAAAATTTGCAAAGATGTAAAGAAAATGCTGAGTGAGAAGGAAAAGAAGAGAAAGTATTTAATTCTCAGATTTGCATACACACATCTGGCATCCTCAGCTAGGCCCTCGACTCTTCCCAGGCAGTTATGTGGTTTACACCTCTGTGTCTAAAACACCCAGCACAGCTTAAGGGTGTCATTAAATTCTTGACAGGAGGAGCAATAATTGTATGAACAAAGAGAGCAGATAGGAAATTACTTCTCATGGAGATACGGAACACTAAGAAATCCTTTAGTTCCCTCTTCCTGGAATGCATGGGTGATCTTCAACTTCCCTGTAGCTCTGATAATCATGTGAGTATGAATTCCAGGAAACAAATCTGAATTCAGGTGCCAGTTCTCATGTTGTGTATGTATGTAGTCACTAAGTGGTATAATTGAAACTAGAACAGAGTTATCTCTGCTATTTACCCAATGTATACACAGTCACACACAGCCAGGCAATGTGTGGGCATTGTCCTTGGAACACTCTCTCTTATGCCTTCTCTAGAGTAATGCTTTGTAAGCTTCTTAGTCTTGAGGAGGAATATGATTGACATTACAGGTCCTACAACTCCAATTTCCTTCTAGTAATGGTGAACTCATTAATTTTGACCAGCCCTCTGTGAGGAAAAATGATAAGAAATATTAAATATTGAACTTGGTCTAGTATGGTTGAATGGATATCCATGTTAAATGGATTCTACCTAGTGTTTTGTTGAGAATATTACAGGTTCCCATTCTCACATTCTCAATAACTAATTGCATGTTTATTTATAGGTAACTAACTTCCATTTCCATAAGGATATTCTGTGTACGTATGTTGGGTGGGTGCATTCATCTCTATGTTGGTGTCAGGTACAACACTTAGCCATCATATAAATATATGATAGTTTGCATCTGAACTCAGATTAGTTTCCTGGAATTTGTTCTTAAGCTATATGAGAGCTGGAAGGGCCTTTAAATTGTTAGTGCTTGTTTTACCAAGAATTCAGAGAGTAAACTAAACATTTTCACAGTTTGAGATTTCTGTTAGTATTAATTTCCTTTTTTTCCTCTGTGAATTCCTTTGTGTTTGTTTGCTATCCATTGCAAATGTTTATTAACGCCCTGATATGTACTGGTCACTTTACTAGATGATTAGGAGCCCCAGAAAGTCCTACAACCTATCTCTCAAGGAGCTGAGATTACAAGGTGAGGATACTGCCCTAATGTGTATGATTCTAGAAATAGAGCAGTCTATAACTGCCATGGCTGGGACATGGCTTGGTTCCCAAAGCTTCAGATATTGGAAGCTTGATCTCCAGTGCAGTGGTGTTGAAGTGGCAGCACCTTTAAGAGGTGGGGTCTAATGGAAGATAATTAGTTCATGGGGCTCTACCTGCATGAATGGATTAAGACTGGCAACCTGGAGTGGGCTGAGTCTCACAGGGGTGAGTTAGTTTCTATGAGAATACATAGCTATAAAGAATGAGCTTGGCTCCTCTCCAGTCTCACTGTCTCCCTCATGCTCTAGATTAATGCTTTTGCCTGCTTCTCACTTCTTATGGACGGATATAATTAATGTTACAGACCCTACAACTCCAATTCCCTTCTAATAATGGTGAGGAAAAACAATATTATTAAGATTTTATGAAATGTCCTTAGAAGCATGAAAATGCTGATTTGGTAGCAAGCAATTAAAAAGGCAAAAATCCAAGGGAAAAGTGGAATCCAGAGAGTTAAGAGAAGTATCTAGGCATTGACCTTTGTAGTTCTAAAGACATTTGTCAGTTCTCGCAAAGTTGGGCTGTAGTTTTGGTGGCCCATTTGAGGAGAAAGAAAATGAGGTCCAGATGTCAAAACCTAGCAACCACTAAAGACGGAAAATCTAGTAAGGTACCTCCCAATATTGAGACACCTAAAGCTTTCTCATAAGGAAAGGGAGAACAAGAAGGAAGCCTACGTCTGTCTCCTACTTCTCGTAACTGTTGTGGAGCTCAGCAGAAATTTGATGAGTTTCGTAAGGGAAACTAGAAAAGATAAGGACGCTTTCTGAGAGCCGGGAACCTAAGTCAGCATTCTCTTTGATTTGCAGCTTGGATTTACATATCTTGGAGTCTGAGAAATGTTTGGCCATGAACATTATTTTCCAGAATGAAACAAAAACAATAGTGTATGGATTTAAGAAAATCTATATCCCAAAACCTAACACCTATTCCATATTTGGAAAAACAAGGATTTTGTCTGTGGAGTTATCACACTCCTAAATTGAAATCTTCCTCGGGTGCATCTGATTGGTGGAAAGTATGTTACACGCTCACTCCCAGCTGCAATCTGGTAATGCAAGTTTTCCAGGACAGACTTACAGCATGTGAAATTACTGAATGTAAGGAGAATGTTTAAAAGATGCTAGATGATCATGAATGTGACAAATGCTTACAAATGAGTTATTCAGGAAGCTTATGTGCAGCCCTCTGCAGTTTTCTCCTTGTACTCTTCTTCCTTCAAAGAGCTCCTAACTCTTGGAGCCTCTTACTAAATGGATGACTTATATAATTTGGTCTAACCATGATCTGTCAATCCTTGGAACCCTAGATACAAGAGTATTCATTTTGGCTATTGTATAATCCCATGAACTGCTCGCTCCATCCTCACCTCAAATTCAGCACTTCTTCATCCCTCTGCCTTCTCCACATACTCCAAAGAGGTAAATTTCCTTTTTTCTTCTGCAAATATGATTTTTCTTCTTCAAGATACATTTGAGAATCCTCTTTCCTCATTATTGCCCCTTATATCTTAGTTCAGCAAAATTTCCATTCTCCGTTTCTCTCTCTCATTCTTTCCTTTCCCGTCCTCGACTTCCTCTTCTGCCGCTTCGAGCTGAGCGTCTCTGGTGTGCCCAATTCTAGTTGCTCCTCCTTTCCATTTATTCCACAATCCATGCTTGGCGAGTTTCCATCTTCTCTTTTGAAAAGGGCCTGACTTCATTCCTGTCTCCTGCTAACCTGCCTTCTCACCTTCTCACTTCCAGAAGGGTGGACATCTGCTCCAGCCAGCAGACCCTGCAACGCCTCAGTCTTTCCCTTGGACTTTGCTCAGATTTTTTCTTCCACGAGTGTTTCTCACACCAAAATTAGTCTAAGTCTTAACCTCCCTTCATAGGGCCCCATCTCCTCCTAGACACCTCTCTAGTTGATTCACTATGTAAATTTGGGGGTGTAGGCATGGCCATTGCCCCTTCACACCTGGCACAGATATTTTTCATTGTTTTAGTTCTTTCATGAACACTTAAGTTCTTTTGTTCCACAAGATTATGGCAGTGACTTCAGGAGAAAGCGCGTATCTGGATCCTTAGCTCCAAGTGCAGAGCCCAAGGCAGGACTGGAATTCGATGTCGGCTGAATCAAGGAATGAATTGAATACTGTAGTGAATTAACGGATACCTGCTCCTGGGTTGAGACTGGGGAGCTGAGAGAAGTCTCCGATTCTAAAAATCCGGAAGAGGCAGGCTGCTGCAGGACCGTGGCAGTCCTGAGCCAGGTAGAAAGCAGGAGCGGAGGCTGCAGTTTCCGCGGAGGCTCGTCCCTCCACGCGGGTTTCCGTTCTCAGTTTTCTAGCTGAAGTGGGAGAGGGAACGGGGACTCACATTTCTCCTATCTTCCCAGAGCCTTGGGCTCCGTGTTGCACCATTCCCAGGAAGGTCAGAAATAGCCTGCAACCGGAATTGTAGTCCAGGGGAATGGAATGAAATTCGAGTTCTGTTCACTTTTCACCGTCTGACACGTAGTGAAGGCCCAGTCTGATCCTTTTTCTAAGAAAGAAAGAAACAGACCCTCCACGAGGCCCTATAGCTCAGGGGTTAGAGCACTGGTCTTGTAAACCAGGGGTCGCGAGTTCAAATCTCGCTGGGGCCTGCCAACTTGGGAAGTCATTTTAGAAAATTTCCAGTTCTCCACACCCTTAATTAAGCTCCTGAAGGAGGCTAATCAGAGCTTCTCGCTGCCATCTCGTCCTCGCGAAAAAACGACTGGTGAGCAGAAACCTGCTTCTTTTTAGGTTCCGGGGCGAGTGCGCAAGCGCCGCCCTGTCCCCTGCAACGTGGCGGGGTCCATGACAGGCTGAGGGAAGCTGCTCCCTGGCCGTGCGCGCCCGCGGCCGGAGCCCGATGGCTGCCAGAACCGGTGTCTTCCGTGTCAGCGGAGAAAGCGCGGGGCCCGCACGTGGGGGGCGAGGCTTGCGTCACCACATTTGATTACTGACTCGAAGAAACTGGGGCTTCCTCCGTGAACCACCTAACACTGTTTCCCCCCATGTGACTGCTCACAGAAACGCCGAGTGTACCACGCGGGCAGCGTCCTCCACGTCCTCTCCGCCGCGCCGGTCTGAGGCGGCCTCGGGGATCCAGGGGCGCCGTGAGGCAGCCGCGCGCCCCCGGCGAGGAAGCGAGAGGAGCGCGCGGCCGCAGCCGAGCCCGCCGCGCCCGGGGCCGGACACGCGGACGGGACGGTGCAGGGCCGCCAGCCCCTGGAGGGCCCCAGGATGTGCCGCGAGCACCGGCCACGGGGCTGCCGGTGTGGGGCCCGCGCGCTGGTCCAGCCAGGAGGCGCCGCGGGGAGGCAGCCGCGCACACGGGGCTCACAGCGCGGGCCGCTGTCCGGAAGCTGGGGGACGCTGGCGTCCGCGTCCGATGATCGAGATCCTGAACAGGGGCTTCCGGACCCGCATCTTTGCGCTCCCTTCGATAGCTCAGCTGGTAGAGCGGAGGACTGTAGCGCTTCCCTGCGGAGTCATCCTTAGGTCGCTGGTTCGATTCCGGCTCGAAGGAGGAGCTGCTGTTTTGGGGTTCGCAGCTCCGTGCTCCCGCGACGGTTCTCTGCTCACATTCCGATCTGAAACCACTCACCCGCCTTAGATGAATATTGCATACAGCCCGGAGTACCTCCGCTTCGTGTACACTCCTGGGCAGAGTGTGCAGTGGGTTCTTCCGGCCAAGTCGGGAGGATCCGAGCTTCTTTATGGAACCCGTGGGTTCCTTTTTGGCCTCTAGTTGATCCAAGGCTGCTGCCTCAAGCTTAGAAGTCAGAGAGCAAAGTCTCTCAGCTGGAACTGAGCCGTGAGTGGGTGCGGCCTGTGGCCTGCGGGACCCTGATGTGCAGAACACCCCCTCGCCCACCCCGTGTCCCTGGGCCCCAGTGACTGCCCGGCCCCGCACGCCCACACACATCCATCCAGGAAGCGGCGCTTTTAGCTTTTGTAGGCAACTACACATAGAGAGCGAGGTTTGCCGCGAATTGGGATGAAACTGCGAGGGCCTGGGTTCTGGAGGGAAGACACAGTTTATGCAACGATGCGGAGAGAAAGCCGGAATCCTGTTCGGGGCACCTGCGAGGGGCCCACGGTATCCGGACAGGCCCCAACCTGCTCACCTCCATGCTGTTCGCGCCCCCCGAGCGGGCTCCGGCTCCCGGCAGCCTCGCCAGTCGTAGCAGGCGGGCACGGACACGTCCCGCGCGTCCCTCCTGGGGTGGGGACCCCACGGCCGCTCCGCGGAGCTCCACACGTGTCTCCACGCGCCGCAGCGGGGTCCGCGGAGCTCAGCCGCCGGCCTGAGAGCGGAGAGGCTGCCCCGCCTCAGCGCACCCTGCCTCTGGAGGGGTGTGGCGCGAGGGTCGGGGAGAAGCAGCCGGGGCACTTGGTAAAACGCGAAGAATGGAAAAAGAAAAGTTAAATCTGGAGTAGCCTGGCGGCCAATAACCGTGCCAAAAATTGCAAGTCAGTCGAGAAGGACCGGGCGCCCTCGCCGTGGCTCGTTGGTCTAGGGGTATGATTCTCGCTTTGGGTGCGAGAGGTCCCGGGTTCAAATCCCGGACGAGCCCTTGAGGTTTTTTTTCTAACTTTAAAAAATTTTTCCCTCTCTTTGGCCATTGCTTGGAAAAAGTTAAGTTCGCTACAGTTCTCATGTTCCGATTGTCCCGCAGAAAGTAGCAGCGACCAGCGCTGGGACGGAACCGGCTGGGTTTCGGGTGCCGCCCGCCAGCGCTAAGGGAAGCAGGGACCACTTTCCCGCCCCTGTGTCCCCCGGAGGCTGGGGCAGGAGCGCGCAGCCCCCGGCTCGTCCCAGGCCTGGGCGGGGATCCGCCCGCTGCTGCGGGGCGGGGGCTCGCGACGCGGATCCAGGCGGGAGGGGCCTCCCGGGGGAAGCTGGGCGCGGTCCCGAAGACCGAGGCTCGCCCGCCCATCCTCCGCCCTCCCCGCACCCCAGCCCGGTCGGTGTCCACCAGCGCCCCGACGCCACGCACACACACAGCAGGACCGCGGCGCCCCACCGGCGTGCAAGGGAGCAAGCAGCAGGTGAGAAACACACTTTCCTTTGCCCCGTCCGGCGCGATTCTGTCGCCCTGTCCCGAGGCCTGGGTTCCCGCTGCTGCTGCTCCTTCGTGGTGGCCTGGCCGGGGGGCGCCGGGGGAGCCCCTTCCTCGCAGGGGCGGTGTGTGGCCCTAGGGGAGGCGGCTGAGGGGCCCGTGTGGAGGAGCCCAGGGGCGGGGAGGGAGGAGAAGTCCCGTCCTTGCTCGCGTTCGCGATTCTGCGTTCCCGCCTCGGGGTTCCCGTTGTGCGGCCAGGCGGAGATGCCGGTGTAGATACCCAGAGGGAGCCCACGGAACTGGCCAAGCCAAGGGTGGCCTGCACTTGCTCAAAGCTAAGGAAACCTTGGGTACCAGGTCGATCGCCAGAATTGCGAAGCAGGCCTTTTGTCCAGGTTTTTGTTTTTGTAGTTGGCAAGCGTCGCTGACATCTGGGGACTGGTGTTTTCGTTTTCTCGTGGCTCCCCGCCCTTAACCCATCCTCTCAGCCAGTGTTGCGAAATTCCTGGAGACACTGGCCAACTTTCTCCTCTCCGAGCCTAATTGGAATCCCCTGTTTATTTGTCTGAAACAGACCATGAAACGCAACAGCGCTTGGATAAAACAAGGCATCTTTATTTAGGAGGGACTGTAAAACCAATGTCAGCACCATTCTGGGGGCTGGCGAGATCTCGGTGAGCCATATCCCCCCTCCGTGACAGCACGAAACCTGTGGTCAAGCCATAGCGGTATTCACTAGAAACCCAAGCGAGGTGATTATCTGCGCGGCCCGCCTTACAGAAGCAGCCTCAGCTATTCAGATGAGAACTAGCTGGTAGGCAACCTCTGGTATCCAAAGACCACTTACCTGCCCAGCCACTAACTCGTCAGTGCAGAAGTGTAATTTGGTCACAGATACTTTAATTCAAGCAACTCTCTTAAGGATAGAAAGGGGAGCTTTTGGAACTTACAGAAATATTCAGTGTGGGTTTCCTTTCACCACTGACTTTCAGAGGCACCTGAAAAAAGTTTTGCTTTTCTAGAAATTACCAAAAAAAGAATAAAAAGTTGTGTGGTGCATTGGAAACCTTGTAGTCCCAGGAATGGGATGGTCTCAGAGATTTGTTATGCAACTCTTACGTAAAAGAAGATAAAAGCAAGTAGGCTTGCTGAATTGTTGGTGGAAGCATTTGCCAATGGGACTGAAGTTAACGTAGATGGACCAAAAAGTGGACCATTGCAGACCTTTGAAACTGTTCTTTAGGAGTTTTCACTTAATCTGTATTTCAGCAAATTGCAGTCTCTGTAAACAGAATGCCTTAAAACACTTGGGGAAGGGAATGTACACAAGACACAGAGTTTGCTGAAAGGTGAATGTTTAATTTTTGTCTTTGGAAATAGAGTTGTGTCAGGAGGACTTTGTTCACATTCTCACTCAGTCAATAGTGTCCTCGCTTCCTGGAGGTGTGACCCTTCTTTTCATGGGAGCTTTTCCTCCTTTAACCATTACTTTTGTCACTGGATAAGTTTCATGCTTATAGACCTAAAAATATTCACATTATAAAGGAATTTAAAGGTGATCTGGTCCGCACCTTCCTTCATCGAATTTTATAATTAGTCCTCAGACAGAAATGTTGCATGTATACTCTGTCTGAAGGGGGACCATATTTTCCCTAGACCCCTTGGAAGGAGAGTCCCCTGCCTTCTATGTCCATGTGCAGGAACACTCCTGGCTTGAGGGAGAGACATAGGAAAAGGGAAACGACTTTCAAGTTCAGGTTGTCAGAGCAGTTGAAAAACAGGAGTTTTGTTTTGTTTTGTTTTGTTTTTTTTAACTTGGCAGTTGTTTTACATGTACTAAAATTGTGGACAAAGATATAATGTTCACTAGTCACACATTATAGGTCCTTGTGTTTTGAAGCACCGTAAGTATGTAGATGCATTTTAATGAAATAGGAAATCTTTTTTTTTTTTCCCCAAAGCCCTATTTTCTATTTCAACATAACTTCCTTGTGCCAAGTTTGAAAAGAAGAACAAGAAACTGGCTTTTGCATTGTTTACTCTGTGGACAGGGTTTGATCCCCCAGAAGTTGTCAGCTGAAGGCCCAAAGAGAGAGAAGGGACTCCCTGTTCAGAGGCTGAAGGCTGCTTCCCAGCACTCATGGGTAACTTCACTGTCAGAGGTTTGCTCTAGTGCCTGAATTGATGCTTCTGGCCATCAGAGGACTCTCTCTCTCTCTCTCTCTCTCTTTCTCTCTCTCTGTGTGTGTGTGCGTGTGTGTACATGTGTTAGGGTGCAGTATCTTATCTCAGCCTGGGCTATCTATCAGGGAAAGACAGTGTTGCTCAAGTCATCATGGGCTGAGGGAATTGGCTGTTGCTTTCACTGGGGACTAGGGAGGCAGTAGGAGTGTTGCAATGAGCCTGGCAACTCTTCTCCCTAGCAAATGAGCAGTAAACATTTTGGAACTTGGTTCTCTCGTGTGTGTTTGGAAAGTGATGTGTGACTGATTTAAATAGGTAGCGCTCAAAAATGGCATGTTTGCCCGCAAAGAGAGCCTGAGCATTTGGACACTGTTAGCTGTCAGTAGTGACCCTATCCTATGGGTCTCATTGCTTTTCTTTGTTCCTGAAACACTTTGAAAGTTGCTGTTTGGCAGTGGTGCTCAGAGGCATGCCTGCCCCTTCCTTTGCAGACTTCAGTACCCCTGAGGCACGAGGTACTGAGCAAAGCAGTTTATGGAAGTTGGCTTAGTCTTGTCTTTACTACTGCAGACCTCTGTTCCTCTTAGCTCAGGATTTGGTTGAGGGTGCAGGGAGAAGTGAAGAGGACAAGGAAAAATAGTGACGCTCAGACAGGGATGTGCCCCCAACAGAGCTGAAAAGCAGCTGAAATTTGTCCTTTTTCAGGTTCCCCAGGCTGGCTACTTTTCTTCCTCCTAAATCCTTAGGCCTTTCAGTTACCCAAAACTGTTCTTAAGATAGCAGACTCTAAAGCACAAGCCAAAGAATGTGTGAATGACTGGCAGCTGCCCAAAGAGTTTCCCCTCCTAGGGATTTTTGTTTGTTTGAAATGGAACTGAGATCAGTACCTCAAAAGTGAAGGCACACCAGTGGATTTCAGGAGTTATCAATAAGCTACATGCAGAGCATTCCTGGAAACCTCAGAAGCCTTCCTGCTCGGCCTGGGAACCAGGCCTGCCTTCTTTGGTACCAGCTGCCAAACCCAGTCATATCTGTAATCCTTTAAGAGAAGCCAAGAGAGTTTTCAAGGTTGGGATCTCGGTGCTGAGATCAGATAGTAATGAGGGATAACAAGAAGAATTTGGGACCTAAGTGTCAGTCCCTGTTTTAGATACTGAGAATTTAGAGGTGAGTACAAGATCATTCTTCTCTCAAAGGTTCCCATCTAATAGACACCAAGATCAAGAGCTGTCAAAGGACTGGTGGTTAATGGCCTCTTTCCTTGGTTACCCCAACCTGAAGTAAACCAGAGCCATCCCACCCATGTTAGAAGAGCTCCTGGTCAACGCACTTTCTCTTCCGAGCATCCCTGAGGATTCCAGGGGCTGTGAATGTGCCTGTGCAATGAGGCTTTTGCCTTCAAGGGAGGCTGCCTTTCTAGTGCTTTCTCACTTCAGCTGCCTGGTGTGAAGTCTATGCCTGGTGTGAAGTCTATGCCTGGTGTGAAGTCTATCCCTGGTGTGAAGTCTATCCCTGGTGTGAAGTCTATGCCTGGTGTGAAGTCTATGCCTGGTGTGAAGTCTATCCCTGCCTGAGAAGGCAGCAGGACATCCGAAGCTGCCAACACGCAGTGTTCTCTTCCTCTCGGGTACAGTGAATGGTCTGACATGAGGCTCCAGCTCTGATGTCCAGACTTGCCTCACATTTGTGCCCACAGGATCCTTATGTGGAGGAGGACACTTTGTCCTGTCCCCACCTCCCATACTACCCCCATCAACCTCATAGTGAACTTCAGTATTTTTGGAAAGAAGGAAGCACAACTTTACTTCTACATGATTGCCTGCAGAGAAAGATGGAACAAAATCTATCAACTGACAACTGAAATGAATGGGATACTGTAATATGGAGAATACTTCAGAAAGTTTGTGGAAAGTGGAATTAAAAGATTAGTTTGTTTTGGCACAAAAAAATTTGGTGGATTTCAAAAATATTTGCAGCAAAATAAACTTGCTTTTAATTCCATTTTCCCCATGAACTTCTGAAGTCTTCTTACACATTTCCCTAGATACAAGATAAACACACAATTGTGAACTTCTTTAAACTGACTTGCTACATGCTTTCTGGGTCTCGGCTTTCACAAGATGACCTTTATTTTTATTGCAGTGTTCTCTTCCTTAGGCTTAGGGCCTGGGTGAATGGCTCATGTTGTGCTCCTGCCTCGCCATGCTGCTCCACGGCCTTTGTATCTTTCTCCTGCCCCACATCACCTGTTTTTATTAGAGGGATTCCTTTCCCAGGAATATCACAGGCTCTTTTGCAAATAAGCCTCCCTCAGATGACTCAAGGAGCTTTCCAGATACACCTTGACGTATCTGAAGTCAGTTTAAACCAATGTAACTAAAGCCATGGACTTGGGACTCCTGCTGCGTGCTTACCTAATTGATGGTATGGACTAGTACAGTGAATCTACAAGGAAGGAAACGGACAATTCCTCAGGATTTGGTCAGGACTCAAGGGAGGTGTTACTTGAGCTGAATCTGGAATTTTTTTTCTCATAAATGAAGGCTTTAAAGTTGACTCAACTATTCATCTACTGTTTGATCTTGGGGTTTCCTTTTTAGCAAAACAGACTTACGTAATACTTACTTCACACAGTCCTGGTGGTGGCTGAATATAATGATGTAGGTGAAAAGTAGCCTTGATTATTATAAGTATCGTGATGATTTCATGCATAATTGTTTTACTAGCAGGTAGCCTGCCCCTAGTTCTCACCTTCTCAAATGCATTTGAATTGTCAGAGGAGGATGGATGACAACAGGGGTGAGGATTTTTTAAAAAGATAACACTATTCTTGATCCAACATTAGTGCAGATGGGTGCTAGTGGTCTGGGGACACTTGACACCTGCCACTGCCTGACATTGGAGACTATGGGATCTGTAAAGTGATCCTGCTGACTTTGGCCCACTGTTTGCATGTAAGCAATGAATCTACCTGGTGAGTGACTGTAACTTTAATGTTGCCTTGATGGTAGAGATAATCAGTTTGGTGACTATCTATCAGGAACAGCAGATTGAGCATTCAGGCTTAGTCTCTTGTGGACAGGTAGGGGTGAAAGAAAGGAGAAACCCAGGAAATGTGGCACAGATATTTCTGGGGGACTGCCGGAAATACCGTGGTGGAAAGCAGGGTATGGTAGTTGTCACATAACCTTCTCTAGAAGTGTGTTCCTGTTCCTGTGAAATCTGTGGAATAATTGCTTAGCATCCTTTCATAAAACCAAGTTCTGTGAGTAAATAGAAAGTACGGCAGAAAAGTATCCTACTGGAAGATCATCTCTCACTCTGCAGCCTTCCTCCAAGGCAGCCCTTGGAATCGGCCCGTAAGATCAGATGATGTCCTATGAATCCAAAGTACTGCATGTAACAATGAAAACTCAGTCTTTTCATGGGCAAGAATAAGAACCACAGACATTGGAAAAAAGCAGGTTATTTTTGTGTGTTTTTTTTTTGTTTTTTGGAAAAAAAGCCATGTTCATAAAACTGCTTCCTGGAACAAATTTCTGATCCTGTTAGGTGGGTTAATATTTGAGCCAGTTATGCCAGGGAAAAGGTGAATGACTCTTCTTGTTATCCAAGGGCGGTGCCCTTGGTTTGTATGTCTCTGCCAGGAGTGGGGAACCTGTAGACCTGTTGGCTCCACCCCTTCAGATGAATACTATATAGTCAGAACCAGGAGAGGCTTCCAGGTTCACACAACTGAACCATCTCCGGGAACAAACAGCTGGATTCCATCTCCAGTTCGAGGGAATCTGCCAGATTTTTGTAAGATTCTTTCTCCTGGGTAATCTGTAGTTCTATTTGTGTATATGTTTCTACCTATCTATCTACTTTAGTTAAATCATTTATCCCCCTTTAAAGCTCCTGGGATCAAGCTCCCGAATTAAAAAGAAAATGAATCAGATTCTACAGTATAAAATGAAAACATTTCTTTTGGAATAGCCTAGATGTAGATAAAAGGAAATTAGTGAGACTGGGAACAAGTGGAGGTTTAAGGAGAGATTCCTGAAGTGTGATGAAATTCCCAAGTGTCTGGAGAAGCCATCTGCTGATGGGCAGGCTTTTCCCTCTGCCTGCCCCTGTGCTAAGCGTCATATGTAGTGTTCCAAGGCAAGAAACAGAGTAGCTTTCAGCACTGTTCCCTTCTAGGCTTCTCTGCCAATTTTCTTTCTGAAAAAGGTTTAAGTTGCTCTTTGAAAGAGAAGTCCCAGGACCAAAAAGGGTGCACTGGCATATCCAAGGACTGAAGAAGGAAAGGAGTCAAAGGGAGGGAGGCACACTGGGTTGCACTTCTGCTTTGGGCATTATGGACCTAGAATATGTAAAACGATCATACTCTATTTATGGAAATGATGGTAAACTGTCTAGTTAACTCCCTGGTGGGTATGTTTGATGGACCTCTTGAATACAACACATTGCCTTTGGGGACAGGAAGGGAACGTCAATTCTTGTAAAGAGTAAAGGATTATAAAGTTGATCTGCAGAACAGCTGGGAAAAATTCCAGAGAGAAAAAGTAGACTGACAGGTGGGCGTCGGGGTGCAGCAGGACACTCTCTACGAGTGAGGCTCTGCATCCTCACGCCTGACAGATGAACTTCAGCATCACAAGCGATCTACTTGTTGTTTTCTCTCAACTCCGTTTTACGTGGCTCTGTAGAAGCTTTATAAAATATGAGGGAGGAAGTTGTAAGTGAGGGAGCAGATGTTAGAGGGTGGTGGTTGTGGTATGTGTGTGCTGGAATTTGGTTTCCAAATGTTTTAGGTAGTTGAGACTACAATAAGCCTAAGCAAACCTTAGCTGAGTTGTTACAGAATGAATGCAAATTCAGCCAATCAGAAAAACAAAACAAAACAAAACAAAAACACTACTCCTTTAGTTTTCCAGACTGAGATCTAAGGGTGGCTTTTTTTTGGCAGCAAAACCCCTAAGTAGTGTAGGTCTACTGCACTGAGTATAGGTAAGTGGGCTCTGCTGACACATCAGGCCTTAAGGATGATGCATTTTGGGGAGATCTGGCCACAGGTCACCCTGCCATCTGTTTCTTCCAGCTGATGTCTTGTGCCACAAACTAAACTTCTACAAATTTGTCTCTGTGATTTCTAGTTAACAAAAGTTCTTTTGTGCTTAAGAAGAACTATGGAATTTTAGACTTTTACAGCTTGCAACTCTCTTACTTTAGAGATGAATGAATTTAGTCCTGAAGAGGAAAGTGATTGTTAATCCTAAAGTAGTATTATTGAGCATTTATTATGAGGTAAACATTGTGATTTAAAGTGAATAATGTGGGCCCTGCCCCCCTGTAGAGTGCACACCACTAGGAAACACTGACAAATAAACCGGTCAGTTGTTTGCCCAGGGTCGCATGGGTAATGGTACCCATGAAACCTGACAACAGGCAAAGCTTTATTTTGTGATATCCTTGTGCTTATAGCCTGTGCTTGGTGGGGTTTTGCCTTGACATTTACATCTTGTGTGGTGTCCTTGGTCTCAGCATTTAAGGCAAGCTCAAACTGTGAAGTGATATCCCTATAACCCGTACTCTGGAAAAGGCCAATTGTCCCTCTATATTCCTGTCCACCACTGCCACCTAATGACTCTTTTGGGTACTACCAGCTCTTATTCTACGGATGTGTGTATGAGGCAGATCTCCCATCTGTTGGTTCACTCCACAAGTGCTTGGAACAGCTGAAGCTGAGCCAGGTCAAAGCCAGAAGCTGGGAACTCAAGCTAGACTTCCAGTTAGTGGCAGGAATCCAACGACTTCAGCTACCGTCTACCTCCCTGGGTGCAATTCTCAGGGGAGACTCGAACCCAGGCACTCTAATACGGTACATGAGCAACAACTGGGTATTCTGGCTTCTAGCCCAAACCCCACTCCTGTGGTAACTTCTAAAGGCTCTGAATCATCAAATTTTCCCCAAAGATCGAGGGAATAGGCTACTGCCTGCTGCAAACACCAAACCCTTTTCAGGTCTCCAATCTTCAAATTTCATAAACACATTTTCTTTATTTTGTTATAACCTGTATCTGTTAAGTTCTATTTCTAGTGCTCTATCACCGAGTCAGAATGAAGAGGCATCAAGTTTACTCTGTAGGTGTGTTTGAGTTTCTGTGACACAACCCTCTGGGATGTAAGATTTCTACAGTTTGAGACTGGCAGCTCTTGAAAGAAGATGACAGGAACCCTCCTTTCACTCTTTCTTCTTCTTTGGTAAAGCTATTGGGAGATACTTATAATAAGGCCTTTGGCATTGTGAAAAGTCTGAGGATTCTTATCACATGGTAACTCACTTGTCTCTTTTGCAACAGTTTAGGCACATATGCAGAAGAAACTAGAAACTGTTCTCTAGAATAATCCACAGTGCTCCCAATGTGAGAAGCTCCTAAGAATAATTTTCAGTTCCTCTTTTCTTCTCTGTAAGAGTTAGCCCAGACCCACTTCCAGGGATTAGATGCCTTCTCCAGTGCTTCATCCTGTTTTTTCTAAATAGCTCATAGTAGTTCTCCCTTGGCCACCTACTTCTTGGCGAAGCGAGTTTGCCTTCCTGCACTCACAGTGACACAGATCTCTACTTCTCTCCTCATAGCTAGCTGACTGATTAATTAAGTACTTGGATTCCTATCTTCAACAACCCTTTGACTAACTGTTCCCTAAGAGTCCTTGTACTTCTCACCTCCAGTATTTCTATCTCATCCCATCCCTTCTGCATGGATTCCACATTCCCCCTTTAGGAAGGCATTTGGTGTTGCTCAATGGTGTTTGTGCTCTGAGATCCAGCACTGGGCCTGGATCCAGTCGGGGCTTATGTAGTATCTGTTATGAAATCAATTAAAGAGGGTGAATTAATTTTACAATGCTACGTTGATAGTAGAGAGATATACTCCTAAAGGACAGGGAAGAATGAGTGGGGCTAGAAGTTATGTTCAGGAAAATATTACATAGATTTCTACCTCACAAGAGGTGTGAGGTTAATGAGAAACACCAAAGAAAAGATATGATTAGGGACTGAGGGTACTCCTAGGTCTCTGTCAGGGTCACTGACTTTGTAGTGCTGCTCTGTGAACCCAGTGCATCCCTTTGCCCTTGGCAGGAGCCTCTGTTGGAAGAGATGGTCATGGGCCTGGGTCCCTTGGTGTTGATCTTCGTGCTGGGTCTGGGTGTGACCCCTCCGACCCTTGCTCAGGATGACTACAGGTACATTCGCTTCCTGACCCAACACTATGATGCCAATCCGACTGGCCGGAATGACAGATACTGTGAAACCATGATGAGGAGACGAGGCCTGACCTCACCCTGCAAAGACACCAACACATTTGTTCACGGCACCAAGAGCAGCATCAAGGCCATCTGTGAGGATAAGAATGGAGAGCCTTATGGGGCAAACTTCAGAATAAGCAAGTCTGCTTTCCAGGTCACCACTTGCAAACACGTGGGAGGGTCCTCCAGGCCTCCTTGCCGGTACCGAGCCACATCAGGGTCCAGAAAGATTATTATTGCCTGTGAAAACGGCTCTCCTGTGCATCTTGATGAGTCCGTTTTTCATTAAAAACCAGCAGCCCACTGACCAGAGCTGACTGTGGTTTCCTTTCCTTTGGTTTTCCCGGCACACGCCAGTTTGTGCTGAGCGTGTGCTGCCAAAAGTGTTAGCGACATTCATTACCAGGGACCCAGAAAATGAGATACCTGCATCTTTTATTTTCTGTTTTACAGCATATGTTTAATAAATAAAAATGTCTCTGCAATCATTAAAAATCACTGAGTTTTGACCTGTTGATTCTTCTCCACTCAGCTGCTCCCTTCGAGGATTGGATGAAATAGAAATGCCTTTTACATTACCAGTCATTTCTTTATCAGAAGATAGGGAAGAAGACATTACCTTTCTCTGAAGAAAAAGGTGACACCTTGACTTTGAAAGGCCACCACAAAACACACCAAACACCAGAGTTAAAGGAAAAGTTTATTGTCGGGTGTCTGACGGGCTGGAGAGAGAAGGCGAGAGAGTGAAAAGAGAGGGTCTGTGTGGGAAAGCAGGTCTTGTTATAGACTTGCAGGGGTAGGGAGCTGGGAGCAGCACATCTCATTAAGGAGGGGGTGGAGTTGATGCTTGTGGTTGGGCCGTTTGGTCACCTTACGTCTAGTAAGCCAGGCTGGGCTTAGGACCGAAGCTTACTGTACAAGATGGCAACTGGACCAGAGCCTAAGATGGTGCCCAGGGCTTAAGATGGTGCCTCAGATAAGATGGCACCACTTCACTAACATTCTGCCCTTTTGTTTTTTATAAAGCAAGTGTTGGGCCGGCGCCATGGCTTAACAGGCTAATCCTCTGCCTTGCGGCTCTGGCACACCGGGTTCTAGTCCTGGTTGGGGCGCCGGATTCTATCCCAGTTGCCCCTCTTCCAGGCCAGCTCTGCTATGGCCCAGGAAGGCAGTGGAGGATGGCCCAAGTCCTTGGGCCCTGCACCCGCATGGGAGACCAGGAGAAGCACCTGGCTCCTGGCTTCGGATCAGTGTGATGCGCCGGCCGCAGTGGCCATTGGAGGGTGAACCAACGGCGAAAAGGAAGACCTTTCTCTCTGTCTCTCTCTCTCTCACTATCCACTCTGCCACTCCGCCTGTCAAAAAATAAAAAAAAATAAAGCAAGTGTTGTATGGGATTTCATTGGCCCCAAAAGCCCAGGAGGGGGTGGAGAGACGATGATCTATCTTCTAAAGCTACTTCCTGCCAATGTGGGGTGATGAGTCACTTTTCGCTGGTGGGTTGACATCTCAAGTCATGATCTCCTGGGTGAGGAGCCGAGTATATCCCTATAGTAGCATTTGGTTGACCACCTGGTTGGTGAAGGCTTTGGTTCATTCCATTATCAGCTCTTGTACCAGGTGAAGGCTTTGGTTCATTCCATTATCAGCTCTTGTAAACACTTAAACAAATTAGGTAGTATAAAAGCCAGGGTGAGAATAGCAGCCGATGCTCCTAGGAGTGGCCTTAACCAGGTAATTCAACATTTGGTTTTACCTGGCCTGATTGATTAACATAATAGCAACATTGTTCTCCCAGAAAGATACAAGTTCCCCATTTTTTTAGCTGTTATAAGATCTAAAGCCCCTCTGTTCAGTACTACGCCTGCTAGCGAGGTGATTTGGCCTTGGAGTGGCATCAGCTGAGGTCTCGGTGGACCTAGTGACTGCCTCTTTTAACTGTTGGAGTTGTTTTTTTTTTTTTTTTTTAAACTTTTATTTAATGAATATAAATTTCCAAAGTATAGCTTGTGGGCTACAATGGCTTCCCCCCTCCCATAACTTCCCTCCCGCCCGCAACCCTCCCCCCTCCCACTCCCTTTCCCCTTCCATTCATGTAAAGATTCATTTTCAATTCTCTTTGTATACAGAAGATCAATTTAGTATATATTAGGTAAAGGTTTCAACATTTTGGTGTCGGTTGGTTGAGATAACATTGTGGCCCAAAGCTGTTTCTGAGATCACAGCTGAGGAGAGAAGGCTGCAAAGCTGATCCCAGCCAAAACCGGGAGAAAGGCAGCTCATCTCTTGCAAGTAGAGGGGTTTGTCTGTAGAAAAAAATTCTGAATAATCACACGGGATGGGGGTGGGGAGGAGAGTAAAGCCATTAATATAAGAGTAGAGGGTATGATTACAAAGGAATGAGGCCCCAAGTGGGATAGATGGGGTCTAAAACAAAGGACAGAGTCATTATTAGAGGACCAAAGAAAGGTGCTATCTAAACCACAAGCAAGTTTTCCATTGAGAGGCAAATAGAATGATAGAAGGGGCTTGATAATAATCAGGTGGGCTTTAAGGCCTTGCCAGTTATGAGGCCCAGACCTATACAAGGTAGAATAAAGCAGTTTCAATAATAGTTTACCATCAGTCAATTAGAATTAGAATGCTCTAAACCTCTTATTAGAAATTTACCTTATAATAAAAATCTCAAAAATCCCTCAAGGAATGAGAAAGTCCCAGTATTTGGTGCACTATTTGAACTATATTTTCTCAAGTTCTCTGACCAGTTCTCTCCCTCTGAGGAGAGCAGAGTCATTCAAGATCATTGTCCCATCTGAGGCCTTCGGGGAAAGTCAAAGGCATGGACCATTATCATGTTGATCACATCATAGCTGTGAAAACTCATGTTTCCAAGCATCTGCTTGGAGCACTATAATTGCATATTCTGCTTTGAGGTTGGAAAAATGGTTCTTTCATGGGAAATCAAATGGCAATGGGATGGAGGTGCTTCCTGACCTGTCAACAGAGGTGGGAACTAGGTAACCAATGCTAGAATCCTAACACTTTTTTCTCTGGGTCTTTCATCCCATCATAATCAAATGCTGTTTAGAATAAGCTGTCAGGGCCAGAATCCTCCACCTGCGCCGCCAGCACCCTAGATTCTAGTCACGATCGGGGCGCCAGATTCTGTCCTGGATGCTCCTCTTCCAGTCCAGCTCTCTGCTGTGGCCCTGGAGTGCAGTGGGGGATGGCCCAAGTCTTTGGGCCCTGCACCCTCATGGGAGACCAGGAAAAGCACCTGGCTCATGGCTTCTGATCAGCGTGGTGCGCCGGCCACGGTGGCCATTGGAGGGTGAACCAACAGCAAAAGGAAGACCTTTCTCTCTCTCACTGTCCACTCTGCCTGTAAAAAAAAAAAAAAAAAAAAAAAAAAAGCTGTCAGGTCATGAGTGAAGTCATTTTAGTTCAAGTGAATCATTTGAAGAATTGAAATCCTGGTCAGCTGTGACTGTTGGCTTTGCAATGACAGGAGAGAAAAAACTTCAAAATGTCAAGTGCTTTGAAGAAGGATGGCATGCCAAGAACAAACTTCCATATAATTTTGAGAGAAGGAAACATTCCTCTTGGGATACAGCATAAATTCCAGTGGTTGAGATATTTCATAGTTTAAAAGTATAATTCTTGGGGCAGGCATTTAGCCTAGCCATTCTGACATATGCATGCCCAACATTGGAGTTCCTGGGTCTGTTTCCTGGCTCTGGCTTCTGGTTCAGCTTTCTGCACCCTGGGAGGCAGCAGCGATGGCTCAAGTAATTTGGTTCTTTTTTTTTTTTTTTTAAGATTTATTTAATTTATTTGAAAGAGTTACAGAGAGAGGTAGAGCCAGAGAGAGAGGCCTTCCATCCACTGGTTCACTCTTCATATGGCTGCAACAGCCAGAGCTGAGCTGATCTGAAGCCAGCAGCCAGGAACTTCTTCTGGGTCTCCCACGAGGGTGCAGGGGCACAAGGACTTGGGCCATCTTCCACTGCTTTCCCAGGCCATAGCAGAGAGCTGGGTTGGAAGTGGAACAGCTGGGACTCGAACTGGCGCTCATATGGGATGCTGGTATTGCAGGCCAGGGCTTTAATACACTGTGCCACAGTGCTGGCCCCAACTTGGTTCTTTTCACTCACATAAGAGACCTGGATTGAACTGGCTTTCAGCTTTGGGCTTGGCCCAGTCTTGGCTGTTGCAGGCATTGGGGAGTGAACAAGTGGATGAGAATTCTCCTTCTCTCCCTCTCTCTCTCTGATTCTCAAGCAAATAAATAAATAATTTAAAACCTGAAACAATTCTAATTTCTTGAGGATAAAATTAGCTCTATAAAATAAAACAGGACCAATAATATGAAGTAGAGGAAACCAAGAAAAAAAATCAAGTATTAAAAACAATAATTGTCAAAGTTTAGTAAGCATTTATCAAGCACTAGGCATTGTGATAGCGCCTTGCATTGATTTTCTCCTTTATTCTTCATAACATCCCTAACAGTACACATTATGCTCATTTTACTTATGATGAAATATACAGACAGCTTAGTTATTTCTCCAAGGTCTACACAGTTATTATGTCCTTTGGGAACAAAATGTCGAAGTTTTTATTGAAAGGATCATACAGAAGACTTCGTGGAAAAGGCCAATAAAAAATATGTGTTAGGATGATTTGGAGATCTTTTCATTTTCTTTTGTGGCTAGAGCCTTGATGTGAACCATTTGATATCTTCAATTGATTGCTGTCCTTAAATTTTTTCCATGTGTTAAAAAACCTGCTGTGGCACAGCAGGTTAAGCCACCTGCTGCAATGCTGGCATCCCAGATGGGCACTGGTTTGAGTCTTGGCTGCTCTACTTCCATCCAGCTCCCTGCCAATCCACCTTGGCTGGCAGCAGATCATGGCCCAAATGCTTGGATAGACCCGGATGAAGCTCCTGGCTCTGGCTCTTGGCTTTTGCCTGGTCCAGCCCCAGCCATTGCAGCCACTTGGGGAATGAACCAGCTGATAGAAGATCTCTCTCTCCTCTCTGTCTCTCTTTCTCTCTTATAACTTTGCTTTTCAAATAAGTGAATAAATAAATCTTCCTTAAAATTTTGACAAAAGTTGTATATATTTATGGGGTACTATGTGATGTTTTGTTACATGTCTGCATAGTATATTCATGTCATGCTAACTTGGTTAGTGTAGCGGAGACAGTAGGTTTACCTTCACATGAACAATTTAGGTCTTATCTATGGCCCATTAGTTTGCTAACTAAATGATATTCTTGATCACAAAGTAGCAATATGAAATCTGTGTAAGATTAGAGGTGACACTAAGGAAACAACCCAAAGGACATTGCTTTGCTGATTACCCAAGGACTGACTATACCTTTAAAAGTTATGTCCATTGGCCTTGGAGTGGGCAGTAAATCAAGTATCACCTCTTCCTGTCACCTTTCTTTCCACAAGCACTTTGCTTCCTTTTTCCCCAACATTGTGTCTTGTGTCTACCACTGCAGGCACAGGAGTAGGACATACAGTCTCATATTTCCCTATGCAACAGTCAAAAGGTGACTATGAATATAGGGGGTGACATTTAAAAGACTGGGCGGTTATGTTTGATACTGGCCATTATGGTGGAATGAAATACAGGCCCTGTATAGGTCATTTCAGTCTCTCACACAGTATTCTACACTGTCATAAAGCAGTATTTTTTAATTCAAAGGATGTATCTGTAGACATCAAACCAGAACTTCAGCTAGAGCCAGTCTTTGGTAGAAATGGGTTTGTCTAACTCTCAAAAAACTGTCCCTGATACTTTGGGTTGCTTTCTTTCTTTTGAATAAAGGATGGCATTTTCTTTGTACCAATGAATCAACCCTGCCTTGCCCTAAGAGTCAACTGGATCCACAGTTCATGTCAATCCCATCAGTGACAGCCTGTGGCAGTATCTGGCCACTCAGTGCTGTCAAGCAACCCCTTTCATCCCAGATGAAACTCTATTGTTCCGGAGAAGCGTTTATGAGCATAAATATCCATAACATCTCGAGTATTTGGAGAATGATATGAGAGAGGCAGTAGGCTGACCAACAAAAACCATGAGTATTCTGAAACTAGTGGCAATGAATGCTTCCTTCACTGTTGCTCCGGAAATCTTACTTTTTTATACCATAAGCTATAGGTTTAATATCCACTATCAAGATGATCCTGCAGCTAGATGTGACATAACTAATACCACAACCTATTGACAAGACAAGAACGTCAAAGATAGCCAGACCCTAGTGTTTTAGAATGAAAGTCGAAACAGCAAGAATAAAAAAGAAACAATCCAAGTCCTCTTTTGAGGTGATTAAAATACCTTCACTCTCTGTACTCATCTAATTTCATTTGTTCATCAGCTCACTTATTTTATTTCAAACAATATTTATTGTATACTATCATCTATATACCATGTCTGGATATGCTGAGTCATATATATATAGTTATAGTTATAGTTATGGTTATCTATATATATATGGTTAACAAGATTTTTAAAAGGACTTCATTTTACCTCAGTAGAATAGCCACATGAGAGAAAAAGCCAGCTCTAAATGTCCCTCTCTCCCTCTCTCCCTCTCTCCCCTGGACTTTGCTTCCCTGGATGCCTAGTTACAAGGTGTTACATTAGTTTCTGCACTTTCTTTGGCATATCCTGAGTCTATCCAAACTGTGGGGAATCGGAACATTTAGGGATCTGTACGCTCCCTGAAGATCACACAACTAGTGAATTACCTCAATAGACAGACAAACCAGTTTTGCATAGACCTATCTTTTCTCTCATTTTACACTCACTGCACAGGCCCGGAAAGCAAGGCAATCAGTCAGTTCCTGCCCTGAGTCATGTGCTGGCTACAAGTTTTCTCTGCCAAAGAAAATGTTCTTGTTGTCAGAAAAGTCCATGTTTGCAGACTGTTCGTTCACTCTGGAAAACAAGGGTGGCAAAAATTGTGAGCAGAGAAGAGTGGGAAGATGGTACGTGTAAGGAGCAAGGAGAAGTCGTGGGGATCAAGACAATGTCAGCTTGCCACTCCCCACACTTTTTTCCAGTTCCCAGGTCTTAACCATCCTTCCTCTTGCCCCTTGCTGTCTCTCTAGGCACTCCTAAGGTCATGATGACTCTACAGAAAACCCATACACTGTTGCTTCTACTGCTTTTGACCCTGCTGGGGCTGGCACAGCCTTCCTTTGGCCAAGATCGCATGTACCAACGATTCCTGCGGCAACACGTGCACCCTCAGGAAACAGGTGGCAATGATAGCTACTGCAACCTGATGATGCAGAGACGGAAGATGACTTCACATCACTGCAAGCGCTTCAACACCTTCATCCATGAGGACATCTGGAACATCCGTAGTATCTGCAGCACCGCCAGGATCCAGTGCAAGAATGGCAACATGAACTGTCACGAGGGGGTAGTGAAGGTCACAGACTGCAAGGAGACAGGAAGTTCCAAGGCCCCCAACTGCAGATACCGTGCCGCAGCAAGCACTAGGCGTGTTGTCATTGCCTGTGAGGGCAACCCAGAAGTGCCTGTGCATTTTGACAGATAGATAGCATCCTGCAGGGGTTACAGCCACTGGTTGGCTCTTAACTTACTCCATGAATAGCCATGAGCTCTCCCCAGGCTCTATTTCCTCTGTACATTTCTTATTCCTTTTCTCTGTGTAACCCATTCTATTAGATACATTGTATCAAAGAGAAATGGAGACATAAATCTATAATAAGGCAAGGCTTTTCTATAATAAACTTCTTTTCTAACACGGGTCAGCTTAGCTAAGACCCTATCCTCTGAAATTTAGTCATTGTATGTCTTTATATAGCATCTCAAGCATTTCAAAGTGCTTTCATCTACGTTATCTCATTTTAGTACCCCTGCACCTCTGTGATTTTGCTGATGCAGTTACATATAGAAGTTCAAGGTTAAGGGATTTGCTAAGGCCCATGAAGTTAGCGGAAGAGCTGAGACAAAAATCCAGCTGAACTGCTTACCCACTCAGGGCTTTCTCTCCATCATCAAGAGGAATGTTTTGAATGGGTCTGCTTTTTGTGTTCCCAAAAGTCAGATATTGGGAGAGACATTAAAAATTTAGAAATACATACTGGTCAAATGAGAGCTCTGTGTGGATCTGACAAGAGCCAGAAATGGTATTAGGAATTTTCTCTTTCTTTTCCCTAACTTTTGAATTTCTGTAGTAATTCAGGATATTACTAATGTACTAGATGATTAAGACTCACTCACTCTTCCTGAATGAAAAATCTTTCATGTTTCCATTGAAATAAAGGACTGAAGCTACAGGCATTTGAGAAGATTGTGCTGTTGAAATTGTTCCTTTTCTCTCTTTGAATTCCCCTGTAGTCTATAAACACATGCATTGCAATGTCCTCATAAACTCTGGACAAAGACTAGCGCCCATCAGATCCATGACCACACCACAGAACCTTTGTTTCATTTATGCCAGAGGGGATGATTCCCTCAAAGACAATTCTCATGTCTCTATCTTTTCCCTTTGAACACTTAAAAACAAATTAAAGAACAGAGACATATGATACCTTCATATGACCTATGATGATGCTAAAGGAGGAAGTGTGTGTGTGTGTGTGTGAGAGAGAGAGAGAGAGAGAGAGAGAAAGTGTCTAAATTTTTGAACAGCAGATACAGAAAGAAATCTCACAAGAAGTTCCCATTCCCTCTTCTAACTAAAGCAGAACAGCCTGTCGATACAGCTACATTGAACCTGCCTGCAAAGTTATCTCCAGACAGGAGATATTGCATGTAAATTGTGTAAATAAACTTTATCCAAATTTTCCATTTATCTTCCCCGGAAGTTCTTTTTTCTGGTAGAAGCCCTTTCTCCCTTCTCCCTTGCCCCTACTAAATTGTTACATAAACTGTCTACAGATGCTTAACTTCTTCATCTGAATACTTCCACAAATTATATATCAAAATTTCTTTCTTTTCTCCTGTTTATCTATCTATTCATTCACAGGCCCCCCGTGACAGAGCCAAAGTTGACTCAGGGAAAGATTTTCTTCCAGTAGGGTGTCTGTATGTGTATATTTCCAGTGGGAAAGAAGAATGACAAGAGAATTTTCTCCTTGCGCCATCCAGAAAACCACGGAGTTGGTAACTGAAGTATAATATGAAAGGTATTTGGTCCCTGTCCCTGGACTAAATCCAAACTAAAAGAATGTGAAATTTTTCTGAAAGTAAAGATTTTCTTGGATTGACAGCTTAATGAGGAACAGTTTGGCATTTTGACATTGATATTTCTAATATTGCAGCAGCATTCTTTAAAGAAACTTCCATTTGGGGGTAGCACAATTTTGGAATTTCATCTAACTTAAGTTGGAGCCACATTCTGCTTTATTATCAAAAGTAATTTTAAATAATCAGACTTAAGGGAAGAATTGGAAAACCTTGGAATTTACTAAATAATAGGATTTCTTTCATCACAATCCCCTGTTAATCACTTTGAGTTTATGCCATTGAGGATATTTAGGGTATGGTCTCAAACAGCCTCAAGATGAGGCTGAGAACAAAAATGAGGTTGGTCATCGGAAAGACCAAGTGATCAGAGGGCTGGATGTTTTCTTTCTTTCTCTTTTAGATTTATTTATTTGAAAGACAGAGTTGGAGAGGTGGAGGGAGAGGGAGGGAGAGGGAGAGGGAGAGAGGGAGAGAGGGAGAGAGGGAGAGAGAGAGCTCTTCCATCCACTGGTTCACTCCCCAAATGGTCACAATGGTCAGGGCTGAGCCAGACTTAAGCCAGGAGCCAGGAGCTTCTTCCGGGTCTCCCAAGTAGGTGCAGGGAGCCAAGCACTTGGGCCATCTTCCATGCTTTCCTAGGCTCATTAGCAGGGAGTTGGATTGAAAATGGACCAGCAGTGGACTCAAACTGGTGCCCATATGGATGCTGGTGTCACAGATTGTGGCTTCTATCTACTATGCTACAACACCTGCCCCAGAGTTGGACTTTTGAGCCCTACCCATTGACCTCTGTAAAAGGAAGAGGAAACTGGAAATTAAGGTCTATGAATCTCCTGGACAAGATTTGATGAGCTTCCAAGTTGCTGAATAAGTGGAAGTGCTGAGCAAAGGGACAGGGGAGCTACACATCTTGCGCTCACTACCTTGCCTTGTGCCTGATGTCCATCTAGCCAGCAGAAGGTAACAACACAAAGTAGAGTCCCTTACGTCAAAACCCTTACTAAATTAGAGTTGAGAAGAACCATAAAGAAGCTCTCACCTCTCACATGTGCATTTCTAAAATGCCTGCATGTCTAGTTGCAATAAGCTTATCTCAGGAATTTTCTCTGCCCACAGTATTTCAGACAAGCCAGGATAGCAACAAATGGCTGTTTCCACCAATAAAATAGTAATTCTGACTTCTTCAGTGAGTTCCTGAGACCAATGAGCTTTATCTCTAAGCTGTTTACTTGGGTTTCTTTCTTTCTCTGTCTTTAAAAACTCTCCTTTGTCCTGATTTCCCCAACGTGTGCCTATGATTTTTATAACTTGCGCATTCTTAGTTATAACCCTTTGCTGCACCCAAGTGAAATATTTTCCCCCCAGAAGTCTTGTTTCGTTAAGTTTCTTTCTTTCTTTTTTTTTTTTTAGGTGGAGATAACGTGGTGTCTAAAAAGTAGAATTCAAAGCGAAACCTCCTGGGAGGAGGTGGCTCCTGCAATTTCAGGCAGTACAGATCCTCTTAGGAGCCTATTGCCTCCCCTCTCCCATGAGTTGCCCTTCCACTTCGATGAATCTTCCTCTCTTTTTTGTTTGATTTCTCTGATTTTCCTTGATAATTCGTTTTTAAAGGATAGCATCCTCCTGATGAGTACTCCTGTTTTATATATGCTTCATCTGTGCACTTGATTTAAGAAATGGAATAGGACCCCCACATTGTAAAGAATGAAAAGAGAGTCTGCCTTCAAGGGCTCCAGCCAGCCACACACCTAAACATCATGGTTCCTCTTCAAGACATTTTTAAACCTGTAGGCAAATAACATGAGGAACATTCAAACCCCCCAGCTTAATTTTCTTTCTTTCTTTTTTTTTTTTTTTTTTAAGATTTATTTATTTACTTGAAATTCAGAGTTACACAGAGAGAGAGAGGTCTTCCATGCACTGGTTTACTCCTCAATTGGCTGCAACAACCGGAGCTGTGTTGATCCAAAGCCAGGAGCTTCTTCCAGGTCTCCCACATGGGTGCAGAGGCCTAAGGACTTGGGCCATCTTCTACTGCTTTCCCAGGCCGTAGCAGAGAGCTGGATCAGAAGTAGAGCAGCCGGGACTCTAACCGTCGCCCACATGAGATGCCGACCCGGCACAGCTCCGGCTGTTGTGGCTAATTGGAGAGTGTGAACCAGCAGATGGAAGACCTCTCTCTCTCTTCCTCTCCTTCTCTCTCTGTGTAACTCTGACTTTCAACTAAATAAATAAAAAACCTACTTTACAGCTATAGTAAGTTGAACAGCATGATACTGGTATACAAACAGCCCTTCTGATGGGGCTCTGAGAATTAACAGGGCCTTTTATGAGTTCTTCCATTTATCCAATGAAGGGAAATTTATTTTTGGATTGTGAGAGTAAGGTTCTAACAGTTCTTGTAGATACTGGAGCAATGCTGTCAGCCTTAGCCCTAGTGATTTTAAATGTCACCTGCTTTGGAGCAATAGTGGGGATCTCTTAAGAAACCTCAAAAATGTTTTCATGTCTTTACCTGATACTTTTACATCTCATGCCTTTGCAGGACATTTCTTTCTACTTAGTAATTTTGTTCCACTTCACCTTCTTGGCAATGAAGAAGGTGCAATGTTTGGAAAAATATGGTGCAGGAACCTCTTTCGTCCAAAAAAGGGAAAATAATTTTAGAATTTGAAAAAAAAAAAAAAAACAGATAAAATTAGACCAACTATAGAGTCCTCTGGTTCTGCTAATTCTCTCAATTGCTAAGTCATTTTCTGCTGCAGTGTTAAACAAAATTTAACTCCCCTTTGTTTGATAAAATAAACTTGTCTTTATAGGAAAAACTGTCAAAAGATATAGGTAGGTTTCATTGTGTACACACTATTAAGATTCAGATCAAACAATCAAAACCATTACTCAGAATTAACCAGTACCTTTAAACAAAGAAGCACTATTGGACATTAAACTCATTGTTAAAGACTGCAAAACACCAGGTCTAATTTTATCATCCCATGTGTCAGTCCCTTTAACACCCCAATACTGCAAAACAAAAAACAAGACAAACCAAACCAACTGAACAACCACAACAATAACAAATCCCTAATGGCTGGGGGCAGTGATTTGCCCAAGATCGATGGATAATATAATAATAGATAATATAGATAATAAGATAGATAATATAATAATATTATTATAGTTGGCACCCAGGTGTCCCAAACCAATAAATACACTTTTCTTACCTTAACTCAACTGGCAGCAAATTCTTCACTATTGTTGATTCACATAGAATGTTCTTTTTTTTTTTTTTTTGACAGGCAGAGTGGATAGTGAGAGAGAGAGAGAGAAAGGTCTTCCTTTTCGCCGTTGGTTCACCCTCCAATGGCCTCTGCGGCCCGCGCATCTCGCTGATCCGAAGCCAGAAGCCAGGTGCTTCTCCTGGTCTCCCATGGGGTGCAGGGCCCAAGGACTTGGGCCATCCTCCACTGCCTTCCTGGGCCATAGCAGAGAGCTGGCCTGGAAGAGGGGCAACCGGGATAGAATCCGGCACCCCAACCGGGACTAGAACCTGATGTGCTGGCGCCGCAAGGCGGAGGATTAGCCTGTTAAGCCACGGCGCCGGCTTAGAATGTTCTTTAGTATCCCAGTTGACCAAGCCAATAACTTTTTGGCTCCTTTTGGGAAGGCCAACAAAATTTACCTGGATAGTAGTGCCTCAGGGCTATATTGAAAGTCCTCTTTTTTTTAAGTCCTAAAGACTGAACTGGAAGACATAATTTTCCCTTATAGCTCCAGTTTACTGCAATATGTGGATGTCCTCCTCTGCTGCTCTCCCTTGAACATAGGTAACATGTGAAAGAGAAATTATAAACTTGTAAAAACTCCTAGCTACTAAATATTATAAGGTTCCCAAGGAATAAGTACAGTTGGCAAAAACCCAAATGAAATATGTAGGCCACATAATTTTAGAAAATGGACTACATTTAGGCCCAGAAAGGACACAAGGAATCTTAGAGTTTCCACCAATTCCATGGGTCTCTTGGACCTGCTAGTTATGGTGACAAGTGGTTCCCTAACTTTTCCCTCTGACCCAACTTCTCCATGCTTTGCTTTAGCCACAAAACATTCTATTTTTTGGAAGACACTGAAGATGGTGGCTTTTGATAGATTAAAAAGGGGACTATTAAATTCCCAGGCTTGTGGATACCATGGTTTTCAGCTCTTTTTGTGTATGAAAAAAGACAGAAATATGTTGGTAATCTTAACACAAATACATAGCAATCAGTACTGCCCCATCGGGTATTATAGTCAGCAACTAGATCCACTGGACTGTGGTTAACTGCCTTGTTTGAAGGTTGTGCCTGCTATAACCCTATTGGTCAAATCCACCAAAGAAATAGTCATGGGTGCCGACATTGTGACGTAGAGTTAAGCAGCCACCTGAGATACCAGTATTCCATATGGGCCCTGGTTCAGGTCCGGCTGCTTCACTTCTGAGCTACACCCTGCTGATAATGCATCTGGAAAGCAGCAAAAGATGGCCCAAGTGCTCGGGCCCTGCAACCATGTGGGGGACCCAGATGAAGCTCCTGGCTCCCAACTCCTGGCTTTGGCCAGTGAACCAGGGGATGGAGGATCTCTCTCTCTCTCTCTCTCTCTCTCTCTCACTAACTCTGCCTTTCAAAGAAAAAAATAAATCTTTTAAAAATAGTCATGAGAGCCGGCGCTACGACTCACTTGGCTAATCCTCTGCCTGCGGTGCCAGCACCATGGGTTCTAGTCCCGGTTGGGGCGCTGGTTCTGTCCCATCTCTTCCAGTCCAGCTCTCTGCTGTGGCCCTGGAAGGCAGTGGAGGATGGCCCAAGTGCTTGGGCCCTGCACCTGCATGGGAGACCAGGAGGAAGCACCTGGCTTCTGGCTTCGGATCAGCGCAGCGCGCCAGCTGTAATGGCCATTTGGGGGAGTGAACCAACGGAAAAGGAAGACCTCTCTCTCACTGTCTAACTCTGCCTGTCAAAAAAAAAAAGTCATGAGATGGGATCTCCTCGACCATTTTTGTGCCCTATACTCAACATCTTTTTTCTTCCAGCCACCTCATGGCAAACAAAATCCCACTAAACGCTGCTTCATGTTACTCTCTTTTGTAACAATCTTAATCCTGCCACCCTCCTTCCTCTTCCCTTGAACGAAGCACCACCTTCCCAACTGACTTTAAAGGATCACCTTTTGGCTATTCAAAAGCCTTGGACAATGTTGAGGTGTCCTGGTTCACAGACGGCTGTGATAAGTTATTACCACTCCCTCTGAAATGGTGGAGGCAGCCCCACGGCCTTCAGCTACTTCTGCCCAGCAGAGGGAGCTGCTTGCCTTTGCTTAAGGTTGCTTTCTTGCCAGTGGGAAGTTGCTAACATTTACAGAGTCAATATGAATTTGGAGCCGCTCGTGCTTTTGGAATATTATGGAAGCAGAGAAATTTCCTTACTTCCAATGAAACAAAATAAATAATGGGTCATATGTAAAAAATTCATTTTATGAAACAGAGCAACCTGCTACTCTGGATTCCAGGCCGTTAAAAATTAGGCTCTTTGGGAACTAGAAGAAATCACATTGCTGATTATAGTGCAAAAATTGCTGCCTTTCAAACCCCGCTGATACAATCTCTGTCATGTCTCAGCTGGAAAATTTCCAGTTGATGAACTTAAAGCAATTACTAAAGACTCAAAACTAGGCAGTAGAAGCCAAAACACAGGAAGGTAGAACTAATGATTTTGTGATTTTTGAAAGCTATTATTTGAACAAAATGATAGCCCATCCCACTAGACTCTACAAAATTTCTATTATTAACTGCCAAACATGACTTAAGTCATGGGCTACAGAAAACATGATTACCTTTATGAAACAGTATTTATTGGTAGGAAAATGTTAAAGGTGGCCTGAAAGTGCTTACCTAGCCTGCCCCAGCTACCCTAAATGCAATCCTGGAATGCCAAAGCCAACAGATCCTGACAATTTTGACAAACCTGATAGATTCAAGGTTTGAATGATGGACTATGTCCAATTACCTCCCTGACATGGGTATAAATAGCCTTTAGTCATTTTCTGTATATTCTTTCATTGGTTTGAAGCATTTCCTTGTAGAGTAGCCACAGCTTCAGCAGTGGCAAAGATTCTGTTTGAAAGAGCCATTCCCACCTGGGAAGCTACCTTTGAGTGCAACAGTGCCAGAGGAACCCATGTCACCACACCAATCATGGGTGCTATTTGGCTGTTCTCACAATGTTTTCATCATGCTCGTCATCCCTAGACATCTAGATGAGGAGAATGCACAAACTGCACTCTTAAGGCTCAAGTAGCAAATTTTTCAGAACCATTGCAATGGTAGTCAAATACCTTATCTTCAATACTTTTTAATTTAAGATCTACCCCTTTTTGATTACAAGGACTTGGATCATTTGCAATCATCACTGGATGTCCCATACATTTTGCTCCCTGTTCCTTTGACCTTCAATTAACAAAGATAAGATACATCATTATTGCAAAGCTATAATTATAACTATAGGTTAGAATTACACTGTGGTAGATTAATCTTTCCACAGTGTGCTCCTGAGAGGTGAATAGGTTAAACACCACTACCTGCTACCTGAAGATTTTGTCTATTGGAAGAGACCTTTACAGAAGAACTCTCTCCAGCGTTGTTAGAAAGGACAGTATCCGGTCCTGCCAACTAACGTTGCTCTGCCAAGCTTTAAGGAGTTGACCCTGAGAAAATGTATGTCATTTATAGAAGGCACCAACTCCTGATTAGACCTGCACTTCTGCCGACAAATTAGAACTAAAAGTTTCTAGGAAGCAAAGCAGAGGTCATTGATGTAGACAGCTCTTCCGAGATGACTAGTCAGGCCGGTGTGTTCGCCTTACTCTCTTCCTCTTTTCCCTGGAGTGACAGTGCCATTATCTACATTTCCCAGCCTCTTGCCAACAATGGAAACATTACTGGCTATTGGGGTGTGCCGTCAAAAACACTAATCTGTCCATGGTACTAGTGACCCCTTAGTTTATCGAGTAACAAATTTCACTGGAATTCCAAATTCCAATCACACACAAGAAGATAACAGGCAACAAAGTTCCAGAAAGAACCATCAAGTTCTCCATGATTATTTGATTATCCTCAGGCCTAGGTTCATGGCTCAAACCCATTTTGTTAGCTGGAGTTATAATGTTGCTAATATTTTTACCCTGTTTGTCCTTTTGAAACTTTGTACTTATTACTAACAAATTTCTAAATACAACTCCTAATGGGAATGCTGGCCCAGTGCTTTGCCATGACAAAGCCTAAGGAAGGGAAAAAATTTAATTTAACAATGAACTCCTTGTATGCTTAGCTTGATAATTTCTCCTTTGAGTTCCCTAAGTTGCTCAGATATTGCTGAAAGTATTTCTTGTCATTGGATGCTTAATAGTAAACATTTTCCCTCTAACTTGGGATCAGACCCATCGCTTTCCTGTGCCAAGGTAATACGGGGGGACTAGGCGGGAAGTTATTTACAAATACATGAGCTGGGAAATGTTCTCACAATCTCTGTCTCCATTTTAATTCCATTCCCTACGTGCCAATCCAATTCGTTCACTTTCCCATGACACAGCTGTGTCTCATCTGGAACCAGGAAGGAGATGCTCTAATGAACTAAAACTAAACCAGAAGTTAAACTCCAGGTGGAGGTGCCATAAAACTCCTAGAAAATCTCATGCACACTAAACCCCACCCAAGCTCCACCCTGTTTGTGTATTCAATAAGGGGCCCACACCCTTCCCCAGCAAGGGGGCTTTGCATGTGGAAATGGCCCTTCATCTTTTGGTCTCTTGCTCATTTTGCTGCTCTGGGTCCTTCTCTTGCCTTCTTCCACATACTCTCTCCTTGTGGGCCCTCTCATAGGGAGCTTTTCTCCTGGTGGGGAGGTCACACTTATGCATGAAAGTATATTTACTCTCTCACTTTAAATTTATGCACATTACTTATGTCTCCATTTTGTTTCTTATTTCAAAAGAGGCAAGAGCTTGGAATGAAAACCAGGAAATATATTTCCATAAAAAAGGGACAATCAAGCTTGACTGAATGGTTGGTCAATGATGCCTTCTGGGAAAGATCTTTATCAGTGGGGGAGAGAAAGAATGAGAGAAGAGAAATGATTAGAACTTGATTTAAAGGTTGGAGAATTATGAAAATACAAGTGTATTTCTGGGGCTTCATTATTTCAACCAAAGCTTAATAAAAGCAACTGGTGTATTGCTGTTTTTTTCTTTGTAATATTTACATCCCATTTGTGGTATTAATGTAATAACTGTCAAGGCAATCAAAACAGGTTTACTTAAGGTATCACTAAGCTGTGAGAATAATGCAGTAGTTTAATTAAGAACAAAGAATTTTATGTCCCTCTCCCTTGATAATTTCTACAAAAATGGCACACAAGTTGTCAGAGATCCCGATTTTCTCCAGTATGTTACTCTGTCATCCCCTAACGGAGGGGAGTCAAGTTTTCTGTGTCATATATCCCTTTGACTTTTTTAAAGAGTTATTTGAAAGGCCAAGTTACAGAGGGGGTGGAGGGGAGTATGGTTGCAAATGGTTGCAATGGCCAGGATTGGGTCAGGCCGAAGTCAGGAGCCGGGCGTTCCATCTGGGTCTCCCACATGGATGGCAGGGCCCCAAGTGCTTGGGCCGTTTTCTGCTGCCTTCTCAGGAACATTAACTGCTGAACCTGCGCTCATATGGGATGCCCGTGTCATAGGTGGTAGCTTAACCAGCTGCATTGCAATGCTACCACCCCCCCCCTTGACATTCTGGCAATACCAGAATGTGTAACTGAGAACAAAAGCACAATAAAAATGGCTTTCAGACAATAAAAAATACATTCAATTACAGAAGAAATCAAGTATCAAATGATTTATTTGTAGTAGAGTAATAATACATCAAATACTAAAATCTAAATGTGAATGTAATTGCTACCACAACTTTGAAGTAGTGGTCAATGTAAAGTGATATTTTAGATATTTGCAACAACTATAAACTGATCAGAAAATATCCATGATTCCTTTTTTTTTTAGCCTTTGTAAATGAAGGAATTGCTGAATTTCAATTGTGGCTTAGTGAAGACAAAGATGTGAGTTTTTTCACAACGCTAGTTCATGAACTCTAAGAATTCCTTCCATGGAGTCCTTGGAACTCCATGGATCCCTGGTTAATGCACCCAGAGACATTATGTCATCTGCAAGAGGAGACCTGGTGTTACTATTGGTTATGAGAAATAATTGTAGAACTGTTTAAGAGTTAAATAGTGGTTAACAAAGGGAAGTAACAATCAGTTACAGAAAGGACTGAAACACCAAGAAAAAATTTAAATAAAGAACATGATTGACAAGTGAATTAAAATTTATACTCGAAGGGTAATAGGTCATTAAGAACTTGAATCAGAAGCCAGAAGCCACAATCTAAGCTATTAAATGTGTTAGGGATCTAGGAAGCATACTCATTAAGCGGTTTTAGAAAAAAATGTTAGATTCACCCTGCTGGCTGCATTTGTAGTTGCTAATATCTGCAAATATGAAGGAATTCTGTTCCCTGCAGTTTAATATAGGTTGCTTTCCATCTGAGAGGCATTAGGACTTTTGTCTTAGTGCGATTCATGGACATATGTTTGGGGTTCACAATAAAAATTTTTACACATTAAAAGTGGAATAGCTGGGGCCCACACTGTGGCGCAGCGGTTTAATGCCCTGGCCTGAAGCACCAGCATCCCATATGGGTGCCGGTTGAAGATCCGGCTGCTCCACTTCTGATCTCTCTGCTGTGGCCTGGGAAAGCAGTAGAAGATGGCCCAAGTCCTGGGGCCTTTGCACCCATGTGGGAGACCTGGAAGAAACTCCTGACTCCTGGCTTCGGATCAGCGCAGCACTGGGCGTTGTGGTCAATTGGGTAGTGAACCAACAGATGGAAAACCTCTCTCTCTCTCTTTCCCTGCCTCTCCTCTCCGTGTAACTCTGAATTTCAAATAAATAAATAAATCTTTAAAAAAAAAAAAAAGTGGAATAGTACTTACTTGAGAAAAATAGATTCACTCATTGACTTTGGAAACACCTGGGGTAGAATAACCCCAAATATAAATATTATCAATAATAGATAACCATAACACTGTACTGCTTTTGTTTCTGCTGTTGCTGTTTTAAAAATTTATTTATTTATTTGTAATGCAGAGCAACAGGGGAGAGGAGGAGAGAGAAAGAGAAACTTGCATCCACTAGTTCATTCTTGAAATGACCACAACAGCTGGGGCTGGACCAAACCAAAGCCAGAAGCCTGGAACTCCATTTGGGTCTCCCAAGTGACGGAGGTCCAAGTAAGTTGACCGTCTTCTGCTTTCCCTGGCACGCTAGCAGGGAGCTGGATCAGAAGTGGAGCAACTGGGACTGGAACCAGCACTCTGATATGGGATCCAAGTTTCTCAGGCAGCAGTTTAACCAGCTGTTTTACAATACTGGGGCTTATTGTTTAGGTATTACTTTCATATGCATGGCTTCATAAAATTCTCAAAATTACTCGCTGATGCTCTGTAATATACCATAGAATAGGATGCCATGAAAAGTTATGAATCTCTTTACCTGCTCCTTCCTGTGTTCTCCCTACCACCTCAGTCCTTTAATTTGATTCTCAGTTGATAACATGAACTCACGAACTCGTTGGAGAGTGCTCTGGGTATATGGGCACATGATAACCATCTCACATTTCCGCAGGATCATCCCTCAAGCCATGCGAACTCACATGCCCAGAATTCTTTCTTTAATGCTTTCCTCATAACCCAAAGAACAACAGAGCAGGAGGATGTGCAAGACTTGCTCTGAGACAACCCTATCCAGCATATCGATGTGTGATTCTCTATTATTCAAGCAACACTTGATGTGAGCTGGAGTTTGAAGATAACGTCCGGATATAAATGGAGCCCCCGACGTTGGAATAACAAGATGGCCCAATGAGAATCTCAAGCAAGTTACAGACCTTGAAAGCATTGATAGCAAATGCGTTCATGTGTCTCACTTTATCCATAAAGAGGTTGACTACATACACTTTCCTGTCTCCATGAGGGTCTCATGGTTCACACTTCCGTGAGTGGTTTTCCTTCCTGAAGTACCCACAGAGCGTGGCCTCGCCATTCTGGGATCCTTCCCCAGGAGTTTATCAGGCGATTGTTTTAGGAGCCAGATCCTTGGCTGCCCCCTATAAACTCCTCTCTGTGGCCATATTTGTGAGTGTCTTGCAATTCCTTTGTGTCTAGAAGTCAGCCTTTGATGTTTGAAACCTTTGCTTGAGGCTATTCTCAGAGTGAACCCAAGTGTGCCAGATGAGAAGATACAAGTTTGAACAATAACACTGTCCCCACTCTCCCTCCCACACTGCTAACCGGCTCTCCCAATGCCATCCCTTGCTCCACTGCGGCAAATCCCTTGTGCACTAAGAAAAGGGGACAGAGGCAGACTCGTCACCTGGATCCACATACCACTGCAACCAGTGACCTGAACGCTGAATCGGAACCAGGTGAGTTAGAAGGACTGACGCTGCGGATGCTTGGGGGAAAAGCCTAGAAAAACTACCAAGAGCTTGCTTGAATTTTTAGATAGCAGGATTAAGAAAGAGAAGTCATGCAAATCCTAGGACACAGAAGCCAAAATTTCAACTCAACATTAATGCCACTGCTCCAGCCTTTCTCCCGCCCACCGGTCTTCCACAGCATAATGCATTAAAGCAGCTCGAATCCTGGCATTCTCATCAGGTTAGGACTTTGTGACCAGGGGAAGGGTTTTTATTTATTTATTTATTTTTAAAGATTTATTTTATTTATTTGAAAGACAGTTACAGAGAGAGGTAAAGACAGAGAGAGAGGTCTTCCATCTGCTGGTTCACTCCCCAGATGGCCACAACTTCAAGGCTGCGCCAATTCGAAGGCAGGAGCCAGGAGCCTCCTCTGGGTCTCCCACATGGGTGCAGGGGCCCAAGGACTTGGGCCATCCTCTACTGCCTTCCCAGGCCACAGCAGAGAGCTGGATCGGAAGAGGAGCAGCCAGGATTAGAACCGGCGCCCATATGGGATGCCGGCGCTTCAGGCCAGGACTTTAACCCGCTGCACCACAGTGCCGGCCCCCAGGGGAAGGGTTTTACACACGGGAAAGTATCTGTCCTGGTTCTGAGTCTTATGTAAGAACTCTACACCCTCAGAGTGCTCTCGCATACATGTTTTCTCACTGGATGCTCGCAGATCTGTGACGGAGCTCTTACAAGCACTGGGCCCATGTAAGAACGCTCTTGCTCAGAGCTTAAATGAGGTTTGGGTAGGGCCAGGTGCACTTCTCATGGTAAATGAGGACAGAGGGCTGGCTTAAAGGGGAGACCTTTTCAGGCAACTCAACTCCCTCTGCCATGACCAGAGTGGTTCCTTTGAGGCTTGCTCGCCCAGAGCGGAGCCTCTGTGCTGGGGTTCTTTGTTGATGGTGTTCCTGACCAGCCTGGGCTGGGACTTCAGAGAACATGAGCCTCCTGCCGAGGAAGTCCCTCCCAGGTGCTCACTCATCGTCTACATTCCCTTAGTCGGTGGCAGCCCTCACCACTATCGTGACATAATTTTTTTAAAGATTTATTTTTATTTATTTGAAAGACAGAGTTACAGAGAGAGGTAGAGACAGAGAGAGAGACCGGTCTTTCATCCGCTGGTTCACTCCCCAAATGGCTGCAACGGCCGGAGCTGCGCCGATCTGAAGCCAGGAGCCAGGAGCTTCTTCCAGGTCTCCCATGTGGGCAGGGGCCCAAGCACTTAGGCCATCTTCTACTGCTTTCCCAGGCCATAGCAGAGAGCTAGATCAGAAGTGGAGCAGCCAGGACTAGAACCAGTGCCCATATGGGATGCCAGCACTGCGGGCAGCAGCTTTAACCCACTGCACCACAGCACCGACCTCTTGACATAATCTTTATGTCCATTTTCTCTGCACAGATGGTCTCCTGAGAGTTTATCTGGTGAAAAGAAGCTGGATAGAGGGTTTTCTTTTTATTTTTTAGGTTGGATGGAAGACAGGATAGACAGGAGATGGCTAGAATTCACAAAGTAAACCTCATCTATTTTCCCAACTTTGTGCTTGGCTCACTCAGGCTACAACACACTTTTAGTTCTAATAGTCTTTATTAGCTAATGAGAGTTATCATGTGGCCTGTTAGCCTGTCAGCACAATTAAGGCCAAGTGCCTGCAGTGACAAGAAGAAGTATTTTAAGATGGAGCTCAGCTGTCAAGGCAGTGCCTCAGTAATGCTTTCCTCCCTTTTCCCTGTGGGAACACAGGTGGCCCCTGAGACTGGCATGTCCTCTCCAAAGGTCTGGGTCGCTTTTCTTACCCTGGCGTGCCTCCAATGCAGGATGCTTGTACACAGCAATGACATGTCCAAGAGCCAATTCATGAAAGAACACTTCCTCAGTACGAACTGGAACTTCGACACGTACAAGTGTGATGCTGTCATGGTAGGAAAACGAATTCTGAAAGACCAGAGCTCTCATGTGTTCGTCTATATCTCATGGTACCAACTTGAGCATTTGTGTGTTCGTAACCATTGGAATGACCGCTACAGGAATGCATACGTGTGGACCCAGAGTCCCATCAAAGTACTCACGTGTTACCGGGAGCATTTCAAAAATAGCTACACAGAGAGCAGGAGCTTCAACTACGTTGAATTCCATTGTAACATGAATGGCTACGTTAATGCCATAGAGGACATGAAGATGATAGAAGTTATTGACAACTAGAATGTCTGCCTTTTCCCTGGATTTTGGTAGAGTATTCAGTATTTCCCAATGATGGGACCTGCCTACCCAAATAACTTCTGCCTCTCTGCACTTTGTATTTCTATGTCAATATTTTCCAATAACTTCAAGTTATGCATACCATGGTTTCTTAATAGTCTAACTTTGCTTATGTTGTTTCTCTGCCTAGAATGCTCTTTTGTCATCTACTTAATTTATTCCTACAGTTTTTCAAGAGTCAGTTCATATGGCATATTTTATTGACTAACCCAGGATTTTCCCAGATATTGACATCTTTATATCTGTTCAAAAGGAATGATTTTTTTCCTTCCCAAAATAAATTGTATAATTCCAATATGTGTGATTTTATATATGTTATATATGCACAATATGTGTTGGATGATTAGTATGGTTGGTATGGATATATGTGGTAGACTACACTTGGATATAATTTGTGTTGTGGATATGTTTAAGGTATATTTTATGTGTGTGTCTAATGTATGTGATATGTTTATATGTGTGATGGGGGTGTAAATGTTTATGTGCTAAATAGAAGACAAGTCACGACAAGCCTTGATTGTGTTGGCAGCTTAGCTCCACTGAGATTGAATATGAAACATAAGTGTATAGTTTCCTACTCATAGCAGGCACTCAATGAAGTATTTTATTTTTTCATTTTCAACCTTTGACTCAATACAGTAATTTTCACTTTGATAAAACAAATCGTGATAAGTACCATTGATCATCTGCTCTCCCTGACTCTAGAAGATGGAGATTTCTTATATAAAAATACATGCTTTGTCATTTGTGTGGAAGCTATAAATGCCAGGGATTAAAAAAAAAATCGTAGGCAGGCATTTGGTACCACAATTAAGTCACCAGCTATGACATGTACATCCCCTATGAGGTTCCAGTCCTGGCTCCTGTGCTGCGGATCCACGTTCCTGGTTGTGTGCAGCAGCAGGGCAGTGTGCGTGGCTTCAGTGCTCTGGTCCCTGCCACCCGGGTAGGAGACCAGAATTGAACTCAAGGTCCCTGCCTTCAGCCTGGCTCAGCCCTGGATACTGTGAGCCTTTGGGGAGGGGACCAGCAGATAGAAGCTCGCTCTCTGTCTTCCTCACTCTTTCCAATAAAATGAAAATAAATAAGTAAAATAAAATATCTGCCTTGTTTAAAAAGAGAAATTCATCCTCTATCAAGCACAGGCAGACAGACTTCCCTGCGGGGCTCTTTCATTGCATTTTAGGTAGATGAAGATCTTGTGTTTTCTAGGACTGCACTTTTAGAAGAAGGTAGTGCAAATGAGTTTATCTGACAATAACCATGTATACTTAGCAGTGTTGACAAACCTTAAAATGCCACACTCCTCAAAAAAGGGGCTTAGGACTTAAATTTTGTTGGAGGGAAGTAAATGGAACAAGAAAATGTTGGGGACAGCAGCTGCAAGAATTCTTTTGGTTAAGGGGGAAGAATTCTTTTTGTTAAGCAGGGGGAAAAGAGACAGACAAGAAATATTTGTTTGATGCACTTTTGCCGGCGCCAGGTATAAGGATAAAAAGTGCTAATCATGAAAGCACTGTTCTTGAGCCTCTGCAATGTTGGGTGACTCTGGCCTTGAAGCAATTAGAGAAAACATAAGATATCAACATTCTCAGTTAAATGACTGAACATTTTCCAGAACTTTGACCTCAGTGAATAGCCAGTGTATCTCGATTGATCATGTTCCAAAGTAAGTTGCTCCACTTTGTGATTTTTCAGTGAACCTAGAATTAGCAAATTAGCAAACACCTGGAGGACAGTGACCTAGACCAAATAAACTCACATGAGGCCAGTTTTAAACCAACACTTATTCATCAATGACTGATTCAATGTGGAGAATAAGGATTCCTTTTCTCACTTGATAAATTTCTCCTTAAAATACCACATTTGGCCGGCACCGTGGCTCACTTGGCTACTCCTCCGCCTGCGGCACTGGCACCCCAGGGGTTCTAGTCCCAGTCGGGGCGCCGGATTCTGTCCCGGTGGCTCCTCTTCCAGGCCAGCTCTCTGCTGTGGCCCAGGAAGGCAATGGAGGATGACCCACGTGCTTGGACCCTGCACCCGAATGGGAGGCCAGGAGGCAGCACCTGGCTCCTGGCTTCAGATTGGCGCAGTGCACTGGCTGTAGCAGCCATTTGGGGGGTGAACCAATGGAAGGAAGACCTTTATTTCTGTCTCTCTAACTGTCTAACTCTGTCTGCCAAAACAAACAAACAAACAAACAAAAAAAAAAAACATTAGTTCCTTGGTTGGACTCCTGTAACTAAAGTCAGATTAACGAGAAAAAACAAAGTTTAGTTACACATTATCTCTTACATATATGGGAGAAAGTCAAGAATGAATAACTCAAAAAGGTGGCTAGAACTTGGGCTTATGCACTGTTGGAGCTCAGAAAAACCACACCCCAAAGATTGGTGCTTTGGCTTGAGTGCTTTGAACTTCGGAGAACCAAAGGCTTTCTGATCTTTCCTGTCCCTCTCTCACCTCATGTTCCCTTCCAAAGCACAGAGAGAGGACTGGAATTGTCATGGACACGTTTTCTGGTTTCATATCAAACAAAAGATTAACTCATAGGAAAAGGAGAGCAAAGATCTAATAATATTTCACCCAGTGACACTTTCCCACAAGTAGCCATCTGTTCGTGGGAGGACTGCTACTCAAGAAACTTATTTGCAGAGCAGGTTTGCCTTTTATTCTCCATGCATTACATCCCTTCAACCTCCTATAGCTGCTGCTGCTGCTTCTTCTTCTTCTTCTTCTTCTTCTTCTTTTTTTTTTTTTTTTTTGACAGGCAGCATCAGACAGAGAGAGAAAGAAAGGTCTTCTGGCTGCTATGGCCGGCACGCTGCGCCGATCCGAAGCCAGGAGCCAGGTGCTTCCTCCTGGTCTCCCATGCAGGTGCAGGGCCCAAGCACTTGGGCCATCCTCCACTGCCTTCCCGGGCCACAGCAGAAAGCTGGACTGGAAGAGGAGCAACCGGGACAGAATCCGGCACCAACCGGGACTAGAACCCAGGGTGCCAGCGCCACAGGCGGAGGATTAGCCTAGTGAGCCCTAGCACGGGCCAGTATCCTATAGCTTCTTACTGCCTCGAGGCCTCAGAATCCCAAGTCCCTTTTCCTTTCTGTAGCTCAGAATATTATTTAAACTTCAACAGTCTGGCCTTTCTTTGAGTTGCATATTTGGTGGGGCTTCCATGCACAGGCAGGTAAATAAATTTGCATGCCTTTTCTCCTGTTAGTCTCTTATCAATTTCTTCAAATTTTGAAACTTCAGAGGGTGATGGGGAAGCATCCTGAGCCCCTATAATTTAATCTTCCACTAAAACAAAAGACAAGAGTGTGGTGAGGCAAGTTCTAGGGAGATGACCAGGAAAAGTGTGGAAGATTTGTTATCTAGATTTAAGTCAATGCCTTTTCCAGAGGCAAGGGTCCCATGATTTAAACTAGTGCTTCTCTTCCTGGATGGAGAGGGAGACACCTATATAAAATGAAGTGTCTCTATAAATGTAAATTTCCTATATAAAACTATAACTTAATACTCTACTTTCAGAGCTTCTCTTGGTTTGCTGTTTCTCAAAGGAGTTAATTCAAAATAATCTCTTTGTCAAAGAAGGCTATTTGAGGGTGGCATTTCTTGGTCTATTGTCGCTGTTGGTAGCCTTTCACCAATACCTCCTTTGAGAAACTCTCTTTTTAAAGTTTTTTTTTTAGCTTTTAATTTAGTGAGAGAAATGCATAGGGGAGTGAGGGCTTAATCTGAGGGAAAAAGCAAAGTCTAGAAACTAAGTCGGGGTCCACACAGAGCAGAGAGCAGGCCAGGAGGCACGTGCAGCGAGTGTTTGGTTATGAGCAGCCACAGGCAGCTTAGCACGAGCAGCGAAGCGAAGGCGGAGAGAGTAGGCCAGGGGCAGCCATGTGCAGCAAGCACGTAGGCAGGGGAGCAGGGAGCCGCCGGCCGGAGGCCACATGCCCTTCAGACACCGGCAGCAAGGGCAATAATGGCGAAAAGGGCGAGAGATTCTTTAAATGTTACTCTCATATCAGCTTAGCTGCTGCTGGGTCAAAACAGCACAGGAGGAAAAGGGCTTTAAGCCAGTCAGGGCGACAGGTTTGTGTTCTGCCTGTGGCTTCCGCGGTGCAGCACTTTTAGCAGCTGCATAGTCACTTCCTTTGGGGTGTTGTCCTTCCTCTTCTGGGTACAGGCTTGGGTCCATCAAGGTTCCCAGTCTCCTCCACTGCGAAAGGAATGATCCTGACGATACTAGACATCTGGGGACCCTGTTAGCCCACGGCAACCTCAGGGCTTCAGAGAGGGATTGAAACCCAGTCAGCGGCCAGCCAAGTGGAGAAGGCAAGACGGTTTCCTTAACGTGTCCAGGAGCAGCTCCTCTGCAGAGCAGTTGTTTCGGTTCCTCCTGGTGGGGTTTGACAAATGGCTGCTAGCACCAGGCAGAATAGTCATCTTATTTCTGGGAAAGGGACAGCATCTTCCTGGAATTGGGGATCCACCTCTATTCTCCTTCAATTGTTATTTTTGTAGGTTGTCATGGCAATTGTAAACTGTCATGGTGTAGGGGGCAATGATGTTTATTATTTTACCATTTACAATGAGGACATAATAAGGTTTTAGGTCAGGTTGAGGGTACATCTTGAATCCAGTTCCTTTGCCTGTATCTTGTTTTTCCTGGTGGGACTTGCCATACACTATCTCAATGAGATCCTAGCTAGGCTAACCAGACTCTCTACTGCAGGAGATTGGAATATGCCACCCTAAAATGACTATAGGAGACCAGAATATCACCCCAAATATACCTCTGGAAAGACACTACCAGCAATGAACTTGCATTTCTCCCATTCTGCCTCCTCACCAGCATTAGTATTGTCAGGTTTTGTATATTTTTAAATTTGATCCATTCTTACACAGGTGTATGGTGGTATTCAATTCTTTTTTTTAAGATTATTTTTTATTTGAAAGACAGAGTTACAGACAGAGGTAGAGACAGAGAGAGAGGTCTTCCATCTACTGGTTCACTCCCCAGATAGCTGCAACGGCTGGAGCTGCGCCGATCTGAAGCCAGGAGCCAGGAGCTTCTTCCAGGTCTCCCACAAGGGTGCAGGACTTGGGCCATCTTCTACTGCTTTCCCAGGCCACTAGCAGAGAGCTAGATCAGAAGTGGAGCAGCCAGGACTAGAACTGGTGCCCATAAGGGATGCCAGCGCTTCAAGCCAGGGCTTTAACCCGCTGTGCCACAGCACTGGCCCCGGTATTCAATTCTTTATTTTGCAATTCTCTAATGATATGTGAAGAGATTAAGAACCCAACAAAGTAACATAAGAATTAATTTAAGCTAAAAACTTCTACATAGTCAGCAACAGCTGCACACACACACACCACCTATGCTTCAGCCAATTCTCCTGAATATTCAGCTGCCATTGAACCCCTCTAGTGGATTTTCCTCTCTGAAAGAATACTGCAAGAACACTGACCTTGGTGAATTCAGCTCCCATACTTCTCTGCCGCCAAGGGGGAAACTTCCAACTAGAGAGAAGACAGCCCAAGCACATCAGCAGCAAACACCCAACAGAATCTTCCATACACCCCCAACTGAAGCCAGAAAACAAAAACAAAAACTTTTTCTTAGGTTGGTATTGCATCTCTGGCTATTTAGTGTGTTACACATCATGAATATGTAAATGAACTTCATCTTTTTTCCTGCTCATTGATCTATTTTCAGTTCATTCAAAGGTCCCTCCCTGTCAACTTCGGAACCTAAAGTGGTAGAGGAAATGCCCAACAGTGTGATGTTGAGCCTCTTTTCATAGAGTCATATATAACATCCTCACGTCTTCTTGGATGAAATGTCTGCTCACACATTTTGCCTAATTTTTTTCATTTGGGTTGTTTTCTTAGATTTCAAGAGTTCTTCCTATATTTTGGAAAATAGTTCTTTCTCAGACATCTTTTCCAAATATTCTCTCTTAGTTTCTCACTTCTCTTTTCAATATCTTAACAGTATCCGTTGCAGCACAGGAATTTTTTATTTTAATGAAGTTTTATTTGTCCATTTCTTATTTTCATGGGTTGTGCTTTTGATGTTATTTCTAAAACTTCATCATCAAATTTAAAGAAAACCAGCTTGTCTCCTATGCTATCTTCTAGAATTTCTAGTTTTGCACTTCAAATTTCAATCTGTGACTCATCTGAATTCCTTTCTATAGGAAGTATAATATCTATGCTTCATGAAAATATTTAAGATTTAGAGCCATTAAAAGACTCTGTTTGTGTGTGTGTGTGTGTGTATTTTGCATGTGTCAAGTTGATCTTGTACAACTGGTTGAAAACATAGTATTTTCTCCTTGTATCATTTTTGCTCCTTTAAAAAAAAAAGGTTTATTGGCCAGCGCCACGGCTCACTAGGCTAATCCTCTGACTGCGGGTTCTGATACACCCCGGGTTCTAGTCCCGGTTGCTCCTCTTCCAGTCCAGTTCTCTGCTGTGGCCCGGGAAGGCAGTGGAGGATGGCCCAGGTGCTTGGGCACCTGCACCCGAATGGGAGACAAGGAGGAAGCACATGGCTCCTGGCTTCAGATCAGTGCTATGCGCCGGCCGTAGCGGCCATTTAGGGGGTGAACCAACGGAAGGAAGACCTTTCTCTCTGTCTCTCTCTCTCACTGTCTAACTCTGCCCATCAAAAAAAAGTTTATTATATTTCTATGGATTTACTTCTGCACTTCCTGTTCTGTTCCATTGACTTGTCTATTCTTTCACCATTATCACATGGCCTTAATTTCTACAGATTTATGGCAAATTCTCAGCTTTGATAGCGTCATTTTTCTGACTTTGTTCTTTTTCAGCATTGTGTTGACTATTCTGAATCATTTGTCCTACTTAAGGCCTTCAAAATCAATTTTGTCAATATTCACAATATTAATTGATGAGATGGATTATGCTGAATCTATAGATCAAGTTGGGAAGACCTGACATCTTATTAATACTGATTTTTCCTATGCACAAATATAGAATAGCTACATATTTATTTATGTATTTGATTTTATTCATCAGAGTTTATATTTTTCTCATACAAATATTTACATGATTCTGCTAGACTTGCCCAAGTATTTCACTTTTCTTTGGTGCAATATAAATGATACAATGTGTTTTAAATCTGAAATTTCAGCTGTTCATTGCTAATATATAATAAAGCAATAGACTTTTCTTATATTAACCTTGTATACTACAACATTTTTACAAACAGATGTCCTTTTATCCTGTAGACATTTGGAGCCATTGAAGACTAATCTGTAAGTAACATGAGCGGTGGATTGGAAGGAAAGCTGGCCGGAGGCAGAATGTCCACGTGGAAAGCTTGTATGTGAGCCCGCCACAAGACAAAGAGTTTCCGAATAAGGATATTGCACCACCAATAAGTAAATAAGAAGCCACTGAAGAGGAAAACCCCTAAACTTTCCTTTCCCATTCATGCTTATAGTACTTTACTCTCTGTGTCCTTACTACCCCCTTTGCCTACCATAAGTATTCTACAAATGTCAGTCCAAGTGTTGTGCCCTCCAATAATTCTTCCAGCTTCCCTCCATTCTATCTCCCTCACAATCCTTATCTTTTAACGTGCTCTCTGTGTTATTTATAGTTATTTTGAATTTTTAATTGACTTATTTATTTGAGTGGCACAGAGACAGACAGAAATCTCCCATTTCCCACTCCACAAATGGCACACAACCGCTGGGGCTGGGGCAGGCAAAGCCAGTGGCTGAGAACTCAGTCTGGGTCTCTCATGTGGGTGGCAAGGACCCAACTATTTAAGCCATTGCCTGTTGCCTTCCAGGTTATGCATTAGGAGGAAGCTGGAATCGGGAGTTTAGCCAGGTCAAATCCAGGGATCCCAATATGGGATGCATTAGTCCCAGGCAATGTGTTAACTGCTGTGCCAAATGCACCTATATTTATTACTATATAACATACGTGCCTATATTCTTATCTTGTTCATTAGATCTGGAGGTTCTGAACCTGAACAGTGCATACTCCTCCAATAAATACATGTGTAGGTCAATAGTGCATTCACGTCTTTTGTTGCAATTCACAATGTACCTACTAGATGGTAGCTATATATCATATTTACCCGACATGTTCTCTTAAGGAACTGAAATCATGGAGTTTCAAAGATCTGAAGTCTCAGACCAGAGGAAAACACTCAACTCATATCAGGAAGTGAGGCGTCCTCCTGCTGCAAAGACTATGTGTGCAACCCTGGGCTTCCCGTCACTAGGCCTCAGGATATTTCTTCCTCTTCCTTACAGAGGCAGCTCTGACAGAGGTGGGAGAAGATGCAGAGAAAATCCGCTGAAGCTGGGACTAACCACTGCCTCTGCTGGAGGCAGAGACCTGGTCAAGGAGACACCTGATGGCGGGGATGAACAGAGCAGTGACAACAGCGGGGAAGTAGTGGTCAGATAATGGAGGATAAACATTGCAAGAGAGAAGAAGGAAGACACCAGGTTTCTGACATGAGGGTCATCAAGCGCATGAATACAAGACAAAGAGAACAATGGGCCTTGTCAATCACAGCGAAGGTCTGCTCATCTCATCTTCCTCCTCACTGGACTACTCAGGTTCTCCATAGAAGCATGAGACTCTGTGTGACAGAGAAGGAGTGTGTGTGTGTGTTTGTGTGTGTGTCTCTGTGTGTGTGTTTTAAAGAAGTATGAAATCTTAAAAGACTACAGAAATCTAAATAATTACAATTAATAACTTTTCAGCTTTTGCTACTATCACTGTATTCTCTCTCTACAAAGAAAGATGGTGTTAGAAGTTCTGGGATGCTTTTCTGTCCTGTTGCTGCTGAGACTCCCTGGGATGTGTGTATCCACTCCGTGCTTGGTTAAGTGTCACACTGAGGTTCACTGGATCGAAATTCAGCACTTTCAACCAAGCCTTCTCAAGTGAAACAAAGCAATGAGAAATGTTAATCACTATACCCGGCACTGGAAGCTTGCAAAACAACTCTTTCCAGAATGGCTGCTGCTCTGTGATTTTCCAAAAATTATCTGCAAGAATGGTCAGCATAACTGACCAACAAAGCTCAAAGCCTGTCAACACAACCTCCTGCAGACTCACTGCTGCTGTTAGCTCAGGCAGACACTGGATATGGGCAGAGATTTATTTTGTTTGAAAGGAAGTGTTACAGAGAGAGGGACACACACATACACACACACAGATCTTCCATCTGCCAGTTCACTCCCCAAGGGGCCACAATGCCAGGAGCCCCAGCCAGGTCTCCCATGTGGGTGGCAAGGCCCCAAAGACTTGGGCCATACTCTGCTGGCCTCCCCAGCCACACCAGCTGGAGCTGGATCTGAAGTGGAGCAGCCGAGACTCCAACTGGCACCCATATGGGATGCCAGCACTGCAGGCGGTGGCTTTACCTGCTACGCCACAGCACTGGCCCCAGAATTGACTTTTGCTTCCGAGTGTATAGATGATGTCTGCTTCATAGCAGTTGTACTTTAGGGTACCTCATTCTAATGCTGCTGGGAGCCTTAGAGAACGCAGGGTATGGGGCCTCTCTCTCTCTCTGTAAAAAAAGAGAAAGGAAGAGAGAGAGAGAATGAACCCAGGATAGCAGACCAGAGTTGGGACATAGAAAAGTAAGATTCCTTTCTGCTTTGGAGCTGTGTGTGTTGAGGAAGGTCATGGAACAGAGGGCAAAGAAGGGTCCAGAGCTCCAGATTTTTAAACTTGTGATTTTGGCCAAGCGTTGCTGCAGTGTGCTCACAGCAATAAAAACACTTATTTTGTTTGAAAGGCAGTGTTACAGAGAAAGGGACACTTCTGCTGCTGCACTCATGAGCGTGAGTGGTTGGAGATCCTCTTTCAAATCACTGCCTGCCTGCACACAAAGGAGAAGTGTTGGTCTTAGAGTCCAGGGCCACCTTTGAGGGCTCTTGGGGGCTCATTTCACTTCCCTCAGCCCTGTGCATTTGAAACATTGGAGCAAGGAATTGCTTTTTTGTTGTTCTGTTTTAAATTCCAATGTTGTGCCGGTGCCGCGGCTCAATAGGCTAATCATCCGCCTGCGGCACTGGCACCCCGGGGTTCTAGTCCCGGTCGGGGCGCTGGATTCTGTCCCAGTTGCCCCTCTTCCAGGCCAGCTCTCTGCTGTGGCCCGGGAGTGCAGTGGAGGATGGCCCAAGTGCTTGGGCCCTGCACCCCATGGGAGACCAGGAGAAGCACCTGGCTCCTGCCTTCGGATCAGCGCAGTGCGCCAGCCACGGCAGCCATTGGAGGGTGAACCAACGGCAAAAGGAAGACCTTTCTCTCTGTCTCTCTCTCTCACTGTCCACTCTGCCTGTCAAAAATAAATAAATAAAATAAATAAATTCCAATGTTGTTTCATGTTTAAAAGGAAAAAAAGAATTCTGTGGATAAAATATTGATATGCTAGATGTACTGACGTGTGTTCTAGTAAGGCTCACATCACATACTAATTAGATGATTTGATGAAATTACTTAAATAAAGTCATAGTTTTCCCATATGTAAACTGGTGTGATGCAAAGATATTATGCAATCAATATTTGTCTTAAATCATATCCTGGGGCCAGTGTTGTGACACAGTGGGTGACACAGCGGGTAAAGCCACCACCTGCAGTGCCAGCATCCCATATGGGTGCTGGTTCGAGTTCCAGCTGTTTCTCTTCTGATCCTCCTCTCTACTATGGCCTGGGAAAGCAGTGGAAGATGGCTCAAGTCCTTGGGCCCCTGCACCCATGTGGGAGACCTGGAAGAAGCTCCTGGCTTCTGGCTCCTGGCTTCAGATCGCCTAGTTCCAGCTGTTGCGGCCAATTGAGGAGTGAACCAGCAGATGGAAGACCTCTCTCTCTCTTTCTCTGCCTCTGCCTCTCTGTAACTCTGTCTTTCAAATAAATAAATCTTTTTTTAAAAAATCATATCCCTAAAGTGTATGAAGAATCACTTTATTATACTATAGAAAAATATACTTTTTAATTAATTTAAACAGCAACAGAAAATACACTGTAACAATTGAAATTGTCCCATTTGAGCATTGGTATCATTTGATAAAAACTGTACAATAGCTCTCTACCCAAGAACAAATAAGCAAGTCCTCCATTACTTCAAATTTTGCTCAGGCTTTAGATAGTTCCATTGAAACCACTGTCTAAGTTTACATTGCGAGCTGATGGTTGGACAAAGAGTCCAACATTGGTGCCAGAGGTATCCCAAATCTTCTCTCTTTGTTTCTACTTTAAAAATGGTTTTTATCTATTTATTTAGTTTATTTTTACAGACAGAGACAGCAAGATCTGCCATCTGCTGGTTCACTACCCAAATGTCTGCAACAACTGGGGCTGAACCAGAGAGAAGGAGGAGCTTAGAACTCACCCAGTGAGTGAGTGGCAGGGACCAAAGTACCTGAGCCATCATCCAAGGTAGGGTGCACATTACCAGGAAACATACTGGAGGTCCAAACCCAGACATCCCATATGGAATGCAAGAGTCCTAAGTGGAATCTTAATCATGTACCAAATGTCCAACCCTAAGTCATCCTTTTCATTTGTAAAGTTCTTTTTGAGAATGCCATCCTACCTTGACAGTGCTAATGAAAACAGAGAAACTGTTGTTTGCTCACATTGGGAGTTCAGTTGCAAAGGAAACCCAAGGTGTGGGGATGGCAATAGCAGGGTCAAAGCGCCTCACAGGATGAGGATGCTTCTAGACCACTTACACTTGATGGTGGAGTTCTTGAGTTCTTAAAGAGCTTCGTAGGCTTATTATATTTTTATTGCGATCAAACATTTTTCCAAATTTAATCAATTCTGCTAATACAAAGCATTAGATAACATGCAAAACAAGTAAATTTTGTTTTTCTTCTGCCTAATATATTGAAATAAAGAAGCTATAAAAACAGTGGAGTCCATTTTATTTTTCTTAACTCTTCATGGATGAAATCACACGTTTGGAGTGTATCCAATATTATTTTGGATACTTTTACTTGCTATGTGATACATTCATAAGTAAAATACAATGTTCCTAGGTGTGATTTTAAAATATATTTGTATAAATACAATCAATTGGTACAAACCATTCTGAGACTTTTTTCTCTCAACTGTGTTTCCAAGACCTATCAATTTGAAATGTGTATCTCATTCCTTTATTTTTGCTGATTTATTACATTTCTCTTCATGTTAGTATATAAATATTTATCAGTCTTCTTTTGATAGCTATTTGGAGTGCAATAAATATTTTTGTACATTTCTAGGTGTCTGCAAAATTTGCCCTAACATACATCTAGATGTACAGTTGCCAAGCTACATGCATTTTAAATTTTTCCAAACATTTGTAAGGTTGCCACAAAACACACATCAAACATGGGAGCAAGGGAAAGCATTTATTGGGGGAAATCCAACAGCCTGGAAAGGGCAAAGAAGGAAAAAGAGGGAGAAGGAGAGTGTAAGAGAGTGACCAAGAGGGAGAGTGAGAGAGAGAGAGATCAAGAGACAGAGAGACAGACGGAGAGAAAGAGAGCCACGTGTTCAGGAACAGGTCCCCTTAAAACTTTGCCAGGGGCAGGCAGGGAAGCAGGAGCAGCGAATCCCATTAGGATGGGGTGGAGCTGACACCACTGGTTGGGCCATGTGGCCACCCGGCTTCCAGCAATGGCAGTGGGGGCTAGAGCCTAGGATGGAGTCTGGGGTGTAAATCGTACCATACATAAGACTGCACCATTTTACTAACAACATTGTCGTATTTTCTTCAAACTAGTCATAGGGGATTGCATTTTCCAAAGATGTGCATACAAATATATCTCATTCTATGCTCTTTCTATCATGTGTTATTGACACTCCTCTATCCAAAGTTAAGATCCCTGTTAGCTTTTGTGGGTTTGTCTTAGGAACTCACTTCTATGAATCAGGAATGTAGTTAAGGTGAAACTCATGAATTCTAACACTGGGTGCTAAAGTGATACAGCTTCAGTTTGGCTTACCCCCTCTGTCTTGGGACAATCATCCCCAGTCACTAACCCAGTCACCATGCTGTGGGGAAGCCTACGCCATCTGCAGAGGCCTTATATGCATATTAGGTAACCGGCCTAGATAAAGCCTCAGCCCCATGAGTGAGTCTTCTGGTTATTCCAGCTCCCTGACTCTATCTTCCAGATGCAGCCACCGTCATTTTGGAACAGACAAGCCGTCCCCAGTGTGTGCTATCTGAACCTCTGGCTCACTGGGATAATAAGTGATGGTTTTATGCTATTACACTTGGGGTCATTTGTTAGGAGATACAGTAACTAAAACACTGGTGGTACGATTTTATGGGTTTGTAAGAGGTGTAAGGTTAATGATAAAGGCCAAAGGTGAGCTATAACTAGGTGACCAGAGACGCCTGATTCCTGATGCCTTGTCAGAGGGAAAGGTCCCAATCCTATTAGCTGCCTTCGGCAATCAATGCTGCTCTGAGGACCCAGTGCATCCCCTTTGCCCTTGGCTTTGGAAGAGATGTCAAGAGACCAGGCCCTTTGTTGTTGACTTTCACACTGGATCTGAGTGTGACCCTGCCAGCCCTGGCTCAGGATGACTCCAGCTACCAATGCTTCCTTACCAGGCACTGTGATGTCCAACCAAGAGACCAAAATGACAGACATCTGTGAACACTTAACACAAAGGCGAGCCTGGCCTCACCCTTCAAGGGCACCACACATGTGTTCATGGCAACAGGGGCAACACCATGGCCACCTGTGGAAATAGTGACGGGAACTCTCATGGATAAGGAAGTGTCCTCTCCAGGGTACCACTTCTAGACACGTGGGAGGATGCCCTGGCCTCCACGCCAGTACTGAACCTGACCAGTTTCAGAGACGTTTTTGTTGCCTATGAAAATAGCTTACCTGTTCACGTTGATGAGTCTTTTCCCCATTTACAACCTCAGTCCACTGACCACAGCTGGTTCTGCTCTCCTTGCCTTTGATGTTCCTGCACGTGCCAGTTTGTCCTGAGTGTCTGTCGCCAACAATGGTGGCTACGTTCGTTGCCAGGGGCCAGATAATGAGACACCAGCACCTTTTCTTTTCTGCTCTAGCACATATGCTTAATAAATGAAAATGTCCCTGAAATCAGTAAGAATCAATTTTCTCGCTGATTCTTGACATGTTGACCCTTCCTCATTTTTTCTGCTCAGCTGTACCCTGAGAGGGTTGGATGACAGAAATAAATGCCTTTTCATTATCAGTAAGTTCCTTACCAGGAAATAGAGAGATGAACTTTACCTTTTCTAAAGATAATTGTGGTAAGTTAACCTATTGAGAGGGGTAAAAAAAAATTCTAGGGCTCATAGGCATGAAACAGAATTTTCAAGAGAAGCAAATCAATTTGCTCAAATTGGTCATTGTCAAAATAAAAGCCAATATATCTTTTTCAAGATGAGAAAACTTAGGACTAAGTAGCAGCACGCAGAGATGTATTTCTCTCGCTCTCTCTTTCACAGACACACACACGCACACACACGCACACACACACGCACACATGCATACACTGCAGCACGAACACCAAGATGGACTTAGGATAGCCAACTGTTTTTTTAAGCATGAGGCAGTTTTGATATTGTTTCGAATGGGATGCTTCTAGGAGATATTCTCTTATCATGACTGTTTTATGCAAAATTCGAAAAAGTATTATATTATATTCTCTTTAACCTTTTTGTTTATCAACTGATAGCTAACAAACATGAAGTCTTAGGGAAGTTATAGAAAGACTCCAAGCTTATCCTTAATTCTATTTCAAATAGATTTTGTTACAGGTGAAACGGCAGTGGAGAAAATATTATTACTTCAGTTCTTTGTCTCACATGGAAGTTTCCAAGCAGACAAGCAGAGAGATTTAAAAGCAAGATTTACTAGAGTCTGAGACCTCCAGCCAGAGTGGCATATGGGGGTGGGTTTCCAAGAGTGGCGAAACCTGAAGGGGCTGGTGGTACTGGGGTTGCTGAGCACAATTTGGGAGAAGAAAGAGAAACTTACCAGCTTGACACTCAATTACAAGGCAAGGACATAACCCATCACAAGACCTGATCTATAGTCTTATTTGCAGTATTTACTTGTTTATAGTAAATGGTGAGCTCAGGATGGAATCCCCACTCCCTTCTCCCTTGCTATTCTTCTGGAAAATTGAAAGCTTGCAGGCAGGCACTTTTGACCTTGCTAAAAATAACTTTTAGGGGAAGGTAAGCACTTTGTCCAATTTCCCCGGGACCACCCTGACTGCCTATTAACCCACGTGACTCCTCACAATTTGTCTCCAGGTAAACATATAAAGGTTAATGAACTCTCTTTGTGAAATACACTAATGAATCTATAGGTTCAGTGGTTAGCTTCCTTTAATCTACCTTGTTTATTTATTTATTTATTTGACAGAGTTAGACAGTGAGAGACAATGAAAGGTCTTCCTTCCGTTGGTTCACCCCCCAAATGGCTGCCATGGCCAGAGCTACGCCGATCCGAAGCCAAGAGCCAGGTGCTTCCTCCTGGTCTCCCATGCGGGTGCAGGGCCCAAGCACTTGGGCCATCCTCCACTGCCTTCCCGGGCCACAACAGAGAGCTGGACTGGAAGAGGAGCAACCGGGACTAGAACCCAGCGCCCATATGGGATGCTGGCGCCGCAGGCAGAGGATTAAGCCAAGTGAGCTACGGCGCCAGCCCTCCTTTAATCTACCTTCTGTCAACAGGAACCTGGATATTTTATTTATAAAGTAGCAGTTAACAAGTAAGTTATGAATCACTGGTTTCTCTGTCTTATGAATATCTCTAATTAGTGATGACTACTAATGGTGTGACAATGCAATAGTGGAGTCTTGAACTGGAAACCAATTCTTCCCTATTGGTACTCAACAATGCACAGGGCATCCACAGAAAACTGTATGCTGTGCTCCAGGATATATTTTTATCTGTGGAGAATTAAACAAACTCTCATGTATGTGGGAAACCCCTTGTCTCAATAAATGGGAAACAAAAGGTCAGTTTGGCTTAGGATACCTGACCACTCCTGTGTCAATGTATAATCCATCTGAAGCAGATTTTCGGATAGATTCTCTCTTGCCACACCACAGAAATGGAAGAATATTACCTGGTAATCTGTGTGATTCTAAATATCCCATGTTCGGTCAGTCTCTTCTGCCATGGACTAATTTATCTGTTACTTTAGGTGTCCTTGCGGATTCCACTTCAAAGGCTGTTGTCCATCAGCAGCAACCATTGGATTCCCTTGCCAGAGTAGTTTTAGAAACAGAATTGCTCTTGATGATTGATCAACTGAACGAGCAGGTGTCTGTGCCTTTGCTAATAGTACACACAGTACTATCTGCAACTCCCCCGGGGAGGTTAAAACCCAGTCACACAAGAAAAGGGAACAAGCCGCAAGTCTCCACAAGGTCTCACCAAATTCTCCATGGTTACTTGATAAACTGTTCAGGCCTAGGTCCATTGCTCAAAATAATTTTGCAAATTGAATTTGTAATATCGCTATTCTTTATATTCTGTATTGTTCTTTTGAATCTTCATACACATTAGTTGTGAAATTCCCAAAGAAATATGACTCTTAACAAAGGAATACTAGCCCAGGACTTTGAGATGATAATCAAAGCCTAAGGAACAAAAAAATTGAATTTGACAATGAACTCCTTGAAGACAGCCTGATGATTTTCTTTTTGGTCCTCTGTGATCCTCAAATGCAATTCAAAGTTTTTTTTTGTTTGTTTTTTTTTTTTTTTTTTTTTTTTTTGGACAGGCAGAGTTAGACAGTGAGAGAGAGAGAGACAGGAGAGAAAGGTCTTCCTTCCCTTCCGTTGGTTCATCCCCCAATGGCCGGCACGCTGCGCCGATCTGATCTGAAGCCAGGAGCCAGGTGCTTCCTCCCAGTCTCCCATGCAGGTGCAGTGCCCAAGCACTTGAGCCATCCTCCGCTGCCTTCCCGGGCCACAGCAGAGAACTGGCCTGGAAGAGAAGCAACCAGGACAGAATCCGGCACCCTGACCGGGACTAGAACCTGGGGTGCCAGCGCCGTAGGCGGAGGATTAGCCAAGTGAGCAGCGGCGCTGGCCAGGTATTTTTTTTTTAACATTGACTGTTAGCAGTAAACATTTTCCCTCTAATGTGAGACCAGACCAATTGGAACAGATCATTCCTAGTGCCAAGGGACAATTAAACCTAAATGGTTCATCAGTGATGCTTTCAGAGAAATAACCTTATCAAAAGGAGGAATGTGAGAATTAACAATACAAGAATCACGTATCAAAATCCTAAGCACAATGACGTCAACAAGGACCACAAAAAAGCTCTCATGTGTGCATTTTCAAAATACCTGTATGTCCACTTGTTGCCTTGTAACTAGCCTGCCTCAAGAATAGTCTGTGGCCCCAGCATTTCAGATAAACCAGGTAGTGGTTGTTTCCGCCAACAAAATAATGCCAATGTATCCAATGAATTCCATGAGCTTTATTTTGAAGCTGTTTATCTGGATTTCTTTTCTTTGTCTTTAGAAAATCTTTACCTTTTCCCTGATTTCCTTGGGTGTATGCCTAGGACTTTCCTAGCTTTCACAGCCTCAATTGCAACCCTTTCCTTTTCCCAAATAAAATCCTTTGTTCTGCAGAGGGCATTGGCTCAGTGGTTAAAAATGACAATTGAGACACCTGCCATCCATATCCAAGTGCCTGGATTAGAGTCCAGGCCCCGCTTCTGATTCCAGCTTCTGGTGACACACACTGGGGGAGGCACCGGGGATGGCTCCCTGTCACCAATGTGGGAGATCTGATTGAGTTCCTGGCCCTTAGCTTCAGCCTGACCCTCCCCCAGCCATTGTGGACATTTGGGGAGAGAATCAGCAAATGGAGACTCTCTCTCTCTCTGCCTTTCAAAAAAAATGATAATGAATAAAATGCTTAAAATCTCTTGTTCCATATGGCCTATGTCTGAGTTTCTTTTTTTGTGGTTGATTGTTGCAGTTGATTTCTCCACAATGTCGCAGTGGGTTCGTTTCTGAGAGGAGCAGCGTGGTGGGGGCAAGAGGCGCGGAGTCAACACACAGACCCCGGGAGTTGGGTGAAAGCAGGCCTGAGGCGAGCAGCCTGCAGACTCGTTTATTACAGTTGGTACAACAGCTTATATAGCCAAGACCAGCCAATCTGGTCAAGGGGAGGTCTATACCCCAACCAATCACAGCCTGTTGCCAGGCAGTTTCCAAAGCCATCCAATCACAGCCTGTCGCCAGGCAGTTTCAAATCCATCCAATCACAGCCTGTTGCCAGGCAGTTTCCAAAGCCAGGTGGGTTTCAAAGCCATTCCTGACTAACTGACGCTCACTTGCTAGTGGCCACCTTCGCATGGCCTTCTCATTCCACTACAGTTGATAGGCTGATCCTGAGTTATATAACTAATGAGTTCTCCTGAGTTCTCTGGGACATTCTAGAAAATTATAATATTAGGGGTGGTGGAGACCCCTAAGGGTAGAGATTGGTCAGGCGTAATGGAGATCTGTACTTGTGATTGGCATCTGATGTAGAATTAACCTTGTGGGATTGAGCTCTTGTAGGATCTAATGCTAAAAGTCTTGGTAGAGACAGAATTGAATTAAATTGTAGGCCACCTAGCTGGTGTTTGGAGAGCCCACATTCATCTAGTGTCAGACGTGTTGTTAGGGTGTAGAGATTCAGAGTGTGATTTCCTAGAGTTATTAAAATAAGGACTTCAGCATGGAGACATCCACTCTCTCGTGGTGGAATTTATCTTCTATTCCACTGTTCCCTTATAATATTAATCTTCTGTCCCCTAGTTGTGTCCTTGGCCCTGTATTCCTTTTTGTAAGAGTTCACATTCTTCATTCTGAGTTTTAATTGTAATCAAACCAAGACTTTCATAAAGTTTCTTGATTGAAAATGAAAGGGCCATTTGAACTTTTTCACTGGGTTCTTCACGTTATACTGTAAAGTTAATGACTGATCGGATGCACATGCATTCAATGTACCTGGCCCATTCTGGTGAACTTTTTGTTCCCCATCATTGTTATCATAAAGCAGATAGCATCACTGACTCTTGTACTCTCAGTTCTTCTTTATTATGTTACAAATCCAGGCAGTATTTTGATTGTACCTGGGCACACTTGGCAGTCTTGCAACATCTAACTTACAGAGGAGGTCTATGATCACATGCTTTCCTTAATTTCTCCAAACCACTTAATCTCATTGAGAGAAAAGGTGAGAGTAAAAGCAAGGAAAAGAGAGACAGGATGAGAGAGGGAGAGAGAGAGACACCATTAGTGCCAGCCTTGGGGTTACAGAATTATGAAAATTTAAGTGTATTGCTACCTGACCATGGCTTTACTGTGGCTTCATAAATTCAACCAAAACCTTGGGTGTTTGTTCTTATTGTTGTAATATTTATATTCCATTTTTTCTGGTTAAAATATTCAAGGCAGAATTAAACATTATTAACACTGAAACTTCATTAACAATGAAAAATAATATTTGAGGCAGGTGTTGTGGCTGACACTTGGGACATCTGTATCCCATAATGGAGTGCTGGTTTGATTCCTTGTTGCTGCTTCGCTTCCACTATAGCTTTCTGCTCACGCATCGTGGGAGGAAGCAGATGATGGCTTAAGTGCTTGGGACTCTGCCACCCATGTAGGAGACTCAGATGGACTTCCAGGCTCCTGGCTTCAGGCTGTTCTAACCCTAGGGTTTAACCCAGCAGATGGCCTTTTTTCTTTTTTAAAGATATTTATTTTATTTATTTGAAAGGCAAAGTTACGGCCGTGGTGGGGTGTGTGGGATATTTCATGGGCTGGTTCACTCCCCAAATGGCCACAACGGCTGGGACAGCCTGAAACCAGGAGCCAGGAGTTTTATCTGGGTCTCACACATGGGTGCAGGAGCTCAAGAACTTGGGCCATCTTCTGCTGATATCCTAGGCACATTAGCAGGGAGTTGGATTGGAAGTGGAGCAGCCAAGACTCAAACTGGCACCCATATGGGACTCTGACTTTGCAGGTGGCAGCTTAATCTGTTATGCCACAATGCTGATCCTTTAAAATGTTTTAGAAAATGTTTAGTGAATTAAAATATATTATTAATGTAAAGAAAATAAATTCTATATATTTCATCAGTACAGTTGTGAGAACCATACTTTCCTCTTTTCCCTCTCCCTCCCTCAACCCCTCTCCTTCCTTCCTTTTTTTCTTTAATTTTTACAAAGACGTAATTTCAATCCACAGGCTTAATTCACTACTAACTATAACAAGTATAAAGTAGGAAGACCACAGTTCCACAGAAGTATAAGCAGCAATCATATCACAAGATATCTGTTTCATCCTATTTTTTTTTGTATTTTATATTAACTGCCACATTTCAGAGAAAGCATATATTTGCCTTTTGGGGACTAGCTTATTTCACTAAGCATGATGGCTTCTAGTTGCATCCATTTTGTTGCAAAAGACAGGATTTCATTCTTTTTTATGGTTATTTGAAAAGACAGAGTTACAGAGAGGGAGAAGGGGAGACAGAGACAGGTCTTCCATTCACTGTTTCACTCCTCAAATGGCAGGAACAGCCTGGGCTGTACCAGGCCAAAGCCAGGAGCCAGGCAGGAGCTTCTTCAGAGTATCCCATGTGGGTGGCAGGGACTCAGGGACCCAGGCCATCATCTGCTGCTTTCCCAGGTGTGTTAGCAGAGAACAGGATTTGAAGTGGAGCAGCTGGGACTCAAATCAGCACCCATATGAGATACCAGTGCAGCAGGTGACAGCTTAACCCACTGCACCACAGCACGGGCCCCGTCAAATGTCTTAACGATTACATTCAAAGGTTAAGAGTTCCTTCAGGACTCAAATCATTAGTTACTACCCAAGAAACTACTGTCCCAAAAACTACTAAGCAGAACTCTCCAATGCAAACCCATTTAAGCAACTTTCCAAAGTAATAGTTGACCCACCATCCTGGGTTGCTTTAATAGTTACTGATTTCTGCAAACATGAAAAGGTACTATTCCCTGCAATTAAGTTTAGGTTGCTTCCTAACTGGCTTTATATCTTAGAGACAGTAGGATTTTGGCTTAGCTCACAGTACAATTCATGAATCTAAGCTTGGGATACATAATAAATTTTTCTCAACATCAAAATTCAAATACCACTTACTTAAGAAAAACTAGATTAACAAGAAATATTGAAAATGCCTGGGATAGAACAACCTTATATGTAATAATATTATCAACAACAGATACCAGCACAATACTTAACGGTGTTGGAACTATGTTTACATGCACTTCTTGTAATTCTCAGTTACCTGTTGATGTTCTATAACATACCATAGAATGCGATACCTTGAAAGACTGTGGCCCTCTTTTTAGTTGCTTCTTCATGTGTCCTTCTCCCTCTTTCTATGCTTATTACATCGCTCCTTGACTTGAATCGCAATAGGTAACACAAACTTGTTGGAAAGGGTTCTTGATATATGGGATCTCAGGAGAGACACTTTACTTGTCTTTAGGATCATCTCTTTAGCTATGTAAAACAAATTCCCAGAATTCCTCCCTTTTTCCCTCCTCATAATCCAAAGGATGACAGTAGGAGGATGCATGGGAGATTCTCTGAAACAAGACCCACCCACCCCCACAGCCTATTATTCAAGCAATGCTTGACGTGAGTTGGGAGTTCAAAGACAACATCTGGATATAAATGGAACACCCTGCTTTTCTAATAAGATGGCCCAATGAGAATCTCAACAAAGGTGGCCTAGCTAGGAGCAGCCTGTGAAAGAGTTGGCAGAAAACACATTCAAATATCTCACTTTATTCATTAGGATTATCTTTGACTGGATTCTCTTTCACCTTTCCACTGAAGTACCACAGGTCACACTTCCAGAGGCAGTTCTCCTTGCTGAATATTCCTACAACATGGCAAAGCCATTCCAGGATTTTTTTTTCTCAGAAGTTTGTGGATGAGTTTAGAGACCTGGTTGCCTCCTATAAACTCTGTGGGGTCACATTCCTCCAGTGCCTTGCAATTCCTTTGTGCCCAGGAGTCAATCTTTGATGTCTGTGGCCTTGCTGGAGGTTATTGTCAGGGTAAACCCAAGTGTTCTAGATGAGAAGATACAGGAACATGATCACACACGAAGGCATCCTCCGCCCTCCCCACCATCACCACTACAAATCTGGAACACTCTATCTCCTGCTGCTATTTCTTCCTCTGATACTTGTAGCCTTCTTGGGTGCCAAGCAAAGAGGAAGGACAGACTCCTCTCTTGAGATCCACATACTGATACTACAACCAGTGACCTGAACGCTGAAACTGAGCGAGGTGAGTAAGAAGGACTGGCACTGAGGATGCTTGGGAGAGAGGCCTAGAAAAGCTTGAATTTTTAGATAGCAGGGTTAGGAATTGAATGTCATCCAAATCCTGGGAAACAGGCCAAGATCCAAGTCAACATTTATCCCACTGCTACAGCTTTTCCCCCTTCCCCCAGTCTCCCAAAGCATAATGCCTTCAAAGAGCTGGAATCCTGGCAGTCTCATTGGGTTAGGCCTTTGTGACCAGGGAAAAGCTAACACATGAGAACATATCTATCCCTGTACTGTGCCTTAGGTAGGCCCTCAACACCCTCAGAAGTGCTCTCACGTGCATGTCTCTCACTGGATGCTCGCAGATCTGTTACAAGCACTGGGCCCATGTAAGAACGCTCTTGCTCAGAGCTTAAACGAGGTTTGGGTAGGGCCAGGTGCACTCCTCGTGGTAAATGAGGACAGAGGGCTGGCTTAAAGGGGAGACCTTTTCAGGCAACTCAACTCCCTCTGCCATGACCAGAGTGGTTCCTTTGAGGCTTGCTCGCCCGGAGCGGTGCCTCTGCGCTGGGGTTCTTTGTTGATGGTGTTCCTGACCAGCCTGGGCAGGGACTTCAGAGAACACGAGCCTCCTGCCGAGGAAGTCCCTCCCAGGTGCTCACTCATCGTCTACATTCCCTTAGTCGGTGGCAGCCCTCACCACTATCGTGACATAATCTTTAAGTGTCTTCTCTTCTGGACATACATTCTTCTGAGAATTTAGCTGGCAAAGAAAGCTAGCTAGCTGGTGATTGATTTTTCAAGTAGAGTGGTTAGAGAGTAGTTCAGAGTCATTTAAAACTCTCAGACTTCATTTTTTTTTCTACTACTTTTGGCTTTGCCCACTCAGATGGCTGCATGCATTTATTTCTCAGAAGCCTTATTATCTAATGTGAGTTATTATCTTCTAGTCTGGGAAGCAAATGCTACTATTGGGCCCTTTTGCTTGTATTGGCAAAGACAGGAATTGTAAGTTGGAGCTCGGCTCAGGGCAGTGTGTCAGTAATTTTATTTCTCTTCTTCCCCATGGACATGCAGACAGTCTTTGTGACTACCATGGCATCCTCTCCAAAGCTCTGGATCATTCTCTTGTCCTCGGTGTGCCTCCCATGCAGGCTGCTTGTACACAGCAAGGATTTTTCATGGAAGGAATTCATGGAGCGGCACTACCTAAGTCCAAACAGAGAATTCAGCACATACACTTGTGATGTCCTCATGAAGCAGAAAGAAGCTCCAAAAGACAAGAACCCCCACATATTCATTTATATCCCATGGTACAAAATAGAGCATATATGTGTTAAGAGCACTTGGAATGATCGCTACAGAAATGTGTATGTATGGACCCAGAATACCCTCAAAGTACTCAAGTGTAATCATGAGAAATCTGAAAATGTCTACAAAGAGAGTAGGGGTTACAATCACATTCAATTCCATTGTAACATGGATGGATATGTTGATAGCATAGAAAGCTTAAACTTAACAGAACCTATCCTCTATTAGAAAGTCTACTTACATGCTCATGTTTTGGTAGGCTATTCAGTGCTTCCCAAGTGCTGGCTCTGCATATATCCATAGTCCCTGCCACTCTCCACTTTCTATTCATGTGTCAGTATAGAACACTTTAGGGTTAGGTATCACACGGTATTTTGATACTACAACTTTGCCTGTTATTTCTCTACCTGGACCAATCTTCAGTCCTTACTTACCTAATTAACTCCCACATTTTCTTCATATAACATCTCTGCTTGACTAATCTCGAACTTTTCTTGATATTGTCTCTCCTTATCCCTATACAACATAAATAGCAATTGCTCCCCAAATAAATTGCATCTTTCCAAAGTGTGTGCCATGTATATAAATTTTGTCTTAAGCGTATGTACTTAATGATTGATATGAGTAGTGTGCATATGTGTGATATAGAATATGTTTGTCTATAATTTGTGCTGTGGATATATTTTAAGGTGTACTTGATGTGCGTGTGTGTCTAACATGTGTGATATACCTATGCACGTGATGAGGTATAAATGTCTACATGCTAAGCTGGAGACAAGCTGTAACCTGGGCATTGAGTGTGGTGACAGACTTTGTTAGACATTTATTTGACTCATGATGCTGGTGGGTGGAAAGTGCTACAGTGTGACACCATCATCAGATATTCTTGATAGACTCACGATGGATAGTGTCTCATGACAAGAGCAGGAGAGAGGAGGCGGGCAGGGAAGCAAGAGAGTGGTGGGGGCCAGACTCAGTCTTTTATAGAAATTATTTTAGTAGGCATTTATTGACTCCTTTGAAAGATAACTTACTGCAAGACACCATCATTGATTCCTTCACATGGCCAGTTGTGGTGAAATCATTTCTCTTAAAGGCCCCCTTTCCTCAACACCTTTACATTGGAGAATTGGGCCTCAACATTAATGTTTGTCAAGGAAAAGCCACATTTAAACCATAGCGCTCTGTAGGGACAGAAGACTGTCCCTGAAGGCTCACATCCTGCTCAGCTACCAAATGTAATCACTGCACTGTCCTAGAACCACACTCATGACATACTTCTGCATCAGCCTGAAAGTCCAAAATTCCACCTGAAACTCAAGGCAAACCCCGCCCCAACTGCGGGCTGCAAAATCAAAACCAAGTTACCCACTTCCAAGACACAATGGTGGAACAGGCATAAGGTAAACACTCCTATTCCAAAAGGGAGGAATAGACAAGGGAAAAGGTATCACAAGCAACTCTGAAACCCAGCAGGGCAAACATTACATCTTAAAACCCTGAATCCAGGCCGGCGCCGTGGCTTAACAGGCTAATCCTCCGCCTTGCAGCGCCGGCACACCAGTTCTAGTCCCGGTCGGGGCGCCGGATTCTATCCCGGTTGCCCCTCTTCCAGGCCAGCTCTCTGCTATGGCCCGGGAGTGCAGTGGAGGATGGCCCAAGTGCTTGGGCCCTGCACCCGCATGGGAGACCAGGAGAAGCACCTGGCTCCTGGCTTCGGATCAGCACGATGCGCTGACCGCAGCAGCCATTGGAGGGTGAACCAACGGCAAAAAGGAAGACCTTTCTCTCTGTCTCTCTCTCTCTCTAACTATCGACTCTGCCTGTCAAAAAAAAAAAAAAAAACCTGAATCCAGAATCTTGTGCTCAGTGGGGAAAGGAACAGGCCCCCGAGGCCTTGGGTGGACCCACATCTACAGAACTGGTGGGCTTTCTGAGCATTTCCACGTTTGTGCCAATCTCTGTGCTGCTGGTGTGTGTTGGCTGTTCTCCCATGACTCCGCTCGGCATTCTAGCGCAGGATCTCTGTGGTTCCACAGCCTCCTGCAGCATATTTCTGCTGGCCTCTCGGCTTTCCTTTAGAATAGTGGAAGCCCCTGTGTTCATCCTGTGAACCTGCAGAATTAGGACCATGAGGACTCCACAAGATGTACGGCTTTCCCACTCCAGAGAGTAGCACAAGCTGTACCTGCGCCAGTGTAAACCTTGAGCTCCGTGCTGTGGTACATTAAGCACAGTCTCAGGATGGCCTCTGGCAGCAAGCCTGTGGAGAGTACTTCGGGCCATTCCCTGAAACACTCTGCCCTCCAAGGCCTCTGGGCCTGTGCTGGATGGCCCTTTTCGCACTGTCCTGATGTCCAGCACCTGTCTCACTTTTAATCTGTGCAAATCTACTTAGTAAGCACTTGCTGAACTTAGCCCTTGGTTTTCTCTTCCAAATACATTTTTTTTCGTATTTTACATGACCTGTGATTTTTATAAAAGATTTATTAATTCATATATTTATTTATTAAAATTTATATATTTATTTGAAACTCAGAGTTACACAGGGATAGACAGAGAGGTAGAGAGAGAGAGAGACACAGTGAGAGAGACAGAGAGGTCTTCCATCATTGGTTCACTCCCTAATTGGCCGCAACAGCCAAAGCTGAGCCAATCTGAAGCCAGGAGCCAGGAGCTTCTTCCAGGTATCCCACATGGGTTTAGGGGCCCAAGGACTCGGACCATCTTCTACTGCTTTCCCAGGCCACAGCAGAGAGCTGGATCGGAAGTGGAGCAGCCGGTACTCGAACTGGCACCCATATGGGATGCTGGCACTGCAGGTGGCGGCTTCACCCACTACACCACCGTACCGGCCCCTCATATATTTATCTGAAAAGGCAGAGCAACAGAGATGAGAGATGGAAAAAGAGGGAGAGAGTCAGATAGAGGTCTAATTTTTTTGTAACTGTAATGAAATACTTGAGGTATACTAACTTGTAAAGATAAGGAGTTCATGTAACTCATAGTTTTATAAGCTGGAAGTCCAAACAGCACGGTACAGTCTCTTACCAGGGTCCATTACCTGTCACTCATGGCACATGGCCTTCTTACTGTCATAATCCCCGGGTGACACATGGCATCACACAGCAAGAGACTGGGAGCATGCTTTCTGTGTCTGATCTCTGTAGCTCTTTACATATACAAAGCCGTGAGGATTGAATCAATGTGGACCCAACCTAATGACCTAATGTTATCTAATTGTTTCCAAAACAAGATCATTTAAGTTCCCTCCCTCTTAATATCTTCAACATAAGACTTTGGAAGTTAAACAAATTCAAGGGGACAAATCATATAAAACTATAGAATGCATGAAATTTAATTTTTACTTTGATGAAAACAAACATGTCAAGATCCTATCAGTCAGGGTCAGCATTGTAATGTCACTGCCTGCAATGTGTGGGAGCTGAGTCATGTCCCAGCTGCTCCACTTCCAATCCAGCTCCCTGCTAATGGCCTGGCAAAGGCAGCAGAGGATGACCCAAATGTTTGGTCCCCTGACTCCAACAGATGAAGCTCCTGGTTCTTGGATTTCAAATATAAATGGTATCTGAAATTCCAATTGCTCATTGCAGATTTATAAGAAAGCAATTGATTTATTTATTATTGTCCAGCCTTCCCAGAAACAGAAATCCTTCTTATCCTATAGATATTTGAAGCCGTTAAAATCACTGGATAAGAGTGACTATTTTGGCTGTAATACACAATGGATTGGAAGGAAAACAGGCCAGGAGCAGAGTCCGTGAGGGAAGCTATTGTATGAAACACCCCCCCCCCCATAAGACAACGAGGTCCTGAATAAGGGCAGCAATGGAAGACAAGACATTCAGAAGGTAACTGTCACAAACACGCCCTTCCCTCTGGGATCATGGGCCTTCTCACACACAGTTCACTCTTTAGAGGCCCTTGTCACTCCTTCATCTAACTTCCAACTATTTCTTAAAATTCAGCTGAGGCCTTAGTCCCTCCAATATTCTTTATCCTCTATGATATCTCCACTGTTGGTAAAAACCAGCCCTGCCTTATCTGAGGTGCCATATCACACCTCAGGCGCCATCTTAGGCTCTGGCCCAGTTGCCATCTTGAACAATAAGTTTTCAGTTTCCCACCTGGCTCACTAAACGTCAGGTGACTTAGATGGTCCAACCACAAGCATCAACTCCACCCCACCCTAATGGCATTTGCTGCTCCCACTTCCCTACCCTTGCAAGGCTATAACAAGACCTGCTTTTCTTTACATGTGCTCTCTCTTGACCCCTCTCTCTAGCCCATCCATCCTCCTGACAATAAACTCTTCAACTCTGGTGTTTGCTGCATTTTGTGCTGGCCTTTCACTGGTGCTGTGACTCAGATCCAGGCTTTGCCATCAATCTTGCTCTCCCTTCAGGGATCTGAGCTGTTTTGGGATCCCGGATTTCTGCCAGCCACAAAACACACCCCCAGGACCCTTTCTTTGCCATCAAACGCTCTGTGATTCCCATCCACACATCGGCCCTTCAAAATCCTGAGTTAAGATGGAGTGGGCAGAGGATCCTCTCAACTTGACTTTCTACAGGTGTGATTCTACATGACTTGTCTCTGAAGTCCTGATACCACACACCACAACTCCTATGGCCTCATGCCCTTCTTTGGACTTTGTGTCCCGGGCAACAGTGGGTGTGGGGGGCAACAGTGGGTGTGGATGATGGCTCAATCCCCTGTAACTTTTTTTTCTTTTTCTTTTTCTTTTTTTTTTTTTTTGACAGGCAGAGTGGACAGTGTGTGAGAGAGAGACAGAGAGAAAGGTCTTCCTTTGCCGTTGGTTCACCCTCCAATGGCCGCTGCGGCCAGTGTGCTGCTGCCAGCGCACTGCGCTGATCCGAAACCAGGAGCCAGGAGCCAGGAGCCAGGTGCTTCTCCTGGTCTCCCATGTGGGTGCAGGACCCAAGCACTTGGGCCATCCTCCACTGCACTCCCGGGCCATAGCAGTGGGTTGGACTGGAAGAGGAGCAACCAGGACAGAATCCGGTGCCCTGACCGGGACTAGAACCTGGTATGCCAGTGCCGCAGGCGGAGGACTAGCCTATTGAGCCATGGTGTCGGCCCCCTGTATCCCTTCTACAGGCTCTGTGTCTCAGGCTCCTCTGGGTGCAGGTGAGAACTCCCACCCTGTACTCCCTTACTCTCCTTGTTGGACTGCTGTGATCTTGGGGATGCCTGCTATCTGCCAGTCCGACCTCTACAGGTCACTACAGGTGCTTCCTCGTCCCATGTTTCATCCGACTCTCCTCTCCGTTGTCTCCTAAATAATTTTGTTCCTCTAAAATTGGCCCCAGATCTCAAACACCACTGCCTCATCTTTCTCTGCAATCAGGCATGGCCCATGTATGACCTCAACAACCAGTCCAAATGGCCACTACTTCCCTTAACCAGCCAAGCCTCCCTTAACGTGGCTACAACTCATCTATCTGTCTCTCACCCTACTTTATCAACTACTGGATTTTGCTTTACCCTTGGCCCTCTACCAACAACGGCACTTTATATGCGCTCTCCTTCAGGAACCTCCTATTGTGGCTACTCTATTCACTAATATTTCTGCTTCTACAAACTCCTGTACTCCCAATACTCAGAGAATCATGTCATCTACTTCTGCATTCTGCCAGGCAAGATGCAACATGTTGAATTACCACCATAACAGAACAACCTAACGAGCTTTTGCCACATAACATTCCCTGTGTCATCAATATAACCATCACTTCCACAGCTTCCTTCCTCTAGCCCACCTGGAACTTCATTTCTTTAAAATCATACCTTACACAGTTGTATCAACTGTTCTACACCAGGGCCATATGTATTGGTGATCCTTTTCCCTCATCTAATATTATGCAACTACTCAAAGTTCCTTTTACAGACTAGTCCCTCCACCCACAAGAGAGGAGCAATGTTCCTCCCAGTCTTGGTTGGAATTAGCTTTGCAGCTTCCCTCTCCTTGGTGGCAATCTCAGGAACTGCTCTCTAGGCTGCAATGTTACATCCATTAACTGGTTCCAAGAACAACTCCAACAACTACAAGAGGAGGTCACCAGATTCATTGAAATTTCAGCAGATGCTATTCAGGGTCTTCAAAATCAGATCACCACACTAGCAGATGTAGTGTTACAAAATAAAGGAGCTTTGGGCCTTATAACAGCTGAAAAAGAGGGAACTTGTGTTTTTCTGGGAGAACAATGTTGCTATTGTGTTAATCAACCTGGCCAAGTAGGGTATGTTAAAACACTCCTACAGATTACCACATCTGTTCAACAATCTGGGCTAGAAAGCTAGAAAGAAGAACCCCTTCTTGCTCCCTTTCTATGAAGTCCTCTCATTACTTGGTTAATGCCACTCCTAGAACCATTGGCTGCTATTCTCACCCTGGCTTTTATACCACCTTGTCTGTTTAAGGAGGTGATAATGGAATATGAACCACTCTTCACCAACCTGGCGGTCAACCAAATGCTATGACAGGGATATACTCAGCTCCTCACTCAGGACTTGAGGTGTCACCCCACACCAGCAGAAAGTGACTCATTGCCCAATGCCAACAGGAAGTAGCTCTAGAAGACAGATCATCGTCCCTCCACCCGTCCTGGGCTTTTGGGGCTAATGAATCCCATACAACATCTACTTTATAAAAAACAAAAGGGGAGATATTAGTAGAAACCAGCCCTGCCTTATCTAAGATGCCATCTCAAACCTCAGGCATCATCTTAGGTCCTAGCTGAGTTGCAATATTGTACAATAAGTTTCAGTTTCCTGCCTGGCTCACTAGAAGTCAAGTGACCAAGATGGTCTAACCACAAGCGTCAACTCCACCCCTACCCTAATGGGATTCACTGCTCGCACTTCCCTACCCCTGCAAGGCTATAGCAAGATCTGCTTTCACTTGACCCCTCTCTCCAGCCTGCCGATCCTCCTGACAATAAACTCTTCCTTTAACTCCGGTGTTTGGTGCGTTTTGTGGTGACTTTGACCCATAGTCTTTGTAGAGTTCTTCGTCATACCATAAGTGCTATTTTATATTTATGAATGTGCATTATACTTGTCTATTTAGTGATTATCTCCTTCATTAGCTCATGAGTAGCACAGTACCTGAATCTGAGTAGCACAGTACCTGGCCCAATAAACACATGCATGACATTTTGTAGGAACTCACAACATTATCTAGTGTGTGGCAGCTACTGTATCAGATTTACATGGAACATTTTCTCTTGAAAAACTGAATCCACAGAGCTTAAAACTGAAGTCTCAGTTTAGGAAGGAAGCATTCAGCCCATATCAGGACAGATCACTTCCTCAAAACTTTTAGCTGTGAGCCATCTTGCTTCTTTAAGCGGGCTTTCTCTTCCTGTTTGCACAGAGTAGCAAACTATTTTAAGGAGCAGGCTTGAAAGTCTGCTCTCATGCGTACTCCGCAAGGTTTCTCTTTCCTGGGGCTCAGAACATTTCTTCCCTTACCCTATATGGGCAGCTCTGGTAAGCTTGGAAGAAGAGAGGCAGACCAAAGCTTGTGAGCCTGCAATGAACCATTATCTCTGTTCTCAGAGGAAACACTAAGACAGAGACCTGTAAAGACCAGAAACTTCCGGGCTGGGGTGAGTAGAGCAATGATAATGACCAGGAGCATAAATATCTCTGGAGGGAAGGGGAGGGAACCAGGCTCCTGACGCTATCGATGGTCATCAAATGCATGACTGCAGGTCAAAGAGAAGAATGGGGTCTTCCAATCAAGGAAAAAGGTCTTATTGGGCTTTAATTTCTTTGGAATTATGAGATTCTATGTGAAAGAGAAAATGGGTTTTATTTTCTTGAACAGCTAGGACATCTAAATAGTTAGGATTAAAAGTTTTACTCTTATTTTGTCTACTTCTATCATTATCTTTTCTCTTCCTACACAGAAACGATGGTGCTAGATCTTCAGGGATGTTTGCCCCCCTTCCTATTGCTGCTGCAACTATTGGGTCCCATGTGTTCACTTTGTGCTTGGCCTGAGTACCTCACCAAGGCTCGTTGGTTTGAAATTCAGCACATTCAGCCAAATCTTCTCCAATGCAACAGGGCGATGAGAGGTGTCAATAATTATACCCAGCACTGCAAGCCCTTCAACACTTTTCTGCATGACTCTCTTCAGGATGTGGCTGCTGTCTGTGATTTTCCCAAAGTCACCTGCAGGAATGGTAGGCACAACTGTCACCAGAGCTCAAAGCCTATCAACATGACCAACTGCAGACTCACTGCAGGGAAGTATCCTGACTGCTCCTACAGTGATGCAACCCAGTACAAATTCTTCATTGTCGCCTGTGACCCCCCTCAGAAGAGCGACCCTCCCTACCACTTGGTTCCCGTACACTTAGATAAGATTATCTAAGGCTTTCATCACTTTCCCTCTCATTTAATAAATCTGAATAAATATGCTTTATAATTTCCTCTGCTTTTTTTTTTGTTTGTTTGTTTGTTTCCTTGTTCCCACTGAAGAAGGAAGGATGTCAGTGGAAGAATTAAAGAGCTTAGGACACCAGACCAGAGATGGGACAAAAAGAAGTAGGATTTCTGCTTTGGAGCTATGTGTATTGACAAAGGTCATAAGGCAGAGGGTAAAGAAAGGGTCAGACTTCCAGATTTTTAAATCTGTGACTTGGGCCAAATAGTTTACATAACTTGTTACATTTAACTATACAACCTTAATTAGCATCTTTACCTCCACTTTATAAATATTGTTTCCAAGAAATGAACTGATTTAACTAAGATCACATTTATAAGAGGTATGTATAATTGACAGAACTTGAATTAAGTTCCTAAGCCCATGTCCTTTCATTCTTACATTAACATTGAGAGGAGACTGCAAGTTATATAACAAGGCAATATTTAAAATTTTTATTTTACTACTTCCTGCTTTATTTGTATGTCCTTGCTAAGGTTTGAATGTGTCCCCCAAAGTTCATGTGTTGGAAATTTAATCCTCAATGCACCAGAGCTCAGAGGTAAGACCTTTAATACATAATTAAAACATGAGGGCTTTGCTTTCATGAATGGATTAATGCTTGGATTGTAGGAGTGGGTTTGTTATAAATACAAATTTGGCCCCTCTTACTCTCTTGCATGATTTCTAACCATATGCTTCTGTATATAATCTGCATCACCAGATACATCCCCTGGATCTTGGACTTCCCAGTCTCCAGAAACATGAGACAAATACATTTCTGCTCATTATAATTGATATTCTGGATAGCAGGATATATTGGACTAAGGCAAAAAAAAAAAAAATGAGTGGTGGAGCTGTTGATATTAAAAAAAAAAAAAAAAAAAAAAAAACCCTGACAATGTGGACTTGTCATTGGAATAGACAGAGGCGAGAAGAATCTGGAGGCTCAGGCTAGTAAAAGCCTACACTGTCATGAGCAGAGCATTAAGATTCTAGTGAGGATCGGGAGAAGAGAAGAAAGGCAGGGACACTCTGCAACATCTTAAAGATTAGTTAACTAGTGGTGATCATACACCTGGTAGAAATATGGAAGGTAAATGCCACCCCGATGAGCCTTTTGATGGAACTGAGGGACAAGGCATTGGAAACTAAAGTGAAGACCCTTCTTGTTAGACAGCTGGGCAGAACGGTGCTCATGTCCTCGGACTTTGTGCTAGGCAGGTCCCGAAGGAACATCTGCGGCAGCTGTGCCTCTAGAGGAGAAGCCATTTCCTCTCTCCTCCTCCTTTTTGTTCCTTGATTTCACACCCTTACCCCAATTCAAACAATACCCCTAGATACTCTCACCTCTCCTTTCTGTGCCTCTGCTGGGTGCCTAGAGGCACGCAGCCAATATTAGCTCAGTCAGTATCACTGGATCTGTGAAGTGTTGTCTGCCTTTGATAACTGTGGATCTGAAGTTTTACACTTCTTTATTGGTTTCTGGATTCTGATTTGTTTTTTGTTTTATGGACAACACCTAATGTCTTTCTAACTCAGAGATTATGACTTTTTAAAAACCATAGAGAAAATAAAACAACATAAACCAGCTGGATAAAACAGAGAACGTATTTATTCCGTCCTTTCTTTTGCCATGAGGCAATTTCAGCATTTTCCAGTTTTCATCTTTCTCTATTTTACCCGTCCAACCTCTGTGAGGAAAAGAAATAGTTACCAGATATAATCTCTCGAACTAAAACTTTGGAGTGAAAGCAGGTTGAGAACAGGAGACATCTAGATGTTTGCACGAGATTTCTCTTAGCTCTCTTGAAGTCTCACAAATAGCAGAAGGGGAAAAACTAGTGTCTAGACCGCCCTAGAATATCAGTGTCAACAGAGGAAGAAAAACAGGCAGTTTCAAAGCCTTTTGAATGATGACACTAAGACTTTTATTGCATGAAATTTCCGGAGATTCAACTCAACAATACTCAGAGGGTGCTCAAAGTCCTCAGATGCCCTTCTTTCCTGAGCCCAGGAACCTATATTCATGCCTTCCTTTCCAGCGTTCTATTCTGAAGGCTATAAAATGAAAGTGATCCTTGTAAATTTATTTCTGTTCCTATGATGATGAAGGAATGATTGGGGGTTTCCTTTCTGTCTTTGCCAAGACCCAATGCAATAATCCAAGGAGAATTATAGATTGAAAGTGAGTTGTTTCGGGTATAAGGTGGTGACAAAGAGAAAGTTGACCTAAGAAATGAGAAGACTCAACCCAAGAGAACTAGAAGAATTGATTATATACTGTACAACAGTATTTGTATGATATTTTGAAAAGAAAAACTATCGTGAAGGAGGATAGATAAGTGGTTGCCAGGTCTTAGGAGATGAGGGAAGGAATGACAATAAAGACACAGCACAGAAAATCTGGGGGCAGGGATGATGGAATTGTTCTGTGTCCTGTTTGTGTTAGTGGCTATACAAATCCATACATGCATCAAAATGCATGTAATTGTATACAAAAAGGTCAATTTTACTGTAGGATAACTTTTAGAAATTAAAAACAGGGAGAGAGAGAGAGAGAAAAAAAAGAAAACAACTTGGGAGCTAAGCCATAAAAGCACACCCTCTGTGAATCAATAGACTTAGATTTCTTTATTCCATTGTCAGTTCCAGGCCTATGTGTATTCGTCTTTTGATGAAGAAAGTCAGATCACAAAGAGCCCTTCCTACCTTGAAGGATGTTCTTGATATTCCTTAGTTCTACAGAACTACAGACACGATCACATGTATATGTGGTCATAGGTACACAAGCTTAGGCTCACATGCAAACAGATTTTGGCCCTAGGTTACAACCCCAGCTCCCCTAACCCCAGATTCCCCCTCTTCAAGTGATTGCTTAGTTGTGTTTGTGGAAGAGGAAGGGGAGATGGGGAAGCAAGGCTGCCAAACAAACTAGCCAAAGCATGGCCCGGTTCTATACCTTCATTACGCATGTTTCCAATGAGGTCTAGGAAACCCCTGTCCCACTGTCATTGCTGACCTGATCTCATCTCAACATCAGTTAAGTGGAAGTGGAGCAACCCAGGAGTTGGAGAGGAAGAAGGGCAACGGGGATTTGAACCAGTGCTCCTATGGGATGCCAGGGTCACAGGAAGCATTATAGTGCCAGCTCCACAAGGACTATTTTCAAAGAAGATAATACAGGAATGGGAAGATAAGCATGAAGGAAGGGAGCTAAGAAGACACCTTCCACCTACACACGGAAACCCAAAATATAGGTGTGGGCTTAAAAGTGGAATGGTGACTGCTGTGGCCTAAGCCAATCAGTATAATATCTGTGCTCTGAAGAAGCCATGTACCAAGTTCCACAGATTCAGCAAATTCACCATGACTTTTCAGCATCCTCTAATCTTGTGATTAAAGAAACACCTGTTGGCTGGCACCGTGGCTCAATAGGCTAATCCTCCGCCTGCTGCGCCGGCACCCCGGGTTCTAGTCCCGGTCGGGGCGCCGGATTCTGTCCCGGTTGCTCCTCTTCCAGGCCAGCTCTCTGCTGTGGCCTGGGAGTGCAGAGGAGGATGACCCAAGTGCTTGGGCCCTGCACCCCATGGGAGACCAGAAGCACCTGGCTCCTGCCATCGGATCAGCACGGTGCGCCGGCCGCAGCGGCCATTGCAGGCAAAAGGAGAACCTTTCTCTCTGTCTCTCTCTCTCTCACTGTCCACTCTGCCTGTAAAAAAAAAAAAAAAAAAAAAACACCTGTTAAGGAGTGACCAGAAGCTGGGCTTCCATTTGGGGTCCCCATTGTTTGCCACTCTGGATATGGATAACTCTGAGTATGACAATATAGAAAACCTTAAGATCAATAGGAAAGTCTGAAACTATTAGCAAATGAATCCTTCTTTGATACATACTATGTGTAGTTATAATGTGGGAACTGGTGCCAAAGAGAGAGGCAGGAGAGGAAGGATGGAAAGCCAGTTAGAAGAGGCAGAAGACATCATAATTTTGTCAGTACACTTAAAACTGCCAGGGGTCAGAAAGAGCTGGGTAGATAAAATGTCTTTATCTGTTGTCTTGCTCAATTTGTGATGCTGTAACAGAATACCTGAGACTGGGTAATTTATTACCAGAACAGGAATTTATTTTGCTCAGGGTTCTGGAAGCAGGTGAGTCCAAGATCCCGGGGCCTTCTTGCAGCAGCATCCTATGGCAGAAAGGCAAGAAAGCACCAGAAGGCAAGACAGAGCCTCCTGAGAAGAATATTAGCACATTCATGAGAGCATGACCTAGTCATTTCTTACAGCTTCCATCTCTCAATCCTGTTGCATTGGGGGATTAAGTTCCCAATACATGAACTTTGAAGACCGTGTTCATCCATCCTCCAAGAACGCAGAATCCCTGAAGTGTGCTCGGTTTCAAAAATCTTTTGAAACCATGTTTTTGAAATGCTGCTTAGAAGAATTTCCACTGACTACGGATGGTGTCTTCTGCCTTCAAGCAGATATTCATCTTAACATGTTAGTTCGTCAGTTTTAAGACTAATCTGCCTGATTTAGTCTCCTAGAAAGGGTTAGCATGCCTTTATTTCGGGGATAGCAATAGTCTCCCCACAGAAAAAGACTTCTCATGACTGAAGTGCCTAAAGTGTTTCTCTCCATGGTTGTGCCTGGTCCTCTACATGACAAGATTTGGCCTTTCCCCTCCTGTGTCCGTCCTCCTGTTCATGGAACCTTCCTCCCTACAGGCTTCCTGGCAATGCAGGTTTGCACCTGGGCCATTGACTTCACACTTCACCTATCATTTTAATCCCTCGTGGGAGTTCCCCAGCAGTCCTGAGTTGGGGAAAGTACGGGAAACCCGATAGCCAGAGCTAGTGAGTGTGCAGATGCAGAAAACTTCAAATGAGTTTTCTTAAAATCTTGCCTAAGGTATTCTCCCAGGACTAGAGGTAGGGAAAATGTTAGGGCTGGAAACAAGGATGACATGAACTTCAGAAAAGAATTAAAGGGAGCATAGTTAGAAATGTAGTGTCTTTTTCCTTCCTCCATTCTTTTTTTTTTTTTTTTTACAGGCAGAGTGGACAGTGAGAGAGAGAGAAAGGTCTTCCTTTACCATTGGTTCACCCTCCAATGGCCGCTGCGACGCACCGCGCTGATCCAAAGCCAGGAGCCAGGTGCTTCCTCCTGGTCTCCCATTCAGGTGCAGGGCCCAAGGACTTGGGTCATCCTCCACTGCACTCCCAGGCCACAGCAGAGAGCTGGACTGGAAGAGGGGCAACTGGGACAGAATCCAGCGCCAACCGGGACTAGAACCCGGGGTGCCGGCGCAGCAGGCGGAGGATTAGTCTATTGAGCCGCGGTGCCGGCCCCTTCCTCCATTCTTAAAATCTTATAAGGACAAAATCTCACTGTCACACAGATGCTAAGATGGACCCTTCTTCCCACCTGTGAATCTTTTTCCTCTTATACAGCCCTCAGGACCAGGGATTCACTCTAGATAAGAAAATCAGAATCATGAGGCTGGCACTGTGGCATGGTGGGTAAAGACGCTGCCTGCAGTGCCGGCTTTCCATATGGATACTGGTTTGAGACCCAGCTGCTCCATTTCCAACCCAGCTCTCTGCCGTGGCCTGGGAAAGCAGTGAAAGATGGCCCAGGTCCTTGGGCTCCTGCACCCACGTGGGAGACCTGGAAGAAGCTCCTGGATCCTGGCTTCAGATCAGCCCAGCTCCAGCCATTGTGGCCATTTGGGGAATGAACCAGTGGATGAAAGACACACCTATCTCTCTCTCTCTTTCTCCCTCCCTCAGTCCCTCCTTCCCTCTGCCTCTCTGTAACTCTGCCTTTCAAACAAATAAATAAATCTTAAAAAAAAAAAAAAAGAAAGAAAGAAAGAAAACCACAGCCACTCTCAACATCACATAAAGACAATGACAGAACTGACCCTACTGGTTTGAAGAAGGGTCTTTCTCTATTTCTGCAACCTCCTCCAGATGCAAGTATAAAGGAGGGATCGAATGTCGTTGATTAAGTGACGACAGAAGCCAGGTCTAGTCCTTTGCATGGCATTGAGGAAGTGTTACCAAGAACTGAGCTGTCTCGCAGGCCAAGTATACTGCAAGTCTGTGAGAGAGTGTGCTATCAAGCACTGGAGAGAACCACAGCTCTACAGCACTTCGTGAAGGACAGACTGGGAAAGTCTCCTCTAGCATCAGAAAGAACCATGATAAGGGAGCCAGAAAACCTGGATTCTAATTCCACCTTTGCCACTAACTAGCAAGTCTATGAGCAAGTACTAAAAACGCAAAGGTTACATTTTTTTAAGAGAATACAGATGTCATGCCATTTATTAAAAGGCATGCTACAATGCTGTACCTGTTAGGAAAAGAGATTAGAGATACCAAGTAATAGTCAGCAAGTATACAAACTGAATGAAAATGGAATATACTGTAGAGTACAGAAGCTTGAATTAGCCATGCACTATGCATTTAGAAAATATGCTTTTTAATATTTTCATCTCTTTGCATTTATAACAATTCACTTCAACAATCACAGATTTCCTTTTCTTCCAATGCCACAACAGAACTTACATTTGGTCAGGGACAACAGACATGTGGTGCACACAGACTTACCTCTCCCATGCCATCAGCAGGGACTGTTATTCTATCCTATCACTGTGTAGAATGGTTTCTACAGCATTCTAATTAAACATTTTCAATTAAAGTTGATATGTAAGTTGAAATCTACTTGTTATCTAGCAATTTCTTCATCCCTCCCAGCTCTAAAATCCAGGGTTCTGATTTTCTGAGTAAGAGGACCATTTTTTTCTGGCTTAGTACTGCTTAGAAGGATAAAGGAAATTCAAGGTCACAATTTCATAAATTCCTCCTCCCCACACTGGGCTCAAGCTCTCCTTCGTTCTTCACCAGAAAATTGTAGTATTCAAGTTCTACCCCCTCTATATAAGGCTGCAGCTCCCTTTTACCTAAAACAGCCTACATTCGAGAGTTTTATGTTCAGTATCAAGGAATCTACAAGGAAAGAAATTTTTTCTCAAGTCACTTAAATCCAAGAGTTAGAAAGGAAGGCACCTAATTACTCCAGTTGCCATACAAAAAGCTAATGGAAACAGTATTGAATGGAAAACTCCAGAAATCATGATGATGGTTGCAACTAAGTTTTATTGAAAGAAACAGTGATCAGGTTAACACAGGACTCCCCCCACAACACACTCCTGACACCCCCACCCAAACCATGGAGAAGCAAGTCTCAAAAAGTGTGTGTGTTGGAGAAGAGACCTAACTGGAGCTGTTCCCCTTATGGTAAGGAAGGAAGAAGGGAGTGGCAGTGTCAAAATGATGGTCTTGGAGATGGGGGGAAGTGCTTCATTCTGCTCTGGCCTTACTCCACAGAAGCGTCAAAGTGGACTGGCACAGATGGGTTCCCCTCACAAGCTAAAATGATGTATCTTTCTTTCTGAATGGTCTGGTACTTGCAGTCAGGGTACTTGGATGTACCTAACAGGGAGCAGTCTGTGGTGCGCATTTTGGAGGTGCTCTGGTAGCAGTTGGTCTTCCCGTCCTTGCAGGTGACCTTCTCCTGGAAACAGACTGCCTGGATCTTTTGCAGGGGTTCGTGCACAAAGGTGTTCAGTGGCTTGCAGCCCTGTGTTATGTCCTGTTGCTCCATCTTTTTGTTGCAGTAGGTGCTGCTGAGGGGAAGTTTTGGATCTACGTGCTGCCGCTGGAACTTCATGGCTGGGGATTCATTGTCCAAACCAGACTGTGCCAATCCCAGCATTAGCAGCCCCAGGACAAGTAGGATGAGGGGCTTGTCCAGAGCCATGGTGATCTCGCTTTCCTGGAAGAGTCTGACTGGGAAAGGGAGAGAGAAAGAAAAGCATCCTCTCAGAAAGAATTCCTCATGCCACCTGTGGTCTATGTGGTTTACAATCTCACTTTCAGATCAGTCAGACATCCCTCTTCCTGAGAGTTTTTCCCAGGGAGGAAACGCTCGCATGTACCTTTCTCCAAGTGTGTTTTACTGCCACTTGCTAGATAGAGGCCCTCCATCCCTCCAGGTGGGGGATCACAAGTGACATAAAATCCTGGGAGTACTGTCTTTGAATACTGGAGTTTCTTTGACCCAAAATACAGTTGAAAAATAAAATACATGTGTGCCCAATGTGCAAATAGCTCATTAGAAGATCATTTTCAATAAACTGTGAGCCAGACCCTTGAGTTATTACCAGGACCTTGTCTGAAAGAGCCCCGTTCTTACAATTCCAAGGACACTCAGTCCAGTGCCTGCCACTGGCATCATAAACGGATTTCACTGTATTTCAGTGAGAGATGCTTTCCTCCTTCAGATTGGGGAATCCCTCTTCTCCAGCCCCCTGAGTATCTTTGCAGCCTGCAAGTTCCATCCCCAAGTCCCTCCCCTTAGCAGATACATACCTGACACAAGTTTTGTGGGCACTAGTGTCAGCCCAAACTTTCTGACCTATACATCAGAGCTAAGCAGGAATTACAGAGAAACCAAACCCCAAATTTAGGAGTGGGAAAAATGCTGAGTTTGCTGGCTCTCTTCTTCCCAACTCTCAAGTAGAAGCAGCTCCTGGAACCATCTCTTGGGCTGCTTACCTGATCTCCAGCTCAGTCCCCTGAGGGAGTGGATGGGCAGTTTCTGCAGTTACTCCGTCCATGGGCTGTGCATTTTATATTAAGCTGTGAAGGGGGGTTGGCTTCTAAGAAGAAAAGAGCGGGAAGGTTATCTAGGGCTCAGAACAGGTGAAAACAAGGATGTTGTCATGAAAGGAGTGGGGAAGCAACCAGGCCACTCCCTTTTCAGGACTTTTGGGAAAAGAGTGAATCATTGCCTCTAAGAATTTTTCTTACCATGTAAACCTCATCTATATGCTGATTCATAAGGAATGCCTGCACTGGCGCCCAAATCTCACATACACCAAAAAAGCCAGGTACCTCTTTGAGGTCCCTTTTCACTAAAGAGTCCTTGAAAGTTAACAAGGGGGAGGGGGGGCAGCGCCGTGTTGCAGTAGGTTAATCCTCTGCCTGCAGCACCAGCATCCCATATCGGCACCGGTTCAAGTCCCAGCTGCTCCTCTTCTGATCCAGCTCTCTGCTATGGCCTGGGAAAGCAGTACAAGATGGCCCAAGTCCTTGGGCCCTTGCACCTGTGTGGGAGACCCAGAAGAAGCTCCTGGCTTCACAAGACCTTTCTCTCTCTCTCTCTCTCTCTCTCTCTCACTGTCTGTAATTCTAACTCTCAAATAAATAAATAAAATCTTTAAAAAAAAAAAAAAGAAAGTTAACACAGGGCTTGTAGGGTGACTATGGGAGAGGGAGAACTCTCCTCAGGGGTCCTGGAAAAGCTCTGGTTGGAATTCTACGTCTCCCAACAGCACTTTACCTGGGCAGGTAGGGAGGGAATAGGGGACTGTCCTGCTGCCCCCCAGGAAGGCTTCAGGACCTGGAGAAGGAAGGAGGGTATATCTGATCAGTGAGGAGAGGAAGTGGCTGCTTTCTCTCACCCTCCACCCCCACGCTGGGGTCTATGGTGGTTTTCATTTAAATATGTAGTGACCACTGATTATATAGGTCAGAGCTGAGCACAGAAATTAAAAGATAAATCAAACTTCCAAATTTTCAGGTGGGAAAAATACAAAATTGGCTGATTGACAGCTCCAGAGTAAGAGTTATCCAAGTATCCCTCTGGGATCTAGATTCAGACAGCAGAGACAGTTATAGGATTTAATCTCCCTGTTCTAAAGTGTTTTTGTCTCTAAATAGGAGACAATAATACGTACTTCTTAGATTTGTTGTTAGGCTGAAATAAGGTGCAGAGGGCTTTGAGGAATAGCCTGGCAAAAAGAGAGAATTCATGTGTGTCAGCTCTTGTGACGGTTCACAGGGGGTGGGGGATAATTTAAACACAAGGTGATATTTGAATTGCTTTCTGACAGGGATAGAGTCAAGTAATTGCCAAGATTTTGTTTTTGATAAACACTTGAGCTAAAAAACCACAGGCAGTCTTGAAGTCTTGAGGAGAAAAACTGGCAGAAGTGAAAAGTGTTATTTTGCTGAGAGGAAATAAACCTTTTATTTTTAAAGTTTACTTTTTTTTTTTTTGGCTATTTAACAAAAATATTTAATGCTGCCAAGAAGTGTAAAAATACAGGAAGAATGGCAGTACAATACAAAGTAATCTCTCCTATTTATTTCTTTTACAACTTGCTACGCTTCATACACGCATTAAGAAACACTTAACAGCCCATGAAATTCAAGGGTTCTGTGAAGTCTGCTGCTGGTGGGTGCTCCCCATTCCCTGGATGCAAGGTTTACTTTGTAAACAGCAGGGAGGCCATCTTCAGGTTTTAGCAAGCCTTACTTCAGTTTCCTGAGTGAGGTTCAGGTCTTGCTTTGCACATCACTGGTTCAAAATTTATGGCTGCAGAATACTCTCAAGTCATGAATATGTAGGTATCTGTCAATCTTGCCTTTTTTCTTTTGTTCAGTCTCATTAAGCCTCTGTTTCACCTGCCGCACCTCCTGAGCCCTGGCGGCTTTTCTGTCCTCTCGGCTCCGTTTCTGTAGAACACCCTCTCACTCTTCTCCAGAGCATCTTGCATTTTAGGGGAAAGTCCTGTACATTGGTCACCTGTCAGTTTTTCTTCATCTAGACCTATTCAGTTCCCATTATATTTTTTAGTCATTATTTTATTTGGTGAATGATCAAAAGCAGGAAATAAATCTTCCTTAGAAAGTTCTTTCCACCATTTTTGTATGTTGGGATCTCCCTTTACACACTGTGCTCCTTCTATCACAGCCATATATGAGAATCTGAGTTGATCTCGTGTCTGAGTAAGTCCCATTCGGTATCTTCTCATGTTCAGTTACACTTGTTTGACAATGATATCTCTTTTTTCCATCAGAACAAGACAGGTGTCTACCAGAAAGAAGGTGCCATAGCGCCCAATGCCTGTACTGCAGTGGATGGTCGCAGGCCCACGGTCAGTGTTCAGGAGCCAGATTCTCTCACTTTAAATACAAAATTGAGAAATGAAGCCAGTGATTCAGGGTCTCCAAAATCTGGCCAGGTAGTATAAAGTGGGATATTGTTCAGATCTCACCACTACTGATATTTTCTAACTGTAGTCGGTGTACTGGATAATATGACTTCACATCTTCTGATGAGAGCTTCACACTGAAGCCTGTTTCTTTAAATAGCATCTCTTGGTCATCTGCTGACCAGTACTGTGCACATTTAACGGATTCTTTCTCGCCAGTTCGGTTAGCATGACAACTGCTTTGGTCTTTTGCTGCCAAACCATGAGCCAGAAGTGGCAACATGTATTAGGAACTGGACCCTGTGTTACGACATAACTGCTCTGCGCCTCTTCTGTGTCAGCTAAGTTGGCATTAATAGAATCATTTTTAGTATTTCGCAGTTTAACATGACTGTGATCATATGGGCTTACATCTCTTTACCTGTATCTGTTTCGATTTCTGTTTTCTGGAAACTTGGCCACTCTATGAGGATAGTCATGCGACCTATTTCAAATTTCCAACTATGGCGGCTGCCAGTGACACTGAGCATCCAGCTCCCCGAACGGGATCCTGCTTGGTGGTAGTGGACATGGCGGCTGCAGCGATGGGGGCCACCTCTGGCGGAGAGGCTCAGGCCCCGCAGGACGCTGGCAGAGCGCTGGCGGTGCAGCGTGTGTGTAGTGGATACTGCCCACGTGTTCACAGTGAGGCCACAGGCTCCCGAGTATTGGACACGGCTGCGGTCCTGCTTCTGCCTCAGCAGGCCTTGCGGAGGCACACCTTCCTAAACGGAATGCGGCCGCAGTAAGCAGAAGGTTATTGGGTTATTACTGGGTATTGCTTTAAGGAAGACTCCTTATCATACTTGAAGGCGTAGAAAACGAGCCAGAAGCAACATGAGCTTTTGCTTCCCACCATAAATATGGCTCGCGATGCTTACGTCCCCTGCTTGGTATTCTTTTACTGTAATCAACCAGCCGGACATTCCTGATTGCTATGTTACTTTTTCAACCCTGGACTAAAAATAAAAGACGCCGGCTGAAGCTATCCATCGGCACTCTTCTGCTAAAGGCTCCTCTGTCTTGGTTCATCATCTGAAACTCCACAAGCAGCCCCCAAACAGGGACCCTTGGCACAATGTGCAAGGGATGGCTCACCTCCCCCAGCAACAGTTACAGACGCTTCAACGATCTGCTGGAGATCCCGGTGAGTCAGGAAGATGGGGAATTCTCTGTCCCCGGAGCAATGGAAACATAGGGCAGAATTGAATTATTTGCTTACGCAAGGCAGATCCTCCATTCCCCCAAAAGGTCATCGGGCAATTACTGCAAGAAACCGATGGCTGTTTCTCTTGGTATCCTGACAAGGGCACACTAAAGGTGGCCGATTGGGAGAAAATAAGACAAGAACTACAACAGGAGCCACGAGCCCCTGTTCCTGTGCTTGCATGGTATCGCTGTTGGGAAGCAATCAGCGAGGTTGCTAGCCCCTTGGTGGCTCTCCAACTTTGCCACAGAAGACTGAGCCTTCTGATTCTGCTATGGTTGCTGCAACAATGGAAATGCCACCAGTACAATCAGCCTTACAGGGAGTGTTAAAAGAGACCCAAGCGCAAGGGGACCCCTTGTTAGCTGTTCGCCCTATTATTAGACCACAAAATGCCATAGCCCGGCATGATACTCTACCTTATAATGGATTTAAAGAACTAAAGAAGAGTCTCACAAAATATGCGATGCAAAGTTCCTATACTATAGGTTTGTTAGAAAGCATAGGAGGAGGCTGTGAAATGAATCCTTGGGCTTGGCAAACTTTGGTTTAAGTTTTGGTTACACCAGCTTAATATACAGTTTGTATATAAAAGATACAAGAATATCAAGATCTGGCCCACATACCAACTATGGAAAATCTGACTTGGGCCGGCGCTGTGGCATAGCAGGTAAAGCCGCCGCTTGCAGTGCCAACATCCCATATGGGTGCCAGATCAAGACCCAGCTGCTCCTCTTCCAATCCAGCTCTCTGCTATGGCCTGGGACAGCAGTGGAAGATGGCCCAAGTGCTTGGGACCCTGTACCTGTGTGGGAGACCCAAAAAAAGCTCCTGGCTCCTGGCTTCGGATTGGTGCAGCTCCAGCCGTTGTGGCCATCTGGGGAGTGAACTAGCAGATGGAAGACTTCTCTCTCTCTATCTGTCTTTCCTTTTCTCTCTGTGAAAAAAAGAAAAAGGAAAAGAAGAGAAAAGAAAAGAAGAGAAAAGAAAACCTGACAAGTGGCATTCCTAATAGGTGATAGTGCTTTTGCCACAATCAATCAACAGGTCGGCTATCCCTGTGGAGAAACTTATACCCAGAGTTCTAATGTGGCCTTAAAAGCCTGGGAAAAGATTCTGGATGTTAGGGACCCTTCCATCTTGTTTTCTGTTATTAAACAAGGACCACAGAAAATTACATGTCTTATGATTAATTAGAAAAGGCTATCGAGCGTCAAGTCAATAATCAGAAGGCAGCTAACATTCTCTTAAAACAAATGGCTTACAAAATGCAAATCAAGACTGTAAAAATGTTTTAAAGGCAGTCTATTCAAAGCCTGAAACTACTCTGGCAGAACTGATTAAGCCATGTCAGACAGTGCATACTGAAAGTTATAAAATTAATCTGTTGGCTGCTGCCCTCAAGGGTCCCCATAAAAACTGTTTTAGTTGCGGTAAACTGGACGTTTTAAGTGAGATTGCCACTCCACACCTAAAACTGCAACTCGCCCATCAAAAAGTATCCAAAATGTCAAAAAGGTTATCGTTGGGCCAATCAGTGTCATTTTGTCCCATCGAGAAACTCCAAAAGGGGCCAACCCTTGGCCCCGGCCAAACAGAGGGTATTTCTGACTCAACAGCAAAATCCTCTGGATCCCCCCTGCCAAGAGCCTTCCAACAAGCTTTTCATGCTACCACCTACAGTGCTGCAACAGACTTATATTTATAAGAGCCCGTTTCTCTAGAAATGCTACAAAACCCCTATTCAACTAATACGGCCTTTGCCTCCAAGATCTGTAAGATTAGCTCTCCGATCTCATGCACACAACAAAGGAACTGTTGTGGTTCTTGAGGTTATTGATGTTGATTATACTGGTATGATTTATGTACAAGCCTGGTCCAATTTACTTCAAGAACTTCCAGTACAAATTTCTGTTGCTTGGGGCCGGCGCTGTGGTGCAGCAGGTTAAAGCTCTGGCCTGAAGTGCTGGCATCCCATATGGGCACCAGTTCTAGTCCTGGCTGCTATTCTTCTGAGCCAGCTCTCTGCTATGGCCTGAGAAAGCAGTAGAAGATGGCCCAAGTGTTTGGGCCACTACTCCTGGCTCCTGGCTTCGGATCAGTGCAGCTCTGGCCATTGTGGCCATCTGGGGAGTGAACCAGTGGATGGAAGACCTCTCTCTCTGTCTCTACCTCTCTCTGTAACTCTGTCTTTCAAATAAATAAATAAATATTTTTAGAAAAACAAAAAAATAAAATTTCTGTTGCTCAACTCCTTGCTCTCTCCCACCTCTCCATCTCTAATAAAGATAAAGTTCACGGTGATTTGGACTTTGGATCCATCCTGATTGCTGCGTCACCTCTATTTTGGATGACCGACCTAAAATGACTTTACAAATTGGAAATAAGGAATTCTCAGCATCAGATGCTTCTATAATTCTCCCAATACAATGGCCTGCCTCTTGGCATTCAGTCTTTGCTGACCCCTTGTGGGGAATTGGTGGTAATTCTCAGGCTCAACAAAGTAGTACTTGGTTAGCTTGATGTGATCCTGGAGGCCAACGCCTTGTTGCTCACGTTCGCCCTAACATGCTTCCTCTTCCCTGTCCCATTTGGGGCAGAGACTTATTACAAGTCCAAGCTACTATCCATACAAATTTACTTTTTTAAAAAGATTTATTTTCCTTACTTGAAAAACAGAGTTACAGAGAGAGGTCTTCCATCCTCTGGTTCAATCTACAGATGGCTGGAGCTTCACCGATCCAAAGCCAGAATCCAGGAGCTTCTTCCAGGTCTCCCACACAGGTGCAGGGGCCCAAGGACTTGGACCATCTTCCACTGCTTTCCTAGGCCATAGCAGAGAGCTGGATTGGAAGCGGAGTAGCCAGGACTAGAACCGGCACCCATATGGGATGCTGGCACTTCAGGCCACAGCGCCAGTCCCCATACAAATTTATAATAGGGGCCTCCACCAAACCAACCCATCCCCACACAGCCCCACCTCTAACTTGGCTGCCTTAGGAGCCAGTATGGGAAGAATAATGGCTCCTTCCTAAAGAAAAATTAGTTGTGGTGGAGGTCTTCATTCAAGAGCAATTACATTTGGGACATACTGAACAGTCTACTAGCCTTTGGAACACATCTATTTTTACTATAAAAAATAAATAAGGAAAATGGTGGTTGCTTCATGATTTATGTGAAATTAATAAATGTATTCAACCCATGGAACCCCTTCAATGTGGGTTACCTAATCCCAATTTAACCCCCTTAAAATATTCTTAATTCATTGTTGATTTAAAAGACTGCTTTTTTACCATACCTTTGGTTAAGACAGACAGGGAAAAATTTGCTTTTACAGTGCCAGTGTTAAGTCATGCTCAGCCCATAATGCGTTATCAGTGGAGAGTACTTCCCCAAGATAAGCTAAACAGTCCTACGTTGTGTCAATATTACGTATATAAGGCTTTAACTCCTTTCAGATCAAAGTTTCCAGATCTTACCGTAATCCATTATATGGGTGATATTTTAATAGCAGGTCCCACCATTAGTTACATGCATTTACAACAACTAACTACTGATTTATTACAATATGGATTACACATTACACCAAAAGAATACAAAAACAGTCTCCTTATTCTTATTTAGGCCATAAGTCACTCACCACTAAATCTATCCCTTCTCTTCCTCAGCACGTTTACCTCAGCCTTTAACCTTGGTCCAATTACAACAATATTTGGGTCACCTCAATAAGGCTCATCCTTACTTAAGACTAGCTACTCAACAATTACTACCTCTTTTTAAAGCATTTAAAAGAAAAAAAATCCTGCTGATAATATTAAAATATCTCCTCAAATTCAAAAGGCTATTAAAGGCATTTTTACACTAAGAGAATTTTGTTGACCACATTCCTAATAATACTCCATTACAGTTAGCCTTACTTAATACCCCTACTAACCCAACGGGGATGTTATTAGCACAATCTCTTAGAAAACATTTTTATAGTTAAATGGCTTTACCTAAATCATACCCCATCCCGTAATACCTATCCCTATTCTCAAGCCATGGCTGATTTATTAACGAAGGATGTCATCAATCTCTTAGTTTAGTTGGATTAGATGTGGTTAATATTTATGTTCCTTTTTCTAAACAAGAACATGAGACTTTATTACAATTTCAACTTACTTATCATATTGCTTTTATAGATTATGTAGATCTTTCTTATAATTTGCCTAAAGATCCTTGATTAACTCCTCTTTCTACTTTGCCATTCTCCTTCCGCTCTAAAATCTCTAAGGTTCCTATTGCTCAAGCTCTTACTATGTTTTCAGATGGATCCCCTACAAGAGAAGTTATTACCTACCAACAGGATTCACACTGAATAGAAAAATATACCTTGCCTCAAAAAACAGCTCAACATAGCAAATTGGCAACAGTTATCTTGGTCTTACAATTGTTTAAAGATCAACCTTTTAATTTTATTGCTGACTCTCAATATGTTGCTAATTTATTGTTTCACCTACCAAATGCCCAAATTAGTCCTGCTATTGATCCTAATTTACTCAGCCTTTTCTTAACCCTGCAGACTTTGTTTTCTTTGTACATTGCTCACATTCGCAGTCACAGTCACATCCCTTTACCTGGTTTTCTTTCAGAAGGCAATAGACATGCAGATGAAGCTTTACATGTTAATACTCTTTTTTACTGATCCTCTTCAAAGCCATGAGTTTTTTCATCAGTCAGCTAAATCTCTCCATAAACAGTTTAAAATCCCTCCTTCTGATGCTCTTGCCATTACTTCTAATTATTCCCAATGTGCTCAAACCCCTCATTATTTTCCTTTTGCAGCTGTTAACCCTCTTGGTCATTGGCAGATGGAGTAACTCACTGACCCTTACTAAAACATTTCTCCTATGTACATGTTGTTATTGATACCTACTCGGGCTATATCTGGGCAACCCTGCTTAAAGGAGAATCCACTTGCCATGTCATTAAACATTTTAACGGCTATGGCTGTCATGGGGAAAACCTTCCCAATTAAAAACCAATAATGGACCCTCTTATACCTCTTTTGCTTTTAAACAATTTTGTCAGTTTTGGGATATTAAACTTGTTCACAGAATTCCTTGTAATGCCACGGGCCAAGCTGTTGTTAAACGAGCCATCACACTCTAACGACTCATCTACAAAAACAAATAAAAAAGGGAGGAAATACCCCTGGAGAAATTAATCAGATTATGTCAATTTTGTTATTTACCCTTCATCATTTAACATTTTCAAATCTCAATTCTGCCGCTTTTGACTATGAAAGCCCAGCACAAAAGCACCACTGTCTGGTACATGAAGGACCATGACTGTTAGTTTATTATAAGGACTCCCCTGGCCCTAACTGAAAAGGCCTTGAACCGTTAATAACATGGGGGAGAGGGTATGCTTCTGTTCCATCTCCTACAGGTCCTGTGTGGATTCCTGCCTGCTGTGTGCACCCTGCCCGACAACAAGAGCTGGCATCAAGGTCTTCAGGGTCCAAACTACAGTTCTGTCTCTAACTGGAAGACAAAGCCAGTTCTGTTGTTTCAACCCCCAGTGTCACGGGAAGAAACACCAACTCCCTGGAAGACACCTAAACCTGAAAGACCACCAGTTACATGGTCGCCTCTGCTGGATCGCCTCTGCTGGACAATGCTTACTTTGGGAACAAACAGAACACCAGAGACTTTGCTTACTGCAGTTTTTGCTCAATGAACATATAATTCCACCCTTATATTGATGATTTTAAGGCTTTACTTCCCTATCCCTGTTTATAGCACTAATTGTTTAAAAACTTCTTTACCAAATGTTACTGTAACTATTTTTTTTTCTTTTGTGACAGGCAGAGTGGACAGTGAGAGAGAGAGAGACAGAGAGAAAGGTCTTCCTTTGCCGTTGGTTCACCCTCCAATGGCCGCCGCGGCCGGCGCACCGCGCTGATCCAAAGGCAGGAGCCAGGTGCTTCTCCTGGTCTCCCATGGGGTGCAGGGCCCAAGGACTTGGGCCATCCTTCTTTGCACTCCCGGGCCACAGCAGAGAGCTGGCCTGGAAGAGGGGCAACCGGGACGGAATCCGGCGCCCTGACTGGGACTAGAACCCGGTGGGCTGGCGCTGCAAGGCAGAGGATTAGCCTATTGAGCCACAGCGCCGGCCATGTTACTGTAACTATTGGAGATCCTTTATTGTTTTCTTGTTTTGGGGATTGTCCTAAACCTGACACGTAGGGTTTTGGGTGGACTAAGCATGGCAAACATTTACAGTCTGGATGGGTTAAGCTTAGGTCATTGTCTCGGCCCATTAATTTCACAAGAACAAAACAGGAAACAGGTGAGGGAGACACAGGCAGTTACTCCTGTGGGATCAGTGATCAATCTGGTGATCCACCCATTTCTCATAAACTTAATATTATTGTGCATGTTGTTCGTAGTCCTCCCTGATTTCTTAGTCCTCAAGAAAATTTTTAGATATGTTTAGTGGGTTCTGTCCTTAATCAATCATCTTTTTGTATGAGAGAAGGAAATTTCCCCTCTAGTAGTGATTCTGTATGTATAGTGCTATTATCACTACCTTTGAAAATGAAACTCGACATGACCTTCTTAGATATTCTAATACCTCGATTAAACACCCCATTCCTTTGTGACTTTTATTCTTTGTTTTACACAAAAATGTCTATTTTCATGATAAGTGAAGAATTTTCTTCCCCAAAAAGCTACATCTCTTTGAGCCATTAAAAAGATGCTTGACTTTGTGTTTTCCATCTACAGTATCCCAACTTCTAGATCAAGTAATCAAGGCATACACTTTAAGGAAACCATCATAAAAGAACTATTACTCAAAAACCACCCCCTTACCACCTTCCACTTCCTGAAGCTGTGCTTGGTTTGCAGAGCTCAGCCTCTCTTTTGTCTCTTCCCTTTTCAATCTCTTCCAAACATCTGTGCAGAAGCCTCTCTCCCCCTCTCTCTTTTCTTAAGATTCCAGAACCATTTAGAGCTAGTCAAATAAGCCATAAGCCTTATTTCCTACTGTAGAAAAAAAAATTTTTTACCTTCTGTGAAATGGACTTCCACCAATGAGGGTGGTTGCCCATGAACTGTTTTCTGTGGAAGAAAGGAAATCATTTCCTGGCACCCTGAAATCCCTGTGAGGAGACCATGGAGGAGTCTGAGTGAGAAGGGATGGTGTAGAGGGGGATATCCAGTTAGAGTAAGTGAGAAACATGGAGATGGAGTCCACTGGGTTCCACAGGTGTGACTGCAACTGCTCTACTCAAGACCTTGGCATCCTCTGCTTGTCTTTCTAAGACTTCCTAAGAAAGTGACTATGCAGTGAGGATGTCAGATTTCCCATTACTTCCAAAATGCCAACTGCTCTGTCATTGGTCATGGTTGGCTATACAGCCTTAAGTCCGAATTCTTTTTCTTTTTCTTTTTTTTTTTTTCTTTTTTTTTTTTTTTTATGTGACAAGAGTTAGACAGTGAAAGAGAGAGAGAGAGAGAAAAGTCTTCCCTCCATTGGTTCACCCTCCAAATGGCCGCTACGGCTGGAGCTACGCCAATCCTGGCCCCCCATACCAGTGCAGGGGCCCAAGCACTTGGGCCATCTTCCACTGCCTTCCCGGGCCACAGCAGAGAGCTGGACTGGGAGAGGAGCAACTGGGACTAGAACCTGGCACCCATATGGGATGCTGGTGCCGCAGGCGGAGAATTAACCAAGTGAGCCATGGCACCGGCCCCAAGTCTGAATTCTTGAGAAGAGTGAAGGAAAGACAGACAGGAGTACTCACGGAAGTCACCCAAGAACCAGTCCCATCATGAAGCCATGTTGGTAACTGGCCTATGCCCAGGCTTGGGTGAAATGTGAAGGGAAGTGCATTTTTGTTCCATCCACTAAGGGCCTGGAAATTAATGCCTATTCCCCCTGTGGGGTCAGCAGGACTGGGGACTCAAACTGAGGTCCAATCAGGGTCTTGTCCACTGGAGCAGCAGGAGGGAAGGAAGAGAAAACAAGGAGAGGATGAGCGGGTCAGAGCTCCCAGCTCCTCAGTCTCTCGGCTACATTCGTTCATTGCATTAGGGATGCTGGAGGAGAGAGAGAAGAAAATTTTCACCTACACCTACACCACCTCACCCTCTTGAATTCTTGTCTAAGACCAGCAACAAATGGATTTTCTACCTTGTCAACTAAAATAAAATGAGAGTGAAAAATCAAAGTTAGAGCTTATTCAGAGTGAAAAGGAGAACTTGGCCCAGGAGGACAATCTGTCAGAGCAATCTGAGTGCTGCTTCACATGTTTTGGGTCAAGTTCAACTTCCATATGGTTTTTTCAGAAGTGATACGTGCAGAATGGATGATTACACATCAAAGGTATGTGTCAATTTGCATTTGGTTATTTTTTTCCATAGCACATCTGGTTACTGTTCAAAGAAAAATGTATAACAGTTCAAGGAAGGGTAAGCACTGGGGTCATTAATCATTCTCCTATAGGTGCCCCTGAAGACGTGAGCACCAGGCTCTCAACCTATTGTTGTCTCCTTTGCTCACTGAGCTGTTTCTTTGGATGTGGGGTGGGTGTTTGCTGGGTCATGCTGACACCATGGAAACCCAGTTGTACAGCTTCCTCAAAGCCTAGGAGTAAAATAGCCTGACCAACTCTAGGCCTCTGCTGCTTCTATGCATGATAAAACCATGAAGGAGGCTGTCTTTAGGCTCACAACTCCAACAGACTGTAAATGTTCACATTGAAAAAAATATGCAAATTCCCATCTCTCTAAGAAGAAATAAATGACCAAGTATATTCACATTAATAGAAGTTTAACAACTTAAATTGCAAAACTGAGGGGACATAGAGAAAAAGCATTGTAATTTAAAAAATTTATTTATGTTGATATATGTACTAGGAAAAAAGAATTTTGGCCTATCCTTGGTTCCATGATCAATTTACTGGGTTAAAGAGGAAGTTTTAGGAATATAGTCTTAAAAGAGCCCCAGAAATTAGGGATAAGTTTAGTAACAGAGTTCATAATACAGAATTAGAGGATGCTCATTAATGAATTTCAGGTATCAATCAACAGTGACTATTCATTAGGAATTTGTGGTACACATTTTTCTAAGTTACTAGGCAGCCTAAATGGCAAGTACTGTAAAAGATAAAAGATACAGGCCAGCGCCGCGGCTCACTTGGCTAATCCTCTGCCTGCAGCGCTGGCACCCCGAGTTCTAGTCCCGGTTGGGGCGCCGGATTCTGTCCCGGTTGTTCCTCTTCCAGGCCAGCTCTCTGCTGTGGCCCGGGAGTGCAGTGGAGGATGGCCCAAGTCCTTGGGCCCTGCACCCGCATGGGAGACCAGGAGAAGCACCTGGCTCCTGGCTTCGGATCCACACGGTGCACCAGCTGCAGCGCACCGGCCATAGCGGCCATTTATGGGGTGAACCAATGGAAGGAAGACCTTTCTCTTTGTCTCTCTCTCTCACTGTCCACTCTGCCTGTCAAAAAAAAAAAAAAAATAGTACAGGGGGGCCAGCCCAGTACTGTGGCCTAGTGGGTGGGGCCGCCCTCTGCAATGCTGGCATCCAGTGTGGGTGCTGGTTTGAGTCCTGGCTGCTCCACTTCTGATCCAGCTCTCTGCTGTAGAGAAACAGGAGAATGACCTACATGTGAGAATGGTGGAAAGAGAAGGAAGTAGGTACCAAATGTAGACAGGGAAGCAGCTGAGAAACAGGAATTTGGGCAAGAATATCAACAGAGAAGGAAGATCCTTGTCAGAAATAAATCTGCTTGTACAGCTTTCAACACCAAACTTTTTTTTCTTGACTTAGGGTCCATTGATATTTCATGTGTTGTTATCATGGCAGCAAAAATGATAATTTTCCAACTCATGTACTCTGTATTGAATAGCTCTTGATTTCTAGCATTAGCAAAAACCCTCTCTTCCCATTCATATTAATCACAATTATGGACTCATAAACCTTATGTTTTTCAATGGCATATAATCCATTACTATACTTAGCTGTTTTGGTGCCCAGATTATCCCATTACTGGCCACCAGGATCCCCTTCAAGCTATCTTTGTGACATGCTACCCTTTCTGCTTTCCTAGTGCTTCATTGTCTTCTGGTATAATTACATATTCCTGCTTTATCTTGCACCTGCCCTGTCTCAGTGCTGGTATCAGTCATTTTCCTAAAGATCTCTGATTCTTTAGTAGGATGTGGTATTAGAGACCAAGATCTGGGTGCAATATGTTTTCATTGCTAAAGGAGTGTCTTTGTTTCAAGTTCTAGCAGTGAACAAAGGTAATAAATATATGCGTGAACATATATATTCATATATATAACACATATTTAAAAATACACACACCATGCATATGTGTATATAGACATACCTGCATTATACATACACATGTATACATGTTTTAGAAATCATGAGTTCACACCATATGTTCAATACACTACCACAAGGTTCTTGCTTGCTTTCCCTGATTCCATAATTATGTGTCCTTTCTTTCACTATGTGAATCCTGGCTCTTAACTCTTGTACTTATTTGCTCACTCTTTTAAGAAATCTAAAGTAGTTTGAGGGTTGCTTAGCTCATACAAAACAAGATTGAAAAAAAAAAAGTTCAGGATAACTTTGCTAATTTTCCCATCTCCCTTCCCTACTATTAAGATCAAAGATTTATACTTAAACTACCATAAAATCAGGAGAGATAATAGAATTATTGCTGTTTAGTACTACACAAAAAAGAATAACTTAGTGTGATTGGCTTTTGCTTATACTGCTGCATTGGGGTTCAAATTCATGTCTGTGTCCCCAGCATTGTTGCTTTTTCCACTATACTGTATTCAATAATTCACAAGTGACAAGATAAATGGACATAGGAACAGTAGGAGGTGGTTTAGAGACTGAGAAGATAACAGGGGGCCAGTGCTGTGGTGTGGCTGGTAAAGCTACCACCTGTAGTGCCGGCATCCCATATGGGCGCCAGTTGGAGTCCTGCTGCTCCATTTCTGATCCAGCTCCCTACTATGGCCAAGGAGAGCAGTAGAAGATGGCCCAGGTCCTTGGGCCCCTGCACCCACGTGGGAAACCTGGAGGAAGCTCCTGGCTTTTGGCTTCAGATTGGCCCAGCTCCGGCCATTGTGGCCATTTGGGGAGTGAACCAGTGGATGGAAGAACTAACTCTCTCTCTCTCTCTCTTTCTCTCTCTCTCTCTCTCTCTCTCTCTCTGTCTCTCTCTCTTTCTGTAACTCTGCCTTTCAAATAAATAAATAAATCTTGAAGAAAAAAAACCAGACAAGCAGGCAGATACATTTGGCATCATGGGAGCACTTTCTCTTTTCTTTGGATGGCTGCTGGATTTAACAGGCATATAATGAGAAGTGTGCCCTAAGGAGCTAGAAGGTCAATGAAAGTTCAGTGCATATCCCAGACCTCCCAGCTCCCTTCCTAATAGCAATATTCCACTTACTCTCTACTCCCAATCCAATTTTAAATGCTTTTCTCTAGAAGAGAACATTTTTAGGAACTTGAACAGTCCATAGTAGCTCAGAAATGTCAAACAAATACCCCACTGTTTGCTGAGATCTTAAGTCAATAATGGTTTTATTGTTCAGGTGAATAAGAGCTGCAGTTCCAGTCATCTGAGCTGGCTGACTTACTGCCAGATCTGGAAGGGGATTTGGTCTGTTTTTCTGGGGCCAGGGCTTATCAGTGAGGCTTCCCCAGGAGCCCAAGGCATTAAAGGTTCTTGAGAAAGAGTACAGGGAAAAGGGTATAACAGGGGACCACAGGCAAGACTGCTACTACTTTCTCTTGGCTGGCTCCCTTCCTCTTTCTCTCATGCAGAAGGCAGCACTCTAAGACAGCATTGAGGTGTAAAAGGAAAACTGCGTTGTTTGGACACCTAATCTTCCATACTTCATCCATCCCATTGCATCCTTTCTCTCTTCTTCTGTGTTTAACTTTTCCCCTGAAGGACTCAGGCACTGTCATGGCTCCCTGTGGAGGGATCAATGCTGAAGAGATGGTTGGTTGTACCTGGTGTCCCAAGTCCTTCTCAGAGGCTCCTCTTCGAACTTGTGTTCCGTGTTGTAAATCTCAATGTGTCTATGGCTTATATCTGTGTTGATACCTCAATATTGGATCGGTCCATTCAAGTCCCTCCATGTGTGTTGCTCTCCAATTCTACATAAAGATGTAATTAGACTTGTGAGTCTATCCTTCCTGCTCAAACACTTCAATCGGTGCTTTATCTCTGTCTCTCTCTCTCACTGTCCACTCTGCCTGTCAAAAAAAAAAAAAGAAGAAGAAGAAGAAATCCATACATGACATGAAAGAAAATTTCTCCCAAAAAAACTGAAGTCTTAAAGAGAAATCAAAATGAAATCTTGGAAAGGAAGAATTCAATAGAACAAATTAAAAATGCAGTGGAAAGCACAGGAAATTATACAGTCAGACCAAAAACAAGAAGAAATTAGAAAACTAAAAAACTCCATTGGGAATCTATAGGATTTTATCAAATGACCCAACATTCAGGTTCTAGGAGTTACTGTATGCATGGATGCATGGAATGAGAGAAAGGATTAGAAGGCCTTTTTAGTGAAATACTAACAGCAAACTTTCCTAATTTGGAGAAAGAAAGGGACATCCAGGTACAGGAAGCCCATAGAACTCCTAATAGACATGACCAGAAAAGATCTTCACCATGACATATTGTAATCAAACTCTCCACAGTAAAACATAGAGAAAAAAATTTTAAAATGTGCATGAGAGAAATGCCAGATTACTTTCAGAGGATCTCCAATTAGACTCACAGTGGACTTCTCATCAGAAATCCTACAGGTTAGGCAAGAATGGCAAAATATATTCCAAATCTTAAAAGAAAAAAACTGTCAACCCAGAATACTGTACCCTACAAAACTCTCATATGAATGAAAGTGAATAAAGGCCTTCCATGACAAACAGAAATTGAAGGAAGTTGTCACCAGCTATCCAGCCTTTCAAAAGATGCTTAAGGATGTGCTGCACACAGAAACTCAGTACATCGTCATCACTACAATAGAAGGTAAAAGCAGAAAATCTCCCAGTAAAGTACAAAGGAAATCTAAAGTAAAACAAAAATAGGAATATTTACAGGAAAATGGCAGGGCAAACTCATTACTTATCAATAGTTACCTTGAATGTAAATGGACTCAACTCTCCAGTTGAAAGGCACAGACTGGATGAATGGATTGAAAACAAAACCTGTCTATTTGCTGCCCGCAATAAACACATCTCATCAACAAAGATGCACAGACCTAAAGTGAAAGGATGGAAAAAGATATCCCATGCTAACAGAAACCAGAAAAGAGCTGGTGTAGCCATCCTAATATCAGAAAAAATAGACTTTAACACAAAAACTGTCAAAAGAGACAAAGAAGGGCACTATGTAATGATTAAGGGATCAATTCAACAGGAAGATGTAACTATTATAAATACATATGTGCTTAATTACAGGGTACCTAACCATTCAAAAGAAATGTTAAGAGACCTAAAGGGAGACATAGACTCCAATACAATAGTAATGGGGGACTTGAATAACCCACTTTCATCAATGAACAGATCAATCAGAAATAAACAACAGAGTTAATCAACACTATAAACCAAATGGACCTACAGATATTTACAGAACTTTCCATCCTACAGTTGCAGAATACACATTCTTCTCACCAGTGCATAGGACTTTCTCTAGGATTGACCACATGCTAGGCCATAAAGCAAGTCTCAGCAAATTAAAAAAAATCTAAATCATACCATGTATCTTTTCAGACCACAATGCAATGAAGCTGCAAATCAAGAACTCAGGAATCTCTAGAACATATGCAAACACATGGAAACTGAACAACATGCTCATGAATGAACACTGGGTCATAGGAGAAATCAAAGAGAAATCAAAAACTTTCTGGAAGTAAATGAAGACAACAATACAACATATCAAAACTTATGGGATACAGCAAAAGCAGTGTTAGGAGGAAAGTTTATAGCAATTGGTGCCTACATCAAGAAATTGGAAAGGCACCAAGTAAATGAGCTATTAATGCATCTCAAGGAACTAGAAAAAACAATAAACCAAACCCAAAACTAGTAAGAGAAGAGAAATAATTAAAATTAGAGAAGAAATCAACAAAATTGAATCCAAAAACCAATAAAAAAAAAGATCAGCTAAATGAAGAGATGGTTTTTTGAAAAAATAAACAAAATTGACATACCATTGGCCCAACTAACCAAAAAAAAAAAAAAAAGGAGAGAGAAGGCCCAAATTAATAAAATTAGAGATGAAAAAGGAAATGTAACAATGGACACCACAGAAACAAAAGAATCACCAGAAATAACTATGAAGAACTGTGTGCCAACAAACTGGAAAACTCAGAAGAAATGGATTGATTCCTGGACACATACAAAACCTATCTAAGGCCGGCACCGTGGCTTAACAGGCTAATCCTCCGCCTTACGGCGCCGGCACACTGGGTTCTAGTCCCGGTCGGGGCACCGGATTCTATCCCGGTTGCCCCTCTTCCAGGCCAGCTCTCTGCTATGGCCCGGGAGTGCAGTGGAGGATGGCCCAAGTGCTTGGGCCCTGCACCCGCATGGGAGACCAGGAGAAGCACCTGGCTCCTGCCATCAGATCAGCGCGGTGCGCCGGCCACAGCAGCCATTGGAGGGTAAACCAATGGCAAAAAGGAAGACCTTTCTCTCTGTCTCTCTCTCTCTCACTATCCACTCTACCAGTCAAAAAAAAAAAAAAAACAAAAAAAAACAAAAAACAACACAACCCTATCTAAATTGAGCCATGAAGACACAGAAAACCTAAACAGACCAATAATCAAGAGGGAAGATTAGGCCGGTGCCACAGCTCAATAGGCTAATCCTCTGCCTTGCGGCGCCAGCACACTGGGTTCTAGTCCTGGTTGGGGCGCTGGATTCTGTCCCGGTTGCCCCTTTTCCAGGCCAGCTCTCTGCTGTGGCCCGGGAAGGCAGTGGAGGATGGCCCAAGTCTTTGGGCCCTGCACTCCATGGGAGACCAGGATAAGCACCTGGCTCCTGCCTTCGGATCAGCGTGGTACGCCAGCCACAGCGCGCTGGCCATGGCAGCCACAGGAGGGTGAACCAATAGCAAAAAGGAAGACCTTTCTCTCTGTCTCTCTCTCTCTCTCACTGTCCGCTCTGCCTGTCAAAAAAAAAAAAAAAGAGGAAAGATTAATCAATAATAAATATCTTACCAGCAAATAAAAGCCCAAGACTGGATGACTTCACTGTTGAATCATCAGACCTTTAAAGAAGAACTAACTCCAATTCTTCTCAAACTATTCAAAACAACTGAAAGAGGGAATCCTCTCAAATTCTTTCTATGAAGCCAGCATGAGCTTAATTCCTAAACCTGAAAAATATGCAACAGAGAAAGAGAACTACAGACCAATTTCCCTGATGAACATAGATGCAAAAATCCTCAACAAAATTCTAGCAAATTGAATCCAACAACACATCAGAAAGATCATTCACCTAGACCAAGTGGGATTTATCCCTCTATGCGAGGATGTTTCAACATTCGCAAATCAAAACTACCATGAGGTTTCACCTCACCCTTGTTTGAATGGCTTTCATACAGAAATCAACAAACAAGAAATGCTGGAGAGGATGTGGGGGAAAAGTTACCCTAATCCACTGTTGCTGGCAATGTAAACTGGTAAAGCCACTATGAAAGACAGTATGACAATACCTCAGAAGTCTGAATACAAACTTACTATATAACTTAGCCATCCCACTCCTGGGAATTTACCCAAGGAAAATGAAATTAGCATATGAAAGAGTATCTGAACCCCCATGTTTTCTGCAGCTCAATTCACAATAGTTAAGACATGGAATCAACCCAAATGCCCATCAACTGAAGACTGCATAAAGAAATTATGGGGGCCGGCGCCGCGGCTCACTAGGCTAATCCTCCGCCTAGTGGCGCCAGCACACCGGGTTCTAGTCCCGGTCGGGGCGCCGGATCCTGTCCCGGTTGCCCCTCTTCCAGGCCAGCTCTCTGCTGTGGCCAGGGAGTGCAGTGGAGGATGGCCCAGCGCTTGGGCCCTGCACCCGCATGGGAGACCACGAGAAGCACCTGGCTCCTGCCATCAGATCAGCACAGTGCGCCGGCCATAGCGCGCCGGCCTCGGCAGCCATTGGAGGGTGAACCAACGGCAAAGGAAGACCTTTCTCTCTCTCTCTCTCTCTCTCTCACTGTCCACTCTGCCTGTCAAAAAAGAAGAAGAAGGAGAAGGAGAAGGAGAAGAAGAAGAAGAAATTATGGGATATGTACACCATGGAATAGTACACAGAGGTAAAAAAAAAAAATGAAATCCAGTCATTTGCAACAAAATGGATGAATCTGGAAAACATCATACTTAGTGAAATAAGCCAGTCCCAAAGCAGCAAATACCATATGCTCTCCCTGACCTGTGATAGCCAAAAGAACATCTAAAAGGCAATCTGTAGAAGTAAATTGACACTTCGAGAAGCAATGACTTGAACAGCCCTTGTCTTGACTGTTGAAGAATGGCTTTTTTTATATACTATTTGTTGAACTCTTTAATAGAGTTTATCATATCTGTATAAAGTCAACTGAAAATAGATCTTAGTTAAAAATAAGAGCGGGAATAAGAGAGGGAAGAGGAAGATGGGTGGGAGTATGGGTAGGAGGGTGGGCAAGGTGGGAAGAATCACCATATTCCTAAAGTTGTAATTATGAAGTGTATGAAGTTTGTAAATGTAAAGCTATACAGTTCTGTATACATTCCTGTGGACTTACTTCTAAGGGTACAGTTTAAAACTTGCCATGGGATCTGTGTGATACTATAATGGTGAATACACACCATTATATTGTCAAACCCATAGAATGCACAACACAAGTGACCCTAATGTAAACTATGGACTTCGGAAGATAATGGTTTGTGAATGGAAGCTCATCAGCTGTAATCAATGTACCAGTCTGGAGGTGCGAGGTGAGGTGTAGACAATTGGGAAGGCTGTTGTGTGGAAGAGGGATACAGGGTGTTTATGGGAACTCTTGTACTTTCTGTTCAATTTTTCTATTAACTTAAAACTTCTCTTTAAAAAAGGTCTATTTAAAAACAGAAGTCTCCCCTTTTTGATTTCTTAAAAAAAATTTCAGGGGCCAGCACTGTGGCATAGCAGGTAAAGCCACCACCTGCAGTGCCAGCATCCCATATGGGTGCCAGTTCAGGTCCTGGCTACTCCACTTCCAATTCAGCTCTCTGCTATGAACTGAAGAGCAGTAGAAGATGGCCCAACTCCTTAGGCCCCTACATCCACATGGGAGACCAGGAAGAAGCTCCTGGCTCCTGGCTTTGGATGGGTGCATCATTGGCCATTTGGCCAATTGTGGAGTGAACCAGCAGATGGAAGACCTCTCTCTCTCTCTCTCTCTCTCTCTCTCTCTCTCTCTCAGCTTTTCCTCCTCTCTGTGTGTAACTCTGACTTTCAAATAAATAAATAAATCTTTGAAAAAAAATTTCAGATACCAAAAAAGACACAGAAAGGCTGTGGAAATAGTGGGTGATCCTGTGCCTGGCTGGGAGACTGCCTGCCTAGCCCATGCATGTGGTTAAGAGAGCATGGCACACCATGTCTCCCGGGAAAGACCCTGGTTGGGGGCCAGCACACTGGGAGCCACACATGACCTGACTGCTGGCAGGCGGCAAAAGCTCCAGGCACATTTCCCCCACCCCCACTTCCTGTTGTGAGGCCTTGTAAACAGCTCCCAGGTGTGGCCCAGACCCATAAGACCAGGGTAAGGCTACATGGGCTATGTGACCTTCAAGCTGACTGGAGAAGCACAACAGTGCCAGTATCAGCTTTTTCCCATAGAATTAGTGGTTTTTTAAAAAAATTTTATAGAAAGCTTTTATTTAATAAATATAAATTTCATAAGTACAACTTTTGGATTGTAGCAGTTCTTGCTCCCATACCCACCCTACAACCCTCAAACCATCCCACTTTCTCCTCCCTCTCCCATCCCATTCCTCATTAAAACTGTATTTGCTGCAATACTGATACACAGAGACATTTTTTTCTTTTACCTTTCTTTTTTTTTTTTTTTTTTACATTTTAGCTTCCATGTATAAGAGAGAACACGTAGAATTTGTCTTTCTGGGTCTGGCTTATTTCACTCAACATTGTGTCTTCTGGTTGCATCCATTTTGCTATAAGTGGTAGAATTCATTCTTTTTTATAGCTGAATAATATTCCATTGTGTATACATACCAAATTTTCTTTATCCAGCCATCTGATTATGGACACCTTGGTTGATTCCATTCAACCAAGCACTGTGAACAGTGCTGCTATAAACATGATTTTGCAGGTATCTCTTTGATACATTGTGTTGAAGTCTTTTGGGTATTTACCTAGTAGTGGGATTGCTGGATCATATGGCAAGTCTATAGTTTTTTAAGAAATCTCCACTCTGCTCACACTGTTTTCCACAGGGGCTGCACTAATTTACATTCCCACCAACAGTGTGAAAGTGTTCCCCTTTGTCCACATCCTCGCCAGCATTTGTAACTCTCCACATTTTGCATTTTAGTCATTCTGACAGCGGTGAGGTGATATCTCATTGTGGTTTTGATTTGCATTTCTCTGATGCCTAGTGATGTTGATTGGTTTTCATATATTTGTTGGCTATTTGTATTTCTTTTTCTAAGAACTGTATATTGAAGTCCTTTGCCCATTTCTCAGATTTTTTTTATTGTTGTTCAGTTTTTCAAGTTGCTGATATATTCTAAATATTAATCCAATGTCAGATAGGTGGTTTGCAAATATCTTTTCCCATTCTGTTGGATGTCTCTTCACCCTATTGATCATTTCCTTTGCTGTACAAAAGCTTCTGAGTTTGATGTAGTCCCATTTATTTAGTTTTGCTTTTGTTGCCTGTGCTGTGAGGGTCTTGTCCAAGAAGTCCTCCCCTACACCAATGTCTTGGGAGTTTTCCCTGTTTTTTTCCATCAGCTTCATAGTCTGAGGTCTCTGATCCATCCCGAGTTGATTTTTGTATATGGTGAGAGGTATGGATCTTATTTTATTCTTCAACATATAAATATCCAGTTTTGCCAGCACCATCTGTTGAAGAGATTATCCTTACTCCACTACATGAGTTGGCTGTATGTTTGTGGATTAATTTCTGGGTTATTTGATTGATCCCCGTTGATCAATCTATCAGTTTTTATGCCAGTATCAAGCTGTTTTAATTACTATAACCTTGCAGTATGCTTTGATATCAGATACTGTGATGCCTCTAGCTTGTTTTTTCTTGCTCAGGATCACTTTGGTTATTCTGGGTCTTTTGTGATTCCATATGAATTTCAGGATTTTTTTCTATCTCTATAAAGAATGCCACTGATATTTTGATAGGGATTGCATTGAATCTGTAAACTGTTTTAGCTGATATAGACATTTTCATGACATTGATTCTTCTGATCCATGAGCAAGAAATATCTTTCTATTTTTTGTGTCCTTGATGACTTCTTTTATCAATGTTTGATCATTTTCATTGTAGAGATCTTTCACTTCTTTGGTTAAATTTATTCCTAAATATTTGATTATTTTTGTCACTGTTATGAATGGAATTTCTTTCTTGATTTCTCTTTCTGTGAATTCATCATTAGCATACAAAAAGCTACTGTTTTTTGTATGTCTTGTAACCTGCAACTTTACTGAACCGGTTTATCAATTCTAACAGTTTTTGGTGGAGTATTTATGTTTTCCCATGTACAACATCACGTCATCTGCAAACACGGATAATTTGACTTCCTCTTTTCCAATTTTGATGCCCTTTATTTCTTTCTCCTCTCTAATTACTCTCGCTAAAACTTCCAGTACTATATTGAATAAGAGTGGTAAAAATGGACTTGTTCTAGATCTGAGAGAAAATACTTTCAGTGTTTCCCCATTCAGCGTGATATGATATTGGCTGTTAGTTTGTGAGATATTATAACATTGAGGAATGTTCCTTCTATACCTAATTATACCTAATTTGTGGAAGGTTTTTTTTTTTTTTTTATCATGGAGGGGTGTTGAATCTTACCAAACACGTTCTCTGCATCTATAAGATGATCATATGGTTCTTGTTCTTCATTTGCAGATGCTGGGCCACCTTTGCATTTCAGGGCTGCCCAGGGTCAAAGCCATCATTGCTTAGTTGTTGTTTTTGCTTTATTGGAGGGGGGAAGGGCAGAACTGATTTATTTGTGAGAAAATATGGAAATCTTGGGGGACATTCTCAAGAGCTTCTAAGTTTTGGTCTGCACAGATCAGAAATCCAAATAACCACAGAAGCCAAGTGGATACTAAAATAAGTAATATGAGCAATGTGTGGAACTAGGGAAGGTAAAACAGAAACACTATGGGCCCTGGGAGGACATTTTGCCAAGCACTCAAGATACTCATACCCAGAGCTCGGTTCAAGTCCCCAGTACTCAACCTCAGACCCAGATTCCTTTTAAGGAAGCAGATGATGGTTCAAGTACATGGGTCCCTGCCACACAGGGGAGAACTGGATAGAGTTCCCAATGCCTGGCTTTGAGCTGGTCCAGTCCTGACTATTGTGGACATTTCGGGAGTGAACCATTAGATAGAAAATCTCCCTCAGTGTGTGTCTTACAACAAGAAAACAAAAAGTCAGCCACAAAAAACTGGATCTAAAACAGTTTATCTTCTTACTGAAAAAGAACAGCAACATTAAAAATACTGAACTGCCATATTATATTTAGAAATAAGATCAGAAGAGTGGGATGTGTGACTTGGAATGAGTCCTAGAAGACCTATGATAACTGGAGTTTTGCTACTCAAGAGAGAATATACAGCTCACACAGCTGCACAAACAACAGCTGTCATAGAGCACGGTCTACAAGCACCACAGGTGCACATTGGTAGAAGCCTCCCCAGTGTTAGAGTGGGGCTGGGAGACGGGACACAAGGATAGCCAAGATGTATCTCCATTCCCTCAGGAACTAGTCCTGGTACCTGCAGGGAAGAACAGCAGATGTGAAGGTAGATAACATGGTCTGAGAAGATCGTGACTCACTCGAGGATGACCCAATGACAGACAGCAAGATGGGGAATATTTGTCCTTTGGGGATAGGACAGTCTTTTATGGAAATTGTATTCAAGTTGTCTCTGGAAATCCAACACTCCAGCCTGCCTCAGGTTGTAGTCGTTTCTCAGACCACATGGTTGGTTCTGAGTTGTGCATTTTGATATTTCTTTGAAACTTTGCAGATGAAGGCAGGTGTGAGGTCGCAGTTACTGCTGCCCTCTCACAAATACATGAGCAACATCGGTCTGAGGATGGAGTTGTGCACAAGGACAAAGCAGCATGGAAACAGAGAGGAACTGAGTCCTGTTTTCATCATCTGAGTTCTGATAAGCTGTTTGTTGAGACATAACAATGGTTTAACTGTTTAACTGTGCATTCGACTTCTTACAAAATAAGAAAGACCAAGTGCTTAGAAGGACGGGGCTTCACAGAAAGGAGATAGAGCAAATTTTGGATTGTAAATTTTTGTAGTGAAATGTATTCATTTACACGGGGGTAGCACCTTAAAGTAAAGCAGTCCAAATACATCTCATTGAGAATATGGTTTTCAGGTGAGGGTCTAGAGAGAGGCAGCGAGTCATGTGCATAGGGGGTAGGAGTGGGACTGGGGTGGCCCCTAGATAGGGACACACCTGGTGTCTTCAAGGGATAGCAAAAGGGCCAGGGAACTAAGGAAGAGGGAATGGGAAGAAGAATGGGGGATTAGTCCTGAAAAGCAACTGGCTTTGGAGGGTCATATAAGACACATGAGCCTTTAAATTGCTTTGAATTTTACCCAAAGTGAAATGAAGAAGCACTGGAGATGTTTAGCAGAGTTGCATGGTCTGAATTGTATTTTAAAAGGACCACTATAGCTGCTGTGGAGGTGTCAAGGGTGCGAGCAGAAAATCTAGTGACAACACTTCTCCCATCACCCAGTGGGACCATGTATAGCTGTGGAGACAGTGACAAATGGTCGGATTCTGCATGTGTTATGAAGGTAGAAACAACAGACTTCCCTGACAGCTTGGGTGTGTGATGAAAGAGAAAGGGAGGCCATTACAGAATTAGACATGATGGAGTTAGCTTCAACCGAGATGAGAAATATGTGGAGAAGATTATGCGTGATAATCACTATTTCCACTGAGGACATGTTAAGTCTGATATATGCACCTACTAGACATCCAAGAGGAGATGTGGAGGACAAAGTTGTAGAAGTTCAGGGTCCGGGAGAGAGCTGGGCTGAAGATTTGAACATTGTTAGAAAACTGGTGATGCTTACATCAGAGAGACTAGATACAATCCTGAAGGGATGTATGCAGACACAGAAGAGAGAAAAATGACAGATTCCTGGGAATCCCCTACAGCAACAGTGCAGGATGGAGGGGAAGAACTGGGGAAAGATACTGAGAACAGGGGTCATGAAACATGACTCAGAAGTGAACCCTTTTCCTAGTCACCTCTTGGACAAGAAGAAATGTCTTTTTGTATACCCAGAACTTGGGACACCTCTTCCCCAGACTCCTCAGCTCCATCAACAGTGGTCAAGGGTTAGGCCTTTGCACTTGGAATAAGAAGGTCTTCTGCTGATGGGTTTGATAGTTTGTGTGCTCAGAGTTGATTGCTACCTGCTCCTTAACAAGACCGACCTAGGAACAACCTTCCTGTGACAGAAACCGGATGAAAGCCTGGTGAGACCAGCTCTGGGGCTCTCAAGGCACACAGTCATGTGGGTAGGGAGGCAAGGGATGTGCGCAGGGCTGTAGCCACCCTTTCCTGATTTATATGTATTTTAAGTTTCTATTGAGCTTGGAAATAAAGAAGGAACACAACACTACATAGGTATGCCTATTTCATTCAAGACATTTTTATGAAGTCTCACTGTAACAGTATCCTATAAGTAACACTCTCACTCATTTTTTAGAGATGTTATAGACTTTCACCTATGCTCAGGATCCAAGGTGTTCAACCATCAGACTTACTATGTTTGTGGATCTGCAAAGAATTTTAATGTGTGCTTGATAGAAGCAATAAAGTACATAAAATTACAGACTTATGTGTTAATCATTCACTCACAATAAAAAAAATACAGAACACTTCTATGAATGCTCTAACATCAATTGTCTCAATTCTCGTCTATGACACACATTACATAATTTTGTATGTAATTTTACCTAGAGCTTTAACTTAAAAAATACTACCTCGAAAAATATTTTCATGGAAAGATTATGGATCCCAGGAGAGCATGAAACCCTGAAGCTCAGGGGCAATGATGTGGCCATATTCATAAAATTCTGTAGAAATGAGAGGCTAAATGCAGGTATTATGTTCTCATCATTATGAAAGGTACTCTAATTATTTGCTTCTTCAGATTCACCATCAAACTGATGGAAGATGTAATTCTTGTAATAATTTATTTCCCTTTGTTCTGATTTCATGAGAAAATACAGTATGTTAAAAGGTGATTTGTTCTGTCTCAGTTTGAGTAAAGGTCCCTGAGAAATCAAGGCCCTCTCAAAAGGAGTTGCTATCCACCTAAGCAGGTCCTGGTCAAAAAGAGACAAAACCATCAGTCCTAGTTGTAATGCTTCAACTTCAGGAGTAAGAAAAGCAGACAGGTATGTTCTGGCTCACCATACATATCACAGAGTGGGCAAAGCAGCCCTGGATACCACACTGACACTTTGATGAGATAAATTTTTACCTTTGCGATGCTTTATGCTACTTATTTCACACACATACACAAGCTACAACATTATCTTTTTTACAAACATATGTGTAGATGTTGTCATTGTTTTATAAATTACAAAACACAGTCATAAAATGGGTGAGTAACTGACCAGTTCATGAAGACTCTCATGCAGAATGAACCAGGGCTAGCGCTCTATATCGCATCATTTATAGATGCTGCCTTACAGAACACCAGTGGGATTCTTGTGTACCCTGAGATGTCATTATGTGACCATTACTCGTGAATGCATTTTCTAGTTCCTAAGGAAAACACTCTGCTTTATCTCTCTCCAGATGCACCTCTCCAAATTTCCATCTGAGTTCTACAGAACTTGTTCACAGTTGAAGAAAAGAAGAAAGGCTCAGCCATTCATCTTTCAGGATCAAGATCTGCTTTTGTTCAATGCCCTTCAGGGGAGATATGTAGGAGGTCCTATAACAAATATGGGGAAGGCACGGGACCAACTTACTGAAACCAAAATTGATGGATAGCCAAGCTTTCTAATTGAGTTAAATCCCATTCCATTCTCTGCAGTTAAATGAACTTGCACCTTGGGATTGTGACTGTCCTGTAAATTGTGTGCACTGTCGCTTTCAGAGACAGCTTCTGCATGAGGAAAGCTGCATGTGTGAGGTTATTGACCGTTGGCATCTCCCTATCAGCAGGTGCAAGGCAGACATTGCCCAAGTACCTTGGGCCTTAAGAAATGGCAAGTGTTGCACATCCTATTTTTGCACATGGGCTCTGTTTAAGGGAGGCGTTGATCAATTCTGAGACCATTGTACTAAACAGTGGTTTTTAACCATAGATGCAGATGTCTTTTCCTCAGAAAATATATTACAATGTTCATTGATTTTAAAAAATGACAATTCTAGGCCAGCGCCGCGGCTCACTAGGCTAATCCTCTGCCTGCGGGGCTGGCACACCAGGTTCTAGTTCCGGTCAGGGCGCCGAATTCTGTCCCGGTTGCCCCTCTTCCAGGCCAGCTCTCTGCTGTGGCCAGGGAAGGCAGTGGAGGATGACCCAAGTGCTTGGGCCCTGCATCCGCATGGGAGACCAGGAGAAGCACCTGGCTCCTGGCTTCGGATCAGCGAGGTGCGCCAGCCACAGCATGCCAGCGGCAGCGGCCATAGGAGGGTGAACCAACGGTAAAGGAAGATCTTTCTCTCTCTCTCTCTCTCTCTCTCTCTCTCACTGTCTGCTCTGTCAAAAACAAAACAAAACCAAAAAAAATGACAATTCTAGAACATAATTTCAGCTATTCCTCTCAGTGGAAGTGCAAATGAGGTCTGCACATGTGCTGCTGCATTAGGTTACAAGGGAAACCATGGTAATAAAACAACAAAGAGCCCAAAAGGATTTTTTCTTCTTTTTTTTCTTTTTCAAAGTCCTTCATTTTCCTCTCACCAATACTCTTCTTGTTAGAATGGACCTACAGGGCCAGTGTTGCAGCAGTGCTTGCCATACCAGCATCCCATATTGGAGCGTAAGTCAAGTTCCAGATGGTCCACTTCCTATTCAGCTTCCTGCTAATACACCTGGGAAGGCAGAGGATGACGGTTCAAGTGCTCGGGCCCCTGCCGCCCATGTGGGAGACCCGGATGGAGTTTCTGGCTCCTGGCTTTGACCTGGCCCAGACCTAGTTGTTGGGCCATGCAGAAAATGAATCAGCAGGTAAAAGATCTCTCTCTCCCTCTCTCCACTCCCGCCCCCCCCCATCACTCTGCCTTTCAAATAAATAAATAAAACTTCTTAAAAGTGGACCTAAATATTTTGAATTAAGTGGTAAGAATTTCTCACATTTTTTTGTAATGGAATTTTATTTTTTTCACAAAGGAAGCAAGGGTGGATATACAAACATGAAATGAGGAAAAAAGGTGTATTTTTTAAAAGATTCTTTATTTATTTATTTGAGAGGTAGAGTTACAAACAGTGAGAGGGAGAGACAGGTCTTCCTTCTGTTGGTTCACTCCTCAATTGGCCACAACGGCCAGAGCTGCGCCGATCCAAAGCCAGGAGCCAGGCGCCTATTCCTGGTCTCAAATGTGGGTGTGGCTGGATTGGAAGAGGAGCAGCCAGGACTAGAATCAGTGCCCATATGGGATGCCAGCACCACAGGCAGAGGATTAACCTATTGTGCCACTGCACCGGCACTGGTACATTATTTTGTAATGGTATAATTTAGTGAAGAAAACATTTATCACTATCTTCATCCCAAATAATATGATGTCTACTTTTTACTTTATATAAATATATATATATATTTGTATTTCTGACTTCCACATATGAGAGATAACGTATTTTTCTACATCTGGCTTACTTTACTTAGCATAATGACCTCTAATTTCATCTACTTTGTTACAAATGCCAGAATTTCATTCTTTTTATGGCTGAGTAATATCACATTTGGTACATTTACCATATTTTCTTTATCCATTCATCCACTGATGGACAGTGGAGTTGATTCCATATCTTTGCAATTGCAAATGGTGCTGCAATAATCATGGGAATGTTGGTATGTTGACTGCATTTCCTTTGGATATATTCCCAGAAGTGGGATAGCTGGGTCGTATGGTAGATCTAGTTTTAGATTTTTTAAGAGCCTCCATACTGTTTTCCATAGTGGCTGTCCTAGTTTAAATTTCCACCAAGTCTATTAAGGTTTCCTTTTCTCTTTAACCTTGCCAGCACTTGTGTTTTTGCTTTTTTTTTTTTTTTTATAATATCCACTCTAACTGGAGTGAGATAATATCTCATTGTAATTTTCATTTGCATTTCCCTGATGACTAGCAATACTGAGAATTTTCTCAAGTGTTTGTTGGCCATTTGTATTCAAGATGTAGCTTTTGTCTGTTAAAAGCAAATTATGGGGCCAGCGCTGTGGCGCACTAGGTTAACCCTCCGCCTGCAGCGCCAGCATCCCATATGGGTGCCGGTTCTAGTCCCGGTTGCTCCTCTTCCAGTCCAGCTCTCTGCTGTGACCCAGGAAGGCAGTGGAGGATGGCCCAAGTGCTTGGGCTCCTGCACCCGCATGGGAGACCAGGAATAAGCACCTGGCTCCTGGCTTCGGTTTGGCGCAGCTCCGGCCATTGCAGTCGTTTGGGGAGTAAACTAGCAGATGGAAGACCTCTCTCTCTGTCTGTCTGTCTCTCTCTCTCTATGGTCTGTAACTCTACCTGTCAAATAAATAAATAAAAAATCTTTAAAAAAAAAAAAAGCAAATTATGCCAAAGTTACATTTTACCCAAATGTATCAGTAGGCTTATATTTGCTCCTGCTTCATATTAAGAGGTCTTCTCCCAAAGTTCTTAAATGTAAAACTGGATCATTTGTGCTAATCCTGGAGGCATGAGAGGTGAGATGAAAATATGCAGAGAAAACAAGCACATGGAGCAAAAAAAAAAAAATCTTAGGGGCATGCTCAGCAGAATTTTAAAGGAAGACTATACTTGTGAAAAGGGAAGTGTGAGATGAGCCATTTCTTAGGCCACTGTAGCAAGTCTGATGGTCATAAACACAAATACCTGCAGCATCCAGACAGGTGGCCTCACTGAGTGGACAGGATGAGGGTGAGGAGGGAGGAGTGGAGTCTGGGAAGACTCCTGAGCTGGCGTCCCCTGCCACAGAGGTGGCCACTGCTCAGCTCTAAGTGACGGGCTACAGTGACGGAGTCTCAGTGTGGCTGTCACCATCACACGATTTTGTAAGATGAGACAGGAATATCAATTTCATGTGGGCGTCTTAAATTGACACCCAAACCACATATTATAGGTGACACTATAAATGCTGCTCAGGACTGATTTTTCTGAGCCACATACACCCCTGTGACTGAATTATATGTTTTTGCATCATATTATAGACACATGAGTATAGCTATCAAGTTCACAGAGGGGATATTTTGTGTTTAATTTATCTTTACATCTTCACCCCTTATAAAAATGACTTCAAACAATATACATAGAAAAAAAAAAAAACAACTTGTAGAACACCGTAAGCTCTACATTGAATCCTAACCAGGTCAATGTTGTATCCACATTTACTTAAAATATTGGTGGTCAAATATTGCATTTGCAGATGACAGCAATATAAAATGTAAAATGTCAATTAATCTGCTGGAAAATTGTGTGGAAAAATGTATACCATTCAAAGGTCTAATTCCAGTTTCCTAAACTAGAAGGTGGACCCAAGATTTACCATCTCTTAGTACGCAGTCTCAACCCTCCAACCTCCCACTGTCCTTCCCCACTCTATACAATGTCCCACACCATCCCCTTGCACTAGACAGCTCACATAGTCCTTAAAGTCTCTGAAAACCCTGTCTACCTTTTATGATGGCCAGTTCAAGGGGACCTTTCTTCTGGAAGTTCTCCTTGTCCAGCCAGCACAAGTAAGTTCCTTTATCCTTGGTGCTCACAAAACCTTGTCCATACACTGGACTGGCATTTGGCCTAGCGCTTAAGATGCTGGTTAACACACACACATCCCATGTCAGGGTGTCTGAGTTTGATGCACAGCTGTGGCTTCTGAATCCAGCTTCCTGCTAATGCAGACCCTGAGAGGCATTCTCTCTCTCTCTCTCTCTCCCCCTCCCTCCCTCCCTCTCTCTCTCTCTCCCTCTCCCTCTCGCTCTCGCTCTCCAGCTCACAACCTCTCAAATAAAATAAAAAGAAACAAACAAATAAATAAAAGATACATCTATCAAATTGGTAAAAATTGTTTTACAAACATTCACACAGTAGTATTATCCCTATTACACTGAGATGAAATTACATGTCTATAACTGTTTCCCCCTGCTTCTCTGAGGAGCAAGAAATAACACAGGTTTCATGTTTCCAGCTACACATCATGACTTTCATACCTCTAGGAACACAGCACACTACCCATAAAGGTCGATTTTTTTTGAAAATCTAGATTCATTTTTCTGTAATATCACACAATGAAACTGAATAGGAAGGAGCACAGCAACCCCAAAACTGACGACTTGGTAGAAAACAGCACAGAGAACTGAGCCCAGGGTGGACCCACACTCGACTCTGCATGTCTCTGCTCTGGCAGATTTTACAGAATGACTTTCCTCTGGAAGCTCCCAGTCATGCGATTTTACAGAAAATAGAAGCAATATTGGAGGCCAGACTTAAGCAGGACAAAGTGAATGAAATGCAGGTGGAACAGGAAAAAATCACCTTGAAGATGTGTTCAAAGATGATTTATTATCTGCAGAATTTTGAGCACAAGCGAATTCATAGCTCGAGTTTCCAGCCAGAATGGTGAGGAGGTGGAGAACATTTGTGTGAGCGGAAGCAGGATGTTACCAACATTGAAGCAGAAGGTGAATTCCATTGTCACCCACGGCCTGCCCCAGCTCCCTCTGTTCTGAGTCCTGGCCAGCCACGAGGAGCTCGGTCTTTCACTACTCTGCCCAGTTACAGGCTGTGTTCATTCTGCAGGCAATGTACAGTTTTCATCTACAGAGTTCAGATCCAACAGACAAAACTCTGTCCTACACAGGGTGACTTGGAATTAAATTCCTTATAGCAGAAGGAATAGTGCTGTCCTTGGATGTCTGTTGGGGGCCAACTGACAAACAAAAAGACGGATTGCACAAGTGGGACATTAGCCAATCTGTGGGTTTCTGCATGGGCAAGACGCAGACACCTGCTTGCTCTGCCAGCCCCACCCCCAGGCTGCTCCATATCTACAGTCCCATGTGGGGGGAAGCAGCTGCCCTCGAGCCTCAGGACAACCAGCTGGGTCTGTTCTCACAGGAGCTTCTGCACAGAGACTGGGTAAGTTACTGGGACAAGGAGAGGAGCCACAGGGCAGCAACTGAGCGAGGGGAGAGGCGAATCAGTGTCCAGGAGACTTGGCACACGTTGGGGATGGGAAGGGAATTGGATATATGACCCAGAGTGACAGCAGAGGGGCCTACAGCGTGAGCCACAAAGACTGTGTCATAACTAGGCCAGGATCAGCATGGTCACTTCTCTCTCTTCTTACAGGAAACATGGCTTCAAAGCTGGACAATTTCCAACTATGTCTCTTGCTGTTGCTGGGGATCTTAGGAACAGCTGTGTCATTCCAGGCCATCCCTCGTAATTTAACCCCAGCTCAGTGGTTTGCAATTCAGCACATAAAGATGGCCAGTAGCATTGCATGTGGCAGTGCAATGCGGGTAGTAAACAGTTACACAGGACACTGCAAAGGCAAGAACACTTTTCTTAATATAACTTTCAGCGATGCTGTGGATACTTGTGTTCACACCCCAAATATGCGCTGCCTGAGAAGCTCCAGGACAAATTGCCATCAGAGCTCACGCCGGGTACCGTTAACAGACTGTATCCTGACCAGAAATGCAAAGGACTACAGGAATTGCACATATAGAAAGTTAACAAAAAATAAATCCTATGTAATTGCTTGTGCCCACAAATCTCCGAAGGATTCTCCTGTATTCCCAATAGTTCCAGTTCACTTAGATGGGACAGTGTAGTTCCTGCACCACCCCTCATCTGCCAAGCTCCACGATAGCCCAGATCCCATCCCGCCACCCTGGGCAGCACCGTCTGTCCTCATCACCACTCCCCAACCCCCTTCAAGCTTTGCTGAGCTGAAATGCCTGTGGACTGTTCAATAAACTGTGTGGAATCATCTGGATCTTCTGTGTCTCTCTCTGTCACTCTGATGTCAGGCACAATCTGACCCAGAGACACTTGGGTTACTCTGCACTAGGAGTCTGGGGGACAGTGAGGTGCAAGAATGAGATTGTATGTCAGGAGGCAGCACAGACTTCTTCCTCTCCTGCCTGAAGCTAAGTGCAGGCTCCACTGATGGCTGCCTACTGACAAAGACCTTGTGCTGAGCAAACTGTACTCGGGCATCTCTGGACCCTCTTCATAACCAAGCCTTACTGGGCTTCAGAGTCCTTCCTCATAGAGTCCAGTGTGAATAGGAACCCTCCTAACTCAGTTTCTCCTGAATCTCTCACCCTTCATACCTGATCAAGTTTCTCTTCCCCACTTACTCCATGTGGATCACCCTGGGAACCTACATTTCATGTGTTGCACTAAAATAAATTTATCTTTTTGTGTTTTTTGACAGGCAGAGTGGACAGTGAGAGAGAGAGAGAGAGAGAGAGAGAGAGAGAGAAAGGTCTTCCTTTGCCGTTGGTTCACCCTCCAATGGCCGCCACGGCCGGCGCGCTATGGCCGGCACATTGAGCTGATCCAAAGCCAGGAGCCAGGTGCTTCTCCTGGTCTCCCATGCAGGTGCAGGGCCCAAGCACTTGGGCCATCCTCCACTGCACTCCTGGGCCACAGCAGAGAGCTGGCCTGGAAGAGGGGCAACCGGGACAGAATCTGGCGCCCTGACCGGGACTAGAACCCGGTGTGCCAGCGCCGCAAGGCGGAGGATTAGCCTAGTGAGCCGCGGCGCCGGCCGTAAAATAAATTTATCTTTTAATTCCACCTTTCCATTTTTTGAAGTATCTTCATGCAAGACGGCTTTCACTCCAGTCCCCAACAAGATGTCGGGCCTCTGAGGCCTCACTGGCACGGCTTTTACAATGCACATTTCCAGCAGTATGCTGGTCACCACCTAAGAAACGCCTATGTTCCACTCTCCCTAGCTTTTCCTGCTTTCTGACCCTTGCCAGAACTGCCCTTAGCATTCCACTTATGGGCTTGTGGATTTGCACAAGGACATGGGTTTGGGAAACCCCTGTGCTCTAAAGAATCCACTGACTTTAGGACATGCCATGAACTCATGCTTCCAACTATCCTGGAGTAACAGAAGGACAAGGTCGGGTGTCGCAAAGCTGGTCAATGTCCTGTGAAGAAATGGGAAGCTTCCGCCCCTCGGTTTCCAGATGCTATGTGCCTTCCCGCTCAGGGCTGCACCATCTCAGTCCCCAGACACCAGGGAGCAGTCACCCGCCTGCCCCAGCCCTCTCCACCACGTGTCCTCATCCACTCTCCTGTCACTGGTCCATCCGTTCATCCATCACCAGACGTCTATTGAGCAGATTCTGTGTTCCAGATGCAGTGCTAAGGGGTGATGATGCAAATGAGCAGACGTGTTCCTACTCTCCTGCTGCCACACTGTGGCTGTGATAAGAATAAAGACACAGGGTTGGTGCTGTGGGGCCAGCATCCCATATGGGCACTGGTTCAAGTCCTGGCTGCTCCATTTCCGATCCAACTCCCTGTTAATGGCCTGGAAAAGCAGTGGAATATGGTCCAAGTGCTTGGGCCCCCACACCCATGTGGGAGACCCAGAAGAAGCTCCTCGCTCCTGGCAACAGATCAGCCCAGCTCAGGTTATTGCAACCATTTACGGAGTGAACTAGTGCGTGGAAGATTCTCTCTCTCTCTCTCTCTCTCTCTCTCTCTCTCTCAAATAAATTTTTAAAATATTTTTTAAAAAGAAAAAAGATACAAAATTTTTTTAAGGAGACACGGGCCGGCGCCGCGGCTCACTAGGCTAATCTTCCACCTGCAGCGCCGGCACATTGGGTTCTAGTTCTGGTTGGGGCGCCGGTTCTATCCCGGTTGCCCCTCTTCCAGTCCAGCTCTCTATTGTGGCCCGGGAAGGCAGTGGAGGATGGCCCAAGTGCTTGGGCCCTGCACCCGCATGGGAGACCAGGAGAAGCACCTGGCTCCTGGCTTCAGATCGGCGCAGGGCGCCGGACACAGCACGCCAGCCATTTGGGGGGTGAAGCAACAAAAGGAAGACCTTTCTCCCTGTCTCTCTCTCTCACTGTCCACTCTGCCTGTCAAAAAAAAAAAATTTGTATTCACATTCAGGAGACAAATTACACACAGCAGTATAGCATAGACATGGGATGTGGCTCAGGAGTAACACTGCAATGTCCAAGAGGGGTTCACTCTAGGCAATGAAATGATGAGAAGCAGTGGTCATACAGACATTAGGGAGTGGGGGCAGAATTCACAGGCCCTAAAATAAATAAATAAAAAAAACTCAGAGAGCCCAACATGTAAATCGTAGAGCTTCACATGCCAGAGGGATTTACCCAGGATCAAAATGCAACAAGGAAAGAGTGGGCTCAGCAAGAACTTACATTTACATCATATCTTAAACCTTAAAAACATAAAACTTAAAAAGTAAAATTAGGCAGCTTAAAATGTTGAGGAGTTTGAATAAGAAGCAATTCATAGGGCCAGGCATTTGATGTAGTGGTTAAGATACCACTTGGGATGATCACATCCAATCTCAGAATGCCTGGGTTCATGACCAGTTCTGCTCTTGATTCCAGATTCCTGCTAATACTCACACTGGGAGACACTTGTGATGACTGAAGTAGTTTGGTTCAAGCTACAAACTTGGGACAGCTTGATTAAGTTCAGGCTCCTATTTTCAACCTGGCCCAGCCAGGTATTTGCGGAGTGAACCCATGGATGGAAAATCTCTCTCTCTCTATCTCTCTCTCTATATATATCTCTCTCTCTCTCCTCTCTCCCCCCCTCCACCCTCCTTCCTTCCCTCTCAGTCTTTAAAAATAAAAGAAGAGGGGCCGGCACTGTGGCGTAGTGGGTTAAAGCCTTGGCCTGTAATGCCAGCATCCCATACGGGTGCCAGTTCAAAACTCCGCTGCTGCACTTCCAATCCAGCTCTCTGCTAGTAGCCTGGGAAAGTGGTAGAAGATGGCCCAAGTCCTTGGGCCCCTGTACCCGCGTGGGAGACCTTGAAGAAGCTTCTAGCTCCTGGCTCCTGGCTTCGGATCGGCGCAGCTCCAACCATTGCAGCCATCTGGGGAGTGAACCAGCAGATGGAAGACCTCTCACTCTCTGCCTCTCCTTCTCTCTCTGGGTAACTCTGACTTTCAAGTAAATAAATAAATCTTTAAAAATAGAAAAGAATGGGCCGGCGCCGCAGCTCACTAGGCTACTCCTCCACCTTGCGGCGCCGGCACACCGGGTTCTAGTCCCGGTCAGAGCACCGATCCTGTCCCGGTTGCCCTTCTTCCAGGCCAGCTCTCTGCTGTGGCCCAGGAGTGCAGTGGAGGATGGCCCAAGTGCTTGGGCCCTGCACCCCATGGGAGACCAGGAGAAGCACCTGGCTCCTGCCATCGGATCAGCGCGGTGCGCCGGCCGCAGCGCACTACCGCGGCGGCCATTATTGGAGGGTGAACCAACAGCAAAAGGAAGACCTTTCTCTCTGTTTCTCTCTCACTGTCCACTCTGCCTGTCAAAAATAAAATAAAATAAAAAAGAAAATGTATTTAAAAACAGAAAAGAATGGCCGGCGCTGTGGCTCAATAGGCTAATCCTTTGCCTGTGGTGCCAGCACACTGGGTTCTAGTCCTGGTTGGGGCGCCGGATTCTGTCCCGGTTGCCCCTCTTCCAGGCCAGCTCTCTGCTGTGGCCTGGGAGTGCAGTGGAGGATGGCCCAAGTGCTTGGGCCCTGCACCCGCATGGGAGACCAGGAGAAGCACCTGGCTCCTGGCTTTGGATCAGCAGAATGCACTGGCCGCAATGCGCAGGCTGCAGCGGCCATTGGGGGGTGAACCAATGGACAAGGAAGACCTTTCTCTCTTTCGCTCTCTCTCTCTCTCTCTCACTGTCCACTCTGCCTGTCAAGAAAAAAAAAAAAAGAGAGAGAGAGAGAAAAGGAGAAAAGAGAAAGAATTATTTTATAAAAAGCAATTCATGAATTGGGATGCCCCAAACACTAAAGAGATTGAGTATTCCAAGGACAAAACATCAAAGACAAATAGTCATTGAGAAAATGTGGAAGCGAAATAGAGAGTATGTGATGGGTTGCAGTTACAAACTGCCTTAGCAAAAAGCGTCTAGGCATGCAATCCTATCATATACAAGCTGGCTACTCTGGATTGACTGAGGTTATGTTGTGCTTCTAACACAGCCTCTTATCAGAATGGACCCAAGCTAAGTTTCCCTTTCACTGGCTGTTTAAGACCAGCAAAAACTTAAAACAGCAAGGCTGTTTTTGAGGCCTAGTTGATCTTGTCTGCTCAGGAGTTATTTAGGCCAGCTGTGCATTTTAGCTTTGCTTTAAAAGTACTGATCAGGTCACCCTTATAACCACAATAAACGTGTTACATTTACAATGACAAGATGCTAGAAATGCTATAAAATATACGTGGAGTAATTTTACTGGAAGGTGTAGGATGCCACTTACGGATCAAGTGCCAGTGTCCTAGTCTAGAAACCGGGGTGGAGATGACCATTTCCTACTACGCAGTCCCTCCCCCCTCCTTGTTAAACTTCTTGTCTGCACAGGTGCAGCACTCGGGTGAGCACTCTTTTGACCCGGCAGGTCCTTTGGGAGTGCCTAACTTGGAAGGGAACAGAGGTGCAGCATCGTCGACTCTGCCCTCTGACTTTGGCCCCGAGAGCCCTGGGCCCTCAGAGATGGTGATTCCATTCCAGAACCACTCCAGGATGACTGAGGTATTGCTCTTGTTAGCACTACCACCGCAGTCACGTCTCAGCCTCTGCTCTGGAGATGCCGTAAATGTTTTTGCACCTCCAGATTTGTCTGCTGACTGGAGTATTGTAAACGCGTGGCGTATTTGGAAAACTGCAAAGCTCGACAGGATCCCCCAACTTGAGGTAAACTAAGGCATGGAATAACTGGCACCCTGGAGCAATAGGTTAATCCTCCGCTTGTGGCGCTGGCATCCCATATGGGCGCCAGTTCTAGTCCCGCTTGCTCCTCATCCAGTCCAGCTCTCTGCTGTGGCCCAGGAAGGCATTGGAGGATGGCTCAAGTGCTTGGGCCCCTGCACCCCCATGGGAGACCACGAAGAAGCTCCTGGCTGCTGGCTTCGGATCAGCACAGCTGATCACAAAAGTTGTATTTTAACTTGTAGTTAACTTATATATCTTTGTTTTCTTCTGTTTCTCTGAGGACCTAGAAATAATGTTTCATGTATGAAGCTACATGTCAATCCTGTTCTTGTAATGCCACAAAATGAAATTGAACAGTGGGGCTGGCCCTGTGGCACAGTAGGTTAATCCTCCGCCTGTGGCGCCAGCATCCCATATAGGTGCTGGTTCTAGTCCTATCTGCTCCTCTTCCAATCCAGCTCTCTGCTATGGCCTGGGAAAGCAGTGGAGGATGACCCAAGTGCTTGGACCTCTGCAGCGGCATGGGAGACCCAGAAGAAGCTCCTGGCTCCTGGCTTCGAATCAGCTCACTCTGGCCATCGCAGCCATTTGGGTAGTGAACCAGCAAATGGAAGACCTCTCTCTGTATCTACCTCTCTCTGTAACTCTGTCTTTAAAATAAATAAATCATAAATCTTGAAGAAAAAAAAAGAGGCCGGTGCCGTGGCTTAACAGGCTAATCCTCCGCCTTGCGGCGCCAGCACACCGGGTTCTAGTCCCGGTTGGGGTGCCAGATTCTGTCTCGGTTGCCCCTCTTCCAGGCCAGCTCTCTGCTATGGCCCGGGAGTGCAGTGGAGGATGGCCCAAGTGCTTGGGCCCTGCACCCGCATGGGAGACCAGGAGAAGCACCTGGCTCCTGGCGATGCGCTGACCACAGCGGCCACTGGAGGGTGAACCAACAGCAAAAAGGAAGACCTTTCTCTCTGTCTCTCTCTCTCTCTCACTATCCACTCTGCCTGTCAAAAAAAAAAGTGGATATCAACAAAGGCAATACATAATATATAATGAGTTTAAAGAATATTGTCCTTATAATTAGTATATTCCTCTGGGTGCCACAGTATAAAGGATCAGTATAAAGGATAAGGAAGCTACAATTAAATCCCAGTTTGTTCCTTAAATATATGCGTTTGGACAAGTGACTTCATCTCTCAGAGATGTTTTTGTGTTTTTAAAATGAAGATGATCTTGGCTTCCTCTTGGAATCAACAAAAGCATTAGATTATGCAGAATTCACAGATACAAGATACAACAGTAAGCATGCAGCAGGCATTCTATTCACTGACTCATTCATTCCTTCAATGAGCAGTTTTGAGTATTGTAAACACTATGAACATCAGTAAACAAAGAAAGGCAGATCCGATTTCTGATCTCATGGAGCTGACAGCCCAGCAGGGAACATATGCACGCATAAAATAATAACAAAATAAATATATAAATACACACAGGACAAGGACCATGACAGGGAGGAAAGTCGCTCTGAGAATGTAGTTCCCTGGGCCTGAGAGGGAAGGCTCTCTTGGGGCAGAGGGTAATGGGCCCAGGCATTTTTACCTTCTTCAAAGTTAGGAAACACAACTTCAGCCCTAGGCACCACTGACTGACACACTGTGGTCATTCAATTAATAATACTTCAGCCAGTGGGCACACACAGGACATGCAGCGTCCAAACGTCCATTCACGCTCTTCTGGTAACACCATCTTGACCCCATTCTTCCATTTGCACCTCTTCCCCTACCTCTGCAGGATGCTGACCACCTGCTTGCTAATCCAGCAGAAGCTGCTCCCTGATCATGAAAATGTAAGTGCTATCACAAGTCTTCCCAATTAGGCCAAAAAGACGGCCGGCTCCTAAGTCATACACAAACGAAGTAACACAGGCTCCCAGCCTGTCTCCCTCTTAGCCTGCGAGTGTGTGAAACCTTACCCACACCTGCCGCCCTGGGCAGGAAATACCTTGCTTCGGATTCTGACCGCATCACCCTCCCATCCCAGTCAGGGATCCCATGCATAATTTCCTGAATAAACTATTCTTACATGGAACTCCCTTCTTCATTCCTCAGAGGTCTTTCTGGGTTCAGCGTGCACTGCAGGCTCTGCCAACATTCAGACAACCTCCACTCCCCTCATATTTACCTTTCACTCCCTTCCTTGCCATTCAGCTCACCCAGTCCTGGCTTCTCCCTTACCAGGCATCCATTTCCCTCGCCTTCCTTTCTCTCTGTGGAGTTTTTCCCTCCAGTTGCTAATGAGGTTGTGGAGAAGAGAAGCCCTAAGGGGGTGCCCAGTGCATCCATACCCGATCCCAGCATTTCTCTGTCACTCCCCAGCTGAACCACCTTCGCCTATGCTGGCTGCAGATCTGAAGTGCTGAGTGGACACGCGGGGAGGAACTTCTGGAACTGCTCTTCCTCTCGGGATTCTACTCCTATGAACATACGATGGATGCCTCTAAGGAGCACTTGAAGTTTCGCAAGGAGCTTCTCAACCCAAAGCTGTAGGTCAGGAAAAACACAGGGGTCCTCCAGCACTGCTGCTTTTTAAAAAACAATAACTTGCAATTTGTTTTAGAATTCTCCTCAGTGTGAACATGAAACTGCCTTACTTTGTCCTTCCCAATGACTGTTTGTCTAAGACATAAAAATAATTGCTTTGCCTCTCCCTCAGTGTGTAAGGACCACAGCTTGACAGAATAACATATGCAAGTTTACTTATGAGTTCTCATTACCAGAAAACCGAACTATTCCTCTACTGGTGTGTGACAGTTTATGCCAACACAATGCTTTTTGTGGACCAGCTGTTCTGTGAGGCCGGCCTTAAGACTGCAGATCCAGCATCTCGGCACAAGGGCGTGAGCACATGAATTCTATGCTTGCGTCTGCACCCGCTGTGAAGGGATTCCAAGAAAGAAAGAGTACCAGGGGCGGGTCTGGACAGCCAGAGGGAGGATGAGAGGACGGCGGTGGCCCGCCATTCTGTCTCCACCGCTTCCCACCCTCTGAATTATTTCACCAGAAGCAGATATTGCCTACTCAGAAATACGGAGAGGTCTTAAAAACAAACAAAACGGCATCCTCACACTGCCCCGCAGTCCCCCTTACCCAGCCTGCTCAGGAAAACGCCCTGATGGCCAACAGACCGGGGAGTGAGAAAGTGCTGGTGGTGGAGGAAGAGGGAGCCGCCAGTGTGCACCGCCTGCTGGACGCCCTGGGAGAGAAGACCCCGGTCCAGCCCCGCGGCGACCAGAGTGGCACAGCAGGTGCTCATAGTCTGCCCTGTCCCAGCAGGGGGCTAAAACGCTCGAAGTGGTTACGCAGAGGCGACAATCCAAGTCAGCAGGACTGTGCCATGCCAATCAATCTTCGTGTTTGTCCTCTGTGGTTCTCATTTAGCTACGGGGAGAGAATTTTAAGTCGAGGTCCTCTCCCGCAATGACAGGTTTGGGCCCCGGAGGCGCGGCGCCCCCTGCCGGCCTCAGTGGCGGCGGCCGCGGGACCGGGCCCCAGCTTGCTACCCGGCTACTCGGGGGATGCTTGCCCCGACCCCACGCCCTCCGCTCCAGGCAGCTCTTTCCAGAGCAGTGCGGACAAGTCTGGGGCTCCAATCTAGAAAGGAAGCGGGAGGCCCTCCGCGTACTGGCTCCAGAACCCTCCACAGGCCCCGCAGGCACAGGGAATACCATCCCGCAACAGATGCTGCCCTATCCCACCACCGCCACGCACGCATGCACGCCCGCCCGCGCTCGTTCTCGCCCAGGAGGAAGGCGGGGAACTAGGGGACGGCGGGAACCAGCCCAGAGCACGCGTGGCAGCAGCCTGGTCCCGCGCCGCTCCTGCCCTCTGCTGGGAGGAAGGCGCAGTTACACATGGCGGTCTGCGACGGCCGCCGAGGGAGGCCTAGGCCTGTGGCGCTCAGCCTTGACGCAGGCGCCCTCGGCCACTGAGGAGACCGGGAAACCAGTGAGCCGAGGTCAGTTAGGGGTGCAGATTCCAGAAATGACGACGAGGGATTGGGTCGCAGGATTCTGTCATGTGAGAAGAGGAGGTGTCCGCATAGCCCAGGGATCCTGGCAAACAGCCAGTAAGGCTGGCTGGGACTGACATCTTATGAACATGTGTAGTGGCGGTGGCGTTTTGTAAAGTTGCTGCAAAGGTTAGGCAGAAATGTGTTACGGCATTCACGTCCTTCTTCATTAAGGGGGTTTAGAGCTATGAACATTCCTAAAGACGAGTTCCTTGTACTACAGCCATGCTGGGCCCTTGACCTGGGGCATCTTATTGAGGAAACATTTCTCGGGTACCTGGATGCTAAGCCCTGCTGGAGGTATATTGTCAGACAACGCAGACCAAAGGGGAAAATCCCCTCTTTCATGGGGCCTTTCTCCAGTGAAGGCGGACAGACAATATAATAGTTGTGCAAATTATACAGACTGCTAAGGTAATAAGCTATACCAGGAGAACATCGCAAGAAAGAAGCAGTGAGTGACATTATGAAATGGGATAGTCAAGGCAAGCATCCTTGATCTTGCGACAGCTAAGCAAAGACTAAGAGGTGGAATGGCCACTATCCTTGACATGGCTAGGAGCAAATGTCTCAAAGCAAGGCTCTGCCTGGGATCTTTCCAGAACAGCAAAGAAGCCAGATCCTAGAGAAGAGGGAGGAGAATGGGAGAGGCCTTGTCCTGAGAAGACGGCATTTAAGAGCAAGCGGACTTTTGTAGAGTTTTAGTTTTTATTCAGGGTGAAATGAGAAGCACTGCTGAGCAGGGTTGTGTGATCTGAGTTATGTTAAAGGATTTCCTAGGCTGCTGGGGACGGGGGTCAAGGGTAGAAGCAGAGGGTCTAGGCCCAAGGCTTTGACAGTAACCCCCTGGGGAGATCAGGCCTCTCAGAGTGAGTTTTAAAAGTGGAAAGAGCTGAATTCACTGACAGGCTGGAAGTGGGACAAAAGAAAAAGAGATGAATCGAGATTAATACCAAAGCCGTTAGCCTCAAGAGGGAAAAGAAGGGGTGAACATCTGGCTGATGTGGCTGCTTGGGACACCACAACCCATACTAAAGTGCCTGGCCTGGTTCAAGTCCCAGCTACTCTGCTTCTGATCCAGCTTCTTGCTGTGGCAAGAAGTGCCCATCCTGGCAGGCAGCAAGTGACGGCTCAAGTACTAGGGCCTCTACTATGCACGTTGGAGACCCAGATGGAGCTCTGGGTTCCTGACTTTGGTCTGGCCCAGCCCTCGCTGTTGCAGGCATTTGGGGAATGACTCATTAGATGCAAGATCCATATCTCTCTGTCTCTCTGTCTCTGTCTCTCTCCCTCCTCTTTCAAATAAAATGAAAATTAAATTTTTAAAGATTTATTTATTTATTTGAAAGGCAGAGTTACAGAGAAGCAGAGAGAGAGAGAGAGAAAGTCTTCCATCCTCTGGTTCATACCCCAAATGGCTGCAACAGCTGGAGCTGGGCCAATCCAAAGCCAGGAGCCAGGAGCTTCTTCCAGGTCTCTCAAGTGGGTGCAGGGGCCCAGGGTCTACTGCTTTCCCAGGCCATAGCAAAGAGCTGGATAGGAAGTAGAGCAGCCAGGACTCAAATCAGCACCCATATGGGATGCCAGCGCTGTAGGTAGTGGCTTTACCAGCTATGCCACAGCGCCAGCCCCCCAAATAAATATTTTTTTAAATTTTAAAAGAGAGAAGAGGACAGTGATGCCAATAGAGAAACAGTCTGAGGTAAAGAATAAAGGAGAAGGTAATTATTCCCATGTGCCATGTATTTCGAGTGTCTGTGAGACATCCAGGTGAAGACATCTAGCAAAGAGTTGGATGTACTTTCCCAAGAAGCAGGAGAGGGAGCTGGACTGGATATATAAGTTTATGAACTCATGGAATAGCAATGACATTTTAAAGCCATAATACTGGATAAGACCACCACAGCAGTGTGTATGTAGGTCAAGAAGATGACTGAGAGCTGAACCCTGGGATCTCCAAAATCAAGATGGGGGGGTGGTGTTACTTGTGGAGGATACTGGAAACAAAAGCCTTGAAAGATAAGGGAGGGGCCAGCGCTGTGGTGCAGTGGGTTAAAGCACTGGCCTGAAGCGCTGGCATTCCATATGGGCACCGGTTCCAGTCCCAGCTGCTTCTCTTCCGATCCAGCTCTCTGCTATGGCCTGGGAAAGCAGTACAAGATGGCCCAAGTCCTTGGGCCCCTGCACCCACATGAGAGACCTGGAAGAAGCTCCTGGCTCCTGGCTTCGGATCTGCGCAGCTGTGGACGTTGCGGTCATCTGGGGAGTGAACCAGCAGATGGAAGACCTCTCTGTCTCTACCTCTCTCTGTAACTCTTTCAAATAAATAAAATAACTCTTGGGGAGGGAGAGAGAGAGAAAGAGAGAGAGAGAGAGAGAGAGAGAGAGAGAGAGAGAGAGAGAGAGAGAGAGGAAGGGAGGAAGGGAGGAAGGGAAGGGAAAAGCCAGGAGGCAGAGACCTACCTACACTCAGTCTGCAGGTTACCTGCCTCTCATCTCTGTTCTTATCACAGAAACCACCTTCTCAGATCAGCATCATCAAGGAGGAGGAAGTGATCAGCTGTGCTTGATGTTGCTGAGTGTGGAAAATCAACCCTATCTCGGTGGGGCTTCTCACTTCCAATACAAGGACAGCTTCCATAGCCTCTTGACCCCCAGTGGATGGCGCTGAGGAGGCTGGGGAGTCCCGTGAGGAGATTCAGAGTTCTCAGCCTGGAAGCTTTGCACAGAAGGTGACTAGGAAGGGGGTCCACATTCAAGCCATATCTCCTGTCCTACAGAGGGAATGAAGAGGTGGAAAGCCAGCTATCTACCTGTGGCTCACTCCCTGTGGCTCAGCAGTAGCTCCCTCCCTAGACCTGAGACTTCACATGCTCTCCACTTCTGCTCCCCCTCCCCTGCACACTCACTTGCTTTGTCATGTCCTCCTTCCTCCCCCATGATACTCACCGACTGTGCACATCACCCTGCCAATCTTCAGTGTCGCACACAGACCCACCTCATTTTGTAAACAGCCACAGAGTTCTGCTGGAACCTTCTAGGTGAGGAGCCATGTGTCTAACTCCCACTTCTATGGCTAGCTTTCTGTGTCATGTAGGCCAATCACCCCACCACTCTGGACCTCGGTTTTGAAGTGAAGGGCTTGGAATAAAAGACCGCACTGTTCTTTCCAGCTTAGACTCTGTGTAGTTCTCTGAATCCCTGATTACTCCCATCCTTAGCTGTCTGCAGTTCAGCTATCTCTGATGAAATTTTTTAAAAAAATACCCTAACACTAATTAATCCCAAGAGGAAGCTTTGACAGGTGCTTTATAGCCTACAATATCTCAGCATCCAACATTTTCATGCCTTATGGTTTTGCAAGGAGTGTTGGAAACAAGCAAGAAAGCCTCTACCTCTTTGGTGCATCTGTTTCAGTAAGGCAATTGGGAGTGCGCCTCCCTTCAGGGCTGCCCAGTAGCTGACATTCTCCATCCTCATTTAGAGCTGAAAAGGTTTTCCTCTGTGCACATGACCCAGGGTGACCCACCCGCAGACTCCTGTCCCACCCTTGTGAGAGATTTAAGTGTTTCCCGGCTGGAAAAGAGAACATAAGCATCTTGTCTGAGATCACGCGGTTGCTGAATAGCAGAGCTGTGAGTCAAACTCTGATTTTTTTTTAAGTCCTTGCACTTTAGATAGGCAACTAAGCTTGGCCCTTTTAAGGGAAAGATATGAGGCAAGTAGAAGACTGAGTCAAAGGACGATACCCCACACAGGAAAATACCCTGGTTTTGGAGGAAAAATACACCTTGATGGTGTTAGGAAGCCAAGGATTTCTCTGAATAGAACCACAGGGAAAACCCCCACTATAAAAATGTCAGCAGGAATTACTGTTGTTGGGAGACAGAATGGCTCAAACTGAAATCTCTTGAGCTCAAATCGAGCTTCGTCTGGTACAGATAGGCCTGGATCTTTATCTAAGGGTTTTCTAGGCATTAGGCCTCCTGCACCTTAGCTCCATTCCACCTATACTATTAGTTAGCAGCGTTTCCTTTTTATCAACTCACATTTCCACAGTTTTGTTGAATGCAATAAAAAATATGAAACCACAGATTTGATGTATTATTCATTCACACTAAAATAAACACATCACAATGAGCACTTTAAATGTATATATGTAAGCTTCTTAACACCAATTCACTCACTTCCCCTTACCTACATACATTTCACTCTCTTACATTCAGCTTTATCTTGTACTTTAACTTGAAAAATTCCACCTGGAAAAATGCTTTCACAGAAAAATAAAGGACCCAAGGACAGTAGAAAAAAAATGAATCCCAAGGTTAAATATTTGATCATATTTTTCCATTCTGTTCAAAGCAGAGGTTCAACAACACAGGCTTATTTTCTCATCACTATGGAAATGTTCCTAATGACTTCCCCGAATTATTCCTAATATTTTTCATGGAGTTAACAAAAGAAATAATTTGTGTTACTTTTTGCTATGAGTCCTTACATAAGTAAATTAGTGTGTTAAAAGGCAATTCTTTCTGTCTCAGATTTACCAAGAGTCCCTGAGAAATGGAGGCCCATGACGAATTAACCCATCTTAAGTCAACCTAAATGAGACTTTGTGGAAAGAAATGAAATAACTGTTTTGTGACCTTAGCTTGCTATCTGCTCTCAGTCTGTAACAGAGCATGCAAAAATACGCCCTTTAAATGCCATTACCGACCTTTCCATTCAGTCTACTTGCCAAAAGTATCTCCAGGAATTTCAAGAGCACAAGTCACTCAAAACAACTGGTCTACAAGCATTTTGAAAATTTGTTTTAAACTACTGTTCCTGTGCTATTTTGTGATCCAGTGGGATTAGTTCACAATGTATATAGCACCACGCTCACATGCTAACAGTACATATTTGGCTTCGTAAGTCTTCATTTCTTTTTTAAGGGCCTGTCTTGACATTTATTCACTCAATGTTGTGCATTCCAAGTTTTACAGTGTACCTGCCCCTCCTCTAAGCACTGGAACACAAATGTGAATAAGGACAGTTTCTACCTTCCAGCGTTCTCATCAGAAGCCTGGCAGCTCACAAGAAGTTATGATACACAGTGATGTGTTAGTGGCATACAGCTTTTTGATACCAAAGTTCCATGACACCAAAAATGTTCCTGTAAGACTGTGAAGTTAGCACCTTCCCATTTCCTCTTCAATGATGTACAACGGGCAAGAGAGATCCCTAAGATGTCTCTAGTACAGCTTTCCATGCAGCAGCCTTCCCCCGGGAGAAGCCCTCTGCCCCACCTGCCATGTCTGTGGAAGGTGACCTGCTGGGAGCAGCCCTTCCTAAGTGATTGCCTCAGATGCTCTACTCCAGTCTGTCTTCAGGGACATCTAAGATCAGGAAGAAAAGGACTGCTTTATGTCCCGGATATAAACAGTGTCTGTATTCTTTGGGAGAAGGTGGTGTTGAGGACACTGATGCCTTGTCTTCCAAATGAGAGTACATGTCAACATTGGCTGAGAGTTGAGTTGATACTGGACTGAAGTAGAGCTTTGTTTGGCAGGAGTGTGGAGCCGGTTGTGGGCCTGTTAGTGGGCAGCAGGAAGATGACGACATTGATTGGAAAGAGGAATCAAAGAGCCAGGGCTCTCCTCTCGCTCTGCCTAAATCCAGATCCTGCTTTTCGCAAAAGCATGTCAGATACATGATCTTTGCAGCAGCCTGACTCCAAGCCATGAGTTACGGCGCAGGAGTGGTTCTACACACCTAATAAAACCAAATATATGCTGTTAGCATGGTTCTACGCTCCCTGGCCTTTGAAATGAATGATGGGAGTGAGTTTAACAAGTCCTTCCTGGATTGTGTGGTCCTTCTTGTCAATAACCAGATTGAAGACTTCCCCTCATCACCACTGGCCCGTCGGTGCTACTCCAAAGAGTCCAGAACTCACCGAGAAGGAACTGTTTTATAAATATGGTTTAAATGAATGTCTGCTGGTGGAATAATGTCCTGTCACAGAAATTCTTGGTTCTGACTTGTAGTGCTTGCTACAGTCATAAATTGTGAGACATCATGGGAACGTGATGTGATCCCACTGTACTTCCCTGAAATGTCATCAGCTCAGGAATTCTTTCCCCCCATCTCTTAAGACATCCAGTTCCACAATTTTCATGATCTGTGTTCAAAGTACCTCACACCCAACCTGCCACTCCCCACAAATACTTCTACCCTGATCATACTCATTTAGCCACCAATTTCTATATCTAATTATTCACACTGAGAAGCAAGCAAAGGCTAACTATCGCATGCTTGAATTTATAAAGTCTGAGTATTGGGCTGAGTACCCAAAACATTTTTGAAAGGTGAAAGAGTACTTAAAACAAGTCTTCAGGGTGGGCATTTGGCTCAATGGTTGAGCCACTGCTTGGGATGCCACATCACATGTTTCAGTGTCTGGTTCAAGTACTGGATTCTCTGCTTCCAATCCAGCTTCCTGCTAATGTACATCTTGGAGAGGCAGCAGATGGCAGCTCAACTACTTGGGTCCCTGTTATGCATGTCGGGAACCTGGATTGAGTTATAGGCTTCTGCCTTCAGCCTGGCCAAGTCCTGGCTGTTGCAGGCACCTGGGGAGTAAACCAGTGGATGGAAGACAATCTACCTGTCTGTCTATCTATCTCTCCCTTTCAACTAAAATGAAAATTAAATAATTATTAATTTAAAAACTCTCCCGTTGATTTTCATATTCACCCACTCATTTCAATTGTCTATAAAGAGCATAAAATATATATAAACAACATATCTCTTGAGCCAATCACACCTCTTCAGCCCCATAATGATTGGCCTGCATTCCTACATCCAGATTTCTCTATAGTCAATACGGTTCCTTTTTTACCTTTACCTCCTTATTTTACTCAGCTCCATCCTGGAACACTAAATCTGCCTTGGCTTAGTCATGCCAGCTGGCACCTGGCTCTTCCTGCTGATCATGACCCAGGCTTGTAAATCATGTTCAAGTTCCTCACTTGCTATTCCAGGGCCTTGGCACCCCAAGGTTATTCTCTATGCCATCAGACTGATTAGCTACCTGTTGTGAACCCTTCGCTTGCTCTGCCTTGCCCTGCCTGGAATGACATGGAAGGTCCTGACATCTGTGTCAGCCTTAGCTCATACTGCTCCATGTTGGCTGGCTCTTTACCCTCAGGCCCATCCCTTGGTGTAAACTGGTTTCTGTAAACTTGAGTAGATCAATGTTCCTGCTTGCGAGCAGTTTTTACTTCTCTAAAAGCTTTATGCTAAACATTTTGCAAATTTTACTTTATTACATCTACCCAATAACTTTACAGCATTTTACAGTTTAGAAGACTGAGTCGTAGCAAAGATGAGTAAATATCACAGGGTTAGCATCAGGACCTGTCCCAGACTAGGTTGTCCATAATCTAAACTCTTAACCAAACTTAGATAAAAATTTCAGAGATACAAGCCTGCAGGTCTCAATAAATGCCTTCTTTATGCTAAATTCATGATGACTCCAGGGCTGGTGCTGTGGCATACTGGATAAAACTGCCACCTGCGAGGGGCCGGTGCTTTGGTGTAGCAGGTAAAGTTGCCGCCTGCAGTGCCGGCATCCCATATAGCTGCTCCTCTTCCTCTTCCAATCCAGCTCTCTGCTGTGGCCTGGGAAAGCAGTGGAAGATGGCCCAAATCCTTGGGCCCCTGCACCCATGTGGGAGACCCAGAAGAAGCTCCTGGCTCCTGGCTTCGGATCGGCGCACCTCTACTCATTGCAGCCAATTGGGGAGTAAACCAGCGGATGGATGACTCTGACTCTCTCTCTCTCTCTCTCTCTCCCCACCCCCGCCTCTCCTTCTCTCTCTGTGTAACTCTTTCAAATAAATAAATAAATCTTAAAAGAAAAAAAAAAAAACTGCCACCTGTGGCACTGGCATCCCATATGGACACTGATTCAAGTCCCAGCTGCTCTACTTCCAATCCAGCTCTCTGCTATGGCCTGGGAAAGCAGTAGAAGATGGCCCAAGTGCTTGGGCCCCTGCACCCAATATAGGAGGCCCAGAAGAAGCTCCTGGCTCCTGACTTTAGACCGGCCCAACTCTAGCCATTGCGGTCACTTGGGGAGTGAACCAGTGGATGGAATACCTCTCTCCCTCTCTCCCTGTCTTTCTCTCTAACTCTGCCTTTCAAATAAATAAATAAATCTTTTTTAAAAAAATAAATAAATTTATGATGGTTCCACTTGCCTTGCAAGCAAATTTCCAGTTTCTTAGGAAGAGGTCCATTTACCAACCCTCCCCTGAAACTGTCCTCTTCAATTCCATCTGAGCATCTTTCCAACTTGTCAAAAGAAACAAAGAAATCATCACCAGCTCAGAGTACGAAAAGCTCTAGATCCAGATATCCTTTTGTTCAGTGATCCTGAATAGACATGTAGGCAGCCCTGACAAAAAAGAGCGCAAACCCAGTCACATTGCTGAGCCTGAGACCAGAAGATGTCAACACACCAAACATTTTTTGAGTTAAGATTAATTAGCTCCGTCTATTCATTGCAATTAAATTTGCCTGCACATGTTACTATGAAAACTCTTCATGCAATATATAACACAAGTGGTGTGCACTGTCACTGCCATTCCCACAGGTAGCTGCTGGATAGGGAAGATAGTGATGGCTGTGGTCTCTCATTGGCAGGTTAAAGGCAGACACTGTCAGATATCCCATAACTAAAAAATTCTCTTTTTTTTACTTAATAAATATAAATTTCTAATAATAATAATAAATATAAATTTCCCCCCATAACCTCCCTCCCACCCGCAACCATCCCATCTCCCACTCACTCTCCCATCCCATTCACATCAAGATTCATTTTCAATTATCTTTATATACAGAAGATCAATTTAGATCAAATAAGTAAAGATTTCAACAGTTTGCACCCACACAGAAATACAAAGTATAAAGTACTGTTTGAGGACTAGTTATACTGTTAATTCACATAAAGAAATCTCAAATGGTAGACATCAAAGTGGCTTTGAGCAACCGTGTGGCCAATGTCCTTAACAGATGTTTTTACCATGATAGAGAAAAGCTCTTCCTGGAACTGTATCTTACAATGTTCCTTGATTACAAATAATGACATATTGAGTATTAGCCAATAATTCAGTGCCAGCTGTGGCACTAATGTGGCACTTAAGCTAATGAAATAATAGAATGAATTGCATTTAGCAGTCTGTTGATTCTAAAGACAAAATCATGCTGAAAATCTAGGGTACTTTCCTTGCATGTGTTTGTATTAGTTCCTGTTTCAGGTAAACAGGTCCACAACCCAAGAGCTTTCCTGTCAATTAGGTCACTTGGATTTAATTTGGAGTAAATGAAGGACAGTTAAACATGTTCAGAGAAACCTTAAGAAGAAACAGTCAGAAAAATCACTTTGGGGATGTGCTTTGAAAACAACTTAAAGAAGAATGGGCAAGGATTTGGCAGAAGGTTGTCTGACTCATTTCTCAGTTCACTGTAACAAGTCTGATACTCATAAACATGAATGTTTCCAGGAGCCAAGCAAGTGTCAACACGGAGTAAATAGACATGATGATCATCACGAGGGAGGAGCAGATTCAGTGTATTTTTGCTTCATGTTATAAACTTTCTACCCAATGAGACTATAAACATCCCAAAAGAGTTACACTATGCCTGTCTAGTTTTCACCTTCTTGTCACCTATCAAAAATGCTTCTACACTATACATATGGATAACTGAGGAAACTGAGAATTCACAGAACAAGATGGCAAAGCAGGGCAGTATTAACTCTGCATTCAGCCCGATCCAGGTCAATATTAGTGTTCATATTACTATAAGGACATCAACAGTAACATGACTGCATTTTCAGACGACAAGAATATAGAAAGATAGTTAAAAAAAAAAAGTGGGTTAATTTTGTTGGATAATAAATACATCCAAAGGAATTTTATTAAAGATTTGTTTTATTTATTTGAAAGACAGAGTTATAGAGAGAGGTAGAGACAGAGAGAGAAGTCTTCCATCCGCTGGTTCACTCCCCAATTGGCTGCAATGGCCAGAGCTGCAACCATCCGAAGGCAGGAGCCAGGAGCTTCTTCTGGGTCTCCCACGTGGGTGCAGGGGCCCAAGGACTTGGGCCATCTTCTACTGCTTTCCCAGGCCATAGCAGAGAGCTGGATTGGAAGAGGAGCATCCGGGACTTGAACTGGCGCCCATATGGGATGCCACTGCTTCAGGCCAGAGCTTTAACTGGCTGCGCCACAGCACCAGCCCCTCCAAAGGAATTGAAATCAGCGTATGAGATACCTGCACTCTCATGTTTATAGCAGGTCAATTCACAACTACAAAGGTATAGAATCAACCTAGATGCTCATCAACTGATAATTGGATAAAGAAAATGTGGTATATTCACACAATGGAATATGACTCAGCCATAAGAAGAATGAAATCCTGACATCTGCAATGAAATGGATGGAACTAAGATCATTATGCTAAGTAAAATGAACCAGACCCAGAAAGACAAATGCCACATGTTTTCTCTTATTTGTGAGAGTTCATATAGAAAGTATAAAAATGTGTGGAAGTCGTATCATTTGGTATGTACTTATAAATACTGCTTCACTGAATAATACCACATACATGACAATATGCTCTTCTTTCCCATGTTATGATCACTGTCATAAATCCCTCACTTGGTGATGGTAATCTGTTTTCAAGAAAAAATAGTATATATGTGTATGTATATAATTGTCTAAAGATGAAGTGATTGTGGTAAGATGTTAAAAATTGTTAAATTTTTAAAATTAAAAAATAAATTTATTTTTAAAAAAGATTAGTTCAAGGGGCCAAAGCAGTGGTGTAGCTGCCACTTGCAGTGCCGGCATCCCATATGGGCATTGGTTCAAGTCCCAGCTGCTCTACTTCCGATCCAGCTCTTTGTTATAGCCTGGGAAAGGAGTGGAAAATGGCCCAAGTCCTTGGGCCCCTACACCTGCGTGGGAGACCCAGAAGAAGCTCCTGGGTCCTGGCTTCAGATCAGCACAGCTCCAGCCGTTGTGGCCAACTGGGGAGTGAACCAGTGGATGGAAGACCTCTTTCTCTCTCTGCCTCTCCTTCTGTGTGTAACTGCCTTTCAAATAAATAAATAAATCTTTTTAAAAAATTAGTTCAAGAGCCCAATTCCAGTTTTTCTCACCTAGAACTTAGAATGTCTCTTACTGCTCAAACCTTCCCTGCCTGCAATACACTTCCTACCTCTGTGCATTTTCCCATGCCAGCCTCTTTGCTCAGAAGACCCACCCCTTCCCAAACAACCTGGTTAACCCCAGGTCATCCTATAGTCCTTCTCAGATAGAGCTTCCTCCTGGAAGCCTTCCTAGAATCATCAGGCAAAGTAACTTCCTTCATCCCTCTGCGTCTATCAATCCACACTCATGCAAGAGTTATTGTTTCTATCACATGTTTGTTTCTCTGCTTTTCCATAAACTACTTGGGAAGCAAGACTGTGTTTCACGTATATTAATACATCCTATATCTACAGTTTCAGGAATAGAGTACACAATCCATAAATACCTGTTTTATAAAAATAAAATTCCTATTTTACATAATGAAATACAAGCATTGGGTTTATAAATGACCAATGTGAACAAATGCACAATGCTGAAAACCTAGAGTGGAGTGCTTTACGTGATAACAGATTCTCATCCCTTTACAGATTTTATAGAAAGTTGTGTGTGCGCGTGTGTGTATTTTCATATTGTGTTAGTTGACATGGAGTGGAAGCAATAATCAGATCAAAACCAAAGTCTAGAGGAAGTTAATCCAATGCAAGAGGACACAGGAAGGAACTCCAGGGGAACTAAACAACTGATTTAACCTTCTGCAGAATTTTGAATAAGAAATTCAAATTCTATAGCTTCCAACATACAGGGGTAATGAGATGGAGACTGTGTGACCAGGGATCCAGGGAAATTACTAAAAGCAAAAAGAAATCGCATTCCTCCTTTATGATCAGAGCAATCAGTTTTCCTTTAAGTAACATGGCCCTTTGGTGTGCTGGAGCAGGAGTAAAAAGAAGAAGATGGACCTGTCCTGCTGATTCACAGGAGATTTTATTGATGTCTAACACCTATAGTAACATCACGGCTTGGATAAAGTCTTTTCTACTGACTTCAAGATTGGAACAAAACGAAGATACTGCCTCCCAAAATACATTCTGTTCTTTCCCTGGCTTTAGCCCTTAACACAGAACTTGGAACACATAACCAAATCAGTAAAGAATCCCATTAAATCAGGAATGAAAAGCAACTTCCATGTCATACATAAATGTCTTCTCCTATTATATACCTTCTCTCTCTCTCTCCCCCTCCCTCCCTCCCTCCCACTCTTTCTTCCCCCTTTCTCTTTTCTCCTCTCTCTTCTTTCCCCATCCCTTTCTTATCACATTTGTTTTTCACTTCCTAGGCAGCTTCCCAGGTTAGATGGCTGTGCTATTTCTGGTGCTTCACAAAAATTCTTCCAAAAAGTTCCCTCTTCAGTCAGTCCTTGTTGCAAGGTAATACATTGGACATGGTATTTCTAAAGATACAAAGAAGTTGATGACAGATCCAAGTTTCTTTCTTGGGATTCCTCTCTTAAGTCTGGACTAGAAACCCCTGAACTTGTTGTTGGGCAATGGAGGCCCCTGACCAAGACCACTGTAATGAGATAACTTTAAGACTTTCTTCAGAGTCACCAATTGAGAGCAGAAAGACTTCTACATCTTTACTGTTATGGACATTCTGGTCCTTATGTCCAAGTCTCAGTCTCTTGAAAGAGATATGGGAGATTCCCAGTGGGTGTCTAACCCTTGGGCTTCTCTCCTAAGATCTTGCTGGTGCAGTAGCATTCACACTGAATCTCTAAAAGAGTTCCTATGTGAACATGATGCATGTTCTGAGGATGTCAAGGATCCATTTGTGCCATCCCATGCCAAGACTAGCAATGCTCTGTGGTGCTCCCTTGCCCTATATCTGTGGGAAGTCCTATCTGGACTTGCCCCAGCCTGACTTTTAAAAATGTATAATCCCTCTGGAATCAGCTTGCTCTCTTCAACACAGATTCCTGTTCAAGGAGACCAGATCCAACCAGCAATCTCTGCCCTGCAGCAGGATCTTTTCCCTTTTTTTATGTTTAACTGACATAAAAAAAACTACGTATATTTGGGACTATCACATGGTATAGAAACCAAATCAGAGTCAACACTACCTCCTCATATATTTATCACTTATTTATGGTGAAAATACTAAAAATACTTTCTTCTAGCTTTTTATAGAAAAATATACAGTACACTATATTTATCTATAGTAACCCTGCATAATAGAACACTAGAACTTCCCCTTCTCCTATAACTTAGTGTCTCTCAACTTTTCCCCATCTCTTTCACCCTTGCTCTCTCTAGCCTCTGATAACAGCCATTATACTCTTGATTTCTTTTTTGTTTGTTTGTTTATTTTAAATTGGTGTTTATTTTCCATCAACCTCATTTCCATTTTTGCTTCAGAGACCGTGAAGAGCAGCTTAAGACCACTCAGTGGTTGTTCCTACCCATCTGCCTGAGCGGCGGGAGCTGCAGACAAGTCTTCTGTGACGGGTTAGCACTCCCGTCTTCAGTAGGGAACTGCTGAATAGGCACAGAGAGCACATGCATGCCTTCAGATCAGTCTGCTACCTCAGGATGAGTAGCAGTAAACTTGGGAGCTAGGGTTCTCCTTTCACCTTGAAATTCCTCCCTGGTCACAGTTTTTTCAGCAGCACCTTGCTCTTCTTTTTTCAATTGCTTCAGGATCACTGTAAAGTATAGATCAGGCATGACCTCCCACGGTGTTCACGCAGATGGTCCCACGCACGCACAGAACCTCCCAGGCCAGCATCCACCACATGAGACCCACGGAGTGAGTTCCCTTGGTGTTGCATGGGACAGTGATGTCCACTTAGAACAGAGGTGAGTCTGTTACCCAGTGATTGTAGACAAGTTCACATAAGATGCCTCTATGAGAGGCTGGCGGTCAGCCTGGGACCAGTAATCACCAGAAGATGTGGATCCCAGAAGTTTGTCTGGATCTGGTTAGTTAAGGTTCCAGCTGTAAGGTGGCCACCTACAGGAGTAGCTCCAGTTGGAGCAGCAAACTTCAGCACAGTCCTCTGGCCAGTGTTCCTGGGGGATATCTCACTGGCATCAGCAGATTTTTCAATGACAGCAATGACAGGTCCTCTTCAGATTGATGATGTAGATGCCATCACTTTCCCTTCTGTAGATGTACTGTTCCATTTGGAAGTCAAGGTTGGTGCCTCCTAGGTGGGTTCCTGCTGCAAGGAATTTGAGAATATCCCCCTCCTTCATTTGCAGGACATCAAAGGCTCTGAACATTACTACAGCTTCCTTTCAAGTTACACCGGCAATCAAGAACAACACCATATAGATCCCTCACCAGGTAGCATACAAAGGCTGTATTCTCAACTTGTATGAGGCAGTGCTGGCATCCCATATGGGCGCCAGTTCAAGTCCCACCTGCTCCTCTTCTGATCCAGCTCCCTGCTGGTGTTCTGGGAAAGCAGTAGAAGATGGCCCAAGTGTGTAGGGCCCTGAACCTGTGTAGGAGACCCAGAAGAAGCTCCTGGTTCCTGGCTTCAGATTTGCTCAGCTCCAGCCATTGCAGCCATTTGGGGAGTAAACCAGCGGATGGAAGACCTCTCTGTCTCTCCTCCCCCCCAACTCTGCCTGTCAAGTAAATAAATAAATCTTTAAAAACAAAAAAAAACACTCGGGGCTGGCACCATGGCACAGTAGGTTAATCCTCTGCCTGCGCAGCCGGCATCCCATATGGGTGCCAGTTCGAGTCCTCGCTTCTATTCTTCCAATCTAGCTCTCTACTATGGCCTAGGAAAGCAGTAGAAAATGGCCCAAGTGCTTGGGCCCCTGCATCCACGTGGGATTCCGGGAAAAAGCTCCTGGCTCCTGGCTTCAGATCGGCGCAGCTCCAGCCACTGCGGCTAACTGGGGAGTGAACCAACAGATGGAAGATCCCTCTCTCTCTCTCTGCCTCTGGCTCTCCTTCTCTCTGTGTGTAACTCCAACTTTCAAATAAATAAATAAATCTTTAAAAATAAATAAATAAAATAACAAAACTTACATTAGAAGTTATCTTGTAGTGGGAGGAGGAAGGAAGGAAGGAAGGAAGGAAGGAAGGAGGTTGGGAAGGTGAGACAGAGGAAGAAAGCAAAGAAAAAAGAAAGAAAAGAAAGCAGTAGGAGACATAAGACCAGGAAGAAAAGGGGAAACTTCAGGATAATGTGTCACCCCGGTAGCCCAGCTAGAAGGGAAGGTATATAGTGAGTCTCACAGACAGTGGCAAATCAGAAGTGGTTACTTCAGCCAACAATAAATGCTTACAAAAACCCTAGTGAAGGCAAGGCACTCATAACACAGAGATAAAGTCAAAATGGAAACACAGAGAAACTAGAATGACTCAGAACTCCGAACAGGTCATGTTTGAAGGAGTCATTCACACACTCCCAAGGGGGGTGAAACTTGAGTCCTTCTCTTTTTCTCCTATCCTGGTGCAGGGGCATCATGTGCAGCTTCAGCATAGGCTTTTGGAGACTGAGCCCTAATGAAAGCATGTGAGATCTAGTGACTTTCTTGAAAAATTGCCTAGGAGGAAACATTTTACAAAGCACAGTGTGTGCCCAAAACTTGAATAGTGGCATTTGGGGCCATGACATGATCTCAGCCATATGAATAGCATTCTGAGGAAAGGAAAAGAAGCTATGGGTCTCAGTCCAAACCTTTGACCAACTGACTGTAGAATCTTGGCATATTCTCCCAATATTCTTTTTTTTTTTTTTTTTTTTTTTTGACAGGCAGAGTGGACAGTGAGAGAGACAGAGAGAAAGGTCTTCCTTTTGGCCGTTGGTTCACCCTCCAATGGCCGCTGCGGCCGGCACATCACGCTGATCCAAAGCTTGGAGCCAGGTGCTTCTCCTGGTCTCCCACGCAGGTGCAGGGCCCAAGGACTTGGGCCATCCTCCACTGCCTTCCCAGGCCATAGCAGAGAGCTGGCCTGGAAGAGGGGCAACTGGGATAGAATCCGACACCCCAACCGGGACTAGAACCTGGTGTGCCGGCGCCGCAAGGTGGAGGATTAGCCTGTTGAGCCACGGTGCCGGCCCCCAATACTCTTTTCATCTGGAAAATGTAAGGCTTGGATGAAACGTCCAGTGTGTGTGTATTTGCATGGTTTGAGTATGTGTATATGTGTATGTGTGTATAAATCCCACATTCATGATTACATGAAATAAAACCATTTTATATTCATGGTAGATTATAAAGTCTCTAGGTATAAAATATCTGTTACATATGTATGTAGAGTCTTCAATTATCACTTAATATTCAGAACTATCATTGCACTTAGGCAAGATAGAAGATTGGCAAAAAAAGAGTGAGAGATGAATTCAGCAGTAAGAACTTCTGAGGTCATGTAAGTCAGTGGACTTGTCAACAGCCTGGAGAGATACAACCAGTGAGTATTAATTTAATAGTCTCAGTCCTCAGATTTCTCTAGGGCAGGAAAGCTTTTGCTCCCTGCTCTCAACTGCCGTTAGACTAACAGAAAGCAAAAGGACAAAATGTCTTTAACTCTTAAGAGCACATACTGGCCGGCGCCGCGGCTCAATAGGCTAATCCTCCGCCTGCGGCGCCGGCACCCCAGGTTCTAGTCCCAGTCAGGGTGCCGGATTCTGTCCCAGTTGCCCCTCTTCCAGGCCAGCTCTCTGCTGTGGCCCGGGAGTGCAGTGGAGGATGGCCCAAGTGCTTGGGCCCTGCACCTGCATGGGAGACCAGGAGAAGCACCTGGCTCCTGCCTTCGGATCAGCACAGTGCTGCAGCGGCCATTGGAGGGTGAACCAACGGAAAAGGAAGAACTTTCTCTCTGTCTCTCTCACTGTCCACTCTGCCTGTAAAAAAAAAAAAAAAAAAAGCATATACTGGGTGAGGGTGATATATAGCTTGAAATCCCTCAACATCAATAATGGACTGAATGCTTATATCTCCCTAAAATCCATCCTAGTGAAATCCTAACCTCAATGTAATATATTAGGAGCTGGGACCTTTGAGGGGTAGTTAATCATTAGGGTGCAGCCCTCATGAATGAGAGCAGTGCTCTTATAAAAGAATCCCCAAGGAGCTCTGCAGTTCTCTCTCCGCCATTTGAGAGTGCAGAAGGCCCTCCGCAAACCTTAAGGCCCTTAAGGCCCTCACCAGAACCCAACCATGCTGCTACTCTGATCTCAGTCTTCCAGCCTCCAGAACTGTGAACAATAAATTGTTGTTGTTTCTAAGCCTCTAGTCTGTAGCACTTTGCTCTACCAGCCCAAACTGACTGATCCCATTCTTCAGTTACCTGCCTTGGGTTTTCTAAGAAGCCACAGAAATAAAGGAAGGTGTCTTTTTGACACTTTTTTTAATCCATTATTTTAATTTCAACACCCCAGTTATTCTAACTCATAAGTATTATCATGCCCGTATTCACAGAGGTAACAAAACAAAACAAAACAAAACTCTCATGTAGGCCAGGCATTTAGCCTAGCAGTTAAATTAAGATACCAATTAAGACACCCAACATCCCACATCAGAGTGTCTGGGTTTGATACCTGGCTCGAGGTCCTGACTCTAGTTTCCTGCTAATGTATACCCCAGGGGCAGTTGTGATGGCTCAAGTAATTTAGTTTCCTATCACCCATAATAGGAAACCTGGACTAAGTTCCTGAATCCCAGCTGCCAGCTTCAGCCCTGGCCTAGCCCAGCAACTGTGAGCATTCGATGAGTGATTTGATGGGAGCAGATGGGAGCTCTTTCTGTGGATCTCTCTGTCTCTCAAATAAATCAATAACCTCACGTATGCTCAGGATGCATGGCGACCAGCCATCATGCTTATTGTTTCTCTGTCTCTGGTATTGGCTAACTCGTGCACTCCTGGTATCTTCAAGAGGTAAGGCATCTTGTCTGAGTACCCATGCTGGCAAGTCACACAGTTCTGATTCCACCCTAGCCAGCTGTTTCACAAACTCACACGGTCTCCCTAAAAGCAAGTCTGACCCTGCAAACAAAAACTATGAGACAGGCAGTAGATCAACTGTGCACCTAGAAAATGTTTTTCAATGGTGGCATGATTTCGTTTCAGAGAAAGAATGTTCCTCATAAAGACTGGAGAACATCTAGGCATCTAAAAGTCAACACCTATTTTACTTAAAAGGAAAACCGTACTGACTCTTGTTAGGAAATGGCTGAATTTACCCAACAAAGAAATTACACAATCTGCATGAGAGGTATGAAACTCTGGGAAGTACTACTGCTTATGTCACTATTTCCTGAACATCGGTTTCTTTTGCTTTCATGAGTTTTCCCTTCTTATCTGCGTACTACCTGTGTTATTATCTATGTAACTTTTTCGTTAAACCAAAACTAACCTTATCCTAAGCTATAATATCCATGAAATCATAGATTTGATGTAGTAGTTCCATTATGTGACAGATTAAAGCAACACTTACAATGCTCTTTGGTGTACCCTCTAAAATCAGTTTACATGCCATCACTGGTTGCACACAACATTGAGGATCTATAAAAAGCAGTAACACATGAAAATATGTTCCCTGGAAGAACAGTGCTCCATGAGGGTAAAATAGGAACTCCAAGGAATAATAATCTGAATTTTTTACCAAAATTTTTCAAAAAAGACACCAACTCTGGCAAGCTTTGTGTACTGGCCATAACAGGTGTAAACTGAATTCTGGACAGGGAGGGTTATCAATTTTTTCTTCAGGCTGGATCAAAAAGCCCTTAAATCCATCCTCTCCTTGTCTTCACTCTGATCCCAAGAGGACTCTCTTCTGCAATGACTTAGAGTCCCCACCACCTTGATCCTGTATAGAAGCTTTGATTGGATGTCATGAATGGACTCATGCCCAGAAATAAGTATCTACCATTGGAATATACACTGGCCCCTGTGAATTTGATCAGCACAAGTCAGTTTCCCATGACTGATTATCCTCCTCACACTGACAAGCTGAGCTTCTAGAACTGCAAATTCAATACAAGATCCTAGGAAATAGGTAAGTAGCAAGGTTCCAATATCATGTAAGACCTTGTGGTAGGGGCCACCATTGTGGCACAGTGGGTTAAGCTGCTGCCTGCAATGCCGGCATCCCATATTGAGTCCCAGCAGCTTCCTGCTAATGTGCCTGGGAAAGCAGAAGATGGCCCGAGTGGTTGGGCCTTGCCACACACGTGGGATACCCAGATGGAGTTCCAGGATCCTAGCTTCAGCCTGGCCCAGCCCCAGCCATTATGGCCATTTGGGGAATGAACCAGCAAAAGGAAATTCTCTCACTCTATTTCTCTCTCCCTATCCCTCTCCTTCTTTCTCTGTAACTCTGCCTTTCAAAATAAATCTTTAAAAATATCCTGTAACAGCTAATTTTATATGTCAACTTGTCGGGGCCATGGGCTGTCCTGGTATTTGGCCAAACATTATTGTGGGGTTTTTTTTTAATTATATTAACATTTTAATTGATGGACTTTGAGTCAAGCAGACTGCCCTCCATAATTTAGTAGGCTTCATCCAATCTGATGGCCTGAACAGAAGCAAAGGCTAACCTTAATGCCAAGCAAGATGAATTCTCCAGATCTCCAGCAGATGGCATTTGCTTCTTGTTTTTCTTTTTAAAGATTTATTTATTTATTTGAAAGGCAGAGTTACAGAGAGGCAGAGGCAGAGAGAGAGCGAGAGAGAAAGGTCTTGCATCTACTGGTTCACTCCCCAAATGGCCGGAGCTGGGCCCATCTGAAGCCAGGAGCCAGAAGCTTCTTCAGGGTCTCCCAGGTAGGTGCAAGGGCCCAAGGACTTGGGTCATCCTCTGCTGCCTTCCCAGGCCATAGCAGAGAGCTGGATCAGAAGTGGAGCAGCCGGGACTCGAATTGGCGCCCATATGGTATGCCAGCCCTGAAGGCAGCGGCTTTACCTGCTACGCCCAGTGCTAGCCCCAGAAGATGGCATTTGGACTCAAACTGGAACACCACTTCCTGGTTCTCCAGTCTGGATGACTCACAGATTTTGGCCTTGTCACCTTTCATAATCACAAGTTAATTGCTTATGGTAAAGTACACACACACAATGGGAACTTCCAAAAGCTCATGTCAAGTAAAATTAAAACCAAGTTTATTGTAGTGCAAAAATATTTAGAGTCGGCCGGCACTGTGGCTCAGTAGGCTAATCCTCCACCTTGCTGTGCCGGCACACCGGGTTCTAGTCCTGGTCGGGGCACCGGATTCTGTCCTTGTTGTCCCTCTTCCAGGCCAGCTTTCTGCTGTGGCCCGGGAGTGCAGTGGAGGATGGCCCAAGCCCTTGCCCTGTACCCGCATGGGAGACCAGGAGAAGCACCTGGCTCCTGGCTTCAGATCAGCGCGGTGCGCCGGCCGCAGCGGCCATTGGAGGGTGAACCAACAGCAAAGGAAGACCTTTCTCTCTCTCTCTCTCTCTCTCTCTCTCTCTCTCTCACTGTCCACTCTGCCTGTCAAAAAAAATTAAAAAAAAAAAATTTAGAGTCCACATATATTTTTTCGTAACATGCATTTTCTATTAACTTTTAGAAGATCCTTTGTGTAAGACAGTTCTTTGGTTCCGTTACTCTGGAGAACCCAGTTCAGTGATACCTTTGAATTTGTAGTTCTACATTCAGTAACCGCTCACATCTCCAACTAACATCCTCCTCCCCCAGCTTTGCCTGAGGCCAGATAACCATGTTTGGACTTTTACTACCAAACAGTGGCAGGGCAGAAAAGCAGGGAAGGTATGAACTCCAAGGGCAGATCCTCTCACTAAGCATGCTGGTAGCTAAAACTAGAATACTACAAACATAAATATTTCCAAAACCCTAATGAAAACACTTATTTGTTCATATTACAGACAAATAGGATGAACTAAAGAATCAAAGTTTCATTGTTTTTGTAGAGAATACCATTTATATTAGTTTTTTGGTTTTTTTTTTGTTACTAGAGTGAAGTATGTAAACCAAGCTGCTTATGGAGAAAGAAGGTTTATTTTGGCTCATACTTTTGAAGGTTCACAGTCGGGCAAGTCCTGTTGGTTCAACGTCTGGTGATACCATTCTGGCAGAATCTGAGGCAGAGTGAACATCACATGGCAACTTGTAGAGCCACCAGGATGATTCTGCCCTAGGGGCCTCGTCCAATCCAATCACTTCCCAAAAGCCCACTTTCAGACATCATAACAGGATTAAGTTTCCACCCTCTTACCATTAACATAAGACAACAGTGTCCAAACATTAACACATGGGCTTTGGGGGACATTCGACAGTGACAGTAATACCCAAACTATAGCACTATTTAAATTGGGTTTTGATTGGCAACTAAATAGGAATGCAATCAAAAAATTGGCCAAAAGTAAACATAGTAGCTTACCTAGCTTTTTTTTTTTTTTTTTTTTTTTTTTTTTTTTTGACAGGCAGAGTGGATAGTGAGAGAGAGAGACAGAGAGAAAGATCTTCCTTTTCCATTGGTTCACCCCCCAATGGCCGCTGCGGCCGGCGCACTGAACTGATCCGAAGCCGGGAGCCAGGTGCTTCTCCTGGTCTCCCATGCGGGTGCAGGGCCCAAGGACCTGGGCCATCCTCCACTGCACTCCCGGGCCACAGCAGAGAGCTGGACTGGAAGAGGAGCAACCGGGACAGAATCCAGCGCCCCGACCAGGACTAGAACCTGGGGTGCCGGCGCCGCAGGCAGAGGATTAGCCTATTGAGCCACGGCGCTGGCCACCTAGCTTGTTCTAAAACAAATGTTTCACGGACAGGGATACTAGCAGGAGACCTTGAGCATGTCAAGGAAGAGAACCAGCAGAATGGAGACCCCTTTCCACCTCTCACATTCTAGAATATATATTTTCTTATGAAAACAACACTACTACCTGGACAATAAACCAGAGAATAATTACCTAAGTAGGTTATCCTGGATTATGGTTCCTGTTTTAGGGATGAAGAAACAGAAGTAAGAAGTGTAGGATTTATCCTAAACATACTATGCACTCCTCCTCCAAGAGGCATGGAAACACTCCAGCTTTTGAGGATTCTGCCACTACCATCTGCTAACCATCTGGGTCTCTGCTTGCTCAGCTTTAAAATGAGGGTAACAGCACATATCTTGTATGTTTGTTGTGAGAGTTATATGAGTCAATTAAAGTAAAATGCTTATCCTATAGGAGTTGCTTGAACATGAGAAGGTACAATTTGCTCCAAAGTTTTCTGTATGGGCTTAGAAACATAACCAGTTGTACTTAATTGTATTTCAGATTATCTAATACATACAAAGAAGGATCACTTTCATTCTCTCCAGGACTAAAAATCCAAAACTGAAATAAGAATGTTCACTTCTATATACAAGGATGTTACTGGGCTCTCATTGCAAGGAAAAACTACTTAGAGTTATTCTTCCTTAGGTCATATCACTGTACTTTGTAGTATACAGAATATAATATAGAAAGTATATCCACAAGGGATATGTTCCAAGACTCCCAGCGGATGCCTGAAACCACAGATAGTACCAAATCTGTCACTCAGTGCATTTTCCATCTTAACAATCACTTGTCCTTTGTGACCCTAACAGTTTAAGGTGCAACAGCACAATTACCATGAATTTCTCTTTCCTTCTTCAACATTTCATGGATAGATTTGCTCTTAAAAATCTTAGCAATCTCAGAATATAATTTTTTTTCTTATTAAGTCAATAGCCTCATCTTTTTACTTACATTAAGTACTTTACACCTTCTCTTTGGCATATGCATATTCCCAGCATCCATGCTCTTGTGCTTTGTGGCAGTGTTAGGTATATAAGGATTACCTGAAAACAAGCCCTATATACTGTGACAGTTGATTTGAAAACCAATCCAATTACTAAGTGACTAACAGCAGGTAGCGTATACAGTGTGGACAAAGGAATGATTTACATCTCATGCTACTCTGAACGGTGGCAACTTAAAACATAAATTGTTTTTCTTGAATTTTTCACTTAATATTTTCAGAACATAGTTGACCTATGGTAACTGAAAACATGTAAAGTGAAAACACAGATAAGTTTTCTGAAAAGCAATACTCTCCTGGGTTTCCTTGGGGCCAGTGACACACAGGTGCACCTGGCAGATTTGATGCTACAAACCTGTAGCTCCCATCCCCCGACACATGTGCAGGAGCATCAGTACCTCAGGTTCTAGCAGCATGAATAGTACATGACCATGAGCTTATCAACAGCTACATCCGTGGGGTTTGTTGTTGTCATTCTGTTCCAGGATATACATCACAGTTTGTTTATGTAAGGGGAAAGAACTGTGTGTCTCAAAAAGTGACTGGTTTGTTAAATTATTTAACAGTCATAGAATGGAATAATTTGCAGCCATTAATCAGAATGAGGTTTCCTAGTCACTGCCTACAGAGATGGCAGCCATTATGCCCGCCCTCAGACCCCTGGTGAAGCCCATGATCACCAAAAACTAATCCAAGAAGTTCACTGGCACCAATCAGACCAGTATGTCAATATTAAGAGTAATGCATGGGGCCGGCACTGTGGCATAGTGGGTAAAGCTGCCGCCTGCAGTGCCAGAATCCCATATGGGCACCAGTTCAAGTCCTGGCTGCTCTACTTCCCATCCAGCTCTCAGCTATGGCCTGGAAAAGCAATGGAAGATGGCCCAAGTCCTTGGGTCCCTGCATCCACATGGGAGACCCTGAAGAAGCTCCTGGATCCTGGCTTCAGATAGGTGCAATTCCAGCCATTGCAGCCAATTGGGGAGTGAACCAGCAGGTAGAAGACATCTCTCTCTCTCTCTCTCTCTCTCTCTCTCTCTCTCTCTCTGCCTCTCCTTCTCTCTCTGTGTAACTCTGACTTTCAAATAAATAAATCTATAAAACAAACAAAAAAAAGTAAAGCAAAAACCCAGAGATATTTACACAGGGTGAAGAGAAGATTCAAGGGCCAGATCTTGATGCCCAACATTGGTTATGGGGGCAAGAAGAAAACAAAGTACATGCTGCCCAGTGGCTTCTTGCAAAGTTTTAGTCCACACCATCAAGAAGCTGGAGGTGCTGCTAACGTGCAACAAATTTTACTGTGCAGGGATTGCTCACAGTGTTTCCTCCAAGAACCACAAAGCCTTCCTGCAAAGAACAGCCCAGATGACCATCAGAGTGACCAATCCCAATACCAGGCTCTGCAGTGAAGAAAAGGAATAAACAGCTCATGTGCACACTTCGTGTTTAAACAAAAGCCTTTAAAACTAAAAAACAAAACAAAACAAACAAAAATGAGTGGTAACCTTTGCCAAAACATTGTTTGTGGTACAAAATAAGGTATAAAATCCTGTGCAGAAGACATAAACTTTTTACTCTCTAGATACAGCTATCTGTGGAATAAAACGGAGAAGATACAAAGACACACCTGTATGTATGCTAGTGGGGGGGGGGGAGAAGAGGAGAGCGAGAGCAAGACAGAGAGAGAGAGAGAGAATGCAAATGCAAAGAAACTGAATATTTACTGCTTTTTGGAAAAACACTAGTGTCCAAAAAACAAAGATTAGAGGGAAACATCTCTGTGATTATAGAACAGAAAACCAACTCAAACTAAGTTACTCTTGCCTTACATCTACAACACAGATCACTTCTGTGATCCCAAAATGTGTAGGAATTCCTCCCCATCAGCAAGTAAGCAGTCAGTTCTGCAGCAGGCATCAGCTGGGTATCTTCCAGTTCAATTCATTTCTGACTCCATCTACCTGGAGATAGCATCAGATCCCACAGATTGACTGTTAGACTGGCCCCACTCACTTCCAATGCCAATCACAAGCCCCTGACTATAAACTAGAGTTCCCACAAGCTCCTCCTCTGGTTCACTTGATTGGCTTGAGCAATTCATAGGGATCAGGGAAGCTCTGATATTTACCTGTTCATTATAAAGATGTTACAGAGGATACAGATGAAGAATTGCACAGGGCACAGAACAAGGTATGGGGAAAGAGGTATGGAGATTCTATAACCTCTGGGCATGCCACTCTCCAGGGACCTCCACATTTCCAGCTATGCAGAAACTCTTAGAACCCTGTTCTTTGGTAGTTTTATGGAGACTTCATTGCATAGGCCTGATTGAAGTATAGACAGTCATGGCAAAAAAGGTAGGACCTACTGCTAACACACTGAGTTAGGAACCCAGTAAGGCCTATCCAGATTCTTCTTGGCCCCTCTGTATAAAGGGAATGTGTAGCATGTCCTTGCGGGTATAGGGCAGGACCCCTTCCAAGTGGGAGGCCTTGTGATTTACTGTCTGTGAAGGTAGGTCAGAGAGTTTCTTTATGGACAAAGGAAGAACAGAGTTTGTATGGTCCTCCATGGGGAAGAGAAAGTCTAGTTTCCATTGTCAGCTTTGGGGAGGGAGCTATATGAGCCAGGAACTGGGAAACACACACACACACACACACTTTAACTATATTCACCTCTTTAATGTTTGAGTTTATATCTCACTATATGCATGAACTATCTATCTGTACTCAAATGTAATCATTGGACACAGATTATTTCACACAACCCTTTCTCAGTCTGTTCCGAGGGTCCCTGGCAGAAAATTAATAGTAAGAACTAGTAAGATGAAACCTGAAATTATCAGAATGAGGCAGTGTAGATTCGACCTCAGGAGCAGAGACCAGGAGAACCTTTGCTTTTGGAGCACAAAAGCCAAGAGCTTCCCTGAAGATACTCTCTCACTCCTCCCCCTCATCCTTTTCTATCTCCACCCCAATATGGTGATTGGGGCTCATGGCACAAAATGAATGAATGCTCATTAGATTTGGTTGTTTTCTGGAGAAATGTGAATATCCCAAGGCAACAGCTATAATGGACTTGGGGACCAGCTGACCATGGGAGAATGAAAAACTTGTGCTTTAGAAGTTGATCCATTTGAGATACACATTTTAAATTTTTTTTTCTTTTTTTCTTTTTTTCTTTTTTTTGACAGGCAGAGTGGATAGTGTGAAAGAGAGAGAGACAGAGAGAAAGGTCTTCCTTTTTGCCATTGGTTCACCCTCCAATGGCCGCTGCGGCAGGCTCATCGCGCTGATCCGAAGCCAGGAGCCAGGTGCTTCTCCTGGTCTCCCATGGGGTGCAAGACCCAAGGACTTGGGCCATCCTCCACTGCCTTCCCGGGCCATAGCAGAGAGCTGGCCTGGAAGAGGGGCAACTGGGATAGAATCCGGCGCCCCAACCGGGACTAGAACCCGGTGTGCCGGCGCTGCAAGGCGGAGGATTAGCCTGTTAAGCCACGGCACCGGCCACATTTTAAATTTTTATAATTTATTTGAAAGGCATGAAGATAGAGACAGAGCTCCCATCTGCTGGTTCAGTCCCCAAATGTCTGCAACAGCCAGGACTGGGTTGGGACTAGAGTCAGAAGCCCAGAACCCAAGCCAGGTCTCCCACTTGGGTAACAAGAATCCAGTCACTTGAATCATCACTGCTGCCTCGCAGGGTGTGCACTGACAGGAAGCTGGAGTCGGCAGCTGGAATTTGAATCAAACCCCAGTACTCCAATGTCCCACACATGGGTTTCTTAACTGCTAGGCTAAATACTCGCCTCTGAGATACACATTTCTGTCTTGGAGTTTATTTCTCTGTTTTTCATCTTAGGGTTCAAGAAAAGTGATGGAGGAGGGAGTGGCTTTTAGAGGCTCAGCCTTGCTAAGTAGAGCCAAGAGGAAATGTTCTGGTGACATCTCCTGTCCCTGAAAACCACTCTCCTGTGTTGCTCATCACCCTACAGTGCTGGCTGCGACCACTGGGAATCCTGCACCCCAGGAAGTGGAAGTCATGAAGGTTACTGTAGAAGTCCTGCATCTGGGAGAAACCAGTCCTACCTAGCAGCAGAAAAGCAAGAGATAGGTCCACACCAAAACCATGTTTTCTGGGAAAGCCATGAAGTGGGAACCAGTCACTTTCCTGGGGGGCACAGTATCTCCCTCCCCTCCGGTCAAGAAATGTAGTAGGGAGGCAGGTGTTGGGGTGCAGGTTAAGCTACTGCCTGCAATGCCAGCATCCCATATTGGGGTACCAGTTAGAGTCCCAGCCACTCTGCTTCCAATCCAGCTCTCTAATGCTCCCAGGAAAGCAGCAGAGGATGACCCAAGTGCTTGGGCTCCTGCCACCCACATGGAATACCAGATGGAGTTCCAGGATCCTCACTTCAGTCTGGCCAAGCCCTGGCTCTTTGCCACCATCTGGGGAGTGCAGAGCAGATGGAAGATCTCTCCCTCCCTCCCTCTCTCTCTCTCATACACACACACACATACACAGTCATTCTGATTTACAAATAAGTTTTTTAAATCTTAGAGAGAGAGAAGAAATGTATATAAATTCTCTCCACTTTTTCTACATCCCCTTTCTGCACCATCCATCCCGGGAACTCATTTGGCCTTGCCCTCTTCTACTTGGCCCACCCCCTTCTTTTTCTTCTCTGGGCTTCTGCCTTGATTCCTATCCTTCTCCCTGACTCAACACATGCCCAATTTAAGATTTGTTAAAGGGACTCAGGTGAAGGGAGCTGCCTGTCCCTCAAGGAAAGGGCAACTTCCTCTCTCTCTCTCTTTCTCTTTTTCTCTCTTTCTTCTGAGGTAAAATTACAGACAGGGAAAGGGAGAGACAGAAAGGTCTTCCTCCACTGGTTCATTCCCAGATGGCCGCAACGGCCTGAGCTGTGGAAAAGGACAACTTCTTCTAGACTTGGCATAAGAGATCCCTTCTGCTCCCAAAGCATCTTTGATCCTCACCTAATTGCTCACTAATAATTATCATAATTTACATTTGTAAAGTGATTTAGGGGTTGCAAAGCTTTTCTTCCCATCTGATTCCTCTTGTAACCTTGTGAGCTAAAGCAAATATTGTCACATTCCCACTTTTAAAAATAGACTCAGAGTTTTAATGAGTTGTCCAAAGTCAGACATCTAATAAGCAAGAGGCCAAGAATAATGATGAATCCTTCAAATTGCCCATAGAATGAAGTCCTCCACCAATAAAAACCTACTTTATGCTGCAAACTAAGAAATCACAGCCACCTCTTCCACTCAAACTCACACCACCTTATTCGTAAATTCCTCATTCAGCCCCTTGCCTGTTCCTGCCTTCCCACTCCTCACCAGGACCACAGAATGATCACCACAGCTACTTCCAACACTCCTGCAAAAGTCCTCCCATTGGCAGTCTTGATCCCCTGTATGTACACTCTCTTACTCAGCCCTGAGCTGGGGATCCCGCAGAATCAGGGCTGGAGATTCTACAGACTGGTGTTGACAACTTCCTCCCAAGAAGTGACTGTTTTAGTACCCAGCAGTCCACAGGGGCAGGACAGGGTAGGGCTGAGTAAATTGGGCACTGCCCCATTATCTTCCGAGGAAAAAGGTTGAGCGTTTCCATCCTGACACTCTCAGAGGACCTCAAGCAATAGCTGGGTTCTCTGGACAGTGGGAGCTCAGCAGTTCTTGGGGAAATCAGGCCCATGCATGGTGTGGCAGGTAGAGACAAGTAAATGGAAGGTAGCCCCAACTCCTAGGCTTTCCAAATAACTCTGTCTGCCCCCAAGCCTATTTTCCCCCCACAGGTCATAAGAGGAAGAGGTGCTATGCTGTTGCCTTTTATCCAGAAAAGCCGTGTCTAAAAAGGAATGGAATCTAACTGGAATGCACAAATCCGTTGGCCAAGGCAACCCAGCCAACCTGAGCAATAAGCCAGCCACCACCCTGTCTCCCCAGTCCAGTCCTCGGACCCTATATGCAATGTTAGGACTCTAAACTGAAGAGCATGGATGTCAAAGGGCCTGGGGAAAAGAATATGCACAGCTTTCTAGAAAGAAAGGGTTCACTCAGAGGTCAGCTAGGAGGGGAAGAAAGCCTGAGGGGCACTTACCTAGGGAGACAAAGAGCAAGAGGTGACATCTGAGGATAAGACATGTGCTGATTGTGTGGGCACCTCCCTCTCACTGTAAGGCTCTCCCAGCTTCCACAAAGAAAAACTCTGACTCCCAGACACACCCTTCCTCTACCCTAAAGCCAGAGCTCTGGTCTCAAGGTCTCTGGCCACAGTCCACACTCTGGAACACCTCTCCAAACCCTTCGCTAGTCTAATGCACTGTAGCCTGGGTTACCCACACAGGTGAGGCCAGCCTTTGTTTTTCCGTTAGTTCTTTCACCCTACCCACTCACCCCTGCCCACCTCTCTCCTTCAGGATTCAGAGCTTCTCTTATCATTCAGAACCCACTCTGATCTTTCACAGGCCAATAGAAAGGCATCAGGATTCCTAATGTGGAAAAACTGATGTGAAAGCTACATGTTCAGTTAGGATGCCCATCTTTTTTAATGTTTTATTATACTTTCACCTTTTCAGTTAACAGAAGCACTTGAAAGCTTCTCTTCAGCATATATGTTTTGTTTTATTTTCTTTAAGACTTATTTATTTGAAAGGCAGAGTTACAGAGAGAGAAGGAAAGAGAGAGAGAGAGAGAATTACCATCCACTGGTTCACCCCCCAAATGGCCACAACAGCCAGGGCTGGGTCAAAGCCAGGTCAAAGCCAGGTGCCTTCAGGTCTCCATCCAGGTCTCCCACGTGAGGGCAGGGGCCCCCGTGCTTGCACCATCTTCTGCTTTCCCAGGTGCATTAGCAGGGAGCTGAACAGGAAGTGGAGCAGCCAGGACTCAAACCAGCATTCATATGGGATGCCAGCATTGCAGGTGGCCACTTAGCCCAGTGTACCACAACACTGGCTGCACGATGCACATTTTAGTAAATCTACTGGATGGAATGAATGGAGATGCCAGGCATCTCATTCATCTAGGTCCTTGCAACATGATAGGGTGACAACAAACCTTCTCCTATTATGGAGTTCTCCAGAGTCTACCAGATGCCTGTTCGGTGTCTACGCGGATCTTCTCTATCACAGTGACACCTACTCAGTGTCCACATGATTCTTCACAGTAGGGAGAGCCTTCTCACATGCTCACCTGAATGCCTTTGGAGCCAGTCAAGTCACTGCAGTTGTGATGCTGTTATGCTTTCCATTTTCAGGGAAGCTGTAATATAAAAACAAACTATGTGTTGACCCTTCTTAGTGTCGTAAAGTTTTCCTTCTAAGAGCCTTTCTTTTAACTTTAGGTTCCTTTAGGTTTATAATTCCAAAGTTATCGGTCATATCTGATGACCTCTCGCTCTTCTGAATGGTCCTTTCACCTCACCAGGAGTCCCTTGCCAGATGCCATGGGAAAAAAAGGGGTCATGTAGGCACTGCCTGTCTTGTGCTCTGTGGCTCCAAATGCCAGTCTTTCCCACCGAAGAAGTAACCTCTGCCTTCTGTAAGGGGCCCAGGGGTCACTGAGATTCTGCACAGTGCTAAAGGGGCCTGGGGAGCGTAGTTCTGCTTGCAAGTCACTACCATGGAGGAGTTTATGGCCAATGTGGTATGATTTTCCGATGTCTATCCCCAGGGAGTGAAGAGATAAATATGTGTCTCTATACAGAACTTAAAAACCAGAGTCCAAGGAAAGAAACTCAATATATGAAAACTTTTTTTGAAGTCAGGCTGGAGAATAATTAAGCGACTTTCGGCAACTCCTTAGAGGCCTATGCTGAACCACGGACAGCTACCTCAAGGCCTTGCTCCAGCATTGCCGGCCAGCTTGCTCTTCCAGGGAAAATATTATTTTTTCCTTCCAGACTCAGTTTGGTATCATCCATAGGAAGCCTTTCTTGTCCTCTGGCACCCAATTCTCACACCTGAAATTAGGCTCACATCTTCCCTACTCACCTATATATTACACCTATCTGACTCCAGGCGTGTTTCTTCCCAGGAGACAGCTCAAAAAGGGTGCAATTTATATTGGTCTTTGTTGTCTGTACCTAGAATGTTATCTGTTATACGGAAGGGACCTCATAAATGACTATAGAATAATGAAATTTGCATCAAGACACCAAAGCACATGAATATCACTTTGTTTCTTGACATATTGGACCTATTTGCATTGCCATCTGCTATATGTAGAGCATGAGTTTCACTGCAATCCCTATATTTTATTAAGAGGAAAGTATCCTCTGTTTTAATGTGTATTTCTTTCCTAGTAAGGTTTCTTAGTTTTCCAAGTGTTGATTTTAATAATTATGATCTTATATTGTGAATTATCTCTTTATATTTCAATAATCATTTTCTGACAACTTGCCCGAGCTGTAGTCAGATTTCTTTCTCCTTATGTGAGAGGCCATGGGCCCAACTTTGTAATTGGATGAAGGACTTTTCTCCTAACTTATATAGAATCACATCATTATTCCACAGAAGGACAGCTTGCATCCTAAATTTGCTTACAGGGCCTAAGACAGTTAAGATTCTCTTCAATACAGACTCCATGATCTTGGGAACAACTACAGATAAGAAATAGTCCGGTAGTTCTTAGATACCTAAAATTCCTGGAAAACTACAGGTGTGGGGCCTGTACTGTGGTGTAGTAGGCCAAGCCTCTACCTGCAGCGCCGGTATCCCATATGGTTACTGGTTCATGTCCTGGCTGCTCCATTTCCTATCCAGCTCTCTGCTATGGCCTAGGAAAGCAGTAGAAGATGGCCCAAGTGCTTGAGCCCCTGCACCCACATGGGAGACCTGGAAGAAGCGCCTGGCTCCTGGCTTCAGATCGGCTTCGGATCCAGCTGTTGTGGCCAACTCGGAGTGAAACAGCAGATAGAAGACCTCTGTCTCTCTCCTTCTATGTGTGTGTAATTGCCTCTCAAATAAATTTAAAAAAAAAAAAAAGAAAAATATAGATCCGTAAAAATTATCCTTCCCACCTATTTCTTGACATTTGCCTAGTCTGTTCTCTAGAACTTCTCCCCTTAGACCACTAGGTGGAGGAAAAGTAGGAGTAGGAAGCAAGCAGTATTGACAGAGCCCAACACAAGGACTACTAAGACAGCTTTGCCATTAGTTAAGTTGCTGTTTTTTTTTGTTTGTTTGTTTGTTTGTTTGTTTTTTGACAGGCAGAGTGGACAGTGAGAGAGAGACAGAGAGAAAGGTCTTCCTTTTGCCATTGGTTCACCCTCCAATGGCCGCCGCGGTAGTGCACTGCGGCTGGCGCACCGCGCTGATCCGATGGCAGGAGCCAGGTGCTTATACTGGTCTTCCGTGGGGTGCAGGGCCCAAGCACTTGGGCCATCCTCCACTGCACTCCCTGGCCACAGCAGAGAGCTGGCCTGGAAGAGGGGCAACCGGGACAGGATCGGTGCCCCAACAGGGACTAGAACCTGGTGTGCCGGCGCCGCAAGGCAGAGGATTAGCCTAGTGAGCCACGGCGCCGGCCAAAGTTGCTGTCTTGATATTAATGGCCAAAGTCTCTTTTTCCAAGAAGAGTGAATGAACTATCTTTTTTTTAGATTTATTTTTAATTTATTTGAAAGGCAGGGTTATAGAGAGAAGGGGGTAGATTATGACCTGGTCAAATTGATTAAATCCAAATTGTTAGCTTATTCTATCCTGCTGAGCTTTTGCAAGCATGAAAAACAGTAAGTTAGCACTTTCCCAACAAATACTAAGCATGATAAGTCAACAAGGACTTGTGTTCAGAGTTTCAGATACCCTAAGGACATCACTGATCCATAAGGAGACTAGTGTGGAGGGTTTTGTTTCATGTTATTGAATAATAATGTGGATTAAAGACCAAAACAAATAAATTTCAGCTTTTGAGATGTTGTATTACTGAAGGAAAGGAATAATTCCAACTAGTCCATTGTCAGATTAAGGAAGCTGTGTCAGCCATTTGACAGGAAAGACATTCACTAGCATTACCTTACTGTCCTGCTCCTTACTTCTCTCTCTTCAATGCTCAGTTTTGTTTGGCTCCAAAGCATCCTATCTTCAGGTCTGTTTTGGAAATAAGAAAAGCATTCAAAATGAAAACTAAAATGTGGGGCATTTGGAACAACGGTTAAGCCACAATTGGGACACATGTATCTCATAGCAGAGTGTCTGGGTTCAAGTCCCAGGCTTCACTCTCCATTCCAGCTTGCTGTTGTGTATACCCTAGAGGCCAACAGGCAAAAGCTCAAGTGGTTGGATTCCTGACAACTATGTGGAATATCTGGATTGAGTGCCAGCTCCTGACTTCAACCCAGGACAGCCCTGGCTGATCAGTGCATTTGGATAAAGAACTATCAGATGAGAACTCTCTCCCCCAATCTCTTTCTTCTTCCTCTGTCTCCCTCTCTCTCCCACCTCATCCCATCTCTCTGCCTCTCTAATAAATAAATAAAATGTGACTTCAAATTCCAAAAACACATATAACAGTAGCATAAACTTACCAAGTATTGACTTTGAGTTGGGCATTATCTCATTTAATATTCATTCCAACTACTTGGTGAAGCAGCAATTATTATTATTATTACTTCTCTGGAATTTAACTTTAGAGGTCAGCACAGTGGAGCAGCGGGTAAAGACACCACTTGTGACATCAGTATCCCATAAGTTCCAGTCCTGGTTGCTCCACTTCCAGTACAGCTCCCTGCTAATGTCCTGGAAAAAGCAGCAGAGGATGGCCCAAGTACTGGGCCCCTGCACCAAGTGGGGAACCTGGAAGGCATTCCTGGCTCCCGCCTGTCCCAACCCTGGCCATTGCAGCCATCTGGGAAGTGATCCAGTGCCTTAGACTATGAGACTTGAGAAGCCAGGCATTTTATTTCTATGTTCTACTACTTCTCTAGTAGAACACAGAGCTGATGTATAGGGATATTTTTATCCTGCCAATAAAAGTACCACAAAAGATGAAACCAAGTGTGGCAGCAGAACCAAACTCAAAGAGGAAAAAGGCACACCAAAAGAAAGGTAAGCCTGAACAGGAGGAGAATAATGAATAAGGTATTTACACAACTGTCCCAAATACCTGAAGCCTACTTCTAAAGCATTTCGATTATAAAGGAGAGGTCTCCTCTATTGGAATCAAATCTTGTTAACCTAACAAATCAGACATTTAATTCTTCAGCTGACACAGTTCCCCATGGTACTCCATAATTATCATATTTGGACTCTTGCCATGACAGCAAAGGAAGAACTTCTACCCATTCTGTCACTAGACTTCTATCCCAGCAGAGTAAGGATGGACCATGGTTAACTGAAGTGTTTGCTACAGGTATCAAGAGTTTATGGCACAGTAAGCTTCTTTCTTTTCTTTCTTTTTCTTTCTTTCTCTCTCTCTCTCTCTCTCTTTCTTTCTTTCTATCAGGCAGAGTGGACAGTGAGAGAGAGAGACAGAGAGAAAGGTCTTCCTTTGCCGTTGGTTCACCCTCCAATGGCTGCCACGGCCGGCGCGCTGCGGCCAGCGCACTGCGCTGATCCGAAGCCAGGAGCCAGGTGCTTATCCTGGTCTCCCATGGGGTGCAGGGCCCAAGGACTTGGGCCATCCTCCACTGCACTCCCTGGCCACAGCAGAGAGCTGGCCTGGAAGACGGGCAACCGGGACAGAATCCAGCGCCCCGACTGGGACTAGAACCCGGTGTGCCGGCGCCGCTAGGCAGAGGATTAGCCTGTTACATGCTAACACCTCCAAACACTTAGCATAAAGTTAACTAACTTGTGCCCCAAGCACCAACAATATGGGGTATAGCATATTGTGTAAAAATGAAATCAGTGTTAAACTAGCTGTCACCTAACGATTTGTGATCTTGGGGGCCGGCACTGTGGCACAGCGGGTTAAAGCCCTGGCCTGAAGCGCCGGCATCCCATATGGGCCCCAGTTCTAGTCCCGGCTGTTCCTCTTCTGATCCAGCTCTCTGCTATGGCCTGGGAAAGCAGTAGAAGATGGCCCAAGTCCTTGGGCTCTTGAACCCCTGTGGTAGACCCGGAAGAAGCTCCTGGCTGCTGGCTTCAGATCGGTGCAGCTCTGGCTGTTGTGGTCGTCTGGGGAGTGAACCAGTGGATGGAAGACCTCTCTCTCAGCCTCTACCTCTCTCTGTAACTCTTTCAAATAAATAAAATAAACCTTTAAAAAAACCTGTGATCTTGCACATATTTAACCATCAGAAGTCTCACTTTCCTCAAGTGCAAAATGGGGCTGACAACAGGATATGCCTTGGTAGGAACTAGATTACGTAGAAGGATTTTCTTAATTTTGAAAATTTATTTTTAAACAGAGAGAATCTCCTGTTGATTCACTTCTCAAACCCCAGCAACAGAAGGGGTGAAGCCAAGCCTAAGTCAGGGGCTGGTCATTCAACCCGGGTCCCCTACGTGACAGGGACCCGAGGACCTGGGCCATCACCTGCTGCCTAGCAGGGTGTGCGCCAGCAGGAAACTGGAATGTGGAACCCAGGCACTCTGATATGGGATGCTGACTTCCCAACAAACCCCAAGGAGAAGTTCCTAGCACACTACCTAGCACGTGGGCGTTCTCAGCAAGCGTTAGCGTTAGTTTACTGCGAAGACGGGTTTAATCTGACGAGAAACTGACAACTGATTAAACTGTTAACTAACAATTATTAATTTGCTACCTTTAGTAGTTTAAATCTGGTTTCCTCACCTTTTCATTACTACATTCTCCAGTTTCACAGAGGAAAACAACTCCAGGCTCAGTTCTACAGGGAGAAAAGCAACCAGAAACAGACTTTGCCAGTCGAAGGCCCGCCTCCGTCCCTCAAGCCCCGCCCCCCAATTTCGGGCTCCAGCAGCACCCCCTTTCCGCCGATCAGGTCGGACCTGACTTCCAAGTCCCGCCCACGAACGGCTTCCGCCGCGAGTAGATTTACATATCGACTGCTTATTGGCTGCTAACGAGCACTCCTTCTTCTCATTCGCTGATTCTGTCTCGCGCGAAATCCCGGAGGAAGTTCCGCGCGTCGTTGGGAGCTGAGGGTCACTGGGACTTTCGTTTCTGTTTCCGGTTCGCCTGCGAAGCCATGGCGGCTGCGTCGGGAAAGAGGTTGTCCTCGATATTGGGCAGATGGCGCCGCGGGCTTCGAATGGCCCCCCAGTCCCGGGTGAGTACCTACTTTCTCTGCTCCCGAAGAAGCTCTGGGACCCTAGAGACAGCTGCGCTCCAAGAAGGAGCTGTTTGGCAGCCCCTTCCTTTAATTGAGCGCCCTCAGTCTTCCTTTGTGGCTGGCACCCAGCTTTCCTTTCTCGGCTTCCAGGCGCTGGCGGCCCTTGTTCGCGGCGTGAGTCAGGTAGATAACAAGTCCGATTTTCTGGGGAAGAAGCCTCACCGTCGGCACCCTGGCATCCTACGTCTGCCGTGCGTGCAGCTGCCACAGGCACTGGCTGACGCCGCCCAGCTACTGCTACTCCGTAAGTAACAGCGGGAAAGGGGTATCCGAGGAGAAAAAGAAATGGGCCTTTGCACACAGGTAATTCTGCTTTTCATCTCTGGCCTCCAGGGAACGCAGTGCCCAATGTGGAGAAGCATGTGCAAGCACTTACCAATTATCTCTGGAGCCGACACTTGCCCCTAGAACCTGAGGAGCTACAAAGACGGGCTGTGAGTCTGGAGAAAAAATTCCTGGAAAACGCAGGTAGGATTGAAGACTGATGAAAGATTAGGCCGGATTGAAACTGGGGAATGAAGTGCAAGAGATAATTTTACAGTCTCTCAAATAGATATTGGAGTTTCTTATTTGACTTTCTGCCTTACTGGAAGATAGATTTGTTCCAGAGATTACCCTTGGGACTTGAGGAAGGAACGGAATATGGCAATTGAAATCTGGATCCCAGTTGGGACCACCTACATTTTTTTTTGTTTTTTGTTTTTTTATTTTTTATTTTTTATTTATTTTTTATTTTTTTTTTTATTTTTGACAGGCAGAGTGGACAGTGAGAGAGAGAGACAGAGAGAAAGGTCTTCCTTTGCCGTTGGTTCACCCTCTAATGGCCGCCACAGTAGCGCGCTGCGGCCGGCGCACCGCGCTGATCCGATGGCAGGAGCCAGGTGCTTCTCCTGGTCTCCCATGGGGTGCAGAGCCCAAACACTTGGGCCATCCTCCACTGCACTCCCTGGCCACAGCAGAGAGCTGGCCTGGAAGAGGGGCAACCGGGACAGGATCGGTGCCCCGACCGGGACTAGAACCCGGTGTGCCGGCGCCGCAAGGCGGAGGATTAGCCTGTTGAGCCACGGCGCCGGCCCCACCTACATTTTTATTAAGGTGAAAGAAAGCCCCTGTAAAGTTAACTACCTAATGCTGAAAACCTCTGGGATTGGAGGAATACATGTAATATATTCACGATTGTGAGCTCCTTACAGACCTTTTATTCATCTTGAATTCCCTACACCCCCCACAATCTGGCTCTGAATGGGCATTTAGTACATACTTGCCAAACACAATAGAGTCCCTTTCCCACCTATAGGAACATTCAAGATGTCACAGTCTTAAGTTTTGGGGAAGTGAGGAAATCCACAAAATAATTGTCCTTCTCTTATCCTTTAAATCTAAATTGTATTTTCCTTTAATATAGAACAAAATTTGTTGGGTAGGGTCAGTTAAGTTGAATATACTGCTGTTGGAGGCAAATATTATCTCATACACTCTAGGGGTACTGGTGGTGATTATCCTTAGCTGAAATTTTTCTCTAGGTTTAGCTTCTTTCTTGAGCTTTGAGGCTTTTCCAGTGGGAGAGGGAAGAACCGGGTGGGCAGTGTATTAAAATATTGGATCTGGTCTCTGTTCTCCTTAGGTCCTCACTTCCAGTCCTTGTTCTCACCGCAGACTCATTCCAGACCGAAGAAAAGCTTCGTGGAGCAGTGCTACATGCCCTGCGCAAAACCACCTACCATTGGCAAGAACTGAGGTGAGGGGGACTAGAAAACGTGCAGAAGGAAGAAAAGTTGGACTTGAAAAGGAGAATGGGGCCGTACGATTGCATGATCAATTCAGTGTTTGAAAAAGCGCCTGAGTGATAGTGATCCCCAGGACTACTCTGTCCTGGGGAGTGAAAAGCTAAGCTGGAAGAGCCCTTTCCAAGATTTTATTTCCTCACAGTGGTCAGCAGATGTGACTCTGATTTTTGTACAGGTACAATGAAGGACTGAGCCTGGTGTACATGGCAGCAAGACTGGATGGTGGCTTCGCGGCAGTCTCCAGGGCATTCCATGAGGTGAAAAATCTCAGTGTCTAACGTGAACACTCTTACCTGATGTTCCCTTATTGATTCATAAAGTAGTCTTGTATGGTAGGGATTCTTAGGGTGCTGCATTTGCTTTTATGCTTTGCTTTTTTTTTTTTCTTTTTAAGTTCTCTATTCCTGTAAAAGGATTCTGTGACCCAAGAAAGGTTCAAAACCACTATTTTAGGAGCTTGTTGTTAAGTGTTTATGTTGAATCTCAGAATGTGTTCATGTCTTTTTCCTCTGTCATAGTCCCCTAATTCATATTTACTAAGGCACTAAATAAGTATCTGCTTACCATACTGTGGGGTGTTGTGTGTTTCTCCAGATCCAAACTCGAATTCCAGAGTTTCAGCCACAAACCTTAATGGACTTTGGCTCGGGTACTGGCTCTGTCACCTGGTGAGTAACTTGCTTCTTCATCCCTGTCTTTCTCAAGTCTAGTTCTAGAAAGCCATACTTAACACCAATCCAATATCAAGAAATTAATAAACCACAGGAAAAATAGGAAACTTGAGAACCTAGAATGTTTCTTCTCTCTGATTAGGCAAGGCAGAAGAAGGTATATGGGTTAGGGCCAGAATTTAAAAGAAGTATCACAGTGAAAGAAGACCCATATCTGAAAAGGTTAAAAGCAAAGGAATAATAGTGTAGGGCATAAGTTTTTACATGTAAAGTTCTTTTGACTACAGATAATTTTCTGAGCCTTCCTTTTTTTAAGGAATTATAAATAAAACAAAAAAAAACTGTTCATTTTCATTTTTCCAACTTTTTTAAGCATGATACCTGTTTTCCCAGGGGTGGGGTTAATAATAGATACATCTCCTATAAGAGTGACTTTTTGTCATAGAATTGGTGGTTTATATTTTGCCATTTTAGGGCTGCTCACAATACTTGGGGCCAGAGCCTACGTGAATATTTGTGTGTGGACAGATCAGCTGCCATGTTGGATTTGGCAGAAAAACTACTGAAAGGTGAAGACAAACTACAAGATTGAAGTCTTCCAAAATCGAGGAAGTTAAAGCTAAGGAGTACTAGAAAGGGTGGTTTTATTAGGAAGTAGAAGAGAGGACCAAAAGTAAAGGTGAATCTGTTCCTCTTCCAATTTAATGGTCAAGCAGCAGGAATTAGAGGCCTTTGCTGGACTATGTATGGATTGGGTAAACTTTTCATTGTGGTGCCTCATTCTCCTCTGGTGGTTTTCTTTATTCTCAGAGCCATGTTTCTTATTTGGATATCTATTCAGTTTACACCTGTGACTGTAAACTTCATATACACTCATGATTGTCACATTTCTTCTTTCTTCCACAGGTGGTTCAGAGTCTAGGGAGCCTTATGTTCCAGGTGTCTTTTTCAGACAGTTTCTACCTGTATCACCTAAGGTAAGTGGCAGTGTTTAGAGTATTCTTTGTGTTGAATATGGCAGATAGAAAACTGTGGCCTTAGGTTTGCAATCCAGCATTGAGTGTTGGAAGAAAAAAGGAAGCAATAGAAAAAACTTCAGGGCTAGGTCTTTGTTGTCCTCTTGGAATACGGAGATGTCAGGTCTTTCGTGTTTCTTCCCTTGGTCCTCAGGTGCAGTTTGATGTTGTGGTATCAGCCTTTTCCCTAAGTGAACTGCCCAGCAAGGCTGACCGCACTGAGACAGTTCAGAACTTGTGGCGAAAGACAAGTGGTTTTCTGGTGAGTTGAAACCCCGTAAGTCCTAAAGCGACTTTATAGATTTCATGCTTTCCCTACTTTCATTGTCCTCATTCTTGAATAGTTGTCCCCTTTGGAAGTGTCTTTATCCTCTTTTCAGATCTCTTATCTCCATCTTACACATAACGCCCATTTCCTTTTAGTACTCATACTTCCTCTGAATGTTCCTACAGAGCTGCTGACGTTGATGCTTTTGTGTAACTTGGGGCTTCTGCTTATTTTCCCCTCTTGTGAACAGGTGTTGGTAGAGAATGGAACCAAAGCAGGGCACTGCCTTCTCATGGATGCCAGGGACATAGTCCTTAAAGTAAGATTCCTTCTCCTTCCTTCACTCCCACTCACCTGACAGCAGTCACTCTTACTCCCTTGAAAACTGAAGAACTGTCATCCGTTGGTGAGGGAGACTCTCAGGAAATAAGACGTGTAAATATATACATATGTATGCTAGAGCAGTAGTTGGCGAGCAAGGGCCTGTGGCCGACATCCAGCCCACCACCTGTTTTTGTGTGAGCCGTGCTTACTCTGCATGTCTGCATTCACTATGACTGCTTTCATGCTCCAAACAAAAGAGTTGACTAGTTGGGAAAGAGATTTTTGCCTACTCTCTGGCCCTTTAAATAACAGGTTTGCTGATCCCAGATCCAGGGCATTACTGATCCAAGAATCTTGTCTCTATGAGAGAATTAGAAGCCAGAGTACAATCATATATTCAATTGTCCTGGAGTGAGATTTTCTTGAGTGGAGGCTGCTGACAAGGGAGAGTCCACACTGAGCCAAGTTCCTGCTGCAAAGAGAAAGTTCTTTGTTCGGAGTATTAGAGATGTGGGCAGCTTAACCCAAAGGACGTAGTTAATCATTATTAGACTTGAACATTAAAGCAGTCTTCAATTTACTAAGTGCAGAGATTGAGTTATGAAAATAGGCCCTACAGACCCAGCTTTATTTCTTTGTTTTTCTGTGATTCCAGGGGAAAGAAAAGTCACCCTTGGACCCTCGGCCTGGTTTTGTCTTTGCCCCAGTGAGTATTACTTCTACCTGACCCCACACACAGATCAGAACTCAAATGTCGCAGGAAGAGAGGGGGTAAAGCCAAGCTGCTCTCCACTCCTTTGTGTCCCTGTCCGCTTTCTACCTAGGGAGTCCCTCACCCCCGCTTCCCTCTGCCCCCATGTTCCCCTCTCCCTAGCCCCTCTTGACTGACACTCCTAGCTTGTAAGTTTTATACTCTGTGGCTCTTCTGTCTTAGCTCATGTCTTTATGTCTGTTCACAGTGTCCCCATGAACTTCCTTGTCCCCAGTTGACAGCCTCTAGGCCCCTGGCCTGCAGCTTCTCCCAAGGCTACCACCCCATCCCCTTCAGCTGGGTAAGTACTCTGGGAATACTGGAGCAGGGAGAAAGTAGCCTGGAGAAGCAAGAAAAAGAATCAGAGGAGGGAGGAGTTGGAGAATTCAAAGAATAATCTGGAGATTTTAAGACCTCTGTATGTTATTTATGGACTGAAAAGGGGAATATAGGAATTTTGAGGGGTGGGGAGCGGCTTGCGAGAAAGGTGCCTAAGAAGGTTTTTCCTGTATTTTTCCCCTCCGTATCCTTATCTTAGAACAAGAAACTGAAGGAGGAAAAGTTCTCTATGGTGATCCTCGCCCGGGGCTCACCAGAGGAGGCTAATCGCTGGCCCCGTATTACCCAGCCTGTCCTTAAACGTCCTCGCCATGTGCATTGTCACCTGTGCTGTTCAGATGGGCACATGCAGCACGCTGTGATCACAGCCCGTCAGCATGGCAGGTATGGGGGTGTGGGGGATGTCACCAAAGTACTGGGACATGGCAAGAAACCACAGCCCACACTGACATCTCTTTCTCTATCCCACAGAGATTTGTATCGGTGTGCCCGTGTCAGTTCCTGGGGAGATCTTTTACCTGTGATCACTCCGTCTGACTTTCCTCCATCCTCTGCTCAAGATCCCCCTCAGAGCTGACAGGACTGTTGTTGGTATACTTCTTGGCATAATTAGCACCATCTTGGACATAACCACCATTTTTGTCCACTCCTCAAACTCCTGCACACAGGCAGGAATGCTCTCATAACAAACCCATTAAGTGGAGCTCTTGGGCAGTAAGTGCTGCCCCATTAATCTTGGAGTGCAGCTGACCTGTTCCCTACTTCTTGATGAGAAATAGACCCCTTGTCATTGACACAGAGCCACCATTGTCTAATATGTAAGCCCCCTCCCTTTAGGCCAAGGCGTGGAGATCCACTGGTCAGCAGTTGACCATGTCCACACTTCTGTACATAGGTTATCCTTCAATAAAGTGTATGCTTTGTAATCCTGGGTTTGTCTGCCACTTTCTTCTATCTTTTGGCACCTTCCACCTTTAACTGCTAGTTCTCTTGTACTGGGTTTAATTGGTATAATTGGCAATCAGCCAGGAGACCAAAGAAATGAGTAAGGGGAAAAAAGCCTCTCTGAGGGAAATCCTGAGTTGGCCATCTGTCTTTGAGTGGGGCAGGATGGCCCATATATTTGAGATTTGTAGCCTGCTGCATGAGACTGAAAGTGCTGCTCAGTTCTACGTCAGTTATTTGTTGAAAGCCGTGGTGCTTCAGGAAAGAGAAACATACTGTCGCGCCTGTTGGCTGGCCGTTGCTGGAGACTGTTTGGGTCATTACCATCATGGTAATAGAGGCAGAAGCAAGTAAAGAAGTTAGAACAGGAATTAACATCTCTTTAGGTCCCTTTTCGCATCCAATCTGGCAGAGGAAATAGAGGAACACAATTCTAAGCTAGAAGTTCTGGCCTGCTATTTCATAGACTAGAAGGAAGGAAGAAATGGAAAAGGATGCAGGTCCAAGCTTTCCTCTAAGCCAGAATGGAATGCCAAGAATTCGAATCCATGGGAGGAAGGAAGTGATGATGATGTAGAAATAGAAGCAGCTTCTCTCCAGAAGCCTTGTTAACATTGTCTGACCATGTTTACAGAAGACAAAAGCCCAACACATCCTGGTACTAGGAGGATAGGCAGACATACCAAAAACTTGAGTGACCGTGGGGCTAACATTGTGGCCCAGTAAGTTAAACCCCTGCTTGTAATGCCAACATGCCATATCAGAGTGCCAGTTCAAGTCCCAGCTACTCTGCTTTTAATCTAGCTCCCTGCTAATGCACTTGGGATAGCCCAAGTACTTGGTCCTCTGCCACCCATGTGGGAGATCTGGATGGAGCTGTAGGCTCGTGGCTTCAATCTGGCCCATCCCTGACTCTGGCCATTCTTTGTCACCGTGCCTTTCAAATAAATAAATCACTGCTACTGAACTGTTTGAAACAGCAAAAAACATCAAGCAGTTGTTGCCACAAGGTATTAGCTGCATGGGTAGTGAAATTAGGTACTGTAGAAGATGACCTCTCTTCACAGGGAACAGGGCATAAAAGATGAGTAACACCTCTGTTCATCCCTCCCTTTGGTAGCATTTACACACTGCACACCAAATTGAAGGAAAGCACTCTCTCATTGACTGGATTATTTCATTCATGAGGGAAGTCTGGCACAGTGAGGGAAATCCAAGCATAGAGGACTATAGAGGAAACAAGGAATCCTGTGGGAACTAGGAATGCAATGGGCTGTTTATGCCCAGGTATTTTGAAGACACAGCAAGGCCATTTTACTTGAACAAAAAAACAGTTACTGCAGAGTGTCCCCCAGGAATGGTATGGCCCTCTTCCTTCTCAGTCTGTTGGCTGAGCTGTCTCATTAGGGAGGCAAATGCAGTGATCAAATGTGACATTACTAAGTCAAGGAAAAAAGGTGAGCAGACAAAGGATACCAAAAAGGGAAGCAAACAGCCTATGAGAGTGACTAGAAAATAGATTTGACCCCTGGTTCATGTGTTTTGTGTGACAACATAGTTAAAATCAGGGGCTGGCGCTGCGGCATAGCAGGTAAAGCCACCACCTGCAGTGCTGGCATCCCATACAGGCGCCGGTTCAAGTCGTTGCAGCCAAGTGAGGAGTGAACCAGCGGATGGAAGATCTTTCTCCCCCCCCCCCCCTCTTTCTCTCTCCCTCTCTCTGCCTCTCCTTCTCTCTGTGTGTAACTCTGACTTTCAAATAAATAAATCTTTTAAAAAATTAATTAATAAAGACAATGTTGGCAGAGAAGCTACATGGGACCCTGTTGACCTCCCTGCCACTAGGTAGGAAATACCTACCTAGAGATAGTATAAACTACCCAAAAGGTACAGATATAGGAGAAACCACAAAAGAATCAGAGTTGAGATTTTATATCCAGCTTACACTGTTTTTAATAGGTCAATTGAAAAAATGGCTGCTGGGACATGGAGAATGACTAGATTATAGGGAACTAAGCAAAGTGGTGTTTCTTATTTACATTACTAATTCCAATATAATCCAGGCACTAAAAAAACTGACATTCTCCCTCACCACCTCTCCATCTCAGATGGCCACACCAATGCCTACATATCTGAAAATGTTTGGTGTATAGATAAGTCCAGCAGGGAAACTCAGTTGACTCATGTCATGGTTTGAGACAGGAGAAAATCAAAGCAAGCAGTGGACAGAACTGTGGTGGTATGGCTGGCAATAACACACAAGCCACGGCTGCTGACCATCTGCACTGATAAGTGAGCTGGATACCAAGGCCTGGCTTTGTGAGTGGCACATTGGTAAGTAGAGTAATGGTCTGTACTGGGAAGGCCTCTGGAGGGTCTCAGTGTGGCAACCGGTACAGGAACCAAAAGCAAGTGATTGTATGCTATGTGCCATCCTGTACATCTGTCTTAGGAAACAGGCAAATTCCCTGACAAACTTATGAGCCCTTTCCCAAGCCCAAGATGCAGAAATGGCTCTTTGGGTGCATGAACAGAAATAAAAGTGTTGGAATAGGATGGAATATAGCAAAGAGAAGTTTGAAATGTAGTGACTTGGTCACAGCCATAGCCCAATGCCAGGTGTGTTTTTGCTTCCAGCCCTACTACTTGACCTACATACAGGGACAAATCCACTGAGCTATCCAACGTATTAAAACAACAAACAAGGGTCCTATTGGGTAAGCCCACCTTGGCCAACAGGACTGAAGTCATTGGAAAAAGCTTAATACATGCATATACCCATATGGCCAGTACACCTGCTCCTTCTGAGTACCTGGGAGCTCTAGCCCTGGCCCCAAAGTACCATTCATTCATGCCTAATCCATACATCCAGATGTTCTCCTGCTTGGATTGGCCAATAAACAGAGAACATTTTGTTTTGAACACCACAGATGTGAGGCCCAGGGAAGGAGGTAATTAAACAAAGACTCCGATGATGCATTACCCCAAGGTGGATCAGCTATTTCTCGCCACAGTGTGAGGAGACTCTGGGCTGCTTAAATCAGTACCTGTTGATCCTGTTAGACTCTAGACCTGTGGTAACAGCTTATGCCCTAAATGGGCTGCAGGAAATACCTCAGGGCACTAAAGTCTGCCTCTTGGTCTGGCAGGCTATTTCACCATTAGTTTTAGGACTTACTAATGGACCCTGTGCTGTTGGCCAACATGTGGTGTGTTCCGCTGCACTGGCCCCTGGCAGCTGCTGCTGCTGCTGCTGCTGCTGCTGCTGCTGTGTTATCTAACAGGATTCTACCAGTGTTGTCTTCTTAGATGGTGCAGGTTTACCACTTACAAATCTTACTAAGCATTTGGGGTTTTGCCCTGGGATCCACTTTAGACACCAGTGCTTCCCAGCAATGGGATCACAGCTGTACTCGAATTCACAGTATATCTGCTTGCTGGGAATGTGGTCAACTTCCTCCATCAAGTTCTTCTGGACCACCCTGGTGAGTATCACCTGTAGAAAAAGATTCACTTGTAGGAAAAGACTAGGAGAATGTAGATAAACCCATAGCAGAAACACAAATAGGTGTCTAATATATTAAGTACCAGAGATATTGCCAACTTAAAGGCAACATCATGGCCAATTAAAAACACCTTGACTCAACAGGGTCATGGTTGGCTTTCTTTCTGGAACAGAACTGAACAAGCCACTTGGACATATACATCAACAACAGCAAAAAAAATGGAAACATTTGAGCAAATCTGAAATGGATTCATTTGGATGGTCCCCCAGTTAATGGGCACTTAAGCCCACTGACTGTCTGTGCTGTGAGCAACCTAACCACACTAAAGATAACCCAAATTATACATGATCCAGGGAAAGCTATACAATATTATTAAAAGATAGTGACTGGTTTGACACTGATTAGCAAAGATGGTCACGTACCTGCAGGAAGGTACCCAGTGGTACACAGCGGTTATGGAGAATTAACCTATGGCCCTTGTTGCCTCCCAGATGGCTGGGTCATCACATCTTGGAGTTTATTCTCCTGAGCCCAAGGTTGAGTTCTTTGATCACCTCCTACATCTGCATATTTGATCCTGCCGTGTTCCCATTGGGTTAGGTCTGTTTTTCAGTGTTATGATCATCTGGTTTCCATTTGTGTCCCCTCAATAGGTTTAGAAGATGTTCTTTTTTCCTTTTCTTTTTCTTTTTAATATTTATTTATTTATTTGAAAGGCAGAGTTACAGAGAGGCAGAGAGAGAAGTCTTCTATCCGCTGTTTCACTTCCCAGATGGCCACAACAGCTAGAGCTGCGCCAATCCAAAGCCAGGAGCCAGGAGCTTCTTCCGGGTCTCCCACATGGGTGCAGGAGCCCAAGGACTTGGGCCATCTTCTACTGCTTTCCCAGGCTATAGCAGAGATCTGGCTCGGAAGAAGAGCAGCTGGGACTCGAACTGGGGCTCATATGGGACACTGGCACTGCAGGCGGCGGCTTTATTCATTACGTCACAGCACCAACCCCAAGAGATGTTCTTTTTTCTTACTGAAGTTATCATTACTTTTACAAAACCACCTCTAAATGATAGCCAACAGGCCATACTCATGATAAGATCACTAAAATTCAAAAAGTTATACTCCAGGCCGGCGCCGCGGCTCACTAGGCTAATCCTCCACCTTGCGGCGCCGGCACACCGGGTTCTAGTCCCGGTCGGGGCACCGATCCTGTCCCGGTTGCCCCTCTTCCAGGCCAGCTCTCTGCTGTGGCCAGGGAGTGCAGTGGAGGATGGCCCAAGTGTTTGGGCTCTGCACCCCATGGGAGACCAGGAGAAGCACCTGGCTCCTGCCATCGGATCAGCGCGATGCGCAGGTCGCAGCGCCAGCCGCGGCGGCCATTGGAGGGTGAACCAACGGCAAAAGGAAGACCTGTCTCTCTCTCTCTCTCACTGTCCACTCTGCCTGTCAAATAAAAAATAAAAAAAGTTATACTCCAATACCGTATGGCCCTTGACATGTGCACTGCATCCCAAGGGGGAACATGTACAATGATAAAAACTGGATGTTATGTTTGCACCCCTAATCATTCCACAACACAATTCTAATAGCCCACATGAAAGATCAAATTAATGTCATGTCTGATTCCGCTCCTTCCTTAAGGGGAACTCTAGCAGGTGGCTTGATTCGCAGCAAAGGTTACTTGTTCCATGCATAATTCTTTTCAGTCTTTTATTTATTTATTTATTTATTTTTTTTGACAGGCAGAGTTAGACAGTGAGAGAGAGAGAGAAAGGTCTTCCCTTCTCCGTTGGTTCATGCATGTACTTACATTGCTGCAGTGAACTGTGCCTACAGAGCAGTCAAATAGCCTCACAACGCACCATGCATGACGTCCAAACCCCTTGTAGGCTCAGGGAGCAGCATGGAAGGGGTGCATGGGGGTTTGTGAGAGCCTAAGAGTTGTTTTCAAAGGGTGAAATATAGGTATATACTACTTGATGTAATAATTAGTGCCATCTTGGACATAACCACTTTTGTCCACTCAAACTTGTGCATCCAGGCAAGAATGCTCTCACAAACAAACCTATTAAGTCAGGCTATGGGGCAATATGCGCGGCCCTTTTGTCGTGGAATGCAGCTGACGTCTTCCCTGCCCCCTTTGGCCCCTGCTCCTTGACAAGGAGCAGATCGTTTGTAGTTTGGTGCAGACTCACTATAGAAACCCCTTCCCTTCGGCCCTGGAAGTGGAGAGCCACCGGGCAGCCACCTTTGACGACGCTCCCGTATGTAAGTTTCCTCTCACTAAACTGAACATTCTGCAAGCCTGGGTTTCTCTGCCACTTCCTTCAGTCTTCCTGCACCTTCAGCTTTGGTGGCCAGTCCTCGTAGACCGGAGTTTAGTCAGAACAGATGCAGAGGGATGGTCAGTGCTTTCTGCTCTCATACCTGCCAAGGCTGAACCTGCCTGATATCTAGGAGGGCACTACTGGTACCCCCATGGGCGTGTGCGTGCATGCGTGTGCATGTGTGTGTGTGTGTTTGAGGTTTTAATAATAACAAATTTTTAAAGAATGGAAGTGGATTTTGTGATCCTTTTAAAGCAGCAGGGTCAGTTGTCCTGGTCTTATAAAGAAGAGAACCCTGAGATTTTTGTTGTCAAGCTTCCCCCACAAATCTCAAGCTCAGCCTCTCATCCAGGAACAGTGCTGCTCCTACCGAGCCTGAGACCTGCCCAGGGAGATAATCTGGGGTAGTGGGGAAGGCTGCCCCCAGCCCTCAGAACTGGCTCAACAGGTCTCAGGGTTGTTGTGCAGGCCACCTGAACCAGCAGCTGTCTGGCTTCTATTTTTTTTCTGCCTCCTTCCTTTCCATCTTTTTCAGGGCCCTTCAGCTACCTAGACTTGGCCCCGTACATTCCCCTCAACAACTAATGTCCATTAGGACCAAGTCTTCATCTCCACTCTTAGATATCCAGGCAGGATCCTTCCATTGACTTGATTCATTTCTGTTTCCCTCCTTGGCCTTGCTGCTTTAGGGCTAGAGCAACTTTCTTTGCCTTAAAACTCAAAGTCTCTCCCACAGTTCATATTAAGAAACACGCACATGGGGACTGGTGTTGTGGTGCAGCAGGTTAAGCTGTCCTTTGAGATGCAGGCATCCCATATTAGTTCTAATTTAAGTCCCAGCTACTCCATTTCTGATTCAACTCCCTGCTAGTGTGCCTAGGAAGCAGCAGATGATAGTTCAAGTACTTGACTCTCTGCCACCCACATGGGAGACTTGGACGCAGTTCCTTGCTCCTGGCTTTGGCCTGGCCCAACCCCAGCTGTTGCGACCATTTGGGGAATGAACCAGTGAATGGAAAATTTCTCTCTATATCTATCTATCTATCTATCTATCTATCTATCATCTGTCTCTCCTTCTCTCTGTAGTTCTGCCTTTCAACCAAATAAATAAATCTTTTTTTAAAAAAAGACACAGGCACAGTCAGAAGTTGTGACAGTACCAATGTTGTAATACTAAAAATCCCTCCTCGGTATGCGTTTCCACGCCTGGGGCTATTTTTCTGGAGTTACAGGAAGGGGGAGTCCCCTTGCCTAGTAAGGCCACAGAGTCTCGGGCGTCTCTCAGCCCTACCTCTTTCCCTCCAGGTGGCCCCAAATCCCCTCTGAAAGGTTGCGTTTCAGGTATCAACAGAACAACCTATAAGACTTGGGATAGGGTGGAGAGGGTATGGAAGGCTTAGATCAAATATCCCGAGCGTGGCAGGACCCAATTGTCCCCAACACAAAACACAGCTAGGAAATAGCTTCCGCCGATTGTCCCATCTGGGGTGAGACTGACCCTGGGTATGAACTGAGACTCTCCACCGCTCTTGGATTAGTCATGGCATTGAGGAGGAGGAGGGGGAGACAGCACAGGGCTCTGCCTGGCAGGGAGTCTGGAGTTTCTGGTTCCGAAGCTCGAAGCTCGGGGAAAGGCATGAGTCAGGGGAGGGGCCCCGTTGGAGGGGGAGGGCGGGAAGCTGGGGCAGGGCCCTAATCAGCTGTGCAATGCTGTGCAAGCAGAGGCAACCCAGAACAGAACGAGGAGACCGAGAGTCTCCGGAAACTCAGGCAAGTGGGCACTCCAGCTTTGGCCTCCTAAAATACCACTCCTGCTTCAAAGATTAGAACGCAGTCTGTCTGAGGCCCGTCTTCCTGCACTCCAGAGATGGAGCCACTACTAGGAGTAAAAATTGGCTGCCTGTTTGCCCTGCTGGCTGTCACTCTGGGCTGTGGACTTATTCCCATCTGCTCCAAATGGTTCCAGATCGAGGCAGCTACAGGTATAACCATTCCCCACCCTTGCCCCGTAACCTGAGTCTCCCCTCAACCCTATCCTTATTCCTTGCTCTGATTCTCTCACCATCCTCAAGCTCAGGATATTGGGTGCTACTTCTTGTTCCTTAGTCACCTTCGTCTACCTCCTCATTGCCAGCTGGATTGTAACTGCTGCTTGTTATTAGGTCGTCACCGCCGGGTTCTCAGCCTCCTGGGCTGTGCTTCTGCAGGTGTTTTCCTGGGAGCAGGGTTCATGCACATGACCGTGGAAGCGCTGGAGGGAATTGAATCAGAGATCCAGAAGTTCACGGTGCAGGTGAGCAGCAGAGATGCTGAGCTGCCATCCCGTGAGCAAGAAGAGAAAGGCACCTACGGTGCTGGAGCCAAGGACACAGGTGGAACAACAGGAAGGAAAAAGCTTTGGGATTGTGTGGAATGACGAAAGCAGCTCAGGTTGGGGCTTAAGAAAGCAGTATTGCTGAAAAGCCAGGAGAGGAAGCTGAGTTGCTCTGCCTCTCTCTGATCTCTGCTTCTTTTTCCCTAGAACAGGACAGAAAATGAGAAGAATTCTTCCTCTACTGCCAGTGCAGCTCAGGTAAGTGCCTCCCAGCAGCCCCTACCTGGGTGGAGAGGAGAAGCAGAGGTGTCTTCCTAACCAGAACCTTCTGAGAGGAGTATGTGAGGGAGACCAGGAGTCCTGCCCTCCAGCTCAGTCACAGGAGAGCAAAGGCGCAGCCAAGCCAGTGTTCTCGGGTTTACAGAAGCCCAGCAGACCGCTGTGTCTGCCGTCCTCTCCCTGAGCGCTCTGACACCCGGTGTTCAGGGATTTCTAACCCTGCTGGACCTGCGTCTCTCCGCTCCTCGGGCACTCCTGGGGCCTGTCCATATCGACTCTCAGCTTTACTGCCCTAAGCTCTTTGAGAAGTTCTGTTAGCACATTTCGGTCTCCCCAGTCCCATCCAACGCACCGTCTTCCTTTCCTCTCCTCGCCCGTGTCACAGCCCCTCTCTCTGTTCCTAGATGGAGTATCCCTACGGAGAGCTCACCATCTCCCTGGGCTTCTTCTTTGTCTTCCTTTTGGAGTCGCTGGCGTTGCAGTGCTGTCCTGGGGCCTCTGGACAATCAACAGTGCAGGAGGAGGAATGGGGTGGGGCACACGGACTTGGATTCCACAGCCATGCACGTGGACCTGCGCCCTCCCGGGGACCCCTGAGAACGCTCGTCCTCTTGCTCTCACTCTCCTTTCACTCGGTGTTCGAAGGCCTCGCTGTGGGGCTGCAGCTGACCGTAGCAGCTACCGTGCAGCTCTGTCTCGCGGTCCTGGCTCACAAGGGACTCGTGGCCTTTGGTGTAGGACTGCGGCTGGTGCAGATAGGCACTGAGTCGCGATGGGCCATGTTCTCCATTCTGTCATTAGCTCTCATGTCTCCCTTGGGTCTATCCCTAGGACTGGCTGTGGTTGGAGGAGACTCTGAAGGGGGACAGGGCTTGGTTCAGGCCTTATTAGAGGGTGTGGCAGCTGGTACTTTCCTGTATGTCACCTTCCTAGAAATCCTGCCCCAGGAGCTGGCTGATCCTGAGGCCCCTCTGGTCAAATGGGGCTGTGTAGCTGCTGGTTTTGCTTTCATGGCCTTGATTGCCTTATGGGCCTGACTTTTCTGATGGACTTATCTAGGGGGACCTCCTACTCCCCAGAGACATCTCCCAAGCAGTCACCAGGCATCATCCTCATGGAAGGGATTCCACCTTCTCCCCATGAGATACATTTCTCACTCAGGACTAAGAAAAAGGTGCTCGGGCAGAGTGACTATTCACTGGAGAATTGGTGTAAAGACCACCACTCCAGCTTTGACTCTTGTCTCATTATGCTATCCTGTGCAATAAAGTGTCCACTTACCCTTCCCTTCAGCCTCATTGTATGCCATTTCTCCTGGTTGCCTAGAAATTTCCTGGTGCAGGAGGTGGCAGAATGGAGAGTGAAGACAGGAGTATTGGATGCACTCTTTTGTTCTGGAATGAGGGCCTCTAGCCATTCTGTCAGTTGCAGGCCATGCCCCTAGACATGAATGCAGTGCTGAAATTCCAGCAATCCTGTCCCACCTGACCCACAGGAACTGAGCAAATGAGCCAGAGTTGTCAGCATTCAGGTGGGAAGAGATTGAAAAACAAGCCATGGGGCCAGTTCTGTGGTACAGCAAGTTAAGCTGCCACTTGGGACACTGGTATCCTATATTGTAGTGCCATTGCAAGTCCCAGCTGCTCAACTTCTGGTCCAGTTTCCTGCTAATGTGCCTGGGAAGCCAACAGAGGATGGCCCTAGTACTTGAGTTCCTGCCACCCCTGGTTCCTGCCACCTGCCTGGTTGGAATTCCTGGCCCCTGGCTTCAGCCTGGCCCAGACCCACTGTTACGGCAACTTGGGGAGTGAAGTAGCAGTTGGGAACTATCTCTCTATCTCTGCCTCTGTCTCTCTCACTCTCACTCTGTTACTCTGCCCTGCAAATAAATAATTTTTTAAAATAAAAATAAAAACAGAAACCACAAGGTTGATTTTCTTTTTTTTTTTTACTTGCGCTAGCCACAGCCACCCCACTTCTACTACCTGTTGTCAGCCACCCACTGCATGCCTAACAGACTTAAGATCTGGGTAACTGGAGCCTGTTTCCACCAAGTTTCCACGTTTCACATAGAGCCCTAGTGCAGCCTCAGGGATACTAGTGCTTTCTTCTGGCTCCTTTTGGCTGCTTTGTGCTGAGGGATTACAAAGCGATGTGTTTGGAGGGGGAGAAAGGCGCCAGGTAAATGCCTGGGGTGCTTACGTGACTTAGTGGCCTTTCCTTCTGCCTGCCCTGCCAGTTGCCCTTAAGTCTGAATAACTCCTGTAATTTACTTTTTCTCTTAAAACTGCTAATGCCAAATCCCAAGGCAGGTGAGATTGAGGAAGAATAGGGTGAGTGTCGCCCAGCCTCAACCCATGAGGCAGAAGAACAGCTCCGACTGAGTGGGGAGGAGAGAACCAGTGACCTGCAGCCCAGGCACCCTTGCCAGATTGCCCCTTCTGATACTTTCAGTGCGGAAGCCCAAACAGCCTTGACATGGACAAGATTTCTTCACTGTCACTGTTGTCTCTGTCTCCTGTCCATCCTGTTCCCTCCCCACAAAGTCAGAGTACCAGCTTCCCTGCAAGGCCAGTTTGCACACCCAGGGATCAGTGAGAAGGAAAGCTGCAGGCAAAGATAGATCGATATAGGTAGATGGATAAGTTAGATAGATGATAGAAGACAGATAGATGATGTTAGATGGGTGATAGATACATAGATAGATGATAGATAAAAGGCAGACAGATGATTGATAGATTAAATAATACATGATAAGTAGATAGATAGATAAATGATAGATCAATGGAGAGATACAGAAACTCTAACACAAGGAAAAGTTTTCCTGAAGAGCCATCCTATTGTATTTTCCTATCAGTGTTAAATGCAGTAACAGCTAATACATCAGAATAGTGACTAATGTGTGGTAATAATAAGTCTCTACAGTGAACACCTGCTGTATGCTAGGCCTCATGCCATTGCTTTCCCATACATCAGCTCACTTTTACAAATCTGGCAGGTAGATATTATCCTCATAGCAAGTCTAGGGAAACTGGTGTTGAAAACAGGTAAATAATTTGATCACATACCTGGGCTGGGCTTCAAACTCAAGTTTTTGTTATTCTAATAAAAACTCGGCCAGCACCGCGGCTCAATAGGCTAATCCTCCGCCTTGCGGCGCCGGTACACCAGGTTCTAGTCCCAGTCAGGGTGCCGGATTCTGTCCCAGCTGCCCCTCTTCCAGGCCAGCTCTCTGCTGTGGCCCGGGAGTGCAGTGCAGTGGAGGATGGCCCAAGTGCTTGGGCCCTGCACCCGCATGGGAAACCAGGAGAAGCACCTGGCTCCTGGCTTTGGATCAGCGCAGTGCGCCAGCCGCAGCGTGCCAGCTGCGGCGGCCATTGGAGGGTGAACCAACGGAAAAGGAAGACCTTCCTCTCTCTCTCTCTCTCTCACTGTCCACTCTGCCTGTCTCAAAAAAAAAAAAAAAAAAAAAAAAAAAAAAAAAAAAACTAAAGGGGCAGGTGCTATAGCATAGTGTGGTAAGCCACTGCTTATGGTGCCAACATCCTATATGGGTCCTGGTTCAAGTCCCAGCTGCTTCACTTCTGATCCAGCTCCCTGCTGATGTGCCTGAGAAAGCAGTAGAAGACGGCCCAAGTGCTTAGACGCCTGCAGATGGGAGACCTAGAAGAAGCTCCTGGCTCCTGGCTTCAGCCTGGCCCAGCCCCAGCTATTGCAGTCATTTGGGAAGTGAACCAGTAGATGAAAGAATTCTCTCTCTCCCTCTCCCTCTCCCTGATTCTGCCTTTTAAGTAAACGAAAACAGAAAAGAAAAGCTCAATATATGGATTCTCTTCTCCTTTACCTTCATCTGAGCACCCCCTCTGCTCCTCATACTATGTCAGAATCCCAGGGCCGTCGCGGCGGCTCACTTGGCTAATCCTCCACCTGCGGCGCCGGCACACCGGGTTCTAGTCCCGGTTGGGGCGCCAGATTCTGTCCCGGTTGCCCCTCTTCCAGTCCAGCTCTCTGCTGTGGCCAGGGACTGCAGCGGAGGATGGCCCAAGTGCTAGGGCCCTGCACCTGCATGAGAGACTAGGAGGAAGCACCTGGCTCCTGGCTTCGGATCGCCACGGTGCGCCAGCCACAGCACGCCGGCCATGGCGGCCATTTGGGGTGTGAACCAACGGAAGGAAGACCTTTCTCTCTGTCTCTCTCTCTCTCTCTCTCACTGTCTAACTCTGCCTGTCAAAAAAAAAAAAAATACAAAGAATCCCAGAAGAAAGTAGACAGCACATTGATAACAGGCCAATTTAATCAAAGGAGTATTTAGTAAAGTATGGGCAACACTTGAGCAAGCACCAAATGATGATGTAACATCCTGAAGCTGAGTAATAACAATGCTATTGCCCAGGCTGAAGAGAAAGGAAGAGTTGCCAAAAAACAGAGAGGGCCACCCCATAGAAATCTGTGGCCCTTGGTAGAGAACACAGCTGGCGTGCAGGGATTCAACAAGGAGGGACTGAACGAATAACCTCATTCTCCTTCTACTCTTTGATCTACAGCCAGCGTCTCTTACTGGGCAAACCCAAACAGAAACCAGAGGACAGAAATGTCTCTTGAGATGTTGCAAACAGGTCAGCCTCATGGGGCACAGAACACAATAAAAAGATCTAGCAGGCAAACAGAGGATGTCCCGCATACAGCCCGCTCTCTGCTGCTTTCAATGTAAGTGATCCCACCAAGACTTTGGAAGGGATAAACTGACAGGGACAGGATTCTATGGTAGCTAAAGAACTATTTCTAGTACAGAGGATTTGCATGACGATAGAAAGGAGATGTAAGGAGAAGCACATTTGATGTCAGGGCTATTCACCACGTTTCTGGGTCACTGATGCTATCGGCATTGGAGGTAAATGAGGTGGAGCTTGGGATATTTCAGGCACGAGTGAGTCACGTACTTTTTGCCTTCTTCTCTCTCAGAAGCCTTTGAATTCCCCTTTAGCATCCTTTACCTTTGGCCCTCACACTTCCTTTCCTTCCCAGGTCCATTTCCTTTCTCTCAATACTTTTCACCAACCAGGACCAGAACCTTCCTTAGCTCAACTCACGTTTTAACAAGAGCTGGAATAAAACTAGAGAATAACTCCATAAAGAGAAATGAAGACCAGAGAAGGAAAAAAAGCTTCTGGTCAGTTTCAGAAGACATGACCCCCCCCCCCAGCAAGGAGCCAGAGAGGGCTAAAAAGGAGCAGGAGATGAATGTGGTATCTGAGTAAGATTGAAACAAGGAGGACTGGAATAAGAACAAGAATAAAAGTCATAGGAGAGGAGGGAGAGCAGAGATAGCTGGGGTGTGGTGACAAGGAGCCAGGTGGAGGGGTAAGCCTTGATTCATGTAAGAGATAGGTTGCAACAGAAGGTAACTAGGATGATAAGAGTTGAAAAATAAGGGGGCTGGCGCTGTGGCACAGTGGGTAAATCCACCACCTGCAGTGCTGGCATCCCATGTGGGCACCAGTTCAAATCCCGGCTGCTCCTCTTCTGGGCCAGCTCTCTGCTATGGCCTAGGAAAGCAGTAGAAGATGGCCCAAGTCCTTGGGCCCCTGAACCTGCATGGGAGACCTGGAAGAAACTCTTGGCTCCTGGCTTCAGATTGGCGCAGCTCAGCCATTGTGGCCATCTGGGGAGTGAACCAGCGGATGGAAGACCTCTCTCTCTCTCTGCCTCTGTCTCTCTGTAACTGTGCCTTTCAAATAAATAAATAAATAAATCTTTTTTAAAAATTAAAAATCAGAAGGAAGATATGCAGGATGGAAAAAGGGATGAGATGAAACCAGTTGGAACAGTCGCGAGGGAATTCACGTGGGACAATTTTGAAGTCTCCTCCATCCCTGCTACCTTTCTCTGTCCCACATTCTCGACACACATCCCATCCCCCTACTCAAACAGGAAGGACACAGAAGAAGGAGGCCTCCAGTTGTTCTCCTTCCTAGCGCCACCTTCTCATTTCTGCCACCAAGAAGTTGTCCCCTGAGGTGACTCTTTTGGAACTCCCCTACCTTCCCATTGCTTTCACGCTGACGGTTTGCTGTGGACATCGCAGTTGTAGGATGACAGCTGGTGACTACGGGGGCATGGGGAACAGCACCAAAGAGAAACCAGGGTTTGGAGACTGCGCTGCAGCAGGATGGGAGGCCAGAGGTCAACATGGGAGACTAAGATACAGCTAGGAACCAAAATCAGACAGCAGGACGTTAGCCCTTGCAAGACAATTTGTGCCACTTCACCCTCCCTGCAGGACAGGTTAGGAGCGTCTTACCTCCCTCACTGCTGGAGGCAGTCCTTGCTCCTGGCTCTGGTCTTATTTGAGTAGGTCAGTACAGGTGAGTGTGGCACCCAGCCGGACACTCATGCTTCTCACTGACCATAGGAGGAGCCCTTTACTGCTAACCAGGTGACGTCCACAGATACACAAAGGCAGCAGCCTATGAAGATGCTCACAAAATATCCATTGTAGATTTCTAAAAATTGTTTTCTGAGTTACTGTGTCCAGATTTGTTGACTATCAAGTGCAGAAGGCATCCAATTTCTGCTCTGTTACCTGATTTGGGGAAAATTCTGATGCTAGTGATGAGCGGGCACCAATTACACAGCTCTGGACATCATTTACCCTCCACACAGCCCTGGCCTCTAGTCAGAATGATTCTTATTTTCCAGTTAGTCCTGAAATTCTTCCCTAGCCATTGGAGATGCTCTAATGTTTAACATCCACCCATCCTTCCCACTGTAGTCTCCTTGTTTTGTGTGTATCATCAAAGAATCATTTTTATAGAGATTACTGGAACTGGCATTGTGACACAGTGCATTAAGCCCCCACTTGTAAAGCCAGCATCCCATATGGGCACCAGTTCAAGTCCCAGCTGCTCCATTTCTGATCCAGCTCCCCACTAATGTGCCAAGGAAAGCAGTGGAAGATTGGCCCAAGTGCTTGGGCCCCTGCAACCACATGGAATATGTGGATAAAGCTCCTGGCTCCTGGCTTCAGCCTGGCTCATCCCTGGCCATTGCAGCCATTTGGGCAGTGAACCAACAGATGGAAACGCACTATTTCTCTCTCTTAGATCTCTCTATCTTAGATATCTCCCTCAGCTCCCTCTCTAAGGAAAGCAATATCTTCCCTCTGCTGGTTCACTCACCAGATGGCCACAATGGCCAGGAATGAACCAGGCTGAAGCCAGGAGGCAGGAGGCAGGAGCTTCATCTGGGTCTCCCACGTGAATACAGGGGCCCAAGCACTCAGACCATCTTCCATTGCTTTTTCCCAGGCCATTAGCAGGAAGCTGTATGGGAAGTGGGATCAATCAGTGCCCATATGGAATGCCAGTTTCTCAGGTGGCAGCTTTAACCCACCAGGCCACAGTGCTGGCCCCAGAGAATCAAAATCTCTTCTTGAGATCCAGATCTCATTCCCATTGAATCTTAACTATCCTGGGCTTCTATCCCTAAAGTCTAGGGGGTGCATTCTTTGAGAATGAGGAGGACAAGTCCAAAGCTGTGCCAGAGTAGGTTGGGCCTCCACATGTGGCACCAGCATCCCATATGGGTGCTGGCTCAAGTCCCCGCTGCACCACATTCAATCCAGCTCCCTGTTAATGGCCTGGGAAGGCAATGGAAGATGGCCCAAACATTTGGGCCCCACCCTTGCATCCATATGGGAGACCGGGAAGAAGCTCCTGGCTCCTGGCTTCTGATTGGCCCAGCTCCAGCTGTTGGGCCATTTGGGAAGTGAACCAGCGGATGGAAGACTTCTCTCTCTGTCTCTCCCTCCCTTTGTGTTTTTTTGTTTTGTTTTGTTTTGTTTTGTTTTTTGTTTGTTTTTGTTTTTGTTTTTGTTTTTGTGGGAGGTAAAATAGCAAGGTTTATTAGGGAAGGGACATCCGTCATGACAGATGGGCACCTCTCCAGACAGGACCTGCTCTCCCTCTCTTTGTAACTCTTCCTCTCAAATAAATAAATCTGTAAAGAGAGAGAGAGAGAATGAGGGGGAGACAGAAACAGGGGTCCTAAGCCCAAAGCAAGACAAGAAGTAGGGAGTTTGTGATTCAGCTTCTATAAAGTCACCCACCTCTCATCTGACTCTGATCTTGAGAATGAACATGGACAGTGGTTCATGATACCAGGATCTCCCTGCATAACTATTGGACAGTACCACAAAGAACAACAGGGCCTGGGGAAATTTAGGAAGGGACCTGGGAACCAGGGAGTTATTAGGAGTCATGCCAACCACACGGGGGCACTGCGTCCCCATGAGCCGGACTACACTGCCTAGGACCAACAAAGCAAGGAGGTCAGTCAAGGACAGCAAACCCCCTCCCCAGCTCCCAGTAGACAGCACCCTTCCCTCTATCTAATGCTTATACTTCTCATGCAAAGGCATCTATACGCTAGACATACACGCTCTACATGATGCACACTCACACAAATGCCATGTAAATGTAATTCGCTCCCATTTGTGAAGATTACCCTGCTCTCAGTGTTACCCATGGAGGCAGATATGCAGAAAAAAAATCTGCCTTTCCTTCCATATTGCAAACAGCTACCACTGCCAGCGAAGATTGAGGCCAACTGCAGTTCTTTGCCTTTCCTGTTGTTTTGCTTAATAGTGGGCTCCAAGGACTCCAAGACTACCCTGCACATGGGTGTCCAACACATTCACCATCCGAGAGCCAGCTCCACAACCCTGCTGAACACCCAATACCGCATCCCACTCCTGACCATGGCCTGCCTCTTTTAAAGTAGACTCCGTCCTATGGGAGACAGCGGTGAAATGCTCAAGAATCAAGAGCATATTCCACGCCTCACCTCATGCCCACCCATGTGTCAGCACTAGCATACTGCATCAGCCCCAGCTCCGTTCCATTAAGGAAAGTGTGTAATTGCCTTGGGGGTTCTATAAATCAATGTAGCCAATGACCTTATAATAATAGCCCAACCGCAGTACCCTTGCCAATAATGCTACAAGGTGCCTTTTCTTTTTGACTTCTCATGCCCCAACAGTCCAAGAATCAGCCTGCACCCACCAAACCATATCTGAATTCCTCTTGAGGGTTGTTGTTGAGAACCATAAACATGGTCGTCTTAGTTTCCACAGCTCTTGGATTCCATGGCCATGGCAGAGGAATTCCCAGGAGGAAACCCTCTCCTGTGCTGTGACCAGCTTCCAGGTGGGATGGACCATGAGCAGGCCAACCCCAACAGTAACTGCATTAGCTCTGTTCTATTGCTCATACTGAACCACCCAAAATGGAATCTAAGCCGCCCTTAGGAAGGGCCCTGCAGGAAGGTAGGTAGTAAAATATCCTTGGCTCTTCTTTCTTGAAGATCCTGATGCTGGTGGCATCTCTGAAATCCTATGGCCTTTCTTGATGCTCCTCTCTCCCAAGTTTGAAAATACCATCCGTATCAAGAACATCATTCCACTGGAACAGCAGCCTGTTTCTATATGGTCATATTTTGCGACGTGTCCATGGTACATAGACCCTCTTTCATAGTTTTTGTTACTTTGAGAAGATAATTTAAGAGTTGGGCAGGGAGAAGTTAGGAAACAGGGGGAATGACGCAGGCATACCCGGCCAAGAACAATGCTGGTGCTGAGATTCCTCTATAGTTTATTGTCACAGCAGAAGTTGTGGGAGACAGGAGGGCACCCTCCACACATAACACATATGGTCAGAGCCCCAGGGTAGCCCTTCCCACCTCGATGCCAAGCCCCAAGCAGTCCAGCCCACACTTGGCTCCCTCCCCCATCCCACTCTAGATGCACGCTGACAGCTACCAAAGTTAGTGCAGCCACATGGCCCCAGGCCCCTTCCTATTGCCCTAGCTCCAATCCCTCCACCACTCTCGTTCACTGCCCACTGCCTTCCATTCTGACTTTCTTTTTACACTTAAGATGTTTATGTCCCATCCTGAGGGCCGCTAACCCATCAGCAAGCCTCCCCAGACACACATTCATTCAGGCCCACACCCTAGAGAGGCCTAAAGAGTTAACAAGAAGCCATATCAGCTTTGGTGAATGGAGTCCCCGCCCCAAGTCTCCTGCCCTTGCAAATATGGGATAAGTATGGAGAGTCTGATTGGAGGCTCCAGACAACTACAACCACCTCTTATCCCTCCTCTACAGACACCTAGACCAAGGAGAGAGGACGCACGTCTTCTCCTTCACAACACCAGAATGGGAGATGGGGATAATTTGGGGGTCTGGGTCCCTAAGAGATATTAGGACATCTCTCACAGGAGCTGGGGGGAATCACAGGTTAAAGGTCAAGGTTAGGGTAGCAATCAAAGATCAAGGTTGTCTCCCCCCATGATCTGCCCATTTTCCCTTGCTTGCTCTGGCCCAGTGCCCTTATGCACCTCCCAGGTTAGTGCTGGGGGAGGTGAGGGCTGGGTCCCACACCAGGACAACAAGGATCGCTCAACAGGAGACCTCCATAGTGTGCCCTGGAGGCCCTGAAGGCAGAGTGCCAGACTCGCTGCTCTGGGACAGGGTGCGAGAGCGGGACCGGCTGCCATCAATGGACGCTGCGCTGGTCAGAGAGGCTGTGCGAGACCGGGACAGGCGAGTCATGCAGGATGAGGCCACTGTGGAGACAGGACAAGCAAGCGGTCAGAGAGGAGGTGGGGAAGGCAGCGGGGTGCTTGGGTGGGGCCGGGGGTCAATGAGCTTGATCTGGCAGATGGGGGGAGTGTCTAGGAATTAACCTAAGAGGTTCCATCCCTCCTCTTGTGCAGTATCCCCGGTCTTCATGATAGCCCCTCTTCCCATACTCACTGTAGCCCATGCCTTGCAGGAAGTATTTGAAGGCCTCGGTCAGTTTGCCTGGCTATGGAAGTAAGATGAGGAGAGGGAAAGAATGAGATGAGGTTAAGGCCGAGCTAGAGCCCAAAACCATGGTCTATGTGGGGTTGGGTGCGTGGCACAGGGCAGAGTTCTGTGCCACTAATATTCCACCCCACTTCCCCATCCCATGGGCAGCAGGGTACTCACCTGAGTCAGCTGGGGCTGACCTCCAGAGTCAGCCATCTGTTCAGGAGAGCACCACCCAGAAAAAAACAATGCACACATAAATCAAAGGAGCCACGGGAGCAGATAGCTGTCCTAGCTTCCTCACTTGAGGCCCTCTGCTTTATCTTCATTCAAGTACCTCCAAGCACCTCTAAGAACCTCTCAGTACCCTGGTGGTTTAGAAGCTGAGTCTGCAGAGGAAAGATATATGGCTCTGGACAGGGGGCCAGGAGGCAGGCTGGGCACGGAGCAGGGTTACTGACCTTCAGGAACGAGGTCTGGGTAGGGTCCAGTTTTGAGTTACATTCCACCTGGAGTAAGGAGGAGGCAGATGAATGAAAGAGGAAAACATCCCTGCGGCCCCTCTTCCCCAAGAGACCCAGGGACCCAGACCCCAATTCTTTTCTTATCAACCCCTTTACCCAGTTCTTCCTTATCAGTAACCAAATGTCTACAGCCCAAAGTTGATCTCCCTGTCCCAAACAGGGCTTGCCCCTTGACAAGGTACTCCTCTGATCACCACCCTAAATCCAACACCACCTCCAAGATATCCAACTGACCACAGCATCTTCATGGGGTGCTTGGTCTCCCACCACCAGCATCACAGGGCACCTGGAGGCAATGTTGGGGAGAAGTCGGTGAGCCTTTGGCACCTCACCTGCCTCTTCCTAGCAGAGCAGCCCAGGAAACATGGGGCTCCCAAGAAGCAGCAGCCCTCCATTTCCCCTCTCTGATCCCACCAAGAGGCTGTAGTGGGGGAAGAGGAAGACCGAGAGGGAAGAGAGTCGCTAAATAGGATGGGTGGGTGGCAACAAGCAAATCCCTGGCAAATGCCCCTCCTTCTAAGGGCTTCAAGCACCTAGGGGAGATCCAGGGAGGGGGCAAAGCCTTATCTCTTAAAGTCTTACTTGAGGGTGATGTCACCGCCACGCTCGAAGTTCAGATCTCGGCGGCTAGAAAAGGTTACAACAGTAGGGATTTGAGGCAGGCGGCGCTACTGGTAGCTACCATTACCCGTCCGGACACAAGCTATCTTCCCAGAGGGAAGCAATCATTCCCCTTAGAGCTACGGTCAAATACTGGTGACTAGAAGTGGAAAACTGAAGAAAGTGGCAGGCAGACCCCAAGCACAACCCCAACAGTCATTTGTGCCCAAGATCCTTGCTCGGAAGGCAGTGAAGCAGACTGAAGGGCACAGAACAAAATGTTGTCTTACTACTGGGAATCCAAACTCCTGGGAGGGAAACAAGAGAAAGGAGACAGAGCCTCTACATTCTTCCCCAGGTCTGTCCCGAAGCCGCCGCCCCAGCTGCACACCAAAGCCTGCCCACCTTGACCACTGTGTGCTGGGACCTCCCTCTCCTCCTCTGTGCCAGCCCAGGACCCCTGGTGACTGCTTCTGCATCCCCCCACCACACACACACGTAAACACACACAGAGCCCACCCACTTGTTGTAGCTGTTCCAATACAGTTCAATGTTGTCCAGATTGGGTGCATTTGTAATGATATTTCTATATTTTTGTATCAGCTCGGAATTTCCAGACAGCTCTTCCTAAAGGAGAAAAGAAGAGACAAAATTAGGGTTGGAAGCGAGTCAACAATTACTGCATGAGCAGAGGCAAACTTTCTTCTTTCCCTGGATCCTGTCTCTGTCCCTGAAGAAGTCACCCCATGCATTCCGGTCCCTGCTGGTCTGCTCTGCCCCTTCCTTCTTCCATAACCACATACCTGGCTGAAAAGATGCCCAAGGATCATCTCCGACATGGAAGAGGTGAGGCCTGTTAGCTGTGAGGAAAGGCAGGCGGCAAAGTTCAGAACGTTTTATGGAAAAAGAGACCCAGGCAGGTGATAACGGCTTCACTGTCCTGCCCCATCAGGGTCCACTCAGTGATGCTAACCAGAGTCTACCTGGACCCATAAAAGGGAATCCCCCACTCCAGGTCGCAGCACACAAACCCCTTCAAACCTTGTGGGCTGCCCAATCCATCCAGCCCTTGGCATTGGGATCAATGTTGATGAGGACAAGACCTTCGACCGTGTCCGGGTGGTTAAGCTGAGGGGCGGCAGAAGGGTGAAATCACAAACGGCACAGCCCCATCCCCTCCCCCATGGAGCTCTACCTACGCTTGGGCTCCCCTAGGGCCTGATCCTCACCCCCACACCCGCTGCCTCCCCCCAAGACACACTACTGAGCAACGCTCTCCTCATCGGCCTGGGCCCTCCCTTCCCTTGTCTGGGGCTTTCCTTTCTTACAGCATATCGCGACAGGACGTAGGCTCCCGCTCCAACACCAACTCCAATTATTGTAGAGAAACTGTGAAAAGGAAATGTACATTGCATGGGCTCTGTGGTCCCAAACCTGCCACAGCCCAGTCTCTTCAAACCCCTCAGCCTCCTTCCCAAGGGCACAGGCACGAAGAGGAATAAAAGAGACCCTCCTCTGGGGGATGCTGGAAACAAAAGGAAGGCCCCAAGGAGTGAAAGCCTGGACTGGTAGCCGGCGTCGACCCTGAAGTCTAGCCCCAGCCGGGTGACCTGGTGACTTAAAAAGAAACAACCAGCCAGACGCTGTTTTCCTGCACATTCTGTTTTCAGGAGCGAGTTCAGCTCGTTCTGCTTCAGTTCCCAGCTCCTCTAGAGCTGGGGTGGGGAACTATGTCTCTGCCAAGGGCCATGTGGATATTTATAACATCATTCACGGGCCATATAAAATCATCGTCTGAAAAATTAGCCTGCTACAGATTTAATGAATTTCGAGTCCCGCCTGCGTTCGCCTTGGCACGCCGGGCCAAATGATTCTACGGGGCCTTATATGGCCCACGGGCCAGACATTCCCCACCCCTGCTCTAGAACTTGAAGCGAGATGTGAAAACAGACAAAACCTTAGGGAACAGCAGCAAGAATGGGAGAATGCAGGCAACAAAGTGAACCAGAGCCACCGCGAGCTCTGGTGCCTAGGAGAAGCCACACCAAGAACACAACCCAGGAACCAGCACCTGCCTTTGCAAACCCAAGAAGCCTCCTGGGCTTTCCCTTCCTGCTCCCACTCTCTCTGACGTACAGGGCTCCCAGTTCACCAGGTGTGTGTACAGAGGAGGGCAGGTGGGAGGGAAAGAGACAGGTCTATCTGGTTCCTCAGGGATTAGGCAACCCCTTCCTCTTCTTCCCCAGCTTCCTGATCAGAGAAGCCCTTCCTCAGCCCAGGGCAGGGCCACGCATCGGCCCTTCCTTCTCCACTGCACCCGCTCCGACTACTCCACTGGCTCTCCTTGATTCTCCAATCCCCCCACCCTTCCTCTCCACAATCAAGGTGGGAGCATGGAGGAGTAGGGATGTATGGAGGGCAGAGAGAAAACAGGCTAAGGCCCACAGAGGACACCTGAGGTCTAAGGGACTCCCTAAGCTGGGAAGAGAACTCTGGTCTGGAAGGGGCCCCAGGCTCTCACTTTAAGTACTGCAGGATGCAAGGGATCATGTCTGCAAGCTGGTCCAGCGACGGGTACTGATAGCTGCAGAAGAGAAGAGTGTTAAGAAGACACCACCTTGCCCCCGGGGTCCCCACCTCGGGATGCCCTCCTCATCCTTGGGCCTCCCACCCCCAGTGGGATTTGCCCCACACCTGCCTTCTGCCTCACAGTCTGGGGAAGGGGTTAGGAGCTCATTCTCACCCCAAAGGGAACACAGGAGCCCCCTCTTCCATTCCAGGAGCATCCACATGAACCCGCACAAAGTTCTGGATGATTTCCTGCATGTCCCCAAACTGAAACAGTGGCTGGAAGCAAGATTTATCTAAAGAGAACCCACATCACCCCCAACAACAGATCAGACAGGCAAAAGCGTCCCCAAGTCTGAACCCACCCTCTTTCTTTCATGCTACAGTCACACTCAGAGGAAATTTCTTGACATGTTCGCCCCACAGCCCCTTTTCTGCTCACACAGACCCTTCCTCTCCTATGGGGTTTTTACCCCACCCCAACCCCAGTTTCCCCCTAGAAAGGAAAAGGAGGGAAAACCAAGGTCCTTACAGTTGAGTCCCACATCATGGTAGGTGAGTATCGCTGGGCGTTTGGGTTTGGGGGTGCCATAAACAGTAAAAGTGACAGAGCCATAAGGTGTCTCCACTGAGTGAGTCTGCGGGAAAACAGGTCACCATCAGGTAGGAACAGGAGCCAGAGGACACAAAAGTCAGGGACTTAGGGAAATATGCCAACAGAGGGTGAGGCTGAGAGTGGGAAAGAATCATGCAAGATGGGGGAACATGGGAAAAGGAAGGAGGGAGCGGGGCAAGATTGGGGGAAGGGAGGACTGGTGGGGGGGCAGGAGAAAGAGCCAAGCAGGGGCCCTCTCTCTACCAGGGGAGAAGAGAGCCCCTTCTCCTGCCCATGCTGTTACCTGTCCCTGGTCCAGAAGGATTCTGGCAGCTAACTCAGCCTCCTGGAGACACACACATACAAACACACAAAACCACATATTCATAGATGGAGAACGAACACAAGGGGAGAGGTAGAGAGACCAACAGAGACCAAAGACAGAAAGAGATTGACAAATAAGAGACATGGAGAGGATGAAGGTTAGTGTAGTGACAAGACAAGGGCCTGGACTCCTAGCTGCAGTGCACGGGGGACAAGGCACGGGCAGAGGTGGAGAAAGTAGGGGATGGGTTAGGATCAGATCAGTGGGCTTGGGAAGCCAGGAGGCCAGGAGAGAGCTTAGACATCTGGAATGCACTCAGGTACGGGAGTCAGAGGGTCTCTAGTAACCTTGGCCGCCTGGGGTGTCTGTCCTGGCAACAGGGGCTTCTCCTCGGTGATCTGCACCTCCTGCAGCTCTGCCATGGTGGCCTGCAAGGTGAGGAAACCAGGAGAGAGGGGAGGTGAGGTTTGTCTCTACACCCTCACCTCTCTTGAAGTGCCTGGCTGTTTCTCTCAACACAGGGCAATGCCAGGTGCACAGGGACCCAGGAGCTGAAATCCACCTGGGGAATGGCCACAGGGCCTTTCCTCCACCCAGCTCCATTTCCAGGCCAACCGGGAGCAGGGGCAGTGGAAGAGGAATCCAGACACCACTTCTCTTTGGACTAGCCATCCCCACTGGCGCCCCTCGATCCCCCTCCCTTCCAGCCTGAACGGAAATATCAGGGTAGAGCAACAGGGCAGCTCAGATTTCCCGTGTTATATTTAGGGGCCACCCCACACTCTCAGCTAGAGGGTGACACTCGTGGCTCAGTGACTAGATACTCTAGAGGTACCCAGGGACAGGGCAGTGGCAGTTCACAATTGACTACGACCTTCAGTTGAAGCTCCAAGGTCAGCAGTCAAGGAAAAGGGGCTAAAACTGTCCAAAGCAAAGACCAATAGGCAGCAGGGGGAAAAAACAAGAGGGACATGTGTGTGCAACCAACCCAATAGCTCCTTTTCTCCCAAGACTTGCCCACCTGATTATGAATGAACTAGCCTACATTCAACAGAAGCGGGGCCAGGGAAGAGCAGAGCACCTGTGCAGGCCAGCAAAGTAACAAGCCTGCAGCCCGGGGTTTGGGGTCACTTACTGGGCTCCTATTCACTGGATGCAGTGGGACTGCCAGTCCGGGTTCTCACGCCTCCTCACCGTGAGGTCTGAGAACACATAGAAACAAGGTGACTGCCCCGAGAGAAAGAACTCTGGGTCTTTTAGGGACAGAAAGCTTCAGCCAAAACTCCGACTGGGTCACTAACCCTCCCCAGTCTCTACCCCCTGGGTCCAGAGAACACGACCTTTCGGCATCGACTGGAATCAATACAGGCTGGGGCAGTTATTAGTCCAGGCTGGGGGGCGGGGGAGGAAGTGCTGATGTGGAGGAAAGAGTGTGGCTGCGTGCAAACCTCTGGATTCTAATCCCAGCTCTGCCACTACCCTATGACCTTGGCCCAGTTGGTCACTACTCTTGGCCTCAATGTACCATCTGTAATCTAGAAGGGGCACTAAGCGGTCCCTAGGATTTTTGACAGCTCTTGACTGCGATGAGGGTGGCAGAGCAGAGCTGTTCCCCTGCACCGTTTAAAAACAAACAAGCCTCGTGCCTTCACTTCCCTCCTCCACCCACCCAGTCTCCCGGTAGATCCTGCGGGTGCAGGGGAGAGGGCGGTCCCAAAACCTCCTCCCTGTCTCCCCCGACGGCCCGCTAGAGGCAAGCACCAGCTGGGAAGGGATGGATAGGACTAGGGAACGACCGGGCGCAGCACCCGGAACCCGGCCCTACCTCGCCGGTCCCCTGGGGACCGACCCCTCGCGTGGCCGGCGAGGGGCTCCTAGACCCCGGGTGCAAATCCCGCGCACGCCCCAGTACGCCCGCCGCCCGCGGAGCCGCCGCCTTTGTGCCCCGCGGCGGAGCGCCCCCTCCTTGCAGGCCTCTTCCCCCGAGCCATCGGCCCCAGGCGCTGGGGCTCAAACAGCCCACTGGCCCGGACGCCGCCCCCAGGCCCCGAGGCCCTCCGCCTGCCCCTCCCCCTACCTGCTGCCGCCGCGGCCGCTTCCACCTTCACTTGCCTTTGACTCGGGCCCGCCCCGGCCCGGGCTCCCCACGGACCCGCCCCCCGGCCCGCCCCCGGCCCGGCCGCTCCCAGCAGATCCGCCCCTGACCCCCCGTAAACACGCCCCCCTCACCCCCGCCCAGGCCGTCCGCCGCTCCAGGCGGGGTGGGGGACTCGGCGGAAGGCTGGCGGCTGGGAGCGTCCAGGCTGCGCTCTCGCCCCCCACGACGCCCCCCGGCGGGGCGGCGTGGGGTGTGCATGCGTGGGTACCCTAAGCGGGCCGAGGGAGCCCACGCCCGCCCTCAGCGCCGCCCCTGCCCATGACACGGGCTGCCCGTCCACTCGGGCTCTTTCCTTTGCCCCCAGACTCGCTGGAGGGGACGGGTAGGGGGCGGACGTTCCCAGGGTGCTGGCACCCCACGATTTCCACTCTGCCCGGCCGGAAACAGGGCCAGGTTAAGGAAGGAGGGGGTGGGCGGGAACCGCCGCCGCGGACCTAGGGTCTGGCGGGCAGGGAGGGGCAGCAGAGCCGGCCGCTGGTAGGGCTGGGGGACGTCGGAGGCTCGGGAGTCCGGGCTCCCGGGGTCCTGGTACCTCTTCGTTTGCCGCGTCCCGACGCTTGCTCTCTGGCTGCTCCGGGAGAAGTTGGACAACAAGGCGGGGGCGGGGGGGCGCTATAAATAGAGGGCGAGACCAGGCGGGGGGGAGAGCGTGGCCAGCGGGGACTCCAGGGTCAAGGCCCCGAGCGGGGCGGGGGAGCGGCCGGGGACCCCCAGGGCTCCGACTCCCGGGTAAACAGGCGCGGGGGCGGGGCTAAGGTTGCGGGGGGGTGTAGTAGGGGCTAGGGGAGGACGCAGTGTCCCGGGCTGGGACCCAAGAGACCCTGTGGCTTCGGCGCTAACCCCTCCCAGTCCGGCCCAGAAAAGGAGGGCGAGACCAGCTCAGACCGGCTGAGTCGCAGCGCTCAGGCCGAGGTGTCTTTGGAGACGGCGGCGTCTCCTTCGCTGCCTGGATCGGTTTGCCCCTTAGACTCCTCTCTGTCGCCCACCCCCAGAGTCACCCTCCCCGTGCCCCTCCGAGGAAGCTGCCCTGGAACGGGACCGTTGATGTGGCCACGGGAATTCGAATGTGTCTTGGGCTAAAGGAACCCAGATTGAATTTCTGCCCACCTGCCCTCTCCCTTCCAGCGGCCCCCCCCCCCCCCCCGCCAGGATCATACCCACCCCATCCCCCTTCAGCCTGGTTCCCGAGTTGCCATTTCGGGGGCTGGGCGTCAAGCCAGTTGGAAACAATGGCCAATGGAACTCGAGCTGCCAACTGCAACACCAGCAGACTAACCCCCCCAAGACCCCCAAATTGCCCTCCCTCCGCCTGCCTGGGAACCACCCTCCTACCACCATCCTGGCCACCCCCAGCCCCTCCCATCAGAGGAACATCAATGCCCCTTTCATCCCCGCTTGGCAGGGTCTCTTGGAAAGAAGGAGAGGCCAAGGGGGAGGAGGTGACCTAGGGTAGGAAAAGTGGTCAGGGCTCAAACCCGGCCCCCAACAACCCCAAATCTAGAGGGCCCCCGACGTCCCCCAGTTTGGAGCACTCAGGTTTTCCTCTGTTGCCTCCTCCCACCCCCTCCATAACTATTTCCCAAGACACTGGCAAGCAGAGGCTGGACACCCTGGCTCCTTGCCTAGTCCCCTCTTCTCTCTGGATACCAGTTTAACACTGTCCTGCATGGGGAAAGGCCTGCTGGAATTCGGATCAGAACTAAACATGCACAGGGCGGGAGAGCAAGTTCTCACCAGTGCTGGTGGAACTTGGGCCGAAAGGGCCTGGAGGGAGCAGTTTGGCCTTCAGGTTTCTGTGATGTGTCCTGAGTAGTCTTACTCCGGGTGGGGGAGGAAAGACCTGGAGCTTCCAGCATCTAAATTCGTCCCTGGGTCAGGATGACTCAGGGGGAACCTGATAAGGGGCTTACGCAGGGGCATGGGACCGACACAAGATGGGAAATTTCCACTGAGATGTGTTTGTTTCCTAGGCCTAGGGGTCTCACCCAGCTTGCTGCAGGCAGAAGTGAGGATGGGGTCTGCCCTCAGGGTTCTTCCAAGCAAGAGAGTTCCTTCCCAGGGCAACCTGGGTGCAAGTGTCCCAACAAGGACAGTTTGCCCCTAACCTCCTTCCCTTAGCCCAGGAGCAGCTTCAAACAACACCTTCAACTAAGTTGCAGTCTTATGTACCTGCTCCGTGCAAGGGACTGTGCACAGCAAAGTCAAAGAACTGGGAAATTTGGCCACACCCTCGACAGAAATTTATGATTGTGTTGTAGGGAGAAGGTAGAAACAGAAAGTTAAGAAAATTGCGTGAATTTATACAAAAGCAGTTGTTTAGACAGTCCTGAGTCAATGTTTCCCATCTTTCTCAAGTGGAGATCAGTAATTTACATTCCCACCTGATGGTTTCAATATCCCTGGTTGGAGAAAAGAGAAATGCTTGCAAACTCTTTCGTCCAGCTTTCTGGTTATCACCATGTCCGGACAGGTGGTGGTACCTCTAGTGTGCAAAGCACACTGTTTACTCAGTTCCTGCTCAGGCTTCTTTATACAGACAGACGCCAGGGCACCTTGCAATACTTCAGAAATTCTCACTCCAGGCGGCTGCAGCCCATAGGTTAAGAACCATTGTCTCACTGTAATTCGGAAGAGGGAAAGGGCTTTGTCCCTAGAGTGAGCCACTCGGGTGAGAAGGTGAGAACCGCAGCCATAGAATATCTCAGTGGGAGAGGGGGAATTCTGTCTAGACAGAGCTTAAGGGAGAGTGTGGAGGCAGGGGTAGATAAGTTACTTTGAAGGACTGAATAGTAGGTGTTCTGTACAAGGCGTGTCCCAGATATCCCCAAACACAGTAATGTAAATGTTACTGTCCTCACGCTGCAGACCAGGAAACTCAAGTTCAGAGATGTTTACTGACTTGCACAAGGCCACCCAACTAATAAATGACAAACCCAGGATTCAAATCCCCACCCAGATCCTTGCTGCTCCTTCCACCTCAAGGTCACAATTAGATCATTATGACCCTAGTTGAAGAATAAAGTTGGTGATAGGTGGTTGATGTTTTGTAAGACAGATTGGAGCCAAGTTGTGTGGGTCTTTAAATGCTATGGGAAAAAAGTTTGGCGGTTGAAGAGCCATAGAATATTCTTGAGCAGAAGTGATGGGTAGGAAGCACTGCTTCTGAGAACTAACCTGACGGGGAGAAGATAGTAGAGATGGATTGTGAGGTGCATGGGAGTGAGGCGAGAAGCATTAGATTTGAGAGGGATCATTGGGGCCGGCGCCGTGGCTCACTTGGTTAATCCTCCACCTGCGGTGCCGGCATCCCATATGGGCGCCGGGCTCTAGTCCCGGCTGCTCTTCTTCCAGTCCTGCTCTCTGCTGTGGCCCAGGAAGGCAGTGGAGAATGGCCCGGGTCCCTGGGCCCCTGCACCCACATGGGAGACCAGGAAGAAGCATCTTGCTCCTGGCTTTGGATCAGCGCAGTGCCAACCATAGTGGCCATTTGGGGGGTGAACCAAGGGAAGGAAGACCTTTCTTTCTCTCTCTCTCTCTCACTGTCTAACTCTATCAAAAAAAAAGAGGGGGATCATTTAGGGGTAAGCTTTTGATGCAGAAGTTAAGATGCCACTTTGGGGGAGGAGAGTTGCTGCAGTATAGCAGGTAAAGCCAGGACCTGCAGCACTGGAATCCCATATGGGCACTGGTTCAAGTCCTGGCTGCTCCACGTCCAATCCAGCTCCCTGCTAATGTGCATAGGAAAGTAACAGAAGATGGCCCAAGTACTGAGGCCCCTGCGCCCACATGGGAGACCCACAAGAAGCTTCTGGCTTTGGATCAGCCCAGCTTCGACCATTGTGGCCCTTTGGGGAATGAACCAATGGATGGAAGGTCTCTCTCACACTCACTCTCTCCCCATCTAATTGCCTTTCAAATAAATCAATCAATCAAAGAAAAAAAGAAAGAAAGACCTGCTTGACTGGCTCTCATTCTGAGCTCAGAAGTAGTGTGTGTTGGGGGGAAGGGGGAAGCTGCCACATAGGAGCAGGCCCTATGGAGTAGCAGGTAAAGCCGCAGCCTGCAGTGCCAGCATCCCATATGGGTGCCAGTTCGAGTCCTGACTGCTCCACTTCTGATCCAGCTCTCTGCTAAAGCCTGGGAAAGCAGTGGAAGATGGCCCAAGTCCTTGGGCCTCTGTACCCACATGGGAGGCCTGGAAGAAGCTCCAGGCTCCTGGCTTCAGATTGGCTCAGCTCCAGTGGTGACAGCTATCTGAGGAGTGAACCAGCGGATGGAAGACACCCCCCCCCCCCTATATATATATCTCTATCTCTCTCTCTCTCCCTCTCTCTGCCTCTCAAATAAATAATTTTTTTTTTAAAAAGGATGCCACTTGGAACACCAACATCCTATTTCAGAGTGCCTGGGTTCATGTCCCACCTGTGCTTCCGAGTTCAGTTTCCTGCTGAGGCTAACCCTAGTAGGCAGAAGATGATGGCTCAAATGCTTGGGCCTCTGTCACCTGCATGGGAGGTCCAGATGGAGTTATTGGCTCCTGGCTTCAGTCTTGCCCATTCCTGACTATTGCAAACCTTTAGGGAGTGAACCAACAGATGGAAATTCCATCTCTCTCTCTTTCAAATAAAGTTTTAAAAACATTTTAAAGGAAGGGGTCATTTACAAGCTAAGGTAGTTATCCAGGTATGAAATGATATGGACTTAAATAAGGATGGAAGTAACAGGAATGGAAAGAAAGGAATTGATTTGGAAGACAGGGGTAAAAAACGCTACAGAAATTGGTGACTGATTAGATGAGAAGGGGGAGGGGGAAGTTACCATTTAGGATCCCCAAAGTTCATCTATCTATGGGGCTTGTAAAAAAGGAAGCCCCTGAAAAACTTCTTTGACCCACGTGGAAACTTACCTGGAAGATTTTCAGAGTCTAATATTCACCCTCACTCTGACCTGCCAGATCTGCTCTCTTCCAGGGCACCTGCTTTTCCTGTATCGAGTCCAGCATTGGAAGCCATTGAAAGCTCCTATCGAGATTGGTTTTCCAAAACTCATGCAGCTCACTATACTATACGGGAAACTTCAGGCTGGAAACAGGGGCAGTGCTGGACAGAGCCAGACAGTTTTCATGAACCCTTTCTATATGGCCTCGGTGTTTACGTTTACCCCACCACCAAATGCACCCAAGGTGATGGTGTTAGGGAGTGGGACCATTGGGGAGTCATGACTAGGTTTCAGGACAGAGCCTTTCAAAGTCAGTCCAAGGGAAGGGCAGGTGTTTGGCCTAAATTAAGATGCCACTTGGAATGCCCACAACCCATGACAGAGAGCCTGGGTTCAAGTCCTGGCTGCACTCCCAATTCCAGCTTCTCACTAGTGTGCACCCTGGGATGCAGGAGATGATGGCTCTAGTGGTTGGGTTCCTGACTCACAGAGAGACTTCAGTTGAGTTACAGTTCCTGGTTTTGGCCTGGAACAGCCCCAGCCATTGTATGGATTTGGGGAGTGAAACCTGGATGGGAGCTTTCTCTCTCTCTCTCTCTCTCTCTCTCTCTCTCTCTCCCTATCCCTATCCCTATCTCCTTTCACCCTCAAATATAAATACATTTTAAAAGAAATAAATAGGGGCTGGAGTTGTAGCATAGCATGTTAAACCACCACCTCTGATGCCGGCATCCCATTTGGGTGCCAGTTCAAGTCCCTTGATGCTCCACCTCTGATCCAGCTCCATGTTAAAGCTCTTGGGAAAACAGCGGAAGATGGCCCTTGCTACTCATGTGGGAGAACTGAAGAAGCTCCTGGCTCCTGGCTTCAACCTGGCCCAGTCCAAGCCGTTGTGGCCATTTGGGGAGTGAACCAGCAGATACATCTTTCTCTGTCTCTCCCTCTCTCTCTGTAACTCCACCTTTCAAATCAATCAATCTTTTAAAAAAGATTTTGTTATTTGAGAGGCAGAGTTACAGACAGAGAGAGAGAAAGACTTCCTTCTGCTGGCTCACCCCCAAAATGGCTGCAGAGGCTGGAGCTGGGCCAATTCGAAGTCAGGAGCCAGGAGCTTCCTCAAGGCCTCCCACGTGGGTGCAGAGGCCCAAGGACATGCGCCATCTTCCACTGCTTTCCCAGGTGCATTAGCAGGAAGCTGGATCAGAAGTGGAGCAGCCAGGATATGAACCAGAACCCATATGGGGTGCCAACACCACAGGCAGAGGCTTAGCCTACTGCACCACAACGCCAACCCCAATAAACGAATCTTTTAAAAATAAATAATTGGACTGGTGCTGTGGAGTAGTGGGCTTAGCCTCCTCCTGCATCACCAGAATCCCATTTGGGCACCAGTTCAAGTCCCAGCTGTTCCTCTTCTGATGCAGCTCTCTGCTATGGCCTGGGAAAACAGTTGAAGATGACCCAAGTCCTTGGGCCCTGCACTCATGGTGGAGACCAGGAAGAAGCTCCTGGCTCCTGGCTTCGGATCAGCTCAGCTCCAGCTGTTGCGGCCACCTGGGGAGTAAACCAGTGGATGGAAGATCTTTCTCTCTTGTCTCTCCCTCTCTCTGTAACTCTACCTCTCAAAATAATATATAAAATCTTTAAATAAACAAATAATTTCAAGAGAGCTCTTCACCCCTTCACCCCACCATTTGAGGACACAATGGGAAGGTGCCACCTGTGAACCAGGAAGCAGCCTTCACCAGACATGGGATCTGCCTGTGCCTTCATCTTAGCCTTCCGGGACTCCAGAACTATGAGAAATGAATTTCTGCTGTTTGTAAACCACCTGCTTCGTTATATTTTATAACACTCCAGGCAGACGAAGACATCTTCCCTGAGCTTTCCTCAGCGTTTGTTACGGGGAGAGCACAAGGCTATTTGACCAGGGCCCAAAGGGTCGGTGAACTGGGAAGAAGTGATACAATGTGATCGGCCTAGAGGGGCAGAAGGTTGGTGCTGGCCTGCGCACATCAGCACGCAGGGCTGAGACCAGAAGCCCTCCCCTCTAGAGACAAGGGCTATACACAGGGACAAGAAGTGATGTCACATAAACCCTTCTGAGGTCATAGACACTTTCCTCCTTGCCTCTTTCTGTCCCCCACCCCCACCTCACCAGACAGTCTTCTCCTGCCAGCAGCCCCTGCACAGCTGCACACACAAAGGTTGGGAAGGGTCAGACATCACCTGGGCACTGCTGGGTACAGGAAAGTGATGGGGAAGGGAGCAGTTATTCAGTTGGTAGGATCCACACTAGTATCCGCAGTACTGGGACTGGTGGATTCATGCGGTAGCTGAGTAGGTGGGATGGGAGTGAGGGGGATGGGGGAGCAAGCACCAAGAAGGAGGGGAGTTGTTCTTATCACTGGCTATTTTTATATTAACCCCCATTCCCATTACTTCTCAGTCCTCCTTTCCCCTCTTCCCTGTTCCCTGAGGTTGCCCCGCTGCCACACTACCCCATCCCCAGCTAACCATGGCATCAGAGGCAGAGAAAACATTCCAGCGGTTTGCTGTCTTCGGAGACTCATCCAGCAGTGGCACAGAAATGAACAACAAGAACTTCGCCAAGCTCTGCAAAGATTGTGGCATCATGGACGGCAAGGCGGTGACCTCCACGGATGTGGACATCGTGTTCAGCAAAGTCAAGTAAGCAGCAGAGATGGGGCGGGGGGGAGGAGTAGAACAAGCAGGGTAGTTGGTTGTGGAAGAGTTCATGTGGTGGCACCTTTGCCTGGGCCTACTGAGCACCTGCTGGGCCCCTGGCCCTCAAGAGACTAGTGATAGGACAAGAGAGGCGAAATCTGAGTAAAAGAAAGGTTGTAACTTGAAAGATAATGAGTTCATGCTCCAACGTTCCTGGATTTCTGTCTGACTAGAGCCAAGAATGCCCGAACCATCACATTTTCACAGTTCCAAGAGGCAATGAAAGAACTGGGCCAGAAGCGGTTCAAGGGGAAAAACCCAGATGAAGCCCTGGAGAACATTCATAAGCTCATGGAGGGCAAGGATCCGGCCACCACTGGAGCGACCGTGAGTGACGTCCTTCCTCTCTGGCCTTGATCCTACTTCCCTTAACTCCCTTCTGCTTCAGGCACCCCTACACCCTCCAGTGTCCCTAACCCTGCCAACAATAATACTATGGGGAGACAGGGCAGAAATCCCGCATTGGAACAGGTCTTTCAGAGGTGAGAAAAATGTGGCCCAGACAGAGGAAGTGACTTGCCCAAGGTGCTTAGCCATTTTAGAGGCTGGCATTTGGCCTAGCAGTTGAGACATCCCTTAAAGACAAGTGCACCCCACATAGAAGTTCCAGCCCTGCCCCTGACTCTAACTTCCTGCTAATGCAGACCTGGGAAGGAAATGGTGGCTCAACTAGTTGGGTTCCTGTCCAACTAGATCTAGATTGAGTTCTCTGCTCCCAGCCCCGCCATGGTGCACTTAGAGAGTGAACCAGTGGATGGGCGCTTGCTGACTATATATATAGTGAAATCCAGACACATTCCCAAGTCGCCAGTATCTGAGCCAGACAGCTAGGGTATGGTGGCTCCTGGGGGGCATTCCTGTAGAGAACTTGGTACCTGATCACCACTCATCCTGCTGCCATTATTGAAGGTTGACGCCACCTCTCGTCCACCTTCTTCCTTAATTGTCCCCTCTGTACTTTCTTCTTTGCATATTAAGCGTGGGGTGAAGGCCTCTGGGCAGCTGCCTGGTCAGAATGACTCTTCCTAAAACAGAAAAAGGTGCTCTCCTGCCCCACACACTGCACACGGTCCCAGGCCAGAAAGCTCCTCCCTCGTGGGTGAGCAGCTCTTGCCAGAGTTCCTGCCCTGAGAAAGCAGCACGGTGCCAGAAGCAGTGCAAGAGCTGCAAACACTTGATCGGAGGCTCTCAGGTCATCTGGGGGAAGGAAGAGGACTCAAACCCATTCTCTGGTTTGCAGAAAGCAACCACGGTGGGTGGAGTGGATCGTCTGACAGACACCAGCAAGTACACTGGCACCCACAAGGAGCGCTTTGATGAGAGTGGCAAGGGCAAGGGCATTGCAGGACGGGAAGAGACAACTGACAACTCAGGCTATGTGAGTGGCTACAAGGGCGCTGGCACTTATGATAAGAAGAAGTGAAGACGAGCCTCGTCCTAGCCTGTCAGCCCCCTGACCCTGCATCTTTAACACCAGGGAGCATGGGAGACAATAAACATCTGTGTGTGCAGCAGCTGATGGGCTCTGTCTAATGGGTGAGGGATGGGCAGGCCCACTGGTGTCATGAAAAGGAGAAGAGAATGTCCATGAAGCCAGGGTTTTCTGCCATATGCCCTTCACCTTGCTTAACCTCGTGCCTATAGTCCTGAGTTCAACAAATACTTCTAAGAATTGGGCTAAGGAGTATATTTCTTTTTTTTTTTTTTTTAATTTTATTTTATTTTTTTGACAGGCAGAGTGGACAGTGAGAGAGAGACAGAGAGAAAGGTCTTCCTTTTGCCGTTGGTTCACCCTCCAATGGCCGCCGAGGCCGGCGCGCTGCGGCCGGCGCACCGCGCTGTTCCGATGGCAGGAGCCAGGTGCTTCTCCTGGTCTCCCATGGGGTGCAGGGCCCAAGGACTTGGGCCATCCTCCACTGCACTCCCTGGCCACAGCAGAGAGCTGGCCTGGAAGAGGGGCAACCGGGACAGGATCGGTGCCCCGACCGGGACTAGAACCCGGTGTGCCGGCGCCGCAAGGCGGAGGATTAGCCTGTTGAGCCACGGCGCCGGCCTAAGGAGTATATTTCTAGGTAGGAGATGAACCACATGTGGAAGTGAAACTATGTGCTACTTGTGCGCGTGCATCCTGGTATCCACCTGCCTCTACCTCCCCAATTGGAGTAGCATGTGTGTTTTTTGTTTTTCTTTTCTTTTTTTTTTTTTTTTTTTTTTTTTTTTTTTTTTTTGACAGGCAGAGTAGACAGTGAGAGAGAGAGACAGAGAGAAAGGTCCTCCTTGTGCCTTTAGTTCACCCCACAATGGCCGCTGCTGCCAGCGCACCGCACTGATCCGAAGCCAGGAGCCAGGTGCTTCTCCTGGTCTCCCATGGGGTGCAGGGCCCAAGCGCTTGGGCCATCCTCCACTGCATTCCCAGGCCACAGCAGAGAGCTGGCCTGAAAGAGGGGCAACCGGGACAGAATCTGGCGCCCCAACCGGGACTAGAACCCGGTGTGCCGGCGCCGCAGGCGGAGGATTAGCCTATTGAGCAGCAGCGCCGGTCTGGAGTAGCATGTCTTGATTTGACAAACTGTGACCCAGATGCCACCAGGAGCTCCTTCCCAGTCCCCCACCTTCCTCATTGCAATGCCGATTTTGCTGAGTACGACAAAGAAACCAGCCAGTGTGGCCTGAATCCTGTTGTGAGTTTGGTTTTGAGCAGGGGTGAAGGCACAATCTATTTTAGCACCCAACCCAGAATCGAGTTCTGCCCCACCTCACCTCCAACATGGTACTCACAGATGTGAGTTTCTAACCTACTGTTCAGGTAGCCCAGAGAGATGGTCAGAAGTGGTGGCCACCAGGACTCTGGGAGCAGGAGTTCTGGCACAGTAAGGAAAAGGGAATTAAACCAGAACTCAGTCGATATATTTTTAACTTTTTATTTTGAAGTGGTTATAGGTTCACAGGAAGTTGTGAAATATGGTACATCCTTCTCACAGTTCCCCCAGTGGTTACACCTTAAATAACTTAAAGCTTTGCGTGACTGGGGCTGGGCCTGCTTCGTCCTCTGCCTTGTCAATGGCAGACCCTGGAGTTTGGGTGATGCTGGAAGGAGCTACAGGAAGGAAAGGGAGCAGAAACCTTTGGAGAATGAATGACAGGATGATAGAAGATAGCTTGACATTCATATGAGTCAAGGTAAGAAAGGTGGACGGAGAAGAAGGTAGAAAAAGGAAGGAAGACAGGACAGCTAACCTTGGGGAGAAGACAGCAGTGGTCACTGTGGGAGAAGGAGGGAAGAAAGGACAGTTCCAGTAAGGGAGGATCAATGTTGTCACAGAGAGGAGCAGGCTGCAGCAGGGCCGGGGGCCGGGGGCCGGGGGCCGGGGAGTGAGGCTGCAGGGAGTGCGCAGGTCTCAGGAGGTGGCTGGAGCTAGAGACACTCAGTGTGCAGGTGAGTGCAGGGTTAAGGGGACATGGAGAAGACAGAGAGCAGCAAGGTAGTGGGGATGGGGAAATGAGATGAGGAGCTGGGTGCCTGTTGCCATGGTATGAGCTAAGGCCCTGGGCTTCTGTCCCAGGATTCAGGATCTGGCCCAGTGAAAGGACAGTTACTGCCAACTGGACACAGTGAGCTTCTTGGGTGGGTTTTACTGTCTCTAGGAGAAGGGGGTTAGTAGTGGGGGTGGCGAGAGCATGGTAAACAAGTTAGAAAGAACCTGGATGAGAGCTAGGGCTTCGCACACTGATCAAAGCTCTGGACATTTTCCTATCTACATGACCTTTTGTGAGAGTCCCGCCTGCCTTGGAAGTCAGGGAGAAAGTCTCGCTACAGGGATCACAGTTTTAGAAATGGGGACAGGCTGGCCTATAGTGGTGGGGGCTGGGGGGTTTGGGAATTAGATTCCCTAGTAGAGGCCTACAATACCAATTGGTTCAGCATCATACCTGCCAGAGCAGAGCAGGTACAGATGTTTGTTGGTTAGGGTGCTGTTGTAGCGGCAGCTTGTGGAGGGCTGTTTGGCGCCCAGGCTGCAGACCGTGACAGGGAAGGAGTCCTGGGTCAGAGTGCAGTATTTGTTGTAGTTCTCACAGAAGCTCTTGCTAGCCTTGCAGGACTTCTGGATGGCTTTCCAAGGGGCATGTATCACATAGTGAGTCTTTGGGCAGTACCAGTGCTCTATTCTTCCCCTCACATAGGCCATCATACCATTACAGTAGCCCAGGAAACCCTTTATGAACTTAACTTTGGGATAGTCAATGTATAAGGTGCGGAAGTTCTCGGTGTCAGACTGCAGATTGATGTCCACGGAAAGAGCTGGCCCTAGAAAAAGCTGGAAGAAAAGGAGCCGGGCCACAGCTGCTGCCATTCCTCCTGCCGGCAAAGGTAAGGTGGTTGGAGGCAAGGATGGGACTAGAGTGGCTGCTGCCCCTCCCCAGGGTCTCCAGCATTGCCCAGCCCTCCCTGACTTTGAAGAGCTGGGTGGTACCTCAGAGATCGTCCAGCCCAAGTTCTCATGACCCAGAGGGAAGAGGCATCTGCCTAGAGCCACCCGACTGGTCAGCCACTGCTTCCCTCTCTTGGGCCGCTGCAGGCTCTCAACCTTACCCGGTCTGTGGGCTGCAACACTTGCAGCAAAAGAAGTCTGACTGGTCCTTGGGTGAGAGGATCTTCCCAAGGGGGACAGAGGAAGCAGGCTGAGCTGATGCTTCTCTGATGGCTCCATTTAAAGGACAGGAACTGAAGACAGCTGGCCTGGGGCAGCGGGGCAGAGAGGGGGAGTGGGGGAGCTCTTCTGCCCAAGGCCAAAGACACCCCAGAGGTGACATGAGGCTAGAAGGGTTTCTGGATGAAGGCCAGTCTGGGAGGAGGGAGTGTCCCACTGAGTCTGTGGAGCACCTGTGCTGAGGGGGTTGGAAAGTGGGAGGAAAGACATTGTTGTCTGGTCGTCTCCTCTCTGGTGTCAAGAGAACACTTGGTTCCAAATCCCTGCCAGAAGTCCCTAAGTTCCTGGGCTTCCTTTGATGTTTTCTCTGGCCCATTGGCCCTGAGCCTGCGGCAAGGTGAGAAGGAAAGTGCTGTTATGTTTCTGAGGAACAAAGTGCCTCCTTCCTGACCTTCTGAGAACAGAGGGCCCACCATGCTCTCTCTCCACCCACAGGTGGAGCCCACAGAGGCCTGAGAGGGTTAGCCCACCAAAGTACCAGGCTAATAATCGAAGGCCTCCCCGTGGACTCTCCACAGGCCCCATCATCAACACCACTCAACAACACTCCCCACCTGTGACCTCAGGCCCTGTGAGAGTCAGGACAGTTCTAGAAAGCTACACATGCTGACTGAAGCCTCAACATGGCCACATAGCCTAGACCAGAGGGCATGTGGACTGCCTGAGCCTGGCCAAATCAGATTCTTGCCATTGGTTGGTCTTCGGGCGGTTTGTCACACCAGGTCAAGGGCCAGGGTCCTAACTGTTGTTTACACTCACTTCTCTCCCTTTATTGGAGCCAGAGAGCTTGCTCCCTGGCACCTGCCAGCCCCAGTCCATGACTTCCACAAGGCTGATCAGACCTGCTCTTCCTCAGGGTATTGTGAGAGCTGGGACTTCCTCTTGGGAGAGCTGGGTCACTCTCACCCTGGAGAGCGAATGGGAAACAGAGTCAGAGGCATGAACCTTGGGCATTCCCAGGCCCACTATGTAGCTCAGGAGCAGGAAGTGTAGGGCCACAGAGAGACAAAGAACCCTAAACTGACTCTTTGAACAGCACAAACTGGGGTCTTAGACTGAATCCATCCTCCCCACAACTTGCTTCTCCTCCTGTGTGGTCTGTTTCCTCACTTGCCTTTGTGAGAAACCTGAAGAGTGGTCACAGACCCCATAACATCTCTCACCCACCAGAAGTAGGAAGCACTGTTACTGGTCAGTGTTGAGGCTTTTGGTTGAAACAGTCTGGGCACTGAATCCCAGCTCTGCAGCTTGCGTGCTGTCTACCATCCATCTAAATTAGCTAAACCCCTGGAAAACTTTCATTTCTGCTGTTCATGAGGGCAGAACTTCATACCTCCTGGTAGTATGAAGATCCATGAAGATGTAGTAAGAGTTTCTAACCCTGTGTGTGGCACATTGTGAGTCATCCAGATGAATCCCTCAGTTATGCAGTCTTATTTCAAATCCTATTTATTTATTTTATTTTAAAGGCAGAGATAGAGATAGACAGTGATGGTCCACCTGCTGGTTTACTCCCCAAATGCCTACAACATCCAGGGCTGGGACAGGCCAAAGCCAGGAGCCTGGAACTCAGATCAGATCTCTCACGTGGGTGACCCAGACCCAAGTACTTGATCTATCATCTGCTGCCTTCCAAGGATGCACGTTAGCAGGAAGCCAGACTGGAAATGGAGCCAGGACCCGAACACAGGAACTCCCATACACGATGCAGGCATCTCAAGTGATGTCTTAACCGCGGCACCAAATGCCCACCTCTCCAAGTCCTGCTTCTTCCTCTGCTCAGGTTCTCCTCTCTCCTGGACACCTCACATTCTCTGACTGGAGTAAGGCTCACTCGAATATGTCTCTCATACAACCACCAGATAAAAACATGTAGCCCCCTTTCTTATTTAAAACTCTGCAATAGTTTCTTGTTTCTTATAGGATATAGTCCAAATTGCATGTCCCAGGACATAAGACCGTTCATGGTCTTGCTCCTGTGCATGTCTGCACCTGCACCTGCACCTACATCCCTGCCTGCTTCCCACCTTGTGCCCCCAGCCCACCTCCATGCCCCTGCTTGTTCTGTCTCCTCCACCTGAAATGCTGCTGCTCTTCCCCCTCCCCCACTTATCTCCACCAATTCAATGGTGCCAGTTCATAGAGATACTCAGCCTAGTTCATATAGACACTCAGAGGTCCCATCTGAGAAGCCTCTACTGGAAGGAAGACCTCCCAGAAAGTGTGTACAGACAAGCAAGAGAGGAGAAAGCCCACACAAGCACAGGTCTCATCTGTACCCTTCAGGCTGCCCGACAGGACAACACTGAGCACAAGCCCGTGCAGGGTGCTGCCTGAGCCCGGCAGACTCAGCTCTGCTTTGAGGAAGTCAGCGAGGTTGTGGTCCCAGCCACGAATCATGCTACCTCTTTGCTAGCCCCTTAAGGTTTCAACTTCCCTGGGAACACAAAGGGGGCTTTTTGTGCCTCTTGGTCTTCCTTTCGTTTCCCACTGCCCTTCACCACCCGGAACCACTCCTACCGCTGCCACTCACCTCTGCATGGACTAGAGGAGTAGAACAGCACGTTGTAGGGGCAAGTTCAGGACTTACTATTGGATGACTTCTGAGCTTCTGTTTTCTCCTCTGTAAGATGGAACAACACCTTCCTTACCTCATCGGGCTGCAAGAATAAAATGAGGCAGCAGGCATGAAAGTGCCTTTTAATAATTTAACAATTTATAAATGGACAACTAGATCCTGCATGTCCCCATTAGGTCCTACACCAACTCACTTTTGACATCTGCAAAGCCTCTTTTATGCTCTAAATAGACCTGTGGGCAATACCCCTACCCAGCCCCCAGCCCTGCTCTGCCAAGGGACGGCCCCTCTAACTCCTGGCTTAGAATTCATTCATCTTCATAAAGCTTTTTATGCTTACTTTAAAATATTTTTTAAATAGTTAGATACTATCTGAAAATCACTTTGACGAATTTTGTGGGGAAATGCAAAGGTGAATAAGATCATTCTAGTTCAGGTTAGACTTACTCTCCCCTGGGATTTGGCACACACACACACACACACAGACATTTGCCACAAAGGCTAAGTGCAGGGCCAGGGAAAGTGCTGAGTAGGACTGAGGGAGGGACCTTTGAGCCCCGCTGCGCCCGTCTCTCTAAGTTCTACCCTAGGGGTGAGTGTTGGACAGAGTGCTTAAGCTGCTGCTTGGCAGACCTGTGTCCCCTACCGGAGTCCCCAGCTGCTCTGCTCCCAGTCCAGCTTTCTGCTAATGCACACCCTGGGAGGCAGCAGTGATGGCCCAGGTACCTGGGTCCCTACCACCCACGTGGGAGACGCAGATTGAGTTCCAGGTTCCTCACTTCGGCCTGACCCAGCCCTGAATTTTGCAAGCATTTGGATAGTGAACTGGTGGATAGAAGACTTCTATGTGTCTGTCTGTCTGTCTCTCTCTCTCTCTCTTTCCTTGTTTCTCTTTCAAATTAAGTGAAAATAAAAACTTTAAAATAAAATTCTGTCCTGGAAGTGCTGACCCATAAGATATCTTCTTCTGTTCTAACATCCTTATCATGGTTTCCTATGCTCCCAGGGCCGGCCTGGGGTCTGTGGGATTCGTTTCCCTTCCACTGGACTTTGCAGGTACAAGAATCACCCTGGAGATGAAGGAGCTAAGTTCCAGAGTGTCAGTAGTTTGCTCAAGGTCACAAGTCTAATTCAGCAGTTCTCAAGCAGAGACAGTTCGGTAATGTCAGGAGCAATTTTTAGCTGTTACGATCAGGAGGTGTTACTGGAGTTTACCAGGGATAGTGGTAAAATCCTGTATGGATTGTTCCCACAGAAAACAGTTATCCAGACAAAGATGCAAACAGTTCTGAGGTTAAGAAGAACTGGTCTAGTTAACGAGATAGTCGAATGACCTAATAAGAGCAGACTTACCTGTGCCTTATGTATTTAAAGGAATTAGTAATTATCTAAAATTTATATTTTTTAAGATTTATTTATTTATTTATTTGAAAGGCAGAGTTACAGAGAGGCAGAGGCACGGAGAGAGAGAAAGATCTTCCATCCACTGGTTCACTCCCCAGATGACCACAGTGGCCGAAGCTGGGCCAATCTGAAGCCAGGAGCCAGGAGCTTCTTCTGGGTCTTCCACTTGGGTGCAGGGGCCCAAGGACTTGGACCATCTTCCACTGCTTTCCCAGGCCACAGCAGAGAGCTGGATCAGAAGTGGGGTAGCCAGGACTTAAACCAGTGCCCATCTGGGATGCCGGCACTGCAGGCAGCAGCTTTTGCCCGCTATGCCACAGTGCTGGCTCCTAGAAAAATTTTTTTAAATATTTATTTGTTTGAAAGGTAGCGTTACAGAGAGAGACAGTAGGAGTGAGAAACCGTCCATCTGCTGGTTCACTCCCCAAATGCTCACAACAGCTAAGGCTGGGCCAGGCTGAAACCAGAAGCCAGGAATGCCTCCCAAGTCTCCCACATGGGTGGCAGAAAACCAAATACTATCTGCTGCCTCCCAGGTGAACTAGCAGGGAGTTGAATCCTAAGCAGGGTACCCAGGACTAGAACTGGCATTCCAATATGGGTTGAGAGCATTCCAAGCAGTGGCTTAACACACTGCACCACATCAGTTACCCCAGAATTTTGTTAAACAGATTTTGAGTGCCTTTGTGCTAGTTCTCCTATCAGCAAAAGGAGTAACTAGGGGCCAGAACTGTGGTGCAGTGAGTTAACACCCTGGCCTGAAGCACCGGCATCCCATATGGGCACCGGTTCGAGACCTGGCTACTCCACTTCCGATCCAGCTCTCTGCTATGGCCTGGGAAAGCAGTGGAGGATGACCCAAGCCCTTGGGCCCCTGCACCCAAGTGGAAGACCCAGAAGAAGCTCCTGGCTCTTGGCTTCAGATCGGCACAGCTCTGGCCATTGCAGCCAATTGGGGAATGAACCATCAGATGGAAAAACCTCTCTCTCTCTTTCTCTCTGCCTCTCCTCTCTGTGTAACTCTGACTTTCAAATAAATAAATAAATCTTTAAAAAAAAAAAAAAGGAGTAACTGATAGTTCACCATTGAAACAATAACTGTGAGTTATTTTTCTTGTAAAGATAACCCTCTGCATGCCATCATTTTTACATTCTCTCCCTTCCCTGCCCAGTGATAAGCATTTATAGAACAACTAGCTGCAGGGAGGGGTGCGCCTGCAGGAATGATTCCCCGCGATTGAGAAGAGCCCCAAGACCTTTCCCCAAGTGTGTCCTCATGATTTCAGTGGCATTACTTTTGACTCTGTCCAACTCAAATTGCTCAAACAGCATACTGTGTCATGGACAATTTCTGAGTTGTCCTTGAACCCAAAGGATTGCTTCAGCAATCTCAACCTTAGCTGCTGTGTCAGTTCCTCTATCTGCTAACCAGCTCTGTGCATTGATAATGAGCCAAACTGGGACTGGGATTATTCAAGAGAGGACTAGATGTCTTCTAATCTAGAGCTTGAATCAGGATCACTTACATGCAAGGCACTCTGCTATGTCCTTTGGAAGGTACAAAAGAAGTATAACGGGTGATGCCAGTCTTCTGGGAATTGACAGTCTAAGCTAGAGGAGAACAATTATTTAGAGTAGCTCAAAAAGTTCATGAAACATTGAATTTAAATTTAATTCCAATTTAAACTCTTAATTCTAAATTAAATGCCAATTGCTTAGCCTAGCAGTTAAGATGCTGGTTAAGATGTATGGATCCCATATCAGAGTACCTGGGTTTGATACCCAGCTCTAGTTTCTGATTCCAGCTCCCTGTTAGTACAGACCCTAGGGAGCAGAAGTGATTGCTCAAGTAATTGATTCCCCACACACCAATATGTGGAAGACCTGGATTGAATTCTTGTCTCCCAACTTCAGCCTCAGCCCACACCTGACCATCACTGGCTTTTGGGGAGTGAATCAATGGATAGGAGTTCTCTCCATCTCTTGCTGTTTCTCTGCCACTCAAATTAAAAAAAGAGAGAGAGAGAGAGAATTTTATTTGCTGGAAAATTTTTTGAAACCCATGCATAGATTTTTTAAAAATATTTATTTATTTGAAAGGCAGAGTTACAGAGAGAGAGAGAGAGAGATCTTCCTTCTGCTGGTTCACTCCCCAAATGGCTGCAACGGCAGGAGCTGGGCCAATCTGAAGCCAGGAGCTTCTTTCCAGTCTCCTACATGGGGGGTAGCAGGATCCCAAGCACTTGGGGCATCTTCTGCTGCTTTCCCAGGTGCATTAGCAGGGAGCTGAATTGGAAGGATTGGACATGAAATAGTATACATATGGGGATTTACCCACTATACCACAGTGCCAGCCCCACCATGCATAGATTTTTATAATACTAATCTTCCATGAACTTTTTGAAGTACTCCCATCTAAAGGAAGAAATAATGATTCAAAATTATGTCTTAAAGATAGAAAATGCTTTAGGAATGTAGAGGAATGTAGAAAAATCTCTCTGACTTGAGACTCAGAGGCAGTTTTCCTAGGGGAAGGGCAATGTGGGGGCCCTGGATGGGTAATGAGGGGTTGGGTGGAGATAAAGAAGACTGAAAGACATGTCTGAGGAAAGGGAGAGCATCAATCTGGTTGCTGTCTCAGTGCAAGAAAGTCAGAGCTAAAGTTGGAAAGACTCTTTTGCCAATTGTGGAGGCCTGAGTGTCAGGCTACGGAATTTATACTTTATTCTATACATACTGGGGAACTGGCCAGGGCTTGGGAGACAGGGTGACCTGCTCACCCCTAGACCAGGTTCCTCTCTCCTGCATCCTGGCTCTCTAACTGCAATGGTCCGGGAGCCAAGGATTTCAACCTTATGTCAGTGCTCCCTCCTCCAGATCCACAGCTGTTCCAGGAAAGGTCATGGGAATCGAAAGACCCGAGGCAAGTCTCACATCTGACCCCAACTTGCTGTGTATCTCACTTTCTCATCTACACAAATGAGCCCATTCCTCTTACTTGTCCAAGGATCAACTAAGTTAGAATAACAGAACTTGGATCTGCTCCTGCTTGCAGGGAGTCTCATGGGCTTTCCATTGGTATCCAGAGGCCGTGTGGAACTCCGGAAGAGAGAGAGAGGAGGCTCAGCTCTGAAGGGTGGGCACCAATCCAGGCCCAGCCTCCTCTCTGCCCTCCCTCCCCCCTCCTAAAGCAGGCAAGAGGAAGCAGCAGCTGTTGTCCCGTGGGGAGCACAGGCACAGGTCCACCTGGCACAGTTGGGATTTTCACAAGGCCCGTCCCAACTTAAACACACAGCAGCAGCCTGGAGAGAGCTTGGACCGACAGAAGGAGCGATGGCGCTGGAGTGAGAAAGTGGCTGGGGTGGAGGCTGCTCCTGTGAGGGGCTCTCCCTTCCCTTCTCTCTCTCCATTGTCTTCAGCTCTCCCCTTTGCTTCTCTTCCCTTCTGCAAGCTCCATAGCCAGTCCTCGGCCTGAAGCCTGAGTCCTTTTGTTCTTCTGGACCTTGTTCCCCTTCCTCCAGCTTTTCTCTTGCCCCATAAATGCTATGAAATAAAGTCACAAAATTATTCTAGCAAGTGCAAAGTTAAGTAGATCTTGCAAGCCGAATGGCTGAGGCACAAGGCAGATCACCTTCCCGAGCCAAGTAATGGCGACAAAGCAGAGGTGTCGCCTAGTTGTAGGGATGGTGTTGCAACTCTTCTACTTCAGTTTCGTGTGCAGACTTCAGTCTTCCCTCTTTTCCCTTTGACCCGATTGTAGGGCCATGTTTATTTCACTTGCACACAGCACCGAGGCAGCCTTCTGGAGAGCCCAGCATAATGGCGCTGAAGAATAAACTAGGGTAATTATAATGACAGGAAAACACAAGAGCAGAGGGCAGTTCAAATCGTGGTTTGGAAACATCTCATTCTAGGATAATGGGAAGTGGAAGGGAGACTCTGGCTGGGAATTCAAACGAGTTCATAGCCTCCCTCCCCCCATCTCCTCCCACTGCAAGGGCTGGCCCCTGGGGATATGCGTTTGATCCACAGACCAAAACCATAGATTTTATCTGCAAACACTTGCGTTTCCACAGCAGCAGGCACAGACCACTCTATCCAGAAGTTTAGCCTGCAAAGATTAGGCACCTTAACAAAGAAGTGAGCTCTCCCCACTGCCAAGGCCTTGCTCTCTGAGAGCAAATGAGCCGACGGAGGGCTACGTGCACTTGTTCTTGGTTCTCGTTTGCCATCTAGTGGCAGATCCCATTTCCAGCACCACTTTGTCTCCCGAAGATCCTTAACCTATCTACTGCTGTGCTCTCCTGCTTTGAAAATGATCCCACCACCACCATGCCAGCCCATCTTCCTGTCTTGAAATCCTAGCTTCTAGAATACAATACAAACGTTATGACCGAGGTGGTTTACGTGATCTCTCTGCATTTTAATCCACACAACTGCCCGGTGATTCTTTGAGCAGACGGGTGCTCTCTCAGGTCTGCCCATTGCATTCAGGAGGAAAGTCCCAGCCCTTCCAATGGTCCCCATGGTTTTCCATTACCTAGCCTCCAGTCCTTCTCTAACCCTCATTCACCTGTTCTAGTCAGGCCAGACACCTGCTGTTCCTCCAGTGCCCCAGGCACTTGTGTGCTTTGGGGCCTTTGCAGTGCTGTTTTCTCCACCTGGGGCCGTCTTCCCTCAGGCACGTATACCTTCTCTCTCTTATCTTGGAGTCTCTGTGCCAGAGTCACCTACCTCAATAACCCTACTTGGAAAGCAGGATCCACCGACACCTCTCCTGTCCTACTTTCTTCCTTAGCAAGGCTCACTTGTGGATTGTTTTTTCTGTCTTGACCCAGTGGAATGTAAGCTCAACAAAAGTACACCTTTTGTTTCATCTCTTTGCTTCACTTAAGCAGTTTGGTACATAGTACCTTCTTCGCTCTCATATATGTGTTAACTACATGAAAGAAGCAGAACCTCAGATTTGGAAATTGCCTAACAGGTGGATTCTGAAAACAAAAATACTATTCATCTCTGTCTTCCAGGCCTTCCCACTCACAGGTGGTGATGCTCCTGTGCCTTGGTATCTCGTTTCTCCTGAGAGTCACATTCCAAGCACCTGGGTACCCCAGTACATCCCTGGCCCAGACTGTCCCTGCCTCAAGGAACAGGCTACACCAGATAGAGGAAGGGCTAAGGCAGGATATGGAGAGCAAAAACATCAACGTCATTGAGGAACAAATATTTGCACAATGGTTAAGTTTTGCAACTTTCAATGAAGTAGGGATGCAAGTAGTAAGAATGAGGGGTGTTGAGTGCCTTTCGAGGTAAAGACAGGTGGCCTTAGCACCTGGAAGTGGAGCGGCCCTGAGGAGTGAGTCACCCTGGAGCGACTGAGCTGCTGGGCATGTGACTGTGATGACTCATCCACTACCCTTGTCTCCATCTCCTCCAAAAGATAAGCAGTGTCCCTGGGTGACAATAAACCAACACAGCTTTCTAAGCTAGTCTGTCTAGAATACCTCAGGTCAGAGAAAAGGCAACCCTTAGCACCACAGTGTTCCGCTTTCCCCCAGATCACAGAACAGGGGTATAGTGGGGAGAAGATAAATGACAACTGTCCCTGAAACTCATCTGGGTTGACACCTGTGTCAGGTGCTTTACTAACAAGTCATTAAAACCACATGGCCCGGGGCCAAATGTAGTGTAGTCTTTGAATGCTAGGATTCAAGCTTCCTCATTGCTAAACATGTTCAGGCAGGTGCAGTAGCTCCATAGGTATCCACTTATTTGGAACACGTAAGTGGAGAGGCCTGAACCTGATTCATTTCCTTACACAGAGACTGCGTTCCAGTCCGCTCCCAAATAGAAGGGGCAGAGCTCAGGCCATCTCTTAAGGAGCTGGGCAGCGAGAAGAGCCTTTCAGAGATCTTACAGCCCAGATACTCTGCGTCCTCAGCCTGCCGAACAGCAGGTGCAGGACAAGGACTAAAGAGGTGAGTCTTACGACAAGATTTGACGAGGAGTGAGATGGGGCTGGGTTCTGACCAGGTGAGAGTACCCTCTGCTGAGTAAGAAAGTGGACAATGGACAGAGTCCATCTCAGGGTGGGGATGGGGCGAAGGATGAGGACACACATTGAGGAGAGGGAGAGTGAAGAAGAGAGAGAGTGATGTTGGGGGTAGACACAAAATGGAGAAGAGAGGGCCATGGTGAAGGGGGTAAGGAGACTTGGAGAAGATGAAACATAGATGAAGGGACAGGGGCCACAACGAGGGAGCAGAGGTAGAACAGAGAGTGAGAGGCAACAGGGACAGAATGAAGGAGACTAGGGATATGAAGCGAGGGGAGTGGGCTAGGGGATGCGGTAGCAGAAGTAAGCACACAGAGGGAGAAGAGGAGACGAGACAGAGAAGAAAGAAGGAGCTAGAATGAGCAGGGGCAGGAATCCTGATTTCTCAACTGAACCCCTCTGCTGTCTGCCCCCAGCGACCCTAACCCTCCATTCTGACTGTTCTCCCCAAGAGAGATGACACGAGCCCAGGTAGGATTCTGCTCCCTGTTGCTGCTCCTGCTGCTGGGGCTGTGGGTGGCCAAGTACCCAGTCACTGCCAAACCCAAGAGCATGACCTCGGCTCAGTGGTTTGAAACTCAGCACGTGCAGCCCAGCCCTCAACCATGCAACTCAGCAATGAGCCGCATCAACCGGTACACAAAACAATGCAAAAACTTCAACACTTTCCTGCATGAGTCCTTCACCAGCGTGACCGCCACCTGCAACACCCCCAACATAGCCTGCAAGAATGGCCATAGCAACTGCCACAAGAGCCCACAGCCTGTGTCCCTGAGCACGTGTGACCATGTCTCAGGGTCATATCCACGCTGCAAGTATAAAGAGAAGCATCTGAAGAAAGCTTACATAGTGGCCTGTGACCCTCCCCAGAAAGGGGACTCCTGGCATTCCAAGCTGCTGCCTGTGCATTTGGACAAAATCTTTTAGATTTCCAGACCTCCTCACTCTTTGGCTGAGCCTCACTTTCCTCTCCATACCTCTGAGTTACTACTCCTACACCCAGAGCATTATTTTCCCCCCTCATCTCCTGGTTCAGGCTCTTTTGAGAAGTGGGGTGGGGGTTGGGCAGGGCTTGAGGCTGACATGTAGGTGAACTGAGCTCCTGTGAGGGCTTCATCTTGTGTTGCCATTTTCCCAGAAGTGTGTCCCGCAGAGAGAGGATGAACCAGCTCAGGGGCGGGGGGCGGAGGGGGAGGGCCTGGTCTATGCCTTTACCTGTCACTTCCCTGTCCCATCTTACTGTGGCATCTTGACAAGGGGAGGGAAGAAATGTGTGGGACTTAAGGACTGAATTGTTCTTGTTCTTAAGCCAGACTTCTTCTCCAGCTCTGATGCGGTAGGGAAGTGACCCGTGTGGAGAGAGGTGGCCAGAACGAAGGAAGATAACAAAAATCCCTTCATATTTCTATAGCACGTCCTGCTCTTCGTGAGCCCTCTAATCTCCTGTGAGACAGAACTGACAGGGATTACTTGCTTTGCAAGTAATGAGGAAACTGAGATTTCAGAAAGCTTAATTCGAGAGCTGATTGGACTGGTTGGTAGCAGAACCTGGACTTGAACTTAGGTCTCCTAACTCTAAATATAGGATGATTTCTACTACACCCAGTGGGGCAAGCAAGGAGATCATCGCAGGGACGAGAGGAGAACTAGGTGAGAGTTCACTCGTGAAGAAATGCACCCTCAGAGCTCTGAAACGCCAGCTACCCTGTGCTGGCTGCAAAAAAAAGGCTACTACCTTGCTAGCCAAGAGACGCGTTATGAGGCGCTCCAGGATCTCTCCCCCAACCCCCACCCCAGCTGCTCCTCCCCTTTCTCTAGCCCAGTGCTCTTCCAGCCTGGGCCCTGGGCCTGGCTCTGGCTAGATCCCCTTGGCCTGAAGGCATAGGGTAAGGGGAGTGTCCCTGCTTCATCCCCTTACCAGGATCACATTTCCCCTGACCTTAAGGGACTTCCGTGGCCCTGAGCCTGCTTGTCACAAACAGGCTGGTGGGAGCTGCCAGAGCTTCCTTCCTCCTGATAGCGATCTCCCCTACCTCAGTGTTTCCCTGGCTCTCCACACTGGCAGTGCGCCCGGCCCTGAGGGGCTGAGATATGGAAATGCCATCTCCCTGTACCCTTGCTGCAGATGCCGTGCCTCCCTCCCTCGGTAGCACGCGGAGCTGGAGAAGCCATGCTGTACCTGTGCACTGACCGAGCGCGGAAAGCCTCTCCCACAGTGCCACGGCCCTGACCGTCCCCAGCCTCTCCCTCATCTTTTATCTCAGCCCCAAACTGTACCACGTCCCGTGCCCACCCCACTTCAGAGTCACCTACACTGCTAAACTTTTGTGCCGCCTCTTATCTACTGCTCCCACACCCCTAACCACACCATCAGAGTAAGCTCTGGAAGCAAACAGAATCGGATGGAAATCATGGCTCAGTCATTCCCGGCTACATGACCTCAAGCAAATTACTGAACCCTCCTGTTTCCATAGGGTAAAATGGGAGTGTTCTTGTCTCCCACCCAGGATTGTAGGAAGATCTACATTTATGAAACTCTAATCAGTCCCAGCAGGCACTCCATAGATAAATGGATAACAAGCAGTGGTGGTGCTGTCTGTCTTTGGAAAACATGGAGACCAAGGCAAACACCCCAGCCAAGTCTCCTCGGCGACTTTTTTCTCACAGAGCAATGGTCATGAGTGCACCAGGGAACAAGTCTGCAGGCAGAGTCCTGCTAGGTGGGACATGTGGTTGGAGTTGATGAGCGGAGAGTGAATAAAGAAAGGACGATCAAAAGACGGGAGAAGAACATTGGACAATTTGGAGCATGGAGCCAATAAGTTGACAACTTGGCTGTGCCAGAGGCTTAAAAGTAGAAGAACAATAAATACACATCGTGGTTAAATGCCAAACAGCTGTGAGAATCACTGTGCCCTGGAATGGGACCATTGCCATCATAAAATGGACTTCGGAGATACGTGAATAAATCTGTAGTTTATCCAAAATCTTGATTTGCTTTGTACTCTTCTATTCACTGTACTATATACATTTTGCTATTCTGAAAGGTGGTGGTTTTCAACTTAGGTACACAGAGGAGCAAGATATTGGGGGAAGATGATTTTCCTCTCTACTTTATTCTTTGTTCACAACTCTTTATATTCTTCGCAGATGATTTTCCTTACCAATATTATGGTTTTGGAGATGGCCTCCTCAGAATTTTGAACTGGTTAAAGTTATGCCTTTAACGCATACTCCTAAAATAAAAACTGAAAAATGCAAATTTTTCTTGGTTTTGTGGCAAAGCGGGTTAAGCCATAGCTTGTGACGCCAGACTCCCACATCAGAGTGCCTGTTCTAGTCCCAGTGGCTCTGCTTCCAATTCAGCTCCCTGCTAATGCACATGAGAAGGCAGCAGAAGATGGCCCAAGTACTTGGGACCCTGCTACCTACATGGAGAACTCAGATGGAGTTCCTGGCTCCTTAGCTTCATCCTAGCCCAGTCCCAAATAGTATGGCCGTGTAAGGTGTGAACCAGTGGATAGAAAATCTTTCTCTATGGCTCTCCCTGTCTCTCTGTCACTCTGCCATTCAAATAAATTAAAATAAATCTTTTTTAGAAAATTTCTTCTTGAAAGATTAATGACCTAAATAATATTAGATAAGCCAAAAGTTCTAAAGTAATCTGTGGTAACAGGGGTTAGAGCATGTATAGCCCTAAGGAGAGGCACTAACTGCCAAGGGACCTGGGGGAGACGCTGGAGGAGCTGGAAATGTCCTACTCTGGGTCAGATATGTTTGGAGTGTGAAAACTCATTGGAATGTACACTTCAATTTGTGTACTTTACTGTATGTGAGTTATGCCTCAATCTTTCAAAATCCTCCAAAAGCATATTTCTTAAGGATGATTTTATTTACATGATTAATGATAATATATCAATCAATTCTAAAAAGACTATGAAATAATCAAATCATAGAATTACAACATGATCTAATTTCTATTCTGCCTTGTACTAATTGTTAAGTTAAATAGTACTTGATGTATTTATTAAGTGGTTATAAGTATTGTGGGCTCAAAAAAGTATAGATAATGTTCTTCCTGAAGTTATTTAGCTAACATATTTTCCTATTATTTATTTATCTTAATTTTTAGCAATGTGAAAATTCTTAATAATTATTTTATATATAATGCTATAGTTTTCACAACCATTCATTATTACTGCATTTTTCTTAAAATAGTAAATATGCATTTAAACATCTTCTGGTTGACAGAATTTCAACATTTTCTAAAGTTCATAAGGGAAATTTCACTCCAAGTTACATGTACATGCTCACCAATATTTTAAAGTGAGTATTCAGATATTAACAGTGACTTCAAATGACCTGTCTTGTTCTCATCACTGATGCTTTAACTCATTAGATTTGACAGTAACCCAATCTGTCACATGACCTTGATCACAGCCAAGTTTAGGTATGCCAGGAATAATGTTGAAATAGGCATTTGATTATTCAGCCTTCCAAAAGCCAAAGCCCAGGTCCAGGATGATAGTAATTTGGACCAAATGCCAAAGCTGACTGAGCCTTAATGCACTGCCACTTGAAAGGTGAAGAATGAGAAAAGAGACTGATTGGTTGTAAGTTTTCTGTTGCTAGGACTAGGAGCCTAGAGTGGGGAGAGGGTGTCCAGTAATGCCCAGCCTTGTGTAGCTGGCTTTGAAGAGAATTATTTCAACCTGGATTTAAGGAACAGAAATGGAGTCCAGGACAGGGAATAACCCAAGAGCTGCAGCGCGGATGATCTGGCTTCCCTAGGAGTCATACTATCAGAGGCAAATTAGATATCAGACTTTTCTGCATGACCCTGGTTCCCAGAAGTCTCCATACCCTGAAGTAAATGGGCCACCAACATTATGAAGAGGGCCAGTGGAATCTGTGAAGAGACGGGTCTGGCTCTCAGGGGTAGGGTGTAAGAAGAGGAAATGCCTTTGAGATCAAGGCCCTTCTCTTCACATTGGCCCTCTTCATAGTGTCGATAGCTCCAGGGGATAACCCTAGAGCAATGGAGCAAAAACACACCAACAGCAACAACAACCAGGGAGCCTCCTCTCCAGGAGAGCCTCCGTCCCTGGCCTCACACTGTTCCCACGCCCCTGCACAAGTGGGCTTCTAAAAGTCCTTCAAAGACTTCACACCTTCCCTTCAATGTCCTCTTCCTACCCCTATGTAACCATGGAGGGGAGGGAAGCAGAGCAATGATGGCTCTTACCAGTAGGTTTACCTGGGTGGGACCACAAAGCCAGTAAACTTGACAGTGGATATGAAGCCGCAGGGGCATGAGAAAGTCCATGTTGCTATCAAGACCTTGTAGGAAGTCCATGGGTAAGGAAAGATATCTGCCCATGATAGAAAAACCTCTTTACTAGGGAGGTAAGAGTTTCCTCTGCCATACAGAGGCTCCTACTTCACAAAGAATTATGTGGATAATTGTTTCAGTACTTAGAAAACACTTAATTCAGTGGCTGGCATGTAGGAAAAGTTTGAGAGGTATTAGCATTGATATTTATTACTGTGATGTCAAATGTTGAGTGGCCAAAACTGTGATGAATGGACCAGGCCTGACTTCCGTGACAGAACAAAGATGTAAACAAAGGAGGCCAAACTCCTCCTCATCCTCTTCATGCCAAAAAGGCTCCTTCCTAGCCAGGAGTAGATAAAGTAAGGTTCAAGGTCAGCTGAAGAGGACAACATGCATTAATTTCTCTAGGTAAGGTGATTTGCAGTGGGGGGAGGGGAAAAGGTAGATGTTTTCATTTGGAGCAATGAAAAAAAAAGCTACCAGGAATTTTTTAGCCTATTCTATTTAAGCTAAGTTTTTCTTATCTCTGTCCTCCATAATCCATGAATCCAAAGATAAGGAGAAGTTGGATGATTTAGAGTCACTAAGTTTTTAGCATGCCCTCTGCTATGACTCCTACCAAAAGGGTTCAATCATCACAGCAACTGATGAAGACAAGGCTCTAATGACATTTCCAACTTTCTCCCCAAGAGGTTTAAACTAGTCCCTAGGTAAGCTTCCTATCCTCTCGGTTCCGTCATGAAAAACCCCTATGTTTTCCCTTCCCTCTGATTCATCTGAATTTCCCAAAACCTCCTCCGATGTTCACAGCCCATGGTCCTCCACTGCTTTCCAACAGTTGATTACAGTGGGAAAGCATCATGGTGAAGAGTGAGCATCCCAGTGCCGCGGCTCAATAGGCTAAATCCTCCACCTGCGGCGCTGGCACACCGGGCTCTAGTCCCGGTTGCTCCTCTTCCAGTCCAGCTCTCTATTGTGGCCCGGGAAGGCAATGGAGGATGGCCCAAGTCCTTGAGCCCTGCACCCGCATGGGAGACTAACGTAGAGCCTTGGAAGCAGCAATGATGGCTCAAGTAATTATGCTCCTACCATCTACATGGGAGACCTGGATTGATTCCTGATTCTTTGCACTGCCCTTAGCCCAGCCTCAGCCATTGCTGGCATTTGGGGAATGAACTAGATTGGAGCTCACTCTCACTCTCGCTCTTGCTCTTTTTTCTCAAATAAATAAATTAACATAAATAATTTTTAAAAAAAAACAACTATGTACTCTGGGTGGGCATTTGGTGCAGCAGTTAAGATTGCCACTTGGGATACCTGCATCCTATATCGGATGGTTCGAGTCCTGCCACTGCTACAATTCAGCTTCCTGCTAATGTTGCACACTGGTAGGCAGCAGATGATGGCTTGAGTAGTCGGGTCCCTACCACCCAAATGGAAGACTCAGATTGAGTCCTAAGCTCCTGGCTTCAGTCTGGCCTAACCCTAGCTGTTGTGGGCATCTGGGAAGAGAACCAACATATGATAGATCTCTCTCTCTCTCTCTCTCTGTATGTCTTTTAAGTAAAGTTAAAATAAATAAAAATGTAAAAAATAGAGGTCAAAATTGTGAAATAGCGGATAAAACTACAACCTGCAATTCCAGCATCCTGGAATTCCAGCACTGGTTTGTGTCCTGGCTGCTCCACTTCTGATCCAGCTCCCTGCTAATGCACCTGGGAGAAGCAACAAAAGATGGCCCAAGTGTTTGGGCCCCTGCCACTCACATGGGAGACCTGGAAGAAGCTCCTGCCTCCTAGCTTCAGCTTGACCCAGCCCTGGCCATTGCATGGCATCTGGGGAGTGAACTAGCAGATGGAAGATCTCTCTATGTGTCTTTCCCCCTCTCTCTGTAATTCTGACTTTCAAATAAATGTATTTTTTAATTTTTAAAAATAATAACTATGGGCCAGCGCCACAGCTCAATAGCCTAATCCTCCACCTGCAGTGCTGGCACACCAGGTTCTAGTCCCAGTCGGGGCACCAAATTCTGTCCCAGTTGCCCCTCTTCCAGGCCAGCTCTCTGCTATGGCCTGGGAGTGCAGTGGAGGATGGCCCAGGTCCTTGGGCCCTGCACACACATGGAGACCAGGAGAAACACCTGGCTCCTGGCTTCAGATCAGCACAATGCACCGGCCGCAGCGTACCGGCCGCGGCGGCCATTGGAGGGTGAACCAACGGCAAAGGAAGACCTTTCTTTCTCTCTGTCTCTCTCTCTCACTGTCCACTCTGCCTGTCAAAAAAAAAATAATAATATGGGGGCTGGCACTGTGGTGCAGCGGGTTAACGCCCTGGCCTGAAGCGCTGGCATCCCATATGGGCGCTGGTTCTAGTCCCGGGGAGTGAACCATCGGACGGAAGACCTCTTTCTCTCTGCCTCTCCTCTCTCTGTGTATCTGTGTAACTCTGACTTTCAAATAAATAAATAAATCTTTAAAAAATAAATAGTAATAACTATGAACTCTGGACATTTCTTAAAAAATCATGAAGGCCAGCATTGTAGCACAGCAGGTTGGGCTGCTACTTGCAACACTTGCATCCCATATGGGTTCCAGTTCCAGTCCTGGCTGCTCCACTTCTGATCCAGCTCCCCAGTAATGTGCCTGGGAAAGCAGAAAAAGATGGCCTGAGTTCTTGAACCCCTGAACCCATGTGGGAAATCTGGTTCGAGTTCCTGGCTCCCGGCTTCAGCCTGTCCTAGCCACGGCTGCTGCGGCCATTTAGAGAATAAGCCAGCAAATGAAAGATATCTCTCTCTCTCTCTCTCTCTCTCTCTCTCTCTCTCTCTCTCTGCAACTCTGTTTTCCAAATAAATCTAAATAAATATTTTAAAAAATCATAGTCATTACTTTCTTTACACAGAAACTTTGTTGAACTTAAACATTTAAAAACACAAATTGTCACTGGTGAATTGGTACATATTCTTGCTTAGGCTCTGGCATTTAGCAGATGTATGTCTCAGAAGATAGTAACAAAATGAATAATGTTGCAAGATATCTATCTAGTGATTCAGAGATCACCTATGATTCAGAGATCACCTAATCATACCCTACTAATTTTACAATGAGAAAAATAAGACCTCAAGGATTTAAACATGTGTCCAAGGTCACATGGCTAGTTTAGGCAAAAACTCAAGTTTTTTGAACCAATTAAGTGATATGTCCAAACTGGAACTCTAATTCATGGTTCCAAATGGATATCAGACTTTTTTGAGGGTTAAATTCAACATGATGGACTGACAAATCAATCTGCGAATGGGCAGATTCCCAGATTTGAGACAAAAACATGTTTATCCTAAAGAGCATTTAACGCCCATGATCTTGACATGTTTGCATTTCTATTCTTCACCTGTATCAGTGAAATGGAAAAATAATAAAAACACCCAAGGACTTGAGGGTTAACCAGTCAAGCATATCCCTGGCCATGCCATTGGTTGTTGGAGACATAAATAAGGACATGAAAGCAAGAATAAGACCTTCATCTCCCATCTGCTACTCAAGGACAGGGGAAAACCTTTCCAAGATTCTGTTTGGAGGAGCTCCTCTTCGAGACATCCAGAAGCGCTTGCCTTTGGTAAGGGTCCCCCATTTTTCTTTTTTTTGCTTTTTATTTTTTTATTATATTTTTGACAGGCAGAGTGGACAGTGAGAGAGACAGAGAGAAAGGTCTTCCTTTGCCGTTGGTTCACCCTCCAATGGCTGCCGCGGTTGGCGTGCTGCGGCCGGCGCACCGCGCAGATCCGAAGCCAGGAGCCAGGTGCTTCTCCTGGTCTCCCATGGGGTGCAGGGCCCAAGCACTTGGGCCATCCTCCACTGCACTCCCAGGCCACAGCAGAGAGCTGGCCTGGAAGAGGGGCAACCGGGATAGAATCCGGCGCCCCGACCGGGACTAGAACCCAGTATGCCGGCGCTGCAAGGCGGAGGATTAGCCTAGTGAGCCACGGCGCCGGCAGGGTCCCCCATTTTTGCCCTCCACGTGAGTACATCCGGAGCTGGGCTTTCACCATCAACTAGAGTCGGTGGAGCAATGCTTCTCAGACTGAAGTGCTAGTAATGGCAGAGGAAAATTCACCAAAACAGGCAAAGTGGTGCTCACCAGGCCGGAGCTTGCTCTGACAGCTCTTTTATTCAACTAATATTTATAAAATGGTCATGTGTACAGATGTCTTTGTGCTACATTAAAATTTTGCTTGTGTTAATAATGGATCCATGTCAATATGCTAATTTTGGTGCCTGTGCTATGGTTCTGGGGGCAAGGATATTAATAATTAAGAAATAGTCACTGGCATATTAAGGGGTAATGGGCATCTCGTGTGTAATAGCTCTCAAGTAGCTGGGAATGTTAATAGTTGGGGAATTTGGACGGAACATAAAGGGGGAATCTGTGTGCTTTTGCATAATTTTAAATTATTTCAACATAAAGATGTTTAAATTTATTGTTAAATGTAATGCCATTGAATGTTTCAACATACTCCATCATGCAGTTTTATTGTCTATAAAAAAATAATCAAGTAATTTAAAAGCACCTCAAGCACTTTTAGTAAAATATGAAAGAAATATGCCTCTGCATCCTGTAACTGTGTGAACCCTCTGTGCCCACCTCAATTGTGCCAAAGGTAGGAGAATCCTGACCATCATGAGGTTTGGCTTAACTTGCTCTGCATGAGTTTGTTATCTCTGGCCAGTATTTCACTACAAAAACTGGATAAGGAAGAAGGATGCTCTTGGGGCTAGGGTAGTCAGAAGGTCCCTCACATTTGAAAAATGGGAAAACAGACACAAAGCACTAGGAGCAGCGACAGGAACACAGAAAGCCCTCAGTAAGTGTTAGCTGTGAGTGCTTTGCTCATTGTCACCATTGTCATACCTGGGAGGTCTGAGGGCTGCACTTGGCTTGTGAGTGCAAGGCCAGAGCAGGCATGGGAGAGAAACCACAGGCCTCAACCCTGGTTGGGTTAAAGACCACACCCTCTTCCTCACGAGGACAAGTCCAGGGGCAGGAATGAAGGAAGACAGTGTACCTGCTGAGGCAAGGCCTTGGAGAGAATGGGCACTCTGAGAAAAACCCCAAAGAGTTACACAGGAAAGAAATAAAGAAGTGAGCGGGAGACATGATGAGTCACAGGGAAGAGAGAGAGAGGCTTCCCAGAAGGAATGTGGCAACTGTATTTCTTGTAATAAAGCGCAGAGGCTCAGCTCATAAGCCAGGGTCCAGCTCATAAGCCATTCTCATAGCCACGGGCCTTCAGACCCAGGGCCCACGTGGAGGAGTATCCCTCCTAAAGGGATTTAGTCTAACTTGTGGAAGCTTCTGAAAAGTTTCTCCCTCAACCTGAGACTAAAGTGGCTCCCCTGTCCTGATTATTAACTCAGTTATTAACCTCAGTTAATTTCTTTTTTTTTTATTTTTGTATTTTTTTTTTTATTTTTGACAGGCAGAGTGGACAGTGAGAGAGAGAGACAGAGACAGAGAGAAAGGTCTTCCTTTGCCGTTGGTTCACCCTCTAATGGCCGCCGCGGTAGCGCGCTGCGGCCGGCGCACCGCGCTGATCCGATGGCAGGAGCCAGGTGCTTCTCCTGGTCTCCCATGGGGTGCAGAGCCCAAACACTTGGGCCATCCTCCACTGCACTCCCTGGCCACAGCAGAGAGCTGGCCTGGAAGAGGGGCAACCGGGACAGGATCGGTGCCCCGACCGGGACTAGAACCCGGTGTGCCGGCGCCGCAAGGCGGAGGATTAGCCTGTTGAGCCACGGCGCCGGCTAACCTCAGTTAATTTCTAACCTCGGTTCCCAGGAAAACAGTCGGAGGAGAGCACTGAAATAGTCAGAATTCTGTTGTTCTCAAGAGCTGAAGAGCTGGGGGGGGGGGGGGGGGGGCATGACACTGCCCAGCAATCTCTTCATGCTCCGGTTTCTCTCTTGGCTTTCCCAGCCCCGCTACACAGTTTGCTAAACGTTCATACTATTTGCCTTCTGCCCATCTTTTCCCTCCTCCCTCCCTCCCAGTGATATTGTTGCTTATGCTAAGAAAAGTAATTACGATGCTAAATAGTCACAGCCACAATCTCATTTGTTAATTAACATTGTAATGGATGTTTCACAGCCAAGAATAATAACAGGTCAAATGGTCAAATACCGGGACTTCAGGGCAATTCACTGCCAAGAAAATGTGCTCCTTTAAGTCACCTGTCCTAACCCCTCTACTGCCCTCTACTGAGGGACCGGGAACCAGCCTACCATGGATAGGTGAACAGTTCAGCAGAAATTCAGCTGAAAATATTCTGTATTGCACCCAGAGTAACAACACTTGCCTCCTGAGGCTAACGAACACTGTGCCTTCCTTCCCAGCTTATCTCAGCCTTGGAGCCCACAGAATCATCAGCAACAGTTCTCCCACACTGTCCTTAGAACCTTATCAGAGCAAGGTAGCTTTTAACCCATCAGCCACAGGAGTTTCCTCTATAAACACGCCTCACCATTGTCCTGTGCTGAGGGGCCAGGAGCCAGTTCTGGCCAATTTCATACGGGCAGAAGAGTGGACAGTGTATACCTCATTTTCCCCTCAGCACCCTTGGTCATTTGGAAGGTAACCCTGCTCCTCCAGAACCCTCCTTCTTCCTGAAGACACCACCAGGCGGCTCTTTGGAGCCTGAAGAATCTTACTGGGGTGCACCTGCTCTGAGACTACTGCCCTCCTGGTGCTGCTGCCCTTTAGCCCAGCAAGCCAGATGGAGCTTCCTGGCATTCTTATCTACCCTTCCTAGAGTATCCTGAGAAAAACTGGTTTAGGGAGGAGTGTTGTTTATTCTCTAATCCTTCTTTCAAGCCACCTCAGGGTCTTCCTTTCGGCCTTTCTTTATACTCCAGCCTGGCACTTGTGGTGTGGGAATTTTAGAAATTATTCAATTGAGACACTTCGTGTTATAAATGATAAAGAGACAGAGAGTACCGGGGTGATGACTGGCTTGGACACACGGTTACTGTGGGCCTCTGTGGGCCAGCTAGCCAGGAACTGGGCTCTCGGTGAAGAGAAAAAAACAAAAGTAAAGTTGAAGACAAGTTGTCTTAGAGACAAAAGGAAGACCAGTCTATTACATCCCAACAATTTTCTTGGGGTCAACCGTGATTGGAGAGAAATGAGAGAGGCTAGTGGGAAAGGGCGTGTGGATAGGACCTGGGCTGAGCAGGAGTCACCTTGATGCCATACTGGGGAGGCTGGGTGCGACCCTGCGCAGCAGAACCACTGGGAGTTCTTAGCAGAGAAACAATGTAGAGGGAGGAATATTTCCCAAGACTCACCCAACAGTATTATATATGCTCAGTTAGACTTGGGGGAGAGAGTCGGCAAGGAGGCAGTTAGGAGGTGATGAGAGATACTCAGACAGCATGCATACCAGAGTGCCAGCAAGACTACGGGACTCCCGTGCCCCTCAAGCTTTGAACAGGCTGGGTACTTGGTATATGGCCTACTAATTAGTATGGGGATGAAGTAGAAGAAAAAATCATTCCTCCTGCTGCTCTTGGAAAGCCCTATTCCGACCCAAACCTTGAGAACTGAGGTACATATTATCCTGGTCGCCTTTGGTGAAGTAGTTACTCTACACTGCCATTCTCTCAAGCAATTTAACATTGCACCACACCACGCTGAATATGTGAAATCTACACGTATATTCACAATTCAGTATCATTTTTGCAGAAACACATCTGTAAATATTCCTAAAGTTTTACTTTTGAATTATTTCACTACAAGTAATTCCTGATTGACATTGCTCCCTCTTCAATCATAGTACTTGGGAGTTCCTGTAAAATGAGAACATCTAAACTCAGATCATTTCTCAATGTAATGAACTTTTTTAAAATAAACTTATCTTTTAATTCAGTTTTTTCCAAGAACATTTTTTAAAGCTTTATTTTATTTATTGGAAAGAGTTATGTAGAGAGGTAGAAACAGAAGGAGAGGTCTTTCATCCACTGGGTCAGTCCCCAAATGGCCACAACATCCAGAGCCAGGCCGATCCAAATCCAGGAGCCAGAAGTTTGTTCCAGGTCTCCCACATGTGTGCAGGGGCCCAAGCACTTGGTCCATCCTCCACTGCTTGCCCAGGCCATCAGCAGGGAACTGGATCAGAAGTAAAGCAGCCAGGACTCAAACCAGCGCCCATATGGGATGCTGGTGCTGCAGGCCAGGGCTTTAACCCACTGCACCACAGCGCCAGCCCCATGTAATGAACTTCTTATTCCTGCCAAATTCCAAGGTAAATTATATCAACTTTATGTTACTTGGTAGCAGGTAAGTAAATATTTTGAATTTGATTTTGTATTTGAGTTTTCATGTATTGGATCCAATGTACTTTTTTTCTCAGTCTCAAATATTGTATGCTCTTGAAAACCTCCCAGGCTCTAGACAATGAGTACTTAATGGATAAGAACAGCCCTGAGACTGTGGCAGCTGGGAAAACTCATGATGAATGGCCAGGATCAAAACACGCACCAAAGGCACCTCCTCCCCAGGTCTCTCTGGGTGAGGCTGGCCAGCTGCAAGGCCAGCACCTACATGAGGGAAAGCACATTTGCAACTTAATTGGATCCAGAGCTTGTAAAAGCTGTGGACAGTCACTGGTGGTCAGCAGGAAATGTCTAGACCAGCCCTCTGCAATCGCTACCATCCCCACCCTCTCGGTCTAAAGGCTGGCAGGCTTGGGTCTGCAAAATGAATAATCGCTTGGTAATCTTTCCATCCCGATGCATGGGAGCGGCTCAGATGACAGCCTGCCAGAGAGAAATAACTTCCTGGAGAAGGAAATTTTTCAGATATTTGCTCCCTGGTGCTCAGCTCAACTGTTTTCTGGGTTCAAAAATCAATGTTTGCTTTGTGGGGAGCAGTGCCTGAAGGGATCCCCACAGTGGAAAGGGTGAATTTGGGTGGTGAACTAGGCTCTACCTTGGGGGAGAGGCACAAATATCTTATAAGTTCTACACTCAGAAGCACAGATCCTAGGAGCTTTGTGATTTTTGCCACCTTGGGGAATATTTTATCTCAAAGAAAGAGAAATCATACAAATCCCAGCAGATGCTGGACAGCGTCCAACACATGAGCCACGGACCTGAGACTGGCACAGAGTGAGCTCCCCAGGTGCGGTCATTCACTTTCTCCCTGGACAGTTTTTGCAATGTCCACTCTTCTCGAGTATTGTACTTACTCAATATAGATTTACTCAATGAAAATGAATTGAAACTGTAACACCACCTTTGACAGAATACTAGTGTTACTTAATAAACAGAAGCAAAAATAAGTATAAGAATGGCATCCACTTATTTATTTTTATTTATTTGAGAGGCAGAGAGAGAGACAGACAGAGAGCTCCCATCTGCTGGTTCATACCCCAAATGCCCACAACAGCAGAGGCTGGGCAAGGCCAAAGCCAGAAGCCAGGAATTTAATCCAGATCTCCCCCATGAGTGGCAGGAGCCCAATCACTTGCGCCATCATTGCTGCCTCCCAAGGTCTGCATTGGCAGAAAGCTGGAATTGGGAACAGAGCTGGGACTCTAACCCAAGCGCATTAAAATGGGAGTGTCTTAACCATTAGGCCAAATGCTCACCTCCAATTTGTTTAGTTTCAATCCAGATATTATTTTCAGCTGAAGATCCAGCCTAAGGCCAGTTGTCTCTATTAAAAAGGAGAACAAACAAATGTCAGAAAGTATTTAAAAATTTACGTTTTTGCTCAAAGGGAGATTTTCTTCTAAATGTTGCAGAAGGATTAAAAGAGAGTTATTTAAGGAATGTTCATGCATTATCTAGAGCCACAGAGACACACTGACTGTGTGCTGTTACTATAGAAAACTTTTTCTCCCTCCCTTTTCAGCTTGGCACTAGACCAAAGGGATGGGTCGAAAGTCAGGAAGCTCCTGGCCCCAGCCCTGCCACTCATTCGGCGGCCGTAGGGAGGGCGCTTGCCCTTTCAGGAACTTGATTTCCTTCATCTGCAAAATGAGAGAGTTGAGTGAAATTATCTCTAACGCCTCTTCCAGCTCTGGCCTCCTATCATTCCAAGACATCCTCCAACAGGGCAAAATGTCAGGTGTGGAAAGAACCCGGCTCACCACACAGCTTTGCCAGTTGGAACCATGATTCTCTTACCAGGAGCAAGAAACTGGACCACAGAATGGAGAACTAGTCTGACGGCATAACCTTTTTTTTTTTTTTTTTTTTTTTTTTTTTACAGGCAGAGTTAGACGGTGAGAGACAGAGAGAAAGGTCTTCCTTCCGTTGGTTCACCCCCCAAATGGCCGCCATGGCCGGCGCACTGCACCAATCCAAAGCCAGGAGCCAGGTGCTTCCTCCTGGTCTCCCATGCAGGTGCACGGTGCAAGCATTTGGGCCATCCTCCACTGCACTCCCGGGCCACAGCAGAGAGCTGGACTGGAAGAGGAGCAACCGGGACAGAACAAGCACCCCAACCAGGACTAGAACCCGAGGTGCCAGCACCACAGGCAGAGGATTAGCCTAGTGAGCCACGGCGCCAGCCACGGCATAACCTTAAAACCAACTCTTCAGGAACATCTAAGCTAGTCTGGGATAGTGGGGGATGGACTCTTGGCCTGTTTTTCGTCAAAGATTAGTTTTCTTTGTGATAAGTTCTCAGAGATTCAAAGAAGAAACATGGCAAGGGAGCGTTTGGCACAGCACTTAAGATGCCACTTTGGATGCCCACATCCCATTTCTGAGTACCTGGTTCGAGTCCCAGCTCCACCATTGATTCCAGCATCCTGCAAATTTGCACTCTGGGAGGCAGCAGATGATAGCTCAAGCACTTGGGTCCTTGTGACCCAAATGGGACGCCAGACTGAGTTCCAGGCTCCTGGCTTTAGCCTGGCCCAGTCCCAGCTTTGCAAATATTTGCAGAATGAATCATAGATGAAAGTTCTCTAAGTCTTTCTCTCTCTCTCTCTCTCTCGCTCTCACTCTCTCTCATGCTCTCTCTCTCTCTCTAAGAGGTGAGTAGGAAAGCAGGACTTATTAAAAGGCAAAGAGATAGCACATACTCAACGAGTACCAGCAACCTGGAGAGGAGAATTGCCCCCACACAACCTGGGGCCATACTTTTCAAAGGTTTGGGGGTAGTGCTTGGGGCAGGGCCTGATGAAATGCCCAAAGGAGGCAGGGTTTGGGTTGCAGCCACAGCCCACATGGTCTCCAGGAAGGCGTCACGGCACGGGCATCTGGTGCCTGATGGAAAGTGCGGCTTGGGTGGGGGACTGATGAGGAGTGGGTGTGCCGAGCCTTCAGCCACGCTGAGTCAGCACGAGAGGTCGATGGGATTCGGGCAGTGAGCATGTTTGGATGTCGGCAGTCCTTAGCTTCTTGTCCCTCGCTGATTCTCTGCTTAGCCCACATCAATATTGTGGCAACAGGGCTTGAGAATTACAAATCAGAGACATTAGGGTCTCTATCCAGAATGAGTCTGTATTCCAGTTTGGAAGATCTTAGTCTGCTAACCTTGCACTAACCAAGTATCACAGGCTGAGTAATTTCTAAACAATAGAAATGTATTTCTCAGGGTTCAGGGAGCTGGGAAGTCCCAGGGTCTGGTGAGGGCCCCCTTTCTGCTTCTCTCTGTGTCCCCACACGGGGATTCTCCTGGGCTCCCTTCCTAAGGGCACCAGCCCCATTGTGAGGACAGTGGCCTAATAACCTGATCTCCTCCCAGATGTGGGAAAGGTTCCTCTTCTGTACAGGAAATTTCCATCTCTCAAGCAAATCTCCATCTGGAAGGGAAGCAAGACTCTAAATCACTGGGCATTCTCTTCTCCAACAGAGAAGCATGGACCTACATCTGCACAAGGAAGCCTTCTATTGCTTACCGCACTTTCTCTGGTCACTTTCTGTAGGTCTTCGCCATCTGTTTCAGTGGATGATGATATTGAAGCCTGAATTCAAAGCCACCTCTTTGAGATTTGGCTCATTTCTCTGGGAATCACTATTACATGTTATTAACATGTGCACGTGTTAATAAACTTGCTGGTGGGGCTGGCGTTGTGGCATAGTGGGTTTAGGCCTCTGTCTGCAGTGCCGGTATCCCATATGGGTGCCAGTCAAGTCCCGGCTGCTCCACTTCTGGATCCAGCTCTCTGCTATGGCCTAAGAAAGCAGTAGAAGATGGCCCAAGTCCTTGGGCCCCTGTACCTGTGTGGGAGATCTAGAAGGAGCTCCTGGCTCCTGGCTTTGGATCAGCACAGCTCTAGCCATTGCAGTCATTTGGGGAGTGAACCAGCGGATGGAAGATCTTTCTATCTTTCTCTCTCTTTGTCTATAACTCTGTCTTATAGAAAAGAAAACAAAAAGAAACATTTAAAAAAATTTTTTTAAAAAGAAACTTGCTGGTTTTTCCTTACTAATCTCTTTTGTTACAAGAGCCCATCCCAACTAAGTGCTATGAAGATGACAGGGTTCAGGATGATATAGAACTGATACCAGGGTGCCGGCATTGTAGCACAAGGGGTAAAGCTGCTCCCCACAGTGCTGGTGTCCCATATGGGCACCAGTTCAAGTCCCGGCTGCTCCACTTCTGCTCCAGCTCTCTGCTGTGGCCTGGGAGGGCAGTAGAGGATGGCCCAAGTCCTTGGGCCCCTGCACCCATGTGGGAGACCCAGAAGAAGCTCCTGGCTCCTGGTTTTGAATCAGCCCAACTCTGGCTGTTGTGGCCATTTGGGGAATGAACCAGCGGATGGAAGACCTCTCTCTCCCTGTCTCTCTGCCTCTGCCTCTCTGTGGCTCTGCCTTTCAAATGAAAGAAGAAGAAAAAAAAAAAGAGCTGATACCAATGACGACTGGATCAGAGGTCCTTGTCTTCACACAAGAGAAGAATTTTGACTGTGTGATGGAGAGTAGCAGGAAGTAAACTTTCGTAAACAGAATACACCTGACAGGCCAGGAGGGGCATCTCAGTCAAGAACTATGAGCCTCTCCCTTTCAAAGAAAATTTTTTTAAAAAAATATTTTAAAATAGAGTATCTTTAAGATGGACAGGAACATAGGGATCTAGAAAGAATAGATGCTTTGGGAACTAGGGGCTTTGATTCAACCCTAAATTTGACACTGCCAACTGGGTAAGGATAAGGGTTTCCTTAACTTCTCTGAGTCAGCACATGAAGGGTAACCGCATTCACACCTCCTGAAACTGTCCTAAGGCATAAACAATGTGTGTGCTTATCGGAGACATTAAAAGACACACTACCTGCTGGAACTGAATCATAAAATATCAGTGATGCTCTTACTTATCTTGGCTGCAAGAGCCCTGCAATCATTGACAATCTTAGAGGGACCAGCAGGACTTCCCCCTTGACGACTTGCTCACCCATCTATCTGCCCTCTGTTTTACTGTCCCCTCTTAGGAAAGATGGCACCAGCCAAGACAGAGTTCCGATCCCTGATGCTGCTCCTGCTGCTGGGGCTGTGGGTGGCCGAGTACCCAGTCACTGCCAAGCCCAAGGACATGACCTCGGCTCAGTGGTTTGAAACTCAGCACGTGCAGCCCACCCCTCAATCATGCAACTCAGCGATGAGCCGCATCAACCAGTACACAAAACAATGCAAAAACCTCAACACCTTCCTGCACGAGCCCTTCACCAGCGTGATCCCGACCTGCGACACCCCCAACGTAGCCTGCAAGAACGGCCGTAACAACTGCCACCAGAGCCCGGGGCCCGTGTCCATGACCAATTGTCAGCATGTGTCAGGGTCGTATCCAGATTGCAAGTACAAGCAAACAGAAAAGTATGCATCCTTCATTGTGGCCTGTGACCCTCCACAAGCAAAAGACGACTCATCATATCCACTGCTCCCTGTGCACTTTGACAAAGTTGTGTAAGGCTCGCTGTCCCCAGGCCCCGCAAGCTCTGCGGGCGCTTCACGCTGCTGCCACATTTCCTTTCCTCTCTTGAGTTCCTCACTAACCCTCACCCCCTTTGCAAATACCATTTCCCACCCACAACCCAACCTCACATGCTCTTGATTCCTTAGCGGGTTATGGGTATCCAAATGATGAGGGAAGAAGGACCCTTCTCTTTAGCCCTCTTGTTGCTTTCTTTGCTTTCTCGGTGTGTGGCTGCATGACCCTTCCGGAGTCAAGCACACAGGATCTCAGAAGGATGGATCCAGGTTTTGTGAGGCCTCTGACTTATATAACTCTGGAGACCCTCTTAAAGAAAAAGAACATAGAACTACAAGTGCAAAAATAAGTCAGGGCAGTGATTAGCTCAAAGAAGGGCAGGAGAATCTTGTGCTGGGCAAAGGAATGTATCTGGTTTCGCTGAAATAAAAGACTCTGCTATTGCTGATTGGATGTGTTGCTGTCTGGGGGAAGGGAAGAGGGGGAGCTATGAGGTTTACAGCTCTCATTCAGAGGGCCTGGAACACTTTATCTCCATGAGGTGTCAGCTTCCCCGCCCTACAGGCAGGAGGGAGGACAGTGTCCAGTGCAGACACAGCCTGGCAGGGTTGCCTTGATTCTGTCATCCATGCCCTTGAGAGCTGTCTGGTGGTCCCACCCCATGTGAAGAGGAGGAAGAAGACCAGGCCAAGCCCCAGGAAGCTGGTCAGGTCTGAGGCCTGACCCCCTTGAAAATCATTCCCCAATGGTAGGATCCAAAGCAGGGGCCTCAGCCTTCGGAAGTGAATTGCCCGCCTTGGGGGTTTCAGAATCAGGCCTTACCAAGAATCTTGACCCAATCTTTATTAGTGGTTCTCTAACTATAGTGAAGGAGCAGTTTTGTATGCAGTCTGCCATAGAAAAATACTTTTGTGGGATACAATAAATGACTAGGACATGAAATAGAATATACAGATACAAGAAAATAAGTGAACATCATGATAGATATTCACACAGAGAAACACATCACATAGTTGACATATGTACGTACACAGGGACACATACTCACACCTGTGCACCTGTGCGGGCTACACATGTATGCACCCTTAATAGCGAGGTACCTCCTCTCACTCCCTCCTTTCTCGGCTTCCTCCTCACATCGCCTTTTCACTTTTGGAAAAAGATGCTCCTACCCAGACCATGACTCAGAATAAGGACAGGATGTTTGGTGAAACACGAAGTGGCAGAGAAAGCACAGAATCCAGATTCCAGCTCCCAAACTCTTCCATGCCTTCAAGAAACAGAGCTCACTGCAGCCTCACACCCACACTGTCCCACCTCAACCATAATTTCCCACAAAGCATCCACCCTTGCACACCACGCTCTGCCCATCACTGCTACCATGTTGCCCACCCCTGTGCTCATGATCAGGGAAGACACAGTGGAAGTGAGCGAGAAAAAACATTCAACTACCCCTCAGCCTTCTTCCCAGTGTCGTGGGCAGACTGCTTCCTGTGTGTGCACCTTAAATGACAGTGTTTTTTAAGGTCCTATTCTTAGCCCTTGTTTCTTCTCTCACTACACTCTTCTGGAGAGAGCTGATACAGTGCCACGGACTTAACTGCCACTTACCTGCTCCCAGAGACAATCTTCAGGCCAGATCTCATGAGGTCTAAGCACATACGCCTATCTACCGACTGTTACCACCCACTTCGGTGTCCCAAACACCTTTCAACCACAAACACGCAGAGCTAAGCTCACGAGCTGCCTGGCTTTCAAATGTGCTGGACCTTCTGCAATCCCCGAGTGAGTCTTGGTTGGTGGAAATATCACACTCAGTCATTCACCATCCTAATCTAAGAGACATTGGTGTCAACTTATTCTTTTTGCTTGTGTTTTTCAATAATTACCCACTTATCCCAGGTACTGCCTCAAGAGGGCACAAAAGTGCTTGGGTTCTCTTTCCATGTCACTAAACAGCAGTGGGTTCCTAACATGTGCCCATGTTGGATGGGGCTATGACTGGGGGCAAAGCAAACACGCCCAGGCTGGAGCAATACTGTATTAACTAACTCCTCTGGGAAGCAAGGATAAACAATACCTATACAGTGCTATCAATAAGATACCCAGGGGCAGGCAACACCAGGAGAGGTTCAACATCTGTAAGAGCCAGGGCCAGAGAAGCTGGTAAGAATACAGAACACAATGAACCCATAAGTACACTAATTATATCCAAGCAAGTGGTGTAGCAACCTGAGTAGGAGTTCCTGACTTCCGTGTGTAGGCTGAGGAATTGGATGGAGTGTAATTTAAATCTAGGGGCCATGGGCTGTAAAACTGGCCCACTCACAGGGTAATGACATAGCACCCACGAGACAGAGTTCAGTGGAGGCAGCTGGGGGTCTGAAAAGTGTTGCCTGAAAGCCTGGGGACCAAACCTCTCCTCTCGGGCTGCTGAAAATGCATTTCCAAAAAATCACCTGGAATGGGCATCCCAGCTACTCAGGATGACATAATTATTTCCTAATGGGTAAGTATGCTTTAATAGCCATAAAACTTAGAATTATGGACAGAAGTATTAAAAGAAGCAAATACATGGCATTAATATCTTTGTATCAAGGAACATGCATACACTTGGTATTTTCAGTATTTGCAGTGTTTAAGAGAATTTAGTGTGCTATAGTAGCAAATTAATTTTGTAATTCTATTCCAAACTGTGCATGACTTGAAATGGTACTTTCCTTTAAAATCAGTTTTGGAACATTTAAGAAAACATAAGAATCAAGTCACTCTCTAAATTGCTAGATTTAAAGGATTTTTAGGTACTCAGGAATGTTTTGCTGGTTAACTCAGAAATTCTAATTATGTTGTAAGAATGTGGGACATGTTAAACTTATAAAATATTCTTTAATGTTTGAAGAGTTGCATTAATTACTTTATAGCTGGTATCAAGTAGTCACCAAATGCAATCTTCAATTGTTAGATTTTATTTCTTTGTTCGTTACAAATAGAAGCTTAAGAGAGAACTAGGCTTCTGATTCGCAGCTTCAACATTAGGAATACAAATTTTAAAAAGCCAAACAGCCCTCTAAATACTCTCTGTTGGGCACAAAGGAGACATTTTAAAAACTCATATTGACAAGACAAGACCCACCCACTCTCTGCAACATGTTCACAGGGCACAGTTGGCTGTGGCCCTGATATTTGCAAAGTGCTCCCATGCTTGTTGACTTTACTGAGCCTTTCAGAAGGGAAGGAGGCCACTGATGACGCAGTGGCCAAGGCTCAGGCTCAAGCGCGTGCAGGCAGCAGTGGTGCCACTGGGGCCACTGGAATAGAGCCCAGGTTTCCAGCTCACCCCTGTGCTCTCCTCCATCTGCACTGGGAGGCCTACAGACGGGTTCTTCTCCTGGCTTGGGGACAGTCTCACACTGCACTCTGGAGGAACTTCGAGAAGGGAAAGGGGCTTCCCTGAGGCCAGTGTGGTGGTGGCAGAAGAATTCAGCAACATGTACTCTAAGAAAAAGCAAAGGCCGGCACCGTGGCTTACTAGGCTAATCCTCTGCCTGCGGGTGCCGGCACACCGGGTTCTATCCCTATTGGGGCGCCGGATTCTGTCCCGGTTGCTCCTCTTCCAGTCCAGCTCTCTGCTGTGGCCCGGGAGGGCAGTGGCCCAGGTCCCTGGGCCCTGCACCCAAATAGGAGACCAGGAGGAAGCACCTGGCTCCTGGCTTGGGATCAGCGCAGCGTGCTGGCCACAACACGCTAGCCGTAGCGGCCACTTGGGGGGTGAACCAACGGAAAAAGGAAGACCTTTCTCTCTCTCTCTCTCTCTCTCTCTCTCTCTCTCTCTCACTGTCTAACTCTGCCTGTCAAAAAATAAAATAAATAAGAAAAAGCATAATTCTGAGATTATGGTTGAGACTCCATTCTCAATCGGGACTTTTCCTCCTAGGCCAAACTTGGAATTTTGAGACTATATTTTACCATGCAAAGTAGTTTTACAAAAAAAAAAAGAAAGAAAGAAAGAGAGAGAGAGAGTGAGAGAGAGAGAGAGAGAGAGAGAAAGAAAGAAAGAAAGAAAGAAAGAAAGAAAGAAAGAAAGAAAGAAGGTTGTTAAGCAATGGTTCATTCAAGAAATGAACTTCTAGTGTTTGCCTGGAAGAGACAGAGTGTGTGTAAACATGTGTTCATGGTGGGAGCTAAATTAGGAGTGCTGGATTCCCCCGATTACAGACTCTTTGGAGTTCCAAACTCCTCATCTGAAATGCAAATGTCTTTTCACAGAAATAAAACAAGATAATGTAACAATCCCTTGGAGTCAGTCCCGTGGGTGCTTGGGCTTGGCTCCGCACAGCACATGCAGAGCTTTGTGCTGGGGGTCGTAGGAGAGGAGCAGTGTGAACAGAGATCTGTAGGAAGACCAGGAGCACAGAAAAGGAGATGTCCAGGAAGTGGAGCACCTTGACCCACCCACTTGGCCGTTCTCGAGTTTGGGGCGGTGGAAGGCTCTGGCTTCACTGCCGTTGGAATCCCCAGATTGGATGCCGCAGGAGACTCTGAATCTGCTAGACGTCTGTCAGTGAGGGCTTGAGGCTGCAGCTACGCAGTTGCAACGTGTTATGTATTAATAAATGCTCGTTTAACAAACTGTTTTGGTGCAAAGGAATGAGGCTAGGGAAATATATAGATCACAAATCAGAAGAGCTTAGAAAGCAATCTCTCTATTTCTTAAACTCATTATGCTTAAAATTCTCAGCAAAGGGGGACTTACTATCTATGGAAAAAGCTTGTCCCATTTGGGGCAGCTCTAAATGTTAAAAACTCTTGTGCATAGGACCTTATCTACTTCTGTATAGCTGCAAGATTTCCCGGTCACCTGCCAGGGTGCGCCATCGGAGTAAGTCAAATTCCTCTTCATAACCAATCTTTAAATATTTTATGAGAGTTTCATAACCCCTGCCCTCCAAATATTGCCTCATTTGGCACTAACAAGAGCTATAAAATGTCTCCTACTGTTTGATCCAATAATTCCGTTTTGTTAAATGTACCACAGAGGAATAATTCAAAAGAGAGGAGGAGCCATTTGTACAAATATGTTTAGAGCCTCGTTTTGTATATCAGGGAAGTTGAAAGCGTGTAACTTCCCTAAAACTGAGAGCTGACTAAGGAAAGAGAGAACTATTTGATGCTTTCACTGAAGACAACATGTACAAAAATCTATTACGTGTGGCAATACGTATGGGCAAGGCTCCATGAGGAGAACACAAAACTGCACTTTCAAATGGGCTACAACTACATAAAAGAGTTTCGGGATTTGTACATCAACAAAGAATCTTGTGAACTTGGAGCCTTTCCAGATCTCCTTGGCAAAGCATGCTTCCCTCAGACTCTCTCGGTACCAGGAATGACATCGGATCCAGGAGATGGCCCACACTTCCTTGTCTTTCTACATACATACATACATAAATGATCTTATATAGCTAAATTCTACAGTGAAAATAAATCAAATTGTTGGGAGGGGCAATGAGTAAGACCACATATGAGGTGGTCAAGGAAGACCTCTGGTCTGGATACTTTAGTTAAGGCTGAGAGTCAGCCACCAGAATTAAAAGAAAAGGCTCCAGATAGAGGGGAGGCAATAAGCAATAAGCATGGCATATTTAAAGAAGTGAGAAAAGGCTCATTGGCGGCTGGAGCGTCATCCCTGGCCTCTGGAGCGTCATCCCTGGCCGCTGGAGCGTCATCACTGATGGGTGGAGCTTCGTCATTGGCGGGTGGAGCGTCATCCCTGGCCGCTGGCGCGTCACTGGCGGGTGGAGCTTCGCCACTGGAGCCACACCTGGGTAGTGCCGAGAGAGATGAGGCTGAAAAGACAGGCAGAAAGAGTCACGAGGCATGTGGGAAACCAGGAGTCGATGAGATCTAAACTTTTTAAAAATTTAAAAAATTTGATGCCAGGAATGATTTATCAGGCAGTAAGAATCAGGTAGACCAGCACATAAATGAATGCATTAGCACAGGCAAGATGTTGGCAGTTTGGACTTTGGTAATCACCAGTTAAAGGCAAACTTTCACAGGAATACTACCAAATAAAACCAAAACTAATGGAGAATTAAACCAAAACAGAATTGATATATTTCACCGATTTCTCAGCCTAAAATAAGTAAGGTTTGGTCCCCAGTTTCAATGGAAGGTACAAAGAACAAGAACATGTTCTGTCAAGTCTGTCACTTGTGATCCTCCAAGGAGCTGCTCAACTTCAGGCACAAAACTGGAGCAGAGGCCTAGTCCTAGTCACCCTCCCCTCCAGGTGGATAAACAGTGAGAAGCCTAAAGTCCCAACCTATCTAGAGCAGCTGCTACAGCTCTTGGTGCACGGAAACCAGGCAATAAACATTACAGGCCCAGCTGTTTCCTCCGCCTTCTCCCGTGTTACAACAACGCTACTTCTCCATAAGAGCCATACTGGAAATTTCTTGGAAAGTATTCCACCTATTAATTCCTCCACTGTAAGTCTAGCAGCAGGAGTGAAGTGTATTTTCTTCTCTAACCCAGGGGTACATATCTATCACTCTTGTTTTTTTTGTTTTGTTTTGTTTGACAGGCAGAGTGGATAGTGAGAGAGAGAGACAGAGACAGAGAGAAAGGTATCTATCACTCTTAGGCCTCTCAGGCCGACGCTGCGGCTCACTAAGCCAATCCTCCACCTGCGGCGCTGGCACCCCAGGTTCTAGTTCCATATGGGCACCAGTTCAAGTCCCAACTGCTCCATTTCCAATTCAGCTCTCTGCTGTGGCCTGGGAAAGCAGTAGAAGATGGTCCAAGTCCTTGGGCCCCTGCACCCGCGTGGGAGACCTGGAGGAAGCTCTTGGCTCCTGGCTTCAGATCGATGCAGCCCCGGCCAAGTGGGGAGTGAACCAGCAGATGGATAGACCTCTCTCTACCTCTCCATCTCTCTGTGTGTAACTCTGACTTTCAAATGAATAAATAAATCTTTAAAAAAATAAAGATTTATTTGGCCGGCGCCACAGCTCACTAGGCTAATCCTCTGCCTGCGGTGCCGGCACACCGGGTTCTAGTCCTGTTCGGGGCACCGGATTCTGTCCCGGTTGCTCTTCTTCCAGTCCAGCTCTCTGCTGTGGCCTGGGAAGGTAGTGGAGGATGGCCCAAGTGCTTGGGCCCTGCACCTGCATGGAAGACCAGGAGGAAGCACCTGGCTCCTGGCTTCGGATCGGTGCAGTGCACCGGCCGTGGCGGCCATTTGGGGGGTGAACCAATGGAAAAGGAAGACCTTTCTCTCTGTCTCCCTCTCTCTGTCTAACTCTGCCTGTCAAAAAATAAATAAATAAAATAAAGATTTATTTTAAAAAATTGAATTCAAGATTGGGAAGATGCTCTTTAAAAATCGTTTATTCATTATTTGCATTTTATTTGAGAGACATTCACAGAACTCTCATCACTGCTTCACTCCCCAAAGGTCCACAACAGCCAGAGCCGAGCCAGGCTAAAGCCAGATGCCAGAAACTCAAATCCAGGTCTCCCCTGCAGGTGGCAGGGACTCAGGTACTTGAGCCATCGCCTGTTGCCTCTCAGAGTGTGCACTGTTAGTGGGAAGCTGGATCAGGAGTGGAAGAACCGGCTCTTGATCTCTGGCACTCCAATATGGGATGAAAGTGTCCCAAATGAAGTCTTAAGCACTGCACCCAATGTTATGTGTTTCAGCATGATGGCTCAGTGGCAGAAAAGGTGATGTAGTAGTCAAAGCTCTTCTTTTATGAACTTTGACAGCTTAGATGAAGCCCTACAACTAAGTGATTGAGAGTGAAGGTTCTGGAATCAGACAGCCAGGGTTCAAGTCCTGGCCTTTTCACTTACTGTGTAGCCTGGAACAAATTACTTCACTTCAGGAAGCCGAGTTTCATCCGTTAACACAAAAGTTGGAGAAGATCTCAAGAATCTGAAATTCATGAAATATAGTGACAACTGTCTGTGAATGCAGCTGGGTCCTGTCGCAGCCTCTAATTTCTCCATGATAACCTCACCCCTTCATAGCCTTCCACCAGAAGCATACACATCAACACAGACTCTATTGTGTATACACACAATCTTTTAGGTAAAAGCCTGCATTCTTTGAGAAAGTGGCATTTAACCACTGTAAGCATATGTGTCACTTACTTAAAATAAATCTTTGTAATTTAGCACAGATTTTACAACTCCTGAAAAGAGCAGACAAGTGCATCCCAGACCCTGTATCCAAACTCCCTCACTCCACCAGCTCAGAAACTCTCAGCAGCTCTCTGTCTTTCCACAGAAAGAAAGATGATCCACTTCTTTTTCCAGGAGCTCATGGAGCCCCATAAGCAGCTTAATTTATATGCCTCTACCTAGTTACCGAAGCTTGAACTCAGTGGCCAAGTGTTCCCCAATTCGCTTGAGAATGAGGAATTAGAAGACCTGGTAAGAGAAAGTTCATACTCTCTCAACACCCAGAATGGGAGCTGGATCTGAGAGAGTGAATAAAGTTCATACAAGATCTTCCCAAAGAGGTTCTTAACTGCTGACCCTGTAACCGGCTACTGGGCAGTATTTACAATGTGGACACCAGGGGGTAGCACCATCTCGTTCTCCTAGCTCCCGGGCACCAGTTACAAGGAAACCATAGAGAGTGACTCCAGGATGCCATAACCTGTTGTAAAGAGCCCCATCTCCGTGGCACTATCTCTGCTAGGAAGATGGGTTGGGTTTTGCTGCCCTAGATGGCTTTTGAAGCCATGGAACAGAAGGGCTCTTCTCACCGCTAAGATGAACATCTCTCCTTTTCCAGAGCCAGCAGAACAGAGCGGAAAAAGCCTGGACAAAGTGCGGGAAGAGTCCGTCCCCCTGGCGACGACCTGGCCACGCCTCTGGCTGTTCCAACAACTCCGTGGAGCTTCCAGCCTCCAGCCTCCAGCCCTGTAGGAACCTGCTTCTTTTTCTTTTCTTCTAATGCGAAAGGCAGAGACGGGGACAGAAAGACACCTTCCGTGGGCTGGTTCACTGCCCAAATGCCCGCAATAGCTGGGGCTGGTCCAGGCTGAAGCTGGGAGCCCAGAACTCAATCTGGGCCTCTCACGTGGGTGGCAGTGACCCAAGTACTTGAGCCACCACCTGCTGCCTCCCAAGGGTGCACGTTAGCAGGAAGCTGGACTCAGGCAGACCGGGGACTGGAATCCAGGCAATGCAGGCACCCCAGGAGACACAGGGTTCTAACCGCCGCCCCGAGGCAGGGCGGTCACGCCCCTCTCTCCCATCTCCTCGCCAGCGCTCTCCTTTGGAAGGGTACAGCAGGGCTTTCCAGTGCGGGCTCAGGTCGAGGCGAGGCATCTCCCCGCTGTGCCTACCTTTCCCCCAGCCCTGCTGGCTCCCGGGGCTCTCATTTCTTGAGGACGCCCACGGTTTGGTGGTGGGTGGGAGACTTTGGCTTTCTTAGCTAGTCTGCCCTGCCGTCTAGCGCGTCAGATACTCATTCCCATCGCCCTGAGCCCCGCTGAGACCCTATTGTCCCCTGCAAGAAAGAAGGGTCTGGTGGACAATCCTGGGGTTCAGCTGGGCAGCTGGTGCCTTCTGCAGTCAAAGAGGAGGAGCTGGGGGTGCAAGAGGGAGGGGCCCGCGAGCAGAGAGCTCATAAAAAGTTTCCCGAAGCCCACACGGGAGGATCCTGATCCCAGGCCCTGCAAGCCTCAGTGCAATATCCCCCCGCCCCCCAACTCCAGGCCTCCGCCGCTCCCCAATTCCCCCACGCCCCCGCCTTCCCCAGCCAGCACAGAGGAGCCCATTGTCGTAGCCTGGAGGCCGTAGCTCGAGGCCGGAGAAGATGGGAAGCCAAGGAGGAGGGCGGACAAGTCCCCGGGGAGCTGGGGAATCCCCGAGTGTCTCGGCCCTCCGCAGGACCCACAGCGGGCTGGGGCCTGGGGGTCTCTTCCCAACGTCTGGACCCGCCAAAGTTTGGCCGCCGAGGAGAGAAGGGGGTCCCCAGTGAGTCAGAGGCAGGAAGCTTCCGGCCGTGGAACGACCCCAGCCCTCAGCAGGAGATCCAGGGAACTTGGCGTGTGCCCCAGTCTGCGGAGCGTCCCAGGCGGAGGCTACACCGATCCCGCTGGGAGCGAGGCGATGGCGGGAAAAGAGGGGCATCCTCGGCGGGTGAGGGTCCGGGCGGCCCACCGGAGGGCGGGGCGGAGAAGGAAGGAAGGTTTCGGGTGAGCCGGGCGGATTGGCTGCGGACGTCGAGGGAGCCGCGCCGGGGCTCCGCGAGCCAGAGGGAGTCCCGACAAGGGGTCGCGCGCGGCGGCGGGGGCGGGCGCTGAAGGGCGGGACGGGGCGGGGCGGGGCGGCCGTCTGGGCCCTCCCTGGCGGGGCCCCGCGGCCTGGGCGCCCGAGCGGGCCGCGCCGCCACCGCGGCCGGAGCTGTCCCCCCGCCAGAGCCGGCGAGACGCGAGCGGCGGGAGGGAGGCGGTGGCGCCCGGCCCCGCCCGCCCGCGCGAGCGTCGGACGCGGCCCGGCGCCGAGCCATGGTGAGTCCCGCGTCGCAGCCTCTGGGTCCCCCTCGGCCTTCGCGCAGCCCGCTCCGGGCCCCGGGTCCCCCGCCGGGTGCCTCCTGCACCGTGGAGCGCGCCCGGGACTCCCCCCCTCCCATCCCCCCCTGCTTTCCTTCGCTCTGTCGGTCCTGCCCCGCGGTCTGGCTCTGTCCCCTGCGAGCGCGGCCCTCGGCCTTTCTTCCTCCTCTCCCCTGCCCCTGCCCCGTCCCCTACCCTGGGTCTCCCCCGCGAGCCGCATGCCTCCTCGCCCTGCGCTGCCCTGGCCTGAGCCTGCTGGCTCTTCCCTCCCCCTCTCGCTCTCAACGCCTTACCCGCGGGAGACCCCTGCGGAGTGGGGGTGGGGGATTCTGAAGCGGCCCTGGAGGGGCCCGGCCTCGGGTCATGAGAACTGACCTGCCTGGAACCACCATTTTCCATCCCAGTCCCCAACCCGGTGAGGCAGGCCCACCCATCCGGCCCTGGGGGACCGGTCACAGCTGTGGCTGGGCCGGGGCCAGGGGCATGGCCAAAAAGGGAAATTCCCGCAGAGAGAAAGGGGTTGCCTCGGGGTGATGGACGTATGGAGGTAAAGGGGGTCCCTGGTGCCAGGGGGAGGGGCGTGGCGCTGCCCCGGCAGGCTGGAGACCGGGGGAGGGGGGGGGACAGTGCCCCGGAGCGTCCGCCGCTGGGGACACAAGAGGCGCCTGGGAGCTCCCTGCAGGAGGTAGGGGCCCCTGGTAGCGGCGACCCAGGGCGCTGGAAGCCCACCCCGGCAGGAGTGAGCGCCGTCCTGGGAACTTTCACTCCAGAAGTACTCTCTGAAGAACCGCTGCAAGAGTGGGCACTGGCAGGGAGTGCGCCCGCTGCAAGGGGGGCCGCGGCCGAGGGGGCGCTCGCTGCAGACGGCGAAGGCGGGGGAGCGGCGCTGCCCAGGGGCGCTCCCTCCTGGGAGTGGAGGAGGGGCGGGCGCACCACCCAGACCGCTGCTCTGCCCAGGGAAAGGCACCCCCTGCGCAAAAGCTGGAGCACGGAGAAAGAGGAACTGGGCCAGGGAGAGCTGACTCAGTCTCTCTGGTCTCCTCTTTGGTCTCGGCCGGCTGGAGGCCCGCTCTCCGTGCTCCCTCCCGCCGCCTCCCGCCCCAGACCCCTCCTCCCCTCCTGCCGCTGCCGTTTCCTGTGGCTGAGACTCTCGCTCAGCCATGAGCTCACCGCCCCTAATGGGTTGCAGCTGCCTGGCTGCTCGGGCTCCAGCTCCCCTCCTCCCGGCCTTGGAGCGCACGGCCCTCTCGGCCTCACCCCAACCCGTCTCCGCCGACCCCCACCCACGCGCGCAGCGCCGGGAGGTCCCGGGAACACTGGGGGTCTGTCTTCTCGCCCACACACCTTGGGGCCCGGTTTGCGCGGCCGCGCTGCGCGCCAGCTGCTGGAGTGGCCGGTCTCGCTGTTGAGCGTCAGGGCCAGCGGGCCGCTCTGGCTGCAGGGACTCACAAGAAAAATGCAGCTTTGTCCTGGGGCAGAGGAAGGGCGTGGGGGCTCGGGCCGGGTAGAGACCCCGGTAAACGCCGCACTGAGCATCCCCTTCGCGCGTTTGACTGCAAAGAAATCTGGTAAGAGGCACTTCAAAGGCCCTCTTGAAAGAGGAAAAAAGCTTGTGAAAGAATAGCCCGAGGGGAGGTAGTTTGGGGTGTGGGGTGGAGAAAGATGTCCCGTTGATTGACTTAGGGAGGCGGGTCTGGATGGAGCAGGCCGAGTCTGAGACAGTGGCTCCAGGTCAAGGTTGGCAGGAAGAGAGGTTCCACTGCAATTTTGGCTGCATGCATATGCCGAAGGCCTCCCTCTGGCTTCCCAGACTGTTGCTTTTGTAACTTTCCCCTCTTTCAACTGCCCCCACCTAGTTCTTTGTAACCTAATCCCACATGCTCCCGGAATGGGTGATTATTTTAGAGCCATTGCAGAAGAGGGGTGCTGGAAAGACCAGACAGTCTCCAACAGAGTTCTGTCCTCCTGCTTCCCTCACAGCCACGGTCCCTAGGACATAACGGTGTCACCTCCACTTTAAATGGGGGTCTCAGGTCTTCTGTGATGGCTGTCTGGAACCGTCCACCCATCCTCCAGAGGTGCCAGCCATTAACTCCCGATGACCCAGGAGCCTGTCTCTTCTTAAAAACAAAAGTATTTAAAATACAAGAGTTACAGAGAGGCAGATGCAGAGAAAAGAGAGGTCTTCCATCCGCTCATTTTCTCCCCATGTGGCCACAACGGCCAGAGCTGAACCAGTCTGAAGCCAGAAGCCAGGAACTTCTGGGTCTCCCACTCGGGTGCTGGGGCCCGAGGACTTGGGCCATCTTCCACTGCTTTCCCAAGGCCAATGCATAGAGCTGGATTGAAAGTGGAGGAGCCAGGACTTGAACCGGTGCCCATGTGGGATGCCAGCACTGCAGGCGCTGACTTTACCCAATATGCCACAGCGCTGACCCCTGCCTGTCTCTTCTCCCCAGTCGAGGGCCTGTGCAGTCACCCTGATTCACAGGCACTAGGAACAGTCCTGAGCAGAGGGACTCACCACAGATTCTCCCCAGCTCTCCAAAGGCAAGGTCCCAGAGCTCCCGTGTGCAGAGCACTGGGCACTCTGCCAATGGGCCCAGCACCCTGGGCTTATTCAGCCAGCATTCCCTGGGTGTATACATTGCACTGGGAGGCCCTGGGGGCAAAACCGCCAGCAGATCGGTGCTGGTGCCATGCTGGGGGTGATCCCTAGGAGACAGTAGCCTGGTTTTGTCTCTCCCAGGAGCCTGAGCCAGTGGAAGACTGTGTGCAGAGCACTCTCGCTGCCTTGTACCCACCCTTCGAGGCGACAGCCCCCACACTGTTGGGCCAGGTGTTCCAGGTTGTGGAGAGGACTTACCGGGAGGATGCGCTGAGGTATACACTGGACTTCCTGGTTCCAGCCAAGCACCTGCTTGCCAAGGTCCAGCAGGAAGCCTGTGTGAGTGGCTGTGCATCCCTGTTCTTTCTCCCCTAGGGCCCACTTGCCTCACTTCAGAAACTGTCCAGGCTAATTCCTCCCCTCTGCCCTCAACCCAGTGGAGAAGCAGCATCCCCTACTCCTGTCCCCAAAGAGGTACTGGAGCCTCATTTGCTGACCTCCCACAAACTGATCCTCAGAGGCATGACCACTCATAGTTACATACACACACACACACACACACTCACTCCTCCTCCAGATATGGACCTGCAGGGCACGTTGACTCCCAAAGACCCTGACCCTCAGACCCAGTTCCAGGTATTTCTCTACTCATAGGAATTTCTCAGGATCCTGCCTCCCCGAGACATGGCTCAGCAGAGACTTCTCGCTTCTCCAGACAGAATGACCTGCGGGGAGTCTTTGATTTCCCCCAGACAATGGCACCTGCTGATGGTGTCTTTGCAGTGATTTGTTTTTTACCCTCCTGCACACGGAGTTAGCTTCCTGCCACCAGAAGACTGAGAAGTCCCCATCTCTTCTCTGTCACATGAACACCTCAGGAGGTCTCCTCCTGTTCCCCTGGGGTTGGAACCCATCCTAACTGCCCGCCTCCTGCTGGTTTCCTCGGCAGAGGCCTGAGTGCAGCCTCCCACCTCTCTCTCCAGGCCCAGTACAGTGGATTCCTCTTCTTCCATGAGGGCTGGCCCCTCTGCCTGCACGAGCAGGTGGTGGTGCAGCTAGCAGCCCTGCCCTGGCAGCTACTGCGCCCGGGAGATTTCTACCTGCAAGTGGTACCCTCAGCAGCCCAGGCGCCCCGTCTGGCACTCAAGTGTCTGGCCCCAGGGGGTGGGCGGGTGCAGGAGCTGCCCGTGCCTAATGAGGCCTGTGCCTACCTGTTCACACCTGAGTGGCTCCAAGGCATCAACAAGGACCGGCCCACAGGTCGCCTCAGTACCTGCCTGCTGTCTGCACCCTCTGGGATTCAGCGGCTGCCCTGGGCTGAGCTCATATGCCCACGGTTTGTACACAAAGGAGGCCTCATGGTTGGACATCGGCCGAGCACGCTGCCCCCAGAACTGCCTTCTGGACCTCCAGGGCTTCCCAGCCCTCCCCTGCCTGAGGAGGCACTGGGCACGCGGAGTCCCGGGGATGGGCACAACGCCCCTGCTGAAGGGCCCGAGGGCGAGTACGTGGAGCTGGTGGAGGTGACGCTGCCCGTGCGCGGGAGTCCCCCCGATGCCGAGGGCTCCTCGGGCCTCTCGAGGACCAGGACAGTCCCCACCCGCAAGGGCGCAGGGGGGAAGGGCCGGCACCGCAGACATCGGGCGTGGATGCACCAGAAGGGCTTGGGACTACGGGACCAGGCTGGGGCACGCCCACCCGGTGAGGGGAGCAGCACCCGAGCCTCCCCAGGGTCTCCCCCTGGACCCGAGTCTCTCCCAGAAGCAGCGGTTGTAGAAGCATTGGAGCCCCCCGCCGAGGCCCTGGGGGAACCCTCTGAATCTTGCTCCCCGATGCCCGGGGAGGCTGGGGGAGGAGCCAGCCAGGGGGCTGAAGGACCACCTGGCACCCCTCGGAGAACAGGCAAAGGCAACAGGAGAAAGAAGCGAGCTGCAGGCAGAGGTGCTCTTAGCCGAGGGGGGGACAGTGCCCCACTGAGCCCTGGAGACAAAGAAGAGGCCAGCCCCCAGGACGCCCTGGCCCGTGTGCCTGCAGCAAATGAGCAGGAGCCTGCAGAACTCAGCCTGGGAAAGGACGAGCCCGAAGGCTCTGGCAAGCCTGAATCTGAGCCAAAAGAGGAGCTCGCGCCTGCGGATGAAAAGGAGCCTCGGCCCCCAGAGGCCTGTGGGCCTTCGGAAGCGGAAGCCCGAGAGAGCGAGCAGGAGGGGCTGGGCCCGGTGTGTTTGGCAGGTGAGATGGCACAGAGCCCCAGGCTGCAAGGGCCAGGGCAGGTCAGGCCCGGAGGGGTAGGGTCAGGGGCACAGCAGCTGGAGCCGTCCTCACCTGGGGCTCATAGCTCTGCTGTTTCTGTGCAGGACCCGCAGGCCCAGAAGAGCTCCTGTCTGACCCTCTGCCACCGCCCCTAGAGACTGTGCAGGAAGTCAAAGGGGACAGCAGCCCAGAAGAGGCTCCTCCGCTCTCTGTCTCTGATGACCCTGACATAGCCTGGGACTTGATGGCATCTGGCTTCCTCATCCTGACTGGTCAGTGGGCATCAGTGTGGGGAGGGCTGGGGGCTGGGCCTAGAGAAGGAGCTAAGGGGGGGCTCGGGAGGGAGGCGGGGTGGAAGGGAGGTAGCCGAGAACTGCTCCCAGCCAGGACAGCCTGGCCATTTTGTGTCCTCAGGAGGGGTGGACCAGAGTGGGCGAGCTCTACTGACCATTACCCCACCGTGCCCTCCTGCGGAGCCCCCACCCTCCCGAGACATGCTGGGCACTGCTCTTCATTACCTGCACTCGCTGCTCAGGTAACCGCAGCCCAGTGCTGCACCCTGGACGTTAACCTCCTGAGTCGCGAGGACCTGACCTCCTTCTCGGGGCACCAGCCTTCTGACCCCCAAGATACCACCTTCAGCCTTTGGAGTGTCGAGCCTCTCGCCTCTGGCCTTGCTGACCCTTCACCTCCAGGATACCTTCACTGGTCCTAGAATCAGTACTATTGACTTTCGGTATCCTGTGAATGCCACCTAGATGAGCAGGACATTGGTTCACTCACTTAAATACAACATGCATTAGGCTCCAAGTACCTGTTAGGTACCATGCTACAGGCTGGCATTGAGTTCACACTTTTCCAGGGCATAGGATTCATGACTTTCCCAACCTTGATTCCTTGACCCAGTAGCCATGTGAATCTAGACTCCTAATTGTTAAGTCACTGCCTGTTGGACACACACACCTGGATTTGGCCCTATGCCTGTGGCTCCCCAAATGTATCAGGAACTAACTTCTCACCAGGATTGTTAACACTAAAACCAGACCCTGTGCCTGTGGCCTGCTCTCTCTGCTACCTCTGGCATACACACACGCACACACACAGGCACGCACACACACACTCTGAGCCTCCTTGGCTCTTCCTGCCTCCACAGGCCTGATCTACAGAGACTGGGGCTGTCTGTCCTGCTGGACCTTCGCAAAGCACCCTCACTGCCTCCAGCACTTACTCCTGTCCTGAGTCAGCTTCAGGTAACCATGCTTTGAGACAGGCAGTCCCTCGTGGCCATTCCAGGCCACCCAGTCGCCCACAGCTGAAGGCGGTTTCCCTCGTCTGCCCCCAGGACTCAGGAGACCCTCCCCTCATCCAGCGGCTGCTGATTCTCACTCCTGATGAAGCTCCCGCTGAACTTGATGGACTTCAGGTTTGAACCCCTGACTCCCACCTAGCCCCCCAACTCTGTACTGGACAAAGAGACTGGGGCTGGGGCCCTGTGCTGAACTCTGGATGCCTGGAACCCAGGCAGAAATCTCCTGCCTTCACGTGTCTGCAGGGTGCTGAGTTGCTGTCAGAGAATGATCTGAAAAGAGTGGCCAGGCCAGAGGAGCTGCAGTGGGACTTAGGAGGGCACAGGGACCCCTCTCCCAGCCGCTGGGTGGAGATTCATCAGGTAAGTTCCCCTCCCTGACACAGGGCACCAGGAGCCAGCAATGACGCAGCTGAGGACATTCTAGGAGAGAGATAAGAGACGTCATCATGGAGTTGGGAAAAAGTGTTTTCTGTTTCACTCAACAAATATTTGCGGCTCACAAGCCTTGAGCAAAATAGTGAGCCTTGTTCTGTGGGCTCTTTGCAAGATGGGAGGAATAGGGCAAATAAATTCTCAACATGACGCTACGTAGCCCATGATTTTCTTGATGGGAGACACATCGTAAAACAAGTAGAGTGGAAGACCGTGTCGCTGGTTTTTGGAAAGCACTGAGAGGCAGGAAGGCTGGCTCTGGCTCCATAGGACAAGTTCCTTTAGCTCACTCCCGGAAATACACTAACCCCAGACTGGGGATCCTCATCAGCAAAGTGCAGCGATCGTGCTAAGATCTGAAAAGGTCCTCCTCGCACTTCTCTTCCAGGAGCCCTTGAATCTAAGTGCTGTGGGCTCAGAAAGAGAGGAACAAGCCCCCCGGTCTGAACAGAGCCTGGGCGGGTGTCAGTAGCATGGTCTCTGAGTTCCCCATCAAAGGGGAAGTGACCCTGCACGAGCAGGAAGGAGGCTGTGAGGTGAGGACTCACATTCATTAGGCTATACAATGTTCCAGGCCCGTGCTAGGTGCTCAGCTGACATTGTCTCTTTAAAACACATACACACAAAAAATCCTGTCTTAGCCCGACCTCACGGTTGAGGAAGCTGAGGGTTCTCTGGTTTCTGGATCTGCCCAATGTCATACAACTCAAAAGCAATAGAGTCAGGAACTGAACCCAGTGTTGCCTCCAGAGATGTCTGCAGGGGGCCGGCCCTCCTCCACCCCTGGGGCTCAGGGTCTTTATCCTAATGATCCTTGCCTGTGGCTTTCAGGAAGTGGCAAGACTGTGCCGCCTGTGCAGAGGCGTGCTGGCCTCTATACGGCAGGCCATTGAGGAGCTGGAAGGAGCTGCAGAGCCCGAGGGAGAGGTACGACATGAGATGGGACAACGGGGGGGTGCCCCAGGGATGGGGACATCCTGCGGGAGCCCACCTGTCAACTGCCGCCTTTCCCCCAGGAGGCAGTGGGGATGCCCGAGCCCCTGCAGAAGGTGCTGGCGGATCCACGGCTGACGGCGCTGCAGAGGGACGGTGGGGCCATCCTGATGAGGCTGCGCTCTACCCACAGCTGCAAGTACGAGGCATGGGTGTGCGGCGGCGGGTGGAAGTGAGAGGTGGAGACAGAGGCGCGCTGCCAACAGACCTGAGCTGCCACAGCGTGCTTGCTGCAAATGCATCTGGGCAGGATGCCACGCTTTGACCCTCCACGACACCCCTGTGTGCTAACTACCAATACAAACAAGAACTGGAAGGATTAGAAATGTTGCATGTCTTGGCTGAGATCAGTCAGGACATGGAAGAGCTAGGGTTTGAATCCAGGCCGTCTGAATTTGGCCCACACGCTGATCCATCTATGCCACGTGTCCTCTCATGCTTGCATCCCTTGGAGGGGATGTGAGGACAGATCTCAGCTAGGGTGATGCCTCATTCTGCTGCTCCCTCCGCAGGCTGGAGGGCCCGGGCCCAGCCATGCTCTATCAGGAGGTGGACGAGGCCATTCACCAGCTCGTGCGCCTGTCCAACCTGCACGTGCAGCAGCAGGAGCAGCGGCAGCGCCTGCACCGACTGCAGCAGGTGAGCTGGGCCCCCGCGTCCTCCTCACTCAGCCTAGGAGCCTGGCCTCCTGCATGCCCTTTCCCACTGACACTCAGGTAATGCTGTTCTCGCCTGGCTTGAGGGAACGTCCCTCCCTCTCTCCTCACCTGCCTCGGAGTTGGTTGTGGAAAATGTGGATTTACCGAGAGAGGGAATATCTCAGTACCAGGAAAGACAGGAAGCCAGATCTCTCTCCCTCCGTGGTTTACACTTGACTCTTTAGATTGTTAGAGATGCTCTGGTGCCCCAGGGGATTCTGGAAAGACTGACTGACTGGAGTGCCTACTTCCTTAGCTTAAGAATAATCAATGTCTGTTGACACCGGTTCTAACTCCACTACCACACATGCTTCCTCAACTCCTTAGGCACTGTCACCGCCACCCTAGAGGTCCCACCTCCCTCCACCTTAGCGGAAGGGGCATTGTGAGCCTCTCAGAGGAACCAGGGGCCTCTGCAGGGAAGGTTCAGGGATAAGCTGGCCTCTCTGAGCCCCAGTGATCTGTCCACACTACAGTGGATGGGGCATCTTTGAAATCTCATTGTGCCTCCTCAGTCCCAAGCATGGAGCACTCACCTCATGGGCCTGCAGTGGGCACTGGGGAAAGATCATCTCAAGGGCATTGCTCAAGGAGGGTCAGGGCTTTCTCCTTCCTGAGGCTTCTGCATGTTGGGTCTCCCAATATCTAGGGAGTTGCACCTATGTTTTGCTCGCTTGCTCATCAGCTGCTCCGTCTCTCCCACCCCTCTGCCATTTACAAACAGGATGTGGAGTTGGCAGTGATGGGAGTTCAAGCTCTGCCAGGTGTTCCGATGTTGGGCCAGTTGTGAAGCTCCTCTGAGTTCCCAGGCCTCCTCTGCGGAATCTGCTTGGGAATGAACTCACAGTGGGTTAGGGTGATGAAATGAATTAGGCAAAGGATTATCTAAGTGGTGGTGCTGCTGCACTGGCTGTCAGGAACATTCTCAGGCTGTCAAACCCCAGCTGCCTACCTTTCTTCAAAAGGAAGAACTACCGTCCCTTTTGGGACAAGCATCTCAGAACCAGCATGAGAGCTCCTGTAGCCCCATAGGAAGCAACTAGAGCTGGAAACACACACACAGCTACCTTCCAGCTTGTCTCCCAGGCCTGGTGCCTAGGACCCCTGCCCACCGGGCACTCATTAACAAATGACCCTCATCCTGCCATTGGTTCACAGTCTTACCTACTTCACCCTCCAGACATAGCCCTGGAGCTCTGACCTGCCTCCCTCAGTGCTTCCTTCCAGCTCAGCTTCTCCTCTGGTGCTTTGCTAAAGAGTTGGTGCCCAGCCTCTCACTTGACCCTTGTCATTTCCTGCTATCAGTGCCACATTATAGAAGAGATGAAATGGTTCACCCCTTGTTCTATGGATCGGGGTGTTGGGGAGCTGGAGTTAGCCTTTTATTTATTTATTTTGAAGATTTATTTTATTTATTTGAAAGGCAGAGTGACAGAGAGAGAGAGAGATCTTTTATTTGCTGGTCCACTCCCCAGATGGCTGCAATGGTCAGGCCTGGGCCAGACCGAAACAGGAGCCCAGAATTCCATCTGTGTCTCCCACAAAGGTGGCGGGAACATGAGCACTTGGGCCATCTTCTGCTGCTTTCCTAGGCACATTAGCGGGGAGCTGGCTTGGAAGTAGAGCACAGGACTTGAACCAGTGCTCATACGGGATGACGGCATCACAGGCAGTGACTTTACCTGCTGTGCCACAGCGCCAGCCCCCTTCCCACTATCTACCTCCTCCCTCACAGCCCCCTGCTCTCCCATGCCTTCTTCCTCAGGTGTTACAGTGGCTCTCAGGCCCTGGGGAGGAGCAGCTGGCCATCTTCGCTGTGCCTGGGGACTCCCTGAACGCCCTGCAGGAGACTGAGCTGCGATTCCGGGCTTTCAGCAGTGAGGTTCAGGTGAGGAGAGGGTGTGGGGCAGGTGAGCAGAGACGTGGAACGGCAGAGAGAGGCGTGCTGCAAGTGAGGACCAGATCTGAGCACAGCTTCCCTTCTCCAGGAGCGCCTGGCCCAGGCACGGGAGGCCCTGGCCGTGGAGGAGGACGCTGCTTCCCAGAAGGTTCTGGATATCTTTGAGCAGCGGCTGGAGCAGGTGGAGAGTGGTCTCCATCGGGCCCTGAGGCTACAGCGCTTCTTCCAGCAGGTGCGTGCAGAGCCGCCTCCTCCTGGACCCTTTCCCTCTCTTTTGCCTGGAGAGGCTGACCAGGCTGCTGCTAAGAGCAGGGACTCAGGAGCCCAGGTCCTTGGCTTTGGCTCAGCTCTGCCACCTACCTGCAGAATGACCTGAGATAAGCTACTCAGCCTGAACGTGCCTCCGTAGGGTTGCCGTGAGGGTTGCATAAGACAACATGGGAAAGCACTTAGAAGCCCGCCCGCCACTTATGAACTCTGGATTCCTCTTAGCTGTTTTATCTAGGTTCCTGTGTCACCAGATCAGCTCTGGATGACATGGTCAGATTAGGCAGCAATGTGGAGATGGTGAGAGAGGAGGGAGAGTGATGGGCATTGAGAAGCCATCAGCCAGAGAAAAGAGCTGTCGGGGCAGCGTTTGGAAGCAGCCCAGGTCCTCACCCTTTCTCTCCCCTCTGCAATCCCTCTGGCTTTGTAGGCACACGAGTGGGTGGACGAGGGCTCGGCAAGGCTGGCAGGAGCGGGCTCAGGTCGAGAGGCCGTGCTGGCAGCCCTGGCCTTGCGACGGGCCCCGGAGCCCAGCGCCGGCACCTTCCAGGAGATGCGGGCCCTGGCCCTGGACCTGGGCAGCCCAGCAGCGCTGCGAGAATGGGGCCGCTGCCGGGCTCGCTGCCAGGAGCTGGAGCGGAGGATTCAGCAACAGCTGGGAGAGGAGGCGAGTCCTCGCAGCCACCGGCGACGGCGGGCGGACAGTGCCAGCAGCGGGGGCGCCCATCGGGGGCCCCACAGCCCCTCGCCCAGCCTCAGCTCCCTGCTGCTCCCTGGGAGCCCTGGGCCACGGGCAGCCCCATCCCATTGCTCCCTGGCCCCGTGTGGGGAGGACTGTGCAGAGGAGGGCCCTGAGCTGGCCCCAGATGCCGAGGGCCGGCCCCCGAGGGCCGTGCTGATCCGAGGCCTGGAGGTCACCAGCACCGAGGTGGTAGACAGGACGTGCTCTCCGCGGGAACATGTGCTCCTGGGCCGGGCCGGGGGGCCAGATGGGCCCTGGGGAGGAGGCACCCCTCGGATGGAACGCAAGAGAAGCATCAGGTGAGAACTCATCCCAATGCTGCCCAAGGGGCACAGCCAGCCGTCCGGCCAGAATGACGGGCGTGGAGGCTGTGGCTCCCTCCCGTGCCCCGGCGACACTTCCTCTGCCACTCCTGTTGTACCCGCAGTGCCCAGCAGCGCCTGGTGTCTGAGCTGATTGCCTGTGAGCAGGAGTACGTGGCCGTGCTGAGTGAGCCAGTGCCAGCTCCCGGGCCTGAGCTGACCCCTGAGCTGCGGGGCACCTGGGCTGCCGCGCTGAGTGTCCGGGAGAGGCTCCGCAGCTTCCACCGCACCCACTTCCTGAGGGAGCTTCAGGGCTGTGCCGCCCACCCCCTGCGCATCGGAGCCTGCTTCCTTCGTCATGTGGGTGACCCTCTAAAACACCCTGCAGGTCCTACCCCTCTGCGTGCTCCTGCCCCACTGCACCCATGGGTGGCCCACCGTTCTCCAGCTCCCCACCCCCCGCCTGTCCTGCTCCCCTCAGCCTCAGTGCGCTTCCTTCCCCTGCAGCTGAGTGCTCCCAGGAGCTTTTGCCGCCTCTAGGCTGCAGGGAGAGTGGGGGGGGGGGGGGGGCAGAGGGAGAGGCCGGCCTGCGAGGGGCCGCACCAGGACACCTGACCTCTTCCTGACCCTGCAGGGGGACCAGTTCAGCCTGTACGCCCAGTACGTGAAGCACCGGCACAAACTGGAGAGTGGCCTGGCTCTGCTCAGCCCCCCGACCAAGGTAACCTTTGTCCAGCCCTCATGACAAGAGAGGTAGGGGAGACCTAACCCACGGCCCCCCAAAGCCCCTCGGGGAGAAAAGCTCTCCTGGATGTCCCCAGGATCACACCACCTACCACCTACCAACACAGTCCCACAAGCGCTGAGGGTGGGACAGGCGTGGGACCGGCCGCCAGGTGCCACTGGCATTTTCTGGTCCAGTCCGGCTGAGGGACCCTGGGCTACAGCCTTGATTTCTCTGGGCCGCTTTTTGCAAATGAGGACGACATTCCCTGTATCTAAGTCACAGGGAGCGCTGGGCACCGAGACCCCATCACAGCCGTGACCGCCACAGTGAAAACTGAGACAATATGAAGGACTCCTGTCTGCATCCCCCTTTAGGATTGGAGGACGGCGGCTTCTCGCACAGGCCCTCTGCCTGCTTGCTTCCCCAGGAGTGGGGCAGTGGCTTTTGGCCTAAGCTTCAGGAGTATCTGGCCTTTATCTGCACCCAAAAGGCTGGTGTCCCTCCCACCTTCCCCCCAGAGCTGGGCCCCCACAGGCTTCAGCCTCTCCCCTCATGCCTTTCTGTCTCCCCCAACCTAGGGCTCCATGGAGGGTGGCCCTGCCCTGCCCCGGGCCCTGCAGCAGCCCCTGGAGCAGCTGGCTCGGTACGGGCGGCTCCTGGAGGAGCTCCTGAGGGAAGCTGGGCCTGAGCTGAGTTCTGAGCGCCAGGCCCTCGGGGCTGCCGTGCAGCTGCTCCGGGAGCAAGAGGTCCGCGGCAGAGACCTGCTGGCCGTGGAGGCCGTACGAGGCTGTGAGGTGAGGCCATGCCACGGCCCCAGTCACCACTCAAACCGCCCAGAGCCCTGTGGGCTGCTCACGAGAGAGCCAGACCCAAGGTCACAGGGCCACAGACTCTGAGCTCTCATCACCACGTCAGTGAACTTGACTGAGCCTCATCTGTGTCCTGCCCAACCTCCCTGGTTCCTGCCTCTGCCTGTGCTCTCCTCCCCTTTCCCTAATTCTTTTCTTTAAGATTTATTTATTTATTTGAAAGAGTCACAGAGAGGCAGAGGTAGAGAGAGAGGGTTTCCATTTGCTGGTTCACTCCCCAGATGGCCGCAATGGCTGGAGCTGTGCTGATCCAAAGCCAGGAGCCAGGAGCCTCCTCGGGGTCTCCCACATGGGTGCAGGGGCCCAAGGACTTGGGTCATTTTTCACTGCTTTCCCAGGCACATTAGCAGGGAGCTGGATTGGAAGTGGTGCAGCCAGGACTCGAACCAGCTCCAATATGGGATGTCGGCACTGCAGGCAGAGGCTTAACCTTCTATGCCACAGCGCTGCCCCCCTCCTTCCCTAATGCTTACCTTTCCCTATAAACTTTGCTTCCTCCTGCATCTGAATAGCTTTTTCTCCCTCCCCAGTTTTTTAGAACAGTCTAGAATCACAGCTCCTAGAGGAATAGGCCTGTTCTGCCCCCTCCCCTTCAGTTCTTTGCTGATTCTCTTCCTGGGTCCCCAGCACACCCAGGAGGCTGCAAACCTTGCCATGCAATGAATGCCCCTTTCTGTCTTCAGCAGCCGGGCTTTGTGCGTGGTAGCCAGTGCCCGCAGTCTGGGCTGCGGGCGTCCCTGATTGCCAACCTCTGTCTGAGAACCAGTACTTTTGGCCCCTTGGCCTGTGAATCCATTCTGACCCCCCGTAAAATACACGCCAAGGGCCCAGGGCCAATGACCTTTCTGCTTCCTTTCCCCAGATAGACCTGAAGGAGCAGGGACAGCTCTTGCATCGGGATCCCTTCACTGTCATCTGTGGCCGAAAGAAGTGCCTGCGCCACGTCTTCCTCTTCGAGCATCTCCTCCTGTTCAGCAAACTCAAAGGCCCAGAGGGCGGCTCCGAGACCTTCGTTTACAAGCAAGCCTTTAAGGTACTTGCCCTGCTGGAGCTGGGGCGGGGTGGGGCCGCCAGGGGATGGTAGTCACACTCTTCTTGAGAACTCAGAACTTTCCTGGAAATTGAACCCTAACCCAGGTTCAGCATCTGCATCTTCTAGAACAGGCTTTAGCCTGTGACCAGCCACCTGGTGGGGTGCTGGAGACCCTGTGAGTGGCTTGCCTCCTGGGGCTTTCCTCTTCACTCACATGGGAGATATTCTCCCTCCCCCACTCCCCACCCCTGACGGAGTGCAGAAGGCCCTTTGCACTGTGGAGTTAGCAGTCCCTGAGTACAAGGAAGGACACCATAGGCAGGTACTTCTGCAAAGTCATACAAAATGGAATGAAAAGATATGTTTATCTGGGTGCAAAATATGTTGAAAGCCATGCACAGGGTGGAGAGAGGGGTGTCTCAAAAGTCTTGGACAAGGCATATCTTGAAAAACTTGTGGATTTCAACCAATTTGCACCAAAATAAACTTGTCTTTCTTTTTAAAGATTTATTTATTTGAAAGATAGAGTTACAGAGAGAGAGAGAGAATGAGTTTTCCACCCTCTGATTCACTCCCCTAGTGGTCACAATAGCCAGGGCTGGGCCAGACTGAAGCCAGGAGCCTGGATTTCCATCCAGGTTTCCCACGTGGATGTAGGGGCCGAGACTCCTGGGCCATGTTCCACTGCTTTCTCAGGTGTATTAGCAGGCAGCTAGGATGGGATGCTTAACCCACTGCACCACACCACCAGCCCCTAAGCTTACCCTTTAACTTCATTTTTTCCATGAATTGTTTGGAGTAGCCTCCTATATAGCCCAACTTGACCAAAGGGAAGAACCCAAGGGAGAGGCTGGCTTTAGAGAAGCAGCCTGGGTACCCAGATCAGTGCCCACAGCCACCTGCGGTCCTGGATCAGACAGTGTGGGATGACACCAGAGTCCAGGCTTTGTCCCCCTCCCACTGGTTCCAGCTCTTCAGTGGCAGTTTAAATAGAGGAAAGGCTTCCCATGGGAGTGACATGTACCTGGGCTTCAATTCTGCTTTGGTAAGTTCTGATGAGCCCTGAGGCCACGTGCTTCCTGTCTCTGGGCCTCATTTCCACTCTGGGCGTGAAGGTCAGGAACGCTGAAGGGAGAACACTTGGCACACAGCAGGTGCTGGGCACTTCCTGAGCACCTGCTAGAAACCAGGTCCAGCGTAGGGCTTGCTCCCGTGGTACCACCTGGGCAGAAGTCTCCATCTCCACCCTTCCCCAGACCGCAGACATGGGGCTGACAGAAAACATCGGGGACAGCGGACTCTGCTTTGAACTGTGGTTTCGGCGGCGGCGTGCACGAGAGGCGTACACGCTGCAGGCATCCTCACCCGAGATCAAACTCAAGTGGACAAGTTCTATTGCCCAGCTGCTGTGGAGACAGGCAGCCCACAACAAGGGTACTGGGCAGGGCTGGGGTAGGAGGTGTTCTGTGGTGTGTAGAGATGGCTTGGGGAGACAGGGTACAGCGTGAGAAAGAAGGACTTGTGAGAAGGTTCAGGGTCTGGCTTGAGAGAGTGCAGAGATGAACATTAACCTTCGGGGTTTCCAAAAGGAAAAAGCAAGTAAATTTCAGGGAGGCAAGAGGAAATGTCTGGGGTGGAAGGTGAGGAAGCACTCACTGGGCTGGATTAAGAACAGGTGCCGCTTACTTGCTCTGTGATATGAACTAGTTTTTGTGTTGGTTGGTTTAGGTCTGACTGTGGGTTTTTTTTTTTTTTTTTCCTGAATCTCACTCCACACATCTGAAACATCAAATAGTGGTAGCCTCTTAGTGTCCTAGGGAGGATTAAATAAGGTGATATACATGGAAGTATTTTGTAGCTGTAAAGGTGTGAGAGGGTTTTTTTTTTTTAAAAGAGAGATTTATTTTATTTATTTGAAAGGCAGAATGAGATCTTCCATCCACTGGTTTACTCCTTGAATGGCCACAATCACCAGGGCTGAGCCAGATGGAAGCCAGGAGCCAAGAACTCCACCTGGGTCTCTCATGTGGGTGCAGGGACTCAAGCACTTGGTCTGTCTTCCACTGCTTTCCCAAGCACATCAGCAGGGAGCAGGATGGGAAGCAGATAGGTCTCAAACCTGGCATTCTGACATGGGATGCTGGCATCACAAGCAGTGGCTTAACCTGCTGTGTTACAGCACCAACTCCTTATTCTTTTCTAAGATGGAATGACAGAGCGAGAGCATGAGATAGATCAACCTTTCATCTGCTGGTTTACTCCCCCAAAGGGCCACAACAGCCAGGGCTGAACCAGGCCAAAGTCAGGAGCCAGGAGCTCCATCCAGGTCTCCCTCCTGGAGTACGTGGGCCAACACCTGCAGCCTTCTCAGACACATTGGCAGGAGGCTGGATCAGAAGCAGAGTAGCCAGGACGTGAACTGGCGCCACGGTATGGGATAGCAGCATTGCAAGCAGTGGCTTAACTCACTGTACCGCAGCACCAGCCCTGAATATGCTCTTGATGTCCAAGACAAAGGGAGGAAGTTGAGCACTGTGTTAGAAGTTAGAAGGTGTCAGGGAGGCACAGGAGAAAGTCAGAGGCCACTGTCACGATCCCTGTCACAACAGTCAGCAGAAAAAGCAGCTGGGGATACCGGAGGAATGAGAGGAAGGAATGTGAATTGGGACCAAACGGAAGAGTTGATCATTGGGTGCTTGGGCTGGGGGGCAGGCAGAGGTTGGTCACAGGGTCTCTGTTTCCTAGAGCTCCGAGTGCAGCAGATGGTCTCCATGGGCATTGGGAACAAACCCTTCCTGGACATCAAAGCTCTGGGGGAGCGGACACTGAGCGCCCTGCTCACGGGAAGAGGTGAGGGCCAGGGTGCTGGGGGAGGCCCCCAGGAGTCAAGACCTTGACAGTGAGGGTGCAGTGGGGAGGCCTGGTGGAAAGAAGGGTAAGGAGTGGCCATTTCTTCCCCAGCATCTGTGGGACTGACTGGGAGGCCCTCTCTCTGAGACAGAGGGTCGTTCCAGGGAGCCAGGAGGGCTTTCCCACACCAGCACCCTACCCCCCCCAACTCCCCACTCTCTGCAGCCGCCCGCACCCGGGCCTCCGTGGCCGTGTCATCCTTTGAGCATGCCGGCCCCTCCCTCCCCGGCCTCTCGCCGGGAGCCTGCTCCCTGCCCGCCCGCGTCGAGGAGGAGGCCTGGGATCTGGACGTCAAGCAAATTTCCCTGGGTGAGGCCCCTCTCCAGGGGTAGCTCCCAACAGCTGGGTCATCATGTGATGTTCAGGCTGCTTGCTGCGACTCCTTTTTCTAGCCAAGTAGCCCAGTTGCCATGACAACTAGACCATTTCCCCCCCACTGCTAAAAGAGCCTCCCATCTGGTTGCTAGGGTGATGCTTACAGCGGCCTGTTGCTAAGAAGCACTTCCTCTGTACCTTTCTCTCTAGCGCTCCTTGGGTTTCTATGGAAACTGCCTCAGCTTCCCGGTGTACCCTCCTGGCTCACCACGGCAACCCTTGTAGCTTCCTGTCGCTTCTTCCCTGGTTGCTCTTATGATGCTGCTGACAGTTTCCTGCCTCTTGGTAGGGGGGTTCTCTTGCAACCGGATTGCTATGGTGACTCACAGCTTCCTGTTGCTATGGAGCTTTTTCTTCCCTGACGGAGCAGCTTGGTGCTTAAGGTAATCTGGAGGCATCCTATACCCTGCTCTCACCCTAGCTTCCCCTCCAGCCCCAGAAACACTTGACTCTTCCGGAGATGTGTCCCCAGGACCAAGGAACAGCCCCGGCCTGCAACCCCCCCACCCTGGGAGCAGCACTCCCACCCTGGCCAGTGGCGGGATCTTAGGGCTATCCCGGCAGGTAGGTTCCTGCAATAAGGCTGCGAATGGCTGATCACTTTGGCCACTGTCTGGGTGGGCTTTTCTGAAGATTCAAGCAGGGGTGGAGGGTGCGGGGGACGAGGGGAAGGAACCAGCCATGTGCTCCCAGCCAAGGCTAGACTGGACTTAGTGTTCCATGTGCCTTTCTCCTGTCCCCCAGGCCTGGATGACAGGCATCAAGACCAGAGGAGTAAAGAAATATTCAGTAGGGAGCATGGTGCTGGGGCAGATGGAGAGAGGAGAATGCCCAAGACTTGGGCTTGGACTTGGGTTAAATTACAAAATTCAGGAACTGCAGGGGAAGAGGGAAGGCAGTGGAAGAGAACAGGTCTAAATCCACATTTTCTCTCCCTCAGAGTCACGCCCGAGCCCTGAGCGACCCCACCACGCCTCTGTGACCTGGGTGAGCCACCATCGAGCACCCTCACCCTGTCTACCACATTCAACACTGCTTCCTCCTCCTCCTGCTCCCTCCCCAAGCTGCTAGGGACTCAGCTGCTTCCCTCACCCAACACACCTCCCTCTTCTCTCCTGGCTTCTAGAGATGTCCAGAGCCTGCCTGCAGCCCCTGCTCTCGGTACACTGTGAGCCAGGAAGGCAGTGGGACCCAAGGGAGGGCTGGAAGAGCACACGCTTCCTTCCCTGTGCTTCAGGACAGAGAGGAGGCCTGTGGACCACAGCTTTCCCCTGCCACGCTGCCTCTAGCTCTCCCAGCTCAGTGCCTTCTCCCGCAGCAACCAGAGTGACCACACCTGCTTGCCTTCATACCCTGAAGCTGGGATGGTATCAGGATGCTACACACCCCCAGGACACTTGCTCCCCGGCCAGCCTGTGTTCTCTTATCCCTGGGAACTCACATCTGCCAATCACCTGGAGTTCCTGCTGACTCCATTCTGGGGAGTCACAGGACATGGAGCTATGCAAACCATTATAGGAGGGTGGGGTGGGACCGGCAGACTTTATATATGTAATTACTGTTATTATGATACTGTTGTTACATTAAATGTATTTACTCACTTTGCCTCCAGGAGTCAGATCTGTCCTCCTGATGAAGGTGACAGGCCTACCTTGAGCACTTCCTGTCCCCCAGCTGCTAACTAGAGCACAAGACAAAAGGCCCCCTACCCCTCACTGGACTAAAGCCCATGCACCTGCTGGGGAGAATGTGCCGCCTCTATAGTAGCTCCCAGGGGCCCAAAGCCCTCCACAAAGCTTCTACTCCCACCTGCACCCACAGCTGCAGGCTGAGACGACCACAAACTGGGGGGCGGGGGGAAGGGCCCAGCTCAATCCAGCAGTTTTCCAAATGAGGGCCTCAGGCCACAGTGCATGAGATCCCCGTAGGCTACTCATTAAGTGTTCATTCTTGGGTCTCACCTAGAGCTACTGAGTCCCAAGCCTGGGGTACAGGCCAAGATCCTGCATCTCTTAACAAGCTCTTGACTACTTCCTGGACAGAGGGGCCCAGAGATGGGGAGTAGGGGCCAGCATAGAGGCAGACACAGGGCTCTGTGCCTCAAGACACCTGTTTATTGGGGACACGACTCTGAGACAGGGATGACAGGAATCGTACCAAAAATAGCAACGTCTACACGGCCCCGCCGGGGCTAGAAGGGTACAGTGCCCCCCACCCCCAACCCTTATACAAAAATAGACTCTCACGCCTATGGACCAGCAAAGACCGGCAGAGCGGCGCCTCACCAGGGACACGCCCTTCTCTGCCTGCCCTGGGACCCCGTTCTTTGACCCTCACCTCTGCCACGTCTAAGGCACTGTGACTCCCCTGGGCTGGATGGGTTCAGCCTGCCCACCCTCCTCCGCCCGCTGCCCCTCCACCTCTGGTCCGCCTGGGGCTGGGATATGGGTCCCACGCTGCCCCCTGCTGGCTGCTCTACCCAACTACCTCTAGCGCTCCCCCGCTCCGGCGGGGTGAGCTCACTACGCTACTCACCCCTACGAGGGCTCCCTACCGCTCTTGTCCCCCCAGCCCTGCCTCTCCGGACCTCGACAGCCCGGGGCCCTCCTCCCCCTCCAGCGGGGGGCTTGGAGGGGTCTCTCCTGAGGGCACACGGGCATAGGGTGGAGACGCGTCCGCCTGGGGCGGCCGGCGGCCGCGGGCCCGGCGGCTATGGTGCACCTGCAGGTGCAAGGCCATGAGCTCAGCGGCTCCAGTGGCAAAGGGGCAGAAGAGGCAGCGGTGGAGGGCGCCCCCTGGCCCGGCCTCGCTCCCCGGCCCCGCCCGCAGGGACAGGTCCAGGGGTTCGGCCTCACCGCCCCGCCCGTTGCGCAGGGTCCTCCCGGGGCTGGCGGGCTTCCGACGGGACCCGGGCCCGGCGCCGCTCGAAGGCCGGGGACTTGCGGCGCCCTCCACCCAGGTCGCAGGCTGCTGCGCCAGCTTGGTTCCAGATGGCGGGGCCGAACCCCGCTGGGAAGGGGGCGGCGGCTCCGGGGGTGGCCCGGGGCCTGCCCCGCTCCTCTGCTCTCGGTGGTGGCGCTGCAGGTGATACTTGAGCGAGCCCGATTGGGTGCCCGCGTAGTCACAGTGCGGACACTTGTAGGGGCGCTCACCTGGGGGGGGGAGGGGCGGGCCACGATAACTGTGTGCGCTCACTGCCTTCTCAATTTGCAGACTTCATCCCCGAAACCAGCTCGAGGCACTGCCTCTGCCCGCCCCCCACCCACCCTAAGAAGGGTGCGCAGCCCCTCCCCAAATCCTCCTGCGCTGTGCTCCCCTACCCACTTCAGGGGCTCCCAGCACTCACCTGTGTGCACTCGCAGATGCACCTTGAGGTGATGCGCGGAGCGGAAAGACTTTCCGCAGAAGGGACAATCCTTGCCGGTGGCCCCCCGGCCCCCTTCAGGCCGGGTCCCTCCAACCAACAGCCCGTTCTCCTCTGCAAGACACGCGGTGGCGCAGGGGAGCGGGGCAAGTCAGGCGGGCGCTTGGTCGCGCGCCCTGAGGCTCACCCCGCAGGCTCCCTGCCCCTCGCGCCCAGCTGGGACCAGGCTTGGGGGACCCGGAAGAGCTGGGATTGTCTCATTTGGGAGTTTAGTGCTCTCAGAGGTCGGCAAGGCTCCGGGAAGAAAAGGGAGCGGGCTGGGAGTGGGGAGGGGCCATGGTGGTCATTTTTTATCCAGCGCTTCAAGAGAGGAGGGTCCCACATACCCTGCGTGCCCGTCGGTCTCGCCTGCGTGCCTGCAGCAGGTGCGGAGTGCCCGGGCCCCTCGCCCGCACGCGGGTGCACGGAAGCCACAGGGGCCAGCGACCTGCCCCGGGCCCAGGTCTCCTCCTCGGTCTCCACCACCTCCTCCTCCTCTTCCTGCTCTTCCGCACGGTGCCGGCGAGCTCGGGCCGGGAGAGCAGAGGGCAGCGGGCGGAAGCCTCCGAAGCTGCGGCCGGCCCCAGCTTCAGCGCCTTCACCGTTGGGCCGGGCCTCGCCAGCGCGCAGGCTCAGGTAGCCCAAGAGGCTCGGGGGCTCACGGCGTTCGGCCGGGGTGGGCGCCGGGGCCAAGAGCAGTGCAGGGCCCAGCGGCTCATAGGCCAGCAGGCCCAGGTCAGGAGGCTGCGGGGCGCGGGCAGGCCCCGAGCCGGGCCCCGGGGCGCGCAGAGGGCCCAGCTTGCTGGCGTGCACCTTCATGTGGTTCTTAAGGAACCAGGGCTCCTTGAAGCAGCGGCCACACACGGGACACGCGTGGTCGAATGAGGCCTTGTGCTTGCGCATGTGGCCCTTGAGAAACCAGGACTGTGTAAAGCTCTGGCCGCACACCTGGCAGCGGAACTCGGGAGGCGCGGGCGGCTCCTCGGGAGCAGCAGGAGCAGGAGCCGGAGTGGCCTCGCGTTCGGGCTCGGGCTCTGGCTCCGGCACAGATCTGGGTTCGGGCTGGGGCGGAGGTTGAGGCTGGGGTGCAGCAGAGGTGGCCGCCAGGGGGCGCTCGGGAGCGCCGTGGGCTGTCAGGCTGTGGTGCAGCAGCTCCTCCTCGTGGCTGGAACCAAAACTGCACAGGCCACACTTCCAGGGCCTGTGCAAGATGTGCAGGTGGCGTTCCCGCTCCGCAGAGGTGCGAAACTTGCCTTTGCAGAAGGGGCAACGGAAGGCGGATGGCGACGGGCCCTGAGGCCGCGCCAGACCCTCAGCGGTAGGAGCGGCTTGCACGGCCCCTGAGCTGCGGGCTCTCCCCTGCCGGGCCTCGCGCAGCAGCGCGCGCTCCTCCAATTCCATCAGCAGGCGTGCGGCGGGGCTGCGTGGGCGCTCAGGCTGGTGCGTGCGCAGATGCGAGCGCAACAGAGCCCGCTGCGCCGCGCGGTGACCGCAGTGCGGGCACTGGAAGGCCTGGGCGCCTGGGTGCGCCCGCAGGTGCAAAGCCAGGATGGAGTTGAAGCGGAAGCGCTTTCCACACACAGGGCAAGGGAAGCGCCGTTCGCCCGCACGACTTTCAGACCAGCCCACCGCTCCCATCCCGGGCGACCCCGCGCTCACGCCTGGCCCGTTGGAGTAGCGCTGCAGATCCAGCTCGCCTTCGAAGGCTGGTGGTGACGACGGCGCTAAGTGGCCGCCTGGGGCGCGGGGACGTGAGCCCTGGAGGGAAAGATTCGTGTAAAGCACGCGTGGGAAGAATAGACACGGGGGAGGGCGGAGTGGGCTGGGGCCAGAACCGAGCGCCACGCACCTCAAAGTTAGGGGATGGGTGGGAATTGGGCCCCGGGGGGCCAGGGAGGCCACCAGGAGGGCAAGGCGGGCAGGAGAGAGGGGAGTAGCAGGTGCACCTGCAGATTCAGGCAGGGGCATCACTCACCTCCATGGACCCCCTTCACATTCTTTGGTTCTGGGGAGTGCAGGGAAGAGGAGGAAAAGCTGCTAATGAAGGCAACAGGTGCTGAGGAGCTAAAGCGAGAGAAACAGATTGGGAGGAAAAGATGAGCCCTGGTTTGCACGGTGCAGCGAGTTAGCCCCAACCCTAGCGTCTCAGCACTTGCAGATGCCCCTTCAGGCATCTGGATGCACGGGGGCGCATGGTGGGGGGACATCCATCCTCACAACTGCCCCCTGGGTTTGCCAGGCCCTCGGGGCTCTTTGATAACCCAGATTTCTTTCCCCAGTTGAGACGTTTTTAAAGGCCTGGCCCCTGGCGGTGGGGGAGGCCATCACAGGATACCTGTCCCCTCCCCTTTGGGTAGGGCTAGGCACCGGTCACGCACACGGGGTGGGCTTGCCGCGCTCGCCGGCTACCCAAATGGGACCTGGAGCGCCCAGAAACCTAACTGAGCGGAGAGCCACACGTTGCAGCTTCCACAGTCCTCCCTTCTGCCCTTACCCTGTCTTTCTGTCTTTCTCCCTCATCCTCCCTCCCTCCGCCTGGATTCCTGATCCATTCATTTCCATTCATTACAGAGACTCATTCATGCATGGGAGAGAAACACCTCCCAGCAGCCGAGAGTCTGGAGACAGACAGAGGGGGAGGGGCGTGAAGGGGGAGAGCTAGCCAGAGGGAGAAGGGAGGAAGGGGGAGTTGGGGGAGGAGTGGAAGTTAAGGGGCACTGCCAGCCTCGGGAAGGGGTTAAAACCTGCCAACACCAGAGGATTCTTCCCCTCGTTTCCAACCTGGGCGCCTGGGGTTTGCTGGGGCATTTCTGCCCCTTTGTCCAGGGCTGTTCGAAGCAGGCTTCCCTCCTCTCGGCAGGGGAGAGGCTCCCTCACACAAGAGGAGGATTACACTGGCTCGGAGCTCAAGAGGCTGGAGTGAGGGCCGGGGGGCGGGGCCGGGCCATCTGCACAGATAGGGGCTCCGCACATGCTCGGAGCAGGAAGGGGTTAAAATTCTCCAGGCAAAAATTCCCCAGGCCAGGGCTGTGCAGAGCTCTGGGCTGGGGAAGGAGGGCACTGAAGAGGAAGAGGATGGGGGTGGGGGTGGGGGTGCGGGTGCTAAGCCGCAGGCGAGGTGAGTGAGTAGCCCTAGGACTTCAGGGCAACCCCAGAAATGAAGATTCAGGGAAGCAGGCCCAGAAACTGTCCAGTCTACCTTCTTGCCTTCACGTGGTACTGTCTCTGCCCAAGGCTCCAGGGACGTGGGCCTAGCCTATTTCTCTGCCTAGCACAGATTGTGTCAGGTATAAAGAACTTCCTTGCAACAGGCATTAGGAGACTGAAACGGGTTACTGAGAGAGAAAAGGACTCAAGTCTTCCTTTGCTTAGGGACCTTTAGTAGAGGAGAACTGGGCCAGGAGTCAGCCCTGCCTCTCGGCAGAGAGAGAAGACTCCAGAGTTTGAGGCTTCTAACTTTGACACGCAGAGGGTATGGTAAAGCGCCGGGAAGGGACAGGGTGCTGTTCCGTGTGAATCTGGGTTATGGGAGTATGATTAACAGGGGATTAAGAAAGTGTCCTTACCCAAAGGCACTAGATGACCTCTACCACCTCTTAATATGTGTAATTCTGGAGCTCCAAATTAGGGCACCTGCCCTCGTCCCCTGCATCCTCCAAATGAGCCCCTCTCCTGGACCAAGGGCCTGGCAGGACCCACTGGACCAGCCCCTCTCCTGGGACCAAGGGCCTGGCCGGACCCACTGGACCAGCTCACTGACGGTGAGTGAGACTAGGACTGAGGGGTACAAGGCTACCGTGGGCTGAGTCCGACCACTAATAGCCCTACAACCTGGAGTAAATCATTTAACCTCCTAGATCACTCTTCTGTGAAACAAAGCGGGTTGGGCCAGTCTATACGGACAGTTCCCTTCGAGCTGGAAAGTTCTGTGGTTCTAAGTCACAGGACTCCTCGGGACCTAGAGAGACATTAAAACAAATGGCCATCCCCTTCAGTACCATGGAGAGTGCAGTGGGCTACCAAACAAGCCACTTTGGCCACCTCAGTACCACAGATAGAGTGATGAAGTCCTAGAGGGACCATGTTTGCCATTTTAGCACCACAAACATTGGGGGAAGAAAAAAAAAGGCTAGAGGATTTCTTCTTTTTCTCTGTTCTTTTTAAATTCCTATCTGAGAACCATAAGGGAAAAAAAATTCAGTAGTACCAGAGGGATTATTTTGGCCTTTTGAATGTCACTGAAAATAGACAGAGGTAATAGAAAATAGATGTAACTGGAAGAATTTTAATTAGCTATAAGGAGTGTCCTGACAGCGACAGTTTGTACATCCTGGAATGAGTTACTGAGGCGGCGTATGTGGGTCCATCACATTCTGTTGCTCTCCTGGGGATTCCCGGAACATCCTGGTGTACAGCCAATCTGCTGTATTCAGAGGAAGCAGATGGCCGTGGGGAGGGGGAGGCTGGGAATACTGCATGGTCATAGCTGACTAACCTATGGGCACATACTCAGATTCTAGGACGATTCCAGGGCCCTGAAAACCGCCTGGAAGAGAGCAAGCAAAACACCTCGTATCGGAGGCCAGACGAGCAGGAACGGGGCGCAGCTTCCTCCGTCAAAACACAACCACCGAAAACCTCGCTCTGCAGAGTAGTTTCTGGGATGGAAATACAGTGCTACAGAGAAGGCCGGAGCTGGGGCTGTACTCCCTAGCAGGGAGCTTCCCCAGAAGATAGCTCAAAACCAACCTCCTTAAGAGCCCCTGCCAAGCCCAGCCAGGAGTCCTGCATCACCTCCATGGCAGAGCAGGTGCCAGGTACCTGCGCCCGTGGGCTTTTCTCAGTAGAGGGCAGGTGCTCACAGGGACGGGATTCTGGGAGCCGGCATGATCGTGTGTGCACTGCCTGTGGACACCACTCTCAGCTTTCTATTGTCAGGCCTTAAACACCATCCACGAGACTTGGCCAGACAGTAGCACTGACCTACTTTCCACCCCCACTGGGAATCAGGGGTTATCTTGCCCTTATTTGGATTCTATAGGGCTGCAGGGCCAGGGATAGGGAGCAGAAATCTTTCCAAAGCAACAGGCCAAGGACTGTCCCATGCTAGGACCACTGATGGGGAGGCGCATGTGCACCATGTACCCTTACTGTGCAGGCAATGATGCAATAGCTGGGAAAAAAGACACAGAAACAAGGACAGGTACACACAAGCATCTCCAAAACAGAGGACCACAAAGACTGTCCCTCACGGCTTTGAGGGTCACAGCCGTGAGGGACAAAGGTTCAGGAGCCCTGGGTTCTAACTGTACCTGGGCCTCTGTCCGTGGCCATTTCTACGGACTTGGCGTTTTCCCCTCTGCTGAGAATCCTACACACCTCCTGAGTCTGGCAACAATTATGATTACCCCTGAACTAGACGGGGTTAAAAGGAAAGGCATCATCTTCGGTGGTCCCCAGTGGGGACCACCTTGACCACACAGAGCCGCCAGCAGCTCACTTTTATGGTTTCCTGTCCAAGGCACTCCGGACCTCGCTATCCAGACAGCTAAACCCACCCCACTATGCAGCTTGCCCACATTTGAGAGTAAGTTCCCGGTAAAGCCTTCTCCCCTCCATCCTTACAGCCTGAAGCTGGGGGCGGAGACCCCCAGCCATGGGCCCCAAGTGCACAGCAGGAGGCAGGAGGAAGGTACACCTGCTACCAACCCCACAGTGGTGAATCTCACCCCAGAGGCATGTCCTGACTCGACCCCGCCTCCGAAAGTTCTGGGAGGACCTGGGTTTGGGGGAGGGGGCACGCAGACGGTCCTAAGCCCCCAGAACTGGCGCTGACCTTATAAAAAAGTCCAGTCATGGCACCCACAGAAGCCTCGCTCTTCAGAAGGAGGGCGGGGGAGGCAGAGGGAGGGCAGGAAGGCCCATGGGAACACCCCCCCACAAGAGAAATCGGTTGGCAAGTAGGATAGGACCTGTGATCCCCCGCGAGAGGTCCTCCCGGCAGCACCCCAGACCCCTCCCAGGGCAGATAAGCTGCACGGAAGATGGGGGACAGGGTTGGGAGATAGGGAAGCCTGGGCTCCTCTCCCCGGGCTGGGAGAACAAAAGCTGAGTTACAGCCGCCTCCGCTGCTGCCGCGGGCCGAGCTCTTTGTGACACTTTGTTTGGGACGCAGAGAGGGAAGCACCCCCCATCCTCTCCCCTCCCCCCGCCCCCCCACTCCCGGAGAGTTTGGGTTCCTTCCCCCTCCCCCACCAGCCCTACCTGGGCCGGGGGGCGCTCATCCGCTCAGCTAGGCTGCTCGGCCGCCCCGCGCCCCCAGGCCCCCTCGCGCCCTGCCTTCGGGCCCCTACAAAGACGCCACCCCCACCGCCAGGCCCCCCCCACGCTGGCCCTTCCCCCTTGGTGTCCGCTCCCCCGGGCCCCCCACCTGGCCCCCCCTTCGCCAGGGCCCCCCCTAGCTCTCAGGGCTTCCGAGGCCGCCACCCCCACCCCGCCCCCCAGGAGCTCTGGGCGAAGTTTGCTTGGGGCCGAGCCGGCGCCCCTCCCCCGCCCCCGCCCCCTGCACCTGCTCCGAGCCGGGCGCGCGGAGCGGCCCCCCCCCCGCTCCGGGAGGGGGGAGGGGGCTGGGGGCGGGGGCCGGGTGGCGGGCGAGGGGGGGGGAGCCGGGAGTGGGGGGAGCGGCTACTCACGAGCCCCGGGCGGGCGGCGGCGGAGCGGGCGGCGGCGGCGGCGGCGGGCGGCGGGCCGGCGGCGCGGGCGTCAGCGTTACGTGGGGCCGGGGGAGATGCGCCGGGCCCCGGCCCCCCCGCCCCCGGCCCGGCCCCCGCCCCCTCCCCGGTCCCCCGCCCCCGGCCCTGGCCCGCATTGTGTGCGGCGGGAGGCGGCCCGGCCATTAGCATGCGGGGGGCGGCGCGGCAGGGCTGGGAGCCGCGCGGGAGCAGGGCTCTGGCTCTGGGGACAGGGAGCTGGGGACCCCGGGAGCCGCGAGCGGCGGCCGCCAGGGGCGGGGTGCGGGCCTTGCGGAGGCTGGGGGGCGCTGTCGGAGGGAGGGAGGGCGGGAAGGAGCGGGGGTGGGGCGCACGGGCGATTCCAACAGGAGACTGGAAGAGATTTTGAAAGGTCATCTCGTCCTTCCCCCAGCCTCCAAGCAGGGCTGCCCCTCCCACCCTGAACCCGGACATACCAGGGAAGGAGTTGGCTCTGCCGCTGTCTGCCCCAACATGCACAGACTCGGGAAGTTCTTCCTGGGGTTTTATCTCAGAGCCTCTCCCTTACAATTTCTGTCTCTCTTTTTGGGGAGGAGGAGGGGCGATGATAGAGATAGTTAATGTCTGCCGTATAAGAAACATGATTAAAGTTACTGTTCGGTCCTTTCTGTTCTTGATAAACAATTCCAGCTTCTTTCTCTCGAATGCCGTTTCCCATTCCTTAAAGTCTTTTTAGTGGCTCTTCAATTCAACAAATATTGACTGAGTGCTTACTAAGTACCAGGCCCTTGCTCAGCGCTGTGGGGGATGCACAGATGAGGGGGAGGGGTGCCCTCCCTCCAGGAGACTGTGGTCTAGACAGGGGCTACAAAGCTGCTTGTGAGCTCCACGGGAACTGAACGCGTGGTCGCCTACTTAATGGTATGTAATCCTTGCAACAATCCTGCAATATAATTAGCCCCCACTTACAGATAAGGAAAAACGAGGCTCGGGGAGTCTCCTTCCCCCACTGGCCTGCAGACTCAACATCTCACATGGCCATCAAATAAAGTTACCACACGTGGGGATTGAGGAGAGAGGACCAGAGGCACACGGTTCTCCGGATCCTTGGAAAATGTGAATCCCACTCCCCAGGAAAGGAAAGGGTGGATGCAGCGCTCCCGGAATGTTAGACCTGCACGCTGAGGGGCTGAGTGGTTTACCAAGAAGGCCGCTTGCTTCCCAGGACCCCCACCCCTGTCTGCTGCTACTGATCCTTAGGGATCTTCTCAGTCTTCTATCAATAATAATAAATAATAATGATGATAATAGCTGCTAACATTTATTGAGCTTTGCTGGGCCAAGCTGATTCATATGCATTTTCTCTTTTAATGCCCAAGGCAACCCCTTGAGATTGGTATTATTAACTTCCCTCTATAGATAAGGAAACAGAGAGATTAAACAACCTGCTCAAGGTCACCCAGGTAGATGGGGAGTTTGAACAGTTCTGCACCAAGATAGGCCTCTTCCACCTCTGAGCGCTAGACCTGTGGGCCCAGCTGGTTCTGCTTCTAACTGTAGAGGTGAGTGTCTCCAGTTTAGTTTCTGAATAAGCCAGGTGGTATGTGGGCAGCGGGCACATCAGTGTGACCTCATCAGCAACACCAATGGTTATTAAGCACCCACCGTGAATCAAAAACTCATCACAGTCCCATTCTTAACCCCATTTTATCAGTGAACAAATCGGGGTTCAAGCAGGTAAAACAACGTATCCAAGGTCACACAGCTGGAAAATGGCGGAGCTGATAGCTCAGCTCTGTCTGCCTACAAGGCATCTTCTGTTCCAAACACAGTGTTGCAATAGTGTTTTGCATAGTACTTGAGACTCAATTTGGGATTCCTGGCATCCCGCATGCCTAGTTTCCAGTCCTGAGTCTCAGCTCCACTTCGGATCCAAATTCCTGCTAATGTGAGCCCTGGGAAGCAGCAGGTGATGGTTGCAATGCTACTTGCAATCCTAGCATCCATGTGAGAGATCAGGAACTCATTCCTGGCTCCTGGCTTTGGCTTGGCCCAGCCATGGCTGTTGCAAAAATTTGGGGAGATAACCAGCAGATGGATGATCTCTGTTTATCTCTGTCTTTCTGATTTTCAAGTAAAATAAGTAAATTTTTAAATATTGTGGTAGTAATATCTTTCCCAAGATTGACCTTTTGGGGGATCATCTTCTCCATACATCTAGCTTAAGCTTATCAGAGTCAAGAAAAAAAAAAAAAATTCCCACTACAGAGCTCCTCTCCATCTTCTTAGTCAGTGTCCAGCTCAGAGTAAACCTTTCAAGAAAGGAGGGAGAGGAAAAGCTCTCCATAAAGTGAGAGGCAGGAAAGCCAGGAGAATCAAAACTTAACCTGGCCTGGGGACAAAGCTGCAAGTAATGACAAGGGACCATTCCAGACGGTAATCTGGATCTTGCTAGGGGAAGAGCAAGTAATTTGAGGAGGAAGCCAAAGAAAGGAGAGAGATCAGGCAGAAATGAGGGGCACATTCAGGGCCAGAGTGATGGCGACGTGGGGATGAGGTGAGGGGATCCAGAAGAGCACTCGAGGTTGGGCAGCTGTAGGGGCCACAGGAAGTGGGAACAGAGCCAGGCAGCACCGCGTGTCTTGTGGAAGGAACAAGGCTGGTGTCTACCCAGGGCCACTTCCTGGATCCGTAGGTCCTCGTAGGGACCTTTGCCCCACCACGTCCCAGTCCTGACAGCCGTTCTCTACCAGGACAAGTTTGCCATCTTCTCTGAACTACCAAGCCCCTCAAGCACACCAGGACCCAGGGTGTCCCACCCTTCTGAAGTAGCTGCTTCAGACCAGGTAGGTGTGAGGCCCAGAGCCTCAACCCCCTGGACACTGGGGGTGGGCAGAGGGGGAGTGGAAAGAGATGTTGTTCTCTGTCCTGGCTCCTGCTGGACAGAGGCTCCATAATGTTTTCCCCAGCCTAGGAAGCACCCAGCTGTTGTGGCCCACAATGGAGGATGCAGGTGGTCAGCGCCAGCAGGAGCGACCCAGCCTTCGTCTGGAAAAGCTGCAGCACTGGGCAAGACATAGGCACAGTGGGCACCTCTTGGTGCTGGCGGTGAGGCAGGCTGTCCTACCCTCTCAGCATGTCCACTTATATCCAATCCATTTCCATGCATATTTAGCAAGGACCTACCATGTGCCAGAAACTGCTCTGTGTGGGAGGAGGGTGGAGACAAGACCCCGAAGCTCCAAGTAGCTTCTCTCATGTGCATGTGTGTGTGTGTGTGGGGGGGGGGGGGTGCATACAGAAAAGGAAGCAAACTCTCATGCGAGGCAGCAAGGATGAAGTGATCACTTCCCTCTCTGCCCTTGCTGGAACACTGTCCTCCGCCGTCAATCATTAGTGATCTCTGGAAGAGGCAGGGCTTGTGAGGAGGGAGAGGAATTCCTGACAGTGCTCCCTCAACCACCCTGTGTTGGCCCCCAGGTCAGCCAGCTATGGCTGGCCATAGCTGTGGTGCCCTTGGCTGTCTCAGTCGCCTGCCTGAACTCTGCTTGTCACATGACCACAGCACTGCCACTCGGGCCTGGAGTCTCAGTAAGACCCACCACAAGGGAGGGTGGAAGGGAAGAAGATCGTGGGGCCGCACCCTAATGAGATCAGAGGTACACACTTGCCCGTCTCACCATTCAGGGTCTTCTCACTGGGGCTGTCACCCTTGAGCTTCGAAGAGCACCCCGCCTCTGGAAGGTGAGAGAACACTGCACTCCTGTCCACCCCCCACACACACACACAGAACCCGCTCCATACAGGAAGTACACGGTCCTCTAAGAGATGACTAATCCTTTCATCTGTCTGTCACTGGCCTAAAAGACTAATGAGGGAGCACAAGAAAGGTACAGGATGATGACCCTAGTTGGAGGTGGAGAAGCAGGATTTGGGTTTTATTTTCAGCAAGGCTGCAGGTGGGACTTAATGTTGGAATGAGCCCCCCCAGGCTGGCCAAGGCTGAGCTGAGTGTCCGGCAGGTGCGCACCATGATGATATTCAACACTTTCAACCTCATCTTGGGCTTCATTGTGGTGGTGGTCGAGGTGTTGAAGACAGCCTTGGGGCCTGCCCCACCTGCCCCCTCCCAGGTACAAGTGCATGATGGGGAAGGTGGGAGAAGGAGGGAGCAAAAAGAGATGGAGGGCAGAAAGGGCAGAGCAAAGAGGTGCTGGGTCCCTGCAGCATCCTCCGCCCCATCTCCCCGCAGCTGGCTGGCTTGCTCGTGGTGGAGCTCAGCGCTGAGGCATTCACCCTAGGGGGAGTGCTGGCCTCGGCATATGCCCTCTTCCTGCTGAGCCAGAGGAAGCCAGGCTGCTGCAGGAGCCGGAGTCTGCGCTACGAGGAGCTGCACGAGGTACTGGGCGCTGGGAGGACAGGACAGTCAGCTGCCAGCCAGTATTTTCAGTCTACCCTGATCCACGATGCTTAAGGAAAAACAACGGGTCAAGAGGAAGTGAAAAGAATCCTATTCTTGGCTGGCGCCGCGGCTCACTAGGCTAATCCCCGCCTTGCGGCACCGGCACACCGGGTTCTAGTCCCGGTCAGGGCACCGATCCTGTCCGGGTTGCCCCTCTTCCAGGCCAGCTCTCTGCTGTGGCCAGGGAGTGCAGTGGAGGATGGCCCAAGTGCTTGGGCTCTGCACCCCATGGGAGATCAGGATAAGCACCTGGCTCCTGCCACCGGATCAGCGCGGTGCGACGGCCGCAGCGCGCCTACCGCGGCGGCCATTGGAGGGTGAACCAACGGCAAAAGGAAGACCTTTCTCTCTGTCCACTCTGCCTGTCAAAAAAAAAAAAAAAAAAAAAAAAGAATCCTATTCTTAAAACTGATTGGCTTTCTGGTGTTGGCCATTTCTCCTGTAATGGTGGCTAAGAGGGAATTGGGTATCTTAATGGTTGGGGCTAGAAGGGTGGGAGAGCATTAGGAAGCTGCCCAAGTACGGTACTGGAAGAGCAAGCTCAGGGTGGCGGAAATGGGTTAGAACGAAGCTGCTTCTGGGGCTTCTCCTTTCTCACTCCTACAGTCTGCTTCTTTGGATCTCAGGGCCTCTCCGAGTTGGAGGACGTTCCTAGTTTGGACAACGGTTCCACAGGGCCCAGCGCAGGAACCAGAACAAGCGAGTGAGCCGGACAAGCGGAAGCAGACAGGTGTGTCTCCCCAACCCGAGGAGGCTCTCCAGACGCTCCAGTGTCCCACCCCAGCAAATTCAGAAGCTAGCCGGCCTCCCTCGACACTGGCATGAAGTCCCGGGCGGTGCCTTCGACTCTCACTCAAAGCAAGCCTCCCCTTTTCCCCCTGCCTCGCTAGAAGACACACCTGGACCACAGCCCTCCCTGGTCTCGCCACCCTGAAAGCTGCGTCCAGCCTTCCCCTCTGCCCGCCCATACACCTTCACAACTGCCTCATCTCGCTGTGCTCTTCTGTCCAGCTCTCACAGTCCCCTGCACTCCAAGCACCAGTTCTCGCACACGCCAACTCTTGAATCCAATTCAGGGAGCTGCCTTCCAGCCTTCCATCCAGTTGCTGTCTACTCGCTGGAGACTACACATCCCAGCATGCCCCGCTGCCCTGCGGCCTGCTGGGAAATGAAGAGCCTGCCCTCCGCCGCTGGGGCGCTGTGCATCTGCTGAGTGACGCGAGGCGCTCAAGTCGAGGCCTAGCCGAGAGTTGTCTCGGACGCGACCACTGGCCCTGCGTGCGGGGTGGAGCCGGGCGGGCCGTCCTGCTCCGGGACGCCGCTACCCTAGCCAGGGCAACTGAGAGCAGACTCTGGGTCCATATCCCTCCCACAGACTGCATCGGAGCCGGTGAGGGCTGGGGGCTGGCGCTTGGCAAAGCTGGGGTTCCCCAGATGCTGTCGCCGCGCCCCCACGAACGGGTGCCCAGGTCCAAAGTCCTGAGACTTGGAGCGCGCGCGAGAAGGGGGTTGGAGATTGATGAGTCAGAAGCGCGCGGCCTTTCTCTCGCCCCACGTCCCCGGGGCCTGAGCGCCCGAGGCCAGACTCGCTAGGCAGGCTGGTGGACCCGGCAGGCAAAGAGGGACGCGGCAGTCCGACCTACAGCTTTCCCGCCTCTTGCGAGCACGCCGGTGCACCAAGCCCGCGTTGCCGCCACCCTTTCTTTCCAAGGCGGGAGCGGGACTGCGCAGGCTCGGCCTCTTGGCCGCCCCGCTGACCTTTGATCCCGGCCGCGGTCGGGTTGCTGGATCTCTGGTTGAGCTAAGCCCCGCCGTTTACGGCTTTTGCAAGTGTGCGAAGATGGCAAGCTCGGTGGGCTTGGGAAAAGCCCGGGAAGACTTAGGAGTCCCAGTAGCACTAGCCGGGCAGCTCACTAGCCGCTAGAAACTAGAAGGTAACCAGAGCTGGAGGACTAAGAGAACTCACCCCAAATTCACACAGAGCCCGGGATGAGTATTCGCCTCACACTCATTTTTGATCCCACTTGAGCAGGCTTCAGTCCCTAGAGAATGCTGCTTCTCCCGGCTCAGCCAAGCCCAAGCAGCAGTGAGGGTAGAGCGCAGCCTGGCTGCCCTGCCTTGATACTGCAGTGGCGCCAGCTGCAGCTTCTTTTTGTTTGTGACACCTTGGGAGGAGTAATAGTCGCCCTATGACAAGGTTAGGTGTGAGGACTGGTGGGTGGGGACAGTTTGGGGATCAGGCTCTGGAATGGAGGAAACCGGAGACGGGCCTCCCCCTTTCCCCTGTAACTGCCGCCTAATGGAGAGCTCCTGGCTGAGGGGCTCTCAGAAAGAAATCTTCCTGGAAGTCAAAAACTGATGGTGGACGGGGAAGCTGCGGGACGGGGAGTGGGGGTGGAGTCAGCAGTTTTCCTTATCTCCCAGCTTTTCAGGATGTGATCAGAAGTCTAAATTTTGTATTCTAGTTCTTTGAGAAGCTCAAAGGTCATGCAGATGAACCTTGTCTCAGATTACCCTAGGTGATGCCTGCCATGGTAACAATGCTAAAACCTCAGTGGCTTAAGACCACAAAGGTCTGTTTCTCACACTGTCTGTTCAAAGTAGACTCAGGTACCCAAGCTGATGGAGGGCCGCCATTTTGAGTTCCTATCACATCACCATGAAGCTCAGGGTTACACCCCCCCCACCCCCCCACTGTGAAGGACCGCATGAAGAATTGTTCTTAGGTTCTTAAGCGTTTCTCCCCTAAGGGACACATGTCACTTTTACTCACAGTTCACTGGCCAAAGCAAGTCAAATAGCCACACTCAACTTCAAAGAAATAAGGGCAATTTTGGTATGTGTAGAGAGAGGGGAGAAGCAGAAATGTATTAAATGAAAAAGGATTCATCATTCGTGGTCTATCTTGAGCACCATATCAGTTGGAATGCTTCTGTTTGAGTTTTTAGGCCTATATCTAGTTCTTTGGTTCCGTGATCTCCCAAGTGAAGTTCATAATAGAAATTTTCCTCAAAAAATCATTGGACAGGGAGGTAAAGAAATCTAGATTCTGATTCTGTTGCTTGGGCAAGTCAGGTGTCTGAACTACATTTTTTTCACATGGAGGTTGAAACCATAAATTTTATCCTTTATCTCACAGGAGTATCAAGACTAAAATAAAAATCACATATGGAAAAAGTACTTTCAACCCATAAGGCACTTCAGGGTTTGAAAATAAATTGCCTATAGAGATAGGGAGTGGTTTATATGAGAGAAGCAGAGGTATGCAGTAATAGGGAGCAATGGGAACTGTGGCAAACTACAGAGCACACATTCAATGATGGTATTTTAAAAAGTTGGGGGAAAAATTATTTTGTAAGATTTATTTTTATTTATTTGAAAGAATTGCACAGAGAGAGAAGGAGAAGCAGAGAGAAAGGTCTTCCATCCACTGGTTCACTTCCCAGATGGCCTCAATAGCCGGAGCTGCGCCAATCCAAAGCCAGGAGCCAGGAGCTTCTTCCAGGTCTCCCACTTGGGTGCAGGGGTCCAAGCACTTGGGCCATCTTCTACTGCTTTCCCAGGCCATAGAAGAGAGCTGGATCGGAAGTGGAGCAGCCAGGACTTGAACCGGCACCCATATGGGATGCCAGCACTGCAGGTGGCAGCTTTATCTGCTACACCACAGCGCCAGCCCCTGTGGGAAAATTAAAAGGTGTTTTCTATGAATTTTTTTGAAGACTCATTGTATTTAAAGACTTTATCTGTACATAATTTTACCCAATTATTGCTTTGTAAGGCTGTGGACCTGGAAGTGCCAAACCCCTATTTTCCTATAGAAACCAGAAAGTCTGACTTTTAAAATGTAAATCTTTTACAAGTGTTGATAACTATTTTTTTTTAATCAAGGGCCAGAATTGGTGTAAAGTCCTTCAGTTCCTGGTCTTTGCATTACACATACAGTAGGAACTCAGGATTTGTATGTAAATATGGTTCATGTTGACTTTATAAAGTAGAGTCTTAGATTAAACATTAAGTTCTTAAAACTTTTTTTTATTCTAATGGGGCATTGATTGTCAGGGAGGGGTCATTTTGTCCCTTCACTCCCAACACCCACACCACCCTGAAGAATATTTTGCAATGTCTAGAGACATTTTTGGCAGTCACCACTGGGGGAGAGGATGAGAGAATATGTAACAGAAGGAACATTAGATGAGAAGTCAAAAGAATTGGTATTGAGACCCAGTGCTGCCAATGCCACTTTCCTGTGCATTGTGCTCGGCCAGCTGCAAGCCGAGGCAGACTTGTCCTGGGTTCTCCGTTATTCCTCCTTCCACACGACCTGTTCCCAGAGTCCTTGGCTGCCCCCTCACAGCCTCTGCTTGGGTGCAGTGCTTCCCAGCAGTCTGTTCTCCAGCCTGGCAGCTGCTGTGGAAGTCACTCATTTGATGTGAACTGGAACTTCACAGATAGAAGGGACTGTGACAAGGTTCCTGCTGATGTCAGTCCTTAAAGGCCCTGACTCCTATCTTTAAGCGTTGAAGAAATATCCAGTTCATTGCCTGTGGCTGAATTCTGTGGTGATTGGGAAATTCTCCAGGCTGATGAATTTTAACCCCAGTTCTTTGAAATGCAGCCCTTTACCTTGACTTAGAATGCATGGTTATGGACAACTGACGATATTGCCCAAATGAATTCTCTTCCGTTTCTGGATCTGCTCTTTTTGCAAGATGGCTCAGGTTTTGTGTCCCAGGCTATGTCCTCTGCTGCCATCTCGTGGCCTTTTGGCTGTCCAGCTCAAGATCTCACAAAGCACTTCCCCCAAAGTAATGGCGTTTGGCAGTGGCATAGTCGGGGAAAGAATCCTCTCTCCACCCTGTTGGAGGCACCCCAAGTCCCTCCCCTGCAGTGGGCCCACCCAGGGCAGTAGCACAGCGGCCTGGCAGACGACCTGGGCCCCAGGATGAGCAAGTTGCAGAGCCAATCCCAATAATTCTCATCCCCTAAGGCCTCTGTCTGTTATGCAATCCTGGCCGGGAGCCACCAAAATCAGTGAACTCAGCTGCCCAGGAGTAATTGGAGCTGACCTCGCCTGCTTGGCCCAGCGAATGCTCTGCAGCCTCTCGCCGCTGACCACCTGGATCAGGTTGCCCCTAATCTCAGTGAGCAGTGAAAACTGCTGCACCGGGTTTCTGAATTCCCCTTCTTGTCTAGGCCCATTTTGTGTTGCTGTGTGTCCGTGCCCGTCATCTTGGCAGGCCCAGTTGGTACTGTGTTGAATTCGACACGTGATGGTGCACTGAGCAAGGCTGTTGTTTTCTCTACCTATGGGCAGGTTCATGCACTGTAAGTATCAGGTCTGTCTCCAGGGACAGGTTGCTGGGGACTGTGCAGCGGCTCAGTGCAGGAGGGAAGGCAGGAAAACATTTCAGCTGGTACATTATAATAATACTTGTATGTGACATGTATACAATAAAGGCTTTCCGATTGCTAACACAAATTGTTAGATTTGGCCCAAAGTTGTTAGCCTCTCCTCTGACTCCACCCAGCTCCCATGCCCCTAACCCCAGATTTCTCAATAAAGAAGAGGAGAAGGTTACGGGGAGGAAGAGGAAAACTGCATTTCAACCTGCATTCCCCTTAACAAGAATCCAGAAAGAAGGACCTGCATGTGCAATTTCCTAGGGCCTCAGGCTAAGGATAGCCACACAGAGAGATAGATTGCTACTAAGCTGGTGTGTGGTGTTGCTTTTCCTTAAAATTCACATGCCATTTACTTAATGAGCATCAGCTGGGGTTTCTTTTTTTCCCTTTTTCCCTACTTTTTTTTACTTATTTATATTTTGTGTTGTTTTTCTTAATTCCACTTAGCATCTGGATCTTTGGTTTATTTTTCTGATCAGAAACTCTTCCTAAATTCTGTCCAGAGTTACTGAATATATCCTGTTGATTCTTATCCATTTTCCCCTTGCTGGTAAATTTTCTTTTTTTATGTTGCAAAATTATTTATTCAAGAAACGAAATTCATATAAACCATTTTCATACATGATACTATAAAATATTAACATTCAGAGATTGAGCTTTCTCTCCAATTCCAAAATGTCCTGTTCTTATGTAAAGTTTCTCACAATTAGGTAAAAAGTGTGAGCTAAAAAACATATTGAGGTAATTACGCTATAAATAGCTATAAAAGAGATTGTTCAATATTAAACTGAAGAATCTGTCAATAAAGCAAAAACGCACTTTTCTGCATTCAAATGCATTACACTTTGTTCCCCCTCACAACTTCCCCTAAGCTTTCTTCCTTACAGTGTTTTTTCCCCAAGCTTCCAAGATATAATTTAATTTGTTTTGCCTTTGTATAATTATGGGCTTTCCTTTGTCTTCTTTATGTGCCCACTCTTATGTTTTAGGTAAAGTTAAGTCATGGCATAGGCAAATGAAGTTTTGCCTTTATAAACATCAAAGATAATTATGATGAGGAGAAACTGTTATTTATGAGACTAAGAATTGAAACTGGATCCAGTGATTGCTTGGTGTAAAAGGACCAATTTTGGACCAAGAAAAAAGGAGAGGGCCAGCACTATGGCATAGGCCACAGCCTGCAGTGCTGGCATCCCATATGGGTGCATGTTCGAGTCCTGGCTCACAACTTCCAATCCAGCTCTCTGCTATGGCCTGGGAAAGCAGTAGAAGATGGCCCAAGTCTTTGGGCCTCTGCAACCACATGGGAGATCTAGAAGGAGCTCCTGGCTCCTGGCTTTGAATCAGCAGATCTCTGGCCATTGCGGCCATCTGGGGAGTAACCCAGCATGTGTAGGACCTCTCTCTGCCTCTCCGTAGCTCTGCCTTTCAAATAAGCAAATAAATCTTAAAGACAAAAAATAAATAAATAAATAAACTAAATACCTTTCCAAAGATGAGCTACTTTTTTTTTTTTTTTTTTTTGACAGGCAGAGTGGATAGTGAGAGAGAGAGACAGAGAGAAAGGTCTTCCTTTTCCGTTGGTTCACCCTCCAATGGCCGCTGCGGCCAGCGCATCGTGCTGATCCGAAGCCAGGAGCCGGGTACTTCTCCTGGTCTCCCATGCAGGTGCAGGGCCCAAGGACTTGGGCCATCCTCCACTGCCTTCCCGGGCCATAGCAGAGAGCTGGCCTGGAAGAGGGGCAACCAGGATAGAATCTGGTGCCCTGACCGGGACTAGAACCCGGTGTGCCGGCGCCGCAAGGCAGAGGATTAGCCTGTTAAGCCACAGCGCCAGCCATGATGAGCTACTTTTTTTAAAAAAAAGTTATTTATTTATTTATTTGAAAGAGTTACACAGGAAGAGGGGGAGGAGAAAGAGGAAGAGATTTTCCATTCTCTGGTTCATTTCCCAAATGGCTGTAATGGCCAGGGCTGAGCCAGACTGAAACCAGGAGCTTCATCTGGGTCTCCCACATGAATGGCGGGGACCCAAGCATTTGGGCCACCTTCTGCTGCTTTTCCTAAGCCATTAGCAAGGAGCTGGATTGGAAGTGCAGCAGCGGGGACATGAACTGGGGCCCACATGGGATACCAGCATTGCAAGCAATGGCTTTACCTGCTATACCACAATGGCAACCCAAAAGATGAGCTACTTTGAAGTTGGGCTTCCAACTTCTGTTAGAGGTGTTTTACATTATACACTCTCTTATGCACTGATAGATTTTGAAGCAAACAGATGTTGAAGCAAACATAAGAAACCTTCAAAAAGTTTGTGGAAGGGGTGGGCATTTGGTGCGGTGGCTAGGTAGCCACTTGGGACACCAGCATCCCATATCAGAGTACCTGGTTGGAGTCTGGCTACTCCACTTCAAATCCAGCATCCTGCTCATACATGCCCTAGATGGTGGCTCAAGTCCTTGGGTCCCTGCCATCCATATCAGAAACTTGTATTGAATTCTGGGCTTCTGGCATTGGCCTGGCCCAGACCTGGGTGTTGTGAGCATTTGAGCAGTGAGCCAGTGGATGAATGATCTCTTTCTCTGGAACTGTTTCTCCAGGACAAGGAGCTAGGATAAGAGGGTGAACTATGTGAAATACAAAGCCCTGTACTAGGCTGGCACTGTGGCTCAATAGGCTAATCCTCCACCTTATGGCGCTGGCACACGGGGTTCTAGTCCCAGTCGGGGCACCAAATTCTGTCCCGGTTGCCCCTCTTCCAGTCCAGCTCTCTGCTGTGGCCCGGGAAGGCAGTGGAGGATGGCCCAGGTCCTTGGGCCCTGCACCCGCATGGGAGACCAGGAGAAGCACCTGGCTCCTGGCTTTGGATCAGTGTGGTGCGCCAGCCGCAGCGGCCATTGGAGGGTGAACCAACGGAAAAGGAAGACCTTTCTCTCTCTCTCTCACTGTCCACTCTTCCTGTCAAAAAAACAAAAAACAAAGCCCTGTACTATATGAAAAGAAATGTTTAGGGACCAGCACTGTGGCTTAGAAGGCTAAGCCTCTGCCTGTGGCACCAGCATCCTTTATGGGCGCTGGTTCATGTCCCAGCTACTTTTCTGATCCAGCTCTCTGCTATGGCCTGGGAAAGCAGTAGAAGATGGCCCAAGTCCTTGGGCCCCTGCACCCGTGTGGGAGACCTGGAAGAAGCTCCTGGCTCCTGGTTTCTGATTGGCGCAGCTCTGGTCATTGGCGGCTATCTGGGGAGTGAGCCAACAGATGGAAGACCTCTCTGTCTCTACCTCTCTCTGTAACTCTTTCAAATAAATAAAATCTTTAAAAACAAAATAAATGTATTTTAAAAAATCTTTAAAGAGGGGGAAAAATGGTATATTGACCTCTGCACCTGGCTCCCACCCATCCTTCCAGCATCCTCTCCCACATTCCCTCCTTGCCTTTTGCTGTGCACTGAAGGAAGGTGGCATTGATGTACATACAGCCTTTCAAACATCGTTTTTAAAAATATGTAATATGTTTGATAAATACCTCCACCCAACTCTTGAACCTTACCCATTCCCCATCCCTCTTTTTTCTTTTCTTTAATATTTATTTATTTATTTGAGAGGCAGAGGCAAAGAGAGAGAGAGAGAGAGGTCTTCCATCTGCTGGTTCACTCCCCAGATAGCCACAATGGCTAGAGCAGTGCTGATCTGAAACCAGGAGCCTGGAGTTTCTTCCCCGTCTCCCATGCGGGTGCAGGTCCCCAAGGACTTGGGCCATCTTCTGCTTTCCCAGGCCATAGCAGAGAGCTGGATCAGAAGTGGAGCAGCTGGGACTCGAACAGGTGCCCATATGGGATGCCAGCACTGCAGACCGGGGCTTTAATCTACTGCACCACAGCACCGGCCCCTCTTTTTTTCTTTTTGGTTGGCCCAAGCACGATGATGATGATAAAGAAGACAGCACTGACTCGGCGATGGGCTGGTGGGGGTCAGGGCTGTTTGTTGCACACGTTAGTGAGATGTCAAAACAGAACACTTAGTGAGAAGTCAAAGTCATGTCGTGTCAAAATAGCTGAGTCAAAGATTCACACTTTGGCACATGTATTTCTTATTTCCATGCCTTATTCAAGCTGTTGTATCCAATCTTAGCCCAACAGCCCCAAGTGTTGCTAACTGCTCCTTATCTTTCAAGACTCCATCTGCTCAGTCCTCACCCGTCTTGGGAAGTTTCCAGGCCTCTCACCACCACGGCAATGGTGTTCTCCACTGTTTCTGTAGTGCCCTGAACACAGTCCTGCACTTAGAACATTCTACTAAAACTATCATGTATGTGCTGACTTCTGAAATAGGAACTGTGTTTCATTCATCTTTATTTATTTTCATGGCTGTACTAATTTACATTCCCACCGACAATACATAAGGATTCATTCCCTTTTTCCACACCGTTGCCAACATTTAACTATCTTTTGTCTTTTTGATAATAACCATTTTAAGTTTAGTTAATTTATTTTTATTTACTTGAAAGGAAGAGCGACAGAGATAGAGAAAGAGAGATCTGTCCACTGGTTCACTCCCCAGATACCTGCCACCGTTAGGGCTAGGCCAGGCCAAAGCCATGAGCCAGGAATTCCATCTAGATCTCCCACATCGGTGGCAGGGGCCCAAGTACTTGAGCCATCACTTGCTCCCAGGGTACGCATTAGCAAGAAGCTGGATTGGAGAGGGGAGCCAGGAATCAGAACCAGGCACTCAGATTTGGGGCGCAGGCCTTTGTTCCTTTTGACAAACCTAGGGAGAGGCTGCCTAGCCTATCTGTCCTCATCATACTAACACCTGGATTCTAAATTCATACAATCTTCCTGTGCCATCGATGTATAACATAGCTATGAAATCCAAACGAAGCAGTTCATAGTTTGGCAACTTCCAAGACTTATCTCATTTCTTGCTGTACTATTAGGTCAAATTGATATTTCAGTGTAGCAAGCACAGCCATGGCCTTTATACCTTATGTGGTCTGCATGCAAGAACATTAACCCTTGGAAACACTTCTATCCACATTTTAGGGATTACTATAATGAATTTATGACTCTCTCATTTCAGTAAGAAAACAGAAGAAACTATTTCATCTTTCCTCACCAAAGCTATCAAACTCCCTGGCCTTACAGTCTGTCTCTCTTCTCACCTGTTAGAGTGAATGAACTGTTCTCACCACTGTGAAAGACCAGTCTCTTCACTCGCATACTGGGGCCCAAGGTCCCTGCCTTGTGCACAGGTTTTGCCCCTCTAAGGGTATGGACTTCTGTACCGTCTGTTTCTTCCTCTATAGAATTATTCCTATCAACCTGAAATATGTCATGGTATCTCTTAAAAAAAAAGTCTGTCTTAGCTAAAGGAATTCATCAGCACTAAATATAGATTTCAATAACTGCTAAAGGGAGTAATTCCTGGGGACATCAAAGGACACTAGTGACACCAAAACATATGAACATTTAAAATTAACTTGTAGTGGTACACAGTCAAATTCAGAATACTCTAACACTGCGATGATGGTCCATATATCAGGTATATCTTTAGTGTGAATCTTGAAAGACAAAGCTATTAAAAATGAAAACTAAAGGGGCCAGCACTGTGGCATAGTGGGTAAAGCTGCCACCTGGGGCCCCAGCATCCCACATGGGCACCAGTTTGAGTCCCAGCTGATTCCTTTTTTCTTTTTTAAAAAAGATTTATTTATTTATTTGAAAGAGTGACAGAAAGAGAAAGAGAGGCAGAGAGAGAGAGGTCTTCCATCCGCTGGTTCACTTCCCAATTGGCTACAACGGCTGGAGCTGCGCCCATCCGAAGCCAGGCACCAGGAGCTTCTTTCAGGTCTCCAACACTATAGGTGGTGGCTTTACCTGCTATGCCACAATGCAGACCCCCCCTCCCCCCGCCGCCGCCCCAGCTATTTCAGTTCCAATCCAGCTCCTTGCAAATGCATCTGGGTAAGCAGTAGAAGATGGCCCAAGTATTTGGGCCCCTGCACCCATGTGGGAGAGCTGAAAAGCTCCTGGCTCCTGGCTTCAAATTGAATCAGCTCTAGCCGTTGCAGCATGAACCAGCAGATGGAAGACCTCTGTCTCTACCTCTCTTTGTAACTCTGCCTCTCAAATAATAAATCTTTAAAAATTATTTTTTTTAAAAAATTATTAAATAACTACATTAATTTGCTAAGGGATATGTAATAACAAAGATGTAAGTCATAATATAAAAATTCAAAATTCTAGGGGTTAAAGTATAGGGTTGTGGTTTTAAAATCAAACTTAAATTGTTGGGGCAGGCATTTGGAGTAGAGGTTGGAATGCCTGTATCTCATATCAGAGTACCCAAGTCTGAATCCCAGCTATGCTTCCAGTTCCAGCTTCCTGCTAATGCACACTCTAGGAGACAGAGGGTGATGGCTCAAGTGTTTGAGTCCCGGCCAGTGGTGTGGGAGACCTGGACTAAGTTACTAGCTCCCGGCTTTGATCTGGCCTAGCCCTGGCTGTGTGGGCATGTAGGGTGAGTGAACCCGTGGATGTAAGATCTCTGTCTCTTTGACTTTCAAACATTTATTTAAAGAAATTTTGCAAATGATGATTCCAGCCAATTAGGCCACCCCTAAAGAACTGAGGGTCCTGGGAATTTATTCATGTAACTGTAGCCTCTTTAATATTATTAACCAAGGAAACATGAGTACCCTTTAAATGTTTTTTTTTTGTTGTTGTTGTTGTTGTTGTTAAGATTAGAAAACCAGGGGCTGACACTGTGGCATAGTAGGTTAAGCTTATATCTGTGGCGCTGGCATCCCATATGGGCATTGGTTCAAGTCTCGGCTGCTCCACTTCCTATCCAGCTCTCTGCTATGGCCTGGGAAAGCAGTAGAAGATGGCCCAAGTGCTTGAGTCCCTGTACCCACATAGGAGACCCAAAAGAGTTCCTGGCTCCTGGCTTCAGATCAGCCCAGCTCCAGCCATTGCAGCCATTCAGGGAGTGAACCAGTGGATGGAAGACCTTTCTCCCTGTATCTCTCTGCCTATAACTCCGCCTCTCAAATAAATAAATAAATCTTAAAAAAAAAAAATTAGGAAACAAAAAAGAAGTTAGAAGTAATCAAATCATAGCCATAAGGTAGATGCCATATGATTTCCCATCAAAGCTCTTGCAAATTGCCTTTGTTTAATGAGAGGAATGTCTTTGTGGAGAACTTTCTGGGGAAACTCTCCTGGCTGTTTTCTGTGAAAGCTTTGATTAACTTTCTCAGAATACTCTCCTAACAAGATGTTAACATTCTTTGGTCTTGTAGAAAGTCAACAAGCAAAATCCTTTAAGCATCCCAAAAACTGCTTCCATGACCTTTGCTCTTTACTGGCCTGCTTTCGCTTTCACTGGACCACTTTCACCCCTTGGTCGCCGTTGCTCAGACTGTGCTATGTCTACAAGATCACACAGGTAAGGCCATGTTTCATCTCTCTCTCTCTCTCTCTCTCTTTTTTTTTTTTTTTTTGTTGTTGTTGTTGTTGTTTTTTCTTTTTGACAGGCAGAGTGGATAGCGAGAGAGAGAGACAGAGAGAAAGGTCTTCCTTTTGCCGTTGGTTCACCCTCCAATGGCCGCTGCGGCCAACGCACCGCGCTGATCCGAAGCCAGGAGCCAGGTGCTTCTCCTGGTCTCCCATGCGGGTGCAGGGCCCAAGGACTTGGGCCATCCTCCACTGCCTTTCCGGGCCATAGCAGAGAGCTGGCCTGGAAGAGGAGCAACCAGGATAGAATCCGGCGCCCCAACCGGGACTAGAACCCGGTGTGCCGGTGCCACAAGGCGGAGGATTAGCCTGTTAAGCCAAGGTGCCAGCCACATGTTTCATCTCTTATTCCAATTCTTTGAGGAAATTCTTCAGGATAGGACTCTAAGACACTTTGTCCCACATCTAAGTGCCTGAGTTCGAGTCCCAGCTCTGCTCCACATTCTGGCTTCCTGCTAATGCAAACCCTAGAAGGCAGCAGGTGATGGCTCAAGTACTTGGGTCCCTGCTGTGTGTAAGGGAGACCTGGATTGAGTTCCAGCTCCCAGCTTCAACCTGGTCCAACTCTTGCTGTTGTGGGCATTTGAGGAGTGAACCAGTGGGTAGGAATAACCTCTCTGTCTCTGCCTTTCAAATAAGTTAAATAAATAACATTAATTTTTTTATTGATAAAGGTGGGGCAGGCATTGTGGCACAGCAGATTAAACCACCACTTGGGATGCCCACATCTCATATCACAGTGTTGGTTCGAGTACTGGCTCCTCCATTCCTGATCCAGTTTCCTGCTAATGCAGCCTGGGAAGCAACAGATAATTGCTCCCGTGCTTGGGCCCCTGCCACCCATATGGGAGACCTAGATGAAGTTTCTAGCTCCTGGCTTTAACCTGACCTAGGTTGTGGGTATTTGGGGAATGAACCAGCAGCTCACTCTCTATCTGCTTTCAAGTTGATAAAAATAAACATTTTTTTTTTTATGAGCAAAGAATTTGAGTAAATATTTCTGGAAAAAAAAAAAAAGACATACCAGTGGCCAACAGGTATATGGCAAAATGCTCAATACCACTAATCCTCAAGGAAAATTAATTAAAACCACAATGAGCTATCACCTCACACCTGTTAAATTGGCTGGTATAAAACAGATGAAAGATAACGAATGTTGGCAAGGATTTTGAGAAAAGGAAACACTTGCACATGGTTGGTGGGAATGTAAACTATTATAACATTATGGAAAACAGTATTGAGGTTTTTGAAAAAAATTTAACATACCACATAATACAGTAAAGCTACTTATGGGCATATACTCAAAATAATTGAAAACAGGTTATCAGAAAGATATGTTACACCTGTGTTCATAGCAGTATTATTCACAATAGCTAAAATGTGGAAGCAACCCATATGTCCATTAATGGATTAATGGATAAGCAAAATGTGGTATACTTATACAATGGAATACTATTCAGCCATAACAAAGAATAAAATTCTGTCATTTGTGACAACATGAGTGAACCTGGAAGACAATATGTAAAGTAAAATAAGCTTGGCACAAAAAGACAAATATCACATGATCTCACTCCTCTGTGGAATCTAGAAAAGATGATCTTACAGAAATAGAGAATAGAATGATGGTTTTCAGGGATTAAACAACAAAACTTTAAAAAAATTTTTTTAAAGATTTATTTATTTATTTTGAAAGTCAGAGGAGGAGAGGCAGAGAGAGAGAGAGAGAGAGGTCTTCCATCCACTGGTTCACTCCCCAGTTGGCCACAACAGCCAGAGCTGTGTCAATCCAGAGCCAGGAGCCAGGAGCTTCTTCTGGGTCTCCCATGCAGGTGCAGGGGCCCAAGGACTTGGGCCATCTTCTGCTTTCCCAGGCCATAGCAGAGAGCTGGATCGGAAGTGGAGCAGCTGGGTCTTGAGCTGGCGCCCATATGGGATGCTGGTGCTTCAGGGCAGGGCTTTAAAATGCTGCGCCACAGCACCGGCCCCCAAAAGAGCTTTTAATTGCACCCTGAAAAACAAAAAAATGTGCTCTCATTCTTTTCTATCACAATTAGTGACACTGTTGTTCACACAGCTGCTCTGGTAAAAACCGAGGGGTCATGGTTGAATATTGTCCCACTTGGGTCCAATATATCTCCCTAATCCTACAACCTCTTACACCTCTAGTATTTGTGCCCATGCCATCATGGTCAGGTTTATTGCAATAACCTCCTAAACCTCTCCTTTCTTCAAGTTTGGTTTCCACAAGTGATCAGGTCTAACACAAACGACAGAAACTAGCTGGCTGACTTAAGCAGAAAATTAAATAATCTGAAGAAATATTGAAAAGGAATTTGGAGACATTCCAAATGTCAGTCTACCAGTGCTGGTGTACAGCTGCTGTACACCGTCACTGGTAGAGTGAATAAATAAAATAATGGAGTATTATGCAGCTATTAGAAGCAGTGTATTGGAGCTGTTTGCTATATCCCCTCATAGATACCATCCCGATGGTCTAGAATGTTGTCTCAAGCTTTAGTGTGAAATGGCAGGCAATGCTTGACCCACAGCAAATCTTCAGAAAGGCGAAAGCAGAACCTTAAACTTTTCTCCACCTACTCTCTCACTGCTACCCTGTACTCAGACTCTAGACCCACCTTCCCATCCCCCCACCACCACCATCAGTCTTCCTCCTCTCCCTTTCCCCCATCCTTTCCCATACACTCTAGTTCAAAACAGACTGCAGTTTCTCTAGGGGTTTCCCGTAGAGAGCGTGGTGATGATGGTTAATTAATGGGGTCCAGGCTTCCCTTTCAGTTACTGTTTTCTCCAGGTCTGAATTTAGAAGAAGGGACCAGCAAGCTGAGCTAATTTCCTATAGTAGCAGTCACAGGTGCACTCTGGGTCTTCACAAATTCCTGCAGTTACCACGCCTGCCCTGCTATGGAAAGGAGATATTGGCCTAGCAGTATCTTTAATCCACAAATTGCAAAACTCATAGAAGGCTAATTTACTGCCAATTCTTTGATAATAGTTGTAACCCTAGAAAGGGATCTGGAATATGTTGTAGATTAAAGCACATCTTAATTACTGGACAAATTATTTGGGTAATTATAAGCCATGCCTGGTGTTATATGCTAGAGATGAAAATGAAACTGACCCTGCCTTCTTGTGGAGGAGAGAAATTATCTTATAATTATAAAGTAAATTGAGATAATTGCTTTGATAGAAGTCCACAGATGGATCTACAGATGGATCCTTGGCAAAAGGATGGGTAACAGAAAGGTAAAATTTGTGAAGACAACTTGAAGATTATCTAGGGATTTTCAAAGGAAGTAAACAGAAGGAGAATGTTATAGATGAAGAGCACAGTAGAAGGCAAAGAAAAGAACGAGGGAACATAGTGAATTCTGGGAAATGCAAGTAGATCAGTAATTCTGGAGCATAAACTGGGGGTAAAAACAGGATGAGAATGAGAAGGAAGCACTGAGGAATTTAGTCTATAAGTCAATATCACCAACTTTAGATAAAAAAATTAAGAACATATTAGATTATCAAAAAAATTAATGATCAAAATAAACCATGTTTTGAAAATGAACAGTGTTTATAAACAAGAGATATCTTTGATTATAGAGTTAAGTCTGCTCCACTCACAATTGCTTTTTATGGTATGAGGTGTGATCGAAGTTTGTTTTTATACACATGGATAACATTTCCTTTTTTAAATATTTATTTATTTATTTGAAAGGCAGAGTTACAGAAAGGCAGAGAAAGAGAGATATATATATATATATCTTCCATCCACTGGTTCATTCCCCAAATGATCTCAACAGCCAGAGCTGAAATGATCTGAAGCCAGGAACCTGTAGCTTCTTCTGGGTCTCCCATGTGGGTGCAGGGGCCCAACTACTGTTTTCCCAGGCCATAGCAGAGAGCTGGGTTGGAAGTGGAGCAGCCAGGTCTCGAACTGGTGCCCATATAGGATGCCGGCACTGCAGGAGGCAGCTTTACCTGAATAACCTTTCTTTCTTTCTTTCTTTCTTTCTTTCTTTCTTTCTTTCTTTCTTTCTTTCTTTCTTTCTTTCTTTTTTAAGATTTTATTTATTTATTTGAGAGGTAGAGTTACAGACAGTGAGAGAAAGAGAAAGGTCTTCCTTCCATTGGTTCACTCCCCAAACGGCCGCAACAGCCAGAGCTGAGCCGATTGATCCGAAGCCAGGAGCTTCTTCCAGGTCTCCTGTGTGGGTGCAGGGGCCCAAGCACTTGGGCCATCTTCCACTGCTTCCCCAGGCCACAGCAGAGAGATGGATTGGAAGAGGAGCAGCCAGGACTAGAACTGGCACCCATATTGGATGCTGGCACCACAGGCAGAGGATTAACCTACTGCACCACAGCACCAGCCCCTACCTGGATAACATTTCTTAAAACATCACTTGTTGAATTACTTTCCTTTTTCCACTGAATTGCCTTGGCACTTGTGAAAAATCAGTTATCCCCATATCTGTGAGCCTGTTTCATTGATCTCTTTGTCCATCCTTATAGCAATACAAGACTCTCTTAGTTACTTTAACTTTATAATAATTCATAAAGTCAATTATTGTTAAATCTTCACCTTTGTTTTTCCTTCTCAAAGTTGCTTTGGCTATTCTAGGTCCTTTTCATTTCCTTGTTCATTTTAGAACCAATTTGTCAATATATATAAAAACCCACTGGAATTTTGATTTGCTAAGGATCAAATCACTGTCTGTAACTCTACCTCTCAAATCTATTTAGGGAGTATTTACAGCTTAACAATATTAAATCTCAAGGCCTGCAGTGTGGCACAGCAGGTGAAGCTGCTGCCTGCAGCACTGGCATCCTATATGAACACTGGTTCAAGTCCTGGCTGTACCACTTCCAATTCAGCTCCCTGCTAAGTGCCTGGGAAAGCAGCAGAGGATGGTCCAAGTGCTTGGGCCTCTGCATCTACATGGGAGATCTGGATGCAGCTTCTGGCTTGTGGCCGTTTGGAGAGTGAACCAGCAGATGGAAGACCTCTCTCTCTCTCTCTCTCTCATATATATATATATATATATATATATATATATATATATATATATATATGTTTCAAATAGATAAATCATTAAAAAATATTAAATCTCTGTAGCTGGCGCTAAGGCATAGTCGGTGAAGCCGCTGCCTGCAGTTCCGGCATCCCATATGGGCTCCGGTTCAAGTCCCTGCTGCTCCACTTCCTATCCAGCTCTCTGCTGTGGCCTGAGAAAGCAGTAGAAGATGGCCCAAGCTGTTGGGCCCCTGCACCCACATGGGAGACCCGGAAGAAGCTCCTGACTCCTGGCTTCAGATCAGCGCAGCTCTGGCCATTGGGGCCTATTGAGAAGTGAACCAGCGGACAGAAGACCTCTCTCTCTCTCTCTCTCTCTCTCTCTCTCTCTCTCTTTCTCTCTCTCTGCCTCTCCTCTCTCTGTGTAACTCTGACTTTCAAGTAAAATAAATAAATCTTTAAAAAATATTAAATCCCATAACCAGTAAACTTGATATGTATCCACATTTATTTAGGTCTTCTTAATTTTTCTAAGCAGTACTCATATTTTTAGTGTACAGGTCTTTTGTGTTATTCTTTTTTCAGATAAAAACCAATTGATGACAAATCCAATGATTTATTTCTGGATTCTTTTTTTTTTTTTTTTTTTGACAGGCAGAGTGGACAGTGAGAGAGACAGAGAGAAAGGTCCTCCTTTGCCGTTGGTTTACCCTCCAGTGGCCGTTGTGGCCAGCACGCTGTGGCTGGTGCACCACGCTGATCCGAAGCCAGGAGCCAGGTGCTTCTCCTGGTCTCCCATGCGGGTGCAGGGCCCAAACTCTTGGGCCATCCTCCACTGCACTCCCTGGCCACAGCAGAGAGCTGGCCTGGAAGAGGGGCAACCGGGATAGAATCCGGTGCCCCAACCAGAACTAGAACCCGGTGTACCGGCGCCACAAGGTGGAGGATTAGCCTAGTGAGCCGCGGTGCCGGCCTATTTCTGGACTCTTAATTCTTTTCCATTAACCTTTATAATAGTCTTTATGCTACTGCCCTATTATTTTAATAACTATAGCTCTACAGAAGATTAAAAATCACATATGTATCCCTCTAACTTTGTTCTTTTTTCAAAATTGTTAAGTACCTCTGGTTTATTGGAATTTGCAATAAATCTTAGGTCTAACTTGCAAATTTAAAAAATTACTGCCGGCCCTGCAGCTCAATAGGCTAATCCTCCGCCTGTGGTGCCCGCACACCGGGTTCTAGTCCCGGTCAGGGCGCCAGATTCTGTCCCGGTTGCCCCTCTTCCAGGCCAGCTCTCTGCTGTGGCCCAGGAAGGCAGTGGAGGATGCACCCCATGGGAGACCAAGAGAGGAACCTGGCTCCTGCCTTCGGATCAGTGGGGTACGCCAGCCGCGGCGGCCATTGGAGGGTGAACCAACGGCAAAAGGAAGACCTTTCTCTCTGTCTCTCTCTCTCACTGTTCACTCTGCCTGTCAAAAAAAAAAATTACTTAGCTGTATTTAAATTGTTTTTATTTGAAAAGCAGAGAGATAGAGACAAAGAGGAAGAGAGAGAAAGATAGGGATGGAGGGTGGGAGGGAGAGAAATCTTCCACCCACTGGTTCACTCCTCAAATGCCCGCAATAGCTAGGGCTGGGCCAGGCCAAAGCCAGGAGCCAAGAACTCAACCTAGGTCTCCCATATGGGTGTCAGGTACACAACCAACTTGAGCCATTACCTGCTGCTTCCCTGGAATCCACAGCAGAGACTCAAACCCAGGCACTCCAATTTGTAGGCATCACAAGCAGCATTTTAACCACTAGACCAAATTCCCCTCCACCTTGTCAATGTTTAAAGGAAAACCTTCTGAGACTTTCCTAGGGATTGCATTTAATCTATGGATCAATTTGTAAAGTACTACATGTTTATGATATTGTCTATTCCAATCCATGAATATGGAATATCTCTCCATTTATTCAAATCTTCTCTAACTTTTTCAGCAAAGTTTAAGGTTTTCCATATGAGTCTTGACATTTATTTTGTTAATTTTATTACTGAATTTTAATTCTTTTGAACCTATTGTGAATTTTTTTTCTTAATTTTGTCTTTGGATTGTTGCTTACTAACATAAAAATATAATTAATCTTTCTACATTGATTTTGTATTGTGGAATACCATTAATTTGAGCCTTTTTAAAAATTATTTTTATTTTTTTATAAGACATTTTTATTTATTTGAAAGAGTTACAGAGAGAGGTGGAAACAGAGAAAGAGGTCTTCCATCTGGTAGTTTCACTCCCCGAATGGCCGCCATACCCGGAGCTGAGCTGATCTAAAGTCAAGAGCCAGGAGTTTCTTCCAGGTCTCCCACATGGGTACAGGGGCCCAAGCACTTGGACCATTCTCCTTTGCTTTCCCAGGACTCGAACTGGCGCCTACATGGGATGCTGGTGCTAAACTCCAGGGCTTTAACCCACTGTGCCACAGCATCAGCCCATGTTTGAGCCTTTTCTATAGATTAGTTAGGGTTTTCTACAAACAAGATCATGTCATCTGCAAATAAAGACAATTTCCCTTTTCAATCCAGATGCTGTTTTTTTGTTGTTGTTGTTGTTGTTGTTCCTCAGAAACATTTATTTAAAGAATACAAACTTCATACATTTCATAATTACAACTTTGGGAACATGGTGATTCTATTTGCTTTAATGCAGTGGATCCAACCTCCAGTACAATGTTAAATAGAAGTGGCAATAGCTAACATCTTGCCTTGTTTTGATCTTAAGGAGAAAACTTTATTTCATCATGAAGATGAGAGCACTTCAAAAAGTTTGTGAGAAAAAAAATGGAATTAAAAGATAAGTTTACATTGGTGAAAAAATTAAAATTATGCATAATTTGTTCATAATATACATTTCCATGAACTTTTAAAAATAAATCTATCCTTTTTTTTTTTTTTAAGATTTATTTATTTATTTGAAAGGCAGAGTTGGCCGGCGCCGCGGCTCAACAGGCTAATCCTCCGCCTAGCGGTACCGGCACACCAGGTTCTAGCCCTGGTCGGGGCGCCGGATTCTGTCCCGGTTGCCCCTCTTCCAGGCCAGCTCTCTGCTGTGTCCAGGGAGTGCAGTGGAGGATGGCCCAAGTGCTTGGGCCCTGCACCCGCATGGGAGACCAAGAGAAGCACCTGGCTCCTGGCTTCGGATCAGCACGATGCACCAGCTGCGGCGGCCATTGGAGGGTGAACCAATGGCAAAAGGAAGACCTTTCTCTCTGTCTCTCTCACTCACTGTCCACCACTCTGCCTGTCAAAAAAAAAAAAAAAAAAAAAAAAAGGCAGAGTTTATAGAGAGGCAGAGGTGGAAAGAGAGAGGTCTTCCATCCACTGGTTCACTCCCCAAATGGCTGCAATGGGCAGGGCAGAGCTAGATAGATCAGAAGCCAGAAGCGAGGAGCTTCTTCTGGGTTTCCCATTTGGATGAGGGGGCCCACGCACTTGAACCATCTTCCACTACTTTCCCAGGCCCAAGCAGAGAGCTGGATCAGAAGTGGAGCAGCCCATATGGATGGCATCTTTACCAGGTATGCCACAGCACTGGCCTCTCCATGAACTTTAAAAGACCCCTCTATGTAAACATTTCAAAGATTTTTCATACCACAACAAACTTACATTTTAATTTCATTCTCCATATTAGTTGTAGATTTTTCATAAATGCTCAGATATTAGAAAATTGAAAAAATACACTCATTGATTAAAGAATAAGTTATAATAAAAATTAGAATATACATAGAACTTAATGATACTAAAACTACAAAATTTTTTAAGATTTATTTATTTGAAAGACAAAGTTAGAGAGGGAGAGATAGAGAGGGATCTCTTCCATCTGCTTGTTCACTCCCCAAATGGCCATAGTGGCTAAGGCTGAGCCAGGAGGCAGGAGATTCTTCCGGGTCTCCCATGAGGGTGCAGGGGACCTAGCACTTGGGACATCCTCTGCTGCTTTCCCAGGCATATTACCAGGGAGCTAGATCAGAATTGGAGCAGCCAGGACTTGAACTGGTCCCATATGGGATGCCAGTGTTATAGGTGGTAGCTTTACCTGGCCCTGAGTCATATTATTTTTTAGAATTAAGGTACATCAATTGACAAAATATGAGGTCCTTAGACATACAAAATGTATGACCAAAATTATAAAATTTTAACCAAGTACATTAAAGAAAATCTGAAAAATCATGTTTGTGAAGAGGCAGATATAATATATAAAAGATATAAATTCCATCAAGCCAGAATTCAGTGCAATCCAATTAAATTTCCAGTCAGGTTTTTCACAGAACTTAACAGACTAACAAATGTTAAATGTTAAAAAAATAAAAAAAGCAAAAAGTTTTTCTGAGATGCCCTAATGAGACAGATCTAGGCTAGAGAATAGGTGATGTTGCACACAGGAATATATCCCACAAAATATAGATTTACTATGAGGATATACAGGTTGTATATCCTTAATCAATGTTTTTTAAGATTTACTTATTCATTACAAAGTCAGAGTGACAGAGAGTGAGAGACACAGAAAGAAAGATCTTCCATCTGCTGGTTCACTCCCCAGATGGCTGCAAAGGCCAGCACTGGGCCAGGGTGAAGCCAGGAGCCAGGAACTTCATCTGGTCCTCCCACGTGGGTGCAGGGGCCCAAACACCTGGGCCATCCTCCACTGTTTTCCCCCAGGCCATTAGCAGGGAATTGGATCAGAAGTGGAGTAGCTGGGACTAAATAAATCTTTTTTAAAAATTGTTTCAGAATATGAAAGTCCAGAAGATACAGACCACTTAATCCATTTCTCTCATATTATGGGAAAGGATTTTTTTGGGAAGGCTGAATGACAGAGAGGGAGAGACAGAGAAAAAGAGATCTTCCATCAGCTGGCTTACTCCCCATGTGGCTGCAACAGCTGGGACTACACCAGGTTGAAGATAGGAGCCTGGACTTCTTTTTTTAAAATTTTTTTATTATTTATTTATTTTTTAATTAATTAATTAATTAATTTTGACAGAGTGGATAGTGAGAGAGAGAGAGACAGAGAGAAAGGTCTTCCTTGTGCCGTTGGTTCACCCTCCAATGGCCGCTGTGACCGGCGCACCGCGCTGATCTGAAACCAGGAGCCAGGTGCTTCTCCTGGTCTCCCGTGGGGTGCAGGGCCCAAGGACTTGGGCCATCCTCCACTGCCTTCCCGGGCCACAGCAGAGAGCTGGCCTGGAAGAGGGGCAACCGGGACAGAATCCGGCGCCCCGACTGGGACTAGAACCCGATGTGCCGGTGCCGCAAGGTGGAGGATTAGCCTGTTGAGCCGTGGCGCCGGCCTAGGAGCCTGGACTTCTATCCTGATCTCCCACATGGGTGGCAGGGAACACGTACTTTGGCCATCTTCCGCTGTTTTAACAGGGAGCTGGATCAGAAGCAGAGCAGCTGGTATTCAAACTGAATCTCCGATGGTGCTCTGATAGGGGATGCCAGCATTGCAGAAGGTAGCTTAACCCACTGTACCACAACACGGGACCCAGAACTTTTTTAATTGTTCAAAAATGTAATAAACTATCTGGAGAGTACTAGAAGGTTCATTGTGGATGGTGCTAACCTATAGGACAAGTACAACAATTATAAGAGGATAGTATGTGCAACCCCATGGTAATAAATTTGAAAATCTGAAGAAGCGAATATTTTTGAGCAAAATAGAAATAATAAAAATGATTTAATAAGCAGGAGAAATAACTAAAATAAGAAAAAATAAAATCTATTTAATAAAGTTACAACATTTTTAAAAAATATTTATTTATTTATTTGAAAGTCAGAGTTATACAGAAAGAGGAGAGGCAGAGAGTGAGAGAGGTCGTCCATCTGCTGGTTCACTCCCCAATTGGCTGCGATGGCTGGAGCTGTGCCGACCCGAAGCCAGGAGCCAGAAGCGTCTTCCGGGTCTCCCACATGGGAGCAGGGGCCCAAGGACTTGAGCCATCTTTTACTGCTTTTCCAGGCCATAGCAGAGAGCTGGATTGGAAGTGGAGCAGCTGGGACGCGAACCAGCATCCATATGGGATGGCAGCACTACAGGCTATGCCACAGCGCCAGCTCCAAGATCTATCTTTTTTAAATGTTAATTTAAATTTATTTGTGAGGCCAAGAGATAGGGAGACAGAAAGAGTTTCCATCCATTAGTTCACTCCCCAGATGCCCACAGTTGGCCCTAACTGGGGCTGATTCTAGAAGACAGAAATGCAATCCAGGTCTCCTTCATGGGTGGCAATTATCTGAGCCATCACCACTGTCTCCCAGGGTCTTCGTTAGCAGGAATCTGGAATCAGGAGCAGAACTGGTATCAAACCCAGGCACTCCGATATGGAATGTGGGCATCCCAACCAGTGTCTCAATTACTAAACTTTGTGCCCACTCCCAAGATCTATCTTTTAAAAAGGTATCTGTATCAGATGGTTCTACAGTTCAGTATTTATCATTTCTTTTTTTTTTTTTTCCGGTAAGATTATTTGAGGGGCCGGCGCTCAGTGGCACAGTGGGTTAACGCCCTGGCCTGACGTGTCCCATTTGGGTGCCGGTTCGAGACCCAGCTGCTCCACTTCCTGTCCAGCTCTCTGGGAAAGCAGGAGAGGATGGCCCAAGTCCTTGGGCCCCTGCACCCACGTGGGAGACCTGGAAGATGCTCCTGGCTTCTGGCTTCGGATAGGCACAGCTCCAGCTGTTGCGGCCATCTGGGGAGTAAACCAGCAGATGGAAGACCTCTCTGTCTCTCTCTCTGCCTCTCCTCTCTCTGTGTAACTCTGACTTTCAAATAAATAAATAAATCTTAAAAAAAAAAAAAGATTGTTTATTTGAAAGCAGAGTGATAGAGATTGGGAGAGATACAGAGCAAGCTTCTGTCTGCTGGTTCATTCCCCAGATGGCCAAAACAGGAGCCAGGAACTCCATCTGGGTCTTCCATGTGGGTGTCCAGGGACCTAAGTACTTGGGCCATCTTCTGCTGCCTTCCCAGATTCATCAGCAGGGAACTGGATCAGAAGCAGAGCAGCTGATACTTGAACCAGTGCTCTGCATGGGATGTCAGCATAATAACCAGCAGCTTAGACTGCAGTGCCCAAACACCTGCCCCACGTACATCCTTTTTGAAGAACAAATATTCTTATCTGATACAAGTTATTCAACACTGTTGGAAAAGAACTGCAACACATTTCATTAAACCAGCTTATCCTCAATACTAAAACATAATAAAGGTAAACAAACAAACAAAAAAACACTTTATCTTTGAATATAGATGCCAAGGTTCTAAATGGAATACTTGTGTATCCAATTCAATAATCTATTAAAAGAAAATAATTTCATGACCAAGTAGGATTCCAGGAGACAAGAATGGTTTAAGAAACATATGTCTTCAATTCACAGTGGGTGGGAACAAAATAAAGGAGGGGGCCGGTGCTGTGGCGTAGTAGGTAAAGCCGCTGGCTGAAGTGCCAGCATCCCATATGGGCACCAGTTGAATCCTGGCTGCTCCACTTCTGATCCAGCTCTCTCTATGGCCTGGGAAAGCAGAAGATGGCCCAAGTCCTTGGACCCCTGCACCCGTGTGGGAGACCCAGAAGAAGCTCCTGGCTCCTGACTTCAGAACAGCTCAGCTCCGGCTCTTGTGGCCAATTGGGCAGTGAACCAGTGGATGGAAGACCTCTCTCTCTCTCTGCCTCTCCTTCTCTCTCTAACTCTGACTTTCAAATAAATAAATAAATCTTAAAAAAAAAAAAGGAGGAGGCAGGTCATCTGATTATCCTGAGAGTTACTGGAAAGGCATTGGGTGAAAGCCAGCAGCCATTTCTAATACATCAGCTGATGTTTAGTAAAGGCTTGCTATGTGTCAGGCATTGTTCTAAGTGCTTTGCTAGCATTAACTTAATTCTCCTAACAACAATTGTACTCCTGTGGTTATTATTTTTCTTATTTTATGGAGGAGGTAACTAAGGCTCAGCAAGGTTCAGTAATGTCATGCATTTAGGCATTGATGGAGCTGGGATCGGAACCCAAGTTGAGCATCTCTGGAGCAGACATTCTGAGCAGCAGCACACACTGCCTCCAGTAAAATCTCTGATCGGCACTAACAGGAAATCATCACGTCTACATGTGAGCAACATTAATAAGCAGAGGCTAACAGTAAGCCTTACAATAGAAGGCACGATATCCATGAAAATCCAGGAGCAAATTCATGGTTGGGATCGTCGTGAGGGTGCATCAGTACATAGCATCACTCTTCCCCTTCTGACTGAGTGATTTAGAAAAAGAATGAATATAATCAGATGAGGGCAAAATACCAGCTGTGTCTTTGATAGAGGCTGCATCAGATACATGGATTGTATCTGTGGGAGAATGTTCTTTATGAAACCAAGCTTCAGAGAGTTGGCTGACTTTGCTGACTCAGGCACAGCTACACTGGACCAAGGCAGGACTCCTCCCCTTATGAGAGGCCTAAGCTGCACATGCCTAGTTTATTCCCCCACAAATTTCTCAATGAAATAAGTCACTGCCCCAGAGGTGAAGGGAATAAATGGGTACAGAAAACCCAGGAATATCATGCTTGAGTGAACTCCCACTACATGATTCGTTTTATTGAAAAACACTTAAATTAGAGGCACACATTCGGCACAGTGGTTAAAACACCACTTGGGATATCTGCATCAGCAAAGCCGAGTGCCTGAGTTGCAGCTCAAGTTTGTTTTTTTTTTTTTTTTTAAGATTTATTTATTTATTTGAAAGGCAGAGTTACAGACAAACAGAGAAAGAGGTCTTCCATCTGCTGGTTCACTCCCAGATAGCCACAATGGACAGAGCTGTGCCAATCCGAAGCCAGGAGCCAGATCTCCTATGTGAGTGAGGGGCCCAAGCACTTGGGCCATCCTCTACTGCTTTCCCAGGCCACAGCAGAGAGCTGGATCAGAAGTGGAGCAGCTAGGACTCGAACCAGCGCCCATAAGGGATGCTAGCACTGCATGTGGTACCATTATCTGCTACGCCATAGTGCCGGCCCCTTGCAGCTCAGCTTCTGATTCCAGCTTCTTACTATTGCACACCCTGGAAGGAGCTGGTAATGGGTCAAGTAATTGGGTCCCTGCCATGTGTGTGGAAGACCTGGATTAAATTTCAAGCTCTTGGCCACAGCCTGGGCTACCTACAGCTCTTAAGGGCATTTGGAGAGTGAACCAGAGAATGGAAGATCCATCTCTGTGTGTGTCTCTCTTTCTCTGCCTTTCAAATACATTTAAAAATTTTTTTTAACAAGAAAATATTTAATTTAATTTCCAATCCAATCACAACTTATAAATGAGCAAGACTAAAAGCCTCACTGGGACAAGCCATGTGAGAACTGCTACAAGAGACCTCTGACTCAGAAAGATTAAACAACTTGATCAAGTTTATCCAGTTTGAAAGTAGCCAAATGACTGGCCAGGAAAAAGTAAACAAAGGTATTGAGACATCACGTGAACTTTTGAAGATGTTGTTACACTATCATTCACTTTACTAAGCAATCAGAAAGTGTTTCTAATTAGGGCGCCAATTTTTCCAAAGGGGAAGTTGCAAAAAAGAGGTAGGATATCCCCCAGCAACCAAGGTCTTCGAGTTTGTTAAGACAACTTTACTGTAAAGAATAGAAATGTCTGTTTCTAATAACCACATTAAATAGTCACAGACTTGGAAATATAAAGGAAGCATCTGATCAAAGGCATACCTAAATCTTGATAATGGTCCAATTTTGCAGCAGGCAGACACTTCCTTCTTACTTCTTAGTCCTATGACATCATCCATTCTTCCTACAGCAGGTGGCTGCGGAAGCACTTGCAGACCAGAGGGCATGCCCGCTAGTCGTGGGCGGGTGGGGTGGGGGGGAGCAGGGCAGTGTGCTCAGGGCAGCACATGCAAGGTGAATTCCCCAGGCTTTCTAAACATATGTGGTAATGAGTTACGAAGATCATCCTGTTGTTTTCCTGTCCTGAATTTTTTTTAAATCTTTTTTTTTTCGACAGGCAGAGTGGATAGTGAGAGAGAGAGACAGAGAGAAAGGTCTTCCTTTTTGCCGTTGGTTCACCCTCCAATGGCCGCTGCAGCCAGCGCATCGCACTGATCCGAAGCCAGGAGCCAGGTGCTTCTCCTGGTCTCCCATGCGGGTGCAGGACCCAAGCACTTGGGCCATCCTCCACTGCCTTCCCGGGCCATAGCAGAGAGCTGGCCTGGAAGAGGGGCAACCGGGATAGAATCCAGCACCCCAACCGGGACAAGAACCTGGTGTGCCAGCGCCGCAAGGCGGAGGATTAGCCTGTTAAGCCACGGCGCTGGCCCTGAATTTTTTTAAGGCTTCCTCCATATCCTTGTTTCTCAAAGAGTAGATTAGAGGGTTCAGCATTGGAATCACCACTGTGTAGATTGCAGCAACAGTGTGACCTTGGGTCAGGGAGAAGCTGGACTTGGGGCACAGGTACATAAAAAGTGTTGTTCCAAAGCAGAGGCCGACAGCAGTGAGATGCAAAGCACAGGTAGAAAGTGCTTTGAACCTACCCCGGGCTGAGTTCATTCTCAGGATGGTGATGAGGATTAAAAAGTAGGAGATCAAGATGGTGAGGGTGCAGCTCAAAAGGTTGTAACCAGCAACAATGATGAGCGAGGTGTCCACATGCAACAGGGATGAGGTGGGAGGTCCATCACAGATGAAGTGAGTGAGCATATGAGCACCACAGGAATCTAGACTAAAGATACAGCTTATGTGGATCAGAGTTGAGAAATCTCACTCTGTAAGAGCCCACAATCAGAGAGGCACAGACCTCAGGAGACATGACAGTTGGGGAGAGCTGTGGATTACAAATAGCAGCATGGCGGTCATAGGTCATGGCAGCAATGAGATGCACTCACTGGTGGCAAAGCCTCTATAGAAGAACATATAGAAGAACATCTGAGCCATGCAGCCAAGATATGAAACCACCTTCCTCTTGGCCAAGAAGTTCACCAGGGTCTGGGGGATGACTGTGAAGGAGTACCAGAAACCCAAAAAGGAGAGGCTCTTCAGGAGGGAGTACATGGGCTGTGCAAGGGTGGTGCTCACGTGGGTCAGGAAGAGCAAGACCAGGTTCCTGGAAGACGAGGGTGTCCATGCCCAGCAACACCACAAAGAGCAGCTTCTGCAGCTGGGGATCACTGGTGAGACCCAAGAGCTCAAACTCAGTCCCTTGGCTCAGGTTTGTCTCTCCTATGATTCTCTGGTGCTCTGGGGTGTGGAGAGACGGAGCTGCTGGAAATGAGGCTGAACACTGGTTGGCTTCGTCACCTTAGCTCTGCCTTAAGTGCAGCCTCTAAAGATTAGTCTTACCAAAGAAACTTGGCTTTGTAGTTGGACCACTGTCATAGAGAGGGTCTTCTCTGGTTGGTTGGTTAGTAAGCATTCCATACAATGCAAAATGCATTCCATACAATGGACAATGTAAAAGAAATATATACAATTTGGTCTCTTGGGGATCACCAAATATTTGAAATATTGAAACAGTCACATACCAAATACACATTCACTGTTTTAAATGTGCTTAGCTTTGTGTACTCTTTGTCTGGAATTCAAGAGTGCCTGGCCTCTGCAAGCCTGTATTCTAGAATTGTGTTACAGCACACAGGCTCTGGCATCAGACTGCCAAGGTTCAAAGCTAGGACTTCACCCTTAGCTTGCTATGCAACCTTGAGAATGCTACATAATCCCTCTAAATTTCAGTTTTCTCATTTGAAAAGTAGGGATAATAGTACCTACCTCAAAGGATTGTTTTAAACATCCAGTGAGTTGAATGTTGAAAAATTCTGGCTTACTGAGAAAGTTCAACAAATTAAACTGTGATTACTCTCACTGGGAGACAGAATGTAATTCCCAAATATACACGACAGATGAGATGAACTACCAACAACAAAATTTAGCAGGCAACCTACCACCAACCCAGACAGACATGTGCTAAGTAAGGGTGGCTAAACAGGACCTCAGGGGGCTGAAGGTGATTAACTGTCAAGCTGTCATACTAGCCCTGTGTGCCCAGCACCTGCCAGCCCCTGCTGTGGGTTCTGAAGATGATAAGGGCTGAGGATGTAGAGAGATGGGGATACTGTAAAGGGCAAACTGAGACTTTGCAGCTGGGGAAATCAGCAAAGGGAATGTGCCATCCATCATGCAGGAAGGCACTGGCATGTCCGGGGAACAGAATCACCCGGGACTCAGGGGTTGTTGGAGTCAACAGCAAAGGGACAGCTCGTCTCCAAGACGGAGGCTTTGTACAAATACCTTTCCTATTCAGAGAGTGAACAAGGTTGTGGATACGTCACTAAACAGCATGCTGTCCTCTGCTCCATTGACTCCTATGCCATCCCTGCTCCCGAATTACCTCTCTGTACCAGAGTTGGTTAAAGCACTCCATGCCCGTTGGCAAATTCTCTCGGGTGAAGAGACTTTGAAGCCAACAAACATGACTGAGTAGGACCTCAAAGGACAAAAGTGAGTCACCTCGTCCTGTGAAAGATGATGGGAGGATTCAGGAAAGGAAAGAGCCGTATTGAGCAGGCAAAGATTCAAATTAATACCATTGGCAGAATTCCCAGAACCATCAAACTATCAGAGCAGAAGATTCTGGATATACAGCTAACTAAATTTAGCTGTCAGGTTACTAATGGAGGCACTGTCTGTTGATAGAATTCTGTGAATAGTGACAAGAAAAAAGCTTTTAGTGATGCCCGGAGAGGTAATATGCCCTAATAAAATCAAGACACTCAAAATATGAGGGCAAACTTGAACATAGAGCTTTTAGGGCCCATGGAGTACAATTTTTGATTGATTTGATGTCACTGGGATGCAACATTTAGTTACCTTAACCCAACACCTATTGCTTCATGATAAACCCCAATATTGCTGAATGTGGACATTCTTCTTTTGGTTTATAAATAGCATTGGCATCATTGGTGTCAAAAAGCCAACTCAGATTCAAGGAAAAATACAGGACTCAGAGAAATGACTGCAAAACTTCCAGGATGCAAATAACTCACAGGAACTCCAAGAAAGTGGAGGGATGCTTGTTAGGGTTGCTAAGAGCAGAATTTCTTGTGACTCAGCTTCACATCGTCTTTCCTCAATAAACAGCCCCGTTTGGGTGTCAGGTCTACAAGCATCTCCCCAAGTATCTCTCTGATTAAAAGAATGTACAAAAGCAGAGAAAAGTAGGATCGTGTCCAATGCTTGGGATAGTGTAGGTGAGGCAGCGAGCCTATTGCTGAGTGGGTATGAGGGGTGATAGGGTAGGGCAGTGATTAATACGGTGGAGAGCTGATCCGAGCCTCCAGATTTATTTATCTTCCCACTCTTTTCTCTTCCCCTTTCTTCTCTCGTCTTTCTTCCATGGTATGCACTGAATTTAAAATTTTTCACAAGAGAGAGAGAGAGTTGGACGAGGAAGGGATTATAGAGAAATTGGCAACCCTGACAGTTTTTTCAAAAGATGCTGAAGTAACCACTACTTCTATTGGCTGCAGTTTGTACCTGTAAATGAAAAGCAGGAAAACGTAAAGCTAGTCTTATCATGAGGGATAAAAGACTAGGGAGTACAGTGTCTAGGAGTGAGAGTAAATGCCTGGGGCCTATAGGTGAAGAGCGATAGGCCAGGTGCTTATTTATACCTGGCTCGTTGCCCTCCTCCTCTGATAGCTCAGTGACAGCACCTGTCAGTATTCAGAACCAGCAGCCAATGAGCGTCTTCAAACAACAGGTCTTAAACAGTGACTTGCCTTGCCCAAGGCTCACTGGAGAAGCTTGTGATGTGTGCACATTCCAGGTCCCAGCTGCAGTAAATCTGATCCAAAACACCATTATCTGGACCCCAAAATGTGGTTATTCTGAAACAGGTGGTCTTAAACCACAGTTAAAGAAACACTGAGCCATGGGGCACTTGCAGCCACAGAGCTTTCTTAACTTGCTAGAATTCTCTGTGTCCTAGGCAGTCTGCCTGCTGGTAGGGTGGTTGTACTGGACTTGGTCTTCCTTCCCAAAGCCTTATCAGTAGTTTACAGTTTCCAGGCACCTGGGGCTACCCAATGGCAATCAAACACCAGAGAATTTCCTCCTTCACAGTGGCTTCGGATGTTCTTGAGCCAACCATTTAACTCCAGCAAAGCACATGACTTGGTGGCAGAGCTGTTGCTCTGAAAGCCGGGACACAAGACTTCAACAGAACAATAAAGACACAGCCAGGCTCATTGCATCAGCAGACTGAGTCTGGGGATCAGAGCCTGCCGCTGACTTTAACCTCTCACGTGGTGAGAGGGGTGAGGCAGCCCCACCCCCTGGGAGCTCCTCACCACTGATGTTGTGCTAGCAAGACACACTCCAGAGTCATCTTTCCCCTGAATTGCCTTTATATGCAATTACCCAGTATATATTTGTGCCCTAGATTAGAGCAGAGGACCTTCCTGCCCTTCAAGATTATAGTCAAATTAGCTGCTTCTGCCGCTCCTGGTATGCTTGTATGCTTGTGGTACAGACTTGGTACCTCTTGTGTGCAGTCCAGCACCCACCATGGTCAATGACAAGCCCCAGGAATGAGTCAAGAGACTGAGAACAATGATCATATTAATTTGCAGAATGGTTCTGTGGTGCAGTGTAAGATGAAGAGGCCTGCACCCCTTAGTAAGCCCATGAAAGCCTACTGTGAATGTCAGGGTTTGTCAATGAGGCAGATAAGATTCCAATTTGACAGGTAGCTAATCAAGGAAACAGACCCACGTGCACGGTTGGACATGGAGGAGGAAGCTACACTTGCCATGTCCCACCAGCAGGCAGGAGGTGCCCACTAAAAATAGAACCTGATGCTTTATATCAGACCACTTTCTTCCAGACCAAGAATACATCCTCAATTAGAAAACCACAATTTGGTTCCATCACATCCTGACTACTATAGTTTTTTCTATTCTTTCATTTTTCCTCTTCTCCATTCCTTATTGTACATAAAGTCCCAGGTGTATTTGCACAAGCATATTGCATGCTTTCCTTTTTCTTTTCCTCCTCCTTTTATTTTTCTTCTTTACTAAATGGCCAATGGTACCTTTTGATTGACATCAGATGGAGATGGAAGAGAGGAAAATACTGGTTCTTTGAAGATATCCCTGGGGCCAGCACTGTGGTGTAGTGGGTAAAGCCTCTGCCTGCAGCACCAGCATCCCATATGGGTGCCGGTTTGAGACCCGCTGCTCCACTTCCTGTCCAGCTCTCTGCTATGGCCTGGGAAAGCAGTAGAAGATGCTGGCGCCGAATAAATAAATCTAAAAAAAAAAAAGGGCCGGCGCCGTGGCTTCACAGGCGAATCCTCCGCCTTGCGGCGCCGGCACACCAGGTTCTAGTCCCAGTCGGGGCATCAGTTTCTACCCCGGTTGCCCCTCTTCCAGGCCAGCTCTCTGCTATGGCCAGGGAGTGCAGTGGAGGATGGCCCAAGTGCTTGGGCCCTGCACTGCATGGGAGATCAGGAGAAGCACGTGCCTCCTGCCTTCGGATCAGCACGATGCACCGGCCACAGCGGCCATTGGAGAGTGAACCAACGGCAAAGGAAGACCTTTCTCTCTCTCTCACTATCCACTCTGCCTGTCAAAAAAAGAGAGAGAGAGAGAGAGAGAGAAAAAGAAAAAAGAAAAAAGAAAAGAAAAGAAAAAAATATCCCTGGGGCCAGCGCTGTGACGTGGCAGGTAAAGCCGCTGCCTGCAGCACCAGCATCCTATATGGGTGCTGGTTCTGGTCCTGGCTGCTCCTCTCCCGGTCCAGCTCTCTGCTATGGCCTGGGAAAGCAGTAGAAGATGGCCCAAGTCCATGCACCCACATGGGAGACCCGGAGGAAGCTCCTGGCTCTTGGCTTTGAGTCACCACAGCTCTGGCCGATGCAGCCATCTGGGGAGTGAACCGGCAGATGGAAGACCTCTCTCTGTCTGCCTCCTGCCTCTGCCTTTGCCTCTCTGTAACTCTGCCTTTCAAATAAATAAATCTTTTAAAAAAAGAAAAATCGCCTTCTCCATCATCAGCATGTGCATTCAGCTCTGCTCTTTATATTCCAGTAAGTAATTTTTCTGTCATTGCTTTAAGAAATAAACAGCAACATACAAACCCTTGCATGCCTTGTTCAATTGGAGAATATCAATGTTTTTCATTGTCATTGTAAAACCAAGAACAATCTTATAATTTTTTGTGTGTAGCTGTTACATGCAAGACAATCTGTCTTTAAGTAGGGGTAAATTACTCTTTTTTAAACTGAAACTCTTTAAAAAAAAAAGATTTGGCCGGCGCCGTGGCTCAACAGGCTAATCCTCCACCTTGCGGCGCCGGCACACCGGGTTCTAGTCCCGGTCGGGGCACCGATCCTGTTCCTGTTGCCCCTCTTCCAGGCCAGCTCTCTGCTGTGGCCTGGGAGTGCAGTGGAGGATGGCCCAAGTGCTTGGGCCCTGCACCCCATGGGAGTCCATGATAAGCACCTGGCTCCTGCCATCGGATCAGCGCGGTGCGCCGGCAGCAGCGCACCTACCGCGGTGGCCAATGGAGGGTGAACCAACGGCAAAAAGGAAGACCTTTCTCTCTCTCTCTCTCTCTCTCTCTCTCTCACTGTCCACTCTGCCTGTCAAAAAAAAAAAAAAAGATTTATTTATTTATTTGAAAGGTAGAGTTACAGAAAGGCAGAGGCAGAGAACAAGAGAGAGAGAAAGAGAGAGAGAGGTCTTCCATCCAATGGTTCACTCCCCAGATAGCCGCATCAGCTAGAGCTGTGGTGATCCAAAGCCAGGAGCCAGGAGCTTCTTCTCAGTCTCCCATGTGGTTTCAGGGGCTCAAGGACTTGGGATCATCCTCTACTGTTTTCCTAGGCCATAACAGAGAGCTGGATCAGAAATGGAGCAGCCAGGACTCCAACAGGCACCCATATGGGATGCCGGCACTGCAGGCAGTGTTTATCTGCTATGCCACAGCACTGGCCTCTCTTCAGTGTTTTTAGAGTTGATTTTTATTTGAAAGATACAGCAACAGAGAGAGATAGATCTCCCATCTATTGGTGTACTCTCAAAACACCGACAACAGCCAGAGTTGGGCCCTGCCAAAGCCAGAAGCTTAGAACTCCACTTAGGTCTTGCACATGGGTGGCAGGGATTCAACCACTTGAGCCATCACTTGCTGTCTCCCAGGATCACATTAGCAGGAATGGAAGCAGGGTAGTCAGGTCCCAAACTAGAGGCTCTGATAAGAAATTCAGGGTTCCCAAGCAGTGGCTTACCTGCACCACACCTGTCTTAGTTCCTCAGTTTTTGTGTCCTGTATTTTGAAGTTCTGTTAATAGGTACACAAACACTTAGGATTGTTCTGTCCTCTTTATAAATGTGTCTGCTTATCATTATAAAATTATGTTCTTTGTGCCTGTTAACATTTTGTTTTGCCCTGAAGTACACTTTTTTTCCTGACGATCATACAGCCAGTAAAGGTTTATTTTTCACTGCTGACAGCATGGTATATCTTTTTCTATCCATTTACTGTTAATATATTTGTGTTTTTATAGTTAAAGTGCATTTTTTTGTGGGAAGCACATAATTGGTTCTTGTTTTTTAATTTAAATCTGACAATCTCTGAATTTAATTGGTTTCTTTAAATAGCTTGCATTTAATGTGAGATTTGCATGCTTAGATTTGAATTAATCATCTTGCTGTTTGTTTTCCATTTGTCCTATTCTGTGTTCCATTTCCTATTTATGCTTTTTTCCAATTATTTGAATATTTCTGTAAGTCTACTTTATGTTTCGTATTGGCTTACTATCTATAACTCTGTCATTTTTATGGGTGTCTTTAGAGCATGTGGTATGCACCTTTAGCTTTTCAGTCTAACTTCAAGTGATATTACACCACATTACGTAGTAGGCTTCTCTTTTCTTCCATCCTATATGCTGTTGTCATGCATTTTACCCTTTTCTATGTTATAAACTCCACAACCATTGTTATAATTTTTGGTTTAAATAGTCCATTTAAGGATATTTAAATAACAGGAAAAATAATCCTTCACTTCTACCCATGTGGCTAGCATTTCTGTACTTTTAGGTCCTTTGATAGATCCAGATTGCTATCCATTATTTTACTTGTACATTAATGATATACTTTAACATTTCTTATTGTGTTGTTCTGCTGGTGATTAATTCTTTCAGCTACTGAATGTCTGAAGATGTCTTTCTCTGATGTTCATTTTTGAAAGATAACTTAGCAAGTTTAGTTATAATTTCAGGTTGGCAGGTTTTTTTCCCCTTCAAGTATGTTGAAGATGGTGCACCATTGTCTTCTTGTTTGCACTGTGTCCTGTGAGAAATACGCTGTCATCTTTATGTCTCTGTATGTAACATATCATTTTCTTCTGCATGCTTTCAAGATTTTATCATGGGTTTTGAACAATTTGATAATAGAATGTTTTTATGAAGTTTTCTTTTTCTTGTGCTTATTCCATTGAGCTTATTGGATCTGTGGGTTTACTGTTTTCATCAAGTTTGACAATGTTAAAATTTATTTTCTAATATCCCTCTCTCTCCTTGCCTTAGAAACTCATTACCCATATATTAGGCTTCTTGATGGAATGCCATTGCTCACTCCTGCTCTTCTCATTACATGTTATTCCTTTTCATTCTCTCTAGGTTTTTTTTTTTTTTTTTTTTTTTTTTTTGACAGGCAGAGTGGACAGTGAGAGAGAGACAGAGAGAAAGGTCTTCCTTTTGCTGTTGGTTCACCCTCCAATGGCCGCTGTGGCCGGCGCACCACGCTGATCCGAAGCCAGGAGCCAGGTGCTTTTCCTGGTCTCCCATGGGGTGCAGAGCCCAAGCACTTGGGCCATCCTCCACTGCACTCCCGGGCCATAGCAGAGAGCTGGCCTGGAAGAGGGACAGAATCTGGTGCCCCAACCGGGACTAGAACCTGGTGTGCCGGCGCCGCAAGGCAGAGGATTAGCCTGTTGAGCCATGGCACCGGCCTGTAGGGTTTTTTTTTTTTTTTTAATAGTTTTCATTGTTTTGCCTCCAAGTTCATTACTGATCTTTTCTTCCATAATGTCTTGTGTGCTGTTAGTTGAAGTGTGTATTTTCATACAGACACTGCAGTTTTTATCTCTAGAAGCTTTTTTTTAAAGATTAATTTTATTTCAAAGAAAGAGTGAGAAAGAGAGAGAATCCACCTTCTATTTGCGAGTTCATTCCCCAATAGGCCACAACAAGCTGGGGCTAGGCCAACCTAAAGACAGGAGCCTGAAATTCTACCAGGGTCTCCCTCATGGGTGGCAGGGACCCAAGTATTCAGGCCATCTTCCGCTGCTTCCCAGGCACATTAGCATAGAGCTGGATTGGAAGTGGAGTAGTAGGACTTGAGCTAGCGTTTATATGGGATACCAGCAGAATAGGCAGTGGCTTAACCCACTGCACCACAACACTGACCCCCAGAATTTTTATCCTAGTCTCTTTATTATATCTTCCTATCTTTATTTGGTATGCATATGGAATGCAGGTATAATAACCATTGAAATGTGATTCCCTGATAATTTTTTTAAATTTATTTTGACACGTAGAGATATAGATAGTGAGAGAGAGATACAGAGAGAAAGGTCTTCCTTCTGTTGGTTCACTCCCCTAATGGCTGCCATGGCCGGCACTGCGCCGATCTGAAGCCAGGAGCCAGGTGCTTCTTCCTGGTCTCCCACGCAGGTGCAGGGGCCCAAGCACTTGGGCCATCCTCCACTGCCTTCCCAGGCCACAGCAGAGAACTGGAGTGGAAGAGGAGCAACTGGGACTAGAACTCTGTGCCCATATGGGATGCCACTGCCGCAGGCGGAGGATTAACCAAGTGAGCCACGGTGCCTGCCTGATTCCCTGATAATTTTAACAACTGTGTCAATTCTGGGTTGGTTTCAATTGGTTGATTATTTCTCATTTATGGGTCATGTTTTCCCATTTCTTTACATGCCTAATAATCTTTGTTTGAGTACTAGATATTGTAAATTTTATACTGTTGAGTACTGCATGTCTTTATATTCCTATGAATATTTTTTTCTTCTGGGATGCAATTAAAACTTCTTGGCAACAGCCTGATCCATTTGAGTCATGCTTTCATGATTTGTTAGGCTAATTATTCACCACTACAGACGAAAGACATTCCTGAATACCCTACCCAACACTGCATGAGTTCCAGTCTGACTGGTGGGAACCGGCAGGGTGCTTAGCCTATGCGTGCACTGGACATAGTACCAACCATCCCCACTTGTTCTTTCCTTGTCCTTGGGTACTTTCTGCACAGGATGTACTTGCCCCTGTGCTAATGAATACTTGACCGGGAGCCCTCTAGGGACATCTTGCGGTTTTTTTCTCTGCAGTTATTTCTCTCTTTGGTGCTGTGTCATGTGAACATTCGCTCCATAGGTCTCCCCAAACTCTCACCTCCTTCCTTTCAGTGTCAGGGGTTCTCAGGCTCCCCCTCAGCGCCCCAGCCTCTGCCGTTACCTTGGCAACTCCCCAAAGGCAGTACGCTGGAGCAACTGTCACCTTCACTTCATTTGGTTCCTGCCTCTCAGCAATCATTATCTTTTGTTGCTTCTGCTTTGTCGTAAAAAAAATCATTGTTTTATGTGTGTTTAAATCATTTTTTAAAATTCCTGGAGTTGTATGAGGCAAGAGGGTAAATTGTATTCCTACTACCCCATCTTGGCAAAAAGTAAATGTTCCCCATGGTAAAAATTAGGCTTCCTGATTTCTAAAAATTGAGAAATTCTTTTTTTTTTTTGACAGGCAGAGTGGACAGTGAGAGAGAGAGAGAGACAGAGAGAAAGGTCTTCCTTTGCCGTTGGTTCACCCTCTAATGGCCGCCGCGGTAGCGCGCTGCGGCCGGCGCACCGCGCTGTTCCGATGGCAGGAGCCAGGTGCTTCTGGTCTCCCATGGAGTGCAGAGCCCAAGGACTCTCTCTCTCTGCCTCTCCCTCTGTGTAACTCTTTCAAATAAATAAATAAATCTTTAAAAAAATTATTTATGGGGCTGATGTTGTAGTATAGTACGTTCAGCCTTTTCCTGTGGTGCTGGTATCCCATATGGGTGCCGGTTAGTCTCAGCTACTCCATTTTGAATCCAGCTCCCTCCTAATGGCCTGGGAAACCAGCAGAGAATGATGCAAGTACGTGGGCCTCTGCACCCATGTGGGAGACCCGGAAGAAGCTCCTGGCTCCTGGCTTTGGATTACTCCAGCTCTGGCCGTTGTGGCCATTTGGGGAGTGAACTAGTGAATGGAAGCCCACTCTTTCTGTTTCTGCCTCTCTGTAACTCTACCTTTCAAATAAATAAATCTTTAAAAACGTTATATTTCTACACAATTATGAACACATAAAATATGAAAATAATACTGGTTACATTTTAAAATACTTAGGTTTTTATCTAAGGTGTAAATTTGTACAGGATCTGTATGTTCAAAAAAAGAAAAGATTAAAGAAATCAAAGAGCAAAGCAATGGAGAGACATATCATGTTCATGAATTGGAGGATTCAATACAGCAAAGATGTTAATCCTTCCAGGATTGATTTTAACAAGTAAGAATTTTAAGTGTAGACAAGTTTATCCTAAAATTTATATAGGAGTGGGGGTTTACTTTTTGCCTAGCGGTTTAACCGCCACTTGGGATGCCCACATTCCCTATCAGAGTGCCTGGGGTAGAGTCCCAGCTCAGCTCCTAATTTCAGCTTTCTGTAATGCACACCCAGGTGTTGGTCCAAGTGACTGGGTACCTCCCATCCACATGGAAGAGACAGATTGAATTTGGCTTCTGCCTGGCCCAGTCCTGCCCTAGCTGTTTGTGGGCACTTACTGAGTAAATCAGTAGCTGGAAGATTTACCTATATCTCCCACACTACTTTCCTGCCTTTAAAATAAATAAAATATGTATGGAAAAGCAAATTAGAAATCTTGGAAGAAAACCTAGGAAGTGCAAGGAATAATTCTACTCAATTTTAAGACATTTATAGAACTACAGTAACCAAAAATGTAGTATGGACAAATGGATAAAAACAATGACCAGGGCCGGTGCTGTGGTGTAGTGGGTGAGCCACCACCTGCACCATCCCATATTGGCGCCAGTTCTAGTCCTGGCTGCTCCACTTCTGATCCAGCTCTCTGCTATGGCCTGGGAAAGCAACAGAGGATGGCCCAAGTCCTTGGGCCCCTGCACCCATGTGGGAGACATGGAAGAAGCTCCTGGCTTCGGATTGGCGCAGCTCCACCCAATGCGGCCATCTAGGGAGCAAACCAGCGGATGGAAGATTCTCTGTCTCTCCCTCTCCTTCTCTGTGTAACTCTTTGAAGTAAATAAATAAATCTTTTTTTTTCATTGTGAGGTAGAGAGATAGAAACAGAGAGGAGAGGAGAGCTCCCATCACATGCCTGTGATGGCAAGGGTAAAGCCGAGAGCCAGGAACTCAGTTCAGTTTTCCTACATGGGTATCAGGAACCCAATTACTTGGCCTATGACTGTTGCCTTCAGCGGTCTATCATAGTAGAAAGTTGGGTCAGGAGCCATAGCCTGGAACTCAGGCACTCTGATATGGGACACGGGTGTCAACTCCTAGGCCAAGAACCTGCACACAAATTAAAATTTTCTATTGTTGGCCGGCACCATGGCTCAATAGGCTAATCCTCCGCCTTGTGGCGCTGGCACACCGGGTTCTAGTCCCGGTCGGGGCGCCGGATTCTGTCTCGGTTGCCCCTCTTCCAGTCCAGCTCTCTGCTGTGGCCAGGGAGTGCAGTGGAGGATGGCCCAAGTGCTTGGGCCCTGCACCTGCATGGGAGACCAGGGGAGGCACCTGGCTCCCGGCTTCTGATCAGCGCAGTGCGCTGGCTGCAGCGGCCATTGGAGGGTGAACCAACAGAAGGAAGATCTCTCTCTCTCTCTCTCTCACTGTCCACTCTGCCTGTCAAAAAAAAAAAAAAAAATTCTATTGTGGCATAGTGGGTTAAGGTGCCCACCTGTAATGCTGGCATCTCATATGGGTGCTGGTTCATGTCCCAGCTGCCCTGCTTCCGATCCAGCTCCTTGCTAATGTACCTGGGAAGGCAATGGAAGATGGTCCTGGTAACTGGGCCCCTGCACCCACAGGGGAGACCCGGATGAAACTCTTGGCTTCAGCCTAGCCCAGCCCCAGCCTTTTATAGCCTTTTGGGGGACCAGACAATGGAAGCTCTCTTTCCATCTCTTCCACTCTCTGTAATGCTGCCTTTCAAATGAGTAAATACATCTTAAAAAAGAAACAAAATATTTCAACTGCATGGAAATTAGACATGAATCACCAATGGATGATGTAAGGCATTAAAAAAGAAACACAAAAATTTCTTTAGGCAAATGAAAATGAAAACAAAGTATATCAAAACCTGTGGGATTTAGCAAAAGCAGTTTTAAGAGGAAAGTTTATTAGCAATAGGTTTAAAGCAATAGCATTAAAAAAGAAAAAAAGATTGGTGGGGCCAGTGCTGTGGTGTGCTAGGGTAAGCCTCCACTTTGGCAATAGCATCCCATATGGGCACTGGTTCAAATCCCAGTGACCCACTTCCAATCCAGCTCTCTGCTGTGGCCTGGGAAAGCAGTGGAAGATGGCCCAAGTGTTTGGGCCCGTGCACTTATGTGGGAGACCAGGAAGAAGCTCCTAGCTCCTGGCTTCAGATGGGGCCAGCTCCAGCTGTTATGGCCATTTGGGGAGTGAATTAGCAAATGGAAGACCTCTCTCCCTGTCTCTCCTCTCTGTAACTCTGCCTCTCAAATTAATAAATCTTTAGAAAAATTGCAAATACACAATCTAATGATGCATATTAAGAACTCAGAAAACCTAGAATAAACCAAACCCAAAATTAGCAGGTGCCCAGGAACCATAAGAATCAAGCAGAAATCAATGAAATTGAACCAAAAAATACAAAAATTCAGCACAACAAAAAGCTGGGTTTTTTTTTTTTTGAGAAGGTTAAGTGGAGAAACCTTTAGCCAGCCTAAGAATGGAAAAAGTGAGAAAAAAAAGTAAATAAAATGAGATGAATAAGAAGGCATTACATGGCCGGCGCCATGGCTCAACAGGCTAATCCTCCGCCTTGCAGCACCGGCACACCAGGTTCTAGTCCCGGTTGGGGTGCCGGATTCTACCCCGGTTGCCCCTCTTCCAGGCCAGCTCTCTGCTATGGCCCGGGAAGGCAGTGGAGGATGGCCCAGGTCCTTGGGCCCTGCACCCCATGGGAGACCAGGAGAAGCACCTGGCTCCAAGCTTCGGATCAGCGCGATGAGCCGGCCGCAGCGGCCATTGGAGAGTAAACCAACTGCAAAAAGGAAGACCTTTCTCTGTCTCTCACTATCCACTCTGTCCAAAAAAAAAAAAAAAAAAATTACATGACTTTGAAAAGCCCTTGTCTCAACTGTTGAGGATCATTTTTTTTTTTTTCATACAATTTGAACTCTTAGTATAGAATAATCTGTGTATAAAGTTAATTGAAAATAGATACTAGGAAAAAATAAGACTGGGAATAGGAGAGGGAGGAGGAAGAGGGGTGGGAGTGTGTGTGTTGGGTATGGTAGGAAGAATCACTATGTTCTTAAAGTTATATTTATGAAATGCATGATTTGTATACCTTAAATAAAAGGTTTCTAGGGGGAGGGGGACAATACAACCAATAACACAAAAATACAAAGGATCATAAGAAATTACAGCCTTACCACAAAAACTGACAATACAATGACAATACAATGGCCAGAGTTGTGGCACACTGGGTTAAGCTGCCACTTATGATGCCAGAATCCTATATAGGAGTGGTAGTTCAAGTCCCAGCTGCTCCACTTCTGTTCTAGCTCCCTCTAATGGACCTGGGGAAGTATCAGATGATGGTCCAAGTGCTTGGGCTCTTGTCATTACTCATGTGGGAAACCTAAATGGGTTTCCAGGCTCCTGGTTTTGGCCTGGTCCATCCCTGGCCCTTGCAGCCAACTGGGGAGTGAATCAGCAGATGAAAGCTCGCTCTCTCCCTCTGTCATTGTGCCTTTCAAGTAAATAAATCTTTTGTAAAAACCTGCCACACAGATCAACAGAACAGAGCCAAGAAATTAATCCATATACATACAACCAAATGATTTTTGTCAAAGGTGCCAAGAACACACATTGGAGAAAATATAATATAGTCTTTTCAATAAATGGTGCTAGCAAAACTAGACACACATACATAGAATGAAATTACATCCATACCTCTTACTATATGCAAAAGTCAACTTAAGATGGATCAGAGACCTAAACCTAAGACTTGAAACTATGAAATTGCTAGATAAAAATAAAAAGGAAACATTTCAAGACATCAGTATAACCAATTTCTTGGATAAAACCCCCAAATTACAAGCAAGCAAAGCAAAACTTAACAGGATAATGCTCACCTCAGCTCTTGCAAAGGAAAACCAAGAGTGAAGAAAGAAGACATTTCTGAGAATGGAAGCGTATGTGCAAGATCAACATACATGGGCTGGTGCTGTGGCATAGTAGGCGAAGCCTCTGCCTGTGGTGCCAGCATCCCATAAGGGCACCAGTTTGTGTCCTGGCTGCACATCTTCTGATCCAGCTTTCTACCTGTGGCCTGGGAAAGCAGTGGAAGATGGCCCAAGTGCTTGGGCTCCTGCACTCTCATGGGGGACCCAGAGGAGGCTCCTGGCTCCTGACTTTGGATCAGGCCAGCTCCAACTGTTGTGGCCATTTGGGGAGTGGACCAGCAGATGGAAGACCTTTCTGCCTGTAGCTCTACCTCTCAAATAAGTTTTAACACCCCCCCCCCAAAAAAAAAAGCCTTAAAAAACTCATCAACAACAAAAAACCAACCTGTGAACAAATGGACAAAAAACCAAATAGATGGTTCTCAAAGGAAATAAAAATGGCCAACAAGTATGTCAAAAAATTGCTCAGTATACGAGCCGACAGGGAAATGCAAATGAAAACCGCAAGATCTCACCTCCCCCCTGTCAGAATGGTTATTACCAAAACCAAAACTGAAAGCCCCAATGTGAAGCTTTCTTTTAAAAACTAGAAATGGACTTGCCATATGATCCAGCAATCCCAGTACTAACTATATACCCAAAAGACATGAACTCACTGTATCAGAGATACCTGCTCCACCATGCTTATTGCAGCCAAAATATGGCATCAACGAAGGTGTTAGTCATCAGATGAATGGATAAACAAAATGTGGTAAACACACACTGGAATCCTACACAGCCATAGAAATAGAATGAAATTTGTCATCTGCAGTAACATGAACGGAACCAAAGAACACAATGTTGAGTAAAATAAACCAGACGCAAAAACAAACAAACAAACCTCCACGTCTCCCTTATAATGTAGGCGCTATAAAAAACAAATGAAGGGGCCAGCACTATGGCGTACCAGGTTAAAGCCATGGCCTGAAGTGCAGGCATCCCATATGGATGCTGGTTCTAGTCCCAGCTGCTCCTCTTCCGATCCAGCTCTCTGCTATGGCCTGGGAAAGCAGAAGATGGTCCAAGTCCTTGGGCCCCTGCACCCCACATGGGAGACCCGGAAGAAGCTCCTGGCTTCGGATCAGTGCAGCTCCAGCCGTTGTGGCCATTTGGGAGTGAACCAGATGGAAGACTTCTAACTCTCCTCTCTCTGTGTAACTCTTTCAAATAAATGAATAAATCTTAAAAAAAAAAAAAAGTACATATATATACATATATATATATATACAAAAACAGGAGAAGCTAGGTGTGATTCATTGTGACAAATATACTAATAGGAGATGTTAATATCAAAGTGGGGTGAAGAGCAAGTGGAAAGTATTATTACCTCACAATTTCTTGCCATTTGTAAATTTAAAACTAAAGATGTTTAAATAAATCTGGAAAAAAAAAAAAAGAGAAAAGAACAGAGAGGTAAACAATGCGAGGTGACACTCCACTCCCTTCATTTTTGGTTTTACATCCAGCAGAAATACTTACACATGCTCAATAAGAGACACCTGTAGGATGTTCATAGCAGTTTTATTCATAATAGCCAAAATTAGAAACAGCTCATATGCCTATTAACAGAATGAAAAACTTGTAGTATATGTTTACAATGCAATACTATATACAACAGCATGAAGCAACTACAACATGCAACAACATAGGTGAACTGTATAGCTATATTACTGAGCCAAAGAAGCCAGACACAGAAGACTACATAATATATTATTCCGTTTATTTGAAGTTCAGAGACAGGCAAAACAGATCTGTGGTGTTAGGATCACAGACATCCTTGCAGTAGTGGTACAGTAATCGGAAGAGAGCATGCTTGGTGTTTCTGGAGTGCTGCTGCCGCTCCACTTCTTGACTTCTTGCTGGCTTTTTATGTGTTCAGTGTGGGAAAACTAACAGCCGTACACATGATCTGTGCGCTTTATGTAAATTATTTGTCAGTAAAATTTACTGCAAAGCAAGCAAACAGAATGAGATAGCACTACATAACCATTAAAAAGCTTAAAATCAAAACGACTGACAATACCAAGTACTGACAATACAACATTAGGGAGCAACTGAAATGTTCATTTACAGTTGGTGAGAATGTATGGTTTGGCAATGTCTACTAGAGCTGAATATACATGTACTGAAGACCCCGCAACTGCACCCCAATCATATACTCCACAGAAATGGACACAAATGCCTTCTCACCAGACACAACAAGAATGCTCACAGCAGCATTATCCAAACTGAAAACATCCAAATGTCCTTCAACGCTGCCAGAGCCTGGAAAGGCCCCTTATAGCTCAGAACTGCGGGCAAGTGAACTTCCTTGGGGTATACCTCAATCAACTGTGAACAGGAGCCAGTTTATCAATAGTCTAGCCTCTCATCCATTGGACAACTCGGAGGCTAGTGTACCCAACTTCAGTGACATCCTATTACTGGCTTCTCCCTAACTTTTCTCCTTGCCTTCCCCAGAACTGCCTCTTGGAATCATTCCTCAAGTAACATCTGCATCCAAGTTTTTCTCTCCAGCTCTGTTCCTAGGGGTAGAATGAAATTCTATTCCATTTATATACAGCTCAAAAACTGTCAAAAGCCTATCTATGTTGACACAAGTCAGAAGAGTGTAACCCTGAATGATCACGGGATGTGATCACAGAAGGCGCTGTTAATGTTCCATTTCTGATCAGAAGTGTTTAAACGGCTATGCCTACTTCGTAAATCATTATTATCTGTGTGTCCATTTTAAAGTAACTGTCTATTTTAATTTTAAAACTTACAAAATGCAGGTGTTCAGGGTAGAAGAGCTGCCTACAAAGGGAAGACTGGGCATTATGAGGGAAGTTGGACTTAAAGGAATAGAAAGGTTAACTGCCATGACAGGTACAAAGCATTCCAACACTCCTTTGGGTGAATGAAGTAACTCTTCAGCCTTGTTTTCCAAGAATGCCTGGCTCAAGACTAATTCTCCACTTTCCCCTTTCCCTCACTCATTCAATATAATTTCAAACACTGTGCCAAGCACTATGTATTAACATTAACAGATGAGGCCTCTGCTCAGTTCTTTTGCAAGAAAAACAACTTAAAATCATACACATTGAAGAGCATGACTGCAACTAGGGGTGCTGAGAGTCCTAGTTCTTACAGCCAATTGGCCTAGATAAGAAAAGAAAGATTAAACCTAATCTATTGAAATTAAATCTTTTAAAGTAGGTTTTCTAGACAAAGTGACTTGGAGAACTACAATCTGAAGGATGAAATAAAAGCTAACTGGGGAACCAAATGGGCAAAGGTAGCAGGGAGGTTGAAAGGTGGACAAGTTTAATGTGACTGGAACACTGAATGTTAGGAGCGCCATGAGAGAGACTAGACAGTGTCCTGTAGACTAGGCTAAGAAATTTCATTATCCTCAGGGCAAGTAAAGCCAGAATGTATTGAACCAAGAAGTGCCATGATTACATGTTTTGAAAATATCAATATAGCACTTGTATGATTGGAAAGGGACCAAAGAGCATGTGGGTAGACAGGAGGCTACTACAAGAAGCCAAGAAAGGTGATGACAGCCTGGACTGAATCCTGGGAACCAAGCTGGAGATTAGGTGGCACTGTAATGGCAACCATAAAACAAGTGTTATTTCACAACACAGCAGATACAATCATACATTTATAGAAGCTACATAACAGTATGTACTACAGCTTTCTCTTCTTGGGAAGGGGGGAAAGAGATGTGACCATGTGCATGTAAAATTATGCCTAGGATTATCCTGAAGTTACTAAGTACAACTTGGGGGGGGGGGAGTTGAAAATTGTCATAAAGTTACAAAAATGGAACACAATTCTGATACTTTCCATCAGTGAAATAATAATACCCAAAAGGCACAGAAAAGCAAGGGAAAAGAAAACGTTGTCTACAGAGCAGGCACTATCATCCGCGTGGAAAAGGTTCCACCTAGACTACCAGACACGCCAAAGCTACGATGAGGCTTCCCAAGACGTGCATAGACTTCAGACTCCTCACCCAAGAGATTCTGAGGGGATCTATTTTGAAGGAAAGATATCCTTACACTCAGTAGAGGACAAGGCAGTGCCACTAACCTGCCTGATCCACAAGCTATGGAGCATCAGGGCCAGTACAATCCTGGAAAGATTGCATTTCTAGGTGGAAAGTGGATACTAAGGCTGTGTCCAGAGGTAGTCAGACTAACAGTGAGTCGCTGGATTTCCCCTAAAACGTTAGATTTACCAAGGGCTGCTCCTAGCACACATGGCCAAAAGCTAGGCCACTCCAAGAAGGTAAAACGTCAGCCCAGGATGGGAAACCTCACGATTGAGCAGACCACCTCAGTATTTTGTTAATCAGACAACTTTATGACAGCTACACTCCAGTGTGTCTGCAACCCTGTAATAATTTAGCTAGTGCTAAGGAAGTAGCTTTTCTGGAGGGAGTAGCTTTACAATTATGGAAAAAGGGCAAGTCTGACTGGCTGGAGAAACCAACAATTCCTATCAGGAACCTTGTAGTGGTGCAGTTCTAGATAAGACTGGATTGCTGAATGGCTCTGCCTGGTTATTCAGACTACACTGACCCCACTAATCATCATGTAATTGGGAAATTCCTCCAACACAGCCAAGTAGGGCTTTGAAGTACCCTTGAGAAGGATACACGCTGTAAACAGGTGTAGTTTGGGACCAATCTTCTATTTTCCAGAGCAGGGGAAAGACTTATACCCAAAATTCACATCATAAATTCATTAGGGCAAGTTATCTATGTGAATGAACCACTTTCACATGAGTAGGTCCCTTTGGAAGTCTTTTTAGTGTTGCAATTACCCTGACATGTGCTCATAATGGAGGAGGCCAAAAACAGGGCAGAAATTGCATATGCTAACTTGATACTGACAGTGATTTCTGCAAGGAAAGCATTTTTAGTGAGTTTATACCATTGAGCTGGAAAAAATGGTTTAAAATAAATGGTGTTCTGATGCTCCAGAGATGCTAAGATGGGCAGGAGAGGTAGTACTCTCTGGATTCCTACCCTGGAGTCCAAGCAAGTTACATGGAATGGCAGAAATTTCTGCTTAGTCAGGAATTTTCTAGTTAATAAACTTTTGCAACTATTGGGTCTCTGAATCATTCTGGTACTTTAGTGATACAATGGAGAGAAAAATGGTGCAGTTATTTATTCTCAAAAGATTTTCTGGGTTCCCAGAGTCTGTTACCTGTAGTGTATTAAAATAGTCGTCATTCCTGGGACTCAGGACTTCAAAGTTATTTCCTCTTCTATTGTTCAAAGTCCATGGATGGCAGATCAAAGATTGGAATTTTGACTCTCCTACCTCTCTGGAACCCTTTGAAACTGTTCCTTCCATTTGTGCCTAATAGGGCTATTTTGAGAAGCTGGCACATTAAGATATTTGCCTAGCACCATGCTGGAAATAAATTAAACATTCTGTAAATGACAAGATTCCTATTTTAAAGTAGTTAGTTCTTAAAGAGCCTGAAATTTTGGGCAACACAGACTATGTCTGCAACAGGCTACATGCCTTCATAACAGGGAAATCTTCAACATTAAGGTCTAGAGACTAGAAAACAGTAATGAATTTGGAAAATGAGACATTTAGAAATCTCATTAGTTACTATTACCAGGACTTGTTTAGAAACTTCTCAGTGCTCTGTTACCGTGCTATCCAACAGCCAGCCATGTGACACTTAAAGCCCAGTTCCAAAGGAATACTAGACACATTTCAAGGCTCAAATGCTAGATGTTAAGATATTGTGAAAGTTTCCCTGGCAGTTTTTTGGGCTTTTACATGGTTTGCTGCAACCTCAGAAAACCATGACTTCATTGTTTTCTTCCCTTGAGCCCTGCTTTCCTCTCACCTTCTAATCCTACTCAGATCTCTCTGTGGGTCCCTTCACACTCTGCAGGTACACACTCACTCTTTAAGCTGTTACTTGCAATTGCACTTAATGCCCAACTTAGGCATGGACAGGCCTCTTCTTACAAGCACATTAGCCAATCACCCAGGCATCTGCTCATGAAGCCCTGTTATTTCCTATTTTTCAAACCCTTCACTTTCCACTCTTTATCAAACGGCAATTTTTGCATCTTTGTGAAGTGGTAACCTACCTTAGCAGCAAATTGAAATCCCAGCCAACTTTTAAAATACTGATGAATCCCAAAGCACAAAAGTACACATCTGGATTATCAAGACTATTAAAGTTTCTTAGGTAATTTTAGTGCACATTCAAGTTTGAGAACCACTCAATTACACAATTTGATAGTACTCTAAATATCCTACTTACAAATCCGTGAAAAACTTGTAGGAGTTATTTTAGTGTAAGCAAAATTTTGTGTCAGGTAAAGTTTCCCTCTACATCTTTTATTCCTCTGCACCACTTAAGAAAATGACACGTCAGGGCCGGCTCTGCTGCAGAGCAGGTTAATGCCCTGGCCTGAAGCACCAGCATCCCATATAGACACTGGTGGAGACCTGGCTGCTCCACTTCCCATCCAGCTCTCTGTTATGGCCTGGGAACGCAGTACAACATGGCCCAAGTCCTTAGGCCCCTGCACCTGCATGGGAGACCCGGAAGCAGCTCCTGGCTCCTGACTTCGGATCGGCGCAGCTCCAGCTGTTGAGGCCAACTGGGGAGTGAACCATTAGATGGAAGACCTCTCTGTCTGCCTGCCTCTCTGTGTAACTCTGACTTTCAAATAAATGAATAAATCTCCAAAAAAGAAAAAAGAAAATGACATGCTTAGGACTGAAAGTAAACACAGCAAACCTTATCACCGTCCTTCTTGGGCTTCAATTTCCCATTAACAGCTCTGGTTTTGGCATCTGCCTACCACATTACATCATACTCCCACTCTTGCAGTTCTAATTTAAAGTCAACCACTTTATACAGGCCTTGTTTTTGTTTTTTTTTTTTTTTTCCATATTTTTTCACAAACCTTTTAAAAATTTGAATAAAGTCACCACTATGGTTTTCAAGGCCTTATTTCCATGGGATTAATGAAAAATCAACATTCCAGACTTTCTAACACCCTTCTCCATAAATGTTTGGAAAACTTGAATGCTGGTCGACTATCCCTCTACATCAATCTCCTCTGCAATGTAAACAGCTCCTGTTTCTCTGAGGTAATTCACTCAACTAGTCACTCATTTCTGTCCTATTGCTTATTGTCAACTTTTCATCAAGTACCGAGTTATCAGATTTTTCTCACACCTCAAGTGAAATTTTCTTTATGAAATTATCTACTCCATCCTCACTAACTCTAGCTTATTCCCCTCCAATTTATACAAAACTTTGTTTCTATTTGTATTATGTTCAAACAATGATTTAAAACACAGTTGACTGGTACTGATCTCTTAGAATCTTTGCTGGTCTCAGACATGAGGTTAACATTTGAAATGAAATTTGGCAGAAGCCATCTTTTTCAGCAATTTCATATCTGACATTTGTATCAACCTGACGGCACTGTTCCACTAGTGAGGCAGCAAAAAGACAAAGCCACTGGGTTCCACTCCCAATTAGCAAAATTATGTACCATCTTTCCAAAATATTACTTTTAAAAATCATCCCCTTGTTTCTCCTGCTTTTCGAACCCTGTTGGAAAACTGTATTTCCGTAAGCATCCAGACTACCTTCTTACATTTTATTGCATGCTGGTAAGCTTTCATTCTGATTTTCACACTATATTGAAATAAATCAATCTTGTTTTAAATCTTGCCCCCAGAATTTAAAACAAGATTTTGGGCCCCCTTAATCTTCAAACAAGGAACCTATGATTTCCTCTAAACAATTATTAGCTGGTACTACCTGCAACTGATTTTACCATATAGTCTTTCAGTCATGTTTGCTTAGCTTTAGGCAAGAAATCTGAAAGCCTAAATACTAATGAGTATACCTACGATTTAGAATACCATTTGCTTAGTTACATGAGGCAATTCAATTTACAGTAGGATGAGTGTGTACAGACAGCTTTGTCTATCAATAGTTAACTCAACATGTCTATCTGAAAAGTGACATCATGTGCTCTGGCTATCAAAAAGTGTTTTCCAGTTTGTTCTCTCCTATGAAATTTTCCTATGAGACCACGACCACTAATATAACAAAATACCCAGAATACCAGAAATATATGCTAAATACATCACCCAGTGAAGGAAAAAGTGGATGCTTTCAATTTTGGACTAATTTGTCTAGTATCATGCAAATACTGCTGGCTAATACCATAGTGTTAAATGGAATTTATCAGTATCTTAGGCCCTTCACACTTTTTAAGGTATCTGGTTTATTTTTTAGTCACCGTTCACCAGCTGAAGGTTTGTGTAACATATGAGATCGTATCAGATCAGAAAAGAGTGGGTAGAACTATTTGATCAAACTGAAAAAAGCAAAGCTACTGTTACAATGTATATCAGGGCCCCCCAAGAGTAGCCCATAGTTCAGCCTCTTCCCTCTGTTTTTTCACCTGCTGTATAAAATGACCTAGGAGATCTTTAAATACAGTATGATTTTTGCCCAGAATTGGTAGAATGCTGTATGATACATAAAAGACTTTGGAGAATCCAAAGTTTGATTGCATAAACCTGCTAGGTTGAAACGAACAAGTGTAAAATAAAATCAACTGAGCCTTTGAAGACCAGGCAAACATCCCAAACCTCGCAGCTAATTCAATACATCTATCTTTAGAAGTTTGGGTTAAACAGGTACAATGACCCCAAACCACAATTAATCAAGTTGGGGGAAAAGGAGAAAGAATCCATATATATGGACAAAAGTTCACTTGAAGTAAAAATAGATGTAGAACCCTATGTTCTCAGTTACCTGGGAAGGCACAGACTACAGAAGACCAGGAAAGGATGAACCTTCCTATTTTCAGTAACACTGAGGCACAAACTCAGAATCCAGTAGGTTAACTGGGGTTTATACACAGAATTCTACCCCATGTCAAGGGTACTTAAATTCTTAATGCAACAACCACTTCAATGAAATTTGAGTAGTGTATGTTGGTATGCATAATGATCATGACTCCAAGAAAACTATATCTAGCACAGTTTAGGGGCTTGTGAAAGCTGCTGTAAAACAAAGAAATTAAACAATTATAAAATACAAAAAATAAAAAACCAGGGCTTTTTTTTCTCCAAATTCCTGGTTTAATAAGGACTTGTTTATTTTGAGAAAAAGGTCCCAACATCAGGCTGTTCACAAAAATAACCCACAGTATCAACTTTAGAAAACAAATATTAAGACTATTACACTACTTTTTTTCTAGAGGATGCATTTGACATGCCAACTCTCATTCACAAAAATACATTGTTACAGTTGTGTTGAACAGCCCCACACAGCACTCCTATGTGGGGTAGCACACACTTCTAACTCAAAGCCGCTGGCAGGTGCTACTCAACTAAATGAGATGGCTTTTGCAGTTAGGGAAGCAACTACTGAGCTCATGAATGGGAAGAACTGTACTCCCTGCATTAACAAGAGATTATTTTGGAGACAGCTGATAAAAACCATACATCCTTTTTATTGTTAAGTCATAAAGAGGTATCAAAATTAAAAGCAAAAATTACAGGGCAAGACTTAACAAAACTACTAGGAGCATCAAAGGAAGTGAAAATGGGACTAGGCGCAGGGCAATATGAATTAATGAACATGGGAAGGACAAGGATGGGGCGAACAGTGAGCATGTGCTGAAGATACTAGGGGAGAGGATCTGGTGAAAATTTTGATCTTAGACAAGCGCCTAGGTAAAGAAATAATGGGATAAGATTCCTAAACCCCACTATGTGCTTAAGAGTCATCCTCGCCATTGGCGCTGTCTCTGTCATCCTCTCCTTCCTCAGCCTCTTTTTCATCATCCTTGATCAACTCCAGCTGTGAGAAACAGACACAAATAGGATGGAGTTAGAGGCACTCCATGTGTCCCTGATCCCCCCTCCACCACCTCTTTCTTTCCTTTCCCATGGTTTTCACCTGGTCATCCCCCCGATCTTCATTATCATCATCATCCAGTAGGTCCCCCTCCTCAGCAGAGTCATCTGCACCCCCCTCAGACTCCATCTTCACATTAGTCTCATCTTTCTTCTGGGAGCTGCTGCTCTGCTCCTCTTCTGACTTATCATTCTTCATCTCTACTGGGGATGAGAAGGACAAGTCTGTCTAGGGGCAAGTAATGTCCACAGGATGTAGACAATCCCCACTAATGATCATAGAACTGCAGCACATGACTAAATCCTCCCACACGAATGCCATTCCCAATTCAAACTGAGCAAGTTCCATATTAAATTGCTTTATATCCCACTACTCCACAATACACTTCCAACTATCTTAATTAACTAACCCATTCTTACATCTAATAAGCAGAAACACCATTTACCTCCTTGTTTGCTCTGCTCCTTTTCAATTTTTTCCAGGCTTTCCAGCAGAGAATCCACTTTTTGTTTTATCTGGGACAACTCCTTCTTAATGGCCTGGAGGTCATCTCCTTTCACTGTAATACAAATTAAAACCCTAGATTAGAATCACACATACCACAAACTGCCAGTCACCAAATATATTCCTCTTAGACTACACTAGGAGCCAACAGAAAATCCTTGGCAAGAAATAGAGCCAATACTGATGGTCCAAAGTCATTGTAATTGAAACCTTTTGGAGGTGGAAACTGAAAACTAAATCTAATGAGGTAGATACTGTGGCAGCAGTATTTTACCACGTATTTTAAAGCACTTTCTGTAATGTTTTATAGAATTACATCTCTTCACATTACAAGAGGAATTCAATATAGAAAAGTAAAAACAAAATAAATCTTCACATGGAATACTAGTTAAGGTTAATATTAAGATTGCACATATTCATAAAAATAGGTGCTACAGCTTTGTAAAATCTAATGACTTTTCCCAATTACCAAGTTGTTACAGACTGAAGGTACTCTAGAGTTGACCCTTTACTCTCTTCTGTTATCTTTGATTGTACAGAGCTATGTGCACAAAAGCTAAACATACGACTAAATCTTCCCCCCAACACCATTTCAAAAACAAAAAGCATCAAAAATTAAAACACATACACTTTCCAGACTTGGAAGAAGATCCTCGTTGTCCACTCTTAGAATTGAAACTTTTTCCCCTTCTTGAGGTGTTTCCTGATACACGCTGGCGTTTAGAGGGCACTACAGCCCGAGCAATAGGAGGAGGAGGAGGAACACGTGCTGGGTAGCTGTACATCCTATTGAATAAAAGGAAACAAGCAAAATTCAACACCGCCCTTATAAAATAACAGATCTGTTGTTGTTTTCATTTATTAATTTCATTCAAAAGGCCATTGAAAACCTCTACTCTTTAACGAAATATCCTTAACACTACAGCAACTTCTCTTCAACAAAATACCACCTGGGAGGCCAGCGCTGTGGCATAGCAGCATCCCATATGGGCACCAGTTCAGGTTCCTGCTGTTCCTCTCTCTTTCAAATAAATAAATATTTAAAAAAAAAAAAAAAAGGAAAATACCACCTGGGCCAAATGTAGTGGTATAGCAAGTAATGCTGCTGCCTGAAATACCAGCCTAGTTGTTCCACTTAAGATCAAGATCCCTGCTGGTGGCTTGGGAAAAGCAGCAGTGCAGGGCCCAAGTGTTTGCAACCAGCAGGAGGTTCCGGACTCCAAGCTCTAGTCTGGCCCAACCTAGGCCATTATGGCCATCTGGACAGTGAACCTGCATCTCTCTGTCCCTCTCGCTGCAGCTCTTTCAATTAAATAAATAAATCTTATTTTTTTAAAAAACATACTACATATACAAACACCTACTCAACAAATATGCTTAGATGGCCCTTGGTACTATGGCAGTATTAACAAGGAATGTTATCTCTGCCTTACACTTTTCATATATATGTTACAATAAACAGTTCACATAAAGCCAAACACAGAGCTACTATTAGCCAAATCCCTGATCTTTTCAGCAAGAAAAACAAATTACTAGAAATACTAGGCTGAACTACAAAAAACTGCCAATGTCCAGCATATCTGATCTGTAGAATAACACAGCTATCTCAAATGGTTGAAATATTATAGCAGTGTGTTTTAGCTGGGCATAAACAGTGATATAAAGATACTACTTACTACTAACAATTTATGCAGTCCGGCTAATCCTCCGCCTTGCAACTGGGAGGAGCAACTGGGAGAGAATCCGGGGTGCTGGCGCTGCAGGCGGAGGATTAGCCAGGTGAGCCGTGGCGCCGGCTGACATTCTGAAATTTGGTAACTGTTTATAGACCGTGTCTCCTCTGTTGAGGAGCAGTTTTTTTTTTCCCCACACTATTTGTAGAACTCTTAGTGTAGGTTCTAGTCCCGGTCTGGGCTCCGGATTCTGTCCCGGTTGCCCTTCTTCCAGGCCAGCTCTCTGCTGTGGCCCGGGAAGGCAGTGGAGGATGGCCCAGGTCCTTGGGCCCTGCACCCGCATGGGAGACCAGGAGAAGCACCTGGCTCCTGCCATCGTATCAGCGTGGTGCGCTGGCCGCAGCGCGCCAGCCGCGGCGGCCATTGGAGGGTGAACCAATGGCAAAAGGAAGACCTTTCTCTCTCTCATTCACTGTCCACTCTGCCTGCCTTAAAAAAAAAAAAATTATGCAAAATTCCATTCAAAAGTCCACCAGTTAGGCTATATATATATATTTTAAGATTTACCTTATTTATTTGAAAGACAGAGTTAGAGAGAGAGAGAGAAAGGTCTTCCATCTGCTGGTTAACTCCCCAAATGGCTGCAACGGCCAGAGCTGTGCCAATCCGGAGCCAGGAGCTTTCTCATGTCTCTCACATGGGTGCAGGGGCCCAAGGACCCTGCCCATCTTCCACTGCCTTCACAGGCCACACTAGAAAGCTAGAGAGAAAGTGGAACAGCCAGGCCTAGAACCAGTGCCCATATGGGATGCCGGTGCTTCAGGGCAAGACTTTAACCCGCTACGCCTCGGCGCCGGCCCCTAGACTATTATCTTATTCACTATTCACTAGTGCCTAAATCCTCTGTCAAGCACATCTTTATCACAATATACAACTGCCTTTTACATCAGAATTTTTCATCCTTGAAGTTTTAAATCAATACTTCGTATTCCCATTCATGTCATCAAAGTGACAGCTTTACATCTTTTACATTTGTTTGGAAACACTCAAAAACACAAATTCTTTCATGGACATCAGTTCTAGAATGTCCCTAACATTCTATGTTTTTAAAAAAAGAGCTTATAGAACTTAGAAAAGCAAAACACACCACAGAAAAGTTTTTAAACAACTAATGTAACCAAGGCCCAGGTATTTCTGATGCTGCCATGAACATACTAGTGCAGCTGGTGCACTGCGCTGATCCGAAGGCAGGAGCCAGGTGCTTCTCCTGGTCTCCCATGGGGTGCAGGGCCCAAGCACTTGGGCCATCCTCCACTGCCTTCCCAGGCCACAGCAGAGAGCTGGCCTGGAAGAGGGGCAACCGGGACAGAATCCGGCGCCCCGACCGGGACTAGAACCCGCTGTGCCGGCGCCGCTACTTTTAAATTCATTTTCTCTCACTTTGACCATGAAACTGAGCTCATGCCCTAGAGTCTATTATGAGTAGAATGAAATATAATCTACCTCCCCAAACACACATATTCAATAGGCACCAGTCTTCAATATAATGAGCTAGCAGATCAACACTCTCTGCAGTTCACAGCACTGGACTATAAATCTTATTTCTCTATTTTTGGCCTTGGGAGGACTGAAGTTACATGAAACATACAGAACAGCAGTTTCAACTCATATATACAAAAAATTTTGACTTCTAAAATAATTTGCTTATCTCTGCTGTACTTTAAATTTCTCTGATGCAAATCCAAAGAGTAAAGCACAGAATTTAATACAGTTAGCCCTGAGTACTGCATCTGTGGATGCAACTGCAGACTGAAAATATTTGGAAGAAAAAACTGCATCTGTACTGAATAAGCACAGACTTTTTCTGGTCATTATTTCCTAAACAATATAATATTAACAACTATTTACAAAACATTATGCCAAATTAGTGAATACAAGAAATCTACAGAGATAATTTAAAGCATATGAGATGATATGCTTAGGTTATATGGAAATACATTTTATATGCTGGCACCTAAGAAAGTTTGTGGGAAAAGGAATTAAAAAGTATAGGGGCCAGCGCCGTGGCTCAATAGGCTAATCCTCTGCCTAGTGGCACCAGCACACCAGGTTCTAGTCCTGGTCGGGGCGCTGGATTCTGTCTCGGTTGCCCCTCTTCCAGGCCAGCTCTCTGCTATGGCCCAGGAAGGCAGTGGAGGATGGCCCAAGTCCTTGGGCCCTGCACCCGCATGGGAGACCAGGAGAAGCACCTGGCTCCTGGCTTCGGATCAGCGCGGTGTGCCAGCCGCGGCAGCCATTGGAGGGTGAACCAGCGGCAAAAAGGAAGACCTTTCTCTCTGTCTCTGTCTACTCTGCCTGTCAAAAAGAAAAAAAAAAAAAAAGTATAGGAACAGGCAACTGGTGGTTAAAACGGTATGTGGGACATCTGTGTCAAATAGCAAGAGAACACAGGTTTGAGTCTTGGATCTGCTAATTCTAGCTTCCTGCTAGAGGATGAGAGAGTAGCTGGATGCCTGCCACCCACGAGGAAAACTCTGGCTTTGGCCTGTTCCATCTGCGGCTGCTGTGGGCATTTCTTGGTCTTGAACTTGCAGAAAGACGATCTATCCCTCTTTAATGTAAATAAAAACTATTCTATTTTAAAGGTAGTTTTGATTTGGGTGCCAAAAAAAAAAAAAAAAAGAGCAAGCTTGGAGACAAGGATTAAGTTCTAGGCTCCTTGCCCGGCTTTGGTTGGGACTTTTGTGAACCAACAGCTGAAGATTCTAATTCTGCCTTTCAAATAAATCTTTTGGGGGGTGGGGGGGACATATAGTATTTAACAATTTTTTTTTACTCCCTCTAAGTTATATTTTACCAGTAGGGATATTATTAGGTAAGGAAAACAGATGCATTAAAAATTGCTATGTTAATATTCTATTTTTTTAAAGATTATTCTTAATCAAGGTTTACTTTGAAATGGAAAAGTATAAGAATGTCAAAATATCCTAGATAACTGTTTTTGTAACATAGCTGGCAGGAAAACCTTTCTGTCTCTCTCTCACTGTCCACTCTGCATGTCCAAAAAAAAAAAAAAAAAAAAAGAGCTAGGTGGGCGCCATGGCTCACTTGGCTAATCCTCCACCTGTGGTGCCAGCACCACAGGTTCTAGTCCTGGTTCCACCTCTTCCAGTCCAGCACTCTGCTGTGGCCCGGGAGGGCAGTGGAGGATGGCCCAAGTGCTTGGGTCCCTGCACCTGCAAGGGAGACTGGGAGGAAGTACCCGGCTCCTGGCTTTGGACTGGCTTAGCGCCGTCTATGGCAGCCATTAGGGGAGTGAAACAACCGAAGGGAGGACCTTTCTCTCTCTGTAACTTTGTCTCACTGTCTAACTCTGCCTGACCCCAAAAAAAAAAAAAAGAGAGAGAGAGAGAGATTTTATTATGTTTATTTTAAAATTAGAAGAGGCTATTTTAAATGTTATTTACACGTATTTCACTGCTAAAAACATGCTGCCTTATTGAGTCTGGAGGAAAGTAAATCACATACAACCGCAAATATTGTTTCTCTAAAACCCAAGGTAAACGGTACACTAGTATGCACATCTACATGTTGCAATCACTCTACGTGGTCCATTCAACACACTAAAGAATTCAACTTAATTTATGAAAAAGTAAGTTCGGTAACAGCTAACAAGCTAACCTTGTGGGTTTAATGAGTCTTGTATAAAGAACAATGATCTGGGTTGCTGTACAGTCCATACAGTTGTCTTACTACAAAGAATTAGAATCCATAGACCCTATATGCCAACCAGCATTCTGGCAGAGTTGAATCATTCCTGAAATGCTGGGATCCCATGAGTGCTGGTTCAGAGTCCCGGCTACTCCATTTCCAATCCAGCTCCCTGATAACACACCTGGGAAAGCAGCAAAAGATGGTCCAACTGCTTGGGACCCTGCACCCAAGTGGGAGACCTATTAAAACTTCTGGCTTAGGCTGGCCATTGTAGCCATTTGGGAAGTGAACCATCACATAGATGACCCACTTCTCTCTGTCCTCTCTGTAACTCTTGCTTTCAAATAAAATAGATCTTTAAATTAGAAAAAAGAATGTGTGGCCGGCGCCGCGGCTCACTAGGCTAATCCTCCGCCTTGCGGCACCGGCACACCGGGTTCTAGTCCCGGTCGGGGCACCGATCCTGTCCCGGTTGCCCCTCTTCCAGGCCAGCTCTCTGCTGTGGCCAGGGAGTGCAGTGGAGGATGGCCCAAGTGCTTGGGCCCTGCACCCCATGGGAGACCAGGATAAGCACCTGGCTCCTGCCATCGGATCAGCACGGTGCGCCGGCCGCAGCGCGCTACCGCGGCGGCCATTGGAGGGCGAACCAACGGCAAAAGGAAGACCTTTCTCTCTGTCTCTCTCTCACTATCCACTCTGCCTGTCAAAAAAAAAAAAAAAAAAAATCCACTCTGCCTGTCAAAAAAAAAAAAAAAGAAAAAGAGAAAAGAATGTATATGTAGAAACAACGGTGCCAAACAAAAAATTCTATAATCTTTATGAGAATTACTATAATAGTAGTATTTAGCGATACTTTGCAATTTTTTCTTCAAATATTTATTTGAAAGGCAGAGTTAGAGAAAGAAGGAGAGAGAGAGATTTCACTTGCTGATTCACTCCCCAGCAGATGACTGCAAGGGCCAGAGCTGGGCAGTTCCTAAGCAAGGAGCTGGAAGCTTCTTCTGGGTCTCCCACGTAGTAGGTGCAGGGAGGCAGGGACCCAAGCACAAGAGCCATAATCCACTGCTTTACCAGGCATATTAGCAGAGAGTTGGATCAGAAGAGTAGCATTGGAGATTGGAACTGGAACCCAAATGGGATGTCGGCACTGCAGAAGGCAGCTTAATCTGATATGCTATAGCACCATACCCTACTTTTGTGAATTTTAAGGCATATTTGATTGAAAGTTGCCCCATAAGGGGCTGGTGTTGTTGCCCATATGGTATGCTGGCACTGTAGGCAGAGGCTCTACCCACTATGCCACAGTGACAACTCCTCTCTGTAACTTTCAAATAAATAAATTTAGTCATTCAAATAAATAAATCCATTATAAAATACGTAAAATCATTACTAATGAACTCTGGAGGAGTTTGTAATGGTTTCTATGTTAATTTAAGTGATGGTTATACATGACTAAGTATTTTGTACATCAATAATAAATTTTATGGGGCCAGCCCTGTGGTGGGTGCAGTGGGTTGACGCCCTGGCCTGAAGTGCCAACATCCCATATGGGAATCAGTTCTAGTCCCAGCTGCTCCACTTCTGACCCAGCTCTCTGCTATGGCCTGGGAAAGCAGTGGAAGATGGCCCAACTCCTTGGGCCCCGGCACCCACATGGAAGACCTGGAGGTGGCTCCTGGCTTTGGATCAGCGCAGCTCCAGCCTTTGTGGCCAATTGGGGAGTGAGCCAGCAGGTGGAAGACCTCTCTCTCTGCCTCTCCTCTCTCTGTGTAACTCTTTCTTCATGGTTTCTCTAATTTCTGTCTTCCTATCCACACTTGAATGTTCTTGCTTCTGCACTAATCACTATGATCAGAGTCATAAATGATGGGGCTAGTGTTGCGGCAAAACAGAGTAAGCTGCTACTTGTGATGCTGGCATCCATATTTTTGGAACGTTGCTTCCAGTTCCAGATGTACCTCTTCTGACCAAGCTGGCTAATATTGTGCCCAGGAAGGCAATGGAAGATAACTGCATACTGGCTTCATTCCGCCCCAGGCCTGGTTGTTCCAGACATCAGAGAAGTGAACCAGCAACTAAAAGATCTATCCACCCCTCCTTCACTGTCAGAAAAAGTAAGCATTTCTAGGGGCTGGCACTTTGGCTTATCCAGTAAAGCCACTACCTGCAGTGCCAGCATCCCATGTGAGAGCTGACTTGAGTCCTGGCTGCTCCACTTCTGATCCAGCTCTTTTGTGGCCTGGGAAAAGTGGAAGATGGCCCAAGTTTTTGGCTCCCTGCACCTGCGTGGGAAACTAGAAAGAAGCTCCTGGCTTCAGATCAGCAAAGCTCTGCCTGTTACAGCAACTGGGGAGTGAGCCAGCAGATGGAAGACCTCTCTTTCTTTGCCTCTCCTTCTCTCTCTGTGTAACTCTTTCAAATAAAATAAATCTTAAAAAAAAATTAAGCATTTCTAAATCTTCATATTTGAACTAAGAACATTAGATAATTTATCTCTAATATTCTGACATAAATCACACAGATCCCAAGACAGTTTCTTCATGCTTCTGTTTTCTACCCTACATCTTTTATTTGTGGCATTATCAATCTCCTTTGCTCATTGCTCCTGCTGTTCCCATGCTTTCAAGTTGCATGGGAACTTGAAATTCTGAAATTTTTCCCATTTCTATTTCCACTCACGAAGCATCAAGGTTTCAGAATCTGGAAACACAGCACCTGTATACTTAACATCTCTCCAAGTGGGTATCTAGTAAGGAGCTTAAAATTAGCATTTCTATAGCTGATCTGTGATTTCCTTCATACTAGCTTCACTTATGGTTCTCTCCCAATCACTGTTATTGTAAATTCCTTTCTCAGTCCTCAAAATGATCTTTAGGTGAATCATCATCTACAAAATCTCACTGTTCATAATCCAAAATGGCTGTTGGCATAAACTAATTCTACCTGCCTATCATTATCTATTAATAACCAGAGTTATGGAAGACCCTTTCAAAGCACTGCTCAAAGTCTTCCTTATTATGTATTTTTCACTATGGATTATACCGCAGAAAATGGCTCATTCCCAGTACTCTTTCAACATTCCTTATAAAGCTCTGTTCTAAAATTGTTACAAGGATACTTTAATTTCCTGTCTGCAGAAGCAGGTTTTAGTCATTCTTAGAGTGATCACTAAAAGAGTCATTAAATCAATAACAACTAAGGGCCCCAGTTTGGCATAGTCCAATAAGCCATATATGCATGGAACGGCACAAATATGAAACATACATCATTTCTCCAAGTTCCACAGGATGTCTCACCTTTAGTTCATTGCCCTCAGACATTCATCTATTGTCTATATGTAATTTCCAGAAAGCCCATTAGTCCAATTTATTCACACCATAAACAATAATCCTTACTAATATTGTTAAATATCTTCAATATAAATTGAGTGTTACACATTCCCTATGATCACAAAGCAGAATGGTGAATTAAGAAACTGCAAAAAGGGAGCTATGTCCTGGTGCATCAGGGTAAGCTGCTGCCTCCAACACTGGCATTCCTAATAGGTACAGGACCTGAGGTTCTTCCAACTTTTATCCAAACCAGCTCCCCAGTAAAGCTGAGGAATATTATCCAAGTGCTTGGGTCTCTGTACCCACCTGGAAGACCTGGATGGACTTCTACCCTCCTAGCTTAGGACTGGACCAACCTGGGCAATTACAGCCATTTGGGGAGTGAACCAGAGGTTCAAAGATTTCTCTCTCGTCCCTCTTTGTAACTCAGCATTTCAAGCAAATAAATCAAATGCTTAAAAAAAAAAAAATCAAATGCTAAATAAAAACCCTGCAACAGTAAAAACAAAAAACCCTTCCAAACTAGAGTATTATTCTACACATCTAGACTAGAACCACAATAAATGTGCACAAACTGGAATCCTTAGACACGGGAGATGCGTACGTGAACTGGTACAGCTACTTAGGAAAATTCAGGAGTTCTGCAAAAGGTTACACAAAGGGATAGTACACAACATGGGCACCAGTTCATGTCCTGGCAGCTAAAGGACCATCCAGCTGTCTGCTAAAAGGACTTGGAAAGCACCGAAGGATGTCACAAGTGCTTGGGACCATGCCATCCATGTGAAACACCTGAATGAAGCTCATAGCTATAGAGCGGCCCAGCTCTGCCTGTTGCAGCCATTTTGGGAGTGAACCAGCCATGGAAGAGCAATAGATCTCGCTCTCCCATCTCCTGTGTATAACTCTACCTTCAAATAAATCTTAAAAAAACTAACACATGGTCTGGCACTGAGGTGCCGGCCATTTGGGGAATGAAGTAATGGATGAGAAGATGTTTCTGTCTCTCCCTCTCAAATAAAATCTAAAAAAACAAAAAACAGACTGAGCATAACCTAGCAATTTTTCGTAGTACATATACATACACACACACACACACACGAGAAATGCAACGATGTGCCACACAAAGGTTTATACCTATATTATTCAAAATACAGAAACATCCATACATGACAAACAGTACAACAATAGACGAAATAAAGCACTAACAAATGGCACAACACAGATGATCCACAAAATTATTATAGTCAAATTATTATAGGTGGAAAAATCTGGTCAGAAAGAGATACTTTTCCAAAGGGGGCTATCAAAAAGATTGTGGACAGGATCAGGCATGGTAACACAGTGGATTAAAAAGAAACAAAAAGGACACCAATACCTAAACTGCCACCAATCAGCTTCCTACTAATACATCTGACAGGCAGTGAATGGTTGTCCATCAACTGTGGTACCTGCCACAAATGTGGAAGATCCTCACTACTGGTTTCAATCTTGTCCTAACTGGTAAAACTATCTGGGGATTGAAACAGATGAAGATTTCTTTTTTCTGTCGTTTGATATTTCAATCACAGTTTTACAATAAATCTTTCCCTGCTCTCCTTCCCCAAAAAAGCTTGCAAAATAGAATATGGAAGGGCCGGTGCTTTGGCCCAGCCTCCACCTGCAGCGCCAGAATCTCATAATGGTGCTGGCTGGTCTCCTGACTGCTCCTCTTCTGATCAAGCTCTCTGCTGTGGTCTGGGAAAGCAGCAGAATATGGCCTAAGAGCTTGGGCGCCTGCACTGACATAGAAGACTCAGAAGGAGCTTTTGGCTCCTGGCTTTGGAATGGCCAAGCTCCAGCCGTCACTGTTGTCTGGGGAGTGAACCAACAGGTAAAGACCTTTCCTTCTGTCTTTCCCTCTATTACTATGCCCCTCAAATTAATAAAATCACTAAAAAATGTAATATGGAAAAATAGAATAAGGCCATTTACTACAAACTTTCTTTTTTTGACACACAGAGTTAGACAGCAAGAGAGAGACAGAGAGAAAGGTCTTCCTTTTTCCATTGGTTCACCCCTCAAGTGGCAGCTACAGCCAGTGCGTTGCGACCGGCGTACTGCACGGATCTGAAGCCAGGAGCTTCTCCTGGTCTCCCATGCGTGTACAGGGCCCAAGGACCTGGGCCATCCTCCACTGCCCTCCCGGGCCACAGCAGAGAGCTGGACTGGAAGAGGAGCAACCAGGACTAGAACCGGCACCCATATGGGTGCAGGCGCCACAAGAGGCGGATTAGCCTAGTGAGCTGCAGCGCTGGCCACCGCAAACTTTTTAAAACCACCACATAGTGTGTAATTCCCTCTACGTGAGTTTCTAGTTGCCTAAACTTGGATTACAAGGAAAATGTAAAATTACTAATGAATAAGTTGGTTAGCTCCAGCACAATAAATTGCTCATTTTATGGAAAATATTTATTTATTTGAAAGGCAGAGTGACAGAGGGAGAGAAAATTCTTCCATTTGCTGGTTCATTCCCCAAATGGCTGAAACAGCTAGGTCTGGATCAGGAGCCAAGAACTCCATCCTGGTTTCCCACATGGATGGCAAGGTCCCTTACTAACTGGAACATCTGCTGCTGCTTTTTCAGGAGCATTAGCAGTGAGCTGGATTGAAACAAAGCAGCTGAGACTCCAATTACTGCTATTATGGGGTACCAATGTTGCAGATGGCAGCATTATCCTGCCAGTCCTAATACAATTTCCTTTAAGATTTAGAGAGATTTTCCACTTGCTGGTTGACTCCCCAGATGGCTACGAGGACCAGGGCTGGACCAAGCCCTTAACCACATCTCCCTTCTGGGTGGAAGGGTCCAAACACTTCAGCCATCTTCTGTTTTTCACAGGCCATTAGCAGGGAGATAGATTGGCAGTGTAGCACCTGGCACTCACCAGCCCCAATATGGGATGCCAGTGTTTCAGGCAACATATTACCTGCTCCTGTGCAACACTAGCCCCAAAACAATGTTCTAAATCAGATCATCTTCATAACTGCACAACTCATGAATATACGAAAATGAATTGTAAAGTTCAAATCAATAAACTTTATGGTATGTGAAATAAGTCACTTCAAAATATTTGTGGAAAAATTATGAATCTATACTTTCAAAATTTCTGCACCAAAATAAACAAAATTCCTTTATCTAACAAACTTTCAGATGCATTCCCATATAGGTATCCCCATTTTAGGAAAAAAAGAAACTAACAAGGAGACTATCAAAGTTTACCTGGATGAAGAAAACCCTATCTAGATTCCTAAACACCAGAAGATGCTTTAGGTTTATGTTAAAACAAAGTAGGAGGGGCTGGTGCTGTGACATAGCAGGTAATGCTGCCGGCCTGCAGTGCCAGGATCCCACATGGGAGCAGGTTCAAGTCCTGGCTCCTCCACTTCCAATCCAGCTCTCTGCTATAGCCCAAGAAGTCAGTGGAAGATGATCCAAGTGCTAGGGCCCCTGCAGCCACATGGGAGACCCAGAGGAAGCTCCTGGCTCCTCACAGGCACAGATCTGGCCACTGAGGCCATGTGGGGACTGAACCAATGGATGGAAGACCACTCTACGTGTAAATCCATGCCATTCAAATACCTTACAGATAAATAAATTTTTTTTTTTTTTTTAATTTTTGACAGGCAGAGTGGACAGTGAGAGACAGAGAGAAAGGTCTTCCGTTTTGCTGTTGGTTCACCCTCCAATGGCCACCGTGGTAGGCGCGCTGCGGCCGGCGCACCGCGCTGTTCCGATGGCAGGAGCCAGGTGCTTATCCTGGTCTCCCATGGGGTGCAGGGCCCAAGGACTTGGGCCACCCTCCACTGCCTTCCCAGGCCACAGCAGAGAGCTGGCCTGGAAGAGGGGCAACCGGGACAGGATCGGTGCCCCGACCGGGACTGGAACCCGGTGTGCCGGTGCCGCAAGGTGGAGGATTAGCCTACTGAGCCACGGCGCCGGTCAGATAAATAAATCTTAAAAAAGAACAAAAACCTTTCATCTAAGCTAACTGGTGATGAGCACAATAAAAGTAGGAAATTACCCTAAAAAGAATGCAAGAAAAATGACTACAATTATCAAAAAACAAAGCCCAATAAAATGTCAGCTTTGTTTTCCTATTTATCTACACTAATAATGGATGTCACCATCAAAAATGCTCCTGGCATTCATATTCCACAAGATTACAAACAGTGGGCCTTAGAGGAAACTGCCTAAATAATGTACCCTCTCTACATGGAGAAATTATCTATTAGCTTTTTTAAGATAGTTAAGAACTCTCATTGTTTTCTGAATCATATGCCCTCCCAAGAAGACAGTCTCCCTTAAATTACCAAAACTTCAAAACCAGTATTTCAGCGAGTTCCTTTCAAACATATTCAACGGTCAAAGAGTTGCTCAAGTACCTCAATCAGAGAAATAAAAGGCACGCAAGGCAGGCAACAGCTCCTCTGGTCTAAATGGTATCTAATTTCTCTAACCCGTATTCTCTGTATTTTGTTAATCTAAAGTCTAAAACTGTGCATAAGACTGTATGGTTCAAATACTAATATTACATCATTCATCTGAACTGCTTTTCTCTACCATATACCCAAACAGGTTGTGTTAACCACAAAACAGCTTATTCCCTCAAACTATGACAATTCCTCAATCCCTATAACCTCTTTTCTTACATAACCTTCAATGTCAACTTGTAATAAGACAAAATATCAGCTTTTTACTGTTTTCTCCATACAAGAACTTATTCTCACATTATTTTGTAGACATATGTATTTATTTCAGAGATATAGAGACACAGGGGAGACCATTGATTCACTTCCCAAAATGGCTCAACCAGCCAAGAAGGCTTGACCAGGTCTGTTTCCAACAGATGCTCCTTGTAGATGCAGTGGTGTAACTACTTCTGCTATTTTTCCCAGATCACCAGCAGGAAGCTAGATCAAAAGTGGGGCAGGCAGGAAGTGAACTGTTGCCCATGAGATGCCAACATTACAGCAGCTTACTGGCCACACCACAACCCCTGCCTCTAACGCAAAGTTTACTTCAGAAATCCTAGCTACCCTCTCTTCAATCCAACATTTACCATGTTAGCTACTTAACATATTTTCCCAACAGTTAAAACTTTTCTAGCTATGGATCTGTTTCTAAGATATCACTGCCTATGACACAATTGCTTAATATGCCTTCAAAGGCCTTTACAAGTAACATTCTTTCCAATTACTTAGCTGCTTCCCTATACGGACCAAGGAACTTCACAACTCCAAGTCTTTATTATTGCTATATGTTATTCTAAAAAACCTCCCACTTAATTGCAAAGATAAGCTCAATAAAGCCACTTCTGAAACTAGGCAGGCTCTGTAAATCTTAACATAAACTCAGACTTTGGGGCAACAGAATTTATCTATGAAAGAATTCTGTACAATATAGAACACATAGCAGCCTCTAATAAATTTCAGAGCACTTTCTTCATTGTATAATGATTTCATCATGTATGTCTTCTCTGATCTGTGAGTTTGATGCAACAGTATATTTACGTAATGTATTAGAGTAGTAACAATACTGGGCCCATGGGCCGGCGCCGTGGCTCAACAGGCTAATCCTCCGCCTAGCGGCGCCGGCACACCGGGTTCTAGTCCCAGCCGGGGCACTGATCCTGTCCCGGTTGCCCCTCTTCCAGGCCAGCTCTCTGCTGTGACCCGGGAAGGCAGTGGAGGATGGCCCAAGTCCTTGGGCACTGCACCCGCATGGCAGACCAGGAGAAGCACCTGGCTCCAAGCTTTGGATCGGCGCGATGCGCTGGCCGTGACGGCCATTGGAGGGTGAACCAACAGCAAAAAGGAAGACCTTTCTGTCTGTCTCTCTCTCACTGTCCACTCTGCCTGTCAAAAAAAAAAACAACAACAACCTAGGAATCATCTCCTATAGCAGTTGCCTTTGGCAGGGCCAAGCCAATGATTTCCTGGGCCTTGTACAGCCCCCGGGCTACACATTCCCACTCCTGCCCTAAACAATTATCAATCACAACTTAAAACACTTAATTAGATTTTATCACAGGTGTAATTAAAGAGTATTTAAATGTGGTTAAAGACTCAGCGTCCTAGCATATCTTGCATATATCTAGCATAGCTTATTTTCCATCTTAGTTTAATGAAACCTTGCATAACAGATACATGCTGATTAGGTTAATATTAAACAAGATGGCCTCAACCTTACAAATAAAGTATACTCAGGAGGACTGTAAGATATTAATGCCATTGTAACTTTTTTCACTCAGTTCCACTCCTATCCAATCATATTTTCCAAGATCCCCTTAATGTGGTATCTCCCAAACTAGCAAAATAAAACAAAATCTATCACATTCCTTATCTTCACACACATCTACCATATAATGTAAAAAAATTCTCCAACTCAACTTGAAGTATTTGAGTTCCCAACATGGGTTTATCTCCTCAAATTCACCATGATTTTCCTTTAACTCTTCACTAGCTACTACCTCGTTTCATTAGTTATCATAAATCATTTATTATAGCTGAGGTTAGAATAAAAAGACATTACCTTCTACTCACATTCTTTAACAAAACCAATATGCCTACTCTTTCCTCTTGCAAATCTAAAGATTAACTTTTAGGACAAAATGGCAGTAATAGGAAATTTGAAGGTATTTTACAAATATGTAATGACCTCACCACTCCTTGGTGTCTGAATATTTTTTCCAACTTTCATTTTATAAATCCCTTACTTAAAAATGTTATTTGCAAATATTCTTATTTACAGTGGTGTTAATCCAAGTTTACATGCCTTATCAACAAAATACACTAAAATATTTTAATAAGAAGGTAGACAATACACAGTACTAAAATTACCTTTACATTCCTAATTGAAAACATCAGTTTCTTGTAGTCACTCAACAAGAAACTGAATAGTTTTGGCTGCCATTATAATTTTTGCGGCAGTTTACTGTCCTTGTGGAATTTCCCTCTTCCAATCCAGCTCCCTGCTAATCTGCCTGCTAAAGCAGAGATGGTAGTCCAAGTGCTTGGGGCCATTACCCACATGGGAGACCCAGAAGCTCCTGGCTCTGGAAGCATCCAACTCCATGTACTGTAGCCATCTTGGTGGGAGGTTACCCAGCATACTGAAGATATCGCTCTCTGTAATTCTACCTTTCAAATAAATAAATCTAAAATAAAATAAATGTGAGGATCAGCTCTAAGACTCTAACCAGATTAGTGGGGTATGTACATTAAAAAAAAAAAAAAAAGGTTTTATTTATTTATTTGAAAGGCAAAGTTATAGATAGGCAGAGGCTCCCCAAATGGCCACAACAGCCGGAGCTACGCCAGGCAAAGCCAGGAGCTTCCTCTAGGTTCTCCACACAGATGCAGGGGCCCAAGCACTTGAGCCATCTTCCACTGCTTTCCCAAGCCACAGCAGAGAGCAGGATTGGATGAGAAGCAGGCAGGACAGGAACTGGAGCTAATATGGGGGCTTAGCCTACCATGCATGTCAGAGCCCAGGCATGTACCTTTAAAAACAAATCCCAGAAAACCCAAGTAATTACCCTCGTCCCTCGTTTAAAAAAAAGATTGTTGTTGTTGTTTTTTTTTTAAGAGAGGCAGAAAAGAGAAATCTATCATTACCTGGTTCATTCCCCAAATGCCTACAATGGCCTAGACAGATTCAGGCTGGGAGCTCAGTACCGGTTTCCCTTTCTGGTAGCAGGGATCCAACTACTTGAGCCATCTGCATTAAGGGTACTCACTAGCAGGAAAATGGAAATAAAGTGGAAACAAGACCCAGGCACTTTCACTCCAGGCATCCAAGTGACATCTAAACCTCTAGGCTCAATGCCTGCCCCATAAATTTTTAATATGCTGCTACATGACTTGTATATTGAGAAACCATAAAGGACAGCTGCTTCAGATTCACTCAACCAAGTGATTCACCCACATGGAAGACCCAGGCTACTGGCTTGGGCCTCATCAAGACCTGGCAACTACAGCCATTTGACGGTGAACTAGATCTCAAGTTAAAAAAATTTAAAAATCCTTTCTTCCAAAAGCAAAGACTAATCTAGCAGGAATTCTTGCACACATTAATAACATATTGGAATACTGACATTCTAAGATGACAGTCAACTTTACCTGCTATACCTCTCTCTTTGTACACCTTTCAAATAAATAAGTCTTTTTTAAAAAAATCAGTAAATGGGGACTGGTGATGTGCTTAATAGTATAAGCCTCTGCCTGTGGCACCTGCCTCCTATATGGGCTCTGGTTCGAGTCCCAGATTTTCCACTTCTATTCCAGCTCCCTGATGACGGCCTGGGAAAGAAACAAAAGATGGCCCAAAAGCTTGAGACCCAAAGAAGCACCTGGCTTCAGATTGGCCAACTTCTGGCCACTGTGGCCAAATATGATTAATACTGTCAAATGTCAGAGACAACATTTTTAGTCTCTCAACTCCATTCCATAACAACTGATTTCACCAGCTCTGAATCCATCATTCAAGGCCATCACAATCCAACCCGATTGCAAACACATCTTTCAATTTTTCCATCACTCTCCATAAAATATACCGATGGCATAAGCAGTCAATCATTATTCCAATTTCTTTCTCTTTTAGAACTATATCGTCATCATTCCAATGTGTATTAGCAATTCATTGTATACTGTTCATAGTATTATATTTGTTACTAGCAATCTGCTCAAAGGGGAGGGATCATCTTTTAATTGCTATGGTGCCCTATAATATCAAGATAAGTATAACAGGAAAATAAAAACATACTTTCACTAAAATTATTCTAATTCTAATTCTACATTGAGTCAAGCCAGTATTCCTTACATGTAAGTTAAAGTAAAACCAAAATTGACTTGTCAAGAAGAAAACAAAACCAGTCCATACAATATATAAATGGATTCTTTGATCAGTCAGTCTAATCTGCTTGAAAATTAGAGGCATGTTTTGCTTTGAAAACATGTGTATTGCACATGACCTCAAAAGAATTTTTACATAATAGTAATAGTATTAATACAGTATTACATAATATTATAATATAGTATAGTATATAGTATAGTATTATACAATAGTAATACAAAAAATTACTTAGATAGATGGTATAAAAATAAAACAACATACCTGTCATAATAATCCCGTTGAAAGTCATAGTCCAAGTCAAAAGAGGAGCTGAAAAATAAATACCGAAGAGGATTAACTTGGAGCTGTTGATGTTAATTCAAAACAGCAGAAGGGACAAAAAAACAAACCACATCAAAAAGATAAAAACAAGATTAGCATGGAATACCCAATCATTTAAATAAGTCAGTTAAGTTCTAATCAGCTTAGACCACTGGACGTGCAGTGGTCAAACTGGAAATTTAGGTGACAATTCACTTAACAAAACACACAAAATAGCAGCTAAAATAAAAAATACTGCAAAATACAACAGTAATTTCAACACTATTGTATCAACCCCTGTTCATGTTCTTACTCCCCAGCCTCTGAGAATCAAAGCAACTACTCTTGGATGATTTCAATTTATGTAACAAATACCAGATTCTTAATAGCAAAAATCTCAGGGATTTCTAACAATTCTCTAGACAACAGGGGCAAAATAGGAGGCATATTAACACAAGATTATTAAAGCATTACTTCTTCACATATAAAACACATTACATGTAACCCTCCCCACATCCATTAAACAGATAGAGAAGATGCCCAATGATGGACACAATGCATTTATAAATAATAAAGTTCCGGACCTGAGTAGAGGGGACGGAGAAGGGTGTTCTGGTACTGACCCGTACATCTCCGCTGCAGATCGTTTCACACCTGCTTTTCCTCGGTTCACTTTTGGCTCTGCAGCCAGATTAATATCTGAAAAAGCAAAAACAAAAACAATTTATTAACAATACTATGGATTAAAAAAAATCTCTGAAACTACACCTTTTAGACATAGTCACATGAATCCAAATTCTAAGAATGTGTCTCAAATTTTTTTCTATAGAAAATAAATTCTGTGCTCTGTTCCATACCAAAAAAAAAAAAAAAAAAAAGTGTTTTGTCTTTGCTACCCCTACATTGAACTCTTATGGCCTGTGTCACAGCACAGGTCACACTGCAGCCTGCAGTGCTGGCACCCCATATGGGCCCCAGATCCAGTTCCAACTGTTCCACCTCCAATCCAGCTTCCAGCTAATAGGCATAGGAAAGCAAGGGAAGATGGCCCAAGTCCCTAGGCACCTGTAACCACGTAAAAGGACCAGAAGTTGTTCTTGGCTCCTGGCTTTGGCCTGGCTTTGGCCTGGCTCAGCCCTGGCAATTGGCAGCCATCTGGGTAATGAACAAGCTGATGGTAGCTCGCTCTCTCCTCCACTTTCTCGTAGAAAAAAGTTCAATCCTCACATTCAGAACACTGCCTCTGCCCACAGTTACTATCCAGAAGAAAATATCAGACTAAGAAAGGTTGCCTATTGAGAAATGGCCAATTGAATTTTACATTGCCATAGAAATTTTAAAGAATGAGTGAATAACTTCAGAGATTTAAAATATACAAATTAATGTGGTTGAATCATCCCAAGAGACAAATTCTTAGAGCCCTTACAAGTAAGATCAGCTATAAAACTTTGTAACATATCCTAGATTTAGGAAATACTATGTAGACAATTAATTCCTTATGAAAACAATGTACCTACAAAAGAAATAACTCCTGGTTTCAAAATACAACATAATTTTATAACATATACTCTAGACTGCCCTGGTACTATGCATGTCACTGAGTGCCTACCAAAGAGTTCAGGATCTTCTCCCTATTGTTATAACAAAAAGCCCATTTATCTATCCATAACCAGTTAGTTAAATCTACCTTTTTTTAAAAGATTTATTTATTTATTTATTTGAAAGTCAAAGCTACACAGAGAGAGGAGAGGCAGAGGGAAGAGAGATCTTCCAACCACTGGTTCACTCCCCAGTTGGCCGTAACGGCCACAGCTGAGCCGATCTGAAGCCAGAAGCCACAAGTTTCTTCCAGGTCTCCCATGCCAGTGCAGGGGCAACAGATAATGTGAAAACTTCTAAATACAACTTTAGCTTTTTAAATCTCCTTTTTAAAAAAAATGTTTGATGCCGGTGCCGTGGCTTAACAGGCTAATCCTCCACCTTGTGGCGCCGGCACACCGGGTTCTAATCCCGGTTAGGGCACCGGATTCTATCCTGGTTGCCCTTCTTCCAGGCCAGCTCTCTGCTATGGCCCAGGAAGGCAGTGGGAGGATGGCCCAGGTCCTTGGGCCCTGCAACCGCATGGCAGACCAAGAGAGGAACCTGGCTCCTGGCTTTGGATCAGCGCGGTGCGTTGGCCGCAGCGGCCATTGGAGTGTGAACCAACGGCAAAAGGAAGACCTTTCTCTCTCTCTCACTATCCACTCTGTCAAAAAAAAAAAAAGAAAAAGAAAAAAAATGTTTGGAGGTCAAAGCTTATGCCAGTAAGTATTAAGCTGTCATTGTATTTTTTTTCCACTTAAAATGTTAATTTTTTACTCAAGAGTCAGACAGATCCTCTGCAGTACCTGCATCCTAACTGCTCAACTTCAGATCCAGATCTTGGCTACGGCCTAGGAAAGCAGTGAAGGATGTCCAAAGTCCTTGGGCCCCTGCACCCTTCGGGGGAAGCCCAGAAAAAGCTCCAGGTTTCAAATCAGCCCAGCTCTTGGCGGTTGCAACCAATTGGGGAATGAACCCGGAGAAGGAAGACTTCCCTCCCACACACTCCCCTCTCTGTTTCTGCCTCTCCAACTCTTCCCTTCCTTTCAAATAAATAAATCTTCTTTCAAAACATGTTATAACCTTAATATACACTTCAGATTCCTAAGGCTTTGTAAGAACATAAAAGTTCAATCATATCTTTAGATTATACATATACTGAAATGATTAAGTGTGTTATGAAAATTATTTACTTCTGTTCATGTGATTATTATCAATTTTAAATTAACATAGGGCTCACAGGCATGGAAAAGCTCATGAAGATCCTTCTCAGTCTGTCTCTCCCTCTCCTGTCCCACTGAATTCCAAATTAATTTTTTTATAAAATAAAATCTGCATTAAAACATGTTATTTCATTTTATTAATGAGTTGTACATATATTATGAACTTTCCTGTACTTTAGGTCTATACAATGGTTATGAAAAAACCACTAGTATCTTCTCAAACTGCTGTCGACCTTTTGTATTGTCTTCTTGTAACTCTCAGCTTATATAAATTCTTGAGACCCTGAAGTACTATTGCTTCAGGTAAGAATAACAACTTTTCTAAAGCTACTCTTAAGGTATTACTATCTGAAATACAAGAAAAAATTTAAGACACAGCTATGCTATATAGCCTGCGTAATAACACACAGTATTTTTCTAAGCCAGGAGCCAGGTGCTTCTTCCCAGTCTCCCATGTGGGTGCCAGGGCCCAAGTACCTGGGCCATCTTCTTACTGCTATCCCAGGGCACAGCAGAGCCGGACTGGAAGAGGAGCAACTGGAATCGAACTGGCACCCATCTGGGATGCCTGCACCACAGGTGAAGGATTAACCTAGTGTGCCATGGTGCCGGCCCTACACACAGTATTGTGTGTAAATCCCATTGGAAAGCCACTCTGCTCGTCTTCATGAGCAGTGGGTTACAGCCATGGAATAATTATGTATTATTATTCTTATCTTTGAGATTTATTTGGGGCCAGTGCTGTGGCACAGTAGGTGAAGTTGCCACCTGCAACTGGTTCAAACCCCGGCTGGTTCAAACCCCGGCTGCTTCACTTCCAATCCAGCTCTCTGCTAAACCTGGGAAAGCAGCAGAAGATGGCCCAGGTCCTTGGGCCCCTGTTCCCGTGTGGGAGACCTGGAAGAAGCTCCTGGCACCGGATTGGCCCAGCTCTGGCTTTTGCAGCTAGTTGGCGAGTGAACCAGCAGATGGAAGACCTCTCTCTCTCTGCTTCTCCTTCTCTGTGTAACTCTGACTTTCAAAAGACATAGAGAAAGACAGAGGACAGCAAGAGGGATACAAAGTTTCATTGATAGATGTTCCATCCACTGGTTCATTCCCCAAAGGGCCAGGGCTTGGCCAAACCAAAGCCAGGGGCTAGGAGCCAGGATCTTCTTTGAGATTTCCATATGCATGCAAGGGCCAAAGCCTTTGGACCATCTTCCATCTGTCATCAGCAGGGCGCTGGATCGGAAGTAGAGCTGCCTGATTTACATATGGGATGCCAGCATCATAGGTGGTGGCTTTACAATGCCAATTCCCTGCATCTACAATACCTTATATTCAAGCTATCAAGTGAGAGCTGCTCTACCTCTACAACACAAAATAGTATTACAAAGAATACCCTTCACTTAGCCCATTTTATCTATAATCCTAATCTAATGAAGGATGACTAGTCACATCCCAGAATATTTCAGATTCTTAGCTTTATCAAGATAAAAGATAGAGATATAGACAGAGAATGAATGAATGTGAATTAACACCATAAACAGAAAAACTCAGGCCTAAATTACATCAATAAAAAAATATATTCAATCCAAAGCTTACCTAAAACCTGGCCAGCAATCATTCTGCCATCCTCTCCTGCTACTGCAGCTCGGGCATTTCTCTCATTAACGTACTGAACAAAGGCAAAGCCCTTGTGAACAGAGCAGCCCACAATTTTGCCATACTTCGAGAAGATTGCCTCTACATCAGACTTCTTGACCACAAGAGTATTGAGATTCCCAATGAATACACGGGAGTTCATGGAGCGAGGATCTGTCTTGTTGGTAACATTGCTTGCCATTGTGTTTGATGCTAGGGTCTTCACAAAGCTGAAAAACTAGAAGGAAAAAAAAAACAAAACATCCAGGTGAATACATGCTAAGAATGGTAATTCCTTTACAAAATTTATCACTTTGAACCACTAACTGGACCATAAGTCCACCTAGAGTGATTTTCACAGCATCATGTTTATTGTAACTACTCAGAGAACAGAATCTCTGAATGTAGTCCTAAATAAATTTAACTTCTTACTATGCTTTCTTTACTCCAGCAGCACTACAGTATGATTTCCTTCACTGATTACTGGTAATGTAATCATCTTGGACATTAATTTCAGTTGCTGTTTCTCTGATTAGAAATTCTCAAGAAAATGGGAACTCCCTAAGTCCTCTACTACCATTTTTTTCACCTACTCATAATAAAAATTTCTTGCCATCTTAACTGCCAACTTCTCACATACTTTTATTAAAATGAGTCTCCCAACTCCAAATCCTGCTTAAAATTATTCTTGAGCTAGATTAAGGTGCATAATTTAAAACTTCACCTTCACGTATTAACCTTCTTAGATAAAGGCAGTAAGTAAAAAATAAATAGAAATCATTTTATTCACCCTGGAAATATGTGTTTCCAGGTACTTCAACTGAGATATATATGATACATATACGTCATATATATATATATATATCATATCTATATGCTATAGATAGTTAAGTATCAATACCACTTTTTTATAGAGGATAGGATTTCAGCCTATTTTCAATGTGATGATCTCTAAAATCACTGGTATTCTTAATACTACTAGATGGTGATGATGATAAAACTAGCCACTGAATACTGCATGGAGCATGAAGGACATACAGAGGTGGGGAGGGTTGAGGGAAAACACAACTTTCCTGTAACTGAAACCAAAAGTATCTTTCTCAATGTACGCTATATGGAGGCTAAACCTTATAATAATTGTCTTAACATTTCAGGTCATTTTTAAATAACAATGATCCATTTCATTATTTTAGCTTTTATGTAAATCTGCATCTCCTTCACATCCCAACCGCAAACACTGAACAAAGTTTAGAGTTACATTCACAATAACTTGTTTCCCATTCAACTCTGAAAGGTTTTAAAGACTCTCATATCAAAAGGGTAACAGTACCTATTACTTGTTATCCTTCCAATCACAAGTTATTTCTCATGAATGATGTAACTGACCAATGTATACAAATGTACTAAAATAAGTATCATTTATACATCATTTCCATTCTGATGCTTAAAAAAGTGCCTAGTCATTTAATACGCAGTAATGATTTGTAATCTTCCTCCCAAACTTTTTAAAGATAAAAATTATCTTTTACAACAGTAGTTCTTAATCCTTTTAAGATTAAGCAATGAAAAAATCAAACAGTAACCACTGAGAATCACCAGCTCTGATTCTGAGCGCCAGAAATCTTGCGAATTATATTAGAGGACTTAAAACAGAAACCTGCAAAAAAGGTCTCACTTTTTGAATCAAAGAAGAAACTGGATTTAACCAGCATTTTCTCAAATTTCACAAGCTTGCAACTTAAAATTATAGCAATCTAGACTATAGAATTTATGCCAAAAAATGCCTTGACATATTAGCGCTTAACTTTCTCAAGAACCAAACCAGGAAAGGCTGATAGACAAGCAATCACAAGTAAACAGATGCAACAATCATGTTCAACTTTTATTTTAAGGATGATTCTAACTCCCATTTACTTTGATTATACATGGTTTCAAAATCTGCGTCTAAAATCATGAATTGTTTGTTAAAGGAAAAATAGTGATCCAAACTTCCAAAGACCGGCTTGAAATTAGTAAACTGCTTTCAATATCCATAGTTGTTATGAGGGTTGCTATCAAGACACCAAGGTACTGAAGACCAACATATCCATAAAGTTCCACTAAAATCACTGCCAGGAACTAAAGAATTAGCAAAACAGTCACTATAATTAAATTTTCAGCAAACACCTTTGGACTATCTACTAAGTACCAAGGTCACTTCAGGAAATAGTAATATACTTGGTTGTCAGAGCTTACATTCCAGTGGTACTGCTGTTTGAAAAGGGAATAAATTTCCCAATGTCACAGAAACCACATGACCCCCAATCACAGTTCACTCTAAGATACCTTACCAGTGAAATCTACGTAAGGTAAGAAAAATAGACAATGTCCCAAATGCAAAAACAAAACCATTAGAAAAGAACTGAACTTCCTGGAAGCCAGAACATAATAGTTTTTTCAAACTGTCAATCCCCAAAGAAAAACCCATGGACAAGCTATCACCAACAAAACACAAGCATGTAAGGGAAAGTCAACAGCAAACACGCATAGTAAGTACTGCTGGAGAAGCAAAAGGTAACAACTTAGAGCAAGTAGAATCTGGAAATAAAACAATCACCCAATAATCACGTATTTACTAGAAAGTAAAGGGAATGAACCAATTTCATGAAAATTATATTGGTTAGAACTAGAAGTTCTTTGTCTACCCCAAAAGTGGGTGAATACAAGAAACTTTAAGTCTGAAGGTATTATTAGTTCAGTCTATTTCCTGTTAAAATTCTCTAAACTAATCCAGAAGCCTGCAATACTCCACTGCCTTTCTCAATCTCTTCCTCTCCCTTCAAATACTACCACCAAAAAATATATGATAATCTGACCCAGTAAAGCCTGATGTGTTCTTCTATCCCTTCACTTATTTGACCTGTGGATTCTCAATTCTGGGATTTCCCAGAATTTCATGTTCCTGGTTCAATTGGACATCTGTCCTCCCATAAGTTCTGAAAATTCGCAGCTAGCACAAAAGGCTCCAACAGAATCACGCAGAGGCCTACTCTGTGGTGTAGTGGGTCAAGCCACTGCCTGTATCACTGGCATCCTATATGACCACCAGTTCCCAGCTGTTCCATCACTGATCCAGCTCCCTGCTAATTAATGTTCCTGAGAAAGCAGTGAAGATGGCCCAAGCCCCACGTGGGAGACCCACAAGAAGCTCCTGGCAATCCAATATGCATAGCTCAAGCTGTTGCAGTTGTTTGGGGGAGTGTACCAGCAGATAGATGATCACTGCCTTTCCCTCCCTCTGTAACTGCCTCACAACTAAATGTTAAAAATAAAAAAACCACTTTGATAGTATTTCCTGTATTCCAAATTTCCTATAATGAACATTGGGTTTTCTTGAGAAGAGAAATTCATGCAAGTCAAGCACGTATCACTTAGGAAATGCATTTATCAGAAACATTTAAAAAGATCTTCTAATATAAGTCATATTACCCAGTTTTCTCCTATTGGTTTGGGTACTAGTCAACACATTCCCAGGACTGTGCTATTAGTGGCAGATAGTAGACACTTTAGATGGGGCCTGATGCCAAGTCCTGACATGTCATTGGAAGGTAATTCTATGAGGCTTCTTTTTTCATATAAAGATTTATTTGTTTGAAATGCAGTTTCAGACAGGCAGAAGCAGAGAGAGTCGTCTTCCATCTGCTGGGTCATTCCCCAAATGGCCTCAATATCTGGAGCTGGCAGATCTGAAGTTAGCATCCTCTTCTGGGTCTCCCAGGCAAGCAAAGGGCCCCAAGGACTTGCAGCATCTTCTACAACTTTCCCAAGCCATAACTGGTAATCAAAGTGCTGAATCAAAGTGGAGCAGTCGGCACTTGAACCAGCACCCACATGGGATGTTGACACGGCAGATGGTGGTAAAGCCACCAACTAAGCCATAGCAAGAGCTCCAAGAGTCTTTATATAAAAGCTTAACTGCTCTGCTTCCCAGCTTGCCACGTGAACTCTTCTCCACAATCTGCCAATGAATCTTCCTTAAAGACTACACCTTACCTTTTCAACTTCCTACTTCCCAAACTAAAATAGCAAACATCTATTCCCTTCTTAAGCAGGGTACCTCAGGTATTTCATTATAGTAACCAAAAGCTAACAAATCTTACTTTATAGGCCTGTGCCGCAGCTCAACAGGCTAATCTTCCGCCTGTGGCGCTGGCACACTGGGTTCTAGTCCCAGTCAGGGTGCCGGATTCTGTACCGGTTGCCCCTCTTCCAGTTCAGCTCTCTGCTGTGGCCCGGGAGTACAGTGGAGGATGGCCAAGTCCTTGGGCCCTGCACCCGCATGGGAGACCAGAAGAAGCTCCTGGCTTCAGAAGGGAGCAGTGTGCCGGCCTCAGTGGCCATTGAAGGGTGAACCAACAGTAAAGGAAGACCTCTCTCCCTCTCACTGTCCACTCTGCCCATCAAAAAAAAAATCTTATTTATAAAAAATCTTCAAATATTAAGAACATTATTCTTCCTTATTCTGCTCATCTAAATTGCTTTATCCCTTGATTAGGTACCCATTCTCCATTCCCAATTAAAAGAATGACTTGTCTTATAAAGCTCTTAAGCAATGCAGTGACATTAAGCAATGTGAATTAGCTTTAATGTATTCTAGTATCTTGATGGAGACCGTCCACTTCATAGATCTATAATTTATATATTAACTTCAACACATCTCCTCCATTAATTCCTCAAACATCAAAATAGTCTAGCCACATTCTGCAGGTGCTTCAGTAAAACAAACTTATGTATTCTAAGTCGAATTCATTAAAATAAAGCCTTTCTTCAAAAATATTTAGTAATATGGAAGATCTATGTACGGCAAGCACACATAATTTAACTTACTTTCCTAAAAGTAATTTCAAATATTATAACAGGTGAAAGATTTTTGAAATGACTACTATTCAATCATCTATAGCAGAGACCAAGTGGACCTGGCTTCTGCAAAAGCAGAATTCCATCATAGTATAATCAATAGAAAAGGATGACTTTTTCCCAGAAGATACTGGGTGGTAGCAACCAAATTTTTCATGCAGATATATTTCATATACACTATTTTCATTCCAGGTTCTTATTGTTATCAAGGCTCACTAACACTTAACTAGTCAGAGTCAAAACCAGGAATATTAAATTACTTTTACATCCAAGAATCACCCTGTCAGATAATGTTTCATTATACACTTTATCCTAGAGCAACAGAAACCAAGAGATTTTAGTGGCAGCGTGGAGGGATAGAAATGCTTGAGATCTTTAGATACAGAATGTTATATATATTCCAATGTTCACCATTCCAGTTAGATGTGGTTTGAATAAAGGCAAACCTGTTAAAACTTTATGATTCTGGGGCCCGCGCTGTGGTGCAGCAGGTTAGCTCTGGTCTGAAGGGCCAGTGATGTGGCATAGTGGGTAAAGCCACAACCTACAGTGCCGGAATCCCACATGGGCACTGGTTCAAGTCTCAGCTGCTCCACTTCTGATCCAGCTCTCTGCTATGGCCTGTGAAAGCAGTAGAAGATGGCCCAAGTCTTTGGGCCCCTGCACCCAAGTGGGAGACCCAGAAGAAGCTCCAGGCTCCTGCCTTCGGATTGGCACAGCTCCGGCCATTGTGGCCATCTGGGGAATGAACCAATAGATGAAAGACCTCTCTTCCTCTCTCTCTCTGCATCTCCTCAAACTCTTTCAAATAAATAAATCTTTTAAAAATTTTTATGATTCTAAAATCTGAGCTACTATCAAGCCCATTTGCCCTCTTAATGGAGGCAAGTCTATCTTAGATTGTCAATGAAGCTAAAAAATTGGGAAATGTTTACTCTATCATAAAATCTGAAGGACTTTGTGATTTGGAGTATGGCAGTTACCACCACACGATTATGAAAGAAATAAGGGTATGTGAACCTGAAACACAAGTTCTGGGATTAACCTGGTGTTGGGCCAAAATCAATTAAAACTGAAATCTAGCCTAAAACCCAATTCTGCCTTTTGGTTTTAAAGAGTATTGGAGATCAGATAATGAGCAGGATTTCACTGTCATTTAGCATGTCTTCAATCTGCAAGGGGTCTTCAGACAGTTCATCCAGAAATGAGTATGATGAAAAATCTGCAAGGATTTCAACAACAGCTTATCTTTTGCTTTTGCTTTTCTGATGTTTTGAAATAACCCTCTTACTTAGGCACATATACAGCAATAATATAAGTATACCACAACACCCTATCTTTCTACTGGCATTTCAGCAAATCTTCTATCATTTATTTATCTTATCATTTATCATTTATCTTCTATCATTTATTTATTTACACAGGCTAATCACATTATACTCTTATCACATTACCCTTTTGGCAGGTGGGGGAACAGAAATGCCATCAGTATGTCTTGTTACATAACAAACAGAAGACAACAAATAACTTACCTCGGATGAATTAATTCAGATCCTTACCTTTAGAATTTCCTAGTGTTATCTCTGAAATCTAGTGTCTAATTTCAATTCGAATTAGATACCAAGGCAAATGCCCAATATGCTATAGTAAATAATTCATCTTTCTCTGGAGAGTTTTAATGACACTGGCACTAGATGGCAGCAATGAGTTGAATTTTAATAGAATGGCTAAATCATCCAATTCTTTTTTTTTCTAAAGATTTTTAAAATTTATTTGACAGGAAGAGTTGCAGAGAGTGAGAGAGAGAAAGAAGAGACACAAAAGGTCTTCCATCAACTGCTTCACTCCCAAAATGTGCACAACAGCTGGAGCAGAGCCGATTTGAGGTCAGGAGCCAGGAACTTCTTCCATGCGGATGCAGGGGCCCGAACATTTGAGACATCTTCTAATGCTTTCATAGGCCATAGCATAGAGCTGGATGGAAGGAGCAGCAGGCAGCACTGGCGCCCATTTAGGATCCCGGCGCTGCAGGCTGGCCCTAAGAATGGCTAAATCTTGATTCACAAATTTTTACTCATTGACAATTTAGATTCATCAATACCAGTTTGGGGATTATGACTTTATTTGCCCATGTACAACATGAACATCTCAAGCAAGTGGTGTAACCATCATCCCCATTTATGTACTTGAAAGTCTCTTGTACCTCTTGCTACTTTTTCTTGTACTACTTAGATATCTCTGACCACCTTCTTTGCACTGTGTTTTCAATGTATCTTTATTCCTATTCCCAATTATCTTACCCTGCGTCTTCAGAAAGCACTATAAAGTCAGTATATTCTAAATTCTTCTATTCCAGCCGGCGCCATGGCTCACTAGGCTAATCCTCCGCCTTGCGGCGCCGGCACACCGGGTTCTAGTCCCGGTCGGGGCACCGATCCTGTCCCGGTTGCCCCTCTTCCAGGCCAGCTCTCTGCTGTGGCCAGGGAGTGCAGTGGAGGATGGCCCAAGTCCTTGGGCCCTGCACCCCATGGGAGACCAGGAGAAGCACCTGGCTCCTGCCTTTGGATCAGAGTGGTGCGCCGGCCGCAGTGCGCCTACCGCGGCGGCCATTGGAGGGTGAACCAACGGCAAAAGGAAGACCTTTCTCTCTGTCTCTCTCTCACTGTCCACGCTGCCTGTCAAAAAAAAAAAATTCTTCTATTCCCAGGCCCAACACTGTGGCACAGCTGGTAATGCCACTGCCATATGAGCACCAGTTTGAGTCCCAGCTTCTGATCCAGTTCTCAGTTAATGTGCCTGGGAAAGAAGCGGAACATGGACGAATGTTTGGGGCCTTGTATCCACTATGGAGACCTGGTGTAAATAAGCTACTGGATTCTGGTTTTGGTCTGGCCCAGCCCTGGTAATTCTGTCCATTTGCGAAGTACACCAGTGGACTAATTCTAACTCTGTCTTTCAATGAATTTTTTTTTTTTTTGGGGGGGACAGGCAGAGTGGACAGTGAGAGAGAGAGAGAGAGAGGTCTTCCTTTTTGCCGTTGGTTCACCCTCCAATGGCCGCTGCGGCCGGCGCATTGAGCTGATCCGAAGCCAAGAGCTTCCCCTGGTCTCCCATGCGGGTGCAGGGCCAAGCACATGGGCCATCCTGCACTGCACTCCTGGGCCATAGCAGAGAGCTGGCCTGGAAGAGGGGCAACCGGGACAGAATCTGGCGCCCCGACCGGGACTAGAACACGGTGTGCCAGCCCCGCAAGGCGGAGGATTAGCCTGTTAAGCCACGGTGCCGGCCCGAATATTTTAAAAACAGCCAGTGCCGCAACTCACTTGACTAATCCTCAGCCTGCCGCACTGGCACCCGCACCCCGGGTTTTGGTCCTGGTTGCTCCTGTTCCAGTCCAGCTGTCGGTTATGGCCCGGGAAGGCAGTGGAGGGTGGCCCAAGTGCTTGGGCCCTGCACCCGCATGGGAGACCAGGAGGAAGCACCTGGCTAGTGGCTTTGGATTGGCGCAGTGCACCTGCTGTAGTGGCCATTTGGGGGGTGAACCAATGGAAGGAAGACCTTTCTCTCTGTCTCTCTTTCATTAACTGCCTGTCCAAAAAAAAATTAAAAACATGATATTGAGGTAAAAAAAATCCTTGTGTGTACAAGCAGCACTAAAGTATTTCTGAGTAGTTTCACTATTTTTATGTGAACTACTATAATAGTAGAAACCATTATTGAATAAATGGCTCTACTGGAGGAACATCATTCTTATGGAATTAGAAGAAATTACATGTGCAGGGGCTGATGAGGTAGCATAGCTGGATTAGCCTCCACCTGGGCACCGGCATCCCATTTGGGTGCCAGTTCATGTCCCAGATCCTCCTATTCTAATCCAGTTTTCTGCTGTGGCCTAGGAAAGCAACGGAAAATTGTCCAAGTGCCTAGGCCCTTCAAACCACACAAGACCTGGCTTCTGATTGGGCTAGGCCCAGATGTTGTGGCCTTTTGGGGAGTTGATCAGTGGATGGGACACCTTTCTGCCTCTCTAACTCTACCTCTCCAATAAATATTTTTTTAAAAAAAATTACATTGCAACTGTTCAAACCTAAACACAAAACTCAGTCTCCAAAACAAGTGACAGAAAAAGAAAATATGAAATCAAAAAGAAATCTATCCTAAATGTGAAAAAATCATTACATGCCTCCTGGTATGAAATAATAAAAAACACAGGGTCCACACAGGAATCTCTGTTGGATTCTTGGCTCTGGCTTCTGATTTCTAATTTGAAAAGCAGGGTGAGAACAAGAAAGAGAAATGGAGAGGTATCTTCCAACTGCGACAACACAGCCCAAATAGCCAAAATGGCAAGGCCAATGCTGGGAGCTTCATCCTGTCCCCTTCAGGGGGAGCAGGGGCCAAGGCATCTGAGATCAACTTATACTGCTTTTCCAGCTGAATTAACAAGGAGCTGAATCAGAAGTGGAACAGCCTACTAAGACTTGAAAAAGCTCTCATTTCGGATGCTGGTATTGTAGGCAGACACCTAATCCACAGTTGCACAACACTGGCCCCTTTAATATGGAGTATTACTCAATCAACTTAAAATCTTTATGAATAATTTTCATTGTTTTGATATTTTGGTGGTATATGGTTCTTAAGCTGAGGTGAGAGGGCAGACACTGCGGCGTCGTGGGTGAAGCCACTGCCTGCAGTGTACTCACGTACATGAGTACTGTATATTTACAATACAAATTTATAAATAAAAATATTTACAATATAAAGGCTATAAAATAACAGGGTTTCATACCAAGGCAGAGAGAGAAGTATTCCATCCACTGGTTTACTCCCCAACTGGCTGTCAACAGCCAGAGCTGCGCTGATCCAACTACTTAGGCCATCTTCTACTGCTTTCTCAGGACATAGAGAGCTGGATCAAAAATGGAGCAGCCAGGACACCACAGGACTGGCCCTGTAATTCTAAAACTTAAACTGGGGGTGGAGACTGGCTTAGCAGGTAAAGCCGCTGCCTGAAGTGCCAGCATCACATATGGGTGCCAGTTTGAGTACACGTTAGCTCCACTTCCAATCCAGCTTTCTGCTACGGCCTGGGAAAGCAGTGGAAGATGGTTCAAAGTCCGTGGACTCCTGCACCCACGTTGGGAGACTTGGAAGAAGCTCCTGGCTCTGGGTTTCAGCCACTGCAGCCATCTAGGGAGTGAACCAGCGGATGGAAGATCTCTCTCTGTCTTTGTCTCTTCGTAATTATTTCAAATAAATAAATAAACCTGGGGAAAAAAAAACTGGCTTTGAATTCTTCTCTGAACTCTTTAACATCTACTCATTTATACTTCAAAATTTTTTGACAAATATATTTTATTCCAACTATTCCCTCCTGGCTGTCATTTATAAATGGATGAATAGGGTAATTTAAAAAACACTACTTTGTTAATGTCCCTTTTTACACAGTACTAAGTTGGCTACTCTTTTAAGACTAACAGTGAGGCCGGCGCCATGGCTTAACAGGCTAATCCTCCGCCTTGCGGCGCCAGCACACCGGGTTCTAGTCCCGGTCGGGGCGCCGGATTCTATCCCGGTTGCCCCTCTTCCAGGCCAGCTCTCTGCTATGGCCCGGGAAGGCAGTGGAGGATGGCCCAAGTCCTTGGGCACTGCACCCACATGGGAGACCAGGAGAAGCACCTGGCTCCTGGCTTTGGATCAGCGAGATGCGACGGCCGTAGCGGCCATTAAAAAGGAAGACCTTTCTCTCTGTCTCTCTCACTATCCACTTTTTTTTTTGACAAAGACTAACAGTGAAACACATCCAGTTATTCAGATGCTATTACTTCTGCTGACTAGTGTTGTCAATACATGTATATTTCACCATTATATAAAACTGCTAATTATTATTCATTTGTTAATGCAATGCTTAAATCAATTTTGGGCAAGTTTTCCAAAATTTTTCTAAAGATTTATTTGAGAGGCAGAGTTATAAACAGCGAGCTGGACCACTCCCCAAATGACCAGAACTGAGCCGATCCACAGCCAAGAGCTTCTTCTGGGTTCAGGAGCCTAAGCATTTGGGCCATCTTCCAGGGCTTTCGCAGGCCACATCAGAGAGCTGGATCTGGCGGGCGCCGTGGCTTAACAGGCTAATCCTCCGCCTTGCGGCGCCAGCACACCGGGTTCTAGTCCCGGTTGGGGCGCTGGATTCTATCCCGGTTGCCCCTCTTCCAGGCCAGCTCTCTGCTATGGCCCGGGAAGGCAGTGGAGGATGGCCCAAGTGCTTGGGCCCTTCACCTGCATGGGAGACCAGGAGAAGCACCTGGCTCCTGGCTTCGGATCAGCTCAATACTGCTGGCCGCAGCAGCCATTAGAGGGTGAGCCAATGGCAAAAAGGAAGACCTTTCTCTCTGTCTCTCTCTCTCACTATCCACTCTTCCTGTGGAAAAAAAAAAAAAAGAGAGAGAGAGAGAGAGCTGGATCTGAAGAGCAGCAGCAGGGACACATACCGGTGCCCACGTGGGATGCCAGCAACAAATGGGATGCCAGCACCGCAGGCACAGGCTTACCCTACTACAGCACAGAGCTGGCCCTAAAAAGTTATTTTCATCAAGTGCAGGGCTTTTTATTTCACTTATTTCTTTCTCTTATCCTAGTTCACTGTCCTGGAGAAACAGTTTCACCTTTAACAAAAGTTTAGTTTTTTATTTTGCTGTGGAAAGAATTAAAATCTTTCAATTAACCATCCTTCACTGGTTTGTTTGAAATATATTCAGGAATCTCACCTAAGATTTTTTTAAGATTTACTTATTTACTTATTTGTAATTTATTACTTATTATATTTACTTTATTTACTTATTATATGAAAGTCAGAGTTACACTGAAAGAGAAGGAAAGGGAGAGGGGGGTCTTCCATCCACTGGTTAATTCCAGAGATGGTCCCAAAGGCCAGGGCTGAGCCAATCTGAAGCCAGGAGCAACGAGCTTCCTCTCACACAGGTGCAAGGTCCCAAGGACTTGGGCCATCTTCCATTGCGTTCTCAGCCCATAGCAGAAAGCTGGATTGGAACTGGAGCAGCTAGGACTCAAACCAGCACCCATATTGGATGCCAGCTCTGCAGGTGGTGGCTTTACTGGCTATGCCACAGTGTCTACACGCTAAGTCACTTTAAAGGTTATGAGACAAGCACTATGGTGCAGCTGTGGCATAGACATTCCATATGGGCACTGGGTCAAGTCTTGGTGCTCCACTCAGATTCAGCTTCCTGCGAATTCATCTGGGAAAGCACTATAAGACAGCCCAAGTACCTAGATCCCTGCTTCCCCCCCATAGGAACCAAAGATTAAGCTCCTGGCTTCAGCTTGGCCCAACTCTGGATACTGTAGCCACTTGGAGAGTGAACCATTGGATGGAAGATTCTCTCTGCCTTTCTTCCTAACTCTGCCTTACCAATAAACAGATCTTTAAAAAGGGGGGCGGGGAGAAAAGGTTCATACAAAATACCTATATCCTCACAAACTCAAGCTTTGTTTCTCAAAAGCAAACTTTATTTAAAATAATTAAGAATAGTACCGGTTCTATGTGTTTCATGTAAAGCTGCTGCCTGCTGTATTAGCATCCCATATGGGTTCAAGTTCCAGCTGCTTCAATTCTGATCCATCTCTCTGCTATGGCCTGAAAAATAGTGGAAGACGGCCCAGGTTCTTGGGCCACTGCATCCACACTGGAGACCAGGAAGAAGCTCAATTTGGATTAGAGCAGCTCTGAACATTTTGGCCATCTGAGGAGTAAATAGCAGATGGAAGATTTCTCAGGCCGGCGCCGTGGCTCAATAGGCTAATCCTCTGCCTAGCGGCGCCAGCACACCAGGTTCTAGTTCCGGTCGGGGCACCGATCCTGTCCCGGTTGCCCCTCTTCCAGGCCAGCTCTCTGCTGTGGCCAGGGAGTGCAGTGGAGGATGGCCCAAGTGCTTGGGCCCTGCACCCCATGGGAGACCAGGAGAAGCACCTGGCTCCTGCCATCGGATCAGCGCGGTGGGCCGGCCACAGTGCGCTACCGCGGCGGCCATTGGGGTGTGAACCAACGGCAAAAGGAAGACCTTTCTGTCTCTCTCTCACTGTCCACTCTGCCTGTCAAAAAAAAAAAAAAAAAAAAGATTTCTCTCTCTCTGCCTCTGCCTCTCTGTAACTCTGCCTTTCAAATAAATAAATCTTTAAAAAATAAAATAATTAAAAACACTGAATACATGGAGTAGCACATAGCAAGCATTATTTCTGCAGCAGAAGTAGCTACTGCATCATTTACCATTAATGGTACATACCAATAAAAAACAGGCCAACAAAATCAGTTAATAAATACTATTAAAAGTTTCTAGATTACTATAAAGGAAATACACATTAAGCCAAAGATCACACTTAAACATGAAAGAAGTAACATTTTACACTATAATTCCTCCTGCATGCAAAGTTAAAAAGGAAGTTTATTTCTGGTTTATGGTTCCCAAAATATACCTGGACTAGTTTATCAAAAGCCTATGAACTATGAATTTCACTTGAGAATTCATAAGGTGTAACAAGGATACAATGTAAACAGTAACAGTAATAGTGAATTAGGAACAAGTTCTTGACAATGACTGAAGCCTGACAAAGTTTCAGCTTTTCAATTCCAAGAAATACAATTATCTTTAAATGACTCCATAATCACACAAGAAATGTTCAAGATGTTAAGGAGCATATACTAATACAAGTCATATAGAAGAGATTATACAGAGGCTGACGCTGTGGAAGAGTGGGTTAAGCCACCACCTGCAGTGGTGGCATTGGGTGCCAGTTCGAGACCTGCCTGCTACAATTCCCATCCAGTTCTCTGCTATGGCCTGGGAAAGCAGAAGATGGCCCAGGTTCTTGGCACCTGCAGACATGTGGGAGACCTGAAAAAAGCTCATGGCTCTGGATCAGAGCAGTTCTAGCCTTTGTGGCTAAATAGGGAGTGAACCAGCGGATGGAAGACCTCACTCTCTCTGCCTCTCCTCTGTGTAACTGAATTTCAAATAAATAAAATAAATCTAAAAAAAAAAAAAAGTTATACACAAATGTGTTAAGAGATCCCAGACTGCAGTGGAACTGTGGTGTGTAAATATCATTTCTTCACTGTCAAGTGCCATCACTAAATGCTATGTTTCCATAAATGTTATATCACACTCAAAGAACTGGAAAACAGCTTTTTATACTCCACCCTATTCTTAGCTTACATATGAAATCTCCCCATCAGCAAACAACATCTTTTTACACTGGGAACATTCTTAGTCAAGTCACTTGAAAATCAGTCTACAAATATCAAACAAGAATTATATGTAATGTAAAATATATGTAATATAAACTAACATTTTGAAAGTTTCCTCAGTAAGCTCAATCTTGACTGGAAACTAAAACATCAAGGGGCAGCTAATACACAAATAAAAATATACAGGAAGGTTTTATTATTTGAATATAATTTATAATTGAAGTGAATGAGTAACAGGGATAGTGTGAAATCTCTCAGTAAGAAAAACTGTCTTTATACTTACAGAATCTTATTTTTTTTCTTTTTTTTTTTTTTTTTTTTTTTGACAGGCAGAGTGGATAGTGAGAGAGAGAGACAGAGAGAAAGGTCTTCCTTTTGCCGTTGGTTCACCCTCCAATGGCCGCCGCGGTAGCGCGCTGCGGCCGGCGCACTGCACTGTTCCGATGGCAGGAGCCAGGTGCTTCTCCTGGTCTCCCATGGGGTGCAGGGCCCAAGGACTTGGGCCATCCTCCACTGCACTCCCTAGCCACAGCAGAGAGCTGGCCTGGAAGAGGGGCAACCGGGACAGGATCGGTGCCCCGACCGGGACTAGAACCCGGTGTGCCGGCGCCGCAAGGCGGAGGATTAGCCTAGTGAGCCGCGGCGCCGGCCTTACAGAATCTTATTTTAAGACTTTTAAATCCTTAACCAACTATTTCCTTTCAAATTGTTCAGCAAAAAATATTTAAAGAAAAAGCAAACATAGCAATCTAGGAAGATGACTTTATATAGGAATTAAATCATTAAACTATTGAGTATTTTTCTTAAGAAATCAGGCAAGAGGGCATTTGGAACAGCTATTAAGAAAATGCATGGGGTGCACACTTCCCACACTAGGGTGACGAGGACAAAGTCCAGATCTGCTTCCAATTTTAGCCTCTACCTATGTGTACCCTGGGAAACGGGATGGCTCAAGTACTTGGTTTCCTACCATCCAAGTGGGAGATCTGCGAGTTCTGAGCTCTTGGCTTCACCCTGCCCCAGCCCCAGCTGCAGTGTGAATTTGGAGAGCAAATTCAGTAATGTATCTCTCCCTATCTTTCAAATACAACAAAAATTGAATTTTACTTAAAGTACTTTTAATAAAAAAAGCTGGAGAGTCGGGCACCACGGCGTACCGGGTAAAGCCACCACTTGCAGTGCCGGCATCCCATATGGGATAGCAGTAAAAGATGGCCCAAGTCATTGGGTCCCTGTTATCCGTATGGGAGACCAGGAAGAAGCTCCTGGCTCAGGGCTTCAGATCAGCACAGCTCCAGTCTTAAAGCCATCTAGGGAGTGAATCGATGGACGAAGGCCTCTCTTTCTCTGCCTCTGCTTGTCACTCTGCATTTCAATAAAAAAAAACTTAAGATAAAATGGTCACATAATTATAACTACAGACCTACCTTGATCTACAAACTTATTTTTCCTTAGTGTGACTCTTTTTCCACTAGGTTGATCACATCATGACAAGACAATTCAAAAGACACATAGGATATTATGTGCTTCTGATTATTAGCTAACGTGGTATCACCATCTAGCCCACCTACCTGTTCTGAAAGTACTTGATAAACTATTTCTTTTTAAAAGATGATGTGCTTGGAACCAGTGCTGTGGTGCATTGAGTTAATGCCCTAGCCTGAAGCGCTGGCATCCCATACGGGTGGCGGTTTGATACCCAGCTGTTCCACTTCTGATCCAGCTCTGTTATGGCCTAGGAAAGCAGTGGAGAATGGCCCAAGTCCTTGGATCCCTGCACCCACTTGGGAGACCTGGAAGAAGCTCCAGGCTTCGGACTGACGAAGCTCCAGCCATTGCAGCCAACTGGGGAGTGAACCAACAGATGGAAGACCTCTCTCTCTCTGCTTCTCCTCTGTGTAGCTCTTTTAAATATATGAATATATCTTAAAAAAAAAAAAAAAAAAAAAGATGATGTGCTTGAAAGGAAAGTAGTTAGAGAGAGGGAGAGAAACTAATCTTCCACCCACTGCTTCATTCCCCAAATGGCTGCCAAGGGCTGGGACTTTGCCAGGCTGGAGCCAGGAGCCTGGAGTACTTGGGTCATCCTCTGCTGCTTTCTCAGGTGCCATTAACAGTGAGCTGGATCAGAAGTAGAAGAGACAGGACTCAATGGGAAACCATATGGGCTGTGCCACAACAGTAAACTCAAGAAGTCATTGTTTCAAATTTTGTACATAAAACTCATTTTAGACTCCATGTCCATTTATATAAAATGTGCTTGGGCCCTGCACCCCATAGGAGACCAGGAGAAGCACCTGGCTCCTGCCTTGGGATCAGCGCGGTGCACCGGCTGCAGCGGCCATTGGAGGGTGAACCAATGGCAAAGGAAGACCTTTCTCTCTGTCTCTCTCACTGTCCAGTCTGCCTGTCCAAAAAAAAAAAAAAAAAAAACAAACAAACAAAAAAAAACCCAAAGACTTATCCCAACACTTTGTACACTAAATGTAAAATGTTGAAATAAAGCAGAATACCTAAATGCTGTCAAAAGACTAAGAATTAAGTAATTAGAGATCAACAACACAGTTAAGTAAAGTAGAAGCAGGTTTTAGAGAGCATTCCAGATTGAGAAGTTCCTGGCTACCCCAAATCTGATCCACCTCTGCTAATGCCTGGGATAGCAGTAGAATGCGGCTCATGTCCTTGGGCCCCTGAATCCGCGTGGGAGAACTAGAAGTAGACCTTGGCTCCTGGCTTCATAGATAGGCTCATCTCTGGCTGTTGCAGCCATTTGGGGAATGAAGCAGTGGATGGAAAATAGATAGATCTAGATATATCTCTGTAGCTATGCCGTTCAAATAAAATAAATCCTTTTTTTTTTTTATAAAAAGGGGGGAGACAACAGCAGAGTACTAATAAAATATATCAGTTTGGTTTAATGGTAAAATGAACTTGGGTACCTTCTATTAAAACTCTGCATCAATCTTAGGTAATTAAACTTTTTTTTTTTTTAAACAGGCAGAGTTAGAGGGACAGAGAGAAAGGTCTCCTTTCCATTGGTTCACCCCCCAAAAGGTTGCTATGGCCAGTGTGCTGCGCCGATCCGAAGCCAGGAGCCAGGCACTTCCTCCCAGTCTCCCATGCGGGTGCAGGGCCCAATCACTTGGGCCATCCTCCACTGCACTCCCAGGCTATAACAGAGAGCTGGACTGGCAGAGGAGCAACCGGGACAGAATCTGGCGTCCCAACCAGGACTAGAACCTGGAGTGCTGGCTCCGCAGGCGGAGAATTAGCCTAATGAGCTGCTGTGCCAGCCATTTTCTTTTTAAATTTCAATAAAATTGCATCTTAAAACACAGCCCAGTAAGTCCATAATTCTAGCATAAGACAATAACTAGGGAATTTTTGGGGGAGAACACATTTTTCTACCACAATTGTGGGGTAAAGTTAAACATCAAAACCAGTAAGGGAAGATGACTATACTTAATGATTTATAAAATGAGTGTGTAGTTCATCGTCTTCACAATAAATTTCAGTAAGAGGGCTAGGGGAAAAACTTTGTTTAAAATGTGAACAAAATAATGTCAATGTTATTGCAGACATGGGAGAAAAGCCAAACTCTAGCTAGAGTTTTATCAGTTTTGGAATAACTCAGGAGCAATAGTTAATCTAAACAAGAAGCATGAAGAATATTTCAGCAAATATATCCAATTAGGCTGAAAGAAAAACCTGATGTCCTTTAATGGGATTTAATTGGCCACAACGGCCAGAACTGCACCAATCAAATCCAGGAGCCTCTTCTGGGTCTCCCACTTGGGTGCCGAGGCCCAAGGACTTAGGCAAACCTCTACCCCCTTCCCAGGCCACAGCAGAGAGTTGCATCGGAAGTGGAACAGCCGGAATGTGAACCTGCTATGCCAATGCCGGCCCCTATGGCTCTCTCTTATACACAGCAATAGTTTCTCCCTTAAAAATAACCTTGTTTTTTACAAGGGTACCAGTTCATCTCAGTTTTGATCACAGACCCAACACATAGCAGCCTATGCCCAAAATACTAACTTGACTCATTTCATCACAGCCAAATCTATTTAAAGACTTTTTCCATTTAATTACAACTGCTTATAATAGCGCCCTATTCACAGACTGGGTTTATGCTATGTACACCCAGACAAAGAATAAGAGAGTTGACATATATCTCCAATAAGGAAACTTAGGCTTTTTAATTAGAAAAAAAATGCAATACTGCTGATTATAATACCCAAATAGTTCTTTAGAACAGAGTAAAAGTTGTCTTTCAACTCTTAAATTCTAGTGCCCTGTCCAAAGGTAATTAACATTAACTACCTTGCATGTATCTTTCAAGATATAGGTACTTCTGGCCGGCGCCGTGGCTTAACAGGCTAATCCTCCGCCTTGCGGCGCCGGAACACCATGTTCTAGTCCCGGTCAGGGTGCTAGATTCTGTCCCGGTTGCCCCTCTTCCAGGCCAGCTCTCTGCTATGGCCCGGGGAAGGTAGTGGAGGATGGCCCAAGTGCTTGGGCCCTGCACCCGCATGGGAGACCAGAAGCACCTGGCTCCTGGCTTCGGATCAGCGAGATGCGCCGGCCGCAGCGGCCATTGGAGGGTGAACCAACGGCAAAAAGGAAGACTTCTCTCTGTCTCTCTCTCTCACTATCCACTCTGTCTGTTAAAAAAAAAAAAAAAGATATAGGTACTTCTTTATGCCCTTACATATTAAAAAAATATTCTGTATGAGCTAGTGATGGGAGGTGAGGAGGTAGGGGGTTTAAAACCTAAGTGAAAGAGCACATCACTGGGGTGGGATTTTTTTTTTTTAGTAAAAAACTATAAAAATTATAAAATATACAGGAAAGGCTTTGAGGAAGAAACGTATGTATTTTTTAATTTATTTATTTTTTGACAGGCAGAGTGGACAGTGAGAGAGAGAGGGGTCTTCCTTTTTCTGTTGGTTCACCACCCCCAGTGGCTGCTGAGGCAGGCGCACCGCACTGATCCGAAGCCAGGAGCCAGGAGTTTCTCCTGGTCTCCCTTGCGGGTACAGCGCCCAAGCACTTGGGCCATCCTCCACTGCCCTCCCGGGCCACAGCAGAGAGCCGGAATGGAAGAGGAGCAACCGGGACAGAATCCGGCGCCACAACCAGGACTAGAACCCGGGGTGCTGGCGCCACAGGTGGAGGATTAGCCTATTGAGCCGTGGCGTAAGGCAGCCACTGTAGCTAAAGCAGAATATATGAACAGGTGAAGATGGAAGGAGTCAACAGATTATAGGTATCTTGTAATACACAGTAAAATCTTTAGTGCTGAACAGGAAGCCATAGGTGAATTCAAATACAATCTCTAAGGACTTGATATTTATTAATTTATTTTAAATTCATTTATTTGAAAGGCAGAGTTAGAGAGACTGAGATCTTCCTCCCCAAATGGTCACAAAGGCCAGGGCTGGGCCATCTGTGCCTCCCACATGGGTAGCAAGGTCCAATCATTTGGGCCATCTTCTGCTGCTTTTTCAGGCCCATTAGTCGGAAACTAGATTGGAAGTGGAGCAGCTGGCACCATACTGGATGCTGGCATTGTAGGTAGCACCTTACCTGCTCTGCCACAATGTTGGCCCATAGTATAAACTCTTTTAAGCCACGGATTTTTCAAATACTACATTTTAATACAATCAATCCAGCTACCACTTACTACATATCACTGAAGACAGTAAAAGAAATATAAACTTATTACAATAATTCACAAGACAATTGGAAACTGGGCCACCTGGTAGCAATGTGTGGTGAATTGTTACATTTTAAAGTAAAAACTGTTTTAAAGGCCAAAGGAAATGAACCATGAGAAAAGAGGCAAAACCTTAGGCATATCATGAACATTAGTTTCATTACCTAAAATGGAGAAAATAAATTTGAGGAAATCCAGTTTTTTTTTTAAGATTTATTCATTTTTTTCCAAAGGCAGAGAAGAGAGGTCTTCCATCTGCTGACTCACTTACTAGATGGCTGTAATAGCCGCAGCTACACTGATCCAAAGCCAAGAGCCAGGAGCCTTTTCCTGGTCTCCCACATGGGTTCAGGGACCCAAGGACTTGGCCATCTTCCACTGCTTTCCCAAGCCATAGCAGATAGCTGGATAGGAAGTAGCACACTCCCGGACCCATATGGGATGCTGGCACTGCAGGTGTTGACTTACCCGCCATACCACAGCACTGAAATCCTAGTTTTAAATTTGTTATTTTCCTGAGTCAGCACAGTGGTGTAGTGGGTAAACCTGCAGCACCACAGGCTGCTCCACTTCTGGTCCAGCTCCCTGCTAATCCACCTGGGAAAGCAAAAGAAGATGATGACCCAAGTGCTTAAGTCCCTGCAACCACAGGGAACCCAGAAGTTGTTCCTCGCTCCTGGCTTCAAATCAGCCCAGCTTCGGCCACTGCGGCCATTTGGAGAGTGAACAGATGGAAGATCTCTTTCTCTGTAACTTTGCCTTTCAAATAAATAAATCAATCACAGAAAATATCTGTAAAAAAATTTTGACTCACCTGTCAAGGGAGCTGTCAGTAGGTATCTAAATAGGTGGGTATGTTATTCAATAGCAGAGCCCAGGCTGCAAACATAATCTTAGGAATCAACTTTTAAGTAAGATATAAAATCTTAAAACTGAAATGCCCCAAGAAATGGAAAGAAAAGACAGTGGAAGGAATGAATTACAGAGAAATAAATCTAGAGAGGAGCAAAAAAACTTAAAGTAAAAGATGTTTCATGAAAAAGTGACTTAACTGGCTAAATGACAGGACATCAAGCACATAAGGTTTTTAAAAGCCAACAGTGTGGCACAGCAGGTAAAACTGCTGTGTTGCCAGCATTCAAGTCCAGGCAACACGTCTTGTTTGTTTTTTTGACAGGAAGAGTGGACAGTGAGAGAGAGACAGAGTGAAAGGTCCTCCTTTTCCATTGGTTCACCCCCCCAATGGCCACTGGGGCAGGCGCACCCCGCTGATCCAAAGGCAGGAGCCAGGTGCTTCTCCTGATCTCCCATGCTGGTGCAGGGCCCAAGGACCTGGGCCATCCTCCACTGCACTCCCGGGCCACAGCAGAGAGCTGGCCTGGAAGAGGGGCAACTGGGACAGAATCTGGTGCCCCAACCGGGACTAGAACCCTGGGTGCTGGCGCCACAGGCGGATGATTACCCTAGTGAGCCCTGGCGCAGGACCCAGGCAACACTTCTCTAACTCCCTACTAAGGCACCTAGGAAAGCATCAGAGGATGGCTCAAGTACCGAACGGGACCCTTGCTCCCATGTGGGAGAACCAGAGGAAGCCCCTGTTCTTGGATCAGCCCATCTTGTACCATTTGGCCATTTCAGGGGTGAAGCACCAGATGGAAGATCTCTAACTCTACCTTTCAAATAAATAAATCTTTTAAAAAAAAGTTGCTTACAAAAAATAATAAAAGAACTACTGGATTTAGTAACACATCCTTCCAGGTACTTTATAGGCCAAAAATTTCTCTTGCCCCAGCTAAAGCTTTCTTACTTCTCTACAAGAATGTCATCACAAAGATTATAAAATTACACCAAAGCTACGTGAAGATATTTTATGAAGTTTATGGGGGGGGGGGGAGAAAATTAAACAGTAAACTTTCCACTGGCATTGTAGCTCAGTGATCCAAGCCCTGATCTGGGATGATGGCATCCCTAACACCATGCAGCTGCTCTGTCTCCCTTCCAGTGCCCTGGTATTGTGCCTTGGAAAGCTAGGGATAAGGGCTCAACTATTTGGGCCCCTGGGATGCACAAGAGACCCAGATGCAGTTTCCACATGGCCCAGCTGATGCAGGCACTTGGGGAGTGAACCAGTGGATGGAAGACCTGTCTCTCCCTCTAACTACCTCTCAAATAAAAAACTAAAATCTAAAAAAAAAAAATCTAGTCTCTAACTCCCTTCAACAGATTCATCAAGTCCAAGATAGTCTAGATGAGTACCTTCCAACAGTATTTCTTGCTAAGAGCACAAATTTTTCCATCATTGTGCTTTCACACATATTCACCTTTTCAGATCTAGGCATCACCATCAGTCCTTTAGTCTATCTCTTCCTCCATATCCAGTCTAAATTCAGCTCTCTTTAGTTTTTTTCATAGAACTTTTCCTTTATGGACATAGATCATAAAAAATTCCATCAATGGTATCAATATCCAAGGTAGGAGACAATTGCCTGTTTTTTGTTCACCCCTATAAAACCAAGCCTAATGATTTTCAGAGTAAGCACACAAATATACAAAGGTCTCTACTTGAAAAATCATTGATGTGCTCAAGGAACAAAACATTAAACTGTCCAACTTTTCATTCTGCTTGTCCATCTTATCACACCCACCACAAATCCTAATCCTAGCCCCAGATTTCTAAACTATCAGCATTATCTTTTCAGGCCAAGTCATCATTCTTTCTTTGATTTTAACAGCTTCCTTTTTCTCTCATTTCCAGTCCTACTTCCCCTCTAAAACACTTCCAAAACAAGAATGACATTTCTAAAATAGAAAATCTGGTATTATTTTCCAGTTTTTTAGAATTTTTCACAGGCTCACCGTTGGTTTCTGGGTAAAACACCAACTCCCTGGTTTGGCTTCCAAGTTTTCATGATCTGGCCTTAAGATTCAACTGAGGGGCTTGCACTATGGCGCAACAGGTTAACCTCCCATCAGCAGTGCTGGCATCCCATACTGGCACCAGATGAGACCCACCTGCTCTACCCCCAATCCAGCTCTCTGCCATGGCCAGGGAAAGCAGTAGAAGATGGCCCAAGTACATGGGCCCCTGCACCACATGGGAGACCAAGAAGCAGCTCCTAGCTCCTGACTTCAGATCGGCCCAGCTCTGGCCATTGAGGCCATCTGGGAAGTGCAATCAGGGGACAGAAGACCACTCTCTGCCTCTGCCTGTTACTGCTTTCTACAGGACCTGTGCTCACCTCTAAATTATACAATAACATTACCTCATTCATCTATCTTCCCTACTATGCTGCAAATTCCTTTAGACAGGAACCATGATACTTTTAACCCCTTTAAGCCAGAAAACATGACCATAAAATTATGAATTTGTAAAACTAACAAGTAAATCAAATTGAAGCTACAGTCAAGGATTCTCAGGGGCAGGCATGTGGCACAGCCGTTAAAACACTGTTTGCAATACCTGCACATACTGGAGTGCCTGGGTTTGAATGCTGGCTCCTCTTCAGATTCCAGCTTCCAGATAATGCACAAGGGGTGGGAGATGATGGTTCAAATAACTGGGTAGTGGGTGGCCTGGACTGAGTTCAGAGCTCTTGGCTTCTACCTGGCCCAGCCCTGGCTATATAGGCAGCTGGGGAATAAGCCAGCAGATAGAGAATCTCTTTCAAAATAAATAGAAAAAGGATTTTCATTCCTTTTCCAGATATCCTGAAGAAATTGACCTTTAAATTTCTTTAATTCTATTTTCATTTGAGGCAACTTTCGTTTTTTTTTGTTTTTTGTTTACCTACACTGGGCTGACTTAAAGGGCAAGTAGGTGATTTGATGACACAGGACTTTATACACCTAAAAAAAATCATTTCACTTATCCCTAACTGGAAATCTTATTACAGCATCTCTGAATGGCAATCAAGAGTCCATTGCGGTCAGTGCAATATTACAGGTTAAAATTCTTTCTTTTGGCTATCTACTCCTTAATCTCCACATTATGTCCAAGACTAATCGGTATTCATCACTTCCTATCACCCTCCAGGAAAACACTGATTCCCTGGTATCTAGCTGGGCTTCTGGTAAACATTAAAAAAAGGGGGTAAGCCTTAACTCTTTCTTGATTTGGATGCAGAAAGTAAACTGATTTCTCTGCTTTCTGTGGTTAAAAAGCTTCTAACAACACTTATCTCAAATTTTAAAAAACTTGTAAAGTTAGCACTGTAAAATATCACAGCATCTCTAGTTTGATTCATGGTAAACTTTGAGATAAAGGGTAAATACAATCCAAGATGTTGTCACAAACCCAAGGATTACCTTGTAAGTGACAGGAAATTTTTACTAAATTATACTAAGAAAAAAAGTACTTCCTGACAGTCTTTCCTTGTTGCTAATTATTACAGTAAGCCATTTTCATGCTTCTCTTGCCAATTACCAAAAATTCTCGAATCAGCCTGTTAATTAGAAACCTCTATTATTCCTTTAGCTTACAAATAACTGAGGTTGCCTCCCTTGGTAAACAGCTCAAGCACACATATACTTCCAAATACTTCCAGACTATTGACCTTGACCGCATCAAGTGAAAGCAATCTATTTCCTAGCCTTTGCAATGAAACCAAGTGGACCTCACACCTCTTACCATCACCCAGGAAGGGTGTACATCTGTTCCGAAGGCCCCCCTGGCTCCAGGTCATCCTGGCTGCTGCTGCTCCAGGCTGGGCATCCATGTTGCTGCAGCTTGTGGTTTGTGAGGGGTAGTGTACAGGAAAAGCAGGATGGGATTTCAAGGGAAACAGGAGGAAGATGGCTTTCTGGGAAAATGCCATCACCATAGGTGTTAAGTAGTACCACACACATTTTATTGCAGCACACTTTAAAAATTTAACAAATGAAAGATTAAAAATAATAAAAATAAAAATAAAAAAAATTAAAAATACAGACGTCCAGAGATGCTCTAAAACAGTTAAGTTAAAGGTCAGGAAAAATAAGGTCACAGACTTAACAGCCAGTAAAATTATTTCCAGTGTAGGGAAGGGGTTGAGGGCAAGGGTGGGGTTGGGAGAGAAAAGGTTTATGTGATCAATCCACTTAAAAATGCTAATGCCTTCACTTTCTCTCCCAAGATGCAAAACTCCAAAGTCAATCAGGAGGTCGGAGAAATTCTTATAAACATTCAGAAAAACTCGATTTTAATCCGGTTAAAAATCATCAGTGTCATTATCATCATCATCACCACCATCATAAGTATAATAATAAATAGTTACTAGTAACAACAATAAAAAGGAAATCAGCGGAAAGTCAGGAAAAATGTAAAAAAAAAATTGGAATAACTTACTGTAGCTGAAGATCAAAAAAATCTCACTGTAAAAAAACAAAAATAAAAATAGCCCAGATTAGAAAAACGGGAGGTGCAAAAATATCAAGTCAGTAAAGTTCATTTCTTTTCTCTTTCCAAAAGCAGTTTCCATAAAAACCGCAAGGGTAAAGTTCTCAGTAGCAGACAAGCAAAGCCCTTTCCACATCATCAATCAATCTTAAAAATACACGAGGAAGTAGAGAGGTCAGTTTATGAGAGACTAAAAGGCTCCTCCTCCTCTAACCCAACTGCTGCAGAAAAAATACAAATAGAAATTTAAAAATTACATCTTAAATTCAGGTCCCGTTTTGGAAACAATTAAAAAAAAAACACCTGTAAATTTGCTGTAGTGCACATCAAGTTGCATTATGTTTAAAATGTCTTTATAAAATCAGTTTTGGAATGGGAATGTGTGTGTTCTGGAAGGGTGGGGAAGGAAGGTTAAAAATCAAAGCTGAGCTCCAGTGAGTAGGGATGGGGTTCGCCTTGCTGCCCTGTGAAAGGAGAAGGGACAGATTGAGTCAGAGTTCCTCAGAAATGTTGTGCCCTAAACCCCCAAGACAGAGTTTGTCTATTGAACCTAACACATTTTGGAAAACAATATTCCACTGGGATGCGGAGCGTCTATAGAATCAGCACCTCTACCAGTGATTGTTTTCCCAATTCTTCAACATCAATAGGTGACTGGAATTAAATAACATGTCAGTATCCCCTTAAGGGTCTCAAGAGTCTACATTTGAACATTCCTCTTGAATCAGCAGTTTGGGCAAAGAAAATACAGAAAACTAGGCAATGAATAGAGATGAAGTGAGCAAATGTCAAATACTGAGATTATGATGGCAAGTAGATTCAAACGTTAGGTCCATGTAGTTTTCCTTGTGACTAATACAGACTGAAGGTAAGTGATCATGAAGATTAGAGATGACTCATCTATTCTCAAAACCAATGAGTGATCAAACTCTAAGATCTGATAGGTTCTACAGGTAGGGGGAAAGATGTTTTAAATAAAAAGAGCATTTTATTCCACTCACTGTTTGAATGAAAAACCACACAGATGGAGGGGGAAAAAAGAAATTATGGCAACTGAATATGCACATTTAATGTCTTAAAACAGGTGAAAAAAAACCCAAAACTGGTCCCTAAGTAATTTCTTACTGTTTCTGTGGTTCACTTTTTATCAACTAGTGTATGTATTTAATTCAGGAATATGATGAATATTGTTAAAAATATAAATGACAAAAACCATTTTATCAGCTAAAAATAAAAACTGCAATTAGACTCTAGTTCCTTGTCCAAATAAACATGAATCAGGTGCATACACATTTCAGTATTCAGTCATGGCATCTTAATCTCCCTTGTAAATGTCAGTATACAAAAAACTCTAAATTCAGGTTTTTACAAATGGCCGTTGAGCTGATTAGTATCAATGACTACAGCAAAGAAATACTAAAACACTCAAATTTCAACTGTGCTTTTTAAAAAAAGACCAGTTTAAACGCTACATGTTAGGTTACTTTCACATTTGATGTGTAAAAATTGTACAAAATGTACACTTAAATGTTATACGCTTTTAGTCATTATCTGAGAAATAGTCATGGTGAAACTTCAAGTTTCTTATTTGCCTGTAATTTCAGGATGTGAGTGGGCGTTCAGGCTACCAGTTAAGACACCTGCACCCAACAGTGGAAGGCCTGGGTTCAACTCCTGGCTCGTTCAACTCCCTGATAGGCAATGGTGATGGCTCAAGTCATTGAGTTCTTGCCACCAACACGGGAGACTTAAGATTGCATTTGCCTCTTCCAGCTCTTGGTTTTCTGTCTGTCTGGTTGTTGCAGACGATTTGGGAAATAAACAACCAGTGGGCAAGAACGCTGTCCTACAAATGATTTTTAAAAATTTTAATTTCAAGATATATTAATTTTATGGCTCATCCACAAACCCTCTGCACATGTCCCAAGACATACTTTTTAATCAAACAATGTGAAAAATAAGAATTTTATCTTCCAATGTCCAAAGTTAAGCCATCCCCCAAGATAGTATGTTGAATTGATGCACTACCACTCATAAAAAAGACTGGGGCCGGCACTGTGGCATAGTGGGTAAGGAGCCATATGGGCGCCGGTTCAAGTCCTGGCTGCTCCATTTCCGATCCAGCTCTCTGCTATGCCCTGAGAAAGCAGATGGCCCAAGCCCTTAGGCTCCTCCACCCACATGGGAGACCCAGAGGAAGCTCCTGGCTACAGATTGGCCCAGCTCCAGCAGTTGTGGCCAATTGGGGTGTGAACCAGCAGATGAAGACCTCTCCCTCTGCCTCTCCTCTGACTCTTTCAAATAAATAAATAAATCTTAGAAAAAAAAAAAAAAAGACCAAACCACTTATACTAACACTTTTTTCCTATATTACATTGTCAAACCCCAAGAGATCCATTTCTGAAAGGGTAATTACACCAAGCATGAGCATCATCAATGAAACTAAAAACCTGACTCACTCAATTAGAAATTCTGGTGGTAGAGAACACAGCAACTAGCCCCTCTGCTGGTTCTGATGTAGGCTGAAGTTTGAGAGCCACTGTGAAGATTTTAAATAAGGAACTCTACCCCCCTAGTTATCAATTCTTTAAATTGTGTATCACAGAAGCCATGTGTGAGCACCATACCTTCAAATATTTTCCTAATACAAGGAAATTTAGTATTCTGGGGTAATCTTTTTTTCTCTTCATAAACCAAAATTTCCTACATCTACCAGTTCTGGTTTGGTCAATTATTTAGTAAATCCAGTATGTACAAAGCAAAATCTTCCCTGTTAATGAGAATGAATGTACATTCAAGCTTGAACAATTAATGTTCCAAAAAGACTATTTAAAAATCATTTAATGATCGAAATGGTTTTTAGGGCAGTTAAATTTAAAAGACTTTTAATAACAAAATTACTTCTGTGCACATTTCTTTAGAACAAACTACTCAGGAAATTTTTAAGCCTCTTATTTTGCAGCTATAAAATTGAACCCCCCCCCCCCCAAAATAGCCAAAACTGAAACCCAGAGGTTTAGCTGATTTGCCTGGTATAATTAGAAGGGAGGACTAGTTCTCCTATTCCCTAGGGCAAGATTCTTTCAACTGTTCCACTCCCTAATTAATACCTTACATTCACCACTTAATGTAATTAACCTTTAAAACTAGCTTTTTTGAATTTTATTTCTTGTTTCTAACAGTCATTCAATCCAAACAAGGTCACTGGCTATGTCAAACCCTCTAGAGATCTAATTACAAACATAAGCTAAGTTTAAATTCTCTACATAATGAATAATACCAACCACCATCAAGTATTCTGGTGCTTGAACATCGAAAGGTCAGGAAACTTGCAGCAACCTAAGTCTATCCTTTTTTAAACCCATTGTCTCCTCCATTTCTGATCACAGAAATGTTACCAATGCTTACCTGATTGAGAACACATCCAGCAATGTTTCTGATAATTCCTTGGCCAAACAGTTTCACAGTACTAACTCAGAGCAATTTCTGTTGCCTTGGTACATTCTGACCTCAAGGGCACACATATTTAACACCACAAGGCAAGAATAGTTATCAGAAACTGCTTCATAAACACTTATTTCTAACGTTCTTCTCTATTTGCTGGTATATGTAATACAATGATTTCTGAATTGATTAGCCGCTGTCCTTACCTCATTTCTGACCATTCAGTAATGACAAAGTTTAGTTTTAATCAAATGATTAATATAAACGTTCAGGCACTTAAAAGAATGCATGTGACCCAATTTTACTTTCTACAGATGTTTTAAGGGATAAATCTGTGCAGTATTGGTTTAAGCTGGGAAACAGCACTAGTTCTAGTATTAACACAGTTAAAATCGAAAGCAAACAAATCTTATACCAGGATTTTTCTAAAAAAGTACTTTCTCAAATTAGTGTTTTCTTAAAAAAAAAAAGCACTTTTTAAATACCTATGTATTATTTTTCAACTTACTAAAATATGTTCATGAGGTTTCAGCTACTTCCAAATAGGTTCTGTAATACTTGCTTAATCAAATGTAGCTGTGTATTTTTGCCCACGTTTAGATGGGCAGGAAAATTTATGCTCGAATATTCTGCAAATCAAATTTTATTATCTTAGAAAAAAGTTACCACGATAACAAATGTCACTTAATATTTTCCCCGGAATCAAATTTGTGAATTTTCAGCTACCTATGGTTTCTGTAATCAGGGTATTGTAAAAATCCAAATACAATGTTTTTAATGCATGGTATTCCGATAACCAGGTTAAACCATTTGTCCTTATTAGTTCTGCTACTGATTTATTACGATTCTGGCAACCAACACTATTATGCCTCAGATCCTGTCTAAAAAGGATAGTAATACCTACCTCAAGCAAAGTTCCACTAACTTATAAATTTCAAGTGATTTGTAACCTGCAGATAAAAAGTAAGTCAGCTGTAATTATTACCGTTATGATTATATTGCAATAGTCTAACAAATATAATTGAAAACGACTACTTCGAGGTCTACCATTTACTCATAAAGAATAAAACAGAGAGCAATCAGTAACACACTGAATCTATTGTTAAAATACCATCCTATGCCATGCGGCACGCTCCGGAATCAAAGGCTCGCCGTACCTCTACTTATTTAACCTCTTCCCATCCCCCGCCTGTTTAAATTCCAAGCGTTGGAGGGAATACAAAGCATCAGCACTGCACTAATTCCAACTACAAATTAATAAGCATTTCGTTCTGCGTTTCGATAGCTCCCCTGAAGTCCTCATGGTCGTAGAAATCAAAGGAAGGCAGCCGTTAACACAGAAGACAAGGAGAAAAAAAAAAAAAGACATTTTGCCTGCCGATCATGGCCTAGAGGACGGTAGGTTACCTCTACGCAGACGCTGAGGCCTGTGATCTCGCTCCCCGTTCGGATCTAATCCCCAACGCTTAAAGAATAAATGGGGGCCTCATTACGCTACGATGGGTTCCCTCGGCTTCTCTCCCACACCCCCTCGCGCTCCCCGAAGAACCCAGAGCCATTTCTATGTCAGCCCCCTCCACTTACCAGGAGGGGGAGGGAGAAGAGATTCGATTCTGAATCTCCCACTCCCGAGTTCTACGTGGAGAGGCCGACCGCTGCTCGAGGTAGGCAACAAGGCCACAACCGCACCGTCTTCGTCTCCGCACAAAATGGCCCCCGAGTCTCCTCTGCCGCCGAGGCGAAGGCCTGGGCCCCGCCCCACACCACAGAACATTCTTATTGGCTGGGAGTTTTCTCGCTCCCGCTGCTAATTAGGCAGTTCTACCGCTCTTCAAAATTCTATCCAATCATAGTCAGCAGTGGGTTAGACTAAGCCGGAGAATTTCCACATGCGTGAGAGAAACTGGTTTGTAACTGGTTGGTTTTCCAGTCAGTTATTGCTTGAGGAATGCTTATTGGCCACTGTACAAGACGAAGCGCTGGGTGGAAATTCGCCTTTGTATCGCGGACCGCTTCACATCCGGGTATTCTGAAGGCATGATTGGCGGCCTCCGTGACCTATCTCCGCTCGTTAAAGTGCCTAATAGAAAGTCCGCCCAAATCTCGGAATTCCCGCGACGCGGGGCGGGGGAGGGGTGGGGGAGGGGTGTAGTCTGTTTGCGCAGGTGAACTGTAATAGCCTGGGGCCTAGGAAAAAGAAAAAGCGCCAAACGAATCCTCCCGTGTGCTGTATGGATAAAGAAAGAACTTTCTTGGAGTAGGACGAGAGCAGAGCTATTTAGGTCGTGTTCTGTAAAATATAAACCAGCCCTGCAGTATTTCCAACCCCAGATCCCTCAGTTCCGGATTCTAAATGTCAGCCCCGCCAGGCCGTCGTTTCTGAGCCTGCGGGGCTCCTCTTCGGACAACGTATGTCCTCCCCAAACCACTGAATGCTCTATTTCCAATACGAAAAGGAAGTATAAAGTGCTGGCCTGGATTACCAAGGCTCACACCCTTTGCTCCCACTTACTGATAGCTACAGGCAACCAAATTCGCTTGTGTCTCCAAAGCTCGTGCGGCAAGTCCCCTCATCCCGAAATGGCCTGTCTCCCACGTACCCCTTCCAGTCATTCATGTTACAGGAACCTCGTCCACAAAGTAATAGTCCAGCTCTGCTAAGAAAAGGGAGGTTCTATCTGCTCTTGGGGAAAGATCTCATCGGTTAGTGGATAAAGCAAAGTGCAGACGCCTATTGTAATTCCATTTGATATTTGTATTGAAATATCATGCAGTGGTTTTGAATTACGAAAGTTGTTACTTTTGGGAAGAGAACCTTTTTCATAAGGATCCCTGTATTGTTGTTGTTGTTTTAAGATTTATTTTATTTATTTGAAAGAGTTACAGAGAGATGTAGACAGAGAGAGAGAGAAAGAGAGGTCTTCCATCCACTGGTTCACTGCCCAGATGACCGCAGGTCCGATGATCCAAAGCCAGGAGCCAGGAGCTTCTTCCGGATCTCCCACGTGGGTGCAGGGGCCCAAGGACTTGGGCCATCTTCTACTGCTTTCCCAGGCCATAGCAGAGAGCTGAATGGAAAGAGGAGCAGCCGGGACTCGAACCAGCGCCCATATGGGATGCTGGCGCTTCAAGCCAGAGCTTTAACCCAAGGCGCCACAGCGCTGGCCCCTGGTTTTGTTTTTTTAAGATTTATTTTATTTATTCGAAAGGCAGAGTTACAGAGAGAAAAACAGAGATAAAGAGAGAGATCTTCCATCTGCTGGTTCACTTCCCAAATGTCTACAACTGCTGGAGCAGGGCCAGGCCAAAGCCAGAAGTCTGGAGTTTTCTTCCAAGTCTCCCATGTGGGTGCAGGGACCCAAGTCTTTGAGCCATCCTCCTTTGCATTCCCAGACCATTAGCAGAGAGCTGGATCAGAAGTGGAGCAGCCAGAACTCAAACCAGCGCCAATATGGGACACTGGTGTTGCCAGAAGCAGCTTTATCTGCTAGGCCACAATGCTGCCACTGGATCACTTTCTTTAATGTTTCATTATTATTTTTTTTAACCAAATGCTTGTATTGCTTTAAACTCGTTTAAAAGGCAAAACTAAAAGCATGGAAGAAAAAATTAAATCTCATGGTTCTCTACTCATTTGGAAAGGAAGGGAGAAAATTACATGTGATTTTTTTTTTAACTTTCTTGTACTTTTCTGTGTTTTCCAAATTGTCTACTTTGAACAAGTAATCAGAGCAAAAGCATTCAAACAAGTGCTAAAGCCTCAATCCAATTGCCACGTTGCTAATTATTTTAAACTACTTCATAGTATCAGGGTTAATTTTATGCTCTGTTCTCTCCTGGGTGATAAATGAATCTTTAAAAAAAAAAAAAGTCTTATTTATTTGAAAGAGTTACAGAGAGAGAGAAGGAGAGAGAGAGAGGAGAGATCATCCATCTGCTGTTTCACTATCCAATTGGCCGCGGGAACTGTGCTGATCTGAAGCCAGGAGCCTGGAGCTTCTTCTAGGTCTTCCCACGTGGGTGCAGGCGCCTAAGGACTTGGGCCATCTTCTGCTGCTTTCCCAGGCCATAGCAGAGAGCTGGATCAGAAGTGGAGCAGCCAAGACTCAAATGGGTGCCCATATGGGATGCCGGCACCGCAGGTGACAGCTTTATCTGCTACACTACAGTTTCAGCTCAGTGGTAAGTATTTTTACAGCAGAATTTAATTATTTTTTTAATATTTATTTATTTGAAAGAGTAACACAGAGAGAAGGAGAGGCAGAGAGAGAGAGAGAGAGAGAGAGAGAGAGAGAGAGGTCTTCCATCTGCTGGTTCACTCCTGAATTGGCCGTATGGCTGGAGCTGAGCTGAGCTGATCTGAGACCAGGAGCCAGGAGCTTCTTCCAGGTCTCCCATGCGGGTGCAGGGGCCCAAGGGCTTGGGCCACCTTCTACTGCTTTCCCAGGCCATAGCAGAAAGCTAGATCAGAAGTGGAGCAGTCGGGTCTTGAACTGCACCTAAATGGCTTAGCCTGCTATGCCACAGCGCCAGCCCCGGAATTTAATTCTTATCCCTCTTACTTCTCTTGCTTACTGCCAATCACAAGGCCTTGAAGAGAAAGTGCATGGAGTATGTATTAAAGGACGTAATCATTAAGTTTTATTTATCATAAGAAATTGCTATTTGGGAGCCGGTGCTCCCAAAGGTAAAGCTGCTGCCTGCAGCCAGCATCCCATATGAGCTCTGGTTTGAGTCCTGGCTTCTCCACTCTGACCCAGCTCTCTGCTAATGTACCTGGAAAAACAGCAGAAGGTGGCCCAAGTGCTTGGACCCCTGTATTCCCTGGGGAGACCTGGAAAATGCTCCTGGCTCCTAGCTTGGGTCTGGCCCAGCCCCAGCCCTTGTGGCCATTTGGGGAATGAACCGGAGGATAAAAAAATCTCTCTCCTTCCCACTTCTCTGTAACTCTTTCAAATGAATAAAATTGTTCTTTTTCCAAGACAAGACTGTCCTTTCTTTATTGTATATTTGATATAGCACTTTTTCAGAGGGTACCAGAGGCTCTGAGGCCTGGTTGACCTGTAATTCATTTCTTTTTTCTTTTTTTTAAGATTTATTTATTTGAAAGGCAGAGTGACAAAAAGAGAAAGAGAGAGAATTGATTTGCCACTGGCTGGTGCACTCCCCAAATGGCAGCAACTACCAGGCTAACCCTCAGAGTCAAGAACTCTCAGGATCTCCCGCTTGGAAGCAGGAACATAGGTACTTGAACTGTCATCCTCTGCTTCCCAGGCACAGAAGGAGGCAGCTGAGTCAGAAGCAGAGTAGTCATAACTTAAACAAATGCGGGATGTGAACTTCCCAAATAGAGGCTTAACATGCTGTGGCACAGCAACCACCCCCATAACTAACATGTTTTCATAAAATAAAAATGTCTGTATCCTGTTAATGGAAACTACCTATTTTCCTTTAATCAGAAACCAGTTTTACTGCATGATCTTTGCTATGGCCTGCTTGTTAACCAGCACTACATTTGGTGTAAGACAAATTTTTAAGAAATAGCAATAATGTTTTCAAGGACTTAACCCCTGTGCTAGGTGGGGTGGAAGTAGAAGATACAAGATTAACAGTGGCTGGTGTTTGGCACAGCAGGTTAAGCCACCACCTGTGACGTGGGCATCCCATATGGATGAACAACCAGTCTCTCTATCAAGTTATTTAAAATTTGCTAGTGATAAGGCAAAAAGTGTTAAAAAAAAATAGTATACTACTGAGCAGAATGCTAAACATAATGTGAATGACAAAGATTCACAATTTCTGGTTTTGAGGTTCTGCATACCTAGGTGGGCAAGGTAGAGGGTAGGAATGTGCCCTGGTTTCTTCTTTAGCACTTTCAAGGCTGATGTTACTTTACTGCAGCCTGCTTCTCCCACATTGCGTCTGTACTGCAAGCTGATCCTGCAAACTGCTGTCATGGTAATCAGCTGAAAACATTCACTTGTATTGTGTGACTCCCACATGGAAATCCTGTAATAGCACCCTATTCCAGTCCTCAGTTTTTGTTGTCTCCTTCACAAATATTCCCTGACAAACCACTCCTTACTTATTCATTTTATCCTCTCTGAGACCATTGCCCCAGGCAGCGCTCTCTGTTCTCACTGGGACTTGCTACACCGCCACTCATTTTCCTCATAACCTGACCATCATCAACTCAAGTCCCGATTAATTATTCTTATTAAAGATTTATTTACTTATTTGGAAGGCAGATATACAGGAAGAGAGAAACAGAGACAGAGATCTTCATCTACTGGTTCATTCCCCAAATGGCCACAATGGCCTGGGCGGGTCTAGCCAAAGCCAGGAATCTGGAACTCCATCCTGGACTCCCATGTAAGTGCAGGAACCCAAGCACTTGGGGCCATCAACGCTGCTTTCCCAAGCACATTAACAAGGAGCTGGATCAGAAGTAGAACAGCTGGGACTTAACTGGCGCCCATGGGACACTGGTGTTACAGGTGGCGACTTAACCCACTGTACTGCAGCATCAGCCCGGCATCACAAATGTTAATAGAGTGTTTCATAGCTACCTGACACAGCATTCCATTATACTACATGCACTTTTCTTTTTATCACAAAGTCTTTGAAGTTGGTAAAAGTCATAGTGCGGAACTGGGAATATAGAATCCAGGGAATAAATGATTGATAATCTGGCTACTTGAATACAAGTTTGCCAAATTGCCAAATAAGATTTTTTACACTGGGCCAGCGCCGTGGCTCAACTGGCTAATCCTCCGCCTTGCGGCGCCGGCACACCGGGTTCTAGTTCCGGTCGGGGCACTGGATTCTATTCCGGTTGCCCCTCTTCCAGGCCAGCTCTCTGCTATGGCCCGGGAGTACAGTGGAGGATGGCCCAAGTGCTTGGGCCCTGCACCCGCATGGGAGACCAGGAGAAGCACCTGGCTCCTGTCATTGGATCAGCATGGTGCGCTGGCCGCGGCGGCCATTGGAGGGTGAACCAACGGCAAAGGAGGACCTTACTCTCTGTCTCTCTCACTGTCCACTCTGCCTGTCAAAAAAAAAAATTTTTTTTTTTAACTTATTTGAAAGGCAAAGTTACACACAGGCAGAGAGAGAGAAAGAAAGAGAGAGAGAGGTCACCCATCTGTTGGTTCACTCCCAAGTGGCTGCAACAGCCGGAACTGTGCCAATCTGAAGCCAGGAGCCTGGAGCTCCTTCTGGGTCTCCCAGGTGGGTGCAGGGGCCAGGCCATAGCAAAGAGCTGGATCAGAAGTGGAGCAGATGGAACTTGAATTGGCACACATATGGGATGCCGGCACTGAAGGCAGCAGCTTTACCTGCCATGCCTCATCTCCGGCTCCAGTAAAAAAAACTTCAAAATTTAAATAAACAAGAAAAAAAATTTGTTCACAGAACTTAATAAAAATGCTGGTTACACAAGAAATTCTGGTTCATGATATCCAGTAGGGATTTTGAGGTCAAAAAGTATTTGAGGGGCCAGCTCTGTGGCATAGTGGGCTAAGCCTCCTCCTGCAGTGACAGCATCCCATATGGGTGCCAGTTCTGGTCCCAGCTACTCCTCTTACAATCCAGCTCTCCTCTATGGCCTGGGAAAGCAATAGAAGATGGTCCATGTATTTGGGTCCCTGCACCTGCATGGGAAGACCCAGAGGATGCTCCTGGCTCCTGGCTTTGGATTGGCACAGCTCTGGCCATTCCAGCCAATTGGGGCGTGAACCAGCAGATAGATGATCTCTCTCTTTCTCTGCCTCTGAGTCTCTATAACTCTGCCTTTCAAATAAATAAATAAATCTTAAAAAAAAGTATTTGATTTTAAGTAGTATTCTTGACCACTTTGATATTAACAATAATAATAGATAATTTTATTAAGAAGATAACCATTTGTCAAGTGCTTTTCTAAGTGTTTCACATGAATGAGCTCATTAGGTAATGTTATTATACCCATCTTAAAGATGAAGAAACTGAAAGACAGAAATGTTAAGTAATTTGCCAAAGGTCACACAGTTGGCTTTTTTTTTTTAAATTATTTATTTATTTGGAAAGCAGAGGGACACAGAGAGAAAGAGAAATCCAAGCATCTGGGCCATCATATGCTGCCTCTAAGTGACATTAACATAAAAGCTGGATTAGAAGCAGAGGAGCCAGGACTCAATCCTAGACACTCTGATATGGGATGCAAGCGTCCAAGCTATGGCCTAAGGCCTCTGGGCCACAACACTCACCCCACACAGCTAGCTTTTGATAAGAACCTATGAGATCTGATTTTAGAGTGTGTGCATAAAACCATTTCATGAATATTTTATATATGTTTGTATATGTGTAAGATATTTCAAGGTGGGAAAATTCTTCCCATTCATTCATTGAGCATATGATAAGCTGTACCAAATACTATGCTAGGTCACAAGCACATAGAAGTAAACAAAAAAGACATGGCCCCTGCCCTTTAGAACAGAGTTGAGAATTAAATTAATAATTAATTTTTAATAATAAGTTGGATTCAGGATAAAATAATGCCTATATAATATAGGCCCCTAAACCCTTCAAGAATATATTGTAGGAGCTGGTGTTGTGGCACAGTGGGTTAAGCTACCACCTGCAAGGCTGGCTTCCAAAATGAGTCCTATCCTACTTCCAATCCAACTCCCTGCTAATGCTCTTGGGAAAGCAGTGGAAAATGCTTCAGGTGCACCTGTGTCCCTGCTACCCACATGGTAGACCTGAATGAAGTTCCACTCTCCTGGCTTTGGCCTGGCCCAGCCCCAGCTATTGTAGCCATGCAGCCATTTGGGAAGTGAACCAGTGGATGGAAGATCTCTCTCGCTCTCTCTCTCTCTAACTTGGCCATTCAAATCAGTCTTTTTTTTTTTTTTTTAAAGAAAAATTGTGAAAGTAAATGTTATTAAAAAGACTTCATATTTCCGTCTTACTCCCTCAGTTTCTTTTTTCTCTTCCTACTAAAGATTTGTTTCTAACTTTTCCTTTGTCTTCGTTGCTCCTCTACTAATTTTCATCCCAACAGTGACCTAAATCTGGTTTCTGGCAGGTTAAGCCCTCTTTAACTCATTTACCATCTGGTCTCCTTCTGGCTCCAAAGCACAAGATTTTATCCTCTGATAATTTTCATGAAGCTAATCTTTATACAGTTTACAAAGTGCTTTTCAGTAGACATGGTTTCATTTCACTGTTAGAGCTCATTTTACTGTGATAGTAGGAGCTGACCATTTGGACTAACATCTACATGCTATAGAAACACTATTTGAAAAGCCTAGCCCAGCTATTTTCAAATATGAAATTATATCTCACACAGAAATTATCTTGTACCTGACTGGAGCAGCTGGAACTTGAACCAGCTCCCACATGGAATGCTGGCGCTGCAGGCAGCAGCTTTATGTGCTAAGCCACAGCAACAGCCCCCGACATTGTTTTGCATAAGTTTCCTGGCATCTGTGGAGAGCACACTGATCCCACCCATGTAGCATGGTTTCAGAGAGATTTCAAGTGCTGTTGTGGCACTTCAGGGAGAGATTTAGGGATCATTCTCCCAGTGTGGCATGGTGGTACAGCAGGTAAGGCTGATTTCTGTAACCTTAGCATCCCATATGGGAGTGCTAATTTGAGTCCTGACTGTTCTACTTCCAATCCAGCTTCCTGCTAATGTGCCTGGGAAGATAGCAGAGGATGATCCAAGTACTTGGTCCCCTGCCACCCAAAAGAGAGACCTGGAATGAAGTTCCTCACTCTTGGCTTCAGCCTGACCCAGCCCTAGCTGTTATAGCCATTTAGGGAGTGAACTAGAGGATGGAAGATCCCTCTCTATATATTACTCTGCCTTTAAAATCAATCCTTTTTTTTTTTTTTTTTAGATTTATTTTATTTGACAGGCAGAGTTACAGAGAGGCAGAGAGAGAGAGAGAGGGGAGAGAGAGAGGTCTTCCATCCTCTGGTTCACTTCCCAGATGGCCACAGTGGCCAGAGCTGCATTAATCTGAAGCCAGGAGCCAGGAACTTCTGGTCTCCCATGAAGGTGCAGGAGCCCAAGGACTTGGGCCATCTTCTACTGCTTTCCCAGGCCATAGCAGAGAGCTGGATCTGAAGTGGAGCAGCTGGGACTTGAACTGGCACACATATCGGATGCTGGAGTGCAGGCGGCAGCTTTACCTGCTATGCCACAGAGCCTACCCCAATCGTTTTTTTTAAAGAATCATTCTCCCAACACCAGCAAATTTCTGTTAACTTCAAATCTAACTGATGTTTTTAAGCTTTAGTTTTAGTTGAAAATTTGGAGTGTTAAGGAGTGCTTAAGCTCCTCTTTCTCCAAGTAAAAGAGGCATCAAGTAAAAGCACAGCCTTCATATGCTGATCAATGAAGAGTTAACATCTTAAAAGCTAAACAGAATGGGATTAGCTCTTTTAACAAGCGGAGAAGACAAGAGGATTGGAACCTAGAGTCCTGGAGGACACCAGGACATTCAGAGGAAGGAACTGCAGGAAGCTCTCTGGAGGAAGCAAGAACTGTAAGTTTATAACTTATACATACCTAGTGTTTTCCATTTCTTTCCCTGGAGTGTTTTTTGAGAAGAGTGAAATGAATTTATTCACTATTGCAGCTGTAGTCTCTTAGGCATCCAGGTGCAGTGTCACCAAGCCATCTCTAATTCTGTCACATTCTGAATTCTCTCTCCCATCCAACCAATTGTCAAGTTGTCTGATGGCTCAGACCTTCATGAGCCATCTCACTCTGCCATCCACTTCCCTCCAGCTTCCTAGTGTAAGGCCTCTTGCCTAAACTACAGCAATTTCCTCCTAATACTGTCCTCTCTTCCAGTCTCTGTAATTCAGTAATAGCAAATGAATGTTCTTAAATCTCTAACTTTCACTACTCTAACTCCATTGCTCTTATTGTGGCCAGCATTGTGGCACAACAGGTAAAGCCACTGTTTGCAACACTGGCATCCCATATCAGAGCATGTTTGAGTCTTGGCTACCCCACGTCTGATCCAGATCCCTGCTAATAGGCCTGGAAAGGCAGCAGAAGATGGCCGAAATACTTGAGCCCCTGCCATCCATATGGGAGACATGGAGGGAGCTCCTGGTTCTTGGATTCAGCCTGGCCCAGACCTGGATGTTGTGGCCATTTGGGGGAGTGAACCAGCTGATAGATCTCTCTCTCTGTATCTCCCATTCTCTTTCTGTCACTCATCTTTCGAGTAAATAAATAGTTTTTAAAGATTTATTTGAAAGGCAGAGAGAGAGAGAAAGTCTTCAATCTACTGGTTCACTTTCCAGATGGCCTCAATGGCTGGAGCTGAGCTGATCTGAAGCTAGGAGCCAGGAGGTTCTTCTGGTCTCCCATGCGAGAGCAGGGGCCCAAGGACTTGGGCCATCTTCTACTGCTTTCCTAGGCCATAGCAGAGAGCTGGATGGGAAGTGAAGCAGCTGGGACTTGAACTGGTGCCCATATGGGATGCTGGCACTGCAGGCAGCGGCTTTACCTGATATTCCACAGCACTGGCCCCAAGCTCCTGTATCTTATAAACAAGGTTTTCCATTACTTTTTCCTTAAATTTGCACACTTCTCTTTCTCATACTCTTCATGCCTCTTTGCTACTGTCCAAATTCACCCTGCTCTTTGCCACTCTCTGACTCTGTTCAAGCTGTCCACTCTGTATGGAGCACTCTGAGTCTCCAGCTGCCCTCCCACCATAAAGCTTGACCTGACCTTTTAGGTAAACTTGGCTCTCCTCCTTGTTTCACACTCCCACTTGGCTTTGTTTGTCTCAGTTTGACTTATCTGTCATTTACCTTATGATTGAGAGTGGTGTGCTTTTCTTATTTCCCCTCTTAAACGTTCATTTTCCAAGAGCAAGGTCTCTGTTTTCCTTGTCCTCAAAGCAGCTGCACATACTAGACATACAGTAGTATTTGTCAAAATGCTTTCGATCCAAATTCCAGTAGCTCCTTTCATTTTTCTAAGCATTTGTACAACCAAACCTACTGATACAGAACCTATGTTTTTCTCTCATAGCTTTGCTTTATCTCTGCTCTAAGGTTCTTGCTCAATTCTTGCAGCTCCCTTGCTTTTATCTCTTAGGTAAGATCAGCTGCTCCCAAGTGGCCACACCCACTTTCTTCAAGGGTCTTTTCACAATTTCTCCTTTCCTTCCCCCAGATTTTCCACTCAGAGGAGCCCAAGCACAGACTCCTTTTTAGGAGTTTGATTATTTCTTGGGCCTGTTTTACTTAATTCATTATACATTGGAAAAGCTTGAATTCCTACTCCATATTAATTTTGAAATAATTAAAACTCTACTTTTACATTTTGTCAGCTAAGCTCATTTAATCCATGAATTTCGAAGAAAGAAAATAATTTTGCAGTATCATTTCCTATACTCTACTGAAATGCCACTGACATTCTTTTGAGCAGATTTTTTACCTTTGAACTTAGATATCTTTCTCCTCTGTCATATTTATATCAGCAACACATTATAGCTCTCATCTCATTATGCTCTTAGAGTAAAAATCAACACAAGACTTTGTAAAATCATTCAAAGCAATTATAAAACAGAAAACAATTTGTACCACAATCCATTGCTTTAATACTACATCTTCTTCTGATAAAATATTATATATCTACATGTGCCAGGCACTGTGTTAGTAGATATATAAAGATATCTTCAGAAGAGCATGTGGGCTAGTGGGGAAATATATGATATATAGAGAACTGACTAGTGTTATCCAACACACAAGAATATTATATATTATATCATTAATATGTACTGATAAATGCAATGTGAAATTTTCAAATAATCAGAGACTAGTTCATTGGAAACAACAAAAATAGATGGTATTTTTAAAAAGACTGATTTTATTTATTTGAAAAACAGAATGACAGAAATGGAGAGACAGAGAAAAGAGATCTTCCATCTGCTGATTCACTTCCCAAATGACTGCAGTGGCATGGGTTAGGCCAGGCTTAAGCCAGGAGCCAGGAACTCCACCCGGGTCTCCCACAGGGTTGGCAGGGCCCAAACACTTGTACCACCTTCTGCTGTCTTCTGAGGCATATTAGCAGGGAGCTGGATGGGAAGCAGAGCAGCTGGGATTCAACTTGGCATTCTGATAGTGAATGTACTATAGTAACAGCCCCTAGCATTTTGTGGATACAGTGTGTAGTAAATGCTAATCATTATGGCAAGTTTTTTTTTTTTCCACAAAATCATCTGAATGACATCTTGTCATAACCATATAAGCTAAGTATTTTATAAATAAGGAAACTTAGCAGAATGGCTAAATAACTTGTCTGTGGTTGCACGCCAAAGGAAGGTTGTAGAGTCACTTACACCTAGTCCTTTGATCACAGTCACTATTTACAGTTTATTCTCTCCAAATTTAATCAAAGATGAGAGTATTTATCTAGTTGAGAGGCAGAGAAACAACAAATAGAGAGCTTCTATTTGCTGGTTCACTCCCTCAAATACCTGTAATGCAGGCAAAGCTTGGAGCCAGGAATTCAATCCAGGTCTCCCACATGAGTGGCACTCCCACATGAGTGCTTGAGCCATCCCCACAGCCACCCAGAGTCTGTATTGGCAGGAAGCTGGAGTCAGGAGCCAGAGCCAGGAGTCAAATGCAGGAACTACAATGTGGGACAGGGGCATCTTAACTTCTAGGCTAAACATTTGCTCCTGGCTATGTGTTTTTGATTGCTGATGTCATCAAACTAGCTTTATATATCCATTGCTGTTAAAGATTTATTCTTCCTGGGTGAGCAGTTAGCAAAGAGATTAAGATGCTACTTGGGTCACCTGGATCCCACTTTGGATTATCTGCGTTCAAGTCCCAGCTCTGCTTCCTGTTCTAGCTTCCTGCTAATGAGTACTCTGGTAGGCAGCAGGTGTGCTTGATTCAAGTACTTGGGTCCCTACCACCTGCATGGGAGACTAAGATTGAATATCTGCTCCTAGCCTGCTCCCTCACCCTCTATCCCCCTCTCCCCCTCTCTCCCCCTCCCCCTCTCTCCCCTCTCCCCCTCCCCCTCTCTCCCCCTCTCCTCCTCTCTCCCCCTTTCCCTCTCTCCCCTCCCACTCCCTCTCTCTCTTTCTGCCATGCCTTTCAAATAAACATAAATAAATGTTTTTAACAAAAAGAATTACTCTTTGCCCTTGCTAGCTTGCATTTACCCTAGTGCACTGCAATTATGAATATACTGCAAGGGAATTCTTTTGGTCTTCCATCCCAGGAGTTTACAACTGTTGATAAGCCCTTCTTGCTTATATCTACTGTCCAGTCCTTTTTCCCTGAAGGATTAAATCTTGACCACTTCATTGGGTTTTGGAGGTTTGTCCACCTCATATATATATATATATATATTTTTTTTTTTTTTTAAGGTTTATTTATTTATTTAAAAGGCAGAGTTACAGAGAGGCAGAAGCAGAGAGAGGGAGAGGTCTTCCATCTGCTGGTTCACTCCCCAGATGGCTGCAACCGCTGGAGCTGCGTTGATCCAAAGCCAGGAGCCAGGAGTTTCTTCTAGGTTTCCCACCTGGGTGCAGGGGCCCAAGGATTTGGGCCATCCTCTATTGTTTCCCAGGCCAGAGAGCTGGATCAGAAGTGGAGCAGCTGGGACTCCAACCACACCCATCCCATATGGGATGCCTGCACCACAGGTGGTGGCTTTACCCTCTGTGCCACAGCTCCAGCCTCCTACCACATGATCTCTCCTGCTTTTCTTGCCTGGAATTCTGATAAACTGTTTCATTCTTAGATCTTTGAATAAACTTCTTCAGGAGACACGTCAAGATAGTTTCTGCAAAAAAAAAAAAGGCCGGCGCCATGGCTCAATAGGCTAATCCGCCTAGCAGTGCCGGCACACCAGGTTCTAGTCCTGGTCAGGGTGCCGGATTCTGTCCCGGTTGCCCCTCTTCCAGGCCAGCTCTCTGCTGTGGCCAGGGAGTGCAGTGGAGGATGTCCCAAGCATGGGAGACCAGGAGAAGCACCTGGCTCCTGCCTTCGGATCAGCGCAGCACACTGGCTGCAGCAGCCATTGGAGAGTGAACCAATGGCAAAAGGAAGACCTTTCTCTCTGTCTCTCTCTCATTGTCCACTCTGCCTGTCAAAAAAAAAAAAAAAAAAAAAAAAAAAAGGAAAATTTCTTGTGCAGGACATGGAACTCTCCTGTAGAACATAAAGGTAGGAGGAGAACCAGGCCTTTTTTTTTTTTTTTTTTTTTTTTAAGATTTATTTATATTTGAAAGGCAGAGTTAAAGAGAGGCAGAGGCAGAGGAAGGGAGAGGTCTTCCACCTGCTGGTTCACTCCCTAAATGGCTGCAACAGCCGAAGCTATGTCGATCCAAAGCCAGGAGCCAGGAGATTCTTCCAGGTCTCCCATGTGGGTGCAGGGGCCCAAGGACTTAGACCATGTTCTACTGCTATTCCAGGCCATAGCAGAGAGCTAGATCGGAGGTGGAGCAGCCGGGACTGGAACTGGTGCCCATATGGTATGCTGGCACTGCAGGCAGAGGTTTTACCCTTTATGCCACGGTGCTGGTCCCAAGAGAACCAGGCCTTTAGAAAAGACTGGAACCATTAACAATATTTTTCAGGACTTTTTGTCTCATCCCTTAGTATCTTGTTCATTCATTCATTTTTTCGTTTATTGAATATACATATATGTATTGGATGACCACTATGATCTGAGAACTGTTTGGATGCTGGGGATATATAGGCAAGCAAAATGATTTTCTGCCTTCAAAGTCCATTTATCCTAGAGGAAACAAACAGTAAACAACTACAAGTAAATGAGATAGTTTCCTATTTTTGTAGATGTTACAGAGGGAAGAGAAAAAAAGCGACATGACAAAGTTTATCACTTTCACTATCAAGGTCAGGAAAGGCTTCTTGGAGGCTGAAGGATGAGAAGGAGCCAGCCATGGGGAGAGCAAAGGTGAGAGCATTGCACTAAAGAACAAAGGCTCTGATGCAAGAAGGGGTCTGACGTTTGGGAGAGCAGGGGGGAGGCCAGGAGTGAGGAATATTGTGAGCTACAGGAAAGAAGGTACAAAGTGCAATCAATCAGAGAAGTAGGAAAATAGGGTAGGGCCTAGGGGACCCAGTGTGGAATTTAGATTCTATTCTAAATGCAATGAAAAGTCACTGGAGACTTTTAAACAGGAAATGCTACAACTTGAGTTGTTTTATAAGTTATTCTGGATGTTTCAGAGGAAATTGCTGAAGGGTGGGAGAGAAAATGGGAGAAACATTAAGAGAACATCATGGTACTTGAGGAAAAACATAAAGGTGGTTAAAATCATAATGGTGGAAGTGTGGGTGTTGTGGTACAGCTGGTTGGGCTGCCCCTTGGGACATCCACACCCCATATCAGAGTTCCAGTTTGGGTCCTGGCTGCTGTATTTCTGATCTAGCTTCCTGCTGATGCATCCTGGGAGGCATCAAATGATGACTCAAGTGCTTGGGACCCTGCTACCCATGTGGGAAACAAAGACAAAGTTCCTGGTTCCAGGCCACAGGCTGACCCTGTCCTTGTTATTGCAGGCCTTTGGAGAGTGCACCAGTGCTTGGAGGATCTGTCTCTCTTCTCTCTTGGTCACTCTGCCTTTCAAGTAAATGAAAATAACTAATAATAAATAAACATTACTGGCCGGCGCCGTGGCTCAACAGGCTAATCCTCCGCCTTGCGGCGCCGGCACACCGGGTTCTAGTCCCGGTCAGGGCACTGATCCTGTCCCGGTTGCCCCTCTTCCAGGCCAGCTCTCTGCTGTGGCTAGGGAGTGCAGTGGAGGATGGCCCAAGTCCTTGGGTCCTGCACCCCATGGGAGACCAGGAGAAGCACCTGGCTCCTGCCATCGGAATAGCGCGGTGCGCTGGCCACAGCGCGCTACCGCGGCGGCCATTGGAGGGTGAACCAACGGCAAAAGGAAGACCTTTCTCTCTGTCTCTCTCTCTCTCACTGTCCACTCTGCCTGTCACAATAAATAAATAAATAAATAAATAAATAAATAAACATTACAAAATTATAGTAGTGGGAATCAAGCAATTTGATTTTAGGAAAAACCTAGAAGATAGGCTAATGGATAATGGAAGTGAGGACTCAAAGCTGTAGGTCTGTTAGGATATTAATGCCGCTTATGGAGAAAAGGAAAGGCTAGAAAGAGATCAGTTTGGAAACAAAAGTCAACATTCCTGTTTGGGGCTAATGAGTTTGAGCTATCTAGCAGCTATGTGAGTGCCACAGGAAGTTCTAGGGCTAGCGCTGTGGTGTAGCAGGTAAAGCCACCACATGCAGGGCCAGTGTCCCATATGGGTACTGGTTCAAGTCCCAGCTACTTCACTTCTGATCCAGCTCTCTGCTATGACCTGGGAAAGCAGTAGAAGATGGCCCAAGTCCTTGGGCCCCTGCACCCACATGAGAGACCTGGAAGAAGCTCCTGGCTTCTGGCTTCAAACTAGCACAGCTCCAGCCATTGCAGCCATCTGGGGAGTGAACCAGTAGATGAAAGACTTCTCTCTCTCTCTCTCTGCTTCTGTCTCTCTGTAATTCTGTTTTTCAAATAAATAAATCTTTTTTTTTTTTTAACTTTTTTTTTTTTTTTTTTTGACAGGCAGAGTGGACAGTACAGGGAGACAGAGAGAAAGGTCTTCCTTTTGCCGTTGGTTCACCCTCCAATGGCCGCCGCAGTAGGCGCGCTGCTGCCGGCGCACCGCGCTGTTCCGATGGCAGGAGCCAGGTGCTTATCCTGGTCTCCCATGGGGTGCAGGGCCCAAGCACTTGGGCCATCCTCCACTGCACTCCCTGGCCACAGCAGAGAGCTGGCCTGGAAGAGGGGCAACCGGGACAGGATCGGTGCCCCGACCGGGACTAGAACCCGGTGTGCCGGCGCTGCAAGGCGGAGGATTAGCCTGTTAAGCCACGGCGCCGGCCCAAATAAATAAATCTTTAAAAAAAACAGACAGGGAGTTTTACTAATTGAAGATCAATGATGGAGACATGAATATTGGAAGCAACAGCACATTTGAACCCAGAAGTATATATTTAATTTAATATTTAAGCCTAGAAGACCTGGATACACTCATTCCAGAAAAAGACTATGACCAAGATGTGAGACAATTATGCAGATAGGATTTCCCAGTCATTCTGGCCACAGAACAGATGGCCTTTCGAAAGCTCCTAAGTTTAAATAATAGTTTTAACCATTTGCTGAGGTTAATTTAACTCATTAGGTTCCATTTCTAACCTCCTGGGAGAGAAAATCTGATTGGTTCATCTTAGATCAGTTTGTCTACCTCTGGCCCAGTCATCAGCAGCTTTGGGGACTGGATCATAGAGTCATATATAAACTGGTTCCTCAGAGTCTGCCCCTGTGAATGGCTTGGAGAGGAGAGTTAAAGGCCTGTTTCCCAGACAGAGGGAATGGTCATTGCCTTCCAGGAATGCAGACACTCAAAAGTTGATCCAAAATCAATTCTATAATCAGGAAAATTTATTTTCTTTTGAATAAATAATGTCATAATTACTGAATACTTGAGGCAAAGAGACAGAGAGACTGACAGAGATTTTCCACCTTCTGGTTCACCACTCAAATGCCCACAACAGCCAAGGATGGGCCAGGACAAAGCCAGGACCCTAGAGCTCAATTCAGGTCTCCAACATGGATGGCAAGTAGCCAAGCACATGAGCTGTCCTGTCATCTGTTGCCCCCAGGGTGTGCATTACAGGAAGTTGGATCAGAAGTGGAAGAGCTGGGATTCAAACCAGGCCCTCTGATATAGGATGTGGGCATGCTAAGTGGCACTGAACCGCTGCACCAAACTCCTTCCCCTTGGTCTTACTCTAGAGTTCTCACACCACCACAAAAGTGACCATGATGCTCACATAACATCTTGGAAATATTGAGAAATTCCTACTACAACTGAAGTATTATCTACAGAAGGTGTCCTAAAATTACATGTAATTGGCTTGACTTTTTCTCTCCCTGTATCCTCCATCATCTCTTACAGCTTGAGAACTGAGGAGATGTCACATCTGGTGGATCATACTTCAGGGGACCTGCCAGTTAGAGACGTGAGCTCCGCACCTCTGATGTTGCCAGCATCAAAAGGTATATCCAGGGCCTGAGGATGGTTGTATTTTAGAATCAAACTCTGTCAATGTGGGGCACCTTGCTAGCCTTCATGGTGATCCCTTTTCTTTTATCTCTTCAGTCTTCTCAACGTTTTACTCTTAAATGTTACATGGGATGCCGGCACTGCAGGCGGCGGCTTTACCTGCTATGCCACAGCTCTGGCCCCTGTCCTTTTTAATTAATATGAATAATGTTGCTATGAAGTTTTTGCATAGAGGTATGTTTTTATTTCTAGGCATATACTCAGAATTTCTGAGTAACATGATAACTCTGTTTCACATTTTGAGGAAGTCTCAGACTGTCTTCCAAAGCAGTTGCACTGCTTTCTACCAGTGATCTACGATAGTTCCAATATTTTTGTATCCTCACCAATATTTAATGTTATTGAAGTGTTATCACTGTATCATTAAAATTTAATCTTAGTAATTTGGCCTTGTAGTTAGGATGCCAGTTAGGACACCAGTGTCCCATATCAAGAGTGGCTGGGGCTGATCCCCAGCTCTAGCTCCTGACTCGAGCTTCCTACTAATGCAGATCCTGGGAGGCAGTGGTGATGGCCCAACTGCTGGATTCCTGCCACCCATGTGGGAGACCTTGACTGAGTTTCTAGCTCTTGTACCCTGCCCCACCATTGTGAACATTTGGGGAGTGAACCTCAAATAAATAAGTGAATTTATTCTTTGTCTTTTTTTAATATTTAAAAATTTTAAATTTATTTTCATTTTATTTGACAGCCAGAGATACAGGGAGAGGGACAAAGACAGAGAGAAATTTTTCATCTACCCAAATGTCCCCAAAGCCATGGCCAGGCCAAACAAAAGCCAGGATCCAGGAACTTAATCTGGGTCCCCCACATGGGTAGCAGGGAACCAAGCACTTGAGACATCATCTGCTGCCTCTCAGGGTGGGAATTAGCAGGAAGCTGGATTGGAAGCAGAGAAGCAGGGACTCAAACCAGGCACCCTGACACGGAGTGTGGGCACCCCAAGCGGCATCCCAACTGCTGTGCCGAACAGCTGCCCCTTCATTCTGGTTTTGCTTTGCATTTCCCTGATGGACAATCACAGTCATATCCTTCCATGTGCTTACTCAGCTTTTTAATTTCTTCTTTGAGGAAATACCTGTTCGGATCCTTTGCCAATTTTTAAGCTAGGTTATTTGTCTTTATGTTATTAGTTGTAAGAATTTTAAATTTATTTTATATATTCTCTATTTAGTGCCGATTTTGTGCTTCTGAAAGCTTTTACTGTTCCTTGAACAAAGTCCATGCTTGTGAGCTGGCTGAGATAATTTTCCAAGTTGGAGGAGTCATGGAACTAATGACAGGAAGCCATGTGTAGGAACACCCTACTTGGAGACTTGAGTCAGTTTGGAACCCACCCACATAACCAAAAAATCCAAAAGAACCCACTATTTCCTCAGCACAATAAATGAGTTATGGAAAGAAGGTAACAAAAGAGAGATTTATAAGTCTATTTTGTGGAAAAGGAAACTTATCTAGGTTTTATTACAATTTGTGTCCAATTTCCCTTCTGTTAAATATGAACCAGCTAAAAGTAAATGAAGTAAAGTGCTGGTCATAAATAAATATTCTGGGCCAGCGCCATGGCTCACTTGGTTAATCCTCTGCCTGCAGCGCTGGCATCCCATATGGGCACAGGGTTCTAGTCTAGTTCTTGCTCCTCTTCCAGTCCAGCTCTCTGCTGTGGCCCAGGAGGGCAGTGGAGGATGGCCCAAGAGCTTGGGCCCATGCACCCGCATGGGAGACCAGGAGGAAGCACCTGGCTCCTGGCTTCGGATCGGCGCAGCGCCAGCCGTGGCTGCCATTTGGGGAGTGAACCAATAGAAGGAAGACCTTTCTCTCTGTCTCTCTCTCTCACTTTCTATAACTCTACCTGTCAAATAAAAAAAATAATAAATAAATAAATAAATAATCTACTGATTTTCTTCCTAGTGACTATACTTTACTGTTAAGTCAACTGTCTTAGTAGTCAATTGCATTATTTTATAAACTCTTGATTTGGAAAGTTTTTCCTAAGATAATGCATAAGAAACTTTATTTGGGGAGAAGAAAAACTTCTGTCATAAACAGGTAATACTACCTAGCAGGGATATTTTTATGGTATAATTCATATACTAAAAAATTAATCTTGGGGGCCTGCCACCACAAGAAAATCTAGAATGAGTCCCAGGCTCCTGGCTTCAGCCTGGCCCAGCTCCAGCTGTTGCAAGTGTTGGGAGAGTGAATGGAAGATCTCTTTCTGTCTTTGCTTCTCTCTCTCTCTCTCTGCCATTCAAATCAATATAAATAAATAAATGAACTTTTAAAAATGAACAAAAGTTCTTTTAAAAAGATTTATTTATTTATTTGAAAGTTAAAGTTACAGAGAAAGAGGGAGAGATAGAGATATTTTCCATCCACTGGTTACTCTCCAAGTGGCCACAATGGCCAGGCCTGGGCCAGGCTGAAGTCAGGAACCACAAGTTTCATCTGGGTCTCCCACATGGGTGAAAGGGGCCCAAACACTTAGGCCATCCTTCTCTGCTTTTCCGAAGCCATTAGCAGGAAGCTGGATTAGAAGTGGAGCAGCTGGGACACAAACTGGCATCCAAATGGGATGCCAACATCTCAAGTACATTGGCCTTACCCACCACACCACAACGCCAGCCCCTGAACAAAAGATTTGAACACCTACTTTACTAAAGAGGATACACAAATGGAAAATAAGTGCATAAACAATGTTCAATATCATTAGTTAGGGAGATGTAGGTTAGTAATGAAAATGAACACAAAACAAGGACACACTCACTAGAATGGTTAATATTAAAGAGATCAAGTGTTGGCAAGGATGTGGAAGAGCTCTCACACGTTGCTGATGGGAATACTATATGGTATAATCACTTTGGAAAACCATTTGGCAGTCTTTGAAAAATTAAACAGTGGTAGGCGTTTGGCTGCTGATTAGAATACCTGGGTCCCTTATTGGAGTGCCTGGGTGAGACACCCTGCGCTAGCTCCTGCTCTCAGCTTTCTGCTGATGTAGACTCTGGGAAGATGTGGTGATTATTCAGGTGATTTTGTTCCTGCCACCCATGTGGGAGACATGGATTGAGTTCCCAGCTCCCAGCTTTGTTCCCCCATCCTCAGCCTTGTGGGTAACTTGGGGAATAAACCAGTGGATGGGAACTCATTTGCTCTGTGTCTCTGAAATAAAATTAATGAATATATAAATAAAATGTAAAACAACCATTTTAAAGCTAAACATACATGTACTTTATGACCCAGCTATTTCTCTCTTTTCTATTTACCCAAGGAAAATAAAAACATATGTCCACACAAAGACTTGTGCGCAGATGCTGATAGTAGCTCCATTTGTAATAATGCAAAATGGGAAGCCATTCAAATGCTTATCTACAGCAAATGGACAAATAAATTATTATATATCCATAAAAAGGAATCCTATTTATCCACTAAGATCTATTAACACACAGAACAGCATGGATGAATCTCAAAATAATTATGCTGAGTAAAAGAAGTCAGACTAAAAAAAATGGGTACATAATAGATAATTTGATCTCCATAAAATGATAGTAAATGGAAAACTGATATATAATAACATAAAGCATTAGAGTTGGTCCCTGAGAACAAAGATAAGAGTTGAAGTTGGAGTGGGGTGGGAAGGAATGGATTGCAAAGGGACACAAGGAAACTTGGGAGAGAAACTTGGCATTTTTAATTAAAGGGAATGTCTCTCAGGTATGTAAATATGTTGAGAACAGTCAAAATTTCTACTTCAAGTATGTGTGGTGTATTACATACCAATTGTACTCCAATAAACCTGTTTTTGAAGAACTTACTTGTCATCATGTCCAAGGAGTAGATCAATGAGGTAGCAGTGGTAGCTGAGGTGGTTCTGAGACCAAAGCTCTGAGTTCCCTTTCTTCTCAGTGGGGAGAAGAGCTGTCTTGAACTCTGAGTTTTTGGAAGGCTCCTGTTCCCCATGAGCTCACACCCAGCCCATGAGCCAGTGAGCACACACTGAAGGCAGACCAAGCAGAGGGTCTGTTTCAAGGAGGCAGCTTTGGGGATAGTTTCTCCAGAGCACAAAAACAAGCAAGACAATTCCTGGTAGTCAAGAAAGATTTCTACCTTTTTCCTTACTGGGGTTTTGGAGATAGTTATGGCACAGACCTTGTCTAGGTCCAAATTACCTAAGAAGGAAAAAAAATGGGAGGATACATCAAAAAGAAAAGTTTTGAATAAAAGCCCTGGTTGATATTTTTATCAAGAGAATGTGCTTTTTTTAAAAAAAGATTTATTTATGGGGCTGGCACTGTGGCGTAGTGGGTAAAACTGCTGCCTGCAGTGCCAACATCCCATATGAGCACCGGTTCAAGTCCTGACTGCTCCACTTCTGATCCAGCTCTCTGCTGTGGCCTGGGAAAGCAGTAGAAGATGGCCCAAGTCCTTGGACCCTGCACCCACATGGGAGACCTGGAGGAGGCTCCTGGTTCCTGGCTTCAGATCAGCACAGCTCTGGCCACTGCAGCCATCTTGGGAGTGAACCAGAGGATAGAAGACTTTTCTCTGCCTCTGCTTCTGCATCTCTGTAACTCTTTCAAATAAACAAATAAATCTTTAAAAAAAAAAAAAGACACAGTAGCATAAACAATTGCTCAAAAAAGGAAATGCCTTGTGTAAAAATCTCCAAAAACATATGACTTGTATGTGGAAAACTTTAAAAAAAAAAAAGATTTATTTCTAAGTCAGAATTACAGAGAGACCTAACATCTGCTGGTTCACTCTGCACATGACCGCAATGGCCAGGGCTGGGCCAGGTCGAAACCAGGAGCCAGGAGCTTCTTCCAGGTCTCTGATGTGAGTGCAGGGGCCCAAGGACTTGGGTTGTCCTCTGCTGCTTTCCCAGGCACATTAGTAAGGAGCTGGATTCTAAATGGAGCAGTCGATGCTGCAGATGGTGGCTTAACCTGCTGAGCCACAGTTCTGGCCCCAAGAATGTACTTTCTATATTGGAAGTTGAGTCATACCTCTTGCTGTGATGACCCAAGAAAGAGCCTCCAGAGGTCCAACAGTAGTCATTTCAGATACTCCTAAATTTCCTCTAAAGTGCTTGGCTCAAGATAGATTTATTCCCTGTAGATGACACGTGATAAGATTGGATGGACTAAAAAAAAACTGCATGAACAAATGTTCTCCAATTACCCCCTTTTGGACTTTAGGTAAGAGTGTAAAACCTCAACCATCCTTAAGCAAGATGAGCCGGGAGGAATTGGAAGATGGTTTCTTTCGACTTCGTGACGAGCACCTGTCAGTGAAGGAACTTTTTTGGAAGCAACAGGATGAGATAAAAAGGTACCTGGGGTTTTCCTTAAATATTTAAAAGCTATGCCTACACCAGGCCTATGTCGCACTAAACAAAAAAGAATACAATTTGCTGAGAAGTCTGCACCATAGAACAACTTAAATGTCAAATACGGCTGGTTCTAAAAATAATTTTTGAAGCAATGTTGCTTTATTCTGTTTTCTTGCCAAACCCATCAGTAGAGTGTGGCCACAGGCCACAAAGCATCATCAAGAGCCTGGGTGGTGCTATTTCAACTCACAAAGTAAGAGACTGGGCAGAAAAAGAGGATGGAGACAGGAGAAATGGTTAGAATCTCAGAGGAACAAAAGCTTCTGGGGCAAGTAAGAGAAGAAGTTTTTATTTACAAAACAAAACCAAGATCATATTGATCCTGTTCCATATGCAGATGTGTTATAAGTGTATTATTATGTATTAACTAGTTTAATAGTTTAAACACTATTAACTCATTTAATGCAATGAAGTGAGCATTATTAAAAGGAAAAGTAGCTACAAAGAGGTGAAATAACTTGTACATAATTATATCTAGTGAGTAGCAGAACTATAATTCTTACCTCTACAATCTACTATATACAATGACCTTAGATTATTAGCTTTCTTTTTTTTTTTCCAGATTTATTTTATTTATTTGAAAGTCAGAGTTACAGAGAGAGGGTCTTCCATTCGCTGGTTCACTCCTCAGATGGCCACAATGACCGGAACTGTGCTGATCTGAAGCCAGGAGCCAGGAGCTTCCTCCGGGTCTCCCAAGCAGGTGCAGAGGCCCAAGGACTTGGGCCATCTTCTACTGCTTTCCCAGGCCATAGCAGAGGGCTGGATCAGAAGAGGAGCAGCTGGGACTAGAACTGGCGCCCATATGAGATGCTTCAGGCCAGGGTGTTAACCCACTGCACCACAGAGCTGGTCTCTAGGTTATTAGCTTTCAATGTGGGTCTCTAGGATGGAGACCTGGAAAGGAATCTGAAGTAGGGGTGTGGGGAAATAAGCAGATGGGAAGAAGCAGAGTTCCAGAAGTCCAGAGTCTATCTCTTGGACACATTTTGAAGATACTGGTGTCAGTGCCTTCCAGCCAAAAACCACCAGGGACATACCTGTAGTTGAGCAGTTTGGGCTTATATCTCATTACAACTATAGAAAATGAATACTTAGGGAACTAAAGGCACCTCAATAAACATGTTAGAGCCTATGGCAGTTTTGAGGTTTCAGTCGGGTTTCAAGGAAGATCCAGGGAAGTAGCGATCTGCACCAGGTTTGGCACTGTTAGAAGTGGAGACAATTCTGTGTGGGTATCTAAATAAACCTTACCTCCAGGGAGGGTAGACTAGAGCAAGGCTGAAGCTATGAATGGTCAAGAAGTTACAGTCTCACATATTCAGCTGTATAGAAGGGCATTTGGTATTTTGTGAGTGGCAGTGAGCTTCTTTTGTCTGTGCTTAGACAAAATTATGCTGTGGGCTGGCGACGACGTGGCTCAATAGGCTAATCCTCCACCTTGCGGCCCAGGCACCCTGGGGTTCTAATCCCGGTGGGGCGCCAGTTCTGTCCTGGGAGTGCAGTGGAGGATGGCCCAAGTGCTTGGGCCCTGCACCCGCATGGGAGACCAGGAGAAGCACCTGGCTCCTGGCTTCAGATCAGTGCAGTGCGCTGGCCACAGCATTCCGGCCGCAGTGGCCATTGTGGGGTGAACCAACGGCAAAAGGAAGACCTTTCTCTTTGTCTCTCTCTCTCACTGTTCACTCTGCCTGTCCAAAAAAAAAAAAAAAAATTATGCTGTGGACTTGTTTGTCTCATCCTCATAGTCCCTGAGGGACCTTGTCTGATGCTGGTGTGCAGGCAACAGGAGTGGACAAGTAAATATTACATTTTCTACTTATCACTCTTTTTTTTTTTTTTTTTTTGGACAGGCAGAGTGGATAGTGAGAGAGAGAGACAGAGAGAAAGGTCTTCCTTTTTGCCGTTGGTTCACCCTCCAATGGCCGCTGCGGCCGGCACATCTCGCTGATCCGAAGCCAGGAGCCAGGTGCCTCTCCTGGTCCTCCATGCGGGTGCAGGGCCCAAGCACTTGGGCCATCCTCCACTGCCTTCCTGGCCACAGCAGAGAGCTGGCCTGGAAGAGGGGCAACCGGTACAGAATCCGGCACCCCAACCGGGACTAGAACCCGGTGTGCCGGCGCTGCTAGGCGGAGGATTAGCCTGTTAAGCCACAGCACAGGCCTTATCACTCTTTAAAATTAGTACTTTTATGTTTTATAATGACAACAGTTTATTAGTTCTGTGAGGTGTAAACAGCAGGATAGCACAGTTTAGTTATGAGCGTGGGGCCAGCCTCAAACGCCACCAAGGTCTAATTGCGTTAGACCAGATCCTGATGCTGAGGGTGCTTTCTTCTTTCTCCTTGAAATCCCCATGCAGTGCTTCAGGGTCTCATTTAGAATCTACAGAATTGTAGGTTTCTGCTGAACACCTGCACTCCTCAGAGCTGTTGATTCTTAATATTGTGCAGAAATATTGTGAGGCTGCATGGCCTCAAAAATCTTGCTTCTGGGTTGATTACCAGAAAGAACTTGGGGTTATGAGTGTTAATGTCTGAATTAGATTCTATGCCCTTTCCTTTGGATAAGTTACCTGGCTATTTTCTGCTTTGATTTCTTTATCTGGATATAATGACAGATGATAATAATAGTAGCTTACAAGGCATCATTGTTGTAAGCACTTTATATATATAAACTTATTGAATTCTCACAACAATCTAGTGAGGTGGATTCTATTTTTGTCTTATAGATCAGGAAATTGAGCATAGAAAGATTAAGTGACACGACAAGGGCCACTGTTAGAATTTTCAGAATAGGGGCAGCTTCAACACATGTGGGTGGCAGGAGCCCAAGTACTTAGGCTGCCATCTGCTGCCTTCCCAGGCATTATTAGCAAGGAACTGGATTGGAGGTGAAGCAGCCAGTACTTGGACTTGTGCTCATATGGGATGCTGGCGTCATAGTGCAGTGGAGTTCCTGGAGTGAACCTGTGGATGGAAGTGCTCTCTCTCTCTCTCTCTCTCTCTCTCTCTTTCTCTTGGCCTTTCAAATAAATTAATAAATCTTTTTTTTTTTTTTTTTAAACTCAGAATAGACAGGCATGTGTCTTATTAGCTCAAGAAGCTATAACAGGGCCAGCGCCGTGGCTTAACAGGCTAATCCTCCGCCTTGCGGCGCCAGCACACCGGGTTCTAGTCCTGGTTGGGGCGCTGGATTCTGTCCTGGTTGCCCCTCTTCCAGGCCAGCTCTCTGCTATGGCCCGGGAAGGCAGTGGAGGATGGCCAAAGTGCTTGGGCCCTGCACCCACATGGGAGACCAGGAGAAGCACCTGGCTCCTGGCTTTGGATCAGCGCGATGAGCCAGCCGCAGCGGCCATTGGAGGGTGAACCAACGGAAAAAGGAAGACCTTTCTCTCTGTCTGTCTCTCTCACTATCCACTCTGCCTGTCAAAAAAAATTAAAAAAAATAAAAAATTTAAAGAAGCTATAACAAAATTTCATGGACTGGGTAGCCTAAACAACAGAATCTTACTTTCTCCCAGTTATGAAGACTCAGATCAAGGTGCCAGCATGGTCAGGGCCATCTTTCCTACACAGTGGGAGCAAGGAAAAAAAAAAGATTTATTCTCTTGTGATAAAGTCACAATCCTATCTGTTTAGGGCTCCACCCTAGGACCTCATTTAACCTTAATCACTTCCTGAAGACCCATTCTCTTGTTACAGTCACTGTGGGGGTGGGGTGGGAGGCAGGGATATATTTCAGCTGCTAGCACAGTGAGACCACAGAATCCCATGGTGAGGGGAAAAAGCATGATTTTAGGGTAAGGTAACAAATAGCATATAACTATCAACAGTAAGAAGGGCTCAGTGTATCTTAGGAGCTGTAATTTGAGGCGCGTACACAGGGATGTGCAGACAAGCAAGGTGAGGAAGTACATATTATAATTTCTACTTATATTTATCACCGCTGTAAAAGTAGGTATTTTAAAATATTTTATAATATCTATAATTTACTAGTATAGAAATTAATGTCATTTAAAACATACACACAAATGGATTGTGTGAACATCCCAACATTTTTTGCTGAGTACGTGTGTGTAACGGAAACCTGGGATGGGAAAACTCCCTGCGTTCAAACAGGCACCAGAGACAGTGAAGGATCCAAGCAGTTTTTTTTGTTTCGTTTTGTTTCAAAGATTTATTTATTTTATTTGAAAGTCACACAGAGAGAAAAGGAGAGGCAGAGAGAGAGAGGTCTTCCATTTGCTGGTTCACTCCCCAATTGGCCGCAATGGCCGGAGCTGTGCCCATCCAAAGCCAGGAGCTTCCTCCAGGTCTCCCATGCTGGTGCAGGGCCCAAGCACTTGGGCCATCTTCCACCCAAGCAGTTTTTAACATTGGCAGGCTCAGGTGGAATCATTTCCCTAGAAGTAAGCATCAACCTCAAGTTTCTTACAATATTTATAGGTTCATCAGCATCATACCGTAGCTGTAACAGAATTGGTGGGTTTAAATTGCAGCCAGCATGACTTAGAACCACACTTCCAATGTTTTCATGGTTTGTGTTGGGGAGGGGATTCTGTTTTTCTTTCTTTGTCTCTGGCTGCAACCATATTTCCTCTACATGTGAACATGGGTCAAGGATGGACACCACATGTCCCTGTCTCAAAAAGTTACAATGTATGAAAGACAGAAAAAAAATTTTTTTAAAGATGTTTTATTTATTTTGAAACTCAGAGTTACACAGAGAGAAGGAGAGATGGAGAGGGAGGGAGGGAAGAAGGGGAAGAGAGAGAGAGAGAGAGAGAGAATCTTCCATCTCCCAGAGATAGCCTGGACCAGGACAAAGCCAGGAGCCAGGAGATTCATCTCGATCTCCCATGTGGGAGGCAGGGTCTCAAGGACTTGGGCCATCTTCCAGTGCTTTTCCCAGGTCATTAGCAGGGAGCTGGATCAGCAGTGGAGCAGCCCAGACACCAATTGGTTATCAGCTTGGACACAATGCTGGCCCCAGAAAATTAATTTTTTTTAAAGTACGCGGTGCACCGGCTGCAGCGCGCCTACCGCGGCGGCCATTGGAGGGTGAACCAACAGCAAAAGGAAGACATTTCTCTCTGTCTCTCTCTCTCACTATCCACTCTGCCTGTCAAAATAAATAAATAAATAAATAAATAAATAAAGTATAAATAATGGATCACATCACGGATCAAGTCACGATTATCTGTCACCGAGTATGCTCTAGAATTAGTAACTGTGTTAGAAGGAGAAGACACCTGCTCTGTTCCGCCACAGGCTGAGGACCACCTTGCTCCGGCTGACGGCTATGGGCCGGAACCTCCGAGCTGAGGCATCTGGGGCGCAACTCTCCGGGCCGGTAAGGCAGCGGCAGAAGGCGGGGTGGCTGCAGCACCCCACGACAAATCGGCTCCAAGGACAGACCCAGCGCGTGGGCCCCTCTGCTCCGCGCCGCGCCCCGTCTCGTGCCCACGGGGAATCCCGACAGCTCCACACCGCTGGTGCGCAGGTGCCAGAGAAACCCAGGAAGGGTGAGGCATGGGGCCAGTTCCTGGTCGGGGCTAAACCCTGGGAGGGATCGCCCTGCCCGCCACGCTGTCTTTATTTTATTCCGTCCTCCACTCAGTTCTGTTCTTTTGTACTCACTCCCTGCTTTCTACCTTGGTAAAGTCTTATTTTCCTAAATGGGCTATCAGATTCAAGATTTTCAATACACCTGGCACACGTGTTGCTACAGAATCAGCAAGTGGACTCGGGGCAGCAGGTCTGGAAAAGAGAGAAAACATTGCGTGAGGGGTCTGTCTACTGTGTGTCTGGGCGACATGGACAGAGTCAGGTTTCCAGAACAAGTTGTGGTTCTTAGCGTTATGAGAAAGTGGACATCTTTGAAACCATGATCAACTGTAAGGCTCTTGCAAGAAAATGCACCTCCACAAGTGCTTGCATACAATTTCCAAGGGTTCAGAGTTTCCCAAGCCCATTGCTGAAGTCTAGGCCTAGATGACAGGTTGTAAATGATCTGAGGCAGGTGCCTTTTCTTTTGGCTGAGTTTGAGGTCAAACCCAATGTTGTGTCTCCAGAGTAACAGCGCCGCCCCCCCCCCCCATTCCCATGGACCTCAATCAGCAATGAGTATCCTAGATGAAGTAAAGTTAGACACAGCATTCTATTCAAATGCCCTTATCTTATTGATAAGTGCTCATTTATTTTGTTTGGTATACCAGATAGTGTACTTGCAACCCTGTACTCCAGACAACAAACCTTTGCAAAAACAGCTATAAGGAGAGAAAAAAATGAATGAGTATAAATTTCGGTTCCATGTAACAGTTCAGCCTTTTTGGGCACTGATTGTGCACCAGGCACTAGAAAGAGAGACATACTAGGGGGCAGGCAAGTGGTGCAGCAGTGAACATGCTACTTGGGACTCCCACATTCCCTATCAGAGTGCCTGTGTTCAAGGTCCAGCTCTGCTTCTGACTCCAGCTTGCTGTAAATGCATACCTTGGGATGCAGCAGGTCATAGTTCAAGTAGTTGTGTTACAGGTGAAACTGTGGTGGAGAAAATATCATTACTTCAGTTCTTTGTCTCACATGGACGTTTCCAAGCGGACAAGCACAGAGATTTAAAAGCAAGATTTATTAGAGTCTGAGACCTCCAGCCAGAGTGGCAAGGAAGGGGCCTTCCAAGAGAGGAAGTTTTCGGGAAGAAAAAAAAAACTTGACATTCAGTTAAAAGGCGGGGACAAAACCCATTAAAAGGCCTGATTTACAATCTTTTACCCAATCTGGCTTGCTCTTGATAAAACAAAGAGCCATTGGTAGGGTGGGGTACTCCCTTGCTATTCTCATGATAAGATTGGAAGCTTTCAAGGACCAGGCAGGCGATCTTTTTCATCTTTGGTAAAGAGAGCTTTTAGGAGAAGAAAGCATTTGCACCCTCAGTTTCCACTGGTCCCGCCCTGACTGCCTGTTAACCCGTCTGACTCCTCACAGTTGTGTCTCTGCCACCCTGTGGGAGATCTGGATGCAGTTCTGAGCTGCTGGCTTCAGTGTGGCCCAGTCCTAGCTGTTGTGGGCATTTAGGGTATGGAGGGAGTGAACCAGCATGTGGAAGATCTCCCTGTGAATCTTTCAAATAAAGTGAAAATAAATACAAACTTAAAAAAAAAAAAATGCATTCAACACACAAGCCCTGCCCTGAACAAGCCTGCACCATTTTTATTTTATTTTATTTTTTTGCCATTTATTCTCCCTCATTAAGTCTTGTTCTGCCAACTGATGAAATCTGCAGTTCTGCACCACCGTAAAGGGAACCTCCTGTCTGTGGCTACTTGTACAAAGATTTCCCACAGGCCTCTAGGCTCCTTACATCCAGCGCTTGCATACCCAACCTCAGACTTTGGTGTTCTGGAGGGCACGGTTGTTAAAATAACATCTTTATTTTTTATTAAAGAATTTTATTTATTCATTTGAAAGGTAGAGTTATAGACAGTGAAAGGGAGAGACAGAGAGAGAGGACTTCCAACCACTGGTTCATTCCCCAAATGGCCATAATAGCTGGAGCTGGGCCGATCCGAAGCCAGGAGCCAGGAGCTTCTGCTGGTCTCTCACGCGGGTACAGGGGTCCAAGGACTTGGGCCATCTTATACTGCTTTCCCAGGCCACAGCAGAGAGCTGGATCAGAAGAGGAGCAGCAAGGACTAGAACTGGCACCCATATGAGACATCACTATGCCACAGCACCGGCCTGTATTTAATTTTTTTTTGAAAGACAGGGTTATAGAAAAAGAAAGAAAGAAAGAGAGATATTCTATCCACTGCTTTACTCCCCACATAGCTTTAACAGCTGGGACAGGGCCAGGGGGAAGCCATGAGCCTGGAACTTCTTCCAGGTCTCCCATGTGGCTGCAGGAACCCAAGCACCTGGACCATCTTCCACCGCTTTAGCAGGCGCATTAACAGCGTGCAGGATTAGAAGTGGAGCAGCTGTGGACTCCAACCAGCTGGCATTAAGTGGTAGCAGCTTAACCCACTGCACCAAGACACCAGCCCCTAGAATCACATCTTATGCCTAACCTTTCAGCGCCAAGGGACAGGCGGAGCTACACAGCCCCTCCCACGTTCAAGGACCATGTGACAAATGAAAAAACCAGGGGTGAAATCACCAGTGAACCCAGCGAACCGTGAGTTCTTTCCATTTACCCCAGGCTGTTACTCTTGCAGCTTTAACTGGAAATCCATCATTCAGGGAACAAGTGAATGTAGGTGAGTTAGAGCCTTTCCAATATAATTAGGGTGAAAGCCAACCCCTGGTCAAATTCCAACTTAATTGCTACAAATGGAAAACAAATATCTGTTCTCTGAAAGAAGGAAAAAGAAGACCCTTTCCTGAGTTGAAGATGTTCCCTCCCTTTCCCTTTATACTATTACCACTTAGGTTATAATTCATTTATAGTTATATTTAAAATGTGGAAGAGTATCCTCCACACATAGCAAAATTATGACTGCTATATGTGTGAGAGCCCAGTTCTAAGTCCCTATCACAACCATTTCGAATTCTCATTTTTGTGCCTACTGTGCCTAACAGTGTACTTTCTTTCAGCAAATCATAATTTTGGCTAAATTCATTGGTCTATGCATGCCTAACAGTGCCCACATTATAGCCAATAACGCTGTGCAAGCAGAAGAGTCACCCGCATCTCCTGAGAAGGTGGGGTCCAAAGAAGAACATCTTGCACAGAGAAGCTCATTGGAGAGTGCCCAGAAGGCCACAGAACTTCGGTGAGCACATGGCATTCTGTGCCTCAAACCATAATGAACTGAAAAAATGGGAGACCCTTGTTTGTGCCTTGCTTTGTCTCAGGAAAGAGATCGTTCCGGATTAAATTCAGTCTGAGAAGTAGACCTGGAGGCCTTAGTAGGTTAAGAAATGGATTAACCTAAAGGGAATGCTTGAGTGTAATCAAAGATTTGCTACTTCACTTCCTAGAGGGAAAACTACTTCAACTTCATCCACAAACAGGAGTGCTCAGCCCTTGCTGTGCCTCAGTTTCTGGAGAACTTTGTTTCTGTCAACTGTTTTTTAGTTTCACAGGGCAACTGAGCGGAATACGGAGTTCTGGAATACCCTCTGCTTCCATACATGTGTGGCCTCCCCCACAATCAGCACCCCATACCAGCCTGGCGCACTGGTTACGGTTGATGAACCCACCCAGACACATCATTATCACCCAAAGCCAGTTTACAGTTAGGGCTTTGACAAATGCATCATGACATAGATCCACTGTTGTGTGGTCACAGAGTAGATTTGCTGCCCTAGAAGTCCTTTGCGCTCCACCGACTCGTCTCCTTCCACCTTCCCCTGGCAACCTCTGACCTTTTTACCGTCTCCATAATTTTGCCTTTTCCAGAATGTCATGTGGTCGGATCATACATTACATAGCTTTTTCATACTGGCTTCTTTCACTTAGTAACATGCACTTAAGCTTCCTCCATGAATTTTCATGTCTTGATAGTTCATTTCTTTTTAGTGCTGAATGGCATTGCTTTGTCCAAATGCACCACAGTTTATCCATTCACCTAAGAAGAACATCTTGGTTCCTGCCAAATTTAGGTTATTAGGAATAAAGCTGTTATAAACTTCATGTACACGTTTTTGTATGGACAGAAGTTTCCCACCTGGAGACCTTTAAAATCACAGATGCCTGGCCCTACCCCCAGAAATTGCCTTTTAGAAATTTGAAGTGGAGTCCAGGCAAGGGTAAGTTGAAAAGTTTCTGCAGGTGATTCTAATAAGCAGCAAGGCAAGGAATCAGCGTCCCCTTCAAACAATAAAGAAAATGTGATCTCATAGGTTCAGAAATATTAATCTTCCTTCCTGTCCCCTGACTAGAATCCACGGCTCCCTGGTTTCTTTAAAGACACAAAAGGTAGACCTTGCTGGACTTAGCAGGGATTCTAGGAAACTGAGCACCATAGTTTTTGAAAAAGTTATGTCTTGTCAGAATGCAGACTTTAAGGCCAGTGGTCTTTATCAAACCTCAGCTGTGTGAGGGCAAACAGCAGAAAGCAGCTCATTTAGCCGAGCGTACAAACACTGCCTGGTGTGCTGTGGGGGAGAGGGGAAGGCAAGTGGAAGGAAGGGGAAGGAAGAGCGAGATGTTCTTACCGGTGCACAGCCAGGGCGAAAGGGCTTCGCTCCCGCATTCTCAGGGCGCTTGAGCACCTTGTTTTTCTCAGCAGAGCTTCCATTAAAGAGAACGTGGAGCTGATTCGACTTAAAAAGCTCTTACATGAAAGGAGTACCTTGTTGGCAGTGACAACAGCACAGTTAGCAGACGTACAGGAGGTGAGTTGCCATCATCAGCTGTGCTGCCTTGGGAGAAGGGAGGGAGAAATCCAGTGTGTTAAGAGACTACTGTTATTTTCTCCATTTTTACATTTAAGAGACCACAATTTAGAGGCTGGGTTACTTGTCTAAGATCACACAACTTACAGGCGTTATTGAGATCCAAGCCTTGCAACTTTGAGTCCATTCTTTTCCCAGTATTTCTGGGAAGAAGGGTCAAGCTCTGCCTACCCAGGTGGAATTAAGTGGAGTTAATGTGCAGGTCATTAAATTGGGAAACCGACAGCAGGCCAGGGGAAGGAGGGGAAGGGAAAGGAATCAGACCTTGACTGAACCCTGTGTAGGTGCTCTACTGTGCTCTAGACACTTTGAGTCACGGCCTTAGTTAAGCCTGTAACGACACTCAGGCTAAGTACCTTCTGCGCATGAGGGATCTGGGTCTCAAGGAGGAACACTCATCCAGGTCACACTAATTGCAAGGGGCAGAGTAGGATCGAGTCCCGGCTGGCACCAGGGCTCTTGCTCACACCTTGGAAACTAATATCTGGATGGTGGAAATAAGGAGTCAAAGGTCTAAGTAATGGGTTGGCCGGCGCTGCGGCTCACTAGGCTAATCCTTCACCTGTGGTGCCGGCATTCTGGGTTCTAGTCTTGGTCAGGGCGCCGGATTTTGTCCCGGTTGCCCCTCTTCCAGTCCAGCTCTCTGCTATGGCCCGGGAAGGCAGTGGAGGATGGCCCAGGTCCTTGGGCCCTGCACCCACATGGGAGACCAGGAGAAGCACCTGGCTCCTGCCTTCAGATCAGCGCGATGCGCCGGCCGCAGCTGCCATTGGAGGGTGAACCAACTGCAAAAAGACAGACCTTTCTCTGTCTCTCTCTCTCACTATCCACTCTGCCTGTCAAAAAAAAAAAAAAAAAAAAAAAAGCAATGAGAGGCCTGCAGAGGAAGAGATGGGGGAAGGCTCCGGAAGTCGGAGAATGGGCTTTCTCACTACAGGGGAAGGAGTAAGGGACAGAGACATGACCTGTGACTCCGGTTTTCTACTTTGGTTGATGACACGATGGTGGTGCCAGGCACGGAGATTGGGTCCAGCTACTGTTAACACTGTACATGGTACGTCCGTTCCGATACAGGCTAGAGCATCTTGATGGGACCAAACCTATGTTTTGCAGAGATTTACGCATATACTTGAGTCTTGATCTGGCTGATTCTAGTAGTATTTAAAGCATGTGAAAATATGGGAAAGATGAATTTAAAGTTGTATTGGCAAATGGCTATTTTTGCAGAATTGGATTTTTTAAAAAATTCATCTCCATTTCTCCATTGTATTAAAGGAAAAAAGAAGAAAATTGAATTTCCTTACCCTTGTTAGTCATGGTAAACACTGGTAAAGATGACTAACATGGTGAATTCTTTACAACTTTTTAAAATGTAGGTTTGACAATTTGTTTTCCTTTCACTTTTCTAGTTAATGCCTTCCCATACAGATGCTAAAATAATTTTACATTCTCTTAGTCCCTTGGTGGTAAAATATAGTGGTCAATAGTGTCCACTTTGTAGTCTGCTGGGCTAGGTTAGAGTTCTGCCTCTACTTGGTAGCTATGTCATTCTTGGCAACTGACTGAGCTCTCGGAGCTTTGGTCTTCTCTACAGTTTAGATAATAATACCTATGTCCCATATTTGCTCTAAGAGTTAACTGAGGTGATACAGGTGAAATAATGAAGCATAAATGAAATAACATGTAGCAGTAATTGATCAACTAGTAGTAGCGTTGATTATCATTTTGTCTGAAACTGAAAAGAAGCTTTTTTTTTTGACAGTTTCTAAAGCATACTGCAGAGAATGTTTAGTTTGAGATTAAATATTTTTCTTGCCTAATTACTAAAGACCATGAAAATCTGAATAAATGACCCTTTATTTTTAAAGAAGTGATTTTTGCTGCTGATGTGATCATGCAGTCATAGTAAACGGTTACACAAATTGGCATGGCTTGTGGGATTTTAATACTGTCTTTTAAAACATTAAACATTTGTGTTATAGCAATAAACATCATACATCATGACATTGCTAAAAGAGTAAAAGAATTCTTTCTTTCTTCCAGGCATATGAAACCTTGCTCCAGAAGGTACTTAAGAATGATTGAGTCTGTTTAAGAGGTTCTTGTCTTTCTTTTTTTAAGATTCATTTAATTTATTTGAAAGGCAGAGATAGAGAGGGAAGAGACAGAGACAGATCTTCATTTCTAGCTCACACCCCAAGTGGCTGCAATGGCCTGGCTGAAGCCAGGAGACAGGAGCTTCTTCTGGGTCTCCCACATTGGTGCAGGGACTTGAACACTTAGGCCGTCCTCTGCTGCTTTCCCAGGCATATTAGTGCGGAGAAGGATCAGAATGGAGCAGTTGGGAATCTGGCACCCAAATGCTATGCCGGCATTGTAGGTGGTGGCTTAACCTGCTCTGTCACAACTTGGGCCTCGAGTCTGTTTCTTACTGATCAGAGTGATCAAGCCCAAAGAAGCTCATTTATCTCTGAGAAACATAAAACCAGAATTTAGCCAACTAAATCAAAGTTACTATGTAATAGTTTCTAGTAAATCAAATTGTATCACTATTACCAGAAGATATTTATTGCACTGGTCTCATAAAAATTGAAATTTGAGATCTGAGTGGAGAAATATTTGGACTAGTGTTTCTTAGCCTTTTGCTAGAGCAAATTATCACTCAAAAAAAAAATTTTTTTTTTTTTTGACAGAGTGGACAGTGAGAGACAGAGAAAGGTCTTCCTTTGCTGCTGGTTCACCCTCCAATGGCCACCACGGCCGGCGCACCACGCTGATCCGAAGCCAGGAGCCAGGTGCTTCTCCTGGTCTCCCATGGGGTGCAGGGCCCAAGCACTTGGGCCATCCTCCACTGCCTTCCCGGGCCATAGCAGAGAGCTGGCCTGGAAGAGGGGCAACCGGGACAGAATCTGGCGCCCCGACCAGGACTAGAACCTGGTGTGCCGGTACTGCTAGGCGGAGGATTAGCCTGTTGAGCCACGGCGCTGGCCTTCAAAAATTTCTAACAGTTTCTTCCCTTATGTGTGAGGTGGTGAGGCATAACAGTTGTTGCAGATTTTCTGATATTAAATATTTCAGAGGTTTGCAGGTGAGGTTGGTTGAGTGCCCATGATTAAGAGTCACTGAGTAAGGGTGCAGGAGGTTAAAGCCCTGGCCTGCAGCACTAAATCCTATATGGGTGCTGGTTGGAGTCCAGGTTGCTCACTTCCCAGCCAGCTCCCTGCTAACGCGCCTGGAAAAATGGCAGAGGATGGCTCAAGTCCTTGGGCCCCTACATGCACATGGGAGACCTGGAAGAAGCTCCTGGCTCTTAGTTTTGGGTTGCCATTTGGAGCGTGAACCAGCGGATGGAAGACCTTTCTATTTCTCTGTCTCAATCTCTCTCTGTAACTCTTTAAAAAAAAGTCACTGAGCCAGAGTTCCAAGGCCATAACTGGGCTCCCCCAGAGCTAGAGCTAGCACTGTCACATCCCTATGTGCAAAGGGATGAATAGATAATCATAAAAGCTTATCATAGCTTAGAAAGGGCAGCTTTGGAAGTTGGGACTTAAAGGGTTAATTTGAACCTTGGGAAATGTAAGGTTTCAATGCTGAGTTACAGTTGCCCAGAATGACAACCCTTCCTACCAGGGAATCTATTCTTCCAAAGAAGTGCTAAGGTGGAAATCAAGGTCAGCTTACAGTGCAAAGGCAACATACTATTAATGCCATTCTTTCTGACATCCTCTAGGAAATGCTTGGGGGGGTGGGGGTGGGGAAGGACTGGTCAATGGAGAACACACCTGTGAGTGATCTGACTGTCCCAGAGCAACTTCCTTTTGTCCCAGAACCAGGGAATCTTAGGTGCAGCTCATGATGCCCTCCTCACCCAAGTGAATGAGCTCAGGGCAGAGCTAACCGAGGAGAGCAAGAAGGCTGTGAGCATGAAGAGCCAACTGGAAGATGTGTCCATCCTGCAGATAACTCTGAAGGAGGTAAATAGTTTAAATCTTTTTTTTTTTGACAGGCAGAGTGGATAGTGAAAGAGAGACAGGGAGAAAGGTCTTCCTTTTGCCATTGGTTTACCCTCCAATGGCTGCCGCGGCCGGCGCACCGCATTGATCCGAAGCCAGGAGCCAGGTGCTTCTCCTGGTCTCCCATGGGGTGCAGCGCCCAAGCACCTGGGCCATCCTCCACTGCACTCCCAGGCCATAGCAGAGAGCTGGCCTGGAAGAGGGGCAACCGGGACAGAATCTGGCACCCCGACTGGGACTGGAACCCGGTGTGCCGGTGCCGCTAGGTGGAGGATTAACCTGTTGAGCCGCGGCGCTGGCCTGAAGGAGGTAAATAGTAACACTGGAAGATGACAACTGTGCTACATTCCAACTTCAGAGATGGGAAAGTGTGCATCTTAGCAACAACATAGGTATTTCATGTTTTCGAAAGGGGCTCCACATAGTCAAATTATCTGCTTCAGATTACATCACTAGGGGGGAGCTGGGGTTTATACTCCTATCTGTTCTCCAAAGTCCTTGCTCTCCCACAAGGGTCAGTCTGTTCTCTAACAATAGAAACCTGGGTACCATGAGAACTTCAGAGAAGCCTCATTTGTTCCAATAAATGTTTCTAGCTCACTTGGAATCAATTCAAGTCCTTTGAGTTGATTGGCTCCTTGTAAACCTAGAAAATGGGTATAGAAAAGCTCTTACCCAAAGCCTGTCTTATAAAAGAAAAAGGGCAATCTGTGCAAGGCAACAGGTTTTTAAATTGTACCTCAAGGACTTTACTGTTATTCTTAGTTTCAGGAGAGAGTTGAAGATTTGGAAAAAGAACGAAACTTGCTGAATGACAATTATGACAAGCTCGTAGAAAAGTGAGTACCAACTTAAGGTCTTGGAACATTTTTTGCTATAATGGGCAGTTTGAGAAAGTGTCTTACAAATTTTAAACAACATCTAACATAAATATATGAGAACTGGGACTCACTTGTAATTGAATATAAATCGGCACCATTTTTGAGAATTTAACATTACCTAGTAAAATGTCAAATATTAAGATTTTTTAAAGAAATTCTATTTTAAGGATTAAGTAAAATCCTCTTATGTGCAAAGATATCTATGTAATAAGAATGTTGATAACTTCATTGGTTAAAAAAACTACCTAAACTTGGATTTATGGAGGATTAATTAAATAATTCATGTTGCATTCTCACAGTGGTGTGCTAGGCAGATGTTAAAGAGAAGTAGGTGGGGGGCCAGTGCTGTGGCACAGTGGGTAAAGCCGCCACCTGCAGTGCCGGCATCCCATATGGGTGCCGGTTCGAGACCCGGCAGCTCCACTTCCAATCCAGTTCTCTGCTGTGGCCTGGGAAAGCAGTGGAAGACTGCCCAAGGACTTGGGCCCTTGTATCCGCGTGGGAGACAGAGAAGAAGCTCCTGACTCTTGGCTTCAGATCAACGCAGCTCTGGCCATTGCGGCCAACTGGGGAGTGAAGCAGTGGATGGAAGACCTGTCTCTCTGCCTCTCCTCTCTCTATACTGTAACTCTGACTTTCAAATAAAATACATAATGCCCAACCCACTTTTTTTTTTTTTTTTTAAGAATTAAGCCTAGTGGTTCTTAAGACATCAGGGCGGCTGGGTTTTATGACTCACTCTGGCTCCTGGTTCTAGCTTCCTGCTAATGCAGACCCTGGGAACCAGCTGGCAACCATGTAGGAAACCAGGAGTGAGGAAACCTGGTTTCTGATTTCAGCCTGGCCTTTCTTGCTCACTGCAGATATGTGTGAAGTGAACCAGTGGAACTATGTTTTCTTTCACTCTCTGTTTCTATTTCTCCTACCTCAAATAAATACATAAAAATCTTAGTTGATACTGTTTAAAAGAAAAGCTGCAAAATTGTTAACCCTGCCTCAGTTAATGTTTAATGTATACATGGATTCACAATTTTTTTAAATTTTAAGTTCTACAAATTTCATGTATTTCATATATACAGATTTAGGGATATAGTGATACTTCTACCCTACCCTCCTTCCCGGGTCCACAAATTTTTAATGAGATGAGAAGATTAGAGTAGGGCAAAGGGACTACCTTCACTCTTATTCTATATACATCTGTGTTGTAGTTTTTCCACAATGAGCATATATACTTGTGCTAATTTTGTAAGCAAAAAGACACTTTTAAAAGTTATTTATGGGAGGCCGGTGCCGTGGCTCAACAGGCTAATCCTCTGCCTAGCAGCACCGGCACACCAGGTTCTAGTCCCGGTCAGGGCACCAGATTCTGTCTCCGGTTGCCCTTTTTCCAGGCCAGCTCTCTGCTATGGCCCGGGAGTGCAGTGGAGGATGGCCCAGGTGCTTGGGCCCTGCACCCGCATGGGAAACCAGGAGAAGCACCTGGCTCCTGGCTTCGGATCAGCGCGGTGCACCGGCCGCAGCACACCAGCTGTGGCGGCCATTGGAGGGTGAACCAACGGCAAAAGGAAGACCTTTCTCTCTGTCTCTCTCACTGTCCACTCTGCCTGTCAAAAAAAAAAAAAAGTTATTTATGGGGCCGGTGCCGTGGTGCAGTAGGTTAATCTTCCGTCTGCAATGCCAGCATCGCATGTGGGTGCTGCTTCTAGTCCTGGATGCCCCTCTTCCAATCCAGCTGTCTGCTATGGCCTGGGAAAGCAGTAGACGATGCCCCAAGTCCTTGGGCCCCTGTACTCACATAGGAGACCAAGAAGAAGCACCTGGCTCCTGGCTTCGGATTGACACAGCTCTGGCCGTTGCAGCCATCTGGGGAGTGAACCAACGGAAGGAAGACCTCTGTCTTTCCCTCTCACGTCTGTAACTCTACCTCTCAAATAAATAAATCTTATAAATAATTTTTTTAAATCTTTAATTTGAAATTCAGAGAGAAAGAGACAGATGGAGATATATCCTAATCACTGGTTCACTCCTCAAAGGCCCACAACACCTGGAATTGAGCCAGACTGAAGCTGGGAGCTGGGAGCCAATTCAGGTCTCCCTCATGGATGACGAGGACCCCACTCCCTGAGCTGTTACCTGTTGCCTCCAGGATACAGATTAGCAGGAAATTGAAATCATAAGTGCAGCCAGGACTCGGGCCCACACAATCAGAAGGAACGAGGATGTCCCAAGCATTGCCTCCCCCGCCACCACCAAAACCTTTTAGTTAAGGAATACAGATCTCATGCAATTCATAAATACAACTTTAGGAATATAGCGATTCTTCCCACCATACCCGCACTCCTACCCACACTCCCGACCCTCTTCCTCCTCCCTCTCCTATTCTCAGTCTTAACTGAAAATAGATTTTAGTAAAAATTAAAACACATACAACTAACTATACGAATTAAAGAGTTCAACACATTGTATGGAGTGGGGGAAACTGTTCCTCAACAGACAAGGGCTGTTCTAACTCATTGCATCTTGAAATGCAATTTTGCTTCTATAGATTACCTTGTAGGTGCTCTGTTATGTATCACATGGTATTTGTTCTTTTGGGACTGGCTTATTTCACTAAGTTTGATGATTTCCAATTTCATCCATTTTGTTGCAAATGATGGTATTTTACTTTATTTTTTACTGCTGTGTAGTATTTAATGGTATATATATCCCATAATTTCTTTTTTTTTTAAGATTTATTTTATTTATTTGAAATAGTTACAGAGAGAGGTAGAGCCAGGGAGAGAGAGCGGTCTTCCATTCCGCTGGTCTACTCCCCAAATGACCTAAAGGGCCAGAGCTGAGTTGATCCAAAGCTAGGAACTTCTTTCAGGTCTCCCCCATGGGAGCAGGGGCCGAAGAACTTGGGCCATCTTCTAAGGCTTTCCCAGGCCATAGCAGAGAGCTGGATTGGAAGTGGAGCAGCTGGAACTTGGACCAGTGCCCATATGGGATGCCGGCACTGCAAGCTGGGGCTTTAACCCACTACGCCACAGCGCCGGCCCCTCCCATGATATCTTTATCCAGTCTTCAGTTGATGAGCATTTGGGTTGATTCCATATCTTAGCTATTGTGAATTGAGCTGCAATAAGCATGGGGGTACAGCAAACTCATTTATATGCTGATTTCATTTCCCTTGGGTAAATTCCCGGGAGTGGGATGGCTGCCTCATATGGTAGGTCTATATTCAGATTTCTGAGGTATCTCCATACTGTCTTCGACAGTGGCTGTACCAGTTTACATTCCCACCAATTGTGGATTAGTATATCTTTTTCCCCATGTCCTCAATAGTATTTGTTGTTTATTGATCTCTATATGAGAGCCATTCTAACTAGGATGAGGTAAAACCTCTTTGTGGTTTGATTTGCATTTCCCTGATGACTAGTGATCCTGAGCAATTTTTCGTGTGTCTATTGGCCATTTGTATTTCTTATAAGAATGCCTGTTGAAGTCCTTAGCCTATTTAAAAAAAATTTTTTTTAATTTACTTGACAGAGTCAAAGAGAGAGAGAGGTCTTCCTTCCGTTGGTTCACCCCCCAAATGGCCACCACGGCCAGAGCTATGCCGATCTGAAGCCAGGAGCCAGGTACTTCTCCTGGTCTCCCATGTGGGTGCAGGGCCCAAGCACTTGGGCCATCCTCCACTGCCTTCCCGGGCCACAGCAGAGAGCTGGACTGGAAGAGGAGCAACCGGGACTAGAACCCAGCACCCATATGGGATGCCTGCACCGCAGGTGGAGGATTAACCAAGTGAAACACAGCACCAGACCCCTCCTTTGCCTATTTCTTAACTAGGTTGTTTGTTTCATTGTTGTTGAGTTTCTTGAGTTCTTCATATATTCTGGTTATTAATCCTTTATCAGTTGAGTAGCTTACAAATTTCTCCCATTCTGTCAGTTCCCTCTTCACATTCCTGAGTGTTTCTTTCACAGTGCAGAAACTTCTCGGTTTGATGTAATCCCATCTGTCAATTTTGGCTCTGTGCCTCTGGGTCTTTTCCAAGAACTCAGCCTATGTCAATGTCTTATTAGGTTTCCCCAGTGTTCTCTAATAATTTGAAGGTTTGGGGTTGTAGTTTTAATTTTTTTTTTTTTTTTGACAGGCAGAGTGGACAGTGAGAGAGAGAGAGAGACAGAGAGAAAGGTCTTCCTTTGCCGTTGGTTCACCCTCCAATGGCCGCCACGGCCGGCGCACCGCGCTGATCCAATGGCAGGAGCCAGGTGCTTCTCCTGGTCTCCCATGGGGTGCAGGGCCCAAGCACTTGGGCCATCCTCCACTGCACTCCCTGGCCACAGCAGAGAGCTGGCCTGGAAGAGGGGCAACCGGGACAGGATCGGTGCCCCGGCCGGGACTAGAACCCGGTGTGCCGGCGCCGCTAGGTGGAGGATTAGCCTATTGAGCCGCGGCGCCGGCCTTGGGGTTGAAGTTTTAGTTCTTTAATCCATTTTGAGTGTATTTTTATGTAAGGTGTAAGGTAGGGGTCTTCATGTTTCTGCACGTGGAAATCCAGTTTTCCCATCACTATTTGTTGAAGAGACTTCCTTGCTCCAGGGATTGATTTTAGTAATAAAGACTCCGCCGCCCCAGCCAAAAAAAAAAAAAAAAAAAAAAAAAGCCCAGGACCAATGGCTTCATTCCTGAATTCTACCAGACATTTAAAGAAGAACAAACTCTTGGGGCCAGCAGTGTGGCATAGCGAGTAAAGCTGCTGCCTGCAGTGTGGCATCCCAGATGGGCTCCAGTTTGAGTCTCAGCTGCTCCATTTCTGATCTAGCTCTCTGCTATGGCCTGGGAAAGCAGTAGAAGATGGCCCAAGTCCTTGGGCCCCTGCACCCACTTGGAAGACCCAAAAGAAGCTTCTGGCTTCAGATCAGCTCAGCACCAGCTGTTGCAGCCAACTGGGGAGTAAACCAGCAGATGGAGGACCTCTTTCTCTCTGCTTCTCCTTCTCTTTGTGTAACTCTGACTTTCAAGTAAATCTTAAAAAAAAAAAAAAAAAGGAGTTCTTTATTTATTTATTTTTTTTGACAGGCAGAGTGGATAGTGAGAGAGACAGAGAGAAAGGTCTTCCTTTTTGCCGTTGGTTCACCCTCCAATGGCTGCTGTGGCCGGCACATCTGGCTGATCCGAAGCCAGGAGCCAGGTGCTTCTCCTGATCTCCCATGCTGGTGCAGGGCCCAAGCACTTGGGCCATCCTCCACTACCTTCCTGGGCCATAGCAGAGAGCTGGCCTGGAAGAGGGGCAACCGGGATAGAATCCAGCGCCCCAGCCGGGACTAGAACCCCGGGGTGCCGGCGCCACAAGGCAGAGGATTAGCCTGTTAAGCCATGGCACCAGCCTTTTTTTTTTTTTTAAAGATTTATTTATTTGAAAGTCAGAGTTACACAGAGAGAAGAGGCAGAGAGAGAGAGGTCTTCCATCCACTGGTGCACACCCCAGTTGGCCATAACGGCCAGAACTATGCCAATCCAAAACCAGGAGCCGGGACGGGAACCACAGCCAGAAGTCGAACCAGTGCCCATATGGGATGCTGGCACTGCAGGTGGCAGCTTTACCCGCTATGCCACAGCGCTGGCCCCAAGAGTTTGTTGTTCTTTAAATATCTGGTAGAATTCAGTAATGAAGCCATCGGTCCTGGGCTTTTCTTTGCTGGGGAGGAGGAGTGTGTCTATTATTGATTAAACTTCCATCTTGGTTATTGGTCTTTAGGTTTTCCGTGTCTTCATGCTCAATCTAGGTAGGTTGTATGTATCCAGGAATGTGTATGCTTCTTCTAGGTTTCACCCTTTGTTGGTATACAGCTCTTTGTAGTGATTTCTCATGGTTCTTTTTATTTCTGTGGTGTCTATTGAAACATCTCCTTTTTCATCACTAATTTTATTTATTTGGATATTCTCCCTCTTTTTTTTTTATTAGTTGGGCCAATGGTATATCAATTTTTTAAAAAAAAATTTTCAAAAAAACCAGCATTTTATTTTGCTGATCTTTTGTAATTTTTTGTTTTTCAGTTTTGTTATCTAATTTTAAGTATTTCTTTCTTTCTTTTTTTTTTTTTTTTTTTTTTTTGACAGGCAGAGAGTGGATAGTGAGAGAGAGACAGAGAGAGAGAGAAAGGTCTTCTTTTGCCGTTGGTTCACCCTCCAATGGCCACTGCGGCCGGCGCATGGCGCTGATCCGAAGCCAGGAACCAGGTGCTTCTCCTGATTTCCCATGCGGGTGCAGGGCCCAAGTACTTGGGCCATCCTCCACTGCACTCCCTGGCCACAGCAGAGAGCTGGCCTGGAAGAGGGGCAACCGGGATAGAATCCAGCGCCCCAACCGGGACTAGAACCTGGTGTGCCGGCGCCGCAAGGCGGAGGATTAGCCTGTTAAGCCACGATGCCGGCCTTAAGTATTTCTTTTCTCCTTCTAGTTTTGGGTTTGGTTTGCTGCTTTTCTAGGTCCTTGAGATGCATTGATAGTTCATTTATTTTTCCCCTTTCTTGATGTAGGCACCAATTGCTATAAACTTTCCTCTTAATACTGTTTTTGCTGTATCCCATAAGTTTTGATATCTTGTATTGTCATCTTCATTTGTTTCCAGGAATTTTTTTTTTTTCTTTTTTGACAGGCAGAGTGGATAGTGAGAGAGAGAGACAGAAAAAGGTCTTCCTTTTTGCCATTGGTTCCCCCTCCAATGGCCGCTGCAGCCAGCGCATCTCGCTGATCCGAAGCCAGGAGCCAGGTGCCTCTCCTGGTCTCCCATGCGGGTGCAGGGCCCAAGTACTTGGGCCATCCTCCTCTGCCTTCCTGGGCCATAGCAGAGAGCTGGCCTGGAAGAGGGGCAACCGGGACAGAATCCGGCGCCCCAACCGGGACTAGAACCCGGTGTGCCAGCGCCGCAAGGCAGAGGATTAGCCTGTTAAGCCACGGCGCCAGCCTCCAGGAATGTTTTGATTTCTCCAGTGAGCCACTGTTCATTCAGGTGCATGTTGTTCATTCTCCATGTGTTTACATCTATTCTAGAGATTCCTGAGTTGTTGATTTCCAGCTTCATTCCATTGTGGTTAGATAAGATACATGGTATGATTTTGGTCTTTTGTTTGTTTGAATTTGCTTAGACTTGTTTTATAGCCTAGCATGTGGTCTATCCTAAAGAAAGTTCCATGCACTGGTGAGAAGAATGCGTATTCTGTATCTGTAGGATGAAAGGTTCTTTAGGTGTCTGTTAGAATTAGTCAACACTATAGAACAAAGGGACCTGTTTCCTTGCTGATTTTCTGTCTGGTTGTGATCTGTCTGATGCTGAAAGTGGGCTATTGAAGTCCCTCATTACTACTGTATTTAAGACTATGTCTCCCTTTAGATCCATTAACATTTGTTTTAAATAGCCAGGTACTCTGTAATTGGGTGCATAATATTTATTACGGTCACATCTTCCTGTTGAATTGATTCCTTAATTATTACATATTGCCTTGTGTGTGTGTGTGTGTGTGTGTAAAAGTCTGTTTTGTCGAATATTAGGATGGCTACACTAGCTCTTTTTAGGTTTCTTTAGCGTGGAATACCTTTTTCCATTCTTTCACTTTTAGTCTGCACTTATCTTTGTTGACGAGTTGTATTTCTTATAGGCAGCAAATAGATGGCTTTTGTTTTTTAATCCCTTCAGGCAGTCTCTATCTTTTAACTGAAGAGTTCAGGCTATTTACATTGAAGGTGACTATTGATAAACAATGACTTGGGCCTGCCATTTTTCCATAAATATTCCTATTGTTTACTTTGATTTCCTTTGTACTTTTACTGGGAGATCTCTGCTTTCGCCTTCTTTCATAGCGATGACCATGTTTCTGTGTGCAGCACATCCTTAAGCATCTTTTGTAAGGCTGGATGGGTGATGACAGATTTCTTTCAGTTTCCATTTGTTATGGAAGGTCTTTATTTCACCTTCATTTGTAAATGAGAGCTTTGCAGGGTACAGTATTCTGGGTTGACAGTTTTTGTTTTTCTCTTAATACTTGGAGTATACCTCGCCATTCTTCCGTAGCCTATAGATTTCTGATGAGAAGTCAGCTCTGAGTCTAATTGGAGATCCTCTGAAAGTAACCTGGAGTTTCTCTCATGCCCATTTTAGAATCACTTCTGTATGTTTTACTGTGGAGAGTTTGACTAGAATGTGTCGTGGTGACTATCTTTTCTGGTCATGTCTGTTAGGAATTCTATGTGCTTCCTGTACTTGGGCATCCCTTTCTTTGTGCAAATTTGGTATGTTTTTTGTAATTATTTCACTAAAAAAGGCTTCTAATCCATTTTCTTGCTACGCATTCAGGAATTCCTAAGACCCTTATGTTGGGCTGGTTGATAGTATCCCATAAATCTCTGACACTGCTTTTTAGTTTTCTTACTTCTTTTTTGTTTTTTGGTCTGATTATAAAATTTCCAGATTTTTCTTTTCTTTCTTTCTTTCTTTTTTATTTATTTATTTATTTGAAAGAGTTATACAGAGAGAGAAGGAGAGGCAGAGAGAGGTCTTCTATCCAATGGTTCACTCCCTAACTGGCCACAACAGCCGGAGCTGAGCTGATTCGAAGCCAGGAGCCAGAAGCTTCTTCCGAGTCTCCCAAACGGGTACAGGGGCCCTAGAACTTGGGTCATCTTATACTGCTTTCCCAGGTCATAGCAGAGAGCCTTATCGGAAGTGGAGCAGCTGGGACTCCAACTGGTAACCATATGGGATGCCGGCATTGCAGGCGGCGGCTTTACTCGCTATGCCGCAGTGCCAGCCTCAGATTTGTCTTTTATCTCAGATATTCTTTCTTCCGCTTCACTGAGTCTATTAAGACTTTCCACCATATTTCTTATTCTATAATTCTTCATTTCTAATATTTGTCTTGATTTCTCTTTAAAATTTCAATTTCATGGGAAATTTTCATATATGAATTTCTTTTAGTTCATAAATTTGCTTCTGAGTAATCTTTTTTTAATCCATTTCTGGCACTTTTTCAATCTCTTAATCTTCACATATTAGTATTGAAGAGTTGTGTTCCTTTGGGGGTGTCATGTTGTCTTTCTTATTCTTGTTTCTTGAATTGCTGCAATAATTATCCGGCATTTGTGGTGATACTCGTTGGTTTTTTATTTTTCCCTGTGATGTCTTTTCTCTTTGAACTCTGTCCATTAGGAGTGTCTGCTTTTTCAGTGAATACCCTGAGGTGCCTGCTGGGTGCAGCCAGGGAGCTCTGTTCTGTGCTTCAGAGTGAGGAGAGTGTCTAAGTCGAGCGTGGTAATTTTTTTTTTTTTCCTTTTAATCAGACTAAGCTCTATTGGCTTAGGACAGGAAAGGAGTGTCAGACTAAAAGGTGACCAATGCCTGGGTACTAGCCCCAGTGGGTACAGTTTTCATCTGTGTTGCCACAGAAACCACACAAAGGATCTGTGCAGTCCTCTGTGTGAGCACAGATCCTGCAGCATTGACCCTCACCAGGGAGTCGGTGAGCCCTGAGCATGTGGAACTGCCCACAGTGACTGCCCAAAGTCCCAGCCACACCCTGTGCCCTCCCATGCAGCCACAGTGCTTTCACAGTCTCGGCGCACAAGCCTCCCACAGTCACCAGAGCCCAGCCCCTTGTCAGTTCTCCCAGCCAGACTTGGGCGACTCCTCTGGGCTGGTTGCTGGGCAGGCAGACACAAGCTGGTACAGCTGTTGCTTACGTCCAAAATGACCCCCACCCTCTCTCGGCTAGTTACAGAATCCTGGTGCTGGGTTGTCGGAGAGAGAGAAATGTGCCCTCCCCCCTGCCTTTTTCCCTCTAGGTTGGCGGGTATACTGTCCCCCACAGGGCTTCAAGCTGGACTCTTGCCAGGCACTTCCCACAGCTTTATCGGCAGAGGCTTGGGCTGCTTCATTCTGGTCTCACCTCGCTCTAAAGCTAGTGCTAAGGCTCTTGGCTGCTGGGGTCCTGAGTGGTGCAAGACACCAACATAGATCCATGTGTCCCTCTAATTTGCATGCTTTCTCCTTAACTCGTCCTGGATGCTGCTGCTAGGTAGATTGGAAGTTTGAACTACTCACCCTGTAACAGCATACATTTATCTTGAGACATCCAGAAGTGATGCAGGTGTGCAATCTCTACTTTGCCTTAATGTTTACGAGCAGGAGTTTAGCCTTGAGGTAAGAATGCTGGTTAACAACGGCAAAGGAAGACCTTTCTCTCTGTCTCTCTCTCTCTCACTGTCCACTCTGCCTGTCAAAAATAAAAAAAAAAAAAAAAAAAAGAATGCTGGTTAAGTCACCTGCAACTGCCTGCCTTCAGTTCCCAGCTCTAGCTCCCGACTCCTATCCTTGTTCTTAACTTATTTGAAAGGCAAAGTTACAGAGAGGGAGAGACAGAGAGAGATCAATTTTCCATCTGCTGGTAACTCCCCAAATGGTCGCAACCGCTAGACTTGGGCCAGGCCGAAGCCAACAGCCAGGATCCTCTTCTGGGTCTTTCCTTATGGGTGCAGGGGCCCAAGCACTTGGGCCATCTTCCACTGCTTTCCCAGGCACATTAGCAGCGAGCTGGATTGGATGTGGAGCAGCCGGGACTCAAACTGGTGCTCATATGGGATGGTGGCAGCTTAACCTGCGGTGCCACAACACTGGCTGCCTAAGTGTTATCTTCTTTAAGAATGGTAGGAACCTAATTACTTGAACCATCACCACTGCCTCCCAGCACCCCTGCATTAGCAAGGAGCTGGAATCAGGAGCCAGTGTTTGGAATTGGCTTATTTATTTTGAGAGATGGAGTTACAGCCAGAAAGAGGGGGAGACAGAGAAAGGTCTTCCATCCACTGGTTCACTCCCCACATGGCTGCAACTGCTGGAGCTGGGCTAATCAGGAGCCAGGAGCTTCTTACTGGTCTCCCATGCAGGTGCAGGGGCCCAGGCTGATGCATCATCTTATGCTATTCTAGGACATAAGCAGAGAGCTGGATCAGAAGAGGAGCAGCTGGGACATGAAGCAGTGCCCATAGGGGATGCTGTAGCCACAGACAGCGGCTCAGCCTACTATGCCATAATGCCAGCCCCAGATCATAGTTTTTAAAAATAAAAGTGCCCCTGACCTAGTTAAAGGCAGCAGGACTGGAAGGTCTTATAGGGGGTGTCCTGGAAACAACGTGGGGAAATGATTGGCATGTGGGGATTATCTACTTTGTTTGCCCTTGTGGCAGACACTATTATTTACCAACCTGTTCTCTTCATCACTCAGAATATTCTTTTTGGGTCATCATATGATATATGATGAGAAGGTGCTAAGGTACACTACTACTAGCCTAGGCGCGTTATTCAGACCATATTTATTAAAGTGATAGGGAAAAACTGTAAGTGGAAGTAATTGGCTCTCAATGTCATTTCATCATGTAAATGGCTAGTTCTGACTGTGTTATATACTGAATGAGCCTGCAACTATGGAGTTGGAAGCAGAGTTATTGAAAAGTTTAGTTTCTGCCCATAGATGATTAACTTATAATTTAGTTCAAAGGAAAGTGTTCTCCAAACTAGTGATTGAGAAAAGTAGATGCATGAGGTGAAAAGAGGAATATTTTGTTCCTTGTTTCTAATCCAGCAGGACTGATAATGTGTTGGTTCATGGTTACCTGCCCAAAGAAAGCCATGATGCTGAGGAAGTTCCTTGGGAAATGGATGTGACTTGGTTTACGCTCAGTGAGATGCTTGAGACCTACACAGAAGAGATACTGAGCAACTCCTCTGAGGGACCCAAAAGTTCTAAGGCAGTTGGTAAATGACAGTTACAAATAAAGCAAAGGCAGAAGAAAACATGTAGGGAAATGAAATGTGAACCAGGCCCAGGAGATGCTGAAACTGTGTAATAAAGACGTAGAATCGCACACTTTCGAGGATCCATTTGACAACTGGCTTGCCATTTTCAGCATGCTGGACAGCAGTAGCCAAGCTCACTGGAACAGTGAGCCCACAGGAGAACAGCTACGGCAGCAAGTTTCTCAGTTGCAGGATCAGCTGGATGCTGAGCTGGAGGAGAAGAGAAAAGTCTTACTTCAGCTATCCCGAGAGAAAGGTGGGTCAGGCCCTGCAGGGCACTCTCAGATGTAGCATCCTTTACGTCTGCCTTTGGATAAGAGAATTTTTGTCATCATTTGTCCCATTCTCCCCCCCACACACTCCTTCCTGATCCTATTCTTTTGTGGGCCACAGATAACCAGAATAAGAACGCTGACAACTAGGTCAGATTGATGCTCAGGAAAACATGACGCCTAATGTACCATGCATGTCTTTTTCCATGTAATGCCTTCCCATTTGCAAGGGTGCCACTGTGTTTTATTATCTAAACATGTATTTGAGAGACTGAGAAAGCGAGAATGCATGTGTTCTCCCATGCCCTGGTTCACTCCTCACATGGTTGGGGCTGGGCCAAGCCAAAGCCAGGAACTAGGAACTCAAAGTCTCCCACATGGGTGGCAGGAATGCATTCACCTGAGCCCATAACTTACTGCTTTCCAAGGATGCATATTACCAGGAAATTAAAATTGAGAGCTAAACAGGGGTATCAAGCTCAGGTGCTCTGTTGTGGAACTTGGGCATCTTAACTGCTAAGCTAAATGCCTGCCCTGAAGATGCTGAGTTATTTTTATTTTTATTTTTATTTTTATTTTTTGACAGGCAGAGTTAGAGAGAAAGGTCTTCCTTTTCCGTTGGTTCACCCCCCAAATGGCTGCTACGGCCGGCACTGTGCCGATCCGAAGCCAGGAGCCAGGTGCTTCTTCCTGGTCTCCCATGCGGGTGCAGGGCCCAAGGACTTGGGCCATCCTCCACTGCCCTCCCAGGTCATAGCAGAGAGCTGGACTGGAAGAGGAGTAACTGGGACAGAATCCGGCGCCCCAACCGGGACTAGAACCTGGTGTGCTGGCGCTGCAGGTGGAGGATTAGCCTAGTGAGCCGTGATGATGATTGTTTTTAGAGATTTTTTTATTTGAAAGTCAGAGTTACACAGAGGAGAGTCAGAGAGAGAGAGAGAGAGACAGACAGACAAGTCTTCCATCCGATGGTTCATTCCCCAATCAGCCACAAAGGCCAGAGCTGCGCCGATCCGAAGCCAGGAGCTGCTTCTGGGTCTCCCACGTGGGTGCAGGTGCCCAAGGACTTGAGCCATCTTCTCCCAGGCCATAGCAGAGAGCAGAGAGCTGGATGGGAAGTGGAGCAGCCAGGTCTCGAACCGGCACCCACATTGGATGCCAGCGCTTCAGGCCAAGGTGTTAACCCCTTTGGCTGGCCCCGAAGATGCCATTTTTTTTTTTTTTTAAACAGGCAGAGTGGACAGTGAGAGAGAGACAGAGAGAAAGGTCTTCCTTTTGCCGTTGGTTCACCCTCCAATGGCCGCTGTGGCCGGTGCACCGCGTTGATCCGAAGCCATGAGCCAGGTGCTTCTCCTGGTCTCCCATGGGGTGCAGCGCCCAAGCACCTAGGCCATCTTCCACTGCACTCCCGGGCCATAGCAGAGAGCTGGCCTGGAAGAGGGGCAACCGGGACAGAATCTGGCACCCTGACTGGGACTAGAACCTGGTGTGCTGGTGCCGCTAGGTGGAGGATTAGCCTATTGAGCCGTGGCGCCGGCCAATTTTTAACTCAATGTTTTTCTTTCTTTAAAAATTGGGGCTGGCTCTGTGGCATGGTTGGTAAAGCCACCACTTGCAGTGCTGGCATCCCATATGGGTTCCGGTTTGAGTCCCAGCTGCTCCACTTCCAATACAGCTTTCAGCTCTGTGCAGTGTCCTGGGAAAGTAGAGGAAGATTGCCTTTGGTTCCTACAGCCATGTGGAAGACCTGGAAGAAGCTCCTGGCTTCAGAATGGCCCAGCTCCTGCCATTTGGGGAATGATCCAGCAAATGGAAGACCTCTCTCTCTCTCTCTCTCTCTCTCTCTCTCTCTGCCTCTCTTTAACTCTCCTTTCAAAGGCAGAATTAGATTTTCCATCCCCTCGTTCACTCCCCAAATGGCAATCAAACTAAGAGCCATGAGCATCTTCCAGGTTTCCCACGTGGGTGCAGGGGCCCACTGCTTTACCAGGCACAATAGCAGGGAGCTGGATTAGAAGTAGAGCAACTGGGACTCGAATATAGAATGCCATATAGAATGCCTTTATAGCAGTTGGCAGCTTCACCTGCTACACCACAGCACTGGCTCCTATTTTTTTATTATTTGAAAGGCAGAGTTGGAAGGAGAGACAGAGGCTGGCGCCATGGCTCACTTGGCTAATCCTCTGCCTGCAGTGCCAGTACCCCAGGTTCTAGTCCTGGTTGGGGCGCTGGGCACTAGTCCTGGTTGCTTCTTTTCCAGTCCAGCTCTCTGCTGTGGCCCAGGAGGGCAGTGGAGGATGGCCCAAGTCCTTGGGTCCCTGCACCCACATGGGAGACCAGGAGGAAGCACCCGGCTCCTGGCTTCGGATTGGCGCAGTGCTGGCCATGGCGGCCATTAGGGGAGTGAACCAACAGAAGGAAGACCTTTCTCTCTGCCTCTCTCTCACTGTCTAGCTCTGCCTGTCAAAAAATAAAAATGATAAGAAATAAAAAAATAAAAAAGATAGATCTCCCATCAGCTGGTTCACTCTGCAAATGGCCTCAATGACCAGGGCAGGGCCAGGCCAAAGCCAGAAGCCTGGAGCTTTTTCCAGGTCTCCCAAGTGGATGCAGGGGCCCAAGGGCCCAAGCCATTCTCTGCTGTTCTCCCGGGTGCACTAGCAGGGAGCTGGAGTGGAAATGGAACAGTGGGGTCTTGAACTGGCGCCCATATGGGATGCTGGCATCACAGGTGGAGGCTTAACCTATGCCACAGTGCTAGCCCCTAACTCAATATTTTTCAACATCCATTTTATTAACTGAATGTATTGAAAATAGATTTTGCTGTCCCTTATGCTCATCCTTTCAGAGGTAAATAGAAGGCATCTTTCTCTTAGCACTCATACCTGATATTGAACAGCAAATTACCACTCTTGGTTACCACCACCATTTCACCCTGTCTTAATTCCTGCCATATTGCAGAAGATAGTTCTTCAGAAGGTTTTTGGATACTGTCATAAAGACTCTCATCTTACTACTATTTCCTAGCCTGGACCTTGATATTTAGCTTTAACAGGTTCCAGTATATTCAAATAGGGGCGAGAAGGAAAAGAAGCATGGCATCAATAAAAATTGAGGCAGGGGCCATTAAAGCATAATGCTTAGCATATGCAAAGAATCCTGTAGTTTGTAGGAAGTACAAGTGAAGTCTAAAAACAAATCTTTGTTTGAAAGAAATTGTGCCATCTCCTGATTCTCACCCCAGATGCCTCCATTGGCCTAAGTCAGGAGCTAGGAACTCAGTCTTGGTCTCCTACACGTGTGGTCGGCACCATCATCTGCTGCATGCCAGAATATGCATTAGCAGGACACTGGAACTGAGACAGAGCGGAGATGCAAACCTCGGCACTCTGATAAAGAATAGGGGTGTCCCAAGCAGCATTTTAACCACTAAGCCAAACAAATGTTGCACCATTGAAGTCTTATAAGAAGGTTAGGGGCAATCTAATTTAAACCCTTCTCTAATGTTTGGTGATGAGATGATCTACACACTAAATACTGACCACATTCCTTCCCTGAAAAACACGTGTGCGTGCACACACCCACACACACACACTCACACACACGGAAATGTCCATCTGCCCTGCAGGGTGGGTACATATGGAGGTGGCTGCCCAGGGAACCAGTTGCCTACAAGTCACCCTGATGTGGGGGGGATGTGGCTGGTTGGTTGGTGCTGTCAGAGAGTTTACATTGATGTAGTCAGTCATGTGACCTTGCTTTTGTTTTGGTGGTGTTTCTACTTCAGTCTAGAGTGTACTGCAGGTGTTTTGTTTTCAGAGAGTACGTATCACCTCATTTTACTGAGTCAATAATAGAGGCCTTTTGTGGAAATAAGAAAAAAATTGCAGGGGCAAGCAGTGTGGTCAGGGGGTTAGGCTGCCACTTGGGATGCCCACAGTGCATACTGGAGTGCCTGGGATGGAGTCCGGCTTCTGCTCTGATCCAACTTCCAGCTGGTGCATACCCTGCAAGGCAGCAAATGATGGCCCAAGTATTTGAGTTCCTGCCACCCACATGGGAAACTTGGATGGAGATCCTGGCTCCTGGCTGTGGCCTGGCCCAGCTCTGACTGCTGAGGTTATTTGGGGAACGGACCAGTGGATGGAAAGTGTCTTTTTCTGTCTTGGTCTCTCTGCCTTTCAGATAAATACATCTTAAATATTTTTAAGTTACTTTTCTCAGAAAATTATAAAATGAGTTAAACCTCAGTGGGAAAGTTTAATTTGCTCTTGATCCAATTCTGACCTTGGTTACCAATAACTACAGAATTTCAGCTTTCTGAATTTTTTTTTCTTCCAGCTGAAAATGAAGATCTGAAGCTTGAAGTCACCAACATGATTCAGAAGCATAAACAGGAAGTGGAAATCCTCCAAAGGACAGCCACGCTTGCCCAAATTCCTGACAGGCAGTCGGAGCCAGCCATTCACCGAGCTGTATTCCAAGAGACTGCTCAGATCGAGGTAAGCAACAGTCCCCTGAACAAATGAGTCCACTTTGCCAAATATCCTTAGGAAAGATGAAGAGATTAGAAAACTGGTATTTTATCTTGGTTAGGGACAATCTGGGGAAGGATATAAAAATGTTGAGAGTAGAGAAAGTTTGAGCTCCACACATGTCCCAGTCCTTCATAGCTCATAAAATTTAGAATCTGGGAACAAGCATTTGGCCTAGTGGTTAAGAATCTGGATAAGGGGGCTGGTGATGGGGCATAGCGGGTGAAGCCACTGCCTGAGATTCCAGCATCCCGTATAGGCACTGGTTCGAGACCTGGATGCTCCACTTTTGATCCAGCTCCTTGCTGTTATCCCTGGGAAAGTAGCAGAAGATGGTCTAAGTTCTTCAGCCCCTGCACCTGTGTGGGAGACCTGGAAGAAGCTCCTGACTCCTGGCCAGCCCCGGACATTTGGGGAGTAGACCTGTGGGTGGAAGATACAGGTCTCTGTCTCTCTCTCAAAAAACAAACAACAGGCCAGCGCCCTAGCTCACTTGGTTAATCCTCTGCCTGCAGCGCCGGCATCCCATATGGGTGCCGGGTTCTAGTCTGGCTGCTCCTCTTCCAGTCCAGCTCTCTGCTGTGGCCCAGGAGTGCAGTGGAGGATGGCCCAAGTCCTTGGGCCCTGCACCCGCATGGGAGACCAGGAGAAGCACCTGGCTCCTGGCTTTGGATCAACATAGCTCCAGCCATGGTGGCCATTTGGGGGGTGAACCAACAGAAGGAAGACCTTTCTGTCTCTCTCTTTCACTGTCTAATTCTATCTGTCAAATAAAAAAATTCAACAACAACAACAACAACAAAAACTGGTTAAGATGCTTGTATTTCACATCTCAGTACCTGGATTCAATTCCCAGCTTCAGCTCCTGACTCCAGCTTCTGACTCTACTGCAGTTCCTGGGAGGCAAGAGTGGAGGCTCAAGTAGTAGGGTTCCTGCTACCCACATGGGAGACCTGGATTGAGTTTCTAGCTACTGGCCTTAGCTCTGCCCAGCCCTGACCATTGTGGGCATTTGGGGAATGGTCCAGTGCATGGGATCTCCCTATCTACTCCCGCCCCTGCACCCTCTCTCAAATTAAAAAAAAAAAAAAAAAAGTAGGGTCTTTTTCAGGACTTGAAGTGCTCTTCTGAAGAGCAAACAGCCACTAGAAGCTGTGTACCTCTCTTCACTCCTGCTACTGAAGATGAGGAGTAGGGAAGACAGCACTTGAGAAGTATTACAAGTCCTCTTTTTAAATTTTATTTATTATTTGAAAGAGTTGCAGAGAGGCAAAGACAGAGAGAAGTCTCCCATCCACTGGTTCACTCCCCAGATGGCTGCAATGGCTGGAGTTGTGCCGACCAGCAACTGGGTCATCTTCCACTGCTTTCCCAGGCTATAGCAGAGAGCTGGATTGGAAGTGGAGCAGCCAGGACTTGAACCGGCACCCATATGGGATGCCAGCACTGCAGGTGGTGGCTTTACCCACTATGCCACAATGCTGGCCTTACACATCTTCTTTTATGTTTTGGCATCTTATTGCTATCAGCAATTGCTTTATGGAGAATAGTTATTACAGTCTCTCTCATTTATATTCCCTTTTCCAATGTGTTCTCCTCTATAGCCCAGTGAGCAAAAAATCCAAGAAGAAAAGAAACTCTGCCAGTTGTTAAGTGAGTTGCAAATATCACATGCAGAGACCACGTTGGAACTGGAAAAGACTAGAGACATGCTTATTCTGCAGCGCAAAATCAACGTGTGTTATCAGGTGCAAGAAAAAATGGTACAGGAAGGGTTAGAAAGCTGGGCACTTGGAAACCATTCACAAGACTGGGGATGAAGCAACACCTTTGTTTCCAGGGCTGATGCCAGATAACACGCTGTCCTAGGCAAACACAGGAGGTGCTAACCATGGGGGAACTTGAGGGCTTGTGTATGCCCACAGCACCTTGGCACTAGAAGCTAGTGAGGGGGCCAACTAATGACAATGGCAAATGTGAACCTTCTGAGTTCAACTTTTGGCTGTTCAAGGAGCATGCTACTCTGGCACTAATAGTTCAAGTAGTCCTAGAGCAGTCTGGGAGGAGCCCAGGGATTTTTCTAGGGGAAGAATCTGCCGTACTGAGGAACTAGTGAGTCATCTTGACGCAGCAAGTTCCACTTTTTTATCTGGGCCCTTTGGAACTGGACCACTGAGATAGAAAAGTTCAGACATTATTTTGTTTCAGGAGGAACTGGAGGCAATGATGACAAAAGCTGATAATGAAAATAGAGATCACGAAGAAAAACTGGAGAGGCTGAGTCAACTCCTAGACATCAAGAACAACCGTATCAAGCAACTGGAAGGTATTTTAAGAAGCCATGGCCTTCCAACATCTGGCAAGTCTTAGTACCTTGTTCTCCTCATCCTGGTACCCTGCACACAGCTCATGCCTGTGTTCCTCTCTGTGTACCGTGTAGTAGGTTGCCTCTCATGGCCATTGCAGGCCACTGACCCCTCCTACTCCTTATCTCATCATCTTTGTTGTTTTAACATAGGGTTAGCAGCTTCCGTCCTTCCATTATGTCAGTGTGTTGTCCTGATTTCTCTGCAGAGCCTCATCAGGGCCCAGCAATGATTTTGAGGGGATTGATTCTGTTTTGAGAATTGGAGAGTGTTGCTGTTGGCCCTCAAGGTGGTATATTATACTCTCTTGCTCTCCTCTCTGTCAACCCAAGCCTGTAAAGCTTCGTCACTCAATCCTCATCATCCTTTTCCTTGAGGCTCTTGGGAAAAAAAAAATCTCTAGAATCTTTATTACAGTTTGAGGATGTCAACAGTGACATGGCAGCAATGAGTTGCTGCAAGTTTTTCGTTTTGAATTTCCTGTATTTAGTACAGCCGCTGCTGACCAGGTTCTGGTGTCAACCTTGTATGTTAGGTGGGGAACATCCAGCCTGGAGGCCATAGAAGGCCCACGAGATCACTTGGTTTGGCCCTACCAAGGCGACCTCAGGCAGGAATTGAAGTTTAATAAGTCTGTGACAGGCTCTTTTTTTTTTTAAGTTGATAATTTTATATGGCCCACAGATGATGTTCTAAATATCCATATGACCCTTAGTAGAAAAGATTCCCCACCCCGTTATATGTCAAGAAACTTGGCTTTTTCTACTCAGTGGTGTGAGATCTGACTCTCATTAACCAAATTATCCAGAGACATTTAAATTGGAATGTTTTTATTGTACAATAGTGGTTATTCCATTGTTGCCATGAGAGTATTTGGAACCACTGTTGAGGGCAGCCCTGTCTCTAGCAAGAAGAGTCATAAGTAGGGTTCTTAGTATACATGAAACTGGAATAAAGGGACAGGAGTCTTCTCTGGGTCATGGTTTATCCAAGCCAAGGTGAGTCTGACAAGGTCACTGACATATGACAAAGGAAATCCTCCCTTGGAATGAAACTCTTACATCCTTCAGATTCAAGGTCCTTGTCCCAAGACAGTGCAGAATAAGTACTTTTACCTATTTCTAAAGATTCATTTGCTTTAACTTGCCATTCTTTGATTACTGGTAAGGCTGAAGAGCTTTTCATGTGCTTAACAGTTATTTGAATTATTTCTTTTGAGAATTAGCTGTTTTTGTCTTTTGCTCATTTATTAACAGTATTTAAGTTCTTTGTGTGCTAAGACTATTAACACTATGTCATATAAAACACAACTTAAATATACTATATTTAATTATATCAGTCTTATGAATTAAGAAACCATTAGTCATGTCTGTGTTCCTACTTTTTCTTTTAAACCTGAAGACATTCTGCTGTATCCAGAACATTTTACTCTGCTTTCATAGCCTTTTTTTTTTTTTAATTATTTATTTGAAAGGCAGAGTTAGAGGGAAAGATAGAGAATCTTCCTTCTGCTGGCTCACTCCTTAGTTGGACGCAACTGCTGGAGTTGGGCCAGGCGAAAGTCAGGAACCAGAAGCTTCATCCAGGGCTCCCACATGGGTGCAGGCCATCTTCTGGTGCTTTCCCAAGCACATTATGAGGGAGCTGGATTTGAAGTGGAGTAGCCGGGACTCAAACTGGGACCCGTGTGCGATGCTGGTGCCACGTGTGGCGGCTTTACCCACTATGCCACAGTGCCAGACCCTGCTTTAACTTTTTTTTTTTTTAAGATTTCTTTATTTGAAAGACAGTTAAAGAGACACAGAGGTAGAGAGAGGTCCTCCATCCGCTGGTTCGTTTCCCAGATGGCCGCAATGGCCAGAGCTGTGCCAATCTGGAGCCAGGAGCTTCTTCTGGGTCTCCTATGAGGGTGCAAGGGACCCAAGGACTTGGGCCATCTTCTACTGCTTTCCCAGGCCATAGCAGAGAGCTGGATTGGAAGTGGAGCAGCCAGGACTCAAATAGCACCCATATGGGATGTTGGCACCGCAGGCAGCAGCTTTACCCACTACTACACTGTGCTGGCCCCTGCTTTAACTCTAAAAACAGGACCTTCAAGGTGTGGGCATTGTGGCACAGCAGATTAAGCTGCCTCTTGAGACATTTGCACCCCCTATGGCAGTGCCTGGTTCAAGTTTTGGGTACTTTGATCCAGTTCCCTGTGAATGTGTATGCTGGGAGGCAGCAGATGATGGCTGAAGTTCTTGGGTCCCTGCTACCTGAGGGAGTTCCAGACTCCTCGTTTTCGCCTGGCTTGGCCCAAAACTGTTGAGGGTGTTGGGCAAGTGAACCAGTAGATGGAAGATATTTTTCTCAATCTCTTTCTCTTTCTACCTTTCTTTGCTTTTTTTGTTTTTCTAAGGATTGATTGATTGCTTTGAAAGTCAGAATTGGATCTGTCATAAGTGGTTCATTCCCCAAATGGCTGCAATGGCCAAGGCTGGGCCAGGCCAAAACCAGGAGGCAGAAATCTTCCAGGTCTCTGCGTGAATACTTGGACCATTTCCAGCTCCTTTCCTATGCGTATTAGCTGGGGGTTGGATCAGAAGTGGAGCAGCCGTGACTGGAGCCAGCACTCCTATGGATGCCAGTGCTACAGGCAGAAACTTACCCTTCTGCGCCACAGCGCCAGCCCCTCTCTTCCTACCTTTCAAATTAAAAAAAAAAATTATTATTATTATTATTATTTTTTACAAAAAACAGGACTTTTACCATCTACACACTGTGATGACTCAATTACTCCCCAGTTCAAAGCACACTATATATAATTTTCTCTTGGGCTAGACAGGGATGTTCACACAGGTGTGATACATTGTCTACATATCTTGCATCCCACCGCCAATATTTTCAGCCTCTTTCCAGTAAGTCTCCTCTCCCACTTTTCACTCCATTGCTCTTTGACTTCAAGGGGACTTTTTGCCTTCTTAGGATGAAACCAAATTTGAACAGAATGAAAAATGACTGGTCTGGCTGGAGAAAGGGAAGCATTTCTTGGTTTGGCCCAGCAGAATGTAATAGAGACTGCATCCGTGCCTTGGTATTTTCTTGATAGCTGATACACCTGACTCTTGGAGAAATATTCATGTTTTGTGTTCCTCATTCCTTCTTGTGAAATTACCTGTTAATTGATACAGCCTTGCTGTGAACCATAATAATGTAATCTGATGAAATGTGCCACCCAGTGTTTTCCTGAGTTGAGTGTTCCAGTTGCTCATCCTGTATCTTCTCTCTAAAGCAGGCTTTGGATCATTTGGCCATCAGAATTCAAAGCTCCTGGTTGTCATTCTAATTGTCTTTCCTTTTAAATCACATAGTCTCTTGAAATATTCGCAACTTGGGCATCCATGTTTTTCTTCTTCTTTCCAACCTTCTTTCCTCTAAGGAAGAGCTCCCGACCCTTTAATGGATAGACAGTTTTCTGTTCCCTCTAGAGCAGCTCAAAGACATTGCCTATGGCACTCGACAAATGTCAGTAAGTCTAAAAACCCTGCCTGCCCTCGGAGATGAGGAGAGAGCGGATGTTTCCTTGCTGCGTCAGAGTGACAATCTTTTCGAACTACACATCCACCAGGCCTTCCTGACATCTGCTGCCTTGGCTCAGGCTGGAGATGCCCGCCCTACTACCTTCTGCACCTATTCCTTCTATGATTTTGAAACTCACTGTACACCACTCTCTGTGGGGCCGCAGCCCTGCTACGACTTCACCTCCCAGTATGTGGTGGAGATGGATTCCCTTTTCCTGCACTACCTTCGAGGGGCTTCAGCCCGTCTTGATCTGCACCAGGCTGTGGCCAGTGAACACCACACCCTTGCAGCCGGATGGATTTGCTTTGACAGAGTGCTAGAGACCGTGGAGAAAGTCCATGGCTCGGTCACACTTACTGGTAAGTAAGTACTGTTGGCTTCCTGTAACCCATGAGACCACTGCAGAATTTTCCTGAGTCTGTGCTTGCACTTCTGGTGGCTTCCCATTTTCTTCCTCTGCCTTTATTCTTGGTCTTTGCCACACCCTCTCTATTCTCCATGCCTTTTGCACTTTCTGCTACCCCAGGAGTTGGTGGAGAAGACTTTGGGGTGCTAGAGTACTGGATGAGACTGCACTTCCCCATAGGACGCAGCCAACTGGCATGCAATAAACAAAAGAAGGCCCAGGCCTACCTGTCAGCCAGCGTACCTGGAGCCTGGGAGGCCAAGGAGGATGAGGTGAGATGTCCCCATGCAGCTCACAGGAGCCTAGTCAAAAGCTCATGAGAACAGCTCCATCTCCCACTGTCAGTAGGTGTTCTGAGTGTGAATGAAAGAAGAAAAACACCACAGCTAGTCCAGATTCTTCCCCTGAGCAAGCTTGAGTTTCAAATGAAACCAAGCCCTTGGAGCTGGCTGTCTTTCCTTGCCGTGAACACAACAGCTTCTGTGTACCACCCTTGAAGATGAGGCCTGAGGGCTAGCATCGCCCTCAAGTGACTGCGAGAGTCAGTTTGCAGGGAGGGGAAGGTCGTTGGATCTGTCTGCAGCCCAGTCAGGCTAACAGTTCTCAGGGTCCTAGCTCTACCTCACCCGGGGTGGGGTTGGCCCTCACCTACCATGATGAACTTGCTCTGCCCTTTTTCCTCAACCCAAGACCAACATCTTTCCAGTCCAGATCAAAAGCTTGGCAACCTCAGAATGAGCTGCGGATTGAAATCACCAGGTGCTGCGGCCTCCGGGGTCGCCAGCTGGGAGCTCAGCCCAGTCCATACGTCATGTACCGCTTCTTCACCTTCTCTGACCACGACACTGCCATCGTTCCAGCCAGTAACAGTCCCTACTTTAGAGACCAGGCTCGGTTCCCAGTGCTTGTCACCTCTGATCTGGATCAGTATCTGAGGCGGGAGGCCCTGTGCATCTACGTTTTTGATGATGAAGAGTCAGAGCCTGGCCTGTACCTGGGCCGAGCTCAGGTGCCCTTGCTGCCTCTTGCACAGAACCAATCTGTAAAAGGTGGGAGTTTGAGGTTGTCCCATCTTCATGCCTCTTCCCCAGTGTCGTCTCTGTCTTGATTCTGCTTTTGTGTACTTGCTTGGAACAGTCTTAAAATCTACAGAAAGGACTTTAAACTGTTGTCAAGAGCTCCAGAGCGGAAGACTTGAAGCCTCACTTCTTCCATGGAATTGTTGCCTGCTGCTGCTTTTCAGCAACTTGCACAAGTTTCAAGTTGATAGACCAACACCCCCTAAAATCGATGCCTCTGTTTCGGAACAAACTAGCATTCTGCAGTGTTTCCCAGTGTTTGTCTTGACAGGAGGCCTGTTGTTTCTTGATGCATGACTAGCTATTTGATAATAAGCTGTGATCTTCCACTCCCCCATACTTCTCTCAAGTCTTTTAAACATTAGACACAAGTTAGAGACTTCCACATCAGACCATGACAAAGGCAAATGAATTGGATTTATTTTTTCCCCAGTGTAGAGCTGAGCTCCACACTGTCTTGTCTTATCTTCATTCCTGGGGTTGTGGGGTGCACGTAGGAGGGGTCAGCTCTCTGGCTACAGTCCCAGGAGGGTGAGGCAAGAGTACACATTCCCTTACTAGGATGTGTGGATCGGTACAGCTGGTGCCAACCACATTTAACAAGCTTCTGTGTGCTCCAGGAAGTGTGTGCTCCTCATCCTGACACTGCTTCAAAAAAGAAAAAAATAATGAGGAAGGAAGGAAGGAAGGGAAGGTTGACACTTCCACTCACAACTCTGCCAAAGAGGAGAGACAGAGTGAGCTCTCTGCCATTGGTGTTACAAATCGGCAGCCTGACGGTTGGAAAAAGACATCTTGCTTAAGCCTTCTTGGGCTCACTGGAGTGTAGATGATGGTTTGCTTGGTATACCTAAGACATAGTAAGCCTTTGATAATAGCAATCATCATACCATCTTATCTCTTGGGTAGCTGGCTGATGACAAGCAAGCTGTTTTCCTCTCTACGTCCTTTGTCTCTTCCTGAAACCTGTACAGACCCTTCCCTCCCCTGTCACTACACTGCTGTTTTATGTTACTTCTGAATATATTATCATCCTGATTATTTGGTGGGTATTAATTAGTTACTAACAAAATATGGTGAAATAAAAAGGAGAAAATAGAACTGTACAAGAAATACTCACTTGCCTATTTCATGGGATCAGGTCTTATTAATTAATGTTCGTGTGCCTCCCAGGGGATTTTAACCTCACTGACCCTGCAGAGAAACCCAATGGAACTATCCAAGTGCACCTGGATTGGAAGTCGCACTACCTACCTCCTGAGACCGTCCTGAAAGCAGAAGCACAGGATAAGGAAAGGGACACCAAGGGTGGTTTAGAGATCTTGTCTGAAGAGGAAAAGCCTGCCTTTCCTCCACAGGTAGCTCTCCAGGACTCCCCAGGTAACAGATCTCTGCCAGTCTTGAGCAGATTTGAAGGAGACAGTGTTAGCCTTGGAGTTAAATGCCTTCTGTGAATGTCAGGTGTTATGCAAACTTAATCTCCACGCCTTATAATGCTTGAGACATTGATTGAGTGGAAACCCTGGGTTTTCTTGAGGGGAGGAGAGAGTGAGAGTCTCTTAGTTCTGTGGCAGGAGAAGAATGAAGTCCACTGCAAGTTCACAGACCCCTTTCTTGTGTATCGAGGTCGCCTTGTAAGGCTGTCTCTGACCCTTCTGTCCAGAACCAGGTGACATCTGCCGAGATTCCCATTGAAGCTGGCCAGTATCACGTAAAGAGAAAACTTCCTCAGGTGGGAGAAAGAAAGGAAAAGGAACGCCAGGTTGCCACCTACTCAAGAAGAAAACATGGCAAAAGAATAGGTGCCCAAGGAAAGAACAGGATGGAGTATCTTAGTCGTAACATCTTAAATGGGAATACGTTGCAAGTAAGAAACCCTGAAGAACTAAAATATGGGTTGTAGTGTCCTCAGGTGTGTTATTCTCAGAGGCAGAAGCAGAAGCAGACACACAAGACAGGCAATAATCATAGCTATCTGTTTCCACAAGCACAAGTAGATTAATGAAGCCCCTGGACTGTTCATTTTCATATAATTTAACTCAGCATATTTTATGCTCTACAATTTATGCTAAGAACCTTAGTATTTGTATGTATGTGTATATTTATTTTAAAGCAAATACTACATTATAAAAAGTGAAGAGAGCTAATATATATATATATATATATATAGAGAGAGAGAGAGAGAGAGAGAGAGAAAACCAAGATGTTACCAGTGATACACTATTGTTTTTCTTACTCTGAAGCAGGTGAACTACACTGAGTTGAAGTTCTCAGGGCTTAAGATCACCGAAGATGATGGTCTTAAAAGTCAGCACACAGAGGAGACCATGTCCTCTCAGCCAGCACCGAAGTGCAAGGAATCCCTGCATCCCGTAAATGGTATTGTCCTCTCATTTTCCTACATAACCGCTTAATTACGTTATCAAGCCAGGTGTTTACCTTTGTCCTTTGTCTTGCAGTGCTAAATCTTTTATGGAAAGCTAGTACACAAGACCCTGGGCCCAATTTCATGTTATAAGTCTGATGGTCAGGCCAACCAATGCTAGAATTCTCAAAGCTAGGTAACTAAGCTAGCTAGTGTTTATAAAATGCTAATTTGCTCCAGTCTTGTGAATTACAAAGGAGCATAATTGTCTCCTTTGTGGTATTAACCCAATTTTTAAAATTAAGGTAAAGACTTATTTTTTAAAAAAAGATTTACTTATTTATTTAAAAGTCAGAGTTACACAGAGAAGGAGAGGCAGAGATTGTGAGAGAGGTCTTCCATTTGCTGGTTCACTCCCCAGTTGGCCGCAAAGGCCAGAGCTGGGCTGATCCAAAGCCAGGAGCTTCTTCCAGGTCTCCCAGATGGGTGCAGGGGCCCAAGGACTTGGGCCATCTTTCACTGCTTTCCTAGGCCATAGCAGAGAGCTGGATCAAAAGTGGAGTGGCCAGGACTCAAACTGGCGCCCATATGGGATGCCAACACTGCAGGAGGTAGCTTTACTCTCTGCCACAGCAACAGCCACAAGACTTCCTTCCTTTCTTCCTTTCTTTCTTTTTTTTTTTTTTAAAGAATTACTTATTTATTTGGAAGTTGGAGTTACACAGAGAGAGGCAGAGGCAGAGAAAGAGAGAGGTCTTCCATCTGCTGGTTCACTCCCCAGTTGGCCGCAATGGCCAGAGCTGCGCCCATCTGAAGCCAGGAGATTCTTCTGGGTCTTGCATGTGGGTGTAGGGGACCAAGGGTTTGGGCCATCTTCTACTGCTTTCCCAGGTGCATTAGCAGAGAGCTGCATCTGAAGAGGAGCAGCCAGGACAAAAAACGGCACCCATATATGGCATGCCAGCACCTCAGGTGGAGGCTTAGCCCACTACTATGCCACAGCACTGGTCCCAGAATGATTTCAAACTTACATAACAGCTATACAAATAGGAAAAAAAAATTCACAAACTCCCTGCCCAAATTTAACAGGTTGTCACTGTTTATCATTTTGTTCTGGAACATTTGAGAATATGTTGCAAACTACTATATTTAATTTTTTCTAAGAAAAAGGAAGTTATGTTATATAATCACAGTACAGTTGTCAGATTTGTCAAACTTAACAAGATAATGTTATTACCTAATGAGTCCACTCCACTGTCAGAATTTGTTGGTTGCACTAGTAATGTCCATGAAAAGCTGCCTTTTACCCACTTTATTCAATCCACGATCCCACATCAGGTTTAGTCATTTCCTTTTTTAGTCTCCTTTAATTGGGAATTTTTTCTTTCATGGTATTGACATTTTTTTTAAGATGCACTCTTTTTTTTTAAATTTTTATTTATTTATTTGAAAGAGTTACACAGAGAGATGAGGAGAGGCAGAGAGAGAGGTCTTCCATCTGCTGGTTCACTCCCCAATTGGCCAAAATGGCACAGGGCTGGAGCCAGGAACTTCTTCGGGGTCTCCCATGTGCATGCAGGGGTCCAAGGACTTGGGCCATCTTCTGCTTTCCCGGGCCAAAGCAGAGAGCTAGACTGGAAGAGGAGCAGCTGGGACTCGAACCGGCGCCCATATGGGATGCTGGCACTGCAGGCGGCGCCTTTACCCGATGCACCAAAGTGCTGGTCCCGGTACTGACATTTTTGAGGAGCACGGGCAAGTTGTTCTGTAGAACATGCCTCCATCTGGACTTGTGTGGTGTTTTTTCACAATTAGATTCCAGTTCTGTTTTCCTCTCTCTCTCGCTCTCCTCCCTCACCTCCCTCCCTCCCTCCCTTTTTTCCTCCCTCCCTCCCTTTTTTCTTCCCTCCCTCCCTTCTTTTCTTTCCTCCCTTCTTCTTCTTCTTCTTCCTTCTTCCTTCTTCTTCCTTCTTCCTCCTTCCTCCTTCCTCCTTCTTTCTTTTTTTTTTTTACAAGAATGTCCCAGAGGCTGGCGCCATGGCTTAACAGGCTAATCCTCCGCCTTGCAGCGCCTGCACACCAGGTTCTTGTCCCGGTTGGGGCGCCGGATTCTATCCCGGTTGCCCCTCTTCCAGGCCAGCTCTCTGCTATGGCCCGGGAAGGCAGTGGAGGATGGCCCAAGTCTTTGGACCCTGCACTCGCATGGGAGACCAGGAGAAGCACCTGGCTCCTGGCTTCAGATCAGCGAGATGTGCCGGCCACTGCGGCCATTGGAGGGTGAACCAACAGCAAAAAGGAAGAACTTTCTCTCTATCTCTCTCTCTCACTATCCACTCTGCCTGTCCAAAAAAAAAAAAAAAAAAAAAAAAAAAAAAAATTTAAGAATGAAAGTTTGCCAAGTTTTCCTATCTTTTTTTTTTTTTAAGATTTATTTAATTGAAAGAGTTAGAGAAAGAGAGAGGAGAGAGAGAGAGAGAGAGAGAGGTCTTCCATGGCCTGGTTCACTCCACAAGTGACCACAGATGGAGCTGGGCTGATCTGGAGCCAGGAGCCAGGAGCTTTTTCTGGGTCTTGCACATGGGTGCAGGGGCCCAAGGACTTGGGCCATCTTCCACTGCTTCTCCAGACCATAGCACAGAGCTACATTGGAAGTAGAGCAGCCAGGACTAGAACTGGTCCATCATTTGTTCTTTTGTAATTAATTATTATCTGTGATATGAAAAGATATCCAAAGACTCTGTAAATATCTTGTTTCTCACCAAATTTTATTTAATAATTTTGGCACCTTTTTATGGTGTGTGTGTGTGTGTTTTGCCTGAATCAATTACAAAATGTTTTCAAAATATGCTACAAATTTGGAAATGAACTAATAGAAATTAAGACATTTAAGAACTACATACAGAAATTTATTACAGAGAGAAATAGGTTGAAAACAAATTAGAGAGCTGGGGCTTGCGCTGTGGCGCAGCGGGTTAAAGCCCACTCCTGAAGTGCTGGCATCCCATTTGGACACCAGTTCTAGTCCTGGCTGCTCCTCTTCCAGCTCTCTGCTGTGGCCTGGGAAATCAGTTAGAAGATGGCCCAAGTCCTTGGGCCCTTACATTCGTGTGGGAGATCCAGAAGAAGCACCTGGCTCCTGGCTTCAGATGGGCGCAGTTTTGGCCGTTGTGTCCATTTGGGGAGCAAACCAGTGGATGGAAAATTTCTCTTTCTGTCTCTAACTCTCTGTGTGACTATGTCTTGCAAATAAATAAAATAAATCTTAAAAAAAAAAAAAAAGCACAAACAAATTAGAGGGACCAGTCTTGTATAAATAGTGGTTAGGCTGCTGCCTACAATGCTGGCATCCCATATGGGTGCCAGTTCGAGTGCCAGTAACTCCCTGTTAATACACCTGGAAAAGCAGCAGAAGATGGCCCAAGTGCTTGGGCCCCTGTACTCATGTGGGAGACCTAGAAGAAGCTTCTAGTTTCAGTCTGGCCCAGCCCTGGCTGTTGTGGCCATTTGGGGAATGAACCAGCAGAGGGAAGACCTCTCTCTTTCCCTCTCTCTGTACAACATGATGGAAAATAGGAAAAAAAGGAAAGGGACATAAAGGATGAAGTGAAGTTTGAGCTACACTTAATAAGGTATAGGAGAGGAGAAATAAGGGAGACAAGAACAATATTTAAAGTGATAATGACTTAGATTTTCCCAGAACTAATCAAGAATATTAAGATCCAATGAAATGAAACTCAAGCAAGATCAGTAAAAATAAATTCAGATTTAGACATGTAATAATAAAAATATAGAAAATAAAACCAGAGATATTAAAAGTGTCCAATCAAAAGAGAAAGCCAGTCCTTGGTACATCAAGTAAAACAAGTAACTGACTTGTCAGAGCTACCACTGTAGCCAGAAGCCAGTGTGCCTGACAGAAAGCGGGTAACTGCCAATTAAGAGATCACCACCCACTAAATATCTCCTTTCAAAACAGACATTTTCAGACTAACCAGAATGGAGTGTTTGCCACTATGTCACACACTAAAGAGAATGCGAAGGTGGTTCTTTTGGCTGAAGGAAATTTATTCCAGAAGGAAACACAAAGATGCAGCAAGGAGTTAAATGCAAAGAATAGGATTAACTTAAATGAGTGTATTAAGCAAAAACATCAGCTTGTGGCATTTTAAATATTTTCAGGATTTAAATTGATGGGCGTTTGGCACATCAGTCCTGCTGTCACTTGGGATATCCACATCCCACGTGGAAGTACCTGGGTTTGAATTCCTGTTCTGCTCTCCATTCCAGCTTCCTGCCAATGCAACTGATTACCCAAGTACTTAAGTCCCTTCCACCCATGTGGGAAAGTCGGTGTGAGTTCCTGGCTCCTGATTTCCACCTACTTCAAACCTGTCTGTTGCAGGCATTTGGGGAGTGAACTAGCAGATAGGAGAACTCTGTCTTTGCTTTTCAAATAAAATAAAAATAGATTTGAAAGAGTTACAGAGAAGGAAGGAGAGGCAGAGAGAGAGAGAGCTCTTCCATTCACTGGTTCACTCCCCAATTGGCTGCAATGGCCTGAGCTGTGCTGGTCTGAAACCAGGAGCCAGGAGCTTCTTCCAGGTCTTTCCACGCAGGGGCCCTAGGTCTTGGGCTATCTTCTACTGCTTTCCCAGGCCATAGCAGAGAGCTGGATCGGAAATATTGCAGCTGGGACTTGAACCAGCTCTCGTATGGGTTGCTGGCACTTCAGGCGGCAGCTTTACCTGCTATGCCTCAGCGCCAGCCCCAGATAAACTTTATTTAAAAAAAACTGAATCATATTTTAAGAATAGGTGAATGATGGATGAAAGATAAATAATAGTGGATAATAAAAAAATAGTGGATTGATGATATGTCTGTGTCCTGCAGTACCTGCAAATGGTATTTAAAAAGAAAGTCTTCGCACATGCTATTAGGTTAAAGATCTTGAGATCATCCTAGATTATCCAAGTGGTCCTTCAGTTTGGTGACAAATGTCCTGTAAGAGACATGCACAGGAGAGAAGGAAACAATGTGACATGGAGGCAGGTTTTTTTTTTTTTAATTTTAATTTAAAAAATTTTTTTATTTGAACGGCATAGTTACAGAGAGAGAGAGAGAGAGAGGGAGGGGGACAGAAAGGGAGAGGAAGGAAAGAACAAAGGAGGGAGGGAAGGAGAGGAGGAGACAAAACAAGGCCTGATTTTCCATCTGCTGGTTTACTCCTCAAGTGGCCACAATGGCTAGGGCTGGGCCAGGCCGAAGCCAAGGGCCAGGAGCTTCTTCTGGTTTCCCATGTGGGTAGCAGGGGCCCAAGTACTTGGGCCATCTCAGGCAGGCTGGGATTTATATAGCTTCTAGTACCTAAGGGTCTGGAAGGGTGGGCAGTGGCAGAGTTGATCTGGTTTGTACAAGCTTTTCAGGGGCTTTTCAATTTTGATGGGCCTTAGTTGGAAAAGAAAGCAGAGGGTGGGGAGGGGAAAATACAAGGCGTGGAATTGAGCTGGTTGTGAAAGAATGCAGGGGCTAGAGAGTCCCTTGGGGATTGGATCTGCTTTTGGACAAGGAGACTAAATGGCTCTGAGGCTTACATCTTTGTTCCATTGCCTGGAGCCACCAGGAACTGGAAAGGCAAGGAACACAGGAAAGATTGGATTGTCCCTTAGATCCTTTAGAGGAAGCATGAAGTAGCCAACACCTTGATCATGGAATTGAGGCCAGAAAATTCGGAGGCTAGTCTTGTTTACCATGTTTGTGAAAATGTGTTAGAGCAGCCATTAATTTCTGTTAATTCAGACAATAGAAAATACTTAGTATGTAACTGACACACTTCTAAAAAACCCATGCATCAAAGAAGAAATACTAAGGAATATTAGCAATTATGTTGAAATGTATGAAAATGAAAGCAGATGGGCCAGCATTGTGGCATAGCAGATAAAGCCGACCGCCTACAATGTGGGCATCCCATAATGGCGCTGATTGGAGTCCCCTGCTCCACTTCCCATCCAGCTCCCCACTAATGCGCCTGAGAAAGCAGCAGAAAATGGGCCAAGTCTTTAAGCCCCTGCAACCCATGTGGGAGACCTGGAAGAAGCTCCTGGCTTCCAGCTGGCCCAGCCCTGGTTGTTAAGGCCTTTTGGGGAGTGAACCAGCAGATGGAAGATCTGTCTCTCTCTCTCTCTCTGCCTTTTTAAAAATTTTTTTTAAGGATTTATTTATTTGAGAGGCAGAGTTACATAGAGAAGGAGAGACAGAAAGACAGGTCTTCATCTGCTGGTTCATTCCCCAAATGGCTGCAACAGCTGGAGCTGAGCCAGTTCTAGAGCAGAAATCGGTGAAATCGAAAACAGAAAAGAATGGAGAAAATGAGAAGATAGACAAGCTTGATAAGCCTGGATCTAGACGAGATGGGACACGTTCAGAGTGATATGGCTGCAGGTCAAGCCTACATCTAGAATGACTATGTTCGTTAAGATCTAGCCAGGAGAGAGAAGCTATGTAGTCATTTGAAGAGATTAGTATAAAGAATTACAAGGGATTTGAAAGCAGGGAACGGGGACTGACTACTAAGAAGTAAAGGTAACTCTGAGGAATACAGAAATAGCAGATTCCTAGAGCTGTGATAGAGCCCCGAAGGAAGACACAGATCTGGGAGCCAACTCCTTTAGGGCTGATATCCAGGCCTCACTGCGAATGTGCAGTTACATCTTGCTGAATGGCACAGAAGTTTGCTGTGGATGTACCTGAGATGCTGGGAGTAAACTGTGCAAGGAGAAGGGCCAACCCAGGTGCATTTCGCCACCACCCCGCTCCCAAAGGTACCTGCAAACTACCTGTGGGGAGGTGCCATGAGCCTACTGGCCACAGGAACTGTCACCAAGCCCTGGGTTGCAGGAGTTCATATCTGCTCCGGGATCCTGCCCAAGTAGACAGACAGGAATCGGAAGAGAAACCCTCTCCTCCTCCAGTGATTCTTCAGTGCCCTCTGTTGGCAAAGCTTCACATGGTGCCATTTCACAAAGGAGAAATATTTACAGAGCTCAGCCTTACGTTTGCCGAGCAGGCAATGAAGGAGCTGAGAAGCAATAAATGGGCAGTTGGTAGGCAAATGAAGGAAAAAGGAGTGAAGGCACAGCAAAATTGGGGATGAATGTGTAAAAGAATATTATGAACAACTTTATGCAAGTAACTTAGACACATTCCTAAGAAGATTATAATTATTGAAACTGACTCGTGAATACATAGATTATGATGACCTATAAGAAGTAAAAACAGTGAATTGGCAATTAAAAGTCCTCCACAACAAGAAAACCCAGGCCTTTCTCTCTCAACCGCTCTCTGTAACTGTTTCCAATAAACAAAATAAATCCTTAAATTTATGGAGGGCTGGTGCCTGTGGTGCCAGTGTCCCATGTGGATACTCATTTTGTACTAGCTGTACCACTTCTGATCTGGCTCTCTGCTGTGACCTGGGAGGGCAGTGGAGGATGGCCCGAGTTCTTGGGCCCCAGTACCCCTGTGGAAAGCCTGGAGGAGGCTCCTGGCTTTGGATGGGCTCAGCTCTTGCTGTTGAGGCCGTTTGGGGGTGAGCCAGTAGATGGAGTCCCTCTCTCTGCCTTTGTCTTTCTGTGACTTTGTCCTTCAAATGAATGGATAAATCTTTAAAAAAAAAAAAAAAATCCAGGCCCAGATGACTTAGTGAATACTATCAATATTTAAGGAAAAAATGATGCTGACTTTTCAGTGTATGTCAGTAAATAGAAGGAACAAAGCTTCCTAACTCATTCAGTTTTTTATATATATACATTTTAAAGATTTATTTACTTATTTGAAAGGCAGAGAGAGCGGTCTTCCATCCGCTGGTTTACTCTCCAAATGGCCAAAATGGCTGGAGCTTCCTCCAGGTCTCCCATGTGGTTGTCAGGACCCAAGCACTTGGGCCATCTTCCACTCTTTCCCAGGCCACAGCAGAAAGCTGGATTGGAAGTGGAGCAACTGGGACTTGAACCAGTGCCTACATGGGCAGTGTGGCTTTGCCCGCTATGCCACAGCACCAGCTCCACTCACTCAGTTACAAAGTTGGTCTTATCTTAATAGCAAATGAAGCCATGGAAATAAACAAAACAAAACCTTAGTGACTTAAAATGACAATAGTTATTACTTTGGGTCACTAATGTGCAATTTGGGCAGGTCTCATGGGTAAGGGTCACTTCCCCTTCACATGGCATCCAGTGCCATGTGGTAACCTAGCCAGGGGCCTGAGGGATTTCTTTGGTAAGATGCCTCACTCTATCGGCTGCTCAGTCGGTCCTGACTGCCATTGGGAGCACAGCAGCAGCTGTAGGCCTGAAGCCTCAGCTGCTCTGCAGGCGCACCCTCTAGACGTTGCTTGGATTTCCTCAGGGCTGAGTGGCCGGGGTCCAACAGCAAGTCTGAAGACAAGGCTAAGTGCGTGGCATAGAAGTCACATAGCAGTCACTCCTGCCATCTTCTGGGTTGAAGCAGTCACAGAAACCCTTGTTAGTGGAAAGGGAGGGGGCATAGACCTCCCCCCTTAATAGGTCACATTGTAAGAACTCAGCGGGTGGGAGAGACCATTTGAAGCCATCAGTTGCCACACCTGATTTCACCGCTTTTCCTCCGCTTCATCATTTTCTTCAGCCACTACAAGAGACTTCCTCCCTGTCTTCCTTCCTCATTTCTGTTCTTTCTTCTTTTGCTCCCCCCCCCCCCCCCTTTTCCCCCAGAAGCAAGCCTCTGTAGTTTGGCAAGCTTCTGAATAAGCGAACCTTTGAAAGAGAGGGTTCGGTTCTTCAGTGGATCAAAGATGTGGGTCCTGGGTGTTTGCGCGGGCTAGACACAGCTTTGAGATGGACTCCAGCCTCTTCCCTGGCAGATGCAGAATCCTGTGATCAAGCTTCTGAAGTCAGTGAAGCACAGACGACAGACAGCGATGACGTCGTGGTGCCACCCGTATCTGAGAAATGTCCCAAAGCAGTAAGTACCCCGGAGCATCGCTGCATGGGAGACGAGGCTGTAAATAATAGCAGTTGTATGCAGCGGCTATGGCCGTGGTTAAAAACCCAGTTTTAATTAAGCCTTATGGGAAATGCAAGTATTTGAAATAACACGACCTGTGAATGCAAGTCTGACAGACGGACGGATCCTTTGCTTGATTTGGTGTCAATGGTGACTCACCTCAGCACTTCTCTTACTCAAATCCCTGGCTTAGCTCTTGCTCCCGTATTCACTGTACACTGTGATTTATGCCCAGCCTGAGCGGTGTAGCCTGTCGATAAATCTGCTCTTTTGTAGCAGTTCAGTTCCAAGAAGGACAGGTTCAGATTCCGTTCTGTTTTTTATTTTGTTTTAAAGGTTTATTTACTTATTTGAGAGACAGAGGTACAGACAGAGAGGTCTTTCATCTACTAGTTTTCTACCCAGATGGCTACAATGGCCAGAGCTGAGCCAATCTGAAGCCAGGAGCTGCTTCTTCTTTTTTAATCTATTTATTTATTTGAAAAGCAGAGTTACAGAGGGAGAGAGAGAGAGATCTTCCATCCACTGGTTCATTCCTGACCTGGGCCGATCTGAAGCCAGGAGCCTCCTCTAGGTCTCCTTTCTGGGTGCAGAGGCTCTGGCACCTGGGCCATCCGCCACTGCTTTCCTAGGCACATTAGCAGGGAGCTGGATTGGAAGTGGAATAGCTGCGTCTTGAACCAAACTAGCGCCCATATGGGATGCCAGCGCCACAGGCAGAGGCTTTACCTACTATGCCACAGTGCCGGCCCCCAGGTTCCAATTCTGACAGGCCATGGAACCACTTCAGAGCCTTTTGGGGGATTCATACCTCTTTATATTTGCAATGGCAGTGAAAACACAAGAAACACATGCAAAAGAGATCTGCACCCAGCTCTGCCCTCAGCTTCTTACATATGCTTTACAGACAGCAATGGCAGGTAGCCAAGAAACTGCAGGGCAGAACTGTATCAGTGTCTAGGCTCTGTGACTAGCAGAAAGCATACCAGTTTTCAGGCCTGCTGGGTGCCATGACAGCGAGGGAGCCTGATTAACTCCACTTTCCCAACATCTGCCTAAGGAGAACAGGTTTACTTTGTGAAGTAGAAGCTGAAAGAGAAGAAAAGATTCTTCATGGAAGGGCTCAGAAATTATTTAATTTCCACATTTTTTAGCCTGCTCTGTAATTATTTATTCTTTTTTAATATTTATTTTATTTGAAAGTCAGAGTTACACAGAGAGAAGGAGAGGCAGAGAGAGAGAGAGAGGGAGGGAGGGAGGGAGGGAGGGGTCTTCCATCCGCTGGTTCACTCCCCAATTGGCCACAACGGCTGGAGCTGTGCCAGTCCGAAGCCAGGAGCCAGGAGCTTCCTCCAGGTCTCCTACACAGGTGCAGGGCCCAAGGACTTGGGCCATCTTCTACTGCTTTCCCAGGCCGTAGCAGAGAGCTGGATCGGAAGAGGAGCAGCCGGCACTGCAGGCAATGGTTTTACTGCTCCTCCCTAGTGCTGGCCCCAAAATCTTTTTTTTTAATACAACTCAATGTAAACTTTTTCTTTTTTTAAAAGATTTGTTTATTTGAAAGGTTCACTCTGTCTGGGTCTTGGGTGGCAGGGGCCCAAGTACCTGAGACATCATCCACGGCTTTCCTGGTGCATTAACGGGATGTTGGATAGGAAGTGGAGCAGCTGGGGCTTGAAGCAGTGCTCCACTGTGTGATGCTGGTTTTGAAGCAGTGGTTTAACTCTCTGTGTCACAATACCAGACCCTCCACGTAAACATTTAATGTAATAAATAGTTCAGCCTCATTTCTTCTGAACTTTAACATATCTTTTTTTTTTTTTTTTTTTTTTTTTCAGGCAGAGTTAGAGACAGACAGAGAGAAAGGTCTTCCTTTTTCCGTTGGTTCACCCCCCAAGTGGCTGCTATGGCCAGTGTGTTGCGGCCGTTGCACTGCGCCAATCCAAAGCCAGGAGCCAGGTGCTTCCTCCTGGTCTCCCATGCGGGTGCAGGGTCCAAGCACTTGGGCCATCCTCCACTGCACTCCTGGGCCACAGCAGAGAGCTGGACTGGAAGAGGAGCAACCAGGACAGAATCTGGCACCCCGACTGGGCTAGAACCCGGGGTTCTGACGCTGCAGGTGGAGGATTAGCGTAGTGAGCTGCGGTGCTGGCCAACATATCTTTTTAAAAGACATTATTCAGCTAGTATCTTGAGAAATACATACGAAATAGAGTAGAGCTCCAGAATGTTAGAATTAGATAACACATTAGATGTTATTACAGTGAGGAAGATCAAGTGATGGGCTCGGGATTACAGAGTTAGGTGGTGAATGAGCTGGAACTGCAGCCAAGCTTTCCCCACCACGCCACCTCTCAGCAGATCAGCAGACTTTTGAGCTTTGACCAGTCAGCCAGATTACATTAAAAATATCCTTAAGATTCCTCAGTAAGAATTCCTTTTAGGAAATAAATCTGTGTACCTGGAAGTATTGAGAAGTTTGAAAAAAAAAAAAAACCTACTCAAGCAAAGAAATTAGTGTTATTGTCAAATTAAACTCAAAACACAGGCATATATTTATTATTGAAAAAGCAAAAAATTATTATCGTGCTTCAGTATAGCTAAGCAAAAAAGCCAGAGGGGTTGGAGGGCTGAAGTCAACACTTGAGCTGTCATTCTTCTACCTGGAGTCACCCAGGAAAATGGAGGAGGCAATAGAGTGTAACTTTCGAAAGCACAGACAGGAGTGTGTAGCCCTGGGCTCTGCTGCTTACTGGCCATGGAGCTTTTGGTGTTTAACCTCTGTTAGGCTTTGCTTCCTCCCCTATAGAAGGATAACGTGAAGCATACTCTCCTTGTAGTGATATGGCAAGATTTAAATAAGGGTTCAATACACTGCCTGAGACACTTAAGGACTGAGTGATAGTGATAATGATGTGGATGATGGCAGTTGTCTGTCTTCTAACCTGTTTCAGTCCTCAAGATAAGGAACCTATAATCTGGGTCTGGCACAGTGGCTTAAGCCACTGCTTGGGAAATCTGCATCCCATATCCAAGTGCCAGTTTGAATCCTGGCTCTTCCACTTAGGAATTTCCTGCTAATGAACTTGGGAAGGCAGCAGAAAATGTCCCAAGGACTTGGGCCCTTGTCACCCACGTGGGAGACCAGAGCGGAGTTCTTGGCTCCTGGTTTCAGCCTGGTCCAGACTGGGCTGTTACAGTCATTAGGGGAGTGAACCAGTAGATAGAAGATCAATCCCCCACCACCACCTTTCAAATTTTAAAAATAAATACTAAAAATAAATAAATAAATATCTATATCTGTCTATATACACAGAGAGACACTTTTCCTAAATGTCTTTTCCTTAACAGCTAAAAAGTAAAGTAATTGCCGGTGCCACGGCTCACTAGGCTAATCCTCCGCCTTGCAGCGCCAGCACACCAGGTTCTAGTCCCGGTCAGGGCACCGGATTCTGTCCCGGTTGCCCCTCTTCTAGGCCAGCTCTCTGCTATGGCCTGGGAGTGCAGTGGAGGATGGCCCAAGTGCTTGGGCCCTGAACCCCATGGGAGACCAGGAGAAGCACCTGGCTCCTGCCTTGGGATCAGCGCGATGTGCCGGCTGCAGCAGCCATTGAAGGGTGAACCAATGGCAGAAGGAAGACCTTTCTCTCTGTCTCTCTCACTGTCCACTCTGCCTGTCAAAAATAAATAAATAAAGTAATCATGATACATAAGGCTCCTTATCCGTCTCTTTGCATCCAAGATTAGGACTGCTCCTGTGTGTGTAGGATGTACATGACTGTTTTCCAGGAGGCTCTGGGAGTCAGCACAAGCTTCCTAAAGGCCCTCTGTACGTATCAGCCCTCTAAGATTCTTGGGGAAAGCTCTCAGTGCAGCCACAAGAGAGCTTCCAGATAGCATGCCTTTCTATGGCTCATTCTCTCGCTCTCAGTATAGCATAGCAGACTTTTCCATGCTCCTCTGAATACCTGCTAACGAGACGGGAGTAATCGCTCGCATTCACTCTGTGGCCTCTTCAGCAGTAGTGTGCATTGAGATCCTCAAGATTTGCTCTCACATTCTTTCAGGTGTCAGGGGTGTCCTCCTCCTTGGGTATGTGGCTAGTTAATTTTAGCAACCCCTACTCCCAGCCAAATTAACTAGCACATCTGAGCTAGCAAAGCGGAGTCCTAATGCTGCGTAGCTCACTGCTTTCAAGAGTTCTTCCAGCAAGTTCTATATTCCAGTGGTTAACATTACTCATTGGATCCCCTTTTTTGATGTTCAGTACCGATAAAATGGTATAATGGAATCAGCTTATATAAAGAATTCTGAATCAAGTGCGATGCGCTGGCCACAGCGTACCAGCCACAGCGGCCATTGGAGGGTGAACCAACGGCAAAGGAAGACCTTTCTCTCTGTCTCTCTCTCTCTCTCTCGTTGCCCACTCTGCCTGTCAAAAAATTAAAAAAAAAAAAAAAGAATTCTGGATCAAAGATACATATATTTGTACAGGCAAAAATGATTAAAATTGTCAGTTTTGCAGAGTTCAATCTCATAAGAATGAATAAAGCCTCCATGTCATACTTGGCCCAGATTTTAATCTGATTCCTCCTCCTCATTTACCTTTGTTATCAAGATAAGCTTGATGCAGTCTGCATAAATATGGATTTCTGATTGTTGCCCCAGCACTATTAGCAAGTTTAAAATTTTCAAAATTGTGAGCAGTGTTTGGCACAGTAGTTAAGGCACTGCTTGGAATTCCCACATTCCCACATCAGAGTACCTGGGTTCAAGTCCCAGCTCTATTCCCAATTCTAGCTTCCTGCTAAAGCACACCCGCTGAGACAGTCAGTGAGGCTCAGGACACAGCCTGGGAGGCAGCAGGCGATGGCCGAACTACCCAAGTTCCTGACACCTATATGGGACACTCTGATTGAGTTCTAGACTTCTGGTTTAGCCCAGCCCTGGTGGTTTGGGGCATTTCAGCAGTGAACTATCTTTCTCTCTCTTTCCCTCCATCCCTTTCAAATAAAACATATATATTTTTAAAATATTTTGAGGGGCCAGCGCTGTGACACAGTGGACCAAGCCTAGGTCTCCAGTGCCAGCATCCCATATGGGTGCTGGTTCGAGTCCCAGCTGTGCCCCTTCTGATCCAGCTCTCTGCTGTGGCCTGGGAGAGTAGAGAAGATAACCCTGGGCCCCTGCACCCATGTGGAAGACCCGGAAGAAGCTCCTGGCTTTGGACCGGCCCAGCTCCTGCCATCGCAGCCATCTGGGGAGTGAGCCAGCAGATGAAGGCCTCTCTCTGTCTGTAACTCTACCTCTCAAATAAATAAATGCATCTTTAAAATAAAATATTTTGAAAATCGAGTTTCAGAGAGACAGATTTTCTATCTGCTGGTTCACTCCCAGGATGGCCCCAATGGCTGGGGTTGGGCCAGGCCAAAGCCAGGAGCTTCATCTGGGTCTGCTGCTACATGAGTGACAGGGGCCCAAGTACTTGGACCATCTTCTGCTTTTCAGCACCATTAGCAGGGAGCTGTATTGGAAGTGGAACTGCCGGAACTCGGTCTGGCACCCATATGGGATGCAGGCATTAGAGGCAATGGCTTTACCTGCAACACTACAACACGAGCTCCATAAATACATATTTTGAATCAAATTTTAGAAATTAAACTGTATGAATAAAGCAGGAACACATTTTTCCCATAAAATCTAGAATATTAAAAATAAATAATGGGGCTGGCGTTGTGGCCAGTGCCGGCATCCTAAACAGGTGCCTGGGAAAGCAGTGGAAGTTTTTGGGCCATCCCCTGCTGCTTTCCCAGGTACCTTAGAGGGCGCTGGATTGGAAGCAAAGTGGTTGGTACTTGACCTGGCTCTCATATGGGATGCCTGCATCACAGGCGGTATTTAACCTGCTGCACCACGTCAGCTCCATGTTATTGTTTTTAAAAAACTTATCATTTTGTGATAACTACATATTTGTAAGTAGTTGCCAGAGTATACAAGGAGGTGCTATGTAATGCACTATTCTGTGTGGTCTATTGTATTCTACCCTCTTCCATTTTATTCTTTAATTTAAAAACTGGTCAGCTGGCCCAACAAAGTATCAAAATCTACATTTTGGAAAACACTGTACAGTCAGTTGATTGCAAATTGAGAGGAAAACAACAAATATCTCCATTTTCTAAGAAGCACCAGATGATTCTGTCTGTAGTCTCACTGACGATCTTGCCTGCTGAGTTTCTTAGGAGAAGGCACAGGAGCTCCACTTGCTTCTGAAAGGGAGAAAAGACAGGGTGGGGCAGGTCTCTGAAGAACAAGGGCACTGGTCTGGCATCCTGGAGGAAGGAAGCCCAGAGGACACTGGGAGATGAAAGGGAGCGCTGTGGCTGGCCGATCGCCATTCTGGATCGACTCATTGCAAGGGGCGTGACACTGACTTCCTGCCACTACGCAAGTGGGAGACTTAGACTGGCCTAAATATACTTCTGGAAACTAGCGAAATGTCAGCCTCGTCCTTGTAGGCTTATGCCGGTGTGGACACAGGGGCAATCAAGAGAGAGGATGGCGGAGCTAGCGGCAGTGAGCCTCAAGTGGAGTTGAAAGTAGTAGTGGCCGGCGCCGCGGTTCACTAGGCTAATCCTCCACCTGCGGTGCTGGCACCCCGGGTTCTAGTCCCAATTGGGGTGCCGGTTCTGTCCCGGTTGCTCCTCTTCCAGTCCAGTTCTCTGTTGTGACCCAGGAGCGCAGTGGAGGATGGCCCAAGTGCTTGGGCCCTGCATCCACATGGGAGACCAGGAGGAAGCTCCTGGCTCCTGGCTTTGGATCAGCGCGGTGCACCGGCCACAGCAGCCATGGAGGGTGAACCAACGGAAAAGGAAGACCTTTCTCTTTGTCTCTCTGTCTCTCACTGTCCACTCTGCCTGTCCAAAAGAAAAAAAAAAGTAGTAGTGCTACTGTGGTAGTAGTGGGGTGGTCTGGTGGCCTCCTCCGTGGCATGTACTTAAGAAGCACCGGACAGCTCCCTACTATGGTGGCTGAAGGCTACTAAATCTCCACTGTCAGTCTATCCTGATCTCAAGCAAATTCTGGATTGATTTCTCACTGAGAAAGTTGGGGGAAAAAAAGAGAACTATCTGCTCAGACTTTTTTTTTTTTTTAAGATTTATTTATTTGAGAGGCTGAGTTACAGGGAGAAATGGAGGGACAGAGAGGTCTTCCATCGCTGGTTCACTCCCTAAATGGTCACAATGGCTGTAGGTGGGCTAATCAGGAGCCAGGAGCTTCTTTCAGGTCTCCCACATGGTGCAGAGGCCCAAGAACTTGGGCCATCTTCTGCTTTTCCAGGCCATTAGAAGGGAGCTGGATTGCAAGTGGAGCAGTCGGGACGTGAATCTACTGCACCATAGCACTGGCCCCCAGACATTTTCTTGATTTGCTTTCCATTTAGAGATGGTCAAGAAAGGCTGAACTGGGCCAGCGCTGTGGCTTAACAGGCTAATCCTCCGCCTAGCGGCGCCGGCAGACCAGGTTCTAGTCCCAGTTGGGGCGCCGGATTCTATCCCGGTTGCCCCTCTTCCAGGCCAGCTCTCTGCTATGGCCCGGGAAGGCAGTGGAGGATGGCCCAAGTCCTTGGGCCCTGCACCCACATGGGAGACCAGGAGAAGCACCTGGCTCCTGGCTTCGGATCAGTGCGATGCGCTGGCCGCAGTGGCCATTGGAGGGTGAACTAATGGCAAAAGGAAGACCTTTCTCTCTGTCTCTCTCTCTCACTATCCACTCTGCCTGTCAAAAAAAAAAAAAAGGCTGAACTGAAGAAATGATTCGCTGGACTGATAGAGAGAATTCCTGGATTCTCCGTATAGATTTATAAAATTTATTAAAAATTTCCATATAAGTTTTTAAAATTTATGAATCATAACGTAAGTAGCTGTGGCAGTGCAGTCAGTTGGGTTAGGGTGGAGTGAAGGCTTGGAATCTCACTGACCTTCAGGAAATGTCTTCCTTCCCAGGATTCAGAGAAAATGTGCATTGAGATTGTCTCTCTGGCCTTCAACGAGGAGGCTGAAGTGATGTTTGATGAGAACATAAAGCAGGTGTACGTGGAGTACAGGTTCTGTGATCTGCCCTGGTCAGAGACAGAGACGCCAATATCCCTGAGGAAGCCAAGGGCCGGAGAGGAAATCCACTTCCACTTCAGCAAGGGTAAGGAAGGCTCGCTGTGTGGTTTACGGGTCCAGGAGGCTGAAACACGTGCAGACTGAGGGTTGGAACTGTGCTGGGTGTCTGATGGGCTGTGTCCAACCGTTTTTCTTTCTGTCTGTTTGTCTTCCTGTCTGTCTTTCTTCCTTCTTTCTTTTTTTCCGTCTTTCCTTCTTATTTATTTGAAAGTCAGTTACACAGAGAGGAGAGGCAGAGAGAGAGAGAGAGAGAGGTCTTCCATCTGTGGGTTCACTCCCCATTTGGCTGCATCGGCTGGAGCTGTGCTGATCCAAAGCCAGGATGTTCTTCCAGGTCTCCCAGGTGGGTGCAGGGGTACAGGGACTTGGGCCATCTACTACTTCTTTCCCAGGCTATAGCAGAGAGGTAGATCGGAAGTGGAGCAGCCAGGTCTCGAACCAACGTCCATATGGGATGCTGGCACTTCAGGCCAGGGCATTAACCCGCTGTGCCATGGCGCCAGCCCCTGTTTCTTAAAGATTTATTTGAGGCCGGCGCCGCGGCTCAATAGGCTAATCATCCACTTTGCGGCGCTGGCACACCAGGTTCTAGTCCCAGTCGGGGCGCCGAATTCTGTCCCGGCTGCCCCTCTTCCAGGCCAGCTCTCTGCTGTGGCCCGGGAAGGCAGTGGAGGATGGCCCAAGTGCTTGGGCCCTGCACCCACATGGGAGACCAGGAGAAGCACCTGGCTCCTGGCTTTGGATCAGCGAGATGCACCAGCCGCGGCGGCCATTGGAGGGTGAACCAACGGCAAAGGAAGACCTTTCTCTCTGTCTCTCTCTCTCACTGTCCACTCTTCCTGTCAAAAAATAAAAAAAAAAGATTTATTTGAAAGGCAGAGATAGCAGAGATAGGGATGGGATTCCCTTGTCTTGTGTCAGAGTCCTGGCTCCACTTCCTGTCCAGTTTCCTATTAATGTGAGTCCTAGGATGGACAGGGTGATGGTTCAAGTATTTAGGTCCCTGCCACCCATGTGGGAGGCCCCAGTGAAGTTCTTGGCTCCTGGCTGTTGCAGACATTTGAGGAATGAACAACAAATTGAAAGTCTCTCGCTGTCTCTTTACCTTTAAAATACAATGAAAAAAATTTAAAAGTATCAAAGAAGCCTGGAAGACTTCAGTGAAAATCATACCGTCCTTTGCCCACCCTTTCTCCACCAATTGCTCTCCCTGCCCCACTACCATCTTCTGACTCTGTGTCCATTGCCATGTGCCTCTTCAACGTTTTTGGACAATTCCTGCTGACTTCCTACCTTGGACCATAAAATGTAGCTTCTTCACACCACACCCAGGTCTCTTTGCTCACATGTAATTGGATCATAATTTTCATCTAAACCAATTAGAATTTTGTTCTTATGGATATGTAAATACTAGCTCTTGCAGAGACAAGTGGTATGTGGTGCTAATGTGTCCTTTCTTGTTTAGTTTACTTCAGTTTCTCACTTTGTTTTCATTATACCTATTAGCAGTGCTTCTCACAGCCTCAAACAGCCTTTCTAAATCTTCTGATAATGAGACCTGCTAAGTATTTTATCTGTTTATCCACTTTTCCCTGAAGACCTCTCTCTCTTGCTCTTTAGCCCACTGTTGCCCTCTGGAGCATTTGATTTAATTCTCCCCCATTTTGAGCTTCCTGTTTCCTGGGTCCTATATCATTCTCTGACTTATTTTCTTATATTTAAAAAATATCTATTTGAAAGGTAGAGCAACAGAGAGGGACACACACACTCACATACAGTCTTCCATCTGCTGGTTTATCTACACAATGGCCCAGGTTGGGCCAGGCAGAAGCCAGGAGCCTGGAACTCCACCCTGTTCTCCCACATAGGTGGCAGGGACCCAAGCACTTGGGCCGTCCTCTGCTGCTCTCCTCAGCACAGCAGCAAGGAGCTGGATTGGAAGCAGAGCAACTTGGGCTTTAACTGGTGTTCATCTGGGATGCTGGCATCACAAGCCATGTCTTAACCTACTGCACCCTGACACTGGCCCCGATTTTGTTACTTTAGCAGATCATCTTTTCCAGTAGCTTTTAAAGAAAGGGCATACAGGAAATAGATATTTTGAGAAAGTCATGCATGAAATCTTTTTCCTCCCCTCAGGATGCTGATAAGTAAACCAGGTGTAGAAGTCTATGTTGAAGGGGCGGGATTTGGCAGCAGTGCCACATCCCATGTCGGAGTGCCTGATTTGAATCCTGGCTACTCTGCTTTCATACCATCTTCTGCTAATCCAAACTCTGGTCTGGCCTCCCTGGCAGACGAGTACCTGCCTTCCATCTTTTTGGTTACCCCAAGGTCTTTAATGGTTGCTAGGGAAATGAAGAAGGCCTTTCAGCAGAGCCTTTTAAGCAACCTTTATAAGCTTTTCACACAACATAACTATCAGAATTTAATCACATGTAGATGGGAAAATATGAGGTGGTTAACGTTTTACTTTTATTTTTGGAGATTAATTTATTTGAAAGGCAGAGTTAGAGGGGAGGGAGAGACAGAGGTCTTCCATCTGCTGGTTCACTCCTCAGATGGCTGACACAGTGGGCCAGGCCAAAGCCAGGAGCTTCATCCAGGTCTCCCACGTGGGTGCAGAGGCCCAAGCACTTGGTTCATCCTCCACGGCTTTCCCAGGCACATTAGCAGAGAGCTGTATTGGGGGTGGAGCAGCCAGAACTTGAACTGGTATCCATGTGGGATGTGGATGCTGCAGGCCTGCAGTGGCTTAATCTGCTATGCCACAGCACTGGCCCTGGTAGTTTATTTCTTAAAATTTTAGTATTATTTGTATTTGAAAGGCAGAGTGACAGAGAGGGAGGAAGGAAGAGATATTTCAATCCATTGGTTCACTCCCCAAATGCCCACAACAGCTTCAGTTGAGCCAGGCCAAAGCCAGAAGCTAGGACCTTCATCCAGGTCTCTAACGTGGATGGCAGGAACCCAGGTACCTTCCAGGTGCACCAAAGTGCCTGGGTTCAGTTCCTGGATCTGCTCCTGGTTCCAGCTTCCTGCTAATTTTTCACCCTGGGAGGCAGGAAGCTCAGGGACTCAGGTCCCTGCCACCCACAGGGAGATCTGGATTCAGTTCCCAGCTCCCAGCTTTGGCCTAGCCCAATCCCAATTGTTGCATGCCTCTGAGGAGTAAAACCAGTAGCTGGGTGCCCCCCCTCCCCGCTCTGTCTCTGAAATAAATATAAATGGATACATTTTAAAGAAGTTTTAAAAATGAGAAGGAAGGAGCTGGCGCCGTGGCTCACTTGGCTAATCCTCCACCTGCGGCGCCGGCACCCCGGGTTCTAGTCCCGTTCAGGGCGCCGGATTCTATCCCAGTTACTCCTCTTCCAGTCCAGCTCTCTGCTGTGGCCCGGGAAGGCAGTGAGGATGGCCCAAGTGCTTGGGCCCTGCACCCGCATGGGAGACCAGGAGGAAGCACCTGGCTCCTGGCTTCGGATTGGTGCAGCGCGCCGGCCGTAGCAACCATTTGGGGGCTGAACCAACGGAAGGAAGACCTTTCTCTCTGTCTGTCTCTCTCTCACTGTCTAACTCTGCCTGTCAAAAAAAAAAAAAAAAAAAAAAAAAACAAGAAGGAAGGGAAAATTCAACATTGAGATAGGCTCCTTCAAAGCCAGATCTCTGCGTGGCCCTGGAGAATCAGGCCACGTTTTGACAGGTGGCAGAAGATCTCTCAACACAGATCAAAATGCTTCCTTTATATCAGGGACCAATATACTTCCTCTTAAGGGGCCAGATAGCCAATAGTTCAGGCTTTGTTGGCCATACAGTCCTTGCTACAAGTACTCAGCCCTGCCATTGGCGTTCAAGAGCAGCCATAGACAACATGGAATGGGATGGGCATGCATGTTTAATAAAACAGGTAGCCAGCCACAGGCCCTTGTTTGCCTGCCTCTGCTTTGTATCACTCTTGGACCTACAGCACTTAAGAAAGTCTCGGTGCCCAATAGCAACTGTGTGGCTTTTTCTCTTCCCCTAACGCAGTGATAGACCTGGACCCACTGGAACAGCAGGGCCGGAGGCAGTTTCTGTTCACTATGCTGACTGGACAAGATCCCGAGGAAGGACAGTAAGCACCTGCCTGCCACGCGGGGAGGGAGGAGATGTGCAGACAGGAACCCGAAAGTCTGAGTTTGCTTTTGTGCTGATGCTGAATATTTTAATGACTTCCTTGGAAATTAATTTGCTCTTACTGAATTTCCTGTCTACTTGAGTCTAAATTAGACTGGTTGTGACTGCCAGAAAGGTTAGATGATGTCATAGGTTTACTTCACTTCTTGCCATGCCAGCCCCTGGCAAGCACTTTTTCTGCAGCAACTTATTTGATTGGAATTTGTATGGAATGAACAAAATTCTCTGGCATTCTTAGATAGTGTGATTCATGTCTCCTACACGCAGTGCTGTTGCTGGCTTAACACACATGATGCCTTTATGCCATTAAGTTTGTATTGAGATTTTTGAAGTTACTTCTTTACAGGAGTATTTGAAATTTTGTATAGCGCAGTACATTCCAGGGATGTTTTGGGCAGGGGCGTGGTGCAGCGCTAAGGATGCCCACATCCAAGGTTGTGCCTGGATTTGAGTCCTGGCTCCTCTGCTTCTGATCCAGCTTCCTGCTAATGTGCACCCTGGGGGCAGTAGGTGATGGCTTATAGACTTGGGTCCCTGCCACCCAAGTAGAAGATCCAGACTGAGTTCCAGGCTCCTGGCTTGTGGCCTGGCCCAGCCCTGGCTGTTGTGGGCATTTGAGGGGGTAAACAGCAGATAGAGGTTCTCTATCTGCCTCTCAAATAAAAAAAAAAATTCTTAGAGTTTTAGGAAAGCCAATTGTCCTTATGCCTGAAGTCTGAGAAGGTATACCTTTTAGAGTTTCCAGATAAAATGCATGAGATGTACTTACACTAAAGAAATTATTATTTCACTGAAATTGAAATTTATTTCAATTTGAAATTTGTTTTTTGTTTTTGAAATCTGACAGTGCTATTTCCTCTGCATGTGTATAGGCAAGAAATACACGGCTGGGGTTTTAGTCTACTGTTTTACTAAATGCCCAGTGGACTTATTTAATTTTGTTTTGTCTCCAGTTATTCATAGAAAGGACTGAAAAAGGACCCAGCTGAAATGAATAGTGAATCTTCCATCAATATCACTGTGGGCTTAAACACATAGAAGCTTGCTGGTAACTTTTGAAAATGGAAAGCAATTTGGCCATTTCCCTTCTGTGCTGATGTTAAATTTAGTTTTTATTTTCCTAAATAATGTTTATTATTTATTTTATTTGAAAGAGAGCTTCCATCTGCTGTTTTATTTCCCACATGCCCACACAGCAAGGGTTGGGGCAGGGCAAGGCCAGGAGCCCTGCATTCAGTCTGGGTCTTCCAAATGGATGGCAGGGACATAGGTACTTGGGCCATCAGCTGCTGCCTCGCAGAGTGCACATTAGCGGGAAGCTGGAATGGGAGCAGAGCACAGACTGATCATGGGCATCCTAAGCTGTGTACTAACTGCTGTGCCAACTGCCCACCCATTTGCCTCTGCTTCTCTTCGGCATCCCTGAATGCTGTTTCCATCCAGTGGTAATCCTTTTCTACTCGCTTCTAGAGCTTTTTTACCTTTGACTTTCTTGTTGTCAGGATGGTACCGCAGACAGAACACTGGCTTGGTAACCAGGCAGCCCTGGTTTTGGATCCTGATTGTTCCACATGCTAGCTCTGTGATCTTTGCAATATTATTTACCTTGAAGGCTCTGGTGAGAATAAAATTGAGACACTATAGCTTACATAAATCACTTGGCATTATGCCTGGCATACAGTGATGCCGTTTACCATCCATTTCCTGGGAAAGCTGGGGTGGGGCAGTTGGCATCATCCTTTTGTATTGTTGAAGTTCTCAGTAATGATAGAGGCACAATTACAAATAAATGTTGTTTAATGGGCTGAGAATGTTCCTTTCCAATAATTCCTTGTTGTCGGCATAACCGTGTTTGTGCTCTAAGCCTGAAATTTTATTCCTGTTCCTTCTCTTCAGCACTCTGTTAGTCAAAAACAGTTGCTTTTTAAAAACTAATAGGGCTCTGAAATGTGCAGAATGGGCAAGTCCAGAGAAACAGAAAGCAAGAGAGTGGTTGCCAGGAGCTGGGAGAACAGGGTATGTGATTGCTTACCTGGCATAGGGTTTATTTTTGGGGGTAATGAAAATGCACTGGAAATAGGTAGTAGTGATGATTGTACATCAATGTGATTATACTGAAAAACACTGAATTGTGCATTTAAAACAGTGAATTTTACCAAAAAATATTTTTGAAAGATTTATTTATTTATTTGAAAGAGTTACACAGAGAGAGGAGAGGCAGAGAGAGAGAGAGAGAGAGAGAGAGAGAGAGGTCTTCCATCTGATGTTCACTCCCAGTTGGCCACAATGACTGGAGCTGTGCCGATCCGAAGCCAGGAACCAGGAGCTTCCTCCAGGTCTCCTACTTGGGTGCAGGGGCCCAAGGACTTGGGCCATCTTCTACTGCTTTCCCAGGCCATAGCAGAGAGCTGGATCGCAAGTGGAGCAGCTGGGTCTCGAACCGGCACCCATATGGGATGCTGGTGTTTCAGGCCAGGGCATTAACATGCTGCACCACAGTGCCGGCCCCGAAAAATTTAGTAGAATTAGATTGTAGATGGTAGCAGTTTCTGGAATTCAGTTTCATTTGCCAAGTCAAGGTAGTGTGAAAGCCAAGTTGAGCTAATCCTCACTGTTAGGGATGGCTTGCCATGTTCGTCGCTGTGCTACATGCATTCATCTTGTAAGACTCAGGACTTCAAGGAATACACTTTGTGCACTTGTTTTACAATTCTGCATCCCTTGTTTCTTTGACTCTGCTTGGGCTTGGTGCTCAGTTTTTATTTAGAAATTGAAGACCTCTCCTGATTCGCATGCTCCTGGGGTTTTTACACAACACTTTCACTGCCCGTATGTCTTACTAGGAGTTACATCTTGACAGTTTCAGGTTTTTGTTTTTGTTTTTTTTTTTCTTTAAAGATTTTATTTATTTGAAAGACAGAGTCAGAGGAAGAGGCAGAGGTCTTCCACCCACTGGCTCACTCCCCAGATGGCTGCAATGGCTGGGGCTGCGCCGATCCATCAACTACACTGTCTCGAGGACCTCGTTCCTCCCTCTGAAGGCCGTTGCTCTTTAATGAAACTGAACCTGTTCTGCACTTTTTCACTGGTGCCTTATAAAATGGCAGCGAGGGAAAGGTGCTTCAGGGGAGAACTGATCAATTACTTTGATCCTTAAACTGTGGGAGGATCAGCTGTGCTAAGTTAAACAGGTTTTTTTTGCTTTTTTTTTTTTTTTTTTTAGTTTAAAGTTTACAGTGGTAAGTGATCCTATCGATCAAGAAAAAGAATGTCAAGAAGTGGGATATGCATATCTTGAGCTGTGGCAGATCCTGGAGTCGGGAAGAGACATCCTAGAGCAAGAGCTGGACAGTGAGTCATCTACTTTTTGTGCTCCTTACTTCTAAAGAACTCATCTTAATAACAATTTTTCTACTTTACTTTCAGTGCTTAGTTATCACGTGAAGTTGAAGAGGTACTAGATGAACTAACTGTTAGATCTATGGCCTTTTTTTTTTTTTTTTTAAGATTTATTTGTTTGAAAGAGTTATGGGGGGGGATGGGGAGGAGAGAGGGAGAGGTCTTCTATCTGTAGATTCATTCCCCAATTGCCCACAATGGCTGGAGCTGTGCCAATCTGATGCCAGGGGATTCTTCCTGGTTTCCCATGCAGGTGCAGAGGCCCATGGGCCTGGGCCATCTTCCACTGCTTTCCCAGGCCATAGCAAAGAGCTGGATCAGAAGTGGAACAGCTGGGACTCGAACTGGCACCCATATGGGATGCCGGCACTGCAGGTGGCCTTACCACTATGCCACAGTGCTGGCCCATATGGCTATGTTTATTTCTATAGTCAGTTGTACATTTTAGCCCCCATATACCTCATCAAATATTAGCCAATTCCTCAGGAGTCTTTCCAGCTGCAGTCATAGCAGTAGTATCTACCTCATAGTGCTGTGAAGATTAAGGGAATGCCTAACATGAAAGATGAAGGGATTAGGACAGTGCCCAGCACTGTTCCAGTTCTCCCAATTCCTACTCCTGCCCCTTCTGTAAACATGCCATGATTTCTGATTTCCATGCCCTTTGTATATGGGGAAAATCCCAAGTTAATGAGTGTTTTTTCTTTTAAAAATATTTGAAAGGCAGAATGACAGACAAATCTTCCATCTGCTGATTCACAGCTCAAATGCCTGCAGCAGTCAGGGCTGAGCCAGGCCCAAATTAGCAGCCTAGAACTCCATCCAGGTCTCCCACGCGGGTGGCAGGGGACCCAAGAATTTGAGCCATCATTTTCTACTTCCCAGGGTGTGCCAGCAACAGGAAGTTGGATTCGAAGCAGAGTAGCTGGGACTGGACTCAGGAACTCAGACATGGAGTGCAGGCATCCCAAGGGGCAGCCTAACTTGCCAGGCCCCAATTTTTCCCCAGTCATCAGGTTTTAGTAACTTCTTCATTATGTCTTCCCTTCTACTAAGAGTTTGTACATATTGGTCTCTGACTTTAAAAATAACTCTGCTTCCTACCATTAGTTACCATTTTTTTCTTACTTCAAAACCCAGCTCCTTGAAATTCTTGAATGACCAGTCTATAATACTGTCTCTACTTTTGTACTTCCTATATATCCTAACATTAAGCTCAACTTTTTAAATTAATTTATTTGAAAGGCAGTTACAGAGAGGCAGAGGCAGAGAGAGGTCTTCATTGCTGGTTCACTCCCAGATGGCTGCAATAGTTGGAGCTGCGCCTATCCGAAGTAGGGGGTCAGGAGCTTCTTCCAGGTCTTTCCTGTGTGTCCAAGAGCCCAAGCACTTGGACCATCTTGTATTGCTTTCCCAGGCCATAGCAGAGAGCTGGATCAGAAGTGCAGTGGCTGGCACTGTGGCTCAATAGGCTAATCCTCCGCCTGCGGTGCCAGCATCCCAGGTTCTAGTCCTGGTTAGGGCATCGGATTCTGTCCTGGTTGCTCCTCTTCCTGTCCAGCTCTCTGCTGTGGCCTGGGAAGGCAGTGGAGGATGGCCCAATTGGAGGGTGAACCAAGGGAAAAGGAAGACCTTTCTCTCACTGTCCACTCTGCCTGTCAAAAAAAAAAAAAACAAAAAACAAAAAAAAAACAGGAGCAGCTGGGAGTTGAACCAATGCCCATATGGGATGCTGGCACTGCAGGCAGTGGCTTTACCCCCTACACCACAGCGCCGGCCCTAAAACTCAAATTTTCATTCCAAGTACTTTACTGCATGTTTTTACCAGCTTTCCTAATTGCCAAATGCAAATAGTTTTTATTACTGATCTTGACTTTTCCATAACCTCTGTATCATTGTTCCTTTCTAATGTGTGTTCTCCCTTGGGTTTTAGGCTATTGTGCTTCTCTGTCACTTCTGTTCCTTCACAGGTTCTTCCTCCTTGGTCTCGTCCTTCAAATGTTGGATTCTTCTGGTTCAAACCTTGTTCTCTTTCCTTCCAATACCCTCTTCCTGTGTGACTAAATCCACACTCAGGGTTTTAATTATAGCCTAGAAATCATCTCAAATCCAGGTTTCTACGCCAGACTTTTAATACAGTATACACTAGTACTTGTCATTAGGCTGTATGTCTTCTTGGTCCCTTAAAGACCCGACTACAACGTATATCTGTATTCCTTTACTCACTGTCCTTATTGACAAAATCAGGATGGTCATCCTTGATTCCAACTTTTTCCTAACATTATGTCACAAAAACTTTTTAAGGAAAAGTCTTTATTAGAAACAACCAAGTATCTGCCCAACTTAGCAGCTCTTAAGAGTGGTTTCTACACTCACTCCCAACATGCACACTACTGCTTATTCAAATCAAACAAGAACTTACAAATTATCTGCAAGATCTGAAGTCACAAAATTTAAAAAATCCTGTCTTCTCAGCTCTAGTTACTCCAGTTTCTCCTCAATCACCTGCCCTTCCTCCCCACCCTCAATCACTGCAATAGGAGCCTAAATGGTCCACTTGTGCCTCCTTCAAATACTCGCCAACAGATGGGAGCTGTCTTTCTAGAACACACATGGAAACTGTCACTAGAATACCTTTAGTTAAAACCAGATTGCTTGAAGGGTTGGTGTTGTGGCACAGTGGGTGAAGCCCCTGCCTGTAGTGCTGGCATCCCATACTGGAACATGAGCATTGCCTGTTCCGCTTCTGATCTAGCTCCCTGCTAATATGCCTGGGAAAGTAGATGACTCAAGCCCTTGGGTCCCTTGTCACTCATGTGGGAGACTCAGATGGAGTTCTTGGCTCCAGTCTGGTCCAGCCCTGGCTGCTGGGGTAATCTGGGAAGCAAACCAGCAGATGCCAAGATCTCTGTTTCTCCCTATCACTTTGCCTTCCAAGTAATGTAACTGCGTGAAGAAAATCAATGCTGTTTACAACCTGGGTCCTGGGTTTCTATGTAGCCTCATTTCTGCTGCTTGCAGTTTTGCAGACTTGTCTTTTTCTCCTGTCTTGGCACATCCTTAGAATGTAATTTGCCTTTGTAAGGCTCAGCTCAAACTGTGTCCAGGACCCCTTTTCGTTTCTCCCCCTGTGTTCCCTGAGCCCTGTTACATCTGCATCATCGGCATGCTGTCTTGTAGTCACTCTTCTCCCTTCCCCAGTCGTCTTCTGAAAGATGGCAGGCACTTCATTCACTTAGCAGCCCCAGACACATGACACCAGACAGTGATGTGTTTAACAGAACGGTACTGCTGCCTCACAGTATTTTTTTCCCTTTCCCAACAGTTGTTAGTCCTCAAGACAAGGCCACCCCAATAGGGAGGCTGAAGGTTTCCCTTCAAGCAGCTGCTGCCCTCCATGCTATTTACAAGGAGATGACTGAAGATTTGTATTCATGAAGGAACAAAAGCTATTCCAATCTAAAATCTGAGGGAAACATAGTAAAAAAAAAAGTCTTATAAAGTAACTTGCTATACCATAAATCTGGTTTACTGTGATATCTACTCTCTCTCAACATGATGAAGTATTTCTGTGACACTAGCTGGATTAGGGAAATCTCTCTGGCACCTATTGCTTTACCAGACAAGAAGCAGGCTTGCTTTAAGGAACTGCAAAAGAATGGTCACAAAGGGTGAATTGACAAAAACGACACAACAACAAAAAAACCCCACAGTTTATTTATCTTTTAGTTCTTCCAAAATTGAAAGTATCAAGTCCTACTGCTAAGGAGAAAAAAACAAAACAAACATAAAATCCGAGACCCCTCCCCCGCTCTTGTCTTAAAAGTCACAGAACACGGAAGGAACTGCAGCGGGACAGGTGGATGCAGAGAGCCAGGAGGGGAGGGTGGCAGGTAAACTCCCCTGACATGAAGAAGCCGCTCAGCAGAAACTGTGATAAATACAGGGCAGGGCAGGACAGGACAAGGCAGGACAAGGAGCAGCAGTGACGAGAGGCTGTAGCTGTGGCTGGCCTTCCTCTTCTCTTAACAGGGTATTCTAGGCCCAAAGCATGTCTTGCCCCTTCCAGGTATAAGGGGCTGACTCCTTTGGGCCTCCCTCTAGATTTTGCTGGAAGCAGTGTAGGAGGCACGGCCATTCTTCTTTAGATACATCAGAAAACAAAGGAGACAGTGGCAGTTCTGCCTTCTATCAAGGTACCAAGTAGGAATTTGTAATGAGAAAGAACCGAGCCAGGGAGTGTCACTGCTTCGTTTGTCTTCCAAGGCGGCAGAAACGCCTCAATCTGCATGAGGCAAGCAGGAAAACTCAAAGGCACCAGCCCAATCTGCCTCACCCTAGCTCAAGTTGCATGGTGTATCCCACTGTTAGCAAATTCCAAGAACCTTTTCTTGAGTATTGCAAAGATGGAACTTAAAGAGACACGAGGAAGGTCTTGGCAAAAGGGTAGGATGGCGGATCGAATCTGTTGGTCAAGAACCATGGTACAGGTAAAGGGTCACCTTGTACCATGTTCTTGCAAATACAGCTTTGAGACACCAAAGAGTAAGATGTCAAAAGCCATCGACGTCGTGGCAGAAGGTGACAGAAGAGAGGAATGGAACGCTATTTATTAACCGCAGGAGCCTCTGCCCTTCTTCACCTCCTCCCTTGCCATCTGAATGGGGCCATTGGTACATGTCCTGGTGGGCCTGGAATTCCCCAAGTAGATTGGTCCACACAAATGGCCCCCTAAACCCATAAACACAAATGGCAAAACTTCAAAGAAAACAAGAGGAAAAATACAGTTTCTACGTCATGTAAAATTTTCAGGGGTTGGCTGAAGGAAAAACGGAGGTGAGAGCCAAAGTTCAGAATTTACTTCCTCTTTTTCTTGGGGGGCGCAGAGCTGTGTCTGGAACCACGGTTGGAGCCACGGCCTGAACTGTGTACAGATGCCTTCCTCTTCCGGCTCATACTTCGACTCTGCTCTTCTTCTTCCTCATAACGACTCTCCCGATCCGCTGAACAGAAGAAAGCATTACTAATTAGCAGCATGTAGGCACAGGTAGATAATATCGCTGGACAGCATGAAATAGAATGTACTCTGGAGTCCTACCTGAGTTTTAATCTTTATTCAGGCACTTATTAGCTGTGTGACCTTGGGTCAGTACTTAACCTTTCTGAGCCATGGTTGGTTTGTTTATAAAATGGAGAATCACTTAAGGGTTAAAAATGGTAACCTACACAAAGTAGATATGAAAATGCTTAGCACAGAGTAGATAATTCTTTAAAATTTATTTTGTTTGAAAGGCAGAGGGAGAGCAAGAGAGAGATCTTGTCTGGTTCACTCCCCAAATGGCTACAATAGTTGGGGCAGGGCCAGGTCAAAGACAGGAGCCTGCAATTCCATCTTGGTCTGCAACATGGGTCACAGGGCTCCAAGTACTCAGGACATCTTTTTTCCACTGCTTTCCCAGGCATATCTGCAGGAGCCGGATCAGAAGAGGAGCAGCTGGCACATAAAATGACACTCATATGCGTTGCTGGCGTTGCAGGTGGTGGCTTAATGTGCTGTGCCACAAAGGTGGGCCCTTCCTTTTTTTTTTTTTTCTTTAAGATTTTATTTATTTATTTGAGAGACAGAGTTACAGTGAGAGGGAGAAACAGAGAGAAAGGTCTTCCATCTGTTAGTTCTCCCCAATGGCTGCAATGTTTGGAGCTGTGCTGATCTGAAGCCAGGTGCCCCTTCCCTGTTTCCCATGTGAGTGCAGGGGCCCAAGGACCTGGGCCATCTTCCACTGCTCTTCCAGGCCATAGCAGAGAGCTGGATTGGAAGAGGAGCAGCTGGGACTAGAACCAGCGCCCATATGGGATGCCGGCACTGTAGGTGGAGAATTAACCTACTGTGCCACAGTGCTGGCCCCCTTCCTTTTCATTCTTTAACTTGTATTTGGGTTTTAGTTTCAGAGTAACTGGGTTAACACTATTAAGATACTCCTGAAAGTTAATTATAGGACTTTCTTCTCCTTTGGTCAATGCAGTTACAGCTATGGCAACAGCATTCTTTTGCTAGTCTCATTAGGTTACCTTAAAGTACTAAAAGGTATCAGGAATTTGTACATAAACATAGAAGTAAAATGAACCAGATAGTGGGAAAAAACCCCAAACACAAACCTTTCCGAGCTTCTTCCTCCAGTTCATCCCAATCCTTTCCACTCTCTTCTTCACTGCCCAATGATTCCTTGGAATAGTCTGGAATAAATTTAGACATTCATCACTGTACATTAAAAGTAGCTTCTAGAAGTAACAGTGGATGAGAAAGCGAGGACAAAGTTGCCCTATGTGACAGACCTGATTCTTCTGCTTCCGATGAGTAATCTTCGTCACTGTCCTCCTCCTCCTCCTCATAGTCATCCTCTGAGGGGTTAAAAGTCTCGTCTTCGATTTCAGACTCGGAATCCCCTTCCTCAGCGTCGCTCCCCTGGGGAGTTACAAAGAGCACGGTCCTAGTTACTGACTTTTTTCCCTACCTTATTAGTTTAGTAAGTTAATTCACCCACATGGAAGACACAAAAACAGAAAACCTGAATGATCAAACAATACAATGATTCATCTAAAATTACTGATAAGGGCTGGTGTTATGGTACAGTGGGCTAAGCTACTGCTTGCAATGTTGGCAAGTGCCTGGCTTCTCTTCCTGCTATTGCACCTGGGAAAGCAGTGGAAGACAGCCCGAGTCCTTGGGTCCCTGCCACCCATGTGGGAGACCAGGATGGGTTTCTTGCTCTGTCACTCCGTTTTCAATAAATCTGAAATAAAATTACTGTTCAGGTGCAGTTATTTGAAACTTGAAACATTTCTGAGATTCATCAAGGACTGTTGGTAATAATGCATTATCCAAAGGTGAGGGGATGATTTTTTAGAAAAAAAATTTTATTAAATGTCTTGAAGAATTTTCTAATAATAAGGAACTCATCAATGAGCAATTTTTGTGATCTCAGATCTTATCAGTGGTTACTAATGGTCAATTTATCATTACCTGTAAAAGTAACTTAGAGAAATAATACTAGGTTTGTTCAGAGCTTCTCCCAACTGGCCTGATACTTTATGTATCACTTAAATGCCCTAACTCTGAAGAACAGCAGGCAACACTGTATACCAGAAAAGAAACCCCACACTCACGCACCTCACCCTCTGGCTCCAGGAAAGACCAGCCGCCTTGTTCAAAGAAGCCCTCAGGGTCATCAACAATGGTCTTCATGATTTTAGTCCAGTTCAGGGACTGTACTCCTTCTGTGTACTTCAGGTCACAGGAACTGAGAGAAACAACATTACAAAGTCAAAATCTTCTACATTTTCTGAGATGGTCCAGTGTCAATTTTGTCTTTATTGTCCCTCAAAAGCAGATAACCCTTTCCTAAACCTGAGTATCTGGAAGAAGATATTCTTTACACTGTGCCATCAGAGCAGGCCCAAGTGGGTGACACTTGATTTCCCAGGGCACTAACCCTCACAAGAGAACAGCATCCAACTGAGCCAACTTTGTCTCTACCAAGTTGGAGGTCATTCTTGCCCCTTCTTCTGATTTTTCCCTTATGCACCAGTTTCCCTGCTCTTCACTTAGCCTTCCCTCCTACTCACTACCCATGCTTTTCCTGTTGCCTCACTAATTCTACCCTTACCTGCCAAGTAGTCCTTATCATGTGTGCCTCTTGATCACTCATACTACTGCAGTGAAGAAACAGGGACTATCTTTACTGGTCCCAGCTTTACTGCCTCAACTTTCCATTATTTTCCTATATCTTGTTTATTCCTATATTTAGTAGGTGCTCAAATGACTTTCTCTCATTCACTTCTGATAGCTCAATCAATTAAAAGAAAACCAAAGAAATGACAATAGTAAGGGTAGCAATAGAACTTCAAAATAAAATGTGCCTGTGAGTCACCGGCAAAAGCCCACTTTAGAGAATGTTTGCTTCCAGTCATAACAACAACAATTAGATGAACTTTTATGCCTTAAACAACTAGAAAAGCAAGCAAAATATGAAACAAGTTTTAAGACATTTGATAAAAAGCACAAAACTGTAATACCTCAAAGATGGAAACAAGTTAAGGTTTAGTACATAGTTGCCCCAGACTAAACAAGAACCTGGTGCTCTCAGAGGGTGGGTAGAGAAAGCAACAGTCTGGACCTCCCATCTCTCAGAAAGTACTAGAAATAATTCCTGTTTGAGCAGCTCAGTGGAAAGCCTTTACAACACATAAGGCTTCAGCATGAAGCCCATCAGCCCTAAAGACTATTCTAAATTCCTGTTAACGACATTTCAGAACAACTCTAGAAAGATCAAAGAGAATCCAAGTAACCTGAGTGTATCCTAAAACAAAAGCCAAAACATTTAAGAGACTGTAACAACAGAACAGAGCACTCAATAATGTGGTGGGGGTGGCGTCACAGTATAGCAGATCAAGCCTCTGCCTATGATGCCGGTATCCTGTATGGGTGCTGGTTTGAGTCCTGTCCACTTTGCTTCCAATCCACCCCTCTAATGCGCCTGAGAAAGCAGTGGAAGATGGTCCAACAGCTCTGTGGCACAGCAGGTAAAGCCGCAGCCTGCAGCACCAGCATCCCACATGGGCACTGGTTCAAGTCCTTCCTGCTCCACTTCTAATCCAGCTCCCTGCTAATGCATCTGGGGAAGGCAGGGGAAAATGGCCCAAGTCCTTGGGTCCCTAAACCCTCGAGGGAGGCCCAAATGAAGCTCCTGGCTTTGGCCTGGCCCAGCCATGCCACTACAGCTATTTGGGGGGTGAACCAGTGGATGGAAGATCTCTGACTCTCACTTTCAAATGAAATAAACCTTAAAAAAAAAAGGCTCAAGTGCTTGGTCCCTGTACCCATGTGGGAGACCTGGGTAAAGCTCTTGGACCAGCCCTGGCTCTTGTGGCCACTTGGGGTATGAACCACAGGATAGAAGATGTCTCTCTTTGTAATGCTTTCAAATAATTTTTTTTTTTTTTTTTTTTAAACACAAGGGGCCGGCACTGTGGCTTAGTGGATAAAAGCCTCAGCCTACAGTGCTGGCATCCCATATGGGCACCGGGGTTTGAGTCTCAGCTGCTCCACTTCCAATCCAGCTGTCTGCTGTGGCCTGGGAAAGCAGTAAAAGATGGCTCAAGTCCTCCCACATGGGAGACTGGAAAAAGGTTCCTGGCTTAGGACTGGCCCAGCTCCGGCCATTGTGGCCATTTGGGGAGTGAACCATTGGATGGAAGATTTCCCTCTCTCTACCTCTCAAACAAATCTTAGAAGGACAAAACACACGCACACAAAACCCCAAACAATGTGGTATCACACATTATATTTGGCAATTGATCACAAATTGCCAGAATGAAGGAGAAAAATGAACTATTAGATTCAGAAAATACAAAGATGATGAAAGTAGCACACAGTAATGCTTAAGAAAGCTATTATAGCGGTGGCTTTTTGTCTGGGGTCAAAATGCCTGTGTTCTATACTGGAGAGCAATGGGCTTGATTCCTGCCTCTGGCTCCTGGCTTTCTGTGGGCATCTGGGAAGTGAGGCAGCAGATGGAAGCATTCTCTTAAAAGGCTCTAAGTACGCAAAGAAGAAACTCAAGAAAAATAAAAAAATATTGCATAATTAGCCTCTGAAATAAAAGGATGGGGAGACAGAGGAAACATCAAAAACACTGGAAGTATATTCACATTTCTAAATGTGATGAAAACTAGAAAATCAAGGTTATTTCAAAAAGCCTGGAACCTGGAATTAAAAGTTTTCTCTGAGGGCTGGCACTGGTACAGTGGGTTAAGCTTCTGCATTGCCAGGCATTCCATCCTGGGGGTCTGAGTCTCAGCCTTTCTGCATTAGATTCAGCTCCTTGCTAATATGACAGGGAAGGCAAGGAAAAGAGGCCCAAGTGCTTGGTTCCTGCACCCATGTGGGAGACCTGGATTAATCTCCAAGCTCCTGGCTTTGGCCTGCAGGTCAGCAGCCAGGACATGAACCGTTGCGAATATGGGATGCTGGCATCACAAGTGGAGGACAAACTGCCTATGCCAGACGTCTGCCCCAATCCAAGATTTTTCAAAAGATCTCTTGTAGATAAGATGCTTACTGAGTATCAAACAGAATAAACATAAACTGCACCATGGGATGCCCTCGCCTCATTTCAGAGCATGTAGGCCCAAGTCCTACCTTCTCTCTCAATTCAAGCGTCCTGCTAATGTACACCCTGGGAAGCAAGGGGTGATGGCTAAAGGACTTGCGTCCCTGCCACATGGTTCCTGATTTCAGCCTGGCCCACACTTTGCTGCTGTGAACATTTAGGGAGTGAACCAGCATATAATCTTTCAAATAAAGTAAAAAGAACAAACATTAAAGAAATAACTACCAAAGCAATTAATCATGTAACTGCTAAAGAAACCAACGATGAATACAAAGTTTTAAATTAGCCTGCGGAAAAAGGACAGCGGATGTCTTATCAGAAACTCTCAAGCAGCAGGACAACAGTGAAGCATTTCTTAATTCCTCAAACTTTGATTTCAGAAAGATGTTTTCTCTGATAAAGAATTCTGAGTAAAATAAAGACTTAACAATAAGCCGAGGGAATTTGTCACCAGAAAACGTACATCTCAAATGCTAATGTAGGTTCTTTTTCTTTTTTCTTTTGACAGGCAGAGTTGATAGTGAGAGAGAGAGACAGAGAGAAAGGTCTTCCTTTTTGCCATTGGTTCACCCTCCAATGGCCGCTGCGGACGGCGCATCGTGTTGATCCGAAGCCAGGAGCCAGGTGCTTCTCCTGGTCTCCCATGGGGTGCAGGGCCCAAGGACTTGGGCCATCCTCCACTGCCTTCCTGGGCCATAGCAGAGAGCTGGCCTGGAAGAGGGGCAACCGGGACAGAATCCGGCGCCCCAACTGGGACTAGAACCCGGTGTGCTGGCGCCGCAAGGTGGAGGATTAGCCTGTTAAGCCACGGCGCCGGCCAGCTAATGTAGGTTCATCAGGCAGAAGGAAAATACAAGCAGATAGGAGCTTGGAAGTACAGGATGGAGTGAAAAGCACTGGGAATGGTAAACATGTGAGTAAATACAAAACCCCACCCTGTCATTTTGTAAATTAAAAGTTAACACTGTTGAAGCTAAATTAATAACAATGAATTACTCAATGTATAAACCATGGAAATAAAATATGTGACAATAACACAAAGGATAGAAATAGAAGCATAAATAGTGGTATATTATCTGAATCAGACCATAATGGTATGCCTGTAAACCTTAGAGCAATCATAAAATAAAAGGGTATATATTGCTAGTAAGCCAAACACAAAGATGGTAGTTTTCAACCTAATCACACTGACAATGACATTAAGCACAAATGGTCTATTTTTCAGCAATTCTATTAAAATAGACATTGTCAGAATGGATTTAAAAAGCAAGACGAGGGCCAGCATTGAGGTGCAGCGGGTCAAGCTGCCACCCACAGCACTGGCATCCCACATGGTGCTGGTTTGAGTCCAGGTGGCTCCACTTCAATCCAACTCCCTGCTAATGCCCTGGGAAAGCAGTGGATGATGGCCAGGGGTTGGTCCCCTACCACCTACTTGAGAGACCTGGATGCTGAAGCTCCTGGCTTTGGCCTGGCACAGCCCTGGCCACTTCAGCCATATGGGAAGTGAACCAGTGGAAGGAAGATATCTCCTCTCTAGCTCTCCAACTATGCTTTAAAAACAAAAACAAAACAAAACAAAAACAAAAAGCCTCTTTCTCCTTTCTGTAACTCTTCCAAATAAGTCAATCTTTAAAAAAAAAAAAAAAAAAAAAAAGGCTGGCGCCGCGGCTTAATAGGCTAATCCTCCACCTTGCGGCACCGGCACACCGGGTTCTAGTCCCGGTTGGGGTGCTGGATTCTATCCCGGTTGCCCCTCTTCCAGGCCAGCTCTCTGCTATGGCCCGGGAAGGCAGTGGAGGATGGCCCAAGTGCTTGGGCCCTGCACCCGCATGGGAGACCAGGAGCACCTGGCTCCTGGCTTCGGATCAGCACGATGCGCCGTCCGCAGCGGCCATTGGAGGGTGAGCCAATGGCAAAAAGGAAGACCTTTCTCTCTCTCTCTCTCACTATCCACTCTGCCTGTTAAAAAAAAAAAAAAAAAAAAGGAAATGGAAAGTAAAACCACAATGTGATAATACTCTAACACCCATTACAATAGCTAATATTAAAACAACTAAGACCACTAACTGGTGGTGAGGATGTGGAGCAACTGCAACTTACACACTGATGATTTTCTAGCCACTGTGAAAAATGATTTGGCCAGTTTTTTCTTTAACACACACATAACTGTATGACCTAACAATCCCAATGTGAGGCCATTCTCCAAGAGAAATGAGATCATATATTCACACAAAAACCTGCATTATCGCTTAAACAGCAATTTATAATAGCCTTCAGGTAGAACAACCCAAATAAATATTTGTTAACTGGAGAATGGGTAAATAATACCCATACAAAAAAAAAAACAAACAAAAAAAACCCACCAAGTGAGAAGGAATGCAGTACTAATGCACACATCTTAGGCAAATTTCAAAAGCATTATTTTTAGAGGGATGCAAATCCAAAAGATCATATACTGCATAATCCCATTTATGTAAAATTTTTGGAGAGGAAAATATGTGGTGACAGAAACCAGCAATGAGATTGAAGGAAGAGGACTATTATAAGGAACTTTTGCAGTGATGGGAACACTCCTGATTGTGATGCTGGATATTAGACCATACACATTTGTTAACTCATTGTATCATAAACTGGTACATTTAATTACACGTAAATTGTACCAATTTGTGATCCTGTGTAAACTACCTGCATATATATATATATATATATATATATATTTTTTTTTTTTTTTGGTGACAGGCAGAGTGGACAGTGAGAGAGAGACAGAGAGAAAGGTCTTCCTTTGCGGTTGGTTCACCCTCCAATGGCCGCCGCGGCCAGTGTGCTGCACTGATCCAAAGGCAGGAGCCAGGTGCTTCTCCTGGTCTCCCATGGGGTGCAGTGCCCAAACACTTGGGCCATCCTCCACTGCACTCCTGGCCACAGCAGAGAGCTGGCCTGGAAGAGGGACAACCGGGACAGGATCCGGCACCCCGACTGGGACTAGAACCCAGTGTGCCGGCACCGCTAGGCGGAGGATTAGCCTGTTGAGCCACGGCGCCGGCCGCATATATTTCTTAAGACAGTACTTAAGGAAAGCATACATTTCTATTTTTCCTCACAATTTACTTCTAAGATCTCAATCCATTTCTTTTGAGATTTACAATTATAGCCTCTCACACTCCCAGATGATGGGGAATGGCAGGGTAAACTATATATAGTTTATTCAAAACATTACCTTATATACCTAGGGGTCACATCTGTTTATTGGTTTCTGCTCTTTCCATGAGTACATGGATATCAAAAACAAAACAGCTCTTTCCTAACCTTCAGTAAAAGCAGGTAACTAGTAAAAAAAATGACACCTGTTTTTGTAAACAAAAGACCTTAGATTCTGATTTCCTTTGTGTAAGTATCCATAAAGTATCTTTGGGTATTCAGGTAAAGTAAGTAGTCTCATGTCTAACACATCTCAGATTTTCAAGTCCTGGTCTATAACAACCCAAAGGCAGTCTCACCTTAAGCACATCAGTGATTTTTCCCCATTTAAAAGGCCGAGTGACAGGTAGAGAGAGATTTTCCATATACCAGTTCACTTCCCAAGTGCATGCCACAACAGGACAAAGTTAGGAGCCAGGAACCAAGTGGGTGGCAGGAGCCCAAGCACTTGGGCCATTATCTGCTGCCTCCCAGGCACTTAGCAGGAAACCATATCAAAAGCACAGAGTAACCAGGACTTTAACTGCACTCTGATAGGGAATACAGGTGTCCCAAGGAGCAGCTTAACCTGCTGTACCACAATGTCTGCCCCCTGCATCCCTTACCCTGTTCCGCCATCAGTAGACTTCATGTATAACACACCACATTAAAATCCTGTAACAGACAGTTCATGGGGTAGAGGGGAGACTGCTGGAAGATTTACTTACTTCAACCATTCCTTGATGGGATCCAGAGAGGCTACAGGAATGGCATTGATCATTGTCACTTTCTTGCTATAATCCTTATAGACAATTACCATATCAAAGTTCTTCAAATGAAACTGGACCCGTTCAAAGTGGATCAGCTCCACTTCATCCAATGTCACCACAAAAGGGGGCTGTCAGGGAAGAAAAGGATCATTGTTATATAAATATTCCTCCAAAGTATCAGTCTTTTCAAATACTTTTAGGATCAGAATCACCACACAAAGCAAAACCAAACTGTTTATGAGGGTTTTTTTTTGAAAGCCTAAAGCAGTATGACTTACTAAGAAGTCCTTGTAAAAGTAGCTACAAGATCAAAATCTTCTCTGAAGAAATAATTAGGACCAAACACCTACACTCCCGCTTTCTTTTCTCTAACAAGTTTCTTAGGAAAAGAAGGTATGAAATGCTCACCCATTCTGTAGCATTTACCAGCGCACTGCTAGTGGGCTGAAGGAGGCAGGTACTCCGATAAGGAGCTCCATTAAATCTGAAATAAAACAAGAAAAGACAACTCAGAATGGTTCATCACAAGACCACTTTCTTCTTGCCATTCCAGACTGGGTTCCTGCATGCTTTCTCATGGGGAATCATCTCCAGAGGGTGGCTCTTAGTCTTAGCTATTCACTCAAACCTTTAAACATTTTCTAAGGGATGTGGGTGTCTTAAAGATTAGTCACAGGAAAAAGATAAATGACAGGAGATGTTACATTACTATTAAAGGAAGAATAAAAATACAGACTAGTGAAAAACTAGTCCGGGAAGAAGATGAGATATGTTACCCCAAGTCTCTAAAAGGCACTTCAAATTCCAGTTCCTCCTTTGTTAGAGCCTCTACTTTCTCAATGAAATTTTTAAAAGCTGTTTTCAGTTTGTGCCTCATTTCTCGTTCCATCTGTAAAAGAAAAAAATATTAACAATAGCCATTGTGTTTCTTGTTAATGGTACCTCACCTCAGAAAGTTTGAAGTGCTTTTGTATTCTGTGATTCCCCCATAATATTCATATGCGCACATTATTTAAAGTCACTATACCACTAACTTTAGAGGTGAGCCAACAACCTAGTAAGTCTTTTTATTTTTAAAGATTTATTTATTTGGAAGTCAGAGTTACAGAGAGAGAGAGAGATAAAGAGATAAAGAGATAGAGAGAGAGAGAGAGAGAGAGAAATCTTCCACCCACTGATTCACTCTCCAAATGACTGCAACAGTCATTTGCAGCCACTGCAACCATTTGGGGAGTGAACCAGCAGATGAAAGACTTCCTCTCTCTGCCTCTGCTTCTCTGTAACTCTGCCTTTCAAATAAGTAAATAAATCTTTAAGAACAAATAAATAATATGAGTCTTCTGTATAAATTCAGGGCTGTTTATAAAATACAATTCCTGGGGCTGGTGCTGTGGCATAGTGGGTAAAGCTGCCACCTGCAGTGCTGGATTGAATCCTGGCTGCCCCACTTCCAATCTAATTCTCTGCAATGGCTTGGGAAAGCAATAGAAGATGGCCCAAGTCCTTGAGCCCCTCCCTGCACCTGTGTGGGAGACCTGGAGGAAGCTCCTGGTTCCTGGCTTTGGACTGGCCCAGCTCTGGCCACTGCAACCATTTGGGGAGTGAATCAGCAGATGAAAAGACTTCCTCTCTCTGCCTCTGCTTCTCTGTAACTCTGCCTTTCAAATAAGTAAATAAATCTTTAAGAACAAATAAATAAAATACAATTCCTGAGCTCAGATTTGTACCTCATCCTAACTCACTACACTGCAAACATAATACTAAATTTTACAGACCTGCTCAGCATAGAGGTCATCTCGGTCATGCATATGCTGATGTTTCCCCAGGTCTGTGGTGATCTCTCCCACTTCTGTGTAGAACTGCACATCTGTGTGTCGCTTCTTCCCAAACATGATGGCATTCTGATGGTATAAATCAGAAAAGACAAGAAGTCAGAAGACTTATACCACTCAACACCACAGAGGTCTTACACAAAAAAGAAAACATGAAAAGAGAATTTGGAGAAGAGTTTATATGTTTTGGTAATCATTATGTATCTATCACACCAAAGAAACCACATATTTAGCAACTTCTAGATGCCTCACATTGTTGGCTTTTTATATAAACATTTTATTCAATTCTTAACCATTATGTCACATCATCCTATAACAGAACACTTATAAAGACTTCTCAACTAAGCAATAAATATGCCACTTATAATAACTCTGAAATAAGTATCATATTGTTGAAATATTAGCAGAATTGAAAACCTGGGACTTAATGAGCTAATGATTTTAAGTGTTAAAGTAATGGTTTTCATTACTATTTTACAGGTAAGAAGCTGAGAAAACTGGGTAGCTTGTACTAAAGCTCAAAACCACTTAAGTAGAAAGGTATTAACCTTGAGGTGAAAGTGCAAGACAATAATCATTTCTCCATCACAGGGCTGGAACAATGCATGTTTGATATTATTGTACAGAATATCCACTTTGTCTCCTCGAACAGATGTGAAGCGGAAACCTGAGGAAAAGAATGAAGAAACTAAGGGCTGAGCAGTGTCATTAGGTCAAACCAAAAGGCTCCTTCATATCTTTTTTTTTTTTTAAAAAAGATTTGAAAGGCTGAGTTAGAGGCAGAGGCAGAGGCAGAGAAAGAGGTGTCTTCCATCCACTGGTTCACTCCCCAAGTGGCTACAATGGCCAGAGTTGAGCCAGTCTGAAGCCAGGAGACGAGCTTCTTCGGGTTTTCCAGATGGGTGCAGGGGACCAAGGACTTGGCCCATCTTCTACTGCTTTTCCAGGCCACAGCAGAGAGCTGGATGGGAAGTGGAGCAGCTAGGACTCAAACTGAAGCCCATATGGGATGCCAGCATCGCAGGCAGCGGCTTTACTTGCTATGCCACAGCACCGGCCCCTCCTTCGTATCTTATAGCTATTTTGAACAGGGTCAGTGGAAATGCCAACAACTGTATAGAGCTTTCTTTTTTCTGGCCGGATAGCAATTTACATAGAATCTTCCAGCACCTCCTCATCAGATTAGATAATTTAACCTTACTCCTACATACGAGCCCCCAGAGACAAGGCCCAGGCACATGAAAAACCATTCATACCATTGACATGGGCCTCCAGTGAGCCTTGCATTCTTTTCTGGGCAATGTTTGGGCGAATGTACAGATCTTTTAGTTTGGGATTACTCCGGTTTAGATTGATCACCAGGGAGTCTTGTTTCACTATGCCCTAGGCAGAAAGGAAATTCACGTGAATCTTCATGAAGCTTTACATGTCCCCCAAAATACACATGTCCCTTTGTACAAAGGTGCTCTGTGTTCAGGTTCACCTCCTTCTCTTTCTCTTCTGCTTCTCGAGTCTTATAACGCTTCTGTACTTCTTTTATAATTCGGAAAGCGTTCTGAAGATTCAGTGCTGGTACTGTCTGTTCTCCGGGTGCTTTCATATTTGAAGCTCGATATGTACTGTAGAAAAGGGGTAACACAAGCTTATCAGGCCAGGTGACCTGTACCCATTACTATACTTTGTAACTGGCTTAGTGTCTCTTAAGAGAAACACATACCACTGAATGGTGAGAGAACTGCCTGGAAAGCTGAAATAAAGAAAATCTCCCTTTTTGCTCTCTTAAATGGAAAGTATCATAAATGACTAATTTACTGTTCAAATCTGGTACAACATTCCCAAATTATCCCATTCCACACCATGAAGGAATAGAATCCAATGTAGTATACATTTTTCTATTTGAGGATTCTACTATAAATTATGTGTAGTAAATATAAAAAATTTTCATGATGATTCTAAATTAAGAGTCTATCCTCAAAATACTCCATCAGCCAAAGCAATCCCAAGCAAGGGCCACTGAGAGGCTCAGCTGCTCATTCATTAGGTAAGGAGGAGGCAGCACAGAGAATGAAATGTTTCTGAGAGGACCGCTCCAGCCAGCAGGGGTCTGGGGACAGTTGTCTTCCTGAAGACTCACATTTCTTTGACAAAGGTAGCTTCAGGGTTAGGAAAGATGTTGCCCTCATTTCTGCCCAGAGCGCTGCCTGGGCAATAAAAGTTGATTCGCAAGTAGGTATAATCTCCTTCCACAGACATACTTATATTCTGTTCAAAGAAAGGAAAAACATAAAATAAAACAGGTTTCTTTCCTAGGTCAAGATCAGCAGCTATAGGGATGTGCTAATTAAATCAGAGTTACAAGATTGGCCTGTAACCTTAATCTAAAACTAACAAATATATATATCTTTAGCTTAATGTTTAAAATGACCAAATGTTTTCCCAAAGAAACACAAAAGCTCATTTTCTTATGCCATTTACACATCTACAAGTCAATAATGTTTAAAGTTCGAAGCAAGATGGGTAAATTATGTTTCTAGACTGGTTTTCTACAAATGAAAACTGGAAGAGGAAAGAGAATGACAGTAGGAGATTAAGGGAGAGAGAAAGTAAAGTGAGAAGGGTGGAGTGTAGCTACGGAGAGGGAGAGAGATGATTCAGACAGATCATTTATGGCAAGCATAATTAATATTTTAAGAAGTAGTCTGATTGAAATACTTTGCAATGCTAGTACCTTGATTGTGGCAATGTGAAAAGGTGTGGCAATGCCAAATACTGGCATTATTACAGTCTCATATTTCTTATCAATGTAGATCTTCATTTCCCGAATATGAGGTTCCTTAGGCATCAAAGATGGGTTTTTATAGGACACATTAGATTTGCGAGCTCTGGAGTGGGATTAAAAAAAAAAAAAAAAAACAAAACTGTGAAATTTCTGCAGTTACACATAACCCTAACATACCCTCAATGCCCACCATAAATTCTTACTTCTGAATCTGCTGTTCTCCTTTCTGCTCAGTCAATCGCCTCTTTGCTTCTTCATTGAGTTGTGCTGCCAGTTCTTTTTGATGTGCTCTTCGCTTCTCCTCAGCCGTCATCTCATTCTAATGAAGAAAAAACTCATGTTATCAGAACATGTGAATCATGATACAATCTCAATGTAACTTAAAGTTGTAAACTCACTCGCGTTCTTTCTGTAAGTAATGCTGCTCGAGAACCCCTTCCTAAAAGGTCCTCTGCCTCATCCTTCTCCTCCTCCTCTTCTTCCTCATCTTCATTCTAGGGAAAAAAGTCATTAAAAAAAAAAATCAACCTTACTTTTTATAGTCCAGTGTTGTTTAACTTCTTCATTGTATGAAAATTCCTATACCATTCATTTGTTTCTTCCTACCTTCAGAAAAATCCCCACATTCTTCACTTTCTTCTTCACAGAAGTAAGAACGGTGGCTGGGCCATCCTAGGGAAAAAAGGCATTGAGACATCTGATTTAAATTAAGCACTTTCATTTTCTAACCTGATGTATATTGGGCATCACTTTGAATCCAAATGTATATTAAAATCTTTGACAATGAATAAATTTTTCATTCTCCCAACCCCTCACTAGAAACTATAGCTTAGGGGCCAGTGTTGTGGTAGAGAGAGCTAAGTGTTGTCCATGGTGCCAGTATCTCAGTTCAAGTCCAATGTGCCTGGGAAAATGGCAGAGGATGGCCAAATGCTTGGGCTCCTACAACCATGTGGGAGACCTAGTTCCTAGCTTCGGCCTGGCCTAGCCCTGGACATTGTGGCCATTTGGGGAATGAACCAGTGGATAGAAGATCTTTATTCCTCTATCTCTCCTTTTTTCTCAGTAACTCTTTCAAACAATAAATAAATAAATATTTAGAAACCATAACTTAGAGGGTAACATTGAGGCAATGGTTTAAGACTATAGGACGGCCAGTGCCACGGCTCATTGGCTAATCCTCCACCTGCGGCACCAGCACCCCGGGTTCTAGTCCCGGTTGCTCCTCTTCCAGTCCAGCTCTCTGCTGTGGCCAGGGAAGGCAGTGGAGGATGGCCCAAGTGCTTGGGCCCTGCACCTGCATGGGAGACCAGAAGGAAGCACCTGGCTCCTGATCAGTGCAGCACGCCAGCTGCAGCGGCTATTTGGGGGGTGAACCAACGGAAAAAAGGAAGACCTTTCTCTCTAACTCTGCCTGCCAAAAAAAAAAAAAAAAAAGACTACAGGACTTGGGGGCCAGAGCTGTGGCATAGTAGGTTAGGCTTCCATCTGTGTAACTGGCATTGTATATGGGTGCTGGTTTGAGTCCTGGCTGTTCCGTATCTTCTTCTTCTTCTTCTTCTTTTTTGTTAAAAGATTTATTTTTTAGGAGCCAGTGCTGTGGCGTAGTAGATACAAGCCACCACCTGCAGTGCTGGCATCCCATATGGGCACTGGTTCAAGTCCTGGCTGCTCTGCTGATCCTGCTTTCTGCTATGGCCTGGGAAAGCACTGGAAGATGGCCCAAGTCCTTGGGTCCCTGCACCTACGTGGGAGACCCGGAAGAAGCTCCTGGCCGTTGCAACTGGTTGGGAGTGAACCAGCAGATGGAAGACCTCTGTTTCTGACTCTCCTTCTCTCTCTGTAAGTCTGACTTTCAAATAAATAAATAAATAAATCTAAAAAAAAAAAAAACAAACAAACAAACAAAAAAAAACACCCCACACAGATGAGAAAAGTGATTATGACACAAAAAAAAAAAAAAAAAAAAAAAAAGAAAAAAGAAAAGAAAAAAATTATTTTTTATTTGAAAGTCAGAGTTACACAAAGTGAGAAGGAGAGGCAGAGAGAGAGTGGTCTTCCATCCACTGGTTCACTCCCTAGATGGCCGCAATGGCCGGAGATGCGCTGATCTGAAGCCAGGAGCAAGGAGCTTCTTTCAGGTCTCCCATGAGGGTGCAGGGGTCCAAGCACCTGGGCCATCTTCCACTGCTTTTCCAGGCCATAGCAGAGAGCTGGACGGGAAGTGGAGCAGCTGGACATGACTGGCGCCCATATGGGATTCTGACAAAGTAGGTGGTTGCTTCACCTGGTACACCACAGTGCTGGCCCCTGCTCCACTTCTGATCCAGCTACTGGCTTGGGAAAGCAGAAGATGGCCCAAGTGCTTAGACCCTGCTACCATTTGGGAAGTGAACCAGCAAAGACCTCTGTCTCTCCCTGTCTGTAATTCTGCCTCTCAAAAAAAAAAAAAAAAAAAAAAAATTGTTTTAATAAAAGGTAATAAAAGGATGACAGGATTTATTTGAAGTTTACCTTACTTTCAAGCTATGTGACATTTGGCAGATTACCTAAACTGTGCCTTCAGTTTGTTTATATAAGGGATAATAAGAAAGTGAATCATGGGGGGCTGTGTGTGGTACAGCAGGTTAAGCCACCACTTGGAATTCCAGCACACATCCTGAAGTACCAATCGGAGTCCCAGCTATTCTGCTTCTGATCCAGCTTCCTACTAGTGTGTCTGGGAAGGCAGCATAAGATGGCCCAAGTACCTGGGCCACTACCACCTATGTGAGACCAGGATGGAGGTCCTGTCTCTTGGTTTTTGTATGTCCTATAACTGACTGTTTGGTCATTTGGGGAGTAAATCAGGGGATGAAAGATCTATCACTCTGAAGTTGGAATAAACAAATCAAACAAACAAACAAAAAAGAAAGCAAAAATCCCAAAGAGTACCACATTGGATAAAGATACAATGAACTAATGCTTACTAGTGCTTGGCTTCCAGTAGAAACTGAAATATTTGCTATCATTATTATTAAAAGCCAGTTTCTGCCAAGTGGAAGTAAGAAATGAAAAACAATACACTGTATGACTGAATTACATGAAGTACCCAGAATAAGTGAACCTTTCAAGAACAAAAGTAGTTTAGCCATTGTGTAGGCCTGGAAAACCTAGGGGAAAGAGAAGGAAATGGGGAGTGATGACCGGTGGGCTCAGAGCTTCTTTCCGAGGTGGTCAAAATGTTCTAAGATTAGATTTTATTTAACTCTGAATATCCTAAAAATCACTCAATTGAAGTGATGATTTATAGGCTATTGTGAAATGCAGTGCCATGAAGCTGTCACTGAAAAAACACAAGAAATCAGTTCCACTATGAGAACTAATTCCTGACATCATTATCAAGGTTCAAACAGCTTGGTTTAAATCAGTCCCTATATACTATCTTTATCCCAGCTGAGCTACAAAGACTTTTCCTCTTGGGTAGCATTCAACAATGAAATGAAAATACCCGTAAGGTCCAAAATGTTCTTCAAAGTCAGTTCATCAACAGTCAAGGTTTCAGAGGCAGTACATACCTCATCAACAAGTACTGTATCACCAATGAACAGAGCATAGGTTTTCTCTTCTGGTTTCTTTCCCTCCTTATTAGTCAGGTCTGAGAATCCCAAATTGATGCTGAAAACCATTCCTAAAACAGTAAAACAGGGATCAGTCTGTGGCTGTAAAAAGACGGAGAGGTGTAAGACTTACACAAAAAAGTAGATAAACCTAATGGAAAATTATTAAAAAATGTATTTTCCTATTGGATGCATGTAAAACTTACCTTTTTTCAGTTTGTACTGATTTTTACTATTGATTACTAGAGAACCTTCACGAAATTCAATTCCCATTCCAAACCTAAAATGGAACAAGAAGAAAAGTGAGCAATAGGCTAAAAGATCTCTTTAAGATTTTTAAGAGTGTTGTATGAAAGGAGAGAAGGTTAGCACTCCCCTTGACAAGGATGGAAGAGGCCCTCGGGCCTTACAACACACATACGGTTAAGGCATTGCCACCTACTTCGTGGCATCTAACCACTATTTTAAAAAAAAGAAAAAAAAAAGAAAAAAAAAAGATTTTTAAGATAATAGGCAAATATGCTAAGGTGATTTGCATCTGTTGATCTATTAAAGAAGATTCAAAGATAGTCTTCAGCTTTTAAGTATGTTGTATAAATCCATTTTGAAAATAATTTCCTGACTAAGTAACCTGTGTAACATTCATTATAGAAAGCCTTCTTGGGAGCAGGCATTTACTTTAGTGGTTAAGACATCTATGCCCCATGGTGGAATATCTGGGTTCAATTCCTGGCTCTGGCTCCTGACTCTAACTTCCTGCCAGTGCAGATCACACATGGCAGGGTGACAGCTCAAGTAACTGGATTATGTTTCTAGTTCCCACCTTTGGCCTTGGACCAGCCTCAGCTGCTGCAGGCATCTGGGATTGAACTAGTGAATGGGAGATCTCGGTCAAATAAGTAAAACTTTCAAAAAAAAGTTTTTTATTTTAGCTTATTTACCCATGTTTTAAAATTTTTCCCTATAACAATTTTGCAGACACTATTAAGGAGTATTTTACTAAGACAGTAATAACTGGATTAAGAAAGGCAATTTTTGGTGGAATGTTGACAACCAGATTCCTAAGACTTGATATAATATATTACTCTGTGCATCAGAGAAGCTCAATGTTCCCAAATGTGTTTTTTTTTTTTTTTTTGACAGGCAGATTTAGACAGCGAGAGAGAGAGACGGAGAGAAAGGTCTTCCTTTCCATTGGTTCACCCCCAAAATGGCTGCTACAGCTGGCGCGCTGTGCTGATCCAAAGCCAGGAGCCAGGTGTTTCCTCCTGGTCTCCCATGTGGGTGCAGGGCCCAAGCACTTGGGCCATCCTCCACTGCCCTCCCAGGTCATAGCAGAGAGCTGGACTGGAAGAGGAGTAACTGGGACAGAACCGGCGCCCCAACTGGGATTAGAACCCGGAGTGCCGGTGCCGCAGGCGGAGGATTAGCCTACTGAGCCGCGGCGCCGGCATCTAAATGTCTTTTGTTCTGTGACACATGAATAAGTATTTCCAGGTGTTCAATGGCCAAATATTTCTTTTTTTTTGGACAGGCAGAGTGGATAGTGAGAAAGAGACACAGAGAAAGGTCTTCCTTTTTGCCGCTGGTTCACCCTCCAATGGCCGCCGCAGCTGGCGCATCACGCTGATCCGAAGCCAGGAGCCAGGTGCTTCTCCTGGTCTCCCATGCAGGTGCAGGGCCCAAGCACTTGGGCCATCCTCCACTGCCTTCCCGGGCCATAGCAGAGAGCTGGCCTGGAAGAGGGGCAACCGGGACAGAATCCAGCACCCCAACTGGGACTAGAACCTGGTGTGCCGGCGCCGTAAGGTGGAGGATTAGCCTGTTAAGCCACGGCGCCGGCCCCAATGGCCAAATATATCTGAGGAACATTGGATTAAATAAAGCGTTAAAAAAAAAAAATTTAATTAAGTTCAAACATTAGGACATCTCAGAGTCTCAGAGTATGCAATTTGTAAAATGTAAGCTGATATCCCAAGAGAGGAAATATAACATGTAATTTTTTCCTAACATTTGAAATTTGGTCCAAGAACACCTACTGACTAGAATACTACAGTAGTCTAAAAAGATTTCTATCCTATACACCTAGAAATACCTGAATCTTTCTCTCTTTCCTTGATTGCATCACGTGCTTCGCAAATGGTTAAGTCTGACACTCCCTAAATGTTGTCTGAATCATTCAACTTGTATAAGACTATAGATCACTGTTAGTCATGAAAACCAACTTGGTGATAATGCATTTCACAGCTTACCCTAGGTTTTTGGTAATTTTGTTCAGCAACTCTGGTTTCTGCTTCTTAACCACGTCCATGACAGCATTATACACGTCACATATCTTCACACCTAACAAGACAGAAATAGGACATTAATTTTTTAGAGAAAAAAATTTTTAGTATTTTTCCCTCTATTAAGTGCCCTAAAGCACTGTTTCTCAACATGGGAGAAGTAAGGAATGCAGTGTCAGTGGTGATAGGGACTATAAATTTCTAAGTTCTATTTTTAGGAACAATACATCTAGTTTTTTTTTTTTTTTTTTTAAAGTTTTACAAAGATTTATTAAAATCAAAGACCTCCAGCCACAGCAGCATGGAGGTGGGCTTCCAAGAGAGGAAAAAACCCAAAAGGCACTGTAGCATTTGGGTTTTTAAGTACAAATTCGAAGGAAAAAAACCATTCACCTAGTCATTTTTAATTACACTGAGAATCAAAGAACCAGGGGGACTGCAGAACACTAGCTGGTATCAGTGAAGTAATCTTACTATTTGATAACAGGCATCACATTAAAGCTATTATATTATTTGAAAAATAGGCCCCTGTGGTGGGACTGTTCTGTTCATTGGTAAACGAGTGAATTACTATTAGGAACACTCTAGCCTTTAACTTTTTAGGTTTGAGGTTGTGAATGGATATACCAAGCTAGAGTATTTTAGATATGGTGGCCCCAGAGGGTTCTTTACTCTCATTAAATAAGTTATGGTCATGATTCCCAATAGGATTTTTAAAAAGCAACATGGAGAAATGGTGTCTGGAAGCTCTGGGCAACATTGGGCTTATGAAATAGTTTAAAGGGAATAATTTTTAAAGTTCCACTTAGCCAACTGGAAGTGCAAGAGTCCAAGCAATGGAGAAATCAGACATTCTGCTTTCTTTTGAGGTAGTTATTTGCTTGCTTAGCAGGGTTGGTACTTGTTCTATTCTCACACTTGATGTAGGATTAACATACATGTCATTGGTAAGACACTAGTCCTCAAACTTTCTAAAGAATAATAACACCACCAAGATATTTTATGAAGATTTGGACAAAAAAATCAAACAAGAGAGACTTCTGAAAACATAAACCACAATGACCACTCATGCATTAAAGAAAAGTAGATTTGAAAACTAAATGCTATGATGATTCAAGGTCAGTGAAGTCTTTGATTTTTAGTACAACAGCCTCAGTGATACAAACTCACATACACACTAATGAAGCTTTTGTTACATGTTTTCCAAACCTTCTTTTCTAAAGCACCTCACCATGTCTTAATTCCTTTAGCAGCTCCTCTTGAAGCTGGAGTAAAAAGTTGTAATTATCTTGAACTTCCTGAGAAGGGTCAACCATCAAGGTGCGAACAAGGTTGGAGCAGTAAGATTTGAAGCGAATACCCATGGCACAAGTGATGGCCCCAAAATGCATATGATTCTTGTCACTAGAGACCAAAGAAAAAAAGTATTTCTTAACAAAACTAGCAAAGTCTTTAGTATCACCAGCACATAAAATCTGTAATCGTAACTTTTCCCTGCTATATCCTAAAGCTGTATATGAATAAAAACTTTAATAAACAAATCGGTTAATGGCTCTAGAACAAAATCAGTGACTAAAATTTTTAGAATAAAAACTCAGTGAGGGGCCAGCCTTGTAGCATGGGGGATATGCAACACAGGCATCCCCTTTCAGAATGCTGGCTTGAGACTCAGCTACTCTGCTTCTGATCCAGCTTCCTGCTAATGTTCCTGGGAAGGCAGCAGATGAAAGACCCAGATGGAGTTCTTGACTAATGACTTAGGACTCACTATCCCTGGCTGTTGTGGCAGTTTGGGGAGTGAATCAGCAGATGGAAGATCTCTGTTTCTGTCTTTCAATTAAATAATTGGGGCTGGTGCTGCAGCATATCTGGTAAGGCTGCCACCTGCAGGGCCAGCATCCCATAAGGGCACCTATTCAAGTTCAGCTGTTCCACTCTGATCCAGCTCTCTGATATGGCCTGGGAAAACAGTGGAAGATGGTCCGAGTACTTGGGCCCCTGAATCCACGTGCAAGGTTCCTGGCTCCTGATTTCAGATCAGCCCAGCTCTAGCCGTTGCGGCCATTGGAGGAGTGAGCGATGGATGCAAGGCACTCTCTCTCTCTCTCCCCCTCGCTGCTTCTGCCTCTCTGTAACTCTGCCTTTCAAATAAAAAACCCTTTTAAAAAACTAATCAATTAAAAAAAATCATTGAGGAAGTAAATACTGTGTTCTAAAAATGCAAAGAATATACTTATCCACTTGTCCTTTGTGAACTGTGGGCTAAAGTCTTTTCAGACTCAAAGAGGATTAGGATTCTTTCCAGTATTGTTTAAACTTAAAAGACAAATTACATGATAGTCTATCAACATTTTAATGTTTTTTCCTAGCATTTTTAATAATTTGAACAAATGCTTATAACCAAGTGCTAAAGAAACAAATTTGTGCAATAAGAGAGACACATGCATAGAACAAGACAAGAAAACACAAAAGGCAGACTAATGTTTGGTCTCTCTCCTACCTTTCTGAATTCTACAGTAAGTCAAAGTGAATATAGGTAAAATGTCAAAATGCTGGCTAAAATTCTCATTCTTACCTCACCACACTAAACTTGAGATTATAGTTGCCACCACTCTGAATAATAGGAGGGTAACACATTTCCACAGTAGAAGGATCTGCCCCAGCTAAGTACTTTTTCTCTTCAATGGCCTTTTCCACAGACTCAGCCAGTTTGCTGTGTCGAACTTTCTGCAAGAATGTCCAGAAATAATACTTAGAGGAGGGGTGGTGGGTGTTTGGATGTCATAATTTGAAGACAATATACACCCTGATATCATCCAGGATGATATATAATGGTTTATTCACCAGATAGTATATTATATATCAAAAGCATATTTGGAGAACATTATGTGTAATTCACAGTAATTCCAGGAATTCTCAAGTAAATTAATGCATAACCTTAAGAAACCCTAGAACAAGTTATAGTTATTATCAAAGAGAGTCAGCATCCACTAACATTAATAACTTAGTCAATGTCTAATTTCAAAAGAGGCTGACAAAGCAGGCACTTATTACTGCATCATTAAGACAGTAAAAAGACCTTCCCTCTCCATTTACCTCATCTGCATCAACTATTTCCATGACTCTTTCCTTGAAGAATTTGTTGAAGACCTCAGAGGTGATGCTGGCTGCTTTTTTCATGAGGTTGAGCTCCCCATCCTCCTTTACAGCAATGGTATATGCCACAACTGCACTGATATCTATCTGCAGTCAAAGGGATGAGAGTTTCTCACATACAAATGCACAACTGTGTAAAGAAATGTGTCTCTCTCTACATGAACAGTGATTGTACCTGGTTATTTAGCAAAACATTAATCAGTAGTTTACAGGAAGTTTAAATACTATCTTCACCAGATCACAGTGTATGTTCTCAAAGGCATTAAGTTAAGGTACTATCTAAAATATAAATTTCCCCATCTAGAGGTTTTCATAAAGGATGAAGAAGAAAGATAAGCAGGAAGGCATGGAAAAACAAAAACAAAAATTTTTTGGTCAAGAGACTTTTTCCCCCCAGTTCTAACTGTGAAGTGGCTGAACCATCTTTTGAATGCTCTATCTCTTGAGGGAAATGTAAAACTGGCGCTCAGCCAAAGGGGATGAAAAATGGGAATGTGGCAAATAAACACCCCCCTGCCAATGTGCTACACTATCTGTTGTGAAAGCCTGTCACACTTCTATCTTCTCAACGCTGACCTCACTAGTACTCTTACTTTGTCAAAGCCCTCTTTGTTCAGGCAGTCATTCCAGCTCTTCATGAACTCTCCAGGGAATTTGTCTTTGCTGAACACTCCAATCTTCTTGCCATTCTTGCTTTCTTTAATGGCTTCTATCATTTTGTCAAAGCTGCTCTTATTACTTTCATTCTATAAGCCACAGGGAAGAAAAGTGGTCTGTTAGTTTCAGAATTAGACATTCAAGTTCTAACTAGTAGAGAATAAGCAGAGAGGTATATTCTAAACTTTGGAAAGAGTAGATTTTCCTCTAATACACACATAATACTTTAGGGGAAAAGTTAACACAAAATTTCTTTGGATTTATGTTTTTAAAAATTATTTACTTATTTGAGAGGCAGGAAGACAGACAGAGAAATATGGAGAGAGAGCTGGTTTACTCTCCCAAAGCCCCAAAGCCAGAAGCCAGGAAATTCAGTCTGGGTTTCCCACGTGGGTGGCAGGAATTCAACTGCTTGAGCCATCACTGCTGCCTCCCATGGCTCACATCAGCAGGAGGCTCTAATCAGGAGCAGGAACTGCAACTGGAGCTGCAGACTGAACCCAAGTACCCCAAAGTGGGAGGCAGGTATCCAACCAGTGTCTTAACTGCCAGACCAAATGCCTGTTCCATGGATAATTTAATATACTTAAGGGAAAGTATTAAATATGTTGATAAGACTATTCTTTTTCTTCAGACAGAGTTAAGAAACACAGACACAGAGGTAAGCAATATTCTGAGAAAAAACCCTTCTGTTAGGCAAGCAGCATGATGAAAAAGTACATATCTGATAGGGGATGTCTAGGTTTCCTTAAGGATATTTAAATATTTGTTCTAATTAAGGTATTGAGATGAAAACTTAGTAACTCTGAGAATGGAGAGATAGTGTTCACCAGATTCTACAGCTGGCTTGTTTTCCTGCAGAATTGAGAGAGTGGCTGAACTCTTCTTAACAATGAAGATAACAAAGAACACTGTATTAACAACCACCGTCATCTACTACTTTACTCTTGCATTCTTTTTAAATCCCTCTAATGCAGTTCTATTCATCATTTTCAAACATTCTTTCGCATTTATGACACATTCCTTATTAGCTCTGACCTTTTCTCGTATTAGCAGTGTGATGGCAGGGGCTCCATTAGCGTTCTCATTGCCCTTAGTGTTGGCAATCTGTTTCAAGAACTCCACTTTTTTCTTGCTGGCCATAAAGATGATTTTGTCATCACAGAAGACCATGATAGTATCAGTTAGCTCATAACCGAAGAGCCATGTCTATGGGAAAAGATAATAGTATTTGCAGATTAAAAAACCTAATGGACTTATATAGATAAAAAATAAAATATTTGGGGTTTAACATCAAAATAACCTGGGGTAGTTGAGCTTGGATGTGGATACAAGTGAAATGTGTTAGGTCAGGGGTTGACTATTAGAACTCGATAACGGGTACATTTTTTATCCATTTTTATATGCTGGGAATATACCACAATAATCTGGACAATTTATGTAGAAGAACTTCATCAGTTTAATATAAAATGTGTAAAACAAAGGACAGAAGAGCACCTAAGAGAATTGTGTCTTCTACCTCTTCAAAGATTACTGGTTGTGCACCAATTATGCATTTCTCTTTTCTCTCAAGACCTGGCATTCTAGTTTACTCACATTGCACAACAGAAGGACTCGACTTCTCATCCTTTCTTGCAAAGTATAGCCATAGATTCAATTCTGGCTCCTAAGTTTAAAGGGGAAGTATTTTGTGGGACTTCAAGCAAGTCTTCTTAAAAAAGGAAAAGAGGTCTCTCATTTCTTTCCCTTTCTCCATCTTTTTGCTTGAAATGCAGATGGTGCATAAGCACCCATTTTGTACAAAGAGCCTGAAGGCTCTCCTCTATGCTAACCGAGCAGAGACAGGTAAAACCTGCATCTCTAGAGGCTACAGAAAATAGATATTTAATCCACTGTTTAGGTTTTTCTGTATGAGAAGTTAGTCTATCCTAATTTACATACTTTTTTCTTATGTCCTAAATTAGTACTAAACCCAACTGTACTTCATACATGATTAAAATACTGTATCTGCTCTATCCAATATGGTAACCATTAAGTCCCTGAAACATATGTGGTAGATGGGGAAATTGAATTCTTTTTTTTTTTTTTTAACAGGCAGAGTGGATAGTGAGAGAGAGAGAGAGAGAGAGAAAGGTCTTCCTTTTTGCCATTGGTTCATCCTCCAATGGCCGCCGCAGCCGGCGCATCTCGCTGATCTGAAGCCAGGAGCCAGGTGCTTCTACTGGTCTCCCATGCGGGTGCAGGGCCCAAGCACTTGGGCCATCCTCCACTGCCTTCCTGGGCCATGGCAGAGAGCTGGCCTGGAAGAGGGGCAACCGGGATAGAGTCCGGCGCCCCAACCAGGACTAGAACCCGGTGTGCCGGTGCTGCAAGGCGGAGGATTAGCCTGTTGAGCCACAGCGCCGGCCGAAATTGAATTTTTAATATAGCAAACAGTGCAATAAATAATTCAGTGACCTTAAAGGGTAAAAATTGTTGTAAACCTCTCTTACCTGCAAGGCAGTTGACTTGGCATAAACAATTTCTTCATCAACACCCACTGATACAACAATGGCATCAACATTGGCATACTCATCTTCTCCTTTCTGAAAAGAGTTGATCATTTAGTCACTTTTTTCACACTAGCAAAGACAGAATACAGACTTAAGTGCTTACCCAGGATATGTACTTGTTTCCCCCAAAAGAAATTCCATGTTTAAGGTATATGCTTGGCAACCTCACGTATACTTACTCTTTATTTTTAAATAGCTTTGAGACCCAATTCACTCACATAATGCATGCAAGGTAATGTTTTTTAGTATATACATTTATGCCACAACCAGCAAATTAATTCTGCAATATTTTCATCTCCCCCAAAGGAAAACCCTATGTCAATTTGCAATCATTTTTCATCTCTACCTTCCTCTTTCACAGCTCTATGCAACTACTCATCTACTTTGTCATTATGGATTTGCCTATTCCAGGTATTTCATATAAATGTCATTATAACATGTAAACTTTGTATCTGCTCTCATTCAATTAACATGTTTTTAAGGTTCATCTGCTCTGCAGCATATACTGATTTTTCATTCCTTTTGATTGTCAAATTATTTCATCAAGTAGACATATCATAGTTTACCCATTAATCAGTAGCTAGACTCTTGGGCACCCCTCCCCTTTTGACTATTATAAATAATGATGCCATGAACATCTGCGAACAAGTTTTTGTATGGATATATTTCCCTTCGGTACATGCTTACAGAGGAATTACAGGCTCTCACTCATATGGTAATCCCAATGTTTTCCCTGACTCTACATTTTTCCATCCCTAATGGAATGTATGAGGGCCCCAATTTTTTCCACATGCTTACTGACCCTATATTTTATTATAGCCATCCAATGGGTGACAAATTAGTATCTCACTATAATTTTGATCTGTATTTCCCTGATGGTAAAAGATGTTAAACATGTGCCAGCACCGTGGTGCACTAGGCTAATCCTCTGCCTGTGGTGCAGCTGCTCCTCTTCCAGTCTAGCTCTCTGCTGTGGCCCGGGAAGGCAGTGGAGGATGGCCCAAGGCTTGGGCCCTGCACCCGCATGGGAGACCAGGAGGAAACACCTGGCTCCTGGCTTCAGATCGGCACAGTGCGCCGGCCGTAGTGGCCATTTTGGGGGTGAACCAATGGAAAAGGAAGACCCTTCTATGTGGGAGACATGGATTGACTTCTGGGATCCTGACTCTAGCCTGGCTCCACCCTGAGTGTTGCAGGTATTTGGGAAGTGGGCTAGCAGATGGAAGTGAAAGTAAAAATAAATCTAAAAAATTTTAAGGAGAAAAGTATAGCTCTTTCCATCTCCTGCAAAACTGGCATGAGGAGCGGGCACCACCATGTCCGCACACCTACAGTGGCTGATCGTGTGTAACTGCTCCAGCTTCCTGATCAAGAGGAACAAGCAGGGGCTGGCACTTTGTCATAGTGAGTTAAAGCCCTGGCCTACAGTGTCGGCATCCCATAAGGGCATCAAGTCTCAGCTGCTCCTCTTCTGATCCAGCTCTCAGCTATGGCCTGGGAAAGCAGTAGAAGATGGTCCAGGTGCTTGGGCCCCTACACCCACATGGGAGATCTGGAAGAAGCTCCTGGCTCCTGGCTTTGGATCAGCGCAGCTCCAGCTGTTGCAGCCATTTGGAGAGTGAACAAGCAGATGGTTCTCTCTACCTCTTACTGTCTGTAAGTCTACCTCCCAAATAAATAAATAAAATCTTAAATAAAAAAAAGGGGGGGGGGGATAAGCAGAGGTACAGCACAGAACCCAATAACCTGAAGACCCGCAACTCGTTCTGCTACAACAGACTGATCCAATGCAAAACCATGGGTGTGGAGCTGGTGGCCAATGGCAAGGGTGTCATGGTGGCCGTGAAGCGGAGATCCAGTCAGCGAAAGCCAGCCAACTCATACGTGTGGACTAAGCTCAGCAGCACCCGGCACGTGATTTGCAAGAATAGATACCGCCCTGATCTGGGCATGGCTGCTATCTGCAGTGCCAGTGCCATCCTGTGCAGCCAGAGCCCTAGTGATGGTGAAGAGGAAGCGCACCTGCCCCACCATGAGCTCTAGTGCCTCCTTGTCCCAAAGTAATTGTCAGACTTGTCTCAGAGAGATAAAAGAAGAAAAGAATAAACAGAATTCTGCTGTTTATCTACCACAACAAAATATATAATGGAAGAAGTTGTTACATAGAAACTGTATGTATCTTCTATTGATTTTTAGTGAGAAATGTTTTCTTTAGGTTGGTAATAAGTTTTCTTGTTAGTTCTCACTGATGATGCAAATGACATCTTAGCTAAAACCCCTAGTACCTTAATATGAATTAACGCAGTGGTATCAAACTCTACCTTTTCAGTGTGACAGATTCACAGGAAAAGTGTCATTCACTTAAGAACACTCTGGATGCAGTAAAAATAACATGAAATTACAGTTTTGGTTTTTTAAAAATATTTACTAAAAAATTACTTGAGACAGATACACACAGAGAGCAAGTTCTTATCCAGTAAGTTCAGTCTCTAAATGCCTACATCAGTTAGGGGCCGAAGCCAAGAGCCAGAACACACATATACTAAAATTGGAACGATACAGAGAAGATTAGCATGGCTCCTGCGCAAGGATGACACATAAATTCGTGAAGCATTGTATATTTAAAAAAAAAAAATTCAGGTGACAGAAACCCAATTACCCAAGACATCATTGCTGCCCCTCAGGGTCCATTAGAACGAAGCATGGGGGGCTGGTGTTGTGGCACAAAGGGTAAAGCTGCCATCTGTAATGCCAGCTATATGGGCACCAGTTAAGAGTCCTAGCTATTCCACCTCCCATCCAGTTCCCTGCTAATGTGCCTGAGAAAGCGGAAGACAGCCCGAGTCCTTGGGTCCTTGAACCCACATGGAAGACCTGGAGGAAGCTCTTGGCTTTGGCCTAGCTTTGCCCTGGCCCTTGTGGCCACTTGGGGGAGTGAACCAGTGGGTGGAAGAGCTCTGTCTCTCCCTCTCTGCATAACTCTGACCTTCAAAATAAATTAATAAATCTTAAAAAACAAAGAAAAGAAAGAAAAGAAAAAGAAAGAAACTTGGAATCAGGAATAGAGCCAGGGGTTGAATCCAGGCACTCTAATGTGGAACACTGGATCCTAACTGCTAGGCCAAATGCCTACATAATTATACTGTATTTTACATAAAGAAATGACAAGCATGCATAGAGCACTTTTGTGTGCATGCTGAACTAGGATGGCTGTCTTAAGGACAAGCATGTATACCTTTTTTTTTTTTTTTAAAGAAAAGCAAGCATAAAGCACTTTACTTGAAACTCATGTGGTGCTGGAGGGAAGTGGGGGCAGCAACAGTTTCTAAATTACTATACAGGAGAGCAGAGGGGTGTGAAGGGTCCAGGAGGAAGAGCTGGGAAATGCTGAGATCAGCGGAGACAGCTAAGCATCCAATGCCAGGAGACGCTGAAGCTGTGATGACCGGCATCACTTTCAAGAGAACCTTGAAAAGATGTGTCGCGATGGCCAGGCTTTCACTGGGTGATCTTCAACAAACAACACCTTCAAATTAAACTTTCAATTAAAAGTTTCTTAAAATTTAGGAAGCGTTGGAGTCTTGGATAGGCAGATTATAAAAGTTCTGAAAATCCACTAGAAAAACCACAGGAGGGGGAAGAAAAAAGCCAGATCACAAAGAAGGCTTCAGTGGTTCCTGCTGGCCCTGGGACAGCTACCTGTAGTGTCCATCATTGAAGGGAAGTGATCTGGTGTCAGAAGCAGAGGGTTCTGGAGAGGCTGAGCTGGGGCTGTGGAGGTAAAGGTTCTCCTGTCCCCACTTCAGTCTGGGCAGGGCTGTTACTCTACCCCGAGGACACCTCTCATGTTGGAGAATCATCCAGACCTCAGCAGCATCTCACTTCTGCTGTGGCTTTGCAGTGCCACAGCAAGACTGTTTAATACATCATAGATACAAATCTCATCCAAAAAATAAAGGTTCTTGTAAACTCCATTCCCCAAGACCAATTCCTGTTCTAAAGTGAACCCATCACTTGTGCTGTTTATTTTTTAAAAATTTTTGACATGCAGAGTGGATAGTGAGAGAGACAGAGACAGAGAGAAAGGTCTTCCTTTGCTGTTGGTTCACCCTCCAATGGCCGCCGCGGCTGGCGCGCTGCGGCCAGCGCATCGCGCTGATCCGAAGCCTCCAGGAGCCAGGTGCTTCTCCTGGTCTCCTATGTGGGTGCAGGGCCGAAGCACTTGGGCCATCCTCCACTGCACTCCTGGGCCACAGCAGAGAGCTGGCCTGGAAGAGGGGAAACCGGAATAGAATCCAGCGCCCCGACCGGGACTAGAACCCGCAAGGCGGAGGATTAGCCCATTGAGCCACGGCGCCGGCCCCACTTGTGCTGTTAATACCTGACCGCATCTTCACTGGAAACCTAGACCCAAGACAGAAATTGAATCTTCATCCCAAAATGAGAACAGAATAAATCGTGTCACTTGAGGTTTATGATTAGTAGGCCAAACCAGCCATCTGAACAGACTTGGGTATGTTTTTTAAGATTTATTTATTTCAAAGGCAGAGACATAGATAAAGGAGAGAGAGACCAAGCAAGAGAAGGAGGGAGGAAGGGAGAGAGAGAAAATCTTCCATTTGCTGGTTCACTTCCCAAATGGCTGCAATCACCAAGGCTGGGTCAGGTCAAAGCCAAGAGCCAGGCACCCCTTCTGGATCTTTCATGTGGGTGTAGGGGCCCAAGTACTTGGGTCATCTTGTGAACTTTAGCAGGGAGCTGGATGGAAGCAGAGCAGCTGGAACATGAAATGGCATTCATATGGTACGTGAGCACTGTAGGCAGAGAGGCAGCAGGTGATGCTCAATAATTCGGCCCTGCCACCCAGGTGCAGGACGCTGACGGAGTCCTGGGCTCCAGGCTTCAGCCTGGTCCAGCCTAGTTGTGATGGGCATTTGGGGAGTGAACTAGCAGATGGAAGACCTCTCACTCTTCCAAGCAGATGAAAAAAATCTTTATATGAAGATTAGTTGTTGACACTTAATAGGACAAAATACATACAGTAAATGGCCTTTCAAAAAGTGTACAACCCAAAAGGAGATGATTTTAGGTGGTATCCAGATGTTCAATCACAGAGCAAAAAAGCTATATATTATTCAGTTGTATTAATCCTCTACAGATCATGAATATGTGTTTGGGAGCTGATGCTGTAGAGTAGCAGGTAAAGCCACTGCCTGCAGTGCCAGGCATCCCATATGAATGCCAGTTCGCATCCTGGCTGCTCCACTTCCAATCCAGTTCTTTACTATGGCCTGGGAAGGCAGTGGAAGATGGCCCAGGCCCATGGGCCCCTGCAGCTCCTGGCTGCTCCAGCCATTGTGGCCAATTGGGGAGTGAACCCTTGGATGGAAGACCTCTCTTTCTCTCTGCCTCTCCTTCTCTCTCTGTGTAACTCTTTCAGATAAAATAAATAAATCTTAAAAAAAAAAAAAAAAAGAATATGTGTTTGGCACTAGTTCTTAACATTTGCTACAATTTAATGACATTGTTGTTTTTATATTACCGTTATTTTTTGGGAAATGATACAACTTTTCATTAGGTGACGTAAAGTATCACTTCTAAATGTATTTATGTTTAAAGAGCTCAATAGTTTTCTGGGAGATGAACAGTGAATGGAGTGTTAAAGGACTAAGCAAGGCTGGGGTAGCTACACAAGTGTCTGACAAGCACTCTGACTGGAAAGGCATCGAGAAATGTATATACCTCGAATAGCCCCAGTGGGCTCCCAACTCAGAAGGCACCAAGTATCAAGGAATGGGAATGGGATTTTATGCATGTGGATAAGTTCAGGGCTGAAACAAGAAGGTCTGGTCATCAAGCTCAAGAGATGTGTCCTCAGTTCACAGAAGCCTGGAGGCAAACCCCTAATCGTATTGCAAAAATGTTTAACTTAAAAAAAAAAAAAAAAAAAAAAAAAAAACACCTTTGGAGAAATGGGTTCAAAAAGGCTTCAGACTCAGAAGGCAGTTGCTTAAATATTGGGGAATTAAATCAAAGTCTACAAAGTGACAATTATGGGAACAAATGACAAGAGACAAGACAAGAACTAGAGGATTCTTCTTTGAACATTCTGATTAAATTCAGAGCAAACACTTTCAGACATTGACATCTGGATATCCTACAATAAATAGGTCAGCCCATACACACTACAGTAACGCCTGCTAAGTGAGAGGTCTCATTCACGCTGAGCTTCTCATCAGTTTCTTATTTCGTTATTTCCTTTTTTTTTTCTTTTTGACAGGCAGAGTGGATAGTGAGAGAGAGAGACAGAGAGAAAGGTCTTCCTTTGCCGTTGGTTCACCCTCCAATGGCCGCCATGGCCGGCATGCTGCTGCCAGCGCACTGCGCTGATCCGAAGCCAGGAGCCAGGTACTTATCCTGGTCTCCCATGGGGTGCAAGGCCCAAGCACTTGGGCCATCCTCCACTGCACTCCCAGGCCATAGCAGAGAGCTGGTCTGGAAGAGGGGCAACCGGGACAGAATCCGGCGCCCCGACCGGGACTAGAACCCGGTGTGCCGGTGCTGCAAGGTGGGGGATTAGCCTGTTGAGCCACGGCACCAGTTTATTTCCTTATTCTTAACATGGATGGCCAAGTGGTCTCATTTCGATTTTTGAAGTCTCCAATACATGAGAAAGAAAACAAATCCAAAGGATTAGACAATGATGAGGATAGAAAACTTTAACCCCCTTCTATCCCCTGCTGTTCCCTGAGTCATGTGCTGCTTATCAACGGAGATACATTCTGAGAAAATGCCTCAGTAGGGGATTTCTTTATTGTAGGAACATCACAGAGCATAACTTACCCAAACCTAGAGGGAACAGGCCAATCATTCCACTTGTCCTCATGCAATCAAGAGATGACAAGCATGCAATTCATGAGGCTGCTCTTGGTGTAATGCGACACACTGTTTCACAGCAAACTTTATCATTATAAAATATTACATACTGTACATAGTTGTACTGCTACACTTCTATGTGACCGGCAGCACAGACTGTATACCAGCATCACCACAAACACATAAGCAATGCATTTCACTATATGGACACATTACCACCAGCTGATAGGATTTTAAGCTACATTATAATCTTATAGGACTATCATTCTCTATGCAGTCTGTCACTGACAGAAACTTCATCATGTGACACCTGACTAAATAGTATATTTATGATATGAGAGGTCAAGAACTCTTAGAAATAAAAAATTATAGCTGAAGCTAAAAACAAAACAAAAAAAAAAACAATAAAAGGAAAATAAAGTTAAGAAACAGATTCTGGGGGCCAGTGCTATGGCATAGCGAGTATAGCTGCTGCCTGCAGTGCCAGCATCCCATATGGACACGGGTTTGAGTCCCAGCTGCTCCACTTCCGATCCAGCTCTCTGCTATGGACTTGGAAAGCAGAAGATGGCCCAAGTCCTTGGGTCCCTGCATCCACGTGGGAAGACCTGGAGGAAGCTCTTGGCTCTTAGCTTTGGATTGGTGCAGCTCCGGCCATTGTGGCCAACTGGGGAGTGAACCAGCGGATGGAAAATCTCTCTCTCTCTCTCTGCCTCTCCTTCTCTCTCTGTGTAACTCTTTCAAATAAATAAATAAAGCTTAAAAAAAAAAAAAAGACAAATTCAGGAGACATGTCCTTAAAAAAAAAAAAAAAAAAAAAAAGAAACAAACAGACCCTGGAAGCAGAATACAAAGAAATGGGAAATAAAAAGATAAACAGATTTAACTGTTCTAAACACTACAATTAGGAGTTTTAGGAGGATGAAGGAGAGAGGAAGATAGTTATCACTGAGGAAATGGGGGAAAGAAAACGATCAAATACAAGATCTTAGCACTGAAGGATATGAGCTTGAGATTAAACTCCCCTCTCCCTCCTGTCACTTTTCCCAACTCAGTACAAGGAGAAAAAAAAAGGCAACACATATTAAGTCACAACACCGTGAAACTTCTAAACACAGAATCAGATCAGCCTTCTATCTTTGAAAAAATGATTTCCAACCCAGAATTTCGTAGCTATTGAACTGTATCATTAATCAAATGATTAATTACATTAAAAAAAGGACACATAAGGGCTCAGAAAACTATATTCTATGTATTCTTGCCTAAGAAGCTCTTAGAAAAAATGCTGTAAACAAACCATGGATTCTAGGGGCAAGCACGTGGTGCGGCGGATTAAAGCCATGGCCTGCAGCGCAAACATTCCATACAGGGGCCAGTTTGAGCCCTGGCTGTTCCACTTTTAATCTAGGTCTCTGGTGACGTCCCTGGGAAAGCAGTGGAGGGCCCCTGCACCCATGTGTGAGACCTGGAAAATGCTTCTGGCTTCAGCCTAGCCTGGCCCTGGCTTTTGTGGCCATTTGGAGTGGGCCAGCAGATGGAAGAGCTCTCTGTCTCTCTTTCTCTAACTCTGCCTTTCAAATAAATAAAATCTTCAGAAATAAACAAACAAACAAAAAAAAAAACCAGTAAAATTCTGAGTGTGAGGATTTCAGAAGAATTGATAACATTAAGACAGACCTGTTGGGGAAAGCTAAAGCTAAGGAGATTTAAAAAAAAAAAGGGCAAAAAATTAAAAACTGTAAGGAAAAGGAATTGTGACTTATTCTCTGAGCAGTGAAGATATTTATATAAGTAAATGATGTGAATGCTGATACTGATTTTTCTAAAAACTGCAAAAAAAAAAAAAACAAAAAACAAAACAACAACCAAAAAAAAACCTTACTAGCCTCTGGGGCAAGTAACTTATTTTAAGGCTTTTCTTAGAACTATGATTTTTTTTGGTTAAAAAAACATATGTATTGGGGCTGGTGCTGCAGTGTAGTGGGCTAAGCCTCTGCTTGTGGCGCCAGCATCCCCTACAAGTGCCGATTTGTAACCCAGCTGCTTCTCTACCGATCCAGCTCTCTGTTTACAGCCTGAGAGAACAGAAGATGGTCCAAGTGTCTGGGACTCTGCACCTGCATGGAAGCCCTGGAAGAAGCTCCTGTTTGGCCCAGTTCCAGCGGATGTGGGGAGTGAACCAATGGATGGAAGACCTCTCTCTCTGTCCCTCTGTCTATAACTCTACCTCTCAAATAAAGTCTTTTTTAAAAAAGTGCATGCATTAAAATGATTTTTAAGATGAGAATCAAATAAAATATTGTAATACAGGTGATAAGGAATTGGCAACAATCCTGAAGTTGGGTTTATTTTTTAAAAATTTATTTGAAAGGCAGAGTTAAGACAGAGAGAGGTCTCCCATTCCCAGATGGCCACAATGGCCAGAGCTGAGGCAAAAGGAGCTTCATCTGGGTCTCCAACTTGAGTACACAGGCCTAAGCACTTGGGCAATCTTCCAATGTTTTCCCAGGCCATTAGCAGGGAGCTGGATCAGAAGTGGAGTAGCCAGGACTCAAAGTGGTGCCCATATGGGATACTGGCACTGCAGGCAGCAGCTTTAGCTGCTACACCACTGTTTTGGCACCTAAACTGAGACAATTTTGGGGCCGGCACTGTGGTGCAGCGGGTTAACGCCCTGGCCTGAAGTACCAGCATTCCATATGGGTGCCAGTTCGAAACCCGGCTGCTCCACTTCTGATCCAGCTCTCTGCTCTGGCCTGGGAAAGCAGTGGAAGATGGCCCAGGTCCCTGAGCCCCTGTACCTGCATGGGAGACCTGGAAGAAGCTCCTAGCTCCTGATTGGCGCAGTTCCATCCCTTGTGGCCAATTGCGGAGTGAACCATTGGATGGAAGACGTCTCTCTTTCTGCCTCTCCTCTCTCTGCGTAACTTTGACTTTCAAATAAATAAAATAAATCTTAAAAAAAAAAAACAAAAAAAAAAACTGAGATAATTCTAACAATAAAGGTGGGTGTCTATAATAATTCCCTAGGGACAACAGGTAAACAGTTCCAGGTAAGAAATGACTTATGGTCACATTAATTAGTGCCAGAAAGAGATAATGCCAAAGTGCAGAAATCAACTATCACAGTTTATCATAGTTCCTATGCCAGGAACTAGTCAGTAAAAGGGATAAAAACTAAACATAATAAGTATGTAATTAGGGGCTGGCCTGCAGTGCTGGCATCCCATATGGGCATCTGTTTGTGTACTGGGTGCTCCACTTCTGATACAGCTCCCTGCTAATGTGCCTGGGAAAGTGGTGGAAGATGGCCCAAGTGCCTGGGGACTCTGTATCCATGTGGGAGAATGGGATAAGCTCCTGGCGTTGGTCTGGCCCAGCCTTGGCCATTGCCGCCATTTGAGGAGTGAACCAGATGGTGGAAGATCTCTTTCTCTTGCTCTCTTCTCTCTCTCTCTCTGTGACTCAGCCTTTCAAATAAATAAAATATTAAAAAAAAGTATTGAGGCCGGTGTTGTGGGACTGTGGGGTAAGCCTCTGCCTGCAGTGCTGGCATCCCATATGGACATCGGCTTGAGTCCTGGATGCTCCTCTTCTGATCCAGCTCTCTGCTATGGCTTGGGAAAGCAGTAGAAGATAGCCCCTGGAAGAAGTTTCTGGCTCCTGGCTTTGGATTCGCTCAGATCTGGCCATTGTGGCCATTTGTGGAGTGAACCAGCAGATGGAAGATCTCTCTGTGGCTCTACCTCTCAAAAAAAAAACCCAATAAAAATCTTAAAAAAAAAAAAAAAAGAAAGAAAGAAAGAAAGGAAAAGTATGTAATTAGACTACAAAAGTTAGGTGAGCAGGAATAAAAATATCCCAGACTTGGCATTTACTTCCATCTAAAGAACCCTCTGTTTATTCAAGAAACCATAGTGTGACTTAAAGGTTTCTTGCTTCTATTCTAAAGATAAAGGAGCTATAAAGAACTGAGATGGGTGGATGTAATCCATCATCTTGCTGGAGGACAACCATTGACCTTCTAAAAGTAATACAGGAATTGTCTATATTTAAAAAAAATCATCCAGGCCGGCGCCGCGGCTCACTAGGCTAATCCTCCACCTTGCGGCGCTGGCACACCGGGTTCTAGTCCCGGTTGGGGTGCCGGTTCTGTCCCGGCTGCCCCTCTTCCAGGCCAGCTCTCTGCTGTGGCCAGGGAGTGCAGTGGAGGATGGCTCAAGTGCTTGGGCCCTGCACCCCATGGGAGACCAGGAGAAGCACCTGGCTCCTGCCATCAGATCAGCGCAGTGCGCTGGCCGCAGCGCGCCAGCTGCGGCGGCCATTGGAGGGTGAACCAACGGCAAAAGGAAGACCTTTCTCTCTGTCTCTCACTGTCCACTCTGCCTGTCAAAAAAAAAAAAAAAAAAAAAAAAAATCATCCTGAGTCACAGAGGATAGTTGCCTAGTCTTAGAAAACTGCCCAGAGCAAGAAACCGCACCACCAGACAAACCAGCTAAGAGCTAGAGGACAGCACTTGAAAGAAGCACCGAGTCTAAGCCCAGCTTACTGTTTCTTCACTGGCACAAATCTTTCTGAGGTCACAGTCACTCACCACCCCAAACCTGGGAACTGACACAGAACAGCACGAATGAATGCACTGGATCAACATTCCTTTTGAAAACAGCTACTATTCTGACATTTCTGGTAATTCTTCATGAAGATTCATTCAGAGCACAGGGTCCTAAAGGGAAGACTCAAAGGATTAATAGGTGTGCCTGAGTACCATACTCTTACCCTTCAAAGCATGTGGAGAAGGGTAGGTAACCCGTTTTGTGTTCCACAGAGAACAGTACTAATCCCACTACTTGGTTAAAAATAATCAAAATAAAGAAAAGGCTGGGAATCCCTGAACAAGTTCAACTGGACAGGAAACCCACAGCCCTCTTCCATGATCCACCACTACCATCTGGGATTTTCTAAGCAGAAATGGATAGGTTCCATAAAAACTATTCTGTTGTTAGCAGCTCTAACATAGAAGAGGCAAAGACTGTACTGGATGAGATGCAATGGTCCAACAAAAGTCACAAAACAGTAGTCACTATGTATTTGATTTTGACCAAACATATTTTCTCATCTTTAAAATGTCAGCTCTCTGTACAAGGTATCATATCCAGGGGTTTAACAAACCATGGATTGAAAATATTCAAGGGAAAGAAAACTGCTTCTGTACTGAAAATGGACTTTTTGGTTATCATTCCCTAAACAATACAGAATAACAACTATTTACAGACTATTTCACTGTGCTAAGTATTATAAGTATTCTAGAGACAACTTAAATCACACAGGACAACGTTCATGGGTTATATGCAAATACTACTATATTTTATATAATGGACTGAAGACTATTAGATTTTTAGTACTTGTGAAGAGGTCCTGGAACCAGGCCCCCATGATACTAAAAGATGGAAGTATTTATTCAGACATAAGGCTTAATATTTTTGATGTTTCTATTCAGTTCAAATATGCGATACTGCCAATTGTTTTCAGGTCATAAGTTATGAAAATTTTAACGAAGAAAAATATCTGCAATAACCCAAAAAGGAAATAATTTGAGTAATTCTGAATTACTAGCACTTGAACCAATTCCCACATCAAAAGTGTTAATTCCAGGGCTGACAGGTGGAAGAGGGCTTCTAATTATTACCATACACAAGTACTTATTCATTTGAAAATATTGAGACGTTACAAAGCTTTTCAAACACAGACAACTTTGAGTTATAAAATCATGTGAGAAGTTGCAAAATCTGCTAACTAATAGGAAATTTTAAAAACATAATTTACATTCAGCATTTGCCTAGCATAGAGTTCTTTTGCTTTTCATAAAATACAGCAGTAAATCTATTTTCAATTATCTAATGCATTTTTCTTCAGAAGATAAAACACGCACTCAAATTTCTAGTGTGAATGGCAGGGAAATAACCCATTTTCACAGCCTTCTTTTAGTAAAGGTTTAACTGTTAAGATAATCTACAATGTTGGAATCAGAATTGATCACGTTTGTCAAAGACGTTTTTCAGGTCTAATATAAGTCAATATTCCTTCCCTTGACGATAGGGTTCAAAGGTAAGACGCAAGGTGGACAGCTCAGGCTGAGCCACAGAATGCAATCACCCGTTCAATTAATAAACATCATAAAAATAACTGTAAACTGTGGACGTTTTAAAAGCAGCAACATTGCCCAGTCTTTAGAAGACCAGGGACGGCCACAGCTTTCACTTAACACGTGCCTCGGATACACTACCAAGAAAGAAAACTAGTAATTAGGTTTGGGCTTCACAGCGCTGTTTTTATATTACTAATGCCTGCAGGTTTTCAGCGTTAGGTTTCTGTTACCAACGGTAGGGCCTAGAACACGAAGCAGTTGCGCGTGAGCAGTTATTTCTTTTTTTAACTCCAGCAGAAGGCCCGCAAACGATGAACGCGAAGAGTCAGATGCACATCCTCCGTGCCCCTCCACCCCTCCTTCACGAACACGGTTGTAATTCTGGCGGGACCAGGGGCGGAAAACCGTGGCTCTGGAGGGACAGAGCGAGTGCGTGGGTGCGTGCAAAATCCCAGGTGGGGGCACCGAGACGTGATCGCAGGGCGGGAGGGAAGGATGTTGCCTCGTCTAGGGCGGGAAGAGACGGCGAGAGGAGGCGGTTATGCATGACCGGGGCTGGCACGCGGGGAAGATGGTGGTGGCCGCAGGGCAGGGCGGCTGCGGGGGCTACCCTGGTACCGGGCAGCGCTCGCAGGCGCCTGCGGGCATGATTCAGGGGCAACGAAAAGAGCGCGACACTGAACCTGGGAATTCCTGAACGAAAGGGAAAAAAGGGCGCCGAGAAACAGGGTTATTATGGGATGGTTGAGGGGGGCTCCCTAGGGAAAATTACGGGACTGTTCTTACCCGCCAATTGCTGTACAGTCTCTTCACCCGCCGATAATAAGCGTCTTTGTCCAGAGTTACAGCCATAGCCCCGGACACCGCTTCTCCTCGGGTTTCGAGAATCACGCGAGGTCCCGGCTCCGCCAACCGCTCTCGGCCCCGGAATCCCGCACTCTCCCAATGACCCGGAAGTATCGACCTCAAAGATGCCCTTTCCGCTTCCGGGTCCTGAGAGTGTTTGTTTTATTGTTTTGTTTTTTTAAATTCTCTCTCCAGAAAGTCGGGATAGGAGGAGAGAAAGAAAAAGACTGGGAAAAATCACCAAAATGTGCAAGGCGAAAGGAGTCGATTTTCGCGGGGTTTCTGGTCAACTTCGCCAGAGCGCACGCCGTGGACGTCATCACGTGACGCTTTGCCCCCGCCCTTACTCTCACCCCGCCGCGAGCTCCCGGAGCGCCGACTTGGTGGAAGCCGCAGCCGCCCGGCGAGGCAGGAGCGGCGCGAGGTCTGACGTGCGCGCCCCGCCTCGCAGGGCCGTGACGGCCCCACCCCGTCGGCAAAGGCGGGGGAAGCGGAAAGAGCGGGATCTAGCGTGAGATAGGAGTGGGAAGACGACGGTGCCACCGGGTACGCGCCTCTGCCAGAAATGGTGAGGAAATAAGCACTGCTTTAGGGCAGGGAAGCTCCTCGGGGCTAGGACGCTAGGTCCAGTGCTCCTCCGAGAGGGCTGAGGCGCCCAGCCTCGCGACAGATTACAACGCGTGCGAGGAGGGAGCACTTGGCCATAGAAAGGAAAATAAAGTGCCCAGGTTTATCTGAGCGGTGGGATCATAGAAAGGTGGGAGGTTAACAGATGGCTTGAGGGCTCCACAAACCTTCATGGTTTTTTTCTTACAACCCCGAGCCCACGTCGTGGGAGCATCGTTTCAGTTAGTGCCCCTCACTGCGGCTCAGGAGAAGCGGCCCCATTCCACAGCTTCCCCCAAAGCACCACTATTTCAGTTCAGTAGGAAGAGAATGTACTAGATTCTTGACAGATTCTTGGTTCTCCTTTTCCTAAGAACGAACTCGGAAGTTTGAAACATTTTACCTTTCACCTTAAATCATTCCCTTGTGTTTAGCAAGCTGGGCATTTGCATTTATATATGGCATGAAATGTTCGGTCCAAGGTAATTTAGTATGAACAGTGCTAACTTCAGGGAAGTGGTGTTGAAGTTACCCACCATGAACATCATCTCTCAAAGTCAGTACTCATCCTGAGCAAATATAGAACAAGGGAAGAGTGGAAAAGGATTAACTTAAATTTATTAATGCCAAGGGGAAGGAAGTAACAGTTCCTGACCCTCCAGCTGTATCCACAGTTCGGCCAGGAACAGGCTCTGCCAGAGGCGAGGGCCAGCGCTACATAGTCTGTGGTTAATGGAGGTGTCTAGGGAGGGGTGAGCGCACCAGCAGCTCTAGTCTCCTTTCCTTCCCCAGCAACGAGGAAGTGGTCATGTATTATTTTAGGAGTTCCCCTGCCCACCCAATCCTCTCAAAATTGGGAGCAATCAGGTACAGGTTTTTTTGTTTTGATTTTTTCCCTTTCCACCTCCTGGAGTCCTGGGTTTCCCCACATCTCCCCTGCCCCTCCCATTTCTTCATAGTCCAAGGGCCAGAGTAAATGAAAATACAGCAGCCACCCAAGCAATGGGGACCATGCTGAGGCTTCAGTCATCAGCATCTTCACTGGAGTCTGAATTGGCTGGCATCATAGGGTCATCAATGAGTGAGAAGTCCCTTTCTGAGCTATCATAGCCCTGAGATAAATCATCATCATCTTCCTCATCCTCGTCGTCGTCATCCTCCTCAGGTTGCAGTGGTGGCAACCGCAAGGCAGTACCAGAGGTGGTAGTCGCTGGTGAAGAGGGGTAGCCAGTGGCTCTCAAGCCTGGATGGTGATGGTGGTGATGGTGGGGGTGGGGGTGGTGGTGGTGGTGATGAAGCATGGTGCTGGAGTCTACATGAGGGGATGATGCTGCACCACCCATCACAAATGGCATAAAAGGCAAAGATGCAGAAGTGGCACTGCTGTGACCCAGAGATGACACAGACTGTAGGCCACCACTGCTGTGTTGGAAGGTGTTATGCAGAGATAAGGACCCAGTGCCTCCTCCCTGCATCAGGGCCATCATCTTAGAAAGGTCTGGTCGTGTCCTGCGGGCCCGCTTCTTGCTGCTCTCTGGTGCAATAGGCCCTGGCAAAACCCGGTTGAACACAGTTTCAGCATGGTGACCCTGAGAGAAAAAAAACAGAAGACAGTAAAAAGAAAGAAGGGGCGGGAGAGGGAGGAGAAGGAAAAGATGCCAGCGGAGTCCTAGCTCACAAATTTTTTTCACTGAATCTATCATAAACGAGGTAAAACAAGTATTATGGCACTAGGCTTGTCTAGTGGTAATGGGGAAGAGGAAATGCTGGACATAGCTGGTGGAAACTGTGATACTGAAGCTAAGATTAAGGATTTGATACTGATATGTGAACCAGAGATTATTGCTCCCCCCCCCCCCCCCGGGACTATATTATACCTTTACTCCAGCCAACCATTTCAAATGTGCTTACTTTTGTTAATAAGGGGTATAGGTAAGGCAGTGAATGAGTCAGCACATGCACACTTAAGTGTCTATTGAAGCAGGTTACTCTCATGGTCTTAATACATGAAGTACAGCATGACTATATTGACATTTACAATACTACTCTCTAGTATTACACCTCAGAGGATAAATTCAAGACAGTCAGAAGGAGACTTCTAGATACCTAGAACACTAAAATAATAGGTAGCTCCTCATCATATTCATATATCTGCTGAATTTCAAATGGCTTCTTCTGGATGGTTCTGTCTGCAGATACTGATTAAGTTCATTGAAGTTGGAAATTATTACTTTTTGTGTCTCTGCTTTGTTACTTGCCTGAGCACAACATGGGGTTAACTGGGATTAAATGCATATAGCAATTGGTACTTGAGTCTCTGCACTGTTTCCCAAGCTAAGCCTAACATCTAATAAGGGAGCATACCTTTATAAAACAAACATCATAATATTAGTTTCTATGGATTTTTAAAATAAACTGTAATAACACTTGAACTCCTACAGGTCTTGGTAATAACAATGCTAGATTCACTGTCAATTCTGCACTAAGAATTCTGTACTAGTCAAGTCATATTATGTGCTGTGACTTGCTGTGATTTAGCCTTTCTTAAGGCTGTCAACTGACCTTGTAAGGGAGTTGCAAAAATACTTGGGATAAAAATAGGCAATACTGGAGGAAAAATCCTTTTTATAGATTGTTCTATAAAGTTAAGACAAAGATGGCATCAGTCTTCCAGCCCCCAGCCTTTCCCATATCAAACATTATACTTATTATACTCTTGGTCTCATGATGGCTAAAAGTGAAAATTGAAACATCCTACCACAGTAATATTTTTACCTATATAAAAATGATAAACTAAAAAATCTATTATGTGCTGATGGTTAAATCAAGTACAAAGATACATCTTCATCTAAATAACTGCCAGCAAACCAAGGCATGATCTATATACATGCATTAAAAATGCAACTGCTCGGCTGGTGCCGTGGCTTAACAGGCTAATCTTCTGTCTTGCGGCACCGGCACACCGGGTTCTAGTCCCGGTTGGGGCGCTGGATTCTATCCCGGTTGCCCCTCTTCCAGGCCAGCTCTCTGCTATGGCCCGGGAAAGCAGTGGAGGATGGTCCAGGTCCTTGGGCCCTGAACCCGCATGGGAGACCAGGAGAAGCACCTGGCTCCTGGCTTTGGATCAGCAGAATGCGCCGGCCGCAGCAGCCATTGGAGGGTGAACCAACGGCAAAAAGGAAGACCTTTCTCTCTGTCCCTCACTATCCACTCTGCCTGTCAAAAAAAAAAAAAAAGCAACTGCTGCACAGAGTAAGGTCATTTTAGCCAAAAGAAAAGTATGCAGTAATTTTTAATGGAAAGAAAAAGAAACTATGGATTCTTACTACACCAAGTGGTCTATAACCATGATAAAAGCATAACTAAACCTGGGAATTCTGAATGACCCAATGACCAAAATTCTCATTATGATTATAAAACATGGTTTCCTGTGCTTTTTCCATTACTGATGTTTTAGTGGCTTCTAATGTTGTATATTGGGAGACCCCATGTCACTTCTGAAATATATCAAACTATTATGGAAAATTCATATTATCTTTTAATCTACTTCTCCATCCACTTTGTGAAGCCCCTTCAGAATGTTGAAACTTTCAAGAGATTACCTACTCTAGCTTTGTAATACTACAGATACCATTGGACAGAATGGTAATGCCCATCTCACCTTTTTGCCATTCCTAGAGTTAGCTGTCTGTATTGGTTCCATTCCCAAACAGTTCAAGTCAGCTTTATTATTTTTTTTACATCTCTGCCACTTCTGTTTTCTGCGATCTTCCATATACTGGAATAGAAAACAATGGATTATTCCAGAGGAACTAAAATATTCTCTGAAGTAACTATCAAAGTTTTAGTGTCTTTTGGTTGACAATAAATGTTTTATTACACAGATAAAGGATTGATCCTAGTGGAAAAGTGCCATTAAATGAATCTCTCCCCCTCCCCCAAATTAGGTGGTTCATATAATAGTTTAATAGTAAATATTTGGCTAGCATTTAGTTTAATAAGTGCTTTAACATCCTTTCACTTTAATCCTCATAACTATTTTGTGAGGTAGACTGGGTATTATTAGTCTTATCTTGCAGATACAAAAACAATGATATAATATGGCATGCTTTCCCTTTAACACACAGCTTCAATACCAAGGGAATTACTGTAAATCTTGCTGGATGGAACTGCCACTCACCGCTAGAAATCGGGGATCAACAGCAAACTCTGGATGACCCTGTAACCACATCTCCAGTTCAGCCCGGCGAGGGGCATCCTCACCCACCAGCAAAGTACCATCCACCTTATTGATGACAGGGATCCGGGTCTCCAGGTCCACATCAAGGTGATTAGGCTCTTCCATGCACTCCACCTCCAGCTGCAAACCCAGAATCCACCCCCATGAGCACATACTCTTCTTTGGGGCAGGGAAAGAAGGGGAACAGAGCCAATGGCAGTCATGATGTAATTCTAATATCTAGTCCCTTAATCCCAATTGCCTTCAGCAATTACTGGGAATGTTAACACCTTATCTAGTCATCATGTTATTAAAGATTATCACTTACCTCTACTAACTTCTTTCTGTTCCCCTTCTTCTTATGAAAGAGTGGATGTCCATCTCCTATTACTCCATTAGCCATCAATTTGTGCTTCTGGAATGTTAACTTTAATCCTTCCTCCTAGGAAGACAACCCACCCACCCAAGACATCATATGGCACAAGCTTTTAAAAGTAAAGATTAAGCTTTGGGGGATTTGGACTAAGGGTCATTCTCTGGCTCAATGATGGTGAGAAGGCAGGCCATCTGATTAAAGGGGAGGAATGAGACATACACACCTCTTACACACTTACACACCTCTTCCTTACCAAAGACCTCATTTTTGGTCCTAGTGCCCCTCAGGTAGATTGACGAGAAGTATAGTTTACTTCAATAACACCCAGTGCAGGGTAAAACTCCCATCCTGGTGTCTCAGTATTAGCATGGCAACTCATCACAGGGGCAAAATTCTGCTGTGCTTTTCACATACTATTTTAAGAAACTATAAGGTTGGCTAGGAAGGGGATCAAGAAAGAATAAACATTTCTATCTATAAAACACTTAAAAATCAACACTAATTTCACAAAGAATAATTCAAAAATTAATTTTAATAAGGCTCAATACTTCAGATATATCATTTTTTTTTTCTTTTTCTTTTTTTTTTCTTTTTGACAGGCAGAGTGGACAGTGAGAGAGAGACAGAGAGAAAGGTCTTCCTTTTGCCGTTGGTTCACCCTCCAATGGCCGCCGCGGTAGCGCGCTGCGGCCGGCGCACCGCGCTGTTCTGATGGCAGGAGCCAGGTGCTTATCCTGGTCTCCCATGGGGTGCAGAGCCCAAACACTTGGGCCATCCTCCACTGCACTCCCTGGCCACAGCAGAGAGCTGGCCTGGAAGAGGGGCAACCGGGACAGGATCGGTGCCCCGACCGGGACTAGAACCCGGTGTGCCGGCGCCGCAAGGCGGAGGATTAGCCTGTTGAGCCACGGCGCCGGCCTCAGATATCATTTTATCAGCTTTCTCATAATTTGATTTCATTTTTAAAAATCGGGTTCAGGGGGCACAGCGGGTAAAGACACTGCCTGCAAGGCTTGCATTCCATATGGGCACTGATTTGAGACTTGGCTGCTCCATTTCCCATCCAGCTCCCTGCTAATGGTCTGGGAAAAGCAGCAGAAGATGGCTTGTGTGCTTGGGCCTTTGCTGTCTATGTGGGAGACCTGGAAGAAGCTTCTGGCTTTAGTCAGGCTGTTGCTGCCATCTGAGGAGTAAACTAGCAGATGGAAGAGCTCTCTAACTCTGACTTTCAAACCAATAAATAAATCTTAAAAAAAAAAAAAATCAAATTCAGAGGCTGGCATTGTGGCACAACAGGTCGAGCACTATTTGCAATGCTGTAATCCCATATCATAGTGCCAAATTGAGACCCAGCTGCTCTGTTTCTGATCCAACTCCCTGCCAGTGCATCTGGAAAAACAGTGGATGATGCTCCAAGCACTTAGGCCTGTGCCACCCACATGTGAGACCAGGATGGAGTTCCAGGTTCCTGGTTTTAGCCTAGCCCAGATTTGGCTGATATGTGGTTGTTTGGGGAGTAAGCTAGTGGACTAAAGATCTCTGTCTCACTCTGCCTTTCAAATAAATATTTTTTTTCAAAAAAAAAAAAAAAAACAAAACTAGGCTTAGATATAGAAATGAACCAACAAGAGTCTTGTATCAATTAAATTTCCTTCAAAAATATGGTTTCTTTTCATCTAGTCCTCAGAAGATCCATCCCCTTACTTCAGTGACTTCCTAAATGGATCTCTGTGAGCTCTCATTGCTTTCCTCCTCTCATTTCTAAAGTTAGATAATCAAATGAATTTATATCCCTTTAGTGAAACTCATTAACAGAACAATAGCCCCCTTTCCCACTTTCCAGTAGTGAGCTTACATCTTTGATCTGAACCGTAAACTCCTTCTCATCCATGCCTCGGCGAAGTTTGGTGAACTGGGCTGCTGCTGTGGTTACTGCAGATGCTTCCTCCTCAGCCATGGAAGCTGCACTGCTGCTCCGTGGTGTGGGGACTGGAGAATCACCATATTCTCCAGGGGTCAATGAGGGACTCTCTAGCAAGTGGTTGGCTGGCCCCAAAATTCCTCCTGTGATCATTTCCTGGTTCCTGCGGCTAGAAGGCCACTTCCCTGAGAGTACAGCCTGGCAGATGAGGTCAATACGGTTTATCAGGACACGATCCTGGGAGGTGAAAAAGAGATACCACTGAAGGGTCTGAATATTGGCTACATGATCCTCTGACACACAACACTGTTGTCATTACCAGGATGGGTAATGACAAGAAAGAAGCAAGCCAACTGCAAAGTTTCACACAAAAACTTCCAGAACTAAACATAAAAATAAACCAAAACCATCTTCCTTATTCCCTTTATATAATGTTCTACTGTGTTTCCGGATTCTGCATGTTCAGCAATGAGGCTGTTATTACCTTGGGCCACTCAGAAGCTCTTTGTCTTTCCTGCAGCAGCAAAAGCTCAGGGGTCATTTGTTCGCCATCTTCATTTGGGAATCCATCTTGGGACATAGTTAGAGACAGGAGACTCTCTTCATCATAGAGCTTTGAGCGGGAATGGTCTGTAGCTAGAGATCACATGGAGTGTATGAGCAAAGATAGGAGAGTAATGTTATATGCAAGTGGTATTATATGGGCTTTGAATAAAGGCCCAAAGACAAACAGATCTCTTTTGACATGTTATCAAATCAAAACCCAAATCTCTTTCAAGAGGTTGCCTTTAGAAAAGGGAAAGAGCAGAAGGGAAAACAGGGAAGAGGGCCAACAGCCTGTCACATGCACTCACTTAGCTTCTCTTCCTTCTCGTCCTCACTCTCATCAGTGCTGGAGCTGGAGCTGGATGAGGATGAGGAAGAAGAGGATGATGGTGACAGCTTGCTCAAGTCCAGCTCAGAGTCTGAATCATCCTCATCCTCCAGTTTGACTGGCGGAATATTCCGGGAAACCAGAGGGGTAGTATCAGAGGGGGCCACTCGCACCTCATAGTCTTGTGGGGTTGGTCGGCTCCTGGCCACCACCTCATGTTCTAGCTTTAAAGTCAGACTCTCCAGACTGGGGACCTGGGCAGCTGTCTCCTCGGGTGACTTTTCGACAGGAGCATCTGGGCGCAGGGGCAACGGTGAGGCAGTGCGCGAGGTATACTGCTGGTGTAGCAGTGGAGTAGAGCAGCGTGACAGGGATGGAGCTGGTGCTCCTGCCTGATGGTTCTGCATGTAATTCATACGGGCAGCCAGAAAAGAGAAGTCTGGGTCCTGCATGATGTTGCAGTCTGTTTGGCTCACCCCATGGCGGGCTGCCCCTCGTAGTAGCTCCCCATCATGCCGAACAGGCTCCCACCATTTGGGCAATTCAGGACCTGGGGGCTGACACAATGCCAGCCGATCTTCCAAAAGAGGGTGACACAGAACTTGTTCCCTTAAGCGTCGAAGCAATTCAATACGGTAAAGAGTCCGTGAGGCCCTCTCCTCAGTGATGGGCTCAATGAACAGATTAGGGTCTGGGGGTTCTGCAAGAGACAGGGATGGAAAGAGAAATTAACTAAGAGTTGACACATCAACAATCATCCCCATTCACCCTACACTCTCCAACCTTGCTTACCATCTCCAGCTGCTGGGGGCAGGCGGCACACTTGGCGGCACATGGCCACAAAGCCATGGAAATACTTGGTAAGGCTTTCGTCTGTTTTTTTGTCTAGTCGGGCAAAAGTGCGGAAGCGATCCCAATGGAACTGCATGGTGTCAGGGTCATATTCCACACCAAAGGTAGACACTACTCGATAGAAATCTGTTTGTTCACGCCTTGTCCATCTACAAAGAGGGGTAAGGCAACCGTGATCAGGAGAACATAGGAAAACTGGCCACTTCCTAGTGTGATTCAAATATTAGTTGGGGGAGGGGTGGAGAAGAGAAAGTCTAGAAGGAGCAGTGAGGTCATATTAACACATAAGAATCACCAAGCTAAGAGGGGAGTGGGTGGGAATGAGGCAGGCAAGTAACTAGTGAGACTGTCTATACAGTCCTGGGGTTTATGATTATTACACAAAAGTTAGGTCTTAAGTTCTACAGGTGTTAACAGTTTAAGGCAGAAAAGGTGATCCCTCGGTAGGGTATTCCAAATAAACCCTTCCTAAGATGGTTCTTAGTATAGGGCTCACATAGCACAGCCCAAATACCCAGCCATATTTTACCGTTGTTGTTTCTCACGTCGTGCAATTTCTTTTAGCTTGAAGGCTGCTTCACAACGCCGCCGTCGCCGATCCCCACGTTCTGCAGCCTCTATCTTCATCTGTTCTCTCTTGTAGCTGCGCTGATAGGCTGTTACGAGGCGCCGAAGCCTAGCTGTTAGGGCAGAGCCTGGAGGCCAGAATAGATGGCCTGGCTGTTGGGTCACCTGGGCTGTGAGAAACAAACTAGAATGAACAGGAAGCACAGAAAAGGTAGTAGAGATAATACTGGTATTTCAACCCACCCAAAGGCACAGCTCTTAGGAATCCCAGGATAAAACAAGTCAGTCAACAATTCCCCAACCCCACCACCCCACGCAAAATTGTACTAGTTGACCTAGAGGTTTACCTTCATCTCCATCAATCACTGAGATCTCCTCATCCATCATCATCAAGGGATCACCCTAGAGAAGGAGATCCACCCCAGAGGATGGAGGGGGGAGTGAAAGGGGGGGAAGTTGGCACTCTGAAATCACTTTCTTGTGTGTGTCCTTCTATGACACCAAGGGTCAAAAAAATGTCTAATGAAAGGAACCCTCACAGAAATTTGGAAGCAACTAACTAAAAGAAGAACGTAGAACCAGAAAGATCAGTTCTTATTAATGACTCAAAGATGAGATTCAGAAATTTGTCAAATAATATCCTTCAAAACCAAACTAGGGTCCCACCTCAACCATAAAGCCATCCCTGATCTCCCCCAGTTGGCCTTATAATCCTCTCTATGAATACTTTATATTCTCAAATGGTTTTTCCTTTATAGTTTATATGATAAGTTAATATACTTCAAGATTCAGAGAATGGGAGAAAACTTAACTATTTAGTAATGGAGAAAAGCTAGACTCAAATGAGAATTCCTTACCTCATCATCTTGGTCCTTCGGTGGACCCTGGAGTGGTTTATATTCAGGATCCTCACAATCCTTATCAAAGTCAACCCTAAAATTATCCAGAGGCATAAGCAAATGTTAATAATATATCTTTTATCACTAAGAGGGACCTAGGATGAAGACCTGGCCAAACATACAATCCAGCATGGAATAGTCTTTAATTTCATGATTGTAGGAATAGCAGGGCGGGTGCTAAGCTTTGGGCCAATTAGGTACAGCATCTAACAAAACAAGAAATTACAAGAAACCAACAAAGTGACACTCATAATTGCTTGTATTTGAAATCAAACACTTTAATCAGAATACTTCCTCTCTATAGCTCTTTTTATTGTTTAACCCATTCTCTCCCTCTTTCTCAACTATTTACTCTTTACTATATTTGAATGGTCCATGTTTTGTTTTTGTTTTTGTTTTTGTTTTTACTACCATGTTCCACTGAGCAGTAGGGTGATTTGCAATGAAAAATGACCCAATTTCCTTTGAGGGTCCTACAGCAAATTGAAATTGTGATCAACAATATGAGAAATTTCTAAATTGTGTAGGCATGGGTAGGTATTCATTAACTAAGCCAACTATCACATGCCCCTCAGGTCTTCACGTGAGAAGTTTTGTTAAACTCACTGGCACCCAAACCAGGGCAATACTGCCCTACCTGGTGGCTCAGTATTAGCATGGCAACTCATCATTGGGGCATGCATCCAAGAGGAATAAATATGTTTATGTGTCAGGCAGCACTGGAAAATGATAAACCAGGGCAGAAATTGCCTGAGGCTATACCACATAAGCAACATGTGAGAGCTGCCTGACTCCTGTCTTTCAAGAGAATCAGCTATTATTTCAGCTTCTGTGGCTGTGCAGAAGAATGTTATATAGTGACTCAATGAGTCACTTGGGTATAACATTAATTTTCACCCTTAGTTGCATCTTAGGGTGTCATGTGCTTTAGGCTAATTTATCAAGTCATATCTGCTGGTCCACTCTGTTAAAGTTTGAATAGAGCCACCATTAAGAATCCCAGTGGGTTCAGACAGGGTGGTTATGTTATCTCTTAGGTCAAGCTTCATAGAGTGAGCTCAAAGTTTTAAGAGATCTAAACACCAATGCTTACCCTTCTACTATGTCAGAGAAATTATCCAGCACTCGATGTTCTGCTGCAATGGCTTTATCATCTGGCCGGCCAGCCTTTTCTAGGAAGCATAAGGCTGGATCTGCCCTCATAGTATTGTATTTCTCATAGCCTAGAAGAAAAAGAACCAAAAGCAGAAGGAAATCATATTCATTTTGCCTGTATGCTTATGTAGATGCTGGAATAATTGGAATATGTGTGTTACTTTGCTCATAATCCAAAATACAGGTAAAATGTTAATGGGGGTAGCTGTTGGGTTGTATTATTATAATTGACATTTTATAGCAATGTAGAATCATGAAGACTTTAAATTAGTGACTGCTGGTATGAATTTAATCAAAGAGGGGCACACATCTGGCACACTAGTTAATATGTTGCTTGGAAAGCCCTTATTCTATATCAGAGTTCCTTGTTACAAGTCCCAGCTCTACTTCCAATTCCAGCTTCCTGCTAAGGAGTACCCTGGGAGGTAGCAGGTGATGGCTTAACTACTTGGGTCTCTGCCACCCATGTGGAAGACCTGGATTGAGTTCCAGGCTCATGGCTTTGGCCTGGCCTAGTTCCAGCTATTGTGGGCAGTAGGGGAATTAACCAGCAGATGCAAAATCTTTCTCTCTGCCTTTCAAATAAATAAAAATACATAAACTAAAGGAATTTGAAAGGGTATTTAGTCAAAGAATTTTTATATTATGGTGATAGATTTACATAACCACACAACTGGTAATCTTTCTATCATCATTAATATACAGAAGGATAAATAAAGCTAAACAATTTAATGATAGGTCAACATTCTCAAGTGAAGAATAAGAAACTTAGGTTTTTATATAAATATGTATTCAGTGACTATTTGATGAACACACTCAAGGATAACTAGACTCTACCTGTGCTTCATAAGTAAATCTCAGACTACAAATGCTCATAGTTTTTCTTATCTCATTAAACTCCTCACAAATATGTAGATTAAGTGTCATTACTTTTATTTAACAGAAAACTATTTTTAGAAAAAGAGAAGGTTTCCAATTCATGAACTCACTGTGCTGGAAATTAGCACTCAATGCTTTTAGTGCCTGCGATTTGTTAGTAGACAAAACTGTTAGTAGACAAAACTGAGTATATCGTGATCTTATACTCTATTTTTGTTTTAACTCAAAAACTGCTGCTCACACCTACATTAGACCGAATGTTGAACATTTAGACAACTGGGCCACTTAGATAAGTAGAACACTTTTCAACAAGCTACAGGAAAGTCATACAAATTAAGTCTGGTCATTACTAACATTACCTCCCCTAATTTGTGGAACCTCAACAAAGACATCACAACATACAGTGGGGTATCATACTGTTGATCGTGATTATAGAACTGATGGGAGGCTCCCTGCCTTAACTATCCATCTGGCCTTTCTTGAACATTTATTTATAGCAACTAACTGCTCTGCTCTGGATATTTATGAACTCAATCATAAATAGTTTCCTATTCAAACATAATTTATAGAACATAAGTCAGAGGACTCATCGTTCGTGAGTTTTTTGCTAAATGTTTCATCTGTGGACATAAATCTTAAATAGGAAAGAAATTAGACTAGAGGAAGGTACCTACCATGCTTAAAGACGCCAATGAGGAGAGATTTATCAGCCTCACTGTCCCACCATGTTGTTGGAACTTCCAGCTGATCCACTACTGGGAACCATATGTCAATCTCACTAAAGATACAGGAGGGCAGAGTCAGCAAAGCAATGCAGGAAATTAAAGTGATAATTCTCAGAAAGATTAATATAGCTATTTTCCTTAATCTATTAATTCAAATGATCATTATTTCCTACCACTAGAGTCAAATATAGGATTAAAGACCTGATGTATATAGAGATTTAGACTAACAGGTATCCCAAGGAAAATACAGAATGAAATAAGCAAATCAAATTTCCTGGAATTAGGCAGAACATAAAGAAAAATACAGAAAAACTATACCTGGCAATGGCACCTCCTAACACCTTCTCTGCTTGGTCTCCAATCACCTCTTGCCTCAGGTAGTATAGCATTCGTACCCGCAACAGTACCCTAGGAGAAAGGAAGGAGAAAGAGTTAGCTAATTATCAGTGCACAAAGTCTGAGCTGGGAAATTTCTTCACTAAATTCAGTTCTTACTTGTTACACTGATGTTTCAAGTGCTTCTTGTAACTCTCATCTTGGAACAAAGTGTCAGGATTATACTTCCGGATCCAGTCTGCCTTATGGATATCAAAAGTACTTTGTGACTTTACTTTTTTCCCCTTGCGTCCACGAGGCACAGGGATAGATAGACCTGGGAAAGGGGAGACATCAAAGACTTGGATTGAGAAAAACCCTTGGATCTGAAAAGGGACTAGATAACCGACAAAAAGATGAAAAGTAAAGAGTTGGTAATTACCTGAATGATTTTGCAATTCTTTGGTTTTGCCATTCTCAGCGGGGCTAATCAAGTCCCAAATGAAGCCTTTGATATTTTCATCCCCACGGTAGTGTAGAAGACAGTAGACAAGGATGGCCCGGCAAATTGTCTCCACATCTCGTTCGGTCATACGTCGCTTAAAGCGTCCATGAGACAAAATATCTCGCCACCGTCCCCAACTAAACAACATAAAATAAAACTATATTAATATTTTGTTGGAAATGCTAATTCAGCAATGTTCCCCTACCTGCAAGAATTACATCTTCCAAAAGGTAAGAGATTAAAAGATCTTGAACAACACAGTAAAGGAATAACAGGAGTAAACTTCCTCCACAGCAAAAATCTGATTGTCCCCTCTTTGGTCATAGCCTCCAATTTGAAAGACAAGCAGGGTGTCAGGACGGAGATATGGCACCTCTCATGGTAAGCTGAGTTCGTACCCATATACCAGCAGGTGTTTTTCCACCCGAAAGCAGTCAGTGCGCCCATAGGCATGATGTCGGTCATGTCTTCGGGAGCGTGGCCGCTCATCATCCTCACTTTCCAAATCAGAGAACTCTACCAGGTCGTCATCTTTCAGTGTGCTAAAGTGGCGGGTCTGTTTTCGTACTCTAGGTGTGTCAATCACCAAGTTGTTCTGTGCAGAGAGAAGAAACTCTCTTCATTATATGCTCATAAGAAAAGAATTAAAGACAATTAAGGTTTAAAATAGCCTGGGATGTAACATATGCAGATATCCAAAGAGATATTTCAAGGACATGTAAAATAATCTTCAGGAAGCAAAAGTAAGTGGTAGATTTCTAAGTACTTTTCTGAGGCCTCCTGGGTTAGAATGTTTCCAGACCAGCCCTTCTGTATAATATGCCATCTAAACAACAAAGCAACAAAGAATCAGAAAAACTATAAAGACTCCAGAAAGTTTTGTGTCTTCTGAGGTATTTCTTCCATAAAGGAAGACTTAAGCTCACCTTGCTATTCAGCAGATCCATGTCTAGGTCAGCCTTTTTGGCCCACTTTTGCCAAAAGTTGGGGTCATCCAGAGAAATGTCTGTTCTATTTTCAGAAGCAACAAAGCTTGCCTAGTGAGAAAAAAAAAATGAAAGTTTTATTTATTTGAAAGGCAGGTAGAGAGAGAGAGAAGAAGAAAAAAATATTGCCTATCTGCTGGTTCACTCCCCATACACCCACAACAGCCAGGAGCTCAATCCAGGTCTCCTATATGGGTGGCAGGGAACCAAATACTCAAGCCATAGCAAGCGGCCTCCCAGGGTACACATTAGCAGGAAGCTAGAATCCAGAGCAGAGCGGGGACACAAATCCAGGCAATCTGATATGGGAGGTATCATTGCACCTTGGGACCGGCACTGTGGTATAGCAGGTAAAGCCACTGCCTTCAGTGCTGGCATCCCATATGGGAGCTGGTTCAAGACCTGGCTGCTCCACTTCTGATCCAGCTCTCTGCTATGGCCTGGGAAAGCAGTACAAGATGGCCCAAGTCCTTGGGTCCCTGCATCCATGTGGGAGACCCAGAGGAAACTCCTGGCTTCTGGCTTCAGATTGGAGCAGCTCTGGTCGTTACGGCCTACTGGGGAGTGGACTAATGGATGGAAGAACTCCCCCCCCACCCGCCTCTCCTCTCTCTGTCAAAGAAAGAAAGAAAGAAATCTTTTAAAAAAATCTTTTAAAAAAATAAATTGGCCGGCGCCGTGGCTCAACAGGCTAATCCTCCGCCTTGCGGCGCCGGCACACCGGGTTCTAGTCCCGGTCGGGGCACCGATCCTGTCCCGGTTGCCCCTCTTCCAGGCCAGCTCTCTGCTGTGGCCAGGGAGTGCAGTGGAGGATGGCCCAAGTGCTTGGGCCCTGCACCCCATGGGAGACCAGGAGAAGCACCTGGCTCCTGCCATCGGATCAGCGCGGTGCGCCGGCCGCAGCGCGCTACCGCGGCGGCCATTGGAGGGTGAACCAACGGCAAAAGGAAGACCTTTCTCTCTGTCTCTCTCTCACTGTCCACTCTGCCTGTCAAAAAATAAAAATAAAAAAAATAAATAAATAAATAAATTAACCCCGATAATTATATTTGTAAAATGTATTTTAATCCTACAGATTCCTTTTTCTATCCCTGCTTTACCATTCTCTGGCACAGACAGAACATACCTTGGCAAAAGTAGAACCTTTTCCTTCAGATTCAATGGTGATGGTTGTAGTTCGTCTTAACAAGATCTGGTCAATGTCTTCTTCACAAAACTTGGAGCCCTCATCATCTTCTTCCATTATGGCTGCATATGCTCCTTTTCTTAAGAGATCTTCAATTTCCTTCTTGGAGAATTGTTGGATCTACAAAACCCAACAGAAAGATGAAAAAAGTACATGACAGTATTATCTTTTTTTAAAAAAGTTATTTATTTGAAAGTCAGAGTTACAGAAAGAAGAGAGATAGCCAAAGAGACAGAAGAGATCTTCCAGTTGGTTCACCCCCAGATGGCTGCTGGGCCTGGCAGAAATTCATCCTGGTTTCCCACATGGGTGGCAGGGGTCCAAACACTTGGTCCACCTTCCGCTGTTTTCCCCAGGGCATAGCAGAAAGCTGGATCAGAAGTGGAGCAGCAGGGACACAAATAGGCATCCATATGGGATGCTGGCATAGCAGGCAGTGGCTTTTATCTGCTATACCACAATACAGGCCCCATGCCTTCATATTTGGGCCGTTACATTATAAGAAATAATTGATAAAATTATTTGTAAATAACAAACTTAAAAAAGAATTCAGAATCTGAACAAGGTATTCAGATTCCTGTAAAGAAAAAATTAGCTATTATCTCTATCACTAAGACTCATTATAAATTTATCTATGGACTAAGAAAACTCACTCCAGTAATGTTGCCATCCCGACCACTCATGGATTGAAGTACAGCCTTATCCAATCCCAACTTGAGGCTAGCTTTATCAAACATCTCTCTCTCATAGGAATTACGAGTGATGAGACGGTATACTTTTACAGCTTTGCTCTGCCCAATTCTATGACATCGTGCTTGGGCCTGGTTTAAAAAAAATAAAAAAGTGGAAGACAGGATAAAATTAGAGGGTTAAAAAAATACAAAATACCAATTCAAAATGATTTTACATTTATAAAACAGCTATGTGATCAACTTAAAACCAGAAGTCAATTTCAAGATAAAATTTTTATCCCATCTTGTACATGAGGGCTCAGCAAATTACACAGTCTGCATGGAGATCTGTCTCCATAAATAAAAGTCTACTAGAACAGTCTTACCTATTCATTAAATACTGTCTATGGCTGCTTTTCTGCTATAGAGGTAGAGTCAAGTGGTTGATAGAGTCCATATAGCCCACAAAGATACAGCACTTATTAGCTGGCTATTCATAAAGTTTGCTGACCCCCTAACTTACTGCAACCCCTAACTAAGGAAATAATTCTGTACTCTCTGAAGGAGAGGTCTAAGAGATCCAGGTCTTGTTGAAAACTTCCCAAGTTAGGTAGTTAGCCCCAAAGATAATAATTTCCTTTACCTGGAGGTCATTTTGTGGATTCCAGTCTGAATCAAAAATGATGCATGTATCAGCAGCAGTAAGATTAATACCAAGTCCACCAGCACGGGTGCACAACAAGAAGACAAAGCGGTCTGAGTCAGGCTTGCTGAAGCGGTCAATAGCAGCCTGTCGGAGGTTGCCTCTAACCCTCCCATCAATACGTTCATATAAGTACCTGTATAGGAGGTCACATAAAAACCTTGTAAGTGGCTAAGCAGAGGAACAAATCAAGAAAGCAGGCTCAGATCAATATCCTTAGCTGGCCAAAAACCATGTAGCAGAATTGTAACTAAATGTATTACATACTTCTTTTATTACAACTGGCTAACTCTAAACCCAGGCCCTCCTACTCCTTATAGCTTTATGAGCATACAGTAATCATAAGACTAGAATGACTCTTTTCTCACCTTCTCTGGATTAGATAATCCTCTAGGATATCTAGGCAGCGTACCATCTGGGAGAAGATCAGCACTTTATGGCCACCAGCTTTAAGTTTTGGAAGTAGCTTGTCAATAAGAACCAATTTGCCAGCTGAACGAACCATGGCCTGCAGATGGAAGTCATGAGGTATAATATGACAAGCCTCCCGAAATTCAGTTAGGATTTTTTCTTCTGCACCTGCCAAGAGAAAAATCAAAATTTTATACTGACATTCAGTGGAACATCCTAAGGCTTATCTATTTTGGTGGCTTATTTAAGAGTACAAAGGAAAAAAAGCTATCTGACTGGAGATAAAACTTTCTCCCACATAGAATTTAAGTACCAACGTTTCTAAATCATCTTCAGTTTTGTTATACAAAATATTCCAAGAACAGAAAACCTAAGTTCTCCTTCATGAAATTCTAAGCAGCAAATCCTATGTAATTTTGAAGATTATGTAGGATCAAAAGGATAGAATAAGAGAAAGACATTCCACCTAAGAACCTTTTTTGAAAAGGAGACCTGTTTCTAACTCCCTGTCCCTATCCCCAAATTAGATTGCATCAGTCAATGCATCCATTGTCCCTGAGGAGTATCATTTACAATATAAACACAGGAAACATAGAAGTTCACATATTTTCCAGGAATTTCCTCACCATTGATGAGATATGGGTGGTTGCAGCACTTTCGCAACTCCATCATTGTGTTGAGAAGATTTGGCATGTTGGTGTGACCTGCTCCCTTGGACAAGAAGGAGAAATTCTTCTCCAAAATAGCCCTGTAGTATTTCTTCTGAATGTTAGTCAGCTCTACTTCAATAATAGTTTCCTGTTTGGGTGCCAAGTTTTTTTCAACATCTTCTTTAAGTCTTCTCAGCATCATTGGCTTGAGAATGGCCTGTAGCTTTTGAACCTATGGTTTATTACACAGAGAAAAAGAAATCACATTATGTAGAAATACAGAAACAATAAATATTCTCATATTATGTAGAAATGCTGAATTAATAAAATTAGAGCTTTCTAGAATCTAAGGAATGTAGATTTTGGACAATGCCACAGATAATCAGCAAGGGATTAAAAGAACTTCAGAACAGTCCTTGATGCTTATAGCCACAGATGTCTGCCTTATACAAACTCCATCTTTTTGGCCTGCATTAGTACCTCATTAGACAGATTTCCTACCTGTTCCTCTGTCTTGAGATCCCCAAAGTCCTTGAGGAATTCTGATTCTGAAGGAAACTGTGAAGGTTCCAAGAAATGAAGTAAACTAAACAGTTCCTCCACAGTATTCTGCAGTGGTGTTCCTGTGAGTAACACTTTGTGTTCCTAGAAATAGAGAAAACAGAATGGTAACATTAAAAAACACAGAGGAACTCTAGGCTTTTCCATCAAGTATAAAATCTTTAGCTCTAGTTTATCTATAAAATTATGGGAATGGGCCAGCGCCGTGGCTTAACAGGCTAATCCTCCGCCTTGTGGCGCCGGCACACCGGGTCCTAGTCCCGGTTGCCCCTCTTCCAGGCCAGCTCTCTGCTATGGCCCAGGAAGGCAGTGGAGGATGGCCCAAGTCCTTGGGCCCTGCACCTGCATGGGAGACCAGGAGAAGCACCTGGCTCCTGGCTTCGGATCAGTGTGATGCACCGGCCGCAGTGGCCATTGGAGGGTGAACCAATGGCAAAAAGGAAGACCTTTCTCTCTGTCTCTCTCTCTCACTATCCACTCTGCCTGTCAAAAAAAAAAAAAAAAAAAAAAAAAAAAAAAAAAAAGATGGGAATGGACCAGACTATTTTCTTCTGTTTACTTCCTCCCTCTGATAAACACAAGGCATTGAAGAAACCCTTTGGGATTATTTAACATAATAAAAATAATAACATATTATAAGTAAATGGTAACTCACACTCTGTGTTTACCAATTGCATATGCCTATTCACAATCAACTCCCGGCCTCTACCCTCCCCCACCCCCACCCCCACCCCCACCCCCGATGTCTTAATCTGTGCCTCTCTAGGAAATGCCCCTGTGCTGGATTAAATATGGCTATTAATCTCCTATTGAGGTTCACCCCTTCAATCTAGGTTTGCCTTATAACTTATTCTGACAAAGCAGAGGTATACTGTGTGTTTCAGGGCCTACCTCCAAGGCCTTGCAGCTCCCATTTTTGATCCCTTGGAACACTGCCCTGAGATTACCGTGTAAAGAAGCCTAGTCTGGCCTAACGGGAGATAATTCAGGTGTTCCAGTTAACAAGTAGTATCAATTGCCAGCTAGAAGCATTAATGACTCCAGAAAAGTCAGTCAGAACAGCTTAACTCAGCCCAACATAAGTGGCTAAACTAGAAAATCATGAAAAATACACTTGTTGTTTTAAGCTGGTAAGTTTTGGAGTACTTTGCTACCAGGACTAGGTAACTAATATATGCTGGACTTTCAGGCCAGCATCCCCATAGGCCATACCTACCACTCAAAACCAAGATTCTGATTCTTTTTTCTTCTCTGCTAAATTAGGGTAATTTCCACAAGGAATTACAGTTAATTCCCAGAGTTTTTGTTTAAAAGTCAGTGTGGAGAACCTACCAAGTCCATGTGCTTGAGACTATCAAGCAGCTTGCAATTACGGTTCTTCAGTCGATGGGCCTCATCAATGATGACACAACGCCATTCAATCTCACGGAGCTCAGGACAGTCTGACAAAATCATCTCAAAAGTGGTGATCAGGGCATCAAATTTGTATGCACCCGGGATGAGACGCCCCTAAGCAAGAAGGCGGTAAAGTCAGAAAAGGCCTAAAATGTAACTAAATGAGTGAGGTGGTCTTCTGAATTACTCTTCTATACTGAGGCACATTTAGTAGGAAATAACAAATTGAGAGCACCACCCAACTCCACCACTGCTTATCTTCCTGATTAACAGGGACAAATCACTGAATGTAAGATACGTTGCTTCTTCAACAAACTCAGCTTCTTGAGAAAATAACAGAGCTCACTGAACAAAGCTGGACATTTTTGATTGTTGTGTGCCTAGCTCATTTATCTCTGCCCTGATCTTTTATTGGTTAAGAATGAATTCCACAAATTTGGGCAAGGCTGAAATATATAAGACAAAACTCAGAGTGAAAACAGCTAATACAGAAACATGTTAATATTGATTACTGTCTAATTTATAGAAGAAAAAAATCATTTGGCAAAATTAAGAGGGGCAGGCATTTAGCGTAACTGTTAGATGCTGCTTGGGAAATCCGTGATGTAGCACAGCAGGTTATGACGCTGCCTACAATGTTGGATCCCATATCAGAGGGCTGGCTCAAGTCCTGGGTGCCATGTTTCCAATCTAGTTCCCTATTAATGTGCCTGCAAAGGTAGCAGAACATGGCCCAGTTAATTGGGTCCCTGTTACCTACATGTTACCCAGATGGAGTAACTGGTTCCTGGCTTCAGTCTGACCATTTAGGGAGTGAACCAATAGATGGTAGATTTCTTTCTTTCTGTCTCTCCCCCTATCTGTTAGTCTACATTTCAAATAAATAAAAAAATTCTTAAACAAACAAAAAAAGCTGCCTGGGACACCTGTATCCCATAGCAGAGTGTTTGCATTTGAGTGCCTGCTCTGCTTTGATTTCCAGCTTCCTGATAATGCACATCCTAGGAGGGAGGTAGCAGGTGAGGGCAAGAGGCTGTGTCCCTGTCACCCACAGAGGAGATTCAGACTGAGCTCTGGGCTCCTGGCTGTGGTCTGACTGAGCCCTGGCTCCTGTGGGCATGTGGAAGGTGATGGACGTAGTAGATAGAATATCTCTATCTGTATCTCTCGGCTTTTCAAATAAAATGAAAGTAAATAAAACTTTTTTTTTAAAAAAGAATACATTGGAATCAGACATTTAAAAAAAAGTAATGAGCTGCAAAACTGACCTAAGAGTTTGGTTTGGTATAAATAAAAAGCACAGGAAAAAAACCTATAGAAAATCCATAAAACTCAATGTTAACACAAGATGGAGGACACAAATTTTTATTTTCAAATTTGAAAAAAAGAAGGAAAATAATCTTGATGGAAAATTTCAGAAGACTTTAAAAAAAAAAAAAAAAAAAAAGACAGGGCCAGCACTTTAGTGCAATGGGTTAAGTAGCATCCCATATCAGAGTGCCGGTTTGAGTCCTGGCTGCTCTGCTTCAGATCCAGCTTTCTGATAATGTGCTTGGGAAGGCAACAGAAAATGGCCCAAGTGCTTGGGTTTCTGCCACCACATGGGAGACCCAGATGGAGTTCCAGGCTCCTGGCTTTGGTCTGGCCCAGCTCCAGCTGTTGTGGCTATTTGGGGAGTGAAACAGCAGATGGAAGATCTCTTTCTCTGTCTCTCCTCCTCTCTCTGTACCTCTGCATTTCAAATAAATAGATTTTTCAAAGAAATTAAAATAAAAAGGAAAGTTCACCACTGTAGGGGTTAAGAAATTAAAAAGGGGGCCAGTGCTGTGGCATAGCAGGTAAAGTGGCTGCCTACAGTGTTGGCATCCCACATGGGTACTGGTTCAAGTCCCATCTGCTCCATTTTTGATTCAGCTCCCTGCTAATGCACCTGGGAAAGCAGTGGAAGATGGTTCAAATCCTTGGGCCCCTGAGCCCACATAGGAGACCTGGAAAAACTCCTGGCTCCTAGATTCAGATCAGCCCAGCTCCAGCTATTGCCACCATTTGGGTGGGGAGTGAACCAGCAGACAGAAGATCTCTCTCTTTCTCTCTGCTTCTACCTTTCAAATAATTAAATAAATACATCTTTAAAAAAAAAAAAAGAACTTAAAAAGTAGCTAGAATTTTAGTCTGGGAAATACTTTAAGACTCATCAATATATTGGTAAAATTCTATTTAAAAATGTGTATATTCATAAGTAAAGTCAGAAATTCTACTGGATCAAAATGTTTACTGGGTAAAAATAGAGTGAAAAAAAAAAATGGCCTGCGTACTGCTGTTAAAAAAAATACCTGAAATCATAAAAAAGCCTCAATAAAAGTCTTTATTCATATATTGTCCCTAAAATACCAGTTACCTTGGCCTACTTTCCCTAAACCACAGCATTCCCAGGACATGCAACTCACCCGTGAATCTTTGCAGTACATTTCATACTGCTGAATCATCTGCCGGCTGGCCAGACTGCCATGGTACACGATAGTGTTCATCTCTGTCCACGTATTAAATTCTCGCTCCCAGTTAGTGATTGTTGACAGAGGGGCAATGACTAAGAAGGGGCCATGGATGCCCACGTTATATACCTCCTGCAAGAAGGCAATGGACTGAATTGTTTTGCCCAGTCCCATCTCATCAGCCAGGATGCAGTTCTGCCTACAGATTTACCATGGGGAGGGAGAAAAAACTATGTCAAAAGATATCATCTCTAAAAAAGAACATACAAAGAAATTATTTCAATAGAAAATGAGTAAAAATAATGCCCAGACTAAGCTTTCATCTAATGAGTCCACTCTTTTACCTGTTATACCAGTTAAAAAGCAGCCAATTGACCCCTTCCAACTGATATTCCCGTAACTGGTTTCTGTTTTTATATTCATGTGATAGCTCCAACTTCTTCCAGGCACTCGCCTGAGGGCGATTCTAAAAAACAGGAAACTTGAATAAATGGGATGGAGACACTAACAGAATCAGACAAGACTTACAAGGTAGTTCTAGTAGTTCAAATCAATTAAAAAATTTTACTGCTTGGATTAAAATATTTAAATTTATGAGATGATTTTTTTTTTTTAAAGATGAAAGAAAAGAAGAAAAACCCACCTTTGTAAGATGCTAGGAAACTTCATTTTTTTTTTTTTTTTGGAATAATAAAGTATGTATCCTTTCTAAACAATCTCTACTTCAAGGAAAGACCAAGTAGCAGATGAAATAAACTTCTTTTTATATAATATTCTGGGGGATGGCATTGTGGTGCAGTGGGTTAAGCTACTGCCTGCAATGCCAGCACCCCATATGAGTACTGGTTTGACTCCCAGTTGCTCCACTTCCAATACAGCTCCCTGCTAATGTGCCTGGGAAAGCAGCAGATGATGGCCCAAGTACTTGGGTCCCTGCCATCCACATGGAAGACCTGGATGGAGTTCTAGGCTCCTGGCTTTAACCTAGCCCAGTCCTGGCTATTGAAGTCACTTGGGGAGTGAATCAACGGACAAAAAGCTCTCTTTCTTTCTGTTCTCCCTCTCCCTTTCTACAACTCTGCCTTTCAAATAAATAAAATAAATCTGTTTTTAAGAAAGAAAGAGAAAACAATGTTCTGGCCAATAAATGAGGAAATGACAGAATTAAAATACTATTACTTTAAAATCTTTAAAGAATGGATCTGGGCAATGATCAAAAATGGCTGATAACATGACAAAACACAACCTGATGGAAATATACACCACTGTCTATGAAGCACTTGACTGGTCTCTATCCCTTATCTTATCAAGAACAGTGATGTCTAACAGCTTTTCTCAATGTTAAAAAAAAAAAATGTGGCTAATAGCAACTATACTGGATGGCATAGCTCTAAACTAATCCATTCATGAAATTATCAGGGACACAAAATATTTTACAAGGCACCAAGGGGAATACAATCAGCAATCTTCAGACTATAGAAAGCTCTACAGAACAAATCATCTGGTTTCTTCATGAGAATACAGTAAAGGAAGGAAAGGCGAGATTAAGGGGGAACCATAAAAGCATTTCACAAAGTTGGTGGAAAATGAACTAAAATATATTAAGTCTATTTTGGCACAAAAAATTGTGAAATCTATGCAGTATTTTCATAATGTGCTTTTTCCATAAACTATTTGAAGACCCTTTATATAAATGAGAATCTTGAAACATATTAGCTGATAACAATAAAAACACCTTATTTAGATTCCAATTCAAACAATTAAATGAAAATTAAGACATTCAGGAAAAGGTACAAAATGCTATTTGATAAGGAGTATCTGAATGTTTTCAAGTGTAATAATGGTATTATTTATCTTTCAGGCATAAATACTGAAATATTTACACATAAAATTAAGGAATATGAGATTTGATTTAAAATGATGTAGGAAATGAGAAAAAAATGGATGAGGAAATACATGACACAGGATTGGCCACATTGTTAGCTTCATGATAGTTACATTACACTATGTCTTCAACTTTTATTTGTTTAAAAATTTCCATAATAAAAAACTAAACCAACAAAAACTCTACAGGGGAAAATTAAATCATTACCTATATAAAACTTTATGCTCTAAATCAGAGGTGGGGAACCTTTTTTTTGGCCAAGGGCAGCCTGGATATTTATAATGTCATTTGCAGGCCATACAGAATTAGTAACTTAAAAATTAACCTGCTATAGATTTGTTGAATTTTAAGTTCCACTTGTAGTTGCCATGGCAGGGCCAGATCAAATGATTTTGCGGGCCTTCTATGGCTCTCAGGCTGGATACTCCCTACCCCTGCTCTGTACATTTCAAAACATAAATGTACTTACCATTCTTTTGAGTTCTGGGTGCCTTGACTGGATCCGCTTAAATTCTCTAATCTTGCCCTCATCAACATCCTCTTTTAGCTCCCACGTACTATCCTCATAGGGCAGAGAGCACCATTTCACCAAGTAGTAAATTACAGGCTAGGAGAGAAAAAGCCAATGCCTTAGTAAACAGACTCCGTACTCAGCTGTGGTTACAGGGTAGGAATTTGACTATAAAGTCAAATCACAAAGTGTTGGTATACAAAAGCTACTGAAAAAGTCAGGCTGAACATACCAACAACAGGGTCACCTAGCGATGCACTATGTGTGGCTTTGATCGTTCCTCTAAGTAATTCACTTGAATCTATTCTAGAAGTAAAATTTCTACCCAATAGTTTCTAGAACACTAAGCCCTAAAACATTATACTCATCAACCAAACAAATGCAAGAAAAAAAAAAGACTATTCTTTTAAAGATTTGGTTCCATCCCATATTTTCCTCCTGGCACTGAGTTTGATACAGAGGAAACCAGGCTACTTTTAGGATGAAGAACAGGGTAAACCTGCAGGAGCACATCATGTGCTGACATCACTGGACTTCTGAGCCCCTACAGCTCTGTGCATTCCAGAGTACTCATATGGTGGTAAAGAGTTTTCCCTGGGAGCTCCAGGAAGCTAGGAGATAACATAACAGGATCCACTTAAATTCTCTAATCTTGCCCTCATCAACATCCTCTTTTAGCTCCCAGGTACTATCCTCAAAGGGCAGAGCAATAACAGGTTTCATTGAATAGAGGTAACTAATATGAGTTAAGAGGAAGAAACGCTGAAGCTCTGACCATAGTACCCTTCTATGCTGACATTCCTCTACAAAGATCAGCAACCAATGGTAACGAAGCTCCTACTTTCACTATTCGTAATAACTGCACTTAATGCATTTTCATTTTTGCCTTATGTAAGCAAGAAAGACTTAGTGTAATCAACAAGAATCCCTAATTATCAGTTCATAGAACACTCCCCAAAATAGCAAGCATAAATGTGAAAGTGCTTAACACACTAACAGATCAGGGAATCCCTAGTTAATCTGGCTGCTTTTTAATCTTTCTAACCTGTAATGACTCAGGTCACTCTCTAGGTCTTATATTTCCAGTATTGTACCTTATTTTTCTAAGGATGGTAATATTTATTTTTACTATTAGATAGTGCAAACTGGATGACAAATTAAACCCACTTTGGTGGGGGGGAAAAACAGGTAAATAGAATGTTATTATCCAATACTGGCAACATAAATTATAGTATCAGGCTATCAAAATTCTTTCATCTGTCATGACAGCTACAACACATTTCAAAGGGCCCTAACCTAAAAGGTCAGTCATTTTTGGAAGAGTAAGTATGGAGGTAGAGAGCATTAAGATTTTCAAGGCTGGAAGGCTGAGATCCTTAAAAAAGGTTGAGAATTTAAGAGTGTCCTAATAACTGCATGGGTTATTCTCCATTTATCTCCCACAAATGAACACACAGTGAACACATAGTAACTCCCATCCCCAACCCCAAAACAGAATATGTTATCTGAAGCATACATGATGGGATTTAAAGATGGTGAATTGGAATAGGCCACGGACTCTAAGGCTCTGAGTGATCCTGAAAGCTTATAAAGTAGAGTAAACTTGGGTATCTTATAGAGGGATAAATTTGACTTGTAGGTCCTAAAAGAATGATGTACAGGGGACCAGCACTGTGGTATAGCAGACATAGCTGATGCCTATGGTGTCAGGATCCCATGTGGGCACTGGTTCAAGTCCTGGCTGCTCTACTTCCAATCTGGCTCTCTGCTATGGCTTGGGAAGGTAGTGGAAGATGGCCCAAGTCCTTGGGCCCCTGAACCCACGTGGGGGCCCAGAAGAGGTTCCTGACTTCTGGCTTTGGATTAGCTCAGCTCTAGCCATTGCAGCCATCTGGGGAATGTGGAAAGAATATCTCTCTCTCTCTGCCTCTGCCTCTCTGTAACTGCCTTTCAAATAAGTAATACATCTTAAAAAAAAAAAAAAAAAAGAATGATGTACAGGAGACAGGAGTAAGTAACTTAGATTATAAGTAAGCCCAGCTCACCACCCAGCACTGGCATCTTAACAAGGTTCTGTTGTTCTCTTCTGGTCACTGTGTAAGAAGCAGCCATCATAAGTGATAAATAAAACTTTTTTTATGAAATATGACCTTGCAAAGCCAAGCCAACAACTACTACCTGAAGTGAAAAGAAAGTAGAGTTCTAAAGAAATGTTGGTGGGGGCTGGTGCTGCAGTGTAGTGGGTAAAGCCCCCACCTGCAGTCCCATATGGGTGCCAGTTCGAGTCCCAGCTACTCCATTTCTGATCCAGCTCTCTGCTATGGCCTGGGAAAGCAGTAGAAGATGGCCCAAGTCCTTGGGCCCCTGAATCCGTGTAAGAGACCCGGAAGAAGCTCCTGGCTCTGGATCAACCCAGCCTCTGCCTCTCTGTAACTCTGCCTTTCAAATAAATAAATAAATAAATAAATAAATAAATAAAATCTTAAAAAAAAAAAGACTATCTTAAAAAAAATGAAGAAATATTAGTTCATAGCCTAAACAGAAGTTTTAAGTAAATTTAAAAGACAGAATATTGAATTCTTTGGTGATTTAGATCTTATCTGACTATCTGAAAACTGAAAAAGGCAATTTGTGAAACTGCATCAGAGTGTGTTTTAGCATATGTAAAGTCCATTTCCCAAGCTACAAAAGCTTTAACACAGCAATTTCCAAATCAAGTTACACATGAAAACCCTTGGAGACCAACTTTTTACATGATATCCTTTTTACCCATCAATTTCATCTCCTACTTTACTATGAGTTCATCCACAATAAAATCTAAGGAAAAATGAGACCAAAGTAAACGACTTTTCAGTACTTAAAGCTCCTGAATGTTTCACTTAATAGGAATTTTTCCTTTTAGCCTCTCTCCCTACTCTCTTACCTTCCCATTATCTTTCTAAGGATCCCACAGAAAAATTCAGAAATATCTTTTCAGTCAGTCCAAGGGATTTTTCAGCCATACCTGAAAAATAAAGGATTGGCAAGCGGGCCAGTAGAAATCTATAAGGAACCTTTCATTTTTCTCCACACCCCAACTTACCTCTCCATTGTCCTTGTCAATACTGTGAGACTCATCTAATATCCTATCCACCTCTACGTAGTCTGGATTAAAGGGCTCTTCATCCTAGATGTCATGAAACAAAAATAAGACCAAGAAAGAAAATCACTATCTGGCAACCCAACCCCTTACACACTTCAGCTTTAGCAGATGTTCTTGTTTTTAACATTTTCTTTAAAGAGAACAAAAGCCATATGATGGGAGTCTCTCATTTTCACAATATCAAATCCTATAAACTTATCTGGGTCTGTACCTATCTTCTCACCTGTTATCTGAGAAAGTACCTCTTCTCCCTCACAAAGGTCATGAATGCTCTGAATTCTATCCTGTTTTTTAAAAAGTACTGTGTTCTAGTTTTTTAAATGTTTATTTATTTTCATCTACTTGAAAGGCAGAGCAAGAAAGAGAGAGAGAGAGAGAGAGACAGACAGACAGACAGACAGAGACAGACAGAAGGAGAAATATCTTCCATCTGCTGGTTCACTCTCCAAATGCCAACAGCCAGGACTAGGATAGCCAGAAGACAGGAGCTTGGAATTCCAATGGGGTTTCCCACATGGGTGGCAGGGGCCCAAGCACTTCAGCCATCATCTGCTTCCTCCCAGGATGCACAGACAAGCTGGATCAGAAGCAGACGTGCTGGAACTCTAACCAGCACTCCAATATGGGATGCAGATATCCCAAGTGGTGACTCAACCCACTGCACCATAATGCCTGTACCAAATTCTACCCCTCTTCTTTACTTAAAAATACCTCTTCACTAAATCGTTCCCATAAATAAACATGATCCATTATTTCACACCTTTAAAAAGATTTCCCTTAACTCTACATCCTTCTGAAACAATTTTTCTGCTTTCCTTCATATGCAAATTTCTCCCAAAGTTTTAAACACACATTATGTTCACTTCTTCATCTCCTTCATCTATCCATCCATTCCACCCTTCCTTCCACTTACATCACACAATTAAAATAACTTTTGTCAAGGTCATGAATAACCTTCAAATTGTCAAATACAATGGATGTGTCTCTTTACTCACGTTATGCCAGTGTGTTTAACTAGTAGTAACCCTGGATATGGGAAATTACAGCTCCTTCATCACTATTTCTATTAGTGCTGCATTAGAAAGCTGAGAAAATAAATGTTCTCTCTTAAAGATGCTACTTATGTCTACAGATATCATTAATAGGAAAGAATGACATTAGAGACTAAAGAATGCATTAAGTGGATCAAAGATCACTTTTCTGTTTTGAAAATATTTCATGCACACTGAGGAAGTCAATCTCAAAATACTGTGCCCTCTAACCAAAAAACAGAACAAGGGGCAACAAAGTAAGGAAAGTCAATGACCAAAATTAAAACTTATTATATACACAAACCAACTGTTACATAATTAACTAAGGCTGACAACCCTAGTAATTTGTGCATTTATGAAAGAAATGACACTCAATACTTGTTAATTACCTCATGGAAGAAGTGTCTCATCTGTGCCATTTTGGTTTTGAAGCGTTTTAGTTTCTGATGAATCCTCTTATCTTTCTCTAGCTGGGAGATTGTAGCCCATTCACAGTGCAGATAGGAGCTGAAGGGAATGGAAACAGCCAGTCATGGTGCAAGAAAGGCAGATTGGCAAGCTACTTTGGAGATTAGCCAGAAGCAGACACACAAGTGTGTGCTTGAACTGAGACATATCTTAGGTTAGTGCTTCTGAAACTTCAATTTGCTCACAAACCACCTGGTATGGGTATGCTTGAAAAGTCCACATTTCTAAACAGGACCCAAGTAATGCTAATTCTGCTGGTCCATAAACCATACTTCGAATAATAAATCTTAATGGCAGACTAAGAGATGATTACAAACAATCAATTTTTATTGGGAACCACCCTCATCCTACCTTCCTGCAAGAAAATATTAACAGTCATGGCAGTTCCTGAATTTTTCTCTGAAGAGCCATTTTCCCATTAAAAATGGCAATTTGGGCTAAGAGACTATAAAAAAGGGCCACATTCCCACCCAAGATATTCTACACAGGAGGAATTTTTACAACCCTGTGGAGTTTAGGGTGAAAAGCTTTTTGCACAGGTCACATACTAGTTCTTGTACTTGACAAAGAATTCTTCAGCTTCAGTGTATTGTCCAGAAGGAAGCTGTGAAGAAAGAAAGGTATAGTCAATAATCCTTTACCTGTTTAAGAACTTTTAATTATAATCATAAATGGCAGAACTTCATACTGATGCTTCCTTAATATATTATTGATTCAGCCACCAAGGAACTAATCTGGTACTTCAATACTAGATGTGTAATAATTAGAAAATGCCCGTACTCATTCCTGACAGATAAGTAAAAAAAGAGGTATAAGATAGTTCCTGATTTGGAGCTAACTATCCACCATCATCTCTCTCAATTATACCCTAGCAATATCCTGACACCGAAAGATACTCAATAGATAAAGCCTGGGAATGGAACATTATGGGTTGATAATAAAAATATCAAGGCCTCACCTCTTTCTTCACAACCCGCATAGAAAGCACTTTGTCTACAATGGCTGCATCTTCTTCACTGGGATTCTCCTGCAGCAAAAGAGGTGGTTAGTCTACAAATCATTGTGAAGAGCAAGAGAAATCTCATAGATTTCTTAAGCTCTCAGCTTACCACAAAGAACTGCATGGAAGGCAAAGTCTCCCCATCTGGTTCTTGCACGGGTTCAGGGAGAATAGGCTCAGGTTTTATCGGACCAGTTACATCTACCTCTTCTTCTTCTTCATCATCTGTGATTTTTATATCTAGGTCCTCAGTGTATTTTTTTCGCTTAACTTGGCGATTGGAGCGTCTCTTCTGTAGAGAAAAAAAAAGTTAAAATAACTAAGTTTCTCAAAGAAGAAAAAATTAAAATTATTTGCCTATAATCATATACTTAGATTTTACCCAAAAATTTACTTGCAAAATCACACCAAAACATAAAGAGCTTTGTCAAGGCATGTGATTTATGACCTGCGCTTTCCACAAGACCCTTCTAGGAAGTATGTAAGGCTAAAATATTTTTTAATAATATTAAGAAATTATTCTCCATTTCACTCTCATTTTCTCATGAGTATGTTTTATATATATATGTATTACACATGTACTACTTTGCTAAATTGCCTTATCAAAGCCCAGGAATCCACTGAGAAACTTGCATACTCCTGGTAAGAAGTTCTGAGAAACTAAAACTGTACACTAAAGCTACAGAGTACTGTGTATTTTACACCAGGAGCAAAGGAACAAATATAATTTGTTTTTGATTCTACATTTTTGTTTTAGTTTTACAGTTGCTTATGTTTTAACAAACAGAATTATATATGTATTGTTCTGCCATGTACTGTTTTAGTGCTATGGTTTGCATATTAATTTGAATGGCCACCAAAGGCCTGTGAGTTAAAGGTTTGATCTCCAAAGTCCTTTGATAATGGCATTATGGAGGTGTGGTGGGAACCTTAATCCAATCATGGTTGTCTGGGAACGGGTCTCTGGGAGATGACTGAATTATAATTGGCCTGAAGGTGGGGTTCTGGTGATTAGTTCCTAAGAGATAACACATATACACACACATAATCCCTCTTGCCATGTGATGTTTTGAGCAACCTAATGACCATGCCAGCAACAATGCCCTCACCAGGTGCCCAACCAATGGGGCCACCTAGTCTTGGACTGTGAACCTGCAGAATTCTGAGCCAAAATAAACACGCTTTCTTTATAAACTTACTTGTTTGAGGTTTTTCTTTGTGGGAACAAAAAGCTAATACACTTAGTTAACAATATTTCTTGAGGATATTTTCCATATGGTAAAGTTTATACATCTGCCTTATACTTTCAAGTAGCTGAATAAAATAATTTTTAAGTAATTTAAGTAATATAACTCAATAAAAAATTGGGAGAAGAAAGATAAAATTATTTGTCATTTTTCTTTTTTTAAAGATTTATTTATTTGAAAGACAGAGTTGCAGAGGCAGAAGCAGAGAGAGAAAGAGAGAGAAAGAGAGAAGTCTTCCATCCACTGGTTCACTCCCCAAATGGCTGCAACAGCCAAAGTTGGGCTGATCTAAAGGCAGGAGCCAGGAGCTTTTTTGGGGTCTCCCATGTGGGTACAGGGGCCCAAGGACTTGGGTCATCTTCTGCTTCCACCACAGGCCATAAGCAGAGAGCTGGATCGAAAATGGAGCATCCAGGACTCAAACTGGAGCTCATATGGGATGCTGGCGCCGCAGGCGGTGGCTTTACCCACTATGCCACAGCACCAGTCCCAACAAGATTATTTTTCAAACACAACTGTATCTCTAGGAAGCTCCAAAACATTGAATCAAAGAACTACTGAAACTGACAAAAACTTGGTTTGCTATAAAATTAATTTCTGAAAATCAATATTATTCTTATATAGTCATCCAAAAAATAAAATTAAAAATCCCACTCATGAATACACAAAGATTTTCTAAAGGCTTAAATTTAATGATACATATAAAATCTATTTGAACAAAACTTTAAAACACTATAGACATAAAAGATGACTGAATAATAAAATGTACTATTCTTAATTAAGTCTTCAGAAAGACTTAATTCTCCTCAATCACATCAATCTGACAAAATAATATCAGCATTTTTTTAATTCAATAGGTTGATTCTAAAATTCAAACAAACATTTAAAAATAACCTGGAAAAATATAAAACAGTGGGACTTACCTACAGATATAAAGGACAATATAAAGCTATACTAATTAACACAGTTTGACATCTCCCCAAGAAAAGATTTAAAGGAAATGTGGAATAATGTTCAAATAAAGACTGGAATACTTGTGTTCATTTTGCATACAAGAAAAATGGTACTTCTAATCAGTGAGCAAAAGGTGTATTATTTTCTATAAATGGAATGAAAATAACTGGCTAGGCATATAAAGGATATTTCACTTTTGGATATTTTTACTTTGGTAAATATTGTTACAACAGATGTATCACTGCAGATTTTTGAGAATATAGTCACAAGGTAATTTCCCAGGTGTAGAGTCACTGAGTCAAAGAGTATTAACATTTTCAATTTTGTTTCTGGGCATACATTCTGAGACTTGGCATGAGGTGATTTTGTTATGGAACATCATGGCGTATGCTTACAGAATCTAAGACAGCTACCACATCACTAGGTGATATACTCTAACAGGACCACCGTCATAGGTGTGGTCCATGGAAATGTTGTTATGCAATGCATGATATATATATATATAATAAAATACTGACTCCCCAGAAAGACTGTCCAAATTACCACTCCCACAACTATGTGAAAAGTGTTCCTTACATTGCCAACATTAGTATTACCCTCTGTAAAGGGCTGAACTGCGCTCTCCTTCCAGTTCATGTGTTGAAGTCCTAACCCTGACATCTCAGAATGTGGCTGTATTGGATGTAAGGCCTTTCGTACAGTGAAAATGAGACTACGAGAGCAGACCCTAATCCAATGACTGGAGTCTTTATAAGAGAAAATTTGGACACAAAGAAAGATACCAGAGATGTGTATTAACAAAAATAATGTGAGGTAGCCATCTGTAAGTCAGGGAGAGAGGCTTCAGGAGAAACCAAAACCACAGATCCTTTGACTTTATACCGGCAGCCTCTAAAACTGTAAGAAAATAAGTTACCTGTGGTATGAATTACCTGGTTTGTGGTATTTTGTTTTGGTACTCCTAGTAATTTAATATAACACTTTCTTTCTTTTTAAAAGATTTATTTATTTATTTATTTGAAAGAGTTACAGAGAGGCAGAGGCAGAGAGAGAGGTCTTCCATCCGCTGGTTCACTCTCCAGATAGCATGGCTGGAACTGTGCCAATCTGAAGCCAGGAGCTTCCTCTGGGTCCCCAGTGTGGGTGCAGGGGCCCAAGGACTTGGGCCATCTTCTACTATTTTCCCAGGCCATAGAAGAAGGCTGGATAGGAAGTGGAGCAGCCGGGACTCCAACCAGCACCCCTATGGGATGCCGGCACTGCAGATGGCAGCTTCACCTGCTACACCATAGTGCTGGCCCCTAATATGCCACTTTCTAAATTGTACTAAATCTCTGTTTTCTTTGTATATAAAAATATGTCCTGTTTATTTGTTAAGAAATAGTTAACTACTTGCTATTGAATTTAACAAATATGTATACAACTCTTTGATGTGTGCTCTTACCGTGAAGTAAGAACTGTTCTATATATTTAATAAATATTTACGTCTAATTCTCATAACAACTTATCTGCACTTCATAGGTGAGGAAATTGAGGCACTAAGAGGTAAAGGAATTTGCTCAAGACAACAATGCTAATAAATGAAAGAGTTAAGATAAGAATTCGCTTGGCGCCTCACTAGGCTAATCCTCCGCCTTGCGGCGCCGGCACACCGGGTTCTAGTCCCGGTCGGGGCACCGATCCTGTCCCGGTTGCCCCTCTTCCAGGCCAGCTCTCTGCTGTGGCCAGGGAATGCATTGGAGGATGGCCCAAGTTCTTGGGCCCTGCACCCCATGGGAGACCAGGATAAGCATCTGGCTCCTGCCATCGGAACAGCATGGTGCGCTGGCCGCAGCGCGCCTACCGCGGTGGCCAATGGAGGGTGAACCAACGGCAAAAAGGAAGACCTTTCCTCTCTGTCTCCCTCTACTGTCCACTCTGTCTGTCCAAAAAAAAAAAAAAATTAAAAAAAAAAAAAAAAAGATAAGAATCCAAGAAATTTGGCTCCAAAATCTATGCTCTTAATCACTGCCTGCTTATGGTATTCTTTGTTGTTATACCATACACAATTTTTATATATCAAGTGATATCAAACTTTCCCTTTATGACTCTAATTTTAATATCCTCCCTACAAGTATCTCTTTTACTTGATAATTTTAAAACTGTAACCAGGGGCTGGTGCCATGGTGTAGTAGGTTAAGCCTCCCCTGTAGTGCTGACACCCCATTTGGTTGTCGGTTCATGTCCTGTCGTGACTGCTCTACTTCCAATCTAGCTCCCTGCAAATGGCAGGGAATGCACTGGAATATGGTCCAAATGCTTGGGCCTCCACACCCATGAGGGAGATGCAGAAGAAGCTCATAGGCACTGGCTTTGGATCAGCCCACCCTGGCCCTTACAGTCATTTGGGGAATGAACCAGCAGACGAAGATCGATCGATCTCTCTCTCTCTGCCTCTGTAACTGCCTTTCAAATAAACAAATCTTAAAAAAAAAAAAAAAAAAAAAAAAGCTATACATGGATTCAATTTTTTTGCACCAAAATAAACATCTAATTCTTAATTCCAGTTTTCCATGACCTTTCTAAAATGCCCTTTATATTTTGATGCCTGGTTGTTTTTCTTTTTCTTTTTTTTTTTTTTTTAAAGACTTGTCTATTTATTTGAAAGGCAGTTACAGAGTCAGAGGTAGAGACAGAGAGAGAAGTCTTCCATCCACTGGTTCTCTCCCCAAAGGGACACAATGGCCAGAGCTGGGCTGATTCAAAGTCAGGATCCAGGAGCTTCTTCTGGGGCTCCCACGAGGGTGCAGAGGCCCAAACACTTGGGCCATCTTCTACTGCTTTTCCCCGGTGCGTTAGCAAGGAGTTGGATTGGAAATGTAGCAGCCAGGTCTTGAACTGGCGCCCATATGGTACGCTGGCACTGCAGGTGGAGGCTTTACCTGCTATTTACAGCGCCAGCCCCAACCTGGGTTTTTATTTTATCTTTCCTTTTCAAAAATGTTCCGGCAATTCTCACATTAATTCCCCCCAGAATAACCAAGTAATTATTTTGTCAATGTGCTGAATATATGTTAAAAAATAGAGGCATTTAGGCCGGCGCCGCGGCTCACTAGGCTAATCCTCCGCCTTGCGGCGCCGGCACACCGGGTTCTAGTCCTGGTCGGGGCACCGATCCTGTCCCAGTTGCCCCTCTTCCAGGCCAGCTCTCTGCTGTGGCCAGGGAGTGCAGTGGAGGATGGCCCAAGTCCTTGGGCCCTGCACCCCATGGGAGACCAGGAGAAGCACCTGGCTCCTGGCTTGGGATCAGCGCGGTGCGCTGGGCCGGCCGTGGCGGCCATTGGAGGGTTGGAGGGTGAACCAACGGCAAAGGAAGACCTTTCTCTCTGTCTCTCTCTCACTGTCCACTCTGCCTGTCAAAAAAAAAAAAAAAAAAAAAAGAGAGGCATTTATAAGTATATATAGTTAAGAGAGACACTTAAAGTTCATTTAATTCAGACCTTCATTTATGGATGAGGAATTCAGACCCAGGTAAGTCACATAAATTGGCCAGGCCACCTACAGAGTCCCTTAAAAATACCATGGGTCTCCTGAATATTAACACAAAGCTCTTTCCATGATTGGAAACTGGAGCCAAAGATGGTACTCTAAGGCAACCAAACAGAGAAAAGGACTAAAGTTCTTCTGGTTTGGTCTCTTACAAGGTAGAAAGAAACTCTGTACACTCCCCCACTCCAACCCCTCCCCTCAATTCAGAGTCAAAACTCTGAAGTATAGAAAGGTAAAGTGGAGCAGGTGCTGTGGCTTAGCGGGTAAAGCCACTGCCTGAAGCGTTGGCATGCTATATGGATGCCATTTCAAGTCCTGGCTGCTCCACTTCCAATCCAGCTCTCTGTTATGTCCTGGGAAAACAGTAGTAGATGGCCCAAGTCCATGGGTTCCTGTACCTTCCTAGAAGACCTAGAAGAAGCTCCTGGCTTCAGATTGGCTCAGCTCCAGCCATTGAGGCCATCTGGGGAGTGAACCAGTGGATAAAAGACCTCTCACTCTCTCTCTGTTACCCTGCCTTTCAAATAAATAAATAAGTCTTAAAAAAAAAAAAAGGTATTATACTGACATCATCACAAGAACAATCATTCCATATGACTAGCTTAGTTTTTAAAACACTGAAATTTGGAAAACAAGTATTCCTAATCTTAAAATAATATGCTTTTTGTCCTAAAAAGACAAAAATTTAAAAGACAATGACCATGCCCACTTTCTTTCTAGGTATACATCTGGTTTAGAAAAACTTAAGAAATATGCATGGATTTATAGTCTATTTCTGGCTTGTTTAATATAATTAAAAATGACTTTTCTACAGGTTCAATTCCCTTTATCCTAAATGCTTAGGACAAGTGTTTCAGATCTGGGAGTCTTTTTTGGATTCTGGAATATTTGCATATATATAATGAGGTATCATGGGGATGGGACTCTAAGCCTAATCACAAAATTCATGTTTTACATATATTTTTGGCATTTAGCCTAAAGGTAATTTTATACAATATTTTTAGTGCACCTGCATTTTAACTGCAACCTGTCACACAAGATCAGGTGTGGTATTTTCCACCTGTGGCATCACATCAGCACTCAAAAGTTTCAGAGTCTGAATGTTTGGATTAAGGATGCCCAACCAGTACTCAATTATGTAGGGATGCTTTTACCTGAATGCTGCTTTCTTCATCTTCCCGGGGTGATTGTGCAGGCATGACTTCCACATCTGAATTATCAGATGAGGTATTACGTTTTCTCTTCTTACCCACTACAGGAGTGATGGTGCTAAGAAGGAAAAATCAAACTCATTTTTAGTGAGGGCAAGGAAAAGTTAAGGGTGAAAAACCAACATAATTATAGGGTGGGCTCTTGCACAGTGGTTAAGACACTGCTCAGGATGCCCACATTCCCTGTCAGAGTGCCTAGGTTTGAGTCTCAGCTGCATTCCTGCCAATACACACCCTGGTAGGCGGCAGATGATGGCTCAAGCAATTGGGTCCCTGCCACCCAGATGAGAGACCTGGGTTGAGTTCCTGCCTCCTGGCTTTGGCCTGGCTAGCCCTGGCTTTGTGGGCATTTGGGGAGTTAACCACTGGATGGAAGACCTCTCTTTTTTCTCTGTATTCCAGTCTTTCTGCCTTTCAAATGAAGTGAAAATAAAGAAAAAAAACAACAAAAAATATAGTTAATCTAAACCATCATATACCAAGTTTCCAGACAGAAGCATTTGGATATTTGGTCCATGATACATCCAGATATTAAATATGGTGTTTGAAAAAAGAAAATATGTGTATTGTAAACCACTGAATGATCTTTATACTAGATCTGACAAATCACTACCACCAGGATGTTCACAAATCCTGAAGAAAGGTAGCATAAAATAGCAGAATGAATGCTGGTTTAAGACTAGAAGGTTGTGGTCCAACATCATGGCACAGACAGGTTAGGCCACTGCCTGCAATGCTGGCGTCTTATATAAGTGTGGATTTGAGTCTTGGCTGCTCTGCTTCTGATCCAGCTCCCTGCGATGCAACTAGAAAAGCAGTGAAAGTGGCCCAACTATTTGGGCCCTGTCACCCATGTGGGAGATCTGGATGGAGTTCTAGACTCCTGGCTTTGGCTTGGCCCAGCTCTGGCTCTCATGGTCATCTGGGGAGTGAACCAGCAGATGGAAGATCTCTCTCCCTGTCTTTTTCCCTCTCTGTAACTTTGCCTTTCAAATAAATAGATTAATTAATCTTTAAGAAAAAAAGAATTAGAGGGCTGGGGTGGGAGTTTAGCACAGTGGTTAGGGCACATTTGGGACACCTGTATCTTTCTTTTTTTTTTTTTAATATTCACTTTATTTATTTGAAAATAAAGTTACAGAGAGAGGTCTTTCATCCACTGGTTTGCTCCCCAGATGGCTGCAACAGCCAGAGCTGTGGCAATCTGAAGCCAGGAGCCAGGGGCTTCTTCCAGGTCTCCCCACATGGGTGCAGGGGCCCAAGCACTTGGGCCATCTTCTACTGCCTTCAACATTTGTATCTTATATCAGAACATATGATTTTGCATCTTGGCTCTACTTCCCGTCAATGCATACCCTGGGAGGCAGTGATAGCTCAAGTGATTGATCCTTGCCATGCATATGAGAGAACTGAATTTTCTTTCTAGCTCTAGCACAAGTCAGCCTCAGCTGTTACAGGTATGTGGGGAGTGAACCAGTAGATGGGATCTCTCTAACTCTGAAATTTAAGAGAGAAGAGAGGGGCTGCTGCCTGCAGTGCCAGCATCCCATAAGGGCACCAATTTGAGACCTGGCCGCTCCACTTCTGATCAAGCTCTCTGCTATGGCCTGGGAAAGCAGTAGAAGATGGCCCAAGTGCTTAGCCCCTGAACCCAAGTGGGAGACCCGGAAGAAGCTCTTGGCTCTCAGCTTTGAATGGGAACAGCTCCGACCATTGTGACCATTTGCAGAGTGAACCAGCATATGGAAGATCTCTCTCTATCTCTTTGACTCTGCCTTTCATATAAATAAATAAATCTTAGAGAAAGAGAGAGACAGACAGAAAGACACTAACATGGCAGCCAGTTTCATTAACACTGCCTGAGACAGACACTGGTTACTGAAATCTTCTCCAAGCCACAAAAACAGGGTGGCTATATCTCTAACAGTTCTCTCTTTTTTTCTTTTTCACTAGAGTGGGTGTAAAAGAGGTCATAAGAAATCACTTTCAGACTTCAGTGATACAAAATTGAGAATATATAAATACAGAGTCATAGCTTTTTTTTTGACAGGCACAGTGGACAGTGAGAGAGAGAGAGACAGAAAGATCTTCCTTTGCCGTTAGTTCACCCTCCAATGCGCACCGCGCTGATCTGAAGCCAGGAACCAGTTGCTTATCCTGGTCTCCCATGGGGTGCCAGGGCCCAAGCACTTGGGTCATCCTCCACTGCACTCCCGGGCCACAGCAGAAAGCTGGCCTGGAAGAGGGGCAACCGGGATAGAATCCGGCACCCCAACCGGGACTAGAACCCGGTGTGCCGGCGCCACAAGGCGGAGGATTAGCCTGTTAAGCCACGGCGCCGGCGGGGGTTACCTTTAAAAGCTATGACTCTGGCCGGTGCCCCTCTTCCAGGCCAGCTCTCTGCTATGGCCCGGGAAGGCAGTGGAGGATGGCCCAAGTGCTTGGGCCCTGTACCCGCATGGGAGACCAGGAGAAGCACCTGGCTCCTGGCTTCGGATCAGCACGATGCGCTGGCCACAGCGGCCATTGGAGGGTGAACCAAGGGCTAAAAGGAAGACCTTTCTGTCTCTCTATCCACTCTGCCTATCAAAAAGGAAAAAAAAAAAAAAAAAAAAGGTAACCCCCAACACAATGATAGGCTATCTTTCCTGTGCCTTAGTGGTTTCCACTTATTTATTTATATTACAGATTTTTTATTTGAAAGTCAGAATTAGAGAGAGAGAGGGAGAGAGATCTTCCATCCACTGATTCACTCCCCAGAGGGCCACAATGATCCAGTTTGGGCCAGGCCAAAGCCAGGAGCTTCTTCCAGGTCTCCCACGTAAGTGGTAGGGGCCCAAACACTTTGGCCATCCTCTGCTGCTTTTCTGAGACCATTAGCAAGAAGCCGGATTGTAAGTAGAACAGCCAGGACAAAAACTTGAGACCATATGGGATGCCGGCGTCACAGGCGGCAGCTTTACCCACTATACCGTAACACTGGCCCCTAGTGTTTTCCTTTTAAAACATGCTAACTTGTAAATTTCTGTTTAATCATATAAACACTGGGATAGAGAAAATAAAGGCCTTATTTTCTATGATAGGACACCCTGAACTGTGTAGTGACTCAACACAAGTTCTTCTCCACATTATTTAAAAATGAGTGCATTACCCACAAATATCCCAGCCAAATAGCAAGGGTACTCACTTGAGTTTACTCTTGCCCTTTGTTTTGGAGGTTCCAGATGTTTTGCTTTTCTTTGGCTTTTCTTCCTTCAGCCTCTCCCCAGTGCTCTTCTTCCTACGTTTCTTCTCACCTTCCTCCTCAGGTCGAACACTGGGCAACTCGTCCTCATTCAGGACACGAGGTATGTTCTGCTCACCCCGGGCACGAGCCCTAGCAATGGCCTCTGCTACAATCCGATTTGCTTTCTCTTGCTTCTTCTGGTGCTCCAACCTTCGGTTTTCCTCCATTCCTGTCTTTCCCGTGTGAGGAGCAGAGTTTGCTGGTGATGACAGAGCTGCCACTTCACTGGCACTTAGAACTTTAACTACAGAGAGCCCAGAAGAGGCCCCTTGGGAAGAGCCAGCCTATAGAGATAAAGATGCTAAAATTTCAATGTGTCTAGTTAAATGGCCTCAATAAAACAAGTTCTGAAACAGGCTAAAACTAGTTCTCTAGTTCCTCAAGAACCAGGCTCTGAATCTAGACATATTTTTTCAAATGTGTTTTTTTGGCAGGAAAGAGGCGAGAAAAGACAAAAATTCTGTCAAATCAAACTTCAATATCCCTTTGTCAAGCAATCCTAGAAATACCTACTTCAATTATCTTAGAAAAATTGTAATTAATACAGCCATTATTGGCCTCTGGCTAAAAAAAAAAAAAAAAAAAAAATTCAAGTTCTATTTCCTGGAGGGCAGAGGGATTATTTATTTCACCTTCACAGAAGGGTAATTTCTAATTGTTTTCACTTCAAAATGATACCAGGAAAGACTGTATGTGAAACATTCAAATACGAAAATCATAGCTCACCCTAAACTCAGTAAGTCTCTGACCTTTCCATGATATAATTAAAATAAGATTCGCATGGGTGAAAGAAATAAAAGTCTCCATCTCAGTTCAGAAGTATAAATCTAGAATAAGGCCACAAGCAACAGTAAGTGGCTGCTGAAAGCAACAGCAAGGGTCTAAGAAGTTTGCTTTTTTCCCTTACTATGTAATTCTCTCACCTGTGGCTGCAGCACCATCTTGAGTGGCACTGAAAGTCTTTGTCCTGGACTTTGTCCTGGTCCCATGATCTGAGCCTGCTGCACAGAGGACAGAGTCAGTGGCTGGGTTGCAGGTGGCTGCTGGGGCTGTGGTTGCGATGATGGAGGTTGTGGTACAATCTGGATTTTTTGCTGTGGCTGTTGCACCTGCAGCTGGATAGTTACTACTTTGGCTGGCTGCCCCTGGGCATTCTTGGCTTGAGTTAGGGCTGCCAACTGGTTGCCCTGTAATACTATCTTGCCTGGTAGGCTCCCTAGCACAACATGCCGATGTCCTTGGGGACCTCCAGACTGTGGCTGCTGGAGGACCAGGGTGATGCGTTTCGATTCACCCTAAAGTGAAAAAAGGAAATTACAAGGGAGTTACAATATTAAAGAATTGTATACCCTGAAATATTTATACCAGTTTTCTTCATCCTAGAGTCACAAAAATTAAGGGTCAGAAGACATAGTAACATTGTGTTCATCTACCTAAGCACAACATCTCTGCCCAGCAAATATCCAGGCTATTTTTTAAAAACTCCTAATGGATGGGAGGCTCACTACCTTCTAAGACAGTCATCTCACATTTATGGAAATCTTTTAGAACAAAAGACTTTATATTGAAGTCTGCCTCCTTGTGGCTTCTTCCCATTGGTTCTATTTATTTTAGTATTGTCTGCCTATCCCAACTCTTCTGGCCCTTTATTCAGAGGACAGAACTAGCCTTTTCACTGAGCAAAGTTAGAGGAGACGATCTTAGTAAAATACATAGGAAAACAAATAAAGCTTTTACAAGTCTTGCAAATATAAATAAATAAATAATTTGCCAAAGATGTTTCTTTGTTGGCATAGGGTCCTATATTTCATGAAACGTTCTATCATACATTGTTGTGAATTTTTGCTTAATGTCTATGCTTCCTGACAGACTAAGCTCTCTAAGCACAGGGATTGTGTCTGTCTGATTCAGCACCAGGTAGACACAGTAGAAACATGCAGTGTAAATGCAGAAAATATGTTAACATTAACTGCTTTCATCTGGCAAGAAATAAGCATGTCACTGTCAACACCAACTGATAAAATGCACAGACAAGGTTTCCCAGAGATAGTTTTCATGCACACTCACTCTCACACAGTTGCTCAGCCCACTACAAATCCAAAATTCACCTCCCCCTTTCAATCAAGTCACCTGGGTAGGTGTAGAGGTCAGTGTAACTGCAGGCTTCAGAGGGGGCCCTGTGGCCCCAGGGTTTCCAGCAGGAGCTGAACCCTTCACTGGCTGGAGGACCAGCTGCTTTACTGGTCGGCTGGGCTGGACAATGCGCTGAACAGCAGCCTGGTTCCCAGGGACCTTGGCGGCCAACACTGTATTACCAGAGACAATGGAGACACCTTGTCGAAGGGGTGTGCCAGTTAGCACTTTGGTAAAAGTGACTTTTCCACCATTGGCTGTGCCAGCCACCAAGGGCTGAGTTGTGCTGGTGATACCTTGGGCCTGAATTTGTGCCACATGGGCACCAGTGACTGAGGAGCTTGGTGGGGCCTTAAGAATAACAATCTTAGGGGCTGACTGAGGTGGCTGTCCTCCAGTGGTACTGGAGGGAACAGCTGTAGCAGAGACACCCATGAAAGGATTCCCCTGGCTCAGGATCTCCTGGCTCTTGGAGACCTGCAAAAGTCCCGACGTTGGCGTCGATGTCTGTAAGACAGGTTGGGCTGGCTGCTCCTGGCTAGCAGGCTGAGTGGTATAATCATGCAAGGTTAAAGATTCAGGAGCTGGAGCTGCGGATTCTTTGGGAAGGTCTGTGGGGGTTGTTTCCTCTGGTGGGGGGACCAGGTCACTTGCTGATGGGTTCCCCACATCACCACTTCCACCATCCTGGTTCATCTGGTCCAAGGAGTCCAGAGAGCTTGGCAGTCCAAGTGCTTCCTCAATGGGGTCTTGGGTGACCTGGTTAAAGCTGTCATCAGTCAGAGAGTCCAGGCCAAATAAATTTGGGTCATCAAACAGGTCCATGATGGGGTCTGCCATCTTGGGAAAGTAATGGATGCTGTTTCTCCAAGTTCCAGGGAAGGGAAGGGGAGGGGGGGTATTGGTTCTCCCCTCCCCTCCCCTATCAAGAGAAAAATGTACACAATGGAAAAAGGATTACTCTTCAAGTAAAGAGGCAAGTAACATGTGCATGTCAGATTGTCCTGACCTTCATGGAACAAGATGGCTAGATCTTCAGAGGAAGATGGTGGAAGTCCTGTTGCAGGAATACAAACACAAATGAAAAATAAGCAGTTGGTGACCTTGAAGAAAATTTCTCTTGATTTAATATCAAATAGTATTGAAATAATAAAAGGAAATCTATGGAAAAGCAGATAACAGAAAGAATACCCACAGTTCTGCTTCAAAACTAAAAGAAATAAACCACCCCCTTTGGAGTTCTTACACCGACACGGTCTGAAGCTTCTTTCTGTCAAGAGCATTCAGTTGTATCTGTCCATTCATTTTCACAATTTTCATTCTTAGGTGGAGATTAGGAAATTTAAAATTAATTCACCTTCTATTTTCAGTTCTTAGACTGGCAAAACTTAAACATATACCATCAGCATTTCAGTGAATACAGATAAAAGTTTCTGGATAGATGAGGGAACTTCAAAAAGTTTATAGAAAATGTCTACTTTGGGGCAAAAATTTGATGCCCATGCTAAGTGTTCTGGCTTATAAATTTTCCTTATATTTTAGATATTTTTACTGAATACTGTCAAAAGTGACCACTTTTAACCGAGCTCACAGTACAAAATCACCAAGATCATAGTACAATTTTAATTACTCAGCAAGTTTTGCAAACTTTATTCTAATTGGCAATTAACAAATCAATTAAGCTATACATATTATCATGTTCTAGGTTCGACACCAGGTTGCTCCACTTCCAATCCAGCTCTCTGCTATGGCCTGGGAAAGCTGCAGAAGATGGCCCAATTCCTTGGGCCCCTACACCCGTGTGGGAGACCCGGAAGAAGCTCCTGGTTCCTGGCTTTGAATAGGCGCAGCTCTGGCCATTATGGCCAATTGAGGAGTGAACCAGCAGATTAAAGACCTCCTTCTCTCTCTCTCTCTCTCTCTCTCTCTCTCTCTCTCTGTGTGTGTGTAACTCTGAATTTCAAATAAATAAATAAATCTTAAAAAAAAATCATGTTCTAAAGTCACCTTTCTCATAGTTAAGATTAAAAACTTCCTTTGCAGGGCCAGCCCTGTGGCACAACAAGTTGAAGCCCCGGCCTGCAGCACCAGCATCCCATATGGGCGCAAGTCCCGGCTGCTCCACTTATGATATAGCTCTCTGCTATGGCCTAGGGAAACAGTAGATGGCTTGAATTCTTGGGCCCCTGCACCCGTATGGGGGCCTGGAGGAAGCTCCCAGCTCCTGGCTTCGTATAAGCTCAGCTCTGGCCATTGTGGTCATTTGGGGAGTGAACCAGTGGATGGAGGACTTTTCTCTCTCTGGCTCTAGCTCTTCCTGTAACTCTTTCAAATAAATAAAATAAATCTCTAAAACATATTGTTAAAAAAAACCTTTCTTTGCAAGAGATTGAACATTTTGTTTCCAATTTATATTCTCAACTTTTTCCTTACCATTTCCTATATTATATCCTGCATTCCAGGCCAACTATGGCAACCGGACTATACAGTTCCCTTAATGTGATTACTATTTGCTTAGTTTTACCTATTATGCTGTAGCTTCTGCCTGGAATACCCCCTCTCTCTTCACTCCATTCTATCCCAAACATCTCTCCCAAATGACACACTACCCACCCTCAAAGGTTTTCTACTCAATAAAGTGGACCCTGAACCTCTGCCTCTTTAACAAATGAGCAATTAGTGAAGATATGGTCCCTCTAACTCCTTTAAATACCCACACCAGTGTTTACAGCTTATTTAAAGCATTTTTCAAATTTAGAATTTTACAAGAAAGATTGGAGTTTCTTGTTTATATCCTCTGAAGACCCAAACAGTCTTTGTACAAATTATTAAAAGGTTGCCTGTTATTCAAATGCTTGTTTGCCATCTGCTGGAAAATGGTAACACCTAATATACAAAAATTGAAGATTATGGGGGCTGGCACTGTGGCATAGCACGTAAAACCACTGCTTGCAGTGCTGGCATCACATGTGGGTGCCGGTTTGAGTCCCTGCTGTTCCACTTCTGATCCAGCTCTCTGCTATGGCCTGGGAAAGCAGCAGAAGATGGCCCAAGTCCTTGGGCCCCTGAACCCACATGGGAGACTGGGAGGAAGCTCCTGGCTCCTGGCTTCGGCACAGCTTGGCCTTTGAAGCCATCTGGGGAGTGAACCAATGGATGGAAGACCTTTCTCTCTCTCTGCCTCTGCCTCTCTAATTCTGCCTTTCAAATAAGTAAATAAATCTTTAAAAAAAATTGATGATTATGAATGTGTGCAATGTATACCCTATACAACCCAGCACTAGAGCCCAGTTCCTCCTTCCCTGAGAGACGGAAAGCTAATGATTGGTGGGAACCAGTAGGGCACAGCACACACAGTTGCTATCCAAAACCTGAATTAACATACTTGCCTGCATTATTTGGAATGAACCATTTAGTCATTACTGAAATGAAATTATATTCCTTTATTCCAAGATGAAACAGCAGAAAGCTTCCTACCTTGAAAAACTGTCCTAAAAATGGCTGAAAATAATGGTAAAGAAATCCACATATGGAGCTTTAGTTAAGTTAAGGAAGATACTGGAAAAAGGAAAAACTACCAAAAGCCAGGAACTATATCACCACTTTAACAACTGAAGAATAAACATCTCTTCCTTGAATATAACAATGTTTGACCATCCAGGAAACCCTTCTTGGTTAATATCATTTCTCCCAACTTTTGGAAGATACCAGATAAAGAAATCTGAGCAGAGTATATTGCTTGACCGAAGGAGACATTTCCATATAATACTCAATTTTTTTTCTTCTACAATCTATTCCAGTTATTCTTTCTTTCTTTTTTTTTTTGGACAGGCAGAGTGGGCAATGAGAGAGAGTTAGAGAGAAAGGTCTTCCTTTGCCGTTGGTTCACCCTCCAATGGCCGCTGCGGCTGGCGTGCTGCAGCCGGCGCACCACACTGACCCAAAGGCAGGAGCCAGGTGCTTCTCCTGGTCTCCCATGGGGTGCAGGGCCCAAGGACTTGGGCCATCCTCCACTGCACTCCTGTATTCCAGTTATTCTTATAAAACAATGCACTGTGAGTTAACATCCCAGAAACTCTAACATAAAGAGAACAGACTCATCAGTAGTTAGCACATCAGTCAAACTTACAAAGCACACAAGGTTTTGCCATGAATATTAAACACATCTTCCTTGCTTTGATAATTGTACACTTTATACATCTCAATCCAAGATCCCTATCATTTCCCACTCCCAGTTAAACTATTTCACCATGTATTAGAAAGAAGAGCTCATTCTATGCCTCTCCTACTTAACACTTGTTCTCAAATACTCAGACTAAAAAAATAAGTATGGATGCTTTTCTTAGACTAAAAAAATAAGAAAAGTATAAATTCTTTTTAAAATTTTTATTGATTTATTTAAGCCAGACAGAGAGAGAAACAGTTTGAGTACCTGATCTACCCTAAATGCCTGCAACAGCTGGAGCTGGCCTAAGTCAATCCAAGTCTCCCAAGTGAGTGGCAGGAGCCCAGTCACTTGAGTCCTTGTTGTTACCTTCCAGGGTCTGCAGTAGTAGGAAGCTGGAGTCAGGAGCTGGAGGGGGCAGCAAACCCAGGGTTGTGGGTGTCTTAACTTTTGTTTCCCCAGCTAGGCCAAATACCCCTAACTCCTACAATGTTTGCTGAATTAACGAAAACATAGTCAACTATTATAAATGTCCTCAAAACTACCACAGACTTGTTTCCAACTGTGCTCTTCTTTGTCACCTATTATCTTTTATTATCAGAGAAGTTGCACTACATTATCAACAAATAGCTGTCATTTTAGGACAAATTCCAACAGGATCTCCCACATGAGTAGCAGAAACCCAAGCACTTGAGCCAATATTCACTGCCTTGCAGGGTTCCCATTAACAAGAAGTTGGAGGGGCCAGTGTTGTGGCACAGTGAGTAAAACTGCCACCTGTGACACTGGCATCCCATATGGGTGCTGGTTCCACCTCTGATCCAGCTCCCTGCTAATGGCCAGGGAAAAGCAGCAGAAGATGGCACAAGTGCTTGGGCTCCTATACCCATGTGTGAGCCCTGGATGTAGCTCCTGGCTTCAGCTTGGCCTAACCCTGGCCATTGCAATCATCTGGGGAGTGAACCAGCAGATGGAATATCTTTCTCTGTACTCTGCCTTTCAGATAAAATAAACCTTAAAAAAAAAAGAAAAGAAAAGAAAAAAAAAAGCTGAATCAGAAATGGAGGCAACAGTCGATCCCAAGCACTCCAATGTGGGATGTGAGCAACCCAAGCAGAGGTGTAACCTAGTGTGCCACAAGAACTCACCTAACTAGAAGTTTACATTGATAACTGTTTATAATTTGCCCTTTATTTCATGTGGTATTTTGTACCTTCTACAATTCCTTGCTATTTTTTCATCCTAATGTCTTCCTTACCTACACAGTGGCCTAATCTCAGGCAGATATCTCATTTTTAAAACTTACGTATTTGTGAGACAGGAATAGTTGAATGGCAGGTAAAGCTGCCGCCTACAGTGCCGGCGTCCTATAAGGGCGCCAGTTCAAGTCCTGATTGCTCTACTTCTGGTACAGCTCTCTGCGATGCCCTGGGAAAGCAGCAGAAGACTGCCCAAGTATTTGGGTCCCTACACCCACATGGGAGACCCAGAAGAAGCTTCAGGCTCCTTAGAATCGGCGCAGCTCCAGCCATTGTGGCAATATGACAAGTGAACCAGCAGATGGAAGACCTTTCTCTCTCTCTCTCTCTACTTCTGCCTCTCTGTAACTCTGCCTTTCAAATAAATAAATCTTATTTTAATAATAAGACTTATTTTTAAGAAAGAGACAAATAGAAAGCTCCCATTTGTTGATTCACTTTATAAATGCTCAGGAGTCATGAATTCAACATACATTTCCTATGGGAGTGGCAGGAAACCCAATCACATGAGCCATCACTGCTGTCTCCCAGGGTCTGCATCAGCAGGAAGCTAGGAGCCAGAGGAAGGTCATCAAACCCAAGTACTACAATGCGGGATGCAGGTGACTCAACTGGCATTTTAACCAATAAGATAAATCCCTTCATTTGTTAATGGGAGAAATAAAGCTAACAGTTTCTGAAATATTACCTAATCTGCCACATTACTTGGGCAGTCTTCTGCTGCTTTCCCAGGGCAAAGCAGAGAGCTGTACCAGAAGTAGAGCAATCAGGACTCAAAGTACCTTGCTTCACCTCTAAGCACAAGCTTTTAAAAATCAATATATCATCATATTATCATTCATCATTCTCTTCCCAATTTTTGGGCTAAACTTCTGCTTCTACTGGTTTAGCCTAGGCCCCAAAATTCAAAAGTCTTGCTATTGACTTAATGCCACAATGTCAAGTACCATTACTTTCCAGCCCTAGCCCATCGATTCATTTCTACTGACCCAGTTAATTGCATAGATATTTTTATGCTAGTCTCCTACTTTTCAGCTCCCATCTTTAAACGATCTTTGATGCTCACAAGATTAAACTTTCCTTTAAGATACTTCTGGCTTTCTTGACCCTCCTTCTATTACTACTTGTGGGTATATCCACGTCTCTCCTATATACTCTTTCCGTCATTTAAACCCTGGTAATAAAAGTGATAAAGAAGACTGAAAAGTGATAAACAAGACTGAACACCTTAACAATGATGGATCAGGAAGAGGTATATAGCCTAGTAGTTAAGACCTCTGTGTCCCCTATCAGAGTACCTGGGTTTGATTCCTGGCTCAGGTTTCTGATTCCAGTTTCCTGTCAGTGCAGACAATGGGAGTTAGGATGGCTCAAGTAACTGGGTCCCTGCCACCCATGTAGGAGACCTGGATTGAGTTCTTGGTTCCCAGCTTTAGTCAGTCCAACTTAGTCTCAGCCATTGAGGGCATCTGGGATTTGGGGAGTCAAAGGATAGGAGGCTGTGCTCACTTGCTGTTCACCACAACCCCTGTCCCATGTCTCTGCTTATCAAATACATTTTTTCTTCCTTTTATTTTTAATTAATTAATTTATTTATTTATTTTTGACAGGCAGAGTGGATAGTGAGAGAGAGAGAGACAGAGAGAAAGGTCTTTCTTTACCGTTGGTTCACCCTCCAATGGCCGCTGCGGCCAGCGCATCGTGCTGATCCGAAGCCAGGAGCCAGGTGCTTCTCCTGGTCTCCCATGTGGGTGCAGGGCCCAAGCACTTGGGCCATCCTCCACTGCCTTCCCGGGCCACAGCAGAGAGCTGGCCTGGAAGAGGGGCAACTGGGACAGAATCCAGCGCCCCAACCGGGACTAGAACCCGGTGTGCCGGCGCCGCAGGCGGAGGATTAGCCTATTGAGCTATGGCGCCGGCCTTTCTTCCTTTTTTAAAAAAGATCTATTCATCCATTTGAAAGAGTTACAGAGAGGCAGAGGCAGAGAGAGAATTCCTCCATCCGCTGGTTCACCCCCTAATGAACTAGGCTGATCCAAAGCCAGGAGCCAGAAGCCAAGAGCCCCCTCCAGTTCTCCCACATGGGTGCAGGGGCTAAGTCTTGGGCCATCTTCCTCTGCTTTCCCAGGCCACAGCACAGAGCTGAACCAGAAGTGAAGCAGCTGGGACTCAAGCCAGCAGCCACATGGGGTGCCGGCACTGAAGGCAGTGGCCTTACCCACTACACCAACACCAGCCCCATCAAATTTAAAAAAAAAAAAAAAAAAAAAGCCTTGGCCAGAAGAGAAACACATACATGTACTTGTACACAAAAGTAAACTCAGAGTTTAGTGGTTGCACTTTTTCACTTTCTATAACTCCAAGTCAATGATCAGACTCATGACAGAAATCTTAGGGAGTGACAGTGGAGAAGGAAAGGATCAAAGTTGCCAACTAAGGTTCAAACCCAAGGCCACAAATCTATATAATCTCCAAATAATCAACCTCTAAAGAAGTACTTTATTATACATAGCAAGACTAGCTCTTCATTTCATCACCTTCTTAAAGAAAAAACTACTCCCTGGCCTTGAAAGCTTGTAAAACTGATATTCTTCTACAGTGTTACCATGTCTGATACAGTTCTTAGTGGAACTTTCTTGTCCTTGTTTTACTTTCTTCCTTCCCCTTGCCCATTTCCTGCCATACAGGAGTCTGTTTACACTACATTTTTCCATCTCACTCTCTCCATACCTTTCAACAAAGCAGTGATTCTCAGCTAGGGGATGGAGGCTACTTCCCTTTAGAAGAGCTAATGAGACCTGAGGGTTGGGGATAACTGCACAGTTTAAAAACATGTATTCAATATTATAGCTTCATATTTACCAAATGAAAAACACTTATCATTGTTTGGGATATTTACATTCAGTAAAACTGGACAAAATATTGTCTCAGTCAGTGAGGTTGTGTAAAAAAATAAAACAAGACTGGGAGAAAGGGGGTGGAGACAGAGGAAGCAGCTTGGAAGGGTTATCAGTATCTCAAGATGGGATAAAATTTCTCATGGGTTCTCAAAAGAGAGTTTATCACAGTTTACTATTTATGACAGATGAAAAACACTGCAACAGAGATCATTCCACTGTCTAACAGATAAAATTATATAAACAGAACTACAGACATCCATTCTCCATTTACACATTTCCCGGTACTGCCCATTCTCTTAGAAGATATTGAACCAAAGCCATATTGAGCAACACTGACCTTTTTCTATACTATTCACCTTTAGAAAATACCACTCATGTCCACTTAACCTCTAGCTGCTCAAAGACTCAGAAAAGGGTAAACTATTTTATTTCAAAGTATAAGTCCTGTTGTTGAAACTGTATCCTTTCAAGAGGATAAGCTGCAGACAGACATAAACACATCTTACTGAAATACAAGATAGGCAGAAGCAGCTTAATTTAAATGAGAAATTCATTGAAAAATAATCAGAAAGGCTACAATGAAAATCATCAACCTAATTTTCAAAGGGAAGCACTGAGAAAAACTGTCCCATGGGGACATCTATGAAACTCAAAGGGTGTCTTAGAAACGGGAAATAAACATCCAAAGTGAACGTAATCACAATTTAGGGTCCGGGCAAGAAGGACACAGATCATAAGAAATAGAGCTATGAACTGGGAGCCACTCAGGAATTTCTTCAGGAAGATCAAGATTCTAGGCTATTTTCGCTATCTTCATCATTCTCACTGCCAAATGTGCGGCTACTCTGTCTTCCAATTACTGAAGGAGAAGCACTCACACCTCAATCAGGGGTATGGCCATCTCGGGGCACACACGACTGGGAAAGTAAGCCCTGTGAGTCAATAGGGAAAGCAAAATCGGTGCCCACGAGAGCAGAAAGCATGTATTTTCGAAGGTAAAAGGAGAAACTGCAGAAATTATGCACTCATTTAGGGAAAGGGAAGGGACGAGGTAAGGAAGTGAGGGGTTGATGGAAAGAAAATGCGACTGGGGATGGGGGTGGGGGGCCTGGGTACATTACCTGCTCATTCTGCCGGGGTTGGTGCCAGTAAGGCCCATACAGCAGAGGCAGATTTCTGGCAACTGGAGCCCCAAAAATGGAGATGAGGTACATGCACTTGAAGGAGGGAGCTAGCGGGGGTGCCCTCCAGGGTGGGGATGGCCAAGACGGGAAGATGCGGGGGGGGGGGGGGGTGTTAAGGGGGGGTGTGGATGCCCGGGGTAGGAGCAATGTTAGGGCGGAAGCTACAGGCTGAAAGGCTCGGCAAGCCCTGAAGGAGAAAAGGAGCTGTGCCTCACCCTAGTGGGAGAGAGAGGTGGCTTTACCTGCAGCGGCCGTGGGGGGCCGGTTCGCCCCTCTCGCTGTCTCTCCAGCACCAGTTCCCCCTCCTCCTGCGCAACCCAACTTGATGCGCCTGCCCGCCCCGCATCCTCATTGGCTGTACTCTTCTGTCACTCATCCCAGGCGCAAACACGCAAAACAGCGCAAAGGGAGGGACCAAAAGGAACTCCCTTCCCCCTCCCCCGCGGGTTAGGTTGAGAGCGCACGGAGAGGCCTATCCGGTTTCTAGGGCCGAGGCAAGCCTGCAGCTTGCTTGAAAAAAAGGGGACCTGGCAAGAAGAAAGGTCTCACGGTGCGGGAAACCAGTCCTGGGGATTAAATTCCCTTCTACCTACACTGCATTCTGCACACCAAAGAATGTAAACTCGGGAGGGAGGGTTCCACACTAGGCCAGCTCCGCCTCCTTCTGGATCCCCTGCCTTCTTGCAGCCCTGTCAACCCCTCTCCAGTAGTACCTTCTCAAACTACCTTCCCCCCCAAAATGGGCCAAATTGTCCCTGCCCTGGGGAGTCAGCCCGTTGCAAGGCTATGGTGCCTTTTATTCTTCAAAGATAAAGCACTCTCTGCCACAGCCCATAATGCTGGCCTGCTTTCTTGACACTCGGACCCTTCCGTGGCCCTATATAGTAATCTACACAGTAATCCTGGGTGCCCTCCAACAGCTCCCGGCTTCCTGTCCCTGAAAATGCACACACACACTATTCACCCCCAAACTGAGCCCCCTGCCCGCACCTCTCTTGAAACTCCGCCCATCTGACATACTGGTCAGTGTCCACTTTGCAGTGCCACTGGAGAGCACGCTAATCCCCAGACTATTTAACCCCTGAAGGATGGTATGCAAGCTTAAAATCCCCCAAAGTAAACTCCTATTACAAACAGCTGCTTACTTCCTGACCTCAAGTTTCCTCTGGAAAGTGAAAATCCTCAACATTGAAATACTGCTTTCTATACTGCAGGACACAAACTAGGAAGAAGCTCAACTTGACCTTAGGTCTCCTATTTTTAAAAGACCCTAGTGTTAACACTGTTGCTAGGGACACCCAATGACCACTCTGGTAAACAGCAATATTGTTTTCCTATTGGCTCTGGCTCAAAACCTCAAAGGTGTGTCTGAAAGCTCCTCCTGTATCTACCATCCAATCATTTGCAAAGTCCCATTGACTCTCTTGTAATACACTTCTGTGACAGATTCTGAAGCTGGCAAAGATTACAGCAATCATAGCGTAACCCTTACATTGCACAGATGAGGAAAACTAAGGCTTATAGAATTGAATGATTTGACTATGAAACTAAGCAAAAAATTCAGGACTAACATTTCTACTGCCATCTCTCTTATTTATGCAGTTGCTTGTGTAAGAGAAAGAAATCTAATTGAACTCTCCCCCTACCACATTAATTTTCTAAAGCACAGGATAGCCAAATAAGCCTCATGCTTAAAAACATTCAAAGGTTCTGTTACACAAGACATACATCTTTTTTTTTTTTTTTTTTTTTTTTTTTTTTTTTTTTTTTACAGGCAGAGTGGATAGTGAGAGAGAGAGACAGAGAGAAAGGTCTTCCTTTTTGCCGTTGGTTCACCCTCCAATGGCCGCTGCGGCCAGCGCATCGTGCTGATCCGAAGCCAGGAGCCAGGTGCTTCTCCTGGTCTCCCATGCGGGTGCAGGGCCCAAGCACTTGGGCCATCCTCCACTGCCTTCCTGGGCCATAGCAGAGAGCTGGCCTGGAAGAGGGGCAACCGGGATAGAATCCAGCGCCCCGACCGGGACTAGAACCCGGTGTGCCGGCGCCACAAGGTGGAGGATTAGCCTACTGAGCCGCGGCGCCGGCCACAAGACATAAATCTTAACATGCTCTGTCTCCACTCTTATTTTCCACAAGAATTCTATTTATTTCTTTGAAAGACAGAAGGACAGACAGGCAAAGAGCTCCCATCCATTCCCCAAATGCCTGAAATGGTTGAGCATGAGCCGGCCCAAAGCCAGGAACAAGCAATTCAATACAAGTCTCCCATGTGGGTAGTAGGGAACCCATTATTTGAGCCATCATCTGCTGCTTCCCAGAGTGTGTATCAGAAGGAAGCTAGGGGCCGGTGCCGCAGCTCAATAGGCTAATCCTCTGCCTACGGCGCCAGTACCCCGGGTTCTAGTCCCAGCTGGGGAGCCGGGTTCTGTCCCGGTTGCTCCTCTTCCAGTCCAGCTCTCTGCTGTGGCCCCGGGAAGGCAGTGGAGGATGGCAGAAGTGCTTGGGCCCTGCACCTGCATGGGAGACCAGGAGGAAGCACCTGGCTCCTGACTTCGGATCAGTGCAACACGCCGGCCATGGCGGCCATTAGAGGGGTGAACCAACGGAAGGAAGACCTTTCTCTCTGTCTCTCTCTCTCTAACTCTGCCTGTCAGGAAAAAAAAAAAAAAAAAAAAAAAAAAAAAAGAAGGAAGCTGGAATTGAGAGTAGAGTCAGAACTCAAATCCAGGCACTCCATATGGGATGCAGGTATCCCAAGCAGCATCTTGACGTGATGTATGCATTCCAAGTGGCATATTGCCAAATGTCTGCCCCTACTATTCTACACAAATGGTTACATGTTTGCAAAAAAAAAAAAAAACAAAACAACAACAACAAAAAAAACAAACCACAACCTGTTATCACCACACATTTTTTTTCCCTCATCTGGGGCTAGATAATACAGTCATCTTCAAACTATATGACACCTTTAATTCACTTGTTTTTTGTTATCAAAATCTTATCCTTTAAGATCTATATCAAATGCTTCTTCATTCATTAACTCAACATTTATTGAGTATATGATGTATCAAGTAATTTGCTAGTGTTAGGGAACCAAAGATGAATATGACATAAACCCCACCCTCAACTCATAGTAGGTAAGAGTGTACTTGTGTATGTGTGCAGGGAGATGGTGAAGTGAAGGACAGTGACAAACAATACAAGGGAGTCCAGGCAATGAAATCAGCCAGAGGCTCTTACAGGAACACTCAGGACAGGGACTCATGAGAAAAGATACGAAGGACATGCTCTCCTAATGAAGAGGAGTGAACTAGGTAGAGGGTAAGGTGGGCCATAAGAAAGGAGTATTCGGGCAGCAGTGGCAGTAAGAGGAAGGGCAAGAGGCAAGCAGAAGCAGCTGGGAGTGGTTCTGTAGTTCATCCTGTCGAAGTGTAAATCACAAAGAAGAAAATGGAAGAAGGTAAGGCTAAAGGGATAGATGAAGGGTCAGACCATGGAGGGTCTTATATTTCTTGCAGGTAGATGAGGAGTCACTGAAATATGCAATGACATGATCAGAGCTAACTCTGGCTTTGGGAGGCAAGAGAGACAAGAGGGCAGAGAAGCAGTTAGGAGGCTGCTGTGAGGTTCCAGATATTGGGTATCTGCTCAACCAAAAGCCCCCTTCCTATACTGTGGGAATACAAGGTAAGACTCTCCCATGGGAAGCTACATCCTATGAACAACTCTAAAGCCAGGGGGAGAGGGAGTCTGTCTCCTCCTCCCCACCCTGGCAGACAAGAAGTCACACAGGACCAAGGCTAATTTAAGTTCTCCTATTGGAGAACTTTGTCTTTGCTGGGCTAATGTAAAGATGACCCTGAACCAATCAGTTAGAAACTGTTTGCCGATGGCAGACACTAGAGTTTTTTTTTATTTTTTTATTTTTTATTTTTTATTAAATGTACTAATGTTGGTTACTTAGTTTTTTTTTATTATTATTATTTTTTTGACAGGCAGAGTGGATAGTGAAGGAGAGAGATAGAGAGAAAGGTCTTCCTTTTTGCCGTTGGTTCACCCTCCAATGGCTGCTGCTGCGGCCAGCACATCGTGCTGATCCGAAGTCAGGAGCCAGGTGCTTCTCCTGGTCTCCCTTGCGGGTGCAGGGCCCAAGGACTTGGGCCATCCTCCACTGCACTCCCGGGCCATAGCAGAGAGCTGGCCTGGAAGAGGGGCAACCGGGATAGAATCCGGCACCCCAACCGGGACTAGAACCCGGTGTGCCGGCGCCGCAAGGCGGAGGATTAGCCTGTTAAGCCACGGCGCCGGCCCAGACCCTAGAGTTTAACTGCAGCATCCTGTACAAACTCTTCAGTGATGTGACCCTGTCCTTCCCCGTGTCCTTGCCTCTCTCGGTCTCAGATCATTTCCTAAACCAGGTTCCCATTGTGAGCCACAGAATAGCCTTCCAACAAATTTACTTTCTGCTTACATTAGCCAAAAGGTGATTTCTGTTGTTTGCAACCAAGAATGCTAACAAGATGACGATGCCCTAAATAACAGCTGTATGATTCAAAAAACAATGACAACAAGAAACGGGCAGAGCTCAGAAATACTTGAGATAAAACTCAGTAGAACCTGGAGTCTAGACTGGAGTCTAAAGGAAAAGATGAGATTCAGCCAATATTGAGTTTGAGTTGGCAGCAGCATATTAAATAGTGACATTCAACAGGGGGTTGGCTGTATAAGTACAAGTCTGATTTGGTGATAGATTTAGAGTTACCCGTGTCTAAGTGGTAGTTGCATAAGTGGAGCTTACCCACGGAATATGAAGAGCAGACCAAGAAAAGGCAAAACTGCACAACTACTATTGGGGAGACAATAATTGAGAATGTCAGTGTCTGAAGAACTGGATAATCCATTTCCATTCTAAAGAAAGTAGCTGCTATTTATCTGTAATTAAGTACTGCCACATGGAAACTCATTCAAGGTCAGATACAACTTCAGATTTTTGAAAATCAAGAAGAGTTTTACATAAAATCTACAGCTCTTAATGCAGAAAACTAATTATTAAACAAACAAAAAACTTGAAACACTATGCAGGCTAAATAAAACACTTAAGAGGAGACCTCATTATTTGAGATTATGGTAGAATGAGAAAATCTTTTTTTTTTTTTTAATTTATTTATTTTTAAAGGTAGAGTTAGAGAGAGAGAGAGAGAGCGAGCGAGCGAGCTCTTCCATCTGCTGGTTCACTCCCCAAATGACAATGGCCAGGGCTGAGCCAGGGTAAAGTCAGGATCTAGGAGCTTGTGGGCCTCCCACATGGGTGCAGGGGCCCAAGCACTTGGGCCATCTTTCACTGCTTTCCCAGGCGCATCAGCAGGGCACTGAATCAGAAGTAGAGTAGCCAGGACTTGAATTGAAGCCCATATGGGATGCCTAACTTGCTATGCCACAGCATTGGCCCCAGAATGAGAAATCTTAAGGAGGAACCCAGGAGAACACTAGAATTTTAGAATGAGAATAAGATATGCCTACTTAAGCAGGTAGGGAAGGAAAAGCTAGACAAGTAAGGGTACAACATCACAGGGCCGGCACTGTGGCAAAGCAGGTCAGCAGTGCTAGCATCCCATATGGGTGCCTGTTCATGTCCAGCTGCTCCATTTGCAATCCAGCTTCCTGCTAATTGTTTGGGAAAAGCAGCAGAAGATGGTCCAAGTGCTTGGGCACCTGCCACCCACATGGGAGACCCAGAAGAAGCTCCTAGCTCCTGGCTTTGGCTTGGCCAGTCCCAGCTGTTGCAGCCACTGGAGTAACCAATGGATGAAAGAGCTGTCTCTGTCTATCTTTCCCTCCTTCTCAGTAACTCTGGCTTTCAAATAAATAAATAAATAAATCTTTTAAAAAATAATAAAATGCCGGCCAGCACCACGGCTTAACAGGCTAATCCTCCGCCTTGTAGCGCCGGCACACCGCGTTCTAGACCTGGTTGGGGCGCCGGATTCTATCCCGGTTGCCCCTCTTCCAGGCCAGCTCTCTGCTGTGGCCCAGGAAGGCAGTGGAGGATGGCCCAAGTCCTTGGGCCCTGCACCCGCATGGGAGACCAGAAGCACCTGGCTCCTGGCTTCGGATCAGCAAGATGCGCCGGCCGCAGCGGCCATTGGAGGGTGAACCAGCGGCAAAAAGGAAGACCTTTCTCCCTGTCTCTCTCTCTCTCACTATCCACTCTGCCTGTCAAAAATAAATAAATAAATAAATAAATAAATAAATAAAATGCCTACTGGATTTAAAAACTGAAAGCCTTTTGGATGCCTATCTGTCTAGATGAGCTTTCCCAGCACTTTGGTCCTCTCTTAGGATAATTATCTTCTAATTTATACTTTACCTACATTTACACATGGAGATATAATGAGCTTTTAAGTCAAAAGAACCTGGGCTAAATTAACTTTTGAGTCTAGTTCATTCCTTTGCATAAAGGAGGTAACAGTATCAAGTTGTTGTTTTTAAAGATTTATTTATTTGGGGCCAGCGTTGTAGTACAGCAGGTTAACACCCTGGCCTGAAGTGCAGGCATCCTATATGGGCGCTGGTTCGAGACCCGGCTGCTCCACTTCCCATCCAGCTCTCTGGATAGACTGCGAAAGCAGTAGAAGATGGCCCAAGTCCTTGGGCCCCTCCACCCGCGTGGGAGACCCAGAAGAAGCTCCTGGCTCCTGGCTTTGGATCGGTGCAGCTCCAGCTGTTGCAGCCAATTGGGGAGTGAACCAGTGGGTGGAAGACCTCTCTCTCTGCCTCTCCTCTCTCTGTGTGTAACTCTTTCACATAGATAAATAAATCTAAAAAAAAAAAAAAAAAAATTATTTATATGTGAAAGTCAGAGTTACAGAGAGAAAGAAGAAAAGACAGAGGCAGAGAGAGGTCTTCTATCATCTGACTCACTCCCCAAATGGCTGCAACTGGGCCAGGCTGAAGGCAAGAACCAGGAGCTTCTTCCAGGTCTCCCACGTGGGCGGTAGGGGCCCAAGCACTTGGGCCATCATCTGCTGATTTCCCATACACATTAGCAGGGAGCTGGATCAGAAATGGAGCAGCTAGGACTCCAACCAGTGCCCATATGGGATGCCAGTACTGCAGGCCACAGCTTAACCAACTGCACCACAGCACTGATCACAACAGTATCAAGTTACAGGGCCATTTATGAAGATTAATGAAACACCTAGCACAGTACTTGAAACATAACTACTAGGTTGAGCATTCAACAAATATTGCCGAATTAATTGGTAAAAATATTCCCCAGATAGTCAATTGGGGAAAAAAATCTATTTTTGCCTTCCTTCAGTGAGCTAATACTTATAAGTGTGAGTATATACTGCAGCTCTGTGTGTGTATGTACACACACACACACACCTGGGTGGAATTCCTGGCTCCTGGCTTGATCCTGGCTCAGCACTGGCTGTCACAGATATTTGGGGAATGAACCAGCAGATAAAAGGTCTCTGTCTCTCTGCCTTTTAAATAAATGAAAATAAATTTTTAAAAAAATTAAAGAACCATAGGAGGGGCCAGCGTTGTGGTGTTGTAGGTTAAACATCCACCTGCAGTACCTGCATCCCATTTGGGCACCCATTCAAGTCCCAGCTACTGCACTTCAGATCTAGCTTCCTGCTGATGGCCTGGGAAAGCAATGAAGGATGGACCCAGTGCTTGGACCCCTGCATTTGCATGGGAGACCTGGAGAACCCCAGGAATCTAAGGAAGCATCATCATAAAGACCACTTCCCCCTCAAACACATTTTCCCTTCATGGCTTCAAGGACACCACACTTTTCAGGTTTTCCTTTTCTCTCTCTGGCCACTTTTCCTTTGCTTCTTATCTCCTCTACTAACTCCTTTAATTGTTGAAAAGTCCCTTTAGTCCTTGGCTCTCTTTTTTCATTCTATCCTTTCTTTTCAAGGATGTCTAAATCAAATATACAGTTTCAACTATAATTCATTCTTTTCTCCAACAAATTATGGTGAAATGATTATGATTATGTCTCTCATTTATATCTCTGGGCAAGACATTGCTTATGACTTACAGATCTGTACAAGGACACTTCAAAAAGTTTGTAGGAAAAGGGAATCAAAAGACAAATTTATTTAAATGCAAAAAAGAAAAAAAAAAAAAAAGAGCGAAGTCCATGCAGTTTTTTTCATAGCATGACTGTTCCATGAACTTTCTGAAGATTCCTCGTGGATCCACCTGCTTAACTCAATACCTTCTTTTAGTAGTCTCTCCAGTCTCCCCCACCACAGGCGCACATACAAAGAGGTCATCATCTTCCAATATTTCCTATTCAGTTATTGTTGCAGAGACCAGAAACCCTGTTCCTTAACATTAATATCCAATATTTTAAAATAATGTCTTTACCTCCCAAGTATCCATCAAATCCATATACTTCTGCTTCTACTGCCATTTGGTTCAATTTACCATCTTCACTTCTCAGGCTGCAGCAATTGCCTTCTTAAAGCAGAGAGCTGGGATTTTTTTTGTTTTTAGATTTTATTTATTTGAAAAACAGAGGGACAAGGGGAGAAGGGGAGGCACAGAGAAAGAAATCTTTCATCTACTGGCCACAAATCAGGGCTGGTCCAGGTCAAAGACAGGAGCCAGGAACTAGGAACTCCATCCTAGTCTCCCATGTGGGTGGCATGCGCCCTAGGTATTTAGGCCATCTTCCTTGCTTTCCCAGGTGCATTAGCAGGAAGCTGGATCAGAAGCTGAGTAGCCGGGACTTTAACTAGTGCTCCGATGTGGGATCCTTAAACCACTGTGCCATAATGCCAGCCCCTGCAATTATCTGCTAACTGGTTCTATCCCATTCTGCTAATTTAATTCTTACTTTTCTTTTTTTTTTTTTTTTTAACTTTTTGACAGGCAGAGTGGATAGTGAGAGAGAGAGACAGAGAGAAAGGTCTTCCTTTGCCGTTGGTTCACCCTCCAATGGCCGCCGCGGTAGGCGCGCTGCGGCCCGCGCACCGCGCTGATCTGATGGCAGGAGCCAGGTGCTTCTCCTGGTCTCCCATGGGGTGCGGGGCCCAATGGCCTCCAACTTTCAAGTCAGTTGAAAGTAACAACTACTTTTCTTAGCAAACAGGGCCCAAGCACTTGGGCCATCCTCCACTGCACTCCCTGGCCACAGCAGAGAGCTGGCCTGGAAGAGGGGCAACCGGGACAGGATCGGTGCCCCGACCGGGACTAGAACCCGGTGTGCCGGCGCCGCAAGGCGGAGGATTAGCCTAGTGAGCCGCGGCGCCGGCCTAATTCTTACTTTTCAAAGCTCATTTTAACACCTATATTTCAATGAAAAGCTTTCCTTGACCTCGAAGACTAATAAAAAAAATTACTGAATGCACATTACATGCCAGGTACTCTTCTAAGCAATGAAAGTCTATTAACATATTTATTTTCTTAACAAGCCTAAATAACTGCATTTCACAGATGAGGAGACCAAGGCAGAGAGGCAACTTATTCAATTTCCTGTAGCTAGAAAAAGTGGCACTACGTTCAAGTTTAGGCAGTGTAGCTTTATAAGTCCCATGCTTAACCACTCTCCTATACTATGCCCTAGGTTATATGTTTCTATTATAAATTGTCCTGTAACATCCAGTACTTCTCCTTTGTTGCAGAGATTTGAGTAAGCACCCCTCCCCTCTGGAAAGCAAGTTCCACAAGGGCAAGGACTGCGTATGACTTGCTCCTTTCAGTATAGCTTTTGCTTATCAGTAACGGGCATTCAGTGTACTGGCGTTGAAGGAATGCATTGAACTTCCGGAAAAGGTGTGTGGGAGCAAAGCTGCATGGGTAATGGGATGGCTTCCCTCACTCACACTGCAGTGACAGCAAATGGGCAGTGACATGTTTTCCTACCAAAAGCATTCAGAAAAAGAATCATAAAATCATAAGCATGATCACTTTTTAGGGTCTGTAGCAGATACAGCTTTGACCTATAGCAAAAGGCGTTGTATACAATAAACATAAGAGACTGTTTTCTGCAATGCAATAATCACTACTGAAAGTAATGCCATTTTAGTGATCCCCTCTGGGCTTAGGACCACAGCGCCTTAGTGGTGACCAAGTCAAAGCTGTGGCAGGAAGCGAAGGATGCCACTATAGTTTTATGACTCAAAACAGGGCACAAATTAATTTTCTAAGTCTACCTCACTGTAAGTCCCCCCCCACCCCCACCCCAGTAAAACCCTGGAATTTTGGCTAATTCTAAAGAGAGAAAATAAGAGCCTAATCTTTAAGGATCATTGCCCTTAGGTCAAGTTAGACTGGATCTGGGGAAGTTCCTCTTCACTGGTTCACAGTCACCAAGGTGAAAATCATATTCCAAGTTTCAGATGAGGACTACCTACCTGGACCAATGTATCCACCCTAGATTACCATTTTACACAATTTAATTTATATAACGCAGTCCTTCCTGGTCCTTTTTATGCTCCCCTAAATGCATCCCTGTCTGCTCTATTTTAACTAAGCTAAGCACACGCACATTTGTTCAGCCTAGCAGAAAAATATATTTACTAACTTCAACTAGAGGCTGAGAGATTGTTTCACTGACATTGGAAAAAAAAAAAAAGTAGGGGGGGGGAGAAACATCATAGTGCTGTGCTACGATCAGACTTGTGCCTGTAGGCACAAAAACTGACTCCAGTGACATGGGAATGATGAAAATACAGTGGGCTAAATTGACTTGTACTGGCTAAAAAATGAAGTTATATGCAAGGCTGACCAAGTGATTTTCCTCTGCAGAGAAAGTATTTCACATAATCTTATCTTCAAAATAACTAAGTTAAATAAAAGAAACAAACTATTCTTCTTTTAACAAAGATACAAAGACAAAAAAGAAATTCTATATTCTCAAGGTTCTACAACTACTAAAAGTATTGGTTTAACTGGCTACCTGTCTAGTATCAAAAACAGTTCTCAGTTCTCTCACAGGGGTCAACACTGGATTTTTAAGTGGGAGCAGGCTGGATAATAAACAGGGCTGTAAGTCAGAGCAGAGTCCTACTCCTGGTCGAGTTATCTAACCTCTCTACATCTTTTTGCCTATCCTGTAAAATGAAGTTAACATCACATACATTTCGGGGTTATTCTACAGATTAAAAGATAATGCACAACGTTTGGTACACAGTAAGCAAATAATAAGGGATTTATTATTCCCTGTCCAATATTTTAAAACAGTCCTACTAAAAGCTTCTCTCAAAGCAAAATGACTCCTCAAAGACCTCGCAGAGCGGATGTGCTAAGCAGAATGGTAGGATACTGAAAGAGCTATGAAAGTTCCACAATTAGAATAGCAGGACTGCTGGGCAGGATGAAAGGACTCCAGCACTACCACGCTGAGGCCGCAGCACAGCCCTTTAACCTCCTAACCATGCAGCAGACGTCAACCAGCAATGGTGTCAACGGCAACATCCCAGGTAATTCAACTCATCATTTTCATGTTGGCAGGAACACGCCAGTGTCTATTTCTATTTCATAAGTCTCCATTTACTCCACAATCCCTGCTTGCGGTAACTTATAGTTCTCCAGCTAACTAGGCTGTTCCATAGTTGTTCACATGCCCAGATCCAGCTGTCTTAGCTTTTGATTCCCTTGACTTTCAGGAAAGCAGTGAAAAGGATGTGACCATTACCATATATATTTAAGATCTCATTTCAAAAGGTGCCCAACAGAGGTGTATCTGTAGAACAGGCAAAAACTTGGCAGTTTATAGAATTCATATGGAAATAAAGGAAGAGCTGACTCATGTGTCTCTTACACCTAGAAAGGGAGGGAAAAAAATGAGTACTGAACAGAACCAATTAAGAATAAAACAGAGGGCCGGTGCCGTGGCTTAACAGGCTAATCCTCCGCCTTGTGGCGCTGGCACACCGGGTTCTAGTCCCGGTTGGGGTGCCGGATTCTATCCCGGCTGCCCCTCTTCCAGGCCAGCTCTCTGCTATGGCCCGGGAAGGCAGTGGAGGATGGCCCAAGTCCTTGGGCCCTGCACCCGCATGGGAGACCAGGAGAAGCACCTGGCTCCTGGCTTCGGATCAGCGTGATGCGCCGGCCGCAGCGGCCATTGGAGGGTAAACCAACGGCAAAAAGGAAGACCTTTCTCTCTGTCTCTCTCTCTCACTATCCACTCTGCCTGTAAAAAAAATAAATAAATAAAAAATAAAACAGAGTAGAAGTTCAGTTCTCATGCAATGTGGTGTCCCCTTCAAAAATCGAGAAAAGGGGCAGCAGGTTAAGCCGCTGCTTTTGACACCAATGTCCCCTAGTAGAGTGTTGGTTCAAATTCCAGCTGCTCTGCTTCAGATAATTTCCTGCTAATAAGCCTAGGAAGGCGACAGGTGATGGCCCAAGTGCTTTGGCTCCTGCCACCCACATGGGAAAACCAGACGTTGTTCCTGGCTTCTAGCTTTGGCCTGGCCCAGACCTAGATGTTGTGGCCATTTGGAGAGTAAAACAGTGGACAGAAGACTTTCTTCTTTCTCTCTCTCTCGCTTTCTCTCTGTCACTCTGCCTTTCACATGAATAAATAAATAAATCTTAAGTCCCTGATTTCTTTTTTTTATTTTTTTTATTTTTTTATTTTTTGACAGGCAGAGTGGATAGTGAGAGAGAGAGACAGAGAGAAAGGTCTTCCTTTTTGCCGTTGGTTCACCCTCCAATGGCTGCCGCGGTAGGCGCGCTGCGGCCGGCGCACCGCGCTGTTCCGATGGCAGGAGCCAGGTGCTTCTCCTGGTCTCCCATGGGGTGCAGGGCCCAAGCACTTGGCCCATCCTCCTCTACACTCCCTGGCCACAGCAGAGAGCTGGCCTGGAAGAAGGGCAACTGGGACAGGATCGGTGCCCCGACCGGGACTAGAACCCGGTGTGCCGGCACCGCAAGGTGGAGGATTAGCCTGTTAAGCCACGGCGCCGGCCTTAAGTCCCTGATTTCTTATAGAACCAACCAAAAAGGAAATTCCCCTATCACCAACAGGCCAATATACCTCTGACTATCCACATCTCAAAGCAGTAATCCCTAAAGATGTAGTGTATTTCCAAAATATACAGTGAAAGAAAAAAAGAAAGAAGGAAATTGCAAAAGTTTCTATAATGACAACAAGTAACAATTTGAGAAACCTGAAGGCTTCACAGCTCTTGAATATCCTTCTTCTCAAAAGAAATTAACAAGTTAGTTACTGGGGCCGGCACCACGGCAGGGCCAGTAAAGCATCTGCCTGTGGTGCTAGCATCCTATGTGGGTGCCAGTTCGAGCTCCAGTTGCTCTACTTCCAATCCGGTTTCCTGCTAATGTGCCTGGGAAAGCAGTGGAAGATGGCCCAAGTGCTTGGACCCCTGCACTCACATAGGAGACCTGGAAAAAGCTCCTGGCTCCTGATTGGCACAGCTCCAGCCACTGTGACCATTTGGGGAGTGAACCAGTGGACAGAACATCCATCTCTCTCTCTCTCTCTCTCTCTCTCTCTCTCTCTCTCTGCTTTCCTTCTATGTAACTCTTTCAAATAAATAAATAAATAAAAATAAATCTTAAAAGAAAGTTTTTTGTTTTTTGTTTTTTTTTTTAAAGAACTTGGTTACTTTATATCCTTTCTCAGAAAGTTACTAACATAGTGTTAGAAGAATTACAGCCTCAGGGCCAGTGCTGTGCCATAGCAGGTAAAGCCTCCGCCTGCAGTGCCAGCATCCCATATGGATGCTGGTTCAAGTCCTGGCTGCTCCACTTCAAATCCAGCTCTGCTATGGCCTGGGAAAGCAGTAGAAGATGGCCCAAGTCCTTGGGTCCCTGCACCCGCATGGGAGACCTGGAAGAAGCTGCTGGCTCCTAGCTTTGGATCAGCACAGCTCCAGCCGTTACAACCAATTGGGAAGTGAACCAAAGGATGGAAGACCTCACGCCTTCTCTCTCTGTGCCTCTCTTTCTCTCTCTGTGTAACTCTGATTTTCAAATAAATAGATAAATATTTTTAAAAAAATTAAAGACTCTCAAAACAAAAATGTGTTGCTATGGGATTACTAGTTACTAGAAAAGTGAGAGATTACAAAAAAAATTAGTACTACTACATTTAAGATGCTGATGTACAGGGAGAAAGGAGGCATAGTCCTAGAAATTATTATCTGGTTATTTCAGTGGCATGTCATTTAATTATCTTTTTAAAAATCAAATACTCTGAGAATATCAAAATAAAATGAAGCTGTGGGCCTGGTCCTCTGGTGCAGCAGGTCTAGCCGCCACTCAAGACAATCATTCCAGATAACGGAGCGCTGATTCAAGTCCCAGCTGCTCTGCTTTCAGTCTAGCTTCCTGACAGTGAGCCTGGGAAGGTGGCAGAAGATGGCCCAAGAACTTGGGACTCTGCCACCCATGTGGGAGATCTGGATGGAGTTCCTGGCCCTTGGCTTTGGCTTGACCCAGTCCTGTTGCAGCTATCTGCCATTTGGGAGTGAACCAGTAGATGGAAGGTCTCTCTCTCTCTCTCTCTCTCTCTTTCTCTCTTTGTTACTCTGCCTTTTCAAATAAATTACTTAAAAAAAAAAAAAAAGCCAAATACCATGTCTCTAGAGGTAATGAGAGGAAATAAAATCCAAGCTGTTTCATTCGTTCAATGACAAAGTCAATCCTTTCTTATTAACTGTAAATAGTTGATCTGGGAAATCTTCAAACTGCTGAGAATATGCAGGATAATCTGAATGTGAAGACACTAGACTCCATCTGGGTTCCCTATCTGTTCCACTGCAGGACAGACAGCCAGTCCCAATGAAGACAAATGCAAAGCAATTTTCTGTATCAGGCTCATTTTGATCTCTGCCTTCTGGATTTCTGGTTAGCCTATAACATATAATTAATGGGCAGAAGTTAAGTGCTTTATTTGAGAAAGTCTTCTGTTGCAATCTGAAGGCAAGGTATATTTTTTCAGCTGACCATTTTGCTTCCTGCAACATTAAACAAGCGACCGCCCAGTGAAGGACAGAAAGTAATGAGTAATAAAAGGGCCAATTAAATGTTACCTACAGAACAGCCTGATGAGAAACCTTGAAGATGGACATTTAAAACATTCAGTAACTATAAATAGGTGGACTCATTTTATAATACAAATACTTGTATAATGAAAATTTTAAAAGATATGTGAAATAGAAAACATACACACACAAGAGAACTAATTATGACTTTATACATACATGCAAAATAAAACTGAGAGGTTAAGGGGAAAAATTTGTAATGCAGGACAAAATTTAGACTGTAGCAAATGGTCAAACAAACTTTCAGGCAAAAGAAAACTGTTCATATAACACTTCTGTTACACAGGAATACGCCTGTCAGTTTGGTTCTAGATACCAAGGGAATCATATCTTGAAAATCAGGATCTCTTTACATTCTTTAAAAGGTCTCACCTAGAGGCAGGCATTTGATACAGTGGTTAAGATGCCACATAGGACACCCACTGGGCTCCACTTCTGATTCCAGCTTCCAGCTAACGTGCACACTAGGAGGCAGCAGGCGAAGGCTCAAATAGTTGGGATCCTGCCACCCATCTAGGAGTCCTAGATTGAGTTCCAGGCTCCTGGCTTCCTGGTTTCAGCCCCGGCTGCTGTGGAGATCTAGGGAGTGAACCAGTGGAAAAAATGTCTCTCTGCCTTTGAAATAAGTAAGTAAATAAAGGTCTGAGCTAAACAGGCAACAAAAGCACAATATCAGTGAATGTTCAGTGACAGGACAGTCTATCAGTGAATCTAACACTAAAGGTAAAACGGTAAATACCAGTGTGGTCACAGTAGTAGAAGGTCAGGTCATTCAATGACCTGAAGATAGGACTTGCTCAAATCCAAGTCCAGAAGTAGACCAACCAGAGGGTGCAGACTCCAGAGAAATATTTGCCTTCAGTTTTTCTCCTAAATGTTAGGTTCAATGAAAACTCAGAAGACAGCTTAACTCTTCCAGGGCTAACGACAAACAGTATTGCTAAAGCATTAGCATTCAACTCAGTGTTACAGGCCTTATACAGATGAGAATATCCAACTTCATCCTTCCAAAGCAAGTGGTTTGGGCACCCACAGATGAATCTTAAGTGTTTAGAAAATTCTTATTCTTTTCAAAAATGTGTACAATGGTTTCTTTGAAAGAATGATCTTTCTTATCATCCTCCATTACCTATCAAAAACTCAATCCTTCTTATAAAGTCAATTTTTTTTTCCTGTTAGAATAAAATTCTGCAGTAGTATCACAATGCCAGAATTCCTCTATCTCATCATCCAGTGGTGCTACAGAGAAGGCTGTCCTAGAACATACCAGATCTACATTTCCTAGTGATTCCCAACCAGTTAAACAAACGTATTTTCTATCCAAATCTAAATGGACTTTGTCAATCTGAGAACTGACAAAATCAAAAGATCAGAAAGCCAGGACGGACCAAATGTGATTAAAGGTGTGAACTGTGTCGAGTGCCCACCCCACACATCGCTCCCTCAAATCCCTACCCCAAAGCATTAGTCCTTTGCTGTAAGTTTTAAACCTCCCTCCAACGCTGTCTCTCCACACACATCTACCCTCTCTTTGGCAATGTCCTTCACCTTGTCTGGCAGGCCCACTGGCACTGCACGCTGGCCACAAAAGGTTTTCTTAAATGGCAAATGTTGCTTTTCTCCCAACTTCTTTTGAGGGCTGGGACAATTCCAAAATATTTGAAATAAGAAGTTCTCCACTTCTGACCGTACAAGGTTGATCAGAATTTGTTCTGAAACCTACTGGTTGACCATTCGCAGAAAACCCCTCAACAGAAGACATTATCCAAATCACAAATTCACTTTCTAGGATCTGATGTGCCCCCATACCAGAAGGGACTTTAGGCTACTGCCAAGGATAGCCCCGAGACACTCGGACAGACTGAGGACATGGGAATGATCTGTGCATGCTGATGCGATGTGAGGGTGCAGCAGACGCTGCTCATGCAGCTCCCCTGGCTTAGGTGCAGGGCGCTCCACTCTCAATTCTTTAAAAGGAAACAGCATGGAGTCCTAAATCTTTGACTTCTGCCTCACTTCGCTCAGTCACCGAAGAGACTGGCCCACCATATACCTCTTGTGCAAAGACCTCAGTGACTTCAGGGCCGCCCCTAAGAGGCTAGAGCTGCTGCATTTGCACAGCTGCTGCAGTGGCAGGCACTGGAGACAGGTAAATAAAGAAACTGCACCGGGGGGAGGGGGCTTCTGCCCGTGAAGTTTACATAATGCAACAGAAAAGCAGTGAGCGCTGCAGACCTGTCAAGGGAGACCCGAGGCTTCAGCGGCTGTGTCCCCACCGTCTCCAAACACTCTCCGACAGCTTGCTCTTCACCACCCCACCCCACCCCCAAGACCCGGAGAAATCACTCCTACGCAAGAACAATAACCATCCACACGCGCTCACCTCAGGCTTTCCTACCCACCTTCATTATTAAAATACAAGAGAAGAAAAAAAAAGAAGAAAAAAAATAAAGCAGGAAAGGAAGGAGAACCCTAACCTCCCACTTCTGAGTTCAGAGTATGGAGTAACCAAACGGAGCCGGGGAGTTTTCCCTTCCTCGAACGGGGGAAGGAGAACAAGGCGCTGCCTCCGATCTGCACCACGCCCAGCAATGCAATGACAAGCCCTAAAAACTCCACAGCGGCCCAAGCAGTGGTCCCGCGGCGTGGCCCTGCTCGGAGCCCGCGGCCCGGCAGCCGCCCTCACCCCCAGCCTCTCACAAAGGAGAATGGTTCAGTCCAGAGCATCACCCAGCACCTGATCCCTCACAACTGGGGGACGGGGAGGGGTGTGGGGGGGCGGGAGCCAGCGAAGTCATCCTAAGGACCTTCGCTTCTGCAAAAACTCCGGGAGCAGCACTGAGAAGTGGGTGTGAGCGGGAAGCCTACCTGAACTAGTCCGGGTTCCTCCTATCCACACTCAGCGTTTCAACTCACCCTCTCGGAGAACAAGGCGCCTTCCGGCGGAGCATGGCCAGCCCTCGCCTCAATCTAGCTTGCTAGTAGTCCATTCTCCCGAGGCTCCGCCCACCTGCGCTCCCATCCACCAATGGCAGGGCCGGGACCCAGCCTCTTCCAGCGGGCTAGGGTGAGCACCATCCAGGAAGTCTCTTGAGAGTGGGAGGGCCTAGAAGGCTGAGAAGGGTACGTAGGCAGCCAGGGATATGCCTGATTGGAAATAAAATCTGGCGGCAGATCGGCGCTGACGGCTCAGTTCACCGGCTGCCAGGCCTCTGGGCGTCCTTTTTTTTTTTTTTTCTCTTTTGGCCCCCGCCGTTGGGGGCGCTCTAACCTAAAACAACACTCAGTTGCCTGTCTCGGGGAAGCCATCTTGGATCGGCTGCTGCCTTGGGGCGGGGAGGATGCAGGAGTGCCTTGCAAGAACGGGAAGGCCTGTTCGGCGTTCCGTCCCGCGCCTGAGCTCCGGAGCCCGCACGCTCCTGCGGTCAGGATGTCCCGCAGTCGTGAGGAGGCACTCTGGAACGATGCGAAACGTGGTTAGAGGCAGCCAGCGCTCGCCTCCCACCTATCTGTAGGAGAGAAGCGGTTTTATCAACGAGGCAAAAATTAATTCTTGGAATGGGACGGGTGTGAACCAGTCTCTAGGGTAATTTTTTAGACACCTCATACCTCTGGGATTATCAACATATGACCGACATAGGTTATGTATCTATTCCAGGTGTTTGCTTTACTTGCAAATTTTCTAGTGTTCTGACTTTGGCAATACAGAGTCCTGATTCAGGGAAGATTTTATTATTTAAAAGGTTTAAAACTCATCAATAGAGCCAAACTACTCGTGAATACAAATAAGGCAAATGATAAAGGACTTACGGGAAAAATTATACTGGTATCTAAGAAGAAGGACCGTTAGGTGACAACTTTAGAAACCGTGGCGCAGCAGAGCGGGTTAACGCCCTGGCCTGAAGCGGTGGCATCCCATATGAGCGATGGTTCGAAGCCCAGCCGCTCCACTTATGATCCAGCTCTGTTGTGGCTTACTCTGAGGTAGGCCCAAGTCCTTGGGCCCCTGCACCAGCGTGGGAGACCTGGAAGAAGCTCCTGGCTCCTGGCTTCAGATTGGTGCAGCTCTGCCCATTGCAACCATTTGTGTGGGGGAGTGAATCAGTGGATGGAGGACCTCTCTCTCTGCCTCTCTCTCTCTGTGTAACTCAAATAAATAAATCTTTAAAAAAAAAGACTGCTGGAGATAGCACTTTTCTAATAACTACTTTAAAATTGTAAGGGAAATAATTCCATTGGTGGGTGAAATTCTATTGCACTGAATGAGAAAGGTTTTCCTATTTTTCCTAGTCTAAATCTCTTTTTATTATAACTTGAAACAAACTGGGTTCTTTGTTTTTTAAATTCTTGAGTGAAGGGGCTCCTAAGAAGTTTCTGAAGGTGTAATGTAATCACATGGACTTAACATATAGGAGCTCAGAAACATTAGGAGTCATAGCAGTCTGTTTTATCAGAAAGGTGGTAGGCCATGGCCAAACATTTCTCTATATTTTTATCAAAATCTGTTGGCAAAATTCTCTGCTGGCCACTGCTGCCTATCAAATTTGAGCTACTAAGATTTACCAAAACAATGTTTGTAAATACATATATGATGGATCTTTAAAAAGTTCATAGAAAATGCATTTTTTAAAGATTTATTTATTATTCGAAAGTCAGAGTTACACAGAGAGAGGAGAGGCAGAGAGTGGTCTTCCATCCGATGGTTCACTCCCCAGATGGCCGCAATGGACAGAGCTGCGCTGATCCAAAGCCAGGAACCAGGAGCTTCTTCCTAGCCATCTTCCACTACTATCCCAGGCCACAGCAGAAAGCTGGATCAGAAGAGGAGCAGCTGAGACTAGAACCGGCGCCCATATGGGATGCCAGCGCCTCAGGCCAGGGCATTAACCTGCTGAGCCACAGTGCTGGCCCCCCATTTTCTTTTTTTAAGATTTATTTGAGAGGCAGAGTTGCAGACAGAAAGAGGGGAAGACAGAGAGAGGCCTTCTATCCGCTGTTCAGCTCCTAAAAGGCCTCAACGGCTGGAACTGATCCTATCCAGATCCAGGAGCTTCTGCTGGATCTCCCACACAGGTGCAGGCACCCAAGCACTGGGGCTATCTTCTACTGCTTTCCCAGGCCATCAACAGGGAGCTGCATGGGAAGTGGAGCAGCCGAGTCAAACCGGTACCCATACGGGATGCTGGTGTGGCAGGCAGTTACTTAACCTACTCCACAGCACCAGCCTAATTTCATTTTTCCATGAGCATTTTGACTATCATACAGATATGATCACCAATAGTTTCTAGGATGAGAGCCTATTATCCTCTGGGTATTACCTGGCATAGAAGACCTGCCCTCAAAGGAACTGTGGGCATTATAGAAAGGGGAAAGGGTGTGTCTGACCTAGCACACTGATCTTTTGCTATAGATACATGATTTCGAATGGTCCTGGCTTTCAAACTTCCATCAACACTCAGGTTATCTGGTAACTATTATTCTGTGCAAGAGGGTAGAAAATCCACTTTCTATAATCATTCATGACCACTTCACTCAGAATAAAGGCCATGGGAATTTATCCAGATACTTCTTGCAACACTGGCATCCCACACTGAAGCACTAGTGGAAGTCCTGGCTGCTCCATTTCCAATCCAGCTCCCTACTAATGTGCCTGGGAAGGTAGCAGATGGCCCAGGTGCTTGTGCCCTTGCCACCCCTGAGGCAGATCCAGATGGCATTCCAGGCTCCTGGCTTTGGCCCAGCACAGCCCCAGGGGAGTGAACTAGCAAAAAGAAGATCTCTCTCTCTCTCTCTCTGTCACTCTGCCTTTCAAATAAATAAAACAAACATCCTCTTTTTTTTAAAGATTTATTTATTTATTTATTTATTTGAAAGTCGGAGTTACACAGAGAAGCAGAGGCAGAGAGAGAGAGAGATCTTCTATTTGCTAGTTCACTCCCCAATTGGCTGCAATGGCCGGAGCTGCACCGAACCGAAGCCAGGAGCCAGGAGCTTCCTCCCGGTCTTCCCATGTGTGTGCAGGAGCCCAAGCACTTGGGCCATCTTCCACTGCTCTCCCAGGCCATAGCAGAGAGCTGGATTGGAAGTGGAGCAGCTGGGACTCAAACTGGCGCCAATATGGTATGCCGGCATTGCCGGCGGTGGCTTTACCCACTACGCCACAGCACCGGCCCCCAAACATCCTACTATTTTAAAAAGGCTTTCTCCATATTCTTTATATAATCCCCTAGGAGGACAGTATCTACTTGTGTCAAGAATGCAATAAAGGACTATCAGCAGTTTGTATACATGCATATTTTAATAATGAAACAATTCATTTAACAATAAAAGATTTAAAAACTCATGAGACCTAAGTGCTGTGGAAGAGAATGGAACATTAAATAAAAAAGACATAGTAACTGCCCCAGAATGCTGCATGATGAGATAAGCAAAGGCAAATGTGGCTAGGATAGTATTATATTCTCTGAAAAGGAAGAGAATGGCTGGAGAAATCCCCATCTATTTGTGTGGTAGTAGGCAGTCTTACTGTATGCTTTATGGAATAAAGGCAGAGTCAGAGAAAGGCAGGAGAGGTTAGGAGAACAAAATAGAACCCAAGGATAAACAGACGGAAGAGACAGAGAGAAATTACAACGAGATGACTCTAAGGCCTTTTGTTTCCTCTGAAGTCTAAAATAAATTCAATGATCACATAATGAGTAGCACTATGCACCGTGAAGGAATGGTGGGAAGAATGTTTTATAAAAATAAAGGATGACATGAATGCTGCTCTCACAGAGCTTACAACTTGCATGGGGAGACAGAGTCTACACAAACAACTACAAAATGTATTTACAAAGTAACGTACATACAAATAAATAAATATATATATATGAATATACATATAAATAACTAATATATGAAAGCTAAGGGATACTTCGTCAATAACTGCTTAGAAGGTCTCAGGTCACTGAAGGCTTCCTAAAGGCAAACTTTTTGGACTTGTAATTATAATGTTAGTGGAAACAGGGCATGTGCAAAGGTATAGAAGTAGGAATAAATGTGTCATGTTAGTAAGCAGATTAGCTTGATTAAAGTAGAAAGTGTAGGTCTAGTTACAGTGTGATCAAACAATACAGGTCAATTTGGTGAAAGACACTGCAATGTTAGATTTGGTCTCTAAAACAAAACGAACAGGGAATGAATATTTTCTTTAGGCAATGAGAGGTCCTAGGGCCAGGACCAATTCTGCTGCTCTTGAAGAAACTAGTGAAAGGGGAGTAGAAAAGTACTCAGTGTCCTCGAGCAGGGAGAAGAAACTCCTTTCTGCAAGAACTCTATGAAGTGGCAAACAGACCTCCCCAAAGGCAAGGAGTAAAAAACTCAATGAAATTCCTAGGCAGATGATCTATCATCCAAAGGCCAGCCAGATCCCAGTAATCTCATGTGTTCAAGAATATCTTTGACCCTTCTTACTAATTCTTGGTGGGGAGCAGATGGTATATGGTGATGAAATTATTTATTTTTGAACTACTATGACAACGAACTTGATCCTAGCATTCTGGAAATTTAAATAGGAGGATGAAAGGAGCCCTAATCTCTAGGGAATGGTCACGTCCCTGAAGAAGGACAGGTCAGTAATAGCCCCAATTCTCCCCTGGTCTTTAAGTGGAAAGGCAAAACATCACACCTTGAAAAGAGGCTGCTGTCAGTCAAAGCAAGTAAGACCTCTTTCTTTAAACCTATTGATCTGAAGCTGTTTCGGGAAGGAAAAAAAAAAAAAAAAGTTCAGATCCGATGTTCAGCAGCAGCTAGAGCTGGACGCTATGTCGCGATTCCGCTGGCAGGAACTGGGTCCCACTGATGTTGAAGTTGACTGCTGGGGACCAATCTTGATGCCATTTGCCTGTAAAAGAAAAGAAGCATCTCAGTGCTAAAGTGAATGGGCAAAAGGAGAGGGATATAGGAGAAATCATTAAGTATGTTTTCTAATTGGCAAGTACCCATGAGTCCTATACAACTTGTTACTGAACAATAATTTATGATATTAAGGATAAGATGACTAGTTGTAGCATAGGAATCATAGTTGACTAGAAATGGCTTTTGCTTGGGGTCAGCACTGTGGTGTGGCTTTTGCTTGGGAGCAGTGCTGTCCCATATAGGCACTGGTTCATGTCTCAGCTGCTCCTCTTCTGATCCAGATCTCTGCTTATGGCCTAGGAAAGCAGTGGAAGAGGGCCCATGTGCTTGGGCTCCTGCACGCACGTGGGAGACCTGGAAGAAGCTCCTGGCTCCTGGCTTCAGATCAGCCCAGCTCTGGCTATTGTGGCCATTTGGCGAGTAAACCAGCAGATAATCTCTCTCTGTCTGTCTCTCTAACTCTGCCTCTCAAATAAATACATCTAAAAAAAAAAATAATAAGTGGATTTTGCTTATGTATATATAATTATAGACATATACTTACACATTTACATGTGTATATTTGCATGAATGTGAGAGGCAGCAACAGTAGAAACAGATAAAAAAAAAATCTATCACAAACACTGACTTATTCACCAAATGCCTGCAATAGCCAAGGTTGGACCAGACTGAGCTGGAAGCCTGGAACCAGTGAGTGTCTCCCAAGTGAGCAGCAGAGACCCAACCACCTGACCATCACCTGCTACCTCCCAGGAAGCTGGAGTCATCAGTTGAATCAGGACTCGAACCTCGGCACTGGATATGTGATGCAGGCATCAGTGATGACTTCTTAAGGACTAAGCCACTAAACCCTGTGCTTCCTTTTAAGGTACACAGTATCCTTCAGTTTCCTAGCTCTGTGCAGAATTCGGATATATTTAGAGTAACAGTAAAAAAAGGCAAAAGAGGAGAAGCAGCACATGAGCAAGTTCTTCTGTTTGTGTTACCCTAGAATTTGCTTTATAGTAATGGTCCTCCTCAGCAATTAAGAGCCACAGCTTCCTCATGCTCTGGGATGTAAAAAACTGAGTTTGCAAAGAAAACTTCCCATGTAGTATAAGCCTTAACTTATAACAACTTAATTAATAATCTCTTTAAATGTTCTAGGTCAGAGACTTGAGGAAAAAGAAAAAAGAAATGACAGATTTCTATGGACCTACATTAAAAAGGCTGGAACTGGGGGCAGGCATTTGGCATAGCAGTTAAGACACTTGGATACCATATCAATGCATTAATTAGACTCCCGGCTCTGCTCCCAGTTCTAGCTTCCTGTTAATACTCCCCATGGGAGGAAGCAGGTAAGAGCTCAAATAGTTGGACCCCTACCACCCACGTGGGAGACCCAGATCGAGTTCCCGGCTCCTGGTTTCAACTTAACCAGGTTATTGTGGGCATTTAGGGAGTGAACCAAATGAACAAATAAATACTCTTAAAAAGTTGTAATTGGCAAAGCTACAAATTGTATGATGTTAGATGGGGAATGTTTACATTTGAGGAAGCATCCAGTTGTGTTAACAAATCAAAATTAACTGCCAGTCTCCCCATGCTTTCTCACCTCATTGTGGACATCAAATAAACCCTGCTGGATCTTCCTATATATTTCTTTGGCTGTGTTAATAAAGGCCTGAAGAAAACATAAATCATATAATCAGTCTTAAATTTAGCTAGGGAAAGAGAATGCAAATGTTATTCTTAATTGGATTTTTGATATGAATTAGGAGCCATTAGAGGAGAGTAAAACTACAGAAGGCCTCCCAAAAGTCCCTGTAAAAGCCATCCAAAGCAGTTTCAAAAAAGGAAAGGAAATCATATGGTTCTGAACTAAAACATTCCCAGGAATCTTATGTTTGCACCCTTTGCCAATATAACAGGCTCTCTTCTCCATAACTTACTGGAGTTACAGTCAACACCATGCCCACAAAGGACTATAATAGGGCCCATTAGACCCTCCAGTTAAGTATTTCTAAGAAATAGTGGTGTCTAATCTCATGTATAAATCAATGTTACCCAAAGTGATAGTAAAACCTTAGGAATCAGGATTAACAAAATAGGACAATTCTCTTTAAAGGAGTCATCTGGTCACTATGACCACAAGACATCCTTTCTTTATCCATGCTGTAGAAGAGAATTCTGAAATAAAGGACAAAGATAATGGTGTAATCTCTGAAGAGCTTTCCACACAATTTTCCAAACAGTACCTCTTCAACATTGCAGGCTGTTTTGGCTGAAGTTTCCATGAAAATAAGACCATGCTCCCGAGCAAAGGCCTCTCCTTCTTCTCTTTTCACATCTCTTCGGGACTCTAGGTCACTGCAAGAGAGTAAGTGGAGAGAAAACTAAAAAAGGCCCCCTGTGAAAGAAGAAACTCCAGTTCTAGAACAATGGTTTCGACTGGCGATCAATTTATAAATAATGTAGATCCTACATGACACCACTTTGTAGAGGTTTTACTAATTTCCGTGGCCTCTTAGAAAATGTTCTTCATGTTTAGGGCAGCTGCTACATGGCTGAAGATAATACCTTATTCTATTACAGAGAAAAAGCCTTATCTAGAGCTAAGCAAGCCCTGCAGTGACCCAGAGCTTATGACCTATGCTTCTTTTTCCAATGAGATTCAGGATAGCAAAGCAAAGATGATGAAAAGAAACTCCAGTTGCTTTAAAGTAGAAAATTCATACACTGCCCTAGACCAAAGTGATAAGCATCTTCTTTCTTACTGGAATCAATCCACAAGAAGAGGGACAGCTAGGAATTAAGAACACAGCTGCCTACCTAACTTGCACTAATTTCATTACTGGTGTGTATAAAAGTCACTTGGCATCAAGTAATTCAGAAAAAGTGATATGGAGATTAGGTGATATGGAAAAAAGAGGCAGAGCCAAGGACTGGGATTTGGAACTAAGTGGGACAGAAAGACTGAAAGATGGGATAAAGGCTAAAGAATAATGGAAGGTTGAACTATTTGGTTTCTATTTTGAAAATAAAAAATTTTTATTTGGAAGGTTTCCAGTTTCCCAACCATGAGAAAAATCAGAGTAAGCCCATTAAAGAACATTTATTGTATATCAGTTGTGTGACAGCCAGCAAACTATCACTTAAATGCCAAGGTTGGGAGTGTGCACTTGGCCTAACAGTTGCGGTACCTGCATCCCATACTGGAGTACCTGGGTTTGATACCCAGCTCTGACTCCTGACTCTACCTTCTTGTAGATGCGGGGCAGAACCTGGGAGGTGGCAGAGATGGCTCAAGTAATTGGATTCCTGCCATCTACGTGAGAGACCTGGTCTGTGTTCCTAGCTCCTGGCTCAGGCACTAGCCCAGTCCCAGCCATTGTGGGATCTGGAGAATGAGCCAGCATATAGGAGCTCTGTCTGTCTCTGTCTCCAAATAAAAAAAAATTTACTAAATGCTAAGACTCCCACAGTTGTACCTCTAGCCCAGATGCTCCTCTAAGTTCCAGATTTATCCATCTGTCTATTCCTCATCTCCACGATGTGTAAGATATCTCAAACCTTTCCCCAAAACCTGGAGCTAACCCAGGCTCCCACATTTCTATCCACGGCACAATGCAACATGATAAATAGTAACAATAACAACATAAGGTGTTATTAACAACTTTCCTGCCCTTACTTCAACTACCAAGTCCATCCCAAAGAAATACTTCCAGAATATACCTGAACATCATCCTTCACTGCGTCTCTGAGTCTCTAACCTAGTCAAGTCACCATTCTCTCTCACCTGTGGACAACAGGGATTGGGATTCTACTGCAACCATGTTTCATTCAAGGGTGATCCTTCATGCCATTTCTATGCTTAAAATTCAGACATACTATGTTTAAACTAAAACTCTAAGGTCTTTGAGGGACTATGATGTCTGGACCTTTCCTATTTTTGCAACCTTCTCTTACACCGTCACCCCTTAATTCAGTCTAACGACACTGGGTTTCTTTCAGTACAATAGATCTGCTTAGTTTTTTTTTTTTTTTTTTTTTTTTTTTTTGCCTAGAGTGGACAGGGAGAGAGAGAGAGACAGAGAGAAAGGTCTTCCTTTGCCATTGGTTCACCGTCCAATGGCCGCCGCGGCTGGCGTGCTACGGCCGGCGCACTGCGCTGATCTGAAGGCAGGAGCCAGGTGCTTCTCCTGGTCTCCCATGCAGGTGCAGGGCCCAAGCACTTTGGTCATCCTCCTCTACACTCCTGGGCCACAGCAGAGAGCTGGCCTGGAAGAGGGGCAACTGGGACAGAATCCAGCGCCCCGACCGGGACTAGAACCCGGTGTGCCGGGACCGCAAGGTGGAGGATTAGCCTATTGAGCCGTGACTCCGGCCTAGCTTTTTCTCAGTTCAAGGTCTCACAGTTTATTACCTCTAGCTGATACCCAAGTTTTTTAAAACTTTGTTAAGTTCTTGTCCATTCTTCAGAACCCAGTTAAACATCAATTCCTAATAAAAAATAGATACCCTGTTACTTTTTTTAAAAAGATTTATTTATTTATTTGAAAGTCAGAGTTACACAGAGAGAATGAGAGGCAGAGAGAGAGAGAGAGAGAGAGAGAGGTCTTCCCATCTGCTGGTTCACTCCCCAACTGGCTGCAGTGAGAAGAGCTGAGCCAATCTGAAGCCAGGAGCCAGCAGTGTCTTCCAGGTCTCTCATGCAGGTGCAGGGGCTCAAGGACTTGGGGCATCTTCCACTGCTTTCCCAGGCCATAGCAGAGAGCTGGATCAGAAGTGGAGCAGCCAGGACTCAAACCAGCGCCCATATGGGATACCAGCACTGCAGGCAGCAGCTTTACCTGCTACACCACAGCACTGTCCCCTCCCCCCCACTTACTCTCTTTTATACCACACTTTTCCCTTCACTGAGTTTAATCATCTAATTAGATACAAATCTTTTTGTTTCCACTAGAGTGTAAGCTTCCTGAAAGCAGTTGTGTGAAATTTTTTTTTCACCTTGCAACCTCAAGAGCTGGCATAGTCTCTAACACTACAGTCTCACAAGGGTGCCATGGAATACTTTATATATCTTTAAGGGAAACATCAAAATACCACATAGGGGCCAGCTTTGTAGTACAATGGGTTAACCTGCTGCCTCCATTGCCACTATCCCATATTGGTGCCAGTTCAAGTCTAAGCTGCTCTATTTCTGATCCAGCTCCCTACTAATGGGCCTGGGGAAGCAATGGAAGATGGCCCAAGTCTTTGGGCCCCTGCACCCATGTGGGAGACCCAGAAGATCTTGGCTCCTGGCTTTGGATCATCACAGCTCTGGTCATTGCTTCCATTTGGGGAGTGAACTTCCAGGTGGAAGATCTTTCTTTCTCTCTGTCTCTCTCTGTAACTCTCTGCCTTTCAAATAAAAAAATCTTTAAAAAAAAAAAATTAAAATAAAAAAAAAGGAGGGGATGGCATTATGTCATAACAGGTTAAGCTGCTGCCTGTGACACCAGCATCCCATATGGGCACCTGTCCCAGTCCCAGCTGCTCCACTTCCAATCCAGCTCCCTGCTAATGCTCCTGGGAAAGCAGCAGAACATGACCCAAGTGCTTGGCCCCCTATACCCAAGTAGAAGACCAAATGAAGCTCCTGGCTTTGGAATGGCTCATCCCCAGCTGTTGTGGCCATTTGGAGAGTGAGCCAGTGGATGGAAGATCTCTCTGTCTCTCCTTCGCTCTGTACCTCTGCCTTTCAAATAAATAAATCTCCAAAATTAATTAACGTAAAAAGTCAAATAAATAATAAACTTAAGATAGTTCAGTATCAATAGCAGATCACGATAGATTCTGTTCAATATGGTTGTAGCTTTGTGAAGTGGAGTTTTTTGGCAGTTGCAGTGATAAAGTAAGTAAGTACTACACAAAAATCAATGTGAAACAAGAAGTGAGATAGCTACTGTGTCTAATCTTGGTCTGAGAGGCTATGTAGTGCCTAACAAACATATAGGTCATGAGTAAGTAACTGTGTCTGGTCAAAATGAAATAAAAATATTGGCCGGCGCCGCAGCTCACTAGGCTAATCCTCCGCCTTGCGGCGCCGGCACACCGGGTTCTAGTCCCGGTCGGGGCACCGATCCTGTCCCGGTTGCCCCTCTTCCAGGCCAGCTCTCTGCTGTGGCCAGGGAGTGCAGTGGAGGATGGCCCAAGTGCTTGGGCCCTGCACCCCATGGGAGACCAGGAGAAGCACCTGGCTCCTGGCTTTGGATCAGCGCGACGAGCCGGCCACAGCGGCCATTGGAGGGTGAACCAACGGCAAAGGAAGACCTTTCTCTCTGTCTCTCTCTCACTGTCCACTCTGCCTGTCAAAAAAAAAAAAAAAAAAAAGAAAAAAGAAATAAAAATATTACTACATTTTCTTTTTTTTTTAAAGATTTACTTTATTTATTTGAAAGATAAGAGTTACAGAGAGAGGAATAGAGACACAGAGAGAGGTTTTCCATCTGCTGGTTCACTCCCCAGATAGCTGCAATGGCCGCAGCTGCGCTGATCCGAAGCCAGGAGTCAGAAGCCAGGAGCTTCTTCCAGGTCTCCCACATGGGTACAGGGGCCCAAAGACTTGGGCCATCTTCTACTGCTTTCCCAGGCCATAGCAGAGAGCTGGACTGGAAGAGGAGCAGCCGGGACTAGAACTGGCGCCCATATGGGATGCCAGTACTTCAGGCCATTGTTTTAACCCCTGCGCCACAGCGCTGACCCCTCTTTTATTTTTCAAACAAATACTAAGTTGTTATGATTTAAAAAAAGATATAACTGGGGCTGGTGCTATGCCATACCGGGTGAAGGCACCACCTGTAGTGCCAGCATCCCATATGGGCGCCGGTTTGAGTCCCGGCTGTTTCACTTCCGATCCAGCTCTCTGCTAATGGTCTGGGAATAGCAATACATGATGGCCCAAGTCTTTGGGGCCTTGCACCCATGTGGGAGACATGGACAAAGCTCCTGGCTCCTGGCTTTGGATCAGCACAGCTCTGGCTGTTGTGGCCATCTGGGGAGTGAACCAGCAGATGGAGGACCTCTCTCTCTCTCTTTCTTTGCCTCTACTTCTAACTTTCAAATAATTAAATAAATTAAAAAAAAAAAAAAAAAAAAGACCTTAACCCCCCCACCAAAAAAAAAAAATCTGCCCCTGATGTCTTTGACTGCTAGGTCAAATGTCTGTGCCAGGGGATACATTTAAAATAATAATAATAACAATAATAAATAAAAAATAAATTAAAGAAGATATAACTATTGAATAAAAAAATTAGTTTTTTTATTTGGGCCTATGGGTACCAAGAAAAATTTACTGAGAATGACAAGTGCTGGTGAGCATGTGAGGAAACTGGAACCCTCAGGCATCGCTGGTAGGAATGTGAAAGGTACAACCATTGTGAAATACAGGCTGGCCGCTCCTCAACATAGGAAGAAAGAATGACCATATGATCCTGCAATCCCATTTCTGGGTATATTCCCAAAAGAATCTGAAGTGGGGATTTGAATGAATATTTGTACTCCCGTTTATAGCAACGTTATCTACAACAGCCAAAAGGTGGCAGCAACCGAAGTGTCTACGGACAGATGACAACAAAATGTGTATATGCAACACAGTGGAATCTTATTCCTTAAAAAAGAAAGAAATGTGGACAAACTTTAAAGACGTTATTTTAAGTAAAGTAAGCCAGCCACAAACCACAACTATTATACGTGATTCCATTTATATGAGGTCCCAAGAGCAGTGAAATGCATAGAGGCAGAGGGTAGAATGGAGCCTGCTAGCGCTGGGGAAGGAAGGCAAACAAGCAGAAGGGGATGCAGTATTGACGGGTACAGGTTTCTCTGAGGAGAAGACAAAAGTTCTAGAGAGGAATGGTAGTGATGCTGGTTGCAGAATAATTTCAAAATCTTAACTGTACGCTTAAAAGCATTTAAAATGGCAAATTTGTGTTATGTATATTTCACCACATGATTTTTTTAAAAATTTATTTATTGGGGTCATCACTGTGGCATAGCAGGTAAAGCCATCGCCTGAAGCGCTGGCATCCCATATGGCTGCTGGTTCTAGTCCCAGCTGCTCCACTTCTGATCCAGCTCTCTGCTATGGCCTGGAAAGCAGTATTAGATGGCCCAAGTCCTTGGGCCCCCGCACCCACATGGAAGACCTGGAAGAAGCCCAGCTCCTGGCTTCGGATCGGCATAGCTCCAGCCATTGCGGCCATGTGGGGAGTGAACTAGCAGATGGAAGACCTCTCTCTCTCTTCTCTTTCTCCCCGCCTCTCCTTCTCTCTCTGTGTAACGCTGACTTTTAAATAAATAAATAAAACTTTAAAAAAATTTATTTATTTTGAAAGTCAGAGTTACAGGGGTGGGTGGGAGAAAGAACTATCTTCCATCTGCTGGTTCATTCCCCAGATGGCTGCAACAGCCAGTGTGGGACCAAGCCAAAGGCAGGAGCCAGAAGCTTCTTCCTGATCTCCCACAGGAGTAACAGGGGCCCATGCAGTTGGACTATCACTTGCTGCTTTCCCAGGGCATTAACAGGGGGCTGTATCAGAAATTTAATAGCTAGGACTCAAACCACATCCTATATGGGAAGCCGGTGTCACAGGCAGTGGCTGTACTCACTATGCCACAACACCGAACCCAATAATTTTTTCTTTCACAGACACACCAAGAGTACTAAAAACTAAGAAAGTTTGGGGAACAAGAACTTCAATGTCCAGAAAGTACCTAGATGACTCTTGCTAGCTATTATTCATACAAATAAAATGTTACCTCTTATTCCCAATCAGCATGATAACCATGTTGGAGCTAGAGTGTTGCCGGGCATCCTCTAACCATGAAGTCAGGTGGTTGAAGGTTTCACGCCTACAGCAGAAAAGTGTAGAAAGTGGGTCAGAAGCCCATTTCAAAAGCCCAAAGCAACTCCAAGTGTGTGGGAAAAAGGGGGGAAGCAGTATGTAAGAAGACAATATTAGAGAGGTAATCCCCAGTGAGCATCCTTAAGAAAGAAAAAGAAAGCTTTAGAGAATGTGGAGAACAGTCTCCCTCCCACGTGCCAGATCTGGCTCACCTTGTAATGTCATACACCAGTAAGGCTCCAGCTGCTCCCCTGTAGTAGGAACGTGTGATAGAACGGAAGGATTCTTGCCCAGCCTTTCTCATCAACATGGCAATTTAAAAAAAAAAAAAAAAATCCCAACAAAATTAGATTATTTCCAGAGAACTGATTTGATCATATGCCACTCTAACACAAAGGACTTAACTATAGAACTTCTATTAGAGAATATGGGAAAGGAAACAGGCCTGTCCAGGGAGACTCCCAGATAGGAAACCAGTATTCTTCCAATGAGAGTACAACTGACATCTTGGGTAGATAAAACTGTCCAATGTCTAGTATTGCTAGGTACTATTCATTAACCACCAGCTACACTCCACAGTCAGCATGACATCAAAGACCTTCACATGCACTTTCCAATATTCCTTAGGAGAGAACAAGGGGAAACAGGACTGGAAACTCAGAGTATGTTGTATTTTCAGTCCCAAATATGATATTGAATAATCATGTTAACCTTTCTGTCCCTGTTCCTTTATCTGCATAAAGGAAAATTATCTGAAAATGCCAAATCCTGGAGGAAACAGTCATAAGAGGTTACATGGGCAATCTGGATTGCATTCCAGGTTCCTCTTTTCCATGTGGCCCAGCAGTGGCCCTTGCAGGCATTTGGGAAATGAACCAGAGGATGGGAGCTATCTCTTGCTCTTGCTCTGTCTGCTGCTCAAATAAATGAATAATGAATTTAAAAAACTAAGGCAGTAAAGAGCTAAGACAGGAGTTTGATAAAAAGAATAAAGAGCTTTCTAATTTCTCCAAAGTGGCAGCATCATATCGCTTTCAAGATAAATAGTCTGAAATGTCAGTTCCTAGAAAGTCAGATATACTCTTCGTCTAAGAATCAAAATACATTCCAAAGTAAAATACAAATTAATGTGGGATTATTTAATCAATATTTTATATTAGGTATGATACAATGCTGCTGCATTAGCATAGCTATCTGGAATACAAATGAATATAAACATAAGAGTATGCACACCATGTGCACACATGCACACATTAGAAAAGGTTCTTATCAATACCAGAACAGGGGCCGGTGCTGTGGCATAGCAGGTAAAGCCACCATCTGCAGTGCTGGCATCCTATATAGATGCAGGTTCGACTCCTGGCTGCTCCACTTCCGACCCAGCTCTCTGCTATGGTCTGGGAAAGCAGTAGAAGAAGGCCCAAGTCCTTGAGCCCCTGCATCTGCATGGGAGACCTGGAAGAAGCTCCTGGCTCCTGGCTTCGGATCGGTGAAGCTCTGGCCACTGCAGCCATCTGGGGAGTGAACCAATGGATGGAAGAACTCTCTCTCTCTCTCTGCCTCTCCTTCTCTCTCTGTGTAACTCTGACTTTCAAATAAATAAATAAAAATTTAAAACATAAATTAATTAAATTAAATAAACTATCCATCATGGTTGGCTCCAATGATTGGGTTCCAACCAACCTTGTGGAAGTCCTGGATTGAGTTTCCAGCTCCTGGCTTTGGCTCTAGCCCAGCATCCCATCCATTGTGGGCATTGGAACCAGTAAATGAAAGCTTTCTCTGTCTGAGTGTCTTTCTGTATTTGTGTGCACATCTCTCAAAAAATAATTCTTTTTTAAAAACTCTAACGTTAGAAACTAGCTTTTAAAAAATACGTCTATCCATCTTAGCAATTTTTTTTAAATTATTTTTTATTTTTTGACAGGCAGAGTGGACAGGGAGAGAGAGAGACAGAGAGAAAGGTCTTCCTTTGCCGTTGGTTCACCCTCCAATGGCTGCCGTGGCCTGCGTGCTGTGGCCGGTACACTGCACTGATCCGATGGCAGGAGCCAGGTGCTTCTCCTGGTCTCCCATGGGGTGCAGGGCCCAAGCACTTGGGCCATCCACCACTGCACTCCCTGGCCACAGCAGAGAGCTGGCCTGGAAGAGGGGAAACCGGGACAGAATCCAGCGCCCCAACCGGGACTAGAATCTAGTGTGCCGGTGCCACAAGGCGGAAGATTAGCCCAGTGAGCTGCGGCGCCGGCCATCTTAGTAATTTCTAAACATTTTCAGGTGTGATGACTTCAGGAGTACGTGAGGGAACAGACCAAGTGGGAAGCTAAGGTGGATAAGCAGTGGGCAGGAGATGAGGGCTGACAAGGGAGGAATGACCGGGCTCATCCAGGAAGCACAGACAGGACAGGACTACAGTAGACGTATAATTCTCTGGAAGTTTGTAAAACAGAAAACTGTAGTATTTTGAAATTGATTCAGCAAAGATTCATCTAATTTCAAACCCATTTTTCAAAGGTGACAGAAAAGAACTACATCAATTAGGTGGCTAGGTAGGTGGGTTTTTTTAAATAAATTATTGAAATGTCCTTAATTTAGGCCGGCGCCATGGCTTAACAGGCTAATCCTCCGCCTTGCGGTGCCGGCACCCTGGGTTCTAGTCCCGGTTGGGGCACCGGATTCTATCCCGGTTGCCCCTCTTCCAGGCCAGCTCTCTGCTATGGCCCGGGAAGGCAGTGGAGGATGGCCCAAGTCCTTGGGCCCTGCACCCGCATGGGAGACCAGAAGCACCTGGCTCCTGGCTTCGGATCAGCAAGATGCGCCGGCTGCAGCGGCCATTAGAGGGTGAACCAACGGCAAAAAGGAAGACCTTTCTCTCTGTCTCTCTCTCACTATCCACTCTGCCTGTCAAAAAAAAAAAAAAAAAAAAAAGAAATGTCCTTAATTTTTTCTCCTTTTAAAAATGTTTATTCATTTATTTTCACCTACTTGGAAGACAGAGAAAGAGATCTTTCATCTACTGAGTCACTCTCCAATTGCCTGCCTAAACAAAGGGTGGGCCAAGCTGAAGCCAGAATCTCAGACATCCATCTGTGTCTCTCATATGGGTAGCAGGGACCCAAGCACTTGAGCCAAAATCTGGTGCCTCCCAGGATGCATTAGCAGGAACCTGGATTGGAACTGGAGCAGCCAGGACTTGAGCTAGGCACTCCAAGTATGGGATATAAGCAGCTCAAGCGGTGGCTTAGCACCATGTGCCATAATGGCTGCCCTGCTGTGTAATATTTTTTTTTAAGATTTATTTATTTATTTGAAAGGCAGAGGAGAGAGAGAGAGAGAGAGAGAGAGATTGATCTTCCATCCACTGGTTCACTTGGCCAGGCAGAAGCCAGGAGACAAAAGCTTCATCTAGGTCTCCTCCATGGGTGCAAGGACCCAAGGACCTGGGCCATCTTCTGCTGCTTTCCCAGGTACATTAGCAGGGAGCTGGATCTGAAGTGCAGCAGCCGGAATTCAAACTAGTACCCATATGGGATGCCAGCACTGCAGGCAGACACTTATGCCACAGTAATTCTTAAGTATCGTAACCGCATACTAGTCATCCTCAACTTCCAAACTTCACGATACAACCATGTTTCATATGAACACTTAAGGAGAAAAAGAAAAAGGCAATAAGCCAACATGTGACCATGACTACACCACTAACTGATATCTTAATGGGTTTGCGTCCTGGCATCAAAATATCCATTTTTGGAAATGGTAAAGGTTTAAGTTAAAGAAGTATAATCAGGCCAACACTGTGGCATAGCTGGTAAAGCCGCTGCCTGCAGTGCTGGTATCCCATTAGGGCATCATTTGAAAACCCAGTTACCTCAATTCCAATCCAGCTCTCTGCTATGGCCTGGGAAAGCAGGAGAGGATGGCCCAAGTTCTTGGGCCCCTGCACTCATGTGGAAGACCCAGAAGAAGCTCCTGGCTCCTGGCTTCAGATCATCCCAGCTCTGGCTGTTGCTGCCATTTGAGGAGTGGACCAGTGTATAGAGGACCTCTCTCTCTCTCTCTCTGCCTCTGTCTCTCTATCTTTCAAATAAATAAATAAATCTTTAAAAAAAAAAAAAAAAAAAAAAAAAGCAGGGCTGGCACCGTGGCTTAACAGGCTAATCCTCCACCTTGCGGTGCCGGCACACCGGGTTCTAGTCCCGGTCGGGGCACCGATCCTGTCCCAGTTGCCCTTCTTCCAGGCCAGCTCTCTGCTGTGGCCAGGGAGTGCAGTGGAGGATGGCCCAAGTCCTTGGGCCCTGCACCTGCATGGGAGACCAGGAGAAGCACCTGGCTCCTGCCTTCAGATCAGCGCGATGCGCCGGCCGCAGCACGCCAGCCGCGGCGGCCAATGGAGGGTGAACCAATGGCAAAGGAAGACCTTTCTCTCTCTCTCTCTCTCTCACTGTCTACTCTGCCTGTCAAAAAAAAAAAAAAAAAAAAAGCATAATCTAGGGGCAGGCATTTGGTGCAGTGATGAAGTTACTGCTTGGGAAACCTGCATTCCATATCAGAGTGCCTGGTTCATGTCCTGGCTCTTCTGCTTCTGATCCAGCTTCCTGCTGATGTGCACCCTGGGAGGCAGCAGATGATGGCTCCAGTACTTTGGGCGCTGTCACTATGCAGGAAACCCACACAGAGCTCCTGGCTCCTGCCTCTGGCCTGGGCCAGCCCCAGTTGTTGTAGGCACTAGGAAATGAACTAACAGATGGGTGCTTTCTCTGCCTCTTTCCCTTTTAAAATAAATAAAAATTAGTATAACCAAACAAAATAAAAGCCCTAGAGAAGCAAGTGATTACTTTTAAGACTTACAACTGTGTTTGGTGAGTGTTGAGTGGAACAGAAGGAAGGAGGGCAAAGAAAGAAAAAGAAAGTAAGGAAATACGACTTGCATACTGTTTGTAGATGTAATGGCTTCAGCTCTTATTTCTGAGACAAAACAGAGTCAAACAGTAAGAACTAAACATAAACAGAAAGATTTTAGCTGAGTATCAGGAACTGTTTGCTAGCTCCCTTTAGCTAGAATAGATTATGTTATTTTCCTTAAGTGAAAGCAAGGTACAAATCAAATGAGATTACATATATGAAGAGAACTTATCTGAATATAACAAAATTACATTAAGCCAAGCTAAATTTTGGCAGTACTACATCTAATAAGTTTTAAAATATGCATACCTTTGGTCCAGAATTTCCATTTCTGGGCATGTATTCTATAAAGATTCTCAAACACTTGCATAAGATGCAATAAGTAAGAATGTTCAATGAAGCTTTGCAATAGTAAAAACTTGGAAACAACCCCAATTTCTATCAATAGCAGGATAGTTAAATAAATTATGGTACATTCTATGACTATCTAGTGGTTAAAAGGAATGAGATAGATCTGTGTGTATTGATATAGGAAGGTCTTCAAAACATAGACAAAAAAATTCTAAGTCAAATAGCTAGGTATACTTTATCACAATTCTATACATGAAGACACTAATAAAAACAAAACCACTGCCATTTAGTTGTGTATGTTTCGACTTATGTATCTAAATGCACAGAAGAAGTCTAAAAGCATACACACTGAATCATTAACTGTGGAGATAAACCAGAAACCAAGAAAGGGAGAAAGAAGGGGTTGATGTGAAGAGGACATTTTCTTTTTGTTCTACAAACTTACATTGTTTGATTTTATTTTTACTAGAATGAACTAATATATTACACTAACAATAACAAAAACAACAATATACGGCATTCATAATTGGTAACTGTTAACAGAACCAAACTTCCCCATCTCCTTGATTTCACCTTCTCTAATGCATCTCCACCACTAGCCCACCCTCAAAACCCTTTTCCCCTGCATCAGCTTGTACTGTTATGTTTGGACCTTAGTCAGGAACTAAATTATTTTGTCCCCTCTCACCGTATCCCATATTTGCAGTTTGATTTGTTTTCCATCAATGTTGACCATACGGGCTCCAAACTCCACACCTGTCAGTGAAGACCAAGAGAAAGAAAGTGATTCTCATGAACAGTGATATTGAATGAGGCTCATGCTTTTCCTCCGTATATTATAATCCATGCTTTGGCTGCACTCAGTGCCACTGAGACCGTTACTGCTGCCTACCTACTCCAATTAATTTTGAAGCTTCTTGGAGCCAGCATTGTGGTACAGCAGGTTAAGATGCTATTGGTGATACCAGCATCTCATATCAGAGTGCAGAGTGCTGGTTTGAGTCCTAGCTGCTCTGCTTCCCATTCAGCTTCCTGCTAATACATCCTGGAAGGCAGCAGATGATAACTTTAATGTGTGAACCCCTGCCACCCATATGAGAGACCCAGATGGAGTTCCAGGTTCCTGGCTTCAGCCTGGAATGGAATGTTGTAGGCATCTAGGGAGTGAACCAGTAGGTGGAAGATAGTCTCTGTCTTTCAAGTAGATGAACATAAACTTAAAAAAAATTTTTAAATGCTTTATTTTTTAGTGCTGTCCACATCAAATTCCATGCTCCTTTGAATTCCTTTTAGTTTTCCAAAAGTAGCCCGATCTCTGCCATCCCTGAGTCTTTGCACATATTACTATCTCTTGCCCAGATTATTTTTCCATCATTTCTCTACATCCCCTTGCCGGGCTAACTCCTCATTCCTCAATTTTCAGCCTTTCTGAGAGAGGTGGTAGGTTCTCCTCCCTTTTGCAATAGGAATTTACTTGACAGTACTACCCCACCCTTACACCTCCGTCATTGAAAGGCTCTCAGCTACTCAGCTGCCTCCTTAAGCATAAATGTTCATTTAGTATTCATTAAACACAATTTGCTGGTTGATGCCATCCTCTAAATCCTTGTCTAAAATCATTCAACTCTCTAGAGCTGAATAAATCCAGATTTCCATACGGGTGGGACTTGGAAGCAGCAATATGGTTAAGAACGGGAGCTATCAGTTTTATCTAGAAACTGCATTTTAGGGCCAGCATGGTAGTACAGGGTGGTTAAGCTGCTGCTTGCAATGCCAGCACCCTATGTAAGTATTGATTGGAGTCTCAGCTGCTCCACTTCCCATCCAGCTTCCTGCTAATGTGTCTGAGAAAGTAGTGGAAGATGGTCCAAGTACCTGGGCCCTTGCTACCCACATGGGAGACCAGGATGTAGCTCCTGGCCCCTGGCATTTGGAGAGTGAACCAGCAGATGGAAGATTTCTTTGTCTCTTCCTCTCTCTAACTCTGCCTTTCAAATAAATAAACCTTAAAAAAACTGCATTTGTGTGGCAAGAAAACTACACACACACACACATATATATATACTGTATGTAGCTTATATATATTACATATGTTACTATGTATATTATTTACTATATATAGTTTATTTGGGTGAGGGTTATGTAAATCAGAAGGAAGGGTCTGTTAAAGTGCCTGCAGACCATAACTTGCCACAAACTGCCTTTTATTTCTTTTTAGAGAGAGATCGCCCATCCACTGGTTCACTCCGAAAATGGGATTAACAGCCAAAGCTAGGCCAGGCTGAACCAAGAGCCTGGAACCCCGTCCGGGTCTCCAGAGAAAGTGGCAGGGGCGTAAGGACTTGGGCCATCAAGCGGGACTTTCCCAGGCCCATTAGCAGGGAGCTGGATCGGAAGTAGAGCAGCCGGGACGCGAACCGTTGCCCATATGGGAATCCAGCGTCACAGGTGGCGGCTAAGCCCACTGCGCAGCAACGCCCATCATCTGCCTTTTAATTGTTAGGCTGGGATGGCTCTTCACTTCGCTTGGTCCTCTCCAGCACACACACACACACACACAGAATCCAGGTACTGGTGTTTACTCTGAAACACACAGTGTGAGGCTGGCACTCATATATCGCGAATCAGAGATTCGAATAACGGTGCCCGGCTTCCGCTGGATGTTCCATAAACATTTAAAGCCCTATGGGAGTCAGTCCGTACCTCGCACATCTCTGGACTTCCCTTCACAATGATTTATTCCTCTTTACACCACTCTTCACTGAACCTAACTTCGCACTAGTTTTAAGCGGCGAGAGGCAACTTTTGAGGACACGGAAGACAGCTGAGTTTTCCGCCTAGGCAGTTCAGCGAGCCAAGGTTTTAGGATCGGTTCTGGAACAAACAGCTGCACTTACCTATTGTGAGGTCGTGGACTGGCTGGAACCGCTTGTCTGTAAACTGCAGGAGGAGACATGACTTCCCCACACCTGAAAGGGGAGGACGTGCGTGCCAGGAGCCACGCGGCCCAGAAACACCTCCCGGAGTCCGGGCGTCAGGGACGCGGGAAGGGGCGCCCCGAGCCCGCGCCCCGCCCCCGGCCGCCCCGCCCCGCCCCCGCCCGTTCCTCGCGAATCGCCCAACCCACTGAGCGAGCCCCGCCCCCGCGGCCCGATTTGGGAGCTTCGGGTGCCCGCCTCAGCCTTCGAAGGCGGCCCACTCGCGGATTACCTGTGTCCCCGATGATGATGTACTTGAAGAGATAAGCATAAGTCATGGTCCCGATTCCTCCGGATTCCGGGTCCGCCCGACTTCTACATCCACTTGCCTCCGACCTCTCTAGCCACGCAGTCTAGCGATCTCCTTGTTTTTCCCTCTCCGGCCCCTCTAGCCAGATCACGTCTCTACTGCTCTCCCCAGAAATCCGCAGCCGGACCGGTGCAGTCAACGCCGCCTCCAGGGACGCCTCCAGCACCTCTACATGCCATTATCCCACCACGCTCCAGGGGGCGATGTCTACCTTTTCCATCCGCTCGGCGCCCGACTCGCAGCCCCACGACGCTCCTTCCAGTCAGCGGAGAGCGACGCACTTCCTTGCGGAAGTGACGGCAGTTCCGAGGCCAGTGGGGGCGGTGGGAGCAATGAGGGGTCTGAGACGGTGGTAGAAAAGTGGTGTGAAGATGGAGGTAGGACCCCGGGCACTAAGAAGGCTTGGCGAGAGCGCGCCGCCGATCGGGTTGCAGCAGAGGCGGGAAGGGAGAGGCGGCTGTCGGGAGAGGAGAGTCAGCCGGGTTTGGGGAGTGCTGTCAGAATGTCGGGATCGGAATCCGGGGCTGCACGCGAAGTCCGTGCTCCCCCTAACTTATCCCCGCGGCTTTCTTTTGGTTTCCAGTTTCCCGGAGGAAATGACAATTACCTGACGATCACAGGGCCCTCGCACCCCTTCCTGTCAGGCGCCGAGGTGAGCCAGAGCCGCCGACGCTGCGGGAGGGTGGGCCTGCGGCGGTGGGGCGGTGGGGAGGGGCGCGCGGACGCTGGGGGACCCCGGCTGGGACCCGGGGGGCGCGGTTGGTGTTCGGGGGGAAGTGGCAGCTGCTTCTAGAGCCTATCAGGACTGCCCGGGGAAGTCCTGGGGAAGCTGCTGTCATCAGAAAACCAGGGCGCTGGAAAGCGAGAACCTGGTTAAGGAGGAGGGTGCGTGCGGGTGGGAAGACAGGGGGGCTGTCTCCTCTTCTTGGGGAGAAATAACCCCGACGATCCTGGGGGATCACAATGGGGAGCAGGGTTTTCAGCAGCTAACGAAGTCGGGTGAGGGGAGAAGTTCACCTAGCAGGGACTTAGCCAGGGGCCTGTGTTCATGAGCTGTGTTGAAGGGTAGGGTGGTGTTTTTGTTATTTAACTTTTCTACTGTGATAAGAAGTTAGTTACTTTTACCAACAAGGTATCAGCTTGCTTTGCTAGAGAACACATACGTGCGCGCGCCCGTGAGGACACTGGGCACATTACTTCACCTGGGTATGTCACAGTTTCCTCAGCTGTCCCATCGCTGTAATAATAGTTTCTTATGATGCTGTAAAGTAAAAGTAATGTTTCTGGTGAGGTCCTAAAGGGTTGGTGAAAAAGTTTGGGTTGAAATATTGCCATACTGTAGATATGTATCAGTTGCTTAGGCCAGACCAAAAAAAAAAAAAAAAGGGTGGGGGGTGAGAACGAAAAAAAACTTACCAGACTTTGAGGGGGAACTGTGAAGCAAACCTTCTACCGTCTTTTGAAGTTCTTAATTTTTTTTTCAAAAGTGGTGTGGACTGTATTTTTTTTGTTTGTTTGTTTGTTTGCTACTAAGAATTGTCAGTTGTTGTTAAATGACTGTATCCTATAATAAATCCTGATATTTTCAAGGATAAAAATTAGATTGGACAGAGACGTTGCTGACTCTTTAATTTCTTTGTTACTATTTTTACTATGCCAGGGGGACATGTAAATCAAATGTGCAATAGATTTAAGAATGACAGAGTACTGTCTGGTGCTTTAAAGTTTTGGTACAAGTTTCCCATAAATGAGGTCTCCTTGGTTTAATTTCATTATTTAGAGTCTTGTAAATCTCACATTAGCCTCAATTGTATGAGTGTATTATTGCCAATGTGTTCTCAATCAGGTCTCCACAGTTTAAATTTGTTGTAAATGTCACATTAGCTTCATTCATGAGAAAGCAAATGGTAAAATTAAATACAAATAGTTTTTTCTTCTTTAAAGATTTATTTATCTTTATTTGAAAGTCAGAGTTACAGAGAGAGGAGAGGCACAGAGAGAGACAGGTCTTCCATCCAATGGTTTATTCCCCAGATGGCTGCAATGGCCAAAGCTGCACCGATCTGAAGCCAGGAGCTTCTTCTGTGTCTCCCACACGGTGGAGGGGCTCAAAGACTTGGGCCATTTTCTACTGCTTCCCCAGGCTGTAGCAGTGAGCTGGATCGGAAGAGGAGCAGCTGGAACTAGAACCTGTGCCTATATGGGATGCCTGCGCCTCAGGCCAGGGCGTTAAGTAGTTTTTAAATGTACTGATTGTGCTTTATCCTTTAATCCTTTTATGAAGTTGAGCAAGCAGGAGGTAACTTCCTAAGAGATGACTTTTTTTTTTTTTTTTTTAAGATTTATTTATTTATTTGAAATGCAGAGTTAGAGAGAAAAGGAGAGACAGAAGTCTTCTATCTGCTGGTTCACTCCCCAAATGGCCAGGGTTGGGCCAAGTCAGAGCCAGGAGCCAAGAGCTTCTTCCAGGTTTCCCTTGTGGGTGCAGGGGCCCAAGGAGTTGGGCCATTTTCCACTGCCTTCCTAGGCATAACAGCAGGGAGCTGGATTGGAAGCAGAGCAGCTGGAACTCAAACTGGGTACCCATATGGGATGCTGGCACTGCAGGCAGCAGCTTTACCCGCTACGCCACAGCATTGGCCCCTATCAAGAAACTTTTTACAGGATGGAGTATGTCCTTTGTTTATGTTTGTTTATGACCTAAGAAATTAAGTGTTTTGGGGCCGGCACTTTGGCGCAGCGGGTTAACACCCTGGCCTGCAGCGCCGGCATCCCATATGGGTGCCAGTTCTAGCCTCGGCTGCTCCTCTTCCAAACCAGCTCTCTGCTGTGGCCTGGGAAAGCAGTAGATGGCCCAAGTCCTTGGGCCCCTGCACCCACGTGGGAGACCTGGAAGAAGCTCCTGGATCCTGGCTTCAGATCGGCGCAGCTCCAGCCGTTGCGGCCATCTGGGGAGTGAACCATCGGGGAAGACCTCTCTCTCTCTCTCTCTCTCTCTCTCTCTCTCTCTCTCTCTGCCTCTCCTCTCTCTGTGTAACTCTGACTTTCAAATAAATAAATAAGTCTTTAAAAAAAAAAGAAATAAAGTGTTTTTTTTCTCCTTAAGAAGTTTATTGCTAAGTTTTAGTCTCAATTTAGCTAACTTACCATAGGCTTTCTATCATTGTTAACAGTTCTCCTTTTTCTCATTATAACTTTACACCTTCCCTTCCCATCTTTGGCAGTGTTGTTTGGTTTTTAACCTTTAATTAGTGTGTGGTTTTTGTTGTACCCAGGTTTTTTTTTTGTTTTGTTTTGTTTTGTTTTTTTAAGATTTATTTATTTATTTGCAAGGCAGAGTTCCAGAGAGAGAGATAGAAAGACACATTGAGATCTTCTATCCACTGGTTCACTCCCCAGATGGCCACAGTGGCCAGGGCTGGGCCAGACTGAAGCCAGGAGCAACAACCTTCATCTGGGCTTCCCATGTGGGTGCAGGGGCTCCCGCAGCTTTCCTAGGTACAAACAGGGAGCTGGACTGGAAGTAGAGCAGCCAGGACTCAAACTAGTGCCCATGTAGGATGCGGCAGTAGCTGCGGGCAGTAGTTTAACCCACTACACTATAACACCGGTCTTATTGTGAGCCTTCTCAAATACACAAATAATTTTTAAAGTTATCTTAGAAGAAGAGTGGTTGTTTTAGAGTTTTCTTGGGGAAAAAAAGTGGGGGAGGCAGCATTGTGGCACAGCAGGTTAAGGCACCACCTGTGATGCCAGAATCACCTATGAGGGCTGGTTGGAGTCCCAGATGCTCTGTTTCCAATCCAGTTCCCTGCTAATGCACCTTGGAATGCAACAGAAGATGACCAAGTGCTTGAGTCCCTGTCATTCAGGTGGGAGACCTCAATGGAGTTACAGGCTCCTGGCTTCTACTTGGCCCAACCCCTGCCACAGCAGAATGAACCAGCAGATCAAAGATCTCTCGGTCTCTCCCTCTCTCTGTAATTCTACCTTTCAAATAACTCTTTTAAAAAAATTGTTCACAAAAAATACTAACTGTATAAAATAAATTGGAAAATTGGACTTCATTGAAATTAGGAATTTCTCGGCTGGTGCCATGGTTCACTAGGCTAATCCTCCGCCTGTGGCGCCAGCACTCGGGGTTCTAGTCCCGGTTGGGGCACCATTGCTGTCCTGGTTGCTCCTCTTCCAGTCCAGCTCTTTGATGTGGCCTGGGAAGGCAGTGGAGGATGGCCCAGGTGCTTGGGCCCCTGCACCTGCATGGGAGACCAGGAAGAAGCACCTGGCTCCTGGCTTTGGATTGGTGCAGCGCGCCAGCCGCAGTGGCCATTTGAGGGGTGAACCAACGAGAGGAAGACCTTTTTCTATGTCTCTCTCACTGTCTAACTCTGCTTGTCAAAAAAAAAAAAAAAAAGGAAATTAGGAATTTCTCTTCAAAAGACATCATTAACAAATTATATAGGTACTCTAACCATAGGGAGAAGATATTAATAGTACATATAATTCAGAATCTATCAACTACATTGAAATATGTTGATGGGTGGCTTTTTTAATTTAAATTTTATACTCTGATAAATAGTAGTTACTTTCACAAACATAGTGTCAGCTTATTTTGCTAATGACAAGATGAAAGGAAATAGCTGCCAGAGAACATGAAAGAAGTTGAATAGAACATGCATGTCTCTTTGCCAGTGACTCAGACTTTGTACAGATTATTTCACCTTGGTATGTCACAGTTTCCACAGCTGTGAAATGCAGAGTAAAACAAGTAGTCCCTTTCTAAAATGGGTAAAAGATTTGAACAGTCCCTTCACAAAAGAAGAAATCCTTGCCATCAGGCATATGAGAAAATGTCAACACTCATTAGGGAAATAAATGCCAATGAAAATCATCACAAGATACCATTGCACATCCACCAGTTAGAATTTTTTTTTTTTTAAAGATTTATTTATTTATTTGAAAGGCAGAGTTAGAGAGAGAGACTTCCATGCGCTGGCTCACTCCCCAAATGTCCATAACCACCAGAGCTGCACTGATCCGAAGCCAGGAGCTATAGCAGAGAGCTAGATTAGAAGAGCAGCAGCCAGGACTTGAACCAGCGCCCATATGCAATGCCGGCGCTTCAGATAGCAGCTGTACCTGCTAGCCACAGCGCCAGGCCCACAATTTATTTTTCTGTTAGGGGCTGGCACTCCAATCTAGCTTTCTGATATGGCCTGAGAAAGCAGTGAAAGATGGCCCAATTCCTTGGGCCTCTGCAACCTCGTGGGAGATCCAGAAGAAGCTTCTGGCTCCTGACTTCAGATTGGCCCAGCTCCAGCCATTACAGCCATTTGGGGAGTGAACCAGCACATGGTTCTCTAACTCTGCATCTCTGTAACTCTACCTTTCAAATAAATTAATTTAAAAATATATTTTATAGTGTAATGCCAGGAGTCTTAGGTTTTTTTTTTTTTTTTTTTTTTAGCTTTTCCTTTTTTAAATTTTTTAAGGTATGCAAACTTCATACATTTTGTAAATACAAATTTAGGAACACATTCATTCATCCAGCCCCACCCTTCTTCTCCTCCTATCCCCATTCTTATTTTTTTTACTAAGATCTATTTTCAATTAACTTTATATACATATGATTAATGCTGTGCTAAGTAAAGAGTTCAACAAATAGTATGAAAAAAGAAAACTTCCTCAGCAGTTGAGACAAGGGCTGTTCAGTCAATGCATCTCTAGTTGTCAATTTCACTTCTATAGATTACCTCTTAGGTGCTATATTAATTACCACAGATCCAGGAGAACATATGGTATTTGTTTATAATTTTTAAAAAGTGACATTTTCAAGAGTTGGCAGGATGTGGAGAACTGTCACTCACTGATTGTAGCAATGTAAATTGATTCAACTACTTTGAAAAACTAGCAGTATCTACCAGTATACTTAATGTGTGACCTGGTAATTCCACTTCTTGATATCTACACAATAGAAATGATTGTGTATGTTCACCAAAAACATGTATTTCACAGCAGCTTTATTCTGAATGTTGGAAACAACCCAGTGTATTTCAGCGGAATAAATGATACATTTTTAATGGAATACTACACTGCAATAAAAATGATAAATGCATCTTGGATTATGTAGAAAATATATTAAAATATGCCAGTCATAGATTAGATATGATTTTTTTTTTTAATTTTTTTTATTTTTGACAGGAGAGTGGACATTGAGAGAGAGAGAGAAAGGTCTTCCTTTTTGCCGTTGGTTCACCCTCCAATGGCCGCCACGGTTGGCGCGCTGCGGTCGGCGCACCGCGCTGATCCGATGGCAGGAGCCAGGTGCTTCTCTGGTCTCCCATGGGGTGCAGGGCCCAAGCACTTGGGCCATCTTCCACTGCACTCCCTGGCCACAGCAGAGAGCTGGCCTGGAAGAAGGGCAACCGGGACAGGATCGGTGCCCTGACCGGGACTAGAACCCAGTGTGCTGGCGCCGCAAGGCGGAGGATTAGCCTAGTGAGCCGCGGCGCCGGCCTCAGGTTGGCTTTTATATAGTGATATTGTGCTTTGAGCACTTTGGGGAAATAAATCATAAAGATAACTTCTTAATTATGAAAAGTACTCATGTTAGAACCAGTATATGATTTGTATAGGTAAAATTTTCATTCTATATCAGTTTTATTTCAAGTTACTCATTTGAGAGTGAGAGAAAATTCCCATCTGCTTGTTCACTTCCCCAAATGCTTGCAACAGGCCCAGGAGGGCACCAAAGCTGGACTCTGGGAGTTCAATCTAAATTTCCCACATGGGTGGCAGGAACCCAGCTATTTGAACCATCATCACTGCCTTGTGCAGTCTGCAGGGGCTAAGCACGGAATCAAACAAAAGTAATCTGATATGGTATGTGGGCATCTTAACTGCTGAGCCAAATGCCCACCCTCATACCAGTTTTGTTTTGTTTTGTTTTTTAAGACTTATTTATTTATTTGAAAGGCAGAGTGACAGGCAGAGGCAGAGAGAAGTTTTCCACCCCCTAGTTCACTCCCCAAGTGACTGTAGACGGAGCTGGGCCGATCTGAAGCCAGGAGCAAGGAGCTTCTTCTGGGGCTCCCACGAGGGTGCAGACGCCAAAGGAATAGGGCCATCTTCTGTTGCTTTCCCAGGCCATAGCAGAGAGCTGGATCAGAAGTGGAGCAGCCGGGACTCAAACCAGCACTTATACGGGATGCTGGAACCACAGGCACCATCTTTACCCACTATGCCACAGCACTGGCCCACTATGCCAGTTTTTTGTTTTTTGTTTTTTTTTTTACAGGCAGAGTGGACAGTGAGAGAAAGAGAGAAAGGTCTTCTTTTGCCGTTGGTTCACCCTCCAGTGGCCACCGCGGCCGGTGTGCTGCAGCCGGCGCACCACGCTGATCCAAAGCCAGGAGCCAGGTGTTTCTCCTGGTCTCCATGTGTGTGCAGGGCCCAAGGACCTGGGCCATCCTCCACTGCACTCCTGGGCCACAGCAGAGAGCTGGCCTGGAAGAGAAGCAACCGGGACAGAATCCGGCACCCCGACCGGAACTAGAACCTGGTGTGCCGGCGCCGCAAGGCGGAGGATTAGCCTAGTGAGCCCCGGCGCCAGCCATATGCCAGTTTTTAATAACAACTATTTTGGGGCCGGCGCAGTGGCACAGCGGGTTAAAGCCCTGGCCTGAAGTACTAGCATACCATCTGGGCACCGATTCTAGTCCCAGCTGTTCCTCTTCCCATCCAGCTCTCTGCTAAGGCCTGGGAAAGCAGTAGAATATGGCCGAAGTCCTTGGGCCCCTGCTCCCACGTGGGAGACCTGGAGGAAGCTCCTGGCTCCTGGCTTCGGATCGGCGCACTCCGGCCGTTGCAGCCATTTGGGGAGTGAACCAGTGGTCGGAAGACCTCTCTCTCTGTCTCTCCCTCTCACTCTCTGTAGCTCCACTTCTCAAATAAATAATCTTTTAAAAAAAAAAAAAAGAACAACTAGGCCGGCGCCGTGGCTTAACAGGCTAATTCTCCGCCTTGTGGCACCTGCACACCGGGTTCTAGTCCCGGTTGGGGCGCCGGATTCTCTCCCGGTTGCCCCTCTTCCAGGCCAGCTCTCTGCTATGGCCCGGGAAGGCAGTGGAGGATGGCCCAGGTCCTTGGGCCCTGCACCTGCATGGGAGACCAGGAGAAGCACCTGGCTCCTGGCTTCGGATCAGCGAGATGCGCCGGCCGCAGCGGCCATTGGAGGGTGAACCAACGGCAAAAAGGAAGAAAGACCTTTCTCTCTGTCTCTCTCTCTCTCTCACTATCCACTCTGCCTGTCAAAAAAAAAAAAAAAAACTATTTTAATGATTCATAGTACCTATATACTGTTGAATAGGTGTTGAACTAAAGTAAATTTCTCTAAAATGAATTCATAAGAAACTTTAAAAAAATAATGGTTTTTGGCCTGCACCGCGGCTGACTAGGCTAATCCTCCGCCTTGCGGCGCTGGCACACCGGGTTCTAGTCCCGGTTGCGCCCCTCTTCCAGGCCAGCTCTCTGCTGTGGCCAGGGAGTGCAGTGGAGGATGGCCCAAGTCCTTGGGCCCTGCACCCGCATGGGAGACCAGGAGAAGCACCTGGCTCCTGCCATCGGATCAGCGCGGTGTGCCGGCCACGGCGGCCATTGGAGGGTGAACCAACGGCAAAAAGGAAGACCTTTCTCTCTGTCTCTCTCTCTCACTGTCCACTCTGCCTGTCAAAAAAAAAATAATTAAAAAAAAAAATAATGGTTTTTGTGTTCTCTATGGGGACTGAGAGAAGAGGGAAATGGGACAGGTATTGTGATGCAGCAGGTTAAGCCACATGCCATATGAGAGTATCTGGGATTGAGTTCCATCTTGCTTCCAGTCCACTCCCTGGGAGGCAGCAAGAAAGTCACTCAAATACTTGAGTCCTTGACACCCGCATGAGGAAACTGGATGGAGTTCCTGGCTCCCGGCTTGAGCCTGGTCCAACCCTTTGGATGTTAAAGACATATGAGGAGTGAACCAGATGATAGAAAACCTCTGTCTCTCTCTGTTACTCTGTCTTTCAAGTAAAAATAGAGGGAAATAATTTTTTTTTCTTTTTGACAGGCAGAGTGGATAGTGAGAGAGAGAGAGAGAAGGGTCTTCCTTTTTGCTGTTGGTTCACCCTCCAATGGCCGCTGAGGCCGGTGCATCTCGCTGATCCGAAGCCAGGAGCCAGGTGCTTCTCCTGGTCTCCCATGCAGGTGCAGGGCCCAAGGACTTGGGCCATCCTCCACTGCCTTCCCGGGCCATAGCAGAGAGCTGGCCTGGAAGAGGGGCAACCGGGATAGAATCTGGCGCCCCAACCTGGACTAGAACCTGGTGTGCCCGTGCTGCAAGGCGGAGGATTAGCCTGTTAAGCCATGGCGCCGGCCAATATTTTTTCTTAATTCTCTTAACCTGTAAGCATCTTTGCTTTTAACTGTAAATCTGGAACTATCTCTTCCCCCAAAAAAGTCCAAGAATTTAATACAGAAGGAAAGGAAAGCTGAGGATAAAGGTAACTGTATCATGTTCTTGTTCTTTTTAGAACTTATTTTTACTTTAATATTTACTACAGTATTAGTTTTGCTTATGTTTAACATTGTAGAGTACAATTTGGTAACATGAGATTCACTAGAATAAAATAACTTTAGATATTAATTATTGGATTTTACTCATAATTTTACAGATCAGTTGTAGTAAAATGAGATTTTAGAGAATCTCTACTGTAGTATGTGGTTTACCCTTTTGTGGTTTGTTGATTTATTTATTCAAAGGTCACAGTGAAAGGGGGAGAAACAGAGTTCTCTGTCTGCTTATTTACTCCCCAAATGCCCACAAGAGCCAGGGCTGGGCCAGGCCAAAGCCAGGAGAGGGGAAACTCCATCCTTGGCTCCCACATGAGTAGCAGGGCCCTGAGTAACTAAGCCATTATCTGCTGCCTTCTCAAATTCCTTAGCAGGAAGTTGGATCATGAAGTAGAGAAGCTAGGACTCAAACTAGCACTCAGAAATGGGGTGCAGCTTAACTCACTTTGCCACAGTGCACAACCCCCACCCTTCTGTATTCTTGATAACTACAGTTAACTTGCATATGTTAAAGGAAGAAAATAAAACCAACATAACCATCATGAAAATCAGATACTGAATAACAAATTTGTTTCCACATCCCGATGGATGACTCAGAAAGAATGCCTTATAGATCTGAAACAATGGGATCTCTCCATGTCTTATTTTTTAGAGTAGGCTATGATAATGTTCCAGATGGTTTATGAGGGATGGCCACTTGGACACTAATCACTAGTTTTGGATGTGAATTTTATTTACTTTTCAGTTCTCATTAAAAACTAGTATCAATCTTTTTTTTTTTTTTTAAGATTTATCTATCTATTTGAAAGAGTTATACAGAGAGAGGAGAGGCAGAGAGAGAGAGAGAGAAAGAGAGAGAGAGAGGTCTTCCATTCACTGGTTCACTCTCCAGTTGGCCACAGCGGCTGGAGCTGCGCCAATCTGAAGCCAGGAGCTTCCTCCAGGTCTCCCACGCGAATGCAGGGGCCCAAAGACTTGGGCCATCTTCTACTGCTTTCCCAGGCCATAGCAGAGACCTAGATTTGAAGTGGAGCAGCCGAGTCTTGAACCGGCGCCCGTATGGGCTGCTGGCGCTCAGGCCATGGTGTTAACTCACTGTGCCACAGTTCCAGCCCCTATCATTTTTTTTTCTTGGCAGAGTTGCTGTTTTGGTGTGATAATCAGAAAAGGATAGACACCTTTTGCTTTGCCAAAAACAATCTGTATCTTAAAATGTAAAACTATTATATAATTGTTAATTTAATACATTTAATGTTTTTCTTGATCCAGTTTCCTTGTAACTTTTTTCCTTGTGAATTTGGTAAAAATCTTCATACCCTCTTTCTGAAAAATGCTCATGTAAGCATTTCAGAAAGAATCATAATTTTCCATACAATAACAAAAATATGAGTTGTATACCAAGAAAAGCTCAGTTCTTGTTGAAATTTTTAGGTGTTTCTGTTAATAACCATGTTCTGTGTGCTACTCATATACCAAATGAAATTTTTAACATACGGTGCATAACGTTAGGAGAAAAGTGTAGAAGTGAACCCCGTATACTTGCCTTTTTGTTTTCCAGGAAACTTTCTCTCTCTTCCAATGTAATTAAAAGATTGAGTATTTCAGAGGCATACTTTTTTCTCTCTAGTTTCTACTAGCTGTAAATATTCCTTCTATAGATATTTTTATTTTTAAAATGGTGATGAGATCTTTGTGTATCTAGAGGAGCCTTCAGGAACACTCTAAAGAATTGTTTACCCATGAAAAACTGAATATAACACAAAATTTTATCTCAGTTGGTATTTACTATTTTGTGTGTTGGGTTGATAGAATTGAAAGTTTCTAAAATTCCAGTTTCTGTGATGTTTGGTTGGGATGGTGACATATTACTAATAGTCAGGAAATTAATAGCATCTTTAAAAACAATGATCAGTAAATTTTTAAAAGATTTTATTTATTTATTTGAGAGGCAGTTACAGAAAGTGAGAGGGAGAGACCAAGAGAAAGATCTTCCATCACTGGTTCACTCCGCAAATGGCTGCAACGGCCAGAGCTGCGCTGATCCAAAGCTAGGAGCTAGGTGACTCTTCCAGGTCTCCCATGCGGGTGCAGGGGCTCAAGCACTTGGGCCATCCTCCACTGCTTTCCCAGGCCCTAGCAGAGAGCTGGATTGGAAGTGGAGCAGCCAGGATTAGAACTGGCATCCGTATGGGATGCCGGCACCACAAGCAGAGGATTAACCTACTGTGCCACGGTACTGGCCCCATCAGTAATTATTTTTAAGAAGCTAGATGTATCAGGCAACTTAATAAGCTTTTGTGCACTAAATCTCATTATCATCTTGATAACCATATGAGCAGATTGACTATAATCCTCATTATATATACAAGAAAAACCTGTCAGGTCATATAGTTGAGGCGGCATTGTGGTACGGTACATTAAGCCACTGCTCGCGATGCCTGCATTCCATATTGGAGTCCCAGTTACTCTACTTCCTGTTCATGTATCTGGGAGGCAGTAGGTATTAGCACAAGCGCTTGGGCCACTTGTGTGGGAGACTCAAATGAGGTCCTGGGCTCAGCCTTGCCCAGTCCTAGCTTTTGTGGGCATTTGGAAAGTGAACCAGTAGATGGACAATCAATCTCCCTCTCCCCACCCCCCCCCCCACCTCTCTCCCTCTCTCCCTCCTTCCCTCCCTTACTTTTAAGTAGTCATATTGTTAAGTGACAGAATTAGGACTTAAAACTAGATACCAAAGTCTCTTTGGTGTTACAACGCTCTGTTGCTACAGATGCTTCCATTTTAGTTTTATCTTATTTGCATCAGACACAGTCTGTTAGCTCTGTGGATGGTGTCCTCATTCAGAATAAAAAGAATGTATTATTGGTGTAGTTGGACTCAGAGAAAAGGATTAGGCTTTAATCAGCTTTCTCTTCCTCTTTTACAGCAAGGCTTGGTCAGAGCAAGACTAGGAAGGACTATGTTTTGGAACTGTTAGAGAAGCTTTGTCTTCTGGGCATAGCAAGGTTTTTCTCCTATATTAACTGTATCTTGGTATCCTTATCTTGGCTAAATAGGAATCTTACTTGTTAACATTGTAATTTCCAAAGTGAAGAGGTAAGAAAGTTGAAGTGCACGTATTTTAGAGGGAGATAAAGTTCCCATGACAGTACCTTTTGGGATCTGCTTCAGAGGAACCTAAAACTACAAAGTATTATTGGCTGGTTCGCAGTGAGTTTCTGTGGTCTAATCGTGCAGGAGCAATAATTGTGAAGTAGCTGCTGTTACTGAGTCTTTAGAGATAGTTCAAGCATCATAGCTAAATAGGTTATAAAGCTGCGCCCTTACTAATGGTTTGAGGGAATTACTCATTAGAACAACAGGTGTAAGATTAAGACAGACAAGATGGTAAAAGTTGAAAGGAGATGAAAGAAATGAAACTTGTGGTTGATGTTAGTAGCCTTATATGTGACATTATGACCAAGGGTATAAGTAAGAAGATTTATTTGTGAAATTAAGTAAGTCATAAGAAATCAATAACAAAAGATAGGATCTCAAGCTGAAAAGAGGTACGCTGAAAATCTCCAGTCTTCTTCACTTAGGAATATGCATCTTTCTCTTCCCACTAATTCTTCCATTTTTTTCCCCTACAGACATTCCATACACCAAGCTTGGGTGATGAGGAATTTGAAATCCCGCCTATCTCCTTGGATTCTGATCCTTCACTGGCTGTCTCTGATGTGGTTGGCCACTTTGATGACCTGGCAGACCCTTCCTCCTCACAGGATGGCAGTTTTTCGGCCCAGTATGGGGTCCAGACATTGGATATGCCTGTGGGCATGACCCATGGCTTGATGGAGCAGGGCGGGGGGCTCCTGAGTGGGGGCTTGACCATGGTAAGGGGCAAGACATTTATCAAGCTCACCCAAGCTCATGGGCATAGTGTTAGGGGAGAAAAAGTTACTTTCTATCCCTTGCTATACTTGGATATTACCTTGCTTTATTCTTGAAGCTATAGGCTTACCAGCAGATTTAATTTCACCTGAATAATGAGATTTACCATCTGAGTCAATTTTACTTGGGAAAAAAAAAAACTTTAAAATTGTAAAATGTCCCATGTTAACCCTGAAATGAAAATGATTTGTTGTAATTTTTTTTTATGGCCTTCACATCGTAGGATTCAAATGTGAGTGTAATAGCTGGCCCATTGAGGGATTTACTCAAAAGCAATCTGAACCAAATGTAGTCTTGTGTGTTAGTGTGCATTCTAATGCAGTGTGCTGCTCTCCCAACACATCTCATCAGTAGTCCATTTGTATATTTGATTCCAAACTACTAACATGTGACCTGCCTTTCTCTAATTGCATTTGTACTGCAACTTAAAAAGCTTTTATTTTGGGAAGATAGTTGAATACTGATAGGAAGTTTTTCTTTATTCTGTGTTTACTACCTATAGGTTACTGAGTAAGTTATCTGCTAAGTTAATTTATCCAAAATTAAAACTTCTCTGATTATTTTTATTTATTTCAGAATAGGCCTTTGGGTGCAAAGAACTGAATTTACTACCTTCTGTAGTTTTAGAAATGCTTGCTTTTTTTTTTTTTTTTTTGATAGTAAGCTCAATTTATTCATAACATACACATATTTCTTAATACATGTACACAATTAATACGTATGCATTTTATTTAACAATTGAAAATGAAAGGAAAAAATTTTAAGGAATGAGTAAAAGAAAATTATGTTCTCATTCAGTTTCAGTTCTTTTTTAAAGCTTAAATCAGTAATAAAATTAGATTTATAAAAGAAATGCTTGCTTTCTATGTAGACAAATTATTTGATGTTTAGTAGAGTTTAAATGATGGTACAATCTTGAGTATGAAGGGGATTTATAACATACGTTGTTGTCCTGATTTGGGGGGTGGGGGGAGAGGTGCTTTTTTGTATTTGATGTTTAATTAGTCCTTCTGCTTCCTCTCAGGACTTGGACCATTCTATAGGAACTCAGTATAGCGCCAACCCACCTGTTACAATTGATGTACCAATGACAGACATGACATCTGGCTTGATGGGGCATAGCCAGTTGACCACCATTGATCAGTCAGAACTGAGTTCTCAACTTGGTTTGAGTTTAGGGGGTGGCACCATCCTGCCCCCTGCCCAGTCACCTGAGGATCGTCTTTCAACCACCCCTTCACCTACTGGTTCACTTCATGAGGATGGTGTAGAGGACTTCCGGAGGGTGAGGCATTTTTTACCAAAATCAGTTGTGCTGTGATAGTCTAGGATAAAATCCTTGGCTTATGGAGCCTAATCAGTGTTCTTTACGCCTGCCCTTCCATCTTTCTGCTCTCTTCTGTGTATGGGATCCCGTATTTCAATCTCTGGTTTATAATAATACTCTTCCCAAACCCCATTCTTACTGGTCATCACATGTTACTAATGTCTTTTAAACTATTGTCTCTATTTTTAGCATTTCTGAAAACTGTACACATGTAGTTCATTTCTTCCCCCATTTAAAAGATATTTTCTTCCAGTTCCCCAAATAAAATACTTCTCTATTCCAGCTTGTAACTCTCTCTTTTCTCCCCTACAGCAACTCCCCAGCCAGAAGACAGTGGTTGTAGAAGCAGGGAAAAAACAGAAGGCTCCAAAGAAGAAGAAAAAAAAAGATCCTAATGAACCTCAGAAACCAGTTTCAGCGTATGCTTTATTTTTTCGTGATACACAGGCTGCCATCAAGGGACAGAATCCCAATGCTACCTTTGGAGAGGTTTCCAAAATTGTAGCATCCATGTGGGACAGTCTTGGAGAGGAGCAAAAACAGGTATACAGATAATGAGTAACCAGTGTACAGTTAATGTCCCAGAAGTTAACTAAAATTGGGCTATTTCTTGATTAGGTGCATGCTATGGCTAACTCTAAAAGTTTCAAATTAGCACTTTTATTGGCCTGTTGTCAGCTTGAAAACTAATTTACCTATATTTAACATGAATTTTAAAAGGTAAGTAAAAATTTTACTATATAAATATGCAATTGTATTGAAGATGACTGTCATTACCCTAGACTGTGGTCTGTCAAGGTAAGTCCCCATTTCGATTTTTAATTGAAACAGCTATATTTATTATAGATGTATCAGTTATCTGTTATTCAACAAACCACCACAAATTTAATGGCTTAACACAACAGCAGTTTATTTTTACTTATTCTGAATTGATTAGGTTGATTTTCTGCTGTTCTTGCTTGGGTTCATTTCTGTGGCTATAATCACCAATGATGACTGAATAGCATGGCTGCCTAAAGATTTATTTATTTGAAAGGCAGAGTGACACAGAGAGCCCACTCCATCACTCCTCAAATGCCTGCAAAACAGCCAGGGCTGGGCCAGACAAAAGCCAGGAGCCAAGAACTCCATTTGGGTCTCCCACATGAGTGGCAGGTACTGAAGGACTTGGGCCATCATCTGCAGCCTTCCCAGGCACTGAAAACTGGACAAGAAGCAAAGGAACCAGGGTGCAAAACCAGCACTCTGATATGGAATTCAGGTATCCTGAGCAGCAGATGAACCCCCGGTGCCACAATATTTGCCCCACTCTAATGATCAAAAACTCACAGAATTAGCCCACTTTCAAGGAAGGGGAAATAGGCTTCAGCTCTTGATGGAAAAGCAGTTATGCAGGATGGGAGGAATTCTTGTGGCCACCTTTGCAGTTTGCCACATTCCTAAAGGAGTATGCTAGGTAGGCACAGTCCCAGGCTAAGCAGATGATAGATCTTACAGTTTTGGTGTCAGGGTTTTTCTTATTTTTGCTGTTTTTAAGATTTATTTATTTGAAAGGCAGAGTTACAGAACAGAGAGGGAGAGACAGATCCAGGATGTGAACATTGCCAAGTAGCTGCATAACGTGCTGCACCATGATTGGCTTGCTTGTTAGAGACATGCTTTGTAGACTGAGTTGGCTGTGAAGCCTGTCTTGAAAGCTTTCAGAAGTATATTTTCCAAAGGAGTTGTCAGTGTCTAATTAGACGGAGAAGAATGTCATTCATTGATGAGTAATATAGAATTGCCAGTTGTTTATAGGCATATGGAGTCTTTTTAATCAGAATGTCTTTCTTGTAGGTGTATAAGAGGAAAACTGAAGCTGCCAAGAAAGAGTATCTGAAGGCTCTAGCTGCTTATAAAGACAACCAAGAATGCCAGGTAAGACGGTTAGGATAGAAAGATATTTAAACCAGTAAGTTTTTCTTAACGATTTTTTAGCTGTTGTAGGAACAAAATATCATCAAATACCTGTGGAGCCTATTAATAATATTAAAAGCTTTAAAAAATACCTAACAGCTTACTTTTCTCACATAGCCCTTGATTAAAAGTTTTACTTTCTGAGCTTATTCATTATTTCTAGTGTTTACCTGCACCAAGCTAGTACCTACACAGCTGCTCCTTTTTAAAAAATCTATATATATAGTTTTTAATATTTATTTTATTTATTTGAAAGACAAAGTTACAGAGAGAGCTAGAGAAAGAGAGGTTTTCCATCCACCGGTTCAGTCCCCAAATGGCTGCAACAGCCAGAGCTGAGCTGATCTGAAGCCAGGAACCAGGAGTTTCTTCTGGGTCTCCCATGTAGGTGCAAGAGCCCAGGTACTTGAGCCTTCTGCTGCTGCCTTCCCAGCACATTAGCAGGGAGCTGGATTGGAAGTGGAGCAGCCTGGACTTGAGCCAGTGCCCATATGGGATGCCGGCACTACAGGCTGGGACTTTAACCCGCTGTGCCACAGCACCAGCCCCTATATATTTTTTTAAGATTTATTTATTTGAAACGGAAAGAGAGAGAGGTGTTTTCCATCTGCTGGTTCATTGCCTAAATGGCCTCAATGGTTGGGGCTGGGCTACACCAAAGCCAGGAGCCTGGAGTTTCTTCCAGGCCTCCTATGTGGGTGCAGGGGCCCAAGGACTTGGGCCATACTCTGCTGCTTTTCCCAGGCCATAGCAGAGAGCTGGATTGAAAATGGAGCAGCCTGGACACAAACTGGGGCTCATATGGGATGTGATTGTCACAGGCAGCAGCTTTACCCACAATGCCTCAATACCAGCCCCAAAGATCTGTATCTTTTCTTGGAAGGTAATTATATTGATATATCCTATGGTAGAGAATAATTTCCCAGTGACATTTTTTCTGCTCTTTTAGGCCACTGTGGAAACAGTGGAATTGGATCCAGCACCACCATCACAGACTCCTTCTCCACCTCCTATGGCTACTATTGACCCAGCATCTCCAGCACCAGCTCCAACAGAGCCCCCTGCCCTTTCCCCTTCCATTGTTGTTAACTCCACTCTTTCATCCTATGTGGCAAACCAGGCATCTTCTGGGGCTGGGGGCCAGCCCAATATCACCAAATTGATTATTACTAAACAGATGTTGCCCTCTTCTATTACGATGTCTCAAGGAGGGATGGTTACAGTTATCCCAGCCACAGTGGTGACCTCCCGGGGGCTCCAACTAGGCCAAACCAGCACAGCTACTATCCAGCCCAGTCAACAAGCCCAGATTGTCACTCGGTCAGTATTACAGGCAGCAGCAGCAGCTGCTGCTTCAATGCAGCTGCCTCCACCCCGACTACAGCCGCCTCCATTACAACAGATGCCTCAGCCCCCGACGCAGCAGCAAGTTACCATACTTCAGCAGCCGCCTCCACTTCAGGCCATGCAACAGCCACCACCTCAGAAAGTTCGAATCAATTTACAGCAACAGCCACCTCCTCTGCAGATCAAGAATGTGCCTCCGCCCACTCTGAAAATGCAGACTACCTTAGTCCCAGTAGCCGTGGAAACTAGCCCTGAGCGGCCTATGAACAGCAGCCCTGAGGCCCACACGGTGGAGGCAACCTCGCCAGAGACAATATGTGAAATGATCACAGATGTTGTTCCTGAGGTGAGCCTCTGTTTTTAAGTCTTTCCTGCAGGCCAGTGGAAATGTATACATCTTTGGTCAACCCAGTAAATGAAGGGATTGCCAGCAGCATTTAATGCCTGATAACCAACAGTACATATCATCCTGTAGATGGCCGTTCCCTGCAAGATGCCAGTGGTTTTGGTAAAATAACATTTAAGAATACCTCTTTTCCCAGGCCACTGGGTTTTTGAAAGCCAGAGTGACAGACCTTCCATCTGCTGTTTCACTCCCCAAATGCCTGCAACAGTCAGACCTAGGCCAGGAGCCCAGAACTCAATCTGGGTTTTCCACATGTGTAGCAGAGACACAAACACTTGTGAAATCATCTGCTACCTTCCCAGGCACATCAGCAGGAAGCTGGATCAGAAGCAGAATAGCCAGGACACAAACCAGCACTCTGATAGGGGACACAGGCTTCCCGAGCAGTAGCTTAACCACTGTATGAGGCCTGCCCATCTACAAGAATGTAGTTGAGTTAGAAAGAATAGAGCCTGAACGTAGTGTTATTTGTACCTCCCAGGATTAAGACTTTAAACTTCAGAAATACAAATCCTTTCCTCCTAAGTCTCCACTGCTTCGCTGAATGTTTTAAATGTGGAGAGGGGCTACAGCCAGAAAAATTCCATCAGTTTCTAGCACTGTCTTTTTTTAAGATTTTATTTATTTGAAAGTCGGAGTTACACAGAGAGAGCAGAGGCGCAGAGAGAGAGAGGTCTTCCATGCGCTGATTCACTCCCTAATTGACCACAACGGCTGGAGCTGTGCTGATCAGAAGCCAGGAGCCAGGTGCTTCTTCTGGGTCTCCCATGTGGCACTTGGGCCACCTTCTACTGCCTTCCCAGGCCATAACAGAGAGCTGGACTGGGAGAGGAGCGACTGGGACTAGAACCGGTGCCCACAGGGGATTCCGGCGCCCCAGGCGGAGGATTAACCTAGTGCACCACTGCGCCATCTCTATCATTGCCTTTTAAGAGACATTAGAGAGATGCCAGTTACCCTGGTTTTCTTTAACTTGTACATGACAGTAATCATGAAAACATGAGTCTGGTTTGAGACTCTAGTTCTACAATTTTTTAAATTTTTAAAAATGTACTTTGTTTTTATTTTGAAAGGCATATATAGAGAGATTTTCCATCTGCCAGTTCCATCCCCAAATGCCCACAACAGCCAGAACTGGGGCCGGCAAAGCCAGGAACCCAGAACTCAATCCAGATCTCCCATGTAGGTGGCAGAGACCTAAGCACTTGAGCCACCACCTGCTGCCTCCCAGCGTGCATGTTAGTAGGAAACTGGATTGGAAACAGGAGCCACGACTTGAATCAGGCACTCTTTTTGGGAATGTGGACATAAGTGGCTTTCTTAACTGCTGTGCCAAAAGCTCAACCTGATGCAATCGTTTAAAAGAAAATAACACCCTACCATCAGCGAACTTTATGAATCTCCAAATTCTTTCACTTTTCCTAACGTATTGCATTTTGTCTTTTGACCCTCCCCATTGAGCTTTGTTGAAGTAACTCAGCCTCTCTTCACAGAAACCTTTGATACTATTAAGAGGAATATAATTCAAGTGTGAAATAGTGATGGGTTAGGTTAAAATATAAGAGTACTAGTTAGTCTTTCAGATAGGAAGACTCTTGTCCATCTGCTTGGTAAAGCTCTAAACTAGGACTATAGAGGGGGAGACCAAAAACTCAGCCCTTCACTGGTTCCCGGGGATGACTGGATTAGCTTGCTGGTAGGTGGCAGTCTGATCCATCCCAGGTGCTCTCTTCCTTTCATAGGTGGAGTCTCCTACTCAGATGGATGTTGAATTGGTGAGTGGGTCTCCTGTGACACTCTCACCCCAGCCTCGATGTGTGAGGTCTGGTTGTGAGAATCCTCCCGTTGTGAGTAAGGACTGGGATAACGAGTACTGCAGCAATGAGTGTGTGGTGAAGCATTGCAGGTAAGCCTACAATTCCCCTTCTTGTAATTCTGGTTGTGCTAAATTGTGTTGGAAAACATGTAACCAGTGTTACTTCATGTTAGCTAGAGTATGTTGTACATGTATATGCAGGGTCTTCAGAAACTTCATGGGTAATATATATATAACTACATGGATTTCAAAATTTTTGCACCAAAATAAACTTCTAATTCCTTTCTCCATGTAGTTTCTGAAATACTCTCATATTAGAAAGGCTACTAGAAAAGCTGCTGTCTTTAAAACAAGCTTACATTTGCCACACAGCTAAAAAGGACCTACTTAGAAGCTCATCCTTTTCAATTACCACATACCTCTATGTATGCTGTTTATAAATAGATGATACATTAAGCTGCTAATGCCTGAATATTAGCTTTTCAATCTGTAGTACAATCAGACTACTTAAGGGATCAGAATGTGAGGAGGAATGGGTTAAGTGGAAAGTAGCACAATAAGATGTTCTGGAGGAGGGGAGGGAAGAAGTTGTGAAGATTTTGCACTTCTTCCCAAATTTTCCTGAGAATTACTTACATCCATTAAGTAAGGCATTTGCATTTCCTATCTCAAATCCTCACAGATTAGCAATGCCTTGACTTTATTAAAATTAATTTATTAATTATTTGAGAGGTAGAGTTAGACGGTGAGAGGGAGAGAAAATTCCATCCTCCAGTTCACTCCCCAAGTGGCTGCAATGGCCGGAGCTGGGCCAATCCAAAGCCAGGAGCCTGGAGCCTCCTCCAGGTCTCCCATGTGGGTGCAGGGACCCAAGCACTTGGACCATCCTCCACTGCTTTCCCAGGCCATAGAAGAGAGCTAGCTCAGAAGAGGAACACAGGGACTAGAACCAGCACCCATATGGGATGCCGGCACTACAGGCAGAAGATGTACCTGTGTCACAGTGCCAGCCCCGTGCCTTGACTTCTGATTTTTAGGTCCATTGTTCTTACAGTCCTATCTTCCCTTGAGTTGCAAGAAGTTATCTGGGAATCTATTTGAGTTTAAAAGAATATATTAAAAATGTAATTCTAAGTTTGTGTGTCTCTTTTTTCTCTCTTAGGGATGTATTCTTGGCCTGGGTAGCCTCTAGAAATGCAAATACAGTTGTGTTTGTGAAATAGACCTTCCTCTTCTCGAAGCCAGTGAAGATTTACCTGCTGGGAACTGTGTTTGAAACACAAGCTGAGCTTCTGTTAGTGCCTGATCTCAACTCATGATGGCTCTTCATGCTTTCCCCCTCTTTTTTTCCCTTCAGCAGAGGCCAAACTGTGGAGCAGGGTCGTTGAGTTTACTGTAATCTGGAATTGCTTTTTACTTTGAACTACAAGCAGAAAAACCAGTGATGTTAATAGCAGAGCAAAGGGTGGAGGAGTATAGACAAGCAAATCAAGGGTGGTATGGGTGGTAGTGGGGTTGTTTGAGGAAATTTTGTCTAATTGTCATAGGACTTGCCTAAGATATGTTATTAAAATGAGAGTACTCAGCTAGAAGAAAATAGCACCATGTGTACATATTTTTAAAGGATGAGATTGCATTAAACATTTAAACATTCCCTTTTAAAACAGGGAACAACTGCTACCATCACCTCAATACATGCCTTGAGAACCAAGGTTTTCCACAAGTAGGCACACTGGATTGTAGGGATAATGACATCATCCAGGAGTCTTTTATGTATTTCTCATTAAAATATTATTTCTGTAGTCAGTATCCTTCCCTACGTGAGTTGTTATTACAGTTTGAGTGTCAGAGGCAGAACTCTATATTCTAAAATTAATACAAGGTTCACCAAAGTCTAAATAAATTGTATTCACTTATGTTGATGAAATATATTTTAAGAGGCCAGAGGTGTTATACGCCAATTGCATACCTAGGCACTTATTTAACCCAAGCAAGACGTGCTTATTTGACTTTTCTTGGAAATGAGCTAAAGCATAATTTACTAGCAGAAACATAACAGAATAGGCAAATTGTGATTATAATCTTAGGTGAAACTCGAATTCTTGAGAAATGCTATCCTAGAAAACCCCCTTCTTAATGATGTTCACATAGTACTGATTGCTAACCACTTTGATCCTATATGGTTCTCTTTATAATGATTGACATTTTAATGCCTTCCATGGGTTTACTTAGTTTCAACCTTCACAACAGCTCAATGAGGTAGTTAATAGTCCCATTTCACATACAAGGAATCAGATGAACTGTACAACATCACACACTGTTAAGTGGTGGAACCAAAATTTGATCTCAAAAATCTCAAAATACAAACTTTTATTTAAATAAGAAAAAAAGCTACTGTACAAATGCTATTCTGAAAAGCTTGCAGAGCCATGGCTATGGACGATAAGCTCTGTAATGAAGTGCTTCTATAAATTCTTAGGTTTAGAGATGATACCATCTGGATACCTTTGTTTGAACCGTGCAACCACATCTGGGTCTAGCAGGTGGATCCCATCCAATTGGTTTCCAAGGGTGATCCTAAAACAAGGGAAAAGGGAGCAAATCAGAAATCCTGGAATAAAGGGCTTAATACTGTTAAGACTGACTGCCTATCATCTCAAATATTCATGCCTATTCTCATTAAAAAGCATCAACATTAGAATAGTGTATGGTAGCATGACTGGTTAAGAACTGGCACGGGTTTCGGTATTAAAAAACAGGCTGGGTATTACCTAAGGGTTAATACCTGATGCCTTGCCATGCTTATTTCAGTAAGTTGCTGCTGTCAGCAAGTATTCTTAGGTAAGTGAAATGCTACTTACAGGTGTTTTAAAGGGATAAAAGTTACTAACATTTTTGACAAAGTAAATGGATACTTAGTAACCACCAGGGGGCACATTCAATACATCTCATAGAATGAGGAAAGATCTTTAGATTTTAAGAAGCAGAGACCCTACAAAGCAGTGCTATGGAACTAGAACCTACTGGGTTTCCACTGAATGTTGCAGAACTCCATAAAACAGTTGAAATACAAGCTTAACTGGCTTATGATTACTTTGAAGCCCACTTATAGACTAATGGAATATGAGATAAAGCTCTACAGAATTCATCCCTTGACTATAAACAGCTTTTGGGGCTAGCCTATTCTCCAGTCATGTTACCAGTTGGGTTGCACATTATGTGGTCGTCCAAATAACTCAATCTTGCGAGTGCCAGGGGACAGTCTCTCGATCATGCCATAGATTTCATCTGGTTTGTGACTAGTGGAACGAACCTGGGAAGAAATAAAAATTCTAACTACTTTTTATGCAAGATTGCACATCTAGCCTTTCCTATATCTTTATGATCCAAACAAGAACAGATGAGATTACATCTAACACACAATGAAATGTGGAAGTTTTTGGATACCTGAGGAAGCACATACCTCAGCTACGATCACATCACAGTCTAGACCCTGGTTGAAGCCTTGGGGATTTCCTTTAACACCAACCTGCTCACCACAGAGAACAGATTAACTTATGAAACCACAGTCTAATCAAACAATTCGATTTTATGCTCCACCCACTGACTCGGGCCCCACTGCTGCTCACCAAGCAGTGTTCTTTTCCATGGTTCAACCAGTGACCTGTCCGGCCTGTCCGAATGATGCGTTGCAGTTGATTTGTCTTCACCCAGATAATTTCATCTACACGTTCATAACTGTGAAGCATGAAAAAAGAGAACTAGAGCTTTACCCAGGTCTTCAGTGTTGGGGCAATACCACTGAAGCATCCTGGTATAAATTAGGTATATAAACATTAAGCATTTCACTCAAATCAACACCAACTGCTACTCACCCCCAGAGATTCAAACATTCTCTGCCCAATTCCATGGCCCTAGAAAGAAGTAAAGGGTGAACAATCACTTGTATGCTAATTTTTTCTCCCTTCAAGAGGTATGTTGTGTTAGAAACATCTTTTCAGTGAACACTGACATGCAAGACACTATCAGGGCAACAGAGTATATCTAAGAATAAAAAGATAAACATAGTATCTTCAATGGCCTTACTTGTTTCATAATGAGCAAATGAAGAGTTAAATATAATTCAAAGTATCATTCATGCTATAAACAGGTATTTGGACTCAGTGGGGGAGGAAAAAGGCTGAGTTGTACTTTAATAGGAGCTAGGACAACCCAGGCTTTTATCTCCCACCCAGTGCTTACTTTATTACAAAGGGTCTTGAGAGAGTTCATGCAAATGTATACTATGAAAGAACCATGCATGGCCTTCATATTTTTTTTTACACCAAAGTGAGCATCTTTTAATTCCATTTTTCCATGAACTTTTGGAAGGTTTTTGCATATCTGCCCATACCTATGTATCTTTGAACCGCATTACCTGCCTGTGACCCAGAGGAAGAGAAAGCCATCATCCTGCAGTACTGGTATGTTGAGCCTGCGCATCTCATCATCTGTCAGGGTCCCATAGGGCAGCTCCATGTGAATATCCCAGGGTGGGTCAGCCATCACAACTGCAAACTTGCCCAAGATACTGACGTCCAGGTAGCGGATATCACAACAGATCCACTGCATGAGGTGGTATTTGGTCATCTTCCCTTGCTTCACTCTCAGATTCATGGCCCCAGTCCCTCTTTTCCATTTCATTTTCCTACTCCCTTATTAAGCCTATCCCACTCCATTCCCAATCAGCAAGAAAGAATGCTGAATTATGCCTGTTTTCCTACATGCACGGCTGCCTTACTCAGACATAAGTCTGTAAGAAGAGTTTTCTGAACAGTCAGGTACCTGAGGTGGGAAGAGTCGATCTGCACTAGAGTCACCTCCAACACTCTGTGTAAGAGCAAGTTCCTGGCTTGGTGTATGGTCTTTGCTGCCAGGAGCCTCAGAATCCATGCAAGCATCAATTTCATAGTGAACATATTTGCAGGTATCCATGTGGAAACACGTGTTCAGGAAAGAACAGTCACCTAAAGATTCATCAGTGTGTTTATTGATAATTCGTCTGGGGAAATAAAAAAGGAGAATCAGAATCAAGATGGTGCCATGGAGGAAAGTCCCACAGTTCAAGTTCCAAATGGTTTCAAAAAGCCCTTTTGTTACCCTTCCTTAATTTTTTCTTTCATTAGAACTTCCTCCAGCAGTTTTATGAGACGGGAGGCATGGTGTCCATAATTAACACTAAATTATCCTAATTCCTCCCTAAGCAAAGACTTGGCTATCTTTTCTCACCACAGAAAGGAATTCTGGGCAGGAAGGACTTGATTGGTTAGAGTAGGATAAAACACTGACCTAATTAGCCTCTGTCTCTGTCCTAAGATCCTCCTCCTTCCAGGGAACCGTAAACTTTCATTGTGGTTCAGAGACACATGCCTTGTTGCTACAAAGGGGCACTTAGAAAAATCTCACACCTGTTTGGGAGTACAGCCTGTATGCCTTCACACACAAAGCCACCTCTAAAAGTACACATTCAAAGTCTGGAGGACTTGGATAAAGCATGAGTTGAATGATGGGGTTAAAGACAAGAGCCCCACTGACAAAGGAACAACCGCTTGAAAACCCATCCCACTTCATTCCTTCCCAAGAGACCTGAAGTGCAGCTTGCGACAGGGTCGATCGGCATCACTGGCTTTCATGCACTCTTCCTTGGTTCCATAGTCACAGAATTCTTGCACTTGGGCCCGACCTCGTGAGCGAAACTTTTCAACAATGGACTGTTCCTTGGCTGTTGTAGTATTTAACAGCTCTAGGATCTCCTGACTGACCTGTGACAGAAGCAGCCCTGGGCTTAAAAGGGTTTGTAGATCAAATTATCTCTTAATCCACCTCTATAAATTGTTTGACATATGAACTAACAATATGGGAAAACTACAGCCCTAAGATAAAAGATTTCTCTATCTCCAGATCAAAATCTCCTTTTGGGATGGAATTAAAATACTAAATGACTTAACTTACTGTTAAGCAGTAAGTTAATCTTCCCTCCCCAGGAAAGCATTCCTTCCCACAAAAACCACTTATGCTTACTGTGTAATGAACGAAGGCACACTACTAACACTACTATTTAGCTTAATAATTCTGTAAGGAGGGCACTCTGGTTTCCTCCCATTATTAACCTGTTTGCACTCAGAACTAAAAGTGGCAAAAGGCTGAGAATTCATGTGGGTCCAAAAGTTATACTCAGAACCATTACAAGGCTAATTCATGTTGTTCAGTCATCAACTTCCAGGACTACCAATCCGTATGACTTGTCTTCAGTATTCCCCTCAATTCATCTTTCTGTATTTCTGCATTTGTATCCTCTTGATCTGAGGATTATTCCAAACAAATTCAAGGAAAGATTCTCTTAAGTTTTGGGCCAGACAGCTCGAGGACAGGGAGCATTGCTGTATTATACAGTATACTAGGACATCAACAGCATCCCTGTACTCTAACCACTAAATACAAGTAGCACTCCCTTTGGACAACAAAAGTCTTGGGAGATGGCATTGTGGTATAGCGGGTTAAGCTACCACCTAAGATACCAGCATCCCACATGGGAACCGGGAGGTTCAAGTCTCAGCTGCTCCACTTCCAATCCAGCTGTCTGCTACTGTGCCTGGGAAGGATGGCCCAAGTGTTTGGGCCACTGTACCTATGTGGGAGACCTGGAGGAAGCTCCAGGCTCCTAGCATCAGACCAGCCCTGCTCCAGCTGTTGCAGCCATTTGGGGAGTGAGCCAGCAGATGGAAGATCTGTGACTCTGCCTTTCACATAAATAAATCAATCTTAACAAAACAAAACAAAAAAAAAGCCGCTAAACATTGCCAGAGTCCTTGGTGGGGTACAGTAGCAGTGCAAAAATATTTCCACTTAGGAACTCCTGCTCTAAACCCTGAATTTTAAAAAATCTTGCATTAAGGGTAAATCCTTCTCAATCAAAGGTATAATTCAAAGCATACTGTGAGGGTATTTCCATGTGAGCCCTACCTTCTTGCTCTGTTGTTCCTTAGTGGACTGCTGGTTCAGAAGGCTCTCTATCTCCAGATCAACATCTGAGGCAGCATGTTTCCTTGACTTCTTGGCTGGCTCCTTGGCTGGTTCCGATGCCGAAGAGGCCAGTCCAGAGGCTAAAGAGCTAGCAAAGGCAGCTGCTGTTGTTGAGTCCTGTTCTGCACGCCGCTTCTGCCCTGCAATAGTCCCTGCTCCCTCCCCAGGGCCTTTCTTTTCTGCCACAGCTCCCATCATGGCAGACAGCTTGGAATGGTCAGCATAGGTCACAAGAGTGGGATGCGCATCATCTTGTAGGAGACCTCGCTTTACCTCAATCAACTCCTGGGCTGCAAACTTCTGCAGGAGGCTTTCCACTCCATCTTGAGTGGCAGGGGCATCTGGCTAGAGATAAGAGGGGAGGATAACTCAGTAAGAAACTGACCGTGAACTGAAAATTAGTGGTAGACCCCTAGTCTACCCAGTCATTACCGTGGAGATGGCAAGACGGATGGATACAGCATCAGTGGGCAGTGTTAAGGTCAGATCAGAGAGATGATGCAGCAGCTTCTTCTCTAACTCAGGATCTGTAGCTAATTCAGGAATTGCTGAAGTTGTGCTAGACTTGGAGCCACCAGAGGTGGGTGCAGCAGGCACGGGGCTGTCACTACGGAAGGTTGGGGACAGTGCTGCCTCTGGATTCCTTAGATCTAAGAGTAAAGAGAAACGAAAGTGAAAAAGAGCAATCACTGTTGGTCTACATATCCCTCAGAAGCCAAATTCTCTGGCATTCCCAGCACACACACCCCTTTCATGTCATGAGGGAAAGTCCATGACCAACTTGAACACTGGACTGTCTCTTTAGTCGTACTCAAGCGTTCACTGCTGTACCAGGAGGGGACATGGTTTTCTGGGAACAACGTACCCTCTCTGCATGGATGAGAGCTGTTTCCCAATTCCTTGTCTTTACTGTGTTTCAAAGGAAGTAAATCCGCATAGCAGGTGTCAATGACCCTACCACCTCCTTTCACTCACTCTCAGAAGTGACATTACCAACCTACATTTTAATGAAAGCCAGAAGTATTTTTCAACAACCTAAGCTGTAATAAGAATCTTTTTCAGGCATGGAGTTTGAATTATCAAGGCCACTGGCCAACAGACAGTACAAAAAATGACAGTGTCAGGGGTAGAAATACATGACCTTTGATACTCCTAAGCACAAAAGTCTTGTAACAGCTTGCTGAAGCTTTGGTCACCAGAGGATGTTTCCTACTACAGGCCTCTCATCTACTCTATCACTTTACAAGCTGGGGAGCCTTCACAACTTTAATAAGATTGAAGAAACTCAGAATAAAAGGTTACCTTTGAGCAAGCTTAGTATCTGTGTTTATTTAGTTATTATACAGATAATAAATTAAACTCCTAGTACCTGGTCAGGAATTGTTAAATAAAAATGTAACATACAAGTTGGCCATTTGTTTTACATTTACAAATATTGTGGTTCCTTAGTAATTTCCAGTTTACTGGCTGAATTTGTAAACTCTGACTCAGTTTTCCAAGAAAATGGAGCTGAACTACACCAAACATTTTACTATAAAATTTTAATACTTATACAGAAAATACTCACTGTACTCTATTGAGAAAACAAACTCCACAATTCTAGACTAGCTGGAAATGTTAAGTAAATGACAAAGCTTTCTTTACTTCATTTACTTATGATTCCTTTATGATCTGCTAAATATTTCTTTTTTAAACTGATTTTTTTAATTTGAAAGGTAGAGTTACAGAGAGAGAGAGAGAGAGGTTGACTCCCTAAATGGCCACAACAGCCGGAGCTGTGCTGATCCAAAGCCAGGAGCCAGGAGCTGCTTCTGAGTCTCCCACGCGGGTGCAGGGGCCCAAAATTTGGGCCATCTTCTACTGCTTTCCCAGGCCATAGCAGAGAGCAGGATCAGAAGTGGAGCAACTGGGACTCCCAGTGCCCATGCAGGATGTCGGCACTGCAGGTGGCAGCTTTACCCGCTCCACCACAGCGCCAGCCCTGAGCTGCTAAATCCTAAGGAGATACTCTTTCACCAGCTCAACTGATAAGTTGTGTGTTTCGCTTAGTCAAAGAGGTGTGGTAGGGCAAGCATTTGGTGGAGGAGTAAGACACTGGTTGGCACATCCACAACCCAGGTCCGAGTGCCGGAGTTCAAGTCCTGGCTCTGCTCCAATTCTAGCTACCTGCTAACCTGTGCCCTGGGAGGCAGCAGATGATGGCTCAGGTACTACTCCCTACTGCATATACGGAGACTTGGACTGGGCTCCTGTCTTAGGCCTGGCCTGCACTAGCCATTACCCCAGCAGGTGGCTGTTTGCTGTCTGTCTCTACTTCTCAAATTTTTTTTTTATTTAAAAAAATAAGAGATGATGTATGCAAAGATCATGGAAGCACTACGGAGGTCTGGATGAGGAGTTTTAGAGTAACTCCCTCAGCTAAAAATATGTAAGAAATATAAGGGACAATTACTATTTATCATACTTAGAAGACCATAAACAAAATTCTCACAGCAAGCTAGACTGTGACTATTACAATCTCTTACGATTCAGAAATCCCACAAGTGTAATACATTTGAACCAGAATACCCCTGTGGTATTCTGTAAATATTTACAGTGGTCCAGGCTGGGCCAGGCAGAAGCCAGGCGCCAGAAACTCAATCTGGGTCTCCCACATGGATGACAGGGACACATCTACCTGAGCTAGCACCTGCTGCTTCCCAAGGTGTGTATAAGTAGGAAGCTGGAATGGGAGTGAAGCTGGGACTCCAGCTGGGATTCCAAATCAGGCACTCCGGTAAGGGGCACAGGCAACCCAAGCAGTGTCAACCACTGAGCCAAAGGCCTGCCCCGCTGCTATTTTTAACGCATGCTTTTTCAGAAAAACAAGGTTTTTCAAAAACATACATATAAATGATACACCTGTAATCAGACTTCCAATTCTGTTTTTGAAATAACTGAAAAGATACTTCCAGTAACTGAAGTCTATGGTAAACTAGGAGTCACTTGTTTATGATGAAGGTGGAATTATTACGTTTTCTATATAAAATTGAGATGCATAAAAAGAAACAGGGGAAAGCAACAGATAGGAAGCAAAACAAAGCCAAAGAAAATTGTACCTACAAAAAGCCAGATTTGAATTTTATATAAAAAAAATTCTTCTTGGGTAATTCAAACTGTGCAATGCTTGACCATCAATTATTCCCTGATCATATTACTTAGATTTTTTCCTCCACTATCCTACCTTCTTAACTCCAAAATTACTTAAGTTCTATATAGTAATCAAGGCCAAATTTAACTGCCAATTCCCCCATGATAACTTCACTGACTACACCAGTTCTTATTATTAATCTCCATTGTATTAATTGCGGACTCAATCACTTGCTATCCTACATATACCCTATTTCTGACGTTAAGCATCTGTCCTTGATTCCCAGCTAAACCCTACAGTCCTTGAGGGGCAGGGACAATGTCTCCCTTATTTGTGTCTAACTAGACTCACGAACACTGCAGATACTCAGTAAGTTATTAACTATGGTGTGAGAATCCTGCTAGTGTATCTTCTAGTTCCAGGCACCAGAATATGCGCACAGGAACCGAATTAGATCAAGACAAGATTGACAAAGGAAGCCGATGACTCTGATAAACACTGGCACAAGTTAGTACAAGAGTGATATTCACTATCCTTTTAGAGTTCTATAATTGATTTGCCTTACATAATTGGCAAATCAATAATTGGTTTGTGCTGACAGGTAGGGTAGGGCTTGTCAATCTTAAAAAAAAAAAAAAAGTTCCTTCAGGTTTTACAGCTGTAACTGGGGTGGTGGTGGAGAAAGAAGGAACAGTTTAAAAACTAAACAAGTGTTTTCAAAGTCTTGCTAAGTATGTGAGTGGCTAAGTCCACGCGTTTCCCCATTCATTGAGCGACAGGAGCGGGCCACTAGAATCATCTCTGTGGTCAATCGCAATCGCCAAGACAGGACCACTAGAAAGCAGCCGCTGGAACTACGCATAAAAACGCGTCGCGGCAGCAAGGGAGCAGGGGGATCGCGGGCCCGGGGCTCAGAGGCCGCACAGAGGCGACGTTCTCGCCGGCTGACGACAGGGCCTGGGGTCGCGGACGGGGCTCCGGCGTGCGCGCCGTGTGAGGCAGCTGCAAGGGCCGTGGGCTAGCCCACAGGAGGGCGAAGGTCTCCGCTACTGAGGAGCAGACGCCTTGGCGAGATGGAAACGCCCGGAAACACTCGGGAGTGTCGGTTTCTCCAAGGACCCCGCCCGCCCTCCCAGGCTGAGCCTCGGCCCCTACAGACCCCCGCCTCACCCAAATGCCCCGAGTCCTGCTTTCGCCTCCGCTGCAGCCTCTCCCGCAGCGAGTCCAGCTGCTTCTTGTGGGCTTGGATAGAGCTCCACGTGTCCGACATCCTACTCTCCCCGCGCGGGCGCGTCTCGAACCAGGCGCGGCGGACTAGCACCTCCCAGGCCTAGCTCCAAGTGTCCAGTTCTCTCGCGGCCACCGGAAGGCTACCCGGAAAGGATCCCAGGAGAGGCGCGAGAATGAAAAGTCACTTCCGGTCTCGCGCTAGCTCGGAAGCGACAACGAGAGCCACCGTAGGGGTTGCTGGAATGGCGGATTCGTTCCGGGCCTGATGAGGTTGCAGCGGCCATGTTGGTGCCTGGCAGAGCGGCCATGTTGCTTACAGACGCGCACGCGGCCATGTTGAATATTTAAGAGCCGTCCTGAACCCGGTTTAAGAGAGCGCTCGTTGACCGAAGTTTTAAAACGAAAGATCACTAGCTCATTTTGACAGTTTCATACTGACGGGCGTTTTCCACTAAAGGTGCTGTAGATTTATGTTTCCGTGCGTTCATTTGAAAAATAAAATTGCGGGTTCAGGATGCATGCAAGCTCCCTTAGGGAGGAAGGCTAATAGAAAAGGAGTATAATAAGGGGTCTTCGAATACGTAGTCTCAGTTTTATTAACCAGATCTACAGGTATCACGTATAATTGATTAAATTGGGGTCCTCACAATGGGTCACTGCAGATAATTTCTGAGATTCTGGTTGTATTGTTTCTTAGTGGAACTGGTTGGAGGAGTGTATCAGCTTGTGAAAATTAGGGGGGCCGACGCTGTGGCTTAGCGGGTAAAGCCGCCGCCTGCAGTGCCAGCGTCCTATATGGGCGCTGGTTCGAGTACTGGCAGCTCCACTTCCAATCCAGAACCCTGCTATGGCTTGGGAAAGCAGAAGATGGCCCAAGCCCTTGGGCCCCTGCACCTGCATGGGAGACCCAGAGGAAGCTCCTGGCTCCTGGCTTCGGATCTGTGCAGCTCTGGTGTTGCAGCCAACTGGGGAGTGAACCAGCAGATGGAAGACCTGTCTCTCCTTCTCTCTGTGTAACTCTGACTTTCAAATAAATAAATAAATCTTTAAAACACACACACACACATTTTGGGTGTGCACTTCTCTGTATAGTAACATTTACAAGTTTGTTTTAAAATTTTTTTTTAATTTTATTAGTTATTTGGAAGACAATGACAGAGAAAGAGAGATCTTCCAGTACTGCCTCATTCCTCAAATGGCAGCAACAGCCAGGGCTAGGCAAGGCTGAATCCGGGAACCTTTAACTCCATTTGGGTCTCACAGGTGGGTGGCAGGAATCCAAGTATTTGAGCCATCATCCACTGCCTTCCCAGGTGCATTAACAGGAAGCTGGATTTGTAGTGGAGCAGCCAGGACTGAAACTGGCACTCTGGTGTGGGATGCTGGCTTCAGCTTAACTTAAGGCTGAGCCACAAGGCCAGCCCCAAAATGTTTCTTTTAATAGGGTCCCCGAATAGAAATATTTGGGAACACCTGATGCCAAATACTGTCAGAAAGATTTGGGGTGGGTATTTGGTACAGCAGTTCAGATGCTGCCTGGGATGCTCTTTGCATTGCCTATCAGAGTGCCTGGCTCTGCTTCCAATTCCAGCTTCCAACTCTGCCACTCACATGGGAGACCTACACTGAGTTTTCTGCTGTTGGGGTATTTGGGAAGTAAAGTGGTGGAAGATATCTCTTGCTCTCTCCTTTTCAAATAGAACCAAATTTAAAAAGAAAAGAAGGAATGGTTTGACAGGCATAATTCCTATTTTCTGTTTGGGGTTTGGGAAAGGAGCTGGGACCCAGCTTATTTAAATTGGCCAACTTTACAGGGTAAGTCAATATGAACATAGGCACTGAAAAGTAAAGATGATTGGGAAGAAGGGGATGACTCAGGAAGGCATTAGAAAAAACTAGCGTTGAGGCTGAGGCTTGTGGTAACAGCTAAGATTTCAGTAGGTGAAGCTGTAGGAGGGAATCCAGGCCAAGGACATGAGAAAAGCCAAGATCTAGATTAAAGTTAGGAAAGAATTATTTGTATTCTGCCAATCCAGATTGGTTCTCTAGAACATAAAGATTTCTATTTGGGAGTATTTTTTTTTATTTTTATTTTTTGACAGGCAGAGTGGACAGTGAGAGAGAGAGACAGAGAGAAAGGTCTTCCTTTTCCGTTGGTTCACCCTCCAATGGCCGCTGCGGCCGGCGCTTCTTGCTGATCCGAAGCCAGGAGCCAGGTGCTTCTCCTGGTCTCCCATGCGGGTGCAGGGCCCAAGCACTTGGGCCATCCTCCACTGCCTTCCCGGGCCACAGCAGAGAGCTGGCCTGGAAGAGGGGCAACCGGGACATAATCTGGCGCCCCAACCGGGACTAGAACCTGGTGTGCTGGCGCCACAAGGCGGAGGATTAGCCTAGTGAGCCGCGGCGCCGGCCTCTATTTGGGAGTAGAAAGAGGAAATTTAGGTTTCCAGATTTGAGGCCAGATTGCAGAAGGTACGTGTTACCTGAGTAAAGAAAGGGCTTGGAATCTATTCAGAATACAGCAGGGACTTCTTAGAGTTTCTGAATAGGAACATTTTAAGGTTAATCAGGGCTGGTGCTGTGGCTTACTAGGCTAATCCTCTGCCTGCGGCAGCGCCGACACCCCAGGTTCTTTTTTTTTTTTTTTTTTTTTTTGACAGGCAGAGTGGATAGTGAGAGAGAGAGAGAGAAAGGTCTTCCTTTTAGCCGTTGGTTCACCCTCCAATGGCCGCTGCGGCCGGTGCATCTCGCTGATCCGAAGCCAGGAGCCAGGTGCTTCTCCTGGTCTCCCATGAGGGTGCAGGGCCCAAGCACTTGGGCCATCCTCCACTGCCTTCCCGGGCCATAGCAGAGAGCTGGCCTGGAAGAGGGGCAACCGGGATAGAATCCGGCGCCCCAACCGGGACTAGAACCCGGTGTGCTGGCGCCGCAAGGCAGAGGATTAGCCTGTTAAGCCACGGTGCCGGCCATGCACCCCGGGTTCTAATTCCAGTCGGGGCACTGGTCCTGTCTCGGTTGCTCTTCTTCCAGTCCAGGTCTCTGCTGTGGCCCAGGAAGGCAGTGGAGGATGGCCCAAGTGCTTGGGCTCCTGCACCCACATGGGAGACCAGGAGAAGCACTTGGCTCCTGGCTTCGGCTTTGGATTGGTGCAGCGTGCCGGCCGCAGAGGCTATTGGAGGGTGAACCAATGGAAAAGGAAGACCTTTCTCTCTCTCTCTCTCTTTCTCACTAACTCTGCCTGTCTTTAAAAAAAAAAAAAAAAAAAAAAAAGTGCTGTAGGCAGATTGAGATGGGGAGGAAGGAAAGTTTGGAGTCAGGGAAAATTGCTAATAATCTATTATATCTAAAATAGTTGATAACAAAATTTTTCATTAAAAGCTGATTATGAACAATATTGGAAAGATGGGGGTGAATTTGAATAGGTGCTATTTAGAATTAAAATGTATGTTAGTGTAAGCATAGTTTTTTTCATTCATTTATTCAGCAAGTACTTATTGGGTAACTGTGCTAGGTACTAAGGAGATTTAGGAGTAATTAAAATATTTATTTCCATCTTATTTTCTGATCTTAGTTTACTCAATAGGTAATTTACAGTGTCATTTTTCTTTAGATATTTATTTTCATATACTTGAAAGGCAGAGAAAGACCTTCCATCTGCTGATTTACTCCCTAAATGCCCACAACAGCCAGGACTGGGCCAGGGTGAAGCCAGAAGCTCCGAAATCCATCTGGGTCTCCCACTTGGATGGCAGGGGTCCACCCACTTGAGCCATCATCTGCTGCCTCCCAGGATGTGTTGGTAGGAAGCTGGATCAGAAGCAGAGTAGCTGCGACTGGAACTGGCACTCCAATATGGAATGCAGGCATCCCAAGCTGCAGCTTAACATGCTGTGCCACAGCACTCATCCCTGAAATCTTCATTTAATGAAGTAACTCTTCTTTCATTAACACAGAGAAATTAAATATATAGTAGTAAGTTTAAATAATATTGGAGGTTCCATGAGAACATCCTGGGTTAATCACAGCCCAGGTCTTTAGGTGGCAATACTACTGACTTACTATTAAATGAAAATGACATGAAGAGCATCATCCTCATCTTGGTGGAAGAAGAGTACTGAGCGAACCCTCACAGAAGATAGAGTATTGATTTGTGACAATGAGTGTGTGTGTGTGTGTGTGTAGGATTTGTTTATTTATTTGAAAGGCAGAGTGACAGAGAGTAAGAGATCTTCCATCTACCTGTTCACTCCCAGATGGCTGCAACAGCCAAATCTGGGCCAGGCTCAAGCCAGGAAATAGCAAGTGCATCGAGGGTTCCCACATGGATGTCAGAGGCCTAAGTCCTTCTGCTTTCCAAGTCACATTAGCAGGAAGCTGGATTGGAAGCAGAGCAGCTGAGACTTCAGCCAGCCCTGATATACAGGATGCCAACATCCCAAGTAGCAGCTTGACCTGCTGTGCCACAACACAAGCAGAGATCTCAAAAGTCCATTTCTCAACATTATAAGCACATTTGTCTAGCAAAAGAAATACATTCTAGTGGAAAAGTTTCAACATCTGAAGGAATTTGGGATACCTATGGTGTGGATTGCTATAACTCACCTACAGAGGAAAAAAAGTATCACACATGTTCCTGAAAATCTATCAAATCAAGGACAGCTCCTGGAAATTTTTGTCTTCACGTCCCCTTTGGGTATGTTACTATAGTAGTAAATAGGCAAGTTTTAGAAGCTGAAGAAGGCCATTTAGCATAATCTGGTTATAAAGTTTTGTTTTAAATTTGTTTGAAAGGAAGAGATCCATTGGTTCACTCCCCAGATGGCCACAATTGCTCATGTCTTAGGCTGGAGCCAGGAGCCTATAGCTCAATCCAGGTCTCAGATATGAGTGGCAAAGACCCAACCACATGAGCCACCACCTGCTACATTCCAGAGTGTGCATTAGCAGGGAGCTGGAATGGAGAGTAGAGCTGGGACTGGTACCTAAACTCTGATATGGAGGGCAGATGTCCCAAGAGAGGGCTTAACTGCGGTACCAAACACCTGGCCCTTTAGGGGGATTCTTTTCAGACTCCTCTTTTTAAAATTTCTAAAAATTTATTTTCATATTATTTGAAAGACAGAGAGACAGAGAAAGAGATCTTCCATCTGATGGTTCACTCCCCAGATGCCTGAAACTGACCAGGCTAGGCCAGGCCAAAGGGAGGAGCCTGCAATTCCATCCTTGTCTCTCCTGTGGATGACAGAGTTTCAAGTACTTGAGCCATCATCTGCTACCTCCCAGGGTGCACATTAGCAGGAAGCAAATTAGAGACTAGAGTATCTGTATTTCCAACCAAACACTCTATTATAGGAAGAGAGTATCCCAAGCTGCAACTTACTCATGAAGTCTCTTGATCAGTTTACTGCCCAAAAGCCACAGCTTTCTTGTCAGCCCCCTCTACCCATCTGTGTACAGCCCGAGAAGTGCAGAGGGCAAAGAGGGAAATTCTTAGATTTCAGATCAACAATGTATAAAATTAATCATGAGCTGATGCAGGCTGCATGCAACACATTTCTGAACTTTTCCTCCTTCTGCAGTGGTAGACTGTTCCCAGAGGTGGCCACAATAATGCCTCTCCTCTCCCATACCCTTATTTGATGTGACTTTGCCACTCCTTTGAAGCAGGAAAATTTATTTGCTCTCCCCACTCCGGGTTTTTTTTTTTTTTTTTTTTTTTAAGATTTGGTTATTTATCTGAAAGGCAGAGTTACAGAGAGGAAGAGAGAGGAAGGACTTCCATCCTCTGGTTCACTTCCCAGATGGCTACAATGGCTATAGCTGGGCCAGGCTGAAGGCAAGAGCCAGGAACTCCATCTGGGTCTCCACATGAGTGCAGGGCTGCTTTCCCAGGGGCATCAGCAAGGACCTGGACTGTAAGCAGAGCAGCTGGGACTTGAACTGATCCTGTGCTGGCCCCATATTTCCTCTCCTCTTGAATCTGAAAGGGTCTCCTGACTAACTTTGGCCAACAGAATGTGGCAGAGTGGTATTCCCTGAGTTCCAGAGTATAGGTCTTAGGAAGCTTTCTCTTTTTTTGCCTTTCTGGAGCCCTGGGCCATTGTGGGAATTCAGTTACCTTGATAGATAAACAATTGAAAAAGATGAAAGACCTTGGAAATGGAAGTATGCAAGAAGAGAGGGGCCAGCAGTCCAACCGTCCACCCCAGAGGCCAGAAGTGAGGACATTGTGGACCCTCCAGTCCATATTGAAGCCTCCTTTGTGAACCTAGTCCCCACCACATGGATCATAGATATGTCCTCTTGGTGGGGCCTGCCCAGTTGTCCAAGGATCACAGGCACTTATAGAATTATTGTGAAGACAGTGTTTTCAGATGGTTTGTTCCATAGCAGTCAAATTATTGAAACACCCACAATACTCACCGACTACTTACTTACTTGGGGTTTGCTTTTGTTTTTGTTTTTTTGGTTTTTTTTTGCTGAATTTTTTAAAAAAAAATTATTTTATTTATTTGAAAGAGTTACAGAGAGAGAGAGAGAGAGAGAGAGAGAGAAAGAGATCTTCTGTCTTCTGGTTCACTCCCTAAATGGCCGCAATGGCAGGAACTGGGTCGATCCGAAGGCAGGAGCCAGGAGCTACCTCTGGGTCTCCCACGCTGGTGCAGGGGCCCAAGGACTTGGGCCATCCTCTGTTGCTTTCTCAGGCACATTAGCAGGGAGCTGGATTGGAATTAGAGAAGCCAAGACTTGAACTGGTGTCCATATGGGATGCCAGCATTGCAGGCCCCGGCTTTAACTTGCTGCACTACAGCAGGTCTAAGACTTTTTCTTAAGCCTTTTATTTTATTTTTCTTTCTACTGTGTGACCAAAAGCAAAATATGTAGTAAGGTTAGCCAATCTACTGTTATCAAAGTTAGAAAAAGCAAGGAAGTGTAATGAGAAGTCTAACTGAAAATAAAACCAGTGCAGTCTTTTTTGGGGATCAGGAGACAGATGTTCATTGAGATGTTCTAAGGACTCCAGGTCCAGGAGTTTATGAGGGATGAAAATGTGTCAACAGAATTTGAACCTTTTTCAGGGGTTACACAGCTTGAATTTTCTGAGAAGCAGATGCTGAGATGGAATTAGGAGACCAAAAGTGTTTTGGGCAAGTTAATACCTGCAAAAGGAAAGAGAACATGGAGTTGGGCAGGCAGCTGGTGTATCCCAGAGCAGACACGAGTCTCTGCCTACCCATGGGAAATTCCAGAGAAAAGTTTCATCATTCCAGTTCTATGTTCCATGAGAATGGCTAATCCCTTGTACCTAACACTATGTTGAGTTTTGGGCCAGGTGTTTGACTTCAGCAGAAGGTTGTAAGCTGCCCAGACTCCTTGCAGCTAGGTAGTCGGTTCCTTCTTGAAGGGGCATTTCAAAGCAGCAGTTCTGCTCCTGCTAACAGGGGCTTGCTGGATTTAACATATGTTCTTTCTTGAAAACTTTTTAAAATTTGCTTTATTTGAAAGGCAGAGAAATAGAGACATCATCCCTTCTGCTTTTTCACTCCCCAAATACCTGCAACAGCCAGACCTGGGCCAGGCCAAAGCCATGAATCCAGAATTCAGCCTGGAACTCTCATATAGGTGGCAGACCCAAGTACTAGGACACACATTAGCAGAAAGCTGGAAGCAGAAGCAGAGCTGAGACTTGAACCTTGGGCTGCTGATGTCCCGAGTGGCGCCTTAACTGCCACATCAAACACCTGCTGCTTATATGGGTCCTTAAACAGTAACTGCATTGGTCCCTATGTTGTCATATGGACTCAGTGTTAATATATCTGAGAGTGGTTATTATGGAAGCTGAATTCAAGAGGATTGTATGGACCTTCCCTCTTCTTCATCTGTGGATTTTGTCTTTTTTTTTTTTTTTTTTTTACAGGTAGAGTTAGAGAGAGAGAAAGGTCTTCCTTCCGTTGATTCACTCCCCAAATGGCCACTACAGCTGGTGCTGTGCCAATCCAAAGCCAGGAGCCAGGCGCTTCCTCCTTGTTTCCCATGTGGATGCATGGGCCATCCTCCACTGCCCGAGCCACAGCAGAGAGCTGGACTGAAAGAGGAGCAACCGGGACTAGAACCAGGCCCCCATATGGGATGCTGGCGCCACAGACGGAGGATTAACCAAGTGAGCCAAGGTGCTGGCCCCTATCTGTGGATTTTGAATTAGTTCTCTTCCTCTAGGAGCTCCCACAGGACATTGATAGTATCTGTCATAGAGTTTACTATCACTATATCAAAGTGTCTGTTTACATTTTCTGCTACTCTTAGACTGAGTTCCCCAAAAGACAGAAGTTACCTTTGGAACAAACCAACATTTGTTTTCTGAAGCCAAGGTAATCCTCAAAAATCAATGAATGAGTGAGCAAAGAAATTCTCTTTTCCTTCTTACAATAGTGATCCTTTTATTCATCCAGTTTGAAGGAAATCCTCTGATTATGTCATGTAAATTGTTTTGCAAGCCACATTTCTTCACGTACTTAGTCCAGCAGGTTAGAGTTAATTCAACTGGAATAGATGATGTGCAAAGTGATTGAGAATGAAAAATGGTAGGGGTGGGGAATAGGGTCAACTGCAAGAAGAAATTAAAGGCTCTGAGAAGGAATAAATTTGGGGTGAAAATAGAAAAGAAAAAGAAGTCAAAACTGTTAGGTAAGAGAAGTCAATGAAAAAGTTTAAGGCAGGACAGGAGAGAGAAAAGAATGTACAGGAGACTGAAGAGAAAGCAAAGGAGATCTGTGAGAGGAGGGGTTGGGAACTCAGGCTTAGAATGGGCCTGCCCAAGTTAAGATCCATCAGCATCAGTAAAAAGCTCACTGACAGCTGCTACCATAATAGGAACTGGCACCTAAAGAGAGGGCAAGTCTGGTTTAATTAGTTAAATGGCATTACCTATGTCCAGTGGGGATGGGAGGATTGGTGACCCACCTCCTTCCATAGGCTGAAAGGAAAAACAGATTTACAAAGCCTTCCCAGGAATTAAAGGAGCTATTTCTTACCCAGGTGACTTCCTAAGATCCCCACGTGTTTCTACCAACCAATAACATTTTAGAGACCCACACTGCTCTAGTGGGGCAACTAAAATCAAACATTGAATTTTTACCTTGAATTGAGCCAATAATAAGCTTACTCACCTCTTTCCCTCCTGTCTTGCAGCCAGCCTATTATCAGGAATCTTTATGTAGCAGGAAGCTAGCACCATCCCTTGTTACGAGAAGAAGCACCAAGACTAGGATTCTGCCTACTTGGGTTCCTTTGTGGGTTGTTTTTGTTTTTGTTTTTTTTGACAGGCAAAGTGGACAGTGAGAGAGAGAGAGAAAGAAAGGTCTTCCTTTGCTGTTGGTTCACCCCACAATGGCCACTGTGGCCAGCGCACTGCGCTGATCCGAAGTCAGGAGCCAGGTGCTTTTCCTGGTCTCCCATGGGGTGCAGGGCCCAAGCACTTGGGCCATCCTCCACTGCACTCCTGGGCCACAGCAGAGAGCTGAACTGGAAGAGGGGCAACCAGGACAGAATCCGGCGCCCCAACTGGGACTAGAACCCAGTGTGCTGGTGCCGCAGGCGGAGGATTAGCCTATTGAGCTGCAGTGCCGGCCAGTCCTTTGTGTTTTTGTTTGTTTGTTTGTTTTTGACAGGCAGAGTGGACAGGGAGAGAGAGACAGAGAGAAAGGTCTTCCTTTGCCGTTGGTTTACCCTCCAGTGGCCGGCGGCCAGCGCGCTGCGACTGGCGCACTGCGCTGATCCGAAGTCAGGAGCCAGGTGCTTCTCCTGGTCTCCCATGGGGTGCAGGGCCCAAGCACTTGGGCCATCCTCCTCTGCACTCCTGGGCCGTAGCAGAGAGCTGGCCTGGAAGAGGGGCAACCGGGACAGAATCCGGCACCCCGACCGGGACTAGAACCCGGTGTGCCGGCGCCGCTAGGCGGAGGATTAGCCTATTGAGCCACGGCGCCGGCCTGTTTGTGTTTTTTTTGTTTTTTGTTTTTTTTTTTTAAAAAATACTTTGGGGCCGACGCCGTGGCTCACTTGATTAATCCTCCTCCTGAGGTGCCGGCATCCCATATGGGTGCCGGGTTCTAGTATGGTTGCTCCTCTTCCAGTCCAGCTCTCTGCTGTGGCCCGGGAAGGCAGTGGAGGATGGCCCAAGTGTTTGGGTGCCTGCACCCGCATGGGAGACCAGGAAGAAGCATGTGGCTCCTGGCATCGGATTGGTGCAGTGCTGGCCGTAGTGGTTGTTTGTGGAGTGAACCAACGGAAGGAAGACCTTTCTCTCCGTCTCTCTCTCTCACTGTCTATAACTCTACTTGTCAAATAATTTAAAAAAAAAAAAGAAAAAAATAATAAAAAAAATTTTAAAGGCAGAGACAGAGATCCCACCCTCTGGTTCACTCTCCAAATGTCCACAGCATCAGGGATTGGGCCACACTGAAGCCAGAAGCTTGGAACCCAATCCAGGCCACCTGCTGCCTCCCAGGATGTACATTAGCAGGAAGTTGGAATTGAGAGCAGAGCTGGCACTCAAACTCAGGAACTTCCAAGCAGCATCTTAACCAATGTGCCAAACACCTAACACCCCTCCCCCATATATAGATTCTTTTCAAAAGTATTTATTTTCACCTATTCAAAAGACAGAGCAACGGAGAGGGAGATCTTCCATCCACTGTTTACTCCTCAAATGCATGCAACAACACAGGGTTGCTCCAGGCTGAAGCCAGGAGGTGAGAACTCCATCTGGTCTCCCAAGTGGTGGCAGGGACCTAACCATTTGAGCCATCACCTGCCGCCTCTCAGGAACCATTAGCAAAGGGCTGAATTGGAAGCGAACCAACCACACTCTGGGATGTATAGGCATCATAAATGGAGGGTTAACCCACTGTACCACAATATCACTTCCTTGCTGCCGCTCACATCCCCACCCCCAACCTTCTTTCTGAATCTAGTTTTGCCACTAATTGACTAGGTGGCTTTGGGCAAATCATTTTACCAATTCCATCCCTTTAGTACATGATGATTTGTCAATATTATAATCTTTTTTTAAAGGTTTATTTATGTGAAAGGCAGAGTTACAGAGAGGCAGAAAGAGAGATCTTCTGTCCACTGGTTCACTCCCCAAATGGTCACAATGGCCCGAGCTGGGCCAATCTGAAGCCAGGATCTTCTTCCAGGTCTCCCTAGCAGGTGCAGGGGTCCAAGGACTTGGGCCATCTACCATTGCTTCCCCAGACCATAGCAGAGAGATGGATTGGAAGTAAGCATCCAGAACTTGAACCAGCGCCCACATGGGATGCTGGCACTGCAGGCGGTAGCTTTAACCACTATGCACTATGCCACAGCGCCAGCCTTGCAATATTATAATCTTACTAATGGAAGAAAATCTCACAAATTCTAGAGAACTTAGGCTATTTAATTCTTTAGGAAAGCAAAGTCTTAGGGCCAAATCTAAACTTCACCATGTTTAAAAAAATACGTGCTTCATTTCACCCCACCTTAATCTTGTTGGCAGAAATTATTAGGATTGACTTCCTTTTTTTTTTTTATCTCTAACTGCATCACATTCAAGGATAACAAAGGCTAATTTGCCTTCATTCTACAGATTCATTGACATCAGGCTGGGCAAGGGTTCAGGAAAGATATAAAGAAGCAGCTTCACCCTTCACATAAAACAACTCAAGTCACTAATGCTTGGTTGGGGGATGTTCTAGGCAAAGAAGAAACCAAGACAATGACTATCCCTATGCTCCTTGGAGGTTGTTTCAGAAGGCTGAGTAAAGCGCTGGCATTATGGTGTGGCAGGTAAAGCTGCTGCCTGTGACACTGGCATCCCACATGGGTGTCGGTTAGAGCCTGGCTCCTCAACTTCCAATGTAGCTCCCTGCTAATGACCTGGGAAAGCAATGGAGGACAGCCCAAGTACTGGGGCCCTTGCCACCCACATGGGCAACCTGGATGAAATTCCTGGCTCCTTGCTTCAGACTAAACTAACTCCAACCGTTGTGACCATTTTGGGGGAGTGAACCAATGGGTCGAAGTCCTCTCTCTGCCTCTACTTCTTTTTCTCTGTCTCTCCCTCTCCCCTCTCTCTCTCTCTCTGTAACTCTGTTTTTCAAATAAATAAATATTTTTTTGTCAAAGAAGGTGGCTGAGTAAAGATTTCAGCACCATATGTTCAGCGTTGGCAGAAGCTATAGGTGGGAAGGGAATTTCAATGTTAGCGAAGGCCCACATCACACCCCAGCTGGCTCTCTAGTCATGAAATAAGGAGAAACACACAAATATTTGGTCGAAAACACCTTTAATGATGGAGGAAAAGACACTAATATCTCCCCCGTCTGCTCGTGACATTTCACTATGTTAGGAAGCTCTGGAGCCCACAACTTTGGAGGAGTGCCAACCTCAAGTCTGTCAACAGGCAAACCCTCGCTCTCCTCCTCAGGACTCCTGTCCCACATGATCCTATGTTAAGAGTAAACACTACATCTCGTTACAAGACAGAGAGGCAGGGAGGACATCTCCTGGAGCCTGTCTCCTAAAGGCTGGGACTCTGGAGAGCCAGACAGCGGCAAAGACAAAAGCCCCAGGCCATGGACAGGCAAAGTGAGGAGGGAAGGGTCTTGAGAGGAAGATGAGGAAAAGACAAGGGGCCAGGCAATAAAGGAGGGGTTTCTACGACTAGAAGCACAGTAGTGCTAGGAAATCCCCCATGATCCCGGGTGCACTGCTGCACACATGTCACTATTAGCCCAAAAGAACACTCATGAGAATGTTCGCATCCACCAGAATTCGAGATCCCCCGTCTCCCATCATGTCCCTTAATTACACAGGTTCCCAGCAAGCCCTAACCCTCAGCGATTCCTCAGCTCTCCATCATTACTCTATCAGCCCCCACCCCTCACCAACAATGCTCACTGAAGATATGAACTAGTATTTCCCAAAATATCCCAGGGGAGACCTCTTGGCAAGAAACATGCTTGTGTCTCAACTTTGAGAGGCCACGAGGCAGGAGAAGCTGCAGAGGTCTTGGCACACCAACCAGCAAACACCTTGGCCTTAATGTGTCTGTCAAGGGACTTGCTGGGATGAGTGTCCTGTGGCATTCATTTCCCTCTACCCCTTTAGGGTTGAGATACCAGTTACTGGAGAATCATTGCTGGCACCTTCTAGAACAGGGGGAGGGACAAGGAAATGTACAGTTTGTTACGCCTCTGCTACGATGGGCTTCTCAGGCATGCCTTGGATACAGGAGGCTAAGATAGAACAAGGGGGGCTGTCCTCTCCTTGGCCTCTCTGGACCCCACTGTTGGGGGCGACTTCCCAGTCACAGTTCCTGGGCCAAACAGCACTGGTGGTGCCAGGGATGCTGCAGTAGCAGAGGTGAAACAGGGACCCTTAGGGCTTGGTGGGCAGGCCACTTGACAGGAAAGCCAGGTACCGGTTCCAAAATGATAGGGACCCACCCCTACCAGCTGGGCAGGAAGTCCTACTGGTCGACCTGGTCACCAGAAAGGCGTGGCACTGGGCCCTCAAGAGACAGCGCCAGCCCCTGTGAGCTGGGCTGCAATTCCAAACATGGGTGCTCAGCTGCACCTGCCAAAAGGAGAAGGAAAAAGAGAGGGGTGGGGAGAAGGGGGACCCCAGGGAGCTGGAGAGGGTTCCCCCTCGAGGATGTGAAAGCTGTAGAGAATCTATTTTTCTCAGGTACAACAAATGAAAAAAGGAAAACACTCCTCAGGGGGCCATCCCCCTTGAAAGCACAATTTCCAAGCTCAGGGACTAGGGAACAGCCACTAGGGATGTATCACGGGAGAAAGCAAAGAAAAAGACAAAATAAGGGCTCACAAATCTTGGAGGTCCTTCTACGGAGCTCTCGGCTTCTGCTCCCTCGGTTTCCAAGGGCAGCAGCGGCAGAAAAACAGGCTCACGGGATGGTGGGGTCATCTTTTCGGGGGAAGGGGGAGAGCCCCGGGGAAGCGATGGAAGGTGAACAGCCAGGCACCAACGACAGAGCAGCGATATTCTGAGGACCGTGGGGGGCAAAGGGCTGTACCTGGTGGTGTGCCAGCAGCATGTGCTTCTTGAGGGTGGCCCGCTCAAGAAAGCCCTGCCTGCAGAAGACGCAAGTGAAGAGCGGCCCCTCCTTGGAGTGGGTCTTCTGGTGCTCCTCCAGGGCCGCTTGCGTGGGGAAGGCCTGGCCGCATACTGCACACGCCTTGCGGCTGCTGCTGTCTCCTGGCTCCTTTCTCACGACCTCCTGCAAGCCCAGCTCCTCCACCACACTGGTGCTGGGGCCCACCGCTTCGAGAGCGAGCGCGGCCGCCGGGCTGGAGCTGCCCTCTGCTGTGCCGCCGCCCTCTTCCACGCCTCCTGCCACATCACCGCTCCCCTGCTCCATTGGCTGCGGCTGATCCAGGCTGTCAGGCGGCGGCGGCGGTGGTGGCGGCGGCGCTGGCAGAGAAGACTGCTGAGCTGCATTCTCACTACCGTCCATCTCCTTCCCGGCTGTGGCTGCCACTGCCGCGGCCGCCGCCCCTACTTCCTCCTCTGCCCCGGATGCCTCTTCCGAGTCACCTCGCACTGATATTGCCTTCTCGCCTCCGCTCTCGGAGCCTCTCCCTGCCAGGGAGTCTTCATCAGTCACGTCCTCCTCTTCTTCCTCCTCCTCCTCCTCTTCCTCAGACAACTCTTCTTCGGGTGATGGCTGCTGGGACTGCTGCTGGGGGAAGCTCCCTGCCCCAGAAACTGCCGACTGCTCAGAGCCATTCTCTTGAGCAGCCCCGCCTCCTTCAGGGAGTGTGGCACCACCGTTGGGGATCTGGCCCCCCAGGTGCATCCGAACGTGCTGCTGCAAGGTGACAGCGTTGGTGAACTTCTTCTGACAGATGGGGCAGGAGTTCTGGGCCCGGGCAGCTGGACTGGCCTTGTGGCCCACGAAATGGGCACGCAGATTGCCCCGGGTGGAGAAGGCTCTGCCACACACTTTGCATTTGAAGGGCCGCTCACCTCCGTGTTGGCCATAATGCAGGCGCAGGGCGCGGGGACAGCTCAGCACCCGGAGGCAGATGACACACTGGTTAGGTCCGGAAGAGACGGAGGATGAAGGGGCAGGTGCAGAGGTGGTGGGGGCTCCTGAGGCAGTGGAGGCCACTGCCACAGCTCCTTGTCTGTCGATCTTCTCTACTAGCTGCTGCAGCTTCGATGTCTCAGAGGGCGAGGCCCCCAAGGGCTCTAGCACATAGGGGAAAGGGAAGCTGCCAGTGGACTTGAAGTGGTTGGTAAGCAGCGCCCAGCTCGGGAGCGAAGTCACCAGCTTACTCAGCTGCATCCGGGTGGCTGTGCCACTCTCTGCCACCCCACTGATGGCCGAGCCCTCACTCCCCGGGGGGGTGTTCTCATCAACTTTACTCTTGGGCTCTACTGCTTTCATGAGCACAAACTTATTGAAGGCAGGGAGCCCAGGCGCAGCCGCTGTGCCCGCGCCGGTGGAGAGCAGTGTGAGGCTCTCGGTGGCACTGAGTGCTGTGGTGGAAGCCACCAGGGGCTTGCGTTCAACACCTCCACCAGGCGTGGCTGCCTCCTCCTCAGCCTTCTCTGGGGGCACAGACATTCCATAGGGCAGGCCGCTGCTGGTGATGACGTAGTCTAGGTGCTCGGGCACTGGGTGTGGGTTCATCTGCACGTGTGGGTACTTCTCCCGATGCCGGTGGAAGTGCACCTTGAGGTTGCCGCGGGTGGTAAAGCGGTTGCCACAGACATTGCACTTATAGGGCCGCTCCCCGGTGTGCGAACGGAGGTGGATCTGCAGGGCGCTGTCGCTGCCAAAGACTTTGGCACAGAAGCGGCATTTGTGCCTGCCACCAGGCTTCTCCAAGGGCCCCATCACTTCCCCGTAGCCCAGCTCACCACTGCCGTTCTTTGGCTTCAGGAGCCCCGGCGAGGCAGCAGCTTCAAGGCCTCGGGCGGCCCCAAGACACTGAGCCGCCAGGAGTCCTGTGGTGCTTGGGAACGCCAGGTGAGGAGAGGCCATCAGCTGCTCTGCACTGCCAGGCAGGGCTGGGGAGGGGGCGGGCGTGGGTTTGTGGCTTCGCCCCACCCCTCCAGCAGAGAAGGGGTGCTGTGACCCCAGCGGATGGTAAAGGTGGAAGAAAGCCTGCTTGGGCGTTTCTGCCCCTGAGGAGGAGGAGGAGGAGGATGAGGAGGAGGAGGTGGAGGAGGAGGAAGGCGCCAGTGTCTTGCCAGTTTGGGCAGGCTTGATGGGGCTGAAGAGGGGTAGCAGGGGCTTGGCAGAGGAGGCAGTTCCGGTCGCGGGCAGCTCTGAGGGACTGGCGGGGGAGCCCACCGTCTGGCCTAAGGAGCCCAGCAGCAGCACCTGCCGGCAGATTTGCTCCGTCATCTGCATCTGATGGATCTGCCGCTGCTGCAGCACCCGAAGCTCCTCCAGGATCAGAGGGATGTTCAAGTGGCCAGTGCCCACCCCTGGGGGTGGAGGGGGTGGTGGAGGAGGTGGGGGTGCAGGGGTGGATTCTGGAGGTAAGGGGGTTGCTCCTAGCTTGGGACTAGCCAAGATGAGGCCCCCACCTCCCCCAGCCGCTGTACCTGAGGCAGCGACCAGGAAATGCCCGGAAGAGTCCTCTCCTCTCCTCTCTGTGCCCCAGGTGGGATCCGTGGGCCCAGAGGACACAGAATCCGGGGGGTTGCTGGGCTCGGTGTCCATGACTTGGGGGCTACTGTGGCTCTCAGGTCGGGGTTCCAAGGAGGCTGAAGAGTTGTTGGGGTTCTCCTGCCCCCCCATTATCACCATCACAGGAGGGTCGGTGGAGCAGGCGTTCTGGTGGGCGAGGAATTCAGCTGGGTCAGTGAACTGTGCGCAGCACTTGGCACAGACCTGGGGGTGGTCCTCCTCGCTAGCATCACCTGGGGAGAAGACAAGGAGAGCCTGGGTGGTGAGGTTGAGTGGAGCGTTCAGAGGAGGCTCTGGTTAATAAGAGCCCGGGAACCACTAGCTGGGGGTGGGGAAATGAGCTCACCATCAGGCCTTGCAGAAGGCTCCAGCTCAGTCCTGACCCCCGCGACAGGACAGGAGACACCCCAGCCTGCGGCTGCAGGGCGTGCGCACGCTACTCCCCTCCACTCCCAAAGCCCACCCCCCCCTTTCCCGGTCCCCTGGCCAGCGCAAGGAATGGGCTTGAGGAAGGGGCCTAAACAGAGAACCATGCATTTGATCGCGCCCTCGTCCCCTCCGCCCCCAGCCCGGCCCCAGCCCGGCCCCGGCCCCAGCCTGGCCCTACCGCACCTCCGAGCTCCGCCGGCTCCCCGCAGGGACCCCCGAGACGGGAGCTCCTCCCGGCTTCGTGCGCCATGGTTGTGGGGGACGTGCGGGGTCGGGAGGGGTGGGAGACAATAGGTATCGGGATTGGGGGAGGCGCCGCTGGCCGCCGGGGCTGCGACTGCCTCTGCACCCAGCGGCCCAGACTGCGGAGACGGAGATCGGCGGTGGCGGGGGCAGGGAGCAGCGGCGGAGGGGGAGGGGAGCGGGGAGGAGGGGAGGAGCTGGAGCGAGAAAGCTGGGAGAGGGGAGATGGAGGGAGGAGAGCTTGCCGGGAGGAGCGGCTGCCGAGGGAGGCGGGGGCTGCGGTAGGCGGGAGTGGGGAGCGCGGGACGGGTGGGGGCGGACGCCCAGCGACTACGAGGGTTTCCGGAGGCTGCGTGACAGGTGCGAGGAGGCTCAGTGTGGACCCACCTTTCTCAGCCCTCTGCCAGCTCCCCCCATCTCCAGATGTCTTTGCCCACCCCACCCCCTAAGCTCAGGGGACTCAGTGGGAAACGAAGCCCTGCTCAGCGGAGCAAGGCAATGGGCTTCTCTTATTTTTCTTTGGATAAAAGATCCGCTGAGCTTGGAAAACGTGGATTCCAGAGGGGGGGGCGTGGCCTGATCGCCTCAGAGGCCTGAGGGCCACAGCGGGAGGAGGAGCCCAGGACACCCAGTCCTCACCAGCGTGACCCCCGCCCCCCGCCCAAATAAAACAAACAACAAAAAACCTCCCAACTTTTGTCAGGTCTTCCTCATCATACTCCCCGTCCCTCTGCACAAGAGAAGTTTCTCAGGGTAGGCAGCTGCAAGGTAGGATTTCCAAGGAACTCATTTCAGGAGCCGTCTCTGAGGAACACTAAGCCCCTTTAACTGCCCGCCCCTCCTCCTGCAGAATAATAGAATGCAAGCCACTGCGCAGGTCGCCGGCCACAGCGCATCTGGGGCTGGCGCTTGTTGAAGAAGCCATCTCCTCCGTGGGTCCCTCTTCCCTTGCAGTCTCGCTCGCCTTCACTACTGGGGGCGGCGGGTCTGGGAGATGCTAGCCTCCAGAGGCCTGCGCGGGCCCACCGGCTGCAACTGGGGGGAGGGGAGCTCGCTGGAAACAATGGGGGAAACGCTGCAGAGGCAGCCTGGCCACCTCGGCGTCCTTAGCCCCTTTCAGCCCCAACCTAGCGCGAAGGGGCAGCCTCCTTCCCTTCAGAGAGGAAAAGAGGGCAGTGATGCCTCCTGAGCCGGGCACTCTGCATTCCCTTTCCACCTTGAAGTGATTCTTAAAGGGTCTCCCGCTTCAGAAAATATTTTGCCTTCTATGCAGGAGGCAACCTTGGTTTTGTAGTTTACCCTCATTGTTCCAGTCCCAGTCCTGTCCTAGCCTGCCTGGTAAACTGAGGCATGGTATTACCATCAAGTGGCAGTATGGCAGCTGCACTGTTTTCTTCAGAGAAATATTTAGGGTACAAGAAAATTTAAAAATCTTTTTTAAGGGGAGATCGTTTGGTGCAGTTTTGTACGCCTGCATCCCATATGTGAGTGCCTGTGCCTGGTTGGGTCCTGGCTACCCTCCTTCCAATCCAGCTTCCTGCTCATGCAGGTCCTGGGACTCAGCAGATGATGGCTCGGGTACTTGGGTCCCTACCACCTACGTGGAAGACCCAGATGGAGTTCAAGGCTTCCAGCATCAACCTGTCCCACCCTGGCTGTTGTGATCATTTGGGGAGTGAACCAGCAGATGGAAAATCTGTCTCTCTGACTTTCAAATAAAAAAAAGAAAGTAAAGTAAAAAAACAAAACAAAACAAAACAAAAACTTGACAAATAATTGGGACTTGTTAAAATTGGGGGAATCCTGAATATTATTATTTTACAGTCTCAGTAGTCAAACAATCGAAATAACCTGAAGCACATATATTTTCAAATTAGATCTTTTTTTTTTTTCATGTTGCTTGTTAATCTTATTAATTTCCAAGGGAAGATGTGTGCTAATATCATTGGCTGGTGTTAAGGGTAAAAAGCCTTTTTGGGGGGGCCAGTGCTGTGGTGTAGTAGGTTAAGCAACTGCCTGTGGTGCTGGCTCTACTTCTGATCCAGCTCCCTGCTATGGCCTGGGAAAGCAGTAGTAGATGACCCAAGTCCTTGGGCCCCTGCACCCGCATGGGAGACCTGGAAGAAGCTCCTGGCTCCTGGCTTCACATCAGCCCAGCTCCAGCAGTTGTGGCCATTTTGGGAATGAACCAGTGGATGGAAGACCTCTGCCTGTCTCTCTCTCTCTCTCTGTAACTCTGCCTCTCAAGTAAATAAATAAATCTTTTAAAAACTAAAAATAAAATAAAATAAAAAGTTAAAAAAATAAATCTTTAAAAACATTTTAAAAAGTGGGGGAGCTGACATAACCTAATTAAAATACAAGTGACATCTATTTTACTTTTCAATGTGTATTTTGCCTGCTTCAAACTGAAAACATTTTACTGACATGTTTTGCCACTTTAGATCCAGGTAAAGACCACAGAATCACAGGTCTGAAACTGAGGGTCTCTGGGCTTCTAGACCTGAGCCTTGCAAAGGAGGGGGGGGTGGAGTGTGAGTCAGTGCTGGCAAGTCACAGGTTAGTGCAATGCGATTTGTCCTTGCGGATACTGAAATGGAAGGCTGGTGATGCTGAGTGACTCTTCCAGGTTCACACCGTCATTCAGTGGTGCAAGCGTTCAGCGTCTTGACTCCTGTGCAGTGTTTGGTGAAGCACAGCCACATGGTGTGGCTTCCCTACAGCCAGAGAAAGGGCCCTGTGTGGCTCCTGCCTGCCATTTGCTCCCTGGCCTCAGTAAAGGAGAGGGAATCAGATGGAGGCTCTCTCCAGAGCATTTGTTAATTAGCATTGAACATTTGATATCCAGTTGCTGTTTTGTCAAGTCTTCTGACAAGAAAAGAAATCCTTTCCTTTTCATCTTCTCCTGGGAAACACTGTCCCCTTTCTTGCTCTTTTAATGAAAAGTGCTTTCGGCTGCGTAATTCGATCTGCTCTCTTCTTTAAGGTAAGTTTAGTCCCTGGTGAAAGGTGAGGGATCAACAGCCACCTGTAAGAGGAACCCTCGGCTGCACAACGCTCTGCACCGGCTGCCTCCTCTGAAAAGCAGGACGGGATTCTCAGGCAGACAGGAATGAAGGCAGGGACTCAGAAATAAACGAGGCTGTAATGGTGTCTCCAGATAGCAGATAAAGGGAGGTCAGCTATCCTGGGTCGCATGCAAAGTCTGGCGTGGACACAGGACTAAGACCTGGACACGCTCCTTGGAATTAACAAAGAACTGAAATGAGGAAGAAAAAAATGAAACCAGGCAGCTTCCTCTCTACACCTGCTGCTGCAGGCTTGGGAGAGAATACTGGAGAAAACATAGGTGTGCACAGAGGAGCACAGGTGCAGACAGTGGTGTATTTGAACAGTGGCTCTCACACCTCACTGCTGATTAGGATTACCTTTTTAAAAAGCTCCTGGTGTCCAGGTGACACCCCAGACTAAATGAATTCAGAATCCTTGAGGATAGATCAGGAATTAGTATTTGGGTAAAGCTTCTCTGTGATTCCAATATACAGCTAAGGATGAGAACAAGATTATTAGAGGATTGTCCTACCCACCAAACTTGCTCCTCCATCTTCCTTGAGCTAGAGCTGGCCAAAACCCAGACATGGGCAAAGGGAGCTGCTCAGTGCTAGCTCTTCCATCAGACTCCCTCTCAACCCCACCAAAAAACACACCCCAGCTCTCTTATGTCTTCTCCTAGTTGGAAAAAAAAAAAACAACAATCCACCTACTTCCATGCATAGAACCGGATATAGTATACACCAGACTGTGATGTGAATGACTGTTGCCTTTTCCAGAGCATGTGCACCTTGCCCATTTTTTGTTTTTCCCTTTCAATTGACAGTTGAGCCATATTTCTTTTTAAAGATTTACTTATTTATTTGAAAGTCAGAGTTACACAGAGAGAGGAGAGGCAGAGAGAGAGAGAGAGAGAGAGAGAGAGAGAGGGAGGGAGAGAGAGAGAGGTCTTCCATCCGCTGGTTCACTCCCCAATTGGCTGCAATGGCTGGAGCTATGCCGATCCCAAGCCAGGAGCCAGGAGCTTCTTCTGGGTCTCCCATGTGGGTGCAGGGCCCAAGGACTTGAGCCATTTTCTACTGCTTTCCCAGGCCATAGCAGAGAGCTGGATTGGAAGTGGAGCAGCCGGGACTCAAACCGGCATCCATGTGGGATGCCGGCACTTCAGGCCAGGGCTTTAACCCACTGCACCACAGTGCTGGCCCCTGAGCCATATTTCTAATTGTCCCATGAAAGCAAAACACACTAATGTAAGCACTGCCTCAACTTACTTACCATTAACATTAGCCCCACAGTAGCTACTAGCTTCCATAATTGTGAATTGATTCTGTAACTCTTGCTATAGATGTCTTCTTAAGGAACCTGTCCAATCTTCCCTTCCTTACCCCTCTCTCCTAAATGCACATGCATGATCCTTTGCCATTGCACCTACTGATGCATACCTTATGGCCCATGTAATACAGTAGACAAATAGTCACAGTGATATGTAACCTGGCACTAAGAAAAATACACTTGGTTCCAGGATGGCAATATATTAGATCAAATATTAAAAAGGCTTTTAATGCTTTTAATCAAAGCAGCACTTCACATGGAATTCATACCATTTTGGACCTGGAAGGGGCCTTAGAGGGCTGGCCATATCCTTAAGCACAGCAATTCTGGCCTGAGTTGAGGTCCCAGCTCCAACACTTTTTAATCTTTGTAAACTTGGGAAAGTTTCTTAATCTCTCCAAGGCTTGGGTTTCTCTTCTTTAAAATGAGAATACAAAGGGGGCCAGCGCTGTGGTATAATAAGTTAAGCCTCCACCTGTGGCACCTGCATCCCATATGGGTGCCAGTTCCTGTTCCTGTTGTTCTTCTTCTGATTCAGCTCTCAGCCATGGCCTAGAAAAACAGAGGAAGATGGCCCACGTGCTTAGGCCCTGCACCTTTGTAGGAGACCCACAGGCAGCTCCTGGCTCCTGGCTTTGGATCTGCCCAGCTCTGGCCATTGCAGCCATTTGGGGAGTGAAGCTGTGGATGAATTTCTCTCTTGTCTCTCCCTCTCTCTGTCTGTAACTCTGCCTCTCAAATAAACAAATAAATCTTAAAAAAAAAAAAAAAGATGGGAATACAGGGGTGGGTATTTGCCCTGGGATCAAGGCATCTCACATCAGAATGCTTGGTCCAATCCAGTTTTCCTGCAAATGTGAACCCTGGGAGGCAGCAAGTGATGACTGAAGTACTTGGGTCCCTGACAACTATATGGGAGATCTGGATTGACATTGAGGCTCCTGCCTTCTCCTTGACTATTGTGGGCATTAGTCAGGGCTAGGAGGAGAGTAAACCAGGGAATGTATGATCTCTGTCAAATAAAATGAAAACAAATTATTTTTACAAATTAAGAATAACAAAGATATGAAATTCTGATATGTGCTATGTGTATGAAGTTTGAAAACATTATGTTGGGGCTGGTGCAGGGCGCAGTGGGATAAAGCCCTGGCCTGAGGCACCAGCATCCCATATTGGGATCGGTTCTAGTCCCAGCTGCTCCTCTTCTGATCCAGCCCTCTGCTATGGCCTGGGAAAGCAGTAGAAGATGGCCCAAGTCCTTGGGCCCCTGCACCCACATGGGAGACCCGGAAGAAGCTCCTGGCTCCTGGCTTGGGACTGGCGCAGCTCCGGCCGTTGTGGCCATCTGGGGAGTGAACAAGCAGACAAAAGACCTCTCTCTCTGTCTCTACCTCTCTTTGTAACTTTCAAATAAATAAAATAAATCTTTTTTTTTTTAAAGAAAATATTATGCTAACTGAAATAAACCAGAGACAAAAGGACAGCTATTGTATGATTTCCTCTATAGGAGGAACCTAGAATTGGTAAATCCATAGAGACAGAACATTAAATAAAGGTCAATAGGAGTGGGGCAGGGGCAGAGTTTCTGTTTGGTAATAAAAAATTTTTGGAAGTAGATCACGATGAAGGTTACGCAAGGTTGTGAATGTACAGTCCTTAATGCCATGAACTGTACACTTTAACATGGTTAGAATGAGAACCTTTGTTATGTGCATTTTGTCACAATTAAATGTGGGTAAGAGTAGGGACTTGGGGAAATAAATGAGAGTAGCTATAAAAGGGTCCTAACACAGGCCTTAAATCACCAATATTAGTGATGAGTGTTCACATTGTTTGATTTAAAATTTGTTTTAAATTTTATTTATTTGAAAGGCAGAGAGACAGGCAGAAATCTTAGATCCACTAATTCACTCCCCCAATGTCTGCAACAACTAGGGCTGGGCCAGACTGAAGCCAGGAACTAGGAGCTCAATCCAGGTCTCTCAAGTGAGTGGCAGGGACCCAAATAGTGAACCATCACCTGCTGCCTCCCAGAATGCACATTAGCAGAAACTGGACTCAGGAGCAGCGCTGGACTCAAGCCCAAAACTCTGATACAGGATGCAAGTGTCCCAAGAGGCCTTTTAACTGCTGTGCCCCAAAAACTGAAGGCCTAGGAAAAGGACTGGCCCAAGGTCACATAGCTTCAAGTTCAACCTGGACTGAATAGCAGGTTTCTACTTCCTGATCGAAAATTCAGTTGTACCAGGCCTGAGTTGCTAGGTATCTACTCAGAAATGTGTTCTTTCTGACCAGGGTGCTGCTACCTCGATCTATATGGTCCAAGATCTTAAAAGCGTGAAAGATGAAGCTCTCTTGCCTCTAAATGTAAAAAGAACTTAGGCCTCAAAGCTCTATTTTTTTTAAAGATTTTATTTATTTTATTTGAGAGGCAGAGTTACAGATAGTGAGAGGAAGAGACAGAGAGAAAGGTCTTTTTCTGGTTCACTCCCCAAATGGCTGCACCAGCTGGAGCTGTGCCAATCCTAAGCCAGGTGCTTCTTCTGGGTCTCCCATGTGGGTGCAGGGGCCCAAGGACTTGGGTCATCTTCTACTGCTTTCCCAGGCCACAGCAGAGAGCTGGATTGGAAGTGGGACAGCCGGGGCTAGAACCAGCGCCCATATGGGATGCTGGCGCTGCAGGTGGAGGATTAACCTACTGCACCACGGCGCCAGCCCCAAAGCTCTATTTTTTTTTTTTAAGATTTATTTTTTATTTACTTAAATGGCAGAGTTACAGAGAGAGAAAGGGAGAGAGGGAGAAAGAGGAGGGAGGGAGGGAGGGGTCTTTCATTCCCAAATGGCCACAACAGCCAGGGCTGGGCCAGGCTGAAGCCAGGAGCCAGGAGCTTCATTTGGGTTTCCTACATTAGGGCAGGGGCCCAAGCACCTGGTCCATGTTCAGCTGCTTTCTCAGGCCATCAGCAAGGAGCTGGATCAGAAGTGGAGCAGCCAGGACATGAATCAGCACCACTATGGGATGCTTAGCATGGGCAGCAGCTTAACCTGCTTCAACACAACACCAGCCCCTCAAAGCTCTATTTTTGACTTCTTTCCTCTTTTGCTGTTCTTGCTGCCTGCCAACTTCCATCTAAAGTACTTTCCTCTCTCCCTCTAGTTCTGTTTAGCTGTTGTCCTGGTTTCTCCTTCTCACTAAATATCTGGGTTTCTGATCGTTTTCTTTATTTCCCAGATGGACTAGTTTGCATTTTCCCCAGTCACATCCTTTATGTTCTCTAATCCAGATTTCTAGACTCGGTAGGGGAGAGAGACATTTTTTTTCTCTGCAGAGTTTTTAAGTAAATAGACTATTTCCTGCTCATCACTTATGTGCAATAACTATTCTGTTAAGTTTTGCTGTTCTGTCCAGGGAAGCTGAGCAAAAACAAGGCTGGAAAGCAGGTTTTTCAGATTTCTTGATGTCTCAGGTCACTGCTAAAATGAGCCTTTTGAAACATGCAACATGGGGCCAGCGCTGTGGCGTAGTGGGTAAAGCCAGTGCCTGCAGTGCCAGCATCTCACATGGGTGCAGGTTCGAGTCCTGGCTGCTCCACTTCCAACCCATCTCTCTGCTATGACCTGGGAAAGCAGCAGAAAATGGTCCAAGTCCTTGGGACCCTGCATCCCTGTGGGAGACCTGGAAGAAACTCCTGGCTCCTGGCTTCAGATCGGTGCAGCTGCAGCCATTGCAGGCATCTGAGGAGTGAACCAGTGGATGGAAGACCTCTCTCTCTCTTTCTCTCTCTCTCTGCCTCTGCCTCTCTGTAACTGTGCCTTATTAAACAAATAAATATTTTTTAAAAAGTGCAACAAAGGCTCAGAATTTGCTTGTCCTTTGGTAAGCATGGCTTAGAAGATAAACGACTCCTGAAAACATCAGCAGCACCCTAAAGAGCAAATGCCTGTTGGTGCTCAGGGTGATACTCATAATTTCAGATACTCCAAAGACACCATGTGTCCCCAAATAACAGCCCCTCACTACCTAAATTTGGGGCATGCTCTGGGGTAGAAGGAAAAGGCAGAAGCTTAAAGATCATATAAATGAATAGAAACTGTATCTTTCACAACTAAATCCAGGGGTGGGCATTGTGGCGCAGCAGGATAAGCCTCTGCTTAGGATGCTCCTATCCTATATCAAAATGGCTGCGATGAGTCCTGCCTTCCCACTTCCTGCAGTGCGCACCGTGGGAGGCAGCAGGTGATGGCTCAAATACTTAGATTCCCTGCTACCCACCTGGGAGAGCCTGGATGGAGTTCTTGGCTCCTGACTTTGGCCTAACCTAGCCTTGGCTGTTGGGGGCTTTTGGGGAGTGAACCAACAGATGGAATAGCTCTCTGTCTCTGTCTGTCTATCTCTCTATCTCTGTCTCTCTGTCTCTCTCTGTGTCTGTCTCTGTCGCTCGCTCTCCTCTCCTTTCCTTTCCTCTCTCCCCAACCTGTCACTCTTTCAAATAAATAAATGTCTTTAGATTCTCTTAAGGTAGCTGTTCTTTCTTTTTCAAAAAAATTTTTTTTTAATTTGAAAAGCAGAGAGAGAGAGAGAGAGAGAGAGAGAGACAGATAAACACAGACAGAGAGCTTCCATCCGGTGGCTCTCTTCTCAAATGTCCTCAACATCCTGGCTGAAGCCAGAAGCTCAGAATTCAATCCAGGCCTCCAACTTAAGTGGCAGGCATACAATTACTTAGGCCATGGCCACTGTGTCCCACAATCCTCCTTAGCAGGAAACTGGAGTGAGGAGGCAGAGCGCAATGCTGAATGCAGGCACACTCCACCCTGGGACGGGCATCCTAACCACCAGGCTAACGCCCAGCCTTGGAGGCAGATCACTACTCTTTCCTGCTCCTTGAGTCTGTTTCTGCCTTTCAGAGCTCAAAGCGCAAACTTTCAATAGAAATGTGTTGCTTCCATCGGATTCAAGCCTTTATTATTATTCCTGTAGGGATGGTTTTGTTGCAGTAGCCCATGCCCCAAATGTCCACAGCCCAAATAGAGCTGCGCCTCCAAGGGCTCAGCACAGCTGCTAAAGACACCCTTTGACTCTCTCACCGGAAGATTTTCTTTTTTATCCCCAGCTGTGGTGCGGGCAATGGGTGAGCAGATGGGAGAAGTAGGGAGGAGAGGAGGGTGCCTATTTGGGGGCTGGGGCATTCAGCATAGTTTCACAATCAAACCAGCAGGGGGGCAGGACTGAGAGGCAGCGCTGAGGCTCTAGGGGAAGTCTCCTATAGAGCGCAAGGAGGAAACATCCGGCCTATAGCGGCATTAAAGAGGGTTAATGTGTCTCAGGAGGGAAGGAAGCCGCCACGGTAGAACCTCTAAATATGGGCACAGTGGGATCCCAGCAGAGCGGCCGCTGGGGAGGAGATGTTCCACCCCAAACAGAAGATGTCTGCTGGGCTTGTTTCACTGCACCTGGGGCACTGGTTTAACCTCAACACTTTTTTTTTTTTTTTTTTAACAACAGGTGGAAAGGCAGGTTTAATCCATGATTAGTTTTAATCGCTACAGCTACAAATCTACTATCCTGGTGTGTTTCACGGCACATGTGTCATAAAGGAAAGCCGAAGCCTGTCCAAGAGCTTCCCGAGCTTTGGGCCCATTTCCGCACATCCAGAAATTGCCACTGCACTTGTCTAAAATGACCCTAACACTGCTCTCATGAATAAGGTGCTTATTCATGCTAGGTGCTTTGCTGCATGTGTTAAGCACTTTTTTTTTATGCTAGGTATTTTTTTTTCCCAAAGGCTTTACCCGTATTAACTTGTTTCTCATCTCTATCTTACAGTTGAGGAAACTGAGGCAAAGTAAACCAACTCTGGCTGCAGCACTAACCAAGTGGTGGTGGTGCCAGGATTTGGCTGAAAGCCAATCCAGAAAGTCTTGTTTCGGAACCCTCCTGCTTAATTCTGTCCTACCTGGTTGGGTGTGTCGACTGTTTGCTAAATCAACAGTGGATCCCTGATCCAGGACTCCCAGAGTTTCCCAGTGTGCACACGTTGTGGCCGTACCCCTGACAAGCATGTCCAAAATGTGCTTGAATTACCTAAGAATTACCTGGACATTTTTGCAAATGATAAAATATTCCCAGACTCTAGCTCAGATCAGCTCACAATTGAGCAAGCTTGATTTAGTGCAGTGCACTGAGTACCACCAGCCCCAAGCATCAGGAACCCCACGCTTCTGTCTTGCCTGCCTCTCACTGAATGTTATAAAAATGTTCTAAAAACATACAATTTATCCCCCCTTTACAAAAAAAATCTGTTGCTTAAAAAGCGTACATTGTAATATCTGCACAAAATGATATGCATGTAAGCAGGTTAAGGTGAACTTTTTTTTTTTTTTTTTTTTTTGGCTTGGCTTGGCTTCCTTTGCAGCACAAATCTAAGCCCCTCCTGCAGCGCCATGCCTCCAGGCCGCCCTCCAGGTGACACCGATCCGCACCCCAACCCAGCTGCCTTTGGACCAGAGAGCGCGACGAGAGCTCTCTCCCCCTGGGAGCTGGGAGCTGCTCCCAGCCCAGCCAACAATGAGAAACTTTCTTCTCCTCTCCCTCAGGGGAACCCTCACGTTGGCGCAGTCCATTCTCTCGCAACCCAACTCTCCAGAAAGAAAAGAGGGGAAAATCCCACCCCTCAGAGACGGTCTTCAGGTCCGAGGACGTTACTTAGCAACGGCACAAAGACCAGTGAGCAAAGGGGGACCTGGGAGAACACTCTTGGGTGGGGTGCCAGAGGCAGTTTGAAAACTCCATTTCACCCAGGGAAAAAACAAGCGAAACACAAACAGGAGCAACCCCGAGAAAAGCTGAGCGGGGCTTCTCCGGGTGCAGGTCACCTCTGCTCACTCCCTGCGTCTCAGCTCCTCCAAGCCCCGCAGACCACCTCCTCCCGCCGCTTTCACCCGCGGCCCCAGTGCCCTCCCCTTGCCCTGGCCTGACCCACGAGCTGGGCCCCCCCACCCCGCCCCAGGCACCCACCGTGCTCAGACGCGCTGGGACCTTCGCAGTCCGAGATGAGCTGTTGGGGCTTCCGCTGCTTTCGCCGAGACATTCCCGGGTAGAGAGAGGTGGGAGAGGGAGGGGCGACAATTACTTAGTCTTCACCGGGGTGACCAGCTCTGCTCTCCCCCTTGGGGCTGAAGCCAACTGATGCCTCTTCCCCAGCGCAGATCACTGGAGCAGAGATGTTCTGGCTTCCCAGGGACGGACAACTCTCTCTCTCTCTCTCCCTCTCTCTCTCTCTCCCTCTCTCTCTGAGTCTCTGTTCCTGACTCTCTCTTTCTCTCTCAATCTCTGCAAGTCTTTAAAGGGGAGACGCCCCCTTTTTTTCTTCAGCTTCTTCCCTACGCTTCTGCGGCTCCCATTGTAAAAGCAAAAATCCTAATCTTTCCGCACACTCTTCTTTTGTACTGCAGAGGGAAGGATTTAACCCTCTCCTCCCTGCTGGGGGCTCCAGGCCTCTCTCTGTGCTGTCTGTCCACACACACACACACACACACACGCTACCCCTGGCTTGTGTTTCTCTCTCTTCCAAGATCTTCACAGTGCTTTCTGGTTCTTTCATAATTCTGTGACCGTCTGAGGACGTGGCCGCTACTGCAGAATGAACTGAAATAAGAACTTTCTGGGATACCCTGACTGTGAGGCCACGAAGTCAGCTACTTCTAGTCAAAACTGGGAATATGAAAGGTTGGCAGACAGACAGAGTAAAGGCAGACTGTCATTAGCATAATAACCTAATATATGTACAACTATAATTTATAGGCAGTTTTCATTCATGTGATGTATTGTGACTATTACACCTCTGAGATTAGCATAACAGGTTGTCCCTTTTACAGAAAAATCAAAAGGCACAGTGAGGTTAAGAAATCCGGTTGCTCCTCTTCCAGTCCAGATCTCTGCTGTGGCCTGGGAAGGCAGTGGAGGATGGCCCAAGTACTTGGGCCCTGCACCAGCACGGATCAACGCAGTGCGCGGCCGTGGTGGCCATTTGTGGCCGTGGTGGCCATTTGGGGGGTGAACCAACGGAAGGAAGACCTTTCTCTCTGTCTCTCTCTCTCACTGTCTAACTCTGCCTGTCAAAAACAACAACAACAACAACAACAACAAAACCTATCCGAGGTTGCACAGCTGTGATACAACAGCAACAGGTGCATCTGACAATAGTCTAACATTCTTCTCTCTCCATTGGTAAAGATATAGTTTGCCGACAGACTGTTATCATGAAAAATGTGGGGGTGGGGTTGATCTTCAGGAATCTCATCTGAGATAGCAGCAGGATCAGTGGCTTCCTGTGCTCTATCTCTCTTATTCCCAGGGCTGGGACGGGGGTAGGTGAAACCTGTGGTACCACAGGTAAAGCCTATCAGAAGCCACTTCCAGCTCAGGGGTGGCGGACTGTGGTGAGTTGGTGAGCCTTCTGTGCTCTGCTTACACAGAGGCTGAGAATGATTGTCGAGGATGCTGTGTACAGGGTTCCCTTGTGGATTGAAGCTGGACTTTTATGACTTCTCCATCCCTACAGTATGTGCTGAACCACTGACCTAAACCCCAAGGGTCCTTTTATTGGTCTTTAGCTTCTCGCTACACAGTTCTTGCTTGAATTTGAGTAATTCGGGGATACTGGGCATAGACTATTCCAGATATGCTGTCTTCTAGCAATAATGCCCGGGACCCCCTTTTTTACTCTTTTTTCTCCCCCACTTTTTAAAATTTATGTAAAGGGACCAAATTTCTTACATTTCATATATGCAATTTCAAGTCCATAATGATACTTCCCTTCTTTTACTCTTCTTGCTGTGAGGAGAGAGCCTCTGAAATACCATCTGATGGCTGGAGAGGTAAAGGAAGCTCACTCACAGCCTGGGGTGCAAATTCATCCCTTGCCCAAGTACAGGTTAATCTGGCATTACTAAGAGAGATGGAGCAGCACCGGGCAGGAGGTACAGGTGATGAGCAAGGCAAGTGCTTGCATCCAAGTGCGCCCTCCATGCTTTGGCCTTCAAGGAGTCTCCATTATTTTTCCAGATCTGTGGTGTCAGGACCCTGGGTGGCTCCGTCACCATGTTGTTCTACCCTCAGGAGTCTTGTTGCTGACATCGTCTGATTCCCTCCATTAACTTCCCTGGGATGGACAGTGCCACTCTTGCTAGTAGAAATGAGGACCTAGAGTCCAAGAAAGCTTCAGATTTCTCATTGGGACAAACGGGGGTCCTGTCACTCCCGCATCCCATGGTTCCCATCATTGGCTTCCTTTGTGAAAAAAAGACAGGGGAGAAGGAACACAGCTCTCTGCTGTCCTCAGGAGTCTGTGACCTCTCCAAGGGGCCGATTTGGGGTTCCACACCCGTCTCTCCCCTGAGCCTGGGCTGTCTTCATCTTCTATTTTCTTCCTCCCTCCTCCGTGCTGGCCTTGTTGTGAAAGGAAGGGCTCTTTCCCGTCCTCTCCTTTCTTCCGCCCTCCCCCGTTTACCATTTTTTTCTCTTTACCTCTCCCCTGTGGCCTCTTGACCTCCCTACAGAGTTACAAAAGTGAAATCCTTGAAGAGATGCTGCTGTGGGAATGTTAATGAGCCTTCACCACAAAGGGGCAAAGACTTTACTTCACTGAGTTGGAAAAAAGCCCCTTTGAAAAGGGGTTTCTGTGTGTGGTGAAGTGGAGAGGGGAGGGGAAGGAGAGGGAGGGAGGGGAAGAGAGCCAGAGGATGGAAGAAGGAGACAGCGGGAGAGACGGGCTTGATACCAGAAGAGAACGTACAACAACACGTTTCTTCTTTGTGTGAGATCAAATTTTTGGAAAATGTCACCCAAACGACGGGCTGACACTCCCAAGAAGCTGAAGAGACACTCAAGGGCATTGGAGACAATGGAGGAGAGGCAAGGGGACTCCCCACCCTACCCCCCAGTCCCTTCCCCAGGTGGGAGCCTGATGGGCTCTGGTGGAGGAACATTCTGGAGAGGGGGACCGGGTGCTGCCGGCGTTGTGGCTCCTTCCTGGGATATTTTTTAATTTTGTCAACATTTCCTACTTTGGCTTTCCTATTGGCTGTGGGTCTGGTCCTTTCTGTCTCTTCGGGAGTAGTTTACAGTACTGGTGAGCCCATTTTCAAGTCGGCCCGCTCGAGGGTAATGCATTCCCTTCATTTGTGTGCACAGGATGTCTCTGGATCGGGTAAAACAGATGCTAAGGTATTTTAGTGTCAAAATTAAGTCCTTAGCCTCTAGGGTGTGTTCCTGCTCTGTTTCTAATCCAGCTTCTTGCTGTGTGCACCCTGGAAAGCAGCAGCTGATGGCCAAGTACTTGGGTCCCTGCTACCCAAGTAGGAGGCCCAGATGGAGTTCTGAGCTCCTGGCTTCAGCCTGGCCAAGTTTTGACTGTTGTGGGTATTTAGGGAGTAAACCAGCAGATGGAAAATCTCTCTGACACTCTCTGTCTTTCAAATAAATGAAATTAAAAAAAATAAAGTCCTTAAAAAGTGGAGCTATTCTGTTGCTTTTTAAATAAAGTCAGTTATTACATTTGACTCTTGGGGAGTTTCCTACATGCTGTTCTGAGGTGTCATCACAAGCTGTCACTTCAAGAAGCCAGGATTTGTGAGGGGCCAAGAGGATGTGATTGGAATGAGAAGGCGGGAAGAGAAACAAGGAGCCAATCAGGAAAGCTAATTCCCAAAGTGCTGTACTCGGCTCTGGACTAGTGGTTCCCGAACTCTGTAGTCACTGGAGGAATTTATGGGGGATTCACACTCCCAGATCTACTTAATCAGAATCTCTTGCAGATAATCAGATCTCTTGCAGGCGGTGGGAGGCACATACAATTTTTAAACAAGCTCTTAAATGATTCTTTTTTTCTTTTTTTTTTGACAGGCAGAGTGGACAGTGAGAGAGAGACAGAGAGAAAGGTCTTTCTTTTCCGTTGGTTCATCCCCCAATGGCCTCTGCGGCTGGTGCACTGTGGCCGGCGCACCAGGCTGACCCGAAGCCAGGAGCCAGGTGCTTCTCCTGGTCTCCCATGCAGGTGCAGGGCCCAAGGACCTGGGCCATCCTGCACTGCACTCCCAGGCCACAGCAGAGAGCTGGAATGGAAGAGGAGCAAACAGAACAGAATCCGGTGCCCCGACTGTGACTAGAACCCGGTGTGCTGGCCTTAAATGATTAGCCTAGTGAGCCACGGCGCTGGCCTTAAATGATTCTTTTGCAGGGTCAGGTTTGAGACTTGGCTGGTGGTTTCTAACCATGGGCTCTAGACTGCTAGGGGAATGCAGTGTTGTCACTGGAACTCCATGGACACAAAAATGGAGCCCTGCAGTTGACGAAATCAATCTCATGCTTCTCAAATTTGTTTACTACTGTTGACAAGATGTTTGCTGATGTTAAAATTGATACACTTGAGGCTGGTGCTGTGGCACAGAGGGTTAAAGCCCCAGCCTGTAGTGCCTGCATCCCATATGGGTGCCAGTTCAAGTCTCTGCTGCGACGCTTCCAATCCAGCTCTCTGCTATGGCCTGGGAAAGCAGTGGAAGATGGCCAAGTCCTTGGGCCCCTGCACCCACGTGGGAAACCTGTAGGAAGCTCCTGGCTCCTGATCAGCCCAGCTCTGGCCGTTGCGGCCATCTGGGGAGTGAACCAGTGGATGGAAGACCTCTCTCTCTGTCTTTCCCTCTCTCTGTCTATAACTCTGCCTCTCAAGTAAATAAATAAATCTTTTAAAAAAAGTTTGTAATGTTTCTGTTGATAACAGTAACCTTAGCACCCCATGACCCTTTGAATATGATTTTATTTAAACCTTTAAATAAGTCTTCAAAGAAAGCATTTTTATAATCCCTATTTTGTACATGTAGAATGTCCCAATTTACAAGTGAGGAAACAAAGCAAAGTAGGTTTCTTGCTCCAGGTCTCCTCGCTGACAGTCGGCAGGGCTGTAGTTTGCCCAGGCGATGCTAGATCGGGCAGCCTGTGCTTTTCACGGCACTGGGATGCTTTATTTCCATCCTGCTGATTCCTGCTTCATTTAAGGGCCTCGCTTTCTGGCTGCAGACCTAGAGGATGACTGAAACTTGCAAATGGCAATGAAAATGTGAAGACCCACAAGGCCATATCGATAGCACATTATGATTCTTCTTATTACAGATACAGTCACGTGTGCTTTGTCTTGATAGCATTAAGGAAGGAAGGCAATCAATAGGGGACAGTGCCTTTGCAAAACTTGAGAAGTAAGAAAGCACGGGCAAACAATCCCCGGTCTTCCTCAGCGATTTCCGCCCAGCCTCTTTCAGGTGGCAGTTGCCATGGTGTTTTAGGGGCAGAGGGAGGGAGTGAAGATCAAGGAGGCTCATTCAGACTGAATCTTGTCTGCTGTTGCTTTTCAGAGCTCATTCTGCAAAGGATGGTGGGAATTTAAACATTCAGAAGAGGAGGGCTAGCATTTACACGTTTTGCTTTCCTTCATCTCTCTTTCATGGCTCATGTTCAATACAGGGGAGATGGGAGTTTGCAAAGAGGACAAAGTTGGGGAACAGGAAAGGGAGGTTTTGGGGGAAGGGCAGAGCCCAGCAGCAGCCGGTGGGGGAGGCTCCAGTGGGGCTGGGGAGGAGTGTGTGTGTGTGTGAGAGAGAGAGAGAGAAAGAGAGAGAGAAATCAGAAAGAGAGAGAGAAATCAGAGAGAGAGAGAGAAATCATGAGGACACTTTGCTACAGTTCTGGGGATCATGATCGCCTATTAGAAAGCGATCAAAGGATTAGGATCGAGTAGAAACAGTAGAGCAAGGGGAGAGGACAATGAGAACAGCAAAACATGGAAAATAAACCCAGTAGTTGGGAGACAGTTATGGGTAGGGAGGAGTTCGGGGGCTGGGGCAAGTCTTTGGAGGAGCTGGAACCTAGGCATGGGGGATTCAGTAAGACTTGTTGACATGGCCGGCGCTGTGGCTTAACAGGCTAGTCCTCCACCTTGCGGCGCTGGCACACTGGGTTCTAGTCCCGGTTGGGGTGCCGGATTCTATCCCGCTGCCCTTCTTTCAGGCCAGCTCTCTGCTATGGCCAGGGGGTGCAGTGGAGGATGGCCCAAGTGCTTGGGCCCTGCACCTGCATGGGAGACCAGGAGAAGCACCTGGCTCCTGGCTTCGGATCAGCGCCGATGCGCTGGCCACAGCGGCCATTGGAGGGTGAACTGGCCGCAGCGGCCATTGGAGGGTGAACCAATGGCAAAAAGGAAGACCTTTCTCTCTGTCTCTCTCTCTCACTATCCACTCTGCCTGTCAAAACGACTTACAAACAGAACTTTGGAGCTGGGAGAGACTTAGGGATCATCTGCAAATGTCTCATTTTTCAGATGAGGAAGCTAGGACAGAGAGGTCAAGTGATTCTTTAAAAGGCTCTCCAGAGCCAAATCGGATCCTAGTCAATCACTCTTTCCACTCTACCGTGGAACTGAAGAGGAAGGTAGGCGTGAAGCAGTGGGAAACCACGCATCCCTAAAATGTTCAAAGATTTTCAGGGAGGAGCTGTAGCCCAGTGGGTTGAGCCTCTGCACACTTTATCATACCTCCTGTTGGAGTCTCTGCTACTCCACCCTCATTCCAATTCCCTGCTAATACATCCTGGGAGGCGCAGATGATAGCACAAGAACCTGGGCCCTGCCACCCATGTGGGAAACCCAGATGGGGTTCCAGGCTGTTGGCATGGCCTAGCCTGGCTGAGGTTGTTGTAGGCATTTGGGGAGTGAACCAGTGGACTGAAGATCTCTCTCTCTCTCTCTCTCTCTCTCCCTCTCCCCCCTCCCCTTTCAAGTAGATTAAAACCTAAAAATAAATAAACACTACAAAGTCTTGATTTCTCTCCAGAATGTAGGAACTATTTTCCTGCAGCGAATGTTGCGATTTTAGGAACTAATTCCACTCTGATAACTTTATATGTTAAGCTGTTTCAGTCAGATAATAATCTTCCCCATTGTAGAGACTATTCCCAGGAAAAAGGCCCCTCAGCAACTAACTTATATACCGAGAGAATTCTTGATGATGTCTAATTAATTCTTAATTGTATTTTAAGTGCAAATCCTACTACTATACCATGGGTAGAGTTTACTCATTCACATCCATGTATTCAACAAAAAAAATTTTAACACCTGCTATAAGCTAAGAACCTAGTATAGGACAGGAAATAAAACAGTCTGTCTTGCTGACGATCATGCATCTATTTGGAACTGTTTGGACTTCAGTTTCTGGTGGTATCTCTGTTATTTTTATTGGCACAATCTTATAAAATAAGCACTTTTAAAAGCGTTATTTATTTATTTAAAAGCCAGAGAAACAGAGAGGGAGAAAGAGAGAGAGACACACACACACACACAGAGATCTTCCATCCACTGGTTCATTCCCCAAATGACCCCAACAAGTCTGGGCCAGGCCCAAAACAGAGTCTAGGAACTCCATTTGGATCTCCTACACGGGTGTCAGGGACCAAAGCCCTTGGGCCATCCACTGCCTTCCCAGGGGCGTTATCAGGAAATTGGGTGAGGGCCTGGAACTGGTACCAGCACTCTCATATGGGATGCTGGTATCACAGGTGGCAGTTTTGCCTGCCTAGCCACAACAATGGCCACTTGTAAACATTTTTTAATACCCCCTTTATAGGAAAATGAGCCATGTAGGTTAGTTTTGAGATATAGGTGAGATAATTATTGTAAAGTGATGGATATAGTATATTGAATAAGCACCCAATAAATGGTTAGTTTGTCCTTTTCCATGACCTCAAGCTCTTTCTCAACTATACATAGTTTCTCATGGGCCTTTGTTATTTATGTATATCCTGTGAGACACCAGCTGGGCCCTCCCTGCAAACAGGAATGTGATGTTTTTTAGGGGAAACAGCAGGCCAGCCAGGAAGATTGCAAGTGACACCATAGAAATTGCTGGAGGCAGTGACAGTCAGTGGCAGAAGATTCTATTGGAAGTAGGTGGGAAGGAGTATGGACAATAATTATGGACAGGTGGAGGGGCGTTGGGGAGCAGACTGAAGGTGAGGAGAAGGGACCTGAGGATTTGGGAGCAAAATTCAGGCATGGTGCGGGGAGGGACTTGACCATCCCACTGTGTGTGTGCATGCATGTGTGTGTTCAAGGCATAGACCACAAGCACAATGCGTTCCAGTCATGAGGGGCAGGCCTCTCTTTTCCCTATCTGCTTTAATGACCTCAGCACTCACGTTTTGGTTGGGGGATAAATGTTACCAGCATGTCTGCCTGTGTGTTTCCAAAACAACTGGATGGAGGTCTGAGAGAGAAGAGGACGAAGAGCAGGACCTGGGAGCAGTGGGCCTGTTATTGAAAGGGACTATTTCTCCTGTCTCGCACCCCCACATCCACTCTGGACTGTCCACCACACTTCACACATCTCTCTAAGCTGCCCCTCTCCCATAGCCAGCTTGAGATCCCAGTGTTAACTTTGTTTCCTTGAACTGGAAGAAGGAGCAATTCCTTACCCCCATTAAAGTACCTGAAAAATAGCCCTCAAGAAGAAAGTCAATAGAGTCACGTAATTTAGAATCTTTGAACAAACAAAAAGGTCATAGCCATCATTGTACTATTAAATCTCTTTGAAATGTATGATTTGTTTAAAATGAGAGCATTTAAAATATGCAAGGTTTGTGATTAAAAAAGGCCTTTTTATAAAAAAGATTTATATATTTATTTGAAAAAGTTACAGAGAGAGAGAGGCTGCAATGGCCTGAGCTGAGCCAATCCAAAGCCAGGATCCAGGAGCTTCCCCTAGGTCTCCCATGTGGGTATCAGGGGCCCCAGCATTTGGGACATCTTCTGATGCTTTCCCAGGCACATCAACAGGGAGCTGGATTGGAAATGGAGCAGCTAGAACATGAACCGGTGCCCATATGGGATGCTGGCATTACAAGGGGCAGCTTTATCCACTGAGTCACAATGTTAGACCCAAAAGGATATTTTCTAAAAAGATATATTTATTTATTTGAAAAGCAGAATGACAGAACTTTTTGAAGTACCCTCATTGTTGGAAAGTATTTGATCAGGGCTGGTGCTATGCCGTAGTAGGTTAAGCCTCCGCCTGTGGTGGATTAAAAATCCATCGATTTTTAGTGGAAAAATCAATTACCTTGGGTTAAATAGAAAAATCATTGAACTTCGGTGCTAGTCAAGCTCTTCTTCCCAATTAAAACACCTTGGAAACTGTGTTTGCCACTCCAGACCCATTTTTTAATCTGCAGTAATGGGATTAGCTTAGACAGTTTTCTCACCCAGGTTTAGCATGCTGTGCTTTTATATGTGGACATAGACATAGTCAACAAAGTGTGTCTGTTGCAACAATATCTATATAGGGTCCTGTAAAAATAACCCCAGAGGGGTCACTTTCTACAGCATCACCAAGACTGAAGTCCCCGGAGTCCAGCTGAAAATCCCTGAGGGGGGCTGGCACTGTGGGCTAGCAGGTAAAGCTGCCACCTGCAGTGTGGGCATCCCATATGAATACCGTTCTCCACTTCTGATTCAGTTCTCTGCATTAGCCTGGGAAAGCAGTGGAAGTGACCCAAGTCCTTGGGCCCCTGCACCCACAAGGGAGACCTGGAAGAAGCTCCAGGTTCCTGGCTTCAGATTGGCATAACTCAGGCCATTGCAGCCACCTGCGGAGTGAACCAGCAGTTGGAAGATATCTCTCTCTCTCTCTGCCTCTGTCTCTCTGTAACTCTGACTTTCAAAAAAGAGAAATCCCTGAGGAAAGAATCTGCCAAAGACCAAGTTTGCTTTGGTATTGAAACAAATTGTCAATGCTTTGGGTGACTATCAGGTGATGCAGGTATTTTGAATTAACGGGGTGGGTAAAATAAAAATCTGGATTAATCAATACAGAATCAGTCATGCTTTTTTAAAAATTTGTTTATTTGAACAGCAGGGTGGGGGAGAGTGATTTTCCATCTGCTGGTTCACTCCCTAAATGACTGTAATGGCTGGTTTAGCCCAAAGCCAGGAACCCAGAACTCCATCCAGGCTTCTCATACATGTGGTAAGGGCCTACATATATGGGCACTTGGGCCATCCTCTGTTGCTTTCCCAGGCACTTTAGCCGGGAGTTGGATTGCAAGTGGCGCAGCTGGGACTCCAACCGCTGCCTCAATATGGGATGCTGGCATTGCAGGTGGCAATTTAGCTCAATGTGCCACAACCTGGGTCCCCATACTCAAGAGAACTGAGAGACTCAATCTGGGCTCAAGAAATGAAATGCCAGAGTAAGATTCACTACAATCTTTACATTGTTGTTTCTTACTTCTGCAGATTAGAATTATAGTTTAATTTGCATATTAAAATTTAAATTGTATGGGCCTGCATTGTGGCACATCTTTTTTTTTTTTTAATAAAGATTTATTTATTTTACTTGAAAGAGAGAGAGAGATATCTTCCATTTTCTGGTTCACTCCCCAGATAGCCACAATGGCTAGAGCGAGGCTGATCCGAAGCCAAGAGCCAGGAGCCTCATCTAGATCTCCCACGTGGGTAGCAGGCACCCAAGCACTTGGGCTGTCTGCCACTGCTTTTCCCAGGCCATTAGCAGGGAGCTGGATCAGAATTGGAGCAATCTGAGTCTCCAGTCAAGTCCGGCACCCCAGGAGGTGGCTTTACCTTCTAAGCCGCAATACTGGCCCCTCAGTTTCACTTCTGATTCTAGCTTCCAGCTGATGTACGCCCTGGGAGAGCAGGTGATGACTCAAGTATTTGGATCCCTACCACCCATATGGAAAGCTGGATTACGTTTCAGAGTCCCAGCTTTGGCCTGGCCCAGTCCTGGTTATCTTAGGTATTTGGGGATGCCTAATGGACAGAAGATCTCTGTCTCTCTGCCTTTCAAATAATTAATTAAATAAGTAATTCTTTTTAATTTAAGAAAATCTCTAGAATAAAAATAAAAGCATAGAGAACAAGGATTTTTGTATCACTAAAGAGCAGGAGAAGTGCATAGGGACAATTTGAATGGAAGACTGGGGCTAAATTATGAAAAACTATATTAAGAGATTTGAAGGTCATGAGGAGCCACTGGGTGATTTTTTTAAAGGCAGTTCTTGAGCCCCCTGAATCATCTCCTCCTTTTCTTTCTTCTCCTCCTCTTTCTTCTAATGTTTTAGCTATTTTTATGTATTTTTTATGTATTCTAGTTATTTTTATGTATTTGATATGCAAACAATGGAGAGAGAGAGAGAAAGACTGCAAAGGCCTGGGTTAGGCCAGGCCAAAACCAGGAGACAGGAACTCTGTCAGGGTCTCCATATAGGTGGCAGGGACCTAAATACTTAGAACATGATCTGCTGCCTTCCCTGGCGCATTAGCAGGAGGCTGGATCAGAAGTGGAGCAGGGACTCCAACCCAGGTAGTCCCATATGGGGTTGGAGTGTCAAGTGGCATCTTCCCTGCAGACAGCCTGCCTCACTGGATATGCATGTGTGTTTTAAAAAGATTTATTTAATTGAAAGGCAGAGCAAGAGAGAGGGAGGGGGAGAGATAAAAAGAGAGAGAGAGATCAAACTTCCATTGGTTGGTTCACTCCCCAAATGGCCACAATACCCAGGGTTGGGACAGGCCAAAACCAGGAGGCCAGAACACCATCCTGGTCTCCCATATGGGGGACAGGGACCTGAGTGCTTAGAACAGCCTCTGCTGCCTTCCTAGGCACATTAGCAGGAAGCTAGATGGGGAGTGGGGTAGCCAGGACTCCAATCAGCACTCTGATATGGGATGTGGGTTTCCCAAGAGGTGTCTGTGCCACACTGCCTGCCCATTCAGAGATATATTTTGGAAGGTCAATATTTTATTTCTTAAGATTTATTTATTTATTTGAAAGACAGAGTTACATAGAGAGAGAGATCTTCCATCCACTGCTTCACACCCACAATGAACAGGGCTGAGCCGGGCCAAAAGCAGGAGCCTAGAACTCCATCCAGGTCTCTGATATGGGTGACAGGGCCTCATGCACCTTGGCCATCTTCTTCTGCTCTCCCAGGTGCATTAGGAGGGAGCTGGATTGGAAGTGGAGCAGTGAGTACTCAAACAAGTGCTTACATAGGCTGCCAGCATTGTATCACAGGTGACAGCTTAACCTGCTGTGCCACAATACTGGCCCCCAAGGAGGTCAACCATTGAAAAGGTGGGAGAGGGATTAGCATCTGGGAGAGAAGGAAAGGGTACCAGGAGTACAGCAAGTGATGAAGAACGGCTGGCTTGAGAGGAGGCACGCGGTGCAGAGGCTATCTGTACACGGAAGAATCACATCTATCGGAAATAAAACGTCCATCACCCAGCCCTCCCTCCCTCCACTAAACACGTCCCCTCGGCTAGTCATCAGGTGTCATACGTGCAAAGAGAGTACAAGCAGATCCGTGTTGAAGGAGCACAGGTCTGGTGCAGGAGATAAAGCAGGCAAGCAGGTCATGCTAAGCGGTAACTCTTCACGCACCGCTTCTTTGTAACACTCAGACAGGAGCCTCTTTATTTCCATTTTCTTTTACAGAAACCCTGAACTAGATATCACTTCATCAGTCAGGAAGCCGAGGCTTGGAAAGGTTAGTCATCTACCAGTGCCGGGCAGCTGTGAGTTACAGGACCCAAGCTCTACTGCATTTATTTTACAATAACATTTGTGCTCAAAAGATAAGAAAAATTCTTTTAGGGTTTAAATTGCCTTCACCACTTAACATCTGCAAGAACGGGGACTTTTTTCTTTTTTAAAGATTTATTTATTTGAAAACTAAAGTTACAGAGAGGCTGAGTCAGAGAGAGAGAGAGAGAGAGCTCTTTCATCCACTGGTTTACTCCCCAGATGGCTGCAACAGCCGAAGCTGTGCCAATCAGAAGCCAGGAGCCAGGAGCATCTTCTGGGTCTCCCACACAGGTGCAGGGGTCAAAGGACTTGGGCCATTTTCCACTGCTTTTCCAGGCCATAGCAGAGAGCTGGATCAGAGGTGGAGCAGCCAGGACTCTAACCGGTGCCCATGTGGGATGCCGGCATTGCCGGCCTTACCAGCTATGCCACAGTGCAGGCCAAGAATGGGGACATTTCACTCAACTTCTCTGTGCCTCAGTTCCTTCAAATGCAAAGTCACCACACTCTTCATAGGATTGAGGTGGAGATTCAGCGGAAGTCAAAGGTTCTGACCCTTTCTTGGGGCCCACTTTTTAAGGTAAACAAGATTTTTTAGTTTTTTTTTAAAAGATTTATTTATGTATTTATTTGAAAAGAATAGTGACAGAGGAAGAAGGAGATGGAGAGAGAAAGAGGAAATGGGAGAGGGAGTGAGGAAGAGAGGGAGAGAGGGAGAGACTCTTCCATCTAATGGTTCACTCCCCAAATGACCCCACCAGCTGGGGCTGGTTCAGGCTGAAGCCAGGAGCCCAGAATGCCACCCAGGTCTCTCAGGTGCATGGCAGGGGCCTAGGCACTTGCACCACCCTCTACTGTGTTCCCAGGCACATTAGCAGGGAGGTGGATCGGAAGCCAAGCAACTGGGACTAGAACCTGTGCTCCGATACAGGATGCTGATGTCAAAAGTGGTGACTCAACCCTGGTGCCACAATGCTGGCCCCAGCTAAATAGTTTATTTGATAGCTAATATCATCTGGCTGTCCTGGAGAGGCAGCATGTGGTGAGTGCTGTGAGAGGCGCAGAGCAGCTGTGCCCATGACCAGAGGAAGGTAAGGTCATTGCCAACCAGAGGCTGAGCAGATTAGAGGATTGTGAGGCATTCACTTAAATTGGGAGTCTCAATAAAACGTCAGATGTGAGCAGGTAGACTATAAACTTCAGAGAAGGCTTCATGAGACAGACAGAAAGGAGTTTGTTGCCTGTCATTTGTAGGATGTGGGAAGCAATACAAATACAAGTAAATAAATTAGATAATAACAGAATGATAATTAGGGTAATAGGAGAGAAGGCAAGGAGGCTGGGGGCTGCAGGTGAGTCATTAAGTGGGAAGATTCAATTCTAACTCAGAGTAGAAAGCTGATCATTTGTAGATCAGCTACCATTTTAAATGCAGAGAGAATATTGGCTCAAACAAGTATATTCTTAGAAAGCAGCATTTAGTTATGCGAATAAAAATCTGAATGAAGCACAACAATAAAACACTCAATCTTTTAATGAATCAGTCTATGAAGGAAGACACTCATAACTTGGATGACAGGAAAGAATTTTTCTTCTGAAGTTTGTCATCTCAAGCTGGGAGTAAGTAAGATTAATCAGGGGCTGATGCTGTGGCTCAGCAAGTTACGTCACTGCTTGCAGCACCAGCATCCGAGTGCTCCACTTCTCATCCAGCTTCCTGCTACTGTGCGTGGGAAAGCTGCGGAGGATGGTCTAAGTGCCTGGGCCCCTGTACCCACGTGGGAGACCTGGAAGAAGCTCCTGGTTCCTGGCTTCCTCCTGGCCTAGCCCCAGCCATTGTAGCCATTTGAGGAGTGAACCAGCAGATGGAAGATTTCCTCTCTCTGTAACTCTGCCTTTCAAATAAATAAAAAATATTAACAATAAAAAAACTATAGCAATCTGTGTAAATTCCTAAGTAATTAAAAAAAAAAAACAAGGCCATCCTACTCTTACTGTTCGTTCATTTACTCAACTAATATATCTTTTTAAAGATTTATTTTATTTATTTGAAAGGCAAGGGACAGAGAGAGATATATCTTCCATTTGCTGGTTCTCCATGTATGTTGCAGGGGCCCAAGTGGTCCACAGCTGCCTTCCAAATGCATTGGCAGGGAGCTGAATCAGAAGTGGAGCAGCAGGGACTTGAACCGGCATTCCCAGGATGTTGGTGTCACAGAACACCATAATGCGGTCTCCCTCCCCCTGCCCCAACAATTTTTTTTTTTAAGTGTTTACTATGTGCTAGGCACTACATCATGTCTGGGGAATATGGTGGAGGCAGTTTTGTTGGAGTTCTCATTTCTTGGTGTAAAGGAGGTTTTTTTTTTTTTAAATTTAAGGATTTATTTATTTTACAGAGTTACAGAGAGAGGGCAAGACAGAGAGATCTTCCACCTACTGGTTCACCCCCCCCCCCAAGATGGCTGCAACAGGTCTCCCATGTGGGTGGCAGGGGCCCAAGGACTTGGGCCATCTTGTGCTGTTTTCCCAGGCACATTAGCAGGGAGCTGGATCGGAATTGGAGCAGTGGGGACTCTTGGGTTGCAGGCATTGCAGGTGGCAGTTTAACCCATTATGCCACAACACTGGCTTCTGCAAAGGACTTCTGGAACAGGAAGCAACGTCAGGAGAGCCCAGGCAGGTTCTGACACAGGTGTGCTGTGTGCTGATGCTATATGATAAGATCCAGAGACGACCTGGTGACATAAAGGGCCCAGAGACTAACCTGCGATCCACCACCTTGGGGAAGAAGACAATTGAGAATCTGGAAAAACACTTTCAAGCTCCCACATCTTATTTGAATTAAAAATTACTGTTTACCTTTCACATTCCTCTGTGCACAGCACCACTCCTCTCCCTCTACCTGTAGGCATCTTTTGCCATCCAAATTTACCAAATAAATCTTCCCCCTCTTTCCACCCATTCCAACTCCTGCTGTTCGCACAGCTTGGGTCTGGGCTCAGCCCCCAAGCCTGCAGGCACAGTAAATGGATTCAGAGTTGCTGCTCAAACAGTGATTCCCATGGAAACCAAACGACTAAGAAAACAAAAAGGGAGGAAGAGGCAGCCAGTGCCTGACCTCTCACGCTCACCCTCCGAATTCTTTTCGCTTTTGGACATGGAGGCAAGTGTTTATTTGTATAACTAGTAGAACGGAATAACCTGACTCCTCTCCCAACCCCCAAATTTCTTAACAGCCTCTCTGCGCTTGGACAGCAAATGAAAGGCAGTGGGACATCGCCACCTGGTGGTGGCCATGCCAAATTACCGCCAAGAGGAGAACCTGGTTCTGCAGCCAGAACCTGCAATGCAGGCTACTCTGCAGGAGCTGAAGGAAGCAGCACTGCTGTGGCCTTCAGGAACCACGCCCAGCAAAGTGTCTACTGTGATGCACCCGGGACTTGTTCCTCCTCACTTACACATTTGTGCTAGATTTAAATATCATCTGTATGTAGATGATTTTTTGTTTGTTTTTTGCCTCCAATTAAAACAGGAGAACATGAGGTCCAGTGTTCACTCTCCCAACTTTACCCTAGGTGTTTTCTGCCTGAATGTCTTATTGTTGCCACAAATATAGCGTGATGCTGGAGCTGGCAGAGTTCTTCCCTTTTTCCCTTCTAGGGAAATCAGAAGCTTTGCTCCATTGTCTTTTTGATTTAGCTTTAGTGGTTCCTCAGGGGCTGTGAATCTTTCTGTTGTTGTTGCTGCTGCTGCAGTTGAGTTATGGGACCTCCCCCTAGCCCGCCCTGCCCCCACCAGGCTGTAACCCTTTCTCTGCTGGAGCTGGGAGAGACCAGGGAAGGGCAGCTCCATCTCAGTCTTCCCAAGACAAACACACCCAAAGACCTGCACAATTTTTTTTTTTTTTAAGATTTATTTATTTATTTGAAAGTCAGAGTCACACAGAGAGAGGAGAGGCAGAGAGAGAGAGATCTTCCATCAGATGGTTCACTTCCCAATTGGCCGGAGCTGCGCCCATCCAAAGTCAGGAGCCAGGAATTTCTTCCAGGTCTCCCACATGGGTGCAGGGGCCCATGGACTTGGGCCATCTTCTACTGCTTTCCCAGGCCACAGCAGAGAGCTGGATCGGAAGTGGAGCAGCTGGTCTCAAACTGGCGCCCATATGGGATGCTGGCACTTCAGGCCAGGGTGTTAACCCGCTGTTGCCCCTGTACAATTCTTAACTAGAAAATTAGGACAATTTCAGAAAAGAATTACAATGTCATAGACAGAACAATTCAAATTCTAGTTCACTAGGATTTTCCCTTTCACTGTGTAAGGGAAGGCACCTTGAGACTTGGGTCTTCAGGAGAAGGGGCCTCATCATGGGAACCCCCCCATTCCTGGACTGCCAGGGCGGTGAACCCAGCTCCAGTCTGTCCCATGAGTTCGTTTTTTTTAAGAGAAGATTTTAGTATTTATTTGAAAGGCAGAGTGACATGGAGACAGAGAGAGAGAGAGAGAGAGAGAGAGAGAAAGAGAGAGAGAGAGAGAGAGAGAGAGAGAGAGTGAGATCCATCCTCCACGCACTGGTTCACTTCCCAAATTCCTGCAACAGCCAGGGCTGGGCCAGAAGAGACACCAGGATGCCTGGCGCAGAGGAAAAGCTTCAGATTGGTTTCCCTGAAGCCCCTTCCATCTTAGGCCTCCATCCTTCAGAACTGTGAGAAAATACATTTTTGCTATTTCCGTCACCCGCCTTGGCAGCTCCAGTAGGATAATACAAGACCCTCCAGACCACTGGCTCCCCTTTGACTCACAAAGTGACTTTCTGATGACCAGTCTCCCTCCTTAGTACCCTGGGAATGGATATCACTCACACTTTCTTCTTGGGAGAGATTAGCCTTTGAAAAATCAGCTTAAATAATTTTCTGGAGAAATTTCCAGACACTAAGGGCAATTTTGTGAAATCAGTCACCAGGTCAGCAGCTGCCCTGAGGCCCTTCACTAGATGTTCTGTCCTTCTGGTTCCCCTCTGACAGTCACAGTGATGATCTAACCGTACCCCTTCCCTGCAAATAGCCATCACAAGAGTTACCATCAATGTGAGGAAGAATCTATTTGTTGGGGGCATTGCTTGTCCCAGGAGGAGCTATTCCTGGCCAGAGAGTAGGTTTTAGAAGGAGCCAGAAGCACCTTAGCACTCTCATACCAGAGTTGTGATGTCACAAGGAGTAGAGCCAAAGAATTTTTTTTTTTTTTTCTCCCTCCTGGTGTATCCAGAAGCAAATGAATCCTGCTGAGGGCAGTGTGTCCATGCACCTGTTCTGGACGAAGCCATCTGCTGCCCTTGCTGGTGGTGGGCACATCCTTGTGCTGTTGTCCTCACACACCCACAGCTGCCACACCTATTCCAGGGATGGTGTGAAAACCCTCTTAGGGGCCAGTGCCGCAGCTCACTAGGCTAATCCTCCGCCTTGCAGCCCCGGCACACCTGGTTCTAGTCCCGGTCGGGGCACCGGATTCTGTCCCGGTTGCCCCTCTTCCAGGCCAGCTCTCTGCTGTGGCCCAGGAGTACAGTGGAGGATGGCCCAAGTGCTTGGGCCCTGCACCCCATGGGAGACCAGGAGAAGCACCTGGCTCCTGCCATCGGATCAGCGCGGTACGCCGGCCGCAGCGCGTCAGCCGTGGCGGCCATTGGAAGGTGAACCAGTGGCAAAAGGAAGACCTTTCTCTCTGTCTCTCTCTCTCTCACTGTCCACTCTGCCTGTCAAAAAAAAAGTTAAAAAAAAAAAAAAAAAAAAAGAAAAGAAAACCCTCTTAGTAAAACAGCCCAGCAACCAAGCTCGCGGGCTCCTCTGAGAGCCATTGGCCCTATCCCATCACCGCTCACAGATGTGTGTAGGGGCTCTTGAGGGGGGTTCTGGGGCTTATCACGGGAAGAATGATAAGAAATGGCCACCTCTCTTTGAAAACAGTGACTTTCCATCCTCCATCCCAAACCCGAGTTCTTTCCCTACCAGGACACCGGAGCAGAGAGGCCTCCTAGTTGCTCCATAGCTTTTCCCAATGAATAGAGCTCTCTGGAAAACTCTTAGGAGGAGGAAACAGGAATATTAGATTGTAAGTTCCTGAAGATTATACAGCTTATTCCGCTTTCCACCTCTAGCACCTGGCCATGGTTGATAATCAGAGAAGGATTTATTGTGTGAAATGGGCTGCCTTCCTGCAGGGAGAATCTTTCCATCCCAGAGCCAAGCACCTCATCCAGTCTTCCCTTAGTCACCAGCAACATGTTCTCCCATCTCACATGGCTCCCTGCTGGGCAGGGATTTCTTCCTTGAATTCTTTCAAATTGCAGTTGGCACATCTTCCCTTAGTTTCATATATTAAAAAAATTAACAAAAAAATGACCAACATATTGAGTAATTGCTCATTTTGCCACCTTCTCCTTTTAAAAAAAGATTTGTTTATTTTTATTTATTTGACATGCAGAGAGAGACAGAATCTTTCATCTGGTTTATTCTCCAAAAACCCACAATGGTCAGGCTAGGCCAGACAGAAGTCAGGAACTAGGAGTTTCTCTGGGCCTCCCATTTGGGTATAGGGGCTCAAGTTCTTGGGCCATCCTCTTCTGCTTTCCCAGGCACATTAGCATGGAGCTGGATCGGAAGTAGAGCAGCTGGGACATGAACCATGCAACTTTACCTAATGTGACACAGTGCTGGCTCCCCCCCCCCCCGCCTTTTTTTTTTTTTTTCATTCTTTTCAGACATTCTGTTTCCCCAATCTTTACTCAAATCTTCTGTATTTCTCTGGATCTTTTCAAAAATCTTTTTTTTTAAAATTCAGTTATTTGTTTGAAAGGCAGAGTTATAAAGACAGATGGAGAGAGAGAGAGAGAGAGAGAGAGAGGGAGAGAGAGAGAGACCTTCCATTTGGTCCAAATGGCTGCAATGGCCAAGGCTGGACCAGGTGGAAGTCTGGAGCCTGGAACTCCATTCAGTTCTCCCATGTGACTGGCAGGGGTCCAAGCACTTGGACCATCTTCTGCTGCTTTTCTCAGGTACATTAGCAGGGAGCTGCCTTGGAAGTGGAGCAGTGGTACCAGAACTCATATGGGATGTCAGCATTGCAGGTGGCAGGCTAACCCACTATGCCATGATGTCAGCCTGTCCAAAGTCTTTTCAATCAGTCTATCTATCTCTATCTATCTATCTAATTTTTATTTATTTACTTGAAATGCAGGGGGGTAGAGATCGAAAACACTCTCATCTACTAGTTCACTTCCCAAATGCCTGTGACTGGCAAGAATGGATCCAAGCCAGGTCTCCCATGCGGGCGGCAGGAACCCAATTACTTGAGCCATCACTGCCACCTCCCAGGATTTGTTTTCTTTTGATTTTTAAATTTTTATTATTTTTTTAATTTTAATTTATTTTTATTTTTATTTTTTTTTTTGACAGGCAGAGTGGACAGTGAGAGAGAGAGACAGAGAGAAAGGTCTTCCTTTTGCCGTTGGTTCACCCTCCAATGGCCGCTGCGGCCGGCACATCTCGCTGATCCAAAGCCAGGAGCCAGGTGCTTCTCCTGGTCTCCCATGCGGGTGCAGGGCCCAAGGACTTGGGCCATCCTCCACTGCACTCCCGGGCCATAGCAGAGAGCTGGCCTGGAAGAGGGGCAACCGGGACAGAATCCGGCGCCCCAACCGGGACTAGAACCCGGTGTGCCGGCGCCGCAAGGCGACTTCCCAGGATTTGTATCTTCAGGAAGCTGGAGTCAGAAGCTGACACTGGGGAGTGAACCCAGGCACTCCAACATGGAATGTGGGTATTTTCACCTCTAGACCAAATATCTGCCCCTCCACTGTCCTTCTGCCCCTTTCTCCATGGCTGTACTGCCCAGAAATCTAGTCCAGTGTTTTTGCTGTTAACTATCTCTCTGTCTCTCTCTCTCTTTTTTTTTTTTTTTTGACAGGCAGAGTTAGACAGTGAGAGAGAGAGAGAGAGATAGAAAGGTCTTCCTTTTTCCGTTGGTTCACCCCTAAGTGGCCGATATGGCTGGCGTGTTGCGGCTGGTGTGCTGCACTGATCCGAAGCCAGGAGCCAGGCGCTTCCTCCTGGTCTCCCATGCAGGTGCAGGGCCCAAGGCCTGGGCCATCCTCCACTGCCTTCCCGGGCCACAGCAGAGAGCTGGACTGGAAGAGGAGCAACCGGGACAGAATCCAGCATCCCAACCAGGACTAGAACCCGGGGTGCCGGCGCTGCAGGCGGAGGATTAGCCTAGTGAGCCGTGGCGCCGACCAACTATCTCTTTATTTCAGTGTTCTATATTGCCCACTGGTGTGTGGGCAGGCCAGGTGGAGCCCGAGTCACATAGAGAGTTCTGGAGTATGGAATCAGGAGGTCAGAAGGGCTGAGACGTCAGCAGAGAAACAAAGACTGTTCCAGGAGGGTAGCAAAGACGGCAGAGGTCAGGCCCGGCCAAGGCTGCCAGGGCGTCTGAGACTGTTTGGGGCGTGGTTGCCAGGCAAACAGGAGGTGAGGACAAAGCCCTGGCTGTGGGGTGGGAGGGTGGCAGGCTCTCAAGTCTGCGTGGTGAGGAGGGGAGTGATGATGGGGCAGGTGCCTGCCTCTGCAGCCTCAGGCCCTGGCCTTTGTCTCCAAGGGTCTCTCAGGGCCTCCTCACTGCCTTCCTCTGCCCTTTCCTCTCTTGGCAAGCTAGACATATTATGTTCCCCAGGACTTTTGCTTGGCAGCTCCTCTGGTCAGAGAGACTTGATGCTACTCTGGGGGCTCATGGGTTGGGGAGGACAGGTGCAGCGGAGGCTGCCTGTGCTAGGTCAAAATGAGCTGAAGGGGCTGGCGCTGTGGTGCAGCAGGTGAAGCCCTCTGCACCGGCTGCTCCTCTTCCGATCCAGCTCTCTGCTATGGCCCAGGAAAGCAGCAGAAGATGGCCCAAGTGCTTGGGCCCCTGCACCCGCGTGGGAGACCCAGAAGAAGCTCCTGGCTTCTGGCTTCGGATTGGCGTAGCTCCAGTTGCGGTCATCTGGGGAATGACCCAGTGAATGGAAGACCTCTCTCTCTCTGTACATCTGACTTTCAAATAAATAAATAAATAAATCTTTAAAAAAGATGAGCTGAGGGACTTGTGCCACTCTGACCAAATCCTGCCCTTCTTAGTGGCCTAACTTGTCTGCAGAGGTAGCAGGAATCTCTTCCTACAGAATTCAGGACAGAGCGGGGCCCAGAGAATGGAGACAAAGCAGTCCTGGTGGCCCAGGAGGCAGGACCGCCGCTCCTTGGTTTTCTGCGCACCCCTGGCTGTGTGATAGCTTCTGTCTTCAGGAAAATTCAGCTCTTGCTGTTGAATTCATTAAACAGGGCATAGCATGAAGTCTGGTTTGGGAATCAAGCCGTGACGTCTCGGTGTCTGGCGGTATCAGCGATGGGCCAGGACCCCAGTTCCACAGCTCCACCCCATCCAGCACCCCATCTGCCTGCAGCTGGGCGCTGTAACTAAGAAGGCAGAGGCTTGGGGGCTTCTCCAGCGTGGAATCTCCAGGAGAGCATCCTCAGCCTGGCTAGGTACAGGATCAGGCCCAGCTCAAGGCTGCCTACGTGAAGTATCTCAGTAGGGGGGGAAGGGGGTGGAGGTCATTGCAGTGACCTTCTGTGGCCCTGGGGAAATGAATGGGCGGACAGGTGTGTGTAAGGAGCTAAGTGAAGTCCTCGCCAGCTAGGCCAAATGAGTGAGAGGAAGGGGTGCTGGAGGGCTCTTCTTGTGGGCAGACAGGAGGGAGCCTCAGGAGAAGGAATTTATGGTAATAGGGAGGGCCGGAGGATTAAGCTTAATTGGAGCCAACCAGAGAGTTTTCCTTGGATCCAGAGGTTCTAAGGTATTTTTTCAACTCCACGATGTAATATCACTTTGGGTAATACATTTAGCCTTTTTGAAAATGTGTTACCATAGCACATACCTTACCTCATGGGTAGGGTGTTCATCTTGTATGTGTGAGAGATCTTTGTAAACTAAAAAGTCTTGCTGGGAGTGGGCATTTGGCACAGCACCTAAGACACTGCTTGGGACACTTGCAACTCTCCTGGGAAAACCTGGTTTGAGTCCTGTCTCATCTGCTTCCCAGCCAGCTTCCTGTGAATGCGCACCCTGGGAGACAGGACATGATGGTTCAAACACCTGGGTCCCTGTCATCCCTGTGGGAAGCCTTGATTGAGTTCCAGGTGCCTGGCTGCAGCCTGGCCCGACCCTGGCTGTTGTGGGCTTTTGGGAGAGTGAACCAGCAGATGGAGATCTCTCTTTGTCTCACTGCCTATAAAGTAAAATGAAATAAAGTCTTGTTCTTTCAAGTGCGGCCCATGGACCAACAGTGCCGAATCACCTGGCAGCTTGTTAAAAAACCTCAAACCTCCCATCTCAAATCTACTGAATCAGACCCTGCATTTTAACAAGCTCTCCAGATATTCCTGTCCGAATTGAAGCTTTAAAAGCATCACTGTAAGGTGGGCTATTGGCCTAGAGGTGAAGATAGCTATATTTCATATTGCCGTACCTAAGTTTGATGCCAGTCTCTGGTTCCTGACTCCTGACTCCTGGTTCCATTTCTGGCTCTTGCCTCTGGCCAGGACTGGTTGGCTACGCTGGGCAATTTGGGAGTGAATCTGCCCGTGGGAGCATTCTCTCTCTCTCTCTCTCTCTCTCTTTCTTCCTATCTTCTTCTCTCTGCCTCTTGAATGATTTTCTTAAGGAGTGCAGGGGAGTGAACATAACAGGAGACAAGTAAAAGGGAGGTGTGATCCTGTGTGTGTGGGTGTTGAGCACGTGAAGGTCTGGTGTTCTGGGTGGCAGACAAGATTTCTCCATTGTGCTGCCTTTCTCCTTTCTCTAACAGAAAACGTTCTCTGACCCGAACCTTCCTTTTGCTTCTCCTAGTGGGCCAGTCCAGCTTCTCTGAGGCCTATGACTTCCTCCATAATCACATGGACAGGTTCAAAATCAAGTCCATGATGGGCATAGATATCACGGTGACCTACTGTAGAGTGTTTGAGGGCTACAAGTGGAGAAGAGTTGTGAGTCAAATTTTTTTTTTTAAATTTATTTTAAAGGCAGAGTTACAGAAAGAAAGAGAGGGAGAGACAGAGAGAGAGAAAGAAATCTTCCATCTGCTGGTTCACTCTCCAAATGGCCACAAGGGCCAGGTCTGGGCCAGGCTGTAGCTGGGCTCCTGGAACTCCAACTGGGTCTCCTCCATGGGTGACAGGGGCCAAAGCACTTGGGTCAACTTCTACTGTTTTCCCAGGTGCATTAGCAGGGAGCTGGATTGGAAGTGGAGCAGCTGGGACTTGAATTAGCGCTCATATGGAGTGCTGGTGTCATGCCGTACCACAATGCTAGTCCCAGGAAGCTTGACTTTTACAGCTGCCAACACAGGATATTCAAGACAACTCAAGATAATCTCTACTCAGGAGTCTCACCCCTAAACTGTTGCCTGCCCAGGAGTGTGCTGGAGGCACACCAGGGAGGGCTGTGTGGGCAAACGTCAATTCCCTGTGGCTTTGCTGCCTGTCTTCAAGGGTGCTGCTGTTCTGCTGCACCCCCATGCCAGGCCCCCTGCTGATGGTTTCTCCCCCAGAGCCTGGAAACCTCTCACGTTCTAGCTCTCAACTCTTGCTCTCTTAAGGTCCCATCTGTTAAGGGAGTGGGGGAGGCAGAGGGGAGAAGGGTGTGCCCCCAGCTTCCTTGGTGAACTTCAGTGCTTCCCCTGTCCATTGTCCTGTCCTGCCTGCTGAGGTTGGAGCTCATGCTGAATTCCTTCTTGGGGACTGATCCTTTTCCTCCTCTTGCTCTCCTTTCCCTAGGGTGCGTGAGGACATCAGAGGGAAATGGGAGAGCCTGGTGTAGGCAGTTATGCTCCAGGGGCTTACTGACCCAATTGTCTATCTGCAGCTTTTAAATTTTTTGAAAAGATCTATTTATTTTATTTGAAATGAAGAGTTACAGAGAGAGTGGGGGAGAGGGAACTTTTTTTTTAAGATTTATTTATTTGAAAGAGTTACACAGAGAGAGAAGGAAGGTCAGAGAGAGAGAGAGAGAGAAAGAGAGAGAAAGAGAGAAAGGTCTTCCATGCGCTGGTTCACTCCTTAATTGACCCCAACGGCTGGAGCTGTGCCGATCTGAAACCAGGAGCCAGGAGATTCCTCTGGGTCTCTCATATGGGTGCAGGGACCCAAGGACTTGGGCCATCTTCCACTGCTTTCCCAGGCCATAGCAGAGAGCTGGATCGGAAGTAGAGCAGCCGAGACTGGGATCCATATGGGATGCTGGCACAGCAGGTGGCAGCTTTACCTGCTATGCTACAGCGGCGGCCCCAAGAGAGAGAACTTTCATCTGCTGTTTCTTTCCCCAGCTGTAATAGCTGGGGCTGGGCCAAGCTGAAGCCAGGTGCCAGAAGCTTCTTCCAGGTCTCCCACGTGGGTGGTAGGGGCCTGGGCACTTAGCTCATTTTCTGTTGCTTTTCCTAGGCCATTAGCAGGGAGCTGGATCAGAAGTGGAGCAGCAGGGGCACAAACTAGCGCCTATATGAGATGCCAGCATTGCAGGTGGCAGCTTTACCCACTATGCCACAGCACCAGTCCCAAGAGAGGGATCTTCCATCTGCTGGTTCACTCTCCAAATAGCTGCAACTTTTGAGGCTGGGCTAAGCCAAAGCCGGGAACTTCATCTGGGTCTCCCACATGGGTGGCAGTGACCTAAGGACTTGGGCCATCTTCTGCTGCCTTCCTAGGCACATTAGCAGGGAGCTGGATTTGAAGTGGAGCAGCCAGGACTCAGTGGGCACTCTTATGGAATACCTGTTGTCACAGGTGGTGGCTTAACCTGCTAAGCCATAAAACATGCCCCCACCTGCTGCTTAATCAAAGTTTCAAAGGCACTGACCATGAATGGCTCCAGTGTCTTGAGAATCCTCTTCTCCTTCTTCCAGAGGGAGTGGATGAGAGAGATAGATTTTGGGAGAAAGTGATCCTTTGTTGTGGAAGAGCAAAGCACCAGCAGGTAGGAGCCTCGCTGTCAGGACATGGGAGCGATGCAGGCTGGGGCGATTCACCCCGGGTGGCACCTTCCTTCTCTGGCATCAGTCCAGCTGCCACTGCCCCTGCCACACTGGCTGGCAGGGCCACTGCTTCTCTAACCGACATGATTACTAAGTGGGAACAGGGAAATTAACCCAGAGGATATAATTAGCACAGAGCTTGCAAAGTACAGAGTCCTCATTTGTTCCATTCCGCTTGGCATCTGGAGATGCTCTAAACCCTGGCCCGCAGGGATGAGACACGGTATCTGACACATCTCCCGAACCTCCTCAGAAGCATTTCCACACGGGGACACCTGCATGAAAGGGTCAGGAAAGGCATGGACGGAGATGTCTGCTCCCCTGTCTGCTCTGTGTTTTTTCTTTTCCAAAAAACTGTCAGCTTTTAGAATCAGTGCAATGGCTTTAATTTTTATTCTTTTTAAAAATCAGCTGGACTTTGAAAATTTTTATTTATCTATTTCTATTTATTTGAAGGGAAGACAGAAGGAGAGATAGAAAGTGTGAGAGCTAGAGTGAGAGCAAGAGAGAGAGAGAGTGAGAGAGAGAGAGAGAGAGAGAGAGAGATCTGTTTATCTTCCAAATGCCTGCCACAGCCAGGGCTGGGCCAGACTGAAGCCAGGAGCCTTGATGTGTATCAGAGTCTCCTCTGTGGGTGGCAGGGGCCCATCACCTGCTGCTTCCCAGGGTGTGCATTATCAAGAAGCTGGATCAGAGGTGGAGCTGGCTTGAATCTAGGGGCCGTGATATGTGACCTAAGTGTCTAACCAGTGACTTAACCATCGTGCCAAACGCTTGCCCCTTTAATGTTTATTCTACCAACTCTACATTTTATGGGTTCCTCCAAGGAGATTTGTAAGAAACATTTAGAACCTATGTTAGAATTCTCCAGGGAGACATAACCAGGAAATCTCTCTCTGACTCTCTCCCTCTCCCTCTCCCTCCCTGTCTCTTTATGTAGATAAAGGAGAGAGGCTTTATTGTGAGAATCCTACCATGTGCTGCCTGCAACCTGGAGGACCAGGGAGCTGGGGGCCTGAGAACCCGGGAGGTGGGGGTGTAAGTCTGAGTCCAAGGTGGAAGGTCTGAGAAACTGAGGGGTGATGAGGGAAAGTCCTGGAGCCTAAGGCTGAGGACCTGGTGTTGTAGAACGCAGGAGAAGTTGGGTGTCTCAGTTCCAGAAAATAGAGAGCATATTTGCCTTTCCTCTGAACCTTCAACCAGCTGGAGGGTGTCTGCCCACGGTCAGTGGGGGTGGATCTTCCTTACGCAGTCCACTGATTCAGACTGATGTCAGAATCTCTTTTGCGATTGGCCAGCCTCTCCTGGAAGTACCTTCACAGACAGCGACAGAAAGAATGGTTTACCAGCTGCCCCCTTATCCAGTTGCATTGACACCTGGATTTGACCACTGGGGCTTTTGACTCATGTCCAAGTTTCAGGCCGAGGACAGAGTCTTTGCAGGAGGTTTGCCTCACTTTCTTTTGTTCTTTAAGAAGTAATTGCTTTTCTATAAGAGGAAAGATAAATAAAGCCAGATTCTTATTGCACAGCATATGTGAAAATAAATTTCAGATGGAATAGAGGTATAAATGAGCAAAACAGAACTATAAAAATGTTAGAAGGAAATTTAGGACACTATAAAATGTTAGGATGGGTGATGAACCTCTTAAGCAAGGCAGGAGCCTGGGATCCATAAAAGGAAAAGATCATCACACAAAGATAAAAACTTTGGATAAAAGAGACCTATAAGCACAACCAAATAATACAGTTGGGGGAAAATATTTGTATATCATCAATAGATGAATTTTCTAATATGCAAAGACCTATGAATTGTTAAGAAAAAGCTTAATAGAAAAACAGGCAAATGTTATAGACAAATGACAGAGGAGGAATTCTGAAAGACTAATAAATCTTCAAAAAGGTACTCAATTTTTCTATTATCTGAGGAAATTAAAACAAAAATGAAGTGCCATCCAATTGGTAAAAAAATTAGTATGATTCAGTGTGGGAGACAGTGTGAGAATGGGGACTCTCTCTCACTTCTCTCTCTCTCTCTCTCTCTCTTTCTCTCTCTCATACACACCCTACATTACATACTGCTGGGGCTATATTCATTAGGAGCATGAATTGCTACAATTTTTGGGGAAGTAGCAAGTAATGTCTACTAATATTAAAACTAGATATCCATGATATAAAAAGAACTGATTTTTTGAATCTATCTTTAAAAAAACTACTAGTAAGTAAGGATATAGGCATGTGGATATTTATTTACTTATTATTTATTTTACTTATTTGAGAGGCAGAAAGTGAGAGAGAGAGAGAGAGAGGCTGCAAACAACAGACAGACAGAACCAGGGAGCTGTCATTCACTGGGTCACTCCCCAAATGCCCATGATGGCCAGGACTGCAACAGGCTGAAACCAGGAGCAAGGAACTGAATCCAGGTCTCCCACATGGGTGGCAGGGACCCAGTTACTTGAGCCATCATCTGCTTCCCAAGGTGCTCTTTAGTAGGAAGCGTGATTGGAAGTGGGAAGGGAAGCTGAACACGGGCATTCCAATACGGGATGGGAGCTAGTGGAGTCTGCATCAAATGCCTTCCCACAAGCAGCAAAGGCCACCTCTGCATTTGGATCTTTATTCCCACTTTGTTCATAATCATGGGCACTGAAAACAATCCAAGTGTACATCAAAGATGAATGATTAAATGCATTTTGAGGGATATGTGCAGCTCTTAAGAAAAAGAATTATATCCATATATGTTGATCTGGTTTACTCCCCAAAGGGTTGTAACGGCCAGAGCTAGACTGATCTGAAGCCAGGAGCCAGGAGCTTCCTCCAAGTCTCCTATGTGGGTGCAGGGGCCCAAGCACTTGGGCCATCTTCTACTGCTTTCCCAAGCCACAGCAGAGAGCTGGATCAGAAGTGGAGCAGTTGGGACTAGAATTGGCACCCATATGGGATACCAGCACTGCAGGAGGCAGCTTTACCAGCTACAACACAGCACTGGCCCTGAAAAAGGTCTTGCATCCATTAGTTTATGCCCCAAACATCCCAACAGCTGGGGCTAGGCCAGGCCAAAGCCAGGAGCTCAGAATTTCATTTGGCTCTCCCACATTGGTGGCAGGAGCTCAAGTAAATGAACCAATTTCTGCAACCTGTCAGGAGGAAGCCAGATCAGAAATGGAGTGAGGACTTGAACCCAAGCACTCTGATATGGGATGCAGGTGTCCCAAGTGGTATTTTAATTGCTGTGCCAAGCACCTGCTCCTGAAATGAAAATTTTAATAGAACGGGGAAGGTAAACTCAAGTTAAACTCCAAGGAGATATGATAAAAACTCAAGAGATGACAAATATGAGAGAAAAAATAAGAAAGATAGAGATCCATCCTGAAGTCCAATGTTTGATTAATAGGTGTTCTAAGGAGAACAACGAAAGCAGAGGGGCTGGGTGCGTGTTGGGTGCAGTGATGAGGACGCTGCTTGGGATGCCTGCATCCCATGTCAGAGTGCCTGGATCTGAGTCCCAGCTCTGCTTCCAATGGCAGATTCTGGTAATGTGCATCTTGGGAGGCAGCAGGTGATGGCCCAAATAGTTAGGTTCCCGCCACTCGTGTGGGAGACCTGGATTGTGTTTGGGGGCCCTGGCTTAGGCCAGGTTATTGTGGACATTTGGGGAGTAAAGGAGAGAATGGGAGATCTCTCTTGTCTCTGCCTTTGTCTCTTTTTGCCTTTCAAATAAATAAAAAAAGAAAGAAAGGAAAAGAAAGAAGGAAGGAAGGAAGGAAAATACAGAAGCAGAAATGACCAAGGATATAACTAAATATATTTCTTATAGCTGAAGGGAGACACAGATTTTGTAATTTAAAGTATTTACCAAAGTCAGGGCAAGAGCAATAAAATAAGGGTTAGATACATTCTATATTTTCAGAAAATATAAAGGATTCCCTCTCTCTCTCTTTGACTTTCAAATGAGAATTATTGATGAGATTGATGATCTTTTCAAATATTTAAAATCTATTTGTATTTCTTTTTTCTGTGAATTCTCTGTTTGAGTCATTAGCACATAAGGTGTCTACTGCTTTCACATTTGTAGAAACTCAGGTGGACAAAATATGTAGCTGTGGTGGAATGAGAAGGCCATGCCAAGATGGGTGCTGGCAAGTGAGCATCAGTTACTCAGGAATGGCTTTGAAACCCACCTGGCAACGGAGCCTGCCTTGCAACAGGCTTTGATTGGATGGTTTTGGAAACCACATGGCAAACAGCGCCTGCCTGGCAACAGGCTGTGATTGGATGGCTTTGGAGCCTGCCTGGCAACAGGCTGTGATTGCTAGGGCATAGACCGTCCCTTGACCGGATTGGCTGCCTTGGCTATATAAGCTGTTTTACCAACTGAAATAAACGAGTCTGTGGGCTGCTCGCCTCTGGCCCACTTTCACCCGACTCTCGGGGTCTGGCTGGTGACTCCGCGCCTATTGGCACCACCACGTTCCTCCTCTCAGGAATGAATCCTCTCACATGAAATCAACCTCAACATGTAACCTTCTTCATTTTTCTAGAACATATAATATTATTTTGTCTGGAGCTTCCATTCCATCTGATATAAAAAGTGTATTTGGACCAGTTTCGGGTGGACTCTGTTCCTGGCCATTTAAGTCAGGATTTGCCTCTTTCCCTTGGAATGCCCACAGACATTCCCAGCTCCACCTCCAGCTTTGTCTTAGGTGGATGGCTCATCACAAAGGTGTCAACTCCCATGAAAACCACTTCCTCTTCAGATTCAGGACTCAAATGTTCATGCCTTATTTTGTTTGCTTAGTAACTTTGGCTAGTGCTTCAAGAACATTTAATAATGGTAATAATAAAACCTCCTGTTTCTGGCATAAGTGAAAATGCTTCTAGATTTTCATTGCCATGCATAAAGCTGGCTTTGTGCCGGCGCCGCGGCTCAGTAGGCTAATCCTCCGCCTTGTGGTGCCGGCACACTGGGTTCTAGTCCCGGTCGGGGCACCGATCCTGTCCCGGTTGCCCCTCTTCCAGGCCAGCTCTCTGCTGTGGCCAGGGAGTGCAGTGGGGGATGGCCCAAGTGCTTGGGCCCTGCACCCCATGGGAGACCAGGAGAAGCACCTGGCTCCTACCATCGGAACAGTGCGGTGCGCCGGCTGCAGCGCGCCTACCGCGGCGGCCATTGGAGGGTGAACCAACGGCAAAAAGGAAGACCTTTCTCTCTGTCTCTCTCTCTCACTGTCCACTCTGCCTGCAAAAAAAAAAAAAAAAAAAAAAAAAAAAAAAAAATTAAAAATAAAAAAGAAAAAAAAGCTGGCTTTGTTTTGAAATAGTTCAATATTTATAGATTTAGACTTAGGTCAATTTGTATATACCTTGCTAAAGTACCAGTTTATTTCATTAAAGGTTAAATAAATTAGGAGCAATGTTAAATTTAAAAAAAAATTCTTATTTGAAAGACCCTCAGAGTGAGAGAGAGCGAGAGAGAGCGAGAGGAATCTTCCATCTAATTGTTCACTTCCCAAATGCCCACAATATCCAGGGCTGGGTGAGGACAAAGCCAGGAGCCAGGAAGTGCATCTGAGTCTCCCTTAGGGGTTACAGGAACCCAAACACTAGGGCCATCATTGGCTGCCTCCCAAGTACATTAGCAGGAAGCTGAATTGGAAAAGGAATAGCCGGAACTCAAACTGGCATTCCATTATGGAACATGGGTATCCCAAATGGTGGCTTAACCCATTGTGCCACAATGCCTGCCCCAGATGTAAAACTTTAATAGATGTCTTTTCAGCATCTATAGTGGTGATCATATTATTTTTTGCCTTTGGTCCATGAATATGTTGATTATTTAGCATATTTTCTTTTTTTTCTTTCTTTCTTTTTTTTTGACAGGAGAGTTAGACAGTGAGAGAGAGAGAGACAGAAAGGTCTTCCTTTTCCCGTTGGTTCACCCCCTAATGGCGGCTGTGCCCGGCGCGCTGCGCTGATCTGAAGCCAGGAGCCAGGTGCTTCTCCTAGTCTCCCATGCGGGTGCAGGGGCCCAAGCACTTGAGCCATCCTCCACTGCCTTCCCGGGCCACAGCAGAGAGCTGGACTGGAAGAGGAGCAACAGGGACAGAATCCGGCACCCTGACTGGGACTAGAACCTGGTGTGCTGGTGCTACAGGCGGAGGATTAGCCTATTGAGCTGCGATGCCGGGCTACATTTTCTAATATTGAGTTATCCTTGCATTTGTCATAACTGTGTGGTCAATTGCAATTGCTTCTGTTATTTTATTAAGATTTTTAGAAAAATTTTCTGACAGGCAGAGTTAGACAGTGAGAGAAAGACAGAGAGAAAGGTCTTCCCTCCGTTGGTTCACTCCCCCAATGGCTGCCATGGCCGGCACTGCTGCGATCCGAAGCCAGGAGCCGGCGCCTCCTCCTGGTCTCCCATGTGGGTGCAGGGACCCAAGCACTTGGGCCATCCTCCACTGCCCTTCCGGGCCACTGCAGAGAGCTGGACTGGAATAGGAGCAACCGGGACTAGTACCTGGTGCCCCAACCAGGACTAGAACCAGGGGTGCTGGCGCTGCAGGTAGAGGATTAGCCTAGTGAGCCACGGCGCCGGCCAATTTTATCAAGATTTTTGCTTTGCCATTTACTATTGAGATTGAATTGTAGATTTTAAAAAAAGTTTTTTTATTTATTTTAAGGTCAGACTTTATTTGAAAGGAAGAGAGGAAGAGGAAGAGGAAGAGAGAGGGAGAGAGAGAGAGAGAGAGAGAGAGAGAGAGAGAGAGAGAGAGAGAGAGAAAGAGACCTTCTATCCTCTGGTTTACTCCCCAAAGGCCTGCAAGGGCCATTCCAAAGCCAGGGACCAGGAGCTTCCTCTGGGTCTCCTATATGAGTGTTAGGGGCCAAAATACTTGGACCATTAACAGGGAGCTGGATCAGAAGTGGAGCAGTTGGAACATGAACCAGCTCCCATGTGGGATGCTGGCGTCACAGGCAGCAGCTTTACCTGCTACACCACAATGCTGGCCTGTGAACTATAGACTTTTTGATTTAGTTCTGTCTTTATCAGGTTTACTAACAATGTCATTCATGCTGGTTTAATTAAACTAATTAAGCCACTCTCTAGAGTGGCTTAAATAGTGTTGGAGGTATTCTTTAGTAGTTGCTAGAGTTTATGTATGAATTAATTTGAACTTGTTTTTGAGGGATTGATTTTTGATAACTTTCCCGAATTTTTCTTGGTAACTAGTCTATTCAGATTTTTTAGTATTCCTGGGATTTTTTAAAAAGATCCACTTATTATTTATTTGAGAGGTAAAGTTACAGACAGAGGGAGGGGGAGAGAGAGAAAGGTCTTCCATCCGCTGGTTCACTCCCCAAATGGCCACAACGGCTGGAGCTGGGCAAGTCCAAAGCCAGGAGCCAAGAGCTTCTTCCAGGTCCCTGACACAGGGGCCCATGGACTTGGGCCATCTTCTACTGCTTTTCCAGGCCATAGCAGAGAGCTGGATTGGAAGAGGAACAGCCAGGACTAGAACCAGCACCCATATGGGATACTGGCGCTGCAGGCTGAGGATTAACTTACTGTGCCACAGCACTGGCTCCTGACTTCATGGATTTATTTCTATATTTAATTTTGGAAAACTACATATAGCAATAACATTTACCAGCCTAACCATTTTAGGTATAGAGTTCAGTGGTGCTAAGTATACTTACATTGTTGTATAGTGAATCTCCAGAACTCCTTTTCATCTTGCAAAATTGAAACTCTACATCTATTAAATAACAGCTCCCTATTTATTACTTCCCCGAACCCAGGGCAATCACCACTTGACCTTCTGTCTCTATGAATTTGACTTCTCTAGGTACCTCCTATAACTGGAATTGTACAAGCATCTGTCCTTTCATGATTAGTATATTTCACTTAGCATGATGTCTTCAGGATTCATCCATGTTGTAGCATGTGTCAGAGTTTCATGTTTAAGACTGAATACCAAATGCTCATTGCACACATGTGCCACACTGTGTTTATACTTTTATCTGTCTATGGACACTTTGTTGTTCCTACCTTTTGGGTAATGTCAATAATGCTTACCCTGTTTTCAATTCTTTTTAGTATTTATGCATGAATGGTCTTGATAAACCACATTGTAATTCTATTTTAAATCCCCCCCCAAAAAATGGCTGCAATGACCAGAGATATGCTGATCCGATAACAGGAGTCAGGAGCTTCTTTTGGGTCTTCCACGTAGGTGCAGGGGCCCAAGCATTTGGGCCATTTCCACTGATTTTCCAGGAGTATTATCAGGGAGTGAGATTGGAAGTGGAGCAGCTGGGACATGAACCAGTGCCTATATGGGATGCTGGCACCACAGGTGGAAGCCTCACCTACCACACCACAGTGCTGGCCCTGCCTTATTCTTTTCCATGGTTGCTGTATCAGTCTACATTCCCACCAATGTTGCCCAAGAGTCCCATTTTCTCTGCATCCTTGCCAAAACTTATTTTCTGGCCTTCTTTCTTTCTTTTTTCTATTTGTTATACTTGATTTATTTATTTTTTCTTTTTTTAAACTTTCATTTAATAATATAAATTTCCAAAGTACAACTTGTGGATTATAGCGGCTTTTTCCCCCCATAACCACACTCCCACCCGCAACCATCCCATCTCCCACTCCCTCTCCCATCCCATTCTTCATCAAGATTCATTTTCAATTGTCTTTATATACAGAAGATCAATTTAGTATATACTAAGTAAAGATTTCAACAGTTTGCTCCCACACAGAAACACAAAATATAAAGTACTGTTTGAGTACTAGTTATACCATTAATTCACATAGTACAACACATTAAGGACAGAGATCCTACATGGAGAGTAAGTGCACAGTGTCTCCTGTTGTTGATTTAACAATTGACACTCTTATTTATGTCAGTAATCACTCAAGGCTCTTGTCATGAGCTGCCAAGGCTATGGAAGCCTCTTGAGTTTGCCAACTCCGATCTTATTTAGACAAGGCCACAGTCAAAATGGAAGTTCCCTCCTCCCTTCAGAGAAAGGTACCTCCTTCTTTGATGGCCCATTCTTTCCGCTGGGATCTCACTCACAGAGATCTTTCATTTAGGTCATTTTTTTTTTTTTTTTTTTTTTTTGCCAGAGTGTCTTGGCTTTCCATGCCTGAAATACTCTCATGGGCTTTTTAGCTGGATCCGAATGCTTTAAAGGCTGATTCTGAGGCCAGAGTGCTGTTTAGGACATCTGCCATTCTGTGAGTCTGCTGTGTATCCCGCTTCCCATGTTGGATTGTTGGATTGTTCTCTCTTTTTAATTCTACCAGTTAGTATTAGCAGACACTAGTCTTGTTTATGTGATCCCTTTGACATTTAATCCTATCATTATGATCAATTATGAACTGAAACTGATCACTTGGACTAGTGAGATGGCATTGGTACATGCCACCTTGATGGGATTGAATTGGAATCCCCTGGCCCGTTTCTAACTCTACCATTAGGGGTAAGTCCAAGTGAGCATGTGCCAAACTGTACATCTCCTCCTTCTCTTATTCCCACTCTTATATTTAAAAGGGATCACTTTTCAGTTAAATTTAAACTGGGCTGTCTTTCTTTCTTGTTCTTTCTTTCCTGCATTTCCTCCCTCCCTCCCTCTCTCCCTCCCTCCCTCCCTCCCTCCTCCCTTCCATCCTTCCTTCTCCCCCTCCCCCACTCTCTCCCTTCCTTCCCTCTCTTCCTGCCATCATAATGGGTGGGAGATTTTTTTTATCACTGGATTATTTCAATTATTGTATTTATTTAATTATTTATTTGAGAAACAGAGCTCCTGAGCTTCCACCCACTCATTCATTCCCGATTCTCATAATGCCTGAAGTGAGGCTGGGGTCAAAGTTGGGAGTCAGGAACTTAATCCAGGTCTCCCACGTGGGCAATAGGAGGCCAGTCACTTGAATATCACTGCTGCCTCCTAGAGTCTGCATTAGTAGGAAACTGGAACTGGAACTCGGAATCAAACCCAAGTACTCTGACCTGGGACATGATCTTTCTATCCACTAAGCTAACTTCCCTCTCCCTCACTGGAGCATTTTGTTTGTTTGTTTATTTTTAATGAATTTACTTATTCATTTGAAAGGCAGAGTTATATAGAGAGAGGGAGAGACAGAGATATTGAGAGAGAGAGAGAGAGAATCTTTCATCTTTTGGTTCAATTCCCAGATGGCCGCAATGGCCAGGGCTAGGGCAGGACAAAGCTAGGAGTCAGGAACCAAGAGCTTCTTCCAGGTCTCCCATGTGGGTGTCAGGGGCCCAAGGACTTGGACCATCTTCTGCTGCTTTTCACAGATCATTAGAAGAGCGCTGGGGGGCAGTTGCTATGGCGCAGTGGGTTAAAGCCCTGGCCTGAAGCACCAACATCCCATATGGGCGCCAGTTCTAGTCCTGGCTGCTCCTCTTCTGATGCTCCTCTTCTGATCTGCTCTCTGCTGTGGCCTGGGAAAGCAGTAGAAGATGGTCCAAGTCCTTGGGCCCCTGCACCTGCATGGGAGACCCAGAAGAAGCTCCTGGCTCCTGGCTTCGGATTGGCGCAGCTCCGGCCGTTGTAGCCATCTGGGGGATGAACCAGGGGATGGAAGACTCCTCTCTTTTTCTCTACCTCTCTCTGTAACTCTTTCAAATAAATAAAAAAAAGAGGCCGGCGCCGCGGCTCACTAGGCTAATCCTCCGCTTTGCGGCGCCAGCACACCGGGTTCTAGTCCCGGTCGGGGCACCAGATTCTGTCCCGGTTGCCCCTCTTCCAGGCCAGCTCTCTGCTGTGGCCAGGGAGTGCAGTGGAGGATGGTCCAAGTGCATGGGAGACCAGGATAAGTACCTGGCTCCTGCCATCGGATCAGCGCGGTGTGCTAGCTGCAGTGCGCCAACCGCGGCGGCCATTGGAGGGTGAACCAACGGCAAAAAGGAAGACCTTTCTCTCTGTCTCTCTCTCTCTCACTATCCACTCTGCCTGTCAAAAAAAAAAATAAAAATAATAAAAAAAAAATAAAAAAAAAGAAAGAAAAAGAAAAAAAGAAGAGCCTTGGATTGGAAGAGGTGCAGCTGGGACAGGAACTAGCAGCCATATGGGATGCTGGTGTTACAGGCAGCAGCTTTACTCGCTACTCCACAATGCCAGTCCCTGTTTATTTATTTTCAAAATATTCACTTACTTGAAAAACAGAGTGACAGTGAAAGCGAGAGCGAGAGCCAGAGTGAGAGAGATAGCTTTGATTCACAGGTTAACTTCGCAAATGCCTGCAACAGCTGGGTCTGGGCCAGCCAGAAGCAAGGAGCCTGGAACTCAGTTTGGGTCTCCCACTTGGGTGCAGGAATCCAAGCACTTGGGCGATCATTATTTCCCAGGCTCATTAGCAGGAAGCTGGATTGTAAGTGGAGGAACTGTGACTCAGAAGCACACTGCCGTATGGGATGCAGGTGTCTCAGATGGTGGATGTACTTGCTGTGCCATAATGCCAGCCCTATAGATCTTTTGATGTTATTTTATTATTTGCTAAGACAACAGCATTGAACAGAACTGAAGAATATTCCTCAATCAAAAGAAGTGTGGTTTATCTCATGAGGACTTGGCCAATGAGTACTTGGAGACTGGAAAGCCCATTGGATGCTTCTGCTGTGCCAGTCCTCTGGCTGTCTAAGTGGCCATCTTTTGCTATCTCTGGGTGGGACTTCTCTCTCTCTCTCTCTCTCTCTCTCTCTCTCTCCTCTTGTAGCATCTGAGAGCTGTGCATCTGCAGGAGATTGTAAAGAACTGCTAGAAAGTGGTATTTTACCTTACTGGTGTTTGATCTTGCCTTGGTATGGTGTGGCTACCTAAAAGAGAAAAGAGTCCCACTGAAATTTAAATATGACAATGAATTCTCAGTGTGGTGGTTTCTCCAAGGGGAGACAGACACTTTCAAAGCTCACTCTTTGCCCTTGAGCCCCCTATCATTCTCCTCAGGGCCAGCTTCACCTCCTGGTTCCGCAGAGTGTAGATGAGGGGGTTGAGGAAAGGCGTGATGGCTGTGGGGAACAGAGCAGCTGCCTCGCTCAGGGGGCTGCTGGTTTCAGGCCTCAGGTAGATGAAGGCACAGGGCACGTAGTACACAGTGACCACGGTGACATGGGCTCCACAAGTGGAAAAGGCCCGGCGCCGCCCATCAGCTGTCCGGATCCTCAGGATGGCCCGACTGATCTGGACATAGGAGAGGAGGATCAAGGAGAAGCAGCTGGCCACCACCACCCCAATGTCCACAAAGGTCACCAGCTCGTTGACCGAGGTGTCAGCACAGGCCAGCCTCAGAACTGCAGGGATGTCACAGAAGAAGTAATCTACTTGATTGGACCCACAGTAGGGCAGGCGAAAGGTTAGTATAGCCTGGAGAGCCCCATGGATGGAGCCAGCCACCCAAGCTCCAGCCACGAGCAAGGCACTCAGCTTAGCAGTCATGAGTACAGGGTAGTGCAGGGGCCGACATATGGCCAGGTACCTATCGTAAGCCATCAAGGTGTAGAGGAAGCACTGGGTGCTGCCCAGGAAGTGGTAGAAATAAAGCTGAGCGATACAGCCACCGAATGGGATGGGTTTGATGCCCGAAGTGAAGTTCATCATGAGGCGAGGGACGATGATGGAAGAGATGCTCATGTCGATGATGGACAGGACACCAAGGAAGATGTACATGGGGCGGGCATGGAGCTGCGGGTCTGCCCAGACAGTGACTAGGATAAGCAGGTTCCCCAACTGAGTCAGCATGTAGATTAGCAAAAACAACACAAAAAGGAATGTCCTGAGCCCGGGTGGATAGGGAATGCCTATGAGGATGAATTCAGCTAGCAGCGAGCTGTTAGCTTTTTCCATCTCCCAGAAAGATCTGACCTAGGGAATGGATAACATAAGTGTTAGCATATGGAAAGAAGGCAGTGAGGGAGAACCAGCGAAGGAGACTGTAGAAATAGAGGCAGTGCAGAGAAACCTCTCTCTAACATGGAGAGGTGACAGGGAGAAACTTTTTTTTTTTTTTTTTTTTTTTTTTTTTTTTTTTTACAGGCAGAGTTAGTGAGAGAGAGAGAGACAGAAAGGTCTTCCTTTCCGTTGGTTCACCCCCTAAATGGCCGCTACAGCCGGAGCTGCGCCGATCCGAAGCCAGGAACCAGGTGCTTCCTCCTGGTCTCCCATGCGGGTGCAGGGCCCAAGCACTTGGGCCATGGGAGGAACTATGTTCTATGGCAGAGGTTTTGTCAATAGAATCTTATTGGAATACAGCTCCCTCATTGACGGACATTTTCTATCTAGCTACTTTGCTGCTACAATACGAGAGATGAATAGCTGCATTTGGTCTGCGAAGACAAGTTTGTACCTAGGTGTCTACACCCAGAGCACCTTTTCCAATGGTCTCTGGGAAATAATCATTGACTTATTAGAACAGGCCATAGTTTCCTGGAAAGATGACATATGTGTGAGAAACAAACATAAGCGTTTGTTTCATTAAATGTTCAGCCAGTTGACTCTCCCAAAGGCTAGGGCTCATTATCTCTGCCAGGTTGTAAACTTATGTAGAGTGAGGAGAATGCAGAAAGGAAAGAGATAACCCTTTGTTAGAGGGAATGAAATAGAATTTTGATTCAATGGCCAGTGTGTGACAATGCTTGATGCTGTACAGAAGATATCTCCAAGTTCTTTACAACTTGGTTCTTTTTAATTTTTATTTTAAAAATTTATTTATTTATTTGGAAGGCAGAGATACAGAGAGAGGAGAAAGGGATCCATCTTCTATCTGCTGGTTCACTCCCCAAATGGCTGCAATGGCTTGGGCTGGGCCAGGCCAAAGCCAGGAGCCAGGAGCTTCTTCCGGATCTCCCATGGCGGTGCAGGGACCCAAATACTTGGGCCATCTTCTCATGCTTTCCCAGGCCATTAGCAGGGAGCTGAGTCAGAAGTGGAGCAGCCGGAACTCACCTGGCACTCACATGGGATGCTGGCACGGTAGGTTGTAGAAGGTTAAGCCTTTGCCTGCAGATCTTGAGTGAATCTCACAACCCCCCTGATTTTTACTTCCTCATTGGGGATGTGAGGACGGGAAATAAAACTGGGGACCCAATTCTGTAAATAGTGAGCAATAATGGGTAGTTATGCTCAATGATGTTTACATTACACATTTACATTACACAATTTTAAGCCTGCTGTATCCGTGCTCTGTCAAAGCTTAGCTCTCACTGTTTAACCATCTCTGTTATGGAACTTAGAAGAAGAAAGCAGTAAATCCTCCCACACCATGACATTTTATCCTCTTCCAAGTGAATGAAAAGTGGACATGAGCTTTTTAGATTTCTGCATTTTAATCACAGGAAAGCAATGAGTGTTGAACTTTAAAATGGTGAGCACAATTTTCTTCCGGATGCCAGAGCCACAGATAGTGGCCTTCTCTCCCTCCCCAAGTTCAGGAGGTGCAGAGGTCTCGGGACCCCACAGCAATTCCTGGAGGAATTCCTGACTGCCCCGCAGTTGTCCTGGGCTGAAGGAGCTCAGGGGGCTGCTCCGGCCGTGTTGTTGTGGAACGAAATAGTCGCCTGGGTCCCCGAGGTCTGTTGTTTAACTCATCAGATTTAGAAACCTGATTTAGTCAGGTGTCCCTGAGGGAATCAGGCTCTGGGAGATCAATTCACAGGATCCTAATACCTGAGAGAATGACTTATGAACCTAACAACCCATTCATTCATTTGCAGTGGGAGCTCCCACTCCCATGAATGGTGTGTGCTGAATGCTGCTTGATAATATCAAGGTCCCTGGAAACCAAATTAGGAATAAGACGGGTAATTCTGAATTTTGAATCATAGCAAAGGGAGTTTGATGGAGAGCACTTAATTCAGCCTGTGATAGGTCCCAACGAGCTACACCTGGTAAATCACAGGCATTTTTGTCTAAGGGAATACCTCACTTCTCTCTTCAGTTACAACAGCTTTTCCTTTTGGCAAAAAAGTTTTATTCTATTTTCTTCCTGAGTCTGTCTGTCTGTCTGTCTGACTCTCTCAAAGGGTTACTTATTTATTTGGAAGGCAGAGTTACAGAGAGAAGGAGAGACAGAACGAGAGTTCTTTCATCTGCTGGTTCACTCTTCAAATGGCTGCAACAGCCAGAACTGAGCCAGGCCAAAGCCAGGAGCCAGGAGCTTCCTCCAGGTCTTCAATGTGGATTCAGGGGCTCAAGCACTTGGGCCACCCAGACATATTAGCAGGGAGCTGGATTGGAAGTGGAGCCCATATGTGATGCCAGCACTGCGTGCTGGATTTTAACCTGCCAAACTGCTGAGCCACAGCACTGGCCCCTAAATTGCCTTTGTTATTTCCAATGGCTCTTTGATTGTAAACATACTTAGTTTTGAGTATTTTTCTAATTTTTAAGATTTCCCTAATTATCTTTTCCTCATTTGTTTTCCATTCTGTTTTCATGTTTGTTGGAGAATTTTCTCTGAATTACTACCTTGCATGTTATTTCTTCTGTAAAATTCCTGATGATGGTGACTTTCCATCCACCTGTAGTGTGCTGATTCTTCTTTTGCACAACTAGAGAAAACAGCACTTCCTAATCTTGCCCTTAGATTTTAGAGCTGTCTAAATGGGAGGAATGAGGGGAAGGAATGTGATCCTATTTGTAATACTGAGTGCTCTTGTTGGGTGTGATTTCATTCTGGTTGCAAGTAAATTTTCCTCCTTATGTTTCTCTAATTTTTTAAATTAAAATAAAATTCATTTATTTGAGGCAGGGGGCGGGGCTTGGGGGGTGGAGAGAGACACGAGAAAGAGTTTGTGAGCTGCGTTCCAATGACTCTTTCCAAAGGTGAAGCTGGGCCAGGCTGGAACTTAATGTGGGGCTCCCACTTCAATGACAAGGACCCAATGACTTGGAGCCATCACTGCTGCCTCCCAGGTGTGCATTAGCAAGAAGCTGTTATTAGGAACCGGAGTTGAGTATCAAACCCAGCTATGCTGATACGGGGCTTGTGTGTCTTAGCTGCTAGGCTAAATGCCTACCCCATTAGTTATTAATAAGAAAACTTCCCTTTACCTCTAATCTGGCATGATTTTTCTGCCTTTGCCACTGCCATTATCATGAATCTCTAAGCATGAAGCTTACTATTCACTGGTGAGCAGTCTTTTACTTGTTCTGATTCATTAGTATCCAAGATATGGCTCTGAGACAATTTAAATACATCTTTCCAAAAACAAAGTGAGAGGAGTAGGGAGGGGGATAGAGAGGAGAGAGGGGAGACAGAGAGAGAACACACAAAGAGAATGGAAATGTGGCAGTGAGGGAAGCTGAATGGACTCTTTGATGTGAAGCAGGGATGCTATTTGCACCTGTGTGGTGTTCTCCTGCTCCTTAGAAGTGAGGTACCAGAGCCTGCAGCTGTGCAATGCTGGAGCAAGGACTCTGAGCATGTCTTAGGTTTTTCAGTCCAGCACTCTTTCCACATTTTACATTTCTACGTTTTAGGATTTTCAATTCAGCATTGTTTCTACATTTTTACATTTACCGAACCAAGCAAACAATAATTTAGTAAATCATATGATCTGAGTAATGAATTTAAGAGTTTGAAGGTTCAGGCCGGTGCCGCTGCTCACTAGGCTAATCCTCCGCCTTGCGGCGCTGGCACACTGGGTTCTAGTCCCGGTCGGGGCACCGGATTCTGTCCCGGTTGCCCCTCTTCCAGGCCAGCTCTCTGCTGTGGCCAGGGAGTGCAGTGGAGGATGGCCCAAGTGCTTGGGCCCTGCACCCCATGGGAGACCAGGATAAACACCTGGCTCCTGCCATCGGATCAGCGCGGTGCGCCGGTCGCAGTGCGCCAACCGCGGCGGCCATTGGAGGGTGAACCAATGGCAAAAGGAAGACCTTTCTCTCTGTCTCTCTCTCTCACTGTCCACTCTGCCTGTCAAAAAAAAAAAAAAAAAAAAGAGAGTTTGAAGGTTCATTCTAAAATTCTATTTGAAAATACACGTCTAGTGGAGTGAACTGTAAGTTCTAAAGTCAAGCCAGGCCAAATTTTGTTCCCATGAGCCCATAGGTTGCCTAGCTTTCTTCATTGTCTGGCATTCTATTGCACTGAGTGTGGTTTCTTTAAAAATCAGACCATTGTCTGGGGGCTTGGCAGTGTTTTCATTTTACAGTGACTTTTGCTATTTTGAAGGTATTGATGCAATGTGTTCATGGTTTCTGATCTGATATTAGGTATAAAGGTCATCTAGTATAGGCATGTTTCAGTAAGATATTGGATTTACTAGTGGATCATAAATGGAGCATGGATCTGTAACTCTGATCATTAAAGAATGCTAGTGGCTGATTTGCCAAGGGAATTATACACCTTTTCTAATGAGTCAAGCACAGGATTGACTCCTTTTTGGCAAATGAGTTTTGCTTAATTTTGATTCCAAGCTACATCTCCAGATCTAGTCACCCATCCTGCAAATGACTGTATAAAAAACCTTAAGAAGTTCATTGTTGGGGCCGGCGCTGTGGTGCAGCGGGTTAACGCCCTGGCCTGAAGTGCCAGCATCCCATATGGGCGCTGGTTCTAGTCCCGGCTGTTCCTCTTCTGATCCAGCTCTCTGCTATGGCCTGGGATAGAAGTTGAAGATGGCCCAAGTACTTGGGCCTCCGCACCCATGTGGGGGACCTAGAAGAAGCTCCTAGCTCCTGGCTTTGGATAGGCACAGCTCTGGCTGTTGCAGCCATCTGGGGAGTGAACCATTGGCTGGAAGACTTCTCTCTCTCGCTCTGCCTCTCTTTCTCTATCTGTGTAACTTTGACTTTCAAATAAATAAATAAATCTTTAAAAATATTCTAACATAGAAATCAAATTACTGCTTTTCTCAGATGTATCTTTAAATTTTGGGCAGAGAACTCGTCTTATAGGTAGAAGGGACCTGGCAAGGACCAAACAGGAATGGAGCAAAAGTGGAACCACAGCAGAGCCCCAAGATGCTTGATCCTTCTGGTTGGTATTAAAGCCAGGCAGTGACTAAACCTGAATGTCATGAAGAATGACTCTGGAAAAAGATGCAGCCAATGAATGTGCTGGGAAGATAGTGTCATGCTACTCTAAAAAGACTAAGAGGGAGCTGCATAGTCAGGCTTGGCAAGACATTCAAGAAAACTTCTGTGAGAGCAAAAACAGGACCTTATTGAATAATTACATCAGAAAAGATACTGAGAGATGAAATGACTCCAAGTGGAGAAATCTCTTATACAGTGTTTGGACCCAACATTTATCCATATCTGAAGCTTACTCTGGTGGCCATCTCTATTTGGAAACATCTTCCTCCCTTTTCACACCTCCCCACACCAGCAATCAAGCCTTGTAGATGATGTTTAACTCTGGAAAATGGGATTAGGAGAGCGGCCAGTCCTACAAGAGAGAGAAAGTTAACCTCACCTGGAGATGTCAGCATCCTCTGGAAATCCTTTTGCAATCCGAGAGAAAGGACCCAAATCTGTAGAGAGATTTTGGTATCTCACAGAGTCAGCAGGAACTATGTTGAAGCGCTCATGTCTGAAGACCCAATTAATGACATCTGATTGGATTAATGTAGAAGACCAAATTGCTGACACTTGGCTATTTGCCTGCTTTCTTGAGAACGGGGAGAAGAGTTGTGGATGCTACTGAAGGTAACTGCTCAGGCTGGTCTCTTCCTTGTTCTTTTACTTCCTTGGTTTCCCCCAGAGCCAATTACAGTGCAGGAGACCTTTAGCTTGGGGAATATTATAATAGCACCCCTGTGATAAGGCAAGAACAATATGCAGTCTGCTTCCTGGGAGACTCCCATAGTTTCTAACTTTTTCCAATTTTGTGACGTCTGGTAGGATAAAGTCTGTGACACTTAAGAGAGCTTGTTGATGACTTCAGATCTGTGGGTTCCTTTCTCTTCCAAAACAAATTTGTAACAAAAGAAAAAGCAAAAAGCTAATGAGGTTTCTGTTAGTCAAGATATGTTTTCTTCTCTTTTTTAAAGAGCTGTTTCTATTTATTTAGTTTCATTTTAAAGTCAGAGAAGGGGGAGGGAGGGAGGGAGGGAGAGAGAGAGAGAGAGAGAGAGAGAACCATTTGTTGGTTTACTCTCCAAATGTCCTCAAAAGCCAGGCAGCCAGGGTGGGGTTAGAGTGAAGCCAGGAGTGTAGAAATCAATCTGGGTCTCCCACTGGGTGACAAGGACCCAAGTACTTGAATTACTGACCTGCTGCCTCCCGGGGTGCGCATTAGCAGGAAGCTGGAATCAGAAGCAGAGGTGGTGTGTGAATCAGGCACTCTGATACGGGATGTAGGCATCCCAAGTGGTCTCTTAACCACTGTGCCAAATGACTACCTCAAGAAATTTTTTAAAAAAACATTTATTTATTTATCTGAAAGGCAGAGTTACAGAGAGGCAGAGGCAGAGGCAGAGAGAGAGAGAGAGAGAGAGGTCTTCCGTCCTCTGGTTCACTCCCCAAATGACTGCAATGGCTGGAGCTGGGCTGATCTGAAGCCAGGAACCTAGAGCTCCCTTGTAGTGCAGGGGTCCAAGGACCTGGGCCATCTTCTACTGCTTTCCCAGGATCATTAGCAGGGAGCTGGATTGGAAGTGGAGCAGCTGGGACTTAAACCTACGCCCATATGGGATGCCAGCACTGCAGGTGGTGGCTTTACCCACAACACCACAGCACTGGCTTTAAGAGAAGTTTTTGTATGGAACATTCATATTTTGCAAAATTCACAAGCTAGATTAGGAAAAGCACAGATTCCCAGGATCAAAGAGACATTAAAGGTCATTCAACACAGTTATCTTCTATGCTACCTATTTATAATTTTTAAAAAAGATTTAATTACTTTCTTTGAAAAGAGTGACACAGAGAAAGGGATAGCCAGAGAGAGAATATGCAAAATCTTCCATTTGCTGGCTCCCTCCCCAAGTACTTGCAATAGCCAGGTCTGGGTCAGGCTGAAACCAGGAGTCAAGAATTTTATCCAGGTCTCCCATGAGGGTGGCAGGAACCCAAGTACTTGGGCCATTATCTGCTGCTTCCCAGGCATCTTAAAGGTAGCTATATGGAAAGTACGGAGTAACAAGGACTCTCAGCAGGCACTCTGCTATGGAATGCAGGTGTCCCAAATGCTACACCGCAATGCCTGTCCCCTATCTACAGCATTTTAAGTCTTGTGCCCTGAGCAGTGACTTTTATTAGCATTTCTTGGTCCTGTTTCTCGAACAGCTTGAGTTTTGTCTGACTTTTTCTAGTCTCATTTTTGAGATAGCTTTTTCCACACTTTCTTCAGATATCAAGAGATGATCTGGCCGGCGCCGTGGCTTAACAGGCTAATCCTCCGCCTTGCGGCGCTGGCACACCAGGTTCTAGTCCCAGTTGGGGTGCCGGATTCTGTCCTGGTTGCCCCTCTTCCAGGCCAGCTCTCTGCTATGGCCCGGGAAGGCGGTGGAGGATGGCCCAAGTGCTTGGGCCCTGCACCCGCATGGGAGACCAGGAGAAGCACCTGGCTCCTGGCTTTGGATCAGCGAGATGCGCCGGCCACAGCGGCCATTGGGGGGTGAACCAATGGCAAAAAGGAAGACCTTTCTCTCTGTCTCTCTCTCTCACTATCTACTCTGCCTGTCAAAAAAAAAAAAAAAAAAAAAAAAAAAAAAAAAAAAAAAAGAAAAGAAAAGAAAAAGATATGATCTGTGCTTTGACAGCACACCTTTAATGTGGTCTAAGTTATATTCCCCCTACCCCCACCAGTCTTTTGTGGATGATTCTGTTGCTCCCAAGCTAGCTGTTTGATGAAAAGTCTAAGGCAGAGGTTAGCAAACTTTCTCTCTGAAGGGGCTAGTTAATATGTATTTTGGCCTTTTGGACCATACAGACTGTATCACAGCTACTAACTCTGCCATTGTATGTGAAAGCAGCCATCCAAGTGGGCATGACCATAATATGGAAAACAGCTTTTTTTTAGAGACAATGAAATTTGAATTTCATATTATTTTTATGATCACAAAATACTATTATTCTTTTTTAGAGGTTTATTTATTTATTTGAAAATCAGAGTTACACATACAGAGAAAGAGAGGCTGAGAGAGAGAGAGGTCTTCCATCCCATGTTTCACTCCCCAAATGGCTGCAATGGCTGGAGCTGCTCTGATCCAAAACCAGGAGTCAGGAACTTCTTCTGGGTCTCCTATGTGGGTGCAGAGGCCCAAGGCCTTGGGACATCTTCTACTGCTTTCCCAGGCCACAGCAGAGAGCTGGATTGGAAGTGGAGCAGCTGAGACTCGAACCCATGCCCATTTGGGATGCCAGCACTACAGGCGGCGTCTTTACCCGCTTTGCTGCAGCGCTGGCCCCAAAATACTATTCTTCTTTTCAACTACTTAAAAAGTGCAAAAACTCTCCTTAGCTTGCAGATTGTTAAAAAAAGAAACAAACACAGTCAGGGTAAATTTGCCCTTAGCTGAATAGAGCTGCTCAGGGGGAGCATGAGGCATGTTTGTGATAAATCAGCAGGGAGAAATGGTCCGAAGAATGCACCATAATGATTCTTAGAACTTATTTCAGGAATTGCAACCTAGGTTTGAGATCTGACCTTTCAAGAAATTGTGGGTGGGTTTGCAAATAGCCAGGAATTCAGTTGGAAAGCTGGGGGACCTAGTTGAAGAGGGCTGATACAAAACCAATAGGCTACGTTGGATTGAACCATGGTGGTTGACAACCAGCCCACCTAGTTGTACAACACATGTGTATGCAAGACTGTTGCAGGTGGGTAGATCGAGTGACACAAAAAGGTTGGCATTTATTCTTTACATCCTGTTTTTTTTTTTTTTCTTTGACAGATAGAGTTAGACAGTATGAGAGAGATCTTCCTTTTTCCGTTGGTTCACCCTCCAAATGGCCGCTATGGTTGGAACTACACCGATCCGAAGCCAGGAGCCAGGTGCTTCTCCTGGTCTCCCATGCGGGTGCAGGGGCCCAAGCACTTGGGCCATCCTCCACTGCCTTCCTGGGCCACAGCAGAGAGCTGGACTGGAAGAGGAGCAGCCGGAACTAGAACCCAACACCCATATGGGATGCTGGTGCGACAGCTGGAGGATTGACCCATGAGCCACAGTGCTGACCCCTACATCCTGGTCTTTTAAACAAGTAGTTTGCTACTTCATTATTTTAGGAAGCATGATTGCAGCATAAATGCAATATTATGTTGAGTCACTTATACAAACATCATGTTGAAACCAAACATTAACTTGGGAAGTCCAAATTTTATTCTTTTCTTGTCCTCTTTTTCACAATCCTGAGAGATCACTTCCAAACGAACTCGTTAGGTTCAGCTGTGATTATTGTTTTGATTTGTTTTTAGGTGGCAAGAAATGGAGATACATTAAGGTTAGCTTAAGTAATAAAATTCTATATGTTTACATGCACAAAGTAAAAAGTATGTAACTCAAGAGATCAGTGTTGTGGTGCAGTGGGTTAAGACACCAACTGTGACACCAACATCCCATATGGATACTGGTTTTAGTCCCAGCTGCTCCACTTCCAATCCAGCCCTCTGCTAATTCCAATCCAGCCCCCTGCTAATGTGCTGGGGAAAGATGTGGAAGATGGCCCAAGTGCTTCTCACCAAACTTGGGAGACCCAGATATAGTTCCAGGCTCCTGGTTTCAGACTGACTCAGCACTGGCCATGTGGCCATTTGGGGAATGAACCAACAGATGGAAGATCGGTTTACCTCTCTCTCTCTTGCTAATTGCATTTATTTCAAATAAATAAATACACCTTGAAAAAAACTTTTTTTAATTAAAAAATATTTATTTATTTATTTGAAAGACAGAGGAGTTACAGATAGAGGTAGAGAGAGAGAGAGAGAGAGGTCTTCCATTTGCTTGTTCACTCCCCTAGATGGCCACAATGGCCAGAACTGGCCTGATATAAGCCAGGAACCAGGGGCTTCTTCTGGGTCTCCCACGTGGGTGTAGGGGCCCAAGGACTTGGGCCATCTTCTACTGCTTTCCCAGGCCTTAGCAGAGAGCTGGATCAGAAGTGGAGCAGCTGAGACTTGAACTGGTGCCCATGTGGGATGCCGGCACTGTAGGTGGTGGCTTTACCCACTACACCACAGTACCATCCTCCCTCCTTCCCTCCCTCCCTCCCTCTCTCTCTTCCTCTCTCCTTTCTTTCTTTCCTTCCTTCCTTCCTTCCTTCCTTCCTTCCTTCCTTCCTTCCTTCCTTCCTTTCTTTTCTTAATTCTCTATTTACTTGAAAGGTAGAGTAATAGAGATAAGGAGAGACAGAGTTAGAGAAATCTTCCATATACTGATTCACTCTCCAAATAGCAACAACACTGAGGTCTGGGCCAAGCTGCAGGCAGGAGCCAGAAACTTTGACCTGGTTTCCCACGAGCCTGGCAGGGGCAAAAGGACTTGGATCATCTTCTGCTTTCCCAGGCTCAGTAGCAGGAAACTGGATCACAAAAGCTGGGGCTGCACCAGGACAAAACCAGGAGCCTAGATCTCCATCCCAGTTTCCCACATGGTGGCAGGAGCCCAAGGAGTTGGGCTATATTCTGCTGCCTTCACAAGAGCATTGGCAGGGAGCTGGACTGGAAGCCAAGCAGTTAGGACTTAAACAGCTCTCCTATATGGGATGCTGCTGTTACAAGCAGTGGCTTAATCTGCTGTGCTTCACTGTTGGCCCCAAAGGGACTATCTTAAGCAAAGTTTCAGAGGCAAGAAAGTATGGATAACGTTTAAGGAATAGTAGGTAAACTAATGGTCCTGGGAGAGAAGAGGGAGGTGGAGATATTGGGAAATGAAGTATATTGGGGTCAGATTGGTGGTGAGGGGTGGGGGTTGCTTACTGCAAATTGGAAAGTGAGAGGCTGGAAGAAACACAGACAATTCACAACTCAGATGAAGTGCACGGGAGGACTATTTGCCCTAAGCAATTCTGATGATAAGAGGCATGGGGGGGAGGGGAGGGGTGGGGCTGGTGCTGTGGTGTAGTGCCGCCTGCAGTGCCAGCATCCCATATAGGTGAGAGTTTGAGTCCCAGCTGCTCCACTTCCAGTCCAGCTCTCTACTATGGCCTGGGAAAGCAGTAGAAGATGATCCAAGTCCTTGGGCCCCTGCACCCATATGAGAGACCCAGAGGAATCTCCTGGCTCCTGGCTTCAGATCGTCACAGTTCTGGCAATTGTGGTCATCTGGGGAGTGAGCCAGGGGATGGAAGACCTCTCTCTTTCTGTAACTTTGCCCTTCAAATAAATAAATAAATCTTTAAAATAAAAAAAAAGAGGCTTGGGAAATTGGGAGGGAAGCAAATGGAAAGGGCATTGCCCTACCATGCAGGTTTTCCCAAATTTGCCTGGGATACCCCCCCCCCCTTCCTAGGAAAAGCATTCATTTCTCATGGTTAACACAGGAACAATACATGCTTCCTGCTCAGAAATATAGCAAAAAGTGTAAATCAGTTTTGTACAATTTATAGAGATTGAATATAACACCAGCCGCTTCTTCTTAAGTAGAATTCCATTCAATTCTACCTAAACTGACATCTATTTATGGAACAATTGTTGTATGCCCAGCAGCTGAGAAGAGCAGTAGTGAACGTGCTGCAGGGGTGCCTGAACCTGCAGCTACTTCTTCTCGTTCACAACCCCTCGACCTACCATCATCCTCCTCAGAGCAGACTTCACGTCCTGGTTCCTCAGTGTGTAGATGAGGGGGTTCAGTAAGGGAGTGACAACGGTGTAAAACACAGCCACTGCCCCGTCCAGGGGGCTCTTGGAGCCAGCCCTGAGGTAGATGAAGATACAGGGGACATAGTAGACGGTGACCACGGTTAGGTGGGAGCCGCAGGTGGAGAAGGCCCGGCGCCTCCCATCAGCAGTGCGTATCTTCAGGATGGCACGGATGATGTTGGCATAGGAGAGCAGAATTAACATGAAGCAACTGGCAGCCACTACCCCAATGTCCACAAAAGTCACCAGCTCGTTGACACTCGTGTCAGCACAGGCCAGTCTCAACACCGCAGGGATGTCACAAATGAAATAGTCTATCTGATTGGGTCCACAGTAGGGCAGGCGGAAGGTCAATGTGGCCTGGATAGATCCATGGATGGAGCCGGCCAGCCAAGCTCCAGCCACAAGGATGCTGCATAACCTCCTGTTCATGAGTACAGGGTAGCGCAGGGGCTGGCATATGGCCAGGTACCTGTCATAGGCCATCAAGGTGTAGAGGAAGCACTGGGTGCTGCCCAGGAAGTGAAAGAAGTACAGCTGAGCCACACAGCCACCAAATGGGACAGCCTTGCTGGCAGCAGTGAAGTTTAGAATAAGCCGAGGGACGATGACGGAGGAGAGCCACATGTCCAGGAGGGACAGCACCCCCAGCAGAAGGTACATGGGGCGTGCGTGGAGCTTGGGCTCAGCCCACACGGTGAGCAGGATGAGCAGGTTCCCCAGCTGAGTCAGGACGTAGATGGTGCAGAAGACCAGGAAGAGGAGGGTTCTCAGGTTTGGGGGGTGAGACAAGCCCAGGAGAATGAAGTCTGTCACCCTGGTGTCCAGTGATGTGTTTTTGGTCTTTCTCATGTTTTTCTGTAGTCTGGGAAAATGAGTGGTGAAGTCAGATGAGGGAAATAGCACAAATTGAGGGACAAGAGAATTTTTTTTCCTGATGAAGGCAAGCAGAAGACTTCTACATGTTAAGTAGAAATCATTTGTCATCTTTCATCTGTGTGCTCGTCAGGAAAATCCTTAGAGGCTCGTTAATTCTGCGGTGTCCCGAAGTGTTCCCTCATTGGGAGACACTACACATGAGTGGTGGAAACCAGGGCACAGGGTGTCTTAACACTGTGTTAGTGTATGTGCTGTGTCTATGCTGAAAAGGGACACTGTGGAGAGATGGTTTTCTGTGGTAAGGAGTAGATGGGAACCATGACTCCACAATTAGCAGCCCTACGATTGGTTTCTGAATTAATGTCCTTGGAATATCTCCTCCCGTGATCTACAAGAACCTTTGTGATGTGGTCCTTGCTAGCTTCTCTGGTTTTCTTTCTTTCTGTTTCCTCTGAGCCCCAGGCCCTCCTCCCTTCTGGATCTGTGGGTGTCCTGTGTCACATTAACACATCTGATTCCTCAATATTCGTTTTCGCTGTTACTTCCTTCAAAACAGGTCTCCCCGAAAGACAATCTTCTGGGAAATAAGAACTTATAAAAGACAATTGTAGTTCCCTGCAACAGAGCTATTTCTTACATGCTTATTAGTTTTTTCTATTAGATTTTAAGATCCTTCAGAGCAAAGACCAAGTCTATTTTGTTCTTTGATATATCTATAGCAACGGCCCCACTATTTGGCAATGGTCAGCCTTAGGTAATATTTATGGGTGTGTGGGGGACATTTGGCACAGTGGTTAAGATGGCTGTTGGGATACTAGCACCTTATATTGGAATACCTGGTTTGAGTCCTGATGCTGCTTCCAATTCTAGCTTCCTCCTAATATGCACACTGGTAGGCAGCAGATTATGGTTCAAACAGTTGGGTCTCTGTCACTCGTGTCGAAGACCTGGATGGAGTGCTGGGCTCTTGGCTTCTATCTTGTCCAGCCTGGCTATTGCAGGCATTTCAGGAGTGAGTCAGTGGATGGAAGATCTCTTTCTCTCCTTCTTCTCGTCTCTTTCTTTTTTTCTGAGTGTGTATTATCTCTCTTCATTTCAGATTATATGAAAATAATTAAAAAATAGGAAAAGAAATACGTGTTTGCTGATTGGCTGACTGTGTGGTCGTGTTCATCCTGTGTGAGCCCATTTGTCATGCTTTGCACCACATCATCATGGTGGATGTGGATCAGCCTCACATTTCAAGCAATGTGAGCCTATGCTGAGTGTAAATGAAGTCCAAGGCACCGTCTATGCTTTCTGTTTCTCCAGAATGTTATTTACATGGAATGGCCTAAGTTGATTCTTAGTTTCAATTATTCTGATTATATATATGTTTATGACCTTGAGTTATGTTTTTCCTTTATAGGCTTTATTTACCTTCCAACACATGAGATTCTCAGAAACTCTTTAAAAGTGTGAATCACACACCTGAGCCTATATTGCTTAAAAGCTCCCTTTGGTGAATAGCTTTTTCAAGAGTTTTTTCCCACAATAGTATTTTAGATATTTTTACTTGTTGCTTAAACTTAAAACATCACCTAATTTTAAAAATCAGTATTATTGTGTACATTTAGGTTATGTAGCATGGAGTTAGGAGTTAAATATAGACTGTAAAATGTTTACTTTGGGGGCTGGCGCTGTGGCGTAGCGGGTAGAGCCACCGTCTGTAGTGCTGGAATCCCTTATGGACACTGGTTCGAGTCTTGGCTGCTCCACTTCCAATCCAGCTCTTTGCTATGGCCTGGGAAAGCAGTGGAAGATGTCCTAAGACCTTGGGCATCAGCACCCGCATGAGGGACCCGGAAGAAGCTCCTGGCTCCTGGCTGTGGATCGGACAGCTCTGGCCATTGCGGCCAATTGGAGAGCGAACAAGCAGATGGAAGACCTCTCTGTCTCTCTCTGCCTTTCCTCTCTCTGTGAGACTCTGACTTTTAAATAAATAAATGAATCTTTAAGAAAAAGATGGTTACTCTGGTGAAGTTAACATATCCATTGTTTCATATAGTTACCCCCATTCTTTTGCAGTTGAAATCTGCTTATCCAGCAGAGATCCCAAATGTAACAGTGGTGTTGCTGGCCACCGTTGTCATCTGCACATTGAATTCTAGACTTGCTCATCCTACATATCTGCTCACTAATCTTTTTTAAAAAAGATTTAGTCATTTTATCTGAAATTCGGAATTACATAGAAAGGTGGAGAGACACAGAGAGGAAGGGAGATCTTCCACCGGCTGGTTCACTCCCCAGATGGCTGCGGCGACCGGGGCTGGGTAGGCTGAAGCCAGGAGCTTCATCCAGGTCTCCCACATGGATGGCAGAGGCCCAAGCACTGGAGCCATCTTCAGCTGCTTTCCCAGGCCTTTAGCAGGGAGCTGAATCAGAAATGAAGCAGTTGGGACCCAAACCATCGCCCAAATGGGATGCCAACCTTGCAGGCAGTGGCTTAACCTGTTATGCCACAATACTAGCTCTGGCTCACTAATCTTTTGAACCTGTTGGAGTCTTCAGTTATGCAAATTGAGAAATGAAGCAAATTTAGATTCATCAATGAAAGAAATTAAGTATCTACTTCTTGGGTAATTTGATATACTTTCTAAAATTTTCAGTTTTAAGTCCTCTTTAGTATTGTTAAAGTCTATCTTACAAATTAGTTGTAATTTAATATCAAGAGTATATGATTAAAGAAAATACAAAGCCAGTGGTATCACTAATAGAACCAACATTTAAAACAGTGAATAATTAGATGCAGAGATTTGGCAACAGAAATACAAGGGCAAGGCTCCTGGGGATGCAGCGGACGAAGTTGAATTGTGAGAGCGAGGTAAAGGAGGGTCCGCTAGGAATCCACCTGTGTGTTGTTTGCTGCTCTCCCTGGTGGAGAAGGCCTATTCACTTTAAATCCTTTGCAGGTGGTGCCTCTTCTCACTTGATAAAAAATCGGAGCATCACAGAGGGGGTTTGGCCTCTTTCTGGCGTGTATGTGCTGAGCTGGGGTTTTATATAGGACACCTAAGGGTGGGGGCCATCCCAGTTCAGCACAGATAGGAATCACCAGGGGCAGAGGAGTGAGGAATGACCCAGGGCTGCGTTGTTCCCACCTGCTTGTTTTTAGAGCCAGCTTCAGATTATAGCTCCTTTGGGTCATAAGGCAGCCTGAACTGAGAGGAAGAGCAAGCGGCATGAACCGAGTTTGAGGGCGGGGTGAGGCAGAACCCACATTTATTTCACCGATTATCCCACCAGTATCCTTGCACTTCAAGTTAGAAGAAAAACAGTGTGCTTAAGAAAAAGCACTTGGGGCCTGTGCTGTGGCGCAGCAGGTTAACACCCTGGCCTGGAGCACCGGTATCCCATATGGGCACCGGTTCGAGACCCAGCTGCTCCACTTCCGATCCAGCTCTCTGCTATGGCCTGGGAAAGCAGTAGAAGATGGCCCAAGTGCTTGGGCCCTTGCACTTGCGTGGGAGACCCAGAGGAAGCTCCTGGCTCCTGGCTCCTTGCTTCAGATTGGCACAGCTCCGGCTGTTGCGGCCAACTGGGGAGTGAACCAGTGGATGGTTCTCTCTCTGCCTCTGCTCTCTCTGTGTGACTCTGACTTTCAAATAAATAAATAAATCTTAAAAAAAAAAAAAAAAAGAAAAGGCACCTGAAATGGAGATGGCACCGCCTTCAAGTTGGTTGCTTAAGCATGTTTATCACTGCTAAAAGAGAGGGTAAGGAACCCTTGTCTTGCTGTTTTTGCACAGCAGTGCTGAATGTGGTATGCCATCCGCATGTTTTATTCCCTCCCTCACATAGAAGAAATAAGAGAAGGGATAGATGCTTACAATTTTCTTTCTTAATTCAAAGAAGAAAGTTCCCAAGTCTGGAGACAGGCCAGATAATTTAAAATTAATATGCCTAACATAGTAACTCTGGGAACAGAGAATGGGTTGAGGAAGGAGATGGGTGAAAATGATAAATTAAATATTGTTTTTGGCCGCATTGCTAAACTGGTTAAAGTGTTGTGCATGGACCGAGCTTTAGGAATGCTTTTCTGCATGAACTCACATGGACACAGCATCGGAACCACGGAGGAGGTTTGTCTGTTCTCAGGCGGAACAGCCCAGATGTGAGGAGGAAAGCGTCCTTCGGAAGGTCCCTTGTGGTGCTGTGGTGATGGGGTTGCTGGATCACTGCTGGGGAATGGAGTTGAACTATGCAGGGGGTCAGCTCATGGGCTGATTTAAGAATTGACAACCCCCCCCCCCCCGGAGGTTCTTCAGGGAGTCTGACTTCCCTACTTATGATCTTGAATTGGTTATGTTATTAACTAGGTTCTCCAATCCAGTTTATAAAAACACTATCAAGAGATTTGAAGAAAACTATTCACCTCCTGGGACTTCTCCCCTGAAACCTTTTCCACGTGAGATTGTAGATTCCTTAGATCCTCATTAATTTTTGTTTTGACAGCCAAGCAGGAATCATTTCTGCATGCCTAGAAAATGAGAACGATACGATCTGTTTGGATGGCCTCTAATTTCTGTGATTCCTTTCTATGGAGAGTTGTGGAGGTCTTTTGTTTACCAACATCACACTCACAAAGTGTTTTGAAAAGGGACTTGATTTTCAACAATTGAGCTAATCTTCCTTATAAGTTCCCTTTTCTTGGGATAATAAGAGGAAAAAATTATTCCAAATTTAGGTTAGTAGAGTACATTTAGTTAGTTCAGTTTTTTTTTTTTTAAGGAGTTTATTTATTTATTTGAGAGGTAGAGTTACAGAGAGGGAGAGACAGAGAGAAAGGTCTTCCACCCACTGGTTCACTCCCCAAATGGACCCAACAGCCGGAGCTGAGCCCATCTAAGGCCAGGAGCTAGGAGCTTCTTCTGGGTTTCCCATGCAGGGGCAGGTGCCCAAGCACTTGGGCCATCTTCTACTGCTTTCCCAGTCCATAGTAGAGAGCTGGACCAAAAATAGAGCACCTGGGACTGGAACCGGCACCCATGTGGGATGCTGACTCTGCAGGCAGACGCTTAGCCCACTACACCATAGCGTCGGCCCCCATTTATTTATTTTTGAAGTATTTATTTATTTATTTGAAAGATGGAGTTACAGAGAGGGAGAGACAAATTTTCAATTTGCTGGTTCACTCCTCAAATGGCCACCGTGGCCAGGACTGGGCCAGGTAGAAGCCGGGAGCCAGGAGCTTCATCGTGGTCTTGCTTATTTTTAACAGTCTTTCTAACTTGTAGCAATACCCTCCCACCCTTCCTAGCATACTGATAACTTCAAGGGCTAGGAAGAAGGTCCTGTTCACAGACATGAAGCTAGATCACATTGAGATATGTAAATGAACTGCTTCTTTACAGAGGTAGACATGAATGTCAGAGGGATGCAAGGCTGTGTTTCCTCCTGTTGTTAGGAGGAGGATAACGAACTGATCCATCTCACCTTACCTGGGGTATGATAGGAGTGGCAGCTGTTACTGTTAAAGCTAAATTTCTGGAATCTCCCTCTAGCTTCTGTGAAAATGCCCTTATTTCTCCCTACCCCGCCATCATGGTCAATCTAAGGAGTCAAGGGTTTATCAGTTCCCAGAGGTCAGTATAGTTGCAATATTCTCTAGAAGAGAAAAATCTAAGAACTTAATTTGGGCAGAGAAATCTTGTGCTCTTGGCCACGTGGTGTCAGTCATGATCCAGAAAATATTTTGCCCTCTGTGTCTTGAACTTGTCACAGGCAAGTTCTTGTCATTTGTTCACCACCAGCCCTTGTGCAGGTGTAGGAGAGCAAGTCTTTCTCCACTTACCACCATGGCCACTGTGGCCTGGGTTTCCATGGCCAAAGCTCCTCAGTGACCTCAGTTTGGAGGCTCTCCACTCTCAGACCTTTACTGGGCCCAAGAAACTTTATTTCCACTCTAAATCCAGGATGAAACGATAATTTTGTTTCTCATTGCAGGATGACTGACATTTCTTTTGGGAGAACAAAGCTGTTCCTCCCTCCCTTTCTCCCTCCCTCCCTCCCTCCCATTGACATATTTTCATTTATTCAAATGGCAGACAGACAGGAAGAGAGAGTGATAGGTCTTCCAACCATTGGTTCACATCCCGGATAGCTGCAGCAGCCGAGGTTGGGTCAGGCTGAAGTCAGGAGCCCACGACTCCATCTGAGTCTCCCATATCAAGTACAGAGCAATCATTTGCTGCTATCCAGGGTATGTGTTGGCAGGAAACTGGATTGGCAGTAGGAAGGCTGGGACTTGAGCCAGGCACTCCAATACAGGATAGAGGGATTTCATGTGGAGACCCAACTGCTGAGCCAAACACCCCCACCCCCACCCTCATCACTAATTCCTGAACATTTTCACCATAATGAGATTCCATACTCGTTAGCAGTCATTCCCTGTCTTCTCTCCTCAACTCTTTGCAACCATTAATCTACTTTCTCTCTCTATGGATTTGCCTGTTCTTGAAACTTCATGTAAATGAAATCATCGGACAGGTGGCCTTTAGTGTCTGGCTTCTTTTGGGAAGCAGTGTTTATCCATACTGCAGCATGTGTCAATACTTCCTTCCTTCTTATGACTGAATAATATCCCCACTTTATGGATATATCATGGTCTTTTTTTTTTTTTTTAACAATACATTTAACCCTTGATGGATGTTTGAGTTGTTTCCACTTTTTGGTTTGTGTGAAAACTGTGCTATAAATACTCATGTACAAGTTTTTATGCAAACATGTGCTCTCATTTCTTTTGAGTGTTTACCTAGGAGTAGAATTGGTGGGTGGTACAGCAAATCTTTAACTTTTTGAGGACACACTAAATTCTTTTCTGAGTGATTGTGCCGGTTTATATTCCCCCCAGCAGTCTGAGAGGGCTATGATTGCTGTATATCCTCCCCAGTGCCTGCTAGTGTAGCTGCCTTTGATGTTGAATAGTACTAATGAGAGGCCAGGAGGTATGAAAAACATTTATCAGACATCACAAGAAATTTCTTTCTGGACATCTTGATAGGTATTGTTGAAGTTTCCCCTTTTTCCTCTTTTATTCTTCCCATCACTTCCTTCATCTTGTGTCTCTCATCTTTCCTTTCTGTTCTCATTTGATTCCAGTTTATTTTTTCTTTTTAACAATTTATTTATTTGAAAGGCAGAGTTAGAGAGAGAGAGAGAGAGAGAGAGAGAGAGAGATTTTCCCTCTGCTGATTCACACTCCAAATGGCAGCAATGGCTGGGGCTGGACCAGGCTGAAGCCAAGAGGTAGGAGCTTTATACAGGTCTCCCATGTGGGTGCAGGGGCCCAACACCTGGGCAGTCCTTCACTGCTTTCCCAGGCCATTAGCAGGGAGCTAGATCAGAAGTGGAGCAGCTGGGACTTGAACTGGTACCCATATGTGATGCAGGCCCTGCAAGTGGCGGCTTAACCTGTTCCACCACAATGCCAGCCTCTCAGTTTCTTTTAAATTATGTAATGAAACATGCTCATTTTGACATTAACCAATGCAGAGATTTGCAAGAAAAAAGTAACAGCACTCCAGTTTCCTGCTGGAACCTCCACTGTGATTAATGTCAGTGCTTGCCCACACTTCTTAAAGTTTATACAGAAATAAACATATATATTTTTTAATTGTTTTGTCTTTTTTTTTTTTTTTGACAGGCACAGTGGATAGTGAGAGAGAGAGAGAGACAGAGAGAAAGGTCTTCCTTTTTGCTGTTGGTTCACCCTCCAATGGCCGCTGTGGCTGGCTCATCGCACTGATCCGAAGCCAGGAGCCAGGTGCTTCTCCTGGTCTCCCATGCGGGTGCAGGGCCCAAGCACTTGGGCCATCCTCCACTGCACTCCCTGGCCACAGCAGAGAGCTGGCCTGGAAGAGGGGCAACCGGGATAGAATCCGGGGCCCCGACCGGGACTAGAACCCAGTGTGCCGGCGCCACAAGGTGGAGGATTAGCCTGTTAAGCCATGGCGCCGGCCAGAAATAAACATATTTTAAATAACAACATCACTTAATATCCACACTTGGCAACTTATTTTGAATTTGGAAGTTATCTATTTGTTTATTGTAGCTTTTTGAGAGATAGAAATCTCTCACCGGCTTGTTCACTACACAAATTCCTACAATGGCTGGGGCTGGGCCAAGTCAAAACCAGGAGCCAGGAACTCAATCCAGGTCTCTCATGAGGGTTGTAGGGACCCAACCCCTTGAGCCATCACCTGCTGCTTTCCCGGATATACATTAACAGGAGCTGGGACTCAAACTCAGGCACTCGAATAAGGAACACAGGCATTCCCAGCAGTGTCTTCACTTTTGCGCCAAGTGTTCACAATCAGTTTACAGATAATTGGTGACTCCAAACTTAAGTGGGCTAAAGCAACTACCTGAAAAACTTTCAGCATGTCCACCTATTTTAGAAAGACATCATTATGGAAGGGAACGAGACCAGTTTTAAAGTCTGTTAACAGAATCTTGATTTTGCTACCAACTAGCTAAGTGTCCTTAGGACAATTAATGATCTCCTCTAAACCTTGATCACTTCATATATAATAAGGACAATAAGACTTGCTTCCAAGGGGCTGTTAATATCGATGGATTAAATAGTTAATGTCAAGCTATTATTGAGACTAGTAGATGCTGAATAAATGATTCTGAAAATCATCATCTTCATTGTTACTTCTCAGGATTTTAAGAAAGGTTTGTCTTAAGAGATGAACAGAGGGGGCCGGTGCTGTGGTGCAGCGGGTTAACGCCCAGGCCTGAAGCGCCAGCATCCCATATGGGCGCTGGTTCAAGACCTGCTGCTCTACTTCCAATCCAGCTCTCTGTTATGGCCTGGGAAAGCAGTGGAAGATGGCTCAAGTCCTTGGGCCCCTGCACCCACGTGGGAGACCTGGAAGAAGTTCCTGGCTCCTGGCTTCAGATCGGTGCAGCTCTGGCCATTATGGCCAACTGGGGAGTGAAGCATCGGATGGAGGATCTTTCTCTCTCTCTCTCTCTCTGTCTCTGTCTCTCTCTCTCTGCCTCTCCTCTCTCTGTATAACTCTGACTTTCAAATAAATAAAATTTTTTTTTAAGATTTTTTTTTTTTTGACAGGCAGAGTGGATAGTGAGAGAGAGAGAGACAGAGAGAAAGGTCTTCCTTTTACCGTTGGTTCACTCTCCAATGGCCGCTGCGGCCGGCGCACCGCACTGATCCGAAGCCAGGAGCCAGGTGCTTCTCCTGGTCTCCCATGCGGGTGCAGGGCCCAAGCACTTGGGCCATCCTCCACTGCCTTCCCGGGCCATAGCAGAGAGCTGGCCTGGAAGAGGGGCAACCGGGATAGAATCTGGCACCCCAACCGGGACTAGAACCTGGTGTGCCGGCGCCGCTAGGCGGAGAATTAGCCTGTTGAGCTACGGTGCCGGCCTCAAATAAATAAATTTAAACAAAGAGATGAACAGAGAATCATAGAACAGTGTGGATACAGCAAAATATTTTTGGGTTTTTAAAAACTTTAAAATTTTAAAAAACTATTCATTTATTTATGTTCATTTATTTGAAAGGAAGAGAGGAAGAGGAAGAGAGAGAGAGAGAGAGAGAAATATTCTATCTGTTGGTTTACTTCCCAAGTGCCTACCATAGCATAGGCTGTGATTCATTTTTCCTTTCAAGTTTTCTGGTAAACCAGATGCTGAAACATTTGGATCCTATTCAACCTTTTTATTTTTTTTAAAGAAGTTCCATTTGTTCTTTTTTTTAAAAAGTTTTGTTTATTTATTTGAAAGACACACACACACACACAGAGAGAGAGAGAGAGAGACAGAGAGAGAGAGAGAGACAGAAAGAGATATCTTCCATCCACTGTCTCACTCCCCAAATGCGCACAAAAGCTGGGGCTGGTCCAGGCCAAAGCCAGGACCCAGGAACCATCTGGGTCTTTCTCAGGGGTGGCAGTACTTGAGTCATCACCTGCAGCCTCCCAGTGTGTGCATTAGCAGGAAGCTGGAAAAAAAGTGGAGGTAGTACTCGAACCCGGGCACTTTGGTATGGGATGGGACCATCCCGAGGGGTGGCCTAACCAGTATGCCACAACTGCTGTCCCCCTATTTAAACTTTGATAAGGCATTTTCTTTTTCACAGAATATTTAGAGATGAGAGAAGTAACACATCCATTTATTTCTAAACGAGTAATATAACACAGTTTGAACAAATTTAACGAGAAGAAAGGAGTAGGGGTTTAAAAATTCAAAAGTTTCTTCCAAATAGAGTTAAATTTAATTTACTTTAAATCAGTAACAGTTTATTGAGCATTTACTGTGTGCAGCAACAGCTGAGAAGAGCAGCAGTGATGGTGGTGCAGGGATGCCTGAACCTGCAGCTACTTCTTCTCGTTCACAACCCCTCGACCTACCATCATCCTCCTCAGAGCAGACTTCACGTCCTGGTTCCTCAGTGTGTAGATGAGGGGGTTCAGTAAGGGAGTGACAACGGTGTAAAACACAGCCACTGCCCCGTCCAGGGGGCTCTTGGAGCCAGCCCTGAGGTAGATGAAGATACAGGGGACATAGTAGACGGTGACCACGGTTAGGTGGGAGCCGCAGGTGGAGAAGGCCCGGCGCCTCCCATCAGCAGTGCGTATCTTCAGGATGGCACGGATGATGTTGGCATAGGAGAGCAGAATTAACATGAAGCAACTGGCAGCCACTACCCCAATGTCCACAAAAGTCACCAGCTCGTTGACACTCGTGTCAGCACAGGCCAGTCTCAACACCGCAGGGATGTCACAAATGAAATAGTCTATCTGATTGGGTCCACAGTAGGGCAGGCGGAAGGTCAGTGTGGCCTGGATAGATCCATGGATGGAGCCAGCCAGCCAAGCTCCAGCCACAAGGATGCTGCATAACCTCCTGTTCATGAGTACAGGGTAGCGCAGGGGCTGGCATATGGCCAGGTACCTGTCATAGGCCATCAAGGTGTAGAGGAAGCACTGGGTGCTGCCCAGGAAGTGAAAGAAGTACAGCTGAGCCACACAGCCACCAAATGGGACAGCCTTGCTGGCAGCAGTGAAGTTTAGAATAAGCCGAGGGACGATGACGGAGGAGAGCCACATGTCCAGGAGGGACAGCACCCCCAGCAGAAGGTACATGGGGCGTGCGTGGAGCTTGGGCTCAGCCCACACGGTGAGCAGGATGAGCAGGTTCCCCAGCTGAGTCAGGACGTAGATGGTGCAGAAGACCAGGAAGAGGAGGGTTCTCAGGTTTGGGGGGTGAGACAAGCCCAGGAGAATGAAGTCTGTCACCCTGGTGTCCAGTGATGTGTTTTTGGTCTTTCTCATGTTTTTCTGTAGTCTGGGAAAATGAGTGGTGAAGCCAGAGAGGAGGAGCTGGCACGGTGAAGTTGTAAGAAAATCCTTTTGGTTTACTGCCTAAGGGTCACAAGACAAACAGAACTGTTATAGAATTTTTTTAGAAGAAGAGGTGGTGTCAAAGTTCATTATTTGGGTATACTTGATAGGGGAATCTCTCCTGAGGCTGGTTAGATTCTTAGATGGATGGAAACTCTTGTCAACTGGGAGCCACTGGAAGGCAGGATTTGCCACAGCAAGGGACAAGGGAATATGGAGTGATGGAGAAGGACCAACAACTCCAACCAAAAGGGATGTTCAGTGGAAGGCGATGCCCAGCGGCATGGAACAGATACCCTCCAGTTACTATATGCAGCTGTCCCTGCAGTGCTTCCTCTTCGACTTCAGCTAAAATCCCGCCTCCTCACCATAGCTTGTGAGCATATTCACTGTCTGGACTTTACTTTGCACCCCATTGCACTCTCTGCACCCCTTAACATTTTTACTTAGTGTTCAGATGCATGGGTCTCCTCTCGGCTCTCCTGGTAGCACAGTCTAACTTAGGACCTGCTCAGTGCCTCCTTCTCTGCTCCACCCCCTTGGGTGGTGCCACGTTTCCTTCAGGACTGAATTCAAGGGGCCTCACCTTCAAGAAGTCTTTCCTGATTTCTGAGGACCACACTTCTCCTTTTCAGACCATGCACATCATATTGTATTGCCACAGTCCAATTTATTTTACTTTTTAAAAAATATTTATTTATTTGAAAGGCAGAGTTACAGAGAGAGAGAGAGCTCTTCCATCTGTTGGCTCACTTCCCAAATGGCCATAATGGCCAGGGTAGGGCCACGCCAAGCCAGGAGCCAAGATTTTTTTTTCTAGGCCTCTCACATGGGTGCAGAGGTCCAAGTATTTGGGCCATTCTCCGCTGCCTTTCCCAGGCACATTAGCAGGGAGCTGGATTTGAAGTGGTGCAGCTGGGACATGAACCAGCACCCAAATGAGATGCCCACCTTGCATGTAATGACTTAACCTACTATACCTCAACATCATCCCCATAACTGTCTCACTCCATCCCTGCCATTAATTTTGTATTTGTCTCCCCCATTAGTTATCCTACTGAGCAAGTAAATGTGATAAATAACCAGTTTCCAAATGGCTGAGTGAATGGATGTTGCCAAATTCCACTGATCTGATACAGCATTTATCTGCCTGGTCGTGTCTTTCTTGTCGCCATCTGGTTGAGACTTTTAGAGCAGGGACATCTCATTCATCATGCCGTACTGGTCTAGTTTAATTATCACAAACTCCAAGGCCCATCCGTGCTTTTAGTGCTTCAGAGCCTATTGGTTTCAGGCTATATTTTTTGTATGGTATAACAGGAATTTTTTATTATTTATTGTAAAAGCATTGATTAATGCAGGATCTAATCTCAGGGTGCTTAACATATACTTCTGCTTACTAAACAGCAACTCTGTCTAGAGACCTTTAGTTTCAATTTCCTGAACTTGAAAAACAGAGGGAATAAATGTGTTTTTTAAACTCTTGTCAAATTGGTTGTTTGATGAAGGTTTTTCCTCCACACTAGAGTCTGAGTTGCATTTATCTGCCGTTTAACCATTAAGTATCTATGTAATTTAAGTGATTTTAAAGAAGCCAGTAAAGTGGTAAGCAAGCAATTATAAATAGCAAGTATCAATATGTTTAACCATGTAACCTCCATCAGAAATTCTCCAGACTTGACTTTGCTTATTCTCTAGAACAACTTAATTCATGTTGAAATTCAAGAGATAATAATAATGCTACTATGTATACCTGGATCTTTAGAGTGGGTAGAAAATGTTCAACATGCCCTCTGTCAACAAGGAAAGAACAGAGACCAGATTTTCACTGCATGAATTTCAGAAGGACGTCTCATTTATTTGAACATGGCTGGTAAGACTAGTCTCGGTCTGTGGCTGGAATATAGAGAAAAAAGAGGAACAGTTTTGGTTAAAATTATACAGGAAATACTGATTATGAGCCAAAGTAATTTTCTTCATTAGTGCAGGCATATAATACCAGCATGCTTCCACTTAGCCAAGTGACAGTCATGAAATGTTTTATGAAAATGAATTTTTATACATTAAGCTAGAACTGTATGGGGGTGTCCCATAAGGCATATTAATATATCATGAGAAGTTCTCCCTTATTTATCCAATTTGCCAGCCTGTTTTTATTTTTAAGATTTTATTTACTTATTTGAGAGGTAGAGTTACAAACAGAGGTAGAGACAGAAAGAAAGGTCTTCCATCAGCTGGTTCACTCCCCAAATGGCTGCAACAGCCGAAGCTGGGCTGATCTGAAACCAGGAGCAAGGAGCTTCAGGAATCCGGAGCTTCTTCCAGGTCTCCCATGCGAGTGCAGGGGTGCAGACACTTGGGCCATCTTGTACTGCCTTGCCAGGTGCATTAGCAGGGAGCTGGATGGGAAGTTAAGCAGCTGAGACTCCAACCAGCGCCCATGGGGCAGAGGCTTAGCCCACTACATCACAGCGCTGCTCCGCCAGTCTGGTTTTTCCCTTTCTGTTGTGAATAAGCTTGGTTTCATCCCCACTAGATGTCCTGTTGGAAGAAAGCTCTTTTACCACTCTAGGTTTTGGGTGCCCTGCTGGATAAGACCACTTGAAACTCAGGTGGATTTTGCTGGTATATCGGAGGGTGGGTTACTACTCTAGGCAGACTTGGCAAAGGATGGTGATTTAACTTGGGGTATGGTGTGCAGGGGTTATGGAGGAGGTCCATCTAGATTTTTAGAAGTTGGACTTCTTGAGAAACGGAGAGTAGTGTCTGACGAGGTGGAAGCCTGAGTTCAGATGAGAAGCACAAAAGAAACCACACTTGAGTGCCCTCCTCATCCTCTGGCTTCTTGTATCATTCTATGCATTCTGTGTCTCTTCTCAGCTGTTGAAATTTTCCAAAAAAAGTAAAACAAACTTTAGTGTATTTACCCTGGTTAATTAGATAACCAAAATGTTCTAAAATTTCCCATGGCATAAAAATTCTAATATTTCTCTGCATTTGATGTTGGTAAAATCCTCTTGTAAAATGGTCAGGATTTAAATTATCAAAACATAGAAAAGAAAAGTTAAAATTCAATATAAAAAGCATCTGAAAATGAGAACCCTGGGATGTCAGGGAATAAGCAACGTGTTTTTAAAAAGCAATTACCCGGCCGGTGCCGTGGCTTAACAGGCTAATCCTCCGCCTTGCGGCGCCGGATTCTATCCCGGTTGCTCCTCTTCCAGGCCAGCTCTCTGCTATGGCCCGGGAAGGCAGTGGAGGATGGCCCAAGTCCTTGGGCCCTGCACCCGCATGGGAGACCAGGAGAAGCACCTGGCTCCTGCCTTCAGATCAGCGCGATGCGCCGGCCGCAGCTGCCATTGGAGGGTGAACCAACAGCAAAAAGGAAGACCTTTCTCTCTGTCTCTCTCTCTCACTATCCACTCTGCCTGTCAAAAAAAAAAAAAAAAAAAAAAAAAAAAAAAAAAAAAGCAATTACTCTGAGCTCTCTAGGGAGCAGCAGAGGGGCTGGGGAGAAAGCCTGGCCCTGGGCCCTGAGCCCTGAGAAGGTCGGGATAGGAGAGCGGAGAACAGCTTCCTGGGACTCCATGGGGTGATGGGACACAGGCCGAGCTGCTCGCTGTGTCTCCTCTCCCACCATGAGCCAGGCTAGTCTGACGTGAGCACGTTCTTCCCAGTGCATTTCCACTTAGAGAGTCTCAGAGCAGGGCAAGCTGCATCAGCAATTTGGAGCTTTGGGTTTCTACAGCGATCTTTGGAATCCGGGCTGACAGAGAATAGTTCTGAAACCCTGAAGGCGAGGAATAAAGACTGGTCCAGCATTGTCCTGGACATAGTAGGATGAGAAGACTCCTCATGACCCTTGGTCAAGACTCAACCCAAATCCACTTCCAAAATGTTTTGTCTTTGTCTCTATTCACTTGTGGTTAGGCATTCTGGTAGAGCCAGGGCAGAGTAGGAGAAATGGGGAGAGTGTGGAATGGCCTAGACACATTTTAGCTAATCCACAGGGTGGATTCTTGTCTTCCTACCAAGGTGGAATCAAAATGAGCTTGCTTTGGGAAGGTACTTAGAGCCCTCTTTTCTGGAGCAAGGAAATGTTGCAAATCTGGTCTTTGTGTTTGCACAACCACCAAAGGGTCTTCCTCATGACCCCAGTTCTGCCCTTTATCACTTCCCTATTAAACAGAAAAAAGGAAAAGAAATTAGTGATGAGATATTTTGAGTCATTTTCTCAACACGAAATGAAATTTCCCAAGTTTGCAAAGAAGACAGTGAATCCCAGCAGTTTGAGGAAGAACATGGAGACAAGAGACTGATTAACAGAAAGTCTTAAAGCTCCAAAATTAGTTTGTGGCCTTATTCTGAATAGAGCTGGTTTCCAAAACTGCCTTTGCATCCTCTTAGACTTACAGAGCTGCAAAGCCATGGAGGAGGCTGGCTGGCCCCCAGCGGAGTGGTCCAGCCAGAGCCCCAGGCTCGCCTGTCACACAGGGCTCCCGTGTCTGTTTCCAGAAGGGCTTGAATTCTTTCAGGGGCTGGCCTGGTGAGCGAGCGTTCAGGTTCTCTGAGAGCACCTGTCTGTTACAGCTCTTTGACAGGTGTGCCTGTAAATCTGGGATCATGTTTTTACCTTGGTTTTCATCAGCTGTTGCCTCTGTGGCTCTGATTAGAAGAAAGCAAACGTCGTCAAGAGATTTGCAGAACAGTTCCAACCTCAAGGGAAATCCTACTCTTACGTGCTTCCCTACTGAGACCTTCCCTCCCCCAGTCCTAATGACTTTGCTTTGAGGGAGAGCAGGGAACGTGTAGGAGGGCCCTGGAACGGAGGTTGCGGGGACTCCCTCCTCAGTGTGGTTTGGATGGTCTCTACCTTCTTAGGGGAGTTGTGAGATCACAGGTGATCTCTTTACCCGCCCAAACATTCCTCAGGATCCCCCTGGTGTCCTGGCCTCTGTTCGCCTACTTAGCAAAGTCTCCTGTTTCTCTTTCCAGATCTTGCTTTTCTCGGGAGTGTTTACCACCGCCTGGCATGCTGCATCGATTTGTCTGTCTGCCTTCCTCCAGAATGTACGCTCCAGGGGAGGATAAGTTTTACTCCTGTGGACTCCCCAGTATAGAGCCTGGCACAAAGCAGCTTTCCAGTAAATGCTTTTGAATGAATTAATCAAGGAAACTGCCACACAGATTAAATACCGTGGGGAGACAAAAAAGAGTGTGGTTCAAACATGAAACCCAGGGTGGGCATTTGGCCTAGGGGCTAAGACTCTACTTTTACTTGCAGCCCACTTTGGAGTCCTGGGCTCAGTGCAGAGCACCTGCTCCTGATTCTGGCTTCCTGCTGATGTAGATTCTGGGAGGCAGCATGAATGGCTCAAGTAGTTGGGTCCCTGCCACCCACATGGGAGACCTGGGTTAGGTTTCCAGCTCCTGGCTTTGGCCCTTCCTTGGCTGTTGCTGGCATTTGAAGGGAGGGCTGGTGGAAGGGTTTTCTCTGGTCTGTTTCTCAAGTACAAAAATATGTCTTCTGAAAAATATGAACCTCACATTTAAAATTACCTTGAATAAATATAATACCAAATTGATCCTCACATGTATGTGAGATCTAGATAGCATATGCCAGGGAACGAAGCTTTGAGAGTCCATTTATTTATTTTACAAAAGTTAATGATTGATTTATTTATTTGAAAGGCAGAGTTACAGAGAAAGGGAGAGAGAGGGAGAGAGAAGGAGAGAGAGATGGGAGAGAGGGGGAGGGAGGGAAAGAGGGAGAGAGAGAAGTTTTCCATTGGCTAGTTCACTCTCTAAATGACTGCATCAGTTGGGGCTGAGCCAGGCTGGACCAGGCTGAAGCCAGGAGCCATGAGTTCCATCTGAGTCTCCTATGAGGGTGGGATTTCTTTCTTGATTTCTCTTTTTGTGAGTTCATCACCATATGGGATGCCAGTGTTGCAGGCGATGGTTTTACCTGCTATGCCACAACACCAGCCCTTGGAATATCAGCTTCTTGCTCAGCCCTCTGTTGCCAGGTGTACAACCTGCCTGCGTTGGGAAGGGCGGTGAGGTAAGAGCTCCACTTCCCTGCTCACTGACTGAAACCTGGAGCTGTGGTTTGCCCAGTGGTGTCTGGCTGCAGCAGGGAAGGTACTGCCCAAAAGATTTTCTGTTGCTGGGCCACCACTTTTTCCTTGTCCTTGGACAAGGAGGATCAGGCTCCTGGGGATTTCTTGTTTGTGCTGCTGATGGCTCTGATATGGATGCTTCCTTTGAGTAAGGTTAGCATGTTATTTTAGTTTTTAAATTCTTTTACTTTTTAAACTATGTCTTTGTATTTAAAGTGAATTGTTGGGAGCCCGTGCTGCGGTGCAGCAGGTTAATGCCTCAGCCTGCAGCGCCAGAATTCTATATGGGTGCTGGTTCAAGTCTAGCTGCTCTGCTTCCAATCCAGCTCCCTGCTGATGTGCCTGGGAAAGCAGTGGAGGATGGCCCAAGTCCTTGGGCCCTTGTACCCTTGTGGGAGACCCGGAAGAAGCTCCTGGCTCCTGGCTTGGGATTGGCCCAGCTCTGGCCGTTGTGGCCATTTGGGGAGTGAACCAATGGATGGAAGACCTCTCTCTCTGCCTCTGTTTCTCTGTAGCTCTTTCAAATAAATAAAATAAATCTTAAAAAAAGTGAATTGTGATGACAAGACACAGTTTAGTATACTCAAAAAATTAATTTGAGAATCTCTGCTTCTAGTAGGAGCATTTAGATTATTTGTGTTTTAATAAATGATTTGTTGAAGTACAATTTACATAAAGAAGATTCATCCTCCTAAAGTGTATAATTCACTGAGTTTTACAGTAATAATGGAACTATGCATCTATAGCCATTACCTACTTTTAGAAAACGTCCATAACTCCAGAAAGAACTCAAACCTGTTAGTAGCCATTCTTCTTCTCCTCTCCTTCCAGCCCCTGGAAACCACAGATCTGCCTCAATCTCTACAGACTCATTCATTCTGGATATTCATAAAAATGGAGTCATACAAAATGTTTTTTAAATTAATTTATTTGAAAGTCAGAGTTACACACAGAGAGAAGGAGGGAGGGAGGGAGGGAGAGAGAGAGAGAGAAAGAGAGAGAGAGGTCTTCCACCTACTGGTTCACTCCCCAGTTGATCACAACAGCTGGTGCTATGCCAATCTGAAGCCAGGAGCCAGGAGCTTCTTCTGGGTCTCCCACATCGGTGCAGGGGCCCAAGGACTTGGACCATCTTCTACTGCTTTCCCAGGCCACAGTAGAGAGCTGGGTTGGGAGTAGAGCAGCTGGATCTCGAATCAGCACCCATAAGGGATGCTAGCACTGTAGGCAGTGGCTTTACCCCCTAAGCCACAGCACCGGCCCCAAAATGTGTTTTTTTTTTTTTGAGATAAGCCTCTTAACTTAGCATAATGTTTTCAAGGTTCATCCATGTTGTAGCATACACATATATCAGTACCTCATTCCTTTTTATTGCTGTCATGAATATTTGTGTACAAGTTTTTGTGTTGACTTATGTTTTCAATTCTCTAAGGTGCAGGATCAGTATTTCTGGTTATAACTCTGTGTTTAGCAGTTGCAGAATTGAAAAACTGAAAAAGCGTTTGCTCCATTTTATAACCCTACCAGTAGAATATGAGGGTTCCAATCTCTCAGATCCTTCTGAAACTTGTCATTGTCCTTTTTTTTTTAAGATTTGTTTATTTATTTGGAAGAGTTACAGAGATAGGAGAGAGAGAGAGAGAGAGAGAGAGAGAGAGAGAGAGAGAGAGAGAGATCCAAAGCTGGGAGCTGGGAACTCAATACAAGTCTCTCCTGTGGGTGGCAAGAACCCAACTACTTGAGCCAACACTGATGCCCCCCAGGATTGCATCAGCAGGAAGCTGGGGTCTGGAGCCAGAGTGAAGAGTTGAACCCAGATTCTCCAACATGGGGTGCAGGCCTCCTACTGGTACCACCCGGTCAAATACCTGCTCCTGCCCATTTTCAACTTGGGTTATTTGTCCTTGAATTTTGCTTTGCAAATGGTCTTTATTCTTTTTTTTAACTTTTATTTAATGAATATAAATTTCCAGTGTACAGCTTATGGATTACAATGGCTTCCCCCTCCCATAACTTCCCTCCCACCCGCAACCCTCCCCTCTCCCACTCTCTCTCCCCTTCCATTTGCATCAAGATTCATTTTCAATTCTCTTTATATACAGAAGATCAATTTAGTATAAAGATTTCAACAGTTTGCACCCACATAGAAACACAAAGTGAAACATACTGTTTGAGTACTAGTTATAGCATTAAATCACAATGGACAGCACATTAAGGACAGGGATCCCACATGAGGAGCAAGTGCACAGTGGCTCCTGTTCTTGACCCAACAAATTGACACTCTAGTTTATGGCGCCAGTAACCACCCTAGGCTGTCGTCATGAGTTGCCAAGGCTGTGGAAGCCTTCCAAGTTTGCCGACTCTGATCATATTTAGACAAGGTCATAAAAGACAGAGTGAGGATAGTAACCAATGATCCTAAGAGTGGCATTTACCAGGTTTGAACAATTATACAGCATTAAGTGGGGAAGAGGACCATCAGTACACACAGGTTGGGAGTAGAGCCATTGGTGGTAGAGTAGAGGTTATGATTACAAAGGAATGAGGCCCAAGTACGCTAGACAGGGTCTAGAACAAAGGACAGAGTCATTATTAGAGGAGCTAAGAAAGGTGCTGTCTAAGCTACAATTAAGTTTTCTGATTTAGAGGCAAATAGAACCTGATAGAAGGGGCTTGATAATAATCTGTTGGGCTTTAGGCCTTGTAAGTTAAGAGGCCCAGACCTACCTATCTCTTCACATGGGGTATATCCTAAGGGAGGTGTGAACCTCCTAGGGGAAGGCACTCTGTTGACTTTCATGAGTTGGCTGGCCTGGGAGGAGAGCTGGCCAAGTAAAGGCAGGGGGCATCTCTAACAAGAAATTTACAGTTCTGCCTGCAATGTTTCTGACCCTACTTGACCATCCCCTCAGCTGCAGTGGTCACTTTGGAAGTTGGGCTGAGTGAAGGGCTTTTCAGCTTAGAGCCAATAAGATCTGTGGCTCTGACCTGGGCATCCTTCGACTCCAGGGCAGGTCCATTTCCAGTGATCCAACTCTTGGCAGAGCTGCCAGGGCTCTTCACAAGCTGACTTCTGCTGAAGCCTAGGCTTACCACTTTGAAAGCCACTGCAGTGGACTGGCCTGTTGGGTCTCCTTGAGGGCAGATCACTGTACAGATCAGCCATTAATAGGCCTGCCACCCATTGCTTCTGATGCCTAGCTTTCTTTTCCTCCTGGTTTGTGTTAAAGCAGACCAGAGGATGCAAGTCAAGGGAGTGCCCAAGTCCCATCTCTAATCTTCGGTGGCCTGAACTACAAGTCTATAGTCACAGGCATGTTCTGTAGTAGTTTTTCTAAGGTAGACAATGCCCATGAGGAAAATTATATTCTCACTTTAAAACTTTCTTTCCCTTTGGTCTGAAAGGGAGTTTTTTTTTCTACTTAATGTTTACTTCGCTGATGGCGAAACAAATCTAGCTATGAGATTATTATTTAAGTTCTTATTTTGGCTATGCCATTACAGAAAAATGTTAGCCATCTCTTTTATAAGGTCTAAAGATTAAATTGTGCATTCTACAGATTCCTTCATAATAGAATTAGTTTCCTACCTTGAAGAGAATAGAGAAATGAAAGAACAAGTTGGGCTTAGAATAGAGAAATGAGGGAGCAAGTCCTAGATCACTTGCTGACAATAGCAATATCACATGAATACTTAGCAAACAGTTTCAACCATTAGATAACAACTTAAGAACACATTTACCAGAAGGTCCAATGCCTTCTATAAATTTTAAGAATTATGTATTTGAAAACACCTCTTAAATATCTAACATGGTGTAGTTTGTTTAACCAGTAAACTTAAGCACAACCATATAAAATGTTTTTAGTTTCTTTCTACCAACAAGTTTAAAACATATGATACACAGATTCAGGTCACACGAATTAAAATGTATCTTTGATTGATTTTAGCAGCTTAAATTTATGGACAATCTTATCTATAAGCCATTTAAATAAAACTCTTAATAAAATTTCCCTATGTGGACATACAATATGTACACACATATAACATAGCATAGTAGACCAATATAGCAATTTTAATAATAGCTTTTAAAATCTTTAACGCTTTTTGTAGATTGCCAATTGATTTGAATTGCTTTTTGTTTTTAGTAACCTCAGTTAACCATACTTTCTCTCAGTTGGTACTGTTAATACATTATTGGCTTCATCTGTTTACAGAGCCATCCCAAAGTACTGAATACAATAGAAGTGGCTGGGAAAATGTCCATAGGAACCTATAGGAGGACAGCTAAACACAGAACCAACAATGCTTTAGTTTTATGAGCAGCAAATTATATATAACTGTGGATGACAAAAGACTTTAAGTCGCCATGTTTAAAATAATAAACTCATCAACCAACAAGAGGCACTTGCTTACTTCACAGTATTTTTGAAAGCACCTGTAGGATTTTACAAGTATTTAACCCTTCAGGCCTCTGGGGCTTTTTCATTAAGATAACTATCATGTCTAGTAACACAAGATCATTAGACTTTTTAATTCTCAAACATTTGTAGTAATAGCATTTTCCATTATAGAAACTTAAAGTTTGGTACCACATCACATCTTGACAGTACTTCTAATATAAACCAAATAGCCTGATTAGTTGGTGTCTCTATAAGATGAGAGACTTAGGTCCTTCGATTTTTTCAGTTGGGCCCAACCTGGAAAAACCAAAGTCCAGGATTTACTGGAAATTTTAGAGACCAGATTGTTTGAAACTTTGATTTTTTGAATGCCTGTCAAGAATGCCAAGAAGGCTCAAAATCCAAAATATCTGGTTGAAATAAGATTTCTTAAAATCATGACATAACATAGACCAAATTTGATCATTGTTACAAGGTGATTATTCAAATCTTTGAAAATAAGCACATATTTAAATAACCCTTATCTCTTAATAAAAATTCAGCTGTTTTTGAACAATTAGAATTTAACAGACATCAAGAGAACATAATAGATTACTTTAACACATTGCTTTAACAGAGCATCAGAGTTTAATTCTATGTCAAAGAGAAATTGAGCTTCCTGTGATCTTTTGCTATGAGGTTTCCTTCCTTTAACTTCTTTCATATTGGTGACCGTGTTTCTGTGTTTCTGTGTGTAACACATCTTTAAGCATCTTTTGCAGGGCAGGACGAGTGGCAACAAATTCTTTCAGTTTCTGTTTGCTATGAAAAGTCTTAATTTCACCTTCATTCAGAAATGAGAGCTTTGCAGGACATAATATTCTGGGCTGGCAGTTTTTCTCTCTTAGTACCTGGGCTATGTCTCGCCATTCCCTTCTAGCTTGTAGGGTTTCTGATGAGAAGTCTGCTGTGAGTCTAATTGGAGATCCTCTAAGAGTAATCTGACGTTTCTCTCTTGCACATTTTAAGATCTTTTCTTTATGTTTCACTGTGGTGAGTTTGATTACAACATGTCGTGGTGAGGATCTCTTTTGGTCATGTTTATTAGGGGTTCTATAAGCTTCCTGTACTAAGGTGCCTCTGTCCTTCTCCAAACCTGGGAAATTTTCTGCTAGTATGTCACTGAAAATGCCTTCTAATCCTTTCTCCCTCTCCATGCCTTCAGGAACTCCTAGAACCCGAATGTTGGGTTTTTTAATAGTATCCTGTAGATTCCTGACAATATTTTTTAGATTTCTAATTTCTTCTTTTCTTTGGTTTGTCTGTTTCCTTTCCTGTTCTCTGTCTTCTAAGTCTGATATTCTCTCTTCTGCTTCGCCCATTCTGTTTTTAAGGCTCTCTAATGTGTTTGTCATTTGATCTATTGAATTCTTCATTTCATTATGATTTCTCGTCACTATCACAGTTTCTTGTTCTACTAGTTGTTTCATTTCATTTTGATTCCTCCTTAATATTTCATTTTCATGAGAGAGATTTTCTATCTTGTCCATTAAGGAATTCTGTAGTTCAAGAATTTGTTTTTGAGAACTTCTTAATGTTCTTTTCAATTTTTTGAGATCCGCTTCTTGCATTGCTTCTATCTCATCATCATAATCTTGAATTGGGGTGTCTTTTTCATTTGGGGGCATCATAGTGTCTTCCTTGTTCTTGTTACCTCGGTTTTTGCATTTGTTGTTTGGCATGTTGGAGATATTTGGTTTCTTCACTGTAGTGTTTTTTCTTGTTACACTATGGCTCTATATTAAGTAGACTGTCTGCTTTCGGTGGAGCCTTAGAGGCTTGAGATGAGTGTGGACTGAGAGCTTTGTTTGGTTCCTCAGGGTTGAGGGTGTGTCAAAGATGACACTCCCAGGTTTGGCGTGGTAAATCTTTCTTTCTTTCTTTCTTTCTTTCTTTCTTTCTTTCTTTCTTTCTTTCTTTCTTTCTTTCTTTCTTTCTTTTTTCTTCAAAAGGGAAGTAATTCCGCACAGCTGAACGTAATTGGAGGTAGTTAGCAGGCAAATGATACACCCACAGGAGCCAGAGATTGGAAGCTCTTTCCCAAGGACCACACAGGGAATCTGTGCTGCCCTCAGTGTGGGCTCCAATTCTCCTGCAGTCTCCCACTGGGTTGCCAAGTTAGATGCTAATCTCCTGTTATTTCACCCCTCCCCCCAGAGTCAGGTTTTTCTGCTAGGCTTAGGGGCGGTGCAGACCTGAGGTCGCTCTGCTTATGACGTATGTCCAAAATGGCGCCTGCTCTTTGTCTTGCTCGCCTTTGAGGGGTGAGCAGAGAGAGAGAAACTTGTGTCCGTATCGGTCACTTTTTTTTCCTCTCTCTCTCTCTTCTAGTTAGCCTGGTGAACTTTTCCCCACAGAGTTTCAAGCCTCGTTCCCTCTAGTCTCCTCTTTCCGCTTGCCCGCTGGTGTCTCGGGCTATTGAGGTTCGACTCACCTCGCGTTCCTGCACTGGTGTGTTGAGTCTGCCGCTGGTGTCCCGAACTTGGGCTCCCACGCTCTCCACGCAGGTCCACTGTGAATCGCTAGTTCCAGAAGAGTTTCCTCTGCTGTTTCTTCCCCTACTCTTCCTTGACCCTGCAGTATCTCCACTTTTATTAACCTGTCTCTCCCCCAGACTAATAGTGTGCTCCCTTCCTATTCCGCCATCTTGCCGCTCGCAAATGGTCTTTATTCTGTATACAAATTGTACTATTTGCATCTAATATGATTATTGATATGGTTGAGTTTTAATTTGCCATTTTGCTTATTTGTTCAGGTTCTTTTCTAATTTCCTAACTTGTTTATGTTCTTTTTCAAGAGCAGAGCTGGGACGCAAACTAAGGTACTCTGAGATGGGATTTGGGAGCCGCAACCTGCATCTTAACTGTTCAGCCAAATACCTACTCCTGAATTTTTATTTCTTAGTTTTTTCTTTTTTAAGATTTATTTATTTTATTTGAAAGTCAGAGTTACACAGAGAGAGGAGAGGCAGAGGTATTGAGAGAGGTCGTCCATGCGCTGGTTCACTCCCCAGATGGCCACAATGGCCTGAGCTGTGCTGATCTGAAGCCAGGAGCCAGGAGTTCTTCTGGGTCTCCCACACGGGTACAGGGGCCACAAGCATTGGGGCCATCTTCTACTGCTTTTCCAGGTCATAGCAGAGAGCTGGACAGGAAGAGGAGGAGCCAGGACTAGAACTGGCACCCATATAGGATGCCAGAGCTTCAGGCCAGAGCGTTAACCTGCTGTGCCACAATGCCGGCCCCTATTTCATAGTATTTTATTTCACTTCCACTAATATCTTATTAGCTGTGCCACTTCCTTTAAGTTGTTGCATTATCATTTAAAGTATTCACCTTTAATGCAGTGTATCTTCCTTCAAGTAATGTTAGACCATTGCCTGTAAGAACCTTTCAAATGTTTATTTTCCTCCTCTCAGCTTCATTAATATTTTAAAGTATATTTTACTTTAATATACTTTATGAGGGTCTGGCACTGTGGTGTAGCAGGTAAAGCTGCCACTTCCAGTGCAGATATCCTATACAGGTGCAGAATCAAGTCCTGGCTGCTCCACTTCTGATCCAGCTCTCTGCTATGGCCTGGGAAAGCAGTAGAGGATGGCCCAAGTCCTTGGGCCCTTGAACCCATGTGGGAGACCCAGAAGAAGCTCCTTGCTCCTGGCTTCAGATGAGTGTAGCTCTGGCTGTTGTGGCCATCTGGAGAGTGAACCAGTGAGTGAAAGACCTCTCTCTCACTCTGCCTTTGCCTCTCTGTAATTATGCCTTTCAAATAGATAAATACCGCTTTAAAAAATTCTATTGTGAAATCAGCTCAGTTTTTTAAAAAGATTTATTTATACTTATTTTGAAAGGCAGAATTACACACACACACACACACAGAGTGACAGAGAGAGAGAGAGAGAGAGAGAGAGAGAGAGAGAGAGATCTTCTATTCTCTGGTTCACTTCCCAAATGGCTACGAAGACCAGAACTGGGCCTATCTGAAACCAGGAGCCAGGAGCCAGGAGCCAGGAGCCAGGAGCTTCCTCTGGGTTTCCCTCATGAGTAGTAGGGGCCCAAGCACTTGGACCATCTGCTGCTGCTTTCCCAGGTCACCAACAGGGAACTGGATCAGAAGTGGAGCCCATACAGGATGCTGGCACTGCAGGCAGAGGCTTAACCTACTATGCCACTGTGTCGGCCCCTCAAAATGCATTATTACTATTTTTGCTTTGAATTGTCAAAAACTCTTCTAAAGAGATTTTAAAGCTCATTGGTTGTAGAACATCCTGATTTATTTTTTGCCTATTTATAGAGATCACCCCACCAAGATGAGAAATATGGGGCATATTTTTTGCTTTGAACATTTGCTCAAGCAGTAGAAGAGACAATTGAGGATGTGTTGAGTCAGATATTTCTGGAAACTAAATTTCAGGCTGCATATCAGGAACCCATGGACTGGTACCAATTTACTTGGTATTCCTGGGTGAAGTTTCACTTGTCCATGGACTTTGAATCCCTGGTGGGTATTGCAATGATTGGTACAGTGGCTACACAAATTGATGTCATGCTAATTGCCAAAGGGTTGGATCTCTTCCATATTTGGGGGCTGCTGGATTTATTGTCCACTTACTAAATTGCTTAATGAGTGAGACTAATAGCAGGAAATGCATTGAAATGGAAAAGTTTTAATAACACCCCCGAGTATTCACTGATGACAAATTCAATTATAGTCATGCAGTGATCACTACAAAATCCTATGTCAGACTGATAAAAAGTTCAGGGCTTTCCAAACCTGAACCTCACCGTGTGCAGATTTTGTACTCTGTAATTTTGTATGGAGGGCTCTGTCACGGGATATTAAGAGGAGACTTGGATTAGCAGAAAAGTTACAGGATAGATGGTAAGTGTCTGTGGTCATTTGGGAGACACGTTTTAAACAAGATAAATAGTTCTTGTCTCCAAACAAATGTTACTGATATACATTGAAGAACAGACTGGATTGTAAAAGAGATCGAGTTTAACAGAGTTACTGGCTGTCTTGACTTGATGACACTAATTTTCCTATCCTCTTGCTGCTTCACCTGTATAAAGAGATAATGATTAGTGTTACTTAGGTGAATGTTGAAGGAAGGAGAAATAATAGGACCTTCAGGAGAAGTTTACCTCCTGAGAATGATAAATGAACAGTGGTCTTCCTGTATACTTAACCTCCACCACATTCTCTTCTTTAAGAACAGTGCTAACAAAGGTAAGTGTATTAGAGCTCTCCAGAGAAACAGAAACAAATGTATCTATATCTATATCTATATCTCTGATAATTGTATCCTCTAGATAGCTATGGATATATATATACACACAGATTTATATTCATTTATAATGATATACCAGATACAAAATACACACACATACACATACATATCTAGAAAGAGGGAGGGAAAGATATTAATTTTAAATCATTGGCTCATGAAATTATGAGATTCTAAGACCTGGCAAGTGGAAAGTCTTCAGGATAAACCAGCAGGCTGGAAATTCTAGCACGGGTGGATATTGCAATCTTGAAGCTGAAGGTAGCCTGGAGGTGGAATGTTTTCTTTTTTCAAAAGGTTAATTAGGGGCTGGCGCTGTGGCATACCGGGTTAAAGCCCTGGCCTGAGGTGCTGGCATCCCATATGGGCGCCAGTTCTAGTCCCGGCTGCTCCACTTCTGACCCAGCTCTCTACCATGGCCTGGGAAAGCAGTAGAAGATGGCTCAAGTCCTTGGGCCCTTGCACCCACATGGGAGACCCGGTGGAAGCTCCTGACTTCGGATGGGCACAGCTCTGGCTGTTTCGGCCATCTGGGGAGTGAACCAGCAGATGGAAGACCCCTCTCTATGTTTCTACCTCTCTTTGTAACTCTATCTTTCAAATAAATAAAATAAATCTTTTAAAAAAAGGTTAATTAATTAATCTGGAAAGAAAGAAGGAAAGAACGAACACTACCATCCATTGGTCCATTCCCCAAATGGCGAGACCAAAGCCAGAAGCCAGGAACTCTATCCGGATCTGCCATATAGGTGGTGGGAACTCAGATACTTGAACCACCTTCTGCTGCTTTCTAGGCACATTAGCAGAGAGCTAAATAGGAAACAGAGCATCCAGGACTTGAACCAGCACTCTGATATGGGGTGTGGGCTGCTAGCAGTGACTTAACTCCTGTACCACAACGTCTGACCCAGAATTCTCTATTTTTGGGAAGTATTCAATCTGTTCTCTTAAGGCTTTCCTTCTAGTGATTGAATGAGGCTTACCCAAGTTGTGGGGGTAATCTTCACTCAAAGTGTAAGTATTAAGTTAACAACATCTGAAAATACTTTCATAGCAACAGCTGGACCATTGTCTGACCAAACAACTGGGTACCATGGCCTAGCCACATTGACACATTAAAATTAACCACCACAAACAAACAAACTAGAAGAAAGGATTTTAATATTTTCACCACAAAGGAATGAAAAATGTTTGAGGAGATATTGATATATATGTTTATCTTGAATGGCTATTGCACAATGTATTCATGTATTAAAATATCACACGGTACCCAATATATATGTAAAATATTTATGTGTCAGTTAAGTACATTACATTTATGAAAATCAACCATCACAGTAATTAAAGGGATCAAATTTTTATCTTCTTTCCATAATGAAAATAAAGGCAAGGGACTTGCCCAAATGTACCCAGAGATGTTGAGACATGAATTAGTTAAAAAAGAAAAAAGAAGCAGAATCCAGAATTTTAGATCTGCTAACTCACCAAATGTGTCTTCACTTGTTTATTAGTTCAGGTGGACAACAATGGAAACAAAGACTGCTCTTGATTTAACACTTAGTCCTTTAAAGGATTTATATTTTCTTAATACAATTTAAACTTAATGTTAGTATCACGTCATATTCCCCTAAAACATCCTACTCAATTATGTTAACTAGGAATAAGTAGTTTTTCTCTATAAAAATTTTGTTGAATGAATAAATAAATAAATAAATCTTTAAAAAAATTTTGTTGAATGAACGAGTGATCTTGAGTACGAGATTTTAGGATGCATTTAAATACAGTTGTATGGCCAGTACACTTAGTTTTACCTTATTTGACTAGAAGGAAGGCAGAAGCATTTGGAAAGAGAAATGCAAAATTTGCAGAGAAGGAAAAGACAAAAAACATCCAAGAATCAATACTACAAGAAGACTAATGACTAATATCCAAACTAGAATGTATTTTATTTGTGGTTTTTAATATTTTGTATTTTCTCTTTAATTTCTAGATAGAATTATGAAAAAAATAAATGAAGAAGCACTAGAATAATTAATAATTAGCTAAATCAGACTTGCATAATTGGGGAAAAATTGGTAAGTTTTGAAGCCTTTGTTAGGCTTCCCACTCTCTCCTCATTCTAAGATTTTATTGTGCTGAGAACCACTTCCTTACTACCTGCCAATCAGCAGCATTCTGGCTCAGCCTCTGCCTTCTCCTCACACGAGTGTGATCATAGTGAGGAAAACTGGAATCTGCTGTCTTGAATATAGAGCTCACTAGTCCTACAGAAACATGGGATATATTTAAATATATAATTTCTCTGTAAAATCTAGCCATGCATCAGCAATCCAAAAAATTGTGCTGGGAAAACTTTTCTTCTTAATTTTATTTGTTTGAAAGGCAGAATTACAGAGACAGAGCAACATCCACTGGTTCATCACCCAAATGGCCTCAAGTCCAAGGCTGGGTCAGGCTGATGCCAGGAGCCAGGAGCTTTGTCCCGGTCTCCCATGTGTGTGCAGGGGCCCAAAGACTTGGGACACCCTCCACTGCCTTCCCATCTGTACTAGCAGGGAGCTGGATCGAAAGTGGAGCAGCCAGGACTCAAACCAGTGCAATAGGATGCTGGCATTGCAAGTGGTGATCCAAGCCATTATGCCACAGTACCAGCCCCTAAAATAACTCTTTAAAAATATATTTTAGGGGCCAACACTGTGGCATAGCGGGTAAAGCCAGTGCCTGCAGTGCCAGCATCCCATATGGGCACTGTTTGAGTTCCAGCTGCTCCACTTCCGATCCAGCTCTCTGCTATGGCCTGTGAAAGCAGTGGAAGATGGCGCAAATTCTTAGGCCCCTGCATCCATGTGGGAGACCTGGGGGAGGTTCCTGGCTCCTGACTTCAGATTGGCTAAGTTCTGGCTGTTGCAGCCAATTGGGGAGTGAACCATCAGATGGAAGACCTCTCTCTCTCTCTCTCTCTCTCTCTCTGCCTTTCCTTCTCTCTCTGTATAATTCTGACTTTCAAATAAATGAATAAATCTTTAAAAAATATATTTTAAGTAAGTACTCAGGAAATCTTCATCATGCCCTTGCAAGTCAAGAACCCACAAAACATTAACCATTACTTTGATTTCTATTACTCTAAATTATTTGTGCTGTTTTTGAACCTCACCTATAACTAATTATACAGTATCTATGATTTTGTGTCTGGCTCCTGTTGCTAAAAAATATGTCTGTGTGATTTGTCCAGCTGTTGAATGTAGCGGTAGTTTATTTTCGTTGTCATATAGTATTTCATTATATGAATTTGCTACAACTTTCTATTCTACTTTGATAGACATTTCCAACATTTAGCTTGTTTAGGAGGAACAACTTCTAATGTTCTACAGCGTGACGGAATAACTATGGTTAACATAACTGTCAAATTCAAAATAGCTAATGGAGAGGATTTCATGTTTCCAAGACAATGAAATAGTAAATATCTGAGATGCTGAATATGCCAGTTACTCTGACTGGGTCATTATACACTGTGTACATGTATAGAAATATCATGTTATACCCCCTAAATATGTACAATTACTATGTATCTATTAAAATAATAAAGAGAATATACAGGGGGAAATAAAAAGATACACACTGGATAATTAAGTGTGCTTCAGACTGTTTTAAGTCTTGAGTGTACATTTAATTTGATAGGAAGAGCCAAAAGCTGAATGATTTTAATTGGGAGTTGTATGTTTAGAATATTAATTTGATGTTATCAGTGGATCAGTAAGAGTTGAAAATAGCCAGGCAAATAATGGGTAAATGTTTTAGACAATGTATTTATTTTTTCCTTTTTTTTTAAAAAAAATTTCTTTTTTGAACGGCAGAGATGGAGAAAAAGAAGAAAAGAAAGTGAGAGAGAGAGAGAGAGAGAGAGAGAGAGAGAGAGATCTTCCATCCTCTGGCTTACTCTCCAAATGGCCACAATGGCCAGGGGTGGGCCAGGCTGAAGTCAGCAGCCAGGAGCTTCTTCTGGGTCTCCCACATGGGTGCAGGGGCCCAAGCACTTGGGTCATCTTCCACTACTTTCCCAGGTGCATTAGTAGGGAGCTGGATTGGAAGTGGGGCAGCTGGGACTCAAACCAGCATCCATATGGTATGCCAACACTGCAGGCAGAGGCTTAACCCTCTTTGTCATGGGCTGGTCCCTGTATTTCTTCTTCTTAAGACTCAGTGACCTCATCTATAAGACAGGAACAATTATGCCTAGGCCTTGGTGGTTGTGAGCAAATACAAGGTGTACATGAAATGCCTGTCATGACTCCTGATACATGGTGGGTATATTGTAACAATCACTATTAAATTGCTTTATATTCTATATGCCTTGATATAAACAGCAAGTTAGACAGGAACACAAACTCACTTCAACTAGTCTATTCCTGCTTTTTTTTTAAACAAGAAGATTTATGTATTTATTTTGAAAGTCAGAGTTAACAGAGAGAGAGAGGGAGAGAGAAAGAGAAAGAGAGAGAGAGAGAGAGAGAGAGAGAGAGAGACCATCCATCTGCTGGTTCACTCCCCAAATGGCCCCCAATGGCCAGGGCTGGGTCAGGCTGAAGCCAGGAGCCAGGAACTTCATCTAGGTCTCCTGCAAGGGTGGCAGGGGCCCAAGCACTTGGGCCATCTCCTATTGCCTTTCTGGGCCATTAGCAGGGATCCAGACCAGAAGAGGAGCAGCTGGGACTCCATATGGGATGCTGTGGTGAAGTCCGCTGTGTTACCTGCTACTCCACAACACTGGTCCCATAGAGCTGAATTATTCTTCATTTTCACCCAGCAGGTTCCTTTGGAGAGCTCACTGGATGGATGCTCTAAACCAAACAAGAGTGACTGAATTTGTCTTCTTGGGACTCACTGATAACTGGGTGCTGGAGATACTGTTTTTCATGGCATTCTCTGTCACCTATGTGCTAACTCTTCTGGGAAATAGTCTAATTGTCCTTACCACAGTCTTTACTCCGCGTCTCCACACCCCCATGTATTTCTTCCTGAGCAACCTGTCCTTTATTGACATCTGTCACTCATCTGTCACCGTGCCCAAGATGCTGGAGGGTTTTGTTTTGGAGAAGAAGACAATTTCCTTTGACAACTGCATCGCACAGCTCTTCTTCCTGCATCTTTTCGCCTGTGCTGAGATCTTTCTGCTCACCGTCATGGCGTATGACCGTTATGTGGCCATCTGCGCTCCGCTGCACTACCCCCAGGTGATGAACATGAGGGTCTGTGTGCAGCTTGTCTTTGCCCTCTGGCTGGGGGGGACTGTTCACTCTCTAGTGCAGACCTACTTGACCATCCGCCTACCTTACTGTGGCCCCAACATCATCAACAGCTACTTCTGTGATGTGCCCCCTGTCATCAAGCTGGCCTGCACAGACACGTATCTTACAGGAATGCTCATTGTGTCCAACAGTGGAACCATCTCCCTCACTTGCTTCCTGGCCCTGGTCACTTCTTACACGGTCATTTTGGTTTCTCTTCGGAAACAGTCGGCTGAGGGGCGCCGGAAAGCCCTGTCGACGTGCTCTGCCCACTTCATGGTGGTGGCGCTCTTCTTTGGGCCGTGTATCTTCCTCTACACTCGGCCGGACAGCAGCTTCTCCACGGACAAGGTGGTGTCTGTTTTCTACACAGTGATCACCCCTTTGCTGAATCCTCTCATTTACACCTTGAGGAACGAGGAGGTAAAAAGTGCCATGAAGCAGCTGATGCAGAGACGAGTTTTTTCCTGATGGACCTTGGGATTGCAGACATAATTGTGCTCACATAATGAGAAAGCAAAGTAGTGAAAGTACAAGGCAAAACGGCACAGGGCAGGGCTGATTTCTGGCCTACAGAGAGAAGCTATGACATGTACATGGGGCTGGTGTTGTGGTACAGCAGGTTAAGCTGCCTTCTGTGCTGCTGGCATCCCACAGCGGTGCTGGTTGGAGTCCCAGCTGCTCCATTTTCTATGCAGCTCCCTGCTAATGTGCCCTGGAAGGCAGTGGAAGATGGCCCAAGTGTCTGGGCCCTTGCCATCTGTGTGAGCTACCTGAAAGAAACTCCTGGCTTGGCCTGGCCTAACCCTGGTCATGGCGGCCTTTTGGGAAGTGAACCAGCAGATGGAAGATCCATCTCTCTGTCTCTCTCTCTCTCTGTTTCTCCCTCTCTTTCTGTAACTCTGCTTTTCAAATAAATAAATCTTTATAAAAAAATCTATTACATGTAGGTCCAGCACTGTGGCATAGTGGTAGTCGTCACCTGAGGCACCAGCATCCCATATGGGTGCTGGTTTGAGTCCTGGTTGCTCCACTTCTTTTTTTTATTTTTATTTTTATTTTTTGACAGGCAGAGTGGACAGTGAGAGAGAGAGAGACAGAGAGAAAGGTCTTCCTTTGCCGTTGGTTCACTCTCCAATGGCCGCCGCAGCTGGTGTGCTGTGGCTGGCGCACCGCGCTGATCCAATGGCAGGAGCCAGGTGCTTCTCCTGGTCTCCCATGGGGTGCAGGGCCCAAGCACTTGGGCCATCCTCCACTGCACTCCCTGGCCACAGCAGAGAGCTGGTCTGGAAGAGGGGCAACCGGGACAGGATCGGTGCCCCGACCAGGACTAGAACCCGGTGTGCCAGCACTGCAAAGCGGAGGATTAGCCTAGTGAGCTGTGGCGCCAGCCTGGTTGCTCCACTTCTGATCCAGCTCCCTGCTAATGTTCCTAGAAGAGCAGCAGAAGATGGCCCAGGTTCTTGGGTCCCTGCACCCACACAGGAGACCAGACAGAAGCTCCTGTCTCCTGGCATCTGATTGGCCCAGCTCTGGCCATTGCAGCCATTTGGAGAGTGGACCAGTGAATGGAAGATTTCTCTCTCTCTCTCTCTCTCTCTCTCTCTCTCTCTCTCCCTGTTCTTCTCTCTCTTTGCGTGTAGTGTAACTCCATCTTTCAAATAAATAAATACATACATACATATATACATACAAACATCTTTTTAAAAAACTTAGTACATGTATAAAGGAAAGATCATGGTGAAATATATAAGGAAAAGGAACCCCCAAAAGTTTCCAGAAGGCCTGTTTTCACCAGCAGAAGCACGCAGTTTGGGGCCTGCAGTTCAGTTTCAGCCCAGGAGCAGGCACGGCTGTGAGAAGCTCTCTCCTGATCTACTCTGTTCTGGGGGTTGTTGCCTCTGGGGAGCTGTGCATCACAGCTGAGTTTTATACATTGTGATTCAATCTTGCTCTCAAATATATTTTCCACAAATTAAATAAGCCTTTCTAATTTACATGAAATTAAACTTTGCTACATTTGGATGTGATTCTTTCACTATGTCTAGATCTATTTTGTACTTTCGGTGATCACAATGGCCAGGGCTGAGCCCAGCTGAGGCCAGGAGCCACGAGCTTCATCTGTGTCTCCCACATGGGTGGCAGGGGCCCAAGCACTTGGATCATTCTTGCTGTTTTTCCCAGGCCCTTAGCAGGGAACCGGATCAGAAGTGCAGTTGCTGAGACATGAGCTGGTGCCCATATCAGGGACTGGTGTTGCAGATGGTGGCTTTACTTGCAGCACCACAATGCCACCCCCCTATCCCATGCAAAATAGTGTTTTAACTGCTGTGCTAAATGCCCACCTCAAGTTACAGAGAAAGGGAGAGACACAGAGAGAGGTCTTCCATCCCCTGGTTCTCTCCCCAAATGGCTGCAATAGCTGGAGCTTTGTTGATCTGAAGCCAGGAGCCAGGAGCTTCTTCTGGGTCTCCCATGTGGCTTCAGGGGCCCAAGCACTTGGGCCATCCTCTACTGCTTTCCCAGGCCATAGCAGAGACTTCAATTGGAAGAGGAGCAGCTGGGACTAGAATCGATGCCTGTGTGGAATGCCGGTGCCGCAGGAGGAGGCTTAACAGTATGCCACAGGCCAGCCCCGTTTTGTAAGTTTTGACAAAGGTATACATAAGCCTATGTAACCACCTTCCTAATCAGACTACTGAACATTTTCACCACCCCCAAAACTTACCTTTAGCCCCCTCCCAGCTATTCCATCTCCACTTAAGGACCCAAGGATTTGATTTTTGTTACTATAATAAGATTTGCCTTTCTTGGAGTTCATATAAATTGGATCATATGAGTACAGTATATACCCTTTTGTGTAGGGCTTCTTTTGCTTTCCTTTTTGTCTCTGAGATGAATTTGTGTTTGGGTATCTGTAGGTTTTTTTTTTTTTTTTTTTTAGGTTTATTTATGTGTGTGTGTGTGCATGAGATAAAGTGAGAGAGAACCAGCGAACGATCACTCTCTGCCATCTGCTGGTTCACTCCCCAAATGACTGCAGTGGCTGGGGACAGGAGCCAGGAAATCCATCCAGGCCTACCACATTATGGCAAGGGCCCAGTACTTGGGCTGTTTTTTGCTACTTTCCCAGGCACAATGGCAGGGAGTTTGATGGGAAGTGGAGCAGCTGGGACATGGACCAGTGCTTATGTGGGATGCCAGGCGGCAGCTTAACCTGCTGTGGCACAATGCCATGCCAGCCCCTATTTATGATTTTATATATATATATATATATATATATATATATATATATAAAGATTTGTTTATTTATTAGAAAGGCAGAGTTATAGAGAGGCAGAGAGAGAGAGAGAGAGAGAGAGAGATAGATCTTCCATCTGCTGGTTCACTCCTCAAATGGCTGCAATGTACAGAGCTGGACCAATCCAAAGCCAGGAGCCAGGAGCTTCTTCCAGGTCTCCCACATGGGTGCAGGGGCCCAAGGACTTGGGCCATCTTCTGCTGCTTTCCCAGGCCATAGCAGAGAGCTGGATCAGAAGTGGAACAACTGGAACTCAAACCGGTGCCCATATGGGATTCCAGCACTGCAGGCGGTGGCTTTACTTGCTAAGCCACAGCATCAGCCCCTGTGATTTTAATTTTTATCTTTTTGCCATTGTGTGTATATTCTGGATACAAGATGTTTATTTGATATATATCTTGCCATTTTTTTTTCATTCCATGTGTTGCAATTTAGTTTTCTTAATGGTATTTTTGAAGAGCAGAAGTTGTAATTTTTGTTAAATCTAATTTATTAATTACTCAAAATTTTATAGTTCATACTTTTTGTGTCTTATGAAAGCTTTGCCTACCTAAAACTTTTTCTCTTGGAAATTTTATAGTTTTAGCTTTAAATTCCAGATCTGTGATTCATATTTGTAAATGGTGTTTTATTTATTTGAAAAGCTGAGTGACAGAGAGAGAGGAGAAATGGGAGGAGAGACAGAAAGAGAGAGAAGGAAATATCTTCCATCTGCTGCTTCACTCCTCCAATGGCTGCTACACCAAGTGCAGGCCAGGCTGAAGACAAGAGCCAGGAACTTCATCTTGGTGGGAGAGGCCCAAGAACTTGGGATAACTTCTGATGCTTTTCCAGGCAGAGTAGTAGGGATCAGCTGGGACTCAAACTGATACCAAATGCCTGCCCTGTAGGAAAATTTGAAATTACAAATTAGATTTGTTTTATAAAATACAGGACTATTTCCATTTTTCATTACTTCTTCAGTTGTTAAAATCTACGTTATTTGGAGAGAACAATCCAACATGGGAAGCGGGATACACAGCAGACTCACAGAATGGCAGATGTCCTAAACAGCACTCTGGCCTCAGAATTAGCCCTTAAAGCATTCGGATCCAGCTAAAAAGCCCATGAGAGTATTTCAGGCATGGAAAGCCAAGATACTCTGGCAAAAAAAAAAATAGTGACCTAAATGAAAGATCTCTGTGAGTGAGATCCCAGTGGAAAGAATGGGCCATCAAAGGAGGGGGTACCTTTCTCTGAAGGGAGGAGAGAACTTTCACTTTGACTATGACCTTGTCTAAATAAGATCAGAGTTGGCGAACTCAAGAGGCTTCCATAGCCTTGGCAACTCATGACAAGAGCCTAAGGTGATTACTGACGCCATAAATAAGAGTGTCAGTTGTTAAATCAACATCAAGGGTCACTGTGCACTTACTCCCCATGTAGGATCTCTGTCCTTAATGTGTTGTGCTATGTGAATTAACGGTATAACTAGTACTCAAATAGTACTTTACACTATGTGTTTCTGTGTGGGTGCAAACTGTTGAAATCTTTACTTAGTATATACTAAATTGATCTTCTGTATATAAAGATAATTGATAATGAATCTTGATGTGAATGGGATGGGAGAGGGAGTGGGAGATGGGATGGTTGCGGGTGGGAGGGTGGTTATGGGGGGAAAAAGCCGCTATAATCCACAAGTTGTACTTTGGAAATTTATATTTATTAAATACAAGTTAAAAAAATTAGGTAAGTACAAAAAATCTATACTGTTTGAGAGAGTCTGCCTGTTATACTTTTTTATGTAAATGGTAACATTATTTTAAATGGGAAAGGTTGAGGGAGTAGGTTTTTCTTCCCTCTAGGTGGGAACTGAATGTTCTATTTAATCGTGCTACATTTGAGACCCTTTCTGGACATCCAAGTGTGATGGCATATGAGTTTCAGGACAGAGGTGAGGTCTAGAGAGAAACTCAAGGGATCAATAGCAGATGAAGTTTTTAAAGTCATAGGATTGGGTAAGATCACTAGGGAAATTATGTATATAAAGAAGACTAAGAAATGAAGCCTTAGGCAAACCTTTCAGGCTTATGTTTTTAAACAAACTTATCTTTTAATTCCATTTTCAATTAACTTTTTTTTTTTTTTTGACAGGCAGAGTGGACAGTGAGAGAGAGAGACAGAGAGAAAGGTCTTCCTTTTTGCCGTTGGTTCACCCTCCAATGGCTGCCGCGGTAGCGCGCTGCGGCCGGCGCACCGCGCTGTTCCGATGGCAGGAGCCAGGTGCTTCTCCTGGTCTCCCATGGGGTGCAGGGCCCAAGCACTTGGGCCATCCTCCACTGCACTCCCTGGCCACAGCAGAGAGCTGGTCTGGAAGAGGGGCAACCGGGACAGAATCGGTGCCCCGACCGGGACTAGAACCCGGTGTGCCGGCGCCACAAGGCGGAGGATTAGCCTAGTGAGCCACGGCGCCGGCAATTAACTTTTTTTTTGAAAGGCAAAGATAAAGAGAGACAGGGAGACAGAGATGACAGAACTCCCATTTGCTGGTTTACTCCCCCAAAGTCCACATCAGCTAAAGCCAGGAGCTAGGAAATCAATCCAGGTCTCCCAGGTGCGTGGCAGAGGCCTAGCTAGTTGAGCCATCACTTGGTACCTCCCAGGGTATGCACTCCCAGGAAGCTGGAATTGGGAGCTATAGCTGGAACTCAGACCCAAGCACTCTGATATGAAGCACGGGTAATAGAGCTGATGGCTTAACCAATTTATCAAATTCCCACCCTGAAACCCAATTTTTTTAAAAAAAGATTTATCTATTTATTTGAAAGTTGGCGTTAGAGAGAGGGAGAGACAGAGGTCTTTCATCTGCTGGTTCACTCCCCAAACAGCCACAACAGCCAGGGTTGGGCCAGGCCAAAGCTAGGATCCAGGAGCTTCTTCCAGGTCTCCCATGTGGGTGCAGGGGCCCAAGCATTGGGGTCATCTTTCATTGCTTTCCCAGGGAGCTGGATCAGAACTGGAACAGCCAGGACTGGAACCAGTACTCAGGGGATGCTGGCGCTGCAGGCAGCAGATTAATCCACAACGCCACAATGCCAGCCCCCTTTCTATTCACTTATATATTATTAATTTTTCCCAAGGCTTATTTCTTAAGCTTTATTAGGTTGGCTGTATAATCTTTTTTACTCAAGGGCTATTTTAGTTCCACTCCTAATATGCATACGTGGCCTTTTAGGTCTCTACTAGTGTCTGGAGATCCCCGCCTCCTGGTATTGATGCCTTTGTGTAATGTCGTTTGCTTGAGGGTGGACAGGATGTGTAACTACAAAAGACTATGGCAAAGATGAAGGCATATCCTTTCTATGATTAGTTTAGATTTTTTTTCTTTGACAGGCAGAGTGGACAGTGAGAGAGAGACAGACAGAGATAAAGGACTTCCTTTTGCCGTTGGTTCACCCCTCAATGGCCGCCGTGGCCAGCACACCGCGCTGATCCGAAGGCAGGAGCCAAGTGCTTCTCCTGGTCTCCCATGGGGTGCAGGGCCCAAGCACTTGGGCCATCCTCCACTGTACTCCCGGGCCACAGCAGAGAGCTGGCCTGGAAGAGGGGCAACCGGAACAGAATCTGGTGCCCCGACTGGGACTAGAACCCGGCGGAGGATTAGCTTATTAAGCCGCGGTGCTGGCCGATTAGTTTAGATTTGATGGTGACTTTTTTTTTCCTTTTAAGATTTATTTATTTATTTAAAAGGCAGAGTTAGAGAGAGGCAGAGGCAGAGATAAAGAGAGAGGTCTTCCATCCACTGGATTGCTCTCCAGAGCTGAGCTGATTCGAAGCCAGGAGCCAGGAAATTCCTCTGGGTCTCCCTCATAAGTGCAGTGGCCCAAGGACTTGAGTCATCTCCTACTGCTTTCCCAGGCCATAGCGGAGAGCTGGATCAGAAGTGGAGTGGATGGTACTCGAACCAGTGCCCATATGGGATGCTGGCACTGCAGGCCATGGCTTTTACCTGCTATACCACAGCATCAGCCCCGTGTTTTCCTCCTCCTCCTCCTCCCTCCTCCCTCCTTCCTTCTTCCTTCTCCTCCTTCCTTCTTCAATCTTCCTCTTCTTCTCTTCTCTTTTTTTTTTTTTTTTAAAGATTTATTTATTTGAAAGGTAGAGTTACAGACAAGCAGAGGAGAGGCAGAAGCAGAGAGAGGTCTTCCATCTGCTGGTTCACTCCCCAGATGGCCACAATGGTTGGAGCTGCCTAGTCCGGCGCCAGGAGCCTCCCCCAGGTCTCCCACAGGGGTGCAAGGGCCCAAGGACTCTGGCCGTCCTCCACTGCCTTCTCAGGCCACAGCAGAGTGCTGAGTCGGACGTGGAGCAGCTGGGATTCAAACGGGCATTGCAGGCAGCGGCTTTACCCGCCACGCCACAGTGCCAGCCCTGGAACTCTAATTCTTACCTCCACTTGACATTTTAGGGAAGGCTTATTATGTCGCTCTTCCTCTGTGAGAAAGAGCCGGCTACGCTCCGGGGATGGCCTCTGGGGGTAGGCCACACCCCAGCAACCCACGGTAAGCATCCTAAGTGGAATATGGTGGAGCCGGCCTCTGTCAGCTTGACACAGCTGTGGCTCATGGAGCGCCACGAACGTGCCTGGTGGTTTCGGCGCTTACCACTGGCGTTTGTTTACTCGGTGGCTATTTAACGCTGTGTGCTTCCGCCGAGCTGCGTGGATTACAGGATCCATCTACAGGCGGCCGGTGGTCACGCTGGTGAGTAAGAGCAAACAGTTCTCCCTTGGGGAGGTCTGGTGGTTTTCTTTGGAATTAGTAAATGTTATGTGTGAGTGCTCTCCGACTCTGGGCTCCTGTAATGTGAAAATATTGAAGGAGATTCGTCTCCGTAAAGCGTACAAGGAGATTTTCGCCTGACCAACTCCACTGTGGCTTTGTGAGAGGCCTGAGGTGGAGGTTTGTCCAAGCTATGCCTGACCTACAGGACCTGTGAGATCATCACTGCTGTTTTAACGTTGCTGAGTTTGTGGTAACTTGTTATACAGTAATTTACAATTAGTTGTATGTCTCATGTCCATAGCAAACTAGTTACTGCAATTATTACAAAATGTCAATTTTAGAGGGGATGATATAGGCTTCTTTTCTTTTTTTAAAGATCTATTTACTTATTTGAAAGTTAGAGAAGAGGGAGAGAGATTTTCCATCTGCTGGCTTACAGATTGCCACAACACTAGGGCTGGGCTGGGCTGAAGCCAGGAGCAAGGAGCTTCTTCCAGGTCTCCCATGTGGTAGCAGGCATCTAAGTACTTGGGCCATCTTCTCTTGCTTTTCACAGGCCATCAGCAGGGATCTGGATTGGGTGTAGAGCAGCTGGGACTCGAACCAGCTGCCCATATGGAATATTAGCATCAGATGGTGCAGTCAGCGGCTTAACCCGCTATGACACAACACTGGCCCCCGATACAGACATCTGTTATTCAGTACCCCCCAGATCCTGTTTTTGCACACACAGAACAGGCAATGACCACAAAACTTACTTTTATTTTTACTCCCTCGAGGTAGGACTATTCTTTTTTTTGTGTGTGTTTTCTTTTTTTTTTTTTTAATTTATTTATTTTTTGACAGGCAGAGTGGATAGTGAGAGAGAGAGAGAGACAGAGAGAAAGGTCTTCCTTTTTGCCGTTGGTTCACCCTCCAATGGCCGCTGCGGCCGGCGCATCTCACTGATCCGAAGCCAGGAGCCAGGTGCTTCTCCTGGTCTCCCATGCAGGTGTAGGGCCCAAGCACTTGGGCCATCCTCCACTGCCTTCCCAGGCCATAGCAGAGAGGTGGCCTGGAAGAGGGGCAACCGGGATAGAATCCGGCACCCCAACATGGACTAGAACCCGGTGTGCCTGCGCCGCAAGGTGGAGGATTAGCCTGTTAAGCCACGGCGCCGGCTATCTCTCGAGGTAGGACTATTCATCACTCTTCTTTCTGTATACTTATTTACTTAAAAAAAGATTTAGTTACTTGTTTGAAAGGCAGAGTGACAGGGAGAAACAGAGATTTCTGTCAGCTAGTTCACTCCTCAAGTGGCCACAACAGCCAGGTCTGGGCCAGATTGAAGCCAGGAGCCAGGAGCTCCATCCTTGTCTCCCACAGGGGTAGCAGGGGCCCAAGTACTTGGATTATCATCTGCTGCCTTCCCAGGTGCATCGGCAGCAAGCTGGAACGGAAGCAGAGCAGTGGGGACTCACACTAGCACTTCAATATGGGATGCCCGCATCACAAGCAGTGGGTTCACCCACTGTGCCACAGCATCGGCTCCTGTTGACTTATTTTTGACAGGCAGAGAGACAGAATGAGCTCCCACCTGTTGGTTCACTCCCCAAATGCCCGCAATGATTGATAGGAGGGGATGTTATTTGAAGATTCTATTGCTGAAAATTCCTACACTCAAAAGCCCAGATAACTTTTGGGCAGAATTTTATGATAGTTGTATCACTTCCATTTTAATTAGAAAGTAAATAGAAGGCAAACAATCAGTCACTATTAGAGAAATAATTCAAAAGCACAATCATGCACAAGTGGATTAGCTCCTCAATTCAAAATTATAAACTGAATTTATTTTATAAGAAAGTTTTTTTTTTTCAATCTAAGGGAATGAAAATGTGAGCTTGTCCCAGGTCTTAAAATTGTGGATACATAAATAACTAAAACAGGAGACAGGAAGTGACAGGCCTGGTAAGAAAGATGTAAATCAATTTCTGAGCAAGTCCATTAGTGGGATAAATTATTTTCTGTTGGGGAGAGCAGAGAAGGAGTCAAGAATTTGGCTTTAAGATTCAGTTGACAGATGAGTAAAAATTGAACTTAGATCTGGGAGGGAGAAAAAGAGAGCAAGTATTTTATGACTTGAAAGCAGTGGAGTGTGGCTTAGTTATGCCTGGAAATAGGAAGAATAGAAGCGTGGTAAAGGGTGCGTGCCTGGGAAAGAGTTGTGGAGTGCTTTTAGTAACTGAAATAGAAATTTAGACTTTATTTAATGGTGGTTGGAGATGCATCCTTTCATTCATGATTCCAATAAATTTGGGGGAATCCTTCTCTTCTCATCTAAAAGTTTTAGTTTTCCAGATGTATAATTCATTGGCCCGGTTCATGATCTTCACCAGCTGTGGGTCATCTCCATCATTAGTAAATGACTCGAGCTCTGTGCTTTGAAACCAATTTGATGTTTTCTCAGGAGCTTCTGAAGGGCTGCTGTAGCTAGGGACCCAATAATTTTCACTCTGAGAGACCCAATAATTCTCAGTCTGAGAGAGGAGCTTATAGTTAGGACAGATCTGTAAGGAAGTTCCTAAGTACCTTGGTCCAACAAAACCAGGTTATTGAGCTTGTCCCGAACTTTGCTTCTTGGACTACTACTTCTTTTCGGCCTTGCCTTCAGACTTGTTCATGGGGTTTCATCTTTCTTGGCTGGGTTTTCAGCATCTTTCTTCTTCTTGTCCTTGAGTTTCTTGGTAAAGTTTGACAGCTGCAGCCTTGCAAGATGTCCATTATAAAAGCAGGAATTCTCCTTTTTGGAATGGCTACATCTCCATACAGTCACAAGATATGACTCTTAGAACTTTGTGCCTTATATAGTGATTGGTTTGTCAGGATGTCAGAGAATTAAAAACCACAGGTACCTGAAATACCCTGATAGAATGAAGTGCCATCAATCCACACCTGGGTGCTGGCCACTATTTTCCTTTTGAGTGCCCGAGTCTGGTAAACTAAATTCTGGTGTCAATCTTGCCACCTGCATCTTTTAACAGTGATTTCTTTCATTCCACAAACCACAGTGGCTACAGTAGTATCTTAAATACTGAGCATAAAAATCTTCTTATCATCTGGAGATCTTTTTAATATGCAGATTTTGATTGAGTAGGTCTGGATCAGGACCCGAGTCTTCATTTTTTTTTTTTTTGAGAATTATTTATTTGAAAGAGTTACAGGAAAAGGGAAAGACAGAGAGATCATCCATCTGCAGGTTTATCCCCCAGGTGGCTGCAATGGCCAGGGCTGAGCCAGGAGTTTCTTCTTGGTTTCCCCCATGGATGACAGGGGCCCAAACACTTGGGCCATCTTCCACTGCTTTTCCTAGGCCATTTTCAGGGAGCTGGTTTGAAAGTGGAGCAGCTGGGACTCAAACTGGCTCCTATATGGGAAGATGGTGAAGCAGGTGATAGCTTAATCCACTATGCCATAACGCTGGCTCCCTGATTCTTCATTTCTAACAAGCATCCAGGCAGTGCTGATGCTGCTGGTCCTAAGACCACATTTTGAAAATACAAAATCTAGAAAATAACCACACAACCTTTCCCAATCCTTCAGACCCAAAGCTTTTACCTAATGTTCTTGAGATTTATATATGGTTTTTACCATTAACAAAATAAATGAAGTGAATGGTGGTAAAAATACACTGTCTGTTCCTCCTCTATCTTCTTTTTTTTTGTTTTTTAAAAGATTTATTTATTTATTTGAAAGGCAGAGAGAGAGAGAGAGAGAGAAAGAGATCTTCCATCTGCTGGTTCACTCCCCAAATGGCAACAACAAACTGAACTAGGCCAGGCCAAAAACGGGAGGCAGGAGCTTCCTCTGGGTCTCCCATGTGGGTGCAGGGGCCCAAGGACTTGGGTCATCTTCTACTGCTTTCCCAGGCCATAGCAGAGAGCTGGATTGGAAGTGGAGCAGCCACGTCTCAAACTGGCACTTATATGGGATGCTGGCATTGCAGGCAACATCTTTACCCACTACACCACAGCGCTAGCCCCTCTTCCTCTATTTTCTAAAAATGTTATTTATGGCAACTTAAAATATCAGAAAATAAGTAATAGTAGTATTAGGGGCCTGTGCTGTGGCTCAGAGCATTAAATCCCTACTGCCTCTGATGCTGGCATCCCATTTAGGGGCTGGTTCAAGTCCCAGCTTCTCCATTTCCCATCTAGTTCTCTGCTAATGCACTTGGGAAAGCAGCGGAGGGTGGCCCAAGTCCTTGGGCCCCGCACCTACATGGGAGATCCGGAAGAAGCTCTTGGCTCCTGGCTTCGGATTGGTCCAGCTCTGGCCATTGCAGCCATCTGGGGAGTGAACCATCAGATGGAGGATCTCTCTATCTCTCTGCCTTTCTCTCTACATGGGATATCCCAACAGAATTCTGGGCTCCTAGCTTTGGTCTAGCCCAGCCCAGGCCATTGTGGCCATTTCACGAGTGAACTAGTGGATGGTAGATCTCTGTTTCTCTCTCTCTGTCATGCTGCCTTTCAAATAAATATTTAAGAAGAAAAAGTAAATGATTTTCAATAAAGTAGAAATCAGAATTTATAAGATAAATAGTTTAAAGATTGCTTAGATTTACATAATTTCAGAGCTGTTGAGTTCCTGAATTAACTAGTTTCACTTTTTTAATTATAATTCTATTTTTTAAAATAAGTGTTTATTTTCATCTATTTCAAAGGGGTAAGGAGGGAGAGGGGAAGAGATCTTGAGCAAACTTTCATTTGCTGGTTCATTCCCCAGATGCTCACAAGAAGCCAGGGATGGGCTAGGCCAAAGCCAGGGGCCAGAAACTCAATCTGGGACTCCCATGTGGGTAGCAGGGGCCCAAGCACCTGAACGGTCATCTGCTGCCTCCCAGGATGCATTGGCCTGAGTGCTAGATTAGGAGTGGAGTAGCCAGGACCTGAACCAACACTCTGATATGGGATGTGGCCATCCCATGCAGTGACTTAAACTGGTGCATCACTGGCCACACCCTGGCATAGTGAATAAAACTGTTTCCTGCAGCACCAGTATCCCACATGAACACCGGAGTTCAACTCCTGGCTGCTCCACTTGTCCCCATTTGGGGAGTGAACCAGCTGATGGAAGATATTGCTGTCTCCCTCTAACTCTGGAACTCTGCTTTTCAAATAAGTAAATCTTTAAAAATTATCGATAGATATCAAAATTTTTGCACCAACATTTTAAAAAAGATTCATTTATTTTTTTATTTTATTTTATTTTTTTTGACAGGCAGAGTGGACAGTGAGAGAGAGAGAGAGACAGAGAGAAAGGTCTTCCTTTGCCGTTGGTTCACTCTCCAATGGCCGCTGTGGCTGGCGCGCTGAGGCCGGCGCACCGCGCTGATCCGATGGCAGGAGCCAGGGGCTTATCCTGGTCTCCCATGGGGTGCAGGGCCCAAGCACTTGGGCCATCCTCCACTGCCTTCCTGGGCCATAGCAGAGAGCTGGCCTGGAAGAGGGGCAACCGGGACAGAATCCGGTGCCCTGACCTGGACTAGAACCCGGTGTGCTGGTGCCGCAAGGCGGAGGATTAGCCTAGTGAGCCGTGGCACCGGCCAAAAGATTCATTTATTTGAGAGGCAGTGTTGACGGGGGTGGGGCGGGGGGGAGAAGCAGAGAGAGAGAGAGAGAGAGAGGTCTTCCATCTGCTGGTTCACTCCTGAAATGGCTTCAATGGCTCAAGCTGGGCTGATTCAAAGCCAGGAGCTTCTTCAGGGTCTCCCATGTGAATGCAGAGGGCCCAAGTACTTGGGCCATCTTCCACTGCTTTCTCGGGCCATTAGCAGAGAGCTGGATGGGAAGTGGAGCAGCTGGGAGACAAACCTGTGCCTATAAGGGATTCTGGCACTGCAGGTGGAGGCTTTACTTACTGCGCCACAGCATCAGCCCCACCAAAATGAAGATCTTTTAATTCTATTTTCATGAACTTTTTGAAGTCCTCTTCAGTTTTTCTCTTAGTTCTTATGGCAATATTGGGTGACTATTAAAGGTTTAGCAATGCTTAGTTGAATAGATTCTGTGCATTACATTCAAAGTAATGTGATTTTTAGAAATTTTTATTTGTGTGAAAGGCAGCATGACAGAGAAAGAAACTTGGGTAGATCTCCTCTTCTGGTTTATTTCCCAAATGCCCGTAAAGCTGGGACTGGGCCAGGCTGAAGCCAGGAGCCTGGAACTCAACCTGGGTTTCTCTCACCATGGCAGAGGCTCAAGTACTTGAGCTGTCACCTGCTGCCCCCCGAAGTGCTCACTATCAGGAATCTGGAATTGAAAGCAGAACCAGCACTTGAACCAGGCACTCTGGTACGGGTAGAGTGTCCCGAGCAGCATCTTAACTGCTGCACCAAAACCTGTTCCCCCAAATAATGTTCTGAAAACACCAATCATATCCTGTCACTTCTGTGCTTAGACCAGTCTGGTGGCTTCTCGTTGGACTGAAAAAGATTCTAAATTCCCTGAGAAAGCACAGAAGGGTTCTTGCGACCTCTGGTCTGAGTTGTAAACACACTGATCTTGGAACAAGCCAAGCTGTTTCCCAAAGTAGCTGTTTGCACCTGCCATTCCTCTAAGTAGAATGTTCCTCACCTCTGTTTTTCTCATCTTTCACTCAGCCTAAATGTAACTTCCTCCCGGAGGCCCTCCTTGATCACTCCTTCTAAAGATAGTCTTCCATACTCTCCAGTAGCCCTGTTCTTTTACAGAATTTGTCAAAGTGGTGATTAAACTTATTTTGTTCACATTTTTGGCTTCTATTTCACATGCCATGAAGAAAGAGGCTATGTGAATCTCTTTAAAAACCTATTACCCTAGTACCTCACACATAATAAGTACTCAGTCAAATTTTGTCAAATGAATGAGTAATAAAACATCTCTATGTCATTGCTCTAAGGGTGGATCTTTCCTGGACACCTGAGACTATCAATAACTTCAGTGGTTCAGGGTTTCTTTGTCACCAAACTCACCTGTGTATTCACTTTGTCTAATTTACCAGTGTTTTCTAAGCTGTTTAGCCAAGAACCTGAGTGTGGGATGTAGGCCAGGACTGCCCAGAAATCTGACGGCTTCTATTTAGGCCTTGATTATCAATCCTGGCAAAAAAGCAGGGAGAGGCAGCATGATGTGATGAAAATCGGTTGAATTTTTGTTCATACATTTGAGTCCACATTCTCCTTCCCCCACTTCCTAGCTGGTGACGTTGCACATGCTGTTTACTCTCTCTGGGTTCTAGTTGGTTTTTGTATAGACAAGCGTAGTAACTATACCAGGATTGTTGCAAGAATTAAGTAATCTTCCTTTTGCTATAATTGTCAGATTTTGGGCTGGAGAGTAACTTTGTCAGTCATATAGTCTGATGAATGTGCTGTTTGATTTATTCTCTGCGCCAGCATCCCAAGGGCTTAGACGTTTTCATTTTTCTGACTGTCTCTCCTGCCTCCCCATTAACTTGTTCAAAGCATTCTTCATGTCTTCGTTCCTAAGGGTATAGATGATAGGGTTCAGCAAAGGGGTGACAGCAGTGAAAAACACAGACACCACCTTGTCTTCTGGGAGGCTGGTAGATGGGCGGGAGTAGATGAAGATGCAGTGTCCCAGGAAGAGTGTGACCACAGTGAGGTGGGCTGCACAAGTGGACAGGGCCTTCCGCCTGCCCTCAGAGAGCTGCTGTCTCAGGTTCACCAAGATGACTGCATAGGACACCACTAGAACCACAAAACAGACCACAGAGATCAGCCCGCTGTTGGAGACAATGAGGATCTCAATGATGTGGGTGTCTGTGCAGGCCAGTTTGATCACCTGAGGGACATCGCAGAAGAAGTTGTCAATCTCGTCAGGGCCACAGTAGGGCAGCTTGATGGTGAGGGAGGTGAGGGCTATGGAGTGGATGGTGCCCCCTGTCCACAGGGCCACTGCCAGCAGCACACACACCTTCCAGTCCATCACCGTCATGTACTGCAGGGGTTTACAGATGGCCACGTACCGGTCGTAGGCCATGACGGTGAGGAGGAAGATCTCCGTGCAGGCAAAGAGGTGCAGGAAGAACATCTGGGTCACGCAGGCACCAAAGGAGATGAACTTCCCCGCTGACCACGTGTCCACTAGCATCTTGGGAACAGTGACAGTGGAGTGGCAGACGTCGATAAAGGACAGATTGCTGAGGAAAAAATACATGGGGGTGTGGAGTCTGCGGTCACAGACAATGGTTATGATGATGAGGATGTTCCCCATCAGTGTCAGGACATAGAAAACGAGGAACATGGAAAAGGCAGCCAGCTGCACCTTCTGATTTACAGATAAACCTCTAAGCCGAAAATAGGTCACAAAGGAAGTCTGGTTGAGATGGAAAGCCTCTTCCATGCTCTCTGTTGGACACACCTGTCAAGAATTAGGGGGAAAAAACTAATATAACACTTAAATATCTGCATCGGTCATTTGGTTGGTTAATTTGATTCTCATCCCGCATTTGGAATCACACTGGACACAGTATGTTCACACACACACACTTTTGGAATAATAGAATTGAGAATCTAGATTCACTGACATAAAACAACCATGAGGAGGGAGCAACCGAAGAAATTACTTCTCCTTGATTGTAATATATTTTTGCTTAGATTTAGGTTACAGGTTTTTACAATAGAAGCAACTAAAGTTCTCCTTACCCTAAAGAAGTTATTTTGCCCAAGGTCACACAAATCTGGACCTTGAACATAGTTGCTGACTGCAGTTCTCACTAACCCAACCTGCTTGCTCCCCTGTTGGCTTTGCCATGATGCCTTGAGACCATAATTTTCCTGATGTAACTTTCAGAGGGCACAGCAGTTTTTACCATGCAGCTAGATAAACGACAATGTGATTTTTTTTTGAGCAGTTCTTTAGAGAAGGCTGATAACACCCAGGAGGCCTTGGACAATCTGGAGAGTATGGAGGGAGGCTTGCCTCTCCTACAGCTCTCAGCTGGGGCAGACTTGCCCATTCTTAAACTGGAGGTCAAGTTCCAGGTAATAGCATCGCTGTCTTCATGAGATTATCTGTAGCCCTTTTCAAAGTCCCATTCTGTTTTCTGACTTGCTGGCCCACAAATAAACAAAAGTGATGTTTTTATTTTCTTTTAAATTAGCCTGTCTATGTGGGAAGTGGGTGTAGAGAAGGGTATGGAGTGATGTTGGATAACACAGTGAGAAGGAATGAGTGCACAGTGAAGGGGGTAGATATAGGTTACAAGAATATGTCATACATTTTATGAAAAACTAGAAGAGAGTGGGGGCCAGTGCCATGGTGCGGTAGGTTAATCATCCGCCTGCGGTGCCAGCATCTCATATGGGTACAGGTTCTAGTCCCAGCTGCTCCACTTCCAATCCAGCTCTCTGCTATGGCCTGGGAAAACAGTAGGCAACGGCCCAAGTCCTTGGGCCCCTGCACCCATGTGGGAGACCTGGAAGAAACTCTTGGCTCCTGGCTTTGGATCGGCACAGCTTCGACCATTGCAGCCAACTGGGGAGTGAACCAACAGAAGGAAGACCTCTCACTGTCTGTAACTCTACCTCTCAAATAAAATAAAATCTTTAAAAAAAAAAAAAAAACTAGAAGAGAGTATCTCAAAGGCTCCAAAGAAATGATAAGGAAATGGAAATGTTAATTCTCTTGATTTGATCAATAATGCTCTATACATGTGTTGACATATAACTTGAACATCATAAATAAGTACAGTTGTCACATGCTAACCAAAAAATGTAAATGGTGAAAAGATACAGCATGACATGCCCTGGAATTGGCCTATGACCCAAGCTTCACTACTATTTTCTAAATTGAGTTTATACATTATATAGAAGCACAGGATATTAGCTGTTAAAGGAACTTGAGACTTTATATAATCTACTTTTATTTTCATTTTGCCAATAGAAAACATGAAGAAAAGCAACTGGCTCAAAGTTACACGAAGTTGGAGTTAGAGCTGGGTTTAGATCTCCTATCTCCTGGGCCAGCCTTTCTCCTCTACTACAGCTCTGATCTGAATTCTTGTTGCATAACTGGAGAGTTAAGCAGAATGTGTTCCAGTGACGACCTTCTTGCTTCCCTTGGAGTCATGAGCCAGCTCAAATGGAGGATCTGTGGGATCTCTGTTTTGGGCTTGGCTCTTTCATGGTTCAGTTTCAGCGCACAGCCTTCTAGGGGTAGCCCACCCGAAAAGATTGTTTCTCTTGGTTCCTTGGGCCCTACCATCCTGTGCTGCCTCCTTCCTATCCTGGATCACTGCTGGTGCTTTCATCCCATCCCTCAAGATCAGGTTCTGCCGGACAGATGAATCAGCTCCACACTGCTCACGAAGAAAGGCCAGAGAAGGCATCTCTTCTGCCCAGTTCTATTTCTTCTCAAATTCCTGGTGTCCAGTGCTTTAAGATGTATAGAGAAACACTGTAATGTAGCCAGGAGGTAATTTTACTGTTCAGAATTTTTTTTGTAGAGTCTTCACTTAAAACTTTTGCTCCAAAAAAACTATTTTAAGTTTTAATGATTTACATCAGTTTTCATGGTTGCAAAATTAAAGTTGAAGAACTGACCAAGAGTGGAGCTAGAGATTTATTTTAAGTCAGTATTGGAAATTTCTGTTGCCCAGGCAGGAAAGGGTGTGCATACTGAGAATAAGTCTGCAATGAAAACTATTATTCTCACCTCTTGTAATATGGATACATCTTTTAAACTAAGTCTTTTTCATCATGAAATTTTTTTCTATGTATGTGGAGCCACAGAAAAATTGCTTTGGAAAATGTAGCTGTTTCCAACTGCAGTAGAAATTTGGTGTTAAGTTTTCAAGTGCACAAAAAGAAAACCTAGTGTCTACTGTGTGCATTTTAGGAAAATGAGTAAGAATGATTAAAAGCAGCATCAACATAAATGTAAAATATATACAAACTTACCTTTAGTTGTTCCTGGTGCTCTGAGTGTTTCCAAAAGTAATTGGGCTTTCAGTCCTCTAGGTTCAATATCAAGAGTGTTATCTTCCAGTATACATTGTAATTCATTTGAAATTGGACATCTCACCCCCACTTACCTTGATTTTTTTTTTTTTTTTTTTTTTTTGTAAGAAGGCTGAGAATCTGGAAAGTCCTTTTGGTCTTTTTCACTGATTATAAGTCACAGTAGAGGTGCTTGGTGATATTTTCTGGTGAGAGGCACCATTTCAGGATTTATATAAAAGTTGTACCTTTGTATCCATATTATATATATTTTTAAAGATGTCAAAGTATGTGGCTCTTCAGTAAGATTTTCTGTGTTCAAAGATATGGTATAGGAATGTTATTTTTTGTAAGTTTTCAGACCGTAGCAATGAGTCAAAGGGATTAAAAGCCACAACGAACACTTTCAGGCTCTGATAGTTTATCAAGACATTTCTAATAATTTAAACAATCCGTGTGACTGAAGCATCCTGTTCTTTTTGTGCCATACTCTTTAGGTGTAAGTTTTGTATGTTAGTTTTAGATGGATTATTGCACCTTTAAGCATGGAGGGGAGTCTGTAGAGAAGCAAGCAGCTGGGACTGGCAGCTGTAGGGTTCGTATTGTCGGACCAGAATTATATAGGGTTTATGTCCTTGGGAACTTCTCAGCAATGACATCAGCTTGCCCTAGTCACTAGTTAGAAAAAGTTAACTCTATGGGGACTGAAGTTAGACTTCGCAATTGTCAACAAAGAATTTAATGAGAAAGCAGGACTTGTCTAAATCTTTTTTTTTTTTTTTAAATTTGACAGGTAGAGTTTACAGACAGTGAGAGAGAGAGACAGAGAGAAAGGTCTTCCTTCCGTTGGTTCACTCTCCAAATGACCGCAAAGGCCAGAGCTATGCCGATCTGAAGCCAGGAGCGAGGAGTTTCTTCCTAGTCTCCCACAAGAGTTCAAGGGCTTAAAGACTTGGGCCATCCTCCACAGCTATCCCAAGCCACAGCAGAGAGCTGGACTGGAAGAGGAGCAACCGGGACTAGAACCGGCACCCGTATGGGATACTGGCACCTCAGTTGGAGGATTAACCTAGTGTACTGTGATGCCGGCCCCAAATGTCTAAATCTTTAAAATACATTTAAGGGGCTGGTGCTATGGCACAGCAGGTTAAAGTCACTGCCTGCAGTGCTGCCATCCCATGTGGGTGCTGGTTCCAGTCCCAGATATTCCACTCCTGATCCAACTCCCTGATAATGCGCCTGGGAAAGCAGCAGAAGATGGCCCAAGTGCTTGGGGCCCTGCCACACATGTGGGAGACCTGGAAGAAGCTCCTGGCTCCTGGCTTCAGCCTGGCTCAGCTCAGGTCAGTGTGGTCATTTCAGGACTGAACCATGGTTCAAAGATACCTCTCTCTCTCTCTCTCTGTATGTGTGTGTGTGTGTCCGTGTGTCCTCTCTGTAACTGCCTTTCAAATAAATCAATCTTTAAAAAAATACATTTAAATTATGATTAAATGAACTACTACTTGGTGATTGCCTACTATGTGCTTAGTATTTGATGATATCCTTTCATATTTTCTTTAATCCATGTAAAAACATAGACGAAAGAGGGGTAACTATGTTGGGATTTCTTTTTTTTTTTAAAAGATTTATTTTGAAAGGCAGAATTAGAGAGAGAGAGGTCTTCCATCCACAGGTTCACTCCCCAAATGGCTGCAATGGCCAGGGCTGAGCCAGGGAATGCCGAATCCGGGAGCTTCTTCCGAGTCTCCCGTGTGGGTGCAGAGACCCAACCACTTAGGCCATCCTCTGCTGCCTTCCCAGGCACAGCAGCAGCAGGGAGCTGGATCAGAAGTGGAGCAGCTGGGATTTGAACTGACACCCATATGGGATGCTGGTGTTACAGTCATCAGCATAATGCCGCCCCCTAGGTTGAGATTTAAGTTTGACAGTGATTAACAGCTTTGACTCTAGAACTAGACTATCTAGGTACAAATTCTAGCGTCCTGGATGTGTAAATTTGGGGAAATTATTTAACCTCTCTGGCCATCAGTGTCCTCATCTGCAAAAAGTGAGTGGTAGTAAGCTTCCCAAGAACTCTTGGATTCTTTGCAAGGTGTGTGGCACTTAACAATCGTGTTACCTACATTAATACAGTCATGTAATACACTATTCAAACAACCACTTGCCACCAACTGCTTTCTCTGTGTAGGCACGTGAAATTAGTAGTTTTAAGTTGCTGAAAGAGGAATGCAAAGGAGAGGGATAAAGATTATACTTTGAATTTCAACATTGAGCAGTTGTTTGGGATTGTTAGGATTTCCTCAGTGAAAGAGACGGAGCTAGAAATAAGCCTTACACTGACTCTGCATGCCAGTGTGCAGTAGAGAAGAGGGTAATGGAGGGAGATTGCAAGAGTTAACAAACACGTTGACTCTCGAGACATTTTGCTTAGCTTTCCTTTCCCCAGATTTCTTGTTGGATTTATTGTCATTGGTCAGAGACCAGTCTTGGCTGCACTTGAGCATCTAGAACTTAAAGATATTATTTCATCAGGATGGGACTTGTGTTATCACTACAATAACCTTGAAAATCAGGGCACACATTAAGAAGGGAAATACGTTGACTGTGCTAATTCTTTGTGTTTTTGGAATTGAAATGCTTTTTTCATAGGCATAATATACCAAGGGCAATACACAAAATGATATTCCGCTAATCATAGGGCAATTACTATCACCACTATCATTGGAAAAAGGCAAGATTAAGAAATGAGTCTTTGATCTCCTTGTGTGAGTCTCTCTGCTTTTTCCTTATCTCTTGGCAGCTTCCCTCCCTGGCCACCTCATTTAGGTGTCTTCACTCAAGCTTTTCCTCCGTGAAAGTCTCTTATGTTCCACAATTGTGTGTTTCTGCTTCCATCTCGGCATAAATGAAAGCAATGTTTTTTGCTTGCATAATACTTAAGAATTGCAAAGTTCTTTCACACACATTTTATTTGATCTCCATATTACTCCTGTGAGGTGAGCAGCACTACAGAAAAATTGGAGTTGTTAACTTTTACACAGGGTTTACCTGTTAGGTAAACACCTGAACCAGGGCTTCAACTCAGTCTTCTGGTTTCAAATGCAGTATTAATCTGTTATTTCACTTGGACACTACTCTTTATATTTTTTAATTTGAAAGGCAGAGAGACAGAGACAGACACAGACACACACATACACACAGATCTTCCATCTGCTGGTTCATTCCCCAAATGCCCACATTAGGCTAGGCTGAAGCCAAGATCCTGGAACACAGTCTGGGTTTCCCACATGGGTGATAGAATACTTGAGCTATCATTTGCTGCCTCCCCCAGTAAACATTAGCAAGAGGATAGAATCAAAAGTGGAGCTGGGACTTGAACCCAGGCACTCTGATATTGGATGCAGTCATTTCAAGTGACAGCTGTTGCATCAAAACCCTCCCTCTGATAACTCAAATGTTTTCTGTAGCTCTAACTTCCCTGAGCCACAGTTTTATACGTTCAGTGACCTACTTAAAATATCAACTGGAGGCTGGCGCCGTGGCTCAATAGGCTAATCCTCCACCTGTGCTGACGGCACCCGGGTTCTAGTCCCGGTCGGGGCACCGGATTCTGTCCCAGTTGCTCCTCTTGCAGTCCAGCTCTCTGCTGTGACCAGGGAGTGCAGTGGAGGATGGCCCAAGTGCTTGGGCCCTGCACCCGCATGGGAGACCAAGAGAAGCACCTGGCTCCTGGCTTCGGATCAGTGCGGTGGCCCGCTGCAGCACGCCGGCCCCAGTGGCCATTGCGGGGTGAACCAACGGAAAAAGGAAGACTTTTCTCTCTGTCTCTCTCTCACTGTCCACTCTGCCTGTCCCCAAAAAAAAAAAAAAAAAAAAAAAAAAAAAAAAAAATCAACTGGAGTTCTAATGAGCACACAAATTTTTTTTTTTTAATCTGAAACCAAACACTTAATTTCATGCTATCCTAAAGTGGTACTTTCATTATCTTTCCATTTTAGTCACTTAGCATTCCCTTTCACCCGTTAGGCAAGAAACTTTGAATTAATCCTTGTCTCCCCCCCTCTCTCATACCCTGCATCTGCCAATTATCTTTTTTTTTTTTAAGATTTATTTATTTACTCAAAAGTCAGTTAATAGAGAGAGGAGAGGCAGAGAGAGAGAGAGAGAGAGAGGTCTTCCACCCACTGGTTTCCTCCCCAGATGGCCGCAACAGCTGGAGCTGCGCCGATCCGAAGCCAGGAGCCAGGTGCTTTTTCCGGGTCTCCCGCATGGGTGCAGGGGCCCAAGGACTTGGGCCATCTTCTACTGCTTTCCCAGGCCATAGCAGAGAGCTGGATCAGAAGAGGAGCAGCCAGGACTAGAACTGGTGCCCATATGGGATGCTGGTGCTTCAGGCCAGGGCTTTAACCATAGCACCGGCCCCAACATCTGCCGATTATCAAATGGCTCTGCCTTCAGAATATATTCTTAACTTCGTCACTGCTCCGCTATAGTCAAACATACCGTTCTTTCTCTTTGACCACTACAATAGGCTCTTAATCTATCTCCCTATTTCAACTCTTGCCTCTTATAACCTGTTCTTCATTCAGCAGCCCTATACACTTTGTTCAAAAGAATTTTATTTATGGGGCCAACCCTGTGGTGTAGTAGGCTAAGCCTTTGCCTACTACAAATGCACCAGCATCCCATATGGGCACTGGTTCATGTCCTGGCTGCTCCTCTTCTGATCCAGCTCTCTGCTATTGGCCTGGGAAAGCAGTGAAAGATGGCCCAAGTACTTGGGTTCCAGTACCTCCATGGAAAACCTGGAAGAAGCTCCAGGCTCCTTGCTTCAGATCAGCCCAGCTCCGGCTATTATAGCCATTTCGGGAGTGAACTGGCAGATGCAAGACCTTTCTTTCTGTCTCTCCTTCTTTCTCTAATTCTATCTCTCAAATAAATAAAATCTTTCAAAAATTTATTTATTTTTAAAGATTGTATTTATTTGAAAGAGTTACACAGAGAGAGGAGAGGCAGAGAGAGAGCGAGAGAGCGAGAGAGAGAGCTTCCATTTGCTGATTCACTCCTCAAATGCCCACAACAACTCAGGATAAGCCAGGCCAAAGCCAGGATCCAGGAACTCCATCCTGGGCTCCCACATGGTTGGCAGGTGTCCAAGTATTTGGGCCACTTCTGCTCCTTCTCAGGTAAGTTATTAGGGAGGTGAATGGGAAGCAGAGCAAACAGGACTCAAAACTACACTCTGATATGGGATGCCAGTGTCACAAGTGGTGACTTAATCTGGTGTAACACAACATGGGCCTCTCTCATGGCCTTTGTACTAACTATCCCCTTTGTCTAGATTATTTTTCCACCTTATAGTACACAGCTCTCTGCTTCACTATTCAAACCTCAGATCAAATAATACCTCTTGAATGATATTTGACACTGAACAGTTTGTGTGTGTGTGTGTGTGTGTGTATATATATATATATATATATATATATACAACAATCTCCAAACCTATTTCTGCTGGCTGTGACCAACAGAAACAAACCTATAGCCAAATGAATTTGTATTAATATGAACTCCTTGCAACAAGGAGCCCACACATGATGGATAACATGGAAGTGTCAGGCAATAGGAGGAATTTAGAAAGGACTAATTATAGAATTTGGGCTTATAATAGGTGATATTGGGAAAGGTTCCAGGATGTAGTGCTTTTCCCTGGGATGAGTCATTAGGAAGTGGGGCTAATTCTATAATTGAATATTTTGAAGGCAGGAAGAACAGGAAAAACTTAAAATTTAGTTAGCAAAAAAAAAAAATAATGACTCATATAGCCAGGATAGAAGTATATTGGGTTATTTTTGTGGTTTGACATTGTTTGTGTCCATGTTCTCACATGTCTGGGATGGTCTTATTGTCACTCCATTATGATACAGAATGGCCTTGTCGGATATTGCTTGTCTGAGAAATTGTTGAACAGGAGATTATCCTAGCATAACTCTGAGTGCTAAACTAGCTCCTAGCACCACCACAATTTTTGTGGCCATGTCAGGCCACTTTCTAGCTGTCAGGGGCTGCTTTTCTCTTTGTTACTCCTCCTTATGGCTGAAAGAAGACAAAGTTGGTAACAGGACATTTATCTATTACATACATATTGTTTTCAATATTTTGTGGGTCAGAATGTTGTCAAGGGAGTGTTATCTATAGTTGGACTGGGGTTGCTCTGTCCTGCACAATTTTGTCACATAATCATTTGAATCCTTGACATGACAAAAGATTTGCAGGAGCATTTAAGAACATGGGCAGTGTACCCTGGCTAACAGCAACACACAGGCAATTACCAAGAACAAAACCATTACTAGTCCTTATAATAAGTTCTGATGATCTGGGCTTAACTTATCAAACTCAGGAAAAAGCATAACCCAAAGTCCAGCTGATCTTTTCTGGAGAACATGTGGCCTTTTTTTTTTTTTTTTAAGTGTGGTTACAAATTGTTTCCTTTGACCTGTAGTGTTTTTATAGGTGCATCAAGAAGTATTTGCTATAGCATCAATTTTCCCATTTGTATCTAAGAGGAAATTAAGAGGTACATGCATATTCATGAAGACTCTGGCTGAAGAATGTAATATAATGAACATAAATTGAAACTGCTTTTTGTGATTCCCTGGTCAGAAGATGCATTTTCACAAATAGTAGTGACGTATAGAGTCATAGATTCTATTCGGAATGGACTAACTCAGCAAGAATGAGACAATCATTGGACTTGACGTAGGAAGATACTTTAAAATGGAGTTGAATGGTTCCTGCAATGTAGTCTGAAAGGTCTCCAAAGAGAATAAACTGAATAATACAGCAAAGATAGTTCCAGTATTAGTTTCTAGTTCTGATAGACTGGGTTTTGTTGTTAGCATTATAATGACCTCAGAGGAAATATTTTGTTGATATATTATTAAAACTGAATTTGTAAGCTGAAACTTGGGATTAAATATGTGAGAAGAATTTAAGTACCACAGTAGGCATACAGAAACAAATTTACTTTCTGAAATGCTTAAAGGAACAGCTATGGCATTTCTGTCAGCAGAATTAGGTGGGGTATTATAAATATGACAATCACTTGACTATAGATAATAGCAGTGGTCTGTGAAACACATTCCTAAGGTTTTGTGTTCTTCCCCAAATGGTAGAAAACAAAAAGATGGAAAAATCAATAGGATGAAGGTGGGTGTTGTGACATAGTGGATTAAGCTGCCAAGTGGGATGCCTGTATCCCACACTGGGGCGCGTGGGTTTGAGTTCTACCTCTTCTGATCCAGCATCTTCTAATGTGCACCTTGGGAAGCAGTAGATTGTGGCTGAAAACATTTGCATCCCTACCACCAACGTTCGAGACCAGATGGAGTTGCTAGCTACTGACTTCTGCCTAGCCCAGATCTGACTATTGCACTATTGCAGGCATTTCGGGGAGTGAATCAACAGGGGAAAGTTCTTGTTCTTTCTCTCTCTTGCTCTTTGGCTCTGCCTTCCAAATAAAAACAAATACTTTTTTTTTTTTTTTTTAGAAAACTAACAGGATGAAGATTGGATATTATACTGATAAACATTTAAATTAGCTAATAAAGAAGGTTAGAGTGCAATAATAGATGATACTAGTGTTAGACCACAAAGAATGAAAAAGGGGAAAGAATCAGAAAACTGTTTTGTTGTCTGGATTGGAAGGTATGTACTCTGTAGTTACCAGTTTCTGGAGAATTTTTAAGAGTCCTCAGTTGAAGTCTCTCAGATGAACGGATATCTTGAGTTATAAGGGGCTTTTGTGTCTTCTACAGTTAGGAAGCGTGACACCAAGGATCAACACTTTGAAGTTTGACTGTAGTGGTCAGCCATTAACAATCCCATCCAAAGTTCTTCTCTGAGGGGTCCAAGAGCTGTTATCTTTTCCAGAAGACTATCTCCATATTTCACACCACACAGTGGGTGTTTAGGAAATGCAGCTTGAATCTATTGGTGATAAAGCTGGAAGCATCACATGAGTCTCTTGTGGTGTTTAGTCACAATAGCTTGTAATTGGTAAAATCTAGGTTTGGGGGGCCGGCGCTGTGGTACAGCGGGTTAACATCCTGGCCTGAAGCGCCGGCATCCCATGTGGGCGCTGGTTCTAGTCCTGGCAATTTTCAAATGAATAGGATAGCCTGTTATTGGCTCATAAGATGACTTACATGTCCCATAGAAGGTAGAACTATTGGGGCCAGTGCCGTGGCGCAGTAGGTTAATCCTCTGCCTGCAGCGCCAGCACCCCATATGGGCACTGGCATCCCATATGGGTGCCGGTTCTAGTCACGCCTGCTCCTCTTCCAATCCAGCTCTCTGCTGTGGCCTGGGAAAGCAGTAGAAGATGGCCCAGGTCCTTGGGCCCCTGCACCCGTGCAGGAGACCCAGAAGAAGCTCCTGGCTCCTGGCTTTGGATTGGTGCAGCTCCGGCTGTTGCAGCCATTTGGAGAGTGAACCAACAGAAGGAAGACCTTTCTCTGCTCTCTCACACTCTGTAACTCTACCTCTCAAATAAATAAATAAAATCTTTTTTTTTTTTTGACAGGCAGAGTGGACAGTGAGAGAGAGAGAGAGAGAGAGAGAGAGAGAAAGGTCTTCCTTTTCCGTTGGCTCACCCCCCAATGGCTGCTGCGGCTGGTGCACTGTGCTGATCCAAAGCCAGAAGCCAGGTGCTTCTCTTGGGCTCCCATGTGGGTGCAGGGCCCAAGGACTTGGGCCATCCTCCACTGCACTCCCGGGCCACAGTAGAGAGCTGGACTGGAAGAGGAGCAACTGGGACAGAATCCGGCCCCTGACCCGGACTAGAACCTGGTGTGCCGGTGCTGCAGGTGGAGGATTAGCCTATTGAGCCGTGGTGCCGGCCAGGAAATAAAATCTTAAAAAAAGAAGATACAACTATTGTCATCAAAGCTAATAAGAGATTGAGTATTTAAAGTTATGCTAATATATGGCCGGCGCCGTGGCTTAACAGGCTAATCCTCCGCCTTGCGGCGCCGGCACACCAGGTTCTAGTCCCGGTTGGGGCGCCGGATTCTATCTTGGTTGCCCCTCTTCCAGGCCAGCTCTCTGCTATGGCCCGGGAAGGCAGTGGAGGATGGCTCAAGTGCTTGGGCCCTGCACCCGCATGGGAGACCAGGAGAAGCACCTGGCTCCTGGCTTCGGATCAGCGCGATGCGCCGGCTGCAGCGGCCATTGGAGGGTGAACCAACGGCAAAAAGGAAGACCTTTCTCTCTGTTTCTCTCTCTCTCACTATCCATTCTGCCTATCAAAAAAAAAAAAATAAAGTTATGCTAATATTTAAAAATTTTAAAATATTTTTTATTATATTTCTTAAACTTTAATAATTTTTGATCAATAATGGTACACATTTATGGGTTATAGTGTAACATATCATTACTTCTATATAATATGTACTGACCAAATCAGAAACTGGTGGCACCCTCTCCCACCACCACCTTATGAATAGAACCCTGGAGTGCCTCTCTCCTATTTGCTCATGAAATATATACTGGGTAACTGTGAATTACAGTCATTCTAGTATGCTGGACAAGGCTAGGAACTTGCTCATTTCTGTCTGTGTCTGATTCAAGACCCAGTATCCAACATCCTTCTATTCCCTCTAACTCTCCTAACTTCTAGTTATCACTATTCTTTGTTCAGATTGACTTTTTGTTTTTTAGCTTCCACATATAAGAGAGCATGTTTTTCTGCATCCGGCTTATTTCTCTTAACATATAATGTCCTTCAATTCCATCCATTTTGCTGCAAATGACAATATTTTTTAAGGATCTATTTTTATTTCAAAGAGTTACACAGAAAAAGGAGAGGCAGAGAGAGAGAGAGGGGTCTTCCATCTGCTGGTTCACTCCCCAGTTGGCCACAATGGCTGGAGCTGTGCTGATCGAAAGCCAGGAGCCAGGACACACATCAACTCATCTGAAGAATAAATAATGTTAACCCATTTATAACCCATTGTTGGGTCATTTAGATAAAACCCATTTGGAGGTATTCAAAGGGGCTTTGAGACTTTGGTGCCTGTTTTCTAACCTACCTTTACAATCTTTTCAATAGGGTATGCCTGAAAATGTCTTTGGCAATACTCTTTTTTTAAAAAAATAATTATTTATTAATCTTTTAAGGCATACAAATTTTGTAAGTACAACTTTAGGAATATAGTGATTCTTCCCATCATACCTACCCTTCCACCCCAACTCCCCCCACCACCCCACCTCCTCCCTCTACCCTTCCCAGTCCCATTCTCCATTAAGATTTATTTCCAATTAACTTTCTACATGGAAGACCACATCTATACTAAGTAAAGATTTCAACAATTTGCACACACATGCATGCACACAAAAAACTGTTTGAGAACTAGTTTTACAGTTGACTCTCATAATACAACTCATTGAGGACAGAGATTCTGCATGAGGAGATAGTGCACAGTGACTCCTATTAATTTAACAATTAACATTCTTATGTATGATGTCAGTGACCACCCTAGGCTCTTTACATGAGCTGCCTAGGCTATGGAAGACTTTTGAATCCACAGACTCCATCAGTATTTAGATAAGGCCATAAGCAAAGTGGAAGTTCTCTCCTTCCTTCAGGGAAAGTACATCCTTCTTTGATGGCCACTTCTTTCCACTGGGGTTTCATAGAGATCCTTCATATAGAACATTTTTTTGCCACATTGTCTTGGCTAAAATGCTCTCATGGGCTTTTCAGCCAGACCAAGAAGCCTTAAGGGCTAATTCTGAGGTCAGAGTGTTACTTAAAGTGATTGTTATTCTATTAGTCAGCTGTGTGGACTTCTTCCCATGTTGGAACATTCTCTTCTTTTTAATTCTATCTATTATTGTTATCAGACACTTGATCCTATTTATATGATCACTTTAAACTTAATTCTATCTATATGTTCACCTTAACACTTAATATGATCACTTTAACACTTAAGATAGCATTTTTACCACCCAGCTTAATGAAATTTGGGGTCCCATGACAAGTTTTTAAACTGTATCCTTAGAAGTAAGTCTGTAGAAATGTATGCAGAACTATACAGCTTTACAGTTACAAACTTCCTCCTGTCTCTTATTCTCATGCTTATTTTTCACTGAGACTCAGCCTCAATTGACTTTATACACACATGATTAGCTCTATGTTAAGTAAAGAGTTCAACAAATACTATGAAGAAAAAAAAAAAAACCCAAAAAACAAACAAAAAAGAAACTGTTCCTCAACAGTCAAGACAAGGGCAGCTCAAGTCATCTCTTCTTGAAGTGTTAATTTCACTTCTACAGGCTTCCTTGTAGGTGCTCTATTAGTTCTCACAGATCAGAGAGAACATATAGTATTTGTCCCTTTGGGACTGGCTTATTTCACTAAGTATGATGCTTCCCAGATTCATCCATTTTGTTACAAATGACTAGATTTCATTCTTTTTTACTGCTATGTGGTATTCAATAGTGTACATATCCCATAATTTCTATATTCAGTCTTCGGTTGACAGGCATTTAGGATGATTCCATGTCTTGGCTATTGTGAATTGAGCTGCAATAAATATGGGGGTTCAGATAACTTTTATTTACTGATTTCATTTCCCTTGGGTAAATTATCAGGAGAGGGATGGCTGGGTCATATAGTAAGTTTATATTCAGATTTTTGAGGTATCTCCAAATTATCTTCTATAGTGGCTTTACCAGTTTACATTCCCAGTAATAGTAGACTAAGGTACCTTTTTCTTCACATCCTCTCCAGCATTTGTTGTTTGTTGATTTCTATATGAAAGCTATTCAAATGTGAGTGAGGTGAAACCTCATTGTGGTTTTGATTTATATTTCCCTGACAGCTAGTGATCTTGAAATTTTTCATGTGTCTGTTGGCCATTTGAATTTCTTCTTTTGAAAAATGTCTGTTTAAGTCCTTTGTCCATCTCTTAGCTGGGTGGTTTGTTTTGTTGTTGTAGTGTTTCTTGATCTCTTTGTATATTCTGGTTATTAATTGTTTATCGGTTGCATAGTCTGCAAATAATTTCTCCCATCCTGTTGGTTGCCTCTTCACTTTTCTGAGTGTTTCTTTTGCAGTATAGAAACTTCTCAATTTAAGGTAATCCTATTTGTTAATTTTGACTTTGACTGCCTGTGCCTCTGGGGTCTTGGAAGAATTCTTTCCCTGTTCCAATGTCTTGCAGGGTTTCTCCAATGTTCTCTAATAATTTGTTGGGTTGTAGATATAGATCTTTAATCCATGTGGGTTTTTGTATAAGGTGTAAGGTAGGGGTCTTGCTTCATACTTCTGCATGGGGAAATCCAGTTTTCCTAGCACCATTTGTTGAAGGGACTGTCCTTACTCCAGGGATTGGTTTTAGCTTCTTGGTCAAATATAAGTTGGTTGTAGATGCTTGTATTGATTTCTGGCATTTCTTTTTTTTTAAACATTTAAAAATATTTATTTATTTTACTTTTACTTGAACGAGTTAGAGAAGGAGAGGCAGAGAGAGAGAGAGAGAGAGAGAGAGAGAGAGAGAGAGATGTCTTCCATCTACTGGTTCACTCCCCAATTGGCCGCAACAGCCAGAGCTGCTCCGATCTGAAGCCAGGAGCCAGGAGCTTCCTCTGGGTCTCCCACACGGGTGCAGGGGTCCAAGGGCTTGGGCCATCTTCTACTGCTTTCCCAGGCCACAACAGAGAACTGGATAGGAAGTGGAAGTGGAGCAGCCGGGACTCAAACTGGCACCCATGTGGGATGCTGGCACTGCAGGTGGCAGCTTCACCTGCTATGCCACAGCGCCAGCCCTTCTGGCGTTTCTGTTCTATTCCATTGGTAATGGTTTTTGTACCATTACCATACTGTTTTGATTATAACTACCTTGTATTATGACTTGATATCTGGTATTCTGATGCCTACTGCTTTGTTTTTGCGGTATAAGAGGTCTCCTTTGTTTCCATATGAATTTCAGCATCATTTTTTCTAGATATGAGAAAAATTTCCTTGGTATTCTGATTGGTATCGCATTGAATCTGTAAATTGTTTTTGGAAGAATGGACATTTTGATGATATTGATTCTTCCAATCCATGAACATGAAGATTTTTCCTTTTTATTGCATCTTCTTCTTTTTCGTTTTTTTTAATGTTTTATAATTTTCATTGTGGAGATCTGTGACATTCTAGGTTAAATTTATTCCAAGGTATTTGATTTTTTTTGTAGCTATTGTGAATGGGATTGATCTTAGAAGTTCTTTCTCAGCTGTAGCATTGTCTGAGTACACAAAGGCTTTTGATTTTGTGTGTTTTTATATCCTTTTACTTCACCAAACTCTACTATGAGTTCGAATAGTTTCTTGTCGGAGTCTTTTGGATCCCATATATATAGAATCATGTCATTTGCAAGTAGGGACAGTTTGACTTCCTCCTTCCCAGTTTGTATCCCTTTTATTTCTTTTTCTTGCCTAATGGCTCTGGCTAAAACTTCCAGGACTACATTGAAAAGCAGTGGTGGCAGTGGGCATCCTTGGCTTGTTCTGTATCTTGGTAGGAATGTGTCCAGCTTTTCCACATTCAATAGGATGCTGGCCATGTGTTTGTCATAAATTGACTTGATTGTGTTGAGGAATGTTCCTTCTATACCCAATATGCTTAGAGTTTTTATCATGAAAGGATGTCGTGTTTTATCAGATGCTTCTCTGAATCTGTTGAGAGCATATGGTTTTTGTTCTTCAGTTTGCTAATATGATATATCACATTGTTTGATTTATGAATGTTGAACCATCCCTGAGTACCAGGGATAAAAACCACCTGATATGGGTAGTTGACCTTTCTTATGTGTTGTTGAAATCGAAATACTAGAATTTTGTTGAGGATTTTTGCGTCTATGTTCATCAGGGAAATTGGTCTGTAGTTCTCTCTCTCTGTATCTTTTTCAGGTTTAGGAACTAAGGTGATACTGGCCTCATAGAAATAATTTGAGATGATTCTCCCACTTTCAATTGTTTTGAATAACTTGAGAATAATTGGAGTTACTTCTTTGAGTGTCTAATAGAATTAAGGAGTGAAGCCATCCAGTGGGCTTTTCTTTGTTGAGAGGGTCTTTATTATTGATTCCATTTCCAGCCTGCTTATGGGTCTGTTTAGGTTTTCTATGTCTTCATGGCTCAATTTAGGTGGGTTGTATGTGTCCAGGTATCTATCTGTTTCTTCTAGGTTTCCCAGTTTGTTGGCATACAGCTCTTTGTAGTAATTTATGATGACTTCTTTATTTCTGTGGTGTCTGTGTTGCATTTCCTTTTTCATTTTTTTTAATTTGACAGATAGAGTTTGACAGTGAGAGAGACAGGGAGAAAGATCTTCCTTCCATTGGTTCACCCCCCTAAAGGCCACTACAGCCGGAGCGATGCTGATCTGAACCCAGGAGCCAGGTGCGTCCTCCTGGTCTCCCACGTGGGTGCAGGGGCACAAGCATTTGGGCCATCCTCCACTGCCTTCCCAGGCCACAGCAGAGAGCTGGACTGGAAGAGGAGCAGCCGGGACTAGAACCCGGTGTCCATATGGGATGCCGGCGCCGCAGGCAGAGAATTAACCAAGTGAGCCATGGCGCTGGCCCCCCTTTTTCATTTCTAATTTTATTTACTTGGGTCTTCTCTCTCCTTTTTAAAAAAAAAAAAAAAAAGCTCATAGTGATGACCATGTTTCTGTTTTTCTGTGTCCAGTACATCCTTAAGCATTTTCTGCAGGGCTGGACAGGTAGTGACAAATTCTTTCAATTTCTGTTTGTCATGGAAGGTTTTTATTTTACCTTCATTCATAAATGAGAGCTTTGCTTTTGTATTATGGGTTTCAGTTTTTTTTTCCCTCAGGACTTGGAATATATTTTGCCATTCTCTCCTAGCCTGTAGGGTTTCTGATGAGAAGTCTGCTGTGTCTAATTGGAGATCCTCTGAAAGTAATCTTGTATTTATCTCATGCCCATTTTAGAATCTTTTCTTTATGTTTTACTGTGGAGAGATTGATTACATTGTGTTGTGGTGAAGAATTTTTCTGGTCATGTCCATTAGGAGTTCTGTGTGCTTCCTGTGTTTGGATGTCCCTTTCTTTCTCCTAATTAGGGAAGTTTCTGTTATTATTTCACTAAAAAGGCCTTCTGATCTTTTCTCTCTCCACGCCATCAGGAACTCCTAGAATCTGGATATTGGGTTGTTTGTATCCTGTATATTCCCAGTAGTGTATTTTTAGTTTTCTAATTTCTTCTTATTTTTGGTTTGACCATACAATTTCCTGTGCTTTGTCTTCTAAGTCAGATATTCTTTTTTTCTGTTTTAGTGATTCTGTTGTTATGGCTTTCCACTGCATTTTTTATTTGCTTCATTGAATTCTTCATTTCATTTTGATTTCTCTTTAAGATCTCAATTTCTTGGGAGAAATTTTCTTTCATGTCATTATGGATTTCAGTAGTTTGTGCATTTGCTTCTGATTACTTTTATGTAATCTTATGAATCAAAAAATTCAATTTTTTGAATTTCATTTCTTGTATTTCTTCCATCTCCTCATCTTTACAATCTAGTACTGAAGTGTCATGTCCTTTTGGGGGCCTCATGTTATCTTCCTTATTCTTGTTTCTTGAGTTGGTGCATTTGTTATTCAGCCTTTGTGGAGATACCATTCTTTTTTTTAAAATTTTTTTTACTGTGGCAGCTTTTATCTTTGTACTATTCCTCTGTAGATAAGTGGAGTATCTGCTTTCAGTGAATATCTAGAGTTGTGTGGTAGGTGTGGCCAGGAAGCTCTATTCAGTTTTCCAGGGTGAAGGGGGTGTCTGAGGTGCCACACCCAGGTTTGGCAAGGTAAATTTGTTCTTTTCTTTTTTAATCAGAAGGGAGATTTATTCTGTTCATCTGAGCTCCCTCCTCAAAGGAGATCAGTGCCTGAGCACTAGCTCCAGTGTGTATAATATTCATCCAAGCTGTCCCAAAGATTACACAAAGAATCTGTGCCATCCTCAGTGTAAGCTCAGTTTCCACAACAGTATCCCTCACCAGGTAATCAGGAAGCCCTGAGTGTGTGGAGCCTCCTACAGTGACTGCCCAAAGACCCAGCCACACCGTGAGTCCTCCCACATAGCCTGTTTTTTTTTTCTCAGTCCTGGCACATAAGCCTCCCACAGTCACGAGTACCCAGCCCCCCTGTTAGTTCACCCCATCAGGGTCAGGGGTCTCCTCTTGGATGGTTGCTGGGTGTAGACTCAAGCTGGTGCAGCTGTTACATATGTCCAGAATGGCCTCTGCTCTATTGGCTTTTTATAGGATGCTGTCATAAGGTGCTGGGCGAGAGAGAAATGTGTCCCTCCTTTTTTATTTTCCTCTTCTAGTTTGGCAGGTACACCATCCCCCATGGGGCTCCAAGCTAGGTTCCTTCTAGGCTCTTCCAGTGCAGCTTTATCCCTAGTGGCTTAGGCTGCTGTAGTCTGTTCTCACCTCACTCTCCAACGTTGGTGGTTCCGTAAGCTCTTGGCTGCTGGAGTCCTGAGTTGTAGGTGTCCATGACCTCCAAGTAGGTCCACTATGTCCCTCTAATTTGCCTAGAATTTCCTCTGCTGTTTTCTCCCTAACTCTTCCTTGAGACTGCACTCTAATTTTTTTAAAACTATTTTCTCCGGGACTAGAGCTGTAAGTTCCCTCCCTACTCTGCCATCTTGGAAGCTCTTAGCAGTACTCTTAAAACTATTCTGCCATCTTGCTTAAACATTGCTATCAAGTTAATTTGTTATATTGGAAAATATTGTGAAGCATTTTTGTTAAGCTCACTTTTAATACAGCTATCTCCAGGGGCAAAACATCTAAATCTTCTTCAGTTTTCTGCACATTTTATAGGGGTTTCTAAAAAAGCTGAGGAAATCTGCTTACTTATAAAGCATTTTTTAAAGATTTATTTATATATTTGGAAAGTGGAGTTACAGTGGCAGAGGCAGAGAGGGAAAGAGATCTTTCATCTGTTCATTCATTCCCCAAGGGACCGCAGTGGCTGGAGCTGGGCTGATCTGAAGCCTAGAGCCTGGAGCTTTTTCCAGCTCTCCCATGTGGGTGCAGGGGTCCGAGGGCTTGGGCCATTTTCTGCTGCTTTCCCAGGCCATAACAGTGAGATGGATCAGAAGTGGAGCAACCAGGACTCAAACTGGTGCCCATATAGGTTTGTGGCACTGCATGCGGAGGCTTTACCTGCTTCATCACAGCGTCAGCCCCGAATATTTATTCTTTTACCAGTTTCATCTGGCAGGTAAGGGCAATTAATATCAAAACTATCAAAGCTGATTTTTCTTTTCTTCCTTCCTTCCTTCCTTCCTTCCTTCCTTCCTTCCTTCCTTCCTTCCTTCCTTCCTTCCTTCCTTCCTTTCTTTTATTTTTTAACAGGCAGAGTGGACAGTGAGAGAGAGAGAGAGACAGAGAGAAAGGTCTTCCTTTGCCGTTGGTTCACCCTCCAATGGCCGCCGCGGCCGGTGCGCTGTGGCCGGCGCACCGTGCTGATCTGAAGGCAGGAGCCAGGTGCTTCTCCTGGTCTCCCATGGGGTGCAGGGCCCAAGGACTTGGGCCATCCTCCACTGCACTCCTGGGCCATAGCAGAGAGCTGGCCCGGAAGAGGGGCAACCGGGACAGGATCGGTGCCCTGACCGGGACTAGAACCCAGTGTGCTGGCACTGCTAGGTGGAGGATTAGCCTGTTGTTTGCTGGCCCAAAGCTGATTTTTTTTTTTTAAATCTATTTATTTGAAATGCAGAGTTACAGGGGCAGAGACAGAGAGAGGTCTTTCATCCACTAGTTCACTCCCCAAATGGCTACAATGGCCAGAGCTGGGCTGATCCAAAGCCAGGAGCCTGGAGCTTCTTCCAGGTCACCCACATGGGTGCAGGGCCCAAGGACTTGGACCATCTTCTACTGCTTTTTCAGGCCATAGCTGAGAGCTGGATTGAAAGTGGAGCAGCCAGGACTTGAACTGGCACCCACAGGGATGCCAGCACTGCAGGTGGCAGGTTTACCTGCTATGCCACAGCGCTGGGCCCCCCAAGCTGATTTAACTGCTGAGAGAAGCTCATATTTTCAGGGTAAATCAAGGGTAAGATAGAATAACCTGCTTCACAATTATCAGGTTTTTTCACATTGAAAACTTAATATTTATTTCCTTATTTATTCTCTCATGGAACCCAATTACTTGAGCCATCACTGCTTCCTCCTGTGCTCTGCAGGAGGCTGATGTCAGGAGCTGTAGTCATGGATCAAACCCAGGTACTCTGATATGAGATGTAGGTATCCCAGCTGCCAGGCTAAGTGCGTGGCCTGAATGATCAGTTTTTTTTTTTAAAAAATATGAACTGTTAGTAAAGAATTTCCCTTTTTTCTTTTTCTTTTTTTGACAGGCAGAGAGAGAGAGAGAGAGACAGAGAGAAAGGACTTCCTTCTGTTGGTTCACCCCCCAAGTGGCTGCTATGGCCGGCGTGCTGCGCCGATCCAAAGCCAGGAGCCAGGTGCTTCCCCCTGGTCTGCCATGCGGGTGCAGAGTCCAAGCACTTGGGCCATCCTACACTGCTTTCCCAGGCCATAGCAGAGAGCTGAATGGGAAGAGGAGCAGCCAGGACTAGTACTGGCGCCCATATGGGATGCAGGCACTTTAGGCCAGGGTGTTAACCTGCTGTGCCACAGCGCTGGCCCCTAGTGAATAATTTTGAATCAGGAATACCCAAAGGAGTCTCTTGGTCTGTGCCAGGTGTGTGTAGTTTCCTAATTTAAGGATCAGTCATTGGCTTCTCTGGTAAAGGGAAGGAAGGTGGTTGGGAGAAGAGTGTCAAAGTTATGAGTAGTGATATATGAGGGGAAAGAATCAGTAATTCATAGGAAGTTTGCTAGCTGAGAAATTGAGGGATTCTTGTCATTAGAAGAACCTGTACAGCATGGGGGAACTATCAAGTTTAGTGTAAATCCTATGACTGAAATTAACTGAAGCTTTTTAGATGCTAATATTATTTTAGACAAGGTGAGGTATTTTAGTGCTTGTACTAAAAGACTGCAATTTTAAAAAAAGATTTATTTATTTATTTGAAAGTCAGAGTTACACAGAGAGGAGAGGCAGAGAGAGAGAGAGAGAGAGAGAGAGAGAGGTCTTCCGTCTGATGGTTCACTCCCCAGATGGCCGCAACGGCCGAAGCTGCGCCTATCCGAAGCCAGGAGCCAGGAGCTTCTTCTGGGTCTCCCACATGGGTGCAGGGGCTCAAGGACTTGGGCCATCCTCCACTGTATAAAAGAAAGACTGCAATTAACAATAAGCCTTGATGATTCCCTTGTATTTGAGTCGGTACCCCTAGTGCTTGTCAAGACTCTCACAAAGAAAAATGAGAAAAGAGTTTGTGAATCTAGAAAACTAGAAACAGCCTTTTTGTTGACAGATTTTGTACCAGCTCTGTGCTTAAGTAAGAATATGTGGCTTTTAGCTTGTAAATAACAGTTTTAGATGGAGAAGAACCAATTATCTGCCTACTTTTTTCTTTTTAAAGATTTATTTATTTATTTATTGGAAAGACAGAGTTACAGAAAAAAGGGAGAGAGAGAGAGATTGAGATGGAGATCTTCCATCCACTGGTTCATTTCCCAAATGGCTGCAACAGCTGGAGCTGGGCCAATAAGGAGCCAAGAGTTTTCCTGGTCTCCCAAGTGGGTGCAGAGGCCCATGCACTTGGACCATCTTCTGCTGCTTTCCTAGGTGCTTTAGCAGGGAGCTGGATCTGAAGTCAAGCTGCAGGAACCCGAACCAGTACCTATATAGGATGCCAGCACTGCAGGTGGTGGCTTAACCCGCTGTGCCAGATTGCCACCTCTGAGAGGGTTTTCATGTGTAAAGAAGATTCAGTGGCTTTATAGTGTCCAATGATAGTAGAAAATGGGACTTAAAGCTTAAGATTTTTTAAAAAAATATTTATTTATTTATTTGAGAGGTAGAGTTACAGGCAGAGAGAGGGAGAGACAGGGATAAAGGTCTTCCAGCTGGTTCACTCCCCAAACGGCCACAATGGCCAGAGCTGGGCTGATGCAAAGCTAGGAGCTAGGAGCTTCCTCTGGGTCTTCCATGAGGGTGCAGAGGCCCAAGCACTTGGGCCATCTTCCACTACTTTCCCAGGCCAGAGCAGAGACTGGATTGGAAGAGGAACAGCCGATGCCACAGGCAGAGGCTTAGCCCAGCATGCCATAGCACCAGCCCCGAAGCTCGTTTTAATTTAGTTTTTACTACTTGGAAGTACTCAAGGACAGGATCATTTCTTGTTTGGGAATGAGGAAGAATAGTGAATTTTTTTAACCAAATCTGGACTACCATTGCCTGAAATACTTCATTAAGACTCGAACAATTATTTGGGTAGCTAGAATGGATTATTAAGGCTATTTGAGCCGTAATCTTGCATGAGTGTACAAAAGGTACCAACTGTGAAGTACAAGTAGGTATTCTGAGATGAAAGGCAGCTCTATGCTTCAAAACACAGCTGGGTATATTTATGGTTTTCCTACAAACCCAGGAGATGGAGGTGAGCAAAGCTGATATTTATTGAATGTATGCTATGTGCCTGGGACCCTTCTGTGCAATATAGCATTTAATTCTCATTTCTTTGCATATGTAGCTATTATTATCCCCGTTGAACTGAAGCTAAGGGATGGTAATTAAGTTGTTTACAGTCACTCTGTCTCAGATCTAGGATTAGACTTGAACTCTGAGTCTGTACTCTTTTACATATCATGTGGCCTCCCCAAGAAGAGAAGTGACCCTTAAATATTTACTTAAAATTTTTGATGTCCCAGAGAATGTACAATAGATGAAGTAGAGAATCTGCTTATGTTAAGGGAAAAGGGATTTATGAAAGCTTGGGTTTTGACCTGAAATTTGAGTCAGACTTGCATAAAAATGTCCCATATAATACTGTAGCACTAATATGGAGAAAAACAGGTATAGCACAGAAAAGAATATCATAGTGATAGATGGGATTAATATCTTTGAAAATAGAAGGGCTAGAAATTTTTTGTGATTCTAAATTTCTATCCAGCAGTACACAGTTTGGCAGTAACAACAACAAAAAGAGAGTTTGAAACATGCTTTGATATATTTAACCAAGTCTTGGTGGAATGAGATTCAAGTTTAGAGTAGACAGTTTACTTTGTCCATAACATATATCTAAAGATAGAAATGTGGGCAGGCAGTGTGGCCTAGCAGGTTAAGTCACTGCTTAGGGCATCTATATCAGAGTCCCTAGCATCCAATCCTGTCTCTGCTTTCAGTCCAGATCCCTGCTAATACACGAGGAAGCAGATGATGGCTTAAGTACTCCCTGCCACCAGTCTGAGAATCTTAAATGGAGTTTCTGGCTTTGGCCTGACCCATACTGTGGGCATTTGAAGAGTGAACCAGTGGATCTCTCCCTCCATCTTTTCCTCCCTCCCCTCAATCTGGTGTTCTGCCTTCCAAATAAATCGATGCACATTTTAAAAAGCTCATTGGAAAATGACATTAAAAGATCAGTTTGTTTAAAAAATAAATACATAAAAGAAGGCATGGGAAGATTAGCCCTGCATGTTAGGAAACATATAATTGCCAATCCCAAGAAAGATAGAGATACTGAAAGAGTGCCTGTCCATTTAAATAACTTACGTGTCACAGATCTGGATGGAATAGATCCCAGTGTGCTGGGCTTCCTTACAGAGGAACATTTCTTTTGTTATCTTTTTTATCTTTTATTTATATAAAGGGAACAATTTTATGTATTTCATACATACAGTTTTTTTTTAACTTTTATTTAGTAAATATAAATTTCCAAAGTACAGTTTATGGATTATAATGGCTTCCTCCCTCCCCATAACTTCCCTCCCACTTGCACCCCTCCCACTCTTTAGAAAGATTTTCTTTATTTATTTGAGAGGTAGAGTTACAGACAGTGAGAGGGAGAGACAGAGAGAAAGGTCTTCTGTCCATTGGTTCACTCCCCAAATGGCCACAATGGCCGGAGTTGCGCTGATCTGAAGCCAGGAGCCAGATGCTTTTTCCAGTCTCCCATGTGGGTGCAGGGGCCCAAGGACTTGGACCATCTTCTACTGCTTTCCGAGGCCACAGCAGAGAGCTGGATTGGAAGAGGAGCAGCCAGGACTAGAACGGCACCCATATGGGATGCCGGCGCCTCAGGTGGAGGATTAACTTGCTGTGCCACGGAGCCGGCCCCTTCTTTTGTTATCTTTGAAAACTCCTGGAGAGCAGGAGAGATGTGAGAAGATTAGAGGTTGGGAAAATAACTCAAATTCAAAAAAGTTAGCATTTTTAACCAGGAAATGATAAACAGTTTGGTATCAATCTTTTCTCTATTTCTAGAATGGATACATTGGATGAGGATTTGTGAAGAGTCATTGCTAGTGAGCAGACAATAAAACAAAGTGGAAAGGAAAGTATGTGATTAGAACTGAGTTTAGATGTTGTGTTTTGTCAATCATAAGTTTTTCAAAATAACAATAGTCTAGAATATTGGTTCTCAAACCTCAACATGCATTGGAACATCATCTATTGGAACCACTTATAAAATACAAAACTCTGGTAGTCTGAGGTAGGGCCTAAGAATTTACTCATTATAGTTTTCCAGCTCATGCTGATCTGGGGTCCATATGCTTTAAGAACCACTCATTCCTGACAATTTTGTTAGGCTGTAGAATTAGGAGATAAATTTTCCCATAGCCATTAGAAATCTTTTTTGGAGAGTGGTTTGGTAAAGGTTGCCTTAATTCTAGGGGAAGTTACATACCGTCCTAGCTCAGTCTCTCATAGTCAAAGAGAAAGATATAAATCCTGCTCTAACCCCATCAGTCCATTTCTACTACCTTCCTAGATTCTGAAATTGTGGTTCAGGGAAGCCAGCATGATGAAGGGTGGTATGGGAATGAAGCAATGTGTAAAGCAATTGCAGGAAGGGGGCTATTTCCTATAAAGATGAGAAGAATTAGTGGTACAAAAACAGTTTGAGGTGTTTCCTATGGGAAAAGGATAAGCCGAAGGGTCACAATCTCAAGTATGTTGGGAGCCAGACATGTAACATAAACAAATCAAGAAATGGGTAGGGACTATGGTCAACCAGAGAGTGAAAGCATCTTCTAAAACAGCTGACTACTACTGAGGGCACACTAACAGTTGCTGCTAGAGCATCTGATTTTTCAAAAGGAAATTGAAATCACAAATGGTTTGAAAAATGGCTCAAGTTTTAAATATTGTTAATTGTAAACATTTAAAATCCATTCTGTAGCAAGCAACATGCATCTGCTATCTCAGTTTGATCCTTGGCATTACAGCTTGCTACCTGGGGGTTAGATTTATTCAGTGTTAACTCTTGAAGGCAGACGTAGGAGGGAAAATACAACTAAATGTTAAAATGAAAGGAATAACATAGTAATTAAGAGTGGCTTTGGAGTCATAAACATCCGGGTACAACACTGACTCCTACGTTTACTCTCAGTGCAATTTTGTTTTAAAAGATTTATTTATTTATTTGAAAGGTTGAGTTACGGAGGAGGAGAGAGGCAGAAATAGAGAGAGAGAAGTCTTCCATCTACTGGTTGACTCCCCAACTGGCTGCAATGGGTAGGGTTGGGCCAGCCCAAAGCCAGGAGCTTCTTCTGGGTCTCCCATGTGGGTGCAGGGGCCCAAGAACTTGAGCCATCTTCTGCTGCCTTCCCAGTGAGCTGGATTGGAAGCGGAGCAGCCAGGACTTGAACTGGTGCCCATATGGGATGCCAACACTGTAGGTGTTGGCTCAACCTGCTACACCATAGTGCTAGTTTCCATCTCAGTGAAATCTTTTTTTTTTTTTTTTTTTTTTTTTTTTTTTTTTTAGATTTTACTTATTTGAGAGGTAGAGTTACAGACAGTGAGAGGGAGACAGAGAGAAAGGTCTTCATTCTGCTGGTTTACTCCTCAAATGGCTGCAATGGCCAGAGCTGTGCCTATCAGAAGCCAGGAGCCAGGAGCTTCTTCCAGGTCTCCCATATGGGTGCATGGGCCCCAGGAGTTAGACCATCTTCTATTGCTTTCCCAGGCCATAGCAGAGAGCTGGATTGGAAGAGGGGCAGCTGGGACTAGAACCAGCACCCATATGGGCTGCTGGCACCACAGGTGGAGGATTAACCTACTGTTACTTAGGATTAACCTAAGTTACTTAAGGCCTTTCAGCTTTGGTTTCTTCAACTGTAAACTGGGTGTTATAATAATGTTTATATCACTGCATCCTGGAATTGTGGTTAGGTTTAATAGATAAGGAAAATAAAATCTTAGCATAACTGTAGCACATATTATACATTCAGCAGATGTTAGCTTTGAAAAGTTAGAAATAGAAGATGCAGAATAAAGACTTACCTATCCATTATCTCTCTCTAAAATCAACTGAAGATAATAAGGAAAATGAGAAAAAAAGGGAAACATCTTTTTTTTTTTAATTGAAAAGGGAATACTTTAGATCTTGTTTGCCTAATTTGCTATTTAATCAGTGCATTTAGAATTGGATTAGGATAGAGCAAGATGCCAGGAGAGGATGACTGCATTATAGTTTGGACAGAGTGAGCACAGGATAGATTCTCCTTAGGGGCCAGTGATTGGCTGCTCCTTTGGCACTCTCCTTTGTGAGAGTCTCTGTAACTACAGTGTTGACATCACACTTAGCAGAGAGATAGGGTTGAGTGAGGAAACTGCAAATACACTATCTTTGCAATAATGCTGGCTGTGGAGTAGAATCTGTGCATGGCAAACAAATCCACAGCTGTTCACCTATGTTAACCAATGAGAAGAGAAGGTTGCTCTCCAACTTCAGATACAAATGTGTCCTGTCTAGGGCTTCCCAGTGAACTGGAATGAATCCTTATTGGCTTGGAGCATTTCTGTGAGTCCTTTCCCATACTGTCTTCCTGGGGTATTGCTCCCTGCTGAGGAGTAAACCAGCAGATGGGAAAGATTTCTCATTGTCTTTCTGTCTTTCAAATAAATGAAAATTTACCTGTTTTCCATGCTGGCTTGGTTAACAAAACAAGGTAGGACATCTAGTTAACTGAAGGATGCATGGGATAACAGTGACAACAGCACAGAAATAAATGCTGCTGTAGCAAATTGTCTAAGATGTAATTAAAAGAGTATAAGTCAATGAATTAGATGAACTTAAATTATTCTGTAGTAATTGAATAGAAAATGGAGCCAACAATCTAATTAGATACCCACCTCACCTAATAACAGCATGGGAAATTAAGCAGAGCAAGGAGATTGCTATGATTATACAGTTTACATTTATAAACTGATTGTAACACCATTTTCTCTTAGGAAGATTATGTAGCAGTACCGTTAAGGGTAGATCAGAAAGAAGATGACTGAGATATGGATGCCAAAGCAATGAGATTATTGTATCATTAGGAATACAAGTTTAAAGAAATCAAAGCAATGAGAATAGAGAAAAAAGGGTAACGGTGAGAAATTTTGAAAATTCAAATGAGGAAATAGTAGAGCATTGTATTCATAAGTGCAATTCAGTCAAAAATCTCTGTTAACTTTTTTTCCAGACTTCTCTTCAGGTGGCAGAGAGTCCAATAATTTCCCGTGGGAGAGCGCTGAGCTAGTGTCGATCTTGTTCCAACTCATATGTTCTTTCTGACCTTAGCCAGGTTTGGCTTTCTCTCCTGTAAAATGAGTGGGCTGCAGCACATCAACCCTAAGACTTCTTTCAGTTCCCAATTTCTTAGATGACAAGAATTTATTAACCTCCACTGCATCTCTAATTGAGCTTAAGACAACAGACTCATTCAGTTGGAAATGAGAGGAGTAAGTGAATTGTGTGTGGGCCTGGTAAGGTGGTTGAGTATAGTCTAGATTAAACATCCACCCCACACAGCATGCCTTCCCTTCATGAGGAAGGTATCTGTGCACAAAGGAATAGGGTGACAGGGTACACATTTGCTTCTACTCTGCTGGGTCAAAAATACTCAGGAGGTTAGGTGTTTGTAATCAAAATCCACAGAAAGTTCTAGGAAGGAAGGAGCATTCAATTTAGTTACTTTTGACAAGTTACAATTCAATAGGGACTGCCTCTTAAAATGATCCAGAGGAAATTGCAACTTTTTAATTAATCTCCTGTGCTTCTCTGGCCCATGCCAACATCATAAATACAGAGGATGCCTCTAGTGATTCATTATGACTCTTACTTTCATTAGTGTCTCTCTGGCCTTTAAAGGATTGTCTGTAGTAAGAAGAGTAGTTAACAAAGGGAGCTGAGTTTCCCAGTGGGCATTATTAAAACTGTTGTGGTTATGAGGTGATTAATTTATGTAAATGCACAATGTAGCCAATGAACCAAGCTGTGCATGCAGAGCCTGTGCAGGGGGCAGAGAGTCACAAAGCATAGCCACATTCAGGAGAAAAGTGTTAGAAGAGCTTGTACATATTGCTTGAGAATAGATTTTCCTGAAATAAAAGCAAAAATGCATTGCCATTAGGGGAAGCTGGTCAAAGGGCTGTACTAAGCTACCATTGTACACCTGTTGAAACCACATCCTATTTGTTAATTTTAGAGGCAGAGTAATTTTACCCCCACAGTGTAGAGTAGATCAGGGTAGATTTCAGTTGATTTCAAGTCCAGGAGGGGGAGCAGGGATGATCGCATGTGGTCAGTAGTGGTGATGGTGGGAAGTGGGCAGGAGGGGTAACAGTGAAGGTGATGGGCAGGAAGATAGGAGAGTGGGCAGTGACAGGCGTTGCTCTTTCAGTCTGTACCTGAATAGTGTAATTGCAGGGATTCTAAAGTTTAGGGGTATCATGGACTCACATTTTGAATTGTGTTTTGGGGCCTTTTGAAAAATGACTTTGGGGGCCAGTGTTGTGATGTAACAGGTTAAGCTGCCGCCTGAGATGCCGGCATCCGATATGGGCACTGGATCAAGTCCTGGTTGCCCCACTTCAGATCTAGCTCCCTACTCATGTGCCTGGGAAAGCAGCAGAAGATGGCCCAAGTCCTTGGGCCCCTACACCCGCGTGGGAGACCTGGATGAAGCCCCTGGCTCCTGGCTTCAGCCTGGCTCCGCCCCGGCTTTTCAACTATTTGGGGAATAGACTAGCAGATGGAAGATTCCCCCCCCCTCCACCTCTCCCCCAACACTGATTTCAAGTAAATAAAAAAATTTATTAAAAAAAAAACTTTGAACATTTTATTCAACCTGTTGTGGATATATTTCAGTTTTAAATATTACTTGAGCCTGGTCAGCAGATTTCTGACTATGAACAAGGTAGAACCACCTAAAGTAATGACGACTTCACTATTCTATTCTGGCATTGATTTATCTAATTTTTATTGGGTAGCTGTCTGCCAGGTTTGGGGTGGGGTTCCGGTGCTGACCACGAGTGTGGTGGTCTGGCCTGCTCAGATGAATTCTTCACGTAGTGTTGCTCTTTTGATGATGATGTGTGAGGCCAGTGAACAAACAAGAGGTGATTTTAGCAAAAAGGTTTTATTGAAAGGGTGGAAAGACAAGGATTCTTGGTAACCTGGAGGAGAAAGAGATCCACTAGATTTTTCTGTTGAGGGTTTATGTATGTAAAACATCAAAAGGTTTTCTACAGAACAATGAACGAATTTTATTTTGGGACCTGTTTGGGGAGCTGTTTCTTTCACCGTACTCCCAAAACTGTTCACAGATAAATACTTGCTGTAAATTGGCCGCCTGGTATTTGCATTGGCCTTGGTGCCAGAGTTTTGTTTTTGCTGACTGATTGATGAAGTTCTTGAGGCCGGCCAGTGGGGCTGGAGGCCCTGTGGGCCACTCAGACATAGGTGGAATGTCCTTCACAAGCAGGCTGCCAGCTGTGGCTGCAAAGCCTGTCTCCAGACAGGCTGGCATCTTCCCCAATAATAGCTCATTGTGCTGCACGTGTGACCTTGAGGTTTTAAATCACGCCTTCAAGTTAGCTGCAATGTTCCACCCAGAGCTAGCAGAGGAGGGGGCTGAGCCCCTAAGGAGAATCGGGCTGTCTCCAAGAGACCCCCCATCTCCATGAGCCCCAAGCCAATCAACATACAATATGCGAACCCCCTTCCAGCCTCCCATAGAATGCCTTAAAAACCCTGGACACTTCCTCAAAGCCAGTGTCCCATTTGGGCACTCTGCTTGGTCTCCTCTCAGACCAGACGCTTTTCTGTCAAGTTTCTGCATCTTTGCAAATTGTTTCCCAGCTTTTTATTTATATACTAAGCTGAGGAAAAGAACCCACAAAACAGTCCTGCAACCGCCCTCCTCTCCACTACAGGTAATAGTTCTCTACGTTTCTTTATGGTAGCAGGCTTATTTTTCAGCACAGGCCTGTTTCCAGCTAGGTTAGGAAAACTCTCCACATTCCCGGGGGGCCCTTTGCTGCCCTCTCTGTCTACCTAACAGATCCTACTCTAGCTAGCTCTTTTCAGTAGCATGGGGAAGGCGCCGGACCTGAGCAACACAGGCACGTTAGGGATGTCAGAGACAAGGCAGTGTGGACGGGTCCGGGGAAGCCTGAAGAAGAGCAGAAGTGGGAACACGTGGGACGATGGGAGGGAGCACCTGTGTGGTACCTGCTGGGTTTGTGTGCACAGTGAGCTAAGCTGCCATCTGAAATGCTGGCATCCCATATTGAAGTGCCATTTCAAGTTCCAGCTGCCCTGCTTGGAAGGCAGCAGATTTCTCGATCAAACACTGTAATTTCTTTGTTGGGAACAAGTTGATTCCATATCCTTTTAAAAGATTTAGTTATTTATTTACTTATTTATTTCTTTGAAAGGCAGAATGACAGACGGAGTTCTTCCATCTGCTGTTTCACTCTCCAAATGGCTGCAATAGCCAGGGCTGGGCCAGACCAAAGACTTGTACCACATTCTTCTGTTTTCCAAGGCACATCAGCAGGGAGCTGGATCAGAAGTGGAGCAGCCAGGACTCAAGCCAGCACCCATATGGATGCCAGCATCACAGGCAGTGGTTTTACTCATTGTGTCACGATTCTGGCCTCTTTTAAAATTTGTTATTAACATAAAGAGAACAGATTTCTTGTATTTCATAGATAAATTCTAAGAAGATAAGCATACTTCCCTTCCTTTCTCCTTTCCTCCCCCAACTTCCCTATCTTTCTTCCTTTCTTTTTTTTTCCTCTTGTTATATATTAATGTTAGCTGTCGCAAAATACACCGAACGCCGGAGTAAGGGAAAGGGTTTATTGGGGAACACCCAACAGACCGGAGTGAAGGGGCGGTGAAGGGAAAGAGAGAGAAAGAGACTGTGAGAGAGAGAGACAGAGAGAAGAGAGACGAGAGGAGGAGAGGAGCCAAGAGACCAGAGGAGGAGGCTAGAGAGAACCAAGAGAGCGCAGGAGAGAAGAACCAAGAGAGCACGTGTTCAGGAACAGGCCCCTTTAAAACTTTGCCTGAGGGTGGGCAGGGAAGCAGGAGCAGCGAATCCCATTAGGATGGGGGTGGAGCCTGGCTCAGGCAGCTGGGCCATGCAGCCACCTGGCTAAAACTGCGCCAGTTTCTAACACCTTTAAATTTTGCAATGATGTATTTTGAATTTACTTTAAAATCACTGGCTTTTATACACAACTATCATAATATTCAACAGGTAAAAAGCAGAAAAAGCTCAGTACGAAAGGAATATAGACAAGGGCTGTAAATAATAATCAAATCATAAGATATCAATTTCAGTGGCCAGTACTGTGGCGCAGTGGGTTAAAGCCATGGCCTGCAGTGTCAGCATCCCATATGGGTGCTGGTTGAAGTCTTGGCTACTCTACTTCTGAGCTAGCTCCCTGATAATGTGCCTGGGAAAACAGCAGAGAATGGCCCAAGTCCTTGGGCCCCAGCACCCACATGCCAGACCCAGAGGAAGCTCCTGGCTCCTGGCTGGAATTGTAGGGTAGGGTCAAAGCTGAAAAGAAATAACACAGAAAATATATATCTGAATGTGAACAATTTATCCAGGAATGAGCAAGACATTGTTATCTGGGTTGCCCAAGATGGCAAGCCACAGGTGCACCTGAAGAGGGAAGGCCAAAGGAAGCAAAAGAGAAATTCCTATAAATTGGTTGGATACAAAGTCCATTTTTCTTAGGGACCCACCTGAGTGGAGAGGGGTTTGTGGAGGTGCTCGTGGGAGAGGCTGGTCATCTGAACTGTTGCAGTTCTAAAGAATGTGGAGCTGTGAGAGAATCTGCACAGATGTGAGGGATGCACAGCCGGAAGAGTGGGAAGGACTTTCTGGCCCTGCACATTCTTGTCTCTGATGGGCGGGACATGAGCTTCTTCCCCTCTTTCAAGCTTTCAGATTCTGAATTTCATCTGCTTCTGACCACGGTGAGGTCATCGTGGTATCCCAAGTAGTGATGGTGATGCCTGTGGTGCTGGTTGTCTCTGAAGAAATAGGGGACGCATCAGAGGCCAACCTCCATGTGACCAACTTGCCCACCTGAGGTTGGCGTGACGAGAACGCTAGAGCAGAGAATCCATTTGGTTGGTGCCTGCTGGGTGGGCGGAGACTTCAGGAGTAACAAGGCTCTTTGGCAGCCATCATAGTAGAAGGAGGACCACATGGCCACTTCCACCCTGCTGGCTGCCTCTGCTCCAGGCTTTCTGCCGGGGGTCTCTGCTACCCTGGGTTCTTCCCTTGGAGTACAGTTTAGAATACAGTGGCTGGAGGGAGTTGCTGTGGGCAACAACCTTGCCTGGTTTGGTCAGACCTGTAGGAATGGGTTTGGGTGGGACAGAGTCGCTTACAGGGAGCCCTGTCTTTAGGCCTCCAGGCTTTCCTTGGCAGCTGGCAGAGGTAATTACATGCAGTAGTTGAGTTTTATTTTTTTTAAGATTTATGTATTTATTTCACAGGTAGACAGAGAAGGAGTGGCAGAGACAGAGAAGTCTTCTATCCTCTGGTTTATTCCCCAAGTGGCTACAATGGCAGGGGCTTGTTCAGGCTGAAGCCAGGAACCAGAAACAACATCTGAGTCTCCCAAGGGGATGGAAAGGGCCACACCTGGGCCATCAACCTGCACTTTGATATGGGGTGCCCATGTTGCAGGTGGCTTAACCCACTGAGCCCAAACATTGGCTCCAGTAGTTAATTTTTAAAGAAAAGGTAGGGAGGCATCATCTGCAGCCCATTGTACTCTGAATAGCGTTTAGTGTTAAGTAGCTTCCCAGTGAAATAGGAATTAACCGTAACTTCCTGCCCTCAGGCATCCTGGGTCCCCTGGATTCCTCTGCCCCATCCAGTCCTCCTACCACTTAGCACCTTGGGAACCCACAGAAATGTATATACCCTTTATTTTTATTTTAGATTTATTTACTTATTTGAAAGAACTAGAGAGAGAGAGAGGTAGAGACATAGAGAGATGTTCCATCTGCTGCTTCACTTCTCAGATGGCTGTAGCCATTCAGCTGGGCCAGGCCAGAACCAGGAGTCAGGAGCTTCTTCTGGGTCTCCCAGGTGGGTGCAGGGGCCCAAGCACTTGGGCCATCCTCTGCTGCTTTCCCAGGCACATTGGCAGGGAGCTGGAATTAAAGTGGAGCAGCCAGGTCTCAAACTGGTATCCATATGGGCAGGTGGCAGCTTAACCCACTGTGCCACACCTCTGGCCCCAAATGTTTGTACCCTTTAGTGCTACCCAGTGCAAACCTGCCCTGAAGTAACCAGGAGGTGGGACATAAACTGATATTTAACAGTTGTTTTGGAATTGTTACTGGAGAAGCAAAAGGGTCCTTGTCTTCGCGCCAGAAAGAATTCAGGCGTGAGACAGAGAGTAGTGGAAAGCAAAATAGCAAAGTTTATTAGGGTAGGGGCATCCATAAGAACGGATGGGCACCTCTCCAGACAGGACCTGAGAGAGAGTGCGCAGTGCACATTTAGGCTGGGGTATTTAAGGGGATGGGTTTTGCCTTCCCTCCCCCTCTCCTTCTCCTCCCAAACAAAGGACTTGTTGGGTGTAAATACAAAAAATTCCTTTCTGAGTTTTCCCCCTGAAGTTATCAGACAGGGGAAGCCTGGCTGGCGTTGCCCCGCCTCAGAGGAAGGATGGTTTTCGGGTAGAAGGGGCAGGACCTCCTGGAAGGTCATCAGGATCCAGGCAGGACATTTGAAGTGCAGATACTGGGCTGCACCTGGAAGGTTATCGGGATGACTTTGAGATGCGGATGCTGGATCTAGATGTCAGTTCCTTAGGCCTTTGTCACACACACATAAGCTCATTTCTGACTTCCTACCTAACAGAATGGTTCTGTGGCTGGTAGGCAGTTTTGCATTTGTGCCTGTTGTAGAAGAAAGCATCATTTGGTATATTTCTGGTAGAAGAGCAAGAGTTAAAATGACCACTCAGAGAAACCCAGTCTGATTATGGATCTGAGCAGATACTAAGCTTTATTGTTAGTGACTTTCTACGAAGGGCTGTAATGCGGTGGGGACTCTGAGTCCCTGTTGACATGAGCTAGGAGTCTAGAGGTACCTGGAGTGGCCATAGAATTAGTTTTTTAGAGGAATAAGGCCAAGATGGGGAAATCCAGCCAAAGAAAAGCAAGGTGAAGTTCACGTGGGGCTCCAGTTCAAATCGCGGTCTTGCTGGTCTTGGAGAAGTAGACTACACAGTGCTTTTAAGTGGAGATTGTACCTACTCCCCTATCAGTCACCATCTAGGACAGCTATCTGTGCAGGGCCAGGGCAGTTCTTTCCTCCAGCAGTCATTAAATATTCTAGTGTGTATCTAAAAGGTAGCTCATTGAAAATATCTAAGAAAAGTTTGTTTTCATCAAGGTCTCAGTCATTTTGCAGTGGCTGCTTGGTATTTTCTTAACATGGACCTGATTTTTTTCCATCCTGTTTACTGATGGATTGCTACGGACAGTATGCCTGCCACTCACGTGGAACCCTGACCAATGATGTTAGGAGATGGAGACTTGGGGAGGTGACTAGGATTGGATGGGGTCTTGTGGGTAGAGCCCTCACCCTCATAAGGGTGGCCCCAGCCTAAGCCCTCCCTTTTTGCTTCCTGGGGATCCAAGAAGAAGATGTCTTTGCAACTTGGCAGGTAGACCCTGAGCTCCAACTTCCACCCTTTAGAGGGGTATTAACCTCTCATTTGTGTTGTCATGTTGTGGTGGCCCCAGTGGTCTGAGAAATGGACTTTTTTGGTTATTTGCAATAATTTGTCTTCATTTCAGTGGATTCATGAGATACTTGTTTGGGCTTGGCCCCGCCTGAGTTCTTGGAAGTAGAGTTAGCTGGTGACAGCTGGAGCCCAGTGTGAGTCCTCACCACTGTGCCAGAGATTATTCTTTACATTTCTTCTGTTACCGGAGAAATTGCAGGGTTCTTGTCTTCGCGCAAGAAAGAATTCAGGCGTGAGACAGAGAGTAGTGGGAGGTAAAATAGCAAGGTTTATTAGGAAGGAACATCTGTAAGGACGGATGGGCACCTCTCCAGACAGGACCTGAGAGAGAGTGCCCAGTCGCTCAGACTGGGGGAGAGCGGGGCTGCATGGGTGAGTGGAGAGTACACCTGGGCGGCTCAGCAAAGATGCAGAGAGCTGAGCGTGCAGTCCAGTTGAGGCTGGGGGTTTTTAAGGAGATGGGTCTTGCTTCCCCCACCTCTGCTCCTCTTGGAACAAAGGGCTTTTTGGATGTAAATAGAAAAACTTCTCTTGAAGGTCTGAAACAAAGGACTTTATGGATGCAAATGTTATCAGACCAGAGGAAGGGAGCAGGGTGTTTGAGATGCAGATACTAGGCTGCACCTGGGAGATTGTGGAAGATTGTCAGGCAGAAGGGGTGGGGACCTCCACCTGGCAGGTCATCAGTTAGAAGGGGGCAGGGCAGGGTAGGATGTGAATACCGGGCTGCCCCTGAAACACCATTGGGATGACCTTGAGATGCAGCATATGCTGGACATAGATGTCTTCTCTTTAGGCCTGTTACACACACATAAGCTCATAACTGACTTCCTACCTAATACTTCCAGTATCAAGGAGATGGCAAATCTTGTGTAGTTTATTTTCTGCTTTGTTTTCTTTGTATTTTCCTATTTATTGTTGGCCTCTTAATTGACTTACCCTGAAAAGTTTGACTCTACTTGGGAAGTTTTTGTTTTCCAAAATTTATAAACCTTGGCTGGTGCCGTGGCTCACTAGGCTAATCCTCCACCTGTGGTGCCAGCACCCTGGGTTCTAGTCCTGGCTGGGGTGCCAGATTCTGTCCCGGTTACTCCTCTTCCAGGCCAGCTCTCTGCTGTAGCCTGGGAGGGCAGTGGAGGGTGCCCAAGTGCTTGGGCCCTGTACCCGCATGGGAGACCAGGAGGAAGCACCTGGTTCCTGGCTTTGGATCGGCACAGCTTGCCGGCCGTAGCGGCCATTTTGGGGGTGAACCACTGGAAGGAAGACCTTTCTCTCTGTCTCTCTCACTAAATCTGCCTGTCCAAAAAAAAAAAAAAAATTATAAACCTCAAAGTTCTACCATTTTGTACACATAGTCCTGACATATAGGTTTATTTGGTTATATATATATTTTTTTTCTGAAGATTTATTTATTTATTTGAAAGTCAGAGTTACACAGAGAGAGGAGAGGCAGAGAGAGAAAGAGAGAGAGGTCTTCCATCTGCTGGTTCACTCCCCAGATGGCCGCAACGGCTGGAGCCGTGCCAATCCGAAGCCAGCAGCCAGGAGCTTCTTCTGGTCTCCCATGTGGGTTTAGGGGCCCAAGGACTTGGCCCATCTTCTACTGCCTTCCCAGGCCATAGCAGAGAGCTGGACAGGAAGTGGAGCACCCAGGTCTCGGTAACAGCACACATATGGGATGCTGGCACTTTAGGCCAGGGTGTTAACCCGCTGCGCCACAGAACCAGTCCCGAGGTTATGTATTTCTTTTTTCTTTCTTTCTTTTCTTTTTTTTTATTTTTTTTATTTTTATTTTTTTTAATTTATTTTTATTTTTTTTTTTATTTTTGACAGGTAGAGTGGACAGTGAGAGAGAGAGACAGAGAGAAAGGTCTTCCTTTTGCCGTTGGTTCACCCTCCAACGGCCGCCGCGGTAGCGCGCTGCGGCCGGCGCACCGCGCTGATCCGATGGCAGGAGCCAGGTGCTTATCCTGGTCTCCCATGGGGTGCAGGGCCCAAGGACTTGGGCCATCCTCCACTGCACTCCCTGGCCACAGCAGAGAGCTGGCCTGGAAGAGGGGCAACCGGGACAGGATCGGTGCCCCGACCGGGACTAGAACCCGGTGTGCCGGCGCCGCAAGGCGGAGGATTAGCCTAGTGAGCCACGGCGCCGGCCCCTTTTTTTTTTTTTTTTTTTGACAGGCAGAGTGTACAGTGAGAGAGAGAGAGACAGAGAGAAAGGTCTTCCTTTTGCCGTTGGTTCACACTCCAATGGCCGCCGTGGTAGCGCGCTGCGGCCGGTGCACCACGCTGATCTGAAGGCAGGAGCCAGGTGCTTATCCTGTCTCCCATGGGGTGCAGGGCCCAAGCACTTGGGCCATCCTCCACTGCACTCCCCGGCCATAGCAGAGAGCTGGCCTGGAAGATGGGCAACCGGGACAGAATCCGGTGCCCCGACTGGGGCTAGAACCCGGTGTGCCGGCGCCGCTAGGCAGAGGATTAGCCTGTTAAGCTACAGCGCCGGCCAAGAGGTTATGTCTTTCTAAAAATTTTTTTTCCCACATATTGTGTTATAACTTGTTATTGCTTATAATAGTATTTGTCTTCTTTGATTCATTCTTACAACATTTAAGTTTTTTTTTTTTTGACAGGCAGAGTGGACAGTGAGAGAGAGACACAGAGAGAAAGGTCTTCCTTTTTGCCGTTGGTTCACCCCCCAGTGGCCGCTGTGGCCGGTGTGCTGAGGCTGGCGCACTGAGCTGATCTGAAGCCAGGAGCCAGGTGCTTCTCCTGGTCTCCCATGTGGGTGCAGGGCCCAAGGACCTGGGCCATCCTCCACTGCCTTCCCGGGCCACAGCAGAGAGCTGGACAAGGAAGAGGGGCAACCAGGACAGAATCCGGCACCCTGACCGGGACTAGAACCCGGTGTGCCGGCACCGCAGGTGGAGAATTAGACTATTGAGCCACAGCACCGGTCACAACATTTAAGTTTTAACATGGTGCTATTGCTAAAAGAAATCAACCCACTTACTAAAGTTAAATTTAAGCATTTTCTCATATTGGAAAGAGTTCTAAAACCAGGCTCCATTTTGGACTGAAAGAAATTGAGAATGGCCCCACCTCTCATGTGGCTAAGGAACATTTATACTCCAGAAGCAGGGAATGGTATACACAAGTGACCTGATTGGTGCAGTGGGGCATTTGGCTTTTTTGGGCATAAAATGGCAGCTGTCAGCCTGGGATTGGCTGCAGACTTAGCTGCTTGGTTATACCTCTAGAATATTTTAAAACTTACCTGTATGTGGAACTGGGTTGAGGTTCACTATAAACCAAGGTTGGTTTAGGCCAAACCTTATCACCTATGTTTAGGAAGGTTGGTTTTGGCTTTATTTAACATACTAGATAGTGCACAAATAAATGAATCTTTCAAAATGTGTGTTACTACCATCCTGGGGACCATACAGGCCATGTTATAATGTCTTCTCGTATCCCCTCCTTGGCTGTTCTGTACATGGGTTGATTCTCTGGATTAAGGGCAAGCCTGTAAAAAGTCAACTCTGCTGCTAACAGCAATACTTTGTTCCTTAAGTAATCTACCATTTATTCAATTAATGGGCATTTTGATAGTTTTCCTGTTTTTGACACTTATGACTATAACAGTTCTGAAGTCTTACATAGTCTTTGATATACTTCTGTGTGTTTCTGTTGGGTATTTACATAACGGTGACACTGTCACATGGTAGCCAAGGTGGCATACCCAAGACACTTGCTTCTGTGCCCAGTCCTCTTGTTGGGTGCGTGCTGATTAGCCTTATCATTTCCATATGCAGTTCCTTATTGTAGGTTGTTCAACACCCATTGTCAGGCTTGTTAGCTTACTGAAGGACCTCTTTGGTGAGAAGCCTATTTGAGTCTCTTGTCTGCTTCTAAGAATTGGGTTGTGTTTTCATTATTGGTGGCCTACCTGCTCCTTCCTTCCTTGCCATGGTCCTGGGACAAATGCTTCCTTTCCCAATTTTTTTAATGGTATTTTGGATGAAAAGTTTTATTTTGTCATATTTCTGCCATTTTCTCTTTAAAAATAACTTCTGCCCTATTCTATTTTTTTGCTGCACTGCTGGTCCATCTCTCTGCTGATGCCTGAGAGGGCAGTGGAGGTTGGCCCAGGAACTTGGGCCCCTGCATTCATGTGGGAGACCAGGAGAAAGTTCCTGGCTCCAGCTTGGCCTAGCCCTGGGTATTGCCACCATCCATTTGGGGAGTAAAACAATGGATGGAAGACCTCTCTTTCTTTGTATTTCCCTTTCTCTCTCTCTCTCTCTCTCTCTCTCTCTCTCTCTCTCTCCCTCTCTCCCTCTCTCCCTCTCTCCTGTAGCTCTGCCTTTCAAATAAATAGAATAAATCTTTAAAAAACACCCTTGATTAATACGTAATACTGATATACATTTATGGGGCACAGTGCAATAGCAAGACATGTATACCATGTAAACTGATCAAATCAATTGGACTGGACTTTGCTCTTCCACAGTTAGACCGTTACATGATTGTGTTTGCTTCTTTTTAAAAAAGATTTTATTTACTTGAAAGGCAGAGTGAGAGAGAGGGAGAGACAGAGTGAAAAAGAGATTCTTTATCTGCTAGTTCACTCCCCAAATGATCAAGGAGAGGAGACCCGAGGTTCATTTTGGTTTCCTACGTGGGTGGCAAGGCCCATGCACATAGGCCATCTTCCACTGCTTACCCAGGCACATCAGCAGGGAGGTGTATAGGAACTGGAGCAGCCAGGACTCAAACCAGCCTCTGATATGGAACGTGCATCCCAAGTGCTTGCTTGATCCACTGTGCTACAACACTAACCCCAGTCAGTTATTTTAAAGTTTACTTCTGGTGATTTCATAATCCTGATTCCCATGGTTCTCTGGTCTGGTTTTTTGTCACACCTTGCCTTTTCTGTTTAGGTAGATTTTCATTGCCTGTTGGATAATTTATATCAAAAGCTGTAGGGGGGCTCCGGAGCCACGCTGATCTGAAGCCAAGAGCCAGGAGCTTCCTCCCATCTTCCCATGTGGGTGCAGGGGCCCAAGGATTTGGGCCATCTTTCACTGCTTTCCCAAGCCATAGCAGAGAGCTGAATTGGAAGTGGAGCAGCCAGGACTTGAACTAGCGCCCATATGGGATGCTGGCACTGCAAGTGGTGGTTTTACCTGCTGTGCCGCAGCACTGCATCCCCTCATAGACCCTAATTCATGACTTTGTGCCCATGGCCTTTCTCCCCGATTGTCTTTGGCCATTCCCATTGTCCTAATATGCTGAATTGTCCTCCTGGCCTCCCACACAGGCCTTGCACACCTAGTACTGTTCAAGGCAGAGTCAGGTTTTAAACACAGATACACTGATGTGGGATGCGTACACAAGGCTACACACCTGCTCCAAGCTAGGCCTGTTTTTAAGCTGCTGAGGAAAGGTAAATAATACAAACCTGGAGAAACCAGTCAAATCTCCAGCCCACATTGATAAGGATGCCCACTGATTCATGGTCTCCCTTATATTTTTTAGAACAGTGTAGTTTAGAAAAGATTTCATATGCTCAGTTAATTGATCCTTGTATTCTCTTCTAGAGATGAAGAAGCCATGCCTCTCATTGGGTAAGTGGTTTGCACAGAAATTACCCAGATAGAAAGCCCAGAAAATTCTTTGCCGCCTGATTTGTCTAACTACTCCTTCAGTGTTTCCTCCATTGTGGAAAACAGACTTCATGGCCCATATGATCAGGCACAGCTGTCTGCTCTGCATTAACAAAGAAATCTGATGTTTGCTGGGTTGGGAGAGATCTGCTGTTGGGGTTTCCTGTCCAGGTGCAGGTACCAGGAGGGGTCGCTGTTGCAATGAGTTAGGTCTAAAAGCAGCAGAACCCTCCCATGTTTTGTTCTGTAGCAGTTTTTTTTCCCATCCACAGCTTCCTCGTAAACACTTCCTTTCTCCTCCACTCATCCTGACGACAGCTGGTTATTTATTTCATGCCCTGGGTATCTACTCTTCCAAAAGGTTACTAGACTCCGCTCACTGATTTTTGCACAGGAAAATGGAAATACTCCTCACTCAGAAAATTTTGCACGATTCTAGAAGTGTAAGAGGCTCCTTATAAACATTTCCGGTGATCTTTTTTTTTTTTTTTTTCCCATTGCTGTATCACATAAGCCAGGAGCTCATACAGCACCCTGTCATCTTTCTCACATTAAGGTGAGCACTTTGCCGGTTTTGATCACAGCTTTTGGCTGACTCAGTTAACATCTTGGTGCTTTCGGGATATGGCTCTTTTCATGAGTGGGTGCATTATTCTAAAAAAGCTTTGTGCTACTGTCACTGAGTTTATACTGTGTGTTTCTTGAATGAGTAGTACATGCATGAGACCCGTTTTTCAAATCACATCTGTGATCTTATTCGGCTGCTTTGTACAGCCCGTGGTATTCTGCATGAGATTCAGCTGAGAAGGAGTGGGAAGGAACTGTGCTTCCCTGTTGATTGTGTGTCGTAGGCTGACCCTGGAATGGTTATTATGGTACCCATATTTCGGATGAGGAAATGGAGGCTCAGAGGAGCGAGCTCCCAAGGTCATAAGGTGGCAGAGCTGAGATTTGGGTTTAGGTTTTTGTGACTCTAAACTTGTACCTCTTCTCACCTCACTGCCTTTCTGGTTAGGTGAATGAGTCCACAGCAGATGTCCCTCCCTGTCGGTCAGTGGGGACTAGGGAGGGTCTGTTTCCCAGTTGAACGTTGTTACCTGGGATCTGAGAGGCTGGTGATGTGCACTCAGTGGGTTCACAGAAGGACAGCAGGGATAGCCTAGCCTCTCTCCTTGGGAAGATACTAGGACTCTCGTTTATCCTGGTGATTTAAGGATCAGTGGAGCATTTCGGGGCATAAATTTCCCGGTTGGTATGCCCAGACCTGCGAGTGTCCATGTGTCTATGAAGTCATATTGACCACAACAGGTGAGCACTCCGTGGAGCTGTGGAAAATGGGCAGAACAGGAAGCTGAAGGCATCTCTCCTCCCCTCTGTTGGCCTCGTTGAGACCGAGTCTCTAAGGGATTAGATCCCAGCAGAGATCCAAAACGGTTCTCAAGCTGTTGCGCTATGGCAGTTCTGAGCTCTGTTCTTCTTGGTGGTTCAGTTGAATTTTGAAGGGCAGCACCCCCTGAGGAGCTGCTCCTCGCCATTGGCTGTTCTGGGGACTGTCCCAGAGTGACAGCTGCTAGGGTAGCCTCGGCAGTTGCTGCTGTTTCTTCTCTCACTCTAGTCCCAGTCCTGGAACGGACTCGGTGAGCCCAGAGCCTGGGTCCAAATTCACATCTAGACTATGAGAGAGGTGACAAGAGTGACCGTGCTCCTGGTCTTGGGTGAGTTATTTTCAGATGCAGAGGAATGGGGATGAAGTCTTGGACACTGGACAGGGACCTGCAGCCTTGCCTGTTAGCAACTTCTCTTTCTCCAAGAGGTGAAGGGAGAGCTTTGGGGTTCTGATTTTCTCAGGCAGTTTCTAGGCCCTGTGTGAGCTGTGTCTCAGGACTTTTAAGATGGTCTGTGTCACAGATTTCTGGGCTCTGTCTACAGACTTGCCACCTGTGTGTGTGTTCCTGGATCTCCCTAGAATGAATACAATGAATAGTTTTTGTCCTGAAGCAGACATAAGAAGAAATTGTATGTGCACACGGAGGGGAGGAGGTGTAGGGGTGGATTTGACTGAGCCAGACAACCTTCTATTACACTTTGATTGCAGGATCGGAGCTAGGATTGTGTTCACTCCCACAGGCGCTGTGAGCCTTTCGAAGACCACTCAGCCGTCCTCCATGGGTGCATATGAAGGACAAAATGTGAATATATCCTGTAGCCACCCCAACATTGATACAAATGAGTATATCTTCTGGTACCAACAGATCCACAATCAGGGACCACGGTTTCTTATTCAAGGATATAAGACAAATGTGCAGAATGAAGAGGCGTCTCTGCTCATTGCTGAAGACAGAAAGTCTAGCACCCTGGGCCTGGCCCGGCTTTCCCTGAGGGACACTGCTGTGTACTACTGCACCATGGTGACACACAGTGAGGCGGATAGATCTGCACCTGTGCGGTATCTGCTGTGGGGTGGGGCTCACAGCCTAGGAGAAGCCCAAAAGCAATGCTTTCTATAAATTTTATTTTTGTCTTTGTTTTTATAAGGTATTAGAAAATTCAAGTATCCTTTTACTGTTTTTAAAAATATGGGTCAGATTTATTTTTAAGTAAGTGTTTACATGCCCTAAAATTCAGAAAGTATGAAAGGGCATACAATGCACTGTCTTCATCCATCATTGTCTTTGATGGATGAAGTTATTCAAAACGAGATCATCTCTGGGCTTTTTAGTGTTGCAACTCGTGGGAGCTGCTCTGTTTGTGTGAATAGACAGATGTGTGTGCACACACCATACACCTCCTACACACACTTTAGACCCATTCCACCCAGCGTAATGTGGGCAGTACATGCCTCGGTTTTGGAACGATTAATCCTAGGTGGCAGCTTGTTATTTATTATTACACATATTCTGAACATTTCTTCGCCATTTTCAAGGCTCTACAAGCCAGTTCCCATGTGTCCTCTGGGTTTACACCTCTCCTGTCTTACTCCTTTCTTTTTTTGCCCACCACCCTGTTGTGGATGATGTGTAACAGAGAACAGAGGCGATGGTAGAGGAGGGGGTGGGGAGAGCTTTTTGTTTCTGAATGAGAAACATGGAGATTCTGGGTCATCATTACTTTCCAGAGTTGGGCCCTTTGGAGGCCCAGTAGGGACGGGAATAATAGCAAAGGTGCTTGGAAGCATGCTGATGTGCTGGTGGCTTCATCAGGATTGTGTGTGTGTGTGTGTGTGTGTGTGTGAGAGAGAGAGAGAGAGAGAGAGAGAGAGAGAGCGAGCGAGAGATACCTCTTAGATGCTGGTTCAGTCCTCAAATACTTGCAACAGCTAGGGCTGGGCCAGGCTGAAGCCAGAAGCCTGGATGGCAGAGGCCCAAACATTTGATTCATCATCTGCTGCCTCCCAGGATTGTTAACTGGAAGCTGGATCCGAAGCCGAGTAGCTGGGTCTCCAGTGGGCTGTGATGTGGGCTGTGTGCATCCCAAGAGGCGTTTTAATCTGCTCCATCGCAATGCCTGCCTCTATGGATGGTATTTCTACCCAGCTCATCTTAGAATTTGGTGGGGGAGGATAGTTGTGGAGAGAACTAGCTTTCGAGTATTACAGCTGTCAGTTCATATCCTGTCAGCACATCTTTCTAAACAGGGGTGAGGGCCTGCAGTAAGTGGAACAGAGCTCAGGTCACCAAGTGCCCAGCATGAAGCCAGGTCTTCTCTCAAGCATACTGACAAGGAACCTGATTTCCAGTTCTCTGTGTGGTATAGACAACATCCTGGAAAAAGCTAGGGCTTCTATTTTGATTGTTTATTTGATTTGAAAATTAAAATTTTTATTTTCTCTGAGAGGGAGAGTGTGGGGAGGATGGAAGTGGAGAGAGAGAGGCAATGGAAGAGAGCGAGAGAGTGCTCTCATCTACTGTTCACTTTCCAAGCCAACAAAGCTGGGGCTGGGTCAGGCTGAAGCCAGGATTTGGGAACTGAACCTGGGTCTCCCATATGGGTGGCAGGGACCCAAGTACCTGAGCCAGGGTGCGCATTAGCCAGAAGCTGGAATCAGGTGTGGAGCCAGGACTTTGAGCCTGGTACTCTGATATGGGATGCTGGTATTCCAAGAAGCCTCTTAACACTGTGTCAAATGCCTGCCCTAGATTAGCATTTTGATGTGGATGCAATGAACATTTTAAAGTATGAAAATGACCTTGTCTTAACTATTTGAAACTGTAAAATGTGTGAGATCTACCCAAACATTAAATAAGCGGCAATGGAGAAAGTCAATTGTGTCCTGTCTTTTCCCTGTAGAGTTCAGCTCAGCTCATGAACCAGTTTATTAGCAAGTCAAAGAAGAGAGTGCAAACTGTTACAACAGGATATGCTGCCACCTAGGCTGCCTGCATCCTGTATCTGACTTCTGCTTTGATCCCTGGCTGCTCCGCTTCCAATCCAACTTCTTGTAATATGTCTGGGAAGGCAGTGGAAGATGGTCCAAGTATCTGGGCCCCTGCCACCTATTTGGGAGACTCACATGGAATTCTAGGCTCCCAGCTGTGGCCTGACCCAGCCCTCGCTATTATAGCATTTGGGGAGTGAACCAGTGGTTGGAAGACCACTTTCTCTGTTGCTTCCTCTTTCCCTGACACTCTGCCATTCAGATAAATAAATAAATAAATAAATCTGCAAAACAAGGACAAAAACTGCCCCTGAAGGTCTTAAAGAAAACCCCATTGTCATTGCCAGAGAAAAAATACTCTTTGCATTGATTACTTTCATTTCTAAAACACCTAAGCTACTTAAAAACTTGACATTTGCATTAATTTCCGTGTGCTTGTACATTTCTCCCCACCAGAAGTTTGTGATTGTCCTTATTCCCCTGTTTTGAAAAAATAGTAAATTTTACCTTTTTCTATTTTTTAATTAATTATCTACTATAAAGAACATTTTTTCTCCTCCTTCTCCTCTGCTTCCTCCTTTCCTTTGTTGGCCCAACCTCCCAAGACTTGATCACATATTCAGTTAGGATGTTCTTGCCTTCCTGGAACTGATGATTTCTCTGATAAGTTGTACAAGAATGAGTGCTAATTTTCTTTCTTTCCCTTTCTGTTTAAAAAACTTAAAAGTGTTTGATAACGAGGAAGACACACTCACATGCACGCACACATACATCAGTTCTTGTCACATCAGTAGCATCTATGTACTTAAAATTTTTTAAAACATTTCATTTAAGGAATACAAACTTTATGAATTTAATATTTACAAATTTGGGAACATGGTGATTCTTCCCCCCACCCATACTCCCACCTTTCTTACTCCTCCCTCTCTCATTCTTAGTTTTTGCGCAGATCTATTTTCAGTTGATCTTATATTCATAAGATTAACCCTACAATAAGTAGAGAGTTCACTGATTAGAATGAAGAAAAAATAAAAAAAGAACAAAAACAAACAAGAAAAACACTGTCCCTTGACAGTCAAGGCAAGGGCTATTCAAAGTCATCACACCCAAGGTGTCAGTTTTGCTCCTATAGATTACATTTTAGTTACTCTATTAGTTACCACAGATCAGAGAGACCATATGGTATTTGTCTTTTTGTGACTGGCTTATTTCACTAAGTATAATGGCTTCCAGTTGCATACATTTGGTTGCAAATGACTGGATTTCATTTTTTTTTTCTGCTGTGTAATATTCTGTAGTGTGTGTATACCATAATTTCTTTATCCAGTCTTCAGCTGATGGACATCTGGGTTGATTCCATTTGTTAGCTGTTGTAAATAGAGCTGAAATGAACATGGACTACAGATCTCTCTTCCATATGCTGATTTCATTTCCTTTGGATAAATTCCCAGGAGTGGGATGGCTGGGTCATGTGGTAGGTTTATATTCAGCTTTCTGAGATATTCCTGTACTGTCTTCTACAGCGGCTGTACCAGATTACATTCCCACCAACAGTGGATTAGGGTACACTTCTCCCCACATCCTTGCCAGCGTTTGTTGTTTGTTGATTTCTGTATGAGAGCCATTCTAACATGCGTAAGATGAAATCTCATTGTGGTTTTGACTTGCATTTCACTGAAGGTTGGTGATCCTGAGCATTTTTTTCATATGTCTGCTGGCCATTTGAAATTCTTCTTCTTCTTCCTTTTTTTCAAAAAAAATTTGTTTGAAAGGCAAAGCTACAGAAAGGCAGAGGCAGAGAGAGAGAGAGAAAGAGAGAGAGAGAGAGAGAGAGGTCTTCCATCCACTGGTTCACTCCCCAGATGGCAGAAATGGCTGGAGCTGCACTGATCTGAAACCAGGAGCCAGGAGCTTTTCCCATGTCTCCCATGTGGGTGCAGGAGCCCAAGCACTTGGGTCATCTTCCACTGCTTTCCCAGGCCATAGTTGGGAGCTGGATTGCAAATGGAGCAACTGGGACTTAAACCAGCACCCATACGGGATGCTGGCACTGCAGGTGGCGGCTTTATCTGCTATGCCACAGTGCTGACCCTGAAATTCCTCACTTGAGAAATACGTTCATGTCCTTTGCCCATTTTTTGACTAGGTAGCTTGTAGTTGGTGAGTTTCTTGAGCTCTTTATAGATTCTAGAAGTTAATCCTTTATCAGTTGCATAGTTTGCAAATATTTTCTTTTTTGAAAAGAGAAGGTTTATTTTTTTCCATGAAGCCTTTTATTTAAGGAAACAAACTTCATGCATTTCATAAATACAACTTTAGGAACATAGTAATTCTTCCCATAGTACTCATCCTCCAACCCACACTTCCACTCTTTTCCTGCTCACACTCCAATTTCATCTTACTGATTTTTTTTACTAAGATCTATTTTCAATTAACTTTATAAAACATACAGTTAACTCTATACTAAGTAAAGAGTTAAATCTTAATGAAGAATGGGATGGGAGAGGGAGTAGGAGTGGGATGGTTTGGGGTGGGAGGGCGGGTATGGGGGAGTGAACCAGTGGATGGAAGACCTCTCTCTCTCTCTCTCTCTCTCTCTGCCTCTGCCTTTCTGTAGGCATCATTATGATCCCAAAGCTGTACCTATGGAATTTATATTAATTAAATAAAAGCTTTCAGAAAAAACTAAGTAAGGAGTTAAACAAATAGTAAGAAAAAAACTGTTCCTCAACAGTTGAGACAGGGCTGTTGAAAGTCATTGCATTTCAAAGTGTCAATTCCCTTCTATAGATTACCTTTAGGTGCTCTATTAGTTATCACAGATCAGAGAGAACCTATGATATTTGTCCTTTTGGGACTGGCTTATTTCACTAAATATGATGTTTCCACTTTCATCCATTATGTTGCAAATGACAGATTTCATTTTATTTTGACTGCTCTGTGGAATTCCATGGTGTACATATCTGATAATTTCTTTACCCAGTCTTCAGTTGATGGGCATTTGGGTTGACTCCATATATTAGCTATTGTGAATTAAGCTGCAATAAAATTGGAGGTACAGATAAGTTTTTCACAGCCAGAATCAAGGTCAGTGGGAAACATGGGTTTTTCTCTCTCGTAAGATCTCTAGATCATAGGTGTGCACAATACCTGCCAGCAGCAGCCCTGCTCACTTCACAATTGTGCTGGGCTCACAGGAGAGTCCCACAGGTGGCACTTCCCTTCCACATTCTTCTATCTTGGAACCCCTATTAAATATATCATTTTTAAAAAGATTTATTTATTTATTTGAAAGTTGAAGTTACACAGAGGGACAGAAGCAGAGAGAGAGAGAGAGAGAGAGAGAGAGAGAGAGAGAAAGAGAGGTGTCCTCCATCTGTTGGTTCACTCCCCAGTTGGCTGCAATGGCCGGAGCTGTGTAGAATTCCATGGTATAACCAGAAGCCAGGAGCCAGAAACTTCCTCTGGGTCTCCCACGTGGGTGCAGGGGCCCAAGGGCTTGGACCATTCTCCATTGCCTTTCCAGGCCACAGCAGAGAGCTGGATTGGAAGTGGAGCAGCTGGGACTCGAACCAGCACCCATATGGGATGCTGGCACTTCAGGTGGAGGTTTTACCCGCTATGCCACAGTGTCAGCCCCTAAATATATCTTTTAAATTTCAAAGATTTATTTTTAGTTATTTGAAAGAGTTACAGAGAGAAAGAGAGACAGAAAAAGATGTCTTCTATCTGTTGGTTTACTTTCCAAATGGCCATAGTGGCCAGAGTTGGGCCCATCCAAAGCCAGGAGCTTCTCCCACATGGGTGCAGGGCCCAAGGACTTGGACCATCTTCTACTGCTTTTCCAGATGCATTAGCAGGGAGCTGGGTTGGAAGTGGAGTGGCTGGGACTCAAACAGACACCCATATGGGATGCTAGCGCAGCAGACCAGGGCTTTAACCCACTGCGCCACAGTGCTGGCCTAAGTAGGTTTGTTTTCTTTTTCTTTTGCTTTAGTTGTCATGATACTGCATTCTCATTCCATTTAGCTGCATACCCCAAACTAAACCCACATTAATCTAGTTGATTCCCTACCCTAGGAATTATTCTGATGCTTGCTGTGCAGTGTATTATGGACAGTGACTGAGACCACTGTACTTGTCCAATCAACTTTTCTGATAAGCGTGAATTCTTTCTATCTCTTCACACCTGGGATGGACCCTATGGAGCATAGAAGGTCACATACTTGCGAGGGAAGGAGGAAGTGCCAACTTGGCCACAAATCATATCACATCTCTAGGATCACAAGAACCGCAAAAACTGCATTTCTGGACAGCGTGATTACTTCCAGTTGAAAAGGAAGAACATTCCCGAGTTACCCAGCCCACCCCTTTCTGAATCCCTGCTTGATCCTTGACATAGCACCAACCAGACCTGGCAAGGCTCGAAGTAAAAATGACTTCTGTGTTTGACATGCAGAGGGCGATGTTACACAAACCGTATGTCAGTAGTTCAAGGCTGCTCTGCATGCTACTGGCTGAGGCGTCCAGCTGGAGTTCTTGCAGACAGTGACACTTGAAGAGAACTTACACATGCATATTTATCAAGGAAGAGTCTATTCCAAACATCTCTGAGACATCTAAGAGGAGAGATTTCAGGAGCACCAGCCACCGCCTTGCTTGTTCCCAGGGTGCTGTTTGCTCACCCAGGGTCCTTCCTGCTTAGGGCAGATCAGGAAGAAGGATTACACGGCTTCTTCCCAGCTCAGTCCTGGGCGTGGTTGTCTCACCACTGTTTGGGGGTATGTTTTGCCCTGTGCAAGAGAGACTCCATCCCATCTTCCTGGTTCCCCAGGAGCTTCGGATTGCCACTAGACTCTGAGTAGGGCTGCCTTGTGTCTGGACAGGTCTCGCTGACACAGCAGTGATCTGGCAGGGGAACAGGAGCCCAGGCTGGGACCCAGCCAATAGGGCTGCTCTGGAGCTGAGATGCAGTGCTTCTCTGCCCTTCCTCTGGTTCTCTCTGCTCCATGCCAATCCCAGTCAAGGATTCCAGCTTCTCCAGCATCACAGGCTGGAAGGAACCTTCTCCCAGGTGTGCAAGGTTTTGAAGCTGGATTTAGGAGCCGGGATACCTCCTTCCACCTGAGAAAGCCTTGGCCACGTGAACAATGCGGTAGAGACGACGCCTTTAAGCTGAGCTCCACAGTGCCGGGGCTGCAGGGTGGCTGAACACAGGCTTCTGGTGCGTGTGAGGCTTTGGTGCCTGGGGCGCCATATGGAGGATTCTCGGGGAGATGCCATGTTCTTTGAGGACAGGCAAGGCGGAGGTGACTCAACTGCTTAGCTCTTGTGCGGAAACTGGTGTCTCTCTGCTCTTCCAAGAGTCAGGATTCGTGAGGACAGGGCAATTCATGAGAACAGAGAACTGCCTGCTACAGACTGGAGACTGCTGCCTGCTCAGGGTATCCCTGCAAAGAGGACAGCGGCAGGGATGTTTTTGGGTGGTGATGGCCATGTGACCTGCAATCACACATGGGAGGGTGCAACGATGGCATGCAGTGACCACTTTAATCCACTAAGGGGCACTCTGGGCTTCGTGCTCTGGAACTTATTATTTTTTTTTTCTTTAAATTTATTTTATTTTATTTATTTGAAAGGCACAGTTGCAAAGAGAGAGGGAGAGAATGAGAGCATGAGTATCCATCTGCTGAATCACTTCTCAGATGGCTGCAAGGGCCAGAGTTAGGCCAGGTAGAAGCCAGGAACCAGGAGCTTCTTTCTGGTCTGCCACATGGGTGCAGGGGCCCAATCACTTTGGCCATCCTCTGCTGCTTTCACAGGCACATTAGCAGGGAGCTAAATCAGAAGTAGAGCACCTGGGACTCCAACCAGTGCCCATGTTGGATGCCGGCATCACAGGCAGAGGCTTAACTCGCTGTGCCATAGCACTGGTCCCTCTGGGACTTTTCTTTAGGTTCTAGATGCTGGGTTCTGTGTCATAATTTTAAAAAGTGAATGGGAAAATGAAGATTAACAACAGTTACAGCAAAGGGCTGAATAGCTTGCGATCAAACCAGGTCACTAAGCACACAGGGACACTATTCAGTGCTTCTTGTTGTAATTTACTCAGCTCTTCCACTTTAACATCTTCTTAAAAACATGGAGCTCTGGGGCTGGTGCCGTGGCATAGCGGGTAAAGCCACCAGCTGCAGTGCCGGCATCCCTTACGGGAGCCAGTTTGAGTCCCGGCTGCTCTACTTTGATCCATCTCTCTGCTATGGCCTGGGAAAGCAGTAGAAGATGGTCCAAGTCCTTGGGCCCCTGCACCTACGTGAGAGGCCCAGAAGAAGCTCCTGGCTTCTGGCTTCGGATAAGCCCAGCTCCAGGTGTTGTCGCCATTTGGGGAGTGAATTAGTGGATGGAAGACCTTCCTATCTCTCTCTCTCTGCCTCTGCCTTTCAAATAAATAAAATAAAATATTAATAAAAGAAACCATGGAGCTCAGATCTCCGTTTATCTACCACTGGGTCAGATGGAGGATGGCTGGACAGAGATGATCCCCCGAGTGGAGCTGAGATTAGGAGTCTGTGTGTCTGCATCTGTATCTTTCTCGTCTCTATAGATCTGTAGTATGTATAATATGTATATGTTCATTTTCTAGTTCTTACAACAAATGAGCTTCTCTTCTACCATCTAGACATTTTTCCAGTCCTCCTGATGAAATTCCCCCTCCCATATTTCCTCTGTGCAAAAAGGGAGGGGAAACTATGAAATAAAGAACAAAAGTGGAGAGAAGAGAAAAAGGAAGGGAGTAAGAAAAGACTGCAGGAAGAAGAGGAAACATTTTGTATGAATTGCAAAACAAGACTTTCTGTCATGATCACAGAAGAGAAGCAAATGCCTGGGTCCGTGGCTGGTATGAGGAGGTGCTGGGTGGGAGAAGACAGGTGAGATCAGGGTGGGTGTCCCACACAAGTCCTATTTCCTATTCCACCAGTCAGATCTTACTGCAGATACACGTTCATGTGTAATATAAACACATATTCTAGATCTACAGAACCATTCAAATTTCTTTTTATTTGTAGTTTTCTAAAAAAATGAGACTTTATACAATTATATGTATTATGAAATGGTATTCCTTTGTTAGACATTTCATATAAATAATATGCTTCCTCAAATTCTCTGAACCACACGTCATGTTTAGTAAGCAGGATCTCAGAAACAGTGAGTCACCTAGATGCACTGACTCAGAGGAGGACCCTCGTTCTGAGTTGTCCTCTCACTGCTCTAATCCTCCATCTATACAAACTTTCCGACTTTCCCATCTAAAATACCCTCAGGAAAAGAATGTGAATGGTAAGAGATAATCCCTCTTGCTGCTGCCACTTCCCCCTCCAGCCTTTGTTGATCTCCCTCCCCGCCTGCAGCACACACACCCTGAGAAAGACTGCACACCCACCTGGCTTTGCCCTTCAGTGACAGAGTTTCCTGTGTGTGTGTGATTGGTGCTTGGTGGCTCTGTGGAATCTATTGATTGTAAGAAGTTTGTCTGAACCCGAGATTAACACTCCCCGTGGCAGGCAGCAAGGCATCCCAGCAGCGAGGCAGGCAGCCATGGAGAGGAGACTGGCAGCTCTTTTGGGACTTCTGTGGATCCAGGTTTGCTGTGAGTTGGAGCCACCCCAGAGGGGACTTTGAGGATATTCCACAGCTGGCAGTGGGAGGGAACAAAGGGAGAGCTGGCAGGCTTTCCACTCGTGCATGTTTCTTGGGATATTTTACATGTTTGGAAGCTGTGTCAGTGATTCCTCTGTGACATCCCATATGTTTTCCTGTCCTTGCAGGGGTGAGGGGGCTGCAGGTGAAGCAGAGGCCCTCAGCCCTGAGCGTCCAGGAGGGAGCCAGCCCTACCCTGAGCTGCAATTTTTCTGCCATGGTGACCCGCATGCAGTGGTTCCGACAGAATCCTGGGGGCAACCTCATCAGTCTATTTTTCATGACTTCAGAAATTATGGAGAATGGAAGGTTAAAGTCAACAGTTAATTTTAAGAAACTGTTCAGCACCCTCCACATCACAGCCTCCCAGCTGAAAGACTCCGGCACCTACCTCTGTGCAGCAGAGGCACAGTGCACCCAGGTCATCTGCAGCCTGGACCCAAACTACAGCTGGGCCTGCAGCCCCAGCTTCTGTCATGTGCAGCATTGCAGAACAGCGCTAGGAGTCCTCATTCATGTTGGCAGTGTTTTCCTTCCCTCTCTGATTATAATTATTAATATACAATGCTGACGGGAGCATTCAGATTCTAGAAATGATGGCAAGAGTCCAGTCCATTTTCAGGCAGACAGTGGAAGAGTCTGACTCAGTGTCAAAGGTAGAGTACCAATGAGCTGGCACTCAGTAGACATCTATGGAGAGCCTACTGTGGAGTTGCAGCTGGGACAACTTACCTGTCAATGCCAGCAATATAGCTTGAGTGTTTAAGGAAGGCAAAACCCATGTTTCTACTCATGGCCTTTAGTGGCATGCAGTCCTGAAAAGACTATAATAGCAAGGTAGCTAATGTTTAGTGGACACATGCATGCAGTGAGCACAGTACAAACTTCTTTGGTACAATTTAAACTGTGCAGCGCATTATGGTGCCGGTAATGTGTTGTCCTGATTTTGTTGTTGTTGTTGTTAGGACAAAGGAAAGAAGCTTGCCGAAGTTACGTAATTTCTCAAGGCCAAGTTACTAAATGTCAAATGCAGTATTGGAACAGAAGTTCTCTGATTTCAGATCTCACATTCTTAATCCTTCACTCTTTTTAAAAAATATTTATTTATTTGAAAGGCAGAGTCACAGCGAGAGAGAGAGGGAGTCAGAGATATATAGATACCTTCTGTCTGTCTGCTGGTTCACTCCCCAAATAGCCACAATGCACAATGGCTGGGACTGGGTCAGATCAAAGCCAGGAGCTGCTTCTGGGTCTTCCACATGGGTACATGGGCCAAAATGCTTGAACCATCCTCCACTGCTTTCCCAGGCATATTAGGGAGCTGGATTGGAAGTGGAGCAGCTGGGACTTGAACAGGTGCCCATATGGGATGCCAGCATCACAGGCACCAGCTTAACCCACTGTGCCACAGTGCAAGTCCTAATACTTGCACACTTCTTGCCTTCTCAGAACCCATAGGCAAATTATTTACAGTGATAAACCTGCAGAATGTTTTCACGACAGTCAAATAATAAAGAGCAGATTTTTGGGCAGGTGTTCTGTGGGTGAAGTGGTTATGACACTACTTGGGATGTCTGCATCTCACATTGGGATGCATGGGTTTGAGTCTCGGCTTACTCCCAACTCCAGCTTTCTGTTTATGCACAGCCTGGGAGTCAGCAGGTGATGGCCCAAGTACTTGGTTCCCTGCTACCCATGTGGGAGATCCAGATTGAAGTTTGGGTATTTACCTTCAGCCTGGCCCAGCCTGGGCTATTTGCTAGCATGCAGGATCTCATTCTCTGTCTCTCTGCCTCTGTCTCTGTCTCTCTGCCTTTCAAGTACATAAAACAAATAAGTAAATTTAGAAAAAGAAACACATTTTGACAATTTGTAAATAGTGATTCATAAGGAAAATTTAGTTTGAGATTTCCTATGAAGTGAGAATTCACTCATTATTCTCAGCTCTGCAGAATGAACCACAGCCACTTCCAGTTGGCCTCAGTGATCCAAGCAGCAGAGGCCAGAAGTAAAAAGAGGCCAGGGTCATCCTGCTTTTTGACCTTTAATTTCATTTGGAATTCATTCCAATATACGTTTGCTCAATCAATACTTATTTTGTAGTGTGATCTGATAGGCACTGATGCAGTGGGTGATATTGTATTCTATAAAACAAAGAAGTTGCCTGCACATGCAGCTTTTTATTACACTTTGGGAAAGCAGAACAAGCAAATTACTGGATAAAAATTTCAAAATATAGCTGACATTAAGAAATAAAATAGGGTTAACACAAAAGATCATAGTGGTCATGGGGGGGTGGGTCACTGAATAGTGCCATTTAAATTTCAGAGAAATGACAAAAACAAGATGTGAAGACATGGAGTAAGAAAGATTTCAAATGCAACTATAGTTCTCAGGCTGCAACATATTTAGTGTCTTTCTAACAGCAGCTGCTGTTCCTAGAATGTTAGTGAGGAGGAGAGTGGTAGGGAATGACATTCAAGAGGTAGTGGGGTGGGGGGGGGGGACCGGCGGCACTGTGGTGCAGTAGGTTAAAACCCCAGCCTGCAGTGCTGGCATGCCATATGGGCACCGGTTTGAGTCCCGGCTGCTCCTCCTCCAAACCAGCTTTTTATGATGGCCTGGGAAGGCAGTGGAAGATGGCCCAAGTCCTTGGGCCCTGTGGAAGTTACTGGCAGTGCAGTCCTGGATGCTGGTGTCACAGGTGGCAGCTTAACCTGCTGTGTCACAACATGTGTCATTGTATTTTAAATATATGGATTTTAAGAAATCCTCCAAAAGAAATTCAGTTTCAATATGATAAGTGTTAGGACATTCTGAGTGAATTATTTTTGGGAATTTTTGTTCTTTAGATTCTAAGACGTAGACTTGACCTTACAGGTGCCATTCAAATTTCTCCCATCCCAAGGACACCTCAATGTTGAGGTCAGAAAATTCACTTTTTAAAGAGGGGCGCTTATTTTTTCATGATATTTGTTGACTTTTACTGGTTGTACTGCATGGAATGTGAAAAATTACAAAATATAAGGTAGAAAGGAAAATGTCTTGTAATCCTGTCATACAAATAAATCATGGCCTAATATTTGGTGTTCCATATACATTAAAATTTTTTAAAAAAATTAAGAACACACAGAATAGTATTTTGAATTATTTGCATTTAATATTATTATACCCTAACCTGAGCATCTTGCATTTGCTGATTCAAATAAAATGTAATGTTTTTAAGTCACTATTTTTTTTTCTCTTGCCATCATCCATGCACATTTGTTGTGAAGGACAGTATTTCTGAGCTCAGATACTACCTTTTTTTTTTTTTTTGGACAGGCAGAGTGGATAGGGAGAGAGAGAGACAGAAAGGTCTTCCTTTTTTGCCGTTGGTTCACCCTCCAATGGCCGCTGCGGCCAGCGCATCTCGCTGATCCGAAGCCAGGAACCAGGTGCTTCTCCTGGTCTCCCATGCGGGTGCAGGGCCCAAGCACTTGGGCCATCCTCCACTGCCTTCCCGGGCCATAGCAGAGAGCTGGCCTGGAAGAGGGGCAACCGGGATAGAATCCGGCGCCCCAACCGGGACTAGAACCCGGTGTGCCGGTGCTGCAAGGCGGAGGATTAGCTTGTTAAGCCACGGCGCCGGCCAGATATTACCTTTACATAGATAATTTCACAAATGTAGGAAGTTTTAAGTTTTTAGATAAAAATTTATAGAAAAACAGATACTATCTGAAATGTCTTAGAATCAATGTGAAGCTAACTTACATTTTCTCTGTCCTTAGAATATATTGTCTGTCTTAGAATATATTGAGAAGTGAGCTCAAGGATGGCCTCACCATTGACACCTCCCTGTGGGAATTTGAGACCAGCAAGTACTGTGTGACTATCAGTGATATTCCATGTAATTCAAGTGAGCTTATATACTTGGGTTCTTGCCACCATTGTTGGAGACCAGGAAAGAGTTTTGAGCTCCCCTGGCAGAGCCTGGCAGTTGTGAGCATTTGGGGAGTGAACAAGCAAATGAAAGGTCTTTATCTCTGTCTCCCGCTCCACTCTGCCTCTCAAATATGTAAAAACCTAAAAAAATGGAAAATGAAAAAAAGAGGTAGCACATCTTTGAAATAAGGACACAATCTCTGGACCAATGTTATACGCTTAGATGAAGAACTAAAATGAAATAGATCTTATTCTAAACTCCTATAGCAGAAAACCAGACATATAATCCAATGAAAAAAGAACAACATTCACAGAAATAAACACATGCCTCTACAGTCAGATCAGTCTTGACAAAGACAACAGAAATATATGTTGGAGAAAAAACAACTTCTTGCTGGGAAGACATGATATTCACATGTGAAAGACTAATCCTTTTGGCCTATACAAAAACCTACTCAAAATGGGCCAATGAGCTCAATATAAGACTTGAAACTTTGAAACCACTAAAGTAAAACATGGAGAACATAGTTCAAGACATTGGCATAGGCCACAAATTTTTGCATAAGACTCCCAAGTCCAATAGTTGCCATACTTTGTTGTCAATTCATGGCAGTAAGCCACATTTACACAACTCTAGATAATCTGTTCTTTCAGAAGAAAGAATTTCAGTGCACATCACATTTCTCATCACAATCTACAAGGTAAATCCTTTCCTACAGTTACACTAATACTATTTACTTGTGGAATGCTCCCCTCACTCCCCCACCTGCCTTCAATAGGTTATTCCATAAATTAGACATTTGTACTAAGGGAGTAGTCTTGTTTTGATCCATGTCACTACCTATTTCCTGGGTTTAGTTAATTCAGGAGCAAGGCAAGATTTGGAGGAGTAAATCTTGATATATGTAGCAAAGTACTTTCTTGTATTTCAGTCTTTCTGAGTAAATATCACCTGTGGAAAGAGCTTTTCTGTGTTACACTTGAACCAAGCTGGTTGATTTGAGATATTTTCTGGGCAATTTAAAAAGTGGGAGAGTTAAGATGTGGAAGGATTTTAATTTCCAACTACTTAGTGATCGAATTTTCTTGATTTCATGCAACTAATTTTGTTGCTGAATAAACTTTACAAACCATAACTGCAAATCCAATTAAACATTCTCAGTAGTGTTCTGAGAAGATGAAGTTGAATTCCGAACCCTACATTTTTACGCGGTTTATTTCTGTTATTCTATATCATTTCTGTTTGGAGACACACTTAGAATTTACTTTATGGCTTATTGCTGATTTCCTACCCAATAGGTTGGAAGGGGATCTGGGGATCTGGTAGGTGGTTTACTTAACTTACTGCAGATTTCAATATTATACCAAAGATACCCATCAGGACGAAAGAGGACCTGACCACCAGGGGGCAGAGCATCTCTGCTGATGCACAATATGGTACAGGCTTTTTTTTTTTTTTTTTTTTTTTTTTTTTGACTTCTATAAGTGCAGGTTTAACATAGAAGCAGATTCCTGTGCTCACAGTTTAGGAAACCCCTGTACTTTGGAGGAAAGGAGGAGACAACTGACAATAGACGTAGCTCACCTGGCTGGAGCTCGCAGGTCCCGATGGGCAGAACCATGAGGACATTTGCAGGACTTTTCTTCCTGTTCTTGTGGCTGCAGCTGCACTGTGAGTTGGGAGCTTTTGGGGAAGAGGGTATTAGAAGTCTGAGGAGGACACTGGCCTCTTCAGTTTTGCCTGAAATAACTGTGGAACAACAATGCAAACTCTGGGAATGATGACCTGGTGATCTTCTCTGACTTCTCCTTTGGCACAGGTGTGCGTAGAGGAGAGACAGTGGAGCAGAGTCCTTCTTTCCTGAGCGTCCGGGAGGGAGACGGCTGTGTTATCAACTGCACTTACACAACCAGTACCTCCACCTCCTTCTATTGGTATAAGCAAGAACCTGGAGCAGGCCTCCAGTTTCTTATAAGTATTTTCTCAAGTATGGACATGCAAGAAGATCAGAGATTCACTGTGTTCCTGAATAAGAAGGACAAACTTCTCTCCCTGCACATTAGAGCTGCTCATCCTGCAGACTCAGCCACCTACTTCTGTGCAGCAGGAGCACAGTGCTCCCCAAACATCTGCAGCCTCTACCCAAACCTGCAATGGGGGCTGAAGAGATGCTCATTTATTTTGACCTTTGAGTTATGGATTTTTCTATGTTTCATTTATACATGTGGCCATTCTAAAATATCTTTCATGACAGGCAGCTTCCAGATGATCCATTAAGTGTCAAAACATTTTGAATGAGGTCTTGCTGAATGTTAGTTTTTTTTTTTTTAGTTATAGCCTTAGAGTTGATTTACTGGTCCTATTCAGATATCTCCCTTCCCAGGGACACCTAGAGGTCAATTTCAGAGAATGCTATTCTTAATGGAAAGGCCCTTATATTTTCATAGTGCTACTTACCGCATTTTCTGATTATGAAATTATTAACTGAAGCATATGTAAAATCAGTAAATGGAAGGTAGATGATTTTATGTCATTTTTATTTTTAAAAAATTTTAAGGAATATAAATTTCATATGTATAATTTTAGGAATATAGTTATTCTTCCCAGCATACCGGTTTTCCCACCTCCACTCCCACCCCCTTTTTCTCCTCCCTCTGACCCAAGTCCCATTCTCCATTAAGATTAATGTCCAATTAACTTTGTACAAAGAAAACCACCTCTATACTAAGTAAAGATTTCAACAATTTGCGCATACACGCACACACACACAGAAACACACAAAAACTGAGAAAATGTATCGCAGTATCACATTTAACTCTCTCTTTTTAAAAAAAGATTTATTTATTTATTTGAAAGAGTTACACAGAGAGAGAAGGAGAGGTCTTCCATCTGCTGGTTCACTCCCCAATGGGCCACAACGACTGGAGCTGCACCGATCTGAAGCCAGGAGTCAGGAGCTTCTTCCAGGTCTCCCATGTGGGTGCAGAGGCCCAAGGACTTGGACCATCTTCTACTGCTTTCCCAGGCCACAGCAGATAGCTGGATCAGAAGTGGAGCAGCTGGGACTTGAACCGACGCCCATATGGGATGCCAGCACTGGAGGTGGCGGCTTTACCCACTATGCCACAGCACTGGCCCCACAGTTAACTCTCATAATACAACTCACTGAGGACAGAGGTCATGCATGGGGAGTTAGTACACAGTGGCTCCTGTTGTTAACTTAACAATGAACACTCTTATTTATGATGTCAGTGACCACCCTAGGCTCTTGACATGAGCTGTCAAGATTATGGAAGCCTTTTGAATCCACAAACTTCATCAGTATTTAGATCAGGCCATAAGCAAAGTGGAAGTTCTCTCCTCCCTTTAGAGAAAAATACATCCTTCTTTAATGGACACTTCTTTCTGTTGGGATCTCACTCACAGAGATCCTTCATTTAGAATATATTTTTGCCACAGTGTCTTGGCTTTCCATGCCTGAAATGTCATGGGCTTTTCAGCCAGACCAGGAAGTCTTAAGGGCTGATTCTGAGGTCAGAGTACTGTTTAGGGCATTTGTCATTCTATGAGTCTGCTGTGTGGGCTGCTACCCATGCTGGAACAGTCTCTCCTTTTTAATTCTATCTACTATAATTATTCCACACTTGATCCTATTCATATGGTCATTTTAACACTTGATCCTATCTATAGGTTCACTTTAACACTTAATATGGTCACTTTAACACTTAAGATGACATTTTTACCACCCAGCTTAATGGGGTTTGGGTCCCATGACAAGTTTTTAAACTGTGCCCTTAGAAATGAGTCCTTCGGAATGTATGAAGAACTATATAGCTTTACAGTAACAAACTTCCTCCTCCCTCTCTTATTTCTTACTGAGATCCACCCTCAATTGACTTTTTTAAAGATTTACTTTATTTATCTGAAGGTCAGAATTACAGAAGAGGAAAGGATGGAGAGAGGGATGGAGAGGGAGAGAGGGAGAGAGGGAGAGAGAGAGAGAGAGAGAGGTTTTCTATCTGCTGGTTCACTCCCCAAATGACCGCAGTGGCCAGAGCTTAGCCAATCCGCAGCTAGGAGCTTCTTCTGGGTCTCCCACATGGGTGCAGGGGCCCAAGCACATGGGCCATCTTCCATTGCTTTCCCAGGCCATAGTAGAGAGCTGGATCGGAAGCGGAGCAGCCGGGACTCGAACCAGCGCCCATATGGCATGCTGGTGCTGCAGGCCACAGCTTTAACCCACTGTGCCACAGTGCCAGCCACTTCAATTGACTTTATACGTTTATAATTAACTCTATGTTAAGTAAAGAGTTCAACAAATATTATGAAGAGAAAAAACTGAAAAAACATATATTCTTCAACTTTACTGAGTTCCAGTAGTCTCTTAGTGGATTCTTTTGGATCTCCTGTATATAGAATCATATCGTCTGCAAATAGGCATAGTTTGACTTCCTCCTTCCCTATTTGTATCCCTTTGATTTTTTTTTCTTGCTTATTGGCTCTAAAACTTCCAGGACTATATTGAATAGCAGTAGTGAGAGTGGGCATCCTTGTCTGGTTCTGGATCTCAGTGAGAATGTTTCCAACTTTTCCCTATATAATAGGACACTGGCTGTGGGTTTGTCATAAATTGCCTTTATTGTGTTGAGCAATGTTTCTTCTATACCCAATTTGCTTAGTGTTTTCATCATGAAAGGGTGTGTGTTTTATCAAATGCTTTCTCTGCATCTATTGAGATAATCATATGGCCTTTGCTCTTCAGTTTGTTAATGTGATGTATCACATTAGTTGATTTGCAAATGTTGAACCATCCCTGCGTAACAAGGATAAATCACAGTTGGTCTGGGTGAATGATCTTTCTGATGAACTGTTGGATTCGATTGACTAGAATTTTGTTGAGGATTTTTTGGTCTATGTTCATCAGGGAAATTGGTCTGTAGTTCTCTTTCATAGTTGTGTCTTTTTCAAGTTTAGGAGTTAAAGTGATGCTAGCTTCATAGAAAGAATTTGGGAGGTTTCGCTCTGTTTCGATTGTTTTGATTAGCTTGAGAAAATTGAAGTTAGTTCTTTAAATGTTTGGTAAAATTCAGCAATGAAGCCATCTGGTCCTGTTGGACCTCTCAGTTGCAGAGATGCCCACTTGCTCGGGAGGATGCCCAAAGATCCAGACTCCAGACCAGTTGATGCAAAAAGCACGAGGTTTTTTATTGAACGTTTGCGCAAACGGGCCCCCACCTCAGGCAGTGAGGAGCCCTGAGCGGCAGTTTCACACAGGTTATATAGGCAACGAATTAGCATATTCCTAATGCGCATGTGTAGGATTGGTCAGTTCAGAGGGACATTAGCATATGGGAGAATGCTGGCGAAAAATGCTGGTGGAGAGTGCTGGTGTAAAATGCAGAGGTGGCACGGGATTGGCTGGTTCAGAGGGACAATTAGCATACCGGAGAATGCTGAGGGAGAGTGCTGAGGTGTTACAGGATTGGCCGGTTGCAGTGACATCATAAGTGCGCGCCTAGAGACTCTCTGAAGGGGAGGGGCAGCTCTGCTCTGGGCGCGCCCAGAGGTTTCCCGGAGGGGAGGGGCAGTTCTGCTCTGGGCGTGCCTAGAGATTCTCTGAAGGGGATTGACTTTTCCTTCCCAGAGAACGTCCTGCCCGCTGGACTCTGGGGAACATCTAACCTCTTAAGAAGCCCCTGATATTTGCCCAGGCCTAGTTTCTTGTCCCTCTCCCCCATAAGGGTCCTTCATTCCCTCCTTTTCTTTTTGCACAGATTTTAATCCTAAAATCTATTGGACCTCGGAGGTCTTTGAAGCTTGACACTGGTACTGTTGAGTCAGCACCAGGGTTTGGACAAGGAAAAGCCTCTCGCGGATAAACTGGAGCAACCTGTTAAGAATACATGGGCCGTCTCGTATAGTAACATTGTGGGTGACATTGCACAAGTGTCGGTGGGACAAGGGAGGATTTCCTACACAAGTACCTTGTCCCGACACCTCTGTAAGAGTGAGACGCGGCTGAAGGGGCAAGAGGCAATTATTTGCCTCTGTAGTGCCATTCCAGGTCCTGGGGACCGCGAGGCCCTCGTAATAAGGTGGACCTGGGGCTAGGCATAGCCAGCAGGACTCGGTCAGCTCTGGATTGGTCTGGTTGAGGGCCAGAAAGGCCCCTGTCAAAAGGTTAAACAGCTGCTGTCCGGTTGTATGGGGGCTTGAAGCGTTTGGAGTTAAACTTGCCAAGCTAGGCGAAAGGGTGGCTGGTGGGAGGGGTGGCCTGGGGAGAGCCTGCCTCACTGGAGGGAGGGAACTCTGTTCTTGCTGGACTGGGTTGGGTCCCATGTTAACAATTGTGGAGCATGGGGATTGGAAAAACAATGGGGAAAGGCCAGGAACATCACAAATATTAAACAGTTTTTGAAAGTCTTAGCTTGAGTGGGTTCTGAGTGCGCTGGAGCTTCCATTTGGCTGGTCTATCCGGATCCTCGGGGCCCTGGGGGGGTGGTGCTCGCTTCACGTGTGAGGCGTGGACCCAAGCAGCGATTCCGTCGACCTTGAGAGCGGTCGGAGTTGTCAACAGCACAGTGAAGGGGCCTTTCCACCGGGGCTCTAGAGTCTTAGATTGGTGCCTTCGGACATACACAGCGTCTCCGATTTGGAAAGGATGTGGGATGGTTGTCATCTTGGGTTGGTAGGCTGCTGCAAGAGGTTTCCAGACCTGGTTCTGGATGATCTGGAGCGCTCTCAACCGGGCCTGTAATTTAGGGGCATCGGCAACGGAGTCACTGGCAAGGTCAAGCAAGCCTGCTACTGGTGGGGGCCCTCCATAAAGGATTTCGTATGGCGTCAGCCCGCAATGAGAGGGCGTGTTTCGGACCCGGAACAACACCATAGGGAGGAGTTGGACCCAGTCTTTAACGCCAGTCTCCAACGCTAATTTGGTCAAGGTCTCTTTAATTGTTCTGTTCATTCTTTCTACCTGTCCTGAACTTTGGGGTCTATAGGCACAGTGCAATTTCCAATTTATGCCTAATGCTTTGGCCACCAACTGACTTACCTGGGAGACAAACGCTGGGCCGTTGTCGGACCTGATTACCTTAGGCAAGCCGAACCGGGGGAAGATCTCCTCTATGATCTTCTTGACGACCACCCGGGCGGTTTCCCGTTTTGTGGGGAATGCCTCAGTCCATCCGGAGAAGGTGTCTACAAAAACTAGAAGATACTTATTCCCATAACTGCCCGGCCTTATCTCAGTGAAATCGACCTCCCAGTTGATCCCTGGTCAGTCTCCTCTTAACCTAGCTCCTTCCGGGAGCTTGAGGTGTCTGGCATTTACCTTGGCACACGGAACACAGGATTCAGTCACCTGCTGGACTAAAGAGTCAAGTCCGGGGATGTAATAAGACTGCCTATCTTCCTGTAAGGCTGCTTTTAGCTTTTTGTGTCCCAAATGAGTCCATTGATGGAGGTTGGTAATTATTTCTTTAGCCAATTGGTGTGGCAGGACTATTTTCTCTCCGAGCCTCCAAACCCTTATTTGTTCATCATACTCTGCACCGAGCCGCTGGATCGTATCTAAGTCTTGGTCCGAATAGAGGAAAGGTGGTTCCCTCGATACTTGGGTGGGCTCAGTTGTCTTTAACGGGAGCACCTGTTGGCTCAGGGCTGCCGCCCTAGCGGCCTCGTCTGCCATCCTGTTTCCCCTTGCTACGGGGTCGTCTCCTCGTTGGTGCCCGGGGCAATGGATTATACTCAACATTTTGGGCAGGAACAGGGCCTGTAGAAGATCTAGGATTTCCTGCTTATTTTTAATGTCCTTGCCTGCCGAGGTTAAGAGGCCCCTTAGCCGGTATATCTCCCCATGTACCTGGGCAGTGGCGAATGCATACCGACTGTCTGTGTAAATGTTGACCTTTTTGTCTTGTGCCAGTTTTAAAGCTTGAGTTAAGGCTATGAGCTCGGCTTTTTGAGCAGAAGTTCCAGGCTTTAAGGCACTTGACCAGATAACAGTTTTTCCATCCACCACCGCTGCCCCAGCCCTCCGCTCACCGTTCTGTAGAAAGCTGCTCCCATCCGTGAACCAGGTCATTTCGGCATCCGGCAGAGGCTGGTCGGTTAGGTCTTTTCGGGTGCCGTGGGCCTCAGCCAGGATTTGGTGACAGTTATGGATTACCTGGGCCTGGGGCCCCAGTTCTGGGAGCAGGGTGGCTGGGTTTAAAGAGGTGGCAGTCCCAAACCGGACCCGCTCTGAGTTTAATAACATAGTCTGGTAATGAGTTATCCGAGCATTTGAGAGCCACCGATCTGGTGGCTGTCGGATAACTGTTTCCACAGCATGAGGTGCCACTACGGTGAGAGGTTGGCCTAGAGTCAGTTTGTCCGAGTCTTTCACCAGAACTGCCACGGCCGCTATCATGCGGAGGCACGGAGGCCAGCCGGCCGCTACATTGTCTAGTTTTTTTGAAAAGTATGCCACCGGCTTTTTCCAGGGTCCAAGCATTTGTGTTAGCACTCCCTTCGCCACTCCCTTGTTCTCATCCACGTATAATGTGAAGGGCTTGGTCATATCAGGGAGGCTCAGGGCTGGGGCTGACAATAGGGCCTTTTTTATGTTGTCAAACGCCCGCTGTTGCTCTTCTCTCCATTGAAAGGGAGCATTGGACTTCGTGAGGGGGTACAATGGGGCTGCCAGCTCCGCAAACCCAGGAATCCAAAGGCGGCAGAATCCCGCACTCCCGAGGAATTCCCGCATCTTTCTGGCATCGGTGGGGGGTGGAATTAGAGCAACCACCCTTTTTCGGCTCTCCGTCAGCCACCGTTGCCCTCCTTCTAGGAGGTAGCCTAGGTAGGCCACCTGTTTCTGGCATATTTGGGCCTTTTTCGCGGAGGCTCGATAGCCCAATTCCCCCAGTCTCTGTAGCAGGGCCCTGGTACCTTTTAGGCAGTTCTGCTCAGTTTCAGCGGCAAGGAGGAGGTCGTCCACATATTGCAGGAGGACCAGGTCCGGATGGTTGACTCGGAAGTCGGCCAAATCTAGGTGCAGAGCTTCGTCAAACAAGGTAGGCGAGTTTTTAAATCCTTGGGGCAACCTTGTCCAGGTGAGTTGTCCTGAAAACCCGGTCTCTGGGTCTTTCCACTCAAAAGCAAAGATGGATTGGCTCTGAGGGCTCAGTCTTAAACAAAAGAATGCATCTTTTAGATCTAACACAGTGTACCATACGTGGGTCGGAGGCAAGGTACTTAGCAGATTGTAGGGGTTGGGCACTGTGGGATGCATATCCTCCGTTCTCCTGTTAACCTCCTGCAAGTCCTGTACCGGGCGGTAGTCACCCGTACCGGGCTTCTTTACTGGTAGTAGGGGGGTGTTCCAAGGTGAACGACAAGGTTTTAAAATGCCTAGGTGTAACAGTCTCTGGATATGTGGCCGGATACCTTCCTTAGCTTCCTTGCCCATCGGATATTGACGAACTGACACGGGAATGGCCGTGGGCTTCAGATCTATGATCAAGGGAGGCTGGTTGACGGCCAGCCCTATTCCCGCAGTCTCTGCCCAGGCCTGAGGAAAATCTGTGAGCCACTTGGGGTCCAGGGGAGCCATGGTGGACGGGGGCCTCTCGAATAATCGGTGTTCGTCCTCCAAGCGTAGTGTTAATACCTGGAGGGGCCGCCCTCCTGAGTCTGTGATGGTAGCTCCTTTCTCATGGAAGTGAATTTGGGCTCCTACCTTCGAGAGTAGGTCCCTGCCCAGGAGGGGGTAGGGGCAGTCTGGCACTAGTAAGAATGAGTGTGTCACAAGTCCTGTACTCAACTGGACCTCTCGATTGGTTGTCCAGCGATATAACTTCCCTCCAGTTGCCCCCTGAACCCAGGAAGTCTTGGAGCTTAAAGGCCCTTTTTCTGAAGTCAGTACCGAGTGCTGGGCTCCTGTGTCAATCAGGAAGGTTACCGGTCTGCCCCCCACTTCAAGGGTTATCCTGGGCTCGGGGGGGGGGGGGGCTCCTGGCCCTGACTCACCTAATCGTCTTCTTCCAGGGACAGGATTGGAACTGGTCTCTTCTTTGGTCCCTGTGGTTTCTTCGGGCAGTCTTTGACCCAGTGTCCTTTTTCTTTACAATAGGCACATTGATCTCTTTCCACCCGAGGCTTTCGTTTGTCTCCCAAGTCCCTATTCTGTCCTGGTCTACTCCTTTCTGTATCCTGCACTATGGTGGCCAAAATTCTACTAAGCTTTCGATTACGTCTTTTGTCTCTTTTGTCTTCCCTTTCCTCCTGCTCCTTGCGGATCCTTTCCTCCTTCTCCTCTCGGGTCTCCCTTTTGTTGTAAATCTTTTCTGCCTCCTTCATTAAATCTTGTATAGTATACCCCTGAAGCCCCTCTAGCCGCTGCAATTTATTGCGAATGTCCGACGCTGACTGTCCTATAAAGGACATGATTACATCTCCCTGCTGGTCCTCTGCCAGGGGGTCAAACGGGGTGTACATACGGTAGGCTTCCATTAATCTTTCTAGGAAGCCTGCCGGCGTTTCCTCAGCCCCCTGCACTACTGCACGTACCTTGGCCAAATTGGTGGGGCGCTTTCCAGCCCCTCTGAGACCTGCAAGGAGAATCTGGCGGTAAAGACGAAGTCACTCCCTACCAGCAACGGTGGTGTAGTCCCAATCAGGACGGGTTAAGGGAAACGCCTCCTCGATTTCGTTTGGCAGTAGGGTCGGTCGGCCATCTGCTCCAGGGACGTTTTTCCGTGCCTCAAGGTAGACACGCTGCTTTTCCTCAGTAGTGAGGAGGGTCTGCAGAAGCTGCCTACAATCATCCCAGGTGGGCTGATGAGTCAATAAAATTGACTCGATCAGCCCAGTCAGAGCCTGGGGGTCCTGAGAGAAAGAGGGGTTATGGGTTTTCCAATTGTAAAGATCGGAAGCAGAAAATGGCCAGTACTGCATCTGGCCAGCCACCGAACGAAGAGGAAAGGTCTGTGAAGTCCAGACGCTTCCCGAGCCCCCTGCCTGCCCCCGACGGAGGCGCAGGTGGCTGGAGGGCGGGGAAGGCGCTGAGACTTCTTCCCCTGCCCTCATGGAATCAGGGGATGGTGCAGAAGGTTGCACATCCCGCTCTGGTTGTTGTGGGGGTTCCTGCGGGGGAGCAGGCTGGCCGGGAAGATAGGGTGGGGGAGAGTCAAAGAGCAGAAAGTCCTGATCAGCCGGAAGAACCGGTGGCTTGTCAGGTTTTGGATCTCGAATCTCCTTCAGAGGGTATAGGGAGGAGGTTGGCACAACCGGGATAGGAGGAGGGGGTATCAGGGAGGAAGGTATTAAAGGAGTTGGGGATGGCCGAGGAAGGGGTAACGGGGTCCGTATGGGCTCCGTCGGGAAGGAGAAGGGTTTTATCCAGGGAGGGGGGTTACGTGAAAGATCCTCCCACGTGGTAATGTAGAGCACCTGATCAGGGTGTCCATTGGATCCTGGCTGAAAGACTCGTGCCTTAATCTGTAAAATAATATCGAGGTTAAAAGTGCCGTTCCTTGGCCAGCCGACCTCGAAGGCCGGCCACTCTGAGGAACAGAATTTTGCCCATTGTTTCCTTTTAACCTCCACTGAGAGGTGGCGCGCGCGTTCTTGAACGTCCTTCCAGTGATCTAGAGTGAGACTTAAAGGGGTGGTTATTTGTTGACCCATGGGTGCAAGGATTTCAGCCCATTCAAAAAGAATAGCCAATGCACAGACACATAAAACAAACAAGACAAACCACATGGCACCAGATCTAGGACAAATCGAACGCTATTGCGCTATTTTTGGGAGCGGCTGCCTGACCAGCCCTCCCCGGGAAGGAGGGAGACTTGGTCTCTGACCCACCTCCAGACCACCCCGGGAGCGTCTTCCGGGGGAATGGACCGAGGGTTTCCCCTTCTGGTCTCACAAACCGGAGCGTCCTCCGGGGAACGGACCAGGGGTTGCTGGGCACGCCTGCCTCCCCCACTGGTCTCACAGTCAGGTACTGGCCAGTCAGAACACTCAAGACGAAGAACAACAAACAGAAAACACTTAATCGTACCTCCAACTGGTCCTCAGGGAATGGGTCTGAGGGTGACCTAAAATCCCCGTACGGGCCACCAAAATGTTGGACCTCTCAGTTGCAGAGATGCCCACTTGCTCGGGAGGACGCCCAAAGATCCAGACTCCAGACCAGTTGATGCAAAAAGCACGAGGTTTTTTATTGAACGTTTGCGCAAACGGGCCCCCACCTCAGGCAGTGAGGAGCCCTGAGCGGCAGTTTCACACAGGTTATATAGGCAACGAATTAGCATATTCCTAATGCGCATGTGTAGGATTGGTCAGTTCAGAGGGACATTAGCATATGGGAGAATGCTGGCGAAAAATGCTGGTGGAGAGTGCTGGTGTAAAATGCAGAGGTGGCACGGGATTGGCTGGTTCAGAGGGACAATTAGCATACCGGAGAATGCTGAGGGAGAGTGCTGAGGTGTTACAGGATTGGCCGGTTGCAGTGACATCATAAGTGCGCGCCTAGAGACTCTCTGAAGGGGAGGGGCAGCTCTGCTCTGGGCGCGCCCAGAGGTTTCCCGGAGGGGAGGGGCAGTTCTGCTCTGGGCGTGCCTAGAGATTCTCTGAAGGGGATTGACTTTTCCTTCCCAGAGAACGTCCTGCCCGCTGGACTCTGGGGAACATCTAACCTCTTAAGAAGCCCCTGATATTTGCCCAGGCCTAGTTTCTTGTCCCTCTCCCCCATAAGGGTCCTTCAGTCCTGGGCTTTTCTTTGTTGGGAGGGTCTTTATTACAGATTCAATTTCCCTCTTGGTTATGGGTCTGTTTAGGTTCTGTGTCTTCATGGCTCAATTTAGGTAGGTTATACGTGTCCAGGAATCTATCCATTTTGTCTAGGTTTCCCAGATTGTTAGCATACAACTATTTGTAGTAATTTCTGATGATTTTTAAAATTTCTGTGGTGTCTGTTACATTTCCTTTTTCATATCCAATTTTATTAATTTGGGTCTTCTCTCTCCTTTTTTTGTTAGTTGGGACAATGATGTGTCAATTTTATTTATTTTTTCAAAAACCAGCTCTTTGTTTAGCTGATAATTTGTTTTGTTTTTTTGATTTCAATTTTGTTGATTTATTCTGTAATACTATTTATTTTCTCCTACTAGATTTGGGTTTGGTTTGCTGTTGCTTTTCTAGATCCTTGAGATGCATTGATAGCACATTTATTTGGTGCCTTTCCAATTTCTTGATATAGGCACCAATTGCTATAAACTTCCATCTTAACACTGCTTTTGCTGTTTCCCATAGATTTGATATGTTGTATTGTCATCTTCATTTGTTTTCAGAAATTCTTTGATTTCTTCTATGACCCACTATTCACTCAGGAGCATGTTGTTCAGTCTCCATGTGTTTCCATATGTTCTAGAGATCCTTCAGTTGCTGATTTCCAGCTTAATTCCATGTGGTCCAAGAAGATGCATGATATGATTTTGATTTTTTTTTAATTCTCTGAGACTTGCTTTATGGCCTAGCAAATGGTCAATCCTAGAGAAAGTTTCATGCACTGGTGAGAAGAATGTGTATTCTGCAAATGTAGAATGGAAAGTTCTGAGATATCTGTTAGGTCTATGTCTCCCATTAAATCAATTCACATTTCTTTTAAATAACCTGGTGCCCTGTAATTAGGTGCATAGGCATTTATAATACTTATATCTTCCTGTTGAATTGATCCCTTAATCTTTACATAGTGCCTTTCTTTGTCTCTTAACAGTTTTTGTGTTGAAGTTTATTTTGTCTGATATTAAGATGGCTATGCCAGATCTTTTTTGGTTTCTGTTGGAATAGAATATTTTTTTACAATCTTTCATTTTCAGTCTGCCTGCATCTTTGTTGTTGAGATGTGTGTCTTGTAGGCAGCAAATAGATGGGTTTTATTTTATCATCCATTCATCCAGTTTGTGTATTTTAACTGGAGAGTTGAGGCCATTTACATTCAAAGTGACTATTGATAAGCAACTACTTTGCACTGCCATTTTCCCAGAAATATTCCTATTTTTTACTTTGGATTTCATTTTTATCTTTATTGGGCAGTTTTCTTCCTTTACCTTCTTTTCTAATGATGATTATGTTTCTGTGTCTCTGTATGTAGCACATTCTTAAGCATCTTCTACAGGGCTGGACAGGTTGTGACAAATTCTTTCAATTTCTGTTTGTTACAGAAGATGTTTATTTCACCTTCATTCATATATGAGAACTTTTGGGGGTACATAATTCTGGTTGAAAGTTTTTTTCTCTTAAGACTTGGATTATATCTCACCATTTTCTCCTAGCTTTTAGGGTTTCTGATGAGAAGTCAGCTGTAAATCTAATTGGATATCCTCTGAAAGTAATCTGGCATTTCTTTCATGCACATTTTAGAATGTTTTCTTTATGTTTTACTGTGGAGAGTTTGATTACAATGTACTGTAGAGAAGATATTTTCTGGTCATGTCTATTAGGAGTTCTATGTGCTTCTTGTTCTTAGATGTCCCTTTCTCCAAATTGAGGAAATTTTCTGTAATTATTCCACTAAACAGGCCTTCCAATGCATTCTCTCTTTCCATGCCTTTAGGAACTCCTAGATTCCATATGTTGGGTTGTTTGATAGCATCTTGTAGATTCCCAGCAGTGTTTTTTAGTTTTCTAATTTCCTCTTCTTGTTTTTTGTCTGACCATAAAACTTCTAGAGATTTGTCTTCTAACTCAGATATTCTTTCTTCTGCTTCACTGATTCTGTTGCTGAGGCTTTCCACTCCATTTTTAATTGTTCTATTGAATTCTTCAATTCCAAGATTTCATTTTGCTTTCTGTTTAAGATCTCAATTTCTTGGGAGAAATTTTCTTTAATGTCATATACAGATCTCATTAGTTGTACATTTGCTTCTGATAACTTCTATGTAATCTTACCAATTTTTGAATTCCATTTCTTGCATTTTTTCAAACTCTTCATCTTCACAATCTAGTATTGAAATGTTGTATGTTTCTTCCTCCTTTTGTTTGGTTAGTTGGGCCAATGGTGTGGCAATATTGCGTACTATTTCAAATAATACACAAAATTGGTTTCAATTTTGTTTGGTTTCAATTTTGTTTATTTCTTCTGTAATTTTAATTTTTGGTTTTATCCTACTAATTTTGGGTTTGGTTTCTGTTGTTTTTCTAGGTCCTTGAGATGTATTGATTGCTCATTTATTGGTGCATTACCAATTTCTTGGTGTAGGCACAAATTGCTACAAATTTTCCTCTTAACACTGCTTTTGCTATATCCCATAATTTTTGATATGTTGTATTGTTGTCTTTATTCATTTCCAGAAATAGTTTGATTTCTCTTTTGAGTCTTTCATTACTGACAGTTCATTCAGGTGCTTGTTATTTAATTTCCATGTGTTTACATATGTTTTATTGTTTCTTGATTTGTTGATTTCAAGCTTCATTCCATTGTGGTCAGAGAAGATGCATTGTATGATTTCAATTTTTTTTAAATTTGCTGGGACTTGGTTTATGTCCTAGCATGTGGTCAATCCTAGAGAAAGTTCTGTGCACTGGTGAGAAGAAAGTGTGTTCTGCATCTTTAGGATGCAAAGTTCTGTGGATATCCTTTAGGTCGATTTGAACTATCATGTCAATTAACTCTGTTGTTTCTTTTCTGATTTTCTGTCTGGTTGATATTTCCATTGCTGAAAGTGAAGTATTGAAGTCCACCATTACTATTTTATTGGAGTCTATGTCTCCCTTTAGATCCATTAACATTTCTTCAAATAGCCAGATACCCAGTAACTAGGTGCATATACATTTATAATAGTCACATCTTCCTGTTGAATTGATACCTTAATCATTACATAGTGCCCTTCTCTGTCTCTTTTAACAGTTTTTGTGTTGAAGTCTGTTTTGTCTGGTATTTGGATGGCTACACAAGCTCTTTCTTAGTTTCTGTTAGCATGGAATATCTTTTTCCATCCTTTCACTTTTTATTTTTAAAGATTTATTTATTTGAAAGTCAATTACACATAGAGAGAAAGAGAGGTCTTCCATCTGCTTGTTTGCTTCCAACTGGCTATAATGGCTGGAGCTGCACTGATATGAAGCCAGGAGCCAAGAGCCTCTTCTAAGTCTTTCCTCACGGGTGCAGAAGCCCAAGGACTTCAGCCATCTTGTACTGCTTTCCCAGGCCATAGAAGAGAGCTGGATTAGAAGTAGAGCAGCTGGGACTTGAACTGGTGCTCATATGGGATGCTGGCACTGCAGATAGTGTCCTTACCCACTATGCCACAGCCCCATCCCCAAATCCTTCAGCTTCAGTCTGTGTGTATCTTTTTTGGTGAGATGTGTTTCCTGTAGGCAGCAAATAGGTAGGGTTTTTTTTTTTTAAGATTTATTTATTTATTTGAGAGGTAGAGTTACAGACAGAGGGAGAGACAGAGAAAAAAGTCTTTCTTCCATTGGTTCACTCCCCAAATGGCAGCAACAGATGGAGCTGTGCTGATCTGAAACTAGGAGCCAGGTGCTTCTTCCTGGTCTCCCATGTGGGTGCAGGGGTCCAAGCACTTGGGCCATCTTCTACTACCTTCCCAGGCCATAGCAGAGAGCTGGATTGGAAGAGGAGCAGCCGGGACTAGAACCAGCACCCATATGGGATGCCAGTGCCACAGGCAGAGTATTAACCTAGTGTGCCATGGCAATGGCCCCAGTTTTAGTTTTTTTTTTTTATAAATTATTATTTTTTTTAACTTTTATTTAATGAATATAAATTTCCAGTATACAGCTTATGGATTACAATGGCTTCCCCTTCCCATAATTTCCCTCCCACCCGCAACCCTCCCCTCTCCCGCTCCCTCTCCCTTTCCATTCACATCAAGATTCATTTTCAATTCTATTTATATACAGAAGATCAATTTAGTATAAATACTTCAACAGTTTGCATCCACATAGAAACACAAAGTGAAACATACTGTTTGAGTACTAGTTATAGCATTAAATCAAAATGTACAGTACATTAAGGACAGAGATCCCACATCAGGAGCAAGCGCACAGTGGCTCCTGTTGTTGACCCAACAAATTGACACTCTAGTTTATGGCGCCAGTAACCACCCTAGGCTGTCGTCATGAGTTGCCAAGGCTATGGAAGCCTTCCAAGTTCCCCGACTCTGATCATATTTAGACAAGGTCATAAAAGACAGAGTGAGGATAGTAACCAATGATCCTAAGAGTGGCCTTAACCAGGTCTGAACAATTATACAGCATTAAGTGGGGAAGAGGACCATCAGTACACACAGGTTGGGAGTAGAGCCATTGGTGGTAGAGTAGAGGTTATGATTACAAAGGAATGAGGCCCAAGTGGACTAGACAGGGTCTAGAACAAAGGACAGAGTCATTATTAGAGGAGCTAAGAAAGGTGCTGTCTAAGCTACAAGTAATTTTTCTGATTGAGAGGCAAATAGAACCTGATAGAAGGGGCTTGATAATAATCTGTTGGGCTTTAGGCCTTGTAAGTTAAGAGGCCCAGACCTATCTATCTCTTCACATGGGGTATATCCTAAGGGAGGTGTGAACCTCCTAGGGGAAGGCACTCTGTTGACTTTCATTAATCCATTCAACTCTCCATTAACTTGAGAGTTGAGTCCATTTGCATTCAAGGTAAATATTGATAAGTAATAACTTGGCCCAGCCATTTTTCTATAAATATTCCTATTGTTTACTTTGGATTTCCTTTGTTCTTTTACTGGGAGATTTTCTGCCTTCATCTTTCATAGTGATGACTATGTTTCTGTGTTTCTGTGTGTAGCACATCCTTAAGTGTCCTTTATAAGATTGTAGGAATGGTGACAAATTCTTTCAATTTCTTTTTGTTATGGAAGGTGTTTATTTCACCTTCATTCACAAATGTGAGCTTTGCAGGATGCAGTATTCTTTGCTGACATTTTTTTTTCTCTTAAGACTTGGACTGTATCTTGCCATTCCCTTCTAGCCTGTAGGATTTCTTATGAGAAGTCAGCTGTGAGTCTTATTGGAGATCCTCTGAAAGTAATCTGGCATATATCTCATGCACATTTTAGAATTTTTTTTTTTTTGTGTGTGTTTTACTGTGGAAAGTTTGAGTACAATGTGTTCTGGTGAAGATCTTTTCTTGTCATGTCTACTAGGAGTTCTATGTTCTTTCTTACTTGCATGTCCCTTTCTTTGTCCAAATTGGGGATGTTTTCTGTAACTATTTTACTACAAAGTCATCTAATCCATTCTCTTTCTATCCCTTCAGGTGCAAAAGGTCATTTGATAGTATCCCATAAATTTCCAACACTGTTTTTAAGTGTTCTAATTTCTTCTTTTTCTTGGTCTGATTTTAAAATTTCAAACGAATTGTCTTGGATATTCTTTCTTCTCTCCAACCAAGTCTGTTGTTAAGGCTTTCTGCTGCATTTTTTATTTGATCTATTAAATTCTTTATTTCTAATATTTCATTTTTATTTCTCTTTAAAATCTTAATTTCATGGGAAAAATTTTCATTCATGTCATGTATGAATTTCTTTAATTCATGAATTTGCTTCTGATTACTTCTAACAAGTCCTATGATCAGTTATTTTATTTGTTTCCAGTATTTCTTCAATCACTTCATCTTCACATTCTAGTGTTGAAGTGTTGTGCTGTTCTGGCATCATCATGTTGTCTGCCTTATTCTTGTTTCTTGAATTGCTGCATTTATTTTTAGGCATTTGTGGAGATGCTTTTTTCCCCGTGTGATGGCTTTTTTCTTTGGACTATGCCTCTGTGACTTAGTGGAATGTCTGTTCTTTCAGTGAATACCCAGAGGTGTGTGCTGGGTGTGGCCATGGAGCTCTATTCGGTGCTCAAGGGTGAGGGGAGTGTCCAAGGTGACACTCAAATTTGGCATAGTGAATCAATATCTCTATCTCTTTTTCTGTCTCTCTGTCTCTGTCTCTGTCTCTCTTTATCAGAGAAGAGGTTTGAGTGTCTTCATACTCCCAGCACACAAGGCTCCCACAGTCATAAGTGGCCAGCTTCCTGTCAGTTCTGCCAGCCAGTCTCAGACTTCTCCTGTCTCATGGTTGCTTGCTGCCCAAACACAAGCTGGTTCATTTCTTTGAATTCTGCCTTTCAAATAAACAGAAATAAATCTTTTTAAAAAAGAAAATTTTGTTTTCAACTGATATAAAATTCAGATAGGTATGAAAAAATGTGTTAAAAAGATCTGTTGTGAAACATAGTGATGACGCCATATAAGAACATATTGTATATCTGAAAAAGGCAGGGCCGTCACTGTGGCAGAGCAGGTAAAGCCACTGCCTGCAGTGCCAGCATCCCATATGGGCACCGGTTCAAGTCCCAGCTGCCCCACTTCCCATCCTGCTCTATGCTATGGCCTGGGAGGGCAGTGGAGGATGGTCCAAGTGAGTGGGCCCCTGCATCCGCATGGGAGACCAGGAAGAAGCAGCTTTTCTCCTGGCTCCTGGCTTCAGATTGGCTCAGCTGCAGCTGTTTCGGTGATCTGGGGAGTGAACCAGTGGATGGAAGATATCTCTCTCTGCCTCTGCCTCTCTGTAACTCTGCCTTTCAAACAAATAAATAAATCTTTTTTTTTTTTTAAAGAAAAAGGCTAAGAGAGTTGATTTTAAATGCTGTTACCTCAATAAATGATAACAGTGTAAGGTGATGCATGATAATTAGCTCAATTTAGCTATGTATACATATCCCAAATCATCTTATTTTATACCAGAAATACTTTCTTCAATTTATAAACATAATTAAAATATATAACATTAAAAAAATAGGAACAGACAACGTGGCTTATTGGTCTAAACCGCTGCTTAGGAGACCCATACCCCATAGTGATTGCCTGGGCTTGAGTCCTGCTTCTGCTTGCGATGCAGATCCCTGTTCACACACCTGAGTGGAAGCAGATGATCGCCTTAGTAGTTCGGTTTCTGCCACCATGTAGGAGATCCAGAGCTTCCTGGCTTTGGTCTGGCCCAACCCTGGCTGTTGTGGACATTTGAGGAGTGAGTCAGCCTATGGAGGATCTCTTTTTCTCTTTCTTCCTCTTGACCTCTGTCACTCTGTCTCCTAAACAAATAAAAAAAAAATGTAGACGAAGAAGAAGTGGAAGGGTTTTACGTTTCAATTACTCAGCAGAAACAATCACAGCACTTTCTTAGTTTCAAATAGGTTAATCCTCTTGTATAATATCCTGTTGTATAAATATGGAAGACTTGCCACTTCAAATACATTTAAAATGTCTTCTGATTGTGCTGAGAAGAAGTGGAATTCTGAAGCTCACATTTTCACTATGTTTGCTTTTTAATAATAAACATCATTTCTGATTGGAGGAACACTTGGAACTTACTTTATGACCCATTGCTGATTTGTGTAATCTCCCAAAGCTACCCATCAGGATGAAAGAGGATCTGGTAGGCGGTTTAGCGGTTGGGGATCTGACCACAAGAGGGCAGAGTGTTTCTGCTGTTGCACAATATAGGACTGGCTGGTTTTGGCTGACTTCTGAAAGAGCAGGCTCAAAACAGCAGCAGATGCCTGTGCAGATAGTTTAAGAAACTCCTGTGCTTTGGAGGGAAGGAGGAGACCTCTGTGATAGCCGTAGCTCACCCGGCCGGAGCTCGCAGGTCCCGATGGGCAGAACCTTGAGGACACTTGCAGGACTTTTCTTCCTGTTCTTGTGGCTGCAGCTGCACTGTGAGTTGGGAGCTTTAGGGGAAGCGGGTGCTTGGAAAATGTTCATTAGAAGTCTGAGGATGCCACATGGGGTGTAAGTACACAGTGACTCCTGTTGCTGACTTAACAATTTGACACTCCTGTTCATGGCGTCAGTAATCTCCCTAGGCTCTAGTCATGAGTTGCCAGGGCTATGGAAGCCTTTAGAGTTCGCTGACTTTGATCTTATTCCGATAGGGTCATAGTCAAAGTGGAGGCTCTCTCCTCCCTTCGGAGAAGGGCACCTCCTTCTTTGATGGCCCCGTTCTTTCCACTGGGATCTCACTCACAGAGAACTTTCATTCAGGTCTTTTTTTTTTTTTTTCCCATGATATCTTGGCTTTCCATGCCTGCTATACTCTCATGGGCTGTCCCTAATGTGTCGTCTAAAGCCAAGTGATGCTATGACTGGTACTGAAACAGTATTTTTATACTTTGCGTTTCTGTGTGGGCGCAGACTGATGAGGTCTTTGCTAATTATAGACTGAAGTGATCTTCTGTATATAAAGAGAATTGGAAAGGAAAAAAAAAACAACCTGGTGTTAAAATGGAAATGGCATAGAAAATTAATTAATTTGAAAAAAATTATGTAGGATCTCTGTCTTTAATGTGCTGTACATTACTATTTAATGCTATAATTAGTAATCCAATGGTAGTTTTTTCACTTGATGTTGCTATATGGGCAAAATGTTGAAATCTTTACCTAATGTATACTAAACTGATCTTCTGTATATAAAGAGAATTGAAAATGAATCTTTACACGAATGGAAGGGGAAAGGGAGCGGGAAAGGGGAGGGTTGCGGGCGGGAGGGAAGTTATGCGAGGGGGGAAGCCATTGTAACCCATAAGCTATACTTTGGAAATTTATATTCATTAAATAAAAGTTTAATAAATGAAAAAAAAAAAAAAGAAGTCTGAGGATGAGGCTGGCCTCTTCCAGCTTGCCTGAAATAATGTGAGGAAATAATGTTATCTCTAGGGAATACTGGCCTGATGATTTTTCTGACTTCTGTTGTGCAGGTGTGAGAGGAGGAGAGACGGTGGAGCAGAGTCCTTCTTTCCTGAGTGTCCGGGAGGGAGACAGCTGTGTTATCAACTGCACTTACACAGACAGTGCCTCCACCTACTTCTTTTGGTATAAGCAAGAACCTGGAGCAGGTCTCCAGTTCCTTATAAATATTCTCTCAAGTATGGATAAGAAAGAAGAGCAAAGACTTACTGTCCTCATGAATGAGAAAGACAAACATCTTTCCCTGCGCATCAGAGTTGCCCGTGTTGCAGACTCTGCTGTGTACTTCTGCGCAGCATTAGCACAGCCCTGCTCAGGCACCTGCAGCCTGTACCCAAACCTGCAGAAGGGCTGTTTCAGTCATTTGGGGAGGGAACCAGGAGATGAATGATATCTCTGTTTGTCTCTGTCCCTTTCTGTATCACTCTGTCTCTTTTCTTTTTATAAAGATTTTTTATTTATTTTCCTTGAAAGAGTTACATAGAGAGAGAAGGAGAGGCAGAGAGAGAGAGAGGTCTTCCATCTGATGGTTCACTCCCCAGATGGCCACAATGGCCGGACCTGTGCCAATCTGAATCCAGGAGCCAAGAGCTTCTTCTGGGTCTCCCACATGGGTGCAAGGGCCCAAGGACTTGGACCATCTTCTTCTGCTATCCCAGGCCATAGCAGAGAGCTGGATTGGAAGTAGAGCAGCTGGGTCTCGAACCAGCGCCCATATGGGATGCCGGCACTTTAGGCCAGGGCATTAACCCACTGCGCCACAGCGCTGGCCCTTGTCTCTCTCTCTCTCTCTCTTTTTTTTATTTTTGACAGGCAGAGTGGACAGTGAGAGAGAGAGAGACAGAGAGAAAGGTCTTCCTTTTGCCGTTGGTTCACCCTCCAATGAATGCCCGCTGCGGCTGGCGCGCTGCGGCCGGTGCACCGCGCTGATCCGAAGCCAGGAGCTAGGTGCTTCCTCCTGGTCTCCCATGCCGGTGCAGGGCCCAAGCACTTGGGCCATCCTCCACTGCCTTCCCGGGCCACAGCAGAGAGCTGGACTGGAAGAGGGGCAACCGGGACAGAATCTGGTGCCCTGACCGGAACTAGAACCCGGTGTGCCAGCACCGCAAGGCGGAGGATTAGCCTATTGAGCCGTGGCGCCGGCCCTCTTTTCTTTTAAGACAATTATTTTTGTATTTGAATAAAGAGCAACAGAGTGGAAGAGACACACTCATACAGAGGTAACTTTAATCTGTTGATTCTCTCCCCAGTCGGTGCAATATCCAGATCTAGGCTAGACGGAAGCTGGGAGCCAGTAACTCCATTTGGTTCTCCCACATGGTGGCAGGACCCAAGCATTTCGGGCCATCTTTCATTCCCACCCCAGGAACATTAGGAGGTAATTGCACCAGAAGTGTTGTATCCTGAATTAAACTGCCACTCTGATATAGGACGCCAGCATTATAACAAGTGGCTTAACATGCTGTACCACAACGTTAACCATAAAATCTAACTTTTACAAGTCACTATTTTATTTCTCCTACCATTATCTTCTTAATATTTGTAGTCAAAGAGTATTTCTGGATTTAGATATTACCTTTTACATAAACAGCTTGTCAAAAGTCGGAAGTTCTAAATTGATTTTATAGGAGAAACAGATGTTGACTTTCTAAATGTCTTATACAGAATGATTGCTGTTAAGCCAACTCATGCTTTCTCTGTCATTGTAATTGTGGCTCTTATTATTACTGGCAAACAGAATGAATTAATTTGCATATTCTTGATATCTCACAAGTGAAATCACAAAATATTTGTTCTTTTGTGTCTTGTTTATCTCCATTTGCAATATTTTCATGGTTTTGTGTCTTAGTGCCTATGATAATTTCATTCATTTTAAAGACTGACTGATGTTCCACTGACATTTTTGTTTATCCATTCATTAGTTGTGGAGAGTCTGTGTGTGATACAAATACTTTGCTTTGCAAATGGAGATAATACAAGAAATATACAAATAAAGCAGATTTTTCATATGTAAAATTGGCCATAAAATTGGCTGGATATTTATTCCAATCTGGTTTGATACCAGAATACAAGTGTCCTGAGAACCACAACTAAATTGAAGCCAAAATTGGAAAGGGAGACATTGTCACTATTGGACACATAGATTCTGGCAAATCCACCACTATGGAGCATCTCAGCCACAAATGTGATGGGATCCACAAAAGAACCATTGAAAAATTTTAGATGGAGGCTGCTGATATTGGAAAGGACTCCTTCAAATACACCTGGGTCTTAGAAACTGAAAAAGCAGTGTAAGCATGGCCCCAGCATTGACATTTCCCTGTGGAAATTTGTTATCAGTAAGTGCTATGTGACTATCAGTGATGTCCCAGGGCAAGGACTTTATCAAAAACATGATCACATGCACTTCTCAGGCTAACTTTAGTGTTCTTTTGGTTACTGCTTGTGTCTGTGAGTTTGAACTTGGCATCTCCAAGAATGATCAGACTTGAACATGCCCTTCTGGCTAACACATTATGTGTGAAACAATGAATTGTGGGAAATAGTCCTCTTTACCCCTTCCCATTATTTGTAGACACTGCCTGATGTAGCAATTTACAATACGCCATCTGACTTTTTATTGCCAGTGGGGATAATAATGTCTGACATACTGAATACTGGGTTTAACTTGAATATTGGGTTGAATTTCTGGGTTGCAGCAATCATTGTTTAAGTGAGGAGTTGACTGATTTTATAAACTGGATCCAAATCCATAAAGCTCACTGAAGACAAAGCCCTTTGCTTGACCTTAGAGTGGAGCTGCGCTGATCCAAATCCAGGAACCAGGAGCCTCTTCCAGCTCTCTCATGCAGATGCAGGGGCCCAAGCACTTGGGTCATCTTCTACTGCTTTCCCAGGCCATAGCAGAGAGCTGGATCAGAAGTGGAGCAGCCAGGTCTTGATCCAGCACACAAAGGGGTTGCCGGCACTGCAGGTGGCGGCTTTACTAGCTACACCACAGCACTGGCCCCATCTCTTTCTCTCTCTCTCTCTTTTTTTTTTTTTAAAAAGCTCTTCATTTAGCTGACCTTTTGCATTGTTTTTTAAATTAAATTTTGTTGATTTCTTATCTAATTTTAATTATTTATTTTCTATTAGTTTTGGGTTTGGTTTGCTGTTGTTTTTCTAGGTCCTTGAGATGCATTAATAGCTCATTTATTTGGTGCCTTTCCAATTTCTTGATGTAGGCACCTATTGCTATAAACTTCCTCTTAACACTGCTTTTGCTGTATCCCATAAATTTTGATATGTTGTGTTGTCATCTTCATTTGTTTCCAGAAAGTTTTGATTTCTCCTATGACCCACTGTTCAATCAGGAACATGTTGTTCAGTCTCCATGTGTTGGCATATGCTCTTAAGATTCCTAAGTTGCTGAGCTGGCGCTGTGGCTCACTAGGCTAATCCTCCATCTTGCGGCACCGGCACACCGGGTTCTAGTTCCGGTCGGGGCACCGGATTCTGTCCCGGTTACCCCTCTTCCAGGCCAGCTCTCTGCTGTGGCCCGGGAGTGCAGTGGAGGATGGCCCAAGTGCTTGGCCCTGCACCCGCATGGGAGACCAGGAGAAGCACCTGGCTCCTGTCATCGGATCAGTGCGGTGCGCTGGCCGCAGCGCGCCGGCCGTGGCGGCCATTGGAAGGTGAACCAATGGCAAAAGGAAGACCTTTCTCTCTGTCTCTCTCTCTCTCTCACTGTCCACTCTGCCTGTCAAAAAAAAAAAAATTCCTGAGTTGCTGATTTTCAGCTTCATACCATTGTCGTCCGAGTAGATGCATGGTATGATTTTGATTTTTTTGAATTTGCTGAGACTAGCAATCAGGTGAATTTATTTAACGACATGAAGAGATCCAGCTCTCTTTTATACTATTCCTATGTCTTCCTAGCAGTTCTCTCTCTCTCCTCAAATATACACTGCCTCACCCATCCTCACTCAGCCTAACCTCCCTTCCTGTTTTATTGAGGAAAGCCAGTCAAGAGACTTATCTCATTTACACCACATTTACTCACCCACCAGCATCTCTGCCACCCATGTTCCAATGGCTGCCTTGGTGATGACCAACCCCATCACCGTACAGTGGCTTGCGTCCCTCTGCATCATCCATTAAAGAAACTGCATAGCATCACAATGGCACAACAGGGAGCTTTACCTGAGCAATCTCGTAAAGTACTCCAAATCACCAGTCTTGAAAAGTTCTGAGACAGGCATCAGCACTCTTCATCTCTATAAAGCGTTTCATGTCTATTTTATTTACATTATTTCTTTTCAGTATTCAAAACTTGAGCCAGCAGTTCTTGTGTCTCCTCAGTCAGTGGAGCATGTGAAAACTTGCTGTGCTTACCCTGCTAACATTTTGTTTCTGTATGGTAAAACTTACAAGGATGTTCATTATGCAAGTACAGACAGTTTTCACTTCTGGTACAATATCTGTGGGGAAATTAGGCACAGGAGGCAATTCAAAGATGGTGCCTGCAGGGAAATTAGGCACACATGGCAATTAAAGATGGTGCCCAAAGAAAGTAAGGAGGGCTGTACCAAAAGTCGTTTACCACCAAAGCTGTGCAGCATCAGGGGAGGTGACAACAACTGATGACGAGTGTACAGACATATGGCTGGTCCTGTAAAAAGTCGCCCTGTAAAATGACCTTTTAAGTAATTGGTTGGTCCTTATGCCCTGCCCCAGTAATCCTGCAGTCTTGTGCTTTAAAAGGCTTTGCTATGCATGCAATAAACTGAGTTCTTTTTTTTTTTTGAGGTTTATTTTTTTTAACTTTTATTTAATGAATATAAATTTCCAATGTACAGCTTATGGATTACAATGGCTCCCCCCTCCCATAACTTCCCTCCCACTCGCAACCCTCCCCTCTCCCTCTCTCGCTCCCCTTCCATTCACATCAAGATTCATTTTCAATTCTCTTTATATACAGAAGATCAATTTAGTTTATATTAAGTAAAGATTTCAACAGTTTGCACCCACATAGAAACACAAAGTGAAACATACTGTTTGAGTACTAGTTATAGCATTAAATCACAATGTACAGCACATTAAGGACAGAGATCCCACATGAGGAGCAAGTGCACAGTGACTCCTGTTGTTGACCCAACAAATTGACACTCTAGTTTATGGCGCCAGTAACCATCCTAGGCTCTCGTCATGAGTTGTCAAGGTTATGGAAGCCTTCCAAGTTCGCTGACTCTGATCATATTTAGACAAGGTCATAAAAGACAGGGTGAGGATAGTAACCAATGATCCTAAGAGTGGTATTTACCAGGTTTGAACAATTATACAGCATTAAGTGGGGAAGAGGACCATCAGTGCACACAGGTTGGGAGTAGAGCCATTGGTGGTAGAGTAGAGGTTATGATTACAAAGGAATGAGGCCCAAGTGTGCTAGACAGGGTCTAGAACAAAGGACAGAGTCATTATTAGAGGAACTAAGAAAGGTGCTGTCTAAGCTACAATTAAGTTTTCTGATTGAGAGGCAAATAGAACCTGACAGAAGGGACCTGGTAATAATCTGTTGGGCTTTAGGCCTTGTAAGTTAAGAGGCCCAGACCTATCTATCTCTTCACGTGGGGTACATCCTAAGGGAGGTGTGAACCTCCTGGGGGAAGGCACCCTGTTGACTTTCATTACTTAGCTGGCCTGGGAATAAACTGAGTTCTTCCTTGCTTGACTTGACTCCCCACTGCGTCTGACTGTCTCCCGGATGGGGAGGCTGGGGAATGGGTGAGAGGCGCACTTACCTTTCTTCAGACCCAGTCCATCCTCGTTCGGGTGGACTAAGACCCTGCAAATATCCTTGTACATAAAATTTACACATTTTCTTCTCGATTTCAGCATCATGGTCAAATTTACATTGGTTTCCCTTAATGCATTTCCTTTCAAGAAAATATTTACAGATCTGTTTTCCTTTGTGTTCTACAGTATGTTGGTTGATGAATCCTTGGCTCATTATCACATGCTGCTGCTTCTCTTTAGGTTTACCATCCTCTTCCTGTGAGCCCTTTTTCTTTGGTAAAGTATTGGATCCTTTGTTTCCAGTGCTAGGCCATTTTCTCTTCATTTTCTTCTGTTTTCCATTCTTTTGACCAGTTTTAAAATTTTTATTTTTCTGTTTAGCATCTTGCTGGGCATCTTTTGCTTCCTCTTTCTCATTGATTCTTCAGGAAATGGTAAGGGTTGGGTGGCATTTGCCATCTCTTTAGCTTGTATGGACTGCTGATTCCTGATTACAGATATCACTGTCACTGTATACATCATAGTCCTTACTTCTTGATTTTCTATGTAGCAAATTCTTTGTAGGTGACATAGTTTCCAAAGTGCTGAGCTTTTTTTTGAGACTTGTTCACTCTCCAGTTTTACTGCCCATTTTATTTTCTCCTCTTGTGTTTCTTCAACATCTGAACCATCTATTTCATCATCAGTTCTTTCATCAGAATCTGAGGTCTGTTTTTTGCTAAGGGCTTGGCTGGGGGGCTTTGAGAAGAGATTCTCAAAATCCATCACCCAGCCAAGGGCTTCCCTCTTGCCATACCTACAAAATAAAAAATGTATAGTGTCGATTAATTTTGCTGTTTCCTTGTTGATTTTCTGTCTGGTTGATCTGTCCATTGCTAAAAGTGGAGTATTAAAGTCCCCCAATACTATTTATTAGAGTCCAAGTCTCCTTTTGAATTCCTTAGCATTGCTTTAAATAGCCAGGTGCCCTGTAATTAGTTGCATATACATTTATAATAGTTACATCTTCCTGTTGAATTTATCCCTTAATCATTATATAGTGCCCTGCTTTGTCTCTTTTAACAGTTTTTGTGTTAAAGTTTATTTTGTCTTCAACATCAAGAGTCACTGTGTACTTACATCCCATTTGGGATCTGTCCTGAATGGGTTGTCCAATGTGAAGTAATGCTATAACTAGTACTGAAACAGTATTTTTACACTTTGTGTTTCTGTGTGGGTGCAAACTGATGAAACATTTACTTAATATATACTGAATCGATCTTCTGTATATAAAGATAATTGAAAATGAAAAAAAACACCTTGGTGTTAAATTGGAAATTACATAGAAAATTAATCAATCTTTTAAAAAAAATCATGCAGGATCTCTGTCATTAATGTGATGTACACTGTTATTTAATGCTATAACTAGTACTCCAACAGTATTTTTTCACTTTGTGTTGCTATGTGAGGGCAAACTGTTGAAATCTTTATATATACTAAACTGATTTTCTGTATATAAAGAGAATTGAAAATGAAAAAAAAAAACAAAAAAAGTTTATTTTGTCTGATATTAAGATGACTACACCAGCTCTTTTTTGGTTACTGTTGGCGTGGAATATCTTTTCCCATCCTTGCACTTTCAGTCTGCATGTGTCTCTGTTGGTGAGATGTGTTTCTTGTAGGGTGGAAACAGATGGGTTTTATTTATTTTTATTTTTGTAGAAGCTGGTGTTTATTTTCCGTCAACCTCATTTCCATGTTTGCTTCAGAGACTGTGACAAGCAGCTTAAGACCACTCAGTGGTTGTTCCCACCCACTCGGTGGCCTGAGCAGTGGGCACTGCAGTCCAGTCCTCAGTGGGGAACTGCTCAATGGGCACAGAGGGCACCCGCATGCCTTCAGACAGTCAGCAACCTCAGGCTGAGTAGCAGTGAACTCAAGTGCTGGGGCCGTCCATTCACCCTGAAACTCCTCCTTGGTCACAGCTTTTTCAGTGGTGACCTGCTCTTCTTTTTCAGTCTCTTCAGGATCTCTGTAGAAGTAGAGATGAGGCATGACCTTCCAGGGGTGTCCATAGGAGATGGTATTATGCATGCACAGAACCTCCCGGGCCAGCATCCACCACATCAGACCGAGTGGGCTCCCTTGTTGCATGGGATGGCAATGTCTACGTAGTGCAGAGGAGAGTCTGTGTTACACAGAGCAATGGTAGGTAGGTTCATGTAAGATGCCTCCGTGAGAGGCTGGTGGTCAGCCCGAGGATCAGTAACCACCAGAAGCCGTGGTTCCCAGAAGGCTGCCTGGATCTGGTTAATGAAGGTTCCAGGTGTGAAGCAGCCAGCAATGGGAGTAGCTCCAGTGGTAGCAGCAAACTTCAGCACAGCCCTCTGGCCAGTGTTCCTGGAGGACATCACACTGGCATCAGCAGGGTTTTCAATGGCCACAATAGCATGAGCCGCCAACAGAAGCTTCTCCCAGGTCCTCTTCAGATTGATGATGTAGATGCCATCACTTTTCTTTTGTAAATGTACTGTTCCATCTGTAAGTCAAGGTTGGTGCTACCTAGGTGAGTTGCTGCTACAAGGAACTTAAGGACATCCTCCTCCTTCATTTTCAGGATATCAAGGGCTCCGGACATTGTGACAGCTTCCCCTTAAGTTATGCCGGGAATAAAAAACAATGCTATATGGACCCCTCGCCGGGTAGCATGGAAAGGCAGGGTTTTATTTTTTAATCCATTCAGCCAGCCTATGTCTTTTAACTGAGGAGTTGAGGCCATTTACATTCAAGGTGGCTATTGATAAGTAATGACTTTGCCCTGCCATTTTTCCAAAAATATTCCCAATTTACACTTTGAATTTCCTTTGATTTTTTGCTGATTTTCTTCCTTTACCTTCTTTGGTAATGATGACCATGTTTCTGTGTTTCTTTGTGTAACACATCCTTAAGCATCTTTTGCAGGGCTGGATAGGTGGTGACAAATTATTTCAATTTCTGATTGTTATGAAAGGTCTTTACCTCACCTTCATTTACAAATGAGAGCTTTGCAGGGTATAATATTCTGGGATGACAGTTTTTTTTTTCTCTTAAGTCTTGGACTATATCTCACCATTCTCTACTAGCCTATAGGGTTTCTGATGAGAAGTCTTCTGTGAGTCTAATTGGATATCCTCTGAGAGTAACCTGGCATTTATCTCATGCATATTTTAGAATCTTCTCTTTATGTTTCACTGTGGTGAGTTTGATTACAGTGTGTCATGGCGATGATCTTTTCTGGTCATGTTTATTGGGAGTTCTGTGTACTTCCTGTACTTGGATGTCTCTTTCTTTCTCCAAACCTGGGAACTTTTCTGCTGTTGTTTCACTAAAAAGGCCTTCTAATCCTTTCTCTCCATGCCTTCAGGAACTCCTAGAACCCGGATATTGGTTTTTTTTTTTTTTTTTTTTTTTTTTTTTTTTTTTTTTTTTTTTTTTTTTAGCATCCTTTAGATTCCCAGTGGTGTTTTTTAGTTTTCTAATTTCCTCTTCTTGTCTTTGGTTTGACTGTATATTTTCCTGTGCTTTGTTTTCTAAGTCCAATATTCTCTCTTCTGCTTCACCAATTCTATTTTTAAGGCTTTCCACTCTATTTTTTATTTTTCTGTTGAATTCTTCATTTCAATTTGATTCCTCTTTAGGATCTCAGTTTCATGGAAAAATTTTTCTTTCATGTCCTGCACAGATTTCAGTAGTTCGTGCATTTGCTTTTGATTACTTCTATCTAATCTTATGATCAAGTTTTTGAGTTGCATTTCTTGCATTTCTTCTATCTCATCATCTTCACAATCTAGTATTGAAGTGTTGTGTTCTTTTGGGGGTGTCATGTCTTTCTTATTCTTGTTTCTTGGATTGGTGCATTTGTTGTTTGGCATTTGTGGAGATACCTGTTGGTTTCTCCTCCTCCTCCTCCACTTCCTCCTTCTGCTCCTCCTCATCTTCCTTCTTCTTCTTGTTGTGGCAGCTTTTATCATTGTACTATGACTCTAAATGTTATTCAGCCATAAAAAGAATAATATTTTCTCATTTGCAACAAAATAGATGGAAGTGGAGGACATTATATTACATGAAGTAAGAGACACAGAAAAGCAAATACTACATGCTATTGCTATGATGTGCTAGCTAAAACAGGTCACCTTTAAGAAGATATGGATTAGTTATTTTTTAGAAGATTTTATTTATTTATTTCAGAGGTTGAGTTATTTACAGAGAGAGGGAGAGACAGAAAGTTCTTTAATCTGCTGGTTTACTTCTTAAATGGCTGCAGTGGCCAGAGCTGGGCTGATATGAGACCATAGCCAGGAGCTTCTTCTGGGTTTCCCACATGGGTGCAGGGGCCCAAGCACTTGGGCCATCTTTTACCATTTTCCCAGGCCATTAGCAATGAGCTGGATCAGAAGAAGAATAGCTGGGACACAAACTGGCATCCATATAAGATGCCAACAATGCTGGTGGAGGCTTAACCTACTATGCCACAGTGCCAGCCCTAAGAAAATATGAATTGATTATTACTAGAGGCTAGCAAGGTAAGGGAAAGAAGACAGTGAGAAGTTGGACAACATGTAACAAAACACATTCAGATAGAAGGAATGAGTTTTGTTGTTCCATGGCACAGCGGGGTGACTAGTTTCCCATAATGAAATACATATTTCATGAGTACTAGAAGAGAGATTGTAAATGCTACAGAGAAAAATAAGTGGAGAGATATACATGCTAATTACTCTTGATCAGTACCTGCTATATACATGTGTAGAATATTATATTGTCTCCCATAAGTATGGACATTTATTGCTGTTAAAAATTCAAAGGTCGAAGTCTGCAAGAAAAATGGAACAGTGATAGATCAGGATAAAACACTTGACAATTATCATCTAATAAGAACAAATGAAAGAGAGGCTGGAACTGTGGCATAGGGGGTAAAGCCGCTGCCTGCAGTGCTGGCATCCCATGTGGGCACCGGTTCCAATCCCTGTTGCTCCACTTCTGATCCAGCTCTCTGCTATGGCCTGGGAAAGCAGTAGAAGGTGGCCCAAGTCCTTGGGCCCCGGAACCCACTTGGGAGACCTGGAAGAAGCTCTTGGCTCCTTGTTTTTGATCAGCACAGTTCAGGCCATTGCAGCTTCTGGGGAGTGAACCAGCAGATGGAAGATCTCTCTCTCTCTGCCTCTCCTCTCTGTGTGTAACTCTGACTTTCAAATAAATAAATAAATCTTAAAAAAAGAATGAGTGAAATAATCATAATTTTATTTTTAAATGTTTACTTGAAAGATTGAGCAACAGAGAGAAGGAGGTAGAAAGAGAGATCTTCTATCCTCTGGTCATTCTCCAAATACGCACAACAATTAGAGCTGGAGCAGGTCAAAACCAAGAGCCAGGAATTCCATCCAGGTCCCTCACATGGGTGACAGAGACCCAAGCCTGCAGTCTCCCAGGTTATGTAACAGCAGGAAGTGACTGGAAGTGGAGACGTGATTGTATCCCAAGCACTCTGAAATGGGATGTCCAAAGCAGCAGTTTAACTGCTGTCCCACAATGCACATCCTGAATTACAATTAATAATGAAATTTTGTGGAGTGCATTTATGGTATATACCTCTGCATATGTATTTTTTGATGTTTAATTTTTTTAACTTTTATTTAATGAATAAAAATTTCCAAAATACAGCTTATGGATTACAATGGCTTCCCCCCCAACTTCCCTCCCACTCACAACCCTCCCCTCTCCCGTTCTCTCTCCCCTTCCATTCACATCAAAATTCATTTTCAATTATCTTTACATACAGAAGATCAATTTAGCATATATTAAGTAAAGCTTTCAACAGTTTGCACCCATACAGAAACACAAAGTGAAAAATACTGTTGAGTACTAGTTATATCATTAAATCACAATGTACAGCATATTAAGTACAGAGATCTTACATGAGGAGTAAGGACAGTGACTCCTGTTGTTGACTTAACAAATTGACACTCTTGTTTATGGCGTCAGTAATCACCCCAGGCTCTAGTCATGAGTTGCCAAGGCTATGGAGGCCTTTTGAGTTTGCCGACTCTGATCATATTTAGACAAGGTCATAGTCAAAGTGGAAGTTCTCTCCTGTCTTCAGAGAAAGGTACCTCCTTCTTTGATGGCCCGTTTTTCTATTGGGATCTCATTCACAGAGATCTTTCATTTAGGTCATTACATATTTTTTGCCAGAGTCTCTTGGCTTTCCATGCCTGAAATACTCTCATGGGCTTTTCAGCTGGATCCGAATGCCTTAAGGGCTGATTCTGAGGCCAGAGTGCTGTTTAGGACATCTGCCATTCTATGAGTCTGCTGTGTATCCTGCTTCCCATGTTGGATCCTTCTCTCCCTTTTTTATTCTATCAGTTAGTATTTGCAGACACTAGTCTTGTTTATGTGATCCCTTTGACTCTTAGTCCTATCTTTATGATCAATTGCGAACAGAAATTGATCACTTGGACTAGTGAGATGGCATTGGTACATGCCACCTTGATGGGGTTGAATTGCAACATCCTGGCACATTTCAACTCTGCCACTTGGGGCAAGTCCGATTGAGCATGTCCCAAATTGTACATCTCTTCCCTTTCTTATTCCCACTCTTATATTTAACAGGGATCACCTTTCAGTTAAGTTTCAACACTTAAGGATAATGTGTATTAATTACAGAGTTCAACCAATAGTATTAAGTAGAACAAAAAAAAATACTAAAAGGGATAAAGTATTAAGTTGTTCACCAACAGTCAGGGCAAGGACTGATCAAGTCACCATTTCTGATAGTGTCCATTTCACTTAAACAGGTTTCCTTTTTGGTGCTCAGTTAGTTGTTACCGATCAGGGAGAACATATGATATTTGTCCCTTTGGGACTGACTTAATTCACTCAGCATTATGTTTTCCAGATTCCTCCATTTTGTTGCAAATGACTGGATTTCATTGTTCTTTTTTTCCTGCTGTGCAGTATTCTATAGAGTACATATCTCATAATTTCTTTATCCAGTGTACTGTTGATGGGCATTTGGGTTGGTTCCAGGTCTTAGCTATTGTGAATTGAGCTGCAATAAACATTAAGGCTCTGCATATATTTTGAAATATGTACATTTCTTTCTATATTAGGAATGTGATTCTGCATAGTCAGCATCTGGGATACATAAACTATACAGTGTGGATGAGAAATAATATTAATTTCCTATATTTCCTGGAGTTGTATGGACTCAAATCACAGGAGAGGATCTGTTGCTTCTAACACTGAGTGAGATTAGGTTCTCTTGAGAGCAGATTTCTCATGGTCACATTCCCACGTGTCTGTTCCACTGACTTATACTTGCCCAGATTTATTCCTGCTGGAATGAACCCAAAGATCCAAGATTTTAACACAAATGAGACCCAGTTTGGGGAGAGAATTTAAAGGAGTGAAGGCTGAAATCATAAGTTGAAATTCTAAGCCATGATTTGAGACACTGACAATAAAATCTAGGGAAGCCTGAGTGGTCAGTGGTCAAGGCAACAGGAAGGGAGTAATTCTACTGCAGATTATTCAGTAATCAGTTTTGAAGCGGGACCACTCACACTGACATTATCAAATGTAAGCACACCTGGGAGAGACGTACATTTGTTCCCATTATAACTACCTGTAGCTTGATGTTTCTGAGGGTTTCTACTCTTTTCTGTCAATTCTTGCCAATAGATAAACACATATCCATAACCCACACAATCTGTTCTTCCAGAAGAAAGAATCCTAACATCCACTTCAGGTTTCTCCTCACAGTCTACAAGGTATACTTTTCCCATTGGTTACACTAATACAATTTACTCATGCAAGCTTTCCTTCTGTTCAATCTTTTACTTTACAATTTAGTCATTTTTAATGAGGAAAGTTTCCTGTTTTGATCCATGGAATTATTTCCTAGGAATGGCAAGGTCAGAGCAATGCCAGACTTGGAGGAGCAGAGACTGCATCTGAGATATTTAGCAAAGCTCTCAATTTTATTACAATCTTTGTGGGTACATATGTGACCTGTAGAAAGAGATTTCCTATTAGACTGAATCAAGATGGTTGTTTTGTCTGAGGGATTCTGTGTCCAGTTTAATAAGTAGAAGGGGTAAGAGGAGGGAGGACTTTATTTCTGAAGTAGTCAGTGGATGCCAGCATTTTCCTGATCAAGTAGACTAAGCCTGTTGCTGACAAACCAGTACCCTCAAGTTCATTTAAAATGTCTCAGAAGTGTGCTGAGAAGATGAAGTGGAATCCTGAACCCCACATTTTCATCACGTTTCTTTCTGCCAAACTTCATCATTTCTGATTGGGGACACACTTGGACCTTGGTTTATGTGACTCATTGCTGTTTCCCTTGTTCTCCAAAGATGCCTATCAGGGTGAGAGGATCTGGTAAGTGGTTTAACAGTTGAGGATCTGTCCAGAAGAGGGCAGCACGATGTGGGACTGGCTCTTTTTGCTTGGCTTCTCTAAGAGCAGGTTAAAGACAGAAGCAGGTTCCTGCGTAGCCAGTTTGAAAAATGGCTGGTGTTAGGAGAACAGGAAGAGATAACTGATAATCGATGTAGCTCTCCTGGCTGGAGATTGCGGGTCCTGATTGGTGGAACCATGAGGACTCTTGCTGGACCTTTCCTCCTATTCTTGTGGCTGCAGCTGCATTGTGAGTTTGGAGCTTTGGGAGATCAGGGCGATTAGCAAATGTTCATTAGAAGTCTGAGTGGAGGCTGGCATTTTCTAGGCTGCCTGAAATCATTGTGGAAAAAAAATTTTGGGAAATGATGCCTTGATGATCGTGTCTGACTTCTCCTTTGGCACAGGTGTGCGTAGAGGACAGATGGTGGAGCAGAGTCCTTCTTTCCTGAGTGTCTGGGAGGGAGACGGCTGTGTTATCAGCTGCACTTACACAGACAGCACCTTCAACTCCTTCTATTGGTATAAGCAAGAACCTGGAGCAGGCCTCCAGTTGCTTTTAAATATTTTCTCAAGTATGGACAAGAAAGAAGAGAAAAGCTTCACTGTCTTCATGAATAAGAAGGACAAACATCTCTCCCTGCACATCGCAGCTGCCCATGCTGTGGACTCAGCCACCTACTTCTGTGCAGCCTCAGCACAGTGCTCCCCAGGCACCCGAAGCCTGTACCCAAACCTGCAGGATGGCTGTTGCAGTCATTGGGAGGAGTGAACCAGCACCTCTATGATCTCTCTCTCTCTCTTCATTTTTTTAAAAAATGAAGATTATTTATTTGAAAGGCAGAGTGACAAAGAGAATGGGTGAGGGAAGGAGGGAGAGATGGTGAGAGGGAGGGATAAATAGTTCCATCATTCATTCCATGGTTCACTCCCCAAATGGTGCTAAGAGCTGTATCTGGGCTAGGCTGATGGCAGTGGTGGTCCAAGAACTTGTGCTATCTTTTGCTGCAGTCTGAGGCATGTTAGCAGAATCTGGTCAGAAGTGGAGCAGAGAGCTTGAATTGGTGCTGTGCTAAGGGATGCCAGTACAATAAGTGGTAGCTTAACCTGCTGAGCAACAGAACCAGTCCCCACTCATAAATAAATAAAACTCAATGAAAAGAATAAAAAAAGAACATCTGCAATGGAATTTGAAGATCTGCTCTATTTAATTTTGACACTTGAGCCCAGGATTTTCAGCACTATATCTTCAATAGATTGACACTTAAAAACATTTGAAAGAAATTCAGGTTCCAAGTGACCCAATAAATGTTAGAACATTTTGAATGATTTCTTGTTGGGAGTTAGTGATCTTCAGTTAGATCTCAGGCTCTAGGGTTTACCTTACTGGCAAAAATAAGTTTTCTCCCTTTGTGGGCATGTTGTCAAGGTTAGAGAATTCTCTTCTTGATTGAAATGTCTTCATACTTTTTTAGTATGTTTATTGACTTTTCTGTGAAATTATTAATACATGGTATGAGAAAATAGTAAAATACAAGGTAAAAATTAAAATGTAATTCTGTCATAAAAATAAATAAAATCTGGATTTAAAAAAAAAACCAGGGCCCATGTATATACTGCCTACAAGAAACACACTACACCGATAAGGGTGCACAGTCTGAAAGTTAAAGGATGAAAAAGATCTCCATGCAAATGGAAGTTAAAAACCAAGCAGACTGGCTGGAATGACAAATAAATCATTTATAATATTTGGTGTCCCTTCTTTGATAAATTTTGATAGCTATTAAATTTCACAAGACCACTACTTTGAATTATTTCCACATATTCTAAATTGAGAATCTTGCATTTGCTCAATCATGTGAAACTTAATTTTTGCAAGTCACTCTTTTCTTTTTTTTTTAATTTTAATTTTTATTTATTTATTTTTTTTTTTGACAGGCAGAGTCGACAGTGAGAGAGAGACAGAGAGAAAGGTCTTCCTTTTGCCGTTGGTTCACCCTCCAATGGCCGCCGCGGTAGCGCGCTGCGGCCGGCGCACCGCGCTGTTCCGATGGCAGGAGCCAGGTGCTTCTCCTGGTCTCCCCTGGGGTGCAGAGCCCAAACACTTGGGCCATCCTCCACTGCACTCCCTGGCCACAGCAGAGAGCTGGCCTGGAAGAGGGGCAACCGGGACAGGATCGGTGCCCCGACCGGGACTAGAACCCGGTGTGCCGGCGCCGCAAGGCGGAGGATTAGCCTGTTGAGCCACGGCGCCGGCCGCAAGTCACTCTTTTCTTTCTTCTGCCATTCTCCTCCTATACTTGTGGTGAGGGATGGTATTTCTGAACTCTGATATTACCTTTTATACAGATAGTTTCATATGCCTGTTTAAGTGCTTTGCCTATTTCTTAACTGGGTTGTTTTGTTATTGTTGAGTTTCTTGACTCTATATCCTCTAGTTTTTAATTCTTTATCAGTTTTATATTTTGCAAATAATTTTTCCCATTCTGTTTGTTTCCTCTTCACTTTGCTGAGTGCTTTTTTTTTTAAAAGATTTATTTACTTATTTGAAAGGGATAATTAGAGAGAGGCAGATGCAGAGAGAGAGAGGTCTTCCATCTGTTGGTTCACTCCACAAATGGCCACAATGGCTAGATTTGGGCTGATCCAAAGCCAGAATCCAGGAGCTTCTTCCAGGTCTCCTATGCAGTGCAGGGGCTCAAGGACTTGGGCCATCTTCCACTGCCTTCTTGGGCCATAGCAGAGAGCTAGATCAGAAGAAGAGCAGCCAGGACTTGAACTGTTGCCCACATGGGATGCCGGCACTGCAGGCGATGTCTTCAGCCAATATGCCACAACACCGGCCCCTTATAAGTGTTTCTTTTGCAGTGCAAAAGCTTCTCAGCTTAATGTAATCCTATGGTTCACTCCCCAGTTGGCCGCAATGGCTGGAGCTGTGCTGATCCAAAGCAAGGAGCCAGGAGCCTTCTCTGGGTCTCCCACACAGATGCAGGGTCCAAGGACTTAGACCATCTTCTATTGCTTTCCCAGGCCACAGGAGAGAACTGGATTGGAAGTGGAGCAGCTGGGACTGAACCAGTGCCCATATTTATGCCGGCACTGAAGGTGGTGACTTTACCTGCCATGGCACAGTGCCAGCTCCTGTTAATGTTTTCTATGTCTTCATGACTCAGTTTTGGTAGATTGTATGTGTCTAGGAATCTATATATTTATTCTATGTTCATAGTAATTCCTGATTATTCTTTTTATTTCTGTGGTATCTGATGTTTCAATTCCTTTTTTGCCTCTGATTTTATTGATTTGGGTGTTTTTTTTTTTTTGTTAGTTGGGCCAATGGTGTATCAATATTATGTATTTTTTTTAATATTGTGAATTTTTTCAAAAAACAGCTCTTCATTTAACTGATCTTTTGTGTTGTTTTTTGTTTCAATTTTGTTTGTTTGTTCTCTAATTTTAATTTTTTCTTTCCTCCTACTAATTTGGTGTTTGTTTTATTGTTGAGATGCATTGATAGCTCATTTATTGGTACCTTTCCAATATCTTGATTTAGGTAGCGATTGCTCTAAACTTCCCTCTTCACACTGCTTGTGTTGTATCCCATAATTTTGATATGAGGTATTGTCATCTTCATTCATTTCCAGAAATTTTTTGATATATCTTTAATTTCTTCTATGACTCACTGTTTATTCAGGAACATGTTGAAGAGTCTCCATTTGTTTGCATCTGATCTATAGATTTCTTGAATTGTTGATTTCTAGCTTCATTCCATTGTGGTCAAAGAAGATGCATGGGATGATTTTGGTTTTTTTGAATTTGTTGACACTTGCTTATGGCCTAGCATACGGTCTATTCTACAGAAAGTTCCATGCACTGATGAGAAGAATGTGTATTCTGCTATTGTGGAGTGAAGAGTTCTGTGGATATCAGTTAGGTCCATTTGGTCCATAGTGTTGATTAGCTCTGTTCTTTCTTTGTTGATTTTCTGGCTAGTTGATCTGTCCATTGATGAAAATGGGGTGTTGAAGTCCCCCACTTATATTATATTGGAGTTTATGTCTCACTTGAGATCCATTAACATTTATTTTAAGTAGTCAGCCACTCTGTAATTCTGTGCATATACATTTATTATAGTCATATCTTCCTGTTGAATTGATCCCTTAATCATTATATAGTGCCCTTTTTCATCTCTTTTGATAGTTTTTATGTTAACGTCTATTTTGTCTGATATTAGGATGGCAACACCTGCCCTTTTTTGCTTTCCATTAGCTTGGAATACCTTTTTCCATCCTTTCAGTTTCAGTCTGTGTGTATTTTTGTTGGACAAATGTGTTTCTGGTAGGCAGCAAATAGATGAGTTTGTTTTTTAGTCCATTCAGCCAGTCTGTATCTTTTAAATGGAGAGTTGAGGTCAATTACCATCAAGGTGACTATTGATAAGTAACCACTTGGCCCTGCCATTTTTCCATAAATATTCCTATTGTTTACTTTGGATTTCTTTTGTGCTTTTACTGGGGGATATCCTGTCTTCACATCCTTTCATAATGATGGATATCTTTCTGTGTTTTTGTTTGTAGCATGTCTTTTTTAAAAGCTTTTATTTAATAAATGCAAATTTTGTAAGTACAACTATAGGAATATAGTGGTTCTTCCCCCATATCCACCCTTCCACCACCACTCCCATCCCACCTCCTACTCCCTCTCCCATCCTATTCTTCATTAAGATTCATTTTTAATTAACTTCATATACAGCAGACCAACTCTATACTAAGCTAGATTTCAACAGTTTGCAGCCCACAACACACACACAACTTAGAAAGTACTGTTTGAGAACAAGTTTTGCAGTTAATTCTCATAGTACAACTCATAAGGACAGAGGTCTTACATGGGGAGTAAGTGCACAGTGACTCCTGTTGTTAATTTAATAATGAACACTCTTATTTATGACATCAGTGATCACCCTAGGCTCTTGACATGAGCTGCCAAGTCTATGGAAGCCTTTTGTGACCACAAACTCCATCAGTATTTAGACAAGGCCATAAGCAAAGTGGAAATTCTGCCCTCCCTTCAGAGAAAAGTACCTCCTTCTTTGACGGCCCCTTCTTTGTACTGGGATCTCTGTCACAGAGATCTTTGGTGTAGGATATTTTTTGCCACAGTGTCTTGGCTTTCCATGCCTGAAATGCTCTCATGGGCTTTTCAGCCACATCCAGATGTCTTAAGGGCTGATTCCGAGGTCAGAGTGTTACTTAAAGTGATTGTTATTCTATAAGTCTGCTGTGTGGACTGCTTCCCATTTGGACATTCCCTCTTTTTTGTTCTGTCTATTATTATTACCAGACACTTGATGTGTAGCATGTCCTTAAGCATGTATGTAATGTTGTATTTGTGATGACAAATTCTTTCAATTTCTGTTTGTTGTGGAAGGTCTTTATTTCACCTTCATTCATAAATGAGTGCTTTGCAGGGTACAGTATTCTTATTTTGTTTTTAAACTTTTTTTTACTTGACAGGTAGAGTTAGACATTGAGAGAGAGAGAGAGAGAGAGAGAGAGAGAGAGAGAGAGAGAGAGAAGAGAGAGAGAGACAGACAGAAAAGTCTTCCTTCCATTGGCTCACTCCCAAATTGGCCGCTGCTGGTGCACTGCACTGATCTGAAGCTAGGAGCCAGGTGCCTCCTCCTGGTCTCCCAAGCAGGTGCAGGAGCCCAAGCACCTGGGCCATCCTCTACTTCCCTCCCGGGCCACAGCAGAGAGCTGGACTGGAAGAGGAGCCACCGGGACTAGAACCTGGTGCCCATATGGCATGCCGGCACTGCAGGTGGAGGATTAACTTAGTGAGCCACAGCACAGGCCCTCCTACAGTATTCATTTTTGACAGTTTTTTTTCTATTTAGACTTAGACTATATCTTGATATTTTCCTCTAGCCTATAGGGTTTCTGATGAAAAGTCAACTTGAGTCTAATTGGAGATCCTCTGAAAGTAATCTGGCATTTCTCTCATGCACATTTTAGAATCTTTTTTTTTATGTCTTACTGTAGAAAGTTTGACTACAATGTGTAGTGGTGAAGATCTTTTCTAGTCATGTCTATTAGGAGTTTTATATGCTTCCTCTATTTTGACGTTCTTTTCTTTCTCCAAATGAGGGACATTTTCTGTAATTATTTCCCTAAATATGCCTTCTAGTCCATTCTCTCTTCCCTTTCCTTCAGGAACTCCTAAGACGGTATGTTGGTTCATTTGATAGTATCCCATAAATCTCTAATACTTTTTTTCCCTATCTTCTTCTTGTTGTTTTTATTTTATTTCTGACTGTAAGATTTCCAAAGATTTGTCTTCTAGTTCGGATTTTCTTTCTTCTGCCTCCCCAAATCTTCTGGTAAGGCTCTCTATCACATTTTTTATTTGATCTACTGGATTGTTCATTTCTACTGTTTCATTTTGATTTTTCTTTAAAATCTTAATTTCATGGGAAAAATTTTCATTCATGTCATATATTGATTTCTTTAGTTTGTGGATTTGCTTCTGATTGCTTTTGAGTAACCCTATGACTAAGTTTTGAATTCCATTTCTGGCCTATCCTCCATCTCTTCATCTTCACATTCTAATATTGAAATGCATTCTTTTGTGGGCCTCATATTGTCTTTCTTATTCTTGTTTCATGAACTTCTACATTTGTTTTTAGGCATTTGTGCATTTGATGGTTGCTTTTTTCCTCTGATGGCTTTTATCTTTGAGCTATGCCTCTGTGGCTTGATGGAATATCTTCACTTTCAGTGAATACCAAGAGAGGTGTGGTGGTTGTGGCCAGTGAGCTCTGGTTAGTGCTCTAGGGTGGGGCAAGTATCCAGGGTATGGTTGGGTATGGTTGATCTCTTGTAAACAGAAGTGGAGGGGGGGAATGTTGGTGTGATCACCCCCTCACCTTCTCTCTTCCAAGGTGAGTAATGTTGGGTGTTAGTCCTTAATCTGCAGTCATCCGCTCCACCATGTGAACCGCACAAATGGTTTGTACAATCCTCACTGTGAACACAGTTCCCAAAGGAATGATTTGCTTTAGGTAACCAAAGAGCTTTGAATGTGTGGAGCCACACCCAGTGACTGCTCAGAGACCCAGCTACACCCTGTACCTTCTCATGTAACCACTGAGTCCTCATGGACTCATTACACAAGTCTCCCACATTCACTGGGTGCAAAGGTTTCTCTCTGCCCTACTGGACTGTCCAGTCAACAGAGACAGATATTCCCCAAGATAGCTCTGCCTAGGCATCTTGATCTCGGGAGCCTTGGGCATGGTTGCCCACTTACTTCCTACCTGCTGTGGATTGTTCCCTCTGCTAGAATCTCTGGATCACATGCATTCACAAGAGCCACTGGCTGAATGTTGTTCTCTCACTGCCACTGCTGCCAGTAATGTCAAGAAGATTGCATCTTGTCTCAGCCAATTGCTACGCACTCGTACAAAGTCTTCTGCAGCCCTGCCCAAACCCAAAATGGCACCTGCCCATTCTCAGCTGGCAAATGGTTGATGTTGTGGGGAAGTGGGGGTGAGAAAAATGTGCCTCCTATACTTCCATTGGGTCCATGGGCAACCCTTAACAACTGCTGGCACCCAGGGCACCAGTCCAGACTCTTGCCATGCTCTCCCTCTGGCTATATCACTGTGGTTTGCTGCAGTCCGGTCTCACCTGCATCTCCAAGCTGCCACCTATTCCAGCTCTTATCTGCTGTGGTTGTTTCCCACAATTTGTTTTTTAAAATGTTTTCTTATTTTTATTTTTTAATGAGAGAGAGAAAGAGAATCTTCCAACCCCTGTTTCACTTTCCAAATGGCTGTAACAACCAGGACTGGACTAGATCAAACCAGGGTCCAGGATTCCATCTGTTCCTTCCATATTGGATCCAAGTACTTGAGCCTTCATCTGCTGACTCCCAGCATGCACATTAGCAGGAAGTGGTTAGAATCAAAGATGTGACTAGATTCCAGGCACTCTGACATAAGTTTTGGTTGTTCTAGCAGCAACTTAGCTACTGTCCCACAACCCCATCTGATTATAATTTCAAAATAAAAATTTCTAAAGTGCATTTAATGTATATACATATATACCTACATTTTTGAAATGTGTACATGTTTTTCTATATTTTTTAAGATGTATATTTTTTATTTGAAAGAGTTACACACACACAAACACACACACACATACAGAGAGAGAGAGAAAGAGAGAGAGAGAGGTCTTCCATCCAGTGGTTCACTCCCAAAATGGCCACAACAGCTGGAGCTGGGCCAATCTGAAGCCAGCAGTCAGGATCTTCTTCTGGGTCTTCCATCTGGGTGCAGGAGCCCAAGGACTTGGGCCATATTCTACTGCTTTCCCAGGCACATTAGCAGGGATCTGGCTCAGAAGAGGAGCAGCCAGGACTTGAAATATTACCCGTTTTATGGGAGGCCAACCAGGGCTTTAACCTGCTGTGCTATAGTGCTGGCTTCCTCAAATTCTTTTAAAATGACTCCGTAGTGTACTGAGAAGATGAAGTGAAATTCTGGACCCTACGTTTTCATTATGTTAACTTTCTGCTAATCTACATAACTTCTGATTGGAGACAAACTTGGAACTTGCTTCATGGCCTATGCTGATTTCTGTATTTTCTCAAAGATATCCATCAGGATGAAAGAAATCTATTTAGTGGTTTAGCAGTTGAGTGTCTGACCACAAGAGGGCAGAGCGTCTCTGCAGACCCCTGTATAGGACAGGCTCTTTTTGGTTGACTTCTACAGAAGCAGATGCCTGTGCAGTTTGAAATCCGCTGTGCCTTGGAGCAAAGGAGGAGACCTCTGTGATAGACGTAGCTTTCCTGGCTGGAGATCGCAGGTCCTGATGGGCAGAACCATGAGGACGCTTGCAGGACCTTTCTTCCTGTTCCTGTGGCTGCAGCTGCACTGTGAGTTGGAAGCTTTTTGGGGACAAGGGAACTTAGTAAATGTTCATTAGAAGTCTGAGGAGGAGGCTGGCATTTTCTAGGCTGTCTGAAATCACCTTGAGGAAAAATAATGCAATCTTCGGGGAGTGATGACCCAACAATCATGTCTGACTTCTCCTTTGGCACAGGTGTGAGTGGAGGAGAGACGGTGGAGCAGAGTCCTTCTTTCCTGAGTGTCCGGGAGGGAGACAGCTGTGTTATGAACTGCACTTACACAGACAGTGCCACCTCCTACTTCTATTGGTATAAGCAAGAACCTGGAGCAGGTCTCCAGTTCCTTATAAATATTCTCTCAAATGCGGATAAGAAAGAAGAGCAAAGGCTCACTGTCCTCATGAGCAAGAAAGACAAGCGTCTCTCCCTGCGCATTGGAGCTGCCCGTCCTGCAGACTCAGCCACCTACTTCTGTGCAGCTGGTACACAGTGCTCCCCAGGCACCTGCAGCCTCTACCCAAACCCGCAGTGAGGGCTGAAGATATCTCATCTGTTGTTGCTGTTGGCGATGGGGATTTTCTGTAGTATAATATAAGGACATTCTAAAAAAACACTCCAGTGTGAGTATCACAAAGTTGAATATTTGAGAAAAAGTTGACTGGTTGTGAAATCACCAATGAATAAAAAATAAATTGTGGTAAACAAGTAAATCAAGTACCTCACTTGATTTTGGATCAATCAAACTAATTAAATCTTGAAGTTCTTAGTAAAAAGGTTAATGTGTATTAATTAAGTAACTGAACAGGGAAGGATTTGTGAGCTTAAAAACAATGGAAGAAATTCAGAGAAAATTAAAAGGTTCCATATCTAAATGTTAAGAGCAAAATCATTTTGAGATAAATACCTAAATTACATCAAAATGACTGTTAATTTTTATTTTGTCAGTAATTTGACAATTGGTTTGTGATTTTCCTAAATAATTTTATTTTCATAGATGAAAATGAACGTGAATATCCAGACAGATAAATGTTTATATGGTATGATGAGGCAATTTGAAAAGCCACATCGCTCACAAAGACATGGAAAATTCTTACAGCTATTGATGTTGACAAAAATGTATATAAATATCTTTCAAACCTGTTTTAGGAATCCCTGCAATGCTAGTTTGAAACAAGGGAGCTTGGTGTAGTCGGCCGAGTGGTTAGTCCGTAGGTTTAGCTGTCTGTGCTTGATGCCCATCTCTGGCTCCTGAGTCCAACTTCCTGTTAATGCAGAGTGGGTGTCAACCATATTGGCTCAAGCAGCTTGGTCCCTGCTATTCACGAGTTCCTGGTTCCTGGCTTAGGTTCTGGCCCAGCTCCAGCCATAGGAGGCATCTGAGGACTCAGTGGATAGTGTCTTTCTCCCCCCCCCCCCACGTCTGTCTTTCTGCTTCTCAAATTAAAAAAGAGAAATTTGCAAAGCATGTAGTGATGGTGGCAAACTCTGGTGGGAGGGTACACATGTTAGCCACTTTGGAAGTAATTAAAAGACATGATTTAGTAATCTAAAAATACTCATTTAAATGATTGTATTGTTTCCTTTGATTAACATTAATACCTGTAAATTTATGGGGTATACTAAAATATTTCAATACATATGCACAGTATAAGCCAATCAACCCATGCAACTAGCACTTCCATTTTCTTATCATTTCTTTTTTTAAACTTTTATTTAATGAATATAAATTTCCAATGTACAGCTTATGGATTATAGTGGCTTTTCCCCCCCATAACTTCCCTCCCACCCGCAACCCTCCCCTCTCCTGCTCCCTCTCCCCGTCCATTCACATCAAGATTCATTTTCAATTCTCTTTATATACAGAAGATCAATTTAGTATATATTAAGTAAAGATTTCAACAGTTTGCACCCACACAGAAACACAAAGTGAAACATACTGTTTGAGTACTAGTTATATCATGAAATCACAATGTATAGCACATTAAGGACAGAGATCCCGCATGAGGAGCAACTGCACAGTGACTCCTGTTGTTGACCCAACAAATTGACACTCTAGTTTATGGCACCTGTAACCACCCTAGGCTCCCATCATGAGTTGCCAAGGCTACAGAAGCCTTTTGAGTTCACCAACTCTGATCATATTTAGACAAGGTCATAAAAGACAGGGTGAGGATAGTAACAATGATCCTAAGAGTGGCATTTACCAGGTTTGAACAATTATACAGCATTAAGTGGGGAAGAGGACCATCAGTACACACAGGTTGGGAGTAGAGCCATTGATGGTAGAGTAGAGGTTATGATTATAAAGGAATGAGGCCCAAGTGCACTAGACAGGGTCTAGAACAAAGGACAGAGTGATAATTAGAGGAGCTAAAGAAAGGTGCTGTCTAAGCTACAATTAAGTTTTCTGATTTAGAGGCAAATAGAACCTGACAGAAGGGGCCTGGTAAGTTAAGAGGCCCAGACCTATCTATCTCTTCACATGGGGTACATCCTAAGGGAGGTGTGAACCTCCTGGGGGAAGTCACCCTGTTGACTTTCATTACTTGGCTGGCCTGGGAGGAGAGCTGGCCAGCTAAAGGCAGGTGGCATCTCTAACAAGAAATTTACAGTTCTGCCTGCAATGTTGCTGACCCTACTTGGCTGTCCCCTTAGCTGCGGTGGTCACTTTGGAAGTTGGGCTGAGTGAAGGGCTTTTTAGCTTAGAGCCAATAAGATCTGTGGCTCTGACTTGGGCATCCTTCGACTCCAGGGCAGGTCCATTTCCAGTGATCCAACTCTTGGCAGAGCTGCCAGGGCTCTTCACAAGCTGACTTCTGCTGAAGCCCAGACTTACCACTTTGAAAGCCACTGCAGTGGACTGGCCTGTTGGGTCTCCTTGAGGGCAGATCACTGTACAGATCAGCCATTAATAGGCCTGCCACCCATTGCTTCTGATGCCGAGCTTTCTTTTCCTCCTGGTTTGTGTTAAAGCAGACCAGGGGATGCAAGTCAAGGGAGTGCCCAAGTCCCATCTCTAATCTTCGGTGGCCTGAACTACAAGTCTATAGTCACAGGCATGTTCTGTAGTACTTTTTCTAAGGTAGACAATGCCCATGAGGAAAATTATATTCTCACTTTAAAACTTTCTTTTCCTTTGGTCTGAAAGGGAGGTTTTTTTCTACTTACTGTATACTTCGCTGATGGTGAAGCAAATCTAGCTATGAAATTATAATTTAAGCCCTTATTTTGGCTCTGCTATTACAGAAAAATGTTAGCCATCTCTTTTATAAGGTCTAAAGATTAAATTGTGCATTCTACAGATTCCTTCATAATAGAATTAGTTTCCTACCTTGAAGAGAATAGAGAAATGAAAGAACAAGTTGGGCTTAGAATAGAGAAATGAGGGAGCAAGTCCTAGATTGCTTACTGACAATAGCAATATTACATGAATACTTAGCAAACAGTTTCAACCATTAGATAACAACTTAAGAACACATTTACCAGAAGGTCCAATACCTTCTATAAATTTTAAGAATCATATTTGGAAACACCTCTTAAATATCTAACATGGTGTAGTTTGTTTAACCAGTAAACTTAAGCACAAACATATAAAATATTTTTAGTTTCTTTCTACCAACAACTATAAAACATATGATACAGAGATTCAGGTCCCACAAATTAAAACGTATCTTTGATTAATTTTAGCAGCTTAAATTTATGGACAATCCTATCTATAAGCCAATTAAAATAAAACTCTTAATAAAATTTTCCCATGTGGACATACAATATGTGCACACATATAACATAATAGACCAATATAGCAATTTTAATAATAGCTTTTGAAATCTTTAACTCTTTTTGTAAATTGCCAATTGATTTGAATTGCTTTTTGTTTTTTTAGTAACCTCAGTTAACCATACTTTCTCTCAGTTGGTACTGTTAATACATTATTGGCTTCATCTGTTTACAGAGCCATCCCAAACTACTGAATACAATAGAAGTGGCTGGAAAAAGTCCATAGGAACCTATAGGAGGACAGCTAAACACAGAACCAACAATGCTTTAGTTTTATGAGCAGCAAATCATATATATCTGTGGATGACAAAAGTCTTTAAGTTGCTATGTTTAAAATAATAAACTCATCAGCCAACAAGAGGCACTTGCTTACTTCACAGTGTTTTTGAAAGACCAAATTTGATCATTGTTACAAGGTGATTATTCAAATCTTTGAAAATAAATAAACCATAATTCTTAATAAAAATTCAGCTGTTTTTGAACAATTAGAATTTAACAGATCTCAAGAGAACATAATAGATTACTTTAACACATTGCTTTAAAAGAGAACATTTTCTTATAATTTCTTTGTGTTTGGAGACTACCAGTTCTTCTTCATTCTTTTTTCATTTTTTAACTTTTATTTAATAAATATAAATTTCCAAAGTACAACTTTTGGACTATAGTGACTTTTTCCCCTCATATTCTCCCTCCCAGCTGCAACCATCCCATCTCCCACTCCCTCTCCCATCCCATTCTTCATCAAGATTCATTTTTAATTATCTTTATATACAGAAGATCAACTTAGTATATACTAAGTAAAGATTTCAACAATTTGCACCCACACAGAAACACAAAATATAAAGTAATGTTTCAGTACTAGTTATGTCATTAATTCACATAGTACAACACATTAAGGACAGAGATCCTAAATGGGTAGTAAGTGCACAGTGACCCTTGATGTTGATTTAACAACTGACACTCTTATTTATGGCGTCAGTAATCACCTGAGGCTCTTGTCATGAACTGCCAAGGCTATGGAAGCCTCTTGAGTTCGCCAACTCTGATCTTATTTAGACAAGGCCATAGTGAAAGTGGAAGTTCTGTCCTCCCTTCAGAGAAAGGTACCTCCTTCTTGAATGGCTAGTTCTTACTGCTGGGATCACACTGATAGAGATCTTTCATTTAGGTCATTTTTTTTTTTGCCAGAGCGTCTTGGCTTTCCATGCCTGAAATACTCTCATGGCTCTTCAGCCATATCTGAATGCCTTAAGGGCTGATTCTGAGGCCAGAGTGCTGTTTAATGCACTTGCCATTCTATGAACCTGCTTTGTATCCACTTCCCATGTTGGATTGTTTTCTCCTTTTTAATTCTATCACTTAGCTTTAGCAGACACTAGTCTTGTTTGTGTGATCCCTTTGACTCTTAATCCTATCATTATGATCAATTATGAACTGAAATGATCACTTGGACTAGGGAGATGGCATTGGTGCAAGCCCCCTTGATGGTATGAATTGGAATTCCCTGGCATGTTTCTAGCTCTACTATTAGAGGTAAGTCCAAGTAAGCATGTGCCAAACTGAGCATTTCCTCCCTCTCTTTTTTGATTTTTTTTGATTTAGTAAATATAAACTTCCAAAGTACATTTTATGGATTACAATGGCTTCCCCCCCATAATTTCCCTCCCACCTGCACTCCCCATCTCATGCTCCCTCTCCCATTGCATTCACATCAAGATTCATTTTCAATTATCTTTATATACAGAAGATCGATTTAGTATATATTAAGTAAAGATTCCATCAGTTTGCACCCACACAGAAACACAAAGTGTAAAAATACTGTTTCAGTACTAGTTATAGCATTACTTCACATTGGACAACACATTAAGGACAGATCCCACATGAGAAGTAAGTACACAGTGACTCCTGTTGTTGACTTAACAATTTGACACCCTTGTTTATGGTGTAAGTAATCTCCCTAGGCTCTAGTCATGAGTTGCCAAGGCTATGGAAGGCTTTTGAGATCACCAACTTCGATCTTATTCCGTCAGGGTCATAGTCAAAGTGGAAGTTCTCTCCTCCCTTCGGAGAAAGGTACCTCCTTCTTTGATGGCCCCGTTCTTTCCACTGGGATCTCACTCGCAGAGATCTTTCATTTAGGTCTTCTTTTTTTTCTTCCAGGGTGTCTTGGCTTCCCATGCCTAAAATACTCTCATGGGCTCTTCAGCCAGATCTGAATGTCTTAAGGGCTGATTCTTAGGCCAGAGTGCTATTTAGGACATCTACCATTCTATGAGTCTGCTGTGTATCCTGCTTCCCATGTTGGATCGTTCTCTCCCTTTTTTTATACTATCAGTTAGTATTAACAGACACTAGTCTTGTTTGTGTGATCCCTTTGACTCTTAGACCTATCAAAATGATCAGTGGTGAACTGAAATTGATCACTTGGACTAGTGAGATGGCATTGGTAAATGCAACCTTGATGGGATTGAATTGGAATCCCCTGTCACGTTTCTAACTCCACCATTTGGCAAGTCTGATTGAGCATGTCCCAAATTATACATCTTCTCCCTCTCTTATTCCCACTATTATATTTAACAGGGATCACTCTTCAGCTAAAATTTAAACACCCAAGAATAATTGTGTGTTAATTACAGAGTTCAACCACTAGTACTATACTAGAACACTACACTAGAACAATATTATGCTAAAATAGATAAAGTATTACATTGTACATCAACAGTCAAGACAAGAGCTGATCAAGTCACTGTTTCTCATAGTGTCCATTTCACTTCAACAGGTTTCCCCTTTGGTGCTCGGTTCGTTGTCACTGATGAGGGAGAACATATGATATTTGTCCCTTTGGGACTGGCTTAATTCACTCAGTATAGTGTTTTCCAGATTCCTCCATCTTGTTGCAAATGACTGGATTTCATTGTTTTGACTGCTGTATAGTATTCTATAGAGTACATGTCCCATAATTTCTTTATCCAGTCTTCTGTTGATGGGCATTTGGGTTGGTTCCAGGTCTTAGCTATTGTGAATTGAGCTCAATAAACATTAAGGTGCAGATGGCTTTTTTGTTTGCCAAATTAATTTCCTTTGGGTAAATTCCAAGGAGTGGTATGGCTGGGTTGTATGGTAGGGTTATATTCAGGTTTCTGAGGAATCTCCAGACTGACTTCCATAGTGGATTTACCAGTTTGCATTCCCACCAACAGTGGGTTAGTGTCCCTTTCTCCCCACATCGTCTCCAGCATCTATTGTTGGTAGATTTCTGAATGTGAGCCATTCTCACCGGGGTGAGGTGAAACCTCATTGTGGTTTTGATTTGCATTTCCCTGATTGCTAGTGATCTTGAACATTTTTTCATGTGTCTGTTGGCCATTTGGATTTCCTCTTTCGAAAAATGTCTCTTGAGGTCCTTGGCCCATCTCTTAAGTGGGTTGTTTGTTTTGTTGTTGTGGAGTTTCTTGATTTCTTTGTAGATTCTGGTTATCAACCCTTTATCTGTTGCATAATTTGCAAATATTTTTTTCCCATTCTTTCGGTTGCCTCTTCACTTTCCTGACTGTTTCTTTTGAAGTACAGAAACTTCTCAATTTGATGCAATCCCAAATGTTAATTTTTCTTTGACTGCCTTTGTTCCTGGGGTATTTTCCAAGAAGTCTTTACCTGTGCCTATATCTTGCAGGGTTTCTCCAATGCTCTCTAATAATTTGGTGGTGTTGGGTCATAGATTTAAGTCTTTAATCGATGTTGAGTGAATTTTTGTGTAAGGTGAAAGGTAGGCGTGTTGCTTCATGCTTCTGCATGTGGAAATCCAGTTTTCCCAGCACCATTTATTGAATAGACTGTCCTTACTCCAGGGAGTGGTTTTGGATCCTTGATCAAATATGAGTTGGCTGTAGATGTTTGGATTGATTTCTGGTGTTTCTATTCTGTTCCATTGGTCTATCCATCTGTTTCTGTCCAGTACCATGCTGTTTTGATAACAACTGCCCTGTAGTATGTCCTGAAATCTGTTATTGTGTTGCCTCCGCTTTGTTTTTGTTGTACAAGATTGCTTTAGCTATTCGAGGTCTCCTTTGTCTCCATATGAATTTCAGCATCATTTTTTCCAGATCTGAGAAGAATGTCTTTGGTATCTTCATTGGTATTGCATTGAATGTATAAATTGCTTTTGGGAGAATGGACATTTTGATGATATTGATTCTTCCAATCCATGAGCATGGAAGATTTTTCCATTTTTTGGTATCCTCTTCTATTTCTTTCTGTAAGGTTTTGTAATTTTCATCGTAGAGATCTTTGACATCTTTGGTTAAGTTTATTCCAAGGTATTTGATTGTGTTTGTAGCTATTGTGAATGTGACTGATCTTAGAAGTTCTTCCTCAGCCGTGGCATTGCCTGTATATACAAAGGCTGTTGATTTTTGTGCATTGATTTTATATCCTGCAACTTTGCCAAACTCTTCTATGAGTTCCAATAGTCTCTTAGTAGAGTTCTTTGGATCCTCTAAATAGAGAATCATATCGTCTGTAAAGTGGGATAGTTTGAGTTCTTCCTTCCCAATTTGTATCCCTTTAATTTCTTTTTCTTGCCTAATAGCTCTGGCTAAAACTTCGAGACATATATTGAATAGCAGTGATGAGAGTGGGCATCCCTGTCTGGTACCAGATCTCAGTGGAAATGCTTCCAACTTTTCCCCATTCAAAAGGATGTTGGCCTTGGGTTTTTCATAATTGCTTTGATTGTATTGAGGAATGTTCCTTCCATACCCAGTTTGCTTAGAGTTTTCATCATGAAAGGGTGTTGTATTTTATCAAATGCTTTCTCTGCATCTATTGAGAGAATCATATGGTTTTTCTTCTGCAGTCTGTTAATGTAGTGTATCATGTTGATTGTTTTGCGAACATTGAACAATCACGCATACCAGGGATAAATCCCACTTGGTCTGGGTGGATGATCTCTGATGTGTTGTTGCATTCTATTGGCCAGAATTTTTTTTGAGGATTTTTGCATCTATGTTCATCAGGGAAATTGCTGTAATTCTCTTTCAGTGCTGCATCTTTTTCATGTTTAGGAATTAAGGTGATGCTGGCTACATAGAAAGAATTTGGGAGGATTCCTTCTTTTTCAATTGTTCTGAATAGTTTGAGAAGAATTGGAGTTAGTTCTTCTCTAAATGTCTGGTAGAATACAGCAGTGTATCCATCTGGTCCTGGGATTTTCTTTGTTGGGAGGTCCTTTATTACTGTTTCAATTTCTGTATCAGTTATTGGTCTGTTTAGGTTTTCTATGTCTTCATGGTTCAATTTAGGTAGGTTGTATGTGTCCAGGAATCTATCCATTTCTGATAATTTCCCTGTTTGCTGGCATACAAGTCCTTATAGTAATTTCTGATGATTCTTTTTATTTCTGTGGTGTCTGTTGTTACGTTTCCTTTTTCATCTCTGATTTTATTGATTTGGGTCTTTTCTTTTTTTAATCAGTTGGGCCAATGGGGTGTCAATTTTGTTTATTTTTTCAAAAAAACAGCTCCTTGTTTGGCTGATTTTTTGTAATGTTTTTTTTGAATTCAGTCCTGTTGAATTCTTCTTTGATTTTAATTATTTCTCTTCTCCTACTAGATTTGGGTCTGGTTTGCTGCAGATTTTCTAGATCCTTGAGATGAATTGAAAGCTCATCTATTTGGTGCCTTTCCAATTTCTTGATGTAGGCACCTATATAGCTATAAACTTTCCTCTTAACCCTGCTTTTGCTGTATCCCATAGGTTTTGGTATCATGTGCTGTTATCCTCATTTACTTCCAGAAAATTTTTGATTTCTCTTTTAATTTCTTCTATGACCCACTGTTCATTCAGGAGCATGTTGTTCAATCTCCATGTGTTTGCATGCGCTCTAGGGATTCCCAAGTTGCTAATTTCCAACTTCATTCTTTTATGGTCTGAGAAGCTGCATCATATGATTCTAATTCTTTTGAATTTGCTGAGACTTGCTTTATGGCCTAGTATGTGGTCAATCCTAGAGAAGGTTCCATCTACTGCTGAGAAGAATGTAAATGCTTTATGTGTAGGATGAAAAGTTCTGTAGATATCTGTTAGATCCATTTGGGCTATAGTTTCATTTAAGTCTTCTGTCTCCTTGTTAATCTTCTGTCCAGTTGATCTGTCTATCTCTGAGAGTGGAGTGTTGAAGTCCCCCAGTACTATTGTATTGGGGTCTAGGTCTCCCTTTAAGTCCCTTTACAAATCTTTTAAATAAACCCGTGCCCTGTAATTAGGTGCATATACATTGATAATCATTATATCTTCCTGTTGCATTGATCCCTTAATCATTAAATAGTGCCCCTCTTTGTCTCTCTTATCAGTTTTTGTGGTAAAGTTTATGTTGTCCGATATTAAGATGGCTATGCCAGCTCTTTTTTCATTTCTGTTGGCATGGTATATCTTTTCCCAGCCTTTCACTTTCAGTCTGTATGTATCTTTTTTGGAAAGCTGTGTTTCTTTTAAGCAGCAAATAGATGGGTTTTGTTCCTTAACCCAATCAGCCAATCGGTGTCTTTTAACTGGATAGTTCAAGCCATTAACATTCAATGTGACTATTGATAAGTAGTAACTTTGCCCTGCCATTTGCCAAAGATTTTTTCTAATATATGGTTTGAGATTCCTGTGATCTTTTGCTGTGTGGTTTTCTTCCTTTACCTTCTTTCATATTGGTTACCGTGTTTCTGTGTTTCTGTATGTAACACATCTTTAAGCATCTTTTGCAGGGCTGGAAGAGTGGCGACAAATTCTTTCAGTTTCTGTTTGCTGTGAAAGGTCTTTCTTCACCTTCATTCATAAATGAGAGCTTTGCATATAATATTCTGGGCTGGCAGTTTTTCTCTCTTAGTACCTGGGCTATATCTCACCAGTCCCTTCTAGCTTGTAGGGTTTCTGATGAGAAGTCTGCTGTGAGTCTAATTGGAGATCCTCTGAGAGTAATCTGACATTTCTCTCTTGCACATTTTAAGATCTTTTCTTTATGTTTCACTGTGGTGTGTTTAATTATGACGTGTCGTTGTGAGGATCTCTTTTGGTCATTTTTATTAGGGGTTCTATAAGCTTCCTGTACTTGGATGTCTCTGTCCTTCTCCAAACCTGGGAAATTTTCTGCTAGTATGTCACTAAAAAGGCCTTCTAATCCTTTCTCCCTCTCCATGCCTTCAGGAACTCCTAGAACCCAAATGTTGGTTTTTTTTAACAGTATCCTGTAGATTCCCGACAATATTTTTTAGATTTCTAATTTCCTCTTCTTGTCTTTGGTTTGCCTGTTTCCTTTCCTGTTCTCTGTCTTCTAAGTCCAATATTCTCTCTTCTGCCTCACTGATTCTGTTTTTAAGGCTTTCAACTGAATTCTTCATTTCATTTTGATTTCTCTTCAATATCTCAATTTCATGTTCTACTAAATTCCTCATTTCATTTTGATTTCTTCTTCTTATTTCATTTTTATGAGAGAGATTTTCTGTCCTGTCCTTTATGGATTTCTGTACTTCATACATTTGTTTTTGATTACTTTTAATTGTTCTTATCATAAATTTTTTTGAATTCCATACCTTGCATTTCTTCTATCTCATCATCTTCATAATCTTGTATTGGAGTGTCTTGTTCATTTGGGAGCATCATGTTGTCTTCCTTGTTCTTGTTTGCTCAGTTTTTGTGTTTGTTGTTTGGCATTGTGGTGATATCATTTGGTTTCTTCTTTTTTTTTTTTTCCCCGTTGTGGTGACTTTTCTCATTATACTATTACTCTAGATTAAGTGGACTCTCTGCTTTTGGTGAATCTCTAGAGGCTTGTGGTGGGTGTGGCCAGATAGCTCTGTTCAGTTCTTCAGGGTTAAGCGTGTGCCAAAGGTGACACACCCATGTTTGGCGTGGTAATTCTTCTCTCTCTCTCTCTCTCTCTTTTTATTCAGAAGGGTAGTAATTCTGCTCAGCTGAGCTCTTCTCCTCGATGGCAATCAGTGCCCGAGCGCTAGCCCCTTTGGGTATAATATTCATCTGCTCTGTCCCAAGGACCACACAAAGGATCTGTGCAGTTTTCAGTGTAAGCTCAGATTCCCCTGCAATGTCTCTCACTGGGTAGCCAAGGACACTCAAGTTTGTGAGCCTCCCACCGAGACTACTCACCTCTCAGCCATACTGTGAGTTCTCCCACACGCCCTCATTTTTTTTTTTTAGAGTCCCAGGTCATAAGCTCCACACATTCACTAGGTCCTGTTATTACTCCCCACCAGAGTCAGGTGTTTCTATTTGGCTGAGGGTGGGTGCAGCCCCGAGCTGGCACAGCTGTTACATATGTCTAAAATGGCACCTGCTCTATTGTCTTGCATGCCTTTGTAAGGTGTATGAGTGAGAGAATCCTCCATATCTTGCCTTTTATTTTTTTTTCTCTCCTGTAGTTAATGTGGTGTACTTTACCCACTGGCTTCAAGCCTCGTTCCCTCTAGGCTCTTCCTGCTGCTTTTCTGCCAGTGTCTCAGGCTGCTGTGGTTCCGCCTCACTTCTCTTTCCAGTGCTGGTGTGGAGGAGACTCTCAGCAGCAGGGCTCCTGAGCCATGGGTGCCCATGGCCTCCACGTTGATCCACCAGGTCCCTCTAATTCCGGAACAGTTCCCTGTGCAGTTTTTTCCCAAACTCAACCCTGAGACTTCACTATCTCCACTTTTATTAAACTATCTTTTCCTGGACTCTCAGTGAGCTCCCTCCCTATTCCGCCATTTTGGAGCCCCCTCTTCATTCTTTATACAGAATATTACACATAACCATGAGAAAAATTGCCACACTGTGCTATGTAACACTGGGACCTGTGACTTCTATCTATCCAACTATTTTTTTAAAAAAGATTTTATTTATTTATTTGAGAGGTAAAGTTACAGAGAGAGAGAGAGAGAGAGAGAGAGAGACAGAGAGAGAGAGACAGAGACAGAGAAGTCTTCTATCTTCTGGTTCACTTCCCAAACAGCCACAATGTAGGGAGCTGAGCTGATCCAAAGTCTGGCGTCAGGAGATTTTTGTGTGTCTATCACATGGGAGCAGGGGCCAAGCACTTGTGTGTCTTCTACTGCTTTCCCAGGCCATAAGCTGAGAGCTGGATTGGAAGAGGGCACGAACTTGTGCTTGTATAATGTGCTGGCACCACTGGTGGCGTCTTAACCCACTAAGCCACAGTGCTGATCTTATTGGAATTGTACATATGAAATACATGAAATCTGTTCTCTTTGTGTTGATAAAATATTTTTAAAAATGATGATGATGATGATGATGATGATGATAGGGATAAACACTTACCTGTTTTCTTTATAATTTCTCATCTTGTAACTAGATGATCATTCTGCACTGGCTACTTACATACTGTAAGTCAGTGGTATCACAAGGATGGATTTACACCCTTATTACTCTCTGTGTGGGATTCAATGAGTGCATCCCTTTGTAACTGATTTTAAAAACAGGAACTTACAGCTATTGATGCCAGGCATATGTTGTGAGCTGAGGACATCTTTATTATTATTATGTAGCCAACACTGTCATTTCTTTTTTTTTTGTCATTCAGATGCCTGTTTTTTTAACTTTTATTTAATGAATATAAATTTCCAAAGTACAGCTTATGGATTACAATGGCTTCCCCCCCCCATAACTTCCCTCCCACCTGCAACTGTCCCCTCTCCCACTCCTTCTCCCTTTCCATAAACATCAAGATTCATTTTCAATTATCTTTATATACAGAAGATCAATTTATCATATATTAAGTAAACCGTTCAACAGTTTGCATGCACACAGAAACAGAAAGTGAAAAATGCTGTTTGAGTACTAGTTATAGCATTAAATCACGATGTACCGCACATTAAGGGCAGAGATCCTACATGAGGAGTAGGTGAACAGTGACTCCTGTTGTTGACAACAAATTGACACTCTTGTTTATGGCATCAGTAATCACCTTAGGCTCCAGTCATTGTTGCCAAGGCTATGGAGACCTTTTGAGTTCACCGACTCTGATCATATTTAGACAAGGTCATAGTCAAAGTGGAAGTTCTCTCCTCCCTTCAGAGAAAGGTACCTCCTTCTTTGATGACCTGTTCTTTCCACTGGGATCTCACTTGCAGAGATCTTTCATTTAGGTCATTTCCTTTTTTTTTTTTGCCACAGCAACACTCATTTCTATCAATTTCATTTATCTGTGTATTACTTCCTTTCTTAACTGACTTTCGATTGTTATCAAGAAGGAGAGATCCCTCATGTCATAGCATGTTTGGTTCCTAATGGCAGAATCTGTGGGTTTTGGCTGACTTCATCTGGGGCTAGTGTTGGTGTCTCCTTGTTCCATGCCACGTAGAGTCACTGCCCCAGTGGTGATACGATCACTATGCTGCTTATATTTGAGGCTTGGGAGCAGTACACAGAAAACGTTTGTGGGAAGAAAGGGGAAGAAATTTAGACAACGAGACAAGAGAATTTGAGGGCTCTATATGTCTTAGGGACTCCCAGTCCAAATGTATTACTTTATTTTTTATGACTTATTTATTTTTAAAAAGTTTTTATTTAATGAATGCATTTTTATAGATTTTAGGAATATAGTGGTTCTTTCCCCCATACCCACCTTCCCACCCCAACTCCCATCCTACCTCCCTCTCCCTTTCTGATTTCCTTCTTTATTATGGTTCATTTTTAGCTTGATTTTATATACAGAAGACCAATTCCATGTTAAGCATAGATTTCAACAGTTTGCACCCACACACACACACAACATATAGAGCACAGTTTGCGAAACAAAATTTGCAGTCGATTCTTATAGTACAATTCATTAGGGATGGAGGTCCTACATGGGGAGTAAGTGCACAGCGACTTCTGTTCTCCCTTTAACAATTAACACTCTTATTTATTTATTTATTTAATCTTTTATTTAATGAATATAAATTTCCAAAGTACAGCTTATGGATTACAATGGCTCCCCCCATAACTTCCCTCCCACCCGCAACCCTCCCCTTTCCCACTCGCTCTCCCTTTCCATTCACATCAAGATTCATTTTCAATTCTCTTTATATACAGAAAATCAGTTTAGTATATATAAAGATTTCAACAGTTTGCCCTCACATAGCAACACAAAGTGAAAAAATACTGTTGGAGTACTAGTTATAGCATTAAATAACAGTGTACAGCACATTAATGACAGAGATCCTGCATGATATTTTTTTAAAAAATGATTAATTTTCTATGTAATTTCCAATTTAACACCAAGGTGTTTTTTTTCATTTTCAATTATCTTTATATACAGAAGATCGATTCAGTATATATTAAGTAAAGATTTCATCAGTTTGCACCCACACAGAAACACAAAGTGTAAAAATACTGTTTCAGTACTAGTTATAGCATTACTTCACATTGGATAACCCATTAAGGACAGATCCCACATGGGACGTAAGTACACAGTGACTCTTGATGTTGATTTAACAATTTAACACTCTTGTTTATGGCGTCAGTAATCTCCCTAGGCTCTAGTCATGAGTTGCCGAGGCTATGGAAGCCTTTAGGGTTCGCCGACTTCGATCTTATTCTGACAGGGTCATAGTCAAAGTGGAAGTTCTCTCCTCCCTTCAGAGAAAGGTACCTCCTTCTTTGATGGCCTCGTTCTTTCCACTGGGATCTCACTCGCAGAGATCCTTCATTTAGGTCTTCTTCTTCATCTTTTCTTTTTTTTTTTTCCCAGAGTGTCTTGGCTTTCCATGCCTAAAATACTCTCATATCCTCTTCAGCCAGATCCAAATGCCTTAAGGGCTGATTCTGAGGCCTAACACTCTTATTTATGACGTCAGTGATCACACAAGGCTCTTGCCATGGGCTGCCAAGGCTATGGAAGCCTTTTGTGACCATAGACTCCGTCAGTATTTGGACACGCAAATGCCGTACTCTAATCACAATCAGCACAGCAGAGAAATTTGGGATCAGGGAATGATGGACTCTGGTCACTGGCCCTGGGACATGTCAATCAGAAGGGGATACGGGGAGGCCCAGTGGTAACTGTGGATGGGCTTCTTAAGTTCATAAACTCCCTGAGACAGCCTGCTTTGCTGTGTTATTAGAGTGTGGGTATCATTCAGGAGTTTCATCACATTTTTCAAGAGTCAGTGCACTGTGAAAGATGCTGATAATCTGAGTCTGGGTAAGAGTCACGTGAAGAAAGGCACTGAGAGGATGGCAGGGCATTGATCAACAACCCAGGGAGAGGATGAGGAGGGAGCCAAGACATGACTGGGTGTAGCAGAATTTACAATAAATAACTTCCCAGGGAGGAGCTAGTGTTTTTGTGTTGGTAACAAATGGGGGGAGGTAATCACCACCTGGCAGTACACATTCAAGGGGATGGGCCCAAGAGTCCAGCACTTCTTCTATTTTAAAGGTTTATTTTATTTATTTGTAAAGGCAGAGTTACAAAGAGGCAGAGGCAGAGAGAGAAAGAGAGAGAGAGAGAGAGAGGTCTTCTATCCACTGGTTCACTCCTCAAATGGCTGCAACAATTAGAGCTGCGCCAAACTGAAACCAGGAGCCAGGAGTTTTTCTAGGTCTCCCACATGGGTGCAGGGTACCAAGGACTTGGGGGCCATCTTCTACTGCTTTCCCAGGCATATCAGAGAGCTGGATTGGAAGTGGAGCAACTGAGACTCAAACCGGTGCCCATATGGGTTGCTGGCACTGCAGACCAGGACTTTAACCCACTGTGCCACAGTGCCAGCACTTCTGTGTAAAATCCTGACTCAGTCACTGATCAGCTATATAGTCTTGGATGAGTGGTTTCAGTTTTCTTAGGACACATTCACAATTGTTGTATGTTTGTGAAACGTCACAATACGGTTTACTACCTGGCTAGGGTGCTTGGCTCTCTATGCCTGAGAGAACAGCTGGAAGAATCTGGTCCCTTCAGGCATCTAAGACAGCTCTCTGCATTATTAATTAGCATGACTCTACACCATACTCCAGTAATAAATAAACCACAAAATCTCTGTGAATTAACAAAGAGGGCATTATATCCTGCTCACACTGACTCTGATGTGTGTGGGGTGCCCTCCTGTTGCAACTTCACCAGCCTTCAAAGAGGCAGTGATGGAAAAGGATGAGGAGGTCAGGATACCCCTTGCTCCCTTTGTCCACTGGAGAGCATGCAAAAGTCCTGTTTAGAAGACCAAGGTAACTGTCTGGGTTGCAGATAGTTGTGGGATGAACTAGCATCATGGTGTGGAGATCTGAGAACATAAACTGGGTGGCATCTTGGTAACACAGGTAATGACAGGCCAAGCAGATCCCATGCAGAGTGGCCTTGGGAAGCCTGAGGACTCCTGCCTGCAATCTCATCCCTTATCACAAACCCGATGTTCATGCCTCTGCCTATATTTACTATTACTTTTATTAGTTGAGTTTAATTTTATTTATAAATGACACATGTATACAAATTTATAAAATACAATGTAATTTTTAAAAAAGCTGTACTCCATGTTATAATGCAGTATACTTAGTGCAACAATCACATCAAAAGTTTAAGATTTCTTTGAGGTAAAAACTTCAAAATCTTCTCTTTTAACTTTAAATATCCTGAGAAAAGGAGTCAAATGTGAGAGCCATGATGCAAACTGCCAATGCTTGGACTAACCACAAGAGGGCGCATCTTTCTTCAGATGAGGCTTATTTTCCACATGACCTAAGTGGTTTGACAGGTGCATATTTTGTTCCCTCTTCATTATTGCAACTGCTGCAGGGCAGGAAGGCTGTCTTTCCAAGGAGCAAGGATTTCCCAGGAGATCCTCTCAGAATCCAGGTTCTAAAACTGGAGTCACCCTGACATCCGGGGTGCATCCAAGGACTTTGTCTTACTCCTAGCTCACCAGCCATGCTCTTGGTGTCTTGTTCAGTGACTGTGGTGGTCTTGCTGATAACTGTGAGTAAGTGATGTTTGTTTTTTTAAAATTATTTTCTGTTCCTAGATCTTGGTGAAGATCTCTAGCCCCACTTCCTCCCGGGACTGTCCTGTTGACATATTCCTAAATAACACATCTTACTTATTTTAGGAAGGACGAATGGATACTCAGTTACACAGACAGAGGGACCAGTTATCCTCTCTGAGGGCTCATCTCTGACCCTGAACTGCAACTACCAAGCCAACTATTTGGATGTCCTTTTCTGGTACGTCCAGTATCTCAATCAAGGTCCTCAGCTTCTGTTGAAAAGTGGAGCAGAAAACCAGAGAATGGAGCATGAAGGTTTTCACGCCACTCTTGTCAACAAGGACTACTCCTTCCACCTGCACAAATCCTCACTGCAGTTATCAGACTCAGCTGTGTACTACTGTGCTGTGGGAGACACAGTGAGAGGAACCACAGGGGGAGCCGAGCACAAACCCAGAGGCGTGCAGCTGGGGCTGGGGGTGGCAGCCCCGGGAGGGGAGAGCTAGGTTTCCCTCCAACGTCATCATGTGTCTGGGGACACTCGCAGGGAAGGAACAGATTCCAGCTTTGATGTCTCAGGGCTCGGGCACCCTGGAGTAAGTGAGACTAGGAGTGGGAAGAGGAAATCTGATGAACAGGCGAGTTCCAGTTATCTGAGAGGATCCTGCTTTTAGTAAAGGTGCCTCTAGTGTTCCAGCAGGTTGAAGATGTTCCCTGGTGTCTGCTGAAGTTTTCAGTGGCTCCTCTGCCAAGAGAAATGTGGATCTGGTCTCTCCTGAGATCTCCTCATCTCTCAGTCTGGGAGATCTGCAAGGATCTCATCATTTTTGCTAAATATAAGATGAATTAAATTGGATACTAGGGATGCAATCCAATTGAGGTCAGCATTGGTGCAAGTCGCCCTACTCACAGCCCGAGCTACACAAACTCTTTCCCCAGATCCCAGGACCTTCATTTCCTCTCCAGATTTTCCTTTGCAGGAATCTTTCCATCTTCTCCCCGGCACAACAGACAATAGCCCAGTCAGGAAAGATTGTGAGGGGAAGCTTCCCTTGTCTCTGTGTGAGACCCAAGCCAGCTGTGGGTGGGGGTATGACCCTGGGGTTTGTGCTGCGACTGAACTTATTGTTTGTGGGTGAAAGGTATTTTGGTTTCAAGCTTGTTCTTCCTTTTTTTAGGAGCATATTCTTTTATTTATTTATTTATTTTTTGACAGGCAGAGTGGATAGTGAGAGAGAGAGACAGAGAGGAAGGTCTTCCTTTTTGCCGTTGGTTCACCCTCCAATGGCCGCTGCGGCAGGCACATCGTGCTGATCCGAAGCCAGAAGCCAGGTGCTTCTCCTGGTCTCCCATGCGGGTGCAGGGCCCAAAGACTTGGGACATCCTCCACTGCCTTCCTGGGCCATAGCAGAGAGCTGGCCTGGAAGAGGGGCAACCGGGATAGAATCTGGCGCCCCGACCGGGACTAGAACCCGGTGTGCCGGCGCCGCAAGGCGGAGGATTAGCCTGTTAAGCCACGGCGCCGGCCTGCATATTCTTTTTTAAAAATGATTTATTTATTTATTTGAAAGGCAGAGCTACAGATAGGCAGAGGCAGAGACAGTGAGAGTGAGAGCGAGTGGTCTTCCATTCACTGGTTCACTCCCAGATGGTCAAAATGGCCAGAGCTGTGCTGAAGCCAGGAGCCAGGAACTTCCTCTGGGTCTCCCATGTTGGTGCAGGTGCCCAAGTACTTGGGCCATCTTCTACTGCTTTCTCAGGCCACAGCCAAGAGCTGGATTGGAAGTGGAGCAGGCAGAGCTTGAACGAGCACCCATATATGATGCCAGCACTGCAAACCGTAGCTTTAACACGTGCACCACAGTGCTGACTCAAGGAACATATTCTTTTAATTATATTGTGCCTTGTTCTGTTCTTTCAACTGCAGGGGGAATCTCTCTTGCAGAAAAGAAGTGTGTAGGCATCAAAGATATGGGGTCTCAGAGGGCACCCTCATTACACGAAAATAATCTCCTATTTTAGTCCAAGGAGCCCATTCAGTAGTTGTGCTTAAGCAAACACCCATCTACTTGTGAATCTGGAAGTTGAATATAAATGTACCATTAAGTAGGGTGGGGCTGTGGTGTAAAGCTGCTGCCTGCAGTGCTGATATCCCATTGTTGGGAGTTCCAGTACTGAGTGCTCCACTTCCAATCCAGCTCTGTGCTATGGCCTGGAAAAGCAGTAGAGGATGTCTAAAGTGCATGATCCCCTGCACCAGCATGGGAGACCTGGAAGAAGCTCCTAGCTCCCACTTCGGGTCGGCGCAGCTCTCTCCATTGTGGCCAACTGGGGAGTGATCCCCCAAATGGAAGAACTCTCTCTCTGCCCGTCTCTCTCTCTCTCTGTGTAACTCTGACTTTCATATATATAAATAAATCTTTAAAAAAGGAAAGGAAAAAGAACAATGCCTATTCATGTCCTTGGTACATTCCTTAACTGGATTGTTTTTGTTGTTGTTGTTGTTGTTGTTGAGCCTCTTGAACTCTTTGTAGATCCTGGATATTCAACCTTTATCAGTTACATTGTTTGCAAATATTTTATCCTATTCTGCTGGTGACCTCTTCACTTTGTTGAGTACTTCCTTTGCTAACAGAAGCTTCTCAGCTTGATGTAATCCCATTTGTCTATTTTTGCTTTGATTTCCTGTGGTTCTGGGGTCTTTTCCAAGAAGTCTTTGTTTATGCAAATGTCTTGTAGGGTTCCCTGAGGTTTTCCTCTAGTAGTTTGATGGCATCAGGTAAGATTTAGATTCTTGACACATTGTGGGTTGATTTTTGAAAAGGAGTATGTAGAGGTCTTTATCATACTTCTGCATGCGTAGTTCCAGTTTTTGCAACTCCATTTGTTGAAGATGCTGTCCTTTCTCCAGGGATTGATGTTAGCTCCTTTGTCAAAGATTAGCTGGTTGTAGATATGCAGATTAATTTCTGGGGTTTCTAATCTGTTTAATTGTTCTGCAGTCTATTTATGTGCCATTACCAGGCTATTTTGATTATAACTGTCCTGTAAGATGTCTTGAGATCTGGTATTGTGGTGCCTCTTTTTTTTTTTTTAAATTTTTTGTTGTTTTAGATTGTATTAGCTATTTGTGGTCTGTTTTGTATCCATAGGAATTTTAGCATCATATTTTTCTAGATATGAGAAGAATGTTGTTTGTAGTTTGATTGGGATTACGTTGAATCTACAAACTACTTTCAGTAATATGGACATTTTGATGATATTAATTCTTCCAATTATGAACATGGAATATTTTTCCATTTTTTGTGTCTTCTTTTATTTCATTCTTAAAGATTTAAAATTTTTATTGTAGAGATATTTCACATCCTTAGTTAAATGTATTCCAGGTATTTAAATTTTTTGTACCTATTGTTAATGGGACTGATCTTACAAGTTCTTTCTCAGCCATGGCATTGCCTGTGTATACAAAGGCTATCGATTTTTGTGTATTGATTTTATATTCTGCAACTTTATTAAATTCTCTTACGAGTCCAATATGGTCTTAGTGGAGCCTTTTGGATCTACTATCTACATGGTTATGTCATCTGTAAACACGGACAGTTTGACTTCTTCTTTTCTAATTTGTATCCCTTTGACTTCTTTTTTTTACCTAATGGCTCTGGAAAAAACTTCCAGAACTATATGGATAGCAATGGGGAAAGAGAGTATCCTTGTTGGATTTCAGAACTCAGTGGAAATGCTTCCAACCTTCTCCCATTCATTATGAAGCTGTCCTCGGTTGTCATATATTGGCTTGATTGCACTGAGAATGTTCCTTCAATATCCAATTTGCTTTAGGTTTTTACAATGAAAGAATGTTGTATTTAATCAAATGCTTTTTCTGCATCTACTGAGATAATATCCTGGCCTTTATTCTTTAATTTGTAATGTGATGTATCACATTTATTGATATGTATTTGTTGAGCCAAACTTGCATACCAGGGATAAACTTGCAAGTGGTGTGGTGTGAGTGATCTTTCTGATGTGTTGTTGGATTTGATTACCTAGTTTGTTGTTGAGAATGTTTTTCTGCATATTTTAAAAAAATATGTATGCATATTTTCCAGTCTTTTCTATTATGGCTTAGGTTTTGTTACAAAAGTTCAATGATGTTTCATACTATGCGATCTTCAGATAGCATTTCCCCATTATTTCTTCTGTTTTTTGTTTGTTTGTTTTGTTTAACTTTTCCCATTTGGGTTCACTCTTTACATTTAATGAATTTATTTGTGTGTCTTCATCCTAATAGATAATACCTGGTATTCTACCATTAGATCTTTCTTCCATATTGGTTTTCCTAACACATATATATCTCTATGCATTGGTCTGCTTCTAGGCTAATTATCTCCTGCTTCTCAGCAAGAACTTTCAGCTTACCCACCTACTTATCCATGAACTTTAAGTTTTTATAGTATGGCTAGTAGGACCTGCCTAGTCATTCCACCGTGTGAGCACCAGCTATGCTCTGCTTCCTCTAACTCTTTTGGATGGCATTAGTTTGGCCTTCCTCATGCATGCTCCTTGAATACTTGAAAGAAGCCCTGTAACTCTGCAGTTCTCTCTCGTGAGCTATTTTCTACTCGTAGCTATGTTCTTGGATTCTGTTTGTCATCATATCCAGATCCAAACTATCTTCTCAAAACACAAGATGTAAGAAATTCACTACTTCCACCTCCCGATTTAATATTATAGAAATGATGTCATCATAGAAACATTTAACCTCCTCTCTGTGTTACTCTTTCAAGTAATAAATAAATCTTAAAAAAAAAGAATGAGTGAAAGAATCATAATTTTATTTTTTATTGTTTATTTGAAAGATTGAGCAACAGAGAAAGGGAGGTAGAAAGAGACATCTTCCATCCTCTGGTCATTTTCCAAATACACGCAACAGTTAGAGCTGGAGCAGGTCAAAACCAAGAGCCAGGAATTCTATCCTGGTCCCCCACATGGGTGACAGAGACCCAAGCCTGCAGGCTCCCGGTTTGTGCATCAGCAGGAAGTGACTGAAAGTGGAGACGTGACTGTATCCCAAGCATTCTGAAATGGGATGTCTCAAGCAGCAGCTTAACTGCTGTCCCACAATGCACATCCTGAATTACAATTAATCAATGGAATTTTGTTAAGTGCATTTCTGGTATATACCTCTGCATATACTTTGAAACACATACATTTCTTTCTATATTAGGAATGTGACTCCGCATAGTCAGCATCTTGGGACACATAAACTATATAGTGTGGATGAGAAATAATATTAATTTCCTATATTTACAGGAGTTGTATGGACTCAAATCACAGGAGAGGATCTGTTGCTTCTAACACTGAGTGAGATTAGGTTCTCTTGAGAGCAGATTTCTCATGGTCACATTCCCACGTGTCTGTTCCACTAATAGGCATTGACTTATACTTGCCCAGATTTATTCCTGCTGGAATGAACCCAAAGATCCAAGATTTTAACACAAATGAGACCCAGTTTGGGGAGAGAATTTAAAGCAGTGAAGGATGTAATCATAAGTTGAAATTCTAAGCCATGATTTGAGACACTGACAATAAAATCTAGGGAAGCCTGAGTTGTCAATGGTCAAGGCAACAGGAAGGGAGTAATTCTACTGCAGATTATTCAGTAATCAGTTTTGAAGCGGGACCACTCACACTGACATTATCATGTGTAAGCACACCTGGGAGAGACGTACGCTTGTTCCCATTATAACTACCTGTAGCTTGATGTTTCTGAGGGTTTCTACTCTTTTCTGTCAATTCTTGCCAATAGATAAACACATATCCATAACCCACGCAATCTGTTCTTCCAGAAGAAAGAATCCTAACATCCACTTCAGGTTTCTCCTCACAGTCTACAAGGTATACTTTTCCCATTGGTTACACTAATACAATTTACTCATGGAAGCTTTCCTTCTGTTCAATCTTTTACTTTACAATTTAGTCATTTTTAATGAGGAAAGTTTCCTGTTTTGATCCATGGAATTATTTCCTAGGAATGGCAAGGTCAGAGCAATGCCAGACTTGGAGGAGCAGAGAGTGCAGTGGGGTGCATCTGAGATATTTAGCAAAGCTCTCTATTTTATTACAATCTTTGTGCGTACATATGTGACCTGTAGAAAGAGATTTCCTATTAGACTGAATCAAGATGGTTGTTTTGTCTGAGGGATTCTGTGTCCAGTTTAAGAAGTAGGAGTGGTAAGAGGAGGGAGGACTTTATTTCTGAAGTAGTCAGTGGATGCCAGCATTTTCCTGATCAAGTAGACTAATCCTGTTGCTGACAAACCAGTACCCTCAAGTTCATTTAAAATGTCTCCGAAGTGTGCTGAGAAGATGAAGTGGAATCCTGAACCCCACATTTTCATCACGTTTCTTTCTGCCAAACTTCATCATTTCTGATTGGGGACACACTTGGACCTTGGTTTATGTGACTCATTGCTGTTTCCCTTGTTCTCCAAAGATGCCTATCAGGGTGAGAGGATCCGGTAAGTGGTTTAACAGTTGAGGATCTGTCCAGAAGAGGGCAGCACGATGTGGGACTGGCTCTTTTTGCTTGGGTTCTCTAAGAGCAGGTTAAAGACAGAAGCAGGTTGCTGCTAGCCAGTTTGAAAAACGACTGGTCTTAGGAAGACAGGAAGAGATAACTGATAATCGATGTAGCTTTCCTGGCTGGAGATTTCAGTTCCTGATTGGTGGAACCATGAGGACTCTTGCTGGACCTTTCCTCCTATTCTTGTGGCTGCAGCTGCATTGTGAGTTTGGAGCTTTGGGAGATCAGGGCGATTAGCAAATGTTCATTAGAAGTCTGAGTGGAGGCTGGCATTTTCTAGGCTGCCTGAAATCATTGTGGAAAAAAATTTTGGGAAATGATGACTTGATGATCGTGTCTGACTTCTTCTTTGGCACAGGTGTGCGTAGAGGAGAGACGGTAGAGCAGAGTCCTTCTTTCCTGAGCGTTCAGGAGGGAGACAGCTGTGTTATCAACTGCACTTACACAGACAGCACCTTCAACTACTTCTATTGGTATAAGCAAGAACCTGGAGCAGGCCTCCAGTTGCTTTTAAATATTTTCTCAAGTATGGACAAGAAAGAAGAGAAAAGCTTCACTGTCTTCATGAATAAGAAGGACAAACACCTCTCCCTGCACATCGCAGCTGCCCATGCTGTGGACTCAGCCACCTACTCTGTGCAGCCTCAGCACAGTGCTCCCCATCCACCCGAAGCCTGTACCCAAACCTGCAGGATGGCTGTTGCAGTCATTGGGAGGAGTGAACCAGCACCTGTATGATCTCTCTCTCTCTCTTCATTTTTTTAAAAAATGAAGATTATTTATTTGAAAGGCAGAGTGACAAAGAGAATGGGTGTGGCAGGAAGGAGAGATGGTGAGAGGGAGGGATAAATAGTTCCATCATTCATTCCATGGTTCACTCCCCAAATGGTGCTAAGAGCTGTATCTGGGCTAGGCTGATGGCAGTGGTGGTGGTCCAAGAACTTGTGCTATCTTTTGCTGCAGTCTGAGGCATGTTAGCAGAATCTGGTCAGAAGTGGAGCAGAGAGCTTGAATTGGTGCTGTGCTAAGGGATGCCAGTACAGTAAGTGATAGCTTAACCTGCTGAGCCACAGAACCAGTCCCCACTCATAAATAAATGAAACTCAATGAAAAGAATAAAAAAAAAAAACATCTGCAATGGAATTTGAAGATCTGCTCTATTTAATTTTGACACTTGAGCCCAGGATTTTCAGTACTCTATGTTCAATAGATGGACACTTAAAAACATTTGAAAATATTCAGGTTCCAAGTGACCCAATAAATGTTAGAACATTTTGAATGAGTTCTTGTTGGGAGTTAGTGATCTTCAGTTAGATCTCAGGTCTCTAGAGTTTACCTTACTGGCAAAAATAAGTTTTCTCCCTTTGTGGGCATGTTGTCAAGGTTAGAGAATTCTCTTCTTGATTGAAGGTCTTTATACTTTATTAATATGTTTATTAATTTTTCTGTGGAATTATTAATACATGGTATTATAAAATAATAAAATAAAAGGTAAAAAAATTAAAATGTAATTCTGTTATAAAAATAAATAAAATCTCAATTTAAAAAAAACCAGGGTCCATGTATACTGCCTACAAGAAACACACTACAGCAATAAGGGTATACAGTCTGAAAGTTAAAGGATGAAAAAGATATTCCATGCAAATGGAAGTTAAAAACCAAGCAGACTGGCTGGAATGGCAAACAAATAATTTATAATATTTGGTGTCCCTTCTTTGATAAATTTTGATAACAATTAAATTTATAAGACCACTATTTTGAATTATTTCCACATATTCTAAATTAAGAATCTTGCGTTTGCTCAATTTTATAAAACTTAATTTTTGCAAGTCTTTTCTTTCTTCTGCCATTCTCCTCCTATACTTGTAGTGAGGGATGGTATTTCTGAACTCTGATATTACCTTTTATACAGATAGTTTCATATGCCTGTTTAAGTGCTTTGCCTATTACTTAACTGGGTTGTTTTGTTATTTTTGAGTTTCTTGACTCTTTATATCCTCTAGTTTTTAATTCTTTATCAGTTTTATATTTTGCAAATAATTTTTCCCATTCTGTTTGTTGCCTCTTCACTTTGCTGTTTTTTTTTTAATTTATTTACTTATTTGAAAGGGAGAATTAGAATGAGGCAGATGCAGAGAGACAGAGGCATTCCATTTGCTGGTTCACTCCCAAAATGGCCACAACGGCCGGAGTTGGGCCGATCCAAAGCCAGGATCCAGGAGCTTCTTCCAGGTCTCCTATGCAGTGCAGGGGCTCATTGACTCGAGCCATCTTCCACTGCCTTCCTGGGCCATAGCAGAGAGCTAGATCGGAAGAGGAGCAGCCAGGACTTGAACTGTTGCCCACATGGGATGCCGGCACTGCAGGCGATGACTTCAGCCAATATGCCACAACACCGGCCCCTTATAAGTGTTTCTTTTGCAGTGCAAAAGCTTCTCAGCTTAATGTAATCCCATTTGTCGATTTTCACTTTGATTGCCTATGCTTCTGGGGTCTTTTCCAAGAAGTGTTTTCCTATACCAATATCTTGCTGATTTTTCTCAATATTCTCTAGTAATTTGGTGGTATCAGATCCATTTTGAGTGGATTTTTGTGTACAATGTAAGGTAGGGTTCTAGTTTCATACTTCTGCATGTGCAGATCCAGTTTCCCCAGCACCATTTGCTAAAAGAGACTGTCCTTGCTCCAGGGATTGATTTTAGCTCTTTGTCAAAGAGGAGTTGATTGTAGTTGTATGGATTGATTTCTGGAGTTTCCATTCTGTTCCAATGGCAAATGAGTCTGTTTTTGTGCCAGTGCCAGGCTGTTTTGGTTATAAGTGCCCCATAGTATGTCTTGAAATTGGGTATTGTGATGCCTCCAGTGTTATTTTTGTTCTGTAAGAGTGATTTAGGGGCTGGCACTGCAGCACAGTGAGTTAAAGCTGAGGCCTACAGCACCAGCATCCCATATGTGTTCTGGTTCGAGTCTGAGCTCCGCTTCTGATCCAGATCTCTGCTATGGCCTGGGAAGGCAGTAGAAGATGGCCCAAGTGCTTGGGCCCCTGCACCCATGTGGGAGACCCAAAAGAAGATCTCAGCTCCTGACTTTGGATCAGCTCAGCTCAGCTTTTTCCATTGTGGTCATTTGGGGAGTGAACCAGTGGATGGAACACCTCTCTCTCTCTCTCTCTCTCTCACTCTCGCTCTTGCTCTCTCGCTCTACCTCTCTCTGTAACTGTCTTCTCAAAAAGATAAAAATAACAATAATAATATTGATTTAGCTACTCAGGGTCTCTTTTGTTTCCATATGAATTTTTAAAGATTTATTTATTTATTTGAAAGTCGGAGTTACAGAGAGAGAGGAGAGGCAGAGAGAGCGAGAGGTCTTCCCTCTGATGGTTCACTCCCCAATTGGCCACAATGGCCTGAGCTATGCCGATCCAAAGCCAGGATCCAGGAGCTTCTTCTGGGTCTCCCATGTGGGTGCAGGGGCCCAAGGACTTGGGCCCTCTTCTACTGCTTTCCTAGGCCACAGCAGAGAGCTGGATCAGAAGTAGAGCGGCCAGGTCTAGAACCAGCGCCCATTGGGATGCCAGCACTTCAGGCCAGGGCATTAACCCACTGCGCCATAGTGACAGCCCCCTCCATATGAATATTAGCATCCTTTTTTCTATGTCTGCAAAGAATGTCATTGGTATTTTGATTGAGATCACATTGAATCTGTACATTGCTTTTGGTAGTCTGGACGTTTTGATGATGTGGCTCTTCCAATCCATGAACGTGGAAGCTTTTTCCATTCTTTAAAATGTCTTCTTCTAGTTCTTTCTTCAGTGTTTTGTAATTTTCATCATTGAGATCTCTGACATCCTTGATTAAATTTATTCCAAGGAATTTAATTCTTTTTGTAGCTATTGTGAATTGGATTGATCTTCTAAGTTCTTTCTCAGCCAGGGCATTGTCTGGGTAGAAAAAGGCTATTGATTTTTTATGTTGATTTTACACCCTGCTGCTTTACTAAACTCTTTTATGAGTTCCAATAGTTTGTTAGTGGAGTCTTTGGATCCCCTGTATAGAGAATCATGTCATCTGCAAATAGGGATAGTTGATTTCTTTCCTTCACAATTTGCATTCTTTTGATTTCCTTTTCTTGCCTAATGGCTCTGGCTAAAACTTCCAGGACCATATCAAAGTTCACATCCTTGTCTGGTTCTGGATCTCAGTGGGAATACTTGCAGCTTTTCCTCATTCAGTAGGATGCTGGCCATGGGTTTGTCATAAATTGCCTTGATTGAGTTGAGGAATGTTCCTCCCATAATCTATTTGCTTAAGGTTTCATCATGAAAGGATGTTGTATTTTATGAAATGCCTTCTCTGCATATCTTAAGTAAAATAGCTATCTAGTTTCTGTTCTTCAGTTTGTTGATGTGCTATATCACATTTATTAATTTGCAAATTTTGAATCATCCCTGCATTTCAGGGATAACTCACACTAGGTCCAGATGAATGATCTTTCTGATGTGTTGTTGGATTTAATTAGCTAAAATTTCTTGAGGATTTTTGCTTCTATGTTCATCAGGGATATTGGTCTATAGTTCTCTTTCTGTGTTGTATCATTTTCTGATTTCAGAAGTATAAGATGATACTGGCTTCATAGAAGGAGTTATGGAGGATTTCCTCCATTTCAATTATTTTGAATAGCTTGAGAACTGGAATTTATTTTTTAAACATCTGGTAGAATTCAGTAGTAGGGGCTGGCGCTGTGCCGCAGCAGGATAACGCCCTGGCCTGAAGCACCAGCACCTCATATGGGCTCCAGTTCTAGTCCTGACTGCTCCTCTTCCCATCCAGCTCTCTGCTATGGCCTGGGAAAGCAGTAGAAGATGGCCCAAGCCCTTGGGCCCCTGCACCCACTTGGGAGACCTGGAAGAAGCTCCTGGCTTCAGATCGGTGCAGTTCCAGCATTGCGGCCATTTGGGGAGTAAACCAGCTGATGGAAGACCTCTCTCTCTCTCCCTCTTTCTGCCTTTCCTCTCTCTGTGTAACTCTGACTTTCAAATAAATAAATAAATATTAAAAAATAAAAGAATTCAGCAGTAAAGCCATTTGGTCCTGAACTTTTCTTTTTTGAGAGGGTCTTTATTACCAATTTAATTTCCATATTGGTTATTGCTTTGTTAACATTTTTTTTCTTTTCTTTTTTTTCAAAGATTTATTTATTTACTTGAAAGAGTTACACAGAGAGAGAAGGAAAGGTAGAAAAAGAGGTCTTCCATCTGCTGGTTCACTCTCCAGTTGGCCGCAATGACAGGAGCTGTGCCGATGCAAAGCAAGGAGCCAGGAGCCTTCTCTAGGTCTCCCATGTAGATGCAGAGGTCCAATGACTTAGGCCATCTTCTACTGCTTTCCCAGGCCACAGCAGAGAGCTGGATCAGAAGTAGAGCAGCTGGGACTGAACCAGGGCCCATATGGGATGCCAGCACTGAAGGTGGTAGCTTTACCTGCTACGGCACAGTGCCGGCTCCTGTTAATGTTTTCTATGTCTTCAGGACTCAGTTTTGGTAGATTGTACATGTCTAGGAATCTATATATTTCTTCTATGTTTCCCAATTTGTTGGCATACTGCTCTTCGCAGTAATTCCTGATTATTCTTTTTATTTCTGTGGATTCTGTTGTTTCATTTCCTTTTTCACCTCTGATTTTATCAATTTGGGTCTTCTCTCTCTCTCTCTCTCTCTCTTTTTTTTGGTTAGTTAAGCCAATGATGTATCAATGTTGTGTATTTTTTCAAAAAACCAGCTCTTCATTTAACTGATTTTTTTTTGTTTCAATATTGTTTGTTTCTTCTCTAATTTTAATTTTTTCTTTCCTCCTACTAATTTGGTGTTTGTTTTATTATTGTTTCTTTAGGTCCTTGAGATGCATTGATAGATCATTTATTGATACCTTTCCAATATCTTGATGTAGGCACCAATTGCTCTAAAATTCCCTCTTAACACTGCTTTTCTTGTATCCTGTAAGTTTTGATATGAGGTATTGTCATCTTCATTCATTTCCAGAAAATTTTTGATATATAAAATATTGCATTTCCCATGTTGAGACCCCGGCACTCCCAGGCAGACTCTGTGGCTGTCTAGTTCTGGCCTCGATAGTTCTTACACTTGCATCTCCAGGTACCACTGGGTCTCTATGTTAGGAGAACACATGTAACTGAAGATCACTTGCTGGGTTCCTTAAGAATGACAGTGATGGTGTCTGAATCTCTTAAATGGTGTGTAAGCAAACCATATTTTACTTCTTGGATGAAAGACTTAGTCAAAAACCAGATGCTTACTCTCTGAAATGTATTTTAGCAAATAATTAGTGTTAGGGTAAATTATCTTTTATCTGTAACTGTCCTGTTATTATTAAGTGCAAGCATCACTGAATTAAGAAATTTGCATAGTTTAGGTGTTTAGTATGAGTAGAGTCACAAAATATTTGTTTTTTTTTTTGCTTCTGGTTTATTTCAATTCACATAATGATTTCATGGTATCTATGTTGTAGGATGTATGATAATTTCATTTGTTTTAATGTTTAACTAATATTCCATCATAGGGCTATAAACCCTTTTTACCCATTCATTCATTGCTGTGTAGCCTGTGGTGTGACAGAATTAATTTGATTTGCAAATAGAGATAATGTAATAAATGTAGAAGTCCAGCTGTTTAAACAAATGTAGAATTGGCCTTAAAGTTAGACTGACTGATTAAGAAACAAATTTTTCAAGGGATACAAAAGTCAGTTGATATGAAATATAAATTCAAGAGGTCTTTTATACAACATGATATCTTTGGTGAGAACAATTTATTGTACACTTGACAATGGCTAAGAAAAATGATTTTGAAAGTTCTCATCACAATAAATAATAACCAGATAAGGTAATACATATGTCAATTAGCTCAATGTAGCTATTCTAGAATGTGTACATTTTCTAAAACTTTATAGTCTATATATAATAAACAAATACAATTTTTCAACTTATAAACATAATTAAAACAATATAAAATTTTAAAAGTTAAAGAGAAAAATTTTTGCTATTGAATATTTTTTGAGCTCTTAATTCCTTTCGATTATAATTTTCTTTTTTTTTTTTTTTTACAGGCAGAGTGGACAGTGAGAGAGAGAGACAGAGAGAAAGGTCTTCCTTTGCCATTGGTTCACCCCCCAGTGGCTGTCGTGGCCGGCGCGCTGTGGCCAGCGCACTGTGCTGATCTGAAGCCAGGAGCCAGGTGCCTCTCCTGGTCTCCCATGCGGGTGCAGGGCCCAAGGACTTGGGCCATCCTCCACTGCACTCCCGGGCCATAGCAGAGAGCTGGCCTGGAAGAGGGGCAACCAGGACAGAATCTGGCGCCCCGACCGGCACTAGAACCTGGTGTGCCAGTGCCGCAGGCGTAGGATTAGCCTATTGAGCTGCAGTGCCGGCCCCAATTATAATTTTCAATTTTTAAAAATTTTATCTAAGTTATACAAGTTTCATGTATTTCATATATACAGATTTAAGAACATAGTAACACTCCTGCTCCTGCCCATGCCCCAACCCTTCCTCCCCAACCCTCTCAGATTCCCATTCTTAATTTTTACAATAATCTATTTTCAGTATATTTAATGGTGTATAGTTAACTCTAAGTAAAAGAGTTCTACAAGTAGTATGAAGAGAAAAACAAAACCAAACATTGTTCCTCAATGGAAGAGACATGGGCTATAAAGAGTCATTGATTCTCAAAATGTCTATTTCACTCCATACATTACATTTCAAGTGTTCTATTAGTTACCTCAGATCAGGGAAAATATACGATACCTGTCTTTTTGGGACTGGCTTATTTCACTAAGCATAATGGTTTCGAATTACAACCATCTTGTTGCAAAAGACAGGGTTTTTTTTTTTAGAGCTGAGTAGTACTCCATGGTGTACATATACCATAATTTCTTTATTTAGTCAACAGTTGTTGGACATCTGGATTGACTCCATATTTTAGCTACTGTGAATTATGCTGCAATAAAAATGGGCTACAGATAGCTCATTCTTTTTTAAAAAGAAAGATTATTTATTTATCTGAATGGCAGAGTTACAAAGAGAGAGAGAGAGAGAGAGAGAGCGAGAGAGAGAGAGAAGGAGAGAGACACGTCTTCCATCCACTGGGTCACTTGCCAAATGGCTGCAACAGCTGGAGCTGGGCCAATCTGAAGCCAGGAGCCAGGAGCTTCCTCTGGGTCTCCCACGCAGCTGCAGTGGTCCAAGCTTGGGCCATCTTCCACTGCTTTCCCAGGCCATAGCAGAGAACTGGGTCAAAAGTAGAGCATCTAGGACTTGAACTGGTGCCACATGCGATGCGGGCACTGCAGGCAGTCTTCACCTGCTATGCCACAATGCTGGCCCTGATAACTCCTTCATAGAGTGCTTTCTTTTGGTTTGGGTAAATTCTCAGGAGTGGGATTGCTGGATCATATAGTAGGTCTGTATTCAGATTTCTGAGGTGTCTCCATACTGTCTTGCACAGTGGTTGGACAGGTTTACATTCCACCTACATCCTCACCAGCATTTGTCTTTTACTGAGTTCTGTATGACAGCCATTCTAACTGGAGTGAGATGAAACCTCATTGTGGTTTTAACTTGGACTTCCCTGAAGGCTAGGGATCCTGAACATTTTTTCAGTGTCTCTTAGGCATTTGATGGCCAGTGCCACAGCTAATCCTCCACCTGCGGCTCCAGCACCCCGGGTTCTAGTCCCGGTTGGGGGGCCGGATTCTGTCCTTGATTGCTCCTCTTCCAGTCCAGCTCTCTGCTGTGGCCCAGGAGTGCAGTGGAGGATGGCCCAAGTGCTTGGGCCCTGCACCCGCATGGGAGACCAGGAGAAGCACCCGGCTCCTGGCTTTGGATTGGCGTGGCGCGCTGGCCGTAGTGGCCATTTAGGGGGTGAACCAACGGAAAGGAAGACCTTTCTTTCTGTCTCTCTCTCTCACTGTCTAACTCTGCCTATCAAAAAAAAAAAAAATCTTGGGCATTTGAATTTCCTATGTTGAAAATGCCTGTTCAAGTCCTTTGTTCCTTTCTTAACTGAATTGTTTGTTTTGTTGTTGAATTTCTTAAGCTCTTTATAAATTCTGGATGTTAACCCTTTATCAGTTGTACTGTTTGCAGATATTTTCTCCCCTTCTGTTGGTTGTCTCTTCACTTTGCTGAGTGTTTCTATAGCAGTGCAGAATCACTTGATATAGTCCCATTTGTCAATTTTGGCTTTGTTTACTTACTGGTGTCTTTTCCAAGAAGTCTTTACGTATGCCAATGTCTTGCAGATTTTCCCCAATGTTCTCTAGTAATTTGATAGTATCAGGTCATAGATTTAGGTCTTTGATCCATTTTGAGTGGATTTTTGTGTAAGATGTAAGGTAGGAGTCTAATTTCATAGTTCTGCATGCAGAATTCCAGTTTTCCTGCCACCATTTGTTAAAGAGATGGTCCTTGCTCCAGGGATTGATTTTAGCTCCTTTGTCAAAGATAAATTGATTGTAGATGCATGATCTGATTTCTGGAGTTTCTATTCTGTTCTGTTGGTCTGTTTTTGTGTCAGTACCAGGCTGTTTTCAATAAAACTGCCTGGTAATATGTCTTGAAATCAGGTATTTGGGTGCCTCTGTCTTTGTTTTTGTCATATAAGAAGGCTTTAGCTATTTGGAGTCTATGGTGTTTCCATATGAATTTTATCATCATTTTTCCCCTATATCTCCAAAGTATGTCATTGGTATTTTGATTGGGATCACATAGAATCTGTAAATTGCTTTTGGTAGTATGGACATTTTGATGGTGTTGATTCTTATAATCCATGAACATGGAAGGCTTTTCCATTTTTAATGTCTTCTTGTATTTTTTTCTATTTCTTTCTTCAGTTTTTTGTAATTTTCATCATAGAGACCTTTGTCACCCCTGGTTAAATTTATTTCAATGTATTTAACTCTTTTTGCAGCTATTGTGAATGGGTTGCAATGATCCTTGTTGGGAGAAGGATTTGACAGGGTTTTTTTTTTTTTTTTTTAGATTTATTTATTTTGAAAGTTAGAGTTGGAGAGAGAGAGAGAAGAGAGATAGATAGATAGAGAGAGAGGGAGAGAGATCTTCCATCAGTTGATTTACTTCCCAGATGGCTGCAACCGCCAGTGCAGGGTCAGGCCAAAGCCAGGAGGTAAGAGCTTCATCCGGGTCTTCCATGTGGGCTGTAGGGGCCCAAGCTCCTGGATCATTTTCCATTACTTTTCTAGGCCATTAGAAGGGAGCTTGATTGGAAGTGTGGCATCCAGGACATGAGCTGGTGCTCAAATGGGATGCTGGCTTCACAGGCTCTGAGAGAACAGGTGGCAAACAATCGCTAGAAGGCTGACGGGGCTGGTGCTGTGGCGCAGTGGGCTGAGCCTACACCTTCAGTGCTGGTATCCCATATGGGTGCCGGCTCAAATCCTGGCTGCTCCACTTCCAATCCAGCTCTCTGTTATGGCCTGGGAAAGCAGTAGAAGATGGCCCAAGACCTTGGGCGCCTGTACCTATGTGGGGGACCTGCAAGATGCTCCTGGCTGCTGGCTTCTGACAAACCCAACTCTGGCCATTGCAGCCATTAGGGGAGTGAACCAGTGGTTGGAAGACTTCTGTCTCTTTGTCTCTCTCTCTCTCTCCCTATCTCTCTCTCCTTCTGCCTCTGCCTCTCTGTAACTCTGCCTTCAAATAAATAAATAAATCTTTAAAAAAAGGCTGAAAGAGAAAATAAATTTTAGCAACTTCCCTGAACTAGATAACGTTTGGAGTTCAAGCTCTGCCAGAAGTGACAGCTGATACAGCAGTTGAGATGCCACTTGGAATCCCTATATCCCGTATTGGTGGGCTTGGGTTTATGCCCTGGATTTACTCCCTATTCCAGCCTCCTGCTAATGTGTACCCCGTGAGGCTTCAGGTGATGTTCAAGTGCTTTGCTTCCTGCCACTGATGTGGGGGTCTTGAATTGAGTTCTGGGGTCCTGGTTTTGTCCTGGCTCAGCCATGGCTGTTGTGGGCTTTTGCAGGAGTGAATAAGTAGAAAAAAAATCTCTCTCTCTGTCTCTGGTATCTTTCTGCCAGAAAGATCCAAGATATTAAAACAAATGAGACATTGTTTAGAGAGAGATTTTAAAGGAGTGAAGGCTGTTATCATAGGTAGATAGCTCAAGCAATGATTGGAGACCAAATACAATCTAGGAAAAAGTTTTTGCATCTGGACTCTGAATTGGCAGTGTCCAAGAAGCTGGAAGGGGTAATTCTATATATATATATTATTCTGTAGTCATATTTGAGGAGCAGTCACAGACTTTGTTATTAGGAAATACAAACACATCTGAAGACACGTATGTGTTTGTCTTATTTCCATCTATGGTCTGATGTTAGGTCAAACCCTGGCAATGATAAAACCACATATCAAAGTCTCACATAATCTGTTCTTCTAGAAAAAAAAAACAAATGATTTGGGGTCACATCAGATTTGTCATCAAAATCCACAAGGTCAATTCTTCCCTTGGTTGTACTAATACTAGTCACTCGCAGTAGCCCAGCCCCCTCTTGTCTACTCTACTCTATAATTTAGTCATTTTTACTAACGTATTGTTCCGTTGTTAGTCTATGGCACTGTAAATTTCCTGGGATAAGATCAGGAGCACGCCCACACTTGGAGGTCCAGAGCTGCAGTAGCATAATCTGACATATGTAGCCAGATTCTTGCTAGTGCTACAGTCTTCGTACTTAAATATCACCTGCAGAAAGAGTTTTCCTTAGTAGAGCTGAACCAAGATGGTTGATTTGGCTGAGAGATTCCCCAGCCAATTTAAGAAGTTGGGATGGGAAGAGGAGGAAAGATTTTATATTTTACATTTCAGCTACTTCATGGACTCACTTGCAGTGTTTTCTTTATTTCAAATAGGCTAACTCTGTTGTTGGATAAATGTGGAAAGCTTATAACTTCAAATTAATTTAAAATATCTATCTAATGTCTGAGAAGATGAGGTGGAATTCTGAGACATACATTTTTAGTATGTTTTGTGCCAATATTATTTTCTGATTGAGGACACACTTAGAACTTACTGTATTAGACCTGTTTTTTTTAAAGTTTTATTTAATGAATATAAATTTCCAAAGTACAGCTTATGGATTACAATGGCTTCCCCCAATAACTTCCCTCCCACCCGCAACCCTCCCATTTCTTGCTCCTTTTCCCCTTCCATTCACATCAAGATTCATTTTCATTTCTCTTATATACAGAAGATCAGTGTAGTATATATTAAGTAAGGATTTCAACAGTTTGCACCCACATAGAAACACAAAGTGAAAAATACTGTTTGAGTACTAGTTATAGCATTAAATCACAATGTACAGCACATTAAGGACTGAGATCCTACATGAGGAGTAAGTGCACAGTGACTCCTGTTGTCGACTTAACAATTTGACACTCTTGTTTATGGCCTCAGTAATCTTCCTAGGCTCCAGTCATGAGTTGCCAAGGCTATGGAAGCCTTTCGAGTTCACCGACTCTTATCATTTTTAGACAAGGTCATAGTCAAAGTGGAAGTTCTCTCCTCCCTTCAGAGAAAGGTACCTCCTTCTTTTATGACCCGTTCTTTCCACTAGGATCTCACTCACAGAGATCTTTCATTTAGGTTATTATTTTTTTTTTTTTGCTAGAGTTTCTTGGCTTTCCATACCTGAAATACTCTCATGGGGTTTTCAGCCAGATCCGAATGCCTTAAGGGCTGATTCTGAGGCCAGAGTTCTGTTTAGGACATCTGCCATTCTTTGAGTCTGTTGTGTATCCTGCTTCCCATGTTGGATCGTTCTCTCCCTTTTTTGTTCTATCGGTTAGTATTTTCAGACACTAGTCTTGTTTATGTGATCCCTTTGATTCTTAGCCCTATCATTATGATCAATTGTGAACTGAAATTGATCACTTGGACTAGTGAGATGGCATTGGTACATGCCTCCTTGATGGGATTGTATTGTATTGGAATTGCCGTTAGGGGCAAGTCAGCTTACGCATGTCCCAAATTGTACATCCCTTCCCTCTCCTATTCCTGCTCTTATATTTAACAGGGATCACTTTTCAGTTAAGTTTCAACACTTAAGAATAACTGTGTATTAATTACAGAATTCAACCAATAGTATTAAGTAGAACAGACAAAAAAATACTAACAGAGATAATGTATTAACTTGTTCATCAACAGTCAGGGCAAGGGCTGATCAAGTCACCGTTTCTCATAGTAGACCTGTTGATTATTTGTGTAATCTATCAAAGAGACACACGATGATAAAATTGAATTTGGTGTCCAAGTATAGCAGATGCAGATTTGACCACAAGAGGGCAGAGCGTCTCTGCAGACCCATGTATAGGACAGGCTCTTTTTGGTTGACTTCTATAGGAGCAGGCTCAAGACAGAAGCAGACGCCTGTGCAGTTTGAAGACCGCTGTGCCTTGGTTCAAAGGAGGAGACCCCTGTGATAGACGTAGCTTTCCTGGCTGGAGCTCGCAGGTCCCGATGGGCAGAACCATGAGGACACTCGCAGGACCTTTCTTCCTGTTCCTGTGGCTGCAGCTGCACTGTGAGTTGGGAGCTTTTGGGGAAGAGGGTGCTTGGAAAATGTTCATTAGAAGTCTGAGGAGGAGGCTGGCCTCTTCCAGATTGCCTGAAATAATGTGAGGAAAAATAATGCAATCTTCGGGGAGTGATGACCTGACAATCATGTCTGGCTTATCCTTTTGCACAGGTGTGAGTGGAGGAGAGAAGGTGGAGCAGAGTCCTTCTTTCCTGAGTGTCCGGGAGGGAGACAGCTGTGTTATGAACTGCACTTACACAGACAGTGCCTCTGACTACTTCTTTTGGTATAAGCAAGAACCTGGAGCAGGTCTCCAGTTCCTTATAAATATTCTCTCAAATGCGGATAAGAAAGAAGAGCAAAGGCTCACCGTCCTCATGAACAAGAAGGACAAGCGTCTCTCCCTGCACATCTCAGCTGCCCGTCCTGCAGACTCAGCCACCTACTTCTGTGCTGCAAGAGCACAGTGCTCCCCAGGCACCTGCAGCCTCTACCCAAACCCGCAGTGAGGGCTGAAGACATCTCATCTGTTGTTGCTGTTGGCGATGGGGATTTTCTGTAGTCTAGTATAAGTACATTCTAAAAAAGCACTTCAGTGTGAGTACCACAAAGTTGAATATTTGAGAAAAAAGTTGACTGGTTGTGAAATCACCAATGAATAAAAAATAAATTATAGTAAGCAAGTAAATCAAGTACCTCATTTGATTTTGGATCAAACTAATTAAATCTTGAAGTTCTTAGTAAAAAGGTCAAGGTGCATTAATTAAGTAACTGAATAGGGAAGGATTTGTGAACTTAAAAATAGTGGAAAAATTCAGAGAAAATTAAAAGGTTCAATATCTAAATGTTAAGAGCAAAATAATTTTGATGTAAATACCTAAATTACATCAAAATGACTGTTGTTATTTTGTCAGTAATTTGACAATTGGTTTGTGATTTTCCTAAATAACTTTATTTTCATAGATGAAAATGAATGTGAATATCCAGACAGATAACAGTTCATATGGTATGATGAGGCAATTTGAAAAGCCACATTGCTCACAAAGACATGGAAAATTCTTACAGCTATTGATGTTGACAAAAATGTATATAAATATCTTTCAAACCTGATTTAGGAATCCCTGCAATGCTAGTTTGAAACAAGGGAGCTTGGTGTAGTTAGTCGGCCTAGAGGTTAATCCATAGGTTTAGCTGTCTGTGCTTGATGCCCATCTCTGGCTCCTGAGTCCAACTTCCTGTTAATGCCGAGTGGGTGTCAGCCATATTGGCTCAAGCAGCTTGGTCCCCGCTATTCATGAGTTCTTGGTTCCTGGCTTAGGTTCTGGCCCAGCTCCAGCCGTAGGAGGCATCTGAGGACTCAATCAGTAGATAGGATCTCATTCTCTCTCTCTCTCTCTCTCTCTCTCTCTCTCTCTCTCTCTCTCTCTCTCCTGTCTCTTCTCTCTCTTCTCTCCTCTCTCTCTTTCTGCTTCTTAAATTAAAAAGAGAAAATTTGCAAAGCATGTAGTGATGGTGGCAAACTCTGGTGGGAGGTTACACTTGTTAGCCACTTTGGAAGTAATTAAAAGACATGGTTTAGTAATCTAAAAATACTCATTTAAATTATTGTATTGTTTTCTTTGATTAACATTAATACCTGTAAATTTATGGGGTACACTAAAATATTTCAATACATATGCACAGTATAAGCCAATCAACCCATGCAACTAGTACTTCTATTTTCTTATCATTTCTTTGTGTATGGAACCTACCAGTTCTTATTTTTAAAATTCTTTTAACTTTTATTTTATTTTATTTTTTAACTTTTATTTAATAAATATAAATTTCCAAAGTACAACTTGTGGATTATAGTGGCTTTTCCCCCCCATAACCTCCCTCCCACCCGCAACCATCCCATCTCCCACTCCCTCTCCCATCCCATTCTTCATCAAAATTCATTTTCAATTATCTTTATATGCAGAAGATCAACTTAGTATGTACTAAGTAAAGATTTCAACAGATTGCACCCACACAGATAAACAAATAATAAAGTTCTGTTTGAGTACTAGTTATACTGTTAATTCACATAGTATAACACATTAAGGACAGGTATCTCCTTCTTTGCCCATTCTCTGCTGGGATCTTACTCTCGGAGAGTAGGTCATTTTTTGCCAGAGTGTCTTGGCTTTCCATGCCTGAAATACTCTCTTGGGGTTTTTAGCCAGATCTGAATGCCTTAAGGGCTGATTCTGAGGCCAGAGTGCTGTTAAGGAATCTGCCATTCTATGAGTCTGCTGTGTATTCCACTTGCCTTATTGGATTGTTCTCTCCTTCTTAATTCTATCAGTTAGTATTAGCAGATACTAGTCTTGCTTATGTGATCCATTTGACCCCTAATCCTATCATTATGATCAATTGTGAACTGAAATTGATCACTTTGACAAGTAAGATGTCATTGGCACATGCCACCTTGATGGGATTGAATTGGAATCCCCTGGCACATTTCTAACTCTCCCATTAGGGGCAAGTCTGATTGAGCATGTGCCGAATTGTACATCTCTTCCCTCTCTTATTCCCACTGTTATATTTAATGAGGATCACTTTTCAGTTAAATTTAAACACCTAAGAATAATTATATGTTAATTAAAGAGTTCAACCAAACTTGCATACCAGGGATAAACCTGCAACTGGTGTGGGGTGAGTGATCTTTCTGACGTGTTGTTGGATTTGATTAGCCAGTTTGTTGTTGAGAATGTTTTTCTGCATATTTTAAAAATATGTACGCAAATTTTACAGTCTTTTCTATTATGGCTTAGGATTTGTTACAAAAGTTCAATGATGCTTCATACTATGAGATCTTCACATAGCATTTCCCAATGATTTCTTCTGTTTTTTTTTTTGTTTAACTTTTCCCGATTGGGTTTAGGAATTCATTTTTTACATTTAATGAATATATTTTGTGTGTCTTCATCCTAATAGACAATACCTGGTATTCAACCATTAGCTCTTTCTTCCATAATGGTTTCCATAACATAAATATATATCTCCATGCATTGGTCTGCTTCTAGGCTAATAATTTCCTACTTCTGCAGCAAGACTTTTTTGCTTACCCCACCAATTTATCCACGAATTTTGGGTTTTACACTATGGCTAGTGGGAGCTGCCTAGTCCTGCCCCTGTGTTGAGCACCAGCTGTGCTCTGCTTCCTGTGATTCTTTTGGATGGTATTTGTTTTGCCTCCCTCGTGCATGCTCCTTGAATACTTGAAGGAAGCCCTATAACTCTCTGTAGGTCTCTCTCAGTGAGCTCTTTCCTCCTGGTGGCTATGTTCTTGGATTCTAGTTGTCATCTTATTCCAGATCCAAACTATAATCTGAAATCACAAGTTGTAAGAAATTCACTACTTCCACCTCCCAATTTATTATTATAGAAATGATGTCATCACAGAAACAGTTAACAATTATATTTCAGGTAAATTTCTGGATAAACAAAGGGAAATTAAGACACAATTTCAAGACCTCTGGATTCCATTCGCTGGTTCTGTCAGGGATTAACTGGACCTGTCACCTTCTGTGAAAGGAAACATTCAATCTGTGAGGAGAGACAATAAAAAACTCTAACCAAAAATAATGATAAACAAATGGAAATACTAAGTACCTTGATTTTTTCAGAACACATTGTGTACATGTGTAGAAATATCACACAGTAGCTCAAAAACATGTAAAAGAATATGTAGAAGAGAAATTCAAAAATTAAAAAGGTTTACTGAATATAAAGGCAAGAACTTTAATATATGTACAAAAAGATTTGTCTAGTAATACTTTACTCAGTGGCACCTGCAGATTTAAGATGTTATTATCAAGCTGGGCACACGTGCTTAGTTTTCTTTTGTTAGAAGACATGGAAGAGCAAAGCCGAGAGCATCAGAGGTGAACCTGTGGTTTTGGAAGGTATGTGCCTGAGAGGGGTAAGCTGTTCTGGTCCAGTCAAAAGCAACTTATTGGGCCAGCGCTGCGGCTCACTAAGCTAATCCTCCACCTTGTGGCGCCGGCACACCGGGTTCTAGTCCCGGTCGGGGCACCGATCCTGTCCCGGTTGCCCCTCTTCCAGGCCAGCTCTCTGCTGTGGCCAGGGAGTGCAGTGGAGGATGGCCCAAGTCCTTGGGCTCTGCACCCCATGGGAGACCAGGATAAGCACCTGGCTCCTGCCATCGGAACAGCGGCGGCCATTGGAGGGTGAACCAACGGCAAAGGAAGACCTTTCTGTCTCTCTCTCACTGTCCACTCTGACAAAAAAAAAAAAAAAAGCAACTTATTTTTATTCTTCTTGGGGTTTATCAAGCACACCAGTGAAAGCAATTCTATCATATCATGCTGTCTAAAATGAAGTGGAAAAATTCAAATGGCTTTTTGTTTTGTCAAGGCTGTTGTACTCTGATTAATCTTCCATAATGGAATTATTTTGGGTGGTTTGGATGATTTCAGGATGTTGAAATGCAATTTCAGTTGGGAGGAATTATGTGATAGAAATTGATGGAGAATTAGTATTTCAGTACCCCATACAGATTACAGCTTTCGGAAATGATTACTGAAAGCTTTCTTTTTTTCATCCCTAAAAGAAGTTTCCCATTATTGTATGCTTTGGAACATCAAAATACAGTTTAACACCTGGCTGTGATGCTTGTGTTTTCCAAGCCTGATAGATCATGGGGAAGATCATGTGTACACTGTGTTATAATGGAGTGTATTTGGTGCATCAGACACAGGTTTATAATTACTTTGAGGTAAAACCTTGAAAATACTCTCTTTTAACTTCAAATATACTGGAAAAATAAGTCAAATGTGAGAACCATGATGCAAGCTGCCGATTCTTGGACTAACCACAAGAGGGCACTTCTTTCTTCAGATGAGGGCAATTTTCATATGGCTTAAGCAGTTTGACAGGTGCATATTTTGTTCACTCTTCATTGTTCCAACTGCTGCAGAGCAGGAAGGCTGTCTTTACAGAGCAGGATTCACCAGGAGTGCCTACCGAGAATCCAGGTTCTGGAACTGGAACATCACCCTGACATCCGGGGTGCATCCAAGGCTGTCAGGACTTTGTCTTTCCCCCAGCTCACCAGCCATGCTCTCTGCGTCTTGCTCAGTGACTGTGGTGGTCCTGCTGCTAACTGTGCGTAAGTGATGTTTTGTTTTCTAAATGATTTTCTGTTCCCAGGTCTGGGTGAAGATCTCTAGCCCCATTTCCTCCCAGGACTGTCCTGTTGATATATTCCTAAATAACAACACCTTAATCATTTTAGGAAGGACAGATGGAGACTCAGTGACCCAGACAGAGGGACCCGTTATCCTCTCCGAGGGCTCATCTCTGACCCTGAACTGCAACTACCAAACCAGCTCTTCAGTGTCCCTTTTCTGGTACGTCCAGTATCTCCATCAAGGTCCTCAGCTCCTCTTGAAAAGTGCAACAGAAAACCAGAGAATGGAGCATGAAGGTTTTCACGCGACTCTTGTCAAGAAGGACAGCTCCTTCCACCTGCACAAATCCTCACTGCAGTTATCAGACTCAGCTGTGTACTACTGTGCTGTGGGAGACACAGTGAGAGGAACCACAGGGGGAGCCGAGCACAAACCCAGAAGCGTGCAGCTGGGGCTGGGGGTGGGCAGCCCCAGGAGGGGAGAGCTAGATTTCCCTCCAACGTCATCATGTGTCTGGGGACACTCGCAGGGAAGGAACAGATTCCGGCTTTGATGTCTCAGGGCTCGGGCGCCCTGGAGTAAGTGAGACTAGGAGTGGGAAGAGGAAATCTAATGAACAGGTGAGTTCCAGTTATCTGAGAGGATCCTGCTTTTAGTAAAGGTGCCTCTAGTGTTCCAGCAGGTTGAAGATGTTCCCTGGTGTCTGCTGAAGTTTGCAGTGGCTCCTCTGCCAAGAGAAAGGTGGATTTGGTCTCTCCTGAGATATCCTCATCTCTCGGTCTGGGAGATCTTCGAGGATATCAACATTTTTGCTAAATATAATATTTCAGTCCTGTGTGCTCAATTTCCAATTCAGATCTCTGCTATGGCCTGGGAAAGCCTGGGAAAGAGCTTTAGCCCCTGCACCATCATGAGAGACCTGAAAGAACCTGCTGGCTCCTGACATCGGACCTGCCCAACTCCTGCTGTTGTGGGCATTTGCAGAGTGAACAGCAGATGGAACATATTTCTGTCTTTGCCTCTCTCCATCTGAAACTCAACCTCTCAAATGAAAAATAAATCTTTGTTTTTAAAGATTTCTTTATTTGTTTGGATGTCAGAGGTACAAAGAGAAAAGAAGTGGCAGAGAGAGAGAGAGAGAGAGAGGTCTTCCATCTGTTGATTCACTCACCAATGGTCCTCAACAACCAGACCTGCGCTATCCGAAGCCAGGTGCCAGGAGATTCTTCCAGGTCTCACACTTGGCTGCAGAGGCCAAGGACTTGGGCCATCTCCTACTGCTTTCCCATGCCATAGCAGAGATCTGGATCAGAAGTGGCACAACCGATACTCGAACTGGCACCCATGTGGGATGCCAGCACTGCAGGCAGTGGCTTTACCTGCTACGGCACAGTGCTGGCACAGAATATATATCTTAAAAAAAGTACCATCAGGTAATGCTTCAGGAACACAATTGCATCATTTTCAATGTAGTATTTTTTTTTTCTGACAGGCAGAGTGGACAATGAGAGAGAGAGAGACAGAGAGAAAGGTCTTCCTTTTGCCGTTGGTTCACCCTCCAATGGCCGCCGCAGCTGGTGTGCTGCGCTGATCTGAAGGCAGGAGCCAGGTGCTTATCCTGGTCTCCCATGCTTGGGCCATCCTCCACCAAACTCCTTGGCCACAGCAGAGAGCTGGCGTGGAAGAGGGGCAACCGGGACAGAATCTGGCACCCCGACCGGGACTAGAACCCGGTGTGCCAGTGCCGCAAGGCGGAGGATTATCCTATTGAGCCTCGCGCCGGCTCAATGTAGTATTTAGACAGATCTAAGAGAACTGGCTAATGAAGCTCAAAAAACATGTCTGAGGTTAGTGAGCAGCTTAGGCTGCCTGCCTAGGATGCCCACATCCCATTCCTCTGAGTCCTGTTTCCAATCGAGCTTCCTGCTAATGCTCATAGGAGGCAGCAGAAGGTGACCCAAGTCCTTTGGCCCCTCCACGTGGTAGGAGACCTGGGTGGAGTTCCTGGCTCCTGTCTTCAGCCTAGCCTAGCTCTGTCTGTTGTAGGCACTGGTGGAGTGGACCACATGATGGAAGATCTCTTTGACTTTCTCTGTGTCTTTGCAAGTCTGCCTTTCAAAAACTCATAAAAAAATCTTATAAATAAAAGAAAGACAAATCTGAAAATAACTAAAATCCTATGCATCGTTAGATGCCCAGATTCATCCTTTCATCAAATCTGTGAGTACCTATCATGGTTCAGCAGTTGTATAAATTATGAAACCTTCTGAATAATGTGTCTCCTTGTTTATTAAAAAATGATGCTTCACAACATTTATACATTGGAGTATTACTGTGAAACTCACCAAATGGTTCTGTTCCCTGTAGTTGGAAGATGACTTGTGCTAATGGCTTGCGTTGGTGACTCCCAATTATATTGAAATCTGAATTTATATTTGGTCAGAGTTCCTTTGCACGAAATTTTCAATTTTAGCAGGTACTGACGATCTGAGTTTTAAGCTATTATATCAGCCATTGTGCTCCTTAGGGTAGATTTTGTCAATTCTGTTTCCTCACATCCTCCACAGACTTGGTGTTTCCAAAGTTAAAAATATTGATCTACATGGTAAAGTTTCCACAAGTAAGTTTCCTCTTTGTGGAGTTCCCTTCTCTTTTGGGTAATCCCTCATTCTGTCTGTGATTCCTAGGTGTATGTTATTGGGTCTTGATCATAACGGGTGTAATCTGCCTTAAAATTGTCTTCTGTACATGACTTTCTTTTTGTAATTTATGGTTATTTTCAGAATATATTTTTGTTAATATAAAGAGAACAGATTTTGTATATTTCATAGGTGCAATTCTAAACAAAAACCATATTCCCCTTGCTTCTCTACCCCTTCCTAAATTTGCCTGCTTCCTTCCCATCTTTTTTGTCTTTTAAATTTTCTGCAAATATGTAATGTCAATCCACTCTATAATCACAGGCTTAATGCACCACTAAATATAAAATCAAGAAGTAAAACTAGAAGAGCACACTAGTCAACAAGGGCTAATATCAACAATCAAATCACCAGATGTTCATTTCATTCCTATACTTTTTTTTGGAATCCATATTATACACTGCATATAGGGGAGGGGCCACAATGGCAGAATAGGGAGGGAGCTTACTAATAGACTGGGAAAAGACAAATTAATAAAAGTGAAGATAGTGTAGTCTCAGGGAAGAATTAGGGGAAAAAGAGCAGAGGAAACTCTTCTGTAACTAGAGGGACACGGTGGACCTTTGTGGAGGGCACTGGTGCCTGCTGCTCGGGACCCAGTTGCCGAGAGGTCTAGGAGTGGGAAGAGGAAATCTAATGAACAGGTGAGTTCCAGTTATCTGAGACGATCCTGATTTTAGAAAAGCTGCCTCTAGTGTTCCATCAGGTTGCAGATGTTCCCTGGTGTCTGCTGATGTTTGCAATGGCTCATCTGCCAAGAGAAATTTTTTGGTAAGTATAAGTTAAATGGGATATCAGAGGTGTAATCCCATTGATGTCAGCCTGGTGCAAGTGGCCCTCCTCACTCCCGTGCTACAGAAACTCCTGCCCTAGATCCCAGGACCTTCATTTCCTCTCCAGTTCCTCCTTTGCAGGAATCTTCCCATGTTCTCCCCGTCACAACAGACAGGAGCCCAGTCGGGAAAGACTGTGAGGGGAGGCTTCCCTTGTCTCTCCACGTGAGACCCAACTCAGCTGTGGGTGGTGGTGTGACTCTAGGTTTTGTGCTGTGACTGTTCTTGTTGATTGGGGGTGAAATGTACTTTGGTTTCAAACTAGCTCTTCCTTTTTTAGGAGAATATTCTTTTTAAAAATGATTTATTTATTTATTTGAAAAGCAAGGCTACAGAGAGGCAGAGGCAGAGAGAGCTATAGTGAGAGGGAGTGGTCTTCCATTCGCTGGTTCACTCCTCAATTGGCCACAATGGCCAGAGATGTGCTGTGCCGAAGCCAGCAGCCAGGAACTTCCCTGGGTCTCCAACGTGGGTGCAGGTGCCCAAGAACTTGGGCCATGTTCTACTGCTTTCTCAGGCCACAGCAAAGAGCTGGATTGGAAATGGAGCAGCCAGAACTTGAAGGAGCACCCATAAAGGATGCCAGCACTTCAATCCTTTGCTTTAATGCATGCGCACCAGTGCCGGCTCCAGGGTTTATTTTTTTTAATTATTAGTGTGCCTTGTTCTGTTCTTTCGACTGCAGAGGGAATCTTCATCACAGAAAGGAAGTATGTAGGGCTGTGGCATCAAAGACATGGGGTCTCAGAGGGTACCCTCATTGCATGAAAAGAACCTCCTATTTTAGCCCAGGGATCCCATTCAGAAGTCGTACTTAATCAAACAACCATATATTTGTGAATCTGGAAGTTGAGTATAAACGTACCATCAAGTAGGGTTGGTGCTCTGTTGTGGGAGGTAAAGCTGCTGCCTGGTGTGCTGACATCCCTTTGTTGGGAGTTCCAGTCCTGAGTGCTCCACTTTCAATCCAACTCTCTGCTATGGCCTGGGAATACAGTAGAGGATGTCCAAAGTGCTTGATCCCCTGCACCAGCGTGGGAGACCTGGAAGAAGCTCCTGGCTACTGGCTTCAGGTCGGCACAGCTCTGACCATTGCGGCCAGCTGGTAAGTGAAACTGCAAATGGAAGAACCCTCTCTCTACCCGTCTCTCTCTCTCTTTGTAACTCCTTCTTTCAAATAAATAAATACATCTTTAAAAAAGACAAAAGAAGAAAGAAAAATGCCTATTCATGTCCTTTGTACATTCCTTAACTAGATTGTTTGTTTTTTGGTTGTTGTTGTTGAGTTTCTTGAACTATTTGTAGATCCTGGATATTCAACCTTTATCAGTTCCATTATTTGCAAATATTTTATCCTATTCTGCTGGTGACCTCTTCACTTGATGTAATCCCATTTGTCTATTTTGCTTTGATTGCCTGTGGTTCTGGGGTCTTTTCCAAGAAGTCTTTGCTTATGCAAATGTCTTGTAGGGTTCCCTGAAGTTTTCCTCTAGTAATTTGATGGCATCAGGTAAGATTCAGATTCTTGACACGTTGTGGGTTGATTTTTGAAAAGGAGTATGTAGAGGTCTTTATCATACTTCTGCATGTGTAGTTCCAATTCTTGCAATTCTATTTGTTGAAAATATTGTCTTCTCTCCAAGGATTGATGTTAGCTCCTTTGTCAAAGATTAGCTGGTTGTAGACATGGGATTTATTTCTGAGGTTTCTAATCTGTTTAATTGTTCTGCAAGTCTATATATGTGTCAATTCCAGGCTGTTTTGAGTATAACTGTCCTGTAAGATGGCTTGCGATCTGGTATTATGATGTCTCTGTTTTTTTTTTTTATAGTTGTTCTTGTTTAAGATTATTTTAGCTATTTGGTGTTTGTGTCCATATGAATTTTAGCATCATATTTTTCTAGATATGAGAAGTATGTTGTTTGTAGTTTAATTGGGATTTCATTGAATCTATCAACTGCTTTCACTAGTGTGGACATTTTGATGATGCTAATTGTTCCAATATATGAACATTGAATATTGTTCCATTTTTCTGTCTTCTTCTATTTCATTCTTTAAGATTTAAAATTTTTTATTGTAGAGATCTTTTACATCCTTAGTTAAATATATTCACAGGTATTTAAATTTTTTGTACCTATTGTTATTGGGACTGATCTTACAAGTTCTTTCTCAGCCATGGCATTGCCTGTGTATACAAAGGCTATTGATTTTTGTGTATTGATTTTATATTCTGCAACTTTATTAAATTCTCTTATGAGTCCAATATGTCTTAGTGGAGCCTTTTGGAACTACTATATACATGATTATGTCATCTGTAAATGCAGATAGTCTGACTTCTTCTTTTCCAATTTGTATCCCTTTGACTTCTTTTTCTTACAATAATGGCTCTGGCTAAAACTTCCAGAACTATATGGATAGCGATGGGGAAAGTGAGTATCCTTGTTGGGTTTCAGAACTCAGTGGAAACGCTAACACCCTTCTCCCATTCATTATAAAGCTGTCCTGGGTTGTCCTATATTGCCTTGATTGCACTGAGAATGTTCCTTCAATTAACAACTTGCTTGAAGTTTTTACAACGAAACGATGTTGTATTTAATCAAATGCTTTGTCTGCTGAGATAATATCCTGGCTGTTTTTCTTCAATTTGTAACATGATGTATCACATTTATTGATATGTATTTGTTGAATCAAACTTGCATACCAGGTATAAACTTGCAACTGATGTGGGGTGAGTGAGCTTTCTGAAGTGTTGTTGGATCTGATTAGCTAGTTAGTTGTTGAGAGTGTTTTTCTGTATATTTAAAAAATATGTATGCATATTTTCCAGTCTTTTCTCTTATGGCTTAGGATTTGTTACAAAAGTTCAATTTTCTTTTATACAATGAGATCTTCACCTAACATTTCCCAATGATTTCTTCTTTTTTTTTTTTTAATTTTTCCATTTAGGTTTAGGAATTCATTTTTTACATATAATGAATTTATTTTGCATGTCTTCATTCTAATAGACAATACCTGGTTCAACCATTAGATCTTTATTCCATAATGGTTTTCCAAACATACATAGAGCCGGCGTCGTGGCTTAACAGGCTAATCCTCCGCCTTGCGGCGCCGGCACACCGGGTTCTAGTCCCGGTCGGGGCACCGATCCTGTCCTGGTTGCCCCTCTTCCAGGCCAGCTCTCTGCTGTGGCCAGGGAGTGCAGTGGAGGATGGCCCAAGTGCTTGGGCTCTGCACCCCATGGGAGACCAGGATAAGCACCTGGCTCCTGCCATCGGAACAGCGTGGTGCGCCGGCCGCAGCGCGCCTACCGCGGCGGCCACTGGAGGGTGAACCAACAGCAAAAAGGAAGACCTTTCTCTCTGTCTCCCTCTACTGTCCACTCTGCCTGTCCAAAAAAAAAAAAACATACATAAATATAGGGGTGTGTGTGTGTGTGTATGTGTGTTTCCATGGATTGGTCTGATTTTAGGCTAATGATCTCCAACTTCTCAGCAAGACCTCTTTGCTTTCCCCAACTATTTATACATGAATTTTGAGTTTTACACTATGGCTGGTGGGACCTGCTCAGTCCTGCCCCCATGTTGAGCTCTGGCTGTGCTCTGCTTCCTCTGATTCTTTTGGATGGCATTTGTTTCGCCTCCCTCGTGCCTGCTCCTTGAATACTTGAAGGAAGCCCTGGAATTCTCTGCAGTTCTCTCTTGGTGAGTCTTTCCTCCTGGTAGCTATGTTCTTGGATTCTAGTTGTCATTGTATCCCAGATCCAAACTATCTTCTGAAATCACAAGATGTAAGAAATTCACTACTTCCACCTCCCAATTTATTATTATAGAAATGATGTCATCACAGAAATATTTAACAATTATGTTTCAGGTAAACTTCTGGATATACAAAGAGAAATTAAGACACAATTTCATCAGCTCTGGATTCAATTTGCTGATTCCATCACGAATAAACTGGACAGGTCAACTTCTGTGAAAAGAAGCATACAATCTCTGCTGCTAGTTTTGCTTCTAGTCTGCACTTAACTTTGAACTCGGCCTTCACCCATTTTCTGGAGAACGAAGCTAAAAGGCACGTGGAGACCTGCATATTAGATATATTTTTAAAGAGCTAGAGGAGAGACAATAAAAAACTCTAACCAAAAATAATGATAAACAAATGGAAATACTAACTACCTTGATTTCTTCAGAACACGTTGTATACATGTGTTGAAATATCACACAGTAGGAGGGCCCCAAGATTGCGGAATAGGGAGGGAGTGCACTGATAGGGAAACAATAGTTTAATAAAAGTGGAGGTACTGCAGTTTCAGGGAAGAGTTAGTAAAAAAAAACTGCAGTGGAAAATCTCCTGGAATTAGTGGGACACAGTAGACCTACATGGAGGGCATGGATGCCCATGGCTTGGGACTCCAGCTGCCAAGTCTATGCACCAGCATTGGAAAGGGAGGTGAGTTGATAACGCAGTAGCCGGAGACACTAGCAGAAAAGCAGCAGGAAGAGCCTAGAGGGAATGAGGCTAGAGGCCTCTGGGGGAAAGTACACCAGCCTAACTAGAGGAGAGGAAAAAAAATAAAAGGGACCGGTATGGACAGGATTCTCTCTCTCTACTCACATTACAAAGGCAGCAAGACAATAGAGCAGGCGCCATTTTGGACACATGTAACAGCTGCACCAGCTCAGGGCTGCACCTGCCCTCAGCCAAGCAGAAAAACCTGACTCTGGTGGGGAGACATAACAGGAGACTAAGACCTAGTGAATGTGTGGAGCTTATGAACTGGGACTGTGAAAAAACAAAACAAAACAAAACTGAGGGCGTGTGGGAGAACTCACACTGTGGCTGAGATGTGAGTAGTCTCCGTGGGAGACTCCACAAATTCTGGTGACTTTGGCTCCGCATTGAGAGACATTGCAGGGGAATCTGAGCTTACACTGAGGACTGTACAGATCCTTTGTGCAGTCCTTGGGACAGAGCATACAAATATACCCACTGGGGCTAGTGCTTAGGCACTGATTGCCATCGAGGAGAAGAGCTCAGCTGAGCAGAATTTTTTTGCTTCTGAGAGAGAGAGAGAGAGAGAGAGAGAGAGAGAGAGAGAGAGAGAGAGAGAAAGGTTTACCAAGCCAAACCAGGGTGTGTCACCTTTGGCAGAGCCTTAACCCTGAAGAACTGAACAGAGCTCTCTGTCACACACATCACAAGCCTCTAGACATTCTCCAAAAGCAGACAATCCACTTAATCTAGAGTCATAGTATAACAAGGAAAGTCACCACAGTGAGAAAAAAAAAGAAACCAAAGAATATTTTCACAATGCCAAACAACAAACATAGAAACCAAGGAAACAAGAACAAGGAAGATATCATGATGCTCCCAATGAACATGACACTCCAATAAAGATGTTGAAGATGATGAGATAGAAGAAATGCAAGATACGGATTTCAAAAAATTTATGATAAGAACATTAGAAGTTATCAAAAACAAATCCATGAATTATAGAAATCCATACAGGATAGGACAGAAAATCTCTCTCATAAAAATGAAATCTTAAGGAAGAATCAAAATGAAACGAGGAATTCAGTAGTACATGAATTGAAATATTAAACAGAAATCAAAATGAAATGAAGAATTTAATAGAACAAATAAAAAGCACATTTGAGAGCCTTAAAAACAGAATCAGTGAGGCAGAATAGAGAATATCAGACTTAGAAGACAGAGAACAGGAAAGTATACAGTTAAACCAAAGACAAGAAGAGGAAATTAGAAATATAAAAAATATTGTTGGGAATCTACCGGATACTATTAAAAAAAAAAAACCAACATTCTGGTTCTAGGAGTTCCTGAAGGCATGGAGAGAGAGAAAGGATTAGAAGGCCTTTTTAGTGAGATACTAGCAGAAAACTTCCCAGGTTTGGAGAACGAAAGATACTTCCAAGTACAAGAAGCACAGAGAACCCCCAATAAACATGACCAAAAGAGATCCTCACCATGACACATTGTAATTAAACTCACTACAGTGAAACATAAAGATCCTAAAATGCGCAAGGGAGAAACATCAGACCACTCTCAGAGGATCTCCAATTAGACTCACAGCTGACTTCTCATCAGAAACCCTACAGGCTAGGAGAGAATGGCAAGATATAGCCCAAGTACTAAGAGAAAAAAAAACTGCCAGCCCAGAATATTATATCCTGCAAAGTTCTCATTTGTGAATGAAGGTGAAATGAAGACCTTTCATAGCAAACAGAAATTGAAAGAATTTGTCATCACTCATCCAGCCCTGCAAAAGATGCTTAAAGATGTGTTACACACAGAAAACACGGCCATTTATACGAAAGAAGGTAAAGGAAGAAAATCTCCAGTAAAAGATCACAGGAAGTTCCAAGCATATATTGGAAATATCTTTGGAAAAATGGCAGGGTAAAGTCACTACTTATCAATAGTCACATTGAATATAAATGGTCTCAACTTTCCAGTTAAAAGGCACAAACTGGCTGAATGGATTTTTTAAAAAAAAAAAACAACCCATCTCTTTGATACTTACAAAACACATCTTTCCAGCAAGGATGCATGCAGACTAAAAGTGAAAGGTTGGAAAAAGACATTCCATGCCAACAGAAACCAAAAAAGAGCTGGCATAGCCATCTTAATATCAGACAAAATAAACATTCACACAAAAGCTGTTAAGAGAGACAAAGAGGGGTACTGTATAATGATTAAGGAATCAATTCAACAGGAAGATGTAACTATTATAAACATATATGCACCTAATTACAGGGGCACCAGTTATTTAAAAGATATGTTAAGGAACTTAAAAGGAGACTTAGACTCATATAATACTATAGAGGGACTTTAATACTTCACTTTCAGGAATAGAAAAATCAACCAGAGAGAAGATCAACAAGGAAACAACAGATTTAAATGACACCTTAGCCCAAATGGATCTAATGGATATCTATAGAACTTTCACCCTACACTTAAAGAATTCATATTCTTCTCAGAAGTACATGCAACCTACTCTAGGACTGACCACATACTAGGCCATAAAGCAAGTCTCAGCAAATTCAAAAGAATTAGAAGCATAATGTGCAGCTTCTCAGCTGCACCACAGTGGAATGAAGCTGGAAATTAGCAACTCGGGAATCCCTAGAGCATGTGCAAACACATGGAGACTGAACAACATGCTCCTGAATGAACAGTGGGTCACAGAAGAAATAAAAAGAGAAATCAAAAACTTTCTGGAAGTAAATGAGGATAACATCAAAACATACCAAAATTGATGGGATACAGCAAAGTCAGTGTTAAGAGGAAAGTTTATAGCAATAGGTGCCTACATCAAGAAATTGGAAAGGCACCAAATACATGAGCTTTTAATGCATCTCAAGGATCTAGAAAAATTGCAGTAAACCAAACCCAAAACTAGTAGAGAAGAAAAATAATTAATATCAGAGAAGAAAAAAATAGAAGTGAATCCAAAAAAAAATTACAAAAGTACAGCCAAAGAGCTGGTTATTTGAAAAAATAGACAAAATTGACACCCCATTGGCCCAACTAACTACAAAAAGAGAAGACCCAAATCAATAAAATAAGACATGAAAAAGGGAGGGTAACAACAGACACCACAGAAATAAAAAGAATCACCAGAAACTACTACAAGGAGTTGTATGGCAGCAAACAGAGAAATCTATCAGAATTGGATAGATTCCTTGACACATACAACCTACCTAAATTAAACTATGAAGACATAGAAAACCTAAACAGACCCATAACTGAGACAGAAATTGAATCAGTAATAAAGGCCCTCCCAACAAAGAAAAGCCCAGGACCAGATGGATTCACTGTGGAATTCTGCCAGACATTTAAAGAAGAACTAACTCCAATTCTTCTCCAACTATTCAGAACATTCAAAAAAGATGGAATCCTCCCAAATTCTTTCTATGAAGCCAGCATCACCTTAATTCCTAAGCCGGAAAAAGATGCAGCATTGAAAGAGAACTAAAGACCAACATCCCTGATGAACATAGTTGCAAAAATCCTCAATAAAATTCTGGCCAATAGAATGCAACAATACATCAGGAAGATCATCCACCCAGATCAAGTGGGATTTATCCCTGGTATGCAGGGATGGTTCAATATTCACAAAACAATCAACGTGATACACCACATTAACAGACTGCAGAAGAAAAACCATATGATTCTCTCAATAGACGCAGAGAAAGCATTTGATAAAATACAACACCCTTTCATGATGAAAACTCTAAACAAGTTGGGTATGGAAGAAGCATTACCATACAATCAAAGCAATTTATGAAAAACGCACGGCAGCATCCTTTTGAACGGGGAAAAGTTGGAAGCATTTCCACTGAGATCTGGTACCAGACAGGGATGTCCACTCTCACCACTGCTATTCAATATAGTTCTGGAAGTTTTAGCCAGAGCCATCAGGCAAGAAAAAGAAATGAAAGGGATACAAATTGGGAAGGAAGAAGTCAAACTATCCCTCTTTGCAGATGATATGATTCTTTATTTAGGGGATCCAAAGAACTCTACTAAGAGACTATTGGAACTCATAGAAGAGTTTGGCAAAGTGGCAGGATATAAAATCAATGCACAAAAATCAACAGCCTTTGTATACTCAGGCAATGCCACGGCTGAGGAGGAACTTCTAAGTTCAATCCCATTCACAATAGCTACAAAAACAATCAAATACCTTGGAATAAACTTAACCAAGGACATTAAAGATCTCTACGATGAAAACTACAAAACCTTGAAGAAAGAAATAGAAGAGGATACCAAAAATGGAAATATCTTCCATGCTCATGGATTGGAAGAATCAATATCATCAAAATGTCCATTCTCCCAAAAGCAATTTATAGATTCAATGTGATACCAATCAAAGTACCAAAGACATTCTTCTCAGATCTGTAAAAAATGATGCTGAAATTCATATGGAGACACAGGAGACCTCGAATAGCTAAAGCAATCTTGTACAACAAAAACAAAGCCGGAGGCATCACAATACCAGATTTCAGGACATATTACAGGGCATTTATAATCCAAACAACATGGTACTGGTACAGAAACAGATGGATAGACCAATGGAACAGAATAGAAACACCAGAAATCAATCCAAACATCTACAGGTAACTTATATTATATGAAGGAGCTAAAAACAATTCCTCGAGTAAGCACGGTTTATTCAAAAAATGGTGCTGAGAAAACTGGATTTCCACGTGCAGAAGCATGAAGCAAGACCCCTAATTTACACCTTACACAAAAATCCACTCAACATGGATTAAAGATCAAAATATATGATCCGACACTATCAACTTATTAGAGAACATTGGAGAAACCCTGCAAGATATAGGCATAGGCAAAGACTTCTTGGAAAAGACCCCGGAGGCACAGGCAGTCAAAGCCAAATTTAACTCTTGGGATTGCATCAAATTGAGAAGTTTCTGTACTGAAAGATAAATCTTAAGAATGTACCATCAGGTAATGCTTCAGGAACACAATTGCATAAATTTTCAATGTAGTACCTAGGCTGATCTAAGAGAACTGGCTAATAAGCTCAAAAAACTTGTCTGAGGGGCAGTGAGCAGCTTAGGCTGCCTGCCTAGGATGCCCACATCCCATTCCTCTGAGTCCTCTGTTTCCAGTTGAGCTTCCTGCTAATGCTCATAGGAGGCAGCAGAAGGTGACCCAAGTTCTGTGGCCCCTCCACATGGTAGGAGACCTGGGTGGAGTTCCTGGCTCCTGTCTTCAGACTAGCCTAGCTCTGTCTGTTGTAGACATTGGTGGAGTGAACCACATGATGGAGGATCTCTTTGACTTTCTCTGTGTCTTTGCAAGTCTGCCTTTCAAAACACTCATAAGTAAAACTTTTTTTTGATAGGCAGAATGGATAGTGAGAGAGAGAGAGAGAGAGAGAGAGAGAGAGGTCTTCCTTTTCCGTTGGTTCACCCCCAAGTGGCTGCTGTGGGCTGCATGCTGCAGGTGGTGCACTGCGCTGATCCAAAGCCAGGAGCCAGGTGCTTCTCCTGGTCTCCCATGGGGTGCAGGGCACAAGGACCTGGGCCATCCTCCACTGCACTTCCGGGCCAGAGCTGAGAGCTGGACTGGAAGAGGGGCAACCGGGACAGAATCCGGCGCCCCAACTGGGATTAGAATCTCGTGTGCCAGTGCTGCAGGCGTAGGATTAGCCTATTGAGCCATGGCGCCGGCCTCATAAATAAATGTTATAAATAAAAGAAGGACAAATCTGAAAATAACTAAAATCCTATGCATCGTTAGATGCCCAGATTCATCCTTTCATCAAATCTGTGAGTACCTATCATGGTTCAGCAGTTGTATAAATTATGAAACCTTCTGAATAATGTGTCTCCTTGTTTATTAAAAAATGATGCTTCACAACATTTATACATTGGAGTATTACAGTGAAACTCACCAAATGGTTCTGTTCCCTGAAGTTGGAAGACGACTTGTGCTATTGGCTTGCGTTGGTGACTCCCAATTATATTGAAATCTGAATCTGTGTCAGGTCAGAGTTCCTTTGCACGAAATTTTCAATTTTACCAGGTACTGACAATCTGAATTTTAAGCTGTTATATCAGCCATTGTGCTCCTTAGGGTAGATTTTGTCAATTCTGTTTCCTCATCCTCCACAGGCTTGGTGTTTTCAAAGTTAAAAATGTTGTTCTACATGGTAAAGTTTTCACAAGTTGAGTTTCCTCTTTGTGGAGTTCCCTGCTCTTTTGGGTAATTCATCACTCTCTCTGTGATTCCTAGGTGTATGTTATTGGGTCTTGATCATAACGGGTGTAATCTGCCTTAAAATTGTCTTCTGTACATGACTTCCTTTTTGTAATTTATGGTTATTTTCAGCACATATTTTGATTAATATAAAAAGAGCAGATTTTGTATATTTCATAGGTGCAGTTCTAAACAAAAACCATATTCCTCTTGCTCCTCTATCCCTTCCTGAATTCACCTACTTCCTTCCCATCTTTTTTGTCTTTTAATTTTTCTGCAAATATGTAATTTCAATCCACTCTATAATCACAGGCTTCATGCACCACTAACCATAATATTCAACAAGTAAAACTGGAAGAGCACACTAGTTCAACAAGGGCTAAAATCAACAATCAAATCACCAGTGTTCATTTCATCTCTATCCTATTTTTTTTGGGATTCCATATTAAACACTGCATATAAGAGAAAACATGTATTTGTCTTGTGGGACTGGATTATTTCACTAAGCATAATTGTTTCCATCTATGTCCATTTTGTTGCAAAAGGCAGGGTTTCATTGTTTTTTTAAGACTGAGTAGCATGCTGTTGAGCTTATATATATAGCACATTATCCAGTAGTCAACTGATGGGCATGTGGGTTGGTTCTATATCTTTGGTGTTGTCAATTCAGCAATATACATGGGAATACAAATAATTCTTTCATATGCTCATTTCATTTGTTTTGGTAAATTTCCAGGAATGGGATGGCTGTATCTATGGTATATCTAATTTCAGATTTCAGAGAAATCTCTATACGGTTTTCTAGTTGTACTAATTTACATTCTACAGTCAGTTTATTTTTCCACATCATCACCAGCTTATATTATTTTTTGATTAGAGGAGAGGAAATAAAAAACTCCAACCAAACATAATGATAAACAAATGGAAATACTAAGTACCATGGTTTGTTCAGGACTCATTGTGTACAGGTGTTGAAATATCACACAGTAGCTCAAATACACGCACAGTGGTTATGTAGATTAGAAATTTAAAAATTAAAAGAGTTTACTGCCTATAAAGGCAAGAACTTCAATTATATGTCCAAAAAGATTTGTCTTCCTAATGCTTTACTGAGTGGTCCTGCAGATTTAAGATGCTATTATCAAGTCGGGCACACGTGCTTAGTTTTCTGTTGTTAGAAGACATGGAAGAGCAAAGCCGAGAGCACCAGAAGTGAACCTGTGGTTTTGGGAGGTTGTGCCTGAGAAGTGTAAGCTGTTCTGGGCCAGAGTCAAAGGAAATTCTAGTTTTACTCTTCGTGGGGTTTATCAAGCACACCAGTGACAGCAATTCTATCATATCATGCCGTCTAAAATGAGGTGGAAAAAAATCAAATGGCTTTTTGTTTTGTCAACGCTGGTGTACTCCCAGTTACTCTCACATACTGGAAATTATTTGGATGATTTTGTTGATCTCGGTATACTAGGATGTGGTGATGCAATTTCAGGTGGAGAGAAGTATGTGCTAGTAATTGATGGAGAAGTAATATGGCAGTACCCCATACAGATGACAGCTTTCAGAAATCATTCCTGGGGCCGGTGCTGTTGCATAGTATGAGACCACCAACTACATTGCTGACATCATTTGGGCACCAGTTCGAGTCCTGGTTGCTCCACTTCTGATCCAGCTATCTACTATGGTTGGGAAATCAGTGGAAGATGACCCAAGTCCTTGAACCCCTGAACCCCCCATGGAGGACCCAGAAGAAGCTCCTGGCTCCTGGCTCCTGCCTTTGGATTTGAATAGCTCCAGTCATTCCAGCCTATTGTGGGGGTGAACTGGCAGATGGAAGACCTCTCTCTCTCTCTCTCTGTGTCTCTCCTCTCTCTGTGGCTCTGATTTACAAATAAATAGATAAATATTTTTTAAAAAGGAATCATTACTGAAAATATTGCTTTTTTCATCCCAGAAAGAAATTTCACATTTTTGCATGTTTTTGATACATCAAAATACAGATTAACACCTGGCTATGATGCTGGTGTTTTCCAAGCCAGAGAGATAATGTGTACACTGTGTTATAATGGAGTGTATTTGGTGCATCAGTCACATCAAAGGTTTATGGTTACCTTGAGGTAAAATGTTCAAAATCCTCTTTTAACTTCAAATATTCTGGAGGAGTGGAGTCAAATATGAGAGCCATGACACAAGCTGACAATGCTTGGACAAACCACAAGAGGGTGCATAGTTCTTCAGATGAGTTTTATTTTCCACATAACTTAAGTGGTTTGACAGGTGCATATTTGGTTCACTCTTCACATGCTTCAATTGCTGCAGGGCAGGGAGGCTGTCTTTCCAAGGAGCAAGGATTTTCCAGTAGTACCTGCCCAGAATCTAGGTTCTGGAGCTGGAGCTTCACCCTGACAATCAAGGAGCATCCAAGGCTGCCAGGACTTTGTCTTTCTCCCAGCTCACCAGCCATGCTTTCTGCGTCTTGCTCAATGACTGTGGTGGTCCTGCTCATAACTGTCAGTAAGTGATGTTTGGTTTTTTAAATTGTATTCTGTTCCCAGGTCTGGGTGAAGATCTCTAGTCCCACTTCCTCCCAGGACTGTCCTGTTGATATATTCCTAAATAACAACACTTTACTCATTTTAGGAAGGACGAATGGAGACTCAGTGTCCCAGACAGAGGGACCCGTTATCCTCTCCGAGGGCTCATCTCTGACCCTGAACTGCAACTACCAAACCAGCTATCAGGAATTCCTTTTCTGGTACGTCCAGTATCTCCACGAAGGACCTCAGCTCCTGTTCAAAAGTGCAACAGAAAACCAGAGAATGGAGCATGAAGGTTTTCACGCGACTCTTGTCAAGAAGGACAGCTCCTTCCACCTGCACAAATCCTCACTGCAGTTATCAGACTCAGCTGTGTACTACTGTGCTCTGAAAGACACAGTGAGAGGAACCACAGGGGGAGCCAAGCACAAACCCAGAGGCGTGCAGCTGGGGCTGGGGGTGGCAGCCCCGGGAGGGGAGAGCTAGATTTCCCTCCCAAGTCATCATGTGTCTGGGGACACTCGCAGGGAAGGAACAGATTCCAGCTTTGATGTCTCAGGGCTCGGGCGCCATGGAGTAAGTGAGACTAGGAGTGGGAAGAGGAAATCTAATGAACAGGCGAGTTCCAGTTCTGAGATGATCCTGTTTCCAGTAAAGGTGCTTCTAGTGTTCCAGCAGGTTTAAGTCCTGCAGTTTGCTGTCCTCCTCTACCAAGAGAAATGTGGATCTGGTCTCTCCTGAGCTCTCCTCATCTCTCAGTCTGGGAGATCAGTGAGGATCTCATTTTTTGCCTAGTATAAGATAAATTAAATGAGATACCAGGGATGCAATCTGATTGAGATCAGCCTGGTGCAAGTCACCCTCCTCTCAGCCTGAGCTACAGAATCTCCTGTCCCAGATCCCATTCCTTCACTCCTTTGCAGGAATCTTCCCATGTTCTCCCTGGCACAACAGACAGGAGCCCAGTTGGGAAAGATTGTGAGGGGAGGCTTCCCTTGTCTCTCCGTATGAGACCCAAGTCAGCTGTGGGTGGCGGCGTGACTCTGGGTTTTGTGCTGTGACTGTTCTTGTTGATTGGGGGTGAAAGGTACTTTGGTTTCAAGCTAGATCTTACTTTTTTAGTAGCATATTCTTTTTTTTTAAAAAAATGATTTTTTGAAAAGCAGAGCTACAGAGCAGCAGAGGCAGAGAAAGCGATAGTGAGAGAGAGAGAGAGGTCTTCCATTCGCTGGTTCACTCCCCAGTTGGCCAAATGGCCAAAGTTGTGCTGTGCCAAAGCCAGCAGCCAGGAACTTCCCTGGGTCTTCAACGTGAGTGCAGGTTACCAAGTACTTGGGCCATTGTCTACTTCTTTCTAGGCCACAGCAGAGAGCTGGATTGGAAATGGAGCAGCCAGAACTTGACTGAGCACCCATAAAGAATGCCAGCACTGCAAACCATTTCTCGTTTTTTTTTTTCCTCAAGGTGATAATTAGGTGATATTTATTTATTTATTAGTTTATTTCAAACTGTTTCTTTAATGCATGCGCCACAGTGCCAGCATCAGGAGCATATTCTTTTTCTTTAAAACTTTTATTTAATGAATATAAATTTCCAAAGTACAGCTTATAGATTACAATGGCTTTCCACCCCCCCAAACTTCCCTCCCACTGTAACCCTCCCCTTTCCCGCTCCCTCTCCCCTTCAATTCACATCAAGATTCATTTTCAATTCTCTTTATATACAGAAAATCAATTTAGTATATATTAACTAAAGATTTCAACAGTTTGCCTCCACATAGTAACACAAAGTGAAAAATACTGTTTAAGTACTAGTTATAGCATTAAATCACAATGTACAGCACATTAAGGACAGAGATCCTACATGATGTTTTTTAAAAATTGATTAAATTTCTATGCAATTTCCAATTTAAAACCAAGTTTTTTTTCATTTTCAATTATCTTTATATACGGAAGATTGATTCAGTATATACTAAGTAAGGATTTCATCAGTTTGCACCCACACAGAAACACAAAGTGTAAAAAGGTGTTTCAGTATTAGTTATAGCATTACTTCACATTGGACAACACATTAAGGACAGATCCCACATGAGATGAAAGTACACAGTGACTCCTGTTGCTGACTTAACAATTTGACACTCTTGTTCATGGCGTCAGTAATCTCCCTAGGCTCTAGTCATGAGTTGCCAAGGCTATGGAAGCCTTTAAGGTTCGCTGACTTCGATCTTATTCTGACAGGGTCATAGTCAAAGTGGAAGTTCCCTCCTCCCTTCCGGTAAAGGTACCTCCTTCTTTGATGGCCCCGTTCTTTCGACTGGGATCTCACTCACAGAGATCTTTCATTTAGGTCTTCTTTTTTTTTTGACAGTGTCTTGGCCTTCCATGCCTAAATACTCTCATGGGCTCATCAGCCAGATCTGAATGCCTTAAGGGCTGATTCTGAGGCCAGAGTGCTGTTTAGGACATCTGCCATTCTGTGAGTCTGCTGTGTATCCCACTTCCCATGTTGGATCGTTCTCTCCCTTTTTGATTCTATCAGTTAGTATTAGCAGACACTAGTTTTGTTTGTGTGATCCCTTTGACTCTTAGATCTATCAGTGTGAACAATTGTGAACTGAAGATGATCACTTGCACTAGTGAGATGGCATTGGTACATGCCATCTTGATGGGATTGTATTGGAATCCCCTGGCACGTTTCTAACTCTCCCATTTGGGGCAAGTCTGAATGAGCTTGTCCCAAATTTACATCCCCTCCGTCTCTTTTTCCCACTCTTATATTTAACAGGGGTCACTTTTCAGCTAAAATTTAAACACCTAAGAATAATTGTGTGTGAATTACAGAGTTCAACCACTAGTAGAATTCAAAAAAATACTAAAATGGATAAAGTATTACATTGTACAACAACTGTCAGCACAAGAGCTGATCAAGTCACTGTTTCTCATAGTGTCCATTTAACTTCAACAGGTTTCCCCTTTGGTGCTCAGTTAGTTGTCGCCGATCAGGGAAAACATGATATCTGTCTCTTTGGGACTGGCTTAATTAACTCAGCATGATGATTTCCAGATACCTCCATCTTGTTGCAAATGACCGGATTTCTCTGTTTTTGACTGCTGTATAGTATTCCATAGAGTACATGTCCCATAATTTCTTTATCCAGTCTACTGTTGATGGGCACTTGGGTTGGTTCCAGGACTTAACTATTGTGAATTGAGCTGCAATAAACATTAATGTGCAGACAGCCTTTTTGTTTGCCAGTTTAATTTCCTTTGGGTAAATTCCAAGGAGTGGGATGGCTGGGTTGTATGGTAGGGTTATATTCAGGTTTCTGAGGAATCTCCAGAATGACTTCCACAGTGGCTTAACCAGTTTGCATTCCCACCAACAGTGGGTTAGTGTCCCTTTCTCCCCACATCCTTGCCAGCATCTGTTGTTGGTAGATTTCTGAATGTGAGCCATTCTGACCGGGGTGAGGTGAAACCTCATTGTGGTTTTGATTTGCATTTCCCTGATGGCTAGTGATCTTGAACATTTTTTCACGTGTCTGTTGGCCATTTGGATTTACTCTTTGGAAAGATATCTGTTGGGGTCTTTGGCCCATCTCTTAAGTGGATTGTTTGTTTTGATGTTGTGGAGTTTCTTGATTTCTTTGTAGATTCTGGTTATCAACCCTTTATCTGTTGCATAGTTTGCAAATATTCTTCCCATTCTGTCGGTTACCTATTCCCTTTCTTGACTGTTTCTTTTGCAGTAGAGAAACTTCTCAACTTGATGCAATCCCAATAGTTAATTTGGCTTTAACTGCCTATGCTTCTGGGGTATTTTCCAAGAAGTCTTTGCCAGTACCTATAATTGCAGGGTTTCTCCAATGCTTTCTAATAGTTTGATGGTGTTGGGTCATAGATTTAAGTCTTTAATCCATATTGAGTGAATTTTTGTGTAAGGTGAAATGTAGGGGTCTTGCTTCATGATTCTGCACGTGGAAATCCCGTTTTCCCAGCACCATTTATTGCATTATTACTCCAGGGATTGGTTTTGGATCCTTGATCAAATATGAGTTGGCTGTAGATGTTTGGGTTGATTTCTGGTGTTTCTATTCTGTTCCATTGGTCTATCCATCTGTTTCTGTACCAGTACCATGTTGTTTGGATTATAAATGCCCTGTAATATGTCCTGAAATCTGGTATTGTGATGCCTCCGGCTTTGTTTTTGTTGTACAAGATTGCTTTAGCTATTCGAGGTCTCCTGTGTCTCCATATGAATTTCAGCATCATTTTTTACAGATCAGAGAAGAATGCCTTTGGTATTTTGATGGGTATTGCATTGAATCTGTCAATTGTTTTTGGGAGAATGGACATTTTGATGATAGTGATTCTTCCAATCCATGAGCATGGAAGATATTTCCATTTTTGGTATCCTCTTCTATTTCTTTCTTCAAGGTTTTGTAGTTTTCATCGTAGAGATCTTTAATGTCCTTGGTTAAGTTTATTCCAAGGTATTTGATTGTTTTTGTAGCTATTGTGAATGGGATTGAACTTAGAAGTTCTTTCTCAGCCGTGGCATTGCCTGTGTATACAAAGGCTGTTGATTTTTGTGCATTGATTTTATATCCTGCCACTTTGCCAAACTCTTCTATGAGTTCCAATAGTCTCTTAGTAGAGTTCTTTGGATCCCCTAAATAAAGAATCATATCATCTGCAAAGAGGGATAGTTTGACTTCTTCCTTCCCAATTTGTATCCTTTTCATTTCTTTTTCTTGCCTGATGGCTCTGGCTAAAACTTCCAGAACTATATTGAATAGCAGTGGTGAGAGTGGACATCCCTGTCTGGTACCAGATCTCAGTGGAAATGCTTCCAACTTTTCCCCGTTCAAAAGGATGCTGCCGTGCGTTTTTCATAAATTGCTTTGATTGTATTGGTAATGCCATTGCTTAGAGTTTTCCTCATGAAAGGGTGTTGTATTTTATCAAATGCTTTCTCTGCGTCTATTGAGAGAATCATATGGTTTTTCTTCTGCAGTCTGTTAATGTGGTGTATCACGTTGATTGTTTTGCGAATATTGAACCATCCCTGCATACCAGGGATAAATCCCACTTGGTCTGGGTGGATGATCTTTCTGATGTGTTGTTGCATTCTATTGGCCAGAATTTTATTGAGGATTTTTGCATCTATGTTCATCAGGGATATTGGTCTGTAATTCTCTTTCAAATTCTGCATCTTTTTCCGGCTTAGGAATTAAGGTGATGCTGGCTTCATAGAAAGAATTTGGGAGGATTCCATCTTTTTTGAATGTTATGAATAGTTGGAGAAGAATTAGAGTTAGTTCTTCTCTAAATGTCTGGTAGAATTCAGTAGTGAATCCATCTGGTCCTGGGCTTTTCTTTGTTGTGAGGGCTTTTATAACTGATTTAATTTCTCAGTTATGGGTCTGTTTAGGTTTTCTATGTCTTCCTGATTCAATTTAGGTAGGTTGTATGTGTCCAGGAATCTATCCATTTCTGATAGATTTCCCTGTTTAGGAGCATATTCTTTTAATTTTTATAGTGCCTTGCTCTGTTCTTTCGACTGCAGGGGGAATCTTCATCACAGAAAGGAAGTATGTAGGGCTGTGGCATCAAAGACATGGGGTCTCAGAGGGCACCCTTAGTGCATGAAAAGAACCTCCTATTTTAGTTCAGGGATTCCATTCAGAAGTTGTACTTATTCACACAACCATATATTTGTGAATTTGGAAGTTGAGTATAAACGTACCATCAAGTAGGTTTGGTGCTCTGTTGAGTGAGGTAAAGCCACTGCCTGGTGTGCTGATATCCCTTTGTTGGGAGTTCCAGTCCTGAGTGATCCACTTCTGATCCAGTTCTCTGCTATGGCCTGGGAAAGCAGTAGAGGATGTCCAAAGTGCTTGATCCCCTACACCAGTGTGGGAGACCTGGAAGAAGCTCCTGGCTACTGGCTTTGGGTCGGTGCATCTTTGACCTTTGTGGCCAACTGGGAAGTGATACTGCAGACAGAAAACCCTCTCTCTACCCATTTCTCTCTCTCTTTGTAACTCCTTCTTTCAAATAAATAAATATATCTTTAAAAAAGAAAAAAAAGAAAAATGCCTATTCATGTCCTTTGTGCATTCCTTAACTGGATTATTTGTGGTTTTTTTTTTGGTTGTTGTTGTTGAGTTTCTTGAACTATTTGTAGATCCTGGATTTTCAACCTTTATCAGTTCCATTGTTTGCAAATATTTTTATCCCATTCTGCTGGTGGCCTCTTTATTTTGTTGAGTATTTCCTTTGTTAACAGAAGCTTCTTAAACTTCTTAGCTTGGTGTAATCCCATTTTTCTATTTTTGCTCTGATTGCCTGTGTTTCTGGAGTCTTTTCCAAGAAGTCTTTGCTTATGCAAATGTCTTGTAGGGTTCCCTGAAATTTTATCTGTAATTTGATGGCATCAGGTAAGATTTAGATTCTTGATCTTTGTGGGTTGATTTTTTGAAAAGGAGTATGTAAGGGTCTTTATCATACTTCTGCATGTGTAGTTCCAGTTCTTGCAACTCCATTTGTTGAAGATGATGTGCTTGCTCCAGGGATTGATTTTAGATCCTTTGTCAAAGATTAATTGGTTGTAGATATGCTGATTAATTTCTGGGGTTTATAATTTGTTTAATTGTTCTGCAAGCCTATATATGTGCCATTTCCAGGCTGTTTTGACTATAACTGCCCTGCAAGATGGCTTGAGATCTGGTATTATGATGCCTTTTTTATATTTGTTCTTGTTTAAGATTATTTTAGCTATTTGGTGTTTGTTTTGTGCCTATATGAATTTCAGTATCATATTTTTCTGATATGAGAAGCATGTTGTTTGTAGTTTAATTGGGATTGTGTTGAATCTATAAACTGCTTTCACTAGTGTGGACATTTTGATGATGCTAATTCTCTCAATATATGAACATTGAATATTTTTCCATTTTTTGTGTCCTCTTCTATTTCATTCTTTAAGATTTAAAATTTTTATTGTAGAGATCTTTTATATCCTTAGTTAAATGTATTCCCAGGCATTTAAATTTAAATCTACATGATTATGTCAGCTGTAAACAGAGACAGTTTGGCTTCTTCTTTTCCAATCTGTATCTCTTTGATTCTTTTTCTTACAATAATGGCTCTGGCTAAAACTCCCAGAACTATATGGGGATAGCGATGGGGAAAGTGAGTATCCTTGTTGGGTTTCAGAACTCAGTGGGAACGCTAACACCCTTCTCCCATTCATTATAAAGCTGTCCTGGGTTGTCCTATATTGCCTTGATTGCACTGAGAATGTTCCTTCAATTAACAACTTGCTTGAAGTTTTTACAACGAAACGATGTTGTATTTAATCAAATGCTTTGTCTGCATCTACTGAGATAATATCCTGGCTGTTTTTCTTCAATTTGTAACATGATGTATCACATTTACTGATATGTATTTGTTGAACCAAACTTGCATACCAGGGATAAACTTGCAACTGATGTGGGGTGAGTGAGCTTTCTGAAGTGTTGTTGGATCTGATTAGCTAGTTAGTTGTTGAGAGTGTTTTTCCGAATATGTTAAAAATATGTATGCATATTTTCCAGTCTTTTCTCTTATGGCTTAGGTTTTGTTACAAAAGTTCAATGTTCTTTCATACTATGAGATCTTCACATAGCATTTCCCAATGATTTCTTCTGTTTTATTTTTAACTTTTCCATTTAGGTTTAGGAATTTTCTTTTACATATAATGAATTTATTTTGTGTGTCTTCATCCTAATAGATAATACCTGGTTCAACCATTAGATCTTTCTTGCATAATGGTTTTCCAAACATGTGTGTGTGTGTGTCCATGCATTGGTCTGCTTCTAGGCTAATAATCTCCCACTTCTCAGCAAGAAGTTTTTTATTTCCCCAACTATTTACACATGAATTTTAATTTTTTCAGTATGGCTGGTGGGACCTGGCCCAGTCCTTCCCCTGTGTGAGCACCAGTCTGCTATGCTTCCTTTAACTCTTTTGGATGGCATTTCTTTGGCCTCCCTCATGCATGCTCCTTAAATCCTTGAAGGAAGCCCTATAACTCTCTGCAGTTCTCTCTTGGTGAGATTTTTCCCTTCGTAGCTATGTTCTTGGATTCTATTTGTCATCTTATCCCAGATCCAAACTATATTCCAAAAGTACAAGATGTAAGAAATTCTCTACTTCCACCTACCAATTTATTATTATAGAGATGATGTCATCACAGAAACATTTAACATTTTTATTTTAGATAAATTTCTGTATAAACAAAGAGAAATTAAGGCACAATTTCATCACCTCAGGATTCAATTCGCTGGTTCCATCAGGGATTAACTGGTCCCGTCAAGTTCTGTGATAGGAAACATTCAATCTCTGCTGCTAGTTTTGCTTCTAGTCTGCATTTAACTTTTTTTTTTTTTGCCAGGCAGAGTTAGACAGTGAGAGAGATACAGAGAGAAATTCATAGACAGTGAGAGAGAGACAGACAGAAAGGTCTTCCTTCCGTTGGTTCACTCCCCTAATGGCTGCTAAGGCCAGTGCTGCGCCAATCTGAAGCCGGGAGCCAGGTACTTCCTCCCAGTCTCCCTTGTGGGTGCGGGGACCCAAGCACTTGGGCCATCCTCCACTGCCTTCCTGGGCCACAGCAGAGAGCTGGACTGGAAGAGGAGCAACCGGGACTAGTAACTGGTGCCCCACCTGGGACTAGAACCTGGGGTGCTGGTGCCACAGGTGGAGGATTAGCCAAGTGAACCACAGCACTGGCCCTGCACTTAAATTTGAATGCCACCTTCACCCATTTTCTGGAGAATGAAGCCAAAAGGCACATGAATATTTGTATATTACAAGTATTTTAAAAGAGCTAGAGGGAGAGACAATATAAAAACTCTAACCAAAAATAATGATAAACAAATGGAAATACTAAATACCTTGATTTTTTCAGAACACGTGTGCACATGTGTTGAAATATCACACAGTAGGAGGGCTACTAGATGGCAGAATAGGGAGGGAGTGCACTGATAGTCCTGGAAAACATAGTTTAATAAAAGTGGAGATACTGTAGTCCTAGGGAAGAGTTAGGGAAAAAATTGCAGTGGAAACTCTTCCAAAATTAGTGGGACACTGTGGACCTATGTGGAGTGCACGGATGCCCACAGATCGGAACCCCAGCTGCCAAGTATACACACCAGCGCAGGAAAGGGAGGTGAGGTAAAACTGCAGTAGTCTGAGACACTGGCGGAGAAGCGGCAGGAAGAGACTGAGGTAATGAGGCTTAAGCCCTGTGGGGGAAAGTACACCAGCCTAACTAGAGAAGAGAAAAAAATAAATAAAAGGGACTGGTATGGACATGATTCTCTCTCTCCACTCACCTTACAAAGGCAAGCAAGACAATAGAGCAGGTGCCATTATGGACATATGTAGCAGATGCGCCAGCTGAGGGCTGTGCCCGTCCTCAGCCAAGCAGAAAAACCTGACTCTGGTGGGGAGAAATAACAGGAGACTAAGACCTGGTGAATGTGTGGAGCTTATGAACCGGGATGTGAAAAAAAAAAAAAAACTGAGGGTGTGTGGGAGAACGTACGCTGTGGCTGAGATGTGAGTAGTCCCCATGAGAGACCCCACATTTTTGGGCAGCTTTGGCTAAGAGGTGAGATACATTGCAAGTGAATCTGAGCTTACACTGAGTACTGCACAGATTCTTTGTGTGGTCCCTGGGGCAGAGCAGACAAATATTATAACCACTGGGGCTAGCGCTCAGGCACTGATTGCCATCAAGGAGAAGAGATTGGCTGAGCGCATTTACTCCCCTTCTGAATAATAAAAAAAAGAGACAAAATTTACCACGCCAAACCTGGGTGTGTCACCTTTGGCACATCCTTAATTCTGAAGAACTGAACAGAACTCTCTGTCACACCCACCACAAGCCTCTATAGATTCACCAAAAGCAGACAGTCCACTTAATCTAGAGTCATAGTATAACGAGAAAAGCCACGACAGTGAGAAAAGAAAAAGAAGAAACCACAATGCCAAACAACAAATGCAAAGACTGAGGAAACAAGAACAAGGAAGACATCATGACGTTCTCAAATGAACATGACACTCCAATACAAGATTTTGAAGATGATGAGATAGAAGAAATGCAAGATACGGATTTCAAAGTATTTATAAGATCATTTAGAAATTATCAAAAACAAATCCATGAACTACTGAAATCCATGCAGAATATGAAAGGAAATCTCTCTCATGAAAATGAAATCTTAAGGAGGCATCAAAATGAAACAAGGAATTTAGTAGAACATGAAACTGAGATATTGAAGAGAAAACAAAATGAAATGAAGAATTCAATAGAACAAATGACAAACACATTAGAGAGCCTTAAAAACAGAATTGTGAGATAGAAGAAAGAATATTGGACTTATAAGACAGAGCACAGGAAAGTGTACAGTCAAACCAAAGACAAGAAGAGGAAATTAGAAATATAAAAAATATTGTTGGGAATCTACCGGATACTATTAAAAAAAAAAAAACCAACATTCTGGTTCTAGGAGTTCCTGAAGGCATGGAGAGAGAGAAAGGATTAGAAGGCCTTTTTAGTGAGATACTAGCAGAAAATTTCCCAGGTTTGGAGAGCGAAAGATACATCCAAGTCAGGAAGCACATGGAACCCTGAATAAACAGGACCAAAAGAGATCCTCACCATGACACATTGTAATCAAACTCACCACAGTGAAACATAAAGAAAAGATTCTAAAATGTGCAAGAGAGAAATGTCAGATTACTCTCAGAGGATCTCCAATTAGACTCATAGCAGACTTTACATCAGAAACCCTACAGGCTAGGAGGGAATGGCGAGATATAGCCCAAGTACTAAGAGAAAAAAACCTGCCAGCCCAGAATATTATATCCTGCAAAGTTCTCATTTGTGAATGAAGGTGAAATAAAGACCATTCATAGCAAACAGAAATTGAAAGAATTTGTTACCACTCGTTCAGCCCTGCAAAAGATGCTTAAAGATATGTTACACACAGAAACACGGTAATCAATGTGAAAGAAGGTAAAGGAAGAAAATCTTCCAGTAAAAGATCACAGGAAGTCCCAAGCATATATTGGAAATATCTTTGAAAAATGGCAGGTCACGGCCAGTGCTGCAGCTCAACAGGCTAATCCTCCACTGGCACACCAGGTTCTAGTCCCGGTCGAGGCGCTGGATTCGGTCCCGGTTGCTCCTCTTCCAGGCCAGCTCTCTGCTAAGGCCCAGGAATGCAGTGGAGGATGGCCCAAGTCCTTGGGCCCTGAACCCACATGGGAGACCAGGAGAAGCTCCTGGCTCCTGCCTTTGGATCAGCATGATGCGCCGGCTGCAGCACGCTGGCCACAGCGGCCATTGGAGGGTGAACCAATGGCAAAAGGAAGACCTTTCTCTCTGTCTCTCTCTCTCTCACTGTCAACTCTGCCTGTAAAAAAAAAAAATAAAAAAAGAAAAAAAAAAAGAAAAATGGCAGGTCAAAGTCACTACTTATCAATAGCCACATTGACTGTAAATGGCCTCAATTTCCAGTTAAAAGACACAGACTGGCTGAATGGATTGAAAAACAAAACCCATCTATTTGCTGCTTACAAGAAACACATCTTTCAAGCAAGGATGCATGCAGACTGAAAGTGAAAGGTTGGCAAATATATTCCATGCCAACAGAAATAAAAAAAAGAGCTGGAGTAGCCATCTTAATATGAGACAAAATAAACTTTAACACAAAAACTGTTGAGACAAAGAGGAGGACTATATAATGATTAAGGGATCAATTCAATAGGAAAATGTAACTATTATAAATGTATATGCACCTAATTGCAGGGCACCAGTTTCTTTAAAAGATATGTTAAGGGACTTAAAGGGAAACTTAGACTCCAATGCAATAGTATTGGGGGACTTCAATACTCCACTTTCAGAAATAGACAGATCAACTGGACAGAGGATCAACAAGGAAACAGCAGATTTACTCGACACCATAGCCCAAATGGATCTAACAGATACCTATAGAACTTTTCATCCTACATTTAAAGAACTCACATTCTTCTCAGCAGTACATGGAACCTACTCTAAGACTGACCACATACTAAGCCATAAAGCAAGTCTCAGCAAATTCAAAAGAATTGAAATCATACCATGCGTTTTTTCAGACCACAGTGGAATGAAGCTGGAAATCAGCAACTCAGGAATCCCTAGAGCATATGCAAACACATGGAGACTGAACAACATGCTCCTGAATGAACAGTGTGTCATAGAAGAAATCAAAAGAGCTATCAAAAACTTTCTGGAAGTAAACTTTCAGGGCATTTATAATCAAAACAGCATGGTACTAGTACAGAAACAGATGGATAGACCAATGGAACAGAATAGAAACACCAGAAATCAATCCAAACATCTACAGCCAACTTATATTATATGAAGGAACTAAAACCAATTCCTGGAGTAAGGACGGTCTATTCAAAAAATGGTGCTGGGAAAACTGGATTTCCACAGGCAGAAGCATGAAGCACCTTACACCTTACACAAAAATCTACTCAACATGGATTAGAGGTCTACATCTATGACTTGACACTATCAAATTATTAGAGAACATCGGAGAAACCCTACAAGATATAGGCACAGGAAAGGACTTCTTGGAAAAGACCCCAGAGGCACAGGCAGTCAAAGCCAAAATTAACAATTGGGGTTACATCAAATTGAGTAGTTTCTTTACTGCAATAGAAACAGTCATGAAATTGAAGAGGCAATCAACAGAATGGGAAAAAATATTTGCAAACTATGCAACCGATAAAGGATTAATAACCAGAATTTAGGAAGAGATCAAGAAACTCCACAACAACAAAACAAGCAACCCGCTTAAGAGATGGGCCAAAGACCTCAATAGACATTTTTCAAAAGAGGAAATCCAAATGGCCAACAGACACATGAAAAATGTTCAGGATCACTAGCCATCAGGGAAATGCAAATCAAAACATAGTGAGGTTTCAACTCACCCCAGTTAGAATGGCTCACATACAGAAATCTTCCAACAACAGATGCTGGCAAGGATGTGGGGAGAAAGGGACACTAACCCACTGTTGGTGGGAATACAAACTGGTAAAGCCACTATGGAAGGCAGTCTGGAGATTCCTCAGAAATCTGAATATAACCCTACCATTCAACCCAGCCATCCCACTCCTTGGAATTTACCCAAAGGAAATTAAATTGGCAAAAAAATGAACTGTCTGCACATTAATGTTTATTGCAGCTTAATTCACAATAGCTAAGACGTGGATTCAACCTAATTGCCCAAAATAGAAGACTGGATAAAGAAAGTATGGGATATGTACTCTGTAGAATTCTATACAGCAGTAAAAAAAAAATGAAATCTGGTCGTTTGCAACCAAATGGAGGCATCTGGAAAACATCATGCTGAGTGAAATAAGCCAGTCTCAAAGGGACAAATGTCATATGTTTTCCCTGATCGGTGACATCTAACTGACCACCTAAATGGAAACCTGTTGAAGTGAAATGGACTCTATGAGAAACAATATCTTGATCAGCCCTTGTCCTGACTGTCGAGGGACAACTTACTACTTTATTGCTTTTAGTATTTTTTTGTTCTACTTAATACTATTGGTTGAACTCTTCAATTAACACACAATTTTTCTTAGGTGCTTAAATTTAACTGAAAAGTGATCCCTGTTAAATATAAGAGTGGAAATAAGAGAGGGAGGAGATGTAAGTTCGGCACATGCTCACTCAGACTTACCCCTAATGGGAGAGTTAGAAATGTGCCTGGGGATTCCAATTCAATCCCATCAAGGTGGCTTATACTAATGCCATTGCACTAGTCCAACTGATCAGTTTCAGTTCACAATTGATCATAATGATAGGATTAAGAGTCAAAGGGATCACACAAACAAAACTAGTGTCTGCTAATACTAACTGATATAATCAAAAAGGGAGAGAGCAATCCAACATGGGAAGCAGGATACACAGCAGACTCATAGAATGGCAGATGTCCTAAGTGGCACTCTGGCTTAAGGCATTTGGATCTGGCTGAAAAGCCCATGAGAGTATTTCAGGCATGGAAAGCCAAGACACTGTGGCAAAAAAATGACCTAAATGAAAGATCTCGATGAGTGAGATCCCAGCAGAAAGAATGGGCCATCAAAGAAGGAGGTACCTTTCTCTAAAGGGAGGAGAGAACTTCCACTTTGACTATGACCATGTCTAAATAAGATCGGAGTTGATGAGATCAAGAGGCTTCCATAGCCTTGGCAGCTCATTAAGAGCCGTGGGTGATTACTGACGCCATAAACAAGAGTGTGAATTGTTAAATCAACACCAGGAGTCACTGTGCACCTGCTCCCCATGTCATATCTCTGTCCTTCATGTGTTGTACTATGTGAATTAAAGACATAACTAGTATTCAAATAGTACTTTATACTTTGAGTTTCTGTATGCAAACTATTGAAATCTTTACATAATATATACTAAATTGATCTTCTGTGTATAAAGGTAATTGAAAACAAATCTTGATGTGAATGAGATGGGAGAAGGAGTGGGAAATGGGATGGTTGCGGGAGGGCGGGAGGTTATGGGGGGAAAAAGCCCTCTAATTCAAAAGTTGTACTTTGGAAATTTAAATATATTAAATAAAATATAAAAAAAGAAATATCACCCAGTAGCTCAAAAATATGTACAATGATAATGACACAAGATTTAAATATAAAAAAAGGGTATAGCCTATAAAGGCAAAACTTTAATTATATATCTGAAAAGGTTTCTCTTCCTAATACTTTTCCCAGTGGTACCTGCAGATTTAAGATGTTATTATCAACACAGCACATGTGCTTAGTTTTCTGTTGTTAGAAGACATGGAAGAGCACAGCCAAGAGCATCAGAAGTGAACCTGTGGTTTTGGGAGGTTGTGCCTGGGAGGAGTAAGCCGTTCTGGGCCAGAGTCAAAGGGAATTCTAGTTTTATTTTTGTGGGGTTTATCAAGCACACCAGTGACAGAAATTCTATCATATCATGCCATCAAAAATTAAGTGGGAAAATTCAAATGGATTTTTGTTTTGTCAACACTGGGGTAATCCCAATTACTCTCCCACAATGAAATTCAATTGGATGATTTGGATGATTTCAGCATGTTGCGATGCAATTTAAGGTGGAAGGAATTATGTGATAGAAATGGATTGAGGCCGGCGCCATGGCTTAACAGGCTAATTCTCCACCTTGCGGCGCCGGCACACCGGGTTCCAGTCCCAGTTGGGGCGCCGGATTCTATCCCGGTTGCCCCTCTTCCAGGCCAGCTCTCTGCTATGGCCAGGGAAGGCAGTGGAGGATGGCCCAAGTGCTTGGGCCCTGCACCCGCATGGGAGACCAGGAGAAGCACCTGGCTCCTGGCTTTGGATCAGTGAGATGCGCCTGCTGCAGCGGCCATTGGAGGGTGAACCAACAGCAAAAAGGAAGACCTTTCTCTCTGTTTCTCACTCTATCCAGTCTGCCTGTCCAAAAAAAAAAAAAAAAAAAAGGATAATTAGTATTTTAGTACCACATACAGATGAGAGCTTTCATAAATGATTACTGAAAGCTTTCCTTTTTTGTCCCTAAAAGAATTTTCACATTATTGCATGTTTTTGAAACATCAAAATACAGTTTAACACCTGGCTATGAAGCTGAGGTTTTCCAAGCCTGAGAGATCATGTGGAAGTTCATGGGTACACTGTATTATAATGGAGTGTATTTGGTGCAACAGTCATATCAAGGTTTATGGTTTCTTTGAAGTAAAACCTTCAAAATCCTCTTTTAACTTCAAATATACTGGAGAAATGAAGTCGAATGTGAGAGCCATGATGTTTTTGGACAAACCACAAGAGGGCGCATCATTATTCAGATGAGGGTTATTTTCCACATAACTTAAGTGGTTTGACAGGTGCATATTTGGTTCACTCTTCACATGCTTCAATTGCTGCAGAGCAGGGAGGCTGTCTTTTCAAGGAGCAAGGATTTTCCAGGAGTTCCTACCCAGAATCCAGGTTCTGGAGCTAGAACATCACCCTGACATCCGGGGTGCATCCAAGGCTGCCAGGACTTTGTCTTTCCGCCAGCTCACCAGCCATGCTCTCTGCGTCTTACTCAGTGACTGTAGTGGTCCTGCTGCTAACTGTGCGTAAGTGATGTTTGGTTTTCTAAATGATTTTCTGTTCCCAGGTCTGGGTGAAGATCTCTAGCCCCACTTCCTCCCGGGACTTTCCTGTTGATATATTCCTAAATAACACACCTTAATCATTTTAGGATGGACGAAGGGAGCCTCAGTGACCCAGACAGAGGGACCCGTTATCCTCTCCGAGGGCTCATCTTTGACTCTGAACTGCAACTATCAAGCTGACTATTTGGATGTCCTTTTCTGGTACGTCCAGTATCTCCATCAAGGTCCTCAGCTCCTGTTGAAAACCGCAGCAGAAAACCAGAAAACAGAGCATGAAGGTTTTCACGCCACTCTTGTCAAGAAGGACAGCTCCTTCCACCTGCACAAATCCTCACTGCAGTTATCAGACTCAGCTGTGTACTACTGTGCTGTGGGAGACACAGTGAGAGGAACCACAGGGGGAGCCGAGCACAAACCCAGAAGCGTGTAGCTGGGGCTGGGGGTGGCAGCCCCGGGAGGGGAGAGCTAGGTTTTCCTCTAACGTCATCATGTGTCTGGGGACACTCGCAGGGAAGGAACAGATTCCAGCTTTGATGTCTCAGGTCGGGCGCCCTGGAGTAAGTGAGACTAGGAGTGGGAAGAGGAAATCTAATGAACAGGCGAGTTCCAGTTATCTGAGAGGATCCTGCTTTCAGTAAAGGTGCCTCTAGTGTTTCAGCAGGTTGAAGATGTTCTCTGGTGTCTGCTGAAGTTTGCAGGGTTTCTCTGCCAAGAGAAATGTGGATCTGGTCTCTCCTGAGATCTCCTCATCTTTCAGTCTGTGAGACTTGCAAGGATCTCTTCATTTTGCTAAATAAAAGATTTCAGTCCCAAGTGTTCCAATTCTAATCCAGGGTCTCTGCTATGGCCTGAGAAAGCCTGGGAAAAGCTGGCACCTTGCACCAAAATGAGAGACCTGAATGAAACTCCTGTCTCCTGACGTCGGACCTGCCCAACTCCTGCTGTTGTGGCCTTTTGGGAAGTGAACAGCACATGGAACATAGTTCTGTCTTTCCCTCTCTCCATCTGTAACTCAACCACCTAAAGGAAAAATAAATCTTATAGAATGTACCATCAGGTAATGCTTCAGGAACACAACTGCATCAATTTTCAATGTAGTACTTAGGCTGATCTAAGTCTGAGGATAGTGAGCAGCTTGGGCTGCCTGCCTAGGATGCCCACATCCCATTCCTCTGATCGAGTCCCTGCTGTTCTGTTTCCAATCGAGCTTCCTGCTAATGCTCATAGGAGGTAGCAGACGGTGACCCAAGTCCTTTGGCCTCTCCACATGGTAGGAGACCTGGGTGGAGACCCTGGCTCCTGTCTTCAGCCTAGCCTAGCTCTGTCTGTTGTAGGCAGTTTGGTGGAGTGAACTACCTAATGGAAGATCTCTTTGAGTTTCCCTGTGTCTTTGCAAGTCTGCCTTTCAAAACTCTCATAAATAAATCTTACAAATAAAAGAAATACAAATCTGAAAAACTAAAATCCTATGCATCATTGGATGCCTAGATTCATCCTTTCAACAAATATGTGAGTGCCTATCATGGTTCAGCAGTTGTATAAATTATGAAACCTTTTGTATAATGTGTCTCCTTGTTTATTAAAAAATGCTGCTTCACAACATTTATACATTGGAGTATTACTGTGAAACTCACCAAATGGTTCTGTTCCCTGAAGTTGGAAGATGACTTGTGCTATTGGCTTGCGTTGGTGACTCCCAATTATGTTGAAATCTGAATCTGTGTCAGGTCAGAGTTCCTTTGCACGAAATTTTCAATTTTACCAGGTACTGACAATCTGAATTTTAAGCTGTCATATCAGCCATTGTGCTCCTTAGGGTAGATTTTGTCAATTCTGTTTCCTCATCCTCCACAGGCTTGGTGTTTTCAAAGTTAAAAATGTTGTTCTACATGGTAAAGTTTTCACAAGTTGAGTTTCCTCTTTGTGGAGTTCCCTGCTCTTTTGGGTAATCCCTCATTCTCTCTGTGATTCCTAGGTGTATGTTATTGGGTCTTGATCATATCGGGTGTAATCTGCCTTAAAATTGTCTTCTGTACATGACTTCCTTTTTTGTAATTTATGGTTATTCTCAGCACATATTTTGATTAATATAAAAAGAGCAGATTTTGTATATTTCATAGGTGCAGTTCTAAATAAAAACCATATTCCCCTTGCTCCTCTATCCCTTCCTGAATTCACCTACTTCCTTCCCATCTTTTTTGTCTTTTAAATTTTCTGCAAATATGTAATTTCAATCCACTCTATAATCACAGGCTTCATGCACCACTAACCATAATATTCAACAAGTAAAACTGGAAGAGCACACTAGTTCAACAAGGGCTAAAATCAACAATCAAATCACCAGTGTTCATTTCATCTCTATCCTATTTTTTTTGGGATTCCATATTAAACACTGCATATAAGAGAAAACATGTATTTGTCTTGTGGGACTGGATTATTTCACTAAGCATAATTGTTTCCATCTATGTCCATTTTGTTGCAAAAGGCAGGATTTCATTGTTTTTTTAAGACTGAGTAGCGTGCTGTTGTGCTTATATATATAGCACATTATCCAGTAGTCAACTGATGGGCATGTGGGTTGATTCTATATCTTTGGTGTTGTCAATTCAGAAATATACATGGGAATACAAATAATTCTTTCATATGCTCATTTCATTTGTTTTGGTAAATTTCCAGGAATGGGATGGCTGGATCCATGGTATATCTAGTTTCAGATTTCAGAGAAATCTCTATACGGTTTTCTAGTTGTACTAATTTACATTCTACAGTCAGTTTATTTTTCCACATCATCACCAGCTTATATTATTTTTTGATTAGAGGAGAGGAAATAAAAAACTCCAACCAAACATAATGATAAACAAATGGAAATACTAAGTACCATGGTTTGTTCAGGACTCATTGTGTACAGGTGTTGAAATATCACACAGTAGCTCAAATACACGTACAGTGGTTATGTAGATTAGAAATTTAAAAATTAAAAGAGTTTACTGCCTATAAAGGAAAGAACTTCCATTATATGTCCAAAAATATTTGTCTTCCTAATGCTTTACTGAGTGGTCCTGCAGATTTAAGATGCTATTATCAAGCCAGGCACACGTGCTTAGTTTTCTATTAGAAGACATGGAAGAACAAAGCCGAGAGCACCAGAAGTGAACCTGTGGTTTTGGGAGGTTGTGCCTGAGAAGTGTAAGCTGTTCTGGGCCAGAGTCAAAGGAAATTCTAGTTTTACTCTTCGTGGGGTTTATCAAGCACACCAGTGACAGCAATTCTATCATATCATGCCGTCTAAAATGAGGTGGAAAAAAATCAAATGGCTTTTTGTTTTGTCAACGCTGGTGTACTCCCAGTTACTCTCACATACTGGAAATTATTTGGATGATTTTGTTGATCTCGGTATACTAGGATGTGGTGATGCAATTTCAGGTGGAGAGAAGTATGTGCTAGTAATTGATGGAGAAGTAATATGGCAGTACCCCATACAGATGACAGCTTTCAGAAATCATTCCTGGGGCCAGTGCTGTTGCATAGTATGTGACTGCCAACTACAGTGCTGACATCATTTGGGCACCGATTTGATTCCTGGTTGCTCCACTTCTGATCCAGCTATCTGCTATGACCTGGGAAAGCAGTGGCAGATGGCCCAAGTCTTTAAACCCCTAAACAACCCAAAGGGACCCAGAAGAAGCTCCTGGCTCCTGGCTCCTGCCTTTGGATTGGAATAGCTCCAGCTATTCCAGCCAATTGGGGGTGGGGGGGAGGGAGGTGAACCAGCAATGGAAGACACCCCCCACCCCCGTCTCTCTGTGTCTCTCCTCTCTCTGTGGCTCTGACTTACAAATAAATAGATAAATATTTTTTAAAAAAGGAATCATTACTGAAAGTTTTCCTTTTTTCATCCCTAAAAGAATTTTCACATTATTGCATGTTTTTGAAACATCAAAATACAGTTTAACATCTGGCTATGATGCTGAGGTTTTCCAAGCCTGAGAGATCATGTGGAAGATCATGTGTGAACCGTGTTATAATGGAGTGTATTTGGTGCATACATCCCCTAAAAAAGGTTTATGGTTTCTTTGAGGTAAAACCTTCAAAATCCTCTTAACTTCAAAAATATTGGAGCAATGAAGTCGAATGTGAGAGCCATGATGCAACTGTCAGTTTTTGGACAAACCACAAGAGGGCGCATCATTATTCAGATGAGGGTTATTTTCCACATAACTTAAGTGGTTTGACAGGTGCATATTTGGTTCACTCTTCACATGCTTCAATTGCTGCAGCGCAGGGAGGCTGTCTTTTCAAGGAGCAAGGATTTTCCAGGAGTTCCTACCCAGAATCCAGGTTCTGGAGCTAGAACATCACCCTGACATCCGGGGTGCATCCAAGGCTGCCAGGACTTTGTCTTTCCGCCAGCTTACCAGCCATGCTCTCTGCATCTTGCTCAGTGACTGTGGTGGTCCTGCTGCTAACTGTGCGTAAGTGATGTTTTGTTTTCTAAATGATTTTCTGTTCCCAGGTCTGGGTGAAGATCTCTAGCTCCACTTCCCCCTGGTGAATGTCCTGTGATATATTCCTAAATAACAACACTTTAATCATTTTAGGACAGACAAATGGAGACTCAGTGACCCAGACAGAGGGACCCGTTATCCTCTCCGAGGGCTCATCTCTGAATCTGAGCTGCAACTACCAAACCAGCTCTTCAGGGTTCCATTTCTGGTACGTCCAGTATCTCCATCAAGGTCCTCAGCTCCTGTTGAAAACCGCAGCAGAAAACCAGAAAACAGAGCATGAAGGTTTTCACGCCACTCTTGTCAAGAAGGACAGCTCCTTCCACCTGCACAAATCCTCACTGCAGTTATCAGACTCAGCTGTGTACTACTGTGCTCTGGATGACACAGTGAGAGGAAACACAGGGGGAGCCGAGCACAAACCCAGAGGCGTGCAGCTGGGGCTGGGGGTGGCAGCCCTGGGAGGGGAGAGCTAGATTTCCCTCCAGCGTCATGATGTGTCTGGGGACACTCGCAGGGAAGGAACAGATTCCAGCTTTGATGTCTCAGGGCTCGGGTGCCCTGGAGTAAGTGAGACTAGGAGTGGGAAGAGGAAATCTAATGAACAGGCGAGTTCCAGTTATCTGAGAGGATCCTGTTTCCAGTAAAGGTGCCTCTAGTGTTTCAGCAGGTTGAAGATGTTCCCTGGCGTCTGCTGAAGTTGTTCTCCTCCTCTGCCAAGAGAAATGTGGATTTTGTCTCTCTGAGATCTCCTCATCTCTCGGTCTGAGAGCTCTGCTAGGATCTCATCATTTTTGCTAGATATAAGATTAATTTAATGGGCTATCAGAGGTGTAATCCCACTGATGTCAGCCTGGTGCAAATGGCCTTCCTCACAGCTTGAGCTACTGAAACTCCTGCCCCAGATCCCAGGACCTTCATTTCCTTTCCAGTTCTTCCTTTGCAGGAATCTTCCCATCTTCTCCCCGGCACAACAGACAGGAGCCCAGTCGGGAATGACTGTGAGGGGAGCTTGGCCTTGTCTCTCCGTGTTAGTCCCAAGTCAGCTGTAGGTGTGGCGTGACTCTGGGTTTTATGCTGCAACTGTTCTTGTTGATTTCAGGTGAAAAGTAATTTGGGTTAATGTTAGCTCTTCCTTTTTTAGGAGCATATTCTTTTTTTAAGATTTATTTATTTAAAAGAGCTACAGAGAGGCAAAGGTAGAGAGTGAGAGTGAGAGAGAGAGAGGGAGAGCTCTTCCATCTGCTGGTTCACTCCCCAGATGGCCACAGCCGCCAGAGCTGTGCTGGTCAGAAGCCAGGAGCCAGGAGCTTCTTCTGGGTCTCCCACATGGGTGCAGAGGCCCAAGGACTTGGGCCATCTTCTATTGCTTTCACAGGCCACAGCAAAGAGCTGGATCGGAAGTGGAGCAGCCAGAACTTGAATCAGCTCCCACATAGGATGCCGGCACTGCAAACTGCGGCTTTAACGTGCTGCACCACTCTGCTGGCCTCAGGAGCATATTCTTTTAATTATTATTGTGCCTTGTTCTGTTCTTTTGACTGCAGGGGGAATCTCACTGAAAGGAAATGTGTAGGGCTGTGGCATCAAAGACATGGGGTCTCAGAGGGCACCCTCACTGCACGAAAAGAACCTCCTATTTTAGTCCAAGGAACCCGTTTAGAAGTTGTGTTTATCAAACACAACTTGTGAATCTGGAAATTGAGTATAAACGTACCATCAAGTAGAGTTGGGACTCTGGTGTGGCGGGTAAAGCCGCTGCCTGTAGTGCCGGCATTCCATTGTTTAGAGTTCCAGTCCTGAGTGCCCTACTTCCATTCCAGCTCTCTGCTATGGCCTGGAAAAGCAGTAGAAGATGGCCCAAGTACATGAACCCCTGCACCAGCATGGGAGACCTGGAAAAAGCTCCTAGCTCCTGGCTTCGGATCGGCACAGCTCCATCCATTGTGTCCAATTGGCGAGTGAACCAGCAGATGGAAGAACTCTCTCTCTGCCTCTCTTTCTCTCTTCCTCTCTTTCTGTAACTCTTTCAAATAAATAAATAAATCTTTAAAAAAAGAAAATTAAAAAATGCCTCTTTATGTCCCTTGTCCAACCTTAACTGGTTTGTTTCTTTGTTTTTTTGTTGTTGTTTTTGAGATTCTTGAACTCTTCGTAGTTCTGGATATCCCACCTTTATCAGTTACATTGTTTGAAAACATTTTATCCCATTCTGCTTTTGGCCTCTTCACTCTGTTGAGTACTTCCCTTGCTAACAGAAGCTTCTTAGCTTGGTGTAATCCCATTTGTCTCTTTTTGCTTTGATTGCCTGTGGTTCTGGAGTCTTTTCCAAGAAGCCTTTGCTTATGCAAATGTCTTGTAGAGTTCTCTGAAGTTTTCCTCTAGTAATTTGATGGCATCAGGTAAGATTTAGATTCTTGACACATCATGGGTTGATTTTTGAAAAGGAGTCTGTAGAGGTCTTTATCATACTTCTGCATGCGTAGTTCCAATTTTCTCAATTCCATTTGTTGGAGATGCTGTGCTTGCTCCAGGGATTGATTTTAACTCCTTTGTCAAAGATTAGTTGGTTGTAGATATGCAGATTAATTTCTGAAGTTTCTAATCTGTTTAATTGTTCTGCAAGTCTATTTATGTGCCATTACTAAGCTGTTTTGATTATTACTGTCCTGTAATATGTCTTGATATCTAGTACTGTGATGCTTCTGTTTTTTTTTTTTAATTATTGTTGTTTAAGACTGTTTTAGCTATTTGGGGTCTATTTTGTGTCCGAATGATTTTAGCATCATATTTTTCTAGATATGAGAAGAATGTTGTTTGTAGTTTGATTGGGATTGCATGGAATCTATACACTGCTTTCATTAGTATGTTCTAGTGTGTACTAGTATGATATTAATTCTGCAAATCAATGAACATGGAATATTTTTCCATTTTTGTGTATTTTCTATTTCATTCTTTAAGATTTAAATTTTTTATTGTAGAGATCTTTCTTTTTTCAAGTTTAATTTTTTTAAACTTTTATTTTAAAAATATAAATTATGAAAGTACAACTTCTAGACTATAGTGGCTTTCCCCTGCATAACCTCCCTCCCACCCACAACTATCTCATCTCCCACTCCCTCTCCCATCCCATTCTTCATCAAGATTCATTTTTTTTTGACAGGCAGAGTGGATAGTGAGAGAAAGAGAGACAGAGAGAAAGGTCTTCCTTTTTGCCGTTGGTTCACCCTCCAATGGCCGCTGCGGCCAGCGCATCGTGCTGATCTGAAGCCAGGAGCCAGGTGCTTCTCCTGGTCTCCCATGTGGGTGCAGGGCCCAAGGACTTGGGCCATCCTCCACTGCCTTCCCAGGCCATAGCAGAGAGCTGGCCTGGAAGAGGGGCAACCGGGATAGAATCTGGCGCCCCAACCTGGACTAGAACCCGGGGTGCGGGCGCCACAAGGCTGAGGATAAGCCTGTTGAGCCACAGCGCCGGCAACAAGATTCATTTTCAATTATCTTTATATACAGAAAATCAACTTAGTATATACTAAGTAAAGATTCCCACAGTTTGCACCCACACAGAAACACAAATTATGAAGTACTGTTTGAGTACTAGTTTTACCATTAATTCACTTAGTAAACTCATTAAGGACAGAGATCCTACATGGGGAGGAGGTGCACAGTGACTCCCATTGTTGATTAACAATTGACACTCTTATTTATGATGTCAGTGATCACCCGAGACTCTTGTCATGAGCTACCAAGACTATGGAAGCCTCTTGAGTTCACAAACTCCAACCTTATTTAGACAAGGCAATAGTCAACATGGAAGTTCTCTCCTCCCTTCAGATAAAGGTACCTCCTTCTTTGATGGCACGTTCTTTCCGCTGGGATCTCACTCACAGGGATCTTTCATTTAGTTCGTTTTTTTTTTTGGCCAGAGTGTCTTGGTTTTCCATGCCTGAGAAACTCTCATGGGCTATTTAGCTGGATCCAAAATGTAAAGGACTGATTCTGAGGCCAGAGTGCTGTTTAGGACATCTGCCATTCTATGAGTCTGCTGTGTATCCCACTTACCATGTTGGATCACTCTCCTTTTTAATTCTATCAGTTATTGTTAGCGGACACTATTGTTGTTTATGTGATCCCTTTGACACTTAATCCTATCTTTATGATCAATTATGAACTTAAACTGATCACTCTGACTAGTAAGATGGCATTGGTACATGCTACCTTGATGTGATTGATTTGTAGAGATCTTTCACATCCTTAGTTAAATGTATTCCAGGTATATAAATTTTTTGTACCTATTGTTAATGGGACTGATCTTACAAGTTCTTTCTCAGCCATGACATTCTCTGTGTATACAAAGGCTATTGATTTTTGTGTATTGATTTTATGCCCTGCAACTTTATTAAACTCTCTTATGAGTCCAAAATGTCTTAGTGGAGTCTTTTTGATCTACTATATACGTGATTATGTCATCTGTAAACAGAGAGATAGTTTGACTTCTTTTTTTCCAATTTGTATCCCTTTGATTTCTTTTACTTACCTATGGCTCTGGCTAAAACTTCCAGAACTATATGGATAGCAATGGAGAGAGTGAGTATCCTTGTTGGGTTTTAGAACTCAGTGGAAACGCTTTCACCCTTTTCCCATTAATTATGAAGCTGTCCTGAGGTTGTAATATATTGCCTTGATTGCACTGAGAATGTTCCTTCTGAATGTTTTTCTGAATATTTTAAAAATACGTATGTGCACACACACACACACATATATCTCCATGCATTAGTCTGCTTCTAGGCTAATAATCTCCTACTTCTGCAGCAAGACCTTTTTGCTTACACCACCTATTTATCCATGAATTTTGAGTTTTACAGTATGGCCAGTGGGACCTGGCCCAGTCCTGCCCCCTTGTGAGCACCAGTTGTGCTCTGATTACTCTAGTTCTTTTGGATGGTATTATTTGGCCTCCCTTGTGCATGCTCCTTGAATACTTGAAGGAAGCCCTGGAACTCTCTGCAGGTCTCTCTCAGTGAGCTCTTTCCTCCTCATAGCTATTTCTTGGATTCTAGTTGTCATTGTATCCCAGATCCAAACTATCTTCTGAAATCACAAGATGTAAGAAATTCACTACTTCCACCTCCCAATTTATTATTATAGAAATGATGTCATCACAGAAGCATTTAACAATTGTATTTTAGGTACATTTCTGGATAAACCAAGAGAAATTAAGACACAATTTCATCGCCTCTGGATTCAGTTCACTGGTTCTGTCAGGGATTAACTGGACAGGTCAACTTCTGTGAAAGGAATATTCCAATCTCTGCTGCTAGTTTTGCTTCTAGTCTGCACTTAACTTTGAACTCAGCTTTCACCCATTTTCTGGAGAATGAAGCCCAAAGATGAATGGAGATCTGCATATTATATAAATTTTTAAAGAGCTAGAGGAGAGGAAATAAAAAATCCAAACCAAAATAATGATAAACAAATGGAAATACTAAGTACCATGGTTTGTTCAGGACTCATTGTGTACAGGTGCTGAAATATCATACAATAGCTGAAAAACATGTGCAATGATTATGTAGATCAGAAATTTAAAAATTTTAAGAGTTTATTGCCTATAAAGGCAAGAACTTTATATGTCCAAAAAGATTTGTCTTCATAATACTTTACTCCATGGTACCTGCAGATTTAAGATGCTATTATCAACCCAAACACATCTGCTTTGTTTTCTGTTGTTAGAAGACATGGAAGAGCAAAGCCGAGAGCACCAGAAGTGAACCTGTGGTTTTGGGAGGTTGTGCCTGAGAGGTGTAAGCTGTTCTGGGCCAGAGTCAAAAGGAACTTCTAGTTTTACTCTTCGTGGGGTTTATCAAGCACACCAGTGACAGCAATTATATCATATCATGTATCATGCCATCTAAAATGAAGTGAAAAAAATCAAATAGATTTTTGTTTTGTCAATAGTGCTGTGCTCTGAGTTACTCTTCCATAATGGAATTCTTTTGGGTGGTTTGGATGACTTCAGGATGTTGCAATGCAATTTAAGGTGGAAGGAATTATGTAATAGTAATTGATGGAGAAGTAATATGGCAGTACCCCATATGGATGACAGCTTTCAGAAATCATTACTGAAAGCTTTCCTTTTTTCATCCCTAAAATAAGTTTCACATTATTGAATGATATAACATCAAAATAAAGTGTAATACCTGGCTATGATGCTTGTGTTTTCCAATCCTGAGAGATCATGTGGAAGATCATGTGTACACTGTGTTATTCTTTATTCTATTTTTAAACTTTTATTTAATAAATACAAATTTCCAAAGTACAAAATTTGTATTATAGTGGCTTTTTCCCCCCATAGCCTCCCTCCCACCTGCAACCATCTCATCTCCCATTCCCTCTCCCATCCCATTCTTCATCAAGATTCATTTTCAATTATCTTTATGTACAGAAGATCAACTTAGTATATACTAAGTAAAGATTTCTTTTCTTTTCTTTTCTTTTTTATTTTATTTTATTTTTTGACAGGCAGAGTGGACAGAGAGAGAGAGACAGAGAGAAAGGTCTTCCTTTGCCCTTGGTTCAGCCTCCAATGGCCACCGCGGCCGGCGCGCTGCAGCCGGCGCATCACGCTGATCTGAAGCCAGGAGCCAGGTGCTTCTCCTGGTCTCCCATGGGGTGCAGGGCCCAAGCACTTGGGCCATCCTTCATTGCACTCCCTGGCCACAGCAGAGAGCTGGCCTGGAAGAGGGGCAATCGGGACAGGATCTGGTGCCCCGACCGGGACTTGAACCCTGTGTGCCAGCACCACAAGGCGGAGGATTAGCCTATTGAGCCACAGCGCTGGCCCACTAAGTAAAGATTTCAACAGTTTATACCCACACAGAAACACAAAGTATAAAGTACTGCTTGAGTACTAGTTATACCATTAATTCACATAGTATGCACATTAGGGACAGAGATCCTACATGGGGAGTAAGTGCACAGTGACTCCTGGTATTTATTTAACAATTGACAGTCTTATTCATGACGTCAGTAATCACCCTGGGCTCTTGTCATGAGCTGCCAAGGCTATGGAAGCCTCTCGAGTTCACAAACTCCCATCTGATTTAGACAAGGCAATAGTCAAGGTGGAAGTTCTCTCCTCCCTTCAGAGAAAAGTATCTCCTTCTTTGATGGCCCCTTCTTTCCACTGGGATCTCACTCACAGGGATCTTTCATTTAGGTCATTTTATTTTTTTGCCAGAGTGTTTGGCTTTTCATGCCTGAAATACTTTCATGAGCTTTTTAGCCAGATCTGAATGCCTGAAGGGTTGATTCTGAGGCCAGAGTGCTATTTAGGGCATCTGCCATTCTATGAGTCTGCTGTGTATCCTTCTTCCCTTGTTGGATTATCTCTCAAAGAAACTGGAAAAATGACGTCAGATGTGAGAGCGATAAAACAAGCTGCGGATGCTTGGACAAACCACAAGAGGGCGCATCTTTCTTAAGATGAGGGTTGTTTTCCAGATGACTTACATGGTTTGACAGGTGCATGTTTGGTTCACTCTTCATTGTTTCAATTGCTGCAGAACAGGGAGGCTGTCTTTTCAAGGAGCAAGGATTTTCCAGGAGTTCCTACCAAGAACCCAGGTTCTGGAGCTAGAACATCACCCTGACATCTTTCCCCCAGCTCACCAGCAATGCTCTCTGAGTCTTGCTCAGCGACTGTGGTGGTCCTGCTGCTAACTGTGCGTAAGTGATGTTTGGTTTTCTAAATGGTTTTCTGTTTCCAGGTCTGGGTGAAGATCTCTAGCCCACTTCCTCCCAGGACTGTCCTGTTGATACATTCCTAAATAACAACACTTTAATCATTTTAGGACATACGAATGGAGCCTCAGTGTCCCAGACAGAGGGACCCGTTATCCTCTCCGATGGCTCATCTCTGACCATGAACTGCAGCTACCAAACCAGCTATTCAGGTTTCCTTTTCTGGTACGTCCAGTATCTCCATCAAGGTCCTCAGCTCCTGTTGCAAAGCACAGCAGAAAACCAGAAAACAGAGCATGAAGGTTTTCATGCCACTCTTGTCAAGAAGGACAGCTCCTTCCACCTGCACAAATCCTCACTGCAGTTATCAGACTCAGCTGTGTACTACTGTGCTGTGGGAGACACAGTGAGAGGAACCACAGAGGGAGCCGAGCACAAACCCAGAGGCGTGCAGCTAGGGCTGGGGGTGGCAGCCCCGGGAGGGGAGAGCTAGGTTTTCCTCTAACGTCATGATCTGTCTGGGGACACTTGCAGGGAAGGAACAGATTCCAGCTTTGATGTCTCAGGGCTCTGGAGCCCCGGAGTAAGTGAGACTAGGAGTGGGAAGAGGAAATCTAATGAACAGGCGAGTTCCAGTTCTGAGATGATCCTGTTTCCAGTAAAGGTGCCTCTAGTGTTTCAGCAGGTTGAAGATGTTCCCTGGCGTCTGCTGAACTTTGCAATGCTCCCCTGACAAGAGAAGTGTGGATTTCATCTCTTTTAGATATTCTCATCTCTCAGTTTAGGAGATCTGTGAATCTCATTTTTTTTTTTTTTGGTAAGTATAAGATAAGTTAAATAGGATATTAGAAGTGAAATCCCACTGATGTCAGCCTGGTGTAAGTTGCCCTCTCACACCCATGCTACAGAAACTCCTGCCCCAGTTCCCAGGACCTTCATTTCCTTTCCAGTTCATCCTTTGTAGGAATCTTCCCATGTTCTCCAGTCACTACAGGCATAGTCAAGGAGGTCGAGGCAAGAGGAAATCTTTGAAGGCAAACGCTTAGAGAATTGCATCAGATATTTTGAGAGAATAACCTTTGGCCAACAATAATGAATCACCAGACTGATGCTAGTCCAAGGTTAAGCAGATAGAAGTTCCTGTGGAATCCTGTAAGGTTGCCGTGGTGTCTGGCAGTCTATTGTGACAGCTAGTATCAGGCAATAATGTGTAAGAACCTTCCCTTCCTAGCCTTATTTATTTATTTATTTATTTACTGTCAACGTAGACACAAGCAACTCCATTTTGATAACAACAACTTTCACTTTTTTCACAACTGGTAATAATCAAAAGTAAAAAGTGCTAAAACAACACTTTCCATTCACTCATCCATTGAACAAATATCAGCTCCAAATGCATACCAGGTGCTATTTCTAGGCATTGGAATACATTATTATTGAATGTAGGGGATGAGTCTCCTTAGAGATTCTGTTTCCTTAATGTTCTGGGATGCAGATTGGAAGTTGAGTCTATATGGGAGTTGGAGACTTAGGAGAAACTAGTTCCAAGGCTTAGTTTCTTTCTATCAGGCATTCTTCTCATGGAAACATTGCTAAAGTTTGGAGGCTGTTGAATACTTCTTAAATCTTTAAGGCAAGTATTTGGAAAGCCTACTGTTCCTAGGGCAGTAACTGGTTCTCCACATTGAATTGGGAGGAACTGCCATGTGGGTTTTGCACCACATTAACCTGAAAGTGAAGTTGTACTATCAATTGTAAGTACAATAAAGCCTGGCCTTTTATTTAACAGTTAAATTATAGATGTCTAATAAAATACTAAATAATATAATATATATATATATATATTTTTTTTTTGACAGGCAGAGTGGATAGTGAGAGAGAGAGACAGAGAGAAAGGTCTTCCTTTTGCCGATGGCCGCTGTGGCCGGCGCATCGTGCTGATCCGAAGCCAGGAGCCAGGTGCTTCTGGTCTCCCACACGGGTGCAGGGCCCAAACACTCGGGCCATCCTCCACTGCCCTCCTGGGCCATAGCAGAGAGCTGGCCTGGAAGAGGGGCAACCAGGATAGAATCTGGCACCCCGACCGGGACTAGAACCCGGTGTGCCGGTACTGCAAGGCGGAGGATTAGCCTGTTAAGCCACGGTGCCGGCCTAATAATATTATATTAATGAACAATCATAAATAATAAAATCTTTTTTATTTAAGTCTGAGAGTAGCTTTCTGGGAGTGAGAATATGTTGGGCACCAAAAAATATGTTGTGCCCAGATCGTTAGATCCCGCAGAGACCCCCAGAGAGTTGATCACACCGAACTGCAAAAGCAAGGTTTATTCAGGAGTACAAGCTGCGACAGGGACCCCATCCAACCAACTGGCACATCGGAGGAAGGAGTGAGGCCCCGGTCTTTGGGAGAGTTTTTAAAGGAAAAAAAGGGCTACATAAGCAGGAAAAAAGAGTTACATACAGCAAGGAAGCTCTGGGTACAGGGAGTTACTTTGTTTAGCAATCTCTACTGTGCTGTTCTTGGTCTACCGAGCTAGCTGTCCCTGGTAAGCTTTGATATCTCTGAAATGCCTGAATGCCTGCTTTTACAAGGACTCGGTTCTGCTATGGAAAATGGAGGCTGCTTTTTTTATTGTTTTAAAATGGAGTCACTTTGGTTCTTCAGAGGGTGAAGATTCTAGGTGTTCATAGAGGGAGCCAGGACAGAAAAAGCTTGGTGGAGGTTATGAAACCACAAAATAGAGGAAAGAGAACTTCAGCTCCCTGGACCATGTTATAGGAACCATTTGCTCACAGAAGAATCCACTGGAAGTGTCTCTGTGTTTCCAATGGTCTTCTTTGCCTGGGCAGGGGTGATCAGCCCACAGCTGGGGCCAGGAACAACCAGGAGGAGCAGCCATCACCAGGAGCTGCAAACACTTTTTTTTCTGTTCATAGTGTTGATACAGAATCCTAAGAAAGGGCTTAATGTCCTCATGATGTTGAGAAGTGGGGACAAAAAGTACATGCCTGTTTCCTGCTTATTTTGGCCTCCAGATCAGAGATTCTGGCATTACTTCTGAGCCAAGAGCAAACAGAATTCTCCAGGCACCTACAGCCTGTGTGTCCCAATTGCTCTCAACCCTGGTTGCACAGAAGAATCAGCTGGGGACTTGAAAAAAGAAGTCAGTGCTCGTGCCCACCCCAGACCAATTACATCAAAATCTTTGGTGGTTGAGTCCTGGCATGGTGTACTTGAAAGCTCGCCCCACCCCACCTGTTGAAGTGCATGTAATCTACTGTCAGGACCAAGGACCTGCCGTCACCAAACTTTACAGCTGGAGCCGCCCGAGCCTGTTCTTAGATTTACAGACATGGTGCTGAGGCAGCTTTCAGGCTAAATTACTTTGACTGATGGAGCAATGTGGAATACCCTGGGAGGCATAGTTAATAACTAGAACACAGCACTGGGAGCTCTAAGAGCTTTAGAATATGAGACATGAGGCCGGCGCCGCGGCTCACTAGGCTAATCCTCTGCCTTGCGGCGCCAGCACACCAGGTTCTAGTCCCGGTCGGGGCACCGATCCTGTCCCGGTTGCCCCTCTTCCAGGCCAGCTCTCTGCTGTGGCCAGGGAGTGCAGTGGAGGATGGCCCAAGTGCTTGGGCCCTGCACCCCATGGGAGACCAGGAGAAGCACCTGGCTCCTGCCATCGGAACAGCGCGGTGCGCCGGCCGCAGCGCGCCTACCGCGGCGGCCATTGGAGGGTGAACCAACGGCAAAAAGGAAGACCTTTCTCTCTGTCTCTCTCTACTGTCCACTCTGCCTGTCAAAAATAAAAAAAAAGAAATTTTTTTAAAAAAAAGAATATGAGACATGAGTGTGACACTTGGCAATTGAACAACATGCAGTAGTTTCTAATTAATAGATTAATAATGGTGACATGGCGTATTCCCAGAAGTTGTTGTGAAGATCAAGCACCAACTATATATAAAAGTGATTCAGAGGCTGGCACTGTGTGTGGCATAGCGGGTAAAGCCACTGCCTGCAGTGCGGGCATCCCATATCGGCTCTGGTTCAAGTCCTGGCTGCTCTACTTCTGATCTAGCTCCATGCTAACGTGTCTGGGAATGCAGCAGAAGATGGCCCAAGTGCTTGGACCCCTGCACCCACAAAAAAGACCCAGAGAAGTTCTTGGCTCTGGCTTTGGATTGGCCCAGTTCTGACTGTTGTGGCCATTTGGGGGAGTGAACCAGCCAATGGAAGATCTCTCTCTCTCTCTCTTTCTCTCTCTCTCTCTCTCTCTGCCTCTCTGTACTTCTGTCTTTCAAATAAATAAATACATCTTTTAAAAGTGATTTGTAAATTTTAAAAATTTCAACGGAAACATAAATAATGAATATTAAAAAGGCTTCTTCCAAGACTGTTTCAAACTTAGCTTCCAATGGCCCAGTGTGGGTGCTCTGTAATATTTGTTGAGGGCACTAATATATAATCTAAGAGCAGTTTGAATGAAAACATAAGGCAAATATTCTAGGCACTGAGGAGTGTGTGACCTGTTTAAGTTCTCTTCATGACAGTCTTGACCATGAGAAAAGTCAGAGCTACTCCATGTCTTCCTTTAAGTTTCTATGAAAAAGATACATTAATTTTGACTCTTGTTATCTTTAAATTATGTTGCACTACTTTGAGTCTTAGAAATATACTTTTAATTTCATGCTTTTAGAGTTGGTTGATTTACTTTCTTGAGTTCTTTCATTTTCCTGAAAAAGTTGTAGTTAATTACTCATTTTGGCATCTAATTTTAAGGTGTAGGAAAGTAATAATTTATTTAAGGTTTTTGGAGTTATTAAAAATCTTAGAGGTTTGTACTAGGGTAGAACAGAAGAGTGATTTCCTGTTTTCATGAGCCTTATGGTCCTCTGCCTGAATGTCAGTGGGGTGGAGCAGCTAACGCCCTGAACTGAGCATGGGTCCTGAGACCAGACAATTCAAGGACACTCCATGTACAAAGAGTTTATTAGGGCAACTTACGCATGGGATTTCAGGCTGGAGCAGCAGGTGTGCAAGGAGGTGTAGTAGGACTCCACACAGAATGGTGGAAGAGGTGAGTTTTTTTACAGTTACAAAAATAACGAGGAACTGGGGCTTAGACTTGTGCTACAACATTTGTTTACTTTTCCTTAGGAGTTAGCTCCTTGGGCATCTTGTTGAGCTATCACACCATCTCAGAAAAGCTTTTGTTAGCACTTATACTTTATGGCTGGAGTGTGCCCAGTTAGGTTGACAAATGGTCAGTATCCTGAGAGAGAGAAAGAGAGAGAGAGAGAGAGAGATCCCATCTGCTCATTCATTTCTCAGAAAACCAATCACACGAGCCATCACTGTTGCCTCCCAGGATCTGCATTAGCTGAAAGTTGGACTCAGGAGCTGGAGCTGAAGCTGGGCTTTGAACCTAGGCGCTCTGATGTGGAACATGGCTGCCTAAAACTGTGGCTTACCTGCTAAGCCAAATGTCCACCCCTGTTATGAAATTTGACATTTGTTCACTCTAAACTGAGGGATGGAGAGAGAGAGAGAGAGAGAGAGAGAGAGAGAGAGAGAGAAACAGAGAGACACAGAGAGAGAGAGAGAGGTCTTCCATCTGCTGGTTCACTCCCCAGATGGCCACAATGGCTGGAGCTGGGTCAATCCGAAGCTGGGAGCCAGGAGCTTCTTCCAGGCCTCCCACGTGCAGGGACCTAGGGACATCCTCCAGTGCTTTTCCAGGCCACCAGTGGGAACTGGATCAGACTTGGAGCATCTGGGAAAGGAACTGGTGCAGAATATAGGAATCAGCACCCATATGAGATGCTGGTGCTGCAAGCAGAGGCTCGACCCACTAAGCCACAGCTCTGGTCCCATGCTAAAGTCTCTCCATGTTCCTTTGATGGTGTGGGATCCAGAACTGAGTGTCATACTCCAGTCATGGGCTGAGCAGAAGATAAGGACACTTATCTTAATGTTATATTATTATTGTTGTTGGTCTAAGAACTGAATCTCTGTGATTCTGCTTGAAATAGAATGGAAACAAGCTTACCTCATTTTTCCAGGTGAGGGTCTGTGTTCTTGGCTGTTAGTTTGCATGCCTAATCTTCTTTTAACTTCACCAGCTAAGGTGTTTACCTCCACAGGTCATCACATTCTCCACCCCATCTAATAAATATTCTCTTCCACAGCGCAGCCCAGGGAAGTTGATCTAAATGTCTGCTTTTACACAGAGATGCTGATGGACTAAGTCTGGCAGATATATGGTCTGACTGTTTTCTCTGTAAATGACTCCTCCATCTTACAGGCCCCATTGGAACTTGAGACTAAGCCGAACGCAGTTAATGCAGAGGGTGGCCTAGCGCGGATTAGGGAAGAAAAAGACACCTGTTCTGGGGAAATTCACCATGAATCTCTGAGCGGAAGGAAAAGTGCCGACCAGAGTGTTCTGCCTGCACCCGGCCTCCGGAGGGCGACGTTGCACAAACCCGGGTCCTGCGACCCTGGATCAGCACGTCCCGCTCGGTGCAGCCTCCCTGCAGCTGGGGCGCCTGGCTTTGAAGACAGGACGAGTGAGCAGAGGCGGAGACAGCCCCAGGGTCTGCACAGTTTCGCGTTTTTACTGCATGAAGGGGCGTGTCCCACTCCGTCTGTTCCCAGGAGCTGTGTTCCACAGGCGCGTTCCTGGCGCTCAGAGGTCTCCAGAGCGCGCTGGCAGCTTCGCCGCTCAGCCATGCTCCGGGTGCTCGTCCCAGCCCTGGGGATGGCTATTGTCCTAAGTGAGTAACATTCTGTGACGGTCCTGCCGCTGCCGAGGAGCTGTTCTCGGATTCAGAGCTTAGTGGGAACACTTCAAGGTGAAGGCTGCAGCGCTCACTGTCCCGCATTGCTTTTCCAGGAGACGCCAGAGCTCAGACCGTGACCCAGCCCGACGCCCAGGTCGCTGTGTCTGAAGGAGCCGCCCTGGAGCTGAGGTGCAACTACTCCTATGGGGCATCTGTTTATCTCTTCTGGTACGTCCAGTACCCGGGCCAAGGCCCCCAGCTCCTCCTGAAGTACCTGTCAGGGGACGCCCGGGTTCCCGGCATCAGAGGCTTTGAGGCTGAGTTTAAGAAGAGCGATTCTTCCTTCCACCTGAGGAAAGCCTCAGTGCAGGGGAGCGACGCGGCCCGGTACTTGTGCGCTGCTGCGAGTGCCACAGCGCCTGGGCCTGCAGGGGGAGCCGGACACAAACCTCCGGAGGTGCTGGGGAGAAGAAACGCCTCCGAAAGACTTTGCAAAAGCAAAGAACCTGGAGCTCTTCCAGCAGAGGCGCCCGGGGACTGGGGACTTGCCGGCCCGCGTGGGGCTGACGCACTCTTAGTGGTTGGATGGGGGAGGTGCCCAGGAGAGTTCTGATCTGCACTCAGCATTTTACTTTTCAGTAACTCGAACAGAGGGCGAGCCTCCTCTTGTAGGCTTTTCTTGTACACTTTATGTTTTCCCAATTTGGAAATTGTAAGCTAGTTTTCCTGGCTCCACTCTGTTACTGGTTAATTTCTCTTCGTTTTAAGTGCTCCATTTAGGAGAGAGGAAGGAGGTTGATTTCGATGTTGAACAGCTTAGCACAATGGCATATGCATGTAGGTTTTAGTAACTTTTTAGGAATATCGGAGAAACAAGAGTGAGTAATCCAAATTGCAAATAGTTTTAGAGCTCTACTTAAGAGAGAGAAGATGCGAAATCTAGGTGCCGGATTCCACTTACTTTCTTCATAAAAATAGATGAATTCTTTTGAAATCTTGAATTCTGCGAATCCACATCAGACATCTTCACAATTAGTGGGATAGTAAAATTTGCTAATTTCTCCGAAAATGCTGTCATTTTTTAAAATAATCATTCTATTTTCACATGATTCCACAGTTGGAATTTACAAATTGATTCTTATTTGTTTTTCATTGCTATAATTAATGATGTGCAAAATCATTTTGTGCAATGTGTGGCACCTGAAGATATACTGATTAAATATTGCAATGAAAATTTAAAAATCAAAGGGTATAGGATAGATAGATGACTGTCTTCTGGCTAGGGGAAAAAACTTCATAGGAAGACTTTGTATCCTCAAATGTCTGAAGTCTTGGTCATTAATGAATTTAGACTTTGAAGGAAAATAAAGACGAGGAGGAGGCGGAGGGTTGGACTTTTTAGTTGTGTACTTCCTGATGCTGCCATGAATGAGATTTAGGTTACAGGAATCCATGGATATAGAGAATAATAGTGGATTATGTCCAGTGTCCAGTGATTTTCCTTAGCCAAAGGGGACACCAGTTGGGATCAACATTATTTCCCAAATCATATTAGTATAGATACTTCTGAGATATTCATTTGAGGGATTTCTGGAAATGGGATAAGATATACAAAGTTATTCATAAGAACATTATGCTAGGGGCCTGCATTGTGGCATAGCAAGTTAAGCTGCTGCCTGTGATGCAGGCATCCCTTTTGGGTGCTGGTTTGTGTTCTGGCTGCTCCATTTCCATTCCAGCTCTCTGCTAATGCACTTGGGAAAGCAGTGAAAGATGGCTCAAGTCCTTGAGCCCCTGCCACCTAAGTGGGAGACCCGGAAGAAGCTGCTGGCTCTTGGCTTCTGCTTGGTTCAGTGCAGGCTGTTGAGGCCATTTGGGGAGTACACCAGAGGATGGATGATCTTTCTCTGTAACTCTGCCTTTCAGATGAGATCGGGCGCATTCAGGGTGGTATGGCTGTAAATAACTCTGCCTTTCAAATGAATAAATAAAATCTTTTTTTTTTAATTTTTGACAGGCAGAGTGGACAGTGAGAGAGAGACAGAGAGAAAGGTCTTCCTTTTGCCGTTGGTTCACCCTCCAATGGCCGCCGCGGTAGCACGCTGCGGCCGGCGCACTGCGCTGATCCGATGGCAGGAGCCAGGTGCTTATCCTGGTCTCCAATGGGGTGCAGGGCCCAAGGACTTGGGCCATCCTCCACTGCACTCCCGGGCCACAGCAGAGAGCTGGCCTGGAAGAGGGGCAACCGGGACAGAATCCAGCGCCCTGACCAGGACTAGAACCCTGTGTGCTGGCGCCACAAGGTGGAAGATTAGCCTACTGAGCCGCGGCGCTGGCCATAAAATCTTTTTTTTTAAAAGTTATGCTTATTTAATGTTTTGTTCTGCAGATTATGTTCACTATCTTTTTGTGACTGATTATCTGTAAATTAAAAAAAATTAAGCAACAGATACAAATTGCACATTTTTGTGTGTTGGGATATTTTGATACATGTATACATTATATAATATCTAATCAGGGTAAACATATATATCTCCTTAAACATTTGTCATTTATTCATTGTGAAAACATTTAAAAATTATTTCTAGACTTTAATATACATATTATCATTATGTTTATATTATCATTATCTATAGTCACCTTATTTTACAACAAAACACTGTAACTTCTTACTCCTATCTAACACTAACATAGTACCCACTAAATAATCTTTTAACCATTCCTCTTTTCCCCCACTCTCCTCAGCCTCTGAGAACCACAATCATCCTGCAACTTCTGTGAGCCTAGCTTTTTTTTTTTTTTTTTTTTTTTTTTTTGCTAGACTCCGCATATGAACATGACATACTTGGCTTTCTGTGCAAGGTTTATTTCACATAACATAATGATTTCAAGTTCAAGGCATGCTGCTGCAAACGGCAAGATTTCATTGTTTGCAGGGCTGAGTAGTACTCCATATTGACATTTGGGTTTCCATTTCTTGGCTATTGTGAATAGTGCTGCAAGAAATATGGATGCAGATGTCCCTTTGACAGACTGATTTCATTTCCTCTGTACCCAGTAGTGGGACTGCTGGATTATATGGTAAATCTATTTTCAGTTTTCTGAGGAGCTTCCATACTGTTTTCCAGAATGGCTGTACTCAGTTACATTTTCGCCAACATTGTATCAGGGTTATCTCTTCCCTACCTTCCCTACCTCCTCACAGGCACTAGTTGCGTTTTGTCATTCTGATGATGAAGCTGGTATCTTTATAAGACTTAGCCATATAACTTAGTTCTATGTCCCAAAACAGCTGTACATGGCTACTTTATGTAGTATATAAGAGAAGGAGCATTGCCTCTTTCCATTCAAGACTAAAGTTTAGTGTTGAGAAACTGACTCCTGGCACCAAGGGCCTCATGACCTGGGCAAACATTCTCCATCCTCATATCAGCAGCCCTGCCTGAAATATTGAAGCAGTTTTATTTATATTCTCAAATAAGAAAATTAAAATGGACACTTTTGTTTGGGAGCAGTCTAAGTGGAGTTAGAGGGGCTCTTGTTACAGCAGGATTGTCTGCAGCTTAACTCTCAAACTGGATATACCTAGGCCTTGTGAACTGGGCCCAGCTGCTGCATATTATATTCTCCCAATGTAAGGACTGCTCATTTGTTTTCCTTCGTGACATTCATTGACACTTATTTCAGAATCATTACAAATATCTGAGTATGTGGATTGGGTGGAGTCCTACCTTCAAGCAGTAAAGGATGTTGTTACAAATAGGTGAGAAAGTTCTGGCTGGTACTAGGAGGCTGGAACTCAGAACTTTTTTTTTCCCCTAAAGATTTATTTATTTATTTATTTGACAGGTAGAGTTTCAGAGAGAGAGAGAAACAGAGAGAAAGGTCTTCCTTTTTCCGTTGGTTCACCCCCCCCAGATGGCCGCTACGGCCAGCGCGCCGCGCCGATCTGAAGCCAGGAGCCAGGCGCTTCCTCCTGGTCTCCCATGCGGGTGCAGAGCCCAAGCACCTGGGCCATCCTCCACTGCCTCCCGGGCCACAGCAGAGAGCTGGACTGGAAGAGGAGCAACCGGGACTAGAACCGGGAGCCCATATGGGATTCCGGCACCACAGGCGAAGGATTAGCCAAGTGAGCCACGGCGCCAGCCCCGGAACTCAGAACTTTTAAAAAGTATATTAATTGTGAAATAATTGCCACAAATATACACTGTTGTTTTTAGTACCAAATCAAAATTCTTGTGTCATTTATTAGCACTCATTCAATAGCATTTCTAGAACAATTTACTAAGTGCATTTGGCACAGCTTTAGAGCTCACACTGAGGCCTTTAATTTTTTAAAGATTTATTTATTTATTTGAAAGTCAGAGTTATAGTGGAGAGGGGAGAGACAGAGAGAGAGAGAGAGAGAGAGAGAGAGAGAGAGAGAATCTTCCATCTGCTGGTTTAGTCCCCAAATGGCCATAATGGCTTGGAGTTGAGCCTATCCAAAGCCAGGAGTCAAGAGCTTCTTCCAGGTCTCCCACATGGGTGCAGGGGCTCAAGGACTTGGACCATCCTCTGCTGCTTTCTCAGGCCCTTAGCAGGGAGCTGGATTGGAAATGAAGCAGCTGGAACTCGAGCCAGTGCCCATGTGGGATTCTAGCCTTGTGGGCACTGGCTTTACCTGCTGTACCACAACGCCTACCCCAAGGCCTTAAAGTCTTAAAACTTTCGTGAAATAATAGGAGACAGTATATCTATCATTTGCTTAATTTCCATTTCCAAGTGTGGAAGTTATTTTCATGCTAAATGCCACTATTTTGAGAAATGACAAAAATTCTTAATGGCAATTTATAAAATATTATGTTTATCAATGTGGTCAAACCAGATACTGCGGTACTATTTGCCTTAATTATTTACAGTGGTCCTCTGAGTACAAAACACAGCTCTGCTAGTGTCTGAAGGTGTGGACTGCACTTGATATAGATGAGGACTTATTTCACCAGTTGGCTGGTTTGTACATTGTCAGCTGGGAACTGTACTCATCTCTTTTAACTTACTGCCTTCATTTACTAGGAAGAAACTGAATCTGCATTTCCCACAACCCTTTTCTTTTAGTACGTACTTTAATTTCTGTAAATGAGAAGCTGCTGTGTGATCCTAGGAACGTGGGGAGGAGAAGTCCTGACTGTGCTGATTCTACTGTACAGCCTGTGGGAAGGTGCCTGAGATCACCGAGGGTGGCTTTGTTCAGCCTTTTGGCTTCTTCCTAAGCACCATTGACTTTGGTGTCAAGACAGCTCAGGCCATTATGCTTCCGGATTTCCCGCAGTCAGGAAAGATACAGTCTCATCTTTGTCTCATCAGCCCTTCCAGTGGCTGTAGGTCCGATTTTCTGCATTAAATGTCTGTCTTCGTAAATCAGTTGGATTTGTTTCTGTTTCCCTGAATAACCCTTCGCTAATAAATCTTGGTAAATCCAAGTTCTTGAAGTAGAGCTTCTGCGCTTTTGAGATCAGGTTGTTCGAATAATCTGTTATTACCTGGGAATTAAGCTTAAGCTGTTTTTGTTACGGTTCATGACGTTCTCTGGTGCTCTTCTCAAATCTACTGCCGCAATTCCTCAGTGCTGTTTATCTCCTTACAGACTCATGGTGTGGCAAATAGATTCTCTCCCGGGACTGTAGGATTGTTACAACACAAGGGACAAGGTTGACTTGAAAAAGTAAAAGAAATGCTGTAAAGTGAAAATGCTCTATATCTGCTTAGACTTCAGAATAGGTTAGAGTCATGTGGCAAAAGAGCCAGGCAAAGGAGAAAGAGACTCTGGTCAGAGAGATTCGACATAGGAAAAGAGAGAAAGAGGAAGAAAGATAAATTATTATGAACCTAAACAATATCCAGATCCTTACTTTCTGCCAAAGACTGGACTTGTTAGCGTTGACATCTTGCTATAAGACCATAAAGCTTCCTACCCAGAATTCATGAAGAGTAAGAAGGGCTCCAGAATGTACAATGAAAAAGGCTTTCAATGTCAAAGACATATTTGCTAAGAGCTTAGCAGAAAATGGACATCTTCCTTCATCATCAAGTTTGTCCTGGAACACACAGAAGACATTTATTAGAAGTTGAATGGACAACTATACTAAGACTGAGCAGTGTTTAACTACCGTGATTTCAATACAGCCATGAAAGGAAATTGATTTAAAGAATCTGTGTGGTTTGGAGGATTTTTCTCATGCTGACCCCAAGGAGCTTCATTGAGACCTTTACTGTGTACAGGTCATTGTTCCCAAAGCTTATTTTGTAAATTTGTACAACATGGTTGCATCAAAAACCACAAAAGAGGATTTCTAACTTCACAGACCTTAATTCTGAAGGCTGGTTTTATATGTACGTGGAGACACTTCTAAATCTGTATTTTTAAATTAATTACCAGCTAACTTTTTATATGCAAACAAGTTTGATTGTTACTATAGAGTGATTCTGTTCATCAGCAGAAATATCTCAACCTATGCTAAAAGTTGAGATTGAATTCATCATTTTGGTATTTTTAGGCAAGTATTTATTCTGTAAGTAATGTATCCTGTGGTAAAGATAATTTTATTAAACTATTTTAGTCAATAGTTTGCTATATATATATTATATATACTATATTACATAGTATATATACTATATATTATATTATATAGTATATATTATATATTTAATTATGCTGTATGTGTGTGTATATACACACACATACAGCATAATTAAGGCAAATTTACAGAACAACAGAAATTTTGAAACACACACTATAAAGAATCCACCTGAGGCATATAGGTCAGTCACATTATCTGGACATGATTAAAATCCTAGGATAAAAGAAAATAATGACAAAATTTTACAGGAATTTATAAATTTTAGTTACTATTTTCTTCAATATTGAGATTTTTAAAAATGTTTTAATCAATATAATGCAATATAGAATTCACAGTTTTCTTTCAAAAGTTTATATCAAATTATATTTCTTAAAACTGGTATCTTAAGTGTGAAGCAATTGGTATTTCAGGTAGTAGCAATTCCTCAACCAAAGACCATACATTTATTCATTCATTTATGCCTTCCAAGAATATTTGTTAGCCATCTGCTAGCACCATTTTTCTGGGTATAGGGATAGAATAGTAAAACAAAAAAAAAGGGTAAGTCTTGGCTATCCCAAATCATCTACTAATCAGGCCGGCGCCATGGCTCAATAGGCTAATCCTCTGCCTAGCAGCGCCAGCACACCAGGTTCTAGTCCCGGTCTGGGCGCCCGATTCTGTCCCGGTTGCCCAGAGGGCAGCTCTCTGCTGTGGCCAGGGAGTGCAGTGGAGGATGGCCCAAGTGCTTGGGCCCTGCACCCCATGGGAGACCAGGAGAAGCAGCTGTCTCCTGCCTTTGGATCAGCGAGGTGCGCAGCGTGCCGGCCACTGTGGCCATTGGAGGGTGAACCAGCGTGCCGGCCACTGTGGCCATTGGAGGGTGAATCAACGGCAAAAATGAAGACCTTTCTCTCTGTCTCTCTCTCTCCCTGTCCACTCTGCCTGTCAAAAAAAAATCATCTACTAATGACTAACAGGTGTTATGGCATTCTTCTGTTTATCCTGATACTTGCTTTGGAGATATTTCACTGACTCACAATGTGGCCAAAAATGGCTTACCATGTAAGAAAAGAAAAACAAGCACTTCTCAGAAGGGCAGTGATACTGACCTTCCATGTCTGATAGCGTGCTGGGATAATATGCTTAAGATAATATCAACTTTAAATTCACAAAGGATCCTCAGACAGCTAAGAGGAGTGAACCAGCGTGCCGGCCACTGTGGCCATTGGAGGGTGAATCAACGGCAAAAATGAAGACCTTTCTCTCTGTCTCTCTCTCTCCCTGTCCACTCTGCCTGTCAAAAAAAAAAATCATCTACTAATGACTAACAGGTGTTATGGCATTCTTCTGTTTATCCTGATACTTGCTTTGGAGATATTTCACTGACTCACAATGTGGCCAAAAATGGCTTACCATGTAAGAAAAGAAAAACAAGCACTTCTCAGAAGGGCAGTGATACTGACCTTCCATGTCTGATAGCGTGCTGGGAAAATATGCTTAAGATAATATCAACTTTAAATTCACAAAGGATCCTCAGACAGCTAAGAGGAGTCTTAGAAAATAAACCAGAGGTGAAGAGAGAAGAAAGCCGGCGCCGCGGCTTACTAGGCTAATCCTCCACCTGCGGCGCCGGCACACCAGGTTCTAGTCCTGGTTGGGGCACTGGATTCTGTTCCGGTTGCTCCTCTTCCAGTCCAGCTCTCTGCTGTGTCCCGGGAAGGCAGTGGAGGATGGCCCAGGTCCTTGGGCCCTGCACCCGCATGGGAGACCAGGAGGAAGCACCTGGCTAGTGGCCACTTCGGGGGTGAACCAATGGAAAAAGGAAGACCTTTCTCTCTGTCTCTCTCTCACTGTCTAACTCTGCCTGTCAAAAAAAAGAGAAAGAAGAGTAGGAATGATTTTTGAGAGACCAACAATCATCTGAGTTCAGTCTCTTGCCCACAAGGGGGTGCATCTTCTTACACATATACATTTCCTGCTTTAATTCTGAGCTCACATTCACCCTTCTACTGTGATGTCAACCTTCTTTCTCGCTAAGAAGTCCAGACCCAAGTACATCAGAGGCTCTCAAAATGAACACTTCTCTAGGACCATTGACTGTGCTATTCTTAATGCTAGGTAAGTAAGGTGGCAGTTAACGCTCAGTCTTGGTCCTTATGCCAGCAGTGCAGTCTTTGACCACAGGTTTCTCTTAGGAACCTGGCCTGGATCATTCCTAAGATAACATAGACTCTTGCTATTTTATTTTTCAGGGGGGAGCAATGGAGATTCGGTGACCCAGACTGAAGGCCAAGTGACCTTTTTTGAAGGGGCTTCGCTGACTGTGAACTGCTCCTATGAAAGTGCACAGTACCCTGCCCTTTTCTGGTATGTCCAGTATCCTGGGCAAGGTCCACAGCTCCTCCTGAGAGCCACGAAAGCCAATGAGAAGGGAAGCAACAGAGGTTTTGAAGCCTTGTACAATAAAGACAGCAGCTCCTTCCACTTGGAGAAATCCTCAGTGCAAGAGTCCGACTCGGCCGTGTACTACTGTGCTCTGAGTGACACAGTGACAGGGACTGCAGGGGGAGCTGAGCACAAACTCTGAGCCTGGTGCTGCGTGCCTGCCTCTGTGACCCACCCTGGCTTTGGGACATTGTTGTCAACACCAAGAAGCAGAGGCGGTGGCAAGTGGCAGAAGACAACAACAAAATACACTAAATTAAAGTGGAAATGGGGCGAGGGCAGAAAGTAAGGAGAAGCCAGAAATAATGATTTTCTTTGAATAAGTAGAAAGTTTTAGGACATAAAAATATGACAGCAGAAAAAAGAGACTGGATAAATTCAACAAGAAAATCACTCAGAAACTGGAACAAAAATAACACAGGATGGAAAAGTTGAGAAATTCAGAAGATCCAATACATGATAGAGAAGATTTAGAGAATGAAAACATAGATAGTGATGGGAAAGAAATTATCAAATAGATTATTCAAGAAAATTTCTCAGAGATGAATGATATGTATTGCCAGATTGAAAGGGCATACCAAGTACTCAGTACAATAGGTCACTGGAGAATTTCAGTACGCCAGGGGAAAAATCTCCTAAACTCCTGGAGAGCACGCAATCACATTGCGCAGTGTCATTTGTCTCCTCAGAAAAGGAGCAGAAAGGTAGGGGACAGTGGAGCAGTATTTCCAAAGGAAGAAATGTGTGTGTACTAAATACTCATACACTGCCTTAACTGCTCAACTGCATGGGGAAGAACATTTCACTTTGTTGGAGGGTTTGGAGGTGAGTTAAGAAGAATAAAAAGTAAAAATAAAACAAAATGTAGTAAAATTAAAACAAGAAATAAGATAATGGTTTACTCCAAGTATATTGAAAACATGTGATTCAACCAATTCTTTCTGAATAGGTTCTTCAATCTATAGCATAGATAAACTGTGAATGAGTGTCCGCTCCACCAGATCTGTGTATTAACAAGTTTACAATTGTTCATATCTATTATTTTTTAGATTAAAAGTTGAAATATTTATCAACTGACCTATCAGTTGGTTTGATTATTTAAACAACCAGTTAAAATAGTTTTATATGTATATATATTTAAAGATCTTAATTATTTGAGAGACAGAATTACAGACAGAGAGAGGGAGAGACAGCAAGGTCTTCCATGTGCTGATTTGTTACCCAAAAGGCTGCAATGGCCAAAGCTGGGTCGATCTGAAGTTAGGACCCAGGAGCTTCTTCCATTCAGGTACAGGGCCCAAGCACTTGGGCCATCTTATACTTCTTTCCTAGGCCACTAGCAGGGAGCTGGATTGGAAGTAGAGCAGCCGAGACTTGAAGTGGTGCCCATATGGGATGCCAGAGCCATAGGTGGAGGCTGAACCTACTAAACCACAGCACTGGCTCCAAAAGAATTATGTTTAAAAAGCCAAAATTCACTGAAAGAATTAAAGTGTTATGCACATTAAAATTATGTTCTTTTCATAACTACTCTCTATGCAACGTAAAGCTTAAGTAGAATATCTTCTTGGCAAATACTCGCATTGTTTAGTCAATTCTTATTTAATGGCTAATATATCTGAATTTATGATGATCTTTTTCATACAGACTGTAGCATTTTAAATTGAATTAATAATTAATATTATTATTATGGCACTGTGGCATAGTAGGTTAAGCCTCTACCTATGGCACTGGCATCCCATACGGGTGCCAGTTCCAGTCCTGGCTGCTCCTCTTCCGATCCAGCTCTCTGCTTATGGCCTGAGAAAGCAGTGGAAGATGGCCCAAGTGCTTGGGCCCCCACATGCCTGTGGGAGATGCAGAAAATGCTCCTGGGTACTAGCTTTAGATCGGCCCAGCTCCAGTCACTGCAGCCATTTGGGGAGTGAACCAGTGGTTGGAAGACCTTTCTGTCTCTCCATGTCTCTATCTGTAACTCTCTCTCTCAAGTAAATAAATAATCTTTAAAAATAATTAATAAATACTTGGACACACGCTAAAATCGAATTCTCTAAATGAATATTCTCAAAGGTTTTTCTTTTGTGTGCCCTTGACATTAAAGTAAGTATTTCATTTCCCCAATTTTTATACCCAAGATATTTCCCTTGCTAGTATTTTTACCAAACAAAATTCATGAGACATTTGTCTTTGAGATTTATCTCATTAAAAATAGAAATGTCCTAGTACATTATTTCCACCAGTCAAGGTTCTCCTAAGCAGTGTTGGAGGACGGAGTCAGAGATCATGTGTTTAGTTTTAGACGCCACGTGTGAGATGTCAGACGTCCTCTGGGTTGGCCTGTTGAATACACACAGTGGTATGTAAGTCTAGTGTCTGTGGGAGACGTTTGGTCTGATGATAGACAGACATGTGCGTTCATCAACATATAGCTGGTTTTTATAGCATTTAAGGTGGATGAGAGCAGTGATGGAGTTGAAAAACTGAGCCCTGGGGTCCTCAAACATTAAGTGGCCAGAGATCTGAGTATAAAGGTAGACACAAACAAAAAAATAGGAATGAGCATTAAGAGATCAGATGACTATGTTGGTCTGGAAGCCAAGGGAAAAAAAAAAGTAGATTAGGACGATGAGATTATGAGTCTCAGATATTGGTAGATTCCCCTAAAAGATAAAAATTATGAACTCATCATTGAATTCAGTATTTGAGAAGTCACAGGTCACACTGATGAGTTGTTTTAGTAGTAGAGGAAAGACTGAAACTTTGATTCAGGTGCATTTAAGAGAAATCCTTGTGATACAGCCAGGGTAAGCCACTGGGATGCTCACATCTCATACTGCAGGCGGATCGAGTCCAGGCTCCGTTCCTGAATTCGGCTTCCTATTAATGTGCACCACGGGAAGCAGTGGGTAATATCTCAAGTACTTGAGTCCCTTCCACCCATGTGTAGGCCAGATATGATTCCTGGTTCTCAGTTTTGACTTGGCTCAGTCCTGGATGTTGCAGAGTGAGTCAGTGGGTAGAAGATTACTGTCTCCCTTTCTTGTTCTGCCTCTCAAATAAAAATTAAATTAAATTAAATTTAAAATACTATATAAAGACATAGTGGAAACTTGGAATGAGACTCAGTACTGAGATAAAATGGTTGCAAGGAGTTTTGCAGCACGAGGAGACTGGGCTGGAAGGGACAAATGGATATTCACATGCAGAAGAATGAAGTTGGTTCTGCTTTGCCCAATACATAAGAATTAAGTCCTAGTGGGTCACAGACTGAAAATATCACAGCTAAAATTACAAAACACTTATAAAAAACAATAAATTTTCTCAACTTTGTATTAGGCAAATTCTTAGATATTACACCACAGGGCAAGCAACAAAATGAAAACAGATAGGTTGGACTACATCATAATTAAAAATGTGTATGCTCCAAAGTAGATAAGTTCTAAAGTAAAAATACAACCTCAAAATAGGAAAAAAAACTTTGCTACTCATATAACTGATAAGGCAGTTCCAGCCGGGATAAATAAACAGTTCTTTCAACTCAATAATAAAAGGACAAATAACCCAATTTTAAAGTTGGGTCAAAATTGTGAATAGACATTTCCCCAAACATGATATGCAAATAGCCAATAAGCACATGAAAAGATATCCAATGTCATTATTCTTTAGGAAATGCAAATTAATATGATGAAATACCACTTCATATTTATCAAGATAGATAATATAAAAGATAACAGGGTACAGCACATGTTGGCAAAGATGTGAAGAAATTGGAATCCATATGTGTTGTTGGGGACAATGTAAAATGGTACAGCTTCTTTGGAAAACAGAAAACCTACTTGTAGGAAATATATGAAAGGGAAATAGAAACATATGTCTACATAAAGTGTTGTACACAAATGTTCACATCAGCATTAATCATAAAACCTAAAGGTGGAAATAACCCAATTTCCACCAATTGATGAATGAAACAATACAATTCAATACATCATTATGGCAGAACACTATTCAGCAGTGAAAGGGAATAACACACTGATATATACTCCAACATGAACTTTGAAAATCCATCCTGAGAAGACCACATGCCATGTGAACCTATTTACATACAATCTCCAGAGTAGGGAAATTTATGAAGACTTTTTTTTAAAGATTTATTTATTTACTTGAAAGTCATAGTTACACACAGAAAATGAGAGGCAGAGAGAGAGAGAGAGAGAGAAGTCTTCCATCCGCTGGTTCACTCCCCAGTTGGCCATAATGGCTGGAGCTGCACTGATCCAAAGCCAGGAGCCAGGAGCTTCTTCCGGGTCTCCCACATGGGTGCAGGGGCCCAAGGACTTGGGCCATCTTCTACTGCCTTCCCAGGCCACAGCAGAGAGCTGGATTGGAAGTGGAGCAGCCGGGACTTGAACCAGCACCATACGGGATGCCGGCACTGCAGGCGGCGGCTTTATCTGCTATGCCACAGCTCCGGCCCCAGACGCTGATTTTTAATTTACCTATATTTCCAGTTGTGTAGGTGTCAGGAGTGGATGAGAGGGAAAGAAGAGTGACTGCTGACGGGCTCTGGGTTTCTCCCTGTGCTGATGAACATGTTTTCTAATCAATTGTGGTGACATTTACTCCATGAAACATCAACAAGCACTGAACACTTCAAAAGGCTGAATTATACAAGTCACTGTATATTTCATTAGAACCCTTAAAACTGTACTGTAAGTATTCTGAAAGTATACATATTAAAAATAAAAGAAAATAAAGGAAAAAATTACTGTGGCTCAGCCTTCTACGTTTATCCAAACTCTTTACTTCTCACCACCTGTGTTGCTGCCATCTTAGTCGAAGCCTCCACTACCTTGCTTGAAGCATTTCAGAACCTCCGAGCCCACCTTCTGGATTCTCTCCTTGCCCAGTTTCAGTCTGTTTTCCTGTGCTTGGAGTGATCCTTTTAAGACCTAAGTAAGGTGTTGGCGTCATGGCACAGCAGGTTAGTCTTCCACCCATGATGTCAGCATGCCATGTGAGCATTGGTTCATGTTCTGGCTACTGCACTTCCGATCCATTTCCCTGCCAATGCACCTGGGAAGGGAATGGATGATGACCAAATTACTTAGGCCGAATTACTGCCACCCACATGGGAGACCCAGAGGAAATACCAGTATTGTGGCTTCGGCCTGGCCCAGCCCTAACTATTGAAGCCATCTGGGGAGTGAACCAATAGGTGGAAGATCTCTGTCTCTCTGTCTCTTCCTCACTCTCTGTAATTCTACCTTAAAAAAGAAGAAAAGAAAAAGTAAAATCAGGTTGTGAGTCCTATCAAAACAGTAACAACATATGACTCTATGTTTACCCTGGCCTAGAGTATTTCCTGTGGCTGTAGGGAAATTGCCTCACACCCAGAGTTACACCTTGTGTTAGTCACACAGAGACATTTCTCTCATTCTTTGGGCCCTGACTTTTACCTCTGTGGGTGCACAGCATCAGGGGAGGGACATATCTCTACCTTCCTCTATCACCACCATGGCAACACCAGGCTGTCAAAGCTCAGCCTGAGTTCTGACCCCAGAACTCATGAATTTGGATCTGAAATCTAATACACTTTATGCAAACTGGTTTCTCAATGAAATAACATATCGCTTTATCTCTACTTAGCATCCCCTTTCTAAATGACTCTAAGACTAATATTTTGGCATAAACTTGGGAAGCTTGGAGTGTCTTGGGTAGCGATTTTGATATATTTTATTAAAACCGGAGGAACTTAAGAACTATTTGTGGGGCCGCAGGACCCGTAGTTCCTCGCATGACCTCCAGGGGGCGATGCTGCACAGACACCAGGCCTTGTGTCTGCAGAAGACCCTCATCCTTCCTCAGCTCCTCCTCCCTGCTCCTCGGGGAGATCTTTAGCAGACAAGTGGTGAGCATGAGAAGTGAGAAAGCATCCAGCCTCATTTTAGCAGCGTTGCTGCGTTTATCTAAGAGAGGAGCTTGAGCATCCTAACTGACCCCTTGTTTCCAAGGTCTTGTCCGCGGCCACTCTCCCGCCTGCTCTCGGGAGATCTTCCAGAAAAGCCTGCAGTGTTCCCACGCCTCAGCCATGCTCCTGGTGCTCATCCCGGTGCTGGGGCTCCAATGGGCCCTGAGTGAGTAGAGTTTCTCTGTGGTCTCTGCTTCCACAGGTTCTGGCCGGAAACGCTTACTTTTCACGGGGACCCCGGCACTGCGCTCACCGCCCGCATTGCTTTTCCAGGAGACGCCAGAGCCCAGACCGTGACCCAGCCCGACGCCCAGGTCTCTGTGTCTGAAGGAGCCGCCCTGGAGCTGAGGTGCAGCTACTCCTATGGGGAATCTGTTTCTCTCTTCTGGTACGTCCAGTACCCGGGCCAAGGCCCTCAGCTCCTCCTGAAGTACCTGTCAGGGGACGCCCGGGTTCCCGGCATCAGAGGCTTTGAGGCTGAGTTTAAGAAGAGCGAGTCTTCCTTCCACCTGAGGAAAGCCTCAGTGCAGGGGAGCGACGCGGCCCGGTACTTGTGCGCAGTGACAGCCACAGTGCCTGGGCCTGCAGGGGGAGCCGGACACAAACCGTCCAGGAGCGGAGATCTGAGAGCTCTTCCTGTGGTTTTTAAAAAAAATTTCCTGTTACATTTCTGCGAATGAGCTAACAAGGGCTGGGCTGACCCAGGCACTCTGTACAATTCAGTTTCTGCTGTGCCCCAGGTCTCAAACACTTGGTTTCAGAAGCTTCCTGCTCATTGTAAAACCTGCATAATGCCAAGGCGTGAGTCAGCGTTCCAGAGCCAGGAGGAGACAGGGTTCTTACCGCGTAATAACCATGGCCACAGGGTTTGGCCTGGGCTCGGCTGCCCGCAGAGGTTGCCTGTTATGTTGGGACAGGGCCTAGGGGAGGCTGGGTTTTTAGTCATCATTTTATGATTCTCTGCTACTGAAGAGAAAGAGAATGAAGATTTAGAATTCATTAACTAGTGTTTCCCCAAACACCCTTTTTACAGCTGTGAAAATAGTTTCCGCTTTTGGTATCTTAAATTCTGCCCATCTATGTAAGAAATCTATGGATATGATCCTCTTTTTTTTTGTACCTAGTGATTTTTTTCTCATTGCTTTCATCCTGTTCTTACGATTTCATTGTTAGAATATTGAACATTGATCTTTATATGTTGACATTGTGTAATCAGTTGTGTGATAAGTTCAGTAACGACAGTATCTTCTGGAAATCCTGGTAAGAATCACAACTGGCAGAGCATTGAGGTGCAACAGCTGAAACTGCAGTTTGGATGCCTGCATCCAATAGTGCAGTGCCTGGGCTCAAGTCTCAGCTTCTCCGCTTCCAATCCAGCACCCACGTGAGAGACAAGGATGGAGTTCTGAACTCCTGGCTTTGGCTTGGCTCAGCCATGGCTGTTGTGGTCATTTGGGGAGCAAACCGGAAGACAGAAGACATCTTTCTGTATCTCTTACTCTGTCTTATAAATAAATAAATAATCACTGGTCTCAGTAGAAATGGAAGACTTTCTTGTGTCTGGTATAGAAAGTATTGGATACAAAGCTTTTATGCTTTTGTGAACCTGAGGCCTTGGAGTAAAACAAATGGGAGAGGAAGAAAAGGACTGTTTCCTGCTGCTCTTTGGCTCACATTAAAATATATGAGTAGGGGCCAACTCTGTGGAGCAGCGGGTTAAAGCCCTGGCCTGAACCACCGACATCCCATACGGGCACTGATTCTAGTCCCGGCTGCTCCTCTTCTGCTAGGGAAAAGCTCTCTGCTAGGGAAAGCAGTAGAAGATAGCCCAAGTCCTTGAGCCCCTGCACCCACATGGGAGACCAGGAGGAAGCTTCTGGCTCCTGGCTTCAGATCCGTGCAGCTATGACCGTTGTAACCATTGGGGAGTGGGCCAATGGACGATAGAGCTTTCTCTCTATTTCTCACTCTCACTGTCTGTAACTCTACCTCTCAAATAAATAAAATCTTAATTAAAAAATGTACTGGATACAACGTTTTATGCCTCTGTGAACCTGAGGCCACGGAGTAAAACAAATGGGAGAGGAGGAACAGAACCATTTTCTGCTGCTCTTTGGCTCACATTAAAATATATGAGCGTATTTGCTGTAAATGCCCCAAAAATGGAGAGTCAGAGTAGATTGTGGCCAATGGTAGACACGAGCTAAATAGCAAAGCAGGGGATTATCAGTACTTTTTAGGACATACTGATATCATGATACGTGTTTGAGTGATTGCTGAAGGTGTTTTAAGGACAAACAGGTAGTAAAGACGCAAATTGTGAATAGGTCTATGAATGGTCTTTCAGTGTCCCCCTTTCTCACTCTGCTTCCCTTTCAACTCTGGAGCACAGTCTTGACAGGCAGAGTTAGACAGTGACAGAGAGAGAGAAAAGTCTTCCTTCCGTTGGTTCACTCCCCAAATGGCTGCTACAGCTGGTGCGCTGTGCCGATCTGAAGCCAGGAGCCAGGTGCCTCCCCCTGGTCTCCCATGCAGGTGCAGGGCCCAAGCACCTGGGCCATCCTCCACTGCCTTCCCGGGCCACAGCAGAGAGCTGGACTGCAAGAGGAGCAATTGGGACAGAATCCGACACCCCGACTGGGACTAGAACCTGGGATGCTGGCGCTGCAGGCGGAGGATTAGCCTAGTGAGCCACGGCGCCAGGCTGGAGCACAGCCTTGGCCACTTTCAGTAAGATGGCTAATTTCAAGTCAGCTGTTGACATCAGTTCAGCCACATTGCCCAAAAGGGCTATGGTAGACACTTTGTGCGGATTTGTGTGAGAAGGAGAACTAGTTTATCTTGATTCTGTACTCAAGATTATTATTGAAGAACAAGTAAGTTCTACACCAAGAACCAGAAGCAGAGTGCAGCTGCCTCAACTCCAAGTCTCAAAGTAATCTGCCCACCTTCCCTCCCTAGATACTTTTATATGATTATATGATTATGTGAGAATTCTCTACAATAAAGAATTATATTAGAAAAGTAGAAATCCTGAGTTACTTCACCAATGAAATTAATGCTTCTGACTTTCTCCAGAAGCTCTGATTTTTTTTTAAAAGACTTTATTTATTTACTTGAAAGTCAGAGTTACAGAGAGGCAGAGGCATGGAGAGAGTGAGAGATTGAGGTCTACCATCTGCTGATTCCCTCCCCAGATGGCTGCAATAGCTGAAGCTGTGCCAATCCAAAGCCAGGAGCTGGGAGCTTCCTCTGGGTCTCCCATGCGGTTGCAGGGGCTCAAGGACTTGGGCCATCTTCTACTGCTATCCCAGGCCATAGCAGAGAGCTGGATCAGAAGTGGAGTAGCCAGGACTCGAACCGGTGCCCATATGTGAGGCTGGCACTGCAGACAGCAGCTTTCCCTGCTATGCCATAGTGCTGGCCTCTGATTTTCAGTATAATCACCTGACCTCACCACATATTCATCACCCAGAAACAGCCAGTCTAATTGACAGATGGAGTGACATACAGAAGCCTGAATTACCGTGACAGCTGGAAAACATCCTGAGAGGATGCTTTGCTGAGAGATCACTATATGTTGACATCTCCCACAAAGCTGAGTACATCGTCCAGGAATCAAAAAGTGGTGTGGGATCATTTTCTCTCAGTTTTACACGTAATAACCCACAAAAAGATTGTAGCTTCCCACCCTGTCGCTTTATACTGTATTGATTCAGAAATATTAGTCTGTAAGGGAAGGATTCTCCCATAAGTGGACACAGACTTGGTGTAGTTAATGGATATGAGATTATGTCAAGGACACTTTGGATTCCTTCACCACTGAACCAGCCAAGAAGGAAGGTAGTAACTGATTCTAATTATGAAGTGGAAACTGTGGTGTTTTCACATCATGGAAGCAAGAAATATGTTTGGAGGCTCTTAGAACTTGCATGTCCAATTGTAAAGCTTAATTGAAAACTACAGCAGCTACAAGAAGTAGGATGGATGACTCAGATCTTTCTGGAATTGTTATATTTTGGAGTACTGAGTTACAGAAGACACCAAAATCTCAGGGCAGAATTATGGAGTCTTTCTTTCTTTCTCTCCTTAAAAAAGATTTATTTTGACCGGTGCCATGGCTCACTTGGCTAATCCTCCACCTGCGGCGCCAGGGTTCTAGTCCAGGTTGGGGCGCCGGATACTAGTCCCGGTTGCTCCTCTTCCAGGCCAGCTCTCTGCTGTGGCCCAGGAGGGAAGCGGAGGATGACCCAAGTGCTTGGGTGTGGGGAAATTAGTTACATGATGGAGCCCAGGGGAAGTAAGGTGGGCGGAATCCAAAGTTGTTTACCACTAAAACTGATTGGCTGCGCAACATCAGGGGCGGTAACAAAACTAGTAACAAGTTTATAGACATATGGCTAGTCCTATAGAAATCCCCCCGTAAGGTGATTTTTTAAGTGATTGGTTGGTCCTTAGCCCTGCCCCAATGACTCTGCAGTTTTGTGCTATAAAAGGTTCTGTTTCTCAGGAAGTAAATGAGTTCTTGCTAGACTTGGCTCCCCACTGCGTCTGATTGTCTCCGGGATCGGGAGGCTGGGGAATGGGCGAGCGGTGCACTTACCTTTCCTTGGACCCAGTCCATCCTTGTACGGGTGGACTAAGACCCAGCATCTGGCGCCCAACGTGGGGCTCAAGCAGTAACTTTTCGGCTGAGGCCAAGCGGTCTCTCAGGGTAAGTGAAACCCTAGTATGGGTAATGCAGTTTCGTCCATTATGGACTGGGCCTTAAAGGCCTTACAGGACTTGGGAGAGCCCAGAGACTCAGAGGAAGATGGTGGGGAAAGAGAATGGGCTAAGTTTGATCAGGAATGCAGAGAGCCTATTGAGGCACGAACTGTTGAGGTAAAAACGAAAGTAAAAGTCGTCACGCCTAGCCCATCCACCCTAGAAGGGCCGGGACCACCCCCATACCTCCCCGGGGCAGAAGCGGCCTCCCCCTATGTAGAGCCAGGGAGGGAGCTTTGTGATCTGGGCACTTATGATTGCCCAGGAGGGGAGAGGAGAAATGAGGCGACCTTTGCGGAAGCTTATCCGGTGGACATAAAGCAGCATAGGGAAGTGAACTCTGGGCCAGGGAACCTGCTGCCCCAGGCCTACCCTGTTAATTTAGCTCCAGGCAGCAACAGAGCTCTGGAGTGGTATCCCTGGGAAGCGAAGGACTTAAAGGAGCTTCACAAGGCAGTGGCAGAAGACGGGCCAAATTCCCCCTGGGCCCAAACTCTGCTACAACACATAGCTTATCAACCATGTGTCCCCGAGGGCTGGTTGGACATGGCCAAGGCAGTCCCCGCGAGTTTCCAGTTCATAAAGTGGTGCGCCTTCTTTAAGGAGGAGTGCCGGGTGAGAGCGGAAGCTAACGAAACAGCCCAGCCAGCTATCCCTATTACATATGCTATGCTGGCTGGGATGGGGGAAGGGTTCTCTACGGGGATCCAGCAAGCTGTGCTACCTGCTCCGTACCGTGAACAAGTGAGGCAGGCAGGACTTAATGCCTGGTACAAGCTGGATGAGGGGCCCATGGAATCTCCCATCGCAGGGGTGCGACAAAAGCCAGGAGAGTCATTGCCAGATTTTGTAGTTAGGGTCGAACACAGTCTCCATCGTAAGTTGCTGGCTGGGGACCTTCGGGATCAGTTTGTTAAAATGCTTGTTTGGGAAGGAATGAATGCTGATCATCGGAAGGCCTGCACTCGTAAATCCCCAGAGGCAGTTAAAACTAAGGTGGAGCTTTCAGGTGTGGCGGCAACCCCTAAAAGCCCAACACTGCCTCAATGCACTGCGCCCCCAATTCCGCCCATGTGGCCACCCCTTTATGGTTATTCCCCTCCCTTGAATCGCCCGCCGCCATCTTGTAAACAGCGTGCCTACTCAACCCCACAGCCAGTCCTGCTAGGCCCCGACGTGCACAGTCTTCCCTGTAAATGGGGGACCATGGCTTTTCTCTGCACTCTCTTCCAGTCAGTGTAGCCTGTTGCACCTTTGCAGGCCACAGCCAGATACTCTAGGGAGACTAGTTCTTGGGCTGCTTTTTTCCTCTCCATTTACAATTCAATGCTGTCCTCACCAGGAGGGAGAAGAAAAAATGCCTTTGGCTACCACTGGCCTTACCTAAAGGAACAAAAACCTTCATCCATTAACCCTTTCCAACCTAATGAGTCTTTATTTGCAGTTAATAAGACTTTTTCTCCAGCACTATGGAAGTCTCTCATTCCCTGCCGCTTTGTTTCAGATGTGTTTCCCTGTCCTAAGCAATGGGCTCCTATGCTGATGACCAGCTCTTTTCTGTGCAGCTGTAGTTAACTTATCTGAGAGTTTGCACGTGTCTTGAAGGTTTCGTGTTTTATTGGATTTGTCTGTCTTTAATGTTTAAGTGATTACCTAACTCTGATCAGATCTACCCCACAGCTTTGATTAAAATACTCAGGTTATACGTGCTAGTTTTTGGCTGAGTGGTTTGACTCTCTAACAGTTTAAATTCTCAAATGGAGTCTAACAACTTTGGGACTTCCAGTAGGATCCCTGGAACTCTCAAAGGATGGGGCTCTAAATTTGTTAAAGTAACAACTGTTTGAGTCAATTCAAATTATGCAAAGTATATTAAAATGTTGTGAATAATGTCAGACCTGTACTGTATTCATGTTCTTGCTTTCCAGCTAGAGTGGCCTTACAAAAATGAGTAAATTCTGTGTATACAAGCCCTTATATTGTTAACTAAAGTAAGCCAATACAGATTGGTTCAGAGAATTAAGTTAATGCCAAAGCCCTTCAGTTTGCTTGGTAGCTCACTTGCTCGGTTTTATGCTTTAAATTTGTTTCTCTTAACGATGAAGATCTTTTCAAAGTTGTAAACATGTACTAGTGTCCATGTTTGCTGTCCAGGAGGAGTTAATGGTGTGGTATTCATTAATAACTCAGTGTCTTATAAGAGAGACTTTTTGAGTTTGTTAGCATGTATTCTCATAGATTGTCCATACATGACAATTCAAGACTATGTAAAAGTAACTACAGGTATAAAGTTTCAGAAGGTGTGAGCAAGTCATGAAAGGTTTTAAAAGGTTTACAACTTTAAAATTGTTTACAGAGTTTTCTTTAAGTTACGTGCTAATGCCAAAATTACATTGACGTAAAGTTGAAGTAAAAAATGTGCACTAATGTTAGTAAATATCTGGAAATGGTCTAAGTCGTAAATCTTGGAATCTGTTTTTGCAAAAACTGTAACGTCTATTTTAACAGTGTCTGCTTAATGGGTTACTCTGCCATTTCTAAAGTTAGGTCCTTTTTAGCTCTGTTAAATAGTTCTAAGTTATGTGAGGATTTTGTGTACTAACTCTTATGTTCAAGGTGTTTATTTCTGGTTTATTCAATAACAAAAAACATAAAATTCATGTTCTGTCAAGGTAATCTATTGTGTCTGTGTGTGTTAACTCTACTGTCTCTGTTAAGTTCAAATTGATGAAAAGCATTGCTAAATACCTTTATGATTAGATCTGGTCTAAAAGTGTTAAGATCATCCTGTCTAATAAAGGGCTATCATTTCAGGATGTTAAAAAATTCTATTCTAACCAGATACTCTAAGTTCTCTTGGCACCTTTAACAAACTTTCTAAAAATCAAAGTTCTAAATTCCCTAAACTTTTGGTATCTTCAAAAGGGCCCCTGGAGATATCAAAAGATATATCTCTCATATTACAGAGATAATAACCAATTGGGATGTTTAAAAGTGCTGCCAAGATGTAAAACGATTCAGCACTCTACTAAAATTCCTCACAACCCACAGGAACAGGCTATGGTGGAAAAAAAAAAAACACATCAATGCCTCAAAAAACAGTTATTAAAACAAAAAGGGGGAGTGGCTACCCCCCATCTACAGTTACATAAGGCCTTGTTTACTATCAATATTTTAGATTTTTCGAAAGGGTCAAGGGAGTCAAGGTTCCAAAAACATTGGGGACATTTAACCGCTAAACCTCAGATGCTTGTTAGATGGAGAGACCCTCTCACCCGACTCTGGAGAGGGCCTGACCCACTGATTCAGTTGGGAAGAGGATTTGGCTGTGTGTTCTCCATAGGGGAGTTGACTCCAATTTGAATACTGGCCAGAAATATCAGGCCTATGCCCGATGCAAGTAACAACCCACCCAGGGAGCAGTTTGCCCCTGAGGGAGATCCCCTTGTCTTTCCTCTTCCAGAAACAGATGGAGATCCAGAGGCAGGTGATGATGTGGACGCTACTCTTCGCTGTGATCCTGAAGTGCCCAGCCCAGTGATGGGGGATTTGATGACCCAAATGTGATCATCAAAACACTTCAGGAAGACCTGAAAAAGACGAAGAGAACTCCAAGAAAGCCCCCTTTGGACGGGCCTTAATGGACTCTTGCCCTCCTCTTCTCTCTTCTTGGACTGCTTCTCACCCTGCTTTTAATCCTTGCTATTGGCCCATGCATAATGAATAGCCTTATACAGTTTATACAACAGCACATAGAGGCAACAAGGGTAAGACAGGTTGAGGTTCATTACTAGAGGTTGCTAGCCACAAAGGGCTATGATCCCCTGAACTGGAGAAGTGTCCCCGGTGCTCTCCACATTGCCAATGATGGGTAAGATTCCGGATGGACCGAAACAACCTAAGACAGGTGGTGGAGAAAGCTCACCACGCTCCCATAATAACAAGTCACGCGACACCCCAAGACGGGTAAAGCACCCAGCGTCCTGCACCAACCTAAGACAGGGCTCATGGCCAAGCTGCCTGGGTTACCAATGACGGGTAAGGGCAAGGACGGCCAGGGGCAACCTAAGACAGGGACCGCGTGCTAAAACAAAAAAGGGGGAATATGTGGGGAAATTAGTTACATGATGGAGCCCAGGGGAAGTAAGGTGGGCGGAATCCAAAGTTGTTTACCACTAAAACTGATTGGCTGCGCAACATCAGGGGAGGTAACAAAACTAGTAACAAGTGTATAGACATATGGCTAGTCCTATAGAAATCCCCCCGTAAGGTGATTTTTTAAGTGATTGGTTGGTCCTTAGCCCTGCCCCAATGACTCTGCAGTTTTGTGCTATAAAAGGTTCTGTTTCTCAGGAAGTAAATGAGTTCTTGCTAGACTTGGCTCCCCACTGCGTCTGATTGTCTCCGGGATCGGGAGGCTGGGGAATGGGCGAGCGGCGCACTCACCTTTCCTCGGACCCAGTCCATCCTTGTACAGGTGGACTAAGACCCAGCACTTGGGTCCCTGCACCTGCATGGGAGACCGGGAAGAAGCACCTGGCTCCTGGCTTCGGATCAGCGCAGCACTGTCCGTAGCAGCCATTAGGGGAGTGAACCAACGGAAGGAAGACCTTTCTCTCTGTCTCTCTCTCACTGTCTAACTCTGCCTGTCAAAAAAAAAAGATTTATTTTTATTTATTTGAAAGACAGAGTTACAGAGAGAGATAGAGATAGAGATAGAGGTAGAGAGCCATCTTTCATCCACTGGTTAGCACCTCAAATGGCTGCAATGGCCAGAGCTGAGCTGAGTTGAAGTCAGGAGCCAGGAGCTTTCTCCGGGTCTCCCACGTCAGTCCTGCGTCATCATTCCCACTTTGGTGCAGGGGCCCAAGTGCTTGGGCCATCCTCTACTGCTTTCCCAGGCCATGGCATAGAGCTGGATCAGAAGAGGAGCAGCCAGGACTAGAATATGTGCCCATATGGGATTCTGGTGCTTCTGGCCAGGACTATAACCCACTGTGCCACAGTGCTGGCCCCTGGAGTCTATTTCTGAAAGCTGGTGGCTGCATGGGGACGTGTGCTCTCCAGATCATGCAGCCCTGATTGAGCTCAGGGGTAAGTTTATAAAGGCAAAAACTACATCTTGTTGGGAGTTAATTACAAAGCCAAGCGTCGGTTACTGAAGTCAGAACAAGCAAGGTGATGCTTATGTAGGAGGGCATTGAACACATTTTCCCAGCACTGAATGTAAACAGTCCTCACAGACAACATTTTTACAAGGCTAGTTTTTGAGTAGATAGAAGTTGTGGGACTGGTTAGAAAAAGTAGAGGACAAACAGAGTCTCTAGAGGTCATCCAGAGACAAAATAGAGTTGACTCTGGTCAGGCCATAGCTCATTGGCACTTCAGAATAAAGGTTACGTCATCCAGCTCATTGGAGGATTGACTGAGGGCCAACACACAGTAGGAACAGAAGGAAGGATCCCTAGGTACCAGTCACACTGGTGGCCAATCACAGGAACAAAGACTGTGTGCCTTTGTGTCTTTTCTATTTGCTTATTATATGCATTTGTTTATTTGTATGTGCTAAGCATTTTCTTCTTCTCACTCTACTTCTATTTTCTATTTTATAGACAAATTGTTGGAAATTAACTTTATAATTTAGTGTATGGCTACCAGAATTTTCAGAAAGACAATGAAGAATTTGAAGAGTTTTTATGTAATCAATGATGAAGTCACTGATTCCATGCATCTCTTCATTTTAGGAAAAAGATGAGAAATTTTAAAAAAAGATTTATTGTATTTATTTGAAAGAGTTATATAGAGAGGTGGAGACAAATAGAGAGAGAGGTCTTTTATCCACTGGTTCATCCCCAAATGGCTGCAATGGCTGGAGCTGAGCCAATCCAAAGCCAGGAACTAGGAGCTTCTTCTGGGTCTCAAATGTGGATGCAGGGTCCCAAAGACTTGGGCATCCTCTGCTGCTTTCTCAGGTGCATTAGCAGGGAGCTGGATCAGAAGTGGAGCAGCTGGGACTTCAACCGTGCCCATATGGGATGCTGGTGCTGCAGACCAGGGCTTTAACCTGCCCCACAGCACTGGCTCCAAGAAAGAAAGATAAGAAAGATACCTGCATCTTGACACAGGTAGGGTTGCAGATTTTTTTTTTGTAAGCATTTTAAATGCATGCAAAGGGTTGCGTGTGGAAGCTGAGGAGTTCAAAGGAGTGGATGAATTATTGAAACAGCTCCAAATTCACACTTTGTCTGTTCTCTGAAAATGAATCTTGGCCCTTTACCATTTGGTCCATGTTAAGCTCTGACAGCAAAGGGTACAGGAAAAAATGGGGCTGTTTTCTGGGTCTTCAACAGCATCCTGCAGCAGGGAGGGCTTCTCCAGTGCTGAGCTCATGTAGTGCACTTGCAACAAGTTTCTGCACTGCAAGGTGGTTTTGTAGCTTCCATTTTTAGCTGGTTTTGTGGAAAATTGCCTCCATAGAGACACTTCTTGTTAACAGCTTTCCCCAACATGCTGAGGATGATTTTCTAGCAAGTGAAAAAGGGTGTGTGTACTCCGTATGGTTCAGTACCTCAGTGACTTCACTCACCCAGTGGGTTACAGTGGTGCACCGAATCTGAGTCCCAGCCCTGGGGATGGGCCTGGGGTCTCTTCCTGATTGTTCTATCCCAGCCATAGAATTAGTGGCCACACCTTACATCTCTCAACCCTGCATGCTTTAGAGTTCTCCTTTTTTCTTACTCTTCATTCTCTTGCTACTGAGGACTGCTGTTATATTAAGTTTTTCTTGTTTAAATTGCCATGTGGCTTCTGCTTCCTGGATTGCAACAGATGTACACATGCACCAAGGAACATAAACACCTGGAGAACGTCCTCCCTCATCCCTCCCCACCCCCACCTGACAGATCAGAGGAATCTGTGATGGCGGAATAGGGACAGGGCGGACGGCTGTAGGCTAGGGGATAATAGTGACAAGAACAGTGGAGAAACGTCATTCTTAGGGGAGAGTCAGAGGGAAAACTGCAGTGGAGAGTCTGCAGCAGGAGGAGAGATGCTGTGGACCTGTGTGGAACGTGCAGACGTTGCAGCAATGAGCACGGATGCACACATGACCCCAGCAGCCCTGAGCCGGAGAAAGTGCCGGCTCTGCAGAGCCAGGTGAGATCAGCCTGCAGTGGCCTGGGCCACTGCTGATACAGCTGGAAGGAGAGCCTTGCAGACTACACTGTCTTTGAGTCTGGCCCAGAACCCTGAGAGGAACAGGACACCCTCTCACCCAGAGGAAAACAAGAGGGTGGGCATGTTTCTCTGTCCCCATCTCTTCACATGAGTACCCTGCAAATGGCTGGGAGAAGACAGCTGCTATCTTGGACATAAGTAGGTGGCAGCTTTAGTGAGTGCACTCAGTGGCTGGTGGGACAGACACCATCTTGTCAGCAGAGGCAACCACAGCAGCTTGGGTGCACACACCCAGCAATGGGTGGGGAGGAGCCAGTCACACACCTTTAGCAAAATGTGCTAAAGGATGTGCTACACACAGAAACACAGAAACATGGTCATCACTAAATAGGCCATCTAATCCATTCTTTTCAGACATCCTTCAGGAACTCCTAAGACCTGTATGTGGGGTCATTTTTTAACATCCCATATATCTCCAACACGGCTTTAATTTTTCTAATTTCCTTCTAACTTGGATATTCTTTCTTCTGCCTCATGGAGTCTGTTTTTAAGGCTTTCCACCACATTTTGTATTTGATCTACTGAATCCTTCATTTCCATTATTTCATTTGATTTCTCTTTAAAATCTAAATTTCAAGGGGAAAATTTTCATTCACATTATATATGTGTTAGGAAAATGGCGCAGTTTTATTGATCTACACCCTGACAGCATCCTAAGCTCTGGCCCCCGCCGCCATTGCTGGAAGGGTGGCCACATGACCCAACCACAGTTGTCAAGCTCCACCCCCATCCTAATGGGATTTGCTGCTCCTGCTTCCCTGCCCGCCTTCTGGCAAAGTTTTAAAAGGACCTGTTCCTGAACACGTGGCTCTCTTCTCTCGTCACTCTCTCTCTTCTCTCCTGCTTGCTCTCTCTCTTGGCTCTCCTCTCTCTTGACTCTCTCTTGCTTCTCTCACTCCCCTCTCTCCTCTCTCTCTCTCTCTCTCTCTCTGCTCCTCTCTGCTCTCCTCTCTAGCTCCTCTCCTCTCTGTCTCTCTCTCTTACACTCTCCTTCTCTCTCTTTTTCCTTCTTCGCCCCTTCCCTCCAGCCTGCTGGGTTTCCCAATAAACCCTTTCCCTTACTCCAGTGTTTGGTGTGTTTTGTGATGGCCTAACAATATGGATTTCTTTAATCTGTGGATTTGCTTCTGATTACTTCTAAGTAATCCTACGACCAAGTTTTTGGATTCCATTTCTGGCATTTCTTCAACCTTTTCATCTTCACATTCTAGTATTGATGCATTGTGTTCCTCTGAGGAACACGACATCATGTTGGCTTGTTGCCTTCCTTATTCTTGTTTCTTGAATTGCTCTGTTTATTTTTAGGCATTTGTAGAGCTATTTGTTGGTTTTTCTCCCCTGTGATGGCTTTTATCTTTGGACTTTGCCTCTGTGGATTAGTGGAGTGTCTGCTCTTTCAGTGAATACCCCGAGGCATGTGCTGGGTGTGGCCAGGGAGCTGTGTTCAGTGCTCCAGGGTGAGGGGAGTGCCCAAGGTGACACCCAAGTTGGGTGTGGTAAATATTTTTTTCATCAGAGGGGAGTTTTGATCAGCTCTGTTGGTGTAGTCTACGCTCAGTAGAAGGCCGATGCCTGGGCACTAGCCCCAGTGGGTACAGTATTCATCCAGCTGCCACAAGAACCACACAAAGGATCTGTGCAGTCCTCGGTGTGAGCACGGATCCCACAGCAATGACCCTCAACTGGGAATCAGTGAGCCCTTAGCATATGTGTGGTGGGTTTAGTGGAGGAGGGATGGAGTTTTATTTTTAACACTCAGGGCTGCAGCAAGAATCCTCTCTCATATGCTTAGCTTTCTTGGTTATTCTCTTTAGGAAAGATGTTAAATTTTGATTCATTCAGATAATCTTTAATTTATGTTTTGATTAGTTCCTAATATTAGATTAGTTCCTAATATTCTGACATTGCCTGGAATACTCTTGTCTTATTCTTTAAGTTTTTCTTTTGAATTCCATACATTGAAAAAACTTTCTTTTTTCTCTCTACTGATTTAGAAAGTGGAAGTTTATTTCTGGTCTTTGACAAGTTCCTTTAAATTATACACACACATACACACACACATGCACAGTTTTTGCCATGCCCAAAGTTATTGTTTAACATTTTTCTGCAGCCAGCACTGTGGAGTAGCAGGTAAAAGCCACACTGCATGCAGTGCCAGCATCCCATATGGGCACCGGTTCTAGTCTCAGCTGCTCCTTTTCCGATCCAGCTCTCTCTGCTGTGGCCTGGGAAAGCAGTAGAAGATGGCCCAAGTGCCTGGGTCTCTGTACCCACATGGGAGACACAGAGGAAGCTCCTGGCTCCTGTTTTCAGATCGGTGCAGCTCCAGCCTTTGTGGCCAATTGGGAGTGAACCAGTGGATGGAAGACCTCTCTCTCTTTGCCTTTCCTTCTCTCTCTGTGTAACTCTGACTTTCAAATAAATAAATAAATCTTTAAAATTTTTTTTCCTTGTGTTTCTTACATCTTTTTTGGTTATACTTTTCCTCTTGCTAATTATCTATATTTAGAATCACCTCAGTGGCTCATACCAGTTATTCACCAAGACACTAATTTCAGAGGGCATTTATAAAATGAGATGAAAAACTGAAGTTCCAGTGCTTATTAAGAAAAATAATAAAGAAGCCATCCAACACAGTAAGAAGAACATGAAGTCATCTCCTTTTCCTTAGAGCCTCCATCTTTGATTTCCCTCAGCCTGCGATGCTTTTTACCTATGAATTTCCTCCTCTTCCCTGTTCCCTGACAATCACAGGCTTGTTTGAATAAAGAGGAATGCACTAGAAGACTTGTTGAAGTGTCATATTTCATAGGTTTTTTTTTTTAAACAACAACAGGGGGCCAGTGCTGTGGCATAGTAGACCAAGCCACCGCCTGCAGTGCCATCATCCCATATGGGCACCAGTTCATTTCCCAGCTGCTCCTCTTTCGATCCAGCTCTCTGCTATGGCCTGGGAAAGCAGAAGATGGTCCAAGCCCTTGGGCCCCTTCACCCACGTGGAAGAACCAGAAGCTCCTGGCTTTGTATCGGTCCGACTCTGGCCATTGCGGCCATTTGAGGAGTGAACAAATTGATGGAAGACCTTTCTCTGTCTCTCCATCTCTCTGTCTGTAACTCTACCTCTCAAATAAATAAATAAATAAAATCTTTAAAAGAAAATAGGATGGGGCTGGTGCTATGGCATAGTGGGTAAAGCCTCTGCCTGCAGTGCCAGCATCCCATATGAGTGTAAGGTGCCAGTTCAAGTCCCGGCTGTTCCACTTCCAATCCAGCTCTCTGCTGTGGCCTGGGAAAGCAGTAGAAGACGGCCCAAGCCCTTGGGCCCCCACACCCACTTGGGAGACCTGAAGAAGCTCTTGGCTCCTGGCTTCCGATCAGCAATGCTCCAGCCATTGCAGCCAATTGGAGAGTGAACCAGAAGATGAAAGACTTCCCCCTCCCCCTCCCCCTCCCCCTCCCTCTCTGCTTAACCTTCTGTGTGTAACTCTTTCAAAGTAAATAAATAAATCTTTTAAAAAAAAGTGAAAGAGAAATAAAAACTTAAAAAAAAAACCAGAGGGTGTTCATCAGTAAAGATGAAGTTATAGAAACCAAAATCTATCCATAATATGCTACAATGCAGTGGAAAGACCTATATGTATCGTGGACATAGTGTATGAGATCTATTATTGAGTTTATAAAGCAAACTATATAAAAATATGCATGAGCCCATAATTTTCATTAAGTAAAAATAAATATATGCAATCTTTTATTTCAAGTTTGGTGTACATATAAAAATCTTGAGTGAAGCACCTGGAAACACTTCCAAACTGATTAAGATGAGTAAATGGGGTAATGAATGAATCGGGTGATGGACGATGGAAAGACCAGAACTGGGAATGACCGTCAAAGAGGATTTTAGTCTGTATGTAGTTTTATTTTTAGTAATTCATACATTCCTTAGTAATTTTTGATGTTAAAATTAATAAAAAATCATAAAGGGTCTCATAAAAGTTTATCCATATTCTCTTTTAATCTTTTCATTAAAAGGGAAAGAAAAGAGAAAGTTAACATCTTATTAAGGATTTTTCCTGTCATTCTCAGTGTGAATATTTCTGCTACCTATAAAATCAGAGTTTTCAGCTCACTCTTTCAGGACTCGTTTATTATGTTATAGTTATGTCTATTTCTGTCTTCTCCAGTAGACAATAAACTCATGTTCCATCTACTTTAATTTCCCCTGTGTTCATGCATTTCAAAAATTTTGCACAAAATAAACATCTTTTTACTCAATTTATCGTGAACTTTTAAAGTGCCATAGTATTCTTAATATAGTAAGTTTCTCCCTTATAATAAGCATCTACACATGTTTATAGGTTTATTTTGAACTAAATTAGACAAATCAAATGAATAGCACAAAGTGAGAACTACCAAATTATTTTGCTATTAATTTCCATAAAAGAGCATTTTAAAAGGAGCAATTTTTTTGTAACCTCATTCAGTCTAAGCAGTTGTTCTCTTTCCTGACCATTTGTGTTTCCTCCCTCAGGAAACGAATGGAGCTGGGGTTGTGGGACTCTTGAGGAGTTAGTTGGCCTAAAGTCTTCTTTGTTGATGGTTTCAGCCCACTAGGGGGCACTCCAGTCTTCACTAGAAGTGGTCCTTGAGGTTTGAGCAGTTAAGAGAGGACAGACAACATGCGAGCAGTCAAATTACAGATATCAAAGGGAGTGGGAGGCATGCTTATGTGAGATTCATCTCAGGTTTTCAGCTCTGTTCTATGTAAGAACTTAGAAAGCTGGAGGCCATGTGTCTGTAAGTCCATTGCGAGGAAGACTCTCTGAGGAGAGGGAAGGGGATTGGAATTTTACTTGGTGTTGCAAGCATGCATGCTCAGTAGAAAACATCTCCATTGTCTGGTTTTTATTTTTAATTCTTATAAATAAAATTTCACAAACTCATTGACCTAAAAATTATTCCTGTGCCACTGATATCTGATCTCTTTTTTTTTTTTCAAAGATTTATTTATTTATTTGAAAGAGTTACACAGGAGAGGCAGAGAGAGAGAGAGAGGGAGAGAGAGAGAGAGAGAGGTCTTCCATCTGCTGGTTCACTCCCCAATTAGCTGCAATGGCCGGAGCTGCGCCGATCCGAAGCCAGGAGCCAGGAGCGTCCTCTGAGTCTCCCACACGGGTGCAGGGGTCCATCTTCCACTGCCATCCCAGGCCACAGCAGAGAGCTGGATCGGAAGAGGAGCAGCCAGGACTAGAACCGGTGCCCATATGGGACGCTGAGTTCATAGAATTTTCCTGATGTCAAGAGATTGCATGTGGGACAGGTGCTTGGCCCGGCAGTTAAGATGTCTGCTCACATACCAGCCTCACTTGGGCTCTTGATTTAACTTCCTGCTAGTGCAGATGTGGGAGGTAACAGTGATAGCTTAAGTCACTGAGTTCCTGCCGCCCATGAGGAATTTTATTCCTGGCTCCCAGCTTCAGACCAGCCCAACCTGCTGCGGCCATTGTAGGCATCTTGGGCGTGAGCCAGTGGATGGGATCTCTCTCTCTCTCTCTATATATATATATATATCTTTGTTGTGCAAATGATTAAACAAAAATTAATAGAAGAAATTGCACTGACTTCATGAATATTCTATACAAACCATTAAATATTATCAAAAGAATGCTATTTCATATTATTGAATTCTCGAAGTCTGTCAAACTGTGTGATTTGGTACATGGAGTTGTTCTTTCTATGATTGCTCAAAGCTCTGCTTATCCCAACTGATTGTTCACTAAAGTATCATTCCTCTTCTTTTTTAAAAAACAGATTTATTATTTTATTTGAAAGAGTTACAGAAAGAGAGGAAGACAAAGAGTAAGAAAGAGACACAGACATACAAAAACAGAGAGAGAGAGAAAATCTTCCCTCTCTTGATGCACTCTCCAAATGGCCACAATGGCTGAGCCTGGACCAGATCAAAACCCAGGAGCCAGGAATTCCATTCAAGTCTCCCATGTTGGTGGCAGAGACCCAAGGACTTGGGCCATCATCTGATGCTTTTTCAGGTGTATTTGTAAGGAGTTAGATCAGAAACGGGGCAGCCAGGACTTGAAATGGCACTCCAACATGCAATGCCGATGTTGCAGCTGGTAGCTTAACCCACTGTGCCATGACACCAGCCCCTCATCCCTATTCTTCACACACTTCTCCACCAACTTAATAACTATTGTATCTTCACACTTTGGAAATATCGCCTCCTCCCCACTGCACCGTTCCCACCCACAGCATTGGAGCCGATACTGTGTAGTCTCACTGGGCCACAGTGGGTGGAGTTTCTTGCTAAGATGAGTGACAAAGCTCAGATGTGACTGGTGCTCCCTGAGTCTCATCATAACTTTGACTGTAAGAACAAAGTTTGCACCCAACAGTAAACACCCCACAGAGTGGGTGAGGGAACACCAGCACTCAGGCTGGGAACCATGAAGAGACTGGCAGCTCTGCTGGGGCTTCTGTGGGTCCAGCTGTGCTGTGAGTTGAGATTTTCTCAGATGGGGGATAGGGAGAGTTCCACAGCTGACACAAGGCCCCGACACTGTCCTATTTCCTCATGAGTGTTTTCTGAGATATTTTTACAGGTTTGCAGGCTGTATCAGTGATTTCCCAGGGACATGATATTGTTTTCTTTTTCTGTCCGTGCAGGGGTGAGGGGGTTGCAGGTTCAGCAGAGTCCTTCAGCCCTGCGTGTCCAGGAGGGAGCCAGCTGTACCCTGAGGTGCAATTTTTCTGACACTGTGACAAACTTGCAGTGGTTCCGACAGAATCCTGGGAGCGGCCTCGTCAATCTGTTCTTCATAGCTTCAGGGACAAAACAGAACGGAAGGCTGAAGGCAACAATCAATTCTCAGGAGCGCTACAGCACCCTCCACGTCATGACCTCCCAACTGGAAGACTCAGGCACCTACCTCTGTGCAGCAGAGACACAGTGCTCCCAGGGCGCCTGCTGCCTGGACCCAAACTGCAGCTGGGCCTGCAGCTGTAACCCCACCCATTTCACAGAGTGGCACGTGGCTTCTGCATAACATTTGCACTGCTTTGTGCTTTCTGCTTGATGTTGGAGCACTTTTATATCTGCTAACTTAGATGTTTCAGGACTGTCATTTCACTCGGTTTTCATACTCCTTTTCTCCCAGAAATCATTACCCAGAAAAGAACTCCAACACAGAACCCCTGGAGCAACTGATAAAGTTGTTAGGATCTAAATGGATTGTCACAATAGATGTCCTGGCAGAGTACATGTGAGTTACATGCAAATTACTGAGATGAAAAAGAGCTGAAAAAATAGACACTGGTCAACAAATAGAAAAGAAATGACTCAGTGTTTCAGTCACTTGTCGGTAGTACAAGGTTTCCATGAAAACAAATCTCTATCATCTATCTATCCATCCATCCATGCATGCATCCATCCATCTATTCTCTCTCTCCTTCCCTCTCTTTCCCTCTCCTTCTGTCTGTCTTCCTCTCTTTCTCTCTCTCTCAGATTTTCCATCCCAGAAACATACATTACAATAACCAGTGTCGTTGTGTAACAGGCACTGGATGTAGGCTATTAGATTTCTTACGTAAGTGGTGATCATACCTCCTCATTTCACACACTGATACATGGGATGGTAGGACATAAGTAACCGACCTCAGCTCACATGCTCACTAAACTAGGGAAGTGGGGGTTGGATTACAAGTCAGGAAGTCTGACATCAGAGCATGTTCCCTGAGCTACCCACTATAGAAGACTTTAGAATCACAAAGTATAAATGATTTCTACTGACACATGTATACAATGTGCTTATATATGACATTGACAAAGATGTCTGTTTTGGTCATTTCTTTTTTTTTTCAAAGATTTATTTATTTATTTGAAAGTCAGAGTTACACAGAGAGAGGAGAGGCAGAGGGAGAGAGAGAGAGAGAGAGAGAGAGAGAGAGAGAGATCTTCCATCTGCTGGTTCACTCTCCAATTGACCACAACAGCTGGAGCTGTGCCGATCCAAAGCCAGGAGCCAGGAGCTTCTTCTGGGTCTCCCATGTGGGTGCAGGGGCCCAAGGACTTGGGCCATCTTCTACTGCTTTCCCAGGCCATAGCAGAGGGCTGGATGGGAAGAGGAGCACCCAGGACTAGAACCGGCACCCATATGGGATGCCTGAGCTTCAGGCCAGGGTGTTAACCCGCTGCACCACAGCGCCGGCCCCATTGGTCATTTCTTGTAATAGTACCCTGTAAGGAAAATCCCATTTTCATTTTGTTGCCTTTTTTCAAGGTTTTATTTATTTATTAGGTAGTTACAGACAGTGAGAGGTAGAGACAGAGAGAAAGGTCTTCCTTCCATTGGTTCACAATGGCCGAAGCTGCGCTGATCTGAAGCCATGAGCCAGATGCTTTTTCCAGGTCTCCCACGCGGGTGCAGGGGCCCAAGAGCTTGGGCCATCTTCTACTGCTTTCCCAGGCCATAGCAGAGAGCTGGATGGGAAGAGGAGCACCCGGGACTAGAACCGGCACCCATATAGGATGCCAGTGCCACAAGCAAAGGATTAACCTACTGCACCATAGTGCTGGCCCCCATTTTGTTGCCTTAAAATCCATTTGTCTTTCTTGCATTTTGAATGAATCTATTTACACACGATTTTATAACATGATTCAAGGCCTGAGAAATGGGTCAGAAAGTTTCCATGGTCACTCTAAAAGAAACTCTTACCTTCTGCAGCTACAGATCAAGACTCTGACAACCAAACCCAAAGTCTAAACTTGCGGTGGATCAATGACAGCATGAAAAATTCTAATCTTTCCAAGTTTTTCATGTCAAAACGTAAACATAGGGACACTGACTAGGAAGGAGCAGAATCCTTAGCATTAAGAGGAAACCACATGAGCAAATTCCAGTGAAGCCAAGAGCAGGGCTGGCTCCCTGTACTCAGGCTGCCTGGGCACGAGACCTGTGCAGTGGAAAGGGGCTCTGCTTTGAAAGAGCTTAGTGCTTGGGTTAATACTATTGCTATCTTGAAATTCGTAATCATTTCATCTTTTAATTTCTGGTTTGTTCAATAAGCAAATGGAGCATGGGCATGAGCAGAGACGTTTGGAGGACAGAGGACCAAAGACCATATGCAGGCACAGTGAATTCTTCAAAACTTTGGTAACTCTAGTTTCAAAAGTTGATGTAATGCTGCAAAGTGAATACCTGCAGGCATAGAAATAGAAATTAAATGTAAGGATAGTACCTTAATGAAAAAGGAAATTATATAACTGTAAAATTTTGAATGAATTACTATCATTAACATCAGAGATAATTTTAAAATTAATTTTCCATTTATATTGAATAAACCATTATAGATGGCACAAACACACATTGTGAATTATACACCGATTGTGAAACCACTTCCAGTTTCTTTTTTTTTTTTTAAGATTTATTTATTTGAAAGCCAAAGTTACACAAAGAGACAAGTAGAGGCAGAGAGAGAGAGAGAGGTCTTCCATCCGCTGGTTCACTCCCCAAATGACCACAATAGCCAGAGCTGAGCTGATCTGAAGCTAGGAGCCAGGAGCTTCTTCCGGGTCATCCACATAGGTGCAGGAGCCCAAAGACTTGGGCTATCGTCTACTGCTTTCCCAGGCCATAGTAGAGAGCTGGATTGGAAGTGGAGCAGCTGAGACTTGAGCCGGTGCCCTTATGGGATGCCGGCGCTGCAGGCTGGGGTCTTAACCCGCTACGTCATAGTGCTGGCCCCTCACTTCCAGTTTCTTATGAGACCCTAGACATTACAGAAAATGTCAGACAAAATTAAAATGTGGCTATATACATTTATGTTTAAATTAAGTTTAGATTTACATGAAATTGTTTTGTTTTTTGTCTTTTTGACAGGCAGAGTGGATAGTGAGAGAGAGAGACAAAGGTCTTCCTTTTTGCCGTTGGTTCACCCTCCAATGGCCGCTGCGGCCAGCGCATCGCACTGATCCAAAGCCAGGAGCCAGGTGCTTCTCCTGGTCTCCCATGCGGGTGCAGGGCCCAAGGACTTGGGCCATCCTCCACTGCCTTCCTGGGCCATAGCAGAGAGCTGGCCTGGAAGAGGAGCAACCGGGATAGATCCGGCGCCCCAACCGGGACTAGAACCTGGTGTGCCGGTGCCGCAAGGCGGAGGATTAGCCTGTTAAGCCACGGCGTCGGCCCATGAAATTGTTTTGTATGAAGGGTTCAATGGTTTTAGAAAAATTGTTGCACTAGATATATTAGCCTATTTATATTTAACACTGATTCATTAAGTATTTGTGCTAATGTTTTTACAATATATAAAATACCCCCAAGAGTTCCAGTATCATTTGTATCAGGAGAACTATCCTTTGCAAAATTAGAAGTGATGAAAAATTCTGTTTTCAACGTCTCATTGCTTTCAATTATTGTACTTGAAAATGAAGTTGCTAAAAGAATCAATTTTGATAAGCAAATAAATATTACTATTATTAAAGACACAAATAGTATTACTACATTTATGACAGTAACATATTTTTGCATTTATAAATTTTTGTTGTTAATTACATATCATTATTGGGGCCGGTGCTGTGGTTAAGTGGGTTAAAGTCCTAGCCTGAAGCGCCAGCATCCCATATGGGTGCTAGTTCTAATCCCAGCTCCTCCTCTTCCGATCCAGCTCTCTGCTTCAGCCTGGGGAAGCAGTAGAAGATGGCCCAAGTTGTTGGGCTCCTGCACCCATGTGGGAGACCCAGAAGAAGCTCCTGGCTCTTGGCTTCAGATCTGTGCAGTTCCAGCTGTTGTGGCCATCTGGGGAGTGAACCAGCGGATGGAAGACCTCTCTCTCTGTCTCTGTCTCTCTCTGTAACTCTGTCTTTCAAATAAATAAAATAAATCTTTAAAAAAAATTAAATATCATTACAACCCCTCCTGTGTTTTAAAAGTAATAAAATGCTTTCAAACTAGAGCTTTGCAATTTTATTGCCTAACAGCACTCTTTTCCTCATTTGAACACAGAATCCTTAATTTTCATTTTGCACTGATATCATAAATTATGTAGCCAGCATGGATGGGAATCTTGAATGTGTAAGCTAAACTTGGAAGGAGAGAGCTGAACACCAGAAACCAAACATTCTGTTTGGGAAAGTGCCTTTTTTTTTCATACCAGAAAACTCATCTACTTCTTTCTGGTTCATTCTAAAAGTTACTGAGTTGGTTTTCTTCCACCAAAAATATGATATGCCCACATCCTGTGGGTTTTCCTGTGATCAAATTCCACCTCTATTTCCAATCCAGCTTCCTGCTAATAAGCACCTTGGGGGACACAGATGAAGGCTCCAGTACTTGGATCCCTGCCACCCATATTGGAAACCTGGGTGGAGTTCTTGGCTCCTGACATTGGCCTGGCCTCAGCTGTTGTGGGTATCTGAGGGAATGAACCAATAGTTGGACTCTCTCTCTCTCTCTGTCTCTCTCTTCCCCCTCCATCTGTCTTGCTCTTGCTATGATTTTCAAATAAATACATAACTCTAAGAAAAAAGAAAGAAATCTTCATAAAGTTGTATTTTGTTGACCCATGGCTTGGCATGGAGCCCACCCCCATATCACTATCTGTGATGGCCTGACCAATTTTATTTCATTTGCCTATGATTTGCGGTGTCCTTCATCCATCATCCATCACTGTTGCTATAGGAGGTTTGAAAACCCAGATAGGAACATATCCTGAGGATCCAATCTCTGTTTCTGAAGAACCCTAGGGTTAATTAGGGGTGATCACAGACATATTATATTGCATGTGGCTGTGAAAACAGACTTGGAGCTTCATGATGAAGGACAATTTCTCCCCACTTTCACACCACTCTACATTACACACTGCCAGTACTCAATAAATATTTGCTCTGCTAAATAAAATAAATAAATTTAGAGATGGAAGAGCTCTAAGATCTTTTAGTCTAAGCTCATTTTACAAAAGCAGAACTATATTCAAGGTACCAGTATGAAGAAAATAGATAATAAATGATTTGGGAGTAGAAAGAAACTGGATTCCCTCATTTCATCACTTACATTCTTTCTCTTGCCTCTTTCCTGCAGGATAATATTATTGAGCAGAGACAAATTTCTTAAGGGAAGCCCAGACACTTTGAGTTCTGTGGTTTGGACCTTGGAATGTCTTGGTCCAATCAGTTTGGCCATCAGAATGGAAGATCCTGATTTTGGAGAATGTTTGACACTTTGGGGAGGAAAGGATATTCAGGCTGATCTACTGTTACTCTACCAGAAACTTGGTCCATCACTCATTGGCTTCTGTAGAAGTGAGCCAAAGTGATGGTGTCAAAGTCAACACTCAGATGATTTCTAAGGACCTTCCTAAAAATGGCAATGTGTGTGGGTTATTTCAGGTAGACATCCTTGATGGAAGGTAGTGAACATAGTGAACATAATTCATAAATTGTCAGCAAAAATGGTCATTGAATTTGGGAGGGACAGGGGAACATTGTTCCCATAAAGCTGGCAGTACACGAGGGACCTAGATAACTTGTCCTGGGGCAACCCTCAGATGGTGAGTGAGGCAATAATCACTGAGATGATTATGGGTTAGGAATTTTGTCCATGGTATGGCTATACACCTGCTGTAATTATAATGTAGACATTGTGCTCTGTATGAGTGGTCATATTTGGACCATTACATTCAGTTGTGGATTTCTTAACTCAGAATGGAATATGAGGGTACTTCAAAGTTTTTTGAAAAATGGAATTAAAAGATGTTCATTTTGGTGCAAGAAAAATGTGAAATCCATAAATTATTTAATAATGCATATTTCCCATGCATGTTTTGAACTAAAGTATTTGGTATTGAACTAAAGTATTTGTCTCCATGAGCAGAGAAATCTTGTCCAGTGGAGAATTTAGAGTTCTATCATATGGGGAAAGAGTGAGAGAGTAGAAGATGCTTAAAATGCAGTTTAATGTGTAAAACACATGTTCTCTCTCTGTAAGACCATATATGTATACATATTGAATTGAGATCCTTCTTCATAGATGTTCTTATAAACTTATGATTATGAGATGTGGTGGAGATATTAGCTATATTTTCTATCATTTCTAGGAGCTAATGATTTCAAACACAGGAAAGGGGCTTCCACTTCTGGGAATGGGGTAGTCTTTTCCTGGAACCATGTTTCAGTTTCCTATTTGTATCATCTTCTTGCAAACTTAGGCAACATCTATTTCTCTAGATTTATTCTTACAGCTATAGCAGAAGATATCAAGAAATTATAGTAGATGATAGGAGTTTCTCACAAGGGAGATGATAATGGAAATTTATATAATGTAGGCACTTCATCAATGTCTTGGGGAAAGTATAGCGTAACAGGGTTTGGGAGAAAAATGATAGAGTTTGAAATCTGAACGAGCAATGTCTAAGACAGCTGGAATTCATGGCAAGAAAATTGGCTCATTCTTGAAAGGGAATTCCATTAAGGATATGTCAATCATTGCATTTAGGGACCTGCAATTTTGATATCAATTTTGATATCAGAAAATAAAAGTGCCTCAAGAAGAAACTTAGACAGAGTTACATGTTTAGAATATTCAGCCTGGTGATTTCTGAGAATTTCTAATCTTTCTTTCCTCACTACGCAGAATAAAAGCCACACAGCAATAGGAAAAGATTTCTCAAAGGATGTCAGATTCTTCTTTGCAAATCATCCCAATCTATGGGTCAAATTGTGTCTTAAAGTTGGAGTATTAATACCTCATGGAATTCATCCCCATGCTCCCTTATCCTTGAGATTTTGTTCCTTACTTTTTACCAAACCATCTTTACTGAGGGAAAATTCTACATTCTGGCTGTTGTTACTGTCCATTCTCTTGGAATAACAAGGTCATGGGCAAGACCAGGATTGTAGGAGTAGAGAGTGCAATAATATGCATTTGAAATATTGAAATGTCCCCTCTCTTATTCTGGTATTTGGCTGACATGCTTTTTTTTAATGAAACAATTTGTCTCTAGAACAGATAAATCCTAACAATATATTAAGTTGAAAAGGAAGGTATTGCTTTTCCTTTTCTATGAATCATGCTGCTTTTTTGATTTCCTACATGAAAATTCAGTCCATTGTGGAATAAACACCAAAAGCTTATACTTCTTTCTAATTTATTGATAATGACTAAGTAATGTGAAAAAACATTAACCTTAATCTCTTAATTGTTACTGTGCATCTTATCTTGGATCTAAAACCTAACTTGTTTTGATCTGTTGCTGTTTTTATGCATCTGAGTCCCTTATAGGTTAAATAAGAACATTCACCCAGTGAGTTCAGTAGTGAGGGATGTGACCACAAGATGGTAGTATACCTCTGCTGATGCAGAGGATGGGGAGATTCAATTGGATGGATTCTGAATGAATAGGCCCACAACAAAGGCACAGTCATTTTCTAATTGGCTGGGTAGACAATATGAGAAATCAACACGCTTACTAGAGAAAAGAAGGTGCAACCTGAGATTAGAAGTAGCTCTCCTGGCTGGAGATTGCAGGTCTAGGACTGATCCTAGCTGGGAAGAACAATGAAGACATCCATTCAAGCTGCATTCATGTTCTTGTGGCTGCAGCTAGACTGTGAGTTCAGGGTTTTGGGGCAGCAGAGTATATTAGTGGACATTCTTTGTAAGACTGGAGAAGACAGACTTTATTCATGTTTCCTCTACTTACTACTGAGAAAGAAAATTCTGGAGATTAATGACTAACTTTTTCTTTCTGCATAGGGATGAGCCAAGGAGGCAACGTGGATCAGCATCCTTCTACTCTAAGTGTGCAGGAAGGAGACAGCTCTGTTATCAACTGTACTTATTCTGACAGTTTGTCAGACTATTTCCCATGGTATAAACAAGAACCTGGTCAGGGTCTCCAGCTCATCATAGACATTCGCTCAAATCTGGAGAAAAAGCAAGACCAAAGGCTCACTGTTTCACTGAATAAGGTGGCCAAACACATCTCCCTGCACATTGCAGCCACCCAGCCTGGAGACTCTGCTGTCTACTTCTGTGTTGCAAGTACACATTGCTCCCCAGGCATCTGGCACCTGTACCTAATCCTGCAACTAGGGCGGAAGCCTCAGCTCTTTTCCTTTGGCACAGACTTTCTAGTAAAGTATTTGCAATATTGTTTGTTCACAAGTGAAAACTAACATAGATACTAAGGCATAGAATGAAAGATGAAGTTCAGAATAACCTGGAAAAGGTTAGAACGCTTTATTGACTATTATTTGATGCTTACTTCTTATTTATTGAGACACTTTAACATTTAATTTTAACTGAGGCATAAAAATGGTACATGTTGATGTGGCATTATCCTATGCTTCAATAAATGTACACACTGTATAATGTTCAAATAAGATATATTGCTTCTCGGCCTTTTGGCTAAGATCAAGTGTAGTATCAAATAAGATTGGCTTATATATCCCCTCAAACATTCATTAGTTTTTAATGGTGAAAACACTGACAACCTTTTCTTCTATCTTTGAAAAATATGCAATGCCTTATCATTAATTATACTCACTGTACTGTGTAATAGAACACCAGAAATTTTTATTACTATCTAAAAAAACCTGACATCCATTAAGTAAACTTTCCTTGTGCTTTCTTTCCCCAACATCTATCAGCCACCATTATACTCTCACCTTCTGTGAGTGCTCCTTTTAACAATATCCTATATGAGTGAAATCATGTGATATTTGTTTTTCTATGCTTGGTTCATTTCATCCAACATAATGACCTCTGGCTCCATCTGTGTTGTCACACACAACAAAATGTCATCCTTTTATATGGCTGAGTAGTACTTCATTGTGTATGTTCCACATTTTTTTTATCCAGTCTCCAGTGGAAACTTAGATTGTTCCTATTTCTTTTTTTTTTTTTTGTTAAAGATTTATTTATTCATTTGAAAGAATTACATAGAGAGAGGAGAGTCAGAGAGAGAAAGAGAGAGAGAGAGAGAGAGAGAGGGAGAAAGGTCTTCCATCTGCTGGTTCACTCCCCAATTGGCTGCAACGGCCAGAGCTGCACCGATCTGAAGCCAGGAGCCAGGAGCTTCTTCTGGGTCTCCCACACGAGTGCAGGGGCCCAAGGACTTGGGCCATCTCTCACTGCTTTCCTAGGCCATAGCAGAGAACTGGATTGGAAGAAGAGCAGCCAGGACTCGAACCGGTGCCCATATGGGATGCCAGTGCTTCAGGCCAGGGCGTTAACCCACTGAGCCACAGTGTCGGCCCTGTTCCCATTTCTTGGCTATTGTCCATAGTGCTGCAATAAACATGTAAGTGAAAATTTCTTTCACAGACCAATTGGATATATATATCCAAAGGAAATGAAATTGGTAGTGGGATTGCTGGTTCATATGGTAGTCCTACTTTTAATTTTTTGGGGAAACTCCTTGCTGTTTTCTGAAATGCCTCTATTAATTTACATTCCCATCAAGAGTATGCAAGGGTTCCTTTTCTTCCACATCATTGTCCACACTTGGTTTTTTTTTTTGTCTTCTTATAATAACCAGTCTACCTTAACCATGGGTTAAGTCATGGTTATACATGGCTAAATCTTACCTCTCAGGAAACCACAGCGCTATTAGGTGAGTATGGCATCTTGTGGAGAACTTCTGTTTGTTGATTACATTAAAGAGCTTGGTTTCACAACTCCTTCTTGAAACATCCAGAAAATGAGTTTTTAAAATTTATTATGTATTATCTATGTCAGATGCTAGCTATTTTAATTTTCTTCACTTTATTGACAGATTTGTTACCTATGTGGGAAAATAAAAGGTCTTTATCTAGTACACTCTTGTAATCCACACAGGGAACACAACTGTGTAAAATCCTTTTGGAGATTCTCAAGTGGTTCCTTAGGCCAGTGTTCTAGTCCCACCATTACAAAATTTATGGCATTTTATTTCTTTTAAGAAACGTATGAACTGGCCACATTCCCTGCTACCCCAGAAGAGTTTCCCCAGGACAATATTTTAATACCACAGCCAATCTATCCCACTGTGATGAGTTGTCTCTGGAGGATTTTCACAAGTGTTCACAGGAGATTATTTAACTCTACCAGTTAGCCTTCTTTTCTTCAAAGAGTTATGTATTTATCTGAAAGGCTGAGCAACCGAGGAAGAGAGAGAGGCAGAGAGAGAGAGAGAGAGAGAGATCTCCCATCTGCTGGTTCACTCCCCAAATGCCTGGCAGAGCTAGGGCTAGGCCAGGCAGAGTTCAGGAGCCAAGACCTCCTTCTCTCAAGGGAGTGGCAGGAACCCAGGTTCCTGCGCCGTTATCTGCTATTTTCTGTAGAGTAGCTTGGACTTCAGCAAGGCCCCCTGATGTGGGATGCAACTGTGTCTCAAGTGGCAGCTTAACCGGCTATGCCACAGCTCCTGCTCTACCCCTGCCCCACAAGGGGACTTTCTGGCTTCAATACATATTTTTTCTCATTAATTAAATAAATCGATTATTTGTAATGTTTCTCTACAAAATTGAGAACCCAATTTTCCACCTCCAAGATGGAAATATTAGGCTTTTCCATGGATTTGTCTTTATGTTCTGCAAGACATCCTTGCCCAAGGACTTTAGCTAGAAGGTCATCTGTTCAAATATTTTCCCCTTTTCTTCCATTGAGTCTTTTTAAAAAAGATTTATTTATTTGAAAGGCAGAGTTACAGAGAGGCAGAGGCAGAGAGAGCGAGAGAGAGATAAAGATGTCCTCTATCCATTGGTTCACTCCCTAAATGGCTGCAATGGCCAGAGCTGGACCCATCTGAAGCCAGGAGCCAGGAGCTTCTTCCGGGTCTCCCATGTGGGTGCTTTCCCAGGCCACAGCAGAGAGCTGGATTGGAAGTGGAGCAACTGGGACTTGAACTGATGCCGGCACTGCAGACTGTGGCTTTAACCCATTGCGCCATAGTGTCGGCCCCCATTATGTCTTTATATTGTGAAATTTTGTGTTTATCACAATAACCCCTTTGTATAGTATGTAAACATTAAATAATGTATTTTGTGCCCATTTTTAGTAGGAATACATGAGATACATGAGATTAAGAAGGTTAAGAAATTTTACTGTCTCCATAGTATTTGGAGATTGTGAACCACATAAAAACACAGTGACTCATGCTTTATATATCTTTTGTAAATTGAGACATCCAAGAGAGAGCCACAAGCCACTCAAATTAATATTACTTCTGGCTAAGGTTTGAATTACACAATGGAGTCTGGAATATTATTGCCCAACCTGTCTGGTATTATATCTTTTATTTTTAAGGTAAGACTTCTGGAAGAACAAAATTCATTCAAAATTTCATATGAGAATGTTCAAAATATCTGCTCTGGACATGGATACCTTTTGAATGACAGAAGTGTAATTTGGAGGTTCCCCTGATAGAGAGCTATAGCAGAATTGAATTGTATGAAATGAAATGTATAATATCTCCAAATAAGCCAGCCATTTGGTGGGAAAATATTGAATGATTTTAGACAGCAGAAAAGTTGGACTTTTTGTGTTGTCATCTCATTTAATGTACTTCCAGTGCAAGATGTAAAGATGTTTCAGCCAATTAGGACAAAGCTGAAATTATTTGGAGACAAGGAGGATAGGCTTTGTCTACTATATTGAGAAGCAGGGTACAACAAGCAATGGGTGTCTTTTGGTCATATTGCTGAGTAATATTGTGAGGGTATTGCCTTATTGTTAATGTTCAAACACAAAGAATGATTGATCACGATTAGTAATTCTATGATCAGCTGTCCTAGGGAGACATGTGAGATCATGTAGGATAATTTCCTTCAGAGTTTATCATACAGAATATAGCAATTTGCTGTGGCTCATTTAGGACCCATATGAAGGTAGTGGGAAAAATAGAAATTCAGTGGCTGAATCCCAGTGGTCTCATTCTAATGTCTAAGCTGGCCTTCATGAAAAGAACTAAGATGTTTAAGGAGAACTTTATGGCAGGACTCAATGTTTAAAGCTTTTAATGACTGAACACAGCACTTGGTCACTTACCATAATTACTTTCAATATATCCATGTATATTTTCAGATTTAGTTGTTACGAAATGAAAAGTTGGTTGATTCACTGAATTTTGGTTTGGGTGGAACCTTGGTCAGTATGCAAAGAAGTCTGACATGACACACGCCCACTTGCTACACCAGGAGACCTCTGCTTCCTGCTCTGTCTCAGCAGCAGCAGCAGTGGCAGCACAGAGCCCACTAATTCTTCCCTCTCCAGTCAGGCTCACCGCACAGTGCAGGGCTCTGGAACTAAAGAACACGATATTTTTCATCCAGAAGAAGAGATAAAATATGTCACTCTCCAGCCTTCTGCTGATGATCCTGGCTTCACTGTGGCTGGGTAGGGATGACCCCAGTGGGAATGGGCCCCCTCTAAGACCTCAGGTTTGGAGGCACAGGAAGCATCTTATAGAGACTTTGGGAAAGAAGGGTAATAGTGCATAAAAATTGAATTTCATCATCTCATACCACCTATCCCTAAACTTTCTGATTCTTTTTGTCTTCAGGATCTGCTATTGCCCAGAAGGCAACTCAAGCCCAGCCAGCAATATTGGCACAGGAGAAGGAAGCCGTGACCCTGCACTGCACGTATGACACCAGTTCTGGAAGTTACGGTCTCCTGTGGTACAAGCAGCTCAACACGGGGGAGATGATCTTCCTTATTCGTCAGGACTCTCACAGGCAGCAAAATGCAAGCCAAGGTCGCTACTCATTGAATTTCCAGAAGGCAGGGAAATCCATCAACCTTGTCATCTCTGTTTTACAATTGGAAGACTCAGCAGTGTACTTCTGCGCACTGAGAGAGAACACTGTGAGAGGACTCGTGTAGAGAGGCGTACAAAAACCCCAGGAGTCTCTCTGAGACATCACCTGCTACAGGGTCTGAAGCAGAGAATCACCATCCCTGACAGGATGTGGAAGGGTTGTGGCAGCACAGATGTTGGGGTGCAGGGAGCACAGCCAGCTCAGAAAATGCCTATGTCCAGAGTTATCACTCATCAGAAACGTTCCTATTCCTGAATCTTTGGCTGAAGTTACACACAGAATTGTGAGCAAAAACTGAAGGGAATGTAAAGCCACAACAAGGAATTTGCCATTACCCATTCAGTAGGGCTAGAAGAATTGGCTTAAGAGTGTTCAAAGGGGCTGGTGCTGTGGCATAGCAGGTAAAGCCGCCACCTAAAGTGAGGGTATCCCATATGGGCACCGGTTTGCATTCCAGCTGCTCCACTTTCAATCCAGGTCTCTGCTGTGGTCTGGGAAAGCAGTAGAAGATGTCCCAAGTCCTTGGGCCCCTGCACCCATGTGGGAGACCCAGAAGAAGCTCCTGGCTCCCGCCTTTGGGTCGGCTTAGCTCCAGCCATTGCAACCAACTGGGGAGTGAATCAGCAGATGGAAGACCTCTCTCTCTCTCTCTCTCTCTCTCTCTGCCTCTCTTCCACCTCTGTGTAACTCTGACTTTCAAATAAATAAATAAATATTTAAAAAGAGTGTTCAGAAACATGTGATGGAAAAAATCAGTAAAATTTGTGTGAGTTGTTGGATTTTCAGCTCAATTTATTCAACACATATTTAGTGACTACATATTATGTTACAGGCATTTTTTTAAACAAGAGAAAGCCTTGAAACTTTCCTGTGTTGGGGCTGGCACTGTGGTGTAGCAGGTTAAAGTCCTGAAGTGCCGGCATCTCATATGGGCGCCGGTTCATATCCCAGCTGCTCCTCTTCCGATCAAACTCTCTGCTATGGCCTGGGACATCAGTAGAAGATGGCCCAAGTCCTTGGGCCCCTGCACCCACGTGGGAGACCTGGAAGAAGCTCTTGGCTTCGGATGGGTGCAGCTGTGACCATTGCAGCCATCTGGGGAGTGAACCAGTGGATGGAAGACCTCTCTTTCTGTGTCTACCTGTCTCTGTAACTCTGTCTTTCAAATACATCACATAAATCTTTTAAAAAAAAACTTCCTTGCATATTTCCATTTTTAAAATATCATTTTTGGTGAGCATTTGACCCAGTGATTAAGATATGGCTTGAGATGCCTACATCCCATATCAGAGTGTTGGGTTAAGTCACGGCTCCATGGCTCCATCCTTGATTTCAGCTTCCTGCCAATGCACACCCTTGGAGGCATAGATGGTGGTTCAAGTAGTTGGGTTTCTGCCATACCTATGGATAGACCCAGACTGAGTTCCCAGCTTCTGGCAATAGCTGCATCCAGCATTGGTTGTTTCAGGCATTTGGGGAATGAATCAGATGATGAGACCCTCCATTCCTCTGTTTCTGTCTCTTAAATAAAATATAAGCAAGTCAAACTTTAAAAAAACATATTATTTTAGACTATTAATAAAACAGTTTTTAGGCTTCCTTTCTGGGGATAATGGTACTCACATTTTCTTTTTAATTGTAAATAAATGAGGCATTGTTTTCTCCTAGAATTAATCACTATCTTTTAGCGTATTATATTCACCCAGTTAGAAAATTAGCTGACACCTACAAGTGTGTAACAGCTAATCAGAGTAAATAGATCTATCACCTTAAACATTTAACATTTCAAAATCCTATCTCTCATTTTTTAATTGAGAAACAACAATATACTAATCTTATCTGTAGTCACCCTGCTGTGCAATAGAACACCAGATCTTCTGTGCTATGTTTGCATAACTTGGTTCCTGTTAAACAGTCTTTCATCTGCACACCCTCCCTATACTATGTAGCCTGTATTAACCAGTATTATACATCAGCAACTATGAGATCATCTTCTTAATTAAATTTAACAGGAGAGTGAGATCATGTGGTACTTTTCTTTCTGTGCTTATATGATTTCACTTGATCTCATGGCCTTCAGTTTTTTTCCATGTTATTGCATGGATTTAATACTTTTTAATAGCTAAGTAGTATTCCAGTGTTTATACGTACCACCTTTTCTTTATATATTCATTAGTGGATGCACACTTAGATTAATTCAATTTCATGGCCATTGTGAAGAGCTCTGCAATAAACATGGATGCAGATGTCTCTTTGACTGACAGATTTAATTTCCTTGGATTTAAAGCCAGTAGTGTGATTGCTGGATCATGTGATAGATCTGTTTTGTTTATTTTTTTGAGGAATCTCTATTGTTTTCTAGAATGACTGTATTCATTTACATCCTTATCAACATTGTTCAAAGATCCCTATGTCTACATCGTTGTCAGCATTATCTTTCGTCTTTTTAAAATGAGGCCGTTTATCTTGATGAAACTTAAGAAAATGACTTAGTATCATTGCCCCCAAAATGCTACAAGGGCTACTTTATAAAGTACAAAGGAAAAAGAGATAATTTGTTTTCATTCAAGACAATCTTGCAATTGAGGACCTATAACTCCTGATACCAAGGGCCTCAATCACCTAGGAAAGCATTTTCCATTTTCACACCTGCAACCACATGTCAGATAGTAATTTCATTATATCGTCAAAAAGAAAGTTAAAGTGGAGCAGCATTGATTTAAGGCATTCAAACTGAGTCAGGGGCACAGGAACTCTTGTGAAAAACAGCCCAAGCACTTCTGTAGCTGTACTCTTGAGCTCAGACCTGAATGAAATTCCTGGCTCCTGGACTCAGTCTTGCCCAGTCCTGGCTGTTGCAGTCATTTGGGGAGTGAACCAGTAGCCGGAAGCTTTCTCTCTCTCTCTCTCTCTCTAAAACTCTGCCTTTTAAATAGATAAATCTTAAAAAAAAAAAAAGATGAAGAAAGAAGATGATGAAAGGAGCTGGGAGTGGTAGTCAAAGCGGATTTTAGGCTCTATGTAAAGTTCTATCATTTAAATAATTTGCATATTCATGAATCCTTCTTAGTGTTACTTTTTGTATAATTTATTTTTTTATTTTTTTTTAACTTTTATTTAATGAATATAAATTTCCAAAGTACAGCTTTTGGATTACAATGGCTTCCCCCTCCCATAACTTCCCTCCCATCCACAACCCTCCCCTTTCCCGCTCCCTCTCCCCTTCCATTCACATCAAGATTCATTTTCAATTCTCTTTATATACAGAAGATCAGTTTAGTATATATTAAGTAAAGATTTCAACAGTTTGCACCCACATAGAAACACAAAGTGAAAAATACTGTTTGAGTACTAGTTATAGCATTAAATCACAATGTACAGCACATTGAGGACTGAGATCCTACATGAGGAGTAAGTGCACAGTGACTCCTGTTGTTGACTTAACAAATTGACACTCTTGTTTATGGCATCAGTAATCACCCTAGGCTCTTGTCATGAGTTACCAAGGCTATGGAAGCCTTTTGAGTTCACCGACTCTGATCATATTTAGACAAGGTCATAGTCAAAGTGGAAGTTCTCTTCTCCCTTCAGAGAAAGGTACCTCCTTCTTTGATGACCTATTCTTTCCACTGGGATCTCACTCGCGGAGAACTTTCATTTAGATTTTTTTTTTGACAGAGTCTCTTGGCTTTCCATGCCTGAAATACTCTCATGGACTTTTTTGCCAGACCCAAATGCCTGAAGGGCTGATTCTGAGGCCAGAGTGCTGTTTAGGACATCTGCCATTCTATGAGTCTGCTGTGTATCCCACTTCCCATGTTGGATCGTTCTCTCCCTTTTTTATTCTATTGGTTAGTATTTTCAGACATTAGTTTTGTTTACGTGATCCCTTTGACTCTTAGTCCTATCATTATGATCAATTGTGAACAGAAATTGATCACTTGGAGCAACAATCCCCAAAAGCTTTCTTACAAGTCTTACTATATTATCTTCAATTGGTCTCATAAAAAAGGGGAAACAGAAAATAACTATCATAAGATTTTATCTAACTGTCTAAAGTGTCAGATTTTTTCAGCTTGTAGGATTGTACAACTTTTAGCTTACACTACTCTTAAGATCCTCTTTGATGTTATAGTTATGTATATTTTTGTCTTCTCCAGAATACAGCAAACTATGGTCTCATCCATTTTAATATAATTTTATGTATGGATTTTGAAATATTTTACACCCAAATAAATATCTTTGAATTCAAAATTTCCACGAACATTTTGAAGTACGTTTGTATTATTCAGACCTAGTAAATTACTCACTTATAGTAAAACTTCAATACACATTTATGGATTCATTTGAACTGAATTAGAGAAATCAAATGAGAACTACCAAATTATTTTGAAGTGTTAATCTCCATGAAATAGCATTTCAATAGTAGTCATTCTTCCAATTTTTAACCTCCATTCAATTTAGGTCTTTGTTGACAGCTTTAATCCACTAGGGGGCACTCAAAGTTTCAATAAAAACTTTCTAGTAGTCTTGGGAGACTGAATACAATCAGGAGACTGGATCGTGGCACATTGCGTTAAACTGCGACGTGGAACTCCTACGTCCCCTACCAGAGTGCCTGGTTGGAATGCTTCTCATCCAGCTTCCTGCTAATGTGCTTGTTATCCAATATCTTCATGTTTCTTTATTGAGACTAGAAGGAACAAGAGTAAACAGAAGAAAAGCATAAAAATAAGTAATACAAATAGAAGAAGAAAAGGAAGAGGACACCTATTTTGTTTGGCCAGCCATGTAAGAGCCCATGAGAATCACCTGTGTGGGCTGGAGGCGGCATGGGGAAAGGCAGGACAGAAGAAGGGGAGAAGTAGAAAGGGCAGACAACACATATCTTTTTTTTTTTTTTTAATTCTTGCTAGAACCATTTTCTATCCAGATGGTGAGCTTATGTCTTGGGCTTCTAGAACTTTTTAGATTTCAAGAAATTACATTTTTTTTTTTTTGACAGGCAGAGTGGACAGTGAGAGAGAGAGACAGAGAGAAAGGTCTTCCTTTTGCCGTTGGTTCACCCTCCAATGGCCGCCGCGGTAGGCGCGCTGCGTCCAGCACACCGCGCTGATCCGATGGCAGGAGCCAAGTGCTTCTCCTGGTCTCCCATGGGGTGCAGGGCCCAAGGACTTGGGCCATCCTCCACTGCACTCCCTGGCCACAGCAGAGAGCTGGCCTGGAAGAGGGGCAACCGGGACAGGATCGGTGCCTCGACCGGGACTAGAACCCGGTGTGCCGGCGCCGCAAGGCGGAGGATTAGCCTAGTGAGCCGCGGCGCCGGCTCAAGAAATTACATTTTAAGGCAGACATTTGGTCAGTGGCTAAGTCACTTGGGATTCCCTAGGTTCGAGTCCCACCTGCTCTTCAGATTCCAGCTTCTTGTTAATGTACATCCTGGGAGTCAGCAGGCGATGGCTCAGAGGCTTGTGTCCCTGCCACCCACATGGAAGATGTCAACTGAGTTCCCGGCTCCTTGGCTTGGCCAGACCCAGTCCCAGCTATAGTGGACATTTGGATAATGACCCAGCAGACGGAAGAAGGTCTCTTTCTCCTTCTTTCTCTGCCTTTCAGAAAGAAAAAAATAAATAATAATAAAAAGAAATTTCATTTACTTATTCAGTGTGTAATGCAAGCTGTTAAATATTTATACAAATACATACTATTTTAATGTTATTGAACACTCTAGTCTGTCAAATTGTGTAATTTCGTACATGGAGTTACTTTTTCTGTGATTGTTCAAAGCTCTACTTTTCCCAGTTAAGACATTGATTCCTCTCTAAGGTATCATTGTTCTTCCTCACAAACTTCTTTCTTCACAAACGCTTCTTACGTAGAGTGTTTAAGAAAAAATAACTATTCTATCTTCACACTGTGGAACCATGACACCCCATGCACTATTCCCACCTACAATGTTGGTACAGTCTCATTTGCCATGGTGGGTGGAGTTTTCTGTTAGGATGAATGACAGAGTTCAAATGTGATTGGTTCTCTGTGAGTTTCATGGAACCAATGAACTGTAAGAACAAAGTTTGTCTGGACCCGAGACATTCCACAGAGCAGGGGTAACAGCCCACCAGCAAGCAGACAAAAAGCCATGGAGAGAAGACCGGGGATTCTGCTGGGGCTTTTGTGGGTCCAGATTTGCTGTGAGTTGGGATTGTCCCAGGTGGGAGATAGGGGTCAGGTCACCACTGTCAGAAGGAGGGAGAGCTGACATAAAGCTCTGACACCGTCCCACACCCTCCTGTTTGTTTCTTGAGATATTTTTACAGGTTTGGACGCCACATCAGTGCATTCCCAGTGACATCCTATGTGTTTTTTTTCCCTGTCCATGCAGGGGTGAGAGGGCTGCAGGTGGAGCAGAGTCCTCCAGCCCTGAGTATCCAGGAGGGAGCCAGTCCTACCCTGAGGTGCAATTTTTCAGCCTCTGTGACCAACATGCAATGGTTCCGACAGAGTCCCAGGCGTGGCCTCATCAGATTGTTTTCCATGGCTCTGGGAGTGAAGGAGGATGGAAGGTTGAAGTCAACAGTTAACTCTCAGGAGCGCTACAGTACCCTCCACATCTCAGTCGCCCAGCTGGAGGACTCCGGCACCTACCTCTGTGCAGTAGAGGCACAGTGCTCCCAGGGTGTCTGCAGCCCGGACCCAAAGTGCAGCTGGGCCTGTAAGCCCACCCCTCGCACAGGGGTGGCTTCCACAGCAGCATTCGCGCTGTTGTGGGTTTTCTGACTGATGTTGGAGCTCTTTTATCTCTGGTAAAAGCATACCTATCAGACAAGTCATTTCATTTGGTTTTCACACACTTTTCCTCTCAGAAATCACTGGGCAGGGACAAAAAAAACCCTAATATGAAACCATTGGAACAACTGATAAAGCTGTCAGGACCCAATTTATTGTCTCAACACTTTCCCTGGCAAAGTGCATGTATGTTACATAAAGATTACTGTGATAAAAAATACTGTGAAAAGTACACGCTGATCAACAAATAGACTCAGTATTTCAGTTGTTTAAAGACAGCTCAATTTTTCCAGGAAAGGGAAAGAACGTTCAGATTTTTCATGCCTGGAACTCACTACAAACATAAATGAAAAATGCGAACTATTGAGTGTCAGGCCCTCTATCCTGACTACTACACTTAATGTCTAAGTACTGCCAATACCTTGCACGTGAATGCACTGGGGGTTATCGGATATGAGTAACCTACCTGGGCTCACATGATCACTGAAATAGGAAGGTGGGGGTGGGGTTCCCATGCTGGATGTCTGACATCAGAGTATGTTCTCTGAGATACCCAGTACAGAAGGTTCCAGAATCACAAAGTGCAAATGATTTCTACTGTTGTTACATTTACACATGGTACTTACATGCATTGTTGACAAAAATGTGCATTTTGATCTTTTCTAAGTAGTGCCTTGCAAGGTAGAGCTCATTGAACTGTCATTTTGTTACGTTAAAATCCATTTGTCTTTCTTGCATTTTGAGTGAATCTGTTACCCATGATTTTGTAATATTGTTCAAGGTCTGGGAAAGGGATCAGAAAGTTTCCGTGACTACTCTGAAAGAAACTTTTATTTGCTGCAGCCACAGATCACGATTCTGACAACCAAACGCAACACTTAAACCTGCTGTGAATCAATGACAATATGTAGAATTCCGACCTTGCCAGGTTTTTTATGTTAACATAAGGGCACTGGTTAGGAAAAAGCAAGGCCCTGAGAATTAAGATGAAGAAACCTGAGCAGACTCCAGTGAGGTGTATGCAGGGCTGGCTCAGGGAATAAAACCTGTGCAATGGCAAAGGGCCCTGCTCTTAAAAGAGGTCTTCCATCCAATGGTATACTCTCCAATTGGCCGCAATGACCGGAACTGTGCTGATCCAAAGCCAGGAGCTATGAGCTTCTTCCAGGTCTCCCATGCGGGTGCAGGGGCCCAAGGACTTAGGCCATCTTCTACTGCTTTCCCAGGCCACAACAGAGAGCTGGATCAGAAGTGGAGCAGTCAGGTCTCGAATCAGTGCCCAAGTGGGACCCCAGCACCACAGGCCAGGGCATTAACCCGCTGCTCCACAGTGCCAGCCACATAAAATATTCTTAAGAGTTCCAGTATTAATTGTATGAGCAGAAACATTATATGCAAAATTAGAAATGGTGAAAAATTCTGCTTGCAATTTTGTTGTTGTCAAGTACAACTGAAATTGCTTTCAATTATGGTGCCTAAAATGAAGTTGCTAAAAGCATTGATTTTGAAAACCTAACACATTAATATCCAGAGAAGTGAGGCCAAAAAATCATGCTATTAATAAAGATATCACATTAATAAAGTATTATTACTCTGTCATACAAGTAATGACTCCAACATACATTTTGAAATTTTGAAATCTGTTGTTTCTATGTATCATTGTGAACCCTATTGTGTTTTAAAAGTAGTAAAATATTTTTAAAAACAAGCATTACTTTTTAAAAAGATTTATTTTATTTATTTGAAAGGCAGAATGACAGAGAGAAGGAGGGAGAAAGAGAAAGAGATCTTCCACTTACTAGTTCACTCCCCAAGAAGCTGCAATGGCCAGCTCTGGGTCAGGCTGAAGCCAGGAGGCTGGAACTCCATCCAGGTCTACCAGATGAGAGGCAGGGTCCAAGTATGTGGGCCATCATCTGCTGCCCTCCCAGGCACATCAGCAGGAAGCTGGATTGGAAATGAAGCAGTTGAGGTTTGAACTTGTGCTCTGATATGGTACGTGGGCATTGCAGGTGGGGCTTAACCTGCTGCACCACAATACTGGCCCTAGGAGCTTTACATTTTAGCCCTCACTGGCATTCTTTTTTTCTGTATTTTGAACAAAGGATTCCAAATTTTTATTTTGTACTGAGTCCCATAGATTATGCAGTCAGCCATAGTTGAGAATCTTGAACCTTCAAGCTAAATCTGGAAGATTAGCTCTGGAATCTAGAAAGCAATCAGGTTTTTTAAAAAAGTGCATTTTGTATTATGGTATTGGTTAGCTTGTCTATCTCTTCCTGGTTCTCCAAGATGCTGGGGTGTTTTCTTCCTGATAACAAAGACATGTTATAGATTTAAACACAGGAATGAATCTTCAGAAAGGCTCAGCCATTGAATATGGCCCCATATCCCTAACTATGATGATTTTTGCTTAGTAAAGATCATTTTATTCTATTTTGTTGTGGATTTGGCCTCCTTTGATCCATCATCCCTCACTGATGCTATTGGAGGATTGAAAACCCAGAAGAGATTTCATCCTGAGAGCTCTGTCTCTGCTTCCAAAGAAGGCCAGGATTGGGCAGGGGTAACCTCAGACACATAGGAATGGTTTGGGTAACTTCAGTCACAGTAGATTATACTTGGAGCTCTGTACGCAGGACAATTTCTCTCCACTATCGTACCATTCCACATTGCACTTCACCAGTGCTTAATCTGCTAAATAATATACAAATATAAAAATTTAGAGATGCATGAAGAAGTCCCTTAGTCCAACTTCATTTTACAAAGGCAGAAATTCATTCGAGATGCTGGTATGAAGCAAATAGTTGATAAAGGAGCTGGGAGTAGAGAGAAATTGGATTTCCTCACTTCATCATCAGCATTATTTCCCCTGCCTCATTCAATCAGGGCAAGACTGCTGAGCAAAGAGAAACCACCTGGTGGAAACCAAACTTTCTGTGCAGTTTGGGTCTGGGTAAGCCTTGGTCCAGTGAGTTTGCGTATTTGAATGGGATGTTCCAAATTGTGTCATGTTTGACCCACTGGGCATGAAAGGCGGCCATTACATTTTGATCTGGGTGCCATAACTCACATGGACATATGATGTGATTTCAAAATTTCTTAGAAAAATAAAATTGAAACCTGTTTATCTTGGTGCAAGAAAAATCTGAAGCACACATATAAACTGATCATAATATACATTTTCCATGCACATTTGAAGACCTAAAATATCTATCTCCGAGAAGAAGAAAAAGTTTCCCAGTGAAGAATTTAATATGATTGTATGAATAATTGGTGAGAGAAAGGAGGTCCTTAGAAGGGAGAAGTTTTACATATGCAAAAATATATTTTTCATATATACATTTTAAAATTGAGTTGAGAGTCCTTAAATTGTGAGATGTGAATGAGAATAGATTTTTTTTTCTCTGTCACTCTGGGAAACTGGTGACTTCAATTCGAAGGAAAGGAGCTCTCATTTCTGGAAATGATATAGTCTTGGTTTCCCAGGTGCCATGTCTCATGGTTAGCACTTCTGGGTCATTTGTACTAACCACATCACACAAATAAACAACATTTAGGCTTCCATAGATTTATTATTTTTTTTTAAAAAAAGATTTATTGTATTTATTTGAAAGACAGAGTTACAGAGAAAGGTAGAGACGTGGAGAGAGAGGTCTTCAATCTGCTGGTTCACTCCCCAGATGGCCGCAATGGCTGGAGCTGAGCCAATCCAAAGTCAGGAGCCAGGAGCTTCTTCCGAGTCTCCCACGTAGGTGCAGGGGCCCAAGGTCTTGGGCCATCTTCTACTGCTATCCCCTGCCATAGAAGAGAGCTGGATCAGAAGAGAAGCAGCCGGGACTCGAATTGGTGCCCATATGGGATGCCATCACTGCAGGTGGCGGCTTTACCTGCTATGCCACAGCGCCGGCCCCTAGCTCATACACTTTAGAGGAAATTCCAGTAGGATCTAAGTCAGTCATTGCATTTAACACCATGCCATTTTGTTACCAGAAAATAAAACACCCCCAGAATAAACTTAGGTGTTTAGATTCTCCAGTCTGATGATTTTTGAGAATTTCTACTTTTTTTTTTTTTTTTTTTTTTTTACAGGCAGAGTGGACAGTGAGAGAGAGAGAGAGACAGAGAGAAAGGTCTTCCTTTTCCGTTGGTTCACCCCCCAGTGGCTGCTGCGGCTGGTGCACCAGGCTGATCCGAAGCCAGGAGCCAGGTGCTTCTCCTGGTCTCCCATGCAGGTGCAGGGCCCAAGGACTTGGGCCATCCTCCACTGCCTTCCCGGGCCACAGCAGAGAGCTGGCCTGGAAGAGGGGCAACCGGGACAGAATCCGGCACCCTGACTGGGACTAGAACCCCGTGTGCCAGCACCGCAGGCGGAGGATTAGCCTATTGAGCTGCGGCGCCATCCTCTACTCTTTCTTTTAACACTTTGCAGAGTATAAGCCACACAGCAATAGGAAATGATTTCTTAAAGGATGTTAGATTTCTCTTTGCAAATCATCCCAATCTATGGGTCAAACTGTTTCTTAGGGCTGGAGTACTAATATCTCATGGAACTTATCCCCATGCTCTATTGTCACTGAGATGTAATCCTTTCTTTTTTTTTATTTTTTATTTTATTTTTTTTATTTTTATTTTTGACAGGCAGAGTGGACAGTGAGAGAGAGACAGAGAGAAAGGTCTTCCTTTTTGCCATTGGTTCACCCTCCAATGGCCACCGCGGTAGGCGCGCTGCGGCCGGCGCACCGCGCTGATCCGATGGCAGGAGCCAGGTGCTTCTCCTGGTCTCCCATGGGGTGCAGGGCCCAAGGACTTGGGCCATCCTCCACTGCACTCCCTGGCCACAGCAGAGAGCTGGCCTGGAAGAGGGGCAACCGGGACAGGATCGGTGCCCTGACCGGGACTAGAACCCTGTGTGCTGGCGCCGCAAGGTGGAGGATTAGCCTAGTGAGCCGCGGCAAACGCCGAGATTTAATCCTTTCTATCGCAATCATCTTTGCTGAGAGAAAATTCTCCCTTTGACTATTGGTACTGTCCTTTATGTGGGAATAGCAAAGGCCATGGGCTCAGAAGAGGGAGCAGGGAAGATAGAAAGGGAACCAATTCTCATATCAAAATCTCTAGTCTCAATGCACACTGGGCTCCCAGCCCTTTCCTGAGACGTCTGCCTGATCTACCAGGGGTATTTCTCTCCACGACTTCTTTTCATTCAACTTTGCTGCCTCTTTTACCACTACACTCTGTCTCATGTCTAAATTCTTTCTTACACAAAGACAAGAACCCCTGAGCAGCCAATCTCTGGTAGCATACTTGTTTTCAGTTTGTTAATTACTCAGGACCATGCTTAAATATCATAAATATATACAATTTGCTGTGCATTTAATCTTAGACCTCGGATCTAATTTGTTTTGTTTTATCTGCCTGTTGCTACTTTTATGCAGCTAAGTGCCTCCTAGGTTTACATTTACCCAGAGAATTTAGTACCGAGGGATGGATGTGACCACAAGGTGGAAGTGTACCTCTGTTGCTGCAGAGAATGGGGAAGTTCACTTGAGTAGATTCCGAATGAAGAGGCTCACAGCAGAGGCAGAGGCTTTTTCTTATTGGCTGGATAGACAATATGAGACCCACCATGAACCTGAAAATAGGAGTAGCTCTCCTGGTGGAAGATTGCAGATCTCTGATAGATCCTAACTAACTGGGAAGAACAATGAAGACATCCGTTGGAGCGTCTTTCATGTTCTTTTGGCTGCAGCTGCACTGTGAGTTGAGAGCTTTGGGAAAACAAAGTATATTAGTGTATGTTCATTATGTGTTCAGGGAGAAGACCGGAGGTTTTCTCTCTTACTGTTGAAAAAGAAAATCCTAATGGTACTGACAATTTTTCTTTCTGCATAGGGGTGAGCCGAGGAGATGATGTGAAACAGTTTCCTTCTATTCTGAGTGTCCAGGAAGGAGACAGCTCTGTTATCAACTGTACTTATTCTGACAGTTCATCAGCCTTTTTCGCATGGTATAAACAAAAACCTGGTCAGGGGCCCCAGCTCATTCTAGACATTCGCTCTAATATGGAGAAAAAGCAAAACCAACGACTCACAGTTTTGCTGAATAAAGTGGCAAAACACTTCACTCTGCACATTGCAGCCACCCAGCTTGGAGACTCAGCCGTCTACTTCTGCGCAACGAGTACACATTGCTTCCCCTGCACCTGCAGGCAGTACCCAAACCTGTGAGTAGCGCAGAAGCCTCACCTTATCTCTTTTTTTCTCTGGCACGGCCTTCCCATTACAATATTTGCCATATTGTTTGTTTGCAAATCTAAATTAACATATAAACATTAAAAGCTTGTAATAAAAAGCTTATGTTCAAGATAAACCAGAACAGTTGAGATCATTTTGTTGGCTGACTGTTGCTTAATAGATTACTTCTTTTTTTCCTTTGGGACTTTTAATATTTATTTTAGCTGTTATATAAAACTGTATAAATTTATGGAGTATTATGTGATAATTCAACACATGTACACATTGCATAATGTTCAGATGTATTTCTTTGTCCTTAATCACTTTTCATGTCTATGATAAAACACTAAAAATCTTTTCTTCTAACTTTCTTCCAGGATTACATACAATACATTATTGTTATCTGGTTACTTCACTGTAAAATAGAACATCAAAATTTCTTTCTCTTATCTGGCTCTAACTTAGTGCAAGGTGTCTGGCACGTAACAAATCTTCCCAGGCAGACGAATCAAGTAATTTACAGTCCCAACAGGAAGTCTCAGGGAAGTTGCGCGTGTCAGAGATTGGGAGGGCTCCTTTTATAATTCAGGGCATGGGGGTTAAAGGTAGAGGTGGGTCTGATCCTCATTGGTTGATCTTTAGGCACCCGCGGGGACCTTGACAAGGACTTTTCTTCCCCAGAAGTACAGGTAGGGACTTTTCCATTCCCGGAAGTATAGGCCTTCCTTCCATACGGATCCCAAAGCTACCACTTAGTACCTGTTAATAAAACTTTCCCAGTCTCTGACCCCTAGTCTTTGAAAACTACCATCCTACTCTCAACTCGTAGAATATCCACTTTTCTAGATTCCTCATGTGAGATCACAAAGTATGTGTCAACCTGTGCCTTACTTATTTCACTTGATGTAATAACCTCCAGTTCCATACATGTTGTTGCAGTGACAAGATTGTGTCACTTTTTATGGCTGAAGTAGTCTTTGGTCTGTATGTGCTATATCTGTTCATCAGTTGATGGACCCTGCTTGATTCCATTTCTTGGCTCTTGTGAATAGTGCTGCGATAAACATAGGAATACAGGTGCCTCTTAGAACAATTTCATTTCCTTTGAATATATACCTAGTAGTGGGATTGTTGTGTCATAGAGCAGTTCTATTTTTAGCTTTTGAGGAAACTCCATACTGTTTCCACAGTGACTATATTAATTTACATTCTCAACGACATGTGCAAATGTTCCCTTTTCCTCATCTCTTTGCCAATGCTTGTCACCTTTTCTTTTTAATTATAGTCAGTCTAACTGAAGTGAAGTGATGAGACATTTATTTACTTTTCCACATCAGAATTATGGTTTATATCATGATTATGAGTGGCTAGATATTATATCTCCTCAGGAAAATATGTCATTATTAGATGACTATGACTTTTTTTTTCAAAGCAAGATTTATTAGAATCAAAGACCTCCGGGGCAGGTGCTGTGGTGCCGTGGGTTAACGCCCTAGCCTGAAGAGCTGGCTTCCCATATAGGGGCTGATTCTAACCCCAGCTGCTCTTCCAATCCAGGTCTCTGCTATGGCCTGGGAAAGCAGTAGAAGACGGCCCAAGTCCTTGGGCCCCTGCACCCGTGTGGAAGACCCGGAAGAAGCTCTAGGCTCCTGGCTTCGGATCGGTGCAGCTCCAGCCATTGAGGCCATCTGGGGAGTGAACCATTGGATGGAAGACCTCTTTCTCTCTCTGCCTCTCCTCTCTCTGTGTACCTCTGACTTTCAAATAAATAAATAAATCTTAAAAAAAAAAAAAAGAATCAAAGACCTCCATCCAGAGTGGCATGGAGGGGGGGCTTCCAAGAGGGGAAAACAAAAACCCAAAGGGGTCAGTGGTACTGGGTGTTATATATTAATGTTAGCCATCGCAAAACACACCGAACACCGGAGTAAGGGAAAGGGTTTATTGGGGAACACCCTACAGACAGGAGTGAAGGGGCAGCAAAGGAAAAAGAGAGAAAGAAAGACAGTATAAGAGAGAGAGAGAGACAGAGGAGAGAAGATAGAGAGATGAGCCAAGAGAGAGAGCACAGGAGAGAAGGACCAAGAGAGGGACCAAGAGAGCCGTGTTCAGGAACAGGCCCTTTTAAAACTTTGCCTGAGGGCGGGCAGGGAAGCAGGAGCAGCGAAACCCATTAGGATGGGGGTGGAGCCTGGCTCAGGTAGCTGGGCCATGCAGCCACCTGGCTAAAACTACCCCAGTTTCCTAACATTCCCCCCTTTTGTTTTTTATAAAGCAGGATTTGTATGGGATTACACTAGTCCCAAAAGTCCAGGAAGGGTAGAGGGATGCTGATCTGTCTTTAGAGCTACTTCCTGCTGACATGGGGCAATGAGGTACTCTTCGCTGGCTTGGGGCGATGTCTCTCAAACCACTGTCTCCTGGGTGGGAAGCTGAGTATATCCTTGTAGCAGCATTTGGTTGACCACCTGGTTGTTGAAGGCCTTAGTTTGTTCCATTATAACCTGCTGTAAACACTTAGACACTGTAGTATAAAAGACAGGGTTGAGAATAGTAACTAATGATCCTAAGAGTAGCATTAACCGGGTAATGAGAGGATTTCATAGAGAGAAAATGGAGGGGGGGTCTCTGGACCCTTATGGGGACAGAATGTGCTTTCAGCTGATTCCAGCCAAGACTGGGAGAAAAACCACTCAACTTTTGCAGGTAGCGGGGTTTGTCTGTAGAGAAATTTTGAACAATCATAAAACGTTAAGTGGGGGAGAGGACCATTAGTACACACAGGTTGGCAGGTTGGGAGTAGAGCCATTGGTGGTGGAGTAGAGGTTATGATTACAAAGGAATGAGACCCAAGTGGGCTAGACAGTGTCTAGAACAAAGGACAGAATCATTATTAGAGGAGCTAAGAAAGGTGCTGTCTAAGCTACAATTAAGTTTTCTGATTGAGAGGCAAATAGAACCTGACAGAAGAGGCTTAATAATAATCTGGTGGGCTTTAAAGCCTTGTAAATAATGAGGCCCAGACTCATCTATCTCTTCATATAGCCTACATCCTAAGGGAGGTGTGAACCTCCTTGGGAAGGCACCCTGTTGACTTCCATTACCTAGCTGGCCTGGGAGGAGAGCTGGCCAGGTAAAGGCAGGTGGCAACTCAAACAGGAAATATACAGTTCTGCCTGCAATGGTTACTGACCCTACTTGGCCGTCCCCTCAGCTGTAGTGGTCGCCTTGGAAGCTGGGCTGAGTGAAGGGCTTTTCAGCTTAGAGCCAATAAGATCTGTGGCTCTGACCTGGGCATCCTTCGACTCCAGGGCAGGTCCATTTCCAGTGATCCAACTCTTGACAGAGTTGCCAAGGCTCTTCACAAGCTGACTTCTGCTGAAGCCCAGGCTTACCACATTGAAAGCCACTGCAGTGGACTGGCCTGTTGGGTCTCCTTGAGGCAGATCACTGTACAGAGTAGCCTTTAAAAGGCCTGCTACCTATCTCTACATTTCTGATGCCTAGCTTTCTTTTCCTCCTGGTTTGTGTTAAAGCAGACCAGAGGATGCAAGTCAAGGATGCAAACAGTTTCAACTATTAGACAACAACTTAAGAAAACATTTACCAGAAGGTCCAATGCCTTCCATAAATTTTAAGAATACATATATTTGGAAACATTTCTTAAATATCTAACATGGTGTAGCTTGTTTAACCAGCAAATTTGAGCACAAACAAGTAAAATGTTTTTAGTTTCTTTCTACCAACAAGTTTAAAACATATGATACAGAGATATAGGTCACACGAATCAAATATAACTTTGATTAATTTTAGCAGTTTAAATTTGAGCAATTTTTATCTATAAGCCAATTAAAATAAAACTCTTAATAAATTTTCCCATGTAGACATATAATATGTATACACAAATAACATATCATAGACCAATATTGCAGTTTTAATAGCTTTTTTAAAAAATCTAACTCCTGTTTGTAAATTACCAAATGATTTGAATTACTTTTTGTTTTTAGTAACCTCAGTTAACCATACTTTCTCTCAGTTGGTACCTTTAATACATTATTGGCTTCATAAGTTTATAGAGCCATCCCAAAGTACTGAGTACAATAGAAGTGGCTGGAAAAAGTCCATAGGAACCTATAGGAGGACAGCTAAACACAGAACCAACAATGCTTTAGTTTTATGAGCAATGAATCTTTATATATAAAACTGTGGATGACAAAAGACTTTAAGTTGCCACGTTTAAAATTATAAACTTTTTTTTTTTAATTTTTGACAGGCAGAGTGGACAGTAGAGGGAGACAGAGAGAAAGGTCTTCCTTTTTGCCGTTGGTTCACCCTCCAATGGCTGCCGCGGTAGGCGCGCTGCGGCTGGCGCACCGCGCTGTTCCGATGGCAGGAGCCAGGTGCTTCTCTTGGTCTCCCATGGGGTGCAGGGCCCAAGCACAAGCTTGGGCCATCCTCCACTGCACTCCCTGGCCACAGCAGAGAGCTGGCCTGGAAGAGGGGCAACCGGGACAGGATCGGTGCCCCGACCGGGACTAGAACCCTGTGTGCCAGCGCCGCAAGGCGGAGGATTAGCCTACTGAGCCATGGCGCTGGCCTAAAATTATAAACTTATTAACCAACAAGAAGCACTTGCTTACTTCACAGTATTTTTGAAAGCACCTGTAGGATTTTACAAAGCATTTAACCCTTTAGGCCTCATTAACATAACTATCATGTCTAGTAACACAAGATCATTAGACTTTAATTCTCAGAATTTGTATCAATAGCATTTTATATTATAGAAACTTAAATTTTAGCACTACTTCACATCTTGACAGTACTTCTAATATAATCCAAATAGCCTGATTAGTTGGTGTCTCTACAAGATGAGAGACATAGGTTCTTTGATTTTTTCAGTTGGGTCCGAACTGGAAAAACCAAAGCCCAGGATTTACTAGAAATTTCAGAGTCCAAATTCTTTGAAACTTTGATTTTTGAATGCCTGTCAAGAATGCCAAGAAGGCTCAAAATCCTTAATGTCTGGTTGAAATAGGATTCCTTAACATCATGTCATAATCTAGACCAAATTTGATCATTGTTACAAGGTGATTATTCAAATGTTTGAAAATAAGCACATATTTAAATAACCCATAGCTCTTAATAAAAATTCAGCTGTTTTTACAATTAGAATTTGACATCAAGAGAATATAATAGATTACTTTAACTCATTGCTTTAACAGAGAATCAGATTTTAATTTTACAAGAGGAATAGATTAGTATACTTGCAATGTTTTCCATCTGCCAATGTCCTTGATTTGCATTTTAAAATAACCTGTAAAAATCTCCAGAGTAAGATTAAGGTAACACATCAAATTTCAGCCTGTTACAAGCAATGTTGAACTATTTTCACAGTTTATAAACTAACCCAAATAGTTTTTTATAGAATGTAACATGTTAAGTACACAAAAGTTTACATTTAGACACATTTATTTAATTCGGCTTTACCCAATTTAAATTAGCAGTTACACCTAAATGACTTAGGATGCTGATATATTTTTATCTGAATTTAATTGAAATTAAAATTGCATTCATCTAAAACAAGTACTAATTACCCATTGCTGTTTCATTGAGTACTGATTACCCAGAAACATGTTAAAATAAATTGCAAAATAAGTCCAGTAAGTTACAAAGCAATATTTTCAAAGGTAGGGATCTTCCTAGATTCAAAGAAAAATTAGTTACAGTGGGCCAGGTCCATGCAGGAAACCTGATCCACCTGTCTGGCTTGCTTATGATAAAACAAAGAGCCATCAGAAGGGTGGGATACCTAATCTGTTTCTCAATAAACAGGGAGCCCAAAAGGGTAGGACTACCTTTCCCTTGCTATTCTTATGGTAAGACTGGGACAAGAGAGGGACAAAAGACCAGTTGGAGACCATGGAGACCGCCATTCCCAAACCTATAAGACAGAGATAGTAGACTTTGGACCAAGACTGGTTCTAAGGTGGGAGGGGGAGATATCGTGAGAGTGGGGGTAGGAGCTAGGGAGGAAGTACACATGGGCAGAGAATGGCTTTGAGGAATAGATAGGCAAGGGGCTTGAGAGAAGATGGAAGAGATTGCAGTGAAGGTGGGAGCAGAGGTTGACCCTGCCCCCTGGAATTCGGCAGGAGGGGGAGGTGAGGACACAGCCAGGGCCGGAGCCGATGGTGGATTCTGCTGTGTGGATAATGGCGCCAGAACTTCAGCTGCTGAGGCCTCAGGAGGCAGCTGAGCCAGTGCCTGTAGATTGGAGCAATAAGGGGGAGGTTCATCTGCAGGATCAAAGGAGGCTGTGGTATTGGCGGTACCAAGGTTAGAGGTAGAAAACGAGATTTTCTGCTCAGTCCTCTGATCCCTAGTGTGAGTTTTGGAGACCAGAAGGACTTGAGCGGAAGAGCAAGAAGTACACAGGGAAGGTTTAGTTTGAAGATAGGAAAAGGCTTGAGCGTATGGAATCTCCTTCCATTTTCCCAAATGCTCATGGAAGTGATAAAGATCTTTCAGGGTCAAACTACTCCAACTTCCGATCTCTCAGGGCCAAATGCACCACCATGGAGGGGCCGCTTTGGGCCAATTTGAGAGGGACCATCAGACAGAAAGCGGTTAGAGAAAAGTTCCCATTGCGACCTGTAGAGTCAGATCCGTGGACTGCTGATGGACCCCAAGTTTGGGATTCCAATGTGCTCGGGTGGTCGCCCAAAGACCCAAACTCCAGACCGGTAGATGCAAAAGCAAGAGGATTTTTATTAAGTGTTTGCACAAATGGGCTCCCTATCACCAGAGGCGAAGAGAAGCCCTGAGCAGCAGTTACAAGCATCTTTTAAAGGCAAAAACCACAGGATTAACATATTTCGCGGGGTTTGGCTTGATTGGCTAGTTTAAAGGTTACCATGGGTACTCATTGGGTCCTTTTAGATGGGGAGTGGCTGCCCCGGGCGGGGGCAAGGGGGGCTGTTTTCTCGGAATACTCGCAGAATGTTCTGCCCGTTAATCCTGGTGGAACATCTGGGAAGGGCGTCTGTGAAACCTGCCTGAGATCGGGCCCTGTTTCTTGTTCTCAGGCCCAGTTCCTTGTTTTTAGTTTGGCAACATTCTTACCCCCAAGCGTTAGCAAGCAAAGCTGATGTGTACAGAAGCAAGAGATCTGCAATTAGCTCTTAGCCACACTCACCATAAAGCACACCAAACACCAGAGTAAGGGTCCCTCGGGTTTTTCACTGCAAGCGTCCTTGCATCCCGGCTGTCTGACTAGCGAGAGAATATGGGAGCAGAAGGCGGGGTCGTCACCCAAGCGCCCACTGGAGCCCAGAGCCTAGCCTGTAAAGAGGTGAACAGAGATGGAGTTGTCACTCGCACCCACTGTTGCCCGGACACAGTGTCCGTAGAGGCTAAAGGCCTTAAGTAGGAGAAGTAGGAGTGGTGGCTAGAGTCCAGTGCTGGCTCAGGTGACTGGGCCATGCAGCCACCTGGCTAAAACTGCACCAGTTTCCTAACACTGGGGTTTTTAAGCACAATTTTGGGGAAGAAAAAATATAACAGCTTGACATTCAGTTACAAGGCAGGGACAAAGCCCATCAAAAGACCTGATTTACAATCTTTTAATCTGTCTGGCTTGCTCAGGATAAAACAAAAAGAGCCATTAGAAGGATGGGACAGGTAACTTGTTTACAGTAAACTCTGAGCTCAGGAGGATGGAATCACCATTCCCTTGCTATTCTTATGGTAAAATTGGAACTTTTCAGGGAGTGGGAAGGCAGGCACTTTTTGACCTTGCTAAAAACGACCCTTGGGGGAAAGCAAGCACTCTGCACCCCAATTTCCACTGATTGCCTATTAACCCATCTGACTCCTCAAATTCCACCCCACCCCCAGCATAATAGGCCCTAACTTCTGTTAGGAGAACTGGGCAATGATCACTCTGGTTCCTTCATGCTGAAAAGGGATGGTGATGGGAACAGCAGCCAAGATAGGGTCCAGTAGGAGGTGGCTTCTTGAGGGGGATGGCAGTGCCAGCTTGCAGAAACTGCCACCATTGGAGGTTCTAGAATTTCACTGTTTCAAGTCTGGAGAAAACCAGTCTAACAAGCAGTTTAAACGCAGAGTCTACAACAAAGGACAGAGTCAATATTAGAGGACCTAAGAAAAGTGCTGTCCAAACCATGAGCAAGTTTTCCCATTGAGAGGCAGGTGACTACAAAGTTCTAAGGAGAACATCCATAATCTTTAATTGTAGGATTCAGAGCTCTTAGTTTCATAGCTCTGCACCCGCTCTTTGAAATGACCAAAGATTAATTTTTAAAATTTATTTTTCATTGAATTGCTACACATAAAAACAAATGTGCAAGATGTTTGATTTGTTAATTTGCTTACTGTGTTGTCTATTTTACTACTGATATATAGGAAACAAAAATTCTCTGACTAGTAACACATTCATAATTTATCCAGGAAATTCAGTTGTGTAAAATCCTTTTGGAACTCCTTAAATGGTTTCTTAGGCCAGTATTCCTGTTCATATCTTATATTTACAAATTTGTGGAATCTTTTTTTCTCTATGAAAAGCATAAACTGTCTGTTAATGAAGTAGGCAGGCATACAGGTTAAAATTGATTGGATTTGTGAACTGGAAGACCATGCCTTTGCCACACCCCTGTATGGCCTCATTCCCCTACCTGGCCACACCTGGGTGCCCACCAGCCAATCAGGTTAATTAACCACTCCCTTTTGGGAGTGGGTTAAAAGCCAGACACCGTATATCGCCCCCGGCAGCTCTTCTTCCCTGGCCTCTTATCAGGAGGGGGCTTGCTGTAGCCCCTCTCTTCCAGGGCGCATGGCCTTTGGGTCATGTGCTCTAGGCTTCCTGGCCGAGATATAGGCCTAGATGCTCTTCCATGTGGCTGGTTCCTGGTGCTTCGTATAAACCCCTATTCACATCTCTCTCCTAAATAAGGCTCTCACTCTCCTATGCATCTTTCTCACTAAATAAAAGCCAAAAACGTACCATGCTGCCTCGGTTATCTATGCCAGTATTTAGAATTCTTCTCTATATATAGGCAAGAACCCTCTTGGGCTTATTAGTATTGGGGATTTAGTAATAAGCCCGTAGTGAAATCGTATGGCACCCCAAATTCCGGTAGCACTTGTGGCACCCTGGATAGCATTCCTAGGGAATTTTACCTGAATATCCTATCTGTGATGCAAACAATTATTGACCAATAGTGTTGGCAGAGGCACATATGTAGACAGTGTACTTGAGACAAAATTTCCATTACAAGTTTAGTTTTATAAGACTTTTCCTGATGCACATATTCCAATCACATTATCTGACAGTCATTGAAATCTTAAGGGAGAAAAATGTCATGGCAGATCATTTCATATAGGGTCAATAACTTTAACTGCTATATTTCTTCAATATAAATAGTTGAATATTTTAATTTCTGAATCAATATTTGAATATAAATAATAGATAATTTCCTTTTTTCCACTGAAAAGCATTTATGAAATTTTATTTCTTATATTTGATGCAATCTATATTTCAAGTAATAGCAATTGTTCAACCAAACACCATTTATTTATGCTTTGAAGAAGTGCTAGGTGTCTGACATTGTCTTCAGTTTGGGAATAAATCTCTACCATGATTATCTGTTACTGATTAAAAATTGTTATTAATAGTCATTTGATTTTATCCTACAAATTATTTGTTTGGCATTTCACTGGATAGCATGGTGACATAAAACATCTATGGTACTATTTACAGAAATGTAATGGGAAAGAACTTCTATGTCAGAGAGAGTTCTGGGTAAAAGATAGGGTTATGAAAAACACTAACTGGCAGCTAGCAGGTGTCTCAGAAAAAAAGCCAGAGGTGATGATAAAGGAGTAAGACAAACTTTGGGGAAGCAAAGAGGTCAACGATCTTGAGTTTAGTATTTGACCCACAAGGGGGTGCATCTTGGCAACATGTGCACATTTCCTGCTTTAATTCTGAGCTCACACTCATCTTTTCACTGTGACCTTAATCTTTCTTCCTGCTTACATGTCAAGACCCAAAGACATTACTGCATCTAAAAATGGAAGCTTCTCCAGCTCTGGTGATTGTGCTAGTCTTCACGCTTGGTAAGATGGCTCTTAGGACTCAGTGTGATTTCTTATATCTGTTGATTCACCCTTTTGTATTAATTTTCTTTAAGTGGAGAGCTTAGATGATGGTCAGGTTAAAATGCAGTGTAGTCACTTATTTTTTTTTACCCAGGAGGATGCAATGGACAGTTGGTGACCCAGACCGAAGGCCAAGTGACACTGGCTGAAGGAGCTTCCCTGATTGTGAAGTGTTCCTACAAAATCACATGGTTCCCTGCCCTTTTCTGGTATGTCCAGTATCCTGGGAAAGGTCTACAGCTCCTCCTGAAAGCCACGAAAGCCAATGAGAAGGGAAGCAACAGAGGTTTTGAAGCCTTGTACAATAAAGACAACAGCTCCTTCCACTTGGAGAAATCGTCAGTGCAAGAGTCCGACTCGGCCGTGTACTACTGTGCTCTGAGAGACACAGTGACAGGGACTGCAGGGGGAGCTGAACACAAACTCTGAGCAGCAGGGAAGGGCCTGATGCTGAGTGCCTACTGGGGACACTGTTGCCACTCACCACTAAGTCCAGGACTCTGAGAGTGAGAGCCATCCAGTTAGGTTCTGAAGGATCAGATCAAGAAATAGACATACCCCATAGATTGTGTTGTCACAATAGGAGTGTACCCACAGCCTGCTACCATACTTCCTCAAAAATCTCTTGAGAACAGTAGTTTTATGTGTATAAAACCTCAAAATGAATGAAATCTATGCATTTATACTTGTATAAAATTTAAACCTGCAACTTTGTCCCAGTTCATCCAAGGAGGTCCTGTGTTGAGAGACACAGCTGTGAGAATGGAACTGCAAATTCTTAAAGGCTCCCTGACAAGCTAGAAAAGGAAGGGGTTATTTCCTAGGGAAGTTTCAGCCCAGCTACTGATTTTTTAAAAATTTTAAAATTTTGATTTTTCATTAGTTTTTAATAGATGCAATGTGATTTATAGATGCTATTATAAGAAAATAATGATATTGTTGATGGGAATGTAAATTAGTGCAGCCACTGTGGAAAACCGTGTGGTCATTTCTTTAAAAACTAGAAATAGATTTGCCATATAATCCATCAATCCCACTACTGTTTACATACCCAAAAGTCTTGAACACAATGTATCAAAGAGATACCTGCACCACCATGTTCATAGAAGCACTGTTCACACTAGCCTAAATTAGAATCAACCATGGTGTCCATCATCAGATGAATGGATCAAGAAAATGTGGTATGTATACACAAAGGAATATTATTAGTTACAAGACACAAATCAACATAGCAAGTCTTCATGACATTAGGTTAGGCAAATTTTTCTTACATATGATATCAAAAAAGGCAAACAAAAAGTAAAAATATATAACCTGGGCTCTATTACAATTAAAGTATATGTGCTACAAAATAAAGTTTTAATGAAGTGAAAAGACAGCTCCAAAATGGGAAAAAATATTTGCAGCTCATATGTGTGATAAAGTGTTCTAACCAGGATATATAAGCAGCACTTACATCTTAATAATAAAATAAAATCATCATAAATATTAAAAATGAGTAAAGGATATAAATAGACATTTCTCCAAAAATGATACAGAAATAGCAAGCAATCACATGAAAAGGTACCCAATATCATTATTCTTTAAGGAAAAGCAAACCAATAAAATGAGAATCTACATCATTTAAATGATAATATGATTATGTGAAGTGTTGGCAAAAATGGGGAGAAATTGGAATACTTATGGGTTGCTGATGTAGATGCAAAATGGTGCAGCTGCTCTGGAAAATAGCAGTTCTATTGGAGATAAGTCCCACAGAGAATTAAAATGGACGTCCTCACAAAATGTTGTAGACAAATGCTCACATCTGCACTATTCATCACAGCTCGTATCTGAAAGAACCCAGTGCCTTTCGATTGATAGATGGAACAACAAATGCATTATATTCACAGAACATTATTAAGCACTAAAAAGGAATGAAGAACTGATACAGACTACAACACCGACTTTGAAAATATGAGAAGATAAGTGAACGAAGCCAACCAGAAAATACCACCTATTGTATGGCTCCCTTTATATGCAAAGTTCAGAATAGAAAGATCTATTGAGACATCAATTTTCAGCTTACCTAGATTTCCAGTTGGCTAGGTGGCAGGAGATGGATGAGAGGGATGGAGGGTGATTATTAATGGGTACTAGGTTTCTCTTTGTGGTGATGAAAATGTATTCTAATTGATTTGTGAACAAACCAACATGCATTGAACTGTACATTTCAAGGGACTGAATTGTATAAGTCAGCTATATTTCAATAGATCTGTTTAAGAAGTAAGGTTCTTTTTTTAAAAAAGTTTTTAAGTGTTTTTATTCAGTGAAAGAAATGCATAGGAAAGTGAGGGCTTTAATTGGGAAACAAGGAAGTGTAGAAGCTCAGCTGGGTCCATACCAGGCAGAGAGCAGGCCAGGAGCCACATGGAGCAAGCATACAGACAGGAAAGCAGAGGCAGGGTGGAGGCCATCAGGCCTTGCACCCATGGGCCCAGGGCAACAAGGAATGCAACAAGGGCAGAAGTAAGGCTCTAATAAGATAAAAATATTGTTAATATTCTTCTCAAAGTATGTAAGATAAAACTTTCGGTAGCTCAGCCTTCCAACTATATACAAACTCTGACTACTACTTCTTCTTCTTTTTAAAGATTTATTTATTTGAGAGGTGGAGTAAAAGAGAGAGAGAGAGAGAGGGAGAAACAGATTCCAACTGCTGGTTCACTCCCCAAATGGCTGCAATGGCCGGAGCTGGGACAATCTGAAGCTAGGAGTCAGGAGCTTCTTCCAGGTCTCCCATGTAGGTGCAGGGGCCCCAGGACTTGGGCCATCCTCCAGTGCTTTCCCAGGCCACCAGCAGGGAGCTGGGTTGGAAGTGGAGCAGCTGGGACATGAACTGGAGCCAATATGAGATGCTGAAGCTGCAGGCAGAGGCTTAACCTACTATGCCACAGCGCCAGTCCCCTCTGCTCACGTCTCATTACCTGTGCTGCTGCCATTTCAGTTGAAGAGCCTATTACCCTTGCCTGAGCATTTAAGAGTCTACAAGTTGGCCTTCTTTGATCTCTGCCTGAACCAAAAGCCCACCCACTGGATGTGTTTCTGGTTTTATTTTTGAATGATGAGCTGCTTTGTCTACCACCATGGAGGACAGGATAATTCCCTTTCATTCTTCCAGTGCAGAGGAAGTAGCACTGACCCAAGGCATGAAATAACCCTCTGACCTTGGACCTTGTACAGCAACAGGTTTTGCTAGTGCCTAGCAATTCTGAGCTGAGTTAAAATTGCCACCAAGAAGATAGTCTATAGAAGTTGCTCCTAATAACTTATTTTGACTGTGCTCTTTTCTGTCCACATTTTAATCTTCAGTATGATCTCATACACTTCTGTTTCCTGGAATTATGTGTAAATCTCTCATCTCCAGATGACCCTTATTATTTTTACTCTATATATTGTGATTTATTCCCTTTTACATTTGTTCTTTTTTTTAAGATTTTTTTAATTTGAGAGTTAGAGTTACAGACAGTGAGAGGAAGAGACAGAGAGAAAGGTCTTCCTTCTGTTGGTTCACTCCCCAAATGGCTGCAGAGGCCAGGGCTGCACTGATCTGAAGCCAGGAGCCAGGAGCTTCTTCCAGTCTCCCATGCGGGTGCAAGGGACCAAGCACTTGGACCACCTTCTACTGCTTTCCCAGGCCACAGCAGAGAGCTGGACTGGAAGAGGAGCAGCTGGGACTAGAACTGGTGCCCATATGGTGTACCGGTGCTGCAGGCAAAGGATTAACCTACTGTGCCACAGCACCGGCCCCAAGCTGTTCTTTCAGTTAGGAAGGAATTTAGATATGTAGATGTAGAATAGATATAGATATAGATATAGATAGTTACATTCACGGCTACACACTGAAAACTGACAGTGTTATCAAGCCTTCCAAATGAAGGCAATTTCTACATGCAGGAACAAATTAAGATCTCAATGAGAGGACTTGGCTCATGGTCCTGAAGTCAAAGAAGGGATGTACTGACTTTGTCAGCGGGTTACACTGCCAACAGAGAAGGGATGTATTGACTGTCAAAGGGTTACACTGCCAACAGAGAAAGTGTTGAATATCTTCACTCCCATGTTTGCTGGGATAATTCTCTATCTGATTGTATTCCTGCCACAGAGGTTTCTACAGTGGTACAGTGCTACATCAAGTCTTTTAGAGGCATTATAATCATTTTACGGGCTCTGACTTTTACCTTTGTGGGCGCACAGTGTCAGCCAGGGGAAATAGGTATCTTATCCCATACCAATATGGTGGACCTGGGACATCCATAGCTCAGCCTGAAGCAACTGTTCTAACCCCAAAGACTACCAAGGACTTGGATCTGTAATCACATATAGTCTTTACAACTTCCTCTCAGTGAAGTGAGTTATTATTCAATGTTTACAGGACATTTCATTTCTAGTGGTCTCTAGGACTAATATACTAGCACACATCGAGGGAGGAAGAAGCTTCCTGGTGGCGCTTTTGATATATTCTGTGTGGTAGAAGGAACAGGCCAAGCAGCTGTAGGGCCACAGGAGTTATGGCTCCGCACGTGACCTCCAGAGGGCGATGCTGCATAGACGAGAGGTCTCCGTGTTTGCAGCAGACCAGCATCCTTCCTCAGCTCCGCCTCCCTGCAGCCCGCTGAGACTGCACACCAGTGGCAAAAATCAGAAGTCAGAAAGCATCGCGCCGCAATTTAGTAGCTCTGGTACATTTACCTAAGCAAGGACCTTGCACATCCCGACTTTCCCCACCCCTCCTGATTCCAAGGTCTTGTCCGCGGCCACTCTCCCGCCTGCTCTCGGAAGATCTTCCAGAAAAGCCTGCAGTGTTCCCACGCCTCAGCCATGCTCCTGGTGCTCATCCCGGTGCTGGGGCTCCAATGGGCCCTGAGTGAGTAGAGTTTCTCTGTGGTCTCTGCTTCCACTGGTTCCGGCCGGAAACGCTTACTTTTCACGGGGACCCCGGCACTGGCACTGCGCTCACCGCCCGCATTGCTTTTCCAGGAGACGCCAGAGCTCAGACCGTGACCCAGCCCGACGCCCAGGTCGCTGTGTCTGAAGGAGCCGCCCTGGAGCTGAGGTGCAGCTACTCCTATGGGGCATCTATTTCTCTCTTCTGGTACGTCCAGTACCCGGGCCAAGGCCCTCAGCTCCTCCTGAAGTACCTGTCAGGGGACGCCCGGGTTCCCGGCATCAGAGGCTTTGAGGCTGAGTTTAAGAAGAGCGATTCTTCCTTCCACCTGAGGAAAGCCTCAGTGCAGGGGAGCGACGCGGCCCGGTACTTCTGCGTTGCCACAGTGCCTGGGCCTGCAGGGGGAGCCGGACACAAACCGCCCAGGAGTGCAGATCTGAGAGCTCTTCCTGTGGTTTTCACATTAAAAGTTGGCAAAACAGATAAAGAGGGCTGGGCTGGTACTTCTTTGTTATTCTTCAATTCCTGCTGTGCTTTAGCTCCATAAACTTTGTTTCAGCAGCCTATGCTCATTGTGAAAACTACATAATACCAGGGTCAGTATTCTAGAATATTGGAGGAGACAGTGTTCTTATTGCGTAATAATCAAGGCATCAAGGATTCGGCGTAGGCTCGGCTGCCTGAAGGGCTTGGCTATTAAGTTGGGACACAGCCAATAGAAGCTGAGTTTTTGTGCATCATCTTATGAATCTCAACTAATGGAGAAAATCAAAGATGAGCTCATCTACTGTTTCTCTGCAAGTGTTGCCTCCTTGTCTCCTTGGTTATTCACAGCAGATTTTCTTGGAATTTCTTTTCGTGGCTCTGTTAGAGTTAATATGTGTCAGACTATTTAGTCAGACTTTTAAGTACTCCTATTTGGGAGGGACTGTGACATTCAGGAGATTGATTGGACCCATGAAGGACACAGAAAAACTATTATGGTCCTCTTAGTGCCGGCAGTTACTTTAAAAAAGTGCAGGAGAATGAAGATTTAGAATCATTATGAAGAGCTTCTCCAAGACGTTTTCACAGCTATGAAAGTAGTTTCCTATTCTTTTGGTATTGTCAGTTCTGCTAACTCAATGAGAAACTTGGTGATGTTATACCTTTTTTGTCTTTCTTGTAGCTGCGGACAATTTTCTCATTACTTTCACACAGTTCTTATACTAAGTCACTATTGAAATATTGAACACTGATCTTCTATGTTGACACTGCATTATCAATCATGTAGTAAGTTTAGCAGTTACAATGTCTGCTTGTAATATTGGTAGGGACTGCAGTTGACACTATGGGGTCACTGGACCAAGTACATGTTGACTTTGTGCTGTATACGCTCACCTTTCTTCATAAACAGCTTTTATTCTACAATATTCTGAGGATTCTCTTTCATTTTATTATAGTTATGCAGATTTTTATCTTCTCCAGTAGACAATAAATTATAATCTTATCTCATCACCTTTAATCTATTTGTATTTACGGATTTCACAATTATGCACCAAAAATTTCTTTTAATTGCATTTTCCTTGAATTTTTTGTATTTTTTTTATTTTAAAGAATAGTGTATTGTTAAGATCTAGCAAATTTCCCATTTACACTAAAAATCAACATGTTTAAGGATTCATTTTGAACTAAAATAGAGAAATCAAAGAGTAGCACAGGATGAAAATTACCAAACCAGCTTCCATAAAACAGCATTTAAAGGTAGTTTATTTTATTTAGTTTTAAAGATTTTTTTGTAAAGATTTATTTATTTATTTGAAAGTCAGAGTTACACAGGGAGAGGAGAAGCAGAGACAGAGAGGTCTTCCATCTGCCGGCTTACTCCCCAAATGGCCTCAACAGCTGGAGCTGAGCCAATCCAAAGCCAGGAGCCAGGAGCTTCTTCTGGGTCTCCCACGTGGGTGCAGGGGTCCAAGGAGTTGGGCCATCTTCCACTGCTATCCCAGGCCATAGCAGAGAGCTGGATCAGAAGTGGAGCAGCCAGGTCTCGAACTGGTGCCCATATGGGATGCTGGCACTTCAGGTAAGGGTATTAACCCACTGTGCTACAGCGCCGGCCCCTTATTTTTGATTTTGCTTTAAAGTATTTTATTTATTTATTTGAAATGCAGAGTCACACAGAGAGAAAGAGATCAATTCTCCATCCACTGGTCCACACCCCAAATGGCTGCAACAGCCATGGCTGGCTCAGGTCGAAACCTCCAGGAGCTTCCCCCGGTCTCCCACGTGGGTGCAGGGGCCCAAGAACTTCAGCCATCCTTCACTGTTTTCCCAGGCGCATTAGCAGGGAGCTGGACAGGAATTGGAGCATCTGAGACTGAAACCCACACCCATATGTGATGTAGGCACTGCAGATGGCGGCTTAAGCTGCTGCACCACAGCGCTGGCCCCAGTAATTGGTTTATTTTTAACCTCCACTCTAAGTAGTTATTTTGCTTTCTCACCAGCTGCAGTTCCTCCACCAGGAAACACGAGTGGAGCTAGGTTTGTGTGACTGCTAAGGAGTTAGTTAGCCTAGACTTTGTTGATGGTTTCAGTCCACTAGGGGGCACTTTAGGCTTCACTAAAACTAACTTTTTCCCATGGCTCTAGAGGTATCAACTGTAAAGAGAGACCAGAGATATGTGAGCAGTCAAGTCACAGATAGCAAGGAAAGTGGGGCAGGGGAGGATGTCTGTGTGAAGTTCAGCTCCAGTTTTCAGCTCTGTACTTCTATACTGAAATTCAGACAGCTGGAGCCCAAGTGTCTTCAAATCTGTTGGAAGGAGTATTTTCTGAGTTCGTATAAGGACATTGGAATTTTATTGGACATTGTGAGCATGGACGCTTAATAGAAAACAGCTCCATTACCTGTGTATTACCCAAACTCACAGTCCTATAAATTATTTCCATGCCTCTAACATCTGGTCTTTTTGTGTATCCTTTCTGCAACTAGAAAGAACAAGAAATTTGCAAAGGATGAAATACAGGTGGCCAATAGGCGTGGGGAAAAACGCTCAGGATCAGTAGCCACCAGGGAAGTGCAAATAAATGAGGTTTTACCTCATCCCAGTTAGAATGGCTATCATCCCCCAAATAAAAACAAATACTACACACTGTGAGGATATGAGAAAAAGATACCCTAATACACTGTTGGGAATGTAAACTAGTACAACCATTACAGGAGACACTATGCAGACTCCTAAAAAATCTGAAAATTGGTCTACCACATGACCCAGTCACCCCACTCTTGGGAATTTGCCCAAAGGAAAGGAAAACAGTAGCATATGAAAGTTATCTGTACCCCCACTTTTAGAGCAGCTCAGTTCACAAAAGCTAAGATATGGAATCTACCCAAATGCCCATCAACTGATGACTGGATAAAGAAAATTATATATATATATATACATATATATATATGATGGATATATATATATATGATGTACAACTAGTCAGCCATAAAAAGAATGAAATCCCATCTTTTGCAACAAAATGGATGCAACTGGAGAAATTATGCTTAGTTAAGTAAACCTCATAACAAAAGAAATAAATTATGTGTTTTCCCTAATTTGTAGTACTAATATATAGAGTAAAAAATGTAATGTACATGAGAGAAATTAAAATCTTGAAATTTGATTACTGCTTATAACTCTTGTCTACACTCCTGTGGAACAGTGGTATTTCTACTTTCTACAAGTTGAATTCTTTATTTAGTGGAGGATTGAGCCTGTGACTATAAAATAAAATGAAAGTATGTTATCACAAAAATTAAAAGAAAAAAAAAGAAAGGAGGGAAGTAGAGAGAGTAGGAAATATAATAGAGTAGGAAATATCATAATGTGCTTAAAATTGTACATATATGAAATACATGAAATCTGTTCTATTTCTATGGATAAATTTTTAAAAAGACTGAATAGAAGCAAAGAAGAAAAAATTAGAAAAACAGAAGACAACACATTGAACTTGAGCAGCCATGTGTGTGCCCATGAGAATCAGTTGTGAATACTGCAGGGTGTACCAGGAAAGGGTTGGACAGAAGAGAAGTAGAAATTAAATATCTCATTTTTGTAACCAGGCAAACTCTTGTTAGAACTATTTTATGTGAAGATGATCATCATATATCATGGGTTTCTGATTCTTTCTTTATTTAGATAAATTGCATTTGGAATGGGAATTTGGCCTGGCGGGTAAGATAGTAGTTAAGAACTCTTCTCCTGTATTGGATTGCGTGGGATAAATACCTGGCTCTGGCTGCTGATTGCATCTTTCTGTCAAAGCACACCATGAGAAAAAGCAGTGAGGGCTCAAGTAATTGACTCCAGCTAAGCGTGAGAGAGATCTTGATTGTGTTCCTAGCTCCACACTTTGGGCTGCCTTGGACTGTCCATGGACATTGAAGGAATTTTGGGAGTGAACCATTGGAACCATCTGTGTGTCTGTCTCTCTGCCACTCAAATAAATAAATAAAAGTATAAACAAAGAGCTTGCATTTAATTCTTCTGTATAGAATACAAACTATTAAATATTACCTAATTCTCGGTATTTTCAAATTATTAAATTCTCAGAATCTATCAAATTTTGTAATTTGTTACATGGGGTTGCCTTTTCTATGATTGTTTAAAACTCTGTTTAATCCATCGGTGACACTGATTCCTCCCTAAAGTATCATCCATCTTCTTCACACACTTTTCTTCAAACATCTCTTCCACAGATTGTTTAAGCAAAGGAAGCTGTCTTCACATCTCGGAAACATTGTCTCCTACCCCACCGCACTGTTCCCACTCACTATGTTGGGGCTGGTACTATGTACTCTCACTGGGCCACAGTGGGTGGGGTTTCCTGTTAAGATGCATGACAGAGCTCAGATGTGACTGGTATTCTATGCATCTCATGGAACCTTTAACTGTAAGAACAAAGTCTGTCTGCACCCAAGACTTACCACCTGTCCTAACAATCAGGCAGAGAGCCATGAGGAGAAAACTGGGGGCTCTGCTGGGTCTTCTGTTGGTCCAGATTTTCAGTGAGTTGGGCCTGTATCAGATGGGAATGGGGGATGTTCCATTGCTGACACTGGGAGGGAGTTGAGGGATGAGGAGAGATGGCATATAGCTCCTACACTGTACTACCCATCTCTTGTTTTTTTTGGGGGTGAGTATTTTACAGGTTTGGAAACTGCATTCGTGATCCCCCAGTGACATGTGTTTTCTTTTCATTTCCAAGCAGGAGTGAGGGGGATGCAGGTTCAACAGAGTCCTTCAATCTTGACAGCCCAGGAGGGAGTCAACTATTCCCTGACCTGCAATTTCTCCACCACAGTGAACAATGTGCAGTGGTTCCGACAGAATCCTGGGAGCGGCCTCGTCAATCTGTTCTTCATAGCTTCAGGGACAAAACAGAACGGAAGGTTGAAGGCAACAATCAATTCTCAGGAGCGCTACAGCACCCTCCACGTCACGACCTCCCAACTGGAAGACTCAGGCACCTACCTCTGTGCAGCAGAGACACAGTGCTCCCAGGGCGCCTGCTGCCTGGACCCAAACTGCAGCTGGGCCTGCAGCTGTAACCCCGCCCATTTCACAGGGTGGCACGTGGCCTCTGCATAACATTTGCACTACTTTGTGCTTTCTGCTTGATGTTGGAGCACTTTTATCTCTGCTAAAATTAGACATTTCTGCATTGTCATTTAACTTGGTTTTTATACCTTTTTCTTCCCAGAAATTATTGTGCAGGAAAGAAAGTTCTACTCTGGAACCACTGGAGCAACTAATAAAATTGTCAGAACCCAAATGTATTGTCACAACAAATGCCCTGGCACAGTGCAGATACATTACATATAAATTACTGTGATGAAAGGGGGTGTGAAAAATGCCAGCTGGTGAGTGTTTCAGTTAATTGTAGATGCTGATTCAGTGTTTCAATCAATTGTAGATCGAATTTCCAGGAAAAGGGAAAGAATTGTGAGATGTGTGTGTGTACTCAGATTTTTAATTCCTGGAATCCATTAAAAACAAGAATTAAAATCTTTAATGTCATTGAATAGCAGATGCCCTATTGAGGCTCTTACATGTATTATTTAATTTATAGTTCATCCCCACTCCTCACATGAATAAACTGATGGTTATATAGGATTCATCCTACCTGAGCTCACATGATTACCAAACTGGGGAAATGGAGTGGATTTTACTCTGTGAAAAATCTGACATCAGAGCATACACTCTGAGTTATCCAGTATAGAAGATTCCAGAATAACAAAAGGCCACTGAGCTCTACTGATTAAATCTTTTTTTTTTTTTTTTTTTTTTTTTTTGACAGGCAGAGGGACAGTGAGAGAGACAGAGAGAAAGCTTCCTTTGCCGTTGGTTCACCCTCCCATGGCCGCCGCACTGCGGCCGGCGCACTGCGCTGATCTGATGGCAGGAGCCAGGTTTTTATCCTGGTCTCGCATAGGGTGCAGGGCCCAAGCACAAGCTTGGGCCATCCTCCACTGCACTCCCTGGCCACAGCAGAGGGCTGGCCTGGAAGAGGGGCAACCGGGACAGAATCCGGCGCCCCGACCAGGACTAGAACCCGGGGTGCCGGCACTGCAAGGTGGAGGATTAGCCTATTGAGCCACGGCACCAGCCTACTGATTAAATCTACACCATGTGCTTACATGCCTCAATGACAAGAATGTCTGCTTTGTTCACTTCTAAATAGGACCTGGAGAGGAAGAGTCCATTGAAGTTTTCATTTTATTTGCACTCAAATCCATTTGTATTTCTTGCATTTTGAGTGAATCTGTTATCCCTGATTTCAGTACATCATTTCTATGTTGGGTAAAGGAATCAGAGCACTTCCACAGTCACTAAAATAGACCCTTAGCTCCTGCAGTCATATATCAAGATGCCCACAACCAAACCCAAAGGCTAAACCTGCAGTGGATAAATGACAATATGTAGCATTTTTAACCTTGCAGAAATTTTAATATTAAATATGGGTACTGACTAGAAAGGAGCTGGACCCTGAGAATTAAGATGAAGACCCACAAGCTGACTCCAGGGGAGCTGGGAACAGTGTTGGGTTCCTGGGCCTGAGACTTGTGCAGTGCAAAGGGCCCTGCCCTGCTATTAGAAAGGGCTTGGTGCTTGGTTAAATGCTCTGCTATTGCTGTCCTGAAATTCTTAATAACTATCTTTAAAGTGATGTTTTTATAAGTGAAGTCCAATAAGAGGACTGAGTGTGTGCATGAGATAATGTGATACAGAGGGCAGAGAACACAGGGCTGGATCATGCAGAGTCACAATGAGTCCTTCAAATAGTTTAGAAACTCTGGTTTTGAGAATTGGTGCAATATTTCAGTGTGAATAAATGCAGGCTTAGAAATAGTAATTACATATAAAGTCAGTATTTTCACAGAAAAAGAAAATTATTTTCATGTGAAGTTTCCAATGAAACAATATTAACATAGAAGACAATTTAAAAATTAATTTCCTTGTATTTGAAGATACGATGATAGTATTAATTGGCAAGTATTCTGAATTATAAACCAGTTATGAAGCCAGTTCCAATTGCTTGTGTGACCTCTACAAGTTGCAGAAAATACCAGAGGTAACATTAAAATGTGGCTGTACACATTTACCTTTAAATTAAGCTCAGACTTACATGAAACTGATTTGTTTGGAGAGTTAAATTATTTCTACAAATTAAACATTTAAGTGACACAAACTCATATCTCCAACTAATTTATCAGGTATGCATGCTAATGCTGTCACAATATATAAAATACTCTTGAGTTCCAGTGTTAGTCGTATCAGCAGAAATATCCTTCTCAAAATTAGAAATGATGAAAAATTCTCTTTGCAATCTTGCATTTATTAAGAGCAACTGACATTGCTTTCAATTATGGTACTTGACAATAAAGTTACTAAAAGTGTCAATTTTGGTAGGCTAATACTTTAATTTGCAGATAAACAATCCAGAAAATCTTAATATTAATCAAGACATCATATTAACATTATTGTTATTTTATGATATAAACTATGACACCAAAATACATTTTGCAATTTGTAAATTTGTATTGTTAAATGCATATCATTATAAAGCCTATTGTGTTTTATAAGCAATAAAATATTTTCAAATACAGTTTGATATTTTATTGTCTAGTGACATTTTTTCCTGAATTTTTAGTAAAGGACCCCCAATTTTAATTTTGCACTGAGTCTCCTAAATTATGCTGCCAGCTGCACAGGGAATCTTGAACCCTTACATTAAACTTGGAAAGAGTGAGCTAGAAGGTAAAAAAGACTCAATCATCTGTTTAAGAAAGTGCCCTTTGCTTTACATTTACTAATCTCATGTGATACTTCCTGTTTCTCCATGTCACTGAACAATGCTATGATATGTCATGGATATAAAGGTGCATTCTGCTCACCCATATCACTAACTGTAATGACCTTTACCATTAGTAAACATGATTTTATTCCATTTTGTTATGGATTGGGCTGTCCTTGATCCGTCAGCCATCACTGATGCTATAGAAGGAATGAAAACAAAGACAGGAACTCACAAGCCTCTGCTTCTGATGAAGCCCAAGGATTCTTTATTGGTGACCTCAGACACACTAGATCGGTCAGGGGTAACATCAGACATAATAAATTGCATGTGGGTGTGAAAATGCACCTGGAGCTTCTTGATGCAGGACAATTTCTCCTCATCTCATAGCACCCCCATTGCACAAACCAGCCCTCAAAAAATAATGGCTTTGTTAAGTAACATAAGAATTTTTAGACATAGAAGAGACATAAGAAAGCTTTTAGTCCAACTTCATTTTGCAAAGGCAGTATCAATGTTCAACATGCCAATATGAAACAAATAGATAATTATTGAACTGAGAGTAAAAATAAACTGGATTTCCTCACTTTGTCTTTAGCATTCTTTCCCCCTGCCTCACAGCTGAAGCACTATATTGCCAAGCAAAAAGAAACTGTCCAATGGAAACCCAGTCACTTCGATAATTGCAATTTTGGTCTAGGAAAGTCTTGGTTCAATTAGCTGCACTAACAGAATGGAATATTCTAATTTGTGTAAGAGTTTAGCATTTCGAGCAAGAAATGAGACTCAGCCTGAGCCACTGTTACTCCACCAACAAATTAGTCTATCACTCACTGGCCTTTGTAGAAATGAGCCCAAAATGATGGTGCCACCCTTAACACTCACGTGATTTCTGAGGAACTCCTAAAACTGACAGTGTTTGTTCATTATTGCAGATGGACAACCTGTTAAGGAAGGTGATGAACAAAGGGAGAGCAGTTCAAACATTTCACCAAAAATAGTCAATGAGTTTAGGAAACTGAAGGGGCTCTTTGTCCCCCATACCACTGACAGTTCAGAAGATTTTTCTGTGGTGACTCTTTGACAATGAATTGGTAAACATTAATGGAATGATTGTGGGCTGGACTTTTCATCTATGGTTTGATCATACTTCTACTGTAATTATTATATGGAATATTGTGCTCCACTCCAATACATTACATTCAGCTCTAGATGCCATTCCTCAAATGGGGAAATGAGGAGACTTCAAAAAAGCTCAAAGAAATTGGAATTAAAATATATTTACCTTAGTGCAAAATTTTGAGATCCATGTATAGTTTTCATAATATACATTTGTTATGCACCATTTGAAGCCCTTTTGTATTGACCTGAAATATCTGTCTCAGAGAAGAAAGTTTTTCCCAGTGAAGAATTTGAGAATTTGAACAGGTAATGAATGGATGAGAGAAGTTCCTTATAACAGAAAAGTCTTATGTCTGTTAAATCACACATTTTGTATATCCAATTGCTTCCATTTGGTTTTATGTTGAATTGAGAGTACTCATCATAGCTGTTCTCAAATTCTTAAAGAAGAGAGATATGCATGAGGGATTCATTTTATTCTCTCACCCTCCAGGAGCCTGGTGAGTACAAATCATAAGAAAGCGGCTGGAAATGAGATAACCTTGGTTTCCCAAGAACTGTGAGTCATAGTCAGCTCTGTAGGGTCAGTGTCCTATTTACGTTGTTCCCATACTAGACATAGATAACATTTATACTTCCATAGATTTATTCTTACATAAACATCAGAAAATATTAAGAAATTAAAATAGACAGTAAAGGGTTTTTGGCAGAGGAGAAAAACCAAGAAATTGACGGAGTGTGGGGGAATTTATCAATGTCTTGGAAAAAGACTTTTGTAATGGAGTTTGGGAGGAAAATGATACAGTATGAAACCTGAGCCAACAGTGGCCAAGGCAGCAGGGAATTCCATTAAGGATATGTTAGTCATTACATTTAGGGACATGCCATTTTGATGTCATTCATTTTGATCTCTTAGAATAAAAGCACCTCAAGAATAAAACTATTTGGGTTTCCATTTTTCAAATCTCCAGATTGGTGTTTGAGAATTTCTACTCTTTCTTTTATTGCTTAGTAGAATACAAACCATGCAGCAACAGGAAATGATTTCAAAAGAATTTCAGATTATTTATTGCTAATCAACCCATCTATGGGTCAAAATATTTCTTGAAGTTGGAGTATTAAAGCCTTGTGGAACTTATCCCCATGTTCCATGGTCAATGAGATTTGATCTTTTACTTTCTAACAAACCATCTTTATTGAAGTAAAATTATGCATTTTGACTGTTGTTATTATCTATTCTCTGAGGATAGCAAGGTCATAATCAAGACTAGGCTTTTAGGAGCAGAGAATGAGAAAATATACATTTGATACATTTAATTGTCCTGCCCTCTTATTCTGATCTTTGTCTCGCATGTCCTTTTCAGAATTTTATTCTGTAATACTCAAATCATGATAGTAGATTCAGCTGAAAATATGTATTTTTTCCTATGATAGTGATTGATGGTGCTTTCTTGATTTCAAATATTCAAACTCAGTCCATCACTGAATAAACATCATGTACATATTTTTAATTTATTAATAACTCAAAAACATTCATAAATACCAACCATAATCTCTATGTACATAGTGTGCACTTAATCTAAGACCTAGTTGGCTTCCTCTATTGATGGCTTTATGCATTTGAGTCTCTAGGAGGTTGAAGAACATTTACCCAGAGAGTTTGCACTGAGGGATGCGGCCACAAGATGGTAGTGTGCCTCTCCTGACGCAGAGTACGGAACATTCACTTCAGTTGATTCTGAATGAATAGACTTACAGAAGAGGCAGAGGCTTTTTTTATTGGCTGGGTAGACATTATGCGAAACCACCATGCTTGTTAGAGAAAAACGGGGACAAGCTGAGAATAGAAGTAGTCTCCTTGCTAGAGGTTGCAGGTCTAGGATCGATCCTAACTTGGAAGAATCATGAAGACATCCATAGGGGCTTCATTCATGTTCTTGTGGTTGCAACTGGACTGTGAGTTGAGGGTTTTTGAGCATGAGTATATTAGAGGATGTTCTTTGTAAAGAGAAGACTGACTTTATTCAGGTTTTCTCTCCTTACTGTTCAAAAAGAAAATTCTGGTGGGTTAATGGCTGAATTTTCTTTCTGCACAGGGGTGAGCCGAGGAGAAAATGTGGAGCAGCATCCTTCTACTTTGAGTGTTCGGGAAGGAGACAGCTCTGCTATCAACTGTAATTACACAAACAGTGCTTCAGACTACTTTCTATGGTATAAACAAGAACCTGGCCAAGGGCTCCAGCTCATCATAGACATTCGCTCAAATACAGAGAAAAAGCAAAACCAAAGACTCACCGTTTCATTGAATAAAATGGCCAAGCACGTCTCCCTGCACATCGCAGCCACCCAGCCTGGAGACTCTGCTGTCTACTTTTGTGTAGCGAGTACACACTGCTCCCCAGGCACCTGCATCCTGTACTCAAACCTTTGACTGAAGCTGGAGCCTCAGCCCCTTTCTTTTGGCATAGAAGAATTGGCTATACTGTTTGTTTGCAAATGGAAGCTAACATACAAACATTAAAAGCATAGAATAAAAAAGATGAGGTCAAGATGACAAAGAAAACTTTAGAATATATTGTTGGTTAACTGTGCCTAGATTAATTTTTTTATTACTTGAGATGGTTTTATATTTATTTTTAATGGACACAAAAACTATAAATAGTTATGTGGTACTGGGTATTGTTTCAAAATGTTCAAAAAAGGATGAGCATAAATATGTCCTCAAACATTTATTTCCTCTTGGTGAAATTATTCAAAATCCTTTCTTCTAGCTTTTTAGAAAGAAAACTGTGGTGCTGGCACTGTGGCGTAGTGGTAAGGCCGCATCCTGTAGTGCTGGCATCCCATATGGGCACTGGCTCGAGTCTTGGCGGCTCCACTTCTGATCTAGCTCTCTGCTATGGCCTGGGAAAGCAGTAGAGGATGGTCCAAGTCCTTTGGCCCCTGTACGCACATGGGAGATCCAGAAGACGCTCCTGGTTCCTGGCTTCGGACTGGCTCAGCTCTGACTGTTGCGGTCATCTGGGGATTGAACCAATGAATGGAAGACCTCTCTCTCTCTCTCGCTCTGCCTCTGCCTCTGCCTCTCCTCTCTCTGTGTAACTCTGACTTTCAAATAAATAAATAAATCTTTAAAAATTAAAATTTAAATTTAAAAAAGAAAGAAAACTACACAGCATATTATCGTTATGTATAGTTGCTCTACTGTACAGTAGAACACCAGACTTCTTTCTCCTGTCTGGAACTCAGTGCCTGTTAATTACACTTTATCCATCCCTCCATCCCTGCTTACCTGTCTCTGGTCATCACCACTATACTTTCTATTTGTAGGAGATAAACCTTCATTAGAAACCATATATAAATACAGTATTTGTCCAAATTTGACTAAATCGTGTATCTCCTCAGGAAAACATGGCACTACTGTGGCATCTTAAGGAGAAATTCCATCTTAGTTCACAGCTTTAAGAACTGTTGGTTTCCTATCCTTACAAGCCCTTTTTGAAATGACTGAAGATTATTAAAAATTGTTTTTGTATTGTGACACACGAAAGTAATGACACAAGATGTTAGATATGTTTATTTGTTTCTGTAACCATTTTAATACCTATATGTAGAAAACAAAAATCTATAACCTGTACACCTTTGTAGTCCAAACACAAAATGCAATTGTGTGAAATCCTTTTGGAGATCCTCAAATAGTTCCTTAGGTCAGTAGTCAAGCCCCTCTTCTGCCTTTACAATTTGTATAAGATATCATTGACCCTAAGAAAGGCACTAACTGAACAAATTCTTTCCTATCCTAGAAAAGTTTCCCCAGAAGTGTTTGTCTAATATGGCAGCCAATATGTTCTATTGTTATTGTCCCAGGGGAATTTTTACAATTGTTCATTGGAGATCTTTTGGTGCCACCAGGAAACTTTCTGTCTCCTGTATTTTTTTTGTCTGTTGATAACAAATCGGTCATTGTAACGTTTCTTTACAAAATTGGAACCAAATTTTCTACATTTAGGATGAAATTTTTAAACTTTTTAAATGAATTTCTCCTTATGTTTTTAGACAGCAGAACAGTGGCACTATAAATGTGATGTCATCTGATTTAATGACGATTCCAGTGTAAGATCTAAAGATGCTTCAACGAACCTAGTTAAAATTGAAATCATTTTGAGACAAGGAGGATTAACTTTGGCTATTCTAGTAAGAAATGGGTTATAATAGGCAATAGATTTTTATTGCTCACCATATTTTTAAAGTGATTTCACGAGGACTTTGCCTTATATTTAATGTTCACACACAAGGAAAATTGATCATAATTACTGATTCTGTGACAAGCTGTCCTAGGGAGAAGTATGGGATTGCATAGAGCACTTCCCTTCAGAGGCAAGCACACACAGTACAGCAGCTATCTGTGGCTCAATTAAGGCTTCACTTCAGGGAATGGTAAAAATATAAATTCAATGATTGTTAATATAATGACAAACTTTTTTTTTTGACAGGCAGAGACAGTGAGAGAGAGAGAGAGAGAGAGACAGAGAGAAAGGTCTTCCTTTTTCCGTTGGTTCACCCCCAAGTGGCCGCTTCGGCTGGCGCATTGTGGCCCGCACGCTGTGCCTATCTGAAGCTAGGAGCCAGGTGCTTCCTCTTGGTCTCCCATGCGGGTGCAGGGCCCAAGCGCTTGGGCCATCCTCCACTGCACTCCCGGGCCATAGCAGAGAGCTGGACTGGAAGAGGAGCAACTGGGACAGAATCTAGTGCCCCAACCGGGACTAGAACCTGCGGTGCCGGTGCCATAGGTGGAGGATTAGCCAAGTGAGCCATGGCACCGGCCGTATAATGACAAACTCTTGTATCTAATTTGGCCTCTATGAATATAAGTAGATGATCAAATTAAACAATGAAGAGGGGGTGATCTTTATGACAGGACTATGTGGTCGAAGCCACTGAAAAGATACCAGAAGTGAGGAGGAAGATTTTTATGTCACCAAATACACAGTGATGAGTTCAAACAGCTTTGTCTTATGATAAATGATTAATTTCTACCTTAAGAGGAAAAGCACACATAGTTGAGAGGATATGTGATTATTACATCTTGCATTGTCTTCATCAGACATTACACATAGCAATTTTAAATAGCTGCCAATCTCCCAATTCTGTCACAGATACAATTAATACTCATAGCAGCTGTTCAAATCACCAATTTTCTTTCCAGTATACCTATCTATATTTTAATATACTTATGCATATTTCAGTTATTATCAGATTGAGTTGCTTAACTCAGAAGGAATTTGGATTTGATGAGACTTTTGCTAGAGGAGTCAGACATGACACACATCAACTTCCCACACCAGGAAACCTATGTTTCCTTTCTAGTACAGCAGCAGCACAAATCCAAAAATTATTTCCTTGCCTGTTAGGGTCAACCCACAGGGTGGAGACCTGAAATTGAAAAAGGACAAAATATTTTCCATCCTGGGGAATAACTCAAACATTTTTCTCTTCAGCCTGCTGGAGGTGATCATGGTTTCAATGTGCTTGGGTAGGGATGGCCCACTGAGAGTGATCCTCCTCCATTACCTAAGGAGAGAAGTATAGGAAGTGTCTTGTGGGGACTTTGGGAGGGAGAGATAACAGGGTAAAAAATTTGAATTTACTCACCTCACACTATTTGTCCCTATACCTCCTGACTCTTTTTCCCTTCAGGATTCAGCATTTCCCAGGAGGTAACTCAAGCCCAACCAGCAATGTTGGTGCAGGAGAAGGAGGCTCTGACCCTGGACTGCACTAATGACACCAGTGCTGATGTCTCCTCTGGTACAAGCAGCCCAGCACTGGGGAGATGAACAAGCAAAATGCAACACAAGGTTGCTAATCAGTTTCCAGAAGGCAAGGAAATTCATTGGGTTGTCTTCTTAGTGTTACAATTGGGGAACTCAGTAATATGGTTCTGTGTACCACAAGAGGCCATTTTGAGAGGATTGTTGGAGAGAGGTGTGCAAAACCTCAGGAGTTTATTTGAGACACTCACCTGCTGTAAAGCACAGGGTATCACCATATCATACAGGATATGGCTAGGAGTGTGACTGCACAGATGTTGGGGTGTAGGAAAAACAGTCCTTCTAAGAAAATCCCTCTTTAGATTTATTTGCTATTATTCTCTGAAACATTCTTACTGATATTTGCTGAATAAGAGAACTTGTATTTCTTCACATACTTGAAACATGTAGTATTTGTTGAATTATATCCCCTTTTCACTACATTGGCAAGTGTTTCCTGAAAGTGAACTGCTTGTACTCAAATGCTTTTTGCAATGTCAGCCTTTAGAGATATCCAATGCCAGAGATGTGATACAAAATTGGTCACATATAGTGAATACATAAAATGAGATTCTGTAATTAAAGTATTGATGGCCAGATGACAGCAAGGATCCCATTGTTAGAGGTATATGGAGTGATGGTAAGTCCTTTCAGGCTATAATATAATAATTAATAATATTATTGACTTGGCTGGGGATTCAGGTGTAAATTGTTGCAATAGCTTGTGTGATATCCTTAGCCATTGAGGAGTGTTGTGATAATGGTAATTTTTTGTGTTGTAGAGCTGGATCCTTGTTAGGTTCCATCATGGAAAAGCAACCAACCAACCAACACCAACACCAAAGTGGAACCAATCCAGTCTTTTACCATCTCTAAGCAATGATGATCTTTAGAAGATAATGACTACTGCTTCATGTATGCCTCCCAAATCTTGTGCAAATTCACTTTTTAACTCAGACCCACAGGGGCAGGGGATTTGGTGAAAGGCAATTTCATATGCAATCTAGTTGATAATAGAATAATCCAGAAGAAAACTGAGAGCCACTATAAACAAAGTGCCAACCTCCTATATATTATATTTTCCCAATCTCCAGGTTTCTCAAAGTTTTCTTTCATTAAATTCAGTGAAACTTACTCCAGAATCATTACAAATATCAGAACAGATGACATGTTGGAGTCTTATCTTCAAGTTAAAGCATGTTGTTATTACAAATAGAAGTTCTTGGATAAGAAAAGCTAGGGATAGCATAGGACTAGTGATAGGAATAGAAGGACTGGAATATAAAAGTTTCTAAAAGTATATTAATTGTGAAATAGTAGCCACAAATATACATTATTGTTTTCAGTGACAAATCAAATTTCTCTGTCATTTATTGCATACTCATTCGATAACACTTACATAGCAATTTACCAAGTGCATATGGCACAGTTGGTTGTTAAAGTCTTTTTTTTAAACTTTAATTTAGTAGATATAAATTTCCAAAGTACAGTTTATGGATTACAATGGCTTCCCCCCGCCATAACTTCCCTCCCACCCGCAACCCTCCCATCTCCTGCTCCCTCTCCCATTCCATTCACATCAAGATTCATTTTCAATTATCTATATATATAGAAGATCAATTTAGTATATATTAAGTAAAGATTTCATCAGTTTGCCCCCATACAGAACACAAAGTGCAAAATACTGTTTGAGCACTAGTCATAGCATTAATTCACATTGAACTACACATTAAGGACAGAGATCCTACATGAGGAGTAGGTGCACAATGACTCCTGTTGTTAATTTAACAAATTGACACTCTTGTTTAAGGCATCAGCAATCTAACCAGGCTCTAGTCATTAGTTGCCAAGGCCATGGAAGCCCCCTGAGCTCGCCGACTTTGATCTTATTTTGACAAGGCCATAGTCAAAGTGCAAGTTCTCTCCTCCCTTCAGAGAAAGGTACCTCCTTCTTTGATGGCCCGTTCTTCCTACTGGGATCTCACTCAGAGATCTTTCATTAGGTGTTTTTTTTTTTTTTGCCAGAGTGTCTTGGCTTTCCATGCCTGAAATACTCTCATAGGATCTTCAGCCAGACACAAATGCCTTAAGGGCTGATTCTGAGGCCAGAGTGCCTGTTTAGGACATCCGCAATTCTATGAGTCTGCTGTGTATCCCGCTTCCCATGTTGGATCGTTCTCTCCCTTTTTTATTCTATCAATTAGTATTAGCAGACACTAGTCTTGTTTATGTGATCCCTCTGACTCTTAGATCTATCATTATGATCTATTGTGACCTGAAGTTGATCACTTGGACTAGTGAGATGGCATTGGTACATGCCACCTTGATGGGATTGTGTTGGAATCCCCTGGCACATTCCTAACTCCACCACTTGGGACAAGTCAGCTTTAACATGTCCCAAATTGTACATCCCCTCCCTCTCTTATTCCCACTCTTATATTTAACAGAGATCACTTTTCAGTTAACTTTAAACACCTAAGAATAATTGTGTGTTAATTACATAGCTCAACCAACAGTATTAAGTAGAACAAAAAAATACTAATAAAGGGATAAAGTATTAAATTTTACATCAACAGTGATGACAAGGGCTGATCAAGCCACCGTTTCCTGTAGTGTCCATTTCACTTCACCAGGTTTCCTTTTTGATGCTCGGTTAGTTGTCGCCAATCAGGGAAAACATATGATATTTGTCCCTTTGGGACTGGCTTAATTCACTCAGTATAATGTTTTCCAGATTCCTCCATCTTGTTGCAAATGACCGGATTTCATTGTTTTGACTGATGTATAGTATTCTATAGAGTACATGTCTCATAATTTCTTTATCCAGTCTATTGTTGATGGGTATTTAGGTTGATTCTAGGTCTTAGCTATTGTGAATTGGGCTGCAATAAACATTAAGGTGCAGACAGCTTTTTTATTTACCAATTTAATTTCCTTTGGGTAAATTCCAAGGAGTGGGATAGCTGGGTTGAATGGTAAGATTATATTCAGGTTTCTGAGAAATCTCCAGACTGACTTCCATAGTGGCTTAACCAGTTTGCATTTCCACCAACAGTGGGTTAGTGTCCTTTTTTCCCCACATCCTCACCAGCATCTATTGTTGGTAGATTTCTGAATGTGAGCCATTCTCACCAGGGTGAGGTGAAACCTCATTGTGGTTTTGATTTGCATTTCCCTGATTGCTAGTGATCTTGAACATTTTTTCATGTGTCTGTTGGCCATTTGGATTTCCTCTTTGGAAAAATGTCTGTTGAGGTCCTTGGCCCATCTCTTAAGTGGGTTGTTTGTTTTGTTGTTGTGGAGTTTCTTGATTTCTTTGTAGATTCTGGTTATTAACCCTTTATCGGTTGCATAGTTTGCAACTATTTTTTCCCATTCTGTCGGTTGCCTCTTCACTTTCCTGACTGTTTCTTTTGCAGTACAGAAACTTCTCAATTTGATGCAATCCCAAATGTTAATTTTGGCTTTGACTGCCTGTGCTGCTGGAGTATTTTCCAAGAAGACTTTGCCTGTGCCAATATCTTTCAGGGTTTCTCCAATGTTCTCTAATAATTTGATGGTGTCGGGTCATAGATTTAGGTCTTTAATCCATGTTGAGTGGATTTTTGTGTAAGGTGAAAGGTAGGGGTCTTGCTTCATGCTTCTGCACGTGGAAATCCAATTTTCCCAGCACCATTTATTGAATAGACTGTCCTTACTCCAGGGATTAGTTTTGGATTCTTGATCAAATATAAGTTGGCTGTAGATGTTTGGATTGATTTCTGGTGTTTCTATTCTGTTCCATTGGTCTATCCATCTGTTTCTGTACCAGTACCATGTTGTGTTGATTATAACTGCCCTGTAGTATGTCCTGCAATCTGGTTTTGTGATGCCTCCGGCTTTGTTTTTGTTGTACAAGATTGCTTTAGCTATTCGAGGTCTCCTGTGTCTCCTATGAATTTAAATATCATTTTTTTCCAGATCTGAGAAGAATGCCTTTGGTATTTTGATTGGTATCCTATTGAATCTATAAATTGCTATTGGGAGAATGGACATTTTGATGATATTGATTCTTCCAATCATGAGCATGGAAGATTTTTCCATTTTTTGGTATCCTCTTCTATTTCTTTCTTTAAGATTTTGTAATTATCATCGTAGAGATCTTTAACGTTCTTGGTTAAGTTTATTCCAAGGTATTTGATTGTTTTTCTGGCTATTGTGAATGGGATTGATCTTAGCAGTTTTTTCTCAGCCGTGGCATTGCCTGTGTATACAAAGGCTGTTGATTTTTGTGCATTGATTTTTATATCCTGCTACTTTGCCAAACTCTTCTAATAGTTCTAATAGTCTCTTAGTAAAGAGTTCTTTGGATCCCCTAAATAAAGAATGATATCATCTGCAAAGAGGGATAGTTTGAGTTCTTCCTTTCCAGTTTGTATCCTTTTATTTCTTTTTCTTGCCTAATAGCTCTGGCTAAAACTTCCAGAACTATATTGAATAGCAGTGGTGAGAGTGGGCATCCCTGTCTGGTACCAGATCTCGGTGGAAATGCTTCTAACTTTTCCCCATTCAGAAGGATGCTGGCTGTGCGTTTTTCATAAATTGCTTTGATTATATTGAGGAATGTTCCTTCTATACCCAGTTCCCTTAGGGTTTTCATCATGAAAGGGTGTTGTATTTTATCAAATGCTTTCTCTGCGTCTATTGAGATAATCATATGGTTTTCCTTCTGCAGTCTGTTCATGTGGTGTATCACATTGATTGTTTTGTGAATATTGAACCTTCCCTGCATACCAGGGATAAATCCCACTTGGTCTGGGTGGATGATCTTTCTGATGTGTTGTTGCATTCTATTGCCCAGAATTTTATTGAGGATTTTTGTGTCTATGTTCATCAGGGATATTGGTCTGTAATTTTCTTTCTCTGCTGCATCTGTTTCAGGTTTAGGAATTAAGGTGATGGCAGCTTCTTAGAAATAATTTGGGAGGATTCCCTCTTTTTGATTGCCCTGAATAGTTTGAGGAGAATTGGGGTTAATTCTTCTTTAAATGTGTGGTAGAATTCAGCCGTGAATCCATCTGGCCCTGGGCTATTCTTTGTTGGGAGGGCCTTTATTACTGTTTCAATTTCTGTCTCAGTTATGGGTCTGTTTAGGTTTTCTATGTCTTTCTGGTTCAATTTAGGTAAGTTGCATATGTCAGAAATCTCTCCATTTTTAATAGATTTCCCTGTTTGCTGGCATACAAGTCCTTGTAGTAATTTCTGATGATTCTTTTTATTTCTGTGGTATCTGTTGTTACATTTCCTTTTTCATCTCTGATTGTATTGATTTGGGTCTTTTCTCTTTTTTTTTTAGTTAATTGGGCCAATGTTGTGTCAATTTTGTTTATTTTTTCAAGAAACCAGCTCCTTGTTTGGCTGATTTTTTGTAATTTTTTTTTTGGATTCAATCCTATTGATTTCTTCTCTGATTTTAATTATTTCTCTTCTCCTACTAGATTTGGGTCTGGTTTACTGCAGTTTTTCTAGATCCTTGAGATGCATTGAAAGCTCATTTATTTGGTGCCTTTCCAATTTCTTGATGTTGGCACCTATTGCTATAAATTTTCCTCTTAACCCTGCCTTTGCTGTATCCCATAAGTTTTGATATGTTGTGCTGTTGTCCTCATTTACTTACAGAAAGTTTTTGATTTCTCTTTTGATTTTTTCTATGACCCATTGTTCATTCAGGAGCATGTTGTTCATTTCACCTTCATTCACAAATGAGAGCTTTGCAGGATATAATATTCTGGGCTGGCAGTTTTTCTCTCTTAGTACCTGGGCTATGTCTCTCCATTCCCTCCTAGCATGTAGGGTTTCTGATGAGAAGTCTGCTGTGAGTCTAATTGGAGATCCTCTGAGAGTAATCTGATGTTTCTCTCTTGCAAAATTTAGAATCTTTTCTTTATGTTTCACTGTGGTGAGTTTGATTCCAACATGTCGTGGTGAGGATCTCTTTTGGTCATGTTTACTAGGGGTTCTATGAGTTTCCTGAACTAGGATGTCTCTGTCCTTCTCCAAACCCGGATAGCAGTTTTCTGCTAGTATCTCACTTCAAAGGCCTTCTGATCCTTTCTCTCTCTCCATGCCTTCAGGAACTCCTAGAACCCGAATGTTGGTTTTTTTAATAGTATCCTGTAGATTCCCAATAATATTTTTTAGATTTCTTATTTCCTCTTCTTTTCTTTGGTTTTACTATATACTTTCCTGTGCTCTGTCTTCTAAGTCTGATATTCTCTCTTCTGTCTCACTGACTCTGTTTTTAAGGCTCTCTAATGTGTTTGTCATTTGATCTATTGAGTTCTTCATTTCATTTTGATTTCTCTTCACTATCACACTTTCCTGTTCTACTAGTTTCTGTGTTTCATTTTGATTCCTCCTTAAGATTTCATTTTCATGAGAGAGATTTTCTATCTTGTCCAGTAAGGATTTCTGTAGTTCAAGAATTTGTATTTGAGAACTTCTAAATGTTCTTATCATAAATTTTTTGAAATTCGTTTCTTGCATTTCTTCAATCTCATCATCTCCATAATCTTGTCTTGGGGTGTCTTGTTCATTTGAGGGCATCATAATGTCTTCCTTGTTCTCATTTCTTTGGTCTGTGTTTGTTGCTTGGCATTGTGGAGATATTCTTTGGATTCTTCTTCCCTCGCTGTGGTGTTTTTTTCCTTGTTATACTATGACTGTATTAAGTGGACTGTCTGCTTTTGGAGGAGCCTTAGAGGCTTGAGATGGGTGTGGCCAGAGAGCTCTGCTTGGTTCTTCAGGGTTAAGGTTGTGCCAAAGGTGACACATTCAGGTTAGACGTGGTAAATCTCTCTCTCTTTATTTACTTACTTACTTATTTATTTATTTATTTTTGATTCAGAAGGGAAGTAATACCACACAGCTGAGCGGAATTCAAGGTAGTCAGCTTCTGATCTCTGGCTTCTGTGGGTATATCATTCATCTGCTTTTTCCCAAAGACCACACAAAGAATCTGTGCTGCCCTCAGCGTGGGCTCAAATTCTCCTGCAGTCTCCCACCGGGTTGCCAAGGTTACCGAATTGTAAGATTTCTGTAGATTACTCACGTGAACTCTGTGAGTTCTCTCACCCACTGTCTCTTTTTTCACCACCTCAGTTCATTAGTTCCACCTGTTCACTAGGTCCTAACCTCCTGTTATTTCACCCCCCCCCCCCCCCCGCCTCCCAGAGTCAGGTTCTTCTGTTTGACTGAGGGTGGGTGCAGATCTGAGGTTGCGCATAGCCCTGAGGTCACACAGCTTTTACAAATGTCCAAAATGGTGCCTGCTCTTTGTCTCTTGCTCGCCTTTGCGAGGTGGGCGGAGAGAGAGAAACTCGTCCATACCAGTCTCTCTCTCTCTCTTTTTTTTTTTTTCCTCTCTCCTGTAGTTAGCCTAGTGAACTTTCCCCAGCAGGGCTTCAAGCCTAGTTCCCTCTAGGCTCTATCTGCCACTCCCCTGCCAATGTCTCGGTTACTGACCTCACCTGCTCTTCCAGCGCAGATGCGTAGCCTCCATTGTTGGGCTCTGGAGTCGTGGGCGTCCTTGCTCTCCCCACAGGTCGTCTGTGTCACATCAACTAGATCTGGAAGAGTTTACTCTGCAGTTTTTCCCCTGAGCCTTTCCCTGAAATGACAATAACTCCACTTTTATTAAACTATCTTTTCCTGGACTATCAGTGTGCATCCTCACTATTCCGCCTTCTTGGCTCCGCCCTCCCAGTTGTTAAAGTCTTAAAACTCTCATATAACCACATGTCTGTCATTAGTTTAGTTTTCACTTCTTATATATGGTACCTCTTCTCATGTTCATTTCCATTATTTTAAAAATGAAAAAAATTCTAAACAGCAATTTATAAAACATCATGATCAACAATGTGGTCAAAACTCACATTGATGTAGCATCTGCTGTAATTATTTCAGAATCATCTGATTACAAAACATAGTTCTCTAGTATATAGATATATACAATAGCAACTAGATAAGAACTTCCTTATCTCACAGTGTAATGGATTGCACAATATCAGTTGGGACAATTTTCTTCATCCCTTGTAATGCACTCCCTTTATTTTTTGGGAGAATTCCAAATTATATTTCCTATAATCACTTTCTTTTAGTGCATATTTTAGTTATTGTAAATGAGAAACTTTTGTGTTAAAGTAAGAACGTGAAGACATGATTCTACTGCAGGGTGTATCGGCAGGCAACCAAGATTTCCAGGTGTGGTTTGTTTGATTACTTGGTTTCTTCTTGAGAATCATTCACTTTGGAGTTGCAGATGGCTCAGATTAACATATACCAGGCTTTCCTGCAGTCAGTCTATCTCATCTTTGTCTCATGAGCCCTTCCAAAGGTTGCAGGTCCAATTTTTTGTATTAAAGATATTTCTTCTTAAAATATTTGAATTTGTTTCTTTCTCTGAATAATCCTTGGTAAATCTTGGTAATACATCTTGGAAAACCCAAGGTCTTGAAGCAGGACTCTTGAGGTCAGGTCATCTGAATAAATGTTATTATTTGGGAATTAGCTTAAGCAAGTTTTGTCATTCATCACACAGTTCTATGATACTCCTCTCACATCTACTGCTATAATTCCTCAGTGCCACACATTTTCTTATGGACTAATGGTGTGGATAATGGATTTTCTCAGAAGATTTTAGAATTGCTATAACACAAGAGACAAGGTTGACTTGGAAAAAGTAAAAGACATGCTGGAAAGTGAAACTGCTCACTCGATTTTGGCTTAGACTTCTGATTATGTAGGTTAGACTTGTGTGGCAGAAGATCCAGGAAAAGAAGGATGACACTCCTTGGTCACAGGATTTAACAAAGGGGAGCACAGAAAAGGCAAAGAGGGAAATGATTATGAACCCAAACAATATCCAGACCTAAACTTTCTACCAAAAGACTGGAGCTTGTTAGAACTGACATTTTGTTGTAGGAGCATAAAGTTTCTTTCTCTGGGGAAGAGTGAACTTCCCAGGACACATAATGAAAAAGGCTTCCATTTTCAAAGAGAAATGTCGGTGATGGCTTGTCAAGAAACAAGCACCTTTCCTCTTCTTCAAGTTTGTCATCTGAATAGCAGAGGATATTTGTTATAAGTGGGCAAGAACAGCAACTATGAAATATAGTTGTTTTTATATTGCAATTTTAGTACAATCATAAAAGGAGAATGGTTTGAACAATCTGTGAGGATTGTAGGTTTTCCCATGCTGACCCTAGAAGTGTTGCACTGTAACCTTGACTTTTTGTAGGTTATTTCTCCCAAAATTTGTAAATCTCTGCAGCACTGATTGCATCAAAACCACGTGAGGAGATTGTTTACTTTCTATAATTTAATTTTGAAGACTTGGTTTTATATTTAAGTGGAGAGACTGCCCAAATATATTAATTTAATCAAGAGTTATCTCATATAAAAGTAAATTTATTCCTTGCTATAGAGTGATTCTGTTCACCACCAGAAATATCTAAACTATGCTAAATGCTGAGATTGAGCTCATCCTTTGGTTTTCTCAGGCAAATCATGATTCTGTGAGGAATCTGTGCTGTGGTGAAAATAATTAATTCAATTATATTGGTTAATGTGTTACACAGATAGACACATGTAGATATCATATTTAAGGTAAAATTTCCATTAGATGTTCAAAACAAATGTTTTGAAGGACATGTTATAAAGAATTCTAGGCATTATTAAAATCCTAGGAGAGTAGAAAATGACAGAACAGATTATTTTGTAGGAATCTAATAACTCCAATTATTGTATTCCTTCAATGCTAAAAGTTACATATTTTCATGTTTTAATCTATGTATAAATTATAGAATTTACTTTTTTCTCTCAAAAACTTTTATTAAAATGTGTTTATTACAATTGATATCTTCTGGATATGGAACTAAAGTAGTGAAGAGAAGAACAACTCTCTGCTGTCCCAAATAATCTACTAATGATTAATCATGTGTTAATGGAGTCCCTTTGATTTTATACTAAAACTGCTTCTAGGCTATTTCAGTGGATCACAAGATAGCCAAAAATGGCTACACATGTAAGACAAAGTAGGGCAAATCCTTTTCAGAAATGTAGTGATATTGAGTTTCCATGTCTGATAGTGTGCTGGGAAAATACATCTATGATGAATATCAACTATTCTTTTTAGACCATCTGATAGCTAACACATGTCTTAGAAAATAAGCCAGAGGTGAAGATAGGGGAATGGGACTGACATTTGAGATAATGGGTCAACAATGCTTTGAGTTTGGCCTCTTGCCCACAAGAGGGCACATCCTCCTACATGTACACATTTCCTGCTTTAATTCTGAGCTCATACTCATCCTTTTACTGTGCTGTTAAACTTCCTTTTTACTAAGAAGCCAAGACTCACGGACAAATGCTCAGAAGTGTAAACACAAAAGTGTTCAAAATGAACACTTTTCTAGGATCACTGCCTTTGCTATTCTTATTGCTTGGTGAGTACAGTGCAGTTAATGCTTGGTCTTATTCCATTATGTCTGTGATGGAGTCTTTAACCACGTTTTTCTAAAGGCTATAGCCCAGATCACCCCTAAAGTAACTTGCATTGTTACTATTATTATTTTTTTCAGGAGGAGGCAATGGAGATTCGGTGACCCAGACTGAAGGCCAAGTGACCTTTTTTGAAGGGGCTTCGCTGACTGTGAACTGCTCCTATGAAAGCACCCAGTACCCCACCCTTTTCTGGTATGTCCAGTATCCTGGGCAAGGTCCACAGCTCCTCCTGAAAGCCACGAAAGCCAATGAGAAGGGAAGCAACAGAGGTTTTGAAGCCTTGTACAATAAAGACAGCAGCTCCTTCCACTTGGAGAAATCGTCAGTGCAAGAGTCCGACTCGGCCGTGTACTACTGTGCTCTGAGAGACACAGTGACAGGGACTGCAGGGGGAGCTGAGCACAAACTGAGCAGCAGGGAAGGGCCTGGTGCTGAGTGCCTACTGGGGACACTGCTGCCACTCACCACCAACTCCAGCACTCTCAGAGTGAGAGCCATCCAGGTAGGCTCTGAGAAAACAGGAGAGAAAAAAAAGCAGACAAGTTTCCCCTGTCCCCCACACTTGCCATGATGAGGGACAGTGAGAGTGGACTCAGACTCTCACCTTAATTCCTCAACTCTGCCTGAAATGCATGATTTTCCATGTATAGAATCTCAATTTGAATGAAATGGTCTAATCGTTCATCCTTGCAGGAATTTCTAGCCTTGTCTGAGGTCTTCCAGGGAGACACTGTGTTGAGACACAGCTGTGACAGATGAGGCTGCAAATGCTTCAGGTTTCCCTGACAAGCTGGGAAATGAAAGGATGATTTCCTAGGGAAGCTTCAGACTCCAAAATAATAAGTAATATTATGAATAATAATATTATGAATAATAATAAGTAATAATATGAAACACATAGAAGGACGACAGAAGACGGAGTCCTAGGTGTTTTCCCACACCTATGGAAAAAGATGATCAATTAATTCTTAGTCTTTCTTTAGAGGAAATTACATTGCACAAATAGATTGGTGTTTTCCAAACAGATGACTCGTGACCAGAAATTATAGAAAGTTCTATAAATGTATAGAAATTATAAAATGTATAAATTTATATATCCCACAATAAACTCAGTGAGCTGCTTTTCTCTCAGCAAGGCATTACTCAAGGTAGTTAGGCATTGTCTAGGGTCTACTGAAGGAAAATCCTGTTGACATGAAATTCACTATCTGTCAGCTTTTGGCAGGAGAACATAGACAATGATGGGAAAAATTCATCAAATTAGTCATCCAAGAATATTTTCAAGAGATGAATGATCTGTGTTTCCAGATTGAAAGGGTATACTAAGTACTGTGGATGACACATTATGAGAGAATTTCAGTACACCAGGGTGGGGGTGGGGGAGCTCACCTAAGTGATCTGTCTGGTTAGGATGCTTGGGACACCACCATCACATTTCAGAGTGCCTGGGTTCAAGTTCTGGTTCTGCTTCAGTTTCCAGCTTCCTGCTAATGTGTATCTTGGGAGGCAGCAGTGTTGGCTCCACGTAGTTGGGCCCTGTTGCCCATGTGGGAGACCTGGATTGAGTTCCAGGCTCCTAGATTTGGCTAGCTCCAGCCCTGACTATAGTTAGGCATCTGAGGAGTAAATCAGTGGAGGAGATCTCTCTCTACCTTTCTAATTAAAAAAATAAAAATTTTTATGAGGCATTAGAATAAATATTCCAGCTCCCAAAATTTCACATTCAGGTATCCTTCCTCCACTAGTATTTTTTTAACCACACAAAATTTATCAGAATGTTGCTTTTACGATTATTTTAAATATTTTACCCAATTTAAATTTGGTGTAAACATAGCTCTTCTAACTTCACTCTGTGTTAGAACAGAATATATATTTACATATATATCTTTCAGATTAAAAATAGAAATTTCATAAAATATTATTTCAAAGAGATCAAGGTACTACAAAACAATGGTAAAGGACAGAGTACGAGATTTTATGCTTTGCAATGAGAAGAATGAAGTTTGACTTTCTTATTTTATTTAAGGAATACAAACTTGATGCATTTGATATATACAAATTTTGGAACATAGTGATTCTTCCCTCCTTACCTCTTTCCCACCCACATACCCACCCCTCTTCCTCTTCCCTCTCCCTTTCCCATTCTTTTTTTTTTTTCAAAGATCAATGTTCCATTAATTTTATACTCATAAGATTAATCATACACATTATTGTTTATAGTCCTGGGGTATACTCTTGAGGAACAGTGTTTTTTCTACTTACTGCTTGGTGAATTCTTTATTTAGTGGAGGGTTAAGCTAGTGATTATAAAGGAAATTGGAAGAACACCATTGTAAAAATTAAAAGAAAAAGAAGAAAAGGAGGAGAAAAGAGGGTGGAATTGGGGGTAGCAGGGAGGGAAGTATCATTATGCTACTCAGACAGTATAAATGAGGGGCCAGCACCCTGGCGCAGTAGGTTGAGGCACTGCAGGCAGAGGCTTAAGCTACTACACCACAGCGCCAACATCCCATTATGGGCGTCGGTTCAAGTCCTGGATGCTCCTCTTCTGATCCAGCTCTCTGCTTATGGCCTGGGAAAGCAGTGGAAGATGGCCCAAGTGCTTGAGCCCTGGCACCCATGTGGGAGACCCAGAAGCTCCTGGCCCCTGGCTTCTGATCACCTCAGCTCTGATCTTTTTGGTATTCTGGGGAGTGAACCAGAGGATAGAAGACCTTTCTCTCTGTCTCTCCCTCTCTTTGTAAATAAATAAATAAAAAAAAAAAACAACTTGTATATATGAAATGCATGAAATTGATTCCCTTTGTATAAATAAAAGCAAAAAGACTGTACAGTATTGGTGGCAGAACTAAAACTTTGAGATGGGTTATGAAATAACAGAGTCTTGCTGGCGCTGTGGCTCACTTGGCTAATCCTCCGCCTATGGCACCGGCACCCTGGGTTCTAGTCCCGGTTGGGGCACTGGATTCTGTCCCAGTTGCTCCTCTTCCAGTCCAGCTCTCTGCTGTGGCCTGGGAAGGCAGTGGAGGATGGCCCAAGTGCTTGGGCTCTGCACCCGCATGGGAGACCAGGATAAGCACCTGGCTCCTGGCTTTGGATTGGCGCAGCGTGCCAGCGGTAGCAGCCTTTTGGGGGGTGAACCAGCAAAAGGAAGACCTTCCTCTCTCTCTCTCTCTCTCTCTCTCTCTCTCTCTATCTATCTAACTCTGCCTGTCAAAAAATAAATAAATAAAAATAAATAAACAAAAAAAGAAATAACAGAGTCTAAGAATGATATTTAGTGGTATAAAATAATCATTTTAAGGAGCTTTGCTGGAAAAGGAGAAGTAAAAAGGGATCGATGGGTATCCACATGCAAAATTATGAAATTTGCCCTTCTTTACATAATACATAAAATTGTTTTAATTGATAATACACTAAAATGTAGCATCTAAAATTATTCTAAAAACCTTTTGAATAAACATATTAAATCTTCATGATATTGGATTAGGCAAATTCTTTGATATGACACCAAAGGGAAAAATAACAAAATAAAAATGTATAATGGACTCTATCATAATTAGAAAAGCATATGCTTTGGGGCTGGCGCCGTGGTGCACTAGGTTAATCCTCTGCTTGCGGTGCCGGCATCCCATATGGGTGCCGGTTCTAGTCCCGGGTGCTCCTCTTCCAGTCCAGCTTCTGCTGTGGCCCGGGTGCTTGGGCCCCTGCACCCACATGGGAGACTGGAAAGAAGCACCTGGCTCCTGGCTTCAGATTGGCACAGCTCTGGATGTTGCAGCCATTTGGGGAGTGAAGCAATGGAAGGAAGACCTTTTCTCTGTCTCTCTCTCACTGTCTGTAACTCTACCTGTCAAATAAATAAAAATAAAGTCTTTAAAAAAAAGAAATGTATATGCTTTAAAGTTAATTATTAATAAAGTAAAAAAGAACCCCCAAATAGGAGAAACAATTTTTAAAGAAGATTTATTTATTTATTTGAAAGGCAGAGTTACAAAGAGGCAGAAGCAGAGAAAGAGAAGTCTTCCTTCCACTAGTTCACTCCCCAGATGGCTCCAGTGTCTGGAGCTGGGTGGATTTGAAGCCAAGACCCTAATCTGCTTTTCAGATGGCAGCTAGAGTGATCCTTTTAAAAGATAAGTAGAAGTTCTCCCAAAGCAACAGACAAAAACAGCAACGATATTTTCCCCCACACCCCACAACCCAACAATTTCCTATTTCTGAAAGGGTAAAAACAAAGCTGTTGTATTGACTTGAATGTTTTATTCATTCAGACGCTATGAGTAGTAATCCTTACTCTGTTCAGCGCCACCCATGGGTCTTTTCACTTCTTTCTCTGTGTAGAAACTACCCACTTGAATATGTACATGGCTCCTGTTCCAACTTTTTCTCAAATCTCATCTGTGTGAAGTCTACAATAAACACTAATAACACCTCTCATTGCTCAGTATGTGAAATGTATTGCTCTTTAATTCTCCATAATATGTATATCCACAGATACTTTTTTCTTTCTCCTTCAATAGATTTTATTCTCTTTGAGAGAAGCGCTTTTGTCTTGTATACATTTCTATATTCTCTGCCATTATAGTGCTTGTGTTATAGTAAAACATCTTTAAATATTTGTTCAATTAATAAATGGGTAGGAAAATTTGTTACTGCTACAAAAAGGCTACCAGATTTTAATTAAACAAATTTGTTCAAGAAAGAAAAGAATTATTTGTGCCTGTCTTGTGCCAGAACATATTGAGAGATGGTATGTAGTCAATATTTGCAGTTCTGATACAAGTTACATCCATGTGAGTTCATGGAGGACTTACTCCATGTTACCACTAGTTTATCTACATAATCACATTTACTGCTTTAGTTTCCTTTTCCTTTATGAAAGATTTTTTTTAATTTTTCTTAGATTTTAATGGAGCATGAATAGCAGTCTTCTACACGGCATGTGAAGACTCATCCATCTTCGTTGCAGTTAATATGTTTCTCAGAATGCTGTCCACATTCTTGACTGAGCATATACTACTGATTTAGGCATGTTTATTTTCTAAAAATTATGTATTTATTTTCATTTTACTAGTGCATGTGTGTGTATGTGAGAGAGAGAGAGAGAGTATCTGAGATATATTCATGCATTTCCCATTAGCCTTGCACACACAGGATGGGCCAGGTTGAACCCATTCTGTGTTTCAAATGCCAGCAGGACCCAACCCCTCGGGCAATCACCTGCTGCCTCCCATGGTCTGCATTAGCAGGAAGCTGCAGTCAGAAGTGGATCTGCAAATTGAAACAGGCCCTCCACAATGGGATACAGGTTTCTCCAGTGTCTTAACTGCTGTGCCAAATGCCCATATCTGAAGGATGTTGCTGATTGTATTCTTCTTCAATGATGAGGTGTTGCTTTTGTCACCACAGAATTGGAGGAGAATTCTTTGAATTCTTCCAGTACGGAGGAAGCAGCTCTGTTCCAAGGCATCACAAAATCCTGTGGCCTTTGACTTTGTACACATTGGGTTTGGCCAATTCACAGCAACTTTGAGATGAGTTAAAATTGCTATCAACCAGAAAGCCAGTAGAAATGGCTCCTCATAGCTTGTTTTTTACTATGATTTCCCATCCAAATTCTAATTATCAGTATGATTTCATACACTTTCTGTATTCTGGAACTACGTAGAAATCTCTCCTTTTCAGATGAGCTTTATTCTTACTCTTATGCATTTTGGTTTATTCCCTTTTATATGTTTGTGCTTTTAGTTAGGAAGAAATTTGAAAGTGAAGGGAGTGAGCATATATATACATACATAGGTCTCAGGTACCTGAGGTCCACAGCCATAGATTCCACACTGAAAAACCGGATGGTCACCCAACCTTCCATGTGAGGGCAATCTTGGCAGGTAGGGGCAAATGAATGAATGATCCAGGGAGAGGGCTTGGTTCCTGCTCAAAGAATCACAGAACAGAAGCATTTGATTTTGCAAAAATGTTTCCGTTGACCACAGAAAAAATGTTGAAATTTCTCCGATCTCACGTTTAGGGGATTAATCTGTGTGATTGGATCTATTATGGCCCCCAGCGTTTTCTGTAGATGTGTTTCCTTTAGCTGTAGTGGTAAAGGCCTCCAATTCATAGCTGCACCTGGTCATTAGTACAGGGACAATACTATTATTTTATGGGTCCCAAAGAACATATCTCTACCTTCCTCCATCACCACCAAGGCAGAACCTGGTCATGGAAAGCTCAGCCTGAGCCTGAGGTCGGATTCCAATGAGTCTCATGGACTTGGGTTGGAAACCAGATACACTTTCTTTTAGCAACAGGTTTTTAGTGAAGTGACTTGGGAAAAATAACCCTGTTTGTGGCACTTTTGGTGTATCCTCTGATACAGCTTTAGCACCTGGGGGCCTGTGTTTCCTCGCCTGACCTCCAGAGGGCGATGCTGCACAGACGAGAGGTCTTGTTGCTGATGATCTCAGATGCTCCTCTTCGCCGCAGTTCACTGAGATCTTTGCAGACAAGTGGCAAGAACCAGAGATCAAGAACATCCAGCCTCATTTTAGAGCCTTTGTGCTTTTACCTAAGCAAGGACCTTGCACATCCCGACTTTCCTCACATATCTGGATTCCAAGGTCTTGTCGGCGGCCACTCTCCCGCCTGCTCTCGGGAGATCTTCCAGAAAAGCCTGCAGTGTTCCCACGCCTCAGCCATGCTCCTGGTGCTCATCCCGGTGCTGGGGCTCCAATGGGCCCTGAGTGAGTAGAGTTTCTCTGTGGTCTCTGCTTCCACAGGTTCCGGCCGGAAACGCTTACTTTTCACGGGGACCCCGGCACTGCGCTCACCGCCCGCATTGCTTTTCCAGGAGACGCCAGAGCCCAGACCGTGACCCAGCCCGACGCCCAGGTCGCTGTGTCTGAAGGAGCCGCCCTGAAGCTGAGGTGCAACTACTCCTATGGGGGATCTGTTTATCTCTTCTGGTACGTCCAGTACCCGGGCCAAGGCCCCCAGCTCCTCCTCAAGTACCTGTCAGGGGACGCCCGGGTTCCCGGCATCAGAGGCTTTGAGGCTGAGTTTAAGAAGAGCGAGTCTTCCTTCCACCTGAGGAAAGCCTCAGTGCAGGGGAGCGACGCGGCCCGGTACTTGTGCGCAGTGACTGCCACAGTGCCTGGGCCTGCAGGGGGAGCCGGACACAAACCTCGGAGGAGCAGAGATCTGAGAGCTCTTCCTGTGGTTTTCTTTTCTTTTTTTCCTTTTTAAAAGATTTCCTGTTATAAGATGATAAAGGAGATAGAGAGAGCTGGGCTGAGACCCTGGTACTTCTACATTATTCTTCAATTCTTGCTGCGCTCCAGGTCTCATAAACTTTATTTAAAGAGTCCTGCGTGCATTGTGAAAACCACATTACACCAGCGTCAGTGTTCTAGAATGACGGGGAGACCGTGTTCTTACCGTGTAAGAATCGAGTCCTCAAGGACTTGGGCTGGGCTGCCTGAAGGAGCTCTCGGCTACTAAGTGGGGACAGAGCCAGGAGAAGCTGGGTTTCTGATTCAACATCTGTGAATCTCAACTAAGGGAGAAAACCGAAGATGAGCGCCTTATGCGAGTGTGGCCTCCTTGTCTACTTGGTTATTCATAGCAGATTTTCTTGGAATTCATGTTCCCACTCTGTTGCAGTTAACGTGCCAGACCACTTTGTCAGAATTTAAGTGCTTCTATTTAGGGGGGATTGTGACATTTATTTGGCAACATTAGGAGATTGATTAGAATCGTGAAGGGCAAGGAAAACTCTAACAATCCTGTGAGAGCCTGCAGTTACTTAAGAAAAGTGCGGGAGAATGGAGATTCATTATAAAGACAGTAAAGACAAAAGTTGTTATATAATGAAGTTCATTATAAAGTGTTTCTCCAAAGACGTTCACAGCCATGAAAGTCGTTTCCTATTATTTTGCTATCTTTCATTCTGCTAACATTCCTCAGAAATTTGGTGGGTGATCCCTTTTCCTTCTTTCTTGTAGCAATTTTCTCATTGCTTCCACACTGTTCTTATATGATTCCACATTTGAAATATTGAAGATTGAGCCTTCTATGCCAACGTCATATGACTTTGGTAAAATTCGTCGTATGAATTTGGTAAATTCACCAGTGCCAATCTCTGCTAAATACTGGTGTGAATTTGCAATGAACACTAGGAAGTCATGTGGCCTAGTAAGAATTGAATGTTTCTGTCTAGGGAAAATGGGAAAGGAGGAGGGGGCCACTCTCTCCTTGTTATTTGGCTCACAATATGATATGTAGCATGACCTGTGCACAGGAGCCCTCACCATGTAAACAGAAGAGGTAGGCCATGGCCAGTATTATCCATTAGTTAATAGCAAACCAGGCTATCAGTCTGTTTAGGACATAATAATATGTTTATATGTGCAAACTGGATTTGAGTGATTGTTGGGAGAGTATAGGAAGGCAGATGGGAGTAAAGACAAAAGTTGTGAAAAACAAATCAGTAGTCACTGACTATTTCCCTTCCCCACTCCCTCTCCTCTTTTTTATCTTCGGCACTGTGCTCTTGAGTAATTGCAGCCAGAGGGCTAATTTCAGGTCCATTACCAACTTCAGTGACATTGCCCAAAGGGTCTACAGTGGGCACTTTCCTAAGATGTGTGTGAGGAGAACTGCCAGTTTCTTCTGAATGACTCAAGTTTGCTATCAGAGAACAAGTAAGTTCTACACCAAGGACCCCCGATTAGAGGGCATCTTACCCAATCGCAATGCTACCTAAGAAATCAAAGTAAACGCCTGCCTTCTTTCTTTCCACCCTTCATTCCTTCCTTCTAAATATGTATTTATACTATTATATGCTTTTTATGAGAAAATTCCCACAATAAAGCTTTATATTATAAAAGTAGAAATCCTTCATTATTTTATCCATGAAATTAATATTTCTGGCTTTTCATAAGAGTTTTTGACTTTAAATAAAATCAACAGGGGCTGGAGCTGTGGCACAGTGGGTAAAGCTGCCACCTGCAGTGCTTACATCCCATATGGGAGCTGGTTTGAGTCCCGGCTGCTCCACTTCCAATTTAATTACCTGCTAGTGCAAATGGGAAAGTAGCAGAGGATATCCCAAGTACTTGGGTCCCTAACTTATGTGGAGGACCTGGATGAAGCTCCTGGCTCCTGACTTCAGCCTGGCCCAGCCCTGCCATGTGACCATTTAGAGAGTGAACCAGCTGACAGAAAATCTCTTTCTCTGTCTCTTTGCTTCTGCTCCTCCCTTTCTGTAAGTCTGCCTTTCAAATAAATAAATAAATCTTAAAAAATGAAACCAACTGATATTACTGCATACCCTGTCACACAGAGGGCAGTCAGCCTAATTGACAAGTGGAACAGTTTACTGAAGACTGACTTACAACAAGAAGTGAAGACAGCACCCTGAAGGGGTGGGGATTTGTTTCTTAAAATGCACCAGGTGAGTTGAATCAGAGACCATTATATGTTGGTATCTCCCACATAGACATAATACATAGGTCTAGGATCTAAAACATGGAAGTCTTTATAGCTCATAATTAATATACTTCTAGTTTCCCACCCTGCCACCTTTATACTGTGTTGATTTGGAAGTATTAGTCTGTAAGGGAAGCATTTTTCCACTAGAGGAAATAGACATGGGTGTACTTTATGCATATGTGACTACCTTTTGGACAATTTGTGTTCCTTCACCAATGAACCAACGTGAAAGGAAAAAGTCAATTAGTTGTAGTAATTGATTTGACCATGAAGAGGAAATTGAGTTGCTTCTACACAGTGGAACCAGGAAATATGTTTGAAGTCTCTTAGTGTTTCCTTGCCCAGAGCTAAAGCTTAATGGATAACTGCAGCAGCCAAAAGGAGCAAGACAAGGGAGGTCTCAGACCTTTCTGGAATAAAAGTCTGAGTCACCCAGACCAGCGGAGAACTTGGCTGAAGGCTTGAGAAATACCCAGTAGGAACAGAAGGAAGAATCCATAGATATCAATTACATCTGTGACCACTTAGGGAAACAAAGACTGTGCATAGACGCTCCGTTCAGTGGAATGTTAACGAAAATATCTTCAAAAGTCACTGCGAACCCTCTGCACAGGACTCATGAGTGGCTTCAGCTTGTGGCTGAGAGCTGCTGAAGTGTAATGCTAAGAGGCTGTGTTCCAAGATGGTGACGTTCTTTAAATTTTTTCTTACACAAGTAGATGTACAAAGGAAGGAAACATGACAACCTTTAAGTGATTCATGAAAACCCTAGTAACTCCTCACCATTTGAAATTCAAAGTTTAAGACATTTTGGCATCTCTTCATTTCAAATAATAGAGATTCTAGAAAGTAGTACAAGTTCTAATCTCCAAATAATTTTCAAATAGCTAAGAAAATTATAATTTCTTGCCATGTAGTGTTGTTTGTATTATATGATCAATTTTCTTTTTTTACTTTAAAAATTATTTATTAGAGAGAGAGAGATACTTCTTATTCCATGATTCACTCACCAAATGCCAGCAATGGTCCTTGGAGCTGGGGACTCCATACGGTTTTCCAGTGTGAGTGGCAGAAAACCCATCACAGGTGTCAGTATCTGCAGTAGTAACAGTTGGAATTGGGAGCCACAGACATCAAATCCAGGATCTCTCTTTTATTAAATTTTTTAATTTTAATTTTTAATTCATTTTAACAGATTAAGTGTTATTTGTAGATATAATTGTTTTTTTAAGATTGATTTTATTTATCTGAAAGACAGAGTTACAGAGAGAGGTAGAGGCAGAGAGAGAGAGGTCTTCCATTTGCTGGTTCACTCCTGAGATGGCTGCAACGGCCAGAGCTGCGCTGATCCAAAGCCAGGAACCAGGAGCTTCTTCCAAATCTTCTACACGGGTGCAGGGGCCCAAGCACTTGGGCCATCTTCCACTGCTTTCCCGGGCCACGGCAGAGAGCTGGACAGGAAGTGGAGCAGCCGGGTCTCGAACCAGCACCCATATGGGATGCCGGCGCTTCATGCCAGGGCGTTAACCTACTGCGCCACAGCAATGGCCCCAACCTTTTTGTTTGTTTGTTTTAAATATTGTTTTTTAAAAGGATTTATTTTATTTATTTATAAAGTGAGAGTTACCCAGAGAGAGGGATAGACAGGGAGAGAGGGAGAGAGGGAGAAAGGGAGAGAGAGAGAGAGAGAGGGAGAGAGAGAGAGAGAGAGAGATCTATCTTCCATCCACTGTTTCTGTTTCATTCTCAGCCAAGTCAAAGCCAGAATCCAGGAGCTTCATCTGTGTCTCCCACATGAGTGGCAGGGGCCCAAACACTTGGACTATCTTCTGCTGCTTTCCCAGGCCATTAGCAGGGAGGTGAATCAGGTGCTGGGACTTGAACCATCACTCAATGGGATGCCAGCATCACAGGTGGCGGCTTTATCCCCTGAGCCACAATGTCAGAGCTGACACAGGTGTTTAACTTATGGCTTAACCACTACACCAGATGTTTGATTCTCAGATTTCTTGTTTGTTTTATTTTAGGTTTGTGTCATACAAAGTGTGCAGATTTTTAATTTAATTCATTCTGATAATTTTTAATATATATTTCTGATTACTATAGGGTCTTTATTTTTTTAAAGATTTATTTATTTATTTGAAAGTCAGAGTTACACAGAGAGAGAAGGAGAAGGAGAGAGAGAGAGAGAGAGAGAGAGAGAGAGAGAGAGAGAGAGGTCTTCCATCCATTGGTTCACTCCCCAATAGGCTGCAACAGCCAGAGCTGCGCCAGGAGTCAGGAGCTTCTTCCAGGTCTCCTACATGGGTGCAGGGGCCCAAGGACTTGGGCCATCCTCTGCTGCTTTCCCATAGCAGAGAGCTGGATCAGAAGTGGAGCAACCAGGACTCAAACCTGTGCCATATGGGATGCCAGCACTGCAGGCAGCGGCTTTACACACTATGCCACAGTGCTGGCCCCACCATAGAGTCTTTTGTAGTGTTTTGGCATTGATTGGCATGCCCTTGTCGTCTTTGTCTGCTTCTCTTCTCCCCCTCCCCCTCCCCCTCCCCCTCCCCCTTCTTCTTCTTCTTCTTCTTCTTCTTCTTCTTCTTCTTCTTCTTCTTCTTCTTCTGTCTTCAGTAGCATTGATAGTTTTCTTTTTTCTCTCTACTGATTTAGAAAATGAAACTTGTTCTTACAAGTTTCCTTAATTTACCTATCTCTCTATATCTATCATCTCTCTCTCTCTCTCTCTCTGTGTGTGTCTTATACACACACGCACGTACACACACAGAATCTTCTATGCTCAAAGCTATTCTAGAACATTTTCCCTGTGCAAGCTGTTCTCTTTTCCTTTTGTTGATTTACTATATTAGAATGACCTCAGTGGCTCGTCAGAGCAAACTCCACACTGGTTATACACCAGGACAGCATTTTCAGAGAGAATTTATTAAATGCGTCAACAAATGCCCCCAAAGGAAAATCATGCAAAACGAAACTACAACACAATAAGCGCCGTGTGCAGCTACTCCCTTCTTCCTCAGTGCCTCTGTCCCTCTCTGCCTGATCCTCCCTCTGCCCTGGGTACTTTTCACCTAGGGATCAAATGGGTTGCTTTTACCTCCTCCTCTTCTCTGTAGTCGTGGTTTGTGTGAATGAAGAGGAATGTTTCACAAGGCTTGCTGCAGTGTTGTATTCCATAGTTTAAAAAGGAAAAAACACCGTAAGTGTTCATTCCTAGGGGAAGGGTTGCATCCACTCATGGCTATCCCTAATGTGGGACAATGGAGCAGAAGGACCTACAGGTGTTAGTACAGGTCGATTATTGAGTTTAAAAAGTAAATTCCAGGGGTCAGTGCTGTGGTGTAGCGGGTAAAGCCACCACCTGCAGTGCTGGCATCCCATATGGGCGCTGGTTTGAGTCCCGGCTGCTCAACTTCCCATCCAGCTCTCTGCTATGGCCTGGGAAAGCAGTAGAAGATGGCCCAAGTCCTTGGGTCCCTGCACCCACATGGGAGACCCAGAAGAGGCTCCTGGCTCCTGGCTTCAGATTGGCACAGCTCTGGCCATTGTGGCAAATTGGGGAGTGAACCAACAGATGGAAGACCTCTCTCTCTCTCTGTCTCTCCTTTTCTCTCTGTTTAACTCTTTCAAATAAATAAAAAAATCTTTTAAAAAAAGTAAGTTCCAGAAAATTATGTATAAAATACATCATCCTGTGTTAAATAAACTATAAATAAAATACAATATACTTATAAATATTCAGTTTCTTCAAATCTGGTATTGTATGGAAATCTAGAATAAAACTCCTGAACACATACCTCCAAGTAATTAAGGTGAATAAAGAATAAGAGTAGTAAATGTGAAAGAACTAGAACTCAGTGTGGTGGTTAAATGGGATTTTAATCTCCAAGCAATGTTTTATTATTCTTGACAGTGTGTTTAGTTGTGAATTCTCCTTAATGCTAAAAATCAGTAAAAATTCACGAGCGTTATCTTAAGGGCTCATCCATACTCTCTTCAACTCTACTTCTACAAAAATTGGGAAAGGGAAAGGAGAAAATGACCATATGGTATTCTTTGTAATGTTTTGTCCAGTCGCTCCATGTGTCAGTATTTCTCCTGCCTCTGGACTTGTTCAGCTTTTACTGTACAATTCTTTTGGGGTTCTCCTTAATTGTATTATAGTTATGTGTGTTTTTGTGGTCTCCATAGACAGAAAAGTAGTGTTTCATCACATTTGATTTACTTGCATGCATGTATTTCAAAATTTCCTTCACCAATATAAACTTATTTTTTAATTTTGCATTTCCATGCACTTTTTGAAGTACCCAGTATAGGTAAAGCCTAGTAAATTGCTCACTAACAGTAAAATTTTAATGTATATTTATGGATTTATTTTGACTTAGAGAAATCAAATTACAGCCAGCGATGAGGTCTAGGTGAGGTTTTGTTTTCTGATCACCTGCATTTTTTCCGTCAGGAACCTGGCATGAATGAAGGTGACGTTGTGTGACTTCTGAGATTAACAGTTAGTTGGTCTGAAGTAGTCTTTGTTGATGGTTTCTGTCCACTAGGGGGCACTCTGGGCTGCGCTAATTGACTTTTTCTGAGGGTCCCAAGAGCTGGACTTAAGAGAGACTAGACGACAGATAGCAGTCAGATCACAAGGAGGGTGCAGGAGAGGGTATGTTTGTGTGTCATTCATCTCAGGTTATTAACTGTCCTTCTTTACAGAACTTCAGAGAGCTGGAGCCTGGAGTTCTGTAAATTCACTGGGAGGTTGATTCTCTGAGGAGAGGCAAGAGAACTTGGATTTTACTGGGCGTTGTGAGCACAGAAGCTCAACAGAAAACATTTTCATTTTCTGTTTTCAAATTTTACTTTGTATTATTAAAATTTCCCAAACTCACTGTCCTGAAAATTATTCCCATGCTTCAGATGTTGGATATGTTCATGTATCCTCTCTGAGTCTAGAAGGAAAAATGATAAATAGAAGAAAAGATAATGAACAAAAATAGAAGAGGAAAAGGAAGAAGACAATACTTAATTTGACCATCCTTGTGTGGCAAGATTAGAATCTGCTATGTGGGATTCAGGGTGAATGAGGAGAGAGTTGGGCAAAAGGGGAGAAGTAGAAATTAAATTAGAATAGATATCATACACATATCTTTTAAGAAACCTTAACTCCTATTAGAACCATTTTCTATGCAGATAGTGAACATTTGTTATGAGTTTTTAGAACTCTTATGATTTCACGAATTTACCTTTGTCTTTTTATTTTAAGAGATTTATTTTTTATTTATTTGAAAGAGTTATATATAGAGAGAGGTAGAGACAGAGAGGTCTTCCATCTGCTGGTTCACTCCGCAAATGGCTGCAATGGCCAGAGGCAAGCCGATCCAAAGTCAGGAGTCAGGAGCCTCTTCTGGGTCTCCCACAAGGGTGCAGGAGCCATCTTCTACTGCTTTCCCAGGTCATAGCAGAGAGCTGGATAGGAAGTGGAGCAGCCAGGACTAGAACCGGCGCCCATATGGGATGCTAGCACTTAAAGCCGGGGCTTTAACCCACTGCGCCACGGTGTCAGCCCAAGAAGAATTTGCATTTGGAAGGGGAGTTTGGTCAGACTCTGATTAAGACTTCTGTTCTCGCATTGGGAAGCCCGAGTTTGATGCCTAGCTTTGACTTTTGATTCCAGCTTCCTGCCAATATATACCTTTGGTGGTATCATCATGGCTCAAGTGACTGGGTTTCTGTCAAACAAGTGGGAGTTCTGGATTGTGTTCTTGGATACAGGCTTCAGCTTGGCCCAGCCCATTCACAGCAATTGTAGACACTGAGGGAGTGAACCTATGGTTGGAAACTCTCTATGTGTATCTGTCAGTGTTTGTCTCCCTGCTGCTCAAATAAACAAAAATTTAAAAAAAAGTACTCACTACTTCAGTAAACAAAGCAATCCATTAAATATTATTAAATGCATGTTATTTTCAAACTGTTGAATTCGAACCCTACATAGGGTTTTTCTGCTTAACCCAGTTGAAAAAAAGCCATTGATTCTTCCCTGGAGTACCATCCACTGTCCTTACACACTTTCTCACTTCTCTTCCATAAACTGTTTAAGAAAAAATAGCTTTCATCCTGGAAAAGTTGTCTGCTGCCCCCCTGCACTGCTCACACTTACAGTGCTGGAGCTGATACTGTGCAGTCTCACTGGGACGTGTTGGGTGGAGTTTCCTGTTATGATGATTGACAGAGCTTAGATGTGAATGGTTCTTTATGAATTTCACGGAACCTGTTGACTATAAGAACAAAGTCTGGACCCAAGACTTAATAACCAGTAGAGTAGGAGTGACAGCATCCCAACAACCAGGCAAGGAGCCATGGGAAGAAGACTGGCGGCTCTGCTGGGGCTTCTGTTGGCTCAGATTTTCTGTGAGTTGGGATTATCCCAGAGGGAGGTAAGGGGTTTTCCACAGGTGGAAGGGAGGATGTGGGGAGCTGAACAAGGCTCTGACACGGTCTTACCCCCTCAAGGGGTGTTTGTTGGGATATTTTACAGTTTTGGAAACTGCATCATTGGTTAACCAGCAATGTCATATATGTTGCTTTTCCATTCCAAGCAGGGGCAAACGGGCTGGAGGTGAAGCAGAGTCCTTCATGGCTGAGTGTCCAGGAGGGTGCCAGCCCTACCCTGAACTGTACTTTTTCTACTTCAGTGAGAGGTGTACAGTGGTTCCAACAAAATCCTGAGAGCGGCCTCGTCAGTCTGTTCTTCATAGCTTCAGGGACAAAACAGAATGGAAGGTTGAAGGCAACAGTTAATTCTCAGGAGCGCTACAGCACCCTCCACATCACAGCCACCCAACTGGAAGACTCAGGCACCTACCTCTGTGCAGCAGAGGCACAGTGATGCCAGGGCATCTGTAACCTGGACCCAAACTGCAGCTGGGCTTCAGCCCCAGCCCTACCACAGGAGGGGCACGTGGCTTCTGCAGTAGCATTTGTGCTGCTTTGGGTTTTCTGATTGATGTTGGACCACTTTTATCTCTGCTAAGTTAGACATTTCAGGAGTGTCATTTTACTTGGCTTTCATATGCTTTTCTTCCCAGAAATCGCTGTACAGGAGTGAAGTTCTAATATGGAATCATGGAACAACTGATAAAGATGTCAGTGTATTGTATTGTCACAATGGTCTCCCTGGTGGAGCATACATAACCTACATATAAATTGCTGTGGTGAGAAGGAGGACTTAGAAAAATACATGGTAGTCTACAAATAGAAATGTCTCAATGCCTCAATTAATTGTAGGTAGTTCAAGTTTCCAGGAAAAAGGAAGAGCATGTGAGATGTATATGTGTATGTATATGGTATGTGAAAAATATTTAATGTCATTCAGTGTCAGGCACTCTATTTAGGCTATTACATGCATGATCTAAGTACTGATAATACCTCTCCACTTTGCACACAACTAAATTCGGTACTATACAGTATAACTAATCTATCTGATCACATAATTATTGAAATGGGGTGGTGGGGTAGGATTCCCACTGAGTGAATTTGACATCATAGCATTTATTCTGAGCTATGCTGTATAGAAGAGTCCAGAATCACAATATGCACATGAGTTGTGCTGATTTAATCTATACAGTGTGCTTACATACATCATTGACAAAAATGTTCTTTTTTAATCTTTTCTAAATAGCACTTTACAAGGAAGAGCTCATTGAACTTCTCATTTTGTTACATTAAATATATTTTCATTTCTTGCATTTTGAATGAGTCTATTATCCATGATTTTGTAACATCATTCAAGGTCTGAGATACAAATCAGAAAGCTTCCACAACTACTTTAAAGAAATCCGTTTCTGCTGTAGCCACAAATTGAGATGTCTGACAATCAAAACCAAAGTTTAAACATGCAGTGGTTCAATGACAGCATGTAGAATTCCAACCTTGCCAAATACTTTATGTTAATATAGAGTCGTGACCAGGAAGGAACAGGATCCTTAGCACTGAAATGAAGCCACATGAGTAGACTCCAGTGAAGACAGGAACATGACCAACCTCTTGGGTTAGACCTGTTCAGTGGCTAAAGGCCTCAATCCCAGGAAGAGTCTAGTTCTCTGCTCAATGCTTTGCTATTGCTGTCTCAAATTCTTAATAATTGTATTTTTTAACTAAGGCTTAAAATTAAGTTCAGACTTATGTGAACCTGATTTATATTAACAGCTAAATAGTTTTAGAAAACCTATTCTACTGGACATATCAAGCTTTGATTTACTCAAACATATTTATCAGGTAATTATGCAAATATTGTCGTAGTATATAATATAGTCCTAAGAGTTCTGGTATCAATTATGTCAACAGAAATATTCTTCTCAAATTGAAAATGATGAGGAATTCTGTTTATAATCTTGCATTTCTAGAGCAACTGACTCTGCATTCCATCATGATACTTGGAAATAAAGTTGCTAAAAGTATCAATTTTTTTTCTTTTTTTTTAAACTGTTTAATTTTTTTTTTGACAGGCAGAGCGGACAGTGAGAGAGAGAGAGACAGAGAGAAAGGTCTTCCTTTTTGCCGTTGGTTCACCCCTCAATGGCCGCTGTGGCCAGCGCGCTGATCCGAAGCCAGGAGCCAGGTGCTTCTCCTGGTCTCCCATGGGGTGCAGGGCCCAAGCACTTGGGCCATCCTCCACTGCCTTCCCAGGCCACAGCAGAGAGCTGGCCTGGAAGAGGGGCAACCAGGACAGAATCCGGTGCCCCGACCGGGACTAGAACCCGGGGTCCGACGCCGCAGGCAGAGGATTAGCCTATTGAGCCACGGCGCCGGCCCAAAAGTATCAATTTTTATAGCAAATAAATTTTCAGAAATGAGAGCTGGAAAAATATTACTATCAATTGAGGTATATTATAATTTTTATTATACAAATTATGATACGAACATGCATTTTGAAATTTGCAAATTTATATCATGACTGTTATATCATTATAAACTATACTGTGTTTTGTAAGCAATAAAATATTTTTAAATAGGGATTTTCATTTATTGCTTCATAGCAAATTTATCCTGCAATGTGAACAAAGGACCCCAAATTTTAATTTTGCTCTGAGTGTCATAAATTACGTAGCCAGTCATCACTGGGAATCATGAACTCCCAAAGCTGAACTTGGAAGGAGAGAGCTGAAACCCAGAAAGCAATCAGACTATTTTAGAATGTGCTTTTTTTTTTGCTTTACATATTAGTAAACTCAACTACCACTTCCTCATTCTCCAAGTTGCTGAGTTGTTTTTTTCCCTACAACAAACAGATGGTACATTGTAGATAATGTATGAAATAAATCTCCAGAAAGATGCATTCTAATTGGCCATGGCTCAACAGAGTTTAATTTCATATCATTAACTGTGATTTTCTTCATTGTATTCCATTTTGCTATGGATTTGGGTTTTCCTTGACTCATAATTCATCACTGATATTACAGGAGAAGTGAAAATTTAGACAAAAACTTATCTGAAAGATCATGTCTCTGTTTCTGAAGAGACCCAAGGATTGGATAGCAGTGACTTCAGACACACCAGTTTGAATGTGGACATAATAATGATCTTGGAGTTCCAGGATGCAGGACAAGTTCTCTCCACTCTCATACAACTTCATGTTGCATAAACCAGTTCTTAACAAACATTTACCATATTAAATAATATAAACACATTTTAGAGATAGAAGAGCCCTTAGAAATCCTTTGTCCAAATTTATTTTGCTAAGGTAGATACTATACATAAGGTGCTAGTATGAATCTGATAGTAAGTGAGCTGGTGGAAAGAAACTAGATTTCCTTGATTTGTTCTTAGCATTATTTCCCCTGTGTCATTCCTGAAGCACCATATTGCTGGACAATGAGAATATGCCTAATGAAACCAAGACACTTCCATCTCTGCATTTTTGGCCTTGAAAAGCCTTGGTCCAATCAGTTTGGTCATCAGAATGGGTGTTCCAATTTGTATAAATATTTAACATTTCAGGTAGGAAAGGTGGTTCAGGCTAACTCATTGTTATTCTGTTAACAAACCAGTCCATCAGACTGTGGCTTTTGAAGGAGTGAACCAAAAGTGATGGCACCACCCTCAACATTCAGGTGATGAATAAGTATTTTCCTAAAAAATGGCAATGTGTGTTTATTATTCCAGGTGGGCACCCCTTAAGAATGAAAACACAATGAATATAATTCATGCATTATCAGCCAAAATGATTATTAGAATTGGGAGACTAAGGGGAGCCTTGTCCCCACACAGCAGACAGTCCACGAAGGTGCTAGAAAAGCTTTCCCAGGCCAGTACTTTGGCAATGAGTCAGGCAATATTCAAATGAATAATTGTGGGGCTGGGAATTTTGTGGTGATGCCTGTGTTATGATTATAATACAGGGCAGATTCCAATATGGTGGAAAGGGGAGAGAGCTTACTGCACTAGTCTAGGGGAAGATAGTTAAAAAATAGTGGAGAAAGTACAATCTCAGGGAAGAGATGGGGAGAAAACTGCAAAGGAAACTCCAAACAAATTAGAGGGCTACTGTGGCTCTATGAGGAGGGTGTGGACATGCACAGCTCAGGATCCCAGCAGGCAAAAACTGAATAATGAAACTATGAGATATGTACACCATGGAATACTACACAATGGTAAAAAATGAAATGCTGTCATTTGCAACAAAATGGATAAAACTAGAAAACATATACTTAGTGAAATAAGCCAGTTCCAAATGCACAAATACCATATGTTCTCCCTGATCTGTGGTAATTAATAGAGCACCTAAAAGGTAATCTATGGAAGTGAAATTGACACTTTGAGGTGTTATGACTTTGAACAGCCCTTGTCTCAGCTGTTGAGGAACAGTTTTTTTTTTTATACTATTTGTTGAACTCTTTGCTTAGTATAAAGTTAATATCATTTGTATAAAGTTAATCAAAATATATCTTAGTAAGAAATAAGAATGGGAATAGGAGAGGAAGGAGGAAGTAGGGAGGGAGTGCAGTTGGGAGGAGGGTACGGTGGGAAGAATTACTATGTTCTTAAAGTTGTATTTATGAAATGCATGAAGTTTGTATATCTTGAATGAAAGATTTCTGGGAAATTAATTATTATATGGAACTGTGCTCCATATGAATCATCTTATTCAGACCATTACATTCAGTTGTGGTTCCATAAATCAAGAGGGCAAATATGAGATCTAGTACTGAGCCTATTGGAAGAATAATGAAGACATTTGAGCTTTATTCATGTTCTTGTGGCTTGGCTGCAACTGAACTATGTGTTCATGGTTTTGAGGCAACAGAGTGTATTAGTGAATATGTCTTATAAATGCAGTGAGAAGACTGACTTCAACAAGTTTGTGGGAAAATGGAAATCAAACACATTTTTGTGCAATAAAAATTAGAAATTAGTGTATAGTTTTTTCCATAATGTTCAATTTACATGCATTTTTTGAATGCCACTAGTGTTAACCTAAAATATATATCAAAGAAGAGAGAAACACATTTTGTCTAACAAAGGATTTGAGAATTCTATCATGTGGGAAATGAGTGATAGAATATGAAGTTCTTAGAATGGAGAATTTTTTTAAATATTTATTTATTTATTTGAAAATAAGAGAGAGAGAGGTGAGGGAGAGAGAGAGAGAGAGAGAGAGAGAGAGAGAGAGGTCTTCCATCCGATGCTTCACTCCCCAATTGGCCGCAATGGCCAGAGCTGTGCCTATTCGAAGCCAAGAGCCAGGAGCTTTTTCTAGGTTTTCCATGTGGATGCAGGAGCCCAGGCACTTGGGCCATCTTCTGCTGTTCTCCCAGGCCACAGCGGAGAGCTGGACAGGAAGTGGAACAGCCGGGTCTTGAACCCGTGTCCATTTGGGATGCCAGCAAGTCAGGCCATGGCATTAACCCGCTGCGCCACAGTGCCGGCCCCAGAATGGAGAATTTTTATATTTGTACAAGCATGCATTTTACATATATGAGAATTTATGTGCATTTATATAATGAAATGAGATTGTTTCTCATAACTTTCCTTACATCCTTAATGTTGTGAAATGTGAGTGAGGGGTTAGATATATTCTCTATCACTCCGTGAGAGAAATGAATTCAAGTCACGGGAACAGGGCTTCCACTTCTGGAGACAAGGGAGTCTATGCTTCCCAGGAATAATGTCTCTAAATTCTTTAGGCCCTTTTTCCTATTTGTACTAACCTCACACCACACATCTGCAACTTTTAGGCTTTCACAGATTTATTTTTGGAGAGGTATCAGAAAGTATCAAGAAATTAAAGGAGACGAGAAGGAGCAGTTGGCAGAGGGAGATGACCCTGGGAATTTACAGAATATACAGGATTTACTACTATCTTGGGGGAAAGGATATTTTAGTGGAGTTTTTGAGAAAAAGTGATAGAGTATGAAACCTGAGCCAGCAACATCCAAGGCAGTAGAAATCCATTGTAGGAGGGTTGCTTGCATTCTAAAGGAATTTCCACCAAGGCTTTAAGCCAACCACTGCCTTTAAGGACACACTCTTTTAATATCATCCATTTTTATTTCAGAAAATAAAGATATACCCCCAAATAAACATACATGGAGTTACATTTTTTGAATTTCCAGCCTCATGATTTCTGAGAATTTCTACTCTTTCTTTCATTACTTAGCAGAATATAAGCTACATAGCAGTAGAAAAGGATTTCTTAAGAAGATGTTAGATTTCTCATTGCATAGCAACCCAATCTATAGGCCAAATGGTTTCTTAAGTTTGTAATACAAATATCTCTTGGAACTTATTCGATGCTCCTTTGTCACTGAGATTTTATTTTATTTTTTTGACAGGTAGAGTTATAGACAGAGAGAGAGACAGAGAGAAAGGTCTTCCTTCCGTTGGTTCACCTCCCAAATGGCTGCTACGGTTGGTTCTGCGCCGATCTGAAGCCAGGAGCCAGGCGCTTCCTCCTGGTCTCCCATGCAGGTGCAGGGGGCCCAAGCACATGGGCCATCCTCCACTGCCACCCCGGGTCATAGCAGAGAGGCTGAACTGGAAGAGAAGCAGCCGGGACAGAATCCGGCACCCATATGGGATGCTGGCACCACAGGTGGAGGATTAACCAAGTGAGCCATGGAGCCGGCCCTTGCATGCTCTTTTAAGGAGGAGTTTTTTCTGTGGCTGACAAATCCTGATAATTGATTTGGCTGAGAAGGAAGGTATGTTCTTTTGCTATGAGGGTGAACCAAGGTATTTTCTTCATTTCAAACATGTAAACTCAGTCCATCATGGAATAAGCATCAATAGTATCTACTTATTTCCAATAATGACTCAAAAAGGTGCATAAATATCAACTTTTGTCTTTACATATTTACTGTGCATTTAATCTCTGATCAAAGACCTAATTTATTTGATCTACTGCTGCTTTCACACATCCGAGTTCCTCCTTGGTTAAGAGAACACTTACCCAGCAAGTTCAGTAGTTAGAGCTGTGACCACTAGATGGTAGTGTACCTATGGTGATGCAGAGTATGGGGCCGTTCATTTGAGTGGATTTTGAATGAAAGGCTTACAGCAGAGGCAAAACCTTTTTCTAATTGGCTGGGTAAACAATATGAGATACCAAAATGCTTGCTAGAGAAAAGAAGGGTCAACCCGAGACTAGAAGTAGCTCTCCTGGCTGGAGATTGCAGGTCTAATTGATCTCATCTAGAGAGAACACTGAAGACATCCATTGGAGCTTCATTCATGCTCTTGTTGCTGCAGCTGAACTGTGAGTTGAGAGTTTTTTGTTTTGTTTTGTTTTAGAATGAAGTGTATTTGTGGATGTCCAGGGAGAAGTCTGGCTTTATTCAGGTGTCCTCTATTTATTGTTGGGAGAGAAAATTCTGGACAGTAATGATTGGCTTTTTACTTCTGCACAGGGATGAGCCAAGCAGAGAATGTGGAGCAGCTTCCTTCTACTCTGAGTGTCCAGGAAGGAGACAGCTCTGCTATCAACTGTACTTATTCCAACGATGCTTTTAGCTATTTCCCATGGTATAAACAAGAACCTGGACAGGGTCTCCAGCTCATCATAGACATTCGCTCAAATCTGGAGAACAAGCAAGACCAAAGGCTCACTGTTTCACTGAATAAGGTGGCCAAACACGTCTCCTTGCTCATTGCAGCCACCCAGCCTGGAGACTCAGCTGTCTACTTCTGTGCGGCGAGTACACACTGCTCCCCAGGCACCTGCATCCTGTACCCAAACCTGTGGCTGGAGCTGAAGCCTCACCTTCTTTCCTTGCACCCAGACATTTTAGTATAGAATTTTCCACATTGCTTGCCTGCAAATGGAAACTAACGTATAAACATTAACATACACTGTATTATATTATGTATTACATGTAATGATACATATTGCAAATGGAAACTAGCATATAGACATAGCATACATTGAGACATACCAGAATCAAATTGTATGACAAGAATTAATAATATCTTATAGGGGCCGGCGCTGTGGCTCAGCAGGTTAAAGCCCTGGCCTGAAGCACTGGCATCTCATATGGGCCCCTGTTCTAGTCCCGGCTGCTCCTCTTCTGATCCAGCTCTCTGCTACGGCCTGGGAAAGCAGAAGATGGCCCAAGTCCTTGGGCCCCTGCACCCACTTGGGAGACCCGGAAGAAGCTCCTGAATCTTGGCTTCGGATCGGGGCAGCTCTGGCCATTGCAGCCATCTGGGGAGTCAACGAGCGGATGGAAGACCTCTCTCTCTGTAACTCTTTCAAATAAATAAAATAAATCTTTTTAAAAAATATTATAATTAGTCACCCACATAATAGAAAAATATTGGGTGTTTTTAGGGACCAGGACAATTGTTCTATATTTGAAGTCATCAGATGTAATGGTGATTCCAGTGCAAGATCTGAAGATGCCTCAAGAAATCTATGCAAAGCCAAAATTATTTTGAGATAAGGAGGATAAACTTTGGTATTATATTAATAAATAAGTTATGTGATTTATCTTTTATTTTTCATCCATTTAAAAAGCAGAATCGCACACATATGTACACACACACACAGAGAGAGAGAGAGAGAGAGAGAGAGCGATCCACTACCTGCTGGTTCACTCCCCAGATACCTGTAATGTCAACATAAGGGCTGAGCCAGGCCAAAGTCAGGAGCCCAGAACTTTATCTAAGCTTCCTAGTGGGTGCCAGGGTCCCAGGCACTTGAGTCAACACCCACTGCTTCCAAAGATGCATTAGAAGGAAGCTGAATCAGAAGCAGAGTATCTGGGATTCAAACTAGGACCCCTTTGTAGGATGTGGTATTCCAAGCAGCGGCTTAATCTACCGCATTTCAAACATCTGGCCCTAAGAAATAGGTTATGGTAAGCAGTGGGTCTGTCATGTTGTTCAGTGACATCATGAGTGTAGTGGCTTATTTTTACGTCCACACTCAAAGAATGGTTGACCATAATTACTGATTCTATGATCAACTGTCCTAAGAAGATATACTGAATCATGTAAGACAGTTTCCCTTCAGAGTTGGCCACACAGAATATAGCAGCTTTCTGTGGCTCATTTTGGGTTCCAAGTGAAGTAGTGGGAAAAAGGTAAATTTAAAGGCTGAAAACCAAATGACCAACTCTGGTATCTCCTATGGCCTTTATGAACAGACTTGGCGGTTCAAACCAAACAGAGAAGAAAAGACTGTTATGACAGGCCTCAATGATGGAAACCTTCATTTATTTTAGCAAAGAGACATTAGTTTCCTCTTTTTTCCAGCTGTTTGTTCCTGAGATAGGCCTCTGGACAGGCACTGGAAGTGAGGAGGAATATTGTTATATAAGTAGGCAGGTCTGCAGTTCTATAGTGATTAATTCAACGCTTTGACTTCCTATAAAATGATTAATCTTTGGCCGGTGCCGCGGCTCACTAGGCTAATCCTCCGCCTTGCGGCGCCGGCACACCAGGTTCTAGTCCCGGTCGGGGCACCGATCCTGTCCCAGTTGCCCCTCTTCCAGGCCAGCTCTCTGCTGTGGCCAGGGAGTACAGTGGAGGATGGCCCAAGTCCTTGGGCCCTGCACCCCATGGGAGACCAGGATAAGTACCTGGCTCCTGCCATCGGATCAGCGCGGTGTGCCGGCCGCAGCGCGCTACCGCGGCGGCCATTGGAGGGTGAACCAACGGCAAAAGGAAGACCTTTCTCCCTGTCTCTCTCTCACTGTCCACTCTGCCTGTCAAAAATTAAAAAAAAAAAAAAAGGCATTTTGGGGTGGGTGGGACTCTTGGCCAGTGCACAGAGAAGCTTCACATGACACACACCCACTTGCTACTCCAGGAAACCTCCGCTTCCTGTTCTGTCGCAGCAGCCGCAGCAGCAACACATAACCCATTAATTCTTCCTTCTCCCTGTCAGGCTGACCCCACAGTGCACAGCTTTGGAACTGAAGAACAAAATATTTTCCATTCTGAAGAGGAACCAAAGCATGTCGCTCTCCAGCCTTCCGGGGGTGATCCTGGCTTCACTGTGGCTGGGTAGGGATGACCTCAGTGAGAATGGGCTCCCTCTAAGACCTCAGGTCTGGAGGTGCAGGAAGCATCTTATGACGACTTCGGGAAGGAAGGGTAACAGGGCATAAAGAATATTTCATCATCTCGACACCTATTCTAACTTTTCTGATTCTTTTTGTCTTCAGGATCTGCTATTGCCCAGAAGGTAACTCAAGCCCAGCCAGCAATATTGGCACAGGAGAAGGAAGCCGTGACCCTGCACTGTACGTATGACACCAGTTCTGGAAGTTACAGTCTCCTGTGGTACAAGCAGCTCAACACGGGGGAGATGATCTTCCTTATTCGTCAGGACTCTTACAGCCAGCAAAATGCAAGCCAAGGTCGCTACTCATTGAATTTCCAGAAGGCAGGGAAATCCATCAACCTTGTCATCTCTGTTTTACAATTGGAAGACTCAGCAGTGTACTTCTGCACACTGAGAGATGACACTGTGAGAGGACTCGTGTAGAGAGGCGTACAAAAACCTCACGAGTCTGTTTGAGACCTTCGCCTGCCACCGGGACCAAGGCAGGGAGGGAATCATCTTCCCAGACAGGATGTGGCCAGGGCTGTGGCAGCACAGATGTCTGGTGATAGAGAAATCACTCCAAGAGAACAGCTCTTTAGATTCATAGATCACAGCCAGCGTTCTTATGTGTCATAAACATTCCTACCCCTGAATCTTTGGCCTGAAATGAAGCATCCAGAATTTGTGAGAAATGATTGAAGGAAATGTAAACACACAATAAATAGTTTTCCATGTGACTGTTAGATTGGCATAGAAGAATTGGTTAAGAAAGTTCAGAAATATCTGAGAGAAAAATCAGTAAAAATTTTGTGAATTCTTGGATTATCAGATCAATTTGCTCAGCATATATTTAGTGAATATATATTATACCACGGGCATTGTTTTAAATAAGAAAAGCCTTGGAAGCTCTCTTTGCTTCCTGTTTTTAAATTTAAAACATCACATTGCTTTGTATTGTTTATTGAATTAATTTGATTTAGGCGTGTTTTCAGTGCGTAAAAGATATTTACATTTATGTTCTAAAGGTGCCTACTATATGACAGCATTTATAGTAAGAAATTTTTTCTGGGCTGGCGCTGTGGCATAGTAGGCTAAGCCTCTGCCTGCAGCACCAGCATCCCCTGCGAGTGCTGGTTTGAGTCCTGGACGCTCCTCTTCCAATCCAGCTCACTGCAATGGCCTGGGAAAGCAGCGGAAGAAGGCCCAAGTGCTTGGGTTCCTGCACCCATGTAGCAGACTGGAAGAAGCTCCTGGTTCCTGGCTCCAGATTGGCCTAGCTCCAGCCATTGCGGCCATCTGGGAAGTGAACCAGCAGATGGAAGATCTCTTGTTCTCTGTCTTTCCTTCTCTCTGTAACTCTACCTTCGGAATAAAATAAATGAATCTTACGTGGGCCCCTGCACCCACATGGGAGACCAGGAGGAGGCTCCTGGCTCCTGGCTTTGGATCGGCACAGCGTCAGCTGTAGCGGCCATTTGGGGGGTGAACCAACGGAAGGAAACCCTTTCTCTCTGTCTCTATCTCTCTCTCACTATCTATAACTCTACCTGTCAAATAAAAAAAAAACTTAAAAAAAAAGAAATCATTCCATCTTTTCAACATGGCTAGCATGGAAAAGCTCAATTTCCATACTGTTGGTTTACTTCCCCCTCTCCAGTTGTATCCATAAAGTAATTGATAATTAGTGGCCCTTAGAAGAGTAACTAACACATCTCCTACCTAAAGATGTAAACTTTTTGATTTGTATTTATATAAGCCATACTTTCTCCAAAAACAAATCATTATTATTTTTTTTTTTGACAGGCAGAGTTAGACAGTGAGAGAGAGAGAGACATAGAGAAATGTCTTCCTCCCGTTGGTTCACCCCCCAAGTGGCCGCTACGGCTGGCACTTTGCGGCCAGCACGCTGCGCCGATCCGAAGCCAGGAGCCAGGTGCTTCTTCCTGGTCTCCCATGTGGGTGCAGGGCCCAAACACTTGGGCCATCCTCCACTGCCTTCCCGGGCCACAACAGAGAGCTGGACTGGAAGAGGAGCAACCGAGACAGAATCTGGCACCCCAGCCGGGACTAGAACCCGGGGTGCCGACGCCACAGCCAGAAGATTAGCCTAGTGAGCCGCGTCGCCAGCCCAAATCATCATTTTTAATATATTAAATTCTCACTTTCACTATATGTTTCCACCTTTTAAATTTTATTCTATTGATATATTTGTTAAATTCCATTCCAGCAGTAGCTTCATGTTGCTGTTAAGGTAATTCACTTCTCACGAATAGTTTTTCAAGGTTTTTTTTCTCATAATTCTTGGACACTTATTTTTCAATATAGATGTTAAAAATTCTGTCCAGTTTCATCACGCTAAATAGCTCCCTATTAAAACAAATAAAAGTTGAAAATAAGAAAATTGGAGTTCCTTTTAATAAATATACTATACAAAATGTCAATATACAACAGCCATTTTTCTGAATTCATTAGGGGACTTTTATGTTCTTCATGTGGACAGACTCATGCCTGCTGTGCTCAGTCAATAGTCAATGATCCAAAATTTTTATTCTCCCCCATTTCCTCCTTCCGTCTCTAGCCAGCTCCATTTTCTCATGCCCTAAATTTAGGAGAGTAATGATTAGTTCCTAAGTGACCTTAGTTTGTAAATTCCTTTTACATTGGCATCTAGGAAACAGATGTGTAGAATAGAATCTTAAGGATGAGCATCTATTTTTTTTTTTTAATTTATTTGACAGGTAGAGTTATAGACTGAGAGAGAGAGACAGAGAGAAAGGTCTTCCTTCCGTTGGTTCACTCCCCAAATGGCCACCATGGCCAACGCTGCGCCGATCTGAAGCCAGGAGCCAGGTGCTTCTCCTGGTCTCTCATGTGGGTGCAGGGGCCCAAGCACTTGGGCCATCCTCCACTGCCCTCCCGGGCCACAGTAGAGAGCTGGACTGGAAGAGGAGCAATCGGGACTAGAACCGGAGTCCATATGGGATGCCGGCGCCTCAGGCAGAGGTTTAACCAAGTGGGGCACGGCGCTGGCCCCCAGGTGAGCATCTTTTAAAGTTTGTGTAAATCAATTTTAATTGTGGTAATATGCACATAACATAAATACTAACTCAACCACTTTAAACATACTGTTCCACGACATTGAGTCCATTTTCGCTGTTGTGCAGCCATCACTGCTATTCGCTTCCAGAATACTTTTTCACTTGTAGAACTGGAACTTTACACTAAACTCTGTACCTACAACTGCTGTCATTCCAGCTTACTTTGCTCTCTCTCCATATATGAGAACAGAAGTTTGTAGTGGATTTTCCAGAATTCCTTTCCAATGACAATCTTCACCAGGTTCTAACAAATGGGATTTTGAAGGTGGGGGAGATAGAGAAGAATTATATGAACCTTAACAGTATCTGGGCCTCAGGTTCTTACTTATTGTGTCTCTAAGAAGCTATTCACATTCTGACACTGGACTCATGGAGGTCTTTTATCTGAATCTCCAGAGAGTGGTCTCCAGAAAACAGATGGAGCTAAGTTTGCATCTGTGTGAAAAGTTTCCTTGGGAGCAGGTCTCCTTAGAGTACGGAAATAGCACCTGTCTGATTTGCTGGCCTAAACCTTATCTCAGAGTCATTGAAATAGTGAGGGAATAAGATATTGATCTCAGATCATCCCATAGGGATTCAATAACTTTAGTGATGGTGTTGTGTTTTTTTTTTTTTGAAGATTTATTTATTTATTTGAAATTCAGAGTTACAGACAGAGAAGAGGGGCAGAGAGAAAGAAAGAGAGAGAGTGAGAAAGAGAGAGAGAGAGGTCTTCCATCCGATGCTTCAGTCCCCAATTGGCTGCAATGACCAGAGCTGTGTCAATCCAAAGCCAAGAATCAGGACCTTTCTCTGGGTCTCCCACATGGGTGCAGGGACCCAAGGACTTGGGCCATCTTCTACTGCTTTCCCAGGCCATAGCAGAGAGCTAGATCAGAAGCCTGGTCTTGAACTGGTGCCCATATGGGATGCTGGCTCTTCAGGCCAGGGTGTTAACCTGCTGTGCCATAGCGCCCAGTGATGGTGCTTGTTCTGTCTGGGGCTCACAGTTTTCACCTTTCAGTGATCCTGCAATTCAGAAATATTTGACTTCATTAGTGCTGCTTCCCCCCTGAAGTTCTTATTAACAAGATAGCAGTCTTTTAAAATTAAAATCTTATTTAAATTTTTAGCTGATATCTAAAAGTTGTACATATTTATGGAGTACCATTTGATGTTTTGATATCTGTATACATAGTATAGTGTCCAATCTTCTCAACCATTTAACATTACCTTTTATGAAAGCATTGAAAATCATTTTTTGTTTTTTTCTTTCAGAGAAATATACAGTATATCATCAATGTCTATAGTCACCTACTGCACAATAGAATGCCAGAGCTTCTTACTGTATCCAAGTATAACTTAATACCCCTAAACAACCTTTTCCTATCTCTCTCCCTCCATCTTACTCTCCCTACTTTTAGCAAGTACCATTGTACTCTTAGGTTCTTTGAGTTCGACTTCTTTATATTCCACATATGAGTGAAATCATGTGGTACTTGTTTTTCTGCACTTGGATTAACAGAACAACCTCCAGTTTCACCCATGTTGTTGCAAGTGATGAAGTGACAAGATTTCACTGTTTTTAAAGAGTAATATCTCAATTGTGTTCATGTGGGGCTGTTTTCATCCATTCATTAGTGGATGGAAGCTTAGGTTGTTTTCTTGGTGATTGTCAATAGTGCTACAATAAACATGGATTGCAGATATCTCTTTGACAGAGTGATTTAATTTGTCTTGAATAAATACCCAGCCCTAGGGTTGTTAGATCATGGGATAATTCAATTCTTATTTTGAGAGCCTACCTGTTGTTTTCCAAAAATGTTGTCCTAATTTACATTCTCAACAACATTGTCAAGGGTTTTGTTTGCTCCACATCCTCACCAGCACTTGTTATCCTTTATCTTTATGATAATAGTCATTCTAGCTGAAGTAAGCTATACCCTCTTGTGGTTTTGATTTGAATTTCCTTGATGATTAACGATGCTAAGCATTTTCTTCATGTCACTGTAGACCATTTGTTTGTCATCATTTGAAGAAAGTCTGTTTAGATATACTGCCCATTTTTAAAAGTTTATTTATTTATTTTTATTTAAGCAAAAGGCAGAGTGCTAGAGATAGAGATGATAGGTAGGTAGGTAGTAGGTAGATAGACAGACAGACAGATATTTCCTATAGGCTAGCTGACACTCTCAATGCTCACAACAGCCAGAGCTCTGGACCAGGTCAAGCCAGGAGCTGAGAATTCCATCTGGATCTCCTACACGGGTGGCAGGAACCCAGGTACTTGACTCATCTGCTGCCTCCTGCATGCATTGGCAGGAAGTTGGGTAGAAGCAGAGGCTAAACTTAATCGCAGGTGCTCTGATATGGAATGTGGGCATCCAAACCAATGGCTATCTCACTGCTCACAGCATCCACCTCTCTACATCCCATTTTAAAATGAGATTATTTGGATTTTTGCTATTGAGTCACTTATGTTCCTTATATATCCTGATTATTAACCCCTTGTCAGATGTATAATGATATAATTTTGGAATGAAAGATATAGTGCCTTTGAAGTAATAGTGATTCCTCAATCATGGCCACCTGTCTATTACTTTTGCTAAATTTAACAAATATTTGTTGAACACCTGGTAGATGGCAGTTACTGCTCTACAAATTGAGGCATAGTGCTGAAAAACATAGAATCTCATAATAATGACTTGACTTCTCATGTTAATTTGGTTTCAGTTCAAAACCCTTTTATGACATTTCAGTGACTTGTAGGCTGGCTTATAAAGGCTTGTATTAAATGTTCAAGACGATCGTTATCTTCTCAGCTGCAGAAATATCCTGGGCTGCTCTGCTAAGGAACTTCCTAGTCATGGCTTAAAAATAATACCTTAGAGGCCTTGACAGTGGTCGTTAGATTTACGAGGGCTGCTGAAGACTGAGCGCACCTTATAAAATAGATTAGGGATGAGGACGTAAATCTTACTTTTGGAAGGAATCCAGGAAAATATCTCCTCCCAGTTCAGTCTTCGTCCACCAGGGGGCGTGGCTTCCCAACACAAGCACATTTCCTGTGTGTTAAGGTTTAGATTTCTCTTTTGACTGTGTCTTCAACATTTCTTCATGTAAGAATCAAGAACGCTATTTAGGCGACATTCTAGACATGAACTCTTCTCTAGGCTTAGTGACTGTGATGCTCTTAATACTTGGTAAGTAAAATGACTTTTAAAATTGGAACTCTTCTGTTAACGTTAGCAAAATTTTTAACTGAAAGTTTTCCCGAGTGCTTTATATTCAAGATGACACAGTTATCTCCTTTTCTATCCAGGAAGCACCCGTGGAGACTCGGTGACGCAGAAGGAAGGCCAAGTGACCCTCCCAGAAGGGGCTAACCTCACCATAAACTGCACTTATTCAGCCACAGGGTACCCCACCCTTTTCTGGTATGTCCAGTATCCTGGGGAAGGTCCACAGCTCCTCCTGAGAGCCACGAAAGCCAATGAGAAGGGAAGCAGCAGAGGTTTTGAAGCCTTGTACAATAAAGACAGCAGCTCCTTCCACTTGGAGAAATCGTCAGTGCAAGAGTCCGACTCGGCCGTGTACTACTGTGCTCTGAGTGACACAGTGACTGGGACTGCAGGGGGAGCTGAGCACAAACTCTGAGCAGCAGGGAAGGGCCTGGTGCTGAGTGCCTGCCTCTGTGGCTCACTGTGGTTTCCGCACATCGGTGCTTGTGTGTCCACAGTTTTTGTGATTGATGCAAACATCATACAAATGACCCAAGCAAGAAGATGTAAGTACCCTGCATACCTAAACCTTTATGAGTGAAATTGAAAATGGAGTCTAACATCCACAGTTCCTCCTCCATGGCCAAAGTCGTCTGAAGGTAAAACCACGCAATTTCTTGACCTCTGAGCTCATTCTTGGAGACTAAGCCCAGCCCCCAGTCTTGTTCAAGGACTCAGCAGTTATATTGCTGTATGTGCCAGAAAAGGTATCATCTGCACCTTGTCTGCTTGTCAGAGTAGAGCAAGAGAGGTGCTGAGAGAGCTACGGGCCCCCAAGCCAGGACTTTTAACAAAGAAGGGAATAGAAGAAAAGAGGAAGAGCAGAAACGCACGTGTTAATGAAGCGATGAAAAGAGAGGAAAAGTTCCTTTTTTGATAAATCAGATGGTGGACACACAGCTATGTTCAAAAAGGAAAGGGGTGGAGCAAAGGCATGATTGAAGAACTGACTCACATCTGAAGAGAAAAAGAATCCCCACAGTTTCAACACTTGCCCCTTCCCCACATCTGGGCTGAAGTACTCTGCTTCTACCCTGGGAGAGCTGGGATTTCACTGATTGCCAGCACCTGTAGTTACACCTGATAAACAGTTGGCCTTTAAAACTCATTGCTGAATTTAAAGTGAATGATAAAAATACTATCACTACCGGAACAAAAGTCGTCATTTATCATTCAATAAAAAATTTAGTATGGACTCTTATTCTAGATACTGAGGATGGAATAGGAAATAGACCAGATCAAAGATTTGTATCCTGAGGGAGCTCATAGTTTATCTGGGAGATAAGTGCCTGCTAGCGTCTTACATGCAACTCTTTACTTGAGTCATATCTTTTAAATCTTTCAAAAATGGCTAAGTAAATGCTGCTGTGCTTCTTTTCAGTTGAGAAAGTGGAGACTATACCTCTCCTATGCAAGATAACGTAGAGTCACAGTTCAGACTGAGGCCTGTGGGCATACGTCTTGATTACTGATCTGTATTTATGCAGAGGTGTAGGAGCTTCTATTTGCTACCACATTGCAAGTAGTGAGAAGGAAACCTAGCAGAAAGCGTCTCAGACTTGTTGAGCAACTCTAGCTCTGACCTCAAGATGGCAGTGTTCGCGCTGTCCCTGCCTGTAGGTGTGATTGTGCATCACACAGACTTGATCTCTGATTGGCTGGCATACTCCCTGAGAATCAGTGTTAGAGGAGGAGGTGGAGGAGAAGGAAGAGCAGCAGCAGCAGCAGCTGCAGAGGAAGAGGTTGAAGCTGAACCTATAAATTGTGTACAAGTCAGCTTTTGGAGGCAGCCCTCAGCATAATACATATGGATGGAGAAACATCTGAGGACGTCCTTGGTGGTTTTGTGGCTCTACTATTATTGTAAGTTAGTGGGCAGTTTTAGTCAGGTTGACCAAAGGCAGTCCAAGAAATAATTTCTTAGGATCTGGGGTAAAGATGTAGTACGTTGGTGTGGCAGTAAGGGGAAAAACAGGACCACGTTCTAGTTCACCCGGGATTCATTGAGGGGAACGAGGCAGGGATTAAAAAAGTAAGAATGTATTCAATCTGGAAGATTAATCTCTTTATTCTGCTTTCTGAATAGGGGTGAGTGGCAAAAATCAAGTGGAGCAGGATCCTCAATCCCTGATCATCCTGGAGGGAGGTAACTGCACTCTGCAATGCAGATACACTGTGATCCCGGTAAACAACATAAGGTGGTACAGACAGGATGTAGGGAGAGCTCCAGTTCTTCTGATAGTCGTGACTACTTTAGAGAGAAAAAAGTCAAATGGAAGGTACACAGCAACTCTGGAACCAACCCCCGGGCACAACTCCCTGCGCATCACAGCCGCCCAGCTCAGCGATTCAGCCTCCTACATCTGTGTGGTGGTCGCACTGTGCTCCCCTGGCACTTGCTGCCAGTACCCAAACCTGCACCTGGAGCTTATTAAGGAGCTTGGTAGGCAGAGCATGGAGTGTTTTTTATGGTGTGTATGATTTCATTAAGTGAGTTAGTATTTCTCTTCCAGCCACAATTGGGTTTGAGCTTGAGCCTAGATGTCTGCACAGAATAAAGACATTCTGGGGCCGGTGCTGTGGCGTAGTGGGTAAAGCCACTACCTGCAGTGCCGGTTCGAGTCCCGGCTGCTCTACTTCCAATCCAGCTCTCTGCTATGGGCCAGGAAAGTAGTACAAGATGGCCCAATTCCTTGGGCCCCTGCACCCACGTGGGAGACCAGGAATAAGCTCCTGGCTCCTGCCTTCCGATCGGCACAGCTCCGGCTTTTGCAGTCAACTGGGGAGTGAGCCAGCGGATGGAAGACCTCTCTCTCTCTCTCGCCTCTCCTTCTGTCTCTGACTTTCAAATAAATAAATAAATCTTTTAAAAAATAAAAGAATAAAGACATCCTTATTCAACACATACAAGTTGACAGCTCCATGTAACTTCCCAAGGGTAAGCGTGTCACACAGCACAACCACTACTGAAATAGTTTTGGTTGGAAAGGAGACCAGGTTGGTCTGGAGTCCAACTGTCAGCCCTAAATGCCTGGAGAATTCAACCTAAGTTTCCCATGTGACAGGCAGCAGCCCAATTATTTGAGCCATCACCTGCTGCCACCAGGGTGCTTGTCAGCAGGAATCTGGATTGGAACTGTGAAAAGAGCATGTTCAAAAAGTGATCACCACTTAGCGCATTTTCTGTGTCTGCCGTTCTCTTCAAACAGGATTGAGCAGCCCACGCACCCTGGAGCAGCGCCCTTCATTCTTGAGTATCCGGGAAGGAATGTGCAGCTTTATTAATTTTTTGCCTATTTTTCTTTATTTAAAAAAATTTTAATTTAAATTTAAATGATTTTTTAACAAATTCGATATGATTTGTAAATACAATTCTAAGAACATAATGATGTTCCCTTCCTCCCTCCCTTTCCCCCTCTCATTCCCACCCTCTTTCCTTCTTCCTTTCTCGCATTTTTTAGTTTTTGAGATAACATATTTTAAAATTATATTACAGGAAAAAGACTTAGTACTTCACCAAATAAGAAGTTTAACAAGTAAAAAGCAAGCAGATGTTGGTTTATTGAGAATAAAGCTAACCACTACAAACAATAATAATTGTATGTTTCAAGAAAGAATGTTCTTCAGCTTCCGCTGGATGTGGCGGTATCCTGGGAAAGGACCTGCACCTCTGACACTGACTCACTCAAGCCAGAAAGCACGGGCAGACACCGATCTCAAAGAACCTCCTGGGAAAATGGCGGTATCCAGTGCTCTGAGCATTCCAGCCTCTCGTGTGGAGATTCAGCATCACAGTGTGGTGCTCCCCCAGCACCTGCAGCCGGGGCTGCAGTCTTTTTTTTTTTTTTTTTTTTTTTTGGTATTAAAATGTGACCATTTTATTCATTTTGCCTTCCAAAAGTAACCCAAAACTGAAATAGGTATATTTCCTTGCAAGCAAAATGGAGAAAAGGTATTACTGCTGTTACTACGATTAAGCCACACACACATTAAAATCCACAAAATGGATTGGTGGCTTTAGAAATGCAAGATCATATCAAAGGTGCAGACTTGTTTCAAACATTCTGTACATACCAGGCTGACACAGAACCAAAGCCAACTTCGACCCACCAGTGAAGAAGAGGCTATGCCTCTTGAGGCAGGCATAGCCTTCTGGTTGGGCGTGAAGGTGCTCTCTTTCCTTACCGAGGGAATCTTCTTCACCATCTCTGTCTCACAAGGAGAATACTGCTTTCTCTCTAACAGCCTTTTCCAAACAGGGAAGGACAATGTACTCCTCTCCGTGATGGATCCAATTTATAATGAATTCAATTTCCATTTGTTATTATTGTATTCATCAGTGCAGATTGTACTGACCCTGGGCCAGTTTCCCCCACAGGTCTGCTCTGAATACTGAGCAGGTGGGCCTCTTGGTGGCTCAGGGTTCAAGTTCATGGGACAAGCTTTCACCAAGCTATAGCCTCAACAACAGCATTTTATCCACTTGCTCAAAAATCATTTTCACTGTCTGTGTACCAGTCACAGCATTATTTAGTTAATTTGATGTTAAACTGGCTTGCATAGTAAATATGCTTTAAAATAATGACATAAACTAATCCTTTAACTGATACCATCAGTGAAGCCATGCTTATGTACTTGATGTACTGGTTATATTTTTTCCTGATATAAATTAAAATAACATTAAATATGTAACAATTAAAAATTCCACCTCTTTGAATGCTTAACATGAACTTTTGTATTAATCACATTTTAGGAAACACTGATTCCAGCAAAGATGTAGTGTGTTGGTGGGGGAGTGCCCCTCACTAAGATAAAAGAATTGGAGTCCACTGGCATGGCATGACTCAGCATAATTTACAACCGAATGGAAGTTAGTGATAGAACCCAGGCATTCTGACTGCTCATCAATTGCCTTGTATACAAAAGATGTGAAACAGGACCCATAATCTGAAGGAAGGATTTGTGAGCTCTCAATTTAAACTAGATTAAGTTTTTATTATTTAATTATGTATACTGATTTAGATAAGTTAGAAGATATAAACACTCAGAACATTGAAAAAATTTCATGACCTAGAAATAACATTTCTCATTAAAATTTTTTGACAATCAGATATGTTATATTTTTCAATGAAAGGAGTTTATAATGTGCCCAGTATTTATTAGCATGCATGTTTCTTTCAACATTATATGAGTATATAGGTATTTCCACATGAGGAAATTTATATTGTGCAAATAATTTTAAATGATTGCCTTGTTTTCACTATATAGAGATATTTTTAAAAATTAATCACAGGGCACAGTGGGTTAAGCCACTGCCTGCAATGTCACCATCCTATATGGATACTGGTTCAAGTCCCTGATGCTCCACTTACAATCCAATTCTCTGATAATGTGTCTAGGAAAGCAGCAGAAAATGGCCCAAGTCCTTGGGCCCCTGCCAGCCATGTGGGAGACCTTGATGAAGCTCCTGGCTCCTGGCTTTGACCTAGCCCAGCCCTGACTATTGGTAGCTGTCTGGAGAGTGAACCAGCAGAAGGAAGATTCTCTCTCTCTCTCTCTCTCTCTCTCCCTCTCTATCCCTCTCTCTCTGTAACTCTGACTTTCCAATAAATAATTTATAAAAATCTTTTAGAAATTAATCATTTTGAATCTTTTTCCCAATTATCCAGTATTATAGACAATGATTTTATGAACATCATTAAAAATATAGTTTAACCGAAAATTGAATTGCTTGAATAAAGGAAAACATGCCCAATTTACATGAAGATATTTTTATTGAAATTTCAATAGTAGCATACAATGATACTGATTTTACAACACTTTACCAATTATTGGCATTATTGTTTTTGAAGTATTTTCCATTTTCTTAGGTGAAAATTTTCATAGTATTTTAATTTGCTTTTCTGTTAACCTGTGGGGTTATATATTTTGTCATTAAAATAAGTAAAACAAGATTAGAAAACATTAAACTCCGTGGAACAGAGTAAACATCTTTTCCTATGAAAAAAGGCTTGAGAAACCATGGAGTGGGCCCAGTTACCTTCTGATTTCTCTCTATTCCTTCAAGGAAATCCATTCCAAGTGTCCTTCCCATTCAGTGTGGGCCAGCAGCCTTGGACCTTGTGCAGCATCTCAGCTCCACGCCAGGCTGAATGAATTTGAATTCCATCACTTAAAGGTTTGAGAAGCACGAGCCTGATGTGTTTCCAGAGCGGTTTTTAAAACTGTGGAGGAAAAGCTATGTCTGCTTGACTAAAATGCTTCAATGGCTTTCTGTGGCTCCTGGAGTTCAGGTTGTGACACACAGTGTTCTGCAGACTTTGAACCTCCTCCGACCCTTCATTTTCACTTTCTAATTCTCCACACAGGCTCTGTATAGCAGCAATGCTGATCTCTTTCCATTGTCTGTATTTCCTCTGGTATTTCCCACATTGCATCTTATTCTTTCATGCATCTGAAATGCTCTTTCCTCAAACCTTGGTTGTCTGAATCGTTTTCATCCTTCAAGTCTCAGCTTAAGTATCATTATTAGAGAGACATTCTCCTGACTTCTGCTGATCTTTCCAACTGCAGGAGCCATCCAACAGCCATGCCTAAATCTACTACAGTACTCTAGAAACTTCCCTTATGGTAAGAATCATAATATACAGTCTTATTGTTGATTTATATGTCAATGTTTCCATTGCTTATACCTCCAATTGGAACATACACCCTATGAGATCAAGGGTATTGCTTGCTTAATTCATGGTTCTATTCTTAGTGCTTAGAATAGTGACTGGCCCATAGTAGTCAATCAAGAAATACTTACCAAATGGATGAATGGATGTTCTCTCTCTTTCCCCTTCCTTCTATTCCTGATCTAACAACTCTGAACCATGTGTGTGTTCCCTCTGCTGTGTTGTAATGCATCTCAGTTTTCGTTTCCCTTTCCGCCTTGTGCTTGGTGGGCTATGTCATGTAATTAGATCCACCAAGGGTCACAGCCTTTCCTCACTCACCTGACATCACTCTATGATGTATGATATGAATGAACTGGGTCATTTCCTCACTCACCTGACCTCACTCTATCAGGTATGATATGAACGAACTGGGTCAACTCTAAATCTAGGACCCCCATGGTGAACTATATTTAAAAATACCTAAAGGACATTGAAAAGTATGAACATAACTTCTTAAGTCAAATAATTTTGAGAAATGTCCAAGTCCTAGTTCAAATTAATGGAAGTGAAAAAGTTCCTCAGGAAACAAATCAAATTAGCCTTGGTAGACACTTTATAGGAGTTTAGATTTTAAAAGCTCTGATTAAAAATTATTATTATGGTTAATGGACTGGCTTATAATTATTCCACTTTTCATTGTGTAGTAGCTATTAAGCTTCTCACACGATTAATAGTCATCTGAGTGCATTACACTAATTTCCAAAAAGGAATTTTTATTTCGTTAACGTACACCAGAAAATTGCTCAAGCATTTTATCAGAACTGATGGTTAATTCCCATATGGGTATACATTACATCCTCCAAAAAAGGTCTATTTCAGGCCAGTTTGGGGAAACTTAACTTTCTAAAAAGTAAGTCTTTATTATAGTATAGATGAGATTGTTCAGGTCTTGGACTTTATCCTTCTTACAAGCTAGTAAGCTTTGTTGTTTCATTGATGCTGTCAGTAGAGACCCCAGACTCCTGGTCAGGGAAAATGATATTATGAATTATGGCACAGCAAACTGTACACATTGGCTTATTGCTCCAGTTGCCCTTTGTCTTACATCCTAAAGAGCAGATGGAACGGTAGGCAGTGCTGCTGCTCTGTCATAGCTGAGAAACTCTGAGCCTGGTGAATCTGCTGCTTTTAAAGCAAGCAGTGAGAAGGCCTGAATTGTTTCAGGGCAGGCATTGCCTCGCCCTTCAACATTGCTTGATGGGAGTCTACTTCTCCGAGTAGAGTGGCCCCAACCTTCCATTATTAACACTTGCAGCCAGACACATTGGCAGTATGAGGGACTCACATGGGACTGTCTCCTAAAAACATCCACTCCAAAGTCCTTGTTTTAGTTTCCAGAAATTTTTCTCATAAGTATGCCACTTCATCTGACATTCTGATGAATATTACAGAGGTGGACACTAAATCCATTCAATTTATCTGAAATAGTATTTAATTAGTGCTACTAGTAATAAAATTGTCATAAGCCAGCTGTGACCAAGCTGCAGCATTAACCTCAATCATGCCACGTAGGATCCCAGTTTCACCCAGATGTGAAGAGGCCTCAGAGTATATACAGATAGGATGTAGAGAATTATCCATTTTTACCCATAATAAGGATAAATGTCTTTGATTTAATTGCCAAAAATAAAAGCAACCACCATTCCCAATGGACAGATGTACATAGATCCTTTCTCCCATATATAATCCAAAGGGACAGAGGTTAATCCAGCCTGGAGTTTACTGTTAAACTTTATTTAGATCAGTAATGATATCAACTTGTTTATGCTATAAGGGCAGCATCTCTGAATGTTTGCAGTCTCTGTAGAGCTCATGTGTAAACTGACTACTCAGACTCTAGAAGAAACCCATGTATATGTAGGAGGCAGAGTGAGAAAAGACTGTGCTGATTCAAGTGTGTGCAGGTACGGGGATGGAGGAGGCATACTGGGAAGCTGCCATTGATACAGTAGAATAGTTCAGGAGAGGCCATGTCCGCATGACTTCTCCCGTTTTCATAGAATGTGGACAAAGATAACAAACCAGCTGTAGGTTAGGTTGCCCACTGAAGCTGCTGCTGGTATCCAGAAGACCCCTATGGCTGTTTTGCTGTATTGTGGTGCTTAATCTAGCACATGAAGACAACATTACTGTCACAAGCCCCCACACATTTCAGGGTCCCAGATTTTCCTTTGCCAGGTGCTTGCATGGTTGCTTTTTGTCCATCACCACAAAATCAATTTGTTCCCTTTGCTTTTTTGTACTCAATTTCTTTTCTTTTCTTTTTTTCTTTCTTTCTTTCTTTCTTTTTTTTTTTTTTTGACAGGCAGAGTGGACAGTGAGAGAGAGACAGAGAGAAAGGTCTTCCTTCTGCTGTTGCTTCACCCTCCAATGGCCGCCGCGGTAGGTGCGCTGCGGCCAGCGCACCGCGCTGATCCGATGGCAGGAGCCAGGTGCTTATCCTGGTATCCCGTGGGGTGCAGGGCCCAAGCACTTGGGCCATCCTCCACTGCACTCCCTGGCCACAGCAGAGAGCTGGCCTGGAAGAGGGGCAACCGGGACAGGATTGGTGCCCCGACCAGGACTAGAACCTGGTGTGCCGGTGCCTCAAGGTGGAGGATTAGCCTAGTGAGCCGCAGCGCCGGCCTTGTACTCAATTTCTATTGACACTCAAAAGATTTGTCTTGAGAGATAAAGGACAGGAATAAGGATATTTCCATGACATTTACAGAAACCTATTATATTCACCTCCTTGGTCCTCCTGGGCCATTGTACAGGGGCTCATATAGTAAGGTACTCAAGTACATGGCTGCTATCCTCATGATCCAGGACCATGCTTATCCAACAAGAGAAATCATATGGATGAACTAGAATTCAATTTTAATGTCATTCTGACCAGATTGCTACCATGAGGATATACCAACTAAACTGTCCAAGGTTGCTGTTAGAAGAAAGAAAGATCATGTCTTTAACTTCTAAAAATATGAATTTCATATACTTTTTCTATTCCTCCTGTTAGATATAGTTTAAAGTCCAGGATGTTACATAAAAGATGCAAAGAATTCTGACAAGCTATGGAACTTGAGACCTGAGGAGTGATAGAATATTGAGTTTTTTGAATTTTCTTCTCTTCATATGACCTGAATTCTAGAAGCACAGACAAAAAAGAAACCCACAAGAAATACCTTTTCTCTCAGGAAAAGGAGCCTGAAAAGACATACTAGATACAGAAAACTTCAAGACAATAACAAGTCTACTTAAACTTCAAGACAGTAACAAGTCTACTTAAACTAAACACTAAAGGAAAGTTTACAGCATCCAAGCAAGCATTTAATCAAGAAAAAGTAGACTGAAACTTGTAGGAGAACATTGTGCTGATTTAACTCACTTTTGTTCCATCTTGAAGCTTTCAGTGGCCTAACGTTCCCAGCATGGGTTCTAGGTGCTGGTGGGAGTGGAGTGGACTTCTTCATCAAAGACTAACTCTTGACCACTTTGGCTTGTCAGGTGGCTCCCTGAAAGACTGTATTTGCCTGTATTTCACATAACACATGACTCTCCAGGGAGGAGAAATGACTATACAGAGGAAGTTTTCTCAAAAATATCCACTAGAAAGATTCACTAGCCAATTTGAGCAGACAAGAGAAATAATCTGCAAACCTGAAGATAGATCCATTGATAAAGTTTTGGAGGAGAAAAGAAAAAGAACATAGCCTAAGAGACCTGTGAGACTGTATGAAGAATGTCAGATACATGGATAATAATTATAGATGTACATTAGTGGAATTATATGGATAACCAAGTATATGTTTCCCTGCATGTATAAAGATATCTTCCATTGTTGTTGCTTTTAATAATACAACTTAGATATTTAAAATGGACACAAAATTGGTACCATTTACAGGAGTATTTAGCTCAGGATAAATTGTCTTCTCAAGGCCCAGTGCTTAGATATTCAGGATTTATATCTAGACAATCCTCTGCTGAGGAAAATGAAAATGGTTAAAGCAATGGGGTTTTCCATTTTGACTGACGGCCATGGCACTGTCCCTCAGGCACCTGAAGGAGTTGCTGTGCTCTCTGGACAGCATTAGGTATGAAAGCTTTTGCAGGACAACCTTTGATCATCTGAAGTCTGTCATTTCACCAGTAATGACATAGCTCTTGGGCCCACCACTACATTAGATCTATTAACCTATTTGTATTTTTATTACAATTTCTAAAAAAAGGAAATGTTTGTTAAAAATACTGTGTTTCAGGCCTATTTCTAAGTCTTTATATTTTGTTTCCTTTTCATAAAATTTCCAAGGTGAGAGTGGCTGCAAGGTGAGAGTGGCCGCCATCCTATGTGATTGGTTACTCCTCTTACAAATTTACATTTACTTAGAAATTGCTGTTTGGGGTTTATGTCAAGTGTAATGTACTCTTGGAGGAAAGGATTTTAATACTAGCACCTTTCGCATTGTTCTAGTTCCTATGCAGTCATTTGTAGGCATGAGAGCGGGTTGAACAGGACATCCTTGGTGAATGCTGATTACTTGGCCTGCTGCATTGCTGGCCAGTAGCCACCAACTTCTGCAATGACACAAGGCAGGTTGTGAGACAGAGGAGAAACAGTAGTTGCCTGTGCTTGTTTCACCATGGACCTATTTACTTAAACTTCTTGCATAGGTAGCCCTGTGACTGCTCTGATTTGCTGGTTAGATTAGGAGGAAAATGCAGACAGATCAGATCATTATCTTTTAGAGGTTAACCCTTCTACACCACAGCTTCATATAAGAGAAAGTAATAAGAGAAAGTAGATGAATCAACAGATACATTGGGTTTGATTTAGATTCCAGGTGCAGATGGTAATTCCATCTGTATTGCACCAGCCTAAGTGTTACTGTGACACGCAAATTTCATTGTTACAAAATGGAATGAAGAATCCTAAGCTCCCGTGATCCTTGGCTTTGATAAAAAGAAAGTTGCTGAGGCTGCGAACTGTGTGTTCAGCCAACTTCTAAGCAAGCTCTTTGGTTTTGAATGGATTCTTTTGAGTTGCAAGAAATTATGGGACATGTACTCCATAGAATACTATACAGCAGTAAGAAACAACGAAACCCAGTCATTTGCAACAAGATGGAGCAATCTGGAAAACATCATGCTGAGTGAATTAAGCCAGTCCCAAAGAGAAAAATATCATTTGTTTTCCCTGATCAGTGACAACTGAGCGCCAAAGGGGAAACCTGTTAAGTGAAATGGACACTATAAGCAACAATAAACTGATCAGCTCCTCTCCTGACTTTAGATGTACAATGTAATACTTTATCCTTTTTAGTATTTGTTGTTGTTGTTGTTCTAGTACTATTGGTTGAACTCAGTAATTAACACACAATTATTCTTAGGTGTTTAAATTTTAACTGAAAAGTGATCCCTGTTAAATCTAAGAGTGGAAAAAGAGAGGGAGGAGATGAACAATTTGGAACATGCTCAATCGGACTGGCCGCAAATGGTGGAGTTAGAAATGTGCCAGGGGATTCCAACACAATCCCATCAAGATGGCATGTACCAATGCCATCGCACTAGTCCAAGTGATCAATTTCAGCTCACAATTGATAGCTCTGATAGGTCTAAGAGTCAAAGAGATCACACAAATAAGACAAGTATCTGCTAATACTAACTGATAGAATCAAAAAGGGAGAGAAAGATCCAACATGGGAAGTGGGATACACAGCAGACTCATAGAATGGCAGATGTCCTAAACAACACTCTGGCCTCAGAATCAGCCCTCAAGGCATTCGGATCTGGCGGAAGAGCCCATGAGAGTATAGCAGGTATGGAAAGCCAAGATATCATGGAAAAAAAAAAAAGACCTAAATGAATGATCTCTGTGAGTGAGATCCCAGTGGAAAGAACGGGGCCATCAAAGAAGGAGGTACCCTTCTCCGAAGGGAGGAGAGAACTTCCACTTTGACTATGACCCTATCGGAATAAGATCAAAGTCAGCGAACTCTAAAGGCTTCCATAGCCCTGGCAACTCATGACTAGAGCCTAGGGAGATTACTGACGCCATGAACAGGAGTGTCAAATTGTTAAATCAGCAACAGGAGTCACTGTGTACTTACACCCCATGTGGGATCTGTCCCTAATGTGTCGTCTAAAGCGAAGTGATGCTATAACTAGTACTGAAACAGTATTTTTATACTTTGCGTTTCTGTGTGGGCACAAACTGATGAGGTCTTTACTAATTATATATTGAAGTGATCTTCTGTATATAAAGAGAATTGGAAATGAAAAAAAAAACAACCTGGTATTAAAATGGAAATGGCACAGAAAATTAATTAATTTGAAAAAAAAATTATGTAGGTTCTCTGTCTTTAATGTGCTGTACATTGCTATTTAATGCTATAATTAGTAATCCAATGGTAGTTTTTTTCAATTTATGTTGCTATATGGGCAAAATGTTGAAATCTTTACCTAATATATACTAAACTGATCTTCTGTATACAAAGAGAATTGAAAATGAATCTTTACATGAATGGAAGGGGAAAGGGAGCGGGAAAGGGGAGGGTTGCGGGCGGGAGGGAAGTTATGGGAGGGGGGAAGCCATTGTAACCCATAAGCTGTACTTTGGAAATTTATATTCATTAAATAAAAGTTTAATAAAAAAAAAAAACCTGGAGAGGAAGGAGGGGTGATATCAGGTCATCTGGCCTGATGTGGAGGAGAGCAATGCAACAGAAAATGCTTCTTAAATCACTCACTCAGATTTCTATAGAAGAATGTATGATGACTGACTTTTTGGTGCAGGAAAGTGGATATTGGAAACAATTGCTGTTACTCAAACAAGTTTTATACACACATACAAATATATTGACTTGGACCAAATGCTTCTTAAGTGTTAGTAATGTATTGATGTATTGATGTTATCTGAAAGGGAGGGATAGAGAGAGAGAGAGAGAGAGAGAGCAAGCGAGAACGCTCCCATCTGCTAGTTCACTTCCAAAATATTTGCAACAGCCAGGGCTGGGCCAGGCCAAAGCTAGGAACTGGAAATTCAGTTTGAGTCTCCCACGTGAGTGGCACAGACTCAAGTATTTGAGCCTTCACCTAATGCCTCCCAGGATGCTAGTTAGAAGAAAACTGTAACTGAAGGTGGGGCAGGGATTGGAACCCAGGTACTCGAATGTAGGGTGTAGACATCCCAAGCAACATCTTAACTGCTACAGGAAGCACACAGCACATAAATTTTTAATTTGTCGACTGTGTCCAATTTTTACTTTTAAGTACGTCTTTAAAAAATCTTGTTCAGATAGCAAGAGCCTGGATTTTGAATATTTCTTTGATCATTATCAGGAGTCCACTAGATGGCAGTGTCTTCTAAGGTACCCTAAGGAAAGCCTGGGGTGCTCCTGAGTGTGTGTGTGTGTGTGGAGGGGGGTTGGGAGGGAGCACTTAGTGGTGTAGCAGGTGTGGTGAAAAGAACCTCTTCTTTCTAATTGGTCAAATAGATCTTTTTATGTTTACTAAAGCAGAAGGATTAAGAATGTGTTGGACTAGACTATTTTCTTAGGGCTTAAATCTGAATCCTCAGTAGGCCAGGGGAGAAAAGAGTGATGGAATCCTTGATCATGTCACTAGTGATCCTGTGGCTTCAATTAAGCTGTGAGTTTTTGGCATCTCTATAGCAGCATAATGCACAATACTGGAATTGTCTGTGCTAGTCCTAGGCGGAGAAACATGCAGATTTTTCTAACTAAGGGAGGGTGGGAGACCTGTGGGACGATAACTTAAATTCTGGAGAGTAAGCATCCACTCCCAACTAATCTCTTTGACCTTTGTCTTTTTCACAGGGGTAAGAAGCCAACAGCAGAAGTTGGAGCAGAATCCTCAGTCCCTCAGCATTGCACAGGGAGCCTTGGCCTCTTTCAACTGCACTTACGGTACTGCTTCTCAGAACTTCATGTGGTACCGACAGTATGCTGGGAAAGGCCCTGCGCTGGTGATGTCCATATATGCCAGTGGGGAAAAGGTAGAAGGAAGGTTTACAGCACAGCTCAGTACAGCCGGCCGGTATGTCTCCCTGCTCATCAGAGACTCCCAGCTCAGCGACTCAGCCACCTATCTCTGTGCATTGAGCACACAGCACTCCCCAGACACCTGCAGTCTATACCCAAACCCCTTGGGGACCCAGAAATGTGGAGCACTTATGCTGCAGGGTGCAGGTTTTCTGTGTGACATACATGGAAATTAAGAGTAATACTATGGAGGGTTTGATTAATTGAGGAAGTATAGAAGTACTTCAAAAAGTTCACGGAAAATAGGATTAGAGATAGGTTTATTTTTATGTAAAGAACTTGGAAATCTATGTATAGATTTTTCATAATATTCATTTTCCATGACATTTTTGAAGACTTCCATATTTCATAATTCTAGAATGGTTGATCCTGAAAAGAGATTAAGACATAATACTAAACAAACAAGACAAAACAAAACAAAACAAAACAAAATGATACAATGCTGGTCTGGTTGAAATATTTTCCAGCATTCTCTTTCTCCTCTAGTTTTTAATTTTTCAAACTGAGATACAAATGACATACAAAAAATACACATTTAAATTTATATTTGGGGGCCGGCGCTGTGGTGTAGCAGGTAAAGCCACTGCCTGCAGTGCCAGCATCCCATATGGGTGCCAGTTCAAGTCCCAGTTACTCCACTTCTGATCTAGCTCTCTGATATGGCCTGGGAAAGCAGTAGAAGATGGCTCAAGACCCCTGCACCTGTGTGGGAAGACCTGGAAAAAGCTCCTGGCTCCTGGCTTTGGATCCGCACAGCTCCGGCCATTGTGGTCATTTGGGGAGTGAACCAGTAGATGGAAGACCTCTCTCTCTTTCTCTCTCTCTCTCTCTCTGTGCCTCTCCTTCTCTCTCTGTGTAACTTTGACTTTCAAATAAATAAATAAATTGTTTTTAAAAATCTTTATTGGTGAGTTTGAAGATAAGCACACACCTGTGAAACTAGCACTAGATTCTATGCCATAAGCATATCCCTCACCTTTAAAAGCTTGCTCCTTCCCTTTAAAAATTGCGATGATTGACATGCAAAAGGGTATACATAATAGATATACATTTTTATTTTATTAATATAAAAGAACAGATTTCATATATTTCATAGGTGCAATTCTAAGAATATAATGATACTACCTCCTCCTCCCCTCTCTCCTCCTTCCTTCCCTTCTATTTTCTTTCACTTTTTGTGATAACATACTTTGTAATCACAGGCTTAATCGTCCACTAAATAAAGAGTTCAAGAAGTAAAAAGTAGGGCCGGCGCCGTGGCTTAACAGGCTAATCCTCCGCCTTGCGGCACCGGCACACCGGGTTCTAGTCCCGGTTGGGGCGCTGGATTCTATCCCGGTTGCCCCTCTTCCAGGCCAGCTCTCTGCTATGGCCCGGGAAGGCAGTGGAGGATGGCCCAAGTGCTTGGGCCCTGTACCCCATGGGAGACCAGGAGAAGCACCTGGCTCCTGGCTTTGGATCAGCGAGATGCGCCGGCCGCAGCGGCCATTGGAGGGTGAACCAACGGCAAAAAGGAAGACCTTTCTCTCTGTCTCTCTCTCTCTCACTATTCACTCTGCCTGTCAAAAAATAAATAAAAATTAAAAAAAAAAGAAGTAAAAAGTAGAAGGACTCCTACCCCACAAGAATATGGACGGAAAACAAAAACTATTTCAGTTATATATCCGCCACCCCATCCCCACCCTCAGCCGGTGTATAGATAGAAGGACTGGAGTCAGAGGATGAGAACTGGGTAACACAAAACCCCACGTAGTTGCAGAGATTAACAATTAGAGAGGGCGTATGCTGCTGTTCTCCGGTGAAGGCTGAAAAGAACTCAGAATTCCAGACGTGGGCCCTGTAGGCAAGTGTGTGGAGTCCCATGTGCTTGAGTGTGGCGTGGAGATGCTAGGGAGCTTTAACCAGAGTCATTCCCACACAGCAGCAGGTCATGGGAGCATGGAGTCACTTCAGGTTCCTGGGGAAGGATCTCTGGGTAGGAATCTAAAAGAATTCTGGATAGCAAGGGGCTTTGTTGTGGTGAGTAAAACCTGCAGAATCGGTGATCAAAGACAATATGGTACTGAGAATGGTTTGGCAAATGTTGGTGAGGCAGGCTGGAAACACTGAAGATCCTACGAATGTCCCCGGCCTCTGGTTCCTCGGCACTATGGATTTGCACTGAGATTTATACCCAAGGCCAGGAAAATGTTTGTAGCCTGAGGTAGATAAGTCCTTGTAATACTTATTAAGTGGGAGTACGGGAAAAGAACTTAAAAGTCACATTTATTGGAAACTGAAGTTATGCTTTGTTAGTCATGATGTTGTTTATTTATCCAGGAGGCAGGGGAAAACTTGGAAACAGAGAGTTAAGACTTCTGTTTATTGGGGCTGGTGCTGTTGCGTGGTGGGTAAAGCCACTGCCTGCAGTGCCAGCATCCCATATGGGTACCAGTTCAAGTCCCAGCTGCTCCACTTCTGATCCAGCTCTCTGCCATGGCCTGGGAAAGCAGTAGAGGATGGTCCAAGTCCTTGGGTCCCTGGCTCCTGGCCTTGGATCAATGCAGCTCCGGCCGTAGCAGTCATTTGGGGAGTGAAACAGCAGATGGAAGACCTCTCTCTCTTTGCCTCTACTTCTCTTTCTGTGTAACTCAGACTTTCAGATAAATAAATAAATCTTAAAAAAAAAAAAGATTTCTGTTTATTTTTGTTCACATTGACACTCACTAAAAGAATGCAATCCAATCAGAATTTGCTTTAAATTCTCAATCTTCAGAACGGAAGACTCTGAAAAAAAATATTTCTAAGTCTTGGAGACTGTGTCTCCCTTTAGATTTAATAATGTTTGCTTTATATAATCAGCTGTTCTGGGATTAGGTGCATTTATGTTTACAAGAGTTACATCCTAGCCGGCGCCGCGGCTCACTAGGCTAATCCTCCGCCTTGCGGCGCCAGCACACCGGGTTCTAGTCCCGGTCGGGGCACCGATCCTGTCCCGGTTGCCCCTCTTCCAGGCCAGCTCTCTGCTGTGGCCAGGGAGTGCAGTGGAGGATGGCTTACGTGCTTGGGCCCTGCACCCCATGGGAGACCAGGATAGGCACCTGGCTCCTGCCATCGGATCAGCGCGGTGCGCCGGCCGCAGCGCGCCAGCCGCGGCGGCCATTGGAGGGTGAACCAACGGCAAAAGGAAGACCTTTCTCTCTGTCTCTCTCTCTCACTGTCCACTCTGCCTGTCAAAAAAAAAAAAAAAAAAAAAAAAAGAGTTACATCCTCTTGTTGAACTCATCACTTGATCGTTCTATAAGGTCCTTCTTCATCTCTTTTTATAGTATTTGACTAATGTCTATTTTGTCTGATATATCTATTCTTGTTACCCCTTTTAAAAAAAACTTTTGTTTATTTTCATCCACTTGAAATACATATATACATATGTGTATATATAAAATGTATATAATATATATTAAGAGGGAGACTGTCTGTCTGCTGGTACACACCCCAAAATGCCTGCAACAGGCAAGGCTGGTGAACAAGACAAGGCCAGGAGTCAGGTCTCCCACATGGGTGGCAGAAGTCTAAATACGTGAGCCATTATCTGATGCCTCCCAGGACTCATTAGCAGGAAGCTAGATCAGAAGCAAAATCCCATTACTGGAACCAGCACTGGGATGTGAGATGTGGGGGTCCCAAGAAGCAGCCTAACTCCCTGTGCCGTAACGCCAACTCCTTCCTGCTCACTGTTTGTGTTCATCTGTGTGGGATAGCTCTCCCCATATTTCACTTTCAGTCACTCTGTGTCTTTCTGGGGAAGTGAGTTTCTTCCAGGTGCATTTCAGCAGGCATATACCTTTTAATTAAGGGGTTTTAATCAATTTATATTCTTTTTTTAAAAGATGTATCCACTTATTTGGAAGTCAGAGTTACACAGAGAGAGGAGAGGCACAGGGAGAGAGAGGAGAAAGAGAGAGAGAGAGGTCTTTTATCAGATGGTTCACTCCCCAACTGGCCGCAACAGCCGGAGCTACACCAATCCGAAGCCAGGAGCCAGGAGATTCTTCTGGGTCTCCCACATGGGTGCAGGGGCAAGGACTTGAGCCATCTTCTACTGCTTTCCCAGGCCATAGCAGAGAGCTGGATCGGAAGTGGAGCAGCTGGGACTAGAACCGGTGCCCACATTTGATGCTGGTGCTTCAGGGCAGGGCGTTAACCCACTGTTCCACAGCACTGGCCCCAATCCACTTCTATTCAAGACTATTTTTGATAGGTAAAGCCTTACTTCTGTCATTTTGTAAATTTTCTTCTGCTTATTTTGAATATTCTTTGTTCTTTTATTCCTCTTGTTTATCTTTGTGGTTTGGGAGTTTTCTGTATTGATAAGACTTAATTACTCTCTCTTTCTCTTGCATGTCTGCTCTTCCAGTGGGTTTTATACTTCTGTGGGTTTTCATGATGGTAGTTATCTTTCTTTCACTTCTAGAGAAAGGACTCCCTTAAGCATCTTTTGTCAGACCAGTCTGTGGTGATTAATTTTCTAAAATTTTTGCTTGTCTTGAGTATGTTTATTTCAACTTCATTCCTGAGGAATAGCTTTGCCAGATATAGTATTCTTCGGTGGAAGGTTTTTTTTTTTTTTTTTTTTTTTTTTCTGTCAGGGTTTTGAACATGTCATCCCATTCTCTTCTAGTCTATAAGATTTTACTGTGGAATCAACAATTATTTTAACCAGGATTCCCTTCAATGTGACTTGGTCCTATTGTTTTGCAACTTTTAGAATCCTCCCTTTGTCTTGGACTCCAGGCACTGACTGTGTGGCCGCTTCAGAGGCCCCAGACAGGTGCAGTGTTGAAGTCAGTCTCTGCAGGCTACCGGGGGGCGGGGCACATAGGTCAGTAATCCCACAGCATTCAATCCGAACAGGGCAAGGCTACTCCAGCAGACTCTGTGAAGATGTGGCGTAGCTCCCGTGGCAGAGGGAGCAGAGCTCCCCTGTGGCTTAGGGCTCGTGTGGTCCATCTCTAGGACTGCCAGGGGCTGGGGTTGCAGCAGTGTGCCCAAGTGGGGTGCAGCTTGCAGAGCGGTAGAGAATGGGCTTTTCTGTGGCATGGAGCACATTGGTCACTGGGGCTTGCAGGGGCCTGGGATCACTCCCCAGGGTGTCCCTCACAGGGTGGAGAGTGCAGAGCATCAGACTGGGCAGAGAGCACCTGTCAGTCTCTGGGGACTGCAGGTTGTTGAGGTCACTCCAGCGTACTCAGGCAGAGGAGGCGCAGCTTGCCTCAGTGTGGGCGGAGTCCCTCTGCAGCAGACACAACTGTCCATCTCTGCCGACTGCTTGGGGTGGGATCTCGCTGAGGCACAGCTATTGTTCTCTGACAGCCCTGGAGGCGGAGCCACTGCAGAGGCCTGGGAGGGAGGGTCTCCCTAGGCTGCAGGGGCTGGGCACAGTTGGGTTCCGTCTCAGGTGGTATCATTCAGCACCAGCATTTTCCTGAGCATGGGAGGGATTTCTCGGGTTCAAGCTCATTGAAGCTGGGGTGAGGCTGCAGGAGGCCAAGACATCTTGTTCCCTTCTTTATTGCACCATCAGCAGTCTCCATCAATTTTTCCACTTCGTCCACACTGTACCCCACTGCTCTCAACCGAATATGCTAGCTGTATAGTAGCTGGGTTTTTTTCTTTTTTTCCTCCCTCTCCGTGGAGGGGAGGCACCTCCAGAGCCCCCGATAGCCATCTTTTTTTACGAGAAGTTCTGGAAACCAAGGCGTAAAAGTGAATGAATTCAACAAAGCTTTCTGTTGGCGTTGGCTTGGCCGGTTTCCCAGGTGCCCAGGGTGCAGGAGCCGCTCAGGTGGTTACTGGGTTTCTCCCGAAGGGACCTGGCCAGTTGGCTGCTGTTGGATTACTGTGTCTAAGGGGGAAAGGACGACCCAGAGGTTCCTGCTCTTTCAGCTCACCGACGCCTCCTCCCGCAGGACGAGGTCTTCACTGTTCCCTCATGGACTCCTCCTTCACTTGCCCTTCCTGAACACCCGGATGTGGTGCTCACCGTGGGCGTGGTGCTGCCTGGGAGCCGGCAGGAAGCCCTGCGGTGCGTGCCAGAGCTAGCACTTTGATCTTCCCCTGTCATTTAATTTCATGTGGCTGTGTCTTTTAAGTGGCAGCGAGAAGTCTATTAAAATCATTCAGCTTGATTTTATATCCTAAAAGCAAAATTCGGCCTTTTAACTGTGTAATGCACACATTTATTGCTACAACTAGTATTTTTTTAAACTTGTCGTCCTTGACATAGCAGCATTGCCTTTACAGAGCACCATCGTCTTCTTGAAATAATCTATTTGGATTTAGAGACCTCACTTGTTTCTTCGTTCTCCTCCTGTGTCACTGGGCCCTGTCTCTGTCTCCTGTGGTCGTTTTTCCCCTCGTGTCCCTGGGCTTTAAGCTTGGCATGATCAGGGATTTATTAATGGGACTATCTCTCTTTTGTAAAAAAGATTTCGTTTTTATTTATTTGAATGGTACAGTTACAGGGCAGGGTTGGGGGGGAGATCTTCAATCTGCTGGTTCACTCTCCAAATGGAGATTCTTCCAGGTCTCCCATGTGGGTGCAGGGACCCAAGCAGTTGGTCCAATCTTCTGTTGCTTTCCCAGGCATATTAGCAGGGAGCTGGATCAGAAATGGAGCAGCCAGGACTCAAACCAACACCCACATGGGACGCTGGTATGGCTGGTGGCAACTTCACCTGCCATGCCAAAACACTGGCCCCAGAACTCTATAGATACGTTATTCTCAGCTAAGTTCGTCTGATATACCTTGTCCTTAAATGCAATTTTTAAATTTTTTATTTATGAAAGAGAGATAAAGAAGCTGATAGAGAGAGCCTCCTGCCCACTGATTTACTCCCCAGATATCTGCAGCAGTCTATACTGAGACTAGAACTGGAGCCAGGAGCCAGGAACTTAATTGGGTTTCCTATATGGGTGGTGGAAACTCAACTACTTGACATGGCATCTGCTGCATCCCAGGATCTACATTAGCAGGGAGCTGGGCTCAGGAGCTAGAGCTGGAACTTGAACCCAGGTACTCTCAGATGGGAATGGGCATCTTGACCACTAGGCCAAATAACTGCCAGTTAAATACACAAATTTATACCCTCCTTTTGGTGTCCCTCACTTGATATTTCAGAAAATTATCGGCTGAGTTTGACCTCCCCACTGAACCTTACTTACATCACACCTGCTTCTTATTCTTAAAGATATATTTACTTATTTGAAAGACATTGTTATGTTAGAGAGAGAGAGAGAGAGAGAGAGAGAGAGATCTTCCATTTACTGGTTCAGTCCTCAAATGGCTCCAGCAGCCAGAGCTAGGCCAGGCTGAAGCCAGGAGCTTGGAGTTCCCTCTGGGTCATCCATGTGGATGGCAGGGGCCCAAGTACATCTTCCTAGGTGCATTAGCAGGAAGCTGGATCAGAAGTGGAGCAGCCGGGACTTGAACCATGCCCATATGGGATGCCAACATCACAACCAGCAGATCAACCCATTGCACTACAACACCAGCCCTCACCTGCTTCTTATGAATGCTTCCTCATTTAGATAGAAGGCAACCCCATCTAACAAGTCGTCTAGTCCCTATGGCCCAAAGCATCAAAAATATTTCTTGTCTTATTATTCTTCCCTTGCATTGGATCTGTTAAGGAATTCTTTCAATATCTTCTTCAAAATACTCTGAGAATCAACCACTTCTCATGACCTTCATGCTACAACTCTTATCTGAGCCATGGCCGTCTCTTGCCTAGTTGATGCAACAACCCTAACTGGTCTTGTGTTGTTCACCCTTGCCTCTCTTCAGTGTGTTCTGCCCTCAGCCAACAGAGTAATCTTTAACAGTTCAGACCACGTTGCTTATGTGTTTACAACTCCTGAGTGTCTCATTATGGCACACAAATGAAAACCATGTTCTTCACCATAATGTACGTGGTCATCTAGATCCCTGTCAAGTCTGTGGCACTTGACATTGGCTGCCATCTCCCTGCTTGCTCACCGTCTCTAACCTCACTGAGATTACTGTGTTGCTGTAACACCCATCATTCTCCTCCCCAGTGTGCGTGCGGCATTGCTCCTCCTCGAGTTCTCTCTCATCCTCTGCTAAGGAGCTGTGCACAGAACATTTATCACAAAATTTTTGTAATAATGGAAAAAAATCCACAATGCATTCCTAAGAGAATGGCTACTAATGCTATGATAAACTCATACTATAGAACATTATGAACCAGATATGTTAACATCAGTAGGTGACTGGGACAGTCAATGGACAACATAACTCACATTGCAAACTACTATTCATTTGGAACTTGTATTCAGTGAAAATTTTGAATTATATTTGTTTTCATAATGTGCTTATCTGTCCCTTAAAATTTTGAATTAATAATAAATAATAGGCCATTGTGCTTTGCATTTCCCAGCTTCCTTCTGCCTCTCCGTCTGTCTCCTCTTTCTTTATTGTTATCTAGGAAGAGTATCTATTCTACTCCTAAACTGATATCTCTACTTAGTCTCCTGATTACATTCCTTTCTATCTTTTCTAGGAAATAAAAAATGAATTATCTCTGTCTAGTCATTCTTCATTTATATAAGAAACTCTATTTCTGGCTTCATGTTGTGCTTTTGGAGTGTTGCTTGATTTGTGAACAAACAGGTACACATGTGTCTCCATTCTAACCTCAAAATTATTCCAGTAGTTTCTGTCTTCTATTATACTTCTGAGACTAGCAAAACAGGGCAATGAGGTGAACTGAGAGAAATGAATATATACAGAGAGAGGAGAGAAGAGAGAAATATAAAGCAAAGATTAGGGAGAAAGAAAGAGTCCACACTGTTGCAAAGCAGACCTGCCGTACAAGAAAAGATACCCAACACCACTGAACTGTACACTAAAAATGGTTAAGTTAGTGAGTGTAATTAAAAAAAAAAAACTACAATAAAAAATGTGTTCTGTACCTCATGTTCACAGGACAGAATTGGTCAGGTGGGTCTGTAAGGTATATGGGGAAAGTGCTGGACAGGAGAAGAGGGAGATGGACATGAAGTCACAATGGCCACCAAACATATGTCCTATTTCTCATTCCATAACCAAAGTCTTGTTGGAGATATTCTATGTGTGTGTGATGACTATACATTCTAGGCTTACAAAATTCTTCTAATTTTGTTTAATTGTCTTTATTTGTTTAGGGAAATTAAACAAAGCATTCACCAATATATTCTTCCTTTAAATGAATTCTCAATCACATTTTAAAAAGATTTATTTATTTATTTGAAAGGCAGAGTTACAGAGAGGCAGAGGTAGAGAGAGAGAGTTCTTCTATTTGCTGGTTCACTAACAAGATGGTCTCAATGGCCAGAGCTGCATCAATCCGAAGCCAGGAGCCAGGAGCTTCCTCCAGGTCTCCAACCTGGGTGCAGGGGCCCAAGGCCTTGGGTCATCTTCTACTGCTTTCCCAGGCCATAGCAGAGAGCTGGATCAGAAATGGAGCAGCTGGGACTTGAACCGGCGCCCACATGGGATGCCAGTACTGCAGATTGGGTCTTTAACCCGCTACGCTACTGTGCTGTCCCCCACCCCTAATCACTTTTTGAGATGTGTGTCCTGATTATTTTTCCTAAGGTAATTGTGTCTCTGACCCTTGTGAGTTTTCAGCCTGTGCCTGACCCAGACGAGGCCCCCTTTTCTCTCTGAGGTGTCCTTTCCCTTTCTTCTCTCTTCTCCTGACAAGTCTGGCTATTGGACATTTAAAATGTTTTTTAAAAAAATTTTTTAGAAAGAAAGAGAGGCAGAGAGAGAGAGAGATCTCCTGTTGCCAATTTACTCCACAGATGCCCACAGCAGCCATGGCTTGCATGAGCTAAAGCTGGGAGCCAAGAACTCATTCAGTCTCTCTCATGGGCAGCAAACACTCGAGCTGTCACTGCTGCCTCCCAGAGTTCACGTTGGCAGGACACTGGAATGGGGAGCAGCTGTGGGACTTGAATGTAGGCCCTCTGATATGGGGCACAGGTACCTTAACCAGGATCTAAACCTGCTAGGCCAAACGCCCCCTCTGGGTCACTCTGAGTGGGGGCAATCTGGTGAGGGTGGAAAACCTAGATGGTTCTCAGTCTATGGTCAGCAGCGGCTATGCAGTACCCTGCTGGGAAACCCAGGGCACTGCCTTTGTTCTCTGGTCTGCTTGTGATCCTCTTCATTTAAGGACAGGTGGCCTCAGCTGCCTAGTATCTTCTCAGTATGCTGGGGGTGGGAGCAAGATGAGAGGCTTTATTGAGACAATGCTGCTTTTTAGAGGTCCGCTGCTCTCCGTAGGACTGCTCCCTGGCTCTCCATGGTCTCTGCTTCACCCTGGGTTCTCTGCTATTTGACCTCTAAATGGGATACTTCACTTGAGCTCTCTAAGCTTAGCTGGCTTAGAAGCCCTAGGCCAAGGACAAGAGATCAGGGACTTTTCCGGTCTACCATCTTTCTAAGTTGATCTCTTTCTGGGTCTTTTCCCCTTCATATGGCATTTAAAAAAAACTTGTAGTACTAAAAATTTAAAGGGCTACTTCCTGTGTGGGGATGTCAGAATCAATAATGATGTATGGGAGGTACTTGATCTGCTAACATCTCAATATCTTGTTATATACCTCTACAGAATCCAGAATTCCTGACATCTGATTTTTAGTACTTTCTATCATACTTACAAAACCAATGACCAGCCTAACTTAGTTTTTAAAAATGTCTTTTTAAAAATAATTGTGTTATTTGCCCTCGAATTTTTTGGTAACAGTTATTAAGATAGACATCTGAATGTATCCGTTCACTCCTAAATGATTCTTCACTTATTATAGCACATTTTTAGCAAATACACTGTCTTCTCCCCATTTTTACTTTAACTAAAATCCCGAAAGCGTTTGTACTTCCGCCCTTCCTGCTCTGCTCCACGGGGACCTCCGTGTGGAGCTCTCCAGTGACATCCAGTACAGCTTTTCCGTTTGCCCCTAGAGTACAGGAATCCATCACTCTCCACTCTGACAATCTGCGTGTCTCCCGAAACCACAATCTGCAGTACCAGATTTGGCCTCTTGAGGGAGCTGCTCCACAGATGGAAGTAGATAGAAAACCAGAAAGCAACCAGGCCCTCGAAGCTTTCTGCTTTGGCCGCTGGTAAACTCATCCACTCCTCCGGCAGGGTGTACGTGAGGGTGAAACGCACGCAGAGAAACCCTGCCGAAAACAGCGAGTGTCTCACCAGAGCTCAGCCATGAAGCCCACCCTCATCTCAGTGCTGGGGGTCATACTCACGCACGGTGAGTAAAGTCCCTTTTTGTTCTTTCTCTGGTCTTCCGACTTAGAATATGTCTGATGACCAGTTGTCCTCAGCCCGGAAGGCTCTCCCTGATCTGGAGTTGGTGTTTCAGGAGGAGCAAGAGCCCAGACCGTGACGCAGCCCGTGGACCGCAGCTCCGTCTCCGCAGGGGCTCCAGTGCAGGTGAACTGCAGCTACTCCTTCTCGGGGAGTCCTTTGCTCTTCTGGTATGTGCGGTACCCTGGAAGCAGCCTGCAGCTACTCCTGGGGTACACCACGGGGAAGAGCGCCAATGGCTTCATGGCTGACCTCAACAAGGCTGAGACGTCCTTCCACCTGAGGAAAGCGTCAGCCCGAGAGGAGGACTCAGCCACGTACTACTGCGCTCTGAGTGGCACAGTGCCTGCCATTGCAAGCGAAGCAGAGCACAAACCCCTTAGGAGTCTCAGGACCTTTGTCAGCTCTCTCTTCTTCTGGACGTCAGCGTTGAGTTTTCCTCTTGGCTAACCCTCACCAGTTGTCAGCTAGCTACAGATTAATCTCAAAAAGTCATCCAAAAATATTCTTATTACCTACTGGGCTTCAGGTAGTTTTAAAAAATAGTGTGTGTTCTGTCTAGCTGTACTTGGGAAAATACTTTTGAAATAAAAGCTAGACAGTGCAACGATTTAAAACAAGATTTATTTATTTATTTACTTGAAAGGCAGAGTTAAAGACAGAGAAAGAGAGAGGTCTTCCATGCGCTGGCTCACTCCTCAGATGGCCACAACGGCTGGGGCTGGGGCTGGGGCTGGGTCAGACCAAAGTCAGGAGCCTGGAACCCTATCAGGTCTTGCCCATGGCTGGCAGAAAGAGCCAGCTTCTTCCCCTGGGTGCACGAGCAGGGAGGACAGGCCAGCCTTTTAATACAATTATTGTCTTGGCCCAGAGGGGTTGTCCAGGCTTACGTGGTGCAGCCCCACCTCTCTAACTCTTCTGCCGCCCCAGCCACCCCATGTTCCTGACCCAGCTCCTTACAAGTACCACGCCGTGCGTGGCTTCTGACTGCTGATCTTCCTCCAGCCGACACCTTCTCCCACAGACTCCTGTGGTCTCAGTCATAGTTCCACCAAGAGAAAAAGCACCCCGGCGATGTGAACAAGAGAAAAATTATAATAAATAACTGTTTGATAACAAGGAATTAACTATAATGGATAAAAATAACTTTAAAAAATATGGAAATAGCGGATGCCAGGAAGACGCTCTTAACCCCTATGGCTAAGGCAGAGTCCCAAGGAAGGAACCCATGGGAATAAGCGGACCCTGGGCCCCTCCTGCTGAGGCTAGGAGTCACAGCTCACTGGGACTGGGCAGCCATAGCCTGCTGGGTCGTGCAGGTTTTCTGAGGGTCCAGAGACAAAGGCTGGCAAGCAAGGAAGCACCCACCAGGGTTTCAACAAAATTTACAGGTTGTCAGCGAGCGTGACTGAATGTGCCTGGATGACCTTGAAACTTGCCAGGAAACAGAGTCAGGCTGACTCTGTGCCTTGCTGGAGGGAAGGGCCTCTGGGTGTCACACAGGCTGGCCAAGCGCTGCAGGATCCCAAATGCAGAAAACAGACCGGAAGCAGGAAGAGAAGGCTCTTCCTCCCTGCCCCACCTACAGGCACAGCCCAGTATCGTGCCAGATGGACAAGGAGAATCGCTTGCAGGGTCCAGCTCCAGCATCACAATGGGGGAGAAGAGTGGATTGGATAGGCAGTAAATTGACGGCTGGTACCCCACCTTCGAGTTGGTGATCTCACACACGCAACCCTCATATGCATTTGAACTTCCAAAGAATAATAAAAGTACTCTATGCTTCCACTTAAGTAGCTGAAATTGTTCTTTCAACAACTGAAGTTTTCGTGCTTTCCCTAAAACAAAGGATACACATAGCCCAAAGTCTCTATGTGAATCGCTAGCTATATAAGCCACTTCAAAATCCAGAGAACGTGCCACTGAATTTATACTCTTTATATTCAAACTAGCTTGCAATGTGAGTGTTCAGTAACTTGTATATAAAATAAATGTGATAAGAAGGAGAGAGAATGGGGCCGGGCAGGTCAAGCCACTGCCTGTGGATACAACATCCCATATGGCCGCTGGTTCAAGTCCTGGCTGCTCTACTTCTGATCAAGCTCTGTGCTAATGTACCTGAGAAAACAGAGAAAGATGGCCCAAGTGCTTGGGCCTTTGCACCTGCATGGGAGACCTGGAAGAAGCTCCTGGCTCCTGGCTTCAGATTGCCCAGATCTGGCTGTTGTAGCCATTTGGGGAGTCAACCAACAGATGGAAAATCTCTCTCTCTCTGTCTCTCCTTCCCTCTCTCTCTGTAACTCTGCCTTTCAAATAAATAAATAAATCTTTTTAAAAAGGAGAGAGAGAAAGCTGCATTTACAAAGGAACACATACATATAATGAAAAAAGGAAAAATGCAGAAGGGCAGGCATTTTGGTAAAGCTTGTTAAGCCGCCATTTGCAATGCTCCCATATCAGAATGCTGGTTCCAGTCTTGCCTGTTCCACTTCTGATCCAGCTAGAAGACAGCAGATGATGGCTGAAATATTTCCATCCCTACCATCCACATGGGAAACCCAGATGAAGTTCCTAGACTCTGGCTTAGGCCTGGCCCAGCCCTGGCTGTTCTAGCCATTTGGGGAGTGAACCAAAAGATGGCAGCTCTCTCTTTGTGTCTCTCCCTCTCTCTTTGTCACTCTGCTTTTCAAATAAATAAAATGAATGCTATTTTTAAAGAAGATTTATTTTATTTATTTGAAAGGCAGAGTTACAGAGAGGCAGAGGCAGAGAGAGAGAGAGAGAGAGAGAGAGGTCTTCCATCTGCTGGTTCACTCCCCAAATGGCTGCAGTGGTCAGAGCTGCTCTGATCTGAAGCCAGGAGCCAGGAGCTTCTTCTGGGTCTCCCATGTGGATTCAGGGGCCCATGGACTTGGGCCATCTTCTACTACTTTCCTAGGCCATAGCAGAGGGCTGAATTGGAAATGGAGCAGCCGGGACTCAAACTGGTGCCTCCTACATGGGATGCCAGCACTGCAGCTGGTGGCTTTACCCTCTACACCATGGCACTGCCCCCTCCCCACTTTTTAAGATGTGTGTGTCCTGATTATTTTTTCTAAGGTAATTATGTCTCTGACCCTTATAATTGTTCAGGCTGCCTATATGTGATGCCGGCACTGCAGGTGGCAGCTTTACCTGCTACACCACAGCATCAGCCCCACTAATTTTTTTTAAACAAAGAAAAAATATAGAAAGCTGCTGCATTCCTTGATTCCAGACTTGGTTATGAGGCTGCAATTGACATAGACAACTTCCTTCCTTTACTATGCATTTTATATCTGCCCAGCCCTTCGCCATTCCCTTCGTAGATAGGGGTTATTTACTTGCTGGAGTGAACTAAGTCTTCATTCTCAAAGGGTTGGAGTCCCCAATAATTCTGTTTTATATTTGCTGCTCTACTGTTCTATTAAACTTTACTGTTTGGCATGGAGGCACCAGGAGACTCCCAAAAGATAGTCTCTGGGTTTCAGGCACAGTCGTCTTTATACCTGTTGCTTAGCAGTCACCCACTTCCTCATTGGTAATTGGTGTCAGTCACTTCGTAGAGTAACCTGTTTTTGTACCAGTTAGATGACTTCTTGTGCTTGTTAGAGAAGTGACCTAGGAAGCCCAGAATGCACACATGGAAGTTCAGCCTCCAATTCAGTGAAACCACTGATGTGTCTCCTGATGAATGCATTCCTCCTTGTAGGGTTCGGAATGTCTGGTCCAAAAGCCATATAAGGCCCACAAAATCGCTTGCTCTGGCCCTGCCAAGGCAACCACAGCAAGGAATAAAAATTCAACAAATATATTAGAAGGTTAACTTTTTAGAGATTGATTTATTTATTTAAAAGTCAGAGTTACAGAGTGAGAAAGAGAGAGAGAGAGAGAGAGATCGATCTTCCATCTACTGGTTCATTCCCCAGGTGGCTGCAATGGCTGGGGCTGGAAGTTGAAATCAGTAGCCAGGAGCTTCTACCGAGTCTCTCATGTAGATGTCAAAGGCCCAAGCACTGGGGCCATCTTCTGATGCTTTTCCCAGGCCCTAGCAGGAAGCTGGATCAGAAGTAGAGCAGCTGGAACACGAACAAGTGCCCGTATTGGGATGGTGGCATCCCAGGTGGCAGCTTTACCTGCTGTGCCCCAACATCAGCCCCAGCAGGCTAGTTTTGAAGTTGATAATTTTGTATGGCCCGTGCATGATGTTATGAATGCCAAATGGCCTTTGGAAGAAAAAAAGCACCCCCACCCCATACCTCCAAAGGAATACAGCTCAAAGTTACAAATACAGGAAGTGAAAATTCTGTTAATGAATTACTGGTCATAAAAATGAGAGAATCTACTCTTAGAGTCCCTTCTTTGATGCCTGGACTCACATATTCTAACTATGGGAGAGATAATACTATATAGTGGTCTCTGATATGTAGAAATATTGCATCTTATAAGACAGACCCCCATATTTTCTGGGTTTTGTATTCTAGTTCCATAAGTAAATCAACAAACCATCCCACATTTCAACAGGTTAGCCACTTGTGGGTGATGAGGGTATATAATAAGATTAGATAAGCTTATGGGTGTGTGCCCACTGTTGTGCAAATAGTTCTTCAGCAGAAGAAACACAATGGGAAATCTCTTAATTGTGGAGTTGGCATTCTGTGACTTCATGAAGCTGATGATTGTGGAATCATTACAAACAAGGAGGAAAACTCAATTTGCAAGTGTGTGTGTCTATTCCAGTCATAATATTCCATACATATTCCAGTATGTATGTCTATTCCAGTCATCCATGTCCGTGATGGAAGAAGTCCTATGCAATCAGTCTGTGCCACCAGTATGCAGTCAGTTCCTTGGGGAATTATGTCATCCCAGGGTCTCAGTGTTCACCTCTGTGGTTAACAATTAGGCATTCGGTAGTAACATTAGCCACTGGGAAAACCTGATAAGAGAAAGCCATGCCTCTGAACTCATGCAAGACTTCTATCTCTGCCAATAAGGATACTTTGTTCATGGTATCATTGAGGAAGCATTGGGAAAGCTGGAAAAAGATGTTGATACATCCATAGGCTGCATCATTTTGTCCATTATTAAGAACTTCCACCACACTGGACTTTTCTTGGTAAGTATTCTCATGGCACATATTTATCTTGATAGTCTGCGACCATTCCTAGAGAACCCAATGTCTTCTTGTCATCAGTCCTCCAGTTCTCTTACCATCCAGTCAAACCATCAGCAACCGCTCACAAATCGAGGTAGATCAGTACTTCCGGCCCTCTCTCGCTCTTGATAATGTTGACTACCTAATGGCCTACTTGATATTTTGCCACTGGAAGGATTTTTTCTTTCATCATTGTTCTTCAGTGAGGCGGCAGTACTAATTTTGTGTGGTACTAGTAAAAAGAGCAAATCCACATGGAATGTAGACTCGACTTTTCTTCCTCAGACATCTGGTCCTAAAGAACTCCCTAGGAGCCTATAGATGAGGTTTAAGGGAGAGAAACCAATACAAGAAAAGTTGATATCAGAGCAATCTGGGCAGCCTACTCAAAACAGCTGACTTGCACCTTCTGGATCTGCTCAGTGGGCTCTCTCACATGTGTTCCCTTTTCCCTTGATGATTGCTCCTGGGCATGCCCAACATTATAGCTGAGGCTAAGTAGGTCAGACAACACTCAGTTCAAGATCAAAGTTCAGGCTGCTTGGTCACGTGTTTTTCCTGAGTTAGACATTCAGACTTCATTGTGGCCATCAGCAAGCCAGAAGCTGTTTCTCAGAAAGTTAACCGTTACTTGAAGAAATTGGAATATATTCTCCCCAAGTTCCAGAGGACTGTGCTGTCTTATTCATATTTCTGAGTCTCCATATAGCATTAGTATTTGCCACAGAAAATTTAAGCATCCTTGTCGGGTCTGCTATATTTAAAACAACATGGAAAAGCAGATGGCAACGAATCCTGAGCTTTCTTGGAGTCCCCTCCTTCTCTGGCCCCCACTCAAAATTGTTAGCTTTCCCGATGACTTGGTAAATAAGTCCAAGTTGCACATCCAGATGTCCCATATGCTGTCTCCACCACTCAAGACAACCCACCTGCTGTTGTACCTTTCTTTCCGTGATAGGTGGTGTGGGGTGCAGCACCACCCCTTTCACCCAAGAGAGGATATATCAACATTCCCTGGATGAAACTTCATTGAGGTGACAAGTTCTTGACTTTTTCTGCAGTTTATTGTTATACCTGCTGATCAGTCAATTTCCAGCTCAAGTGGCTTTTTATATTTTAAGTATATTATGACTTCTGAGGGTGAGCTGCACCATCACCCACTTTCTAACATAGCAGTTTTCATCCTGGAACCAACACATTGCATTCAAATTTCATAATCTTGTCTCCTCCTCTTAATGAGTTGAATGCTCCAGAGAAGAACTAGTTTGTTCTCTGTTTTTTTCCTAGCCTTCTAACACTGCATCTAGTGCACAATATGAGCTCAGGAAAGATTCCAATAAGGTGGTGGAGGAATAATATGTCAAAGAGTTCATGGGAGGATACGTGTAAAAAGCAACAATCATTTTGCATGAGCACTGAGACGACCTCTGTTATCTTGACTTCACTGGTTGTTTCAGGAAGCTGTGGCAACCCAATTTATAAGAATAAATGGAGTTCACTGGGATTGTTAGGTGAGCTCAATCTAATATGGCTGATGTCCTCATAGGAACAGGAGATTAGGATATAGGCGATATAGACAGAAGGATGCCCATGTGGTGATACAGGGACAGAGTATCCACCTGCAACCAAGGAGAGAGACATATCAGAAGAAACTAAACATGATGACACCTTGGCATCTGTAACCTTCATAATTGTGAGAAAGTAAATTTTCGTTGCTCAAATCATTTAATCTGTGATATTTTGCTGTAGCACAACCCTAGAAAACAAACACACTCATAACCAGCCTGGTGTACAGATGGATGTGGGCGTGGACTTGGGCTCCACCAATCAGATGTGTGGTTCCCAAACTTTGACTCAGGAGTTATGCATACAAAAGAGAAAAGAAAGTGGCAGTAGCTGCAACAGGATAGAGGTGAAAGTCTGCAGGGCAGAGCGGCAGTGGGGCTGCAGCTGCACACATTCTCATGCATGAGCAGCCTTGCAGGCAGTTCCTGCAGTGTCTGGAGCTTAAAAGAGGAGCCAGTGAAAAGGTTCCCCCAAGTGATTTTCCATACTTTTACTAACTTGGTAACTTTTGAGTCCAATTCTCTTACGTTATTGAGATTCTGATGCAAGCCTAATACTCACTAGCTTGTTCCTTTTCTATCTTAACCAAGCCACAATAAGTTTTTGTTGCTAACCAATACAAATCATGTTTATAAATAATTTCAACCAAGCATTCATGAAAAAAATTAAATGAAGTTGTAGTTTCATTAGCAGAGATTGTATAACTATAGGAAACCTAACAGAGGTATTCTGTCAATACTGGGCCCCACTATTCTTTCTTCTTTGAGTTCTTACCAGAGTTAACTTTTATCTGTTTCTGCTGTAAGCCGGGATTGGAGTTTAGTGAAGGCAAGGGATGGAATAGCTTTGTGGTTTCTTCTCAATCAGCTTCTTACATGTTTTCATGGTTCCAGTATGTGCTAGCAGCAGGATGATGTAGTCACCACCAGATGGCAGTGCCTCCCTCTATTCAGGCTTCCCTTGGTTTGCAATCCCTCCCTCCCACCCGTGTGTGTGTGTGTGTGTATGTGTGTGTGTTTTCAAACCAAAGGGTTGAACTTGTCTCTGACTGGATAGGCAAGAAACCTGAGACTGGGAGTGGAACAACTAGGGACACACCCAATGCAAAGAACTAACTCTCTAGACTGAGGAACCTGCCTCTGGTTCAGTCCCCAGAACCAACTCTTCTGTGAACCCAAAAAGGAAGAAGCATGGAGAAACTCCTGGGAGGGACTTTGGTGATTCTATGCCTTCAGCTGGCCAGTGAGTCCGGGATCATGCTGATGGAAACAGGGAGATCCAAGTTCTGAGTTCACACAGTTGGAGGCGGGTGGAGGGTAACGTCTTGTTAATTTGGAAATGTAATTTGAAAATGTAGTGATTGACTCCTGGTCTCTGGTCTGTTTCTGCCCAGTGGTGAACAGCCAACAAGAAGAAGAGAAGCCTCAGACTCTGAGCATCCAGGAAGGTGAAAATGCTACCATGAACTGCAGTTATAAATCTACTATAAGCTATTTACAGTGGTATAGACAAGACTCAGGTAGAGGCCCTGTCTCGCTAATTCTAATACGGACAAATGAGAGAGAGAAACCCAGTGGAAGATTAAGAGCCACGCTTGACACGGCCAACCAAAGAAGTTCCTTGTCCATCTCAGCTTCCCAGACTGCAGACACTGCTACTTACTTCTGTGCTACAGACGCACAGTGCTCCCCAGGCACCTGCAGCTCCTACACAAACCTTTCTGTAGCTGCTTCTTAGAAGCCCCGGCAGTGCTGGAGTTGATGGGTATGTCTTCCAGGAAGCAGAGTGTACAAAAACGGAAAACCTGAACAGAGAGCCTTTTCCAATTCATGACTTTCATTCGGAAGCATCTGGGACTAGGTTAAAGAGCATGGAATTGGGAGTGGGAAACTGAAATGCCAGACTCAGTTCTGTGTGACAGCCTCTGGCTCTGTCACTTGAAATGAATGATTCAGGTCGATGAACCCTAAAGATACCACAAGCTCTAAATGTATCAGAACAAAAAGTAACCCCAGGACCGGCACTGTGGCTTAGTAAATTAACTCTCTGCCTGTGGCATGGGCATCCCATACAGGCTCAAGTTCATGTCCTGGCTGCTCCTGTTCCAATCCAGCTCTCTGCCATGGCCTGGGAAAGCAGTGGAAGATGGCCCAAGTGCTTGGGCTCCTGCACCCATGTAGGAGACCCAGAAGAAGCTACTGGCTCCTGGCTTTGGATTGGCCCAGCTCTGGCCATTGTGGCCATTGGGGGAGTGAACCAGCAGATGGAAGACCTCTCTTTTTTCTATTTCTCCCTCTTTCTGTCTGTAACTGCCTCTCAAATAAACTTTTCTTTTAAAGTAAGTCCTGAACACTTGGGGAGTTCCTTTGTCTGAACATACTTCTACTATATCACAATGGGAGTTCTATTATTAAGAAACAGCAATAAATATCCATTGTGTAGGTAATTAACAGTTCTGCCACACTCTTCATATAGGGTGTATTAGGACTCATATTATTTTTTTGGCCCATAGTTATTCATTTTTGAATTATAATGTCCAATCTAATGCCCTGTTCTAATAAATTTACTGTGCCCCCTGCCAAAAGTCTTCCAGAGGACATCACAACCTATGCACACTGACTTAAAATTCACACTGTGTCTTTGCCCCTCTGCCCTCAGCACAAGTAACATATTCTACGATTCAGAGCAGTCCTCTGTACTATAGAGAGAGTGACCTTGTCAGATTGCAAATCTGACCATGCCTATCTCCTGGATCCTCATTTGATCATAGGATAGAGACACATGTCTTCACGTGACCCTCAAAACTTTGTATAATTGGGGCTCTTACTACCTCTCCAGTCTCATTCCACAATGGGTTCCTTCTATTTCTAATACTAATTTAAAGCACCTTGTTTCTCCTTATACAACTTCCTCATGAAAATTTTGGGTTATTCTCATTATTCTTTTTATTTTTTCCCCAAATTCTTTTTCTTTCCTCAAAAGGATAGAGACAATTGAATGTCTGCTTGTTCTGTGCATTTGCTGTAGAGTCAGGATCGGAAGAAAGCTCAGTATGCTCAGAATCATAAACCTCTTCCTGTTCCAATGTCCAATTTCTCCCTTATTTCTTTGATTATTTGATTAAAAACCATCTCTGCTACTGCCTGTGGGTTCCTAAATGGCAGAGACCTTTATTTGAGTTCTTGAGCAGCAAAGTGCCTTAGGCACTGGGATCATCACACTGCCCTCTTTCTCCTTTCTATATATTCATTTATTTAATACACCCGTTTTTTTTTTAAAGCTTCCTCAACAAGCTATGACAATGTTGTAGTGAAGGAACCAACAAGAAAATATGGCTGTGTTTCTCAGGATTCAGTCCATAGATCTTTTGATGCATATAGAAAATGATGGGTGTTTAGCAAGCATCAGCAAACTCAAATGTCAAAATTGCCACCTGTTTTTATAACTAGTTTTATTGGAAAACAGCCATGCCAGTTCATATATATACTGACAATGGCTGTCATTCTATTACAACAGCAAAGTTGAACATTTGCAACAAAGACTGCATAACTTCAATGCTGAAACATTCATTGGGGTGGACATTTAGCACTGCAGTTAAGATGCAGCTTGGGACCCCACCTCCCAGTGAATGGCATGACTGGGTTTGAGTCCCAGATCCACTTGTGATTCCAATTTCTTGCTAATGTGCACCCTGCAAGGTACCAGTTGACGGCTCAAGTACTTGAGTCCCTATCACATGTGAGACTGTGTTGGAGTTCCAGGCTCCTGGCTTCAGCCTAGTCCAGCCCAACATGTTGCAGACATTTGGAAAGTGAACCAGTGAATGAGCAATCTCTCTATCTCTATCTTGCTGCCTTTCAGATAAAGACAAATATTTACTACTTGGCCTTGTATAAAAAAGTTTGCCAACTCTGGGGTATAGGAATTCATGAATATTTTTAGGCTTGGTGTTTTGTATTTGGGGATGAAAATTAATAAAAGTCATCTAATCATCTAGATGACTATAACAGAATATCCCTCTCACTTTTGATGTTTTTTAGTGTCATTTTAACCAAATTTAAAGCAAATGGAACAATAGCAATATTTAAATGGAGCCATCATGGTTGTTTAAGTGGAAAAAAAGTTTTTAAGAGAATTTAATTGTGATTCTGAGTATGGCCATGTAGACTAGACTCCCAAGAACTTTCATTACCATAGAACCAACCATCTTTCCATTGAAAGAGGATGAGTTGGTTACATTCATTGCTTGGAAATATAAACATGAAATTGAAGAAACATAAATGTAGCAAAACGTGCACAAAATATTTTTTTCTATGCTTCATTAAATAGTAATAAAATTACATGAAGAATTATATGAATACTATTGAATAGAAAATGTTCCAAAAAACCCCTTAGCAATCACTAATCATAATCACTTAATCAATAGTACATCAAGCTCCAAATCATGTTCATTAAGTCAGTTATTGAATTGCACATCCATAGCCTTCTTCTAATAAACTAAGTCTTTGGGGCCGGCTCTGTGGCTCACTTGGTTAATCTTCTACCTGCAGAGACGGCATCCCATATGGGTGCCGGATTCTAGTCCCGGTTGCTCCTCTTCCAATCCTGCTCTCTGCTGTGGCCCAGGAGGACAGTGGAGGATGGTCCAAGTGCTTGGGCGCCTGCACCCACATGGGAGACCAGGAAGAAGCATCTGGCTCCTGGCTTCGGATTGGCACAGCGCCGGCCGTAGCGGCCATTGGGGGGGTGAACCAATGGAAGGAAGACCTTTCTCTCTGTCTCTCTCTCTCACTGTCTATCACTCTACCTGCCAAAAAAGAAAAAAAAACTGAGTCTTTAGTTTCAGAGAAAAAATTCCTTCACACTATGCCTTAATTTTATTTATCTTATGTTTTTATTTGATTTGTTAATTGCACAAAACCTACAAGCCTAAGAAATTGATACCTAATTTTATTTTTATGTGTTACATCATAATATTTTAAACTACTTATGAGAGTGTCTCCTTATGAGAAGGTATGCACCTTACCCATTGGAGAGAAATGCTGAGTGCACCTGTTATCCAGGTCCTTGATCTGCTCCTGGAAGAAGCTGGTCTCACCAAGCTCTAGGACAAATACTCTCACTTGATCAGTGGCCCACAAAATGATAATTTTGCCCATCAGTCATATCTATTCATTCATTTATCCACCCATTCTTTACATGTTTGTAAAGCATCTCCTATGAGCTAAGGGCTTGCAATTTTGGGAAATGAACTAGTGATATCAACAAGGTGAAGTGCCTGAGATCAAGGGCACCAAAGGTAGCTTGAGAAATGGCACAAATGATTCTAGTATGACATGGCCTGGACAATGATAGACACTACGCAAAGCTTGGTGGGAAAAGAGATGGCGTGCATGCTGCTTCTTAACTGATAGGAGTTGCCCAGGCCAGCGGTAAGGAGGAGCAGGACATTGTAAGCAGAGGGGCTTAGGCTTCAGGAGACCAGTGGAGAATACGCCGAGAAGAGATTTCAGAACATGCCTTCTCATACTCTCAGCATGCCCTAAGACGCCTGAGAGCAACTTAACACCGAGTATGAACACACCTTAGATGCTGGGACTAAGGATATTTAAGGAAGTGACAGGCCTTGTACTTTCAAGAGGTGATGGAGGGAATTCCCACTGCCTTGGCTCCAGGTACCACTGTGAAGTCTGCAGGGTTTAGTGTTTCCTCCCTGGAGCTCCACCCCTCATACCAGTTGCCCATTTCCTTACTAGGTCTATGCCCTAAGGTCCACTCCAGAGTAAATACGACGCTCAGAGGCATAACAGGCTGCAGGGACAGAGGCAACCACCAGAGGGTGCTACTCCTTCAGGTGGTGATTTGACACAAATTCATCTTTGCTTTGTAACCACACCTCTTTTTCTTACAGCCTGTTGCATGATTTTGTAGGAAGCCTTCCTTAACACCTGAGCCAAGATTCTGTAGAAGTCGCCCCCAAAGACCAAGCAACTGGAAGAGGAATCCTCTCAGGTTTTGTGTGTCCCTGAACAAAATCTGTGGCCTCTCGATCAGCCATGCTGCCTGCTTCCTGCTCAGGACTTGTGGTTCTGTTGATATTCAGTGAGTAGCATTTTCTCAAGTCTAAGATGTCTACTCCTTGGTTTCAGGATGACCCTTTACCCCTTCTGAATGGGAGACTATCCCTTGTACATTACCAATATAACAAAGCCTTTCCTTTTTTATTAGGAGGAGCCAGTGGAGACTCTGTGACCCAGACAGAAGGCACGGTCACCCTCCTGGAAGGGGCAGCTCTGGCCTTGAACTGCACTTACCAGACAAGCTATCCACCTTTCCTTTTCTGGTACGTCCAATACCAAAACAAAGAGCCGACTCTCCTCCTGAAGAGCTCATCTGAAATCCAGGAGACGGACAGCAGAGGTTTCCAGGGCAGTCATGTTAAGAGCAGTAGCTCCTTCCACCTGAGGAAGCGCTCAGTGCAAGTATCGGACTCGGCTGTGTACTTTTGCGTGCTGCAGGCACAGTGAGAGGGGTTGCAGAGAGAGTCAAGCACAAACCCAGAGGATGCAGGTGGGGCCTGGCTGTGGGCAGTCCTAGGAGTGGCTGTCTTCTCTCTCCAGCATCCTATGCTGAGGCCTCCTCCAAGCGGAAGTACTTCCAGCTTGGATGCATCAAAGCCAAGAAGCCATAGAATTCTTCGGTTACTTTCCAGCGAGGAACTGGAGGTGGGACAGAGTAAAGTGAAACTGAAGCTCTGCATTCCAGCAATGCTTCTGGTTTTGGTCCCTCTGTCTCTTCTCTCCTGAGATGGGCAAACATTCTTGAGAAGTAATGTTAGCTTTGCTATATGACAGCTGAGTTGATCTGTGCTGAAATATTTCACAAAGTGTCTATAAAATACCCCAGGGAAAAAATAATTCATGAGTAATGTGTGACCTTAAATCTTTTCACCATGTGAATCAGGATCATACGTATTCTTGACTTTAACTGCAGAAACTCCATCTCCAACGACTGGGGTGTTTGTCCCCTCTTCCCTTGAGCTCTGGATCCCTTGTTGTTGCTCTAGAAATGCTGCTGCCTACGTAAGTTCTGTAAGAGGAGCATCCTGAAGAGAAACTTTCTATGTCAAGGGCACTGCAGTTTCAGAACATCCAGTCAGCCAGGGCTTGTGTTCCTGGTGCAACTTGCTTACGCTGTGCTGACACACCTCTCCACAGATCTCATCATCCCAGCAGCTCTTCATTGTAGCCCTAAATAGTGACCAGATCCTGGATCTGAGAATCTGGCGGGGGAGGGGGATTCTGGATCCAGACCTGACTATAACTATGGAATCTAACATTATTATTTCCATTTTTGCATTTATGCCCATGCTCCTTCTGCAGTGTGTTGAACTCAGCAGCCAGAGAACTCAGGTTACTGTTTATAAAAGGAGGATGCACATAGACTCTTGTTCACTGAGATCCCAAATGGATAAAATAATCCCACAAAACAGAGGTGTGGCTTCCTGTTGAACCCTGCAGAGGATGAACTCACAAGGGAAATTCTTCCCCCTGTCCTGGAGAGCCGAGAGCCTTGTCCGTCCTTTATCCATCTTGCTTTCTTGGCAGGTGCAGGTGCAGGCCCTGAGACTGCTTTGATTTCTGGGCTCTCTTTAAGAAAAAACACATGAAATTACAACATGAGTTACGGGGTCATGGACTAACAAGGGGTCCTGCAAGAAAAGCCTCGTTTACTTCATGGTAAATCTGCCCAACTCTGGGATCCCCTGAGATCATTTTCTCCTGTGGGACTGAGATATTGCCATTGTCTCAGTTTCCTCTGATATTGGCAGGTCCCCTGTTTCCCAGGCCTTCTTTCCACTGCAGCACTCGAGTCGCTCTGGTTACCAGTGATATGAATATTTTACCTTTGTTGTTTTTAAACAACAAACTTTATTGAAATGTAGCTCACCACAGACTATATTGTCTTAGTGTATTCACAGGTTGTCCAATCATCACTACTGTCTAATTCCAAAGCGTTAGGGCAGTAACAGCCTTCTGTATGACACCACAATTAGGGGTGCCTGTAAGCCTTCATTTGTGTAAACCCAGAGGATGTAAAGCACCCAGAGTGAAGCCTCCTGTCAACTGTGGGCCCTGGATAACAGTGATGTGTCCGTGTAGGTTCATCAGCGAAAACACGTGAGTGTGGTGCCTCTGTGAGTGCAGGAAGTATATGGGAAATATATTCCATTCATTTGCTAACTTTTATTGTGAACCCAAAAATACTCTAAAAATAAAGTCTATGAAAAGAAAAGACTATCCCTATTTCTAGTCTTAAATAATAAATTGATTTAAAAAGAACAAAAACAACAATTTTATGAACCTGGGTCTTATTCTAAATACATGACATCTCATAGGCTTATATTTAGAAGTGTGAAACACACATGTCCTAATACTTTTTAAAGACTTATTTATTTATTTTGAAAGTCAGAGTTAAGGGGGGTGAACCAACGGAGGGAAGACCTTTCTCTCCGTCTCTCTCTCTCTCTCACTATCTAACTCTGCCTGTCAAAAAAAAAAAAAGAGTTACAGAGAGAGTGAGAGAGATCTTTCATGCAGTGGTTCACTCCACAGATGGCACAATGACCTTTGCTGGGCCAGGTGAAAGCCAGGAACGAGGTCTCCCACATGGGTGTCAGGAGCTTAGGTACTTGGGCTGTCATTGCTACTTTCCCAGGCCAGTAGCAGGGATATGGATCAGAAGCGGAGCAGCCAGGACACAAACTGGTGCCCATATGGGATGCTGGCATCACAGGCAATGGCTTTACCTGTTATGCCACAACACTAGCCCCACAAATCCTAATATTTTAAAACTACAAATTGCTTACTAACTGAATCAAGGAATGATCACTAATAGAAACTGGATTCTACTGGTATTTTTAATAGGTTTACTATTATTTTTGATACTCCTTTGGTTATAAATTGTATACTTTTGGGTTTTTCTGATCATGGTTTCCACTGTAATGTGTGTGTGGCTTGGAAGTACAAGACAACTTTCAGGAACACACATATTGAGTTATACCAGAAATTCCTGTACTAACATACAAACATACAAACATACTAACATACAAAATTTTCTGAACTTATTTTTGCTTACACACACACAGACACATATACTCACATAAAACACAATGTGTGTGCACATATACATGCATGTATTTTCTTTCCTGCTGCTTCTTAACACAGAACACACTTGAAAGATTTTGTGACTCAGGAGGCGTTGATGTAAAATCATTCGTTAATAATCAAATATTCCTCATATAAGTTTTGCTGGGTTCCATAACTGGCAAGATAGCAATAAAAATTTAGATTAAAATATTTACGATCCTGCTAGAGAGTCTTAATTCTGTGGTGCCTTTTGATCGCAATTCTATCTGGAGAAAAGACCAAAGGATGCATAATTATATGATTCTTCATCTTTACTATAGTTCATACTGAGACATAAGCCCTACATTTTCCATCAAAAATGAATTTGTTAGTCATGACTTGGTTTTACCAGAGACACAACAGGTGCTCAGGACAGAGTAGTATCTCCCTGTCCAGGAAGCCTGCTGCATGACACAGGCAAACTCGTCATGTAGCAACTGACTGTTTCCTGTGTGGGGCAGAGCATCACACAGCTCGGTAACATCGCTTGTACCTCTCGAGCACAGGGTGCAGAATTCAGCTCTGGATTTGCATAGGATATAGACCATTTCATTCATGGGAAAAGCTACCAAGATGCGGATCAGCAGCCTTTTCAGGGCAGTCATGGCCTCCATCTGTCTCGGTAAGCTGCGACAAGCACGGGGCTCGGGCTCTGCTCAGCTCTGACAGCTGTGGGGAGAGGTAGATCATTGTCTGCAAAGGTTAGAAGGGAGGAACAGTGGGCAATGGACTCGGAGCACTGAGTCCCTATCCACTTCTTTTCACAAATAAGGAACTAGACTCTTCTCTCCTGCAGGAGCCAGTGTGGCCCAGAAGGTAACCCAAGCTCAGACTACAACTTCTGTGGTGGAGAAGGAGCCGGTGACTCTGGACTGTGTGTATGAAACCAGTGACCCTACTTACTACTTGTTCTGGTACAAACAACTACCAAGCGGAGAAATGATTTTCCTCATTCGTCAGGACTCTTATAATGAGAAAAACGCAACCGAGGGTCGGTATTCTCTGAACTTCCAGAAAGCAGTCAGCGCCATCAGCCTCACAATCACAGCCTCACAGCTTGTAGACTCAGCAGTGTATTTCTGTGCTCTGAGAGAAAACCCACAGTGCGATGGGTGCCTGCAGAGGCTCTACCAAAACCTCAGCGGGAGGCAGGGCCTCTGAGGAGAGGTTTATCAGACAGGAAGAAGCAAGGGCTGACAGCACAGGTGGTGGTGGTGTAGCAGTGAAACCTTAATGTAATTCATGTAGAATGTCAGGACAATCCTTTTTGGAAGTATATGCATCTTCTCTTCTTTAGAATAGATTGTGATAAAATGTAAATAAAATATAAATATAAAACAAGAGGGTGCAATAAGAAAACCACTCAAACCTGTGTTGGTTCTATTGAGGTGGGGAAATTATTAGATTATCCTCAGGCAATATGGGTGATTCCCTTGATGAGCTGTTAAATTTTTAGAGTCATCGATATGTTTATACATTGATTATAATGTAGAATGCCTTTGTCCATTTTTAATATAAATTCCTTTCATGGATTTTTAGCAGTAGAATAAATTATTTAATTTTTGCTGCCTTCCATAATCACACCAGTAACTCTTATATAATAGAACAAATTTGAAACGTTCCTCTAATTACCTATCTCTGGACCATCTCTTTGTAACATGATAATGATTTAAAAAAAACAACTCTAAATGGCTCTCACTCAGAGGCTGCCTACAGATTAGGCTGCTTAAGGTGAGAATGTGTCCTAACCTGTTGAGTCACTTGCTTTACCATTTCCCCTCCACATCCTCTCCAATTTGAAGCTGAGAAGTGGTTAGGGCCAGAATGACAGCTGTCATGGAGACCAATACCCAGATGGTCTTGTCCAATGTCTACCTCTAAAAATGCATTTTTCTTCAGATATTAGAATAGGGACCCAAGTATTTTTTTTTTATTAAACTTTTATTTAATGAATATAAATTTCCAAAGTATAGCTTGTGGGTTACAATGGCTTCCCCCCTCCCACAACTTCCCTCCCGCCCACAACCCTCCCCCCTCCCGCTCCCCCTCCCCTTCCATTCATGTAAAGATTCATTTTCAATTCTCTTTGTATATAGAAGATCAATTTAGTATATATTAGGTAAAGGTTTCAACATTTTGCCCCCATAGCAACATCGAGTGAAAAAACTACCATTGGATTACTAATTATAACATTAAATAGCAATGTACAGCACATTAAAGACAGAGATCCCACATAATTTTTTTTTCAAAATAATTAATTTTCTATGCCATTTCCATTTTAACACCAGGTTGTTTTTTGTTTTTTTTTTTTCATTTCCAATTCTCTTTATATACAGAAGATCACTTCAGTATATAATTAGCAAAGACCTCATCAGTCTGCGCCCACACAGAAACGCAAAGTATAAAAATACTGTTTCAGTACCAGTCATAGCATCACTTGGCTTTAGACGACACATTAGGGACAGATCCCGCATGGGGTGTAAGTACACAGTGACTCCTGTTGCTGACTTAACAATTTGACACTCCTGTTCATGGCGTCAGTAATCTCCCTAGGCTCTAGTCATGAGTTGCCAGGGCTATGGAAGCCTTTAGAGTTCGCTGACTTTGGTCTTATTCCGATAGGGTCATAGTCAAAGTGGAGGTTCTCTCCTCCCTTCGGAGAAGGGTATCTCCTTCTTTGATGGGCCCGTTCTTTCCACTGGGATCTCACTCACAGAGATCATTCATTTAGGTCTTTTTTTTTTTTTTTCCCATGATATCTTGGCTTTCCATGCCTGCTATACTCTCATGGGCTCTTCAGCCAGATCTGAATGCCTTGAGGGCTGATTCTGAGGCCGGAGTGTTGTTTAGGACATCTGCCATCCTATGAGTCTGCTGTGTATCCCACTTCCCATGTTGGATCTTTCTCTCCCTTTTTGATTCTATCAGTTAGTATTAGCAGATACTTGTCTTGTTTGTGTGATCTCTTTGACTCTTAGACCTATCAGAGCTATCAATTGTGAGCTGAAATTGATCACTTGGACTAGTGCGATGGCATTGGTACATGCCATCTTGATGGAATTGTGTTGGAATCCCCTGCACATTTCTAACTCCACCATTTGCGGCCAGTCCGATTGAGCATGTTCCAAATTGTTCATCTCCTCCCTCTCTTTTTCCACTCTTAGATTTAACAGGGATCACTTTTCAGTTAAAATTTAAACACCTGAGAATAATTGTGTGTTAATTACTGAGTTCAACCAATAGTACTAGAACAACAACAACAACAACAAATACTAAAAAGGATAAAGTATTACATTGTACATCTAAAGTCAGGACAGGAGCTGATCAGTTCATTGTTGCTTATAGTGTCCATTTCACTTAACAGGTTTCCTCTTTGGCGCTCAGTTGTCATCGATCAGGGAAAACAAATGATATTTTTCTCTTTGGGACTGGCTTAATTCACTCAGCATGATGTTTTCCAGATTGCTCCATCTTGTTGCAAATGACTGGGTTTCATTGTTTCTTACTGCTGTATAGTATTCTATGGAGTACATGTCCCATAATTTCTTTATCCAGTCTACTGTTGATGGGCATTTGGGTTGGTTCCAGGTCTTAGCTATTGTGAATTGAGCTGCAATAAACATTAATGTGCAGATGGCTTTTTTATTTGTCAAATTAAATTCCTTTGGGTAAATTCCAAGGAGTGGGATGGCTGGGTTGTATGGTAGGGTTATGTTCAGGTTTCTGAGGAATCTCCAGACAGACTTCCATAGTGGCTTAACCAGTTTGCATTCCCACCAACAGTGGGTTAGTGTCCCTTTTTCCCCACATCCTCTCCAGCATCTGTTGTTGGTAGATTTCTGAATGTGAGCTATTCTCACCGGGGTGAGATGGAACCTCATTGTGGTTTTGATTTGCATTTCTCTGATTGCTAGTGATCTTGAACATTTTTTCATGTGTCTGTTGGCCATTTGGATTTCCTCTTTCGAAAAATGTCTATTGAGGTCCTTGGCCCATTTCTTAAGTGGGTTGTTTGTTTTGTTGTTGTGGATTTTCTTGATTTCTTTGTAGATTCTGGTTATCAATCCTTTATCTGTAGTATAGTTTGCGAATATTTTTTCCCATTCTGTTGGTTGCCTCTTCACTTTCCTGACTGTTTCTTTTGAAGTACAGAAACTTCTCAATTTGATGCAATCCCAAATGTTAATTTTGGTTTTGACTGCCTGTGCTGTTGGAGTATTTTCCAGGAAGTCTTTGCCTGTGCCTATATCTTGCAGGGTTTCTCCAATGCTCTCTAATAATTTGATGGTTTCGGGTCGTAGATTTAAGTCTTTAATCCATGTTGAGTGAATTTTTGTGTAAGGTGATAGGTATGGGTCTTGCTTCAAGCTTCTGCATGTGGAAATCCAATTTTCCCAGCACCATTTATTGAATAGGCTGTCCTTATTCCAGGGATTAGATTTGGATCTTTGGTCAAATATAAGTTGGCTGTAGGTGTTTGGATTGATTTCTGGTGTTTCTATTCTGTTCCATTGGTCTATCCATCTGTTTCTGTACCAGTACCATGCTGTTTTGATAACAACTGCCCTGTAGTATGTCCTAAAATCAGGTATTGTGATTCCTCCGGCTTTGTTTTTGTTGTACAGGATTGCTTTGGCTATTCGAGGTCTTCTGTGTCTCCATATGAATTTCAGCATCATTTTTTCTATATCTGAGAAGAAGGTCTTCGGGATCTTGATGGGTATTGCATTGAATGTATAAATTGCTTTTGGGAGGATAGACATTTTGATGATATTGATTCTTCCAATCCATGAGCATGGAAGATTTCTCCATTTTTTGGTATCCTCTTCTATTTCTTTCTGTAAGGTTTTGTAGTTTTCATCGTAGAGATCTTTAACGTCTTTGGTTAAGTTTATTCCAAGGTATTTGATTGTTTTTGTAGCTATTGTGAATGGGATTGATTTTAGAAGTTCTTCCTCAGCCGTGGCATTGCCTGTGTATACAAAGGCTGTTGATTTTTGTGCATTGATTTTATATCCTGCTACTTTGCCAAACTCTTCGATGAGTTCCAGCAGTCTCTTAGTAGAGTTCTTTGGGTCCCCTAAATAAAGAATCATATCATCTGCAAAGAGGGATAGTTTGAGTTCATCCTTCCCGATTTGTATCCCTTTAATTTCTTTTTCTTGCCTAATAGCTCTGGCCAAAACTTCCAGAACTATATTGAATAGCAGTGGTGAGAGAGGGCATCCCTGTCTGGTACCAGATTTCAGTGGAAATGCTTCCAACTTTTCCCCATTCAATAGGATGTTGGCCATGGGTTTTTCATATATTGCTTTGATTGTATTAAGGAATGTTCCTTCCATACCCAGTTTGCTTAGAGTTTTCATCATGAAAGGGTGTTGTATTTTATCAAATGCTTTCTCTGCGTCTATTGAGAGAATCATATGGTTTTTCTTCTGCAGTCTGTTAATGTAGTGTATTACGTTGATTGTTTTGCGAATGTTGAACCATCCCTGCATACCGGGGATGAATCCCACTTGGTCTGGGTGGATGATCTTTCTGATGTGTTGTTGCATTCTATTGGCCAGAATTTTATTTAGGATTTTTGCATCTATGTTCATCAGGGATATTGGTCTGTAATTCTCTTTCAATGTTGCGTCTCTTTCTGGCTTAGGAATTAAGGTGATGGTGGCTTCATAGAAGGAATTTGGGAGGATTCCCTCTTTTTCGATTGCTCTGAATAGTTTGAGAAGAATTGGAGTTAGTTCTTCTCTAAATGTCTGGTAGAACTCAGCAGTGAATCCATCTGGCCCTGGGCTTTTCTTTGTTGGGAGGGCCTTTATTACTGTTTCAATTTCTGTGTCAGTTATTGGTCTGTTTAGGTTTTCTATGTCTTCCTGGCTCAATTTAGGGAGGTTGTATGTGTCCAAGAATCTGTCCATTTCTGATAGATTTCCCTGTTTGCTGGCATACAAGTCCTTGTAGTAATTTCTGATGATTCTTTTTATTTCTGTGGCGTCTGTTGTTACGTTTCCCATTTCATCTCTGATCCTATTGATTTGGGTCTTTTCTCTTCTTTTTTTAGTGAGTTGGGCCAATGGGGTGTCAATTTTGTTTATTTTTTCAAAAAACCAGCTCCTCGTTTGGCTGATTTTTTGTAATGTTTTTTTGGATTCAATCCTGTTGATTTCTTCTCTGATTTTAATTATTTCTCTTCTCCTACTGGGTTTGGGTTTGGTTTGCTGCAGATTTTCTAGATCCTTGAGATGACTTGAAAGCTCATCTATTTGGTGCCTTTCCAATTTCTTGATGTAGGCACCTATTGATATAAACTTTCCTCTTAACACTGCTTTTGTTGTATCCCATAGGTTTTGGTATGTTGTGCTGTTATCCTCATTTACTTCCAGAAAATTTTTGATTTCTCTTTTAATTTCTTCTATGACCCGTTGTTCATTCAGGAGCATATTGTTCAATCTCCATGTGTTTACACGTGCTCTAGGGATTCCTGAGTTGCCAATTTCCAATTTCATTCCTTTGTGGTCTGAGAAGCTGCATGGTATGATTCTAATTCTTTTGAATTTGCTGAGACTTGCTTTATGGCCTAGTATGTGGTCAATCCTAGAGAGGGTTCCATGTACTGCTGAGAAGAATGTAAAGTCCTTAGATGTAGGATGAAATGTTCTGTAGATGTCTGTTAGATCCATTTGGGCTATAGTGTCATTTAAATCTACTGTCTCCTTGTTGATCTTCTGTCCTGTTGATCTGTCTATCTCTGAGAGTGGAGTATTGAAGTCCCCCAGTACTATTGTATTGGGGTCTAAGTCTCCCTTTAAGTCCCTTAACAAGTCTTTTAAATAAGCTGGTGCCCTGTAATTAGGTGCATATACGTTGATAATCGTTATATCTTCTTGTTGAATGGATCCCTTAATCATTATATAGTGCCCCTCTTTGTCTCTCCTAACAGTTTTTGTAGTAAAGTTTATGTTGTCCGATATTAAGATGGCTACGCCCGCTCTCTTTTCATTTCTGTTGGCGTGGTATATCTTTTTCCAGCCTTTCACTCTCAGCTTGTATGGATCATTGTTGGATAGATGGGTTTCTTGTAAGCAGCAAAAGGATGGGTTTTGTTCCTTAATCCAATCAGCCAATCGGTGTCTTTTAACTGGACAATTCAAGCCATTAACATTCAATGTGACTATTGAGAAGGAGTAACTTTGCCCTGCCATTTGCCAAAGATATTTTCTAATATCTGGTTTGAGATTCCTGTGATCTTTTGCTCTGAGGTTTCCTTCCTTTACCTTCTTTCATATTGGTGACCGTGATTCTGTGTTTCTGTATGTAACACGTCTTTAAGCATCTTTTGCAGGGCTGGACGAGTGGCGACAAATTCTTTCAATTTCTGTTTGCTGTGAAAGGTCTTAATTTCACCTTCATTCACAAATGAGAGCTTTGCAGGATATAATATTCTGGGCTGGCAGTTTTTCTCTCTTAGTACCTGGGCTATATCTCGGCATTCTCTCCTGGCTTGTAGGGTTTCTGATGAGAAATCAGCTGTAAGTCTAATTGGAGATCCTCTGAGAGTAATCTGACATTTCTCTCTTGCACATTTTAGGATCTTTTCTTTGTGTTTCACTGTGGTGAGTTTGATTACGACGTGTCATGGTGAGGATCTCTTGATCATGTTTATTAGGGGTTCTCTGAGCTTCCTGTACTAGGATGTCTCTGTCCTTCTCCAAACTTGGGAAATTTTCTGCTAGTATCTCACTAAAAAGGCCTTCTAATCCTTTCTCCCTTTCCATGCCTTCAGGAACTCCTAGAACCCGAATGTTGGGTTTTTTAATAGTATCCTGTAGATTCCTGACAGTATTTTTTAGATTTCTGATTTCTTCTTCTTTTCTTTGATTTGACTGTTTCCTTTCCTGTTCTCTGTCTTCTAATTCCGATATTCTCTCCTCTGCTTCATCCATTCTGTTTTTAAGGCTCTCTAATGTGTTTGCCATTTGATCTATTGAGTTCTTCATTTCATTGAGGTTTTTTTCACTATCGCAATTTCCTGTTCCACTAGTTGTTTCATTTCATTTTGATTCCTCCTTAATATTTCATTTTCACGGGAGAGATTTTCTATCTTGTCCATTAAGGATTTCTGTAGTTCAAGAATTTGTTTTTGAGAACTTCTTAATGTTCTTGTGAATTTTTTGAAATCTGCTTCTTGCATTTGCTCTATCTCTTCATCTTCATAATCTTGCATTGGCATGTCTTGTTCACTTGGGGGCGTCATAGTGCCTTCCTTGTTCTTGGTACCTCCGCTTCTATGTTTCTTGCTTGGCATGTTAGAGATAATTTGTGGTGTTTTTGTTTTTGTTTTTTTTCTCTCGTTATACTATGCCTCTAAGTGAGCTGTCTGTTTTGTTGGAGCCTTAGGGGCTGTGATGGGTGTGGTCAGAGAGCTATGCTTGTTTCTTGAGGTTTAAGGCTGTGTAAAGAGCGACTCTCCCAGATTATTTGCTCCTTGCTGGGACACTCTCTCTCTCTCTCTTTTTTTTTTTTTTTGTTTTGACTTAGTTGGGAGTGGGGTTGGGGGTAGTTGAAATCTAGCCTCTGTGAGTATTCGTTTGATCTACCCCTGGGACTATACACAGAGTTTATGCAGCCCTCAATGTGTTCTCCAGTTTCGCTAAAGATACTGAGTTTGGCTGAGCTTTACATATGTAAAATCGCGGTGCTCTTTGTTTTGCTTGGTGAGTGAAGGGAGAGGCCTCTGTTCCCCCTCCCCCCAATGTCTCCGACTTCTCAGGTCTTTGTCTTTCTTACCCTCCTCCGTTCCCGCTTGGCAAGTTAGAGATAATTTGTGTTTTTTTTTTTTTTTTTTTTTTTTTTCTCTCGTTATACTATACCTCTAAGTGAGCTGTCTGTTTTGTCGGAGCCTTAGGGGCTGTGATGGGTGTGGTCAGAGAGCTATGCTTGTTTCTTGAGGTTTAAGGCTGTGTAAAGAGCGACTCTCCCAGATTATTTGCTCCTTGCTGGGACGCTCTCTCTCTCTCTCTCTCTCTCTTTTTTTTTTTTTTTGACTCAGTTGGGAGTGGAGTTGAGGGTAGTTGAAATCTAGCCTCTGTGGGTATTCGTTTGATCTACCCCTGGGACCATACACAGAATTTATGCAGCCCTCAATGTGTTCTCCAGTTTCGCTAAAGATACTGAGTTTGGCTGAGCTTTACATATGTAAAATCGCGGTGCTCTTTGTTTTGCTTGGTGAGTGAAGGGAGAGGCCTCTGTTCCCCCTCCCCCCAATGTCTCCGACTTCTCAGGTCTTTGTCTTTCTTACCCTCCTCCGTTCCCGCGCTGGCAAGATTCTGTGGCTCTGCCTCCTCTCCCGCAGCTGCCGCTCGGCTTGTCTCGGTTGGTTTTCCACGCGGTGGGTTCCCTGTAAGTCCTCTGTGTTTCCTCCACAAGATCCGGAAGTGATTCCTCTGCAGTTTTTTTCTTGAGTCTTTTCCTGATGCTACAGTAATTCCGCTTTTATGAAAGTTTATTTTCCCAAACTAAGGCACACGTCCTCACTATCCGCCATCTTGGCTCCGCCCCCCGGGACCCAAGTATTTTTATTTCTTTTGTTCCATACAAGTGTTTAAAAACCCCTAGTTAGTTATCAACATTTAAAAATCAGCCCTCTAATTGAAAACTATTTCCCTAACTTACCTATAAAAACAGGAAGATCCAGGAACACTGGACTGCCTATAAGAGAGATCAAAAGTTCTGTCTTAACACGAATTAACTTTGGTGTATGTTCATTTTATTTTTAAAATTTGTGCAAACTTGTCATTCATTTTACAACATGAATTATATCAACATAAAATGTTATATTATTGCTTACACATGTTAATCCACAAGACAAACAAATCTGAATGATGATCTCATTAAGCCATACCTGCTTTTGTCTGTGATTCATCACAGTGTGCATCTCAGCTCCAGAAACTTAAGCAGTTTATTAATTGATGCGGAAGATATTCAGTATACATGATTGGCACTGGGGCAACATCATACAAGACAGACATGATTCCTGACTTTATGGTGGCCATGGTCCAGTGGCCTGTAGGATCCAGTATGGACTAACAAGCAAAAAGAACATTAAAATGTAGTTCTGGAATTTGTCACGCAAACAAACTATGTGACATCTCTGAATTTTGTTTCGTCTTCTGTGGAATATAGAGGTTTAATTAGGCAATTGCTGTTGAATAGTCTCTCCCCAAGTTTTTCTGTTGAAAAACACTTAGTCCACTGCCTTTCTGAGTTCCTTATACATAGAAACAAACTCTTCCTCTTTGTTTGGGAAATGACAATTAGTAGTTATAGAAATTTCCGTGGTGCTCCACACACTGCATGATGATGTAACACGAAGCCAAAGGGAGCAGGTGGAGAGAAGAAAGGTTCTGAAAGTTATCGACTTTTAACATATAAGGCTTAGCAAGGCAGAGAGAAGAAAAGAGGGAGAGGGAGAAGGAGAGAGAGAAAAAAAGGAGGAGAGTGGTAGAGGAAAAGGAAAGAAGAAGGAGGAAGAAGAAGAAGGAAGAAGAAAAAGAAATGCCAGGTATTATTGAAATTAATTACTGTAACATCTGCATGATACACTGTACTTAATGTATCCACTGCAGAGTTGTACCAGTATCCCTGGGTTAGAGGAGGACACTAAATTAAAGTAAAGCAAAATAACAACCAAAACAAACAAAGTCACTCCTCTTTTGATGAACTGTCCGGGGTTCTGATTTATTCATAAAACACAGCTTCTATTCTGGACTTGACCTGCTCTCATAAATATTTTTTTAAAAAAATTATTAGTGTTACAATCAGATTTACATGGATGGAGGGAGATAGGGAGGAAGGGAGAAAGAGAGAGGGAAGGAGGGAGAGAGAGAGAGAGAGAGAATCTTCTAACCACTGGTTCACTCCCCAGATGGCCGCAATGGCCATGGCTGGACCAGACCAACGCTAAGATCAAGAGCTTCTTCCAGGTCTCCCACACTGGTATCAGAGACCCAAACACTCAGGTCACTTTCTGCTGCTTCTCCCAGGCCATTAGCAGGGAGCTGGATCAGAAATGGAGAATCTGGGGCATGAACTGGTACCCATATGGGAGGACAGCTTTGCAGGCAGAGCTGCAGAGCTTTATCCCCTGTGTCACAATGCCAGCCCCCTTGCTGCTTTTTGACATGTTTTCCCAAGGAGTTCAAGCTCACTGATAAGGGAGGGACATCTTGGCATTACTTGAAAAATCACCCTGAAGAGGATAATATCTTCTAGTAAATATTCCCATTTGCCAGTACCCACCCTTTTGACAAGCTCCAGGCCAGGACAGAGAAGCAGATGGGTGAGGTTTAACATACAAGTGTTATTATCAGAGGGCAGGGAACTACTTTAACCTCTTTCTCCCCAAATAGGTGATTTCAATCACATTATCTCGTATTTGCTGACAGGCCCCAGTAGAAATGCTTGTAGACATGATCAGTGACAAAATCAGTGTTCAGACTGATTTTTGTTCAGCCTTTCACACTATTAAAACAAATAACCCAAAATGTTCCAAGTGTCAAGATAATATCTAACAAAGAAATGACAACTTTTTCTGTGAATGAATATACAACTAGTAGATGAGCTGTTAGACAATAATCTCAATAAGTTGAGGCGATATTTCCCTCTCTTGTGTTAAGAGTAAATAAACACCTTTTCAATATACTTGAAATAGGACCAATTGCTGTATTAATTTCTTCCGTGAGATGAGGCAATTATTTGCAAAGAGGCAATTCTCATCCTGTATCCAGGTTAAACACAAGCTGTCTCGGGAATGGGATGAGATTTATAACCTGGTGCAGGAAGCACGGAGGAAGTATTTTCAATGCCCAAGGCACAAGTATACCTCGCTTTTCTGCTCTGTATTGGGAATAAGAAGACCAATTTGCCTGGTCATTGATCTGTGAGCTTTGCTTTAATTGTTCCATTGAACAGAGTGACCTCCCTCCAACTCTGCAGGCTCCACTACTCTCTAAACCTCCCATGATCACACTTTCTGAGAGGAAAAGGGGGAGCTTACTGGGTGAGAATAGGTATGTTTTGCTGCTTGGTAGTCTGAGAAATGTGACCTCTGCAGTAAGTCATTGTCATGTTATAACTTAGAAGCATAACCATTAAAATTTAGAATTATCTGGAAAATGTATAGTCAACACTTCTATCATACAAGACTTAGGTCTCCTGACCAAGCATACAACAGACGTCATGTTCTTTCTCTAAACTTCCCAATCACTCTTTAACCTTTATTGTTAATTATCACTTTAGTCTTTGTATTGTGGCTCTGCAAATTCGTATCAATAACTACACCCTGGACAGAATGTCTAAAGTGAAAAACACAGATAAGACCAAGTATTGACAAGGACATTGAGCAACAGGAATTCCCACTGCTAGAGGGAATGTGAATGGTATAACTTTGGAAGTAGCAGTATCACTGAAGCTGAACATCTGCAGTCCCTATGCTCCAGCCAAAATTGTGGCATATGTTTATTCATAAATCCTGTGCAAGAATAAAAACACAATGCCTGAAACTGGAAAATAACCCAGGGATCCATAAACCATTCCAGGGATATGTCAGGATAATGGAATGCAACACAGCAATGAGAATAAATACACTTGTATATATGCAATGTGAACCAGTCCCATGAATTTTACTCAGTGAAAGATGACAAACACAAAAGATGTTTGACCAGACAAAACTCATTTATGAGTTATGTTAGAAGATTGGGGACATGGCTGAATTAGGGACAGATACTGACTGGGAGACAGTAGAAGGGAGGCTTCTGGGGTGTTGGTAATGATCTGCTTCTCAATCCGGGTGCTAGTTACATAGTGGGTGTATCCACTTTGTGAAAATTCAGCAAGCTCTACTCTTAGGCTTTGGGCACTTTTTTGAATGCATATTATACCTCCATAAAGGTCATAAATCATGCATTATCTACATAATTGATTAAGTTCTGAGACCACAATTCCTATTCAATACATCTTCATATCCTGACATATTACACTGCACCTTTATATAACAGATGCTTAGCAAATGTTTACTCAATAAAGAACTCACATTTTTTTTTCTGAAGATGCTCTGCTCCCCGTTCCAAGAATTCAAGAATCCAATATGTTACCAGGTGGACTTAGACTTCCCTTTGCAATGTGGTGATTACTGCCTGAGCTCACACTCTCAACGTGTCACACCTGGTTTTCTGTTGCAGCCTTTTAACTGGCTGCTCTACTTCCAAGCTCTCCTCCCTACTGTTTTCCCATCAGCCCACAAATTACTTATCCTTTTAGAAAACAACATCGATCACTCTGGAACCCAGGACGACAAACTTCAGTGGCCATGCCGTGCCTGCGGGGGTCAGATGAAATCTCCTGGTATGGCTCTCAATGGCCTCTACAAGTTTGTTCATCATCACAGATCCAGTCTAACTCTAGAACGAGGTTGGGACACTCTCGGTTCTTCACAAACAGCTCTGCCTGCTGTCCTTTGCTTCAATAATTACCCTGTATGAACACTTGCCATCATTCTTCCCATCCTAGATGTGATCTCATGCTTGTCCCATGAAGAATTTCCTGACCACTCATTCCACAGTGAGCTCTCCCTTCTCTTGGGAAGCTCTGCCACTTAGTCACTGTCTATGGTTCTTTTCAAAAAATATTTCAATGGCACCACCTAATGTTATAAAGCACTTTCATAAACATTATCTCATTTGTGCATCATAATAACATTGTGAATGAGGAAAGGTATAGACAACCAATTTAATTTTATAAATAAGCAAATTATTGTTTATAAGTAATGAAATTATTGCTTAGAACAGTGCAGCACTGGCATACTCAGCAAGAGAAGAGTCACTTCTCAGCCCAGCAACCATACCAAATTATCTATGAGTTTATATCTTACCAACCCAAAGAGATTATGCGTTTTTTGAAATGTGATTATATTTTGTGTCTCTCACAACATTGAATAAGGCATTTCAGGTGTTCTGTAGAATTAAGTTATCGTATTCCAACATTGTTCCCACCCAACTCAAGGGCTGACAAATTGTCCTGCCTCGGCTCCATGGGACTTCTGTGGCAAAAGCTGAAATGTTGGGAGGAAAACATCTCTGTGTGTTCCAAATGGTTAGCTTTGTGAAGGCCAGGCAGCCTTCATTCTACTTCTGTATCCTAGGCTCTAAACTGAAGAAAGAAGCGAAGGAAGCTAGCAGAAGTAGTGGCAATGGATCTCAAGGAGCACAACCTAATCTCAACCAAGCTTCAAAATATCTAATTCAAAAAACCAGTCCCCAAGTAATTCAGCTCTCAAAAAATGGGGAACTTTTTGATATTGGAAGTTTAATAAAATCTAAAATGTGTTAGTGTGAAATTTAATTTCTGTCTCCAAGGCTAGATAACACAAGATCACTCTGAAACTTCATCAGAGGAGTGACAGGATGGAATGATGAGAACAGAGAGTGCCCTGGGCCATGTCTGGATACCCACACCTGAGTGAAAATGCTACCTCCTGCCCTAGCAGCCTGGACATCCCACACACTGGCACTAGACCCCTGGGCATTGGCGAGTAAACATCTGGACACTAGGACTAAGAAAGGAAAAGGGATATGGGATGAAAAAAGCAATCTGAACACTGAAAGTGACATATTTATCCAGGTTACCTTTGCCTTGTGATAAATTCACCTGCCCCCTACTTCCAGTCTGATTCTGCATTCCAAATGCCTGGCCCAAGCTGTTGGGAACACAGGCAGAGAACAGGATTTGTTTTACTTATCTGCTCCTCACTCTACTGAAAGCAAGCTAAGGTGGGAATCAAGTCTTGTTTTGACTGATGTGTTTTTTACAGAGCTTCACATGTAGATGCTCCAGGAAGTCTCTGGAATGAATGCTTGGAATTTAGGAATTCTGAGCACTCACAGGGATTTCAAAGCAGCCAGTTGAATCTTGTTAGCATGGGAACTGTACTGTATTTATTTATTTTTGACAGGCAGAGTGGACAGTGAGAGAGAGAGACAGAGAGAAAGGTCTTCCTTTGCTGTTGGTTCACTCCCCCAATGGCCGCTGTGGCCAGCGCACCGCGCTGATCCGAAGCCAGGAGCCAGGTGCTTCCTCCTGGTCTCCCATGCAGGTGTAGGGCCCAAAGACTTGGGCCATCCTTCACTGCCTTCCCAGGCCACAGCAAAGAGCTGGACTGGAAGAGGAGCAACCGGGACAGAACCAGTGCCCCGACCAGGACTAGAACCCTGGGTGCTGGTGCCACAGGCGGAGGATTAGCCTATTGAGCCGCGGCACCAGCCGGGAACTGTACTTTATACATAATTTTAGTAAGAGTGAAACAGTGCAAGATAATCTTAACTGGTGAGAAAATGTACTTAGGGTAAATACTTATCATTTGAAGTTTATTCTCATGCCCAACTGATTTTACTCAAAGCCATTTTTATTACAGCAACAGCACTGCTCTTTCAGTGTAGCTGCCTGCAATAACAGGCTCAATACTCTAAAATGGTTTATGTGAGCAGGGCCTTCTTACTGTAATACAATCATACCTCATAAAGAAAATCCAGTTTTAGAGAAAGAAGGACCTAGGAGAACACTCCTTTTACATTTCCTGCTGGACTTGCTTCACTACCACAAATAATTACACAGGAACTAGATGAAGAAGCCATCAGACAGCACGCAAACAGTGCCTCCAACTCAGATTGCTGGAATCCCTGATAAAACAAGCAAGAGACAACTAAATATTGATATATTCTCTGTAATGAAGACAGCTTGGCTAATAGCATCTCAAACCTGGCATTCTAAAAGAAAATATTTACCTGAATTAAACCATGAGCATAAGTACAAAGATGGCATTTCAAGGATCAAATTACCAAAGTAAGACTCTCTCTCTCTCTCTCTAGCTCTCTCTCGCGTGCTCACTCTCACTCTTGCTCTCACTATCGCTCTTGCTCTTGCTCTCGCTCTCATAAGGCTAACGTGTAAGGCTACTCTCATCCAAGTGTGGCCCAGGAATCCCTGTGGGGACCTGTTCAGGGAGTCTGGATGCTGAAACCATCCTAGTAATGGTAGTAAGGCGTTACCTGCCTATTGCACTTTCATGTTCTCACAGTTACGTACGGAGGTTTTCTAGAGTCTACATGATGTGTGATAATGACCTCACTCTGATGCCTAACAGAACCTCTGTGTGTGTGCATCTGTATGTGTATATGTACATGTTATGTGTGCATGTATATGTATATGTTATGTGTGTGCCTGTATGTGCATATCTACATGTTAGGTGTGTGTGCATGTGAATGTATAAGTATATATACATGTGTACTCGTATGCCTACTCTGTCTCTGTGTATTTATCCTTCTCTCTGTCTCTGTCTTCCACATAAACAAAAGCTGTTTGACTCTTCTTGGAATTTCTTTGTAAAAATATAAAGGGATTCTGAGGTCAACAAGTTTGAGGACTAGTGGTTCATGGAATATACACGTAACTCACCACAGTCACTTCAAATAATATTTTACCAATTTACACATACTGCAAGACACTTACAACAACCCCCCATCTTTGCGTGATTGATGTCACACACTTATTCTACGTAAGAGCCCTACAATGCAGTCTGATTACTTTTCCTTTAAACAAACCTCTTTCTATGACTTTTTTCTCTTAGCCCTTTTGAACTGTGTCCTGATGAACGACCTCTCTGGTGAGCAGTTGGCTGTAGTCCTAACTTTGATCCTCTCGGAGGGATGTACCTTTTCCCACCCTTCTCCCCTTAACCCCAGCTCCCTGTATAAAAGACTTTCTCTTTAGGGTTGGTTTTCAGAAACTTGACTACGATTAGCCTTGGAGTAATTGTATTCACGTTTTGTCTCCCTTGTATCTTTATAATTTTTATAATTTATAATCTTTATAATTAAGCCTGGAAGCTTTTCAGTTTTTTTTAAACAGAAACATATTTTCTTTCCCCCGCTCTATTCTATTGAGTCTTCAGTTGCATATATTCAAGTTGCCACTTAATTTTGTAGTTCATGGGTGTGTCCCCCTACAATGTTTCCTTTCTTCTCTTCACTTTGGATAATTTCTGTTGCTTGTTTTCTTGCCTTCATTAATTTTTCACCCTGTGGTTTTCTTCTAATCTCTTGCTAATTTTTATCCAATTCATTTTTCATTTCAGTTATTTCATTATTTCCATCTTTAGAAGACCCATTTGGATCTTCATCTGCCTTCCATTTTTCTCTTCTTTATGTGCTTTTACAATATGTATATATTATCTGACAGTTCTGTCTTCAGCAGACATGGGGTGGTGCAATTTGGAGAGCAACCACCAGAGCGAGCTGCTGCTATTGTCAGCTATGGTTCATGGTTCACATTTGTGCTCAGTGGTGGTTTGACACGCCTATTTTCTTTGTAGTGGCTAGATAGCTGAGCAGAAAGGGGCTTTTATAAGCAAGGAGTTATTATCAGATCTCACTATAGACTAGCTCTATTGGAGTTGATGTGTTGCAAGGTGCAAGGAGTGTTTCCTTCTATTAACATGCTTTCTGTTACCTGCTCCATTCTTCTGATCTTTATATTCAGTAAGTAACATTTTACCCTAAGCATTATAGTCCATTTTCCTGTAATCACAATAACCTTTAGCCTTAGGCTCCATACAATAAAGGTTTTTGTTGTTGTTTTTGTTTTAGGGAGCAGCAGCGGAGACTCAGTGACCCAGATGGAAGGCCTGGTTTCTCTCTCAGAGGGAGCATCCTTGACCCTGAGCTGCACTTACCAGACGACTTTTTCAAGTCCTTTCCTATTCTGGTACATCCAATACCCCAACAAAGCTCTTCAGCTACTTCTGAGGAGCACAACAGAAAACCAGAAGACAGAGAGTCAAGGTTTCTGGGCCACTCTCGTTAAGAGCGACAGCTCCTTCCACCTGCACAAATCCTCACTCCAGCTATCAGACTCGGCTGTGTACTACTGCGCTATGAGAGACACAGTGAGAGGAACCACAGGGGGAGCTGAGCACAAACCCAAGGGGCCCAGGGGGCTGCAGCTGAGCAGCCAGGGGAGGGGAGAGTGCTGCTCTCCCTGTAGGTTGTATTTACTCAGACTTTCTTCAAGAGCACGAACCAGCTGCAAGCCAGATCTCCAGTAAATTAGAAGTCAAGGCTTGCTCTATGTAGAGTGGTGGGTGTCGAAAGGGAAACTCAGTTTTGATCTCGAGAACATCAAAGCTCAATCAAAGACTGCTCTCCTCCACTCTACACTACCTCTCACTGGGAATATTTCCAGGAAAATCCTGACATCAGATCAACCTCTACCAAGTTGTTTTATGAATTAATATAATTTTTAAAATATTTATTTATGTATTTGAAATGCAGAGAGAGATAGAGAGAAGGAGAGAGAGAGATCTTTCATCTGCTGGTCTACTCCCCAGACAGCTGCAACAGCCGGGTCTGGGCCAGGATGAAGCCAGGGACCAGGAACTGCAACTGGGTCTCCATGTGGATGGCAGGGGTCCAAGTACTTGGGCCATGTTCCACTGCCTTCCCAGGCTCCTCAGCAGGGAACTGCAGAACATCCGGGACTCAAACCAGTGCTCTGATATGGGTGCTGGCAGTGCGCGTGGTGGCTTAACCCACTGTGCTGCAGTGCTCGCCCCTATTTGCCTATTTTAACCGCTCAGGATGCTTTCTGCTTCATGCAGACGTTTATGAAGGAAAGCAGGGACGCTTTATTATCTCGCATGGGTCTCCACAACCTCTCCTTGGTCCCTAACACCGAAAGCTCAACCCAGCCCCGCACTGCCCCTCCACTCCACGAGGCTGCTCAGGAAGCAGCGCTGTGGGAACGCTCTTAAAGACAAGGCCCCCAGAGACATCTCCTTCCCCTGTACTCACCACACAGCAGGTGACAGACAGCCGCCAGGACGGCTCTGCCAGGGAGTCCTCCCTCTTCCTGTTCAGTCCATTGGGATTCTTTGACAGTTGGGGTAGGGAAAAGAAGCCCAGATTCTGACCTCATTTGACTCTTTAAAAATATTAGTTTAGGCCAGCGCCACGGCTCACTAGGCTAATCCTCCACCTGTGGCGCCGGCACCCAGGGTTCTAGTCCCGGTCGGGGCGCCGGATTCTGTCCCAGTTGCTCCTCTTCCAGTTCAGCTCTCTGCTGTGGCCCAGGAGTGCAGTAGAGGATGGCCCAAGTCCTTGGGCCCTGCACCCCATGGGAGACCAGGAGAAGCACCTGGCTCCTGGCTTTGGATTGGCGGTGCACTGGCCGCAGCGCACCTACCATAGCGGCCATTTGGGGGATGAACCAACAGAAAGACCTTTCTCTCTGTCTCTCTCTCTCATTAACTCTGCCTTTCAAAAAAATTAGTTTGAACTCAAATATTTCAATATTCTTTATACTCTTCTGTAAAGCAGGAAATAGATGAATGGAAAGGCCCTGGATACCACTCACAAGCAAAATCAAGGTTTGTGTGTATAAAGAGCAGGATAGCTATACACTGTCTCTTTTTGATGTGGGGGCCAGTGGATGGATTATCTAACCCTACAATTCTGAACTCCATAACTCCAATTTAAACTAAAAAAAAAATGAGAATCTTTCATCTGAGCTTTGATCAAGCTTTAGACTCCAGATTTATTTTATTTATTTGGAAGATAGAGTTACAAGCCGGCGCTGCGGCTCAGTAGGCTAATCCTCCGCCTTGCGGCGCCAGCACACGGGGTTCTAGTCCCGGTCGGGGCACCGGTCCTGTCCCGGTTGCCCCTCTTCCAGGCCAGCTCTCTGCTGTGGCCAGGGAGTGCAGTGGAGGATGGCCCAAGTGCTTGGGCCCTGCACCCCATGGGAGACCAGGAGAAGCACCTGGCTCCTGCCATCGGAACAGCGCGGTGCGCCGGCCGCAGCGCGCCTACCGCGGCGGCCATTGGAGGGTGAACCAACGGCAAAAAGGAAGACCTTTCTCTCTGTCTCCCTCTACTGTCCACTCTGCCTGTCAAAAAAAAAAGAAAGAGTTACAGAGAAAGAGGGGGAGACAGAGAGCGGGCTTCCATCCACAGGCCAAACCCAGGAGCCAGGTGCTTCATCCAGGCCTCCCATGAGGGTGCAGGGGCCCAAGGAGAAATGTCTCTTGGATCGGCCTTAGGATTTCATCTGAGCCATGAGTTGGGAAGATCAAAGACACAGGAACAAGAACACTCAGAGTTTACTTCCTGCCCTTCCTTCTTTTCTTGTAATTTTTGGTTTTCCTTTTACACAAACCCATGCATCCTCCCTGTCTGTCCTATCTCATAGGTAGTAATTTGAACCCTATAAACTGCATTAGGCTGGCTCCCTTTGCCTCTAGGCATCTTACTGGATTCAGTGTCCGCACAGAAACTGGCAAGAGACCATCGGGTATGAAGATAGAGGGAGGCTGGGTAACGCGTCTGCCTCCTTCCTGCTCAGATGTGGTGTTCAGACATCAGCTGCATCCTCTGCAATGCCAGATCTGGGGCAGGGGGGGGAGTTCCTCTTCCATGCCTCCAGCTCCCAGGAACCTTGTCCTTACCCCTTGCTGCTCCAGACTGAGGGTCACAAGGGCTCCACGGTTGACAGCCAGCGCCTGGGTGCCTCAGCATCCTTTTCTACTTCCCTGACCTTTCTCAGTCACTGTGACCTCAATTGCACCCTCTTCATATTCCCAGCTGAACATGGCCTTCTGTTTTCTTGCCCGTACCCTGAGTGGGTCAGGTGATAATGACTTCCTCCTGTTGCTCACCCATGGATCTCTCAGCATCACTTTTGTTTCTCTTGATCATACCTACATTTGTGTGAACTCATCTTTAAAAACCATTGTATTTTATTTGGGTTTTGTTTTTGTTATGATTCTCTCTCATCCACTTTCCCATGGTACATTTTCTGCTGTGATACAAGGTTTCTTTCTTTCTTTCCTCATTCTTTCCTTCCTTGCTTGATTGATTTATCTGAAAGACAGAGTTTAGATAGAGAGAGAGACACACAGACACAGAGAGAGACACACAGAGACACAGAGATATCTTCGATCCATGGTTCACTCAACAAATTACCTCAAGAGCCAGGCCTGGGCCAGGCTGAAGCCAGGAACCAGAGGTTTCCTCCAGGTTTCCCATGTGGATGTAGGGACCCAAACACCTGGGCCATCTCCTGCTTCTTTCCCAGGTCCATTATCAGGGAAGTGGATCAGAAGTAGAGCAGCCAGTACTCGAACCTGCACCCATGTGAGATGCTGGCACCACAGGCGGTGACTTTACCTGTTATACCACAATACCACCCAGATAAAAGATTTCTGATGCTGTGGAATTCCATGAGACTTGTCCAGCCTGTGTCTATCTTGTATATTTTACAGGCTTTCAGAAGATACCTACCTTGGACCTGGCATTATGGTGCAGAAGGTTAACCTGCCACATGTGATGCTGGCATCCCAAATGAACGCTGACTCAAACCTGCAGTGAATTGAGCTCACTCATCAATTAGGATATTGATGACAAGCAAGCCAATCACCAACTTCCATGTGCAAAAATGTAAAGCTATTAAACAGCTCCCAGTGATAAAAGCCTTTGGGTTTCACATGGAGAGGCACTTGGAATTTTTGAATTGCCTCATTTTTAAAATAAGAAGCCATGGTCCAGGGTTAGGTGTTTAGCCTAGCTGTTAAGATACTGATTAGGGGTTGGTGCTGTGGGGTGGTGGGTAAAACCACTGCCTGTGGCACTGGCATCCCAAATGGGCACTGGTTTGAGTCCTGGCTGCTACACTTCTAATCCAGCTCCTTTTTAATGTGCTTGAGAAAGCAGCGGAAGATGGTACTTGGACGCTTGCACCCATGAGGAAGACCTGGAAGAAGGCCCTGACTCCTGGCTTCAGATCAGCCTGGCTCTGGCCATTGCAACCGTTGGAAGATCTCTCTCTCTCTCTCTGTCTCCGTCTCTATCTCTCCCTTCCTCTCTCTGTCTCCCTGTGTAACTCTGCCTTTCAAATAAAATAAATAAATTTCCTTTTTTTGTTAAAAATGATACTGGTTAAGACACTATATCCCATATTGGAGTGCTTGGGTTCAATAGTTGGCTCAAGCTCCTGACTCCAGCTTCCTACTAACAAAGACTCCTGGAGGCGATGGTAATGGTTCAAATGGTGGGTTCTTGCCATACATGTGGGAAACTTGGATTGTGGTCTAGGATCCCATGTTCAGCCCAGTCCTGGTCATTGTGGGCATTTGGGGAATGGACCAGTTGATAGGAGTTTCTCTCTCACTCTCTCTCCCTCCCTCCCTCTCTCTCTCTCCTCTCTCCCTCTCTCTCTCTCTTTCTCTCTCTGTCTTTATTTCTATGTCTCTCAAATAAATACTTTTAAAAAAATGAATGGGTGATGTTTGGCATTATGCTGCAGCAAGTTACACTGTTACTACCAACACTGGCACCTCATCTTGGAGTGTGAATTTGAGTCCTGGATGCTCTGTTTCTGATCCAGCTTCCTGTCAATGCACCTGGGAAGGCAGCAGAAATGGCCCAAGTCCTTGGGTCCCTGCCACCAGTGTAACAGAACAAGATAGAGCTCCTGGCCCTTGGCTTTGAAAAATGCATGCGTGGTCCAACTAGCTTGACTATTCATTTTAACTACAGGGTGCAGTAGTTGAAGCTGTATTTTTCTTTTCTTTTTTATTTTATTTATTTATTTTTTTATTTTTTATTTTTTAAATTTTTTGACAGGCAGGGTGGACAGTGAGAGAGACAGAGAGAAAGGTCTTCCTTTTGCCTTTGGTTCACCCTCCAATGGCCGCCACGGTAGGCGCGCTGCGGCCGGCGCACCACGCTGATCTGATGGCAGGAGCCAGGTGCTTCTCCTGGTCTCCCATGGGGTGCAGGGCCCAAGCACTTGGGCCATCCTCCACTGCACTCCCTGGCCACAGCAGAGAGCTGGCCTGGAAGAGGGGCAACCGGGACAGGACCGGTGCCCCGACCGGGACTAGAACCCGGTGTGTTGGCGCCGCAAGGCGGAGGATTAGCCTACTGAGCCGCGGCGCCGGCCGAAGCTGTATTTTTCTTACAATTTACTATTAATTGTTGTTGGACATGATAACTGGACAGATTTTATCAATCAGGAAACTTTTCTGTAATACCACTAAGCAAACAACAAACTTTAGCCAACATAAAATTCTCCAGAATCCAATACCTGCAAATGCAGAGAAAAAAAGTTATGATCATTCAGAGTGAATTGTTTTATCTTCCTGTCTGAAAGAAAAATCTGTAAAAATATTTCACTGTAGATTTTGGCTGGGGACAAGAAAGCATAAACTATGCAAAGAAGATGGATGATGATTTGTTCTCAGTACTCACCATAGTCCAAAATAAATTGTATTTCTTACAAAACATGTTTTAGTTGCATGACTGAATATAATAAATGATTGAGTCATTGACATTCTTTGACTTAATTAGTGTACCTATACAATTATACATGATATATAATTTTTTCCGTTAAATTGCAGTAAGACAAAATAGAATGGTTATAATCTCCAGCTACGTCAAAGAACAGTGCATGACCCAGACAAATTGGTATCAGCAAGTTACATTTCCTCCTCTAATGCAGACAGACCTTACAGCTCAGTAACTACGCACATGTACTTGCAGGTACAACCCATTTAGACTTGAATTTTAAACAGAATACAGCACATTTTATTCAAGGGAAGAAATTTCAACGTGCTGCTCCCCTGCAGGGAGTAGAGACAGGTTGTTATTTTTTAATAGAGTTTAGTGGAGTAGGAAAATGGGCGGGATTATCAAATCCATCAGTCTTAGATTAGCTCTACACAACCCCATCTCACTCATTCTCTGTCTCTCCCTCTCACCTCCCTCCCACCTCTCACTTCCCTCCTTTTTATTTCTTTTGCAGGGTCAGCATGTTCCAAGAGGAACTTAGGTTGTGGTTTTTATGTTGGTAAAAAAGATAATGACCTTGGATTACATACATAAGTATACTGCAAACAGTTAATGGAAAACGGGATTAATTAAAATGTTATTTTGGTGCAAAAAACTTTGAAATCTATGTTCCATAAACTTTTTGAAGATCTCTTGTAGCCACAGATTTCAATTTTTTCCAACAAAATATAAGCATTTTTAATTTCATTTTCTATGAAATACTCTTTTATGCTGATAATTTTTAACTTCAACCAGTGAGGGCATCCTTCTGTCTTATCTCTTTGCTGGTATCATCACCCAGAGTTTGTACCTTAGAGTGTACACCTTAAGTTTTACTTACTGTGCTAGAGATATGAACCTTGTAAAAGTAAGAACTGTAGGGGGCCAGGCTGAGAGAAAACCACAGTTATCTCCATTCTCTCTGTGCCCAGCCTTTCCCTTCCCATCTTAATTCCTGGTGCACAAATGAAAGGAAATACTAGGTATCTGCCCTTCACTACATGGGGCCAAACCGACTGTATCATAGCCATGACCCACTCTGCCTTTTTTGTATATGTTTTCTTTTGCACTTTGTGATCTAACTGATTTATTTGGCTTTTGCGTAGGTGTTCTTACCCCTGGAAATCCTAGCCTAAGACACACAGAAAATAAGATTATTTTTCTAATTTCCTGACTCTGGACCCAAATACTATTCCATTTCTAACAAGAAGTCTTTAAAGTGCCTGGGTTATTAGTCCTTAAGAGGACTTGAAGGAAATGTTAGTCTCAGTTGTAATGGTAGGTTTTCTAAATCCACCCATGAGAGGGAAAGCAGGGCTCTCTGCCCGGGACAGCACAGAGAAGTGTGATTACATCCTGGGGGCCTGAGGTATTTGCTTGGAGACTGTGATTGTCAAAAGAGGTTGATGAAAGTATGTAATTTTAGCAAAACATAATAAGAAAAAGAGGGATTTCTCATTTTGGGGACAATTTGGAAAGGATTTGTCTTTTCTTTCAGGATCATGTACCAGGTATCAGGAAATAATTTGTAAACAAGGAAGAGAATCTCATTTCTAGTTCAAACTGATGACGGAAGATGGTTCCTAAAGAATTTTAAAGTTTAAATGAGTGTGAATGTTAGAGAAGATTACGGTTATCTGTGATCATAAGATAGGTCACCAGTTTCCAATCTGTAGTGGGAAACTGTCCAGTAACACACAATAGAGAATTTGAGAGGCTGAAGGCTTGAGAAAAGTCTGTTTTTTTATATTTAAATAAAACACTTTAAAAAGCTTATTTTTCAGGTCCAAAAGTGATAGTAAGAGTAAAAAGGGAAATTTTCAGGGCCAAAGTATGATTTTTTTAACTTCTCGAATGAGAAGTCCTCAGTCTATTGGTTATGCTACTTTGAGGTAGTTACTTGACCATGGAATAAAGTGAAAGCTTAAAACAAAGATAACCACATATTCCTCTTTGAAAAGTCTTGTACACATAAACATAAAAACTAACTCAAATCATGGACTTAGATATAAAATTGTGAAATTTTAAAAGAAAACTAGGAATTCAGGACTTGGAACTAGGTAGAGGGGCTTTAGATCTGACAGCAAAAGCATGTGCACCTGGGCAGATGCACAGACATGATTGGAACTTCATTGAAATGAAAAACAACTGCTTTGCAAAAGACCCTTTAAAGAAGATTAAAAGACAAGGTATAGAAATGGAGTGCTATTTGCAAACTGAGTATCTGATACAGAACTTGTTTCTAGATATATAAAGAAATCTTAAAATTCAATAGTAGGTACCAGTGTGGTGGTGCAGCAGATTAAGCCACAAAGTGCAATCTGTATGAGCACCAATTAGAATTCCAACTGCTCCACTTCCATTCCAGCTCTCTGCTAAGGTGCCTGGGAAATCATCAGATGAGGGTCCAAGTACTTGGGGCCCTGCCAATCTTATGGGAGAACAGGATGGAGATCCAGGATCCTGGCTTCAGCCTAACCCAGCCCTGGAGATTGCAGCCATTGGGGGAATGGAAAAGCAGGTGAAAGGTATTCTCCTTCTGTCTCCCTCTCTGTCTCTCTCTCTCTCTTTCCCTCTCACTGTGTAACTGCCTTTCAAATAAATAAAATAAATATGTTTTTAAAAAGACCCTCAATATTAAAATGCAAACAATCAATTGGAAAATGGACCAAAGATTCAAACAGATACTTTACCAAAGAGAATATACAGATGGCAAACATACATATGAGAAGATACGCAGTGTCATTGGCCACAGGGAAAATTCAAATGAAAGCCAAATGAGATATCTCCTGAAATGCAGCACCTTTTTTTCCTTCAATTATGCTATCCCTCTTTCCTAAGATCAATTCAGTTTATGATTTTGTTTTTTAGTCATACATAGCCTTAGCTCTTGTAGCCATGAACAGCACCATTAGAAGAAATTGATTTCTTAATTTAGGTTCCCAATTTCCTGCTCATTGTATCAAATACATCAAAGAAATTTCATTGCTAGACATATCCAGACCTGTTTGATCACCCTGTCTCTCCCACCCCACCCCCTCCCCGAGTTCTAGTCCTTTCAAGGTTTCACCTGCTGAAATTCTTGGGTATTTTCAAGAGAAACAGAATTCATTACCCCTGCCACCAAGGTGCAACTCCTGCCTAAGCTGATAGCGGCTTAGCTTCAAGGCCACTCAAAGAACGATGAAATAAAAACAGACCTCTCTCAAAAAATTCAAAATAGAAACAACATTACCCAAGAATTTTGCTTCTGGTTTATATCCAAAGAAAATGAAATCAGCACCTTGAAGAGCTGTCTTCACTTCCTCGTTCATTGCAGCATTATTCCCAATAGCCAAGTTATAAAATTAACCTGTGTCACTTGATGGATGAATGGATAAGATGTGTGGTATATATGTATACAATGGAATATTATTTATTCCTGAGAGAAGGAATTCCTGTCATTTCTGACAATATAGATGAGCCTGGAGGACATTATGCTAAGTGAAATAAGCTGGGAGTGGGAAGAAAAATGGTGCATGTTCTCATTTATATGTGGACTCAAAGAGTTGAATTGATAGAAACAGATTAGAAGGATATTTTTCAGGCGTTGGAGGAGACATGGGAATGGAGAGGTATAGGCCAAAGGATACAAACCTTCTGTCATAAAAGAAATAAATTCTGGAGAATTAATGTGAACCTTGATTACTATAGTTAATAATAATGCATTGGTTACTTTGGCTTTTCTGTGGGAGTGGATTTTTTATTATTTATTTATTTATTTTTAAACTCTGCTATGGCCTGGGAAAACAGCAGAAGATAGCCCTAGTCCTTGGGCCCCTGCGCCCATGTGGGAGACCTGGAAGAAACTCCTGGCTTCTGGCTTTGGGTCGGCACAGCTCCGGCCATTGCAGCCATCTGGAGAGAATGGATCTTAAGTGTTTTCACTACACAAACAAAAACGGTAACCATGTGATGTGGTGAATGTTGATTAGCTTGATTGTAGTAATGTTTTCACAGTGAATACACATTGAAAGTATTACATTGCACATATCAAATATGTACAATATTTGTCAGTTATAGCTTAATAAGGCTGGAAAAAATAACTCAGTGGGAAATTAATCCAAGGCAATTATTTATTTTCTATTAAATAGGTAAATCATAGAATAAATATCACTCCTGGTGCTTAAGGTTTTATTAAGATCATATAATAAAATAATTCTGTTATATATGGAGTAGATTGTAATTTTATTTCCTCATACAAAATTTGTTCTCAGGTTCCATCTAATAAAGCTTATTGTTTAAAGTTTTTTTTAAAAAGTAAATTTATGAGTCAGTTAAATTTTTTTAAATTTAACTTTTGAAAGTACTAACAAGAGCAGGCTTTCCAGTCATGATTCAAACCTCATACACACTCTGTCAGCCAAATATGAAGAAAGTCCTGTTGGCAGGCGCCATGAAATGGGTGTTGTGAGATTGCATTTGCGGCCACGAGGTGGCAGCAGCTCCCTTCCCTTCTTCCCGGAATCCCTTAAAGTTGAAAGTCTGAAAGCCACTAAGGAACTAGGCATTGGATTGGCTGAGCCACCAACAGAGAATGAGAAGTTAGACACAGAAGCAGCTCCCCTGAGAAGAGAAGGTTTGGATCATTGCAAGTCATCTCAGTATCAGGACAGAGAGCCTGCCGGAATGTGCGTTCACAGCCTTGTGGCTTCAGCTTGGCTGTAAGGAGGAGGTAGAGGTGAGAATCACAACGCACATTCATCAAAGCTACAGGGGCGAGATAGGAATTTGGTGTCATCTTATTCTAGGTTTCCTATGAGAATTTTTCAAAGCTGCTTAATTAAAGGCTTTATGTCATGTCTGTTTTTGTCTTCTCAAACAGGCTTGCGTGGAGAAGTCCAGGTGGGGCAGAACCCACAGGGCCTGAGGCTCCAGGAAGGCCGCAGAAGTATCTTCAACTGCAGTTACCCAGCCAGTCGTTACAGAGCACCAGCAGGGTCCAGGCGAGCCCCCGGGAAAGGTCCTGAATTCCTCTTCCTTCTGTATTCAGACGGGGATGAAAAGCAGAAAGATGGACTCAGCCACATTATCCAATAAAAGAAATTCTCTGCACATCCCAGCCGCTACACCTGAGGACAAGCCACTTACCTCTGTGCAACGGATGCACAGTGCTCCCCAGGCACCGTTCCTTCTGTCCAGGATGCTGCATGTGCATGGGTCAGTCTGGTCTTGATAACTGCCCATAACTTCCTTACACAAATTCAGAAGGGACAACTGTGATAGGGAGAGGCCTGGTTCTAGTCCTGGGCCACCTGGCAGGGAACTGCACAGGTGCACCTACTCTTCCATGAAAAAAGTTGGGTGTGTTTTCTAGTAATGATCTGGCCCCATGGCCACATATGAAACTTTACATCATTTTTTTTTCATTTTTCAAAAAGATTTTCTTATTTACTTGAAAGTCAGAGTTACACACAGAGAGAAGGAGAGGCAGACAGAGAGAGAGAGAGGTCTTCCATCTGCTGGTTCACTCCCCAGAGCTGCACCAATCTGAAGCCAGGAGCCAGGAGATTCTTCTGGGTCTCCCATGTGAATGCAGGGGCCCAAGGACTTGGGCCATCTTCTACTGCTTTCCCAGGCCATAGGAGAGAGCTGGATCCAAAGTGGAGCAGCTGGGACTAGAACCGGCGCCCATAAGGGATGCTGGCGCTTCAGGCCAGGGCATTTGTTTTCAAAAATAAAAGGGCATTATTCCATTATTTGAAAAGCAGAAGAACAGATATGATAGCTAAGACATTCAGTTTTAGACTACTCAACCAGAAAATAGGTCAGAAGAATTTACTCAATTCTCCAATATGGATAAAGCATTTTCACTATTTTTGATTGAAATAAAGTCTTTGTATATTTGAAAGCCATAATTCAATTATCCTTATATTTCCTCCTTAATTTTTTAAAGATTTATCATTTATTTGAAAGGCAGAGTTACAGAGAGGCAGAGAGAGATAGAGAGAAAGTCCTCCATCCGCTGGTTCACTCCCCAGATGGCCACAATGGCTGGAGCTGTGATGATCCAAAACCAGGAGCCAGGAGCAGCTTCCTGGTCTCCTATGTGGGTGCAGGGGCCCAAGGATTTGGCCAGCCTTTACTGCTTTCCCAAACCATAGCAGAGAGCTGGATCAGAAGTGGAGCAGCCAGGACTTTAACTGGTACCCATATGGGATGTCAGCACTGCAGGCGGCAGCTTTACTTGCTACGCCACAGCACCAGCCCCTTGGCAAGATCTGTTATCTTATGTCACAACCACATAGGCAGGCTTTCCTTTCCCTGTATCTATGGTGAATTTCAGTTGCCGTGAGTCATATTATTGAATTTGTCCCCAAACACACTTTATACTTTATTCCTAATATTATTGAGATGTTCAGATTACATATTTATATATAAATTTATTTATGTATTATATAATCAAATTACTGGATCATGTATGAATTTTTTTGTCTTTTGAAGAATTAAAAGCCTTTCTTCAGAATCAGCTGTATAATTACACAGATCTTTTTCCCATTTAGATGAATTGTACAAGAGACAAGAAAAGCGGGGAGAGATGGCAGAGTTGGGGGCAGCCATGGGCTTCCTGGGTTTCTCCATTAGCTGTGTGCAGAGGAGAGTTCTAGTGCAGGGGTTGCCTCTGAAGGCAGCGGACCCTGGCTAGCTCACCAGCGCCTCACCCAGGAGAGGCGGGAAGGCAGCGGAGGGTGCTCCTGAGCAGAGGCTGACGGGAACAGAGAGCCCAGCCTTCAGGACGCCTCAGGTCCGCTGGGTGCTCTCTCACAGGAGCCTTGCCACACAGAGGCCACAGCACCAAAGTTGCACACATGTTATGTAAGAATAGTTCCTCCATCTTTTTCTTCCATCCTATACCCAAGGGAGTTAAAATCAAAGGAAAAGGGGGTAGAAGAGATAAGAGCAGGTCATGCAACCTCACTGAAGCCAGGAGAGGTGAGGATTGGAGTTTTACCAGGCCTGCATTGAGATTCACTTATTTATTAAATGCATTTCATAAATGAAAGTTGTCCAGTGGTTTTGCAGTTTTTCTTCCTAAATGTCTGTAAAGGGATAAGGTATTGAATGTGTCCAAAGGAAATGGCTGTTACTTATACAAGGTAAACTTGTACTGTATCATTGTATCATCTCCAATCTATAGTTTTGCCAGATTCTTTCATTTGCCTCTGGGACTGAAACCCTTGAAATAAAATAGAAGGGAAAATCTACTTTATTGTCTTTTTCTGGCTGTACCTCCTTTCTTGGAAGTGATGATCAGAGAATCACCTCATTGCTTGATTTAAGGAAAAGCCATGTTAACAGAAAAGAAAAAAAAAAAAACTTCTGCTAATAATGCAAAAATGACCTGGTCACAAATGATCCAAACTGGTTAAGTCCTTTCTGTAACACCATGAGCACACGGAGGCTGCTCTCCACATCTGTGAAGTAACTTGACAAAGGCAAATTAGCAGACCTGCCTGGTATCTGAATGAACTCACTGAGGCAGCGAGGCGCAAGAGGAGGCTTCTGTGTCGGTCAATAAAATCCCTGTTCGGTTGGGGAAAGAGTGTTTGGCTCACATTCAGTACTGACGTTGTGCAGAGACTGTGACAGATGACATGCTTTATTTCCTTTGTTCTAAACTGAGCAGTCCACGCACAGCTCCCAACATTTCATAACTCCTGGCCATGTCCTAGTCCATCATGAAAAGTTTTGTTCCACTCAAAACAGGGTGGAACATAAAGAGGGGGACAGGAAGTCGCAGTGCAGCTTTCGAGCTCAATTGATTTTTTTTTTTTTTTGCTCAAGTTTTTATGGTGAGAGAGAAAAACAGATATTTTTGGGGGGAGGGAGGGAAATATTTTTCTCGGTCCGAGTCAGTTCTCTTAAATTTGAGGAAATCACATCATCAAGGCTGTTCCCTCCTTCCTTCTTATGTGTCTTCCTCTCTTTATCTTCTCCACACGTCTGGCTTGCGTGTGCCACCACTAGGCACACAAGGGGAATGGAGACAACTGGGTTAAGGACCGGGTCTGCGGAGCGTAAGAATAGGCTCCAGCTGAGATCTCTTTTCCCTTTATCCAAACCCCACAAACCCTAAATGCCCTCCTAAAGACACCCGACATCTTAGGGCATTTTAGAAGAACAGAGAATCAAAGCGTAGTAGGACTTGGGTTCCGGATCAGCTCTAACTGTGCCGTTCCTTACCCCTTTGGACACCTCACCCGCTGCACCTGAGCCTCATTTGCTCTTTCCCGTCATGTAGATGGGCTACCTCCCTCCTCTCATGACCGTATAAGGCTGGGAGGGGTTTTTCTGAACACAAACAAAACATTTTGGGGGGTCTCGGGCATCAGATCATCTCTTGGGTTATGAAAAATTGATCAGGGAAGGAGTTCTTAAGGTTTTTGTTTATAATTGAAAACTCATAAATGCTCTCCTGGGTACCTCTGCGTTGGAAATGGTGCCTGTTTTCTATTTTAACCCTCTTTTCATGGACATGACCAAGCCTGGGGAGGATTATGGTATCATTGGCTGACTTGAGTCAGGATTGCACAGAGTCACCACTAAGAGAGGTGCAGCCCTGGGAGGAGACGCAGCTGATGGATCTGAGCCTTGTTGCTTCCCCCAGCCCAGGTTCAGACACAGAGGCTGAGCTATAGATCCTGGATTCTTGTATCTACTTGAAATTTGAGGCTGGTGATAGAGGCAACTGCACATCTGACCCATGGGCAGTCTAGGAAAGGTGTTTTTAAAAAAATATTTATTTATTTATTTGAAAGTCAGAGTTACACACAGAGAGAAAGAGAAGCAGAGGGAGAGAGAGGTCTTCCATCTGCTGGTTCACTCCCCAGATGGCTGCATGGCCCGAGCTGTGCTGATTCGAAGCCAAGAGTCAGGAGCTTCTTCCGAGTCTCCCACTCTGGTGCATGGGCCCAAGAACTTGGGCCATCTTCTACTGCTTTCCCAGGCCATAGCAGAGAGCTAGATTGGAAGAGGAGCAGCCGGGACTAGAACCGTCATCCACATGGGATGCCAGCACTGCAGGCAGAGGATTAACCTACTGCACCACAGCGCCGGCCCAGAAGGATATTTCTTAAGAAAAATTCCCAGCCTGATGAAATTTCTGAATCCATGATATATAAAAAGAAATCCTATAAGTTTTATTAGTTTATATTTTAACTATCCAGGTATGAGAGTGCCCATCTGTGTCCTGACATCACCAAAACACTGAATACTAATATTATAATTCTTAATTCTTTCCAGTCTGATGTATGAAAGCTGGCAGAAAAGGACTTTTCCCAGAAATGTGAATTAAGAGAAACTGGTCCTTAAGAGCTGGTTGTGACAAAAGCAGTCACAGGAGTCAAGGAAGTAGCTATAAGTGTAACTATTGACTTCTTTTCTATTGTAAACATTGAGGGTATGAATTTATCTCTATGTACTGATTTGGCTGCATTCTGTAAATTTGCTATTTTTAGGGGTTTTGTTTGTTTGTTTTTTCTTGTTCAGAAAGACAGGGAAATAGAAGAGGAGAGAGTAGCATTTCTCTAGCGATGCTGGGTTTGGTCCCGAGAAGGCAGTGTTCTCACTTCCACCTCCCACTGGCAGATCAGTGCATGAGGAGGTGGGCGTGGTTCAACTGCTTCCTATAGAACTGTTGGAACATGTGAGATAGTAGAGCAGATCCTTTATCTTGTGAGCCACTGTCAATATTGCAGACACAAGAATTCAGTTCTCAGGGCGTCCAAGGGACAGAGGGAATGGAGAATCACCTGGACCTGCTCATTCCCTGGCTGTGAGATAGAGCAATCTGGAAACGGGCAAAGGGCAAGGAGACCCCAGGGCGTTTCCCTCAGAGAAGAGAGGGAATTGTGCCCAGCCGGTTTTCTGGGAGTTTCTGTGGGGACTGAAAAACTAAATTTCACATCAATTTTCAGAGTCACTAGCCCCTGGCCAGTCCTCTTCTCTCTGTTTCTTTTCCTGGACAGGGGTGAGCAGCGAGCAGGAGGTGAGGCAGAGTCCTGCACTGCTGCGTGTTCAGGAGGGAGACAGCTTGCTTCTCAACTGCAGTCGCACTGACGGTGCTATTTATGCAATTCAGTGGTTTAGGCAGCAGCCTGGGAGGGTCTCTCCTCTCTGTTGCTGATTCAGTCCAGCCAGAGAGAGAAAATGGACGGAAGATTTACAGCCTCGTTGCAGAAATCGTCAAGACACTGTGCTTTGCACGTGGCTACCTACTTCTGTGCTATGAGGCACAGTGCGCAACAGGCACCTGTAACTGACACCCAAACTCCACCGCTGGGGCCCCAGCCACATGGTCTTGAGGCTGGGGGACTCCGTTCTAAGGGGTTGTCTAAATGGATGCTCTTTCTAGGTAGAAGCAAGTAAATATGAAAACCATGATATATGATCTGAAGTTCAGTCGCAGATTCTCCGATCTTTAGATTTTTATCAACTCTAATATAAATCAGTTTGCTGGAGATTCATTGACAAACCATACAGTCCACCCTTTAAAAGTTATTTATTCATTTGGGGGAATGCTCCCACTTGCTGGTTTGCTCCCACCAATCAGGAAAACTTGGCACTGGGAACTCAATCCAGATCTTCCACATGCACAGCAGAAACCTGAGTCCTTGAACCCTCCCCACTGTCTCAGAGTGTCTGCATTCGCAGGAGCCAGAGCTAGGAGTTGAACCCCGGTACTCAGATGTTGGTAACTGATGTCCTAACTGATGTGTTAACCACTAGGCTAAATGCCCACCCCAGTTCACCCTTGTAAAGTGAATCATTAAGTGATGTTAAGTACATTTACAGTACTGTGCAATCACCACCTCTATCTAAAAACCTTTTCAACACCCTAAAAGGCAATGCCATACTTAGGAAGCAGTAACTCCTCAGACAGCTCCCCTAGCCTCTGGCAACCGCACACCTGCCTTCTGCCCCTGGATTTTCTTGTGCTGTGCATCTCACATGAATGGAATTGGAATATATGTGGTGTTTTGCGTAGGACTTCTTTCATTGTGCGAAAGTTTCAGAGCACTGTCTAACTCAGCAGGGATCAGAGAGAGGCAAACTGCACCTTCCGTCAGTCACCTGGGATGCTTCACTGCTGGCCTGTTCTCCCTCCTGCAAAGGTCTCCAGTCAGGGCCTCCCTGACACTTTCTCCCCTGCCCGCCACTTTAAAGTTTCTCTAATCCTCTCCCCGCCTTTGAGTGTCTGCCAAAACACAGGTGGTGGTGGTGGCTGACTGTGAGCTTTTGACTGTTAGCAAACTCTGAATCAACAGTCTTTTTTATTCTGATGGGGATGGGGGTAGGTCTTCACTTCTTTCAACATATCCCTTGTAAAGATACTGAACTTTTCTTTCCCACCCGGTTATGACTTTGCCATATGCTTCTCACTTTGCACAATGGAAAATCAACGAGTCACCATGTAATGAAGGCTTTTATCGTAAGAAATGTGAGAGGTGGAGGGAGGCTTGGCCTTCCTACAGATGGCCATGGATGGCAGACAGTTCTACTTAGGTCAGAGGCACTGACGGAAAGCAGTTCTCAGCAGTTATAGCGCAAATTAGATCACCAATGTAGCTTGGAAACTTCTAATAGATACCTTGGCATTCCCAGGGCATTTTGTCACTCCGATTTGCTTATTCCTATCTATTTTTTCTGCTAAGTAGTCAAGCTCTATATTGTGTGCTGATGAGTTTGCATTCACAGCATCTCGTAGGTCCGCACTATGAAGCTGCTTTCTTCCAGGTTTTTCCAAACTACATTGAGGTTAAACCATGGGTCAGCTATGCCCGTCAGAAAAAGGAGCTCAACGAGCAGCACTTACGAGGTATTATGTTCCATCACCTAAACGAACTTCTATTGTTAAGGCAAACTAATGAACCATATTACAAGGAAAAAGGAGAGTATTGAGGTATGAGAGGCACTCTCTCCCACACACGCGGTAGCAGCATCTTAGGCAACTGACATTTGCTACTGACAACACAGACAGTATACAGAAGGATATCTACAGGCTATTTGCAGACATCATACCATTTTATAGAAAGGATTGAGGGCCAGCCTGTGGCACAGCAGGTTAAGCCACTGCCTGTGGTGCTGGCTTCCCATATGGGTGCCAGTTTGAGACCCAGCTGCTGTACTTCCTATCCAGCTCCCTGCTAATGCACCTGGGAAAGCAGCAGAAGATGGTCCAAGTCCTTGGGCCCCTAAATCCACGTAGGAGACCCAGAAGAAGCTTCAGGATCCTGGCTTTGGCCTGGCCCGGCCCCAGCCATTGTGGCCACATGGGGAATGAACCAGTGGATGGAAGATTGATCTCTCTCTCTCTCTCTTTCTCTCTCTCTCTGTAACTCTCTGTCTTCCTTTTTTTTTTTAAGATTTTGTTTATTTATTCAAGAAATAGAGTTACAGACAGTGAGAGGGAGAGACAGAGAGAAAGGTCTTCCTTCCACTGGTTCACTCCCCAAATGGCCGAAATGGCTGGAGCTGCACCTATCCGAAGCCAGGAGCCAGGAGCTTCTTCCAGGTCTCCCACACAGGTGCAGGGGCCCAAGCATTTGGGACATCTACTGCTTTCCCAGGCCATAGCAGAGAGCTAGATTGGAAGAGGAGCAGCCGGGACTAGAACCAGCGCCCATATGGGATGCCAGTGCCGCAGGGGGAGGATTAACCTATCGTGCCACGGTGCCGGCCCATCTGGCTTTCAAATAAATTTTTAAAAAAATAAATCTTTTTTTTTTTTTGACAGGCAGAGTTAAACAGTGAGAAAGAGAGACAGAGAGAAAGGTCTTCCTTTCTGTTGGCTCACCCCCCAAATGGCTGTTACAGTCGGTGCGCTGCGCCAATCCGAAGCCAAGAGCCAGGTGCTTCCTCCTGATCTCTCATGTGGGTGCAGGACCCAACCACTTGGACCATCCTCCACTGCACTCTGGGCTACAGTAGAGAGCTGGACTGGAAGAGGAGCAACCGGGACAGAACTGGTGCCCCAACCGGGACTAGAACCCGGGGAGCCAGCACCGTAGGCGGAAGATTAGCCAAGTGAGCCATGGTGCCAGCCAAAAATGAATAAATCTTTAAGAAAAAAGGAGTATCTTGAGTATCTGTGGATTTGGGGAATCCAAGAGGTCCTGAAATCTATCCCCCACAGATACTGAGCAACAACCATGTATGTGAAATAGGGTATTGATGTTATGAGTTCATGTGACAGAATATTGGTCACATCTAGAGAAATACAATTGGAAATTATGATATTACAGACATTTTTAAAAGCATAATGTAGGGGAAAACTCCCTAATGAGAAGGACATGAAGTTAGAAGAGAAGATGATGTAGAATCAAGCTGGGAAGGACCATAACTTTTTGAAACTGGATAGAGGAGAATAAGCCAGCAAAATGGATTGAAAAGGAGCAGCAAGACTGGTGAGAGGAAAACCAGGGATGTGTGTTTAAATGGTAGGCAAAAAATACATTTGTTGAGAAGGATAGAGAGGGTACCTGTGGGGAGAACTCTTAGAGCTAGGCAAGATGAGGACTAGCTGCACTTACCGATTTTGCATCATGAATACCATTAGTGGTTTTGACAAGAGTGACTATGAGGGTAAGGTGATGGCACAGAACTGAATTGAGGAATAATGGGAACTTCAATGGTCATTAACAAAATCTATGCATTTGCTCACTTCTCAGTTCAAGGTAAAATTCTATTTAACAGCTGATTGACTAATACCCTAGCATTATCTTTAGCATGAGCATACCCAGAGCTGGGCAATGGGAATGGTCTATCCCAGTTACAGATAATAGGAATGTGTTTTAGAGAGAGATTTTTAGAATGATAATAAAAATAATTAAAATTCCATCTGCTTTTTCATTATTACCAGATGATATAAATCTAATCCATGCCAATGATACAATACAAATATCTTGGTCTAAGTTCCAAACAACTGCTGAGGTTTCAGTTGAGATTATTAACATTTGTAGACTTCAAATAATCACATTTTTGTTTTTTAAAAGATTTATTTATTTAAAATTCAGAGTTACACACAGAGAGCAAAAGAGGTAGAGAGAGAGAGAGGTCTTCCATCCGCTGGTTCACTCCCCAATTGGCCGCAACAGCTGGAGCTGCACCGACTTAAAGCCAGGAGCCAGGAGCTTCTTCTGGGTCTCCCAAGCAGGTGCAGGGGTCCAAAGACTTGGGCCATCTTCCACTGCTTTCTCAGGCCATAGCAGAGAGCTGGATCGGAAGTGGAGCAGCCGGGACTCAAACCGGCGCCCATAAGGGATGCTGGCACTGTAGGCACAGCACTGGTCCCTATTTCTTTTTCTTTTTCTTTTTCTTTTTCTTTCTTTCTTTCTTTCTTTTTTTTTTTAAGATTTAGTTATTTATGTGAGAAGCAGAGTTACAGAGAGAGAGAGGGAGAGATGGAGAATGAGATCTTCCAACCACTGGTTCACTCCCCAAATGGCCACAACATCCAGGGCTGGGCCGATCTGAAGCCAGGAGCCAGGAGCTTATTCCTGGTCTCTCACGTGGATGCAGGAGCCCATGCACCTGGGCCATCTTCCACTGCTTTCTCAGGCCATTAGCAGGGAGCTGGATTGGAAGTGGAGTTGTCTGGACATGAACTGGCACCCATTTGGGATGCCAGCACCGCAAGTGGAGACTTAACTACGACACAGTGCTGCCCCCCCCCCCATATTTTTATTTCTTATCATTTACTAAACACGGTTTTGCACATGGAAGTTGCTTTGCAGTGTTCCCAGTTACACAGCTGTCTTCAGCACACACAGACTCTAATACAGTTCCTCCTCCACAAGGATCCCTAGTGTTTTTCTTTTTAGTAACTCCAATTTCTATCTCGCCTCCTCCTTCAATGTGACTCCTAGGCAACCACTAATTTGTTCTACAACCTATACTTTGATCACTTCAAGAATACTGCATAAATGGAGTCATACAGTATGTAATATGTTGGGTTGTTTTTTCACTGTGCATAATTCCATCCAGAGATTCATACTGGTTGTTGTGTTTATCAACAATTCATTCCTTTTCATGGCTGAGTAGGATTTCATGGATAGACTATGATTTGTTTAAATGTTTCACTTGATGAAGGACATCTGAGTTGCTTCCAATTAGAGCTATTACGATTAAAGCCACTAGAAGCATTTGTGTACAAGTTGTTGTATGTATATAAGTCTCCATCTTCTGGGATATATGCTCAGGAGTATGATTGCTGAGTCATATGATAAGTACATGGATAGCTTTATGGGCAACTGCCAAACTCTTTTCCAGATTGCTGTACTGTTTTTGCAAACCACCAGCAAAGTCTTATTTCTCCATATCACTGGTAGCATTTGTCATTGGTTAGCTATTCTGATAGATGTGTGGCAATATCCCATTGTGGTTTTAATTTGCATTTATCTAATAGCTAATGATGTTAAATCTTTTTGGTTTCTCTTTTCATTTTTAATTAAAGCCCATAGTTTATTCATATTTCATGAGTTTTCACCCAGTGCTCCTTTATATCTGTAGGATCAGTAATACTATCCCACTTCATTCCTGTTGTCAATAATTTTTATCATTTATTTTTCTTGGTCTGTTTGTTAGAAGTTTACCAATTTTATTCATCTTTTTAAAAGAATCAATTCTTTGTTTCATTGATTTTTTCCTAGTATTTTCTATTTTCACACACATAGATTTCTACCTTTAAATTGATTATTTTTAAACTTAGACTTGGGTTGAATTTCCTCTTTTTTCCTAGATTCTTCATGTGGGAGCTTACATTATTCATATGAGACTTTTCATCTTTTCTGATATTTGCATTTAGTTCTATAAATCAACTTTTCCCTCAGTACTGCTTTAGCTGTGTCCTAAAAAGTTTAGTATGCCGCATTTTCTTTTCCATTCAGCTCAATATATGACTATTTCTCTTGAGTCTTTGATGCTTGGATTTTTAAAAGTGTGTTATTTCATTTTCAAGAATTTGAAGATTTTCCTGTTATCTTTCTGTTATTTATTTATAGTTTTATTCCATTGTGGTTAGAGAACAGACTATATGATTTCAGTTGTGCTACATTAAATTTACTGAGGTTGTTTTATTGCTCAAGATATGATTTTAGTTGGTGTATGTTCCATGGGTACTTAAAAGAATGTTTGTTCCAGGGCCAGCACTGTGGCATAGTGGATTAAGCCTGCAGCTCCGACATCCCATATGGTAGCTGGTTCAATGTCCCTGATGCCCCACTTCTTATCCAGCTCCCTGCTAAGGCACCTGGGAAAGCAGCAGAGGACAACCGAAGTGCTTGGGCCACTGCACCCACATGGGAGATCTGGAAGAAGCTCTTGGGTCCTGGCTTCAGTCTGACACAGCTACAGCTGTTGCTGTCATCTGGGGAGTGATCAGTAAATAGATCTCTATCACTCTGTCTCTCCTCCTCTCTGTAACTCTGCATTTCAAATAAAATAAATAAATCTTTAGAAAAAGAGAAATTTATTTTTTAGTTTTGCTGATGGGTGCATACACACTTAGGATTGTTTTGTCTTCCTGATAGATGGACCCTTTCTACAGTGCATAAAGTTCCTCTGTGTCTCTGGTAAACTGCTGAGAACTCTCCTACATCTACTCCTTTGACTAATGTCTGCATAATGCATCTTTTATCTTTAACTTATTTATGTCATTAAATTGGAAATGAGTTTCTTGCAGAGAGCTATTATTGGGCCATTTTTTAAAAAATATGCTCTTTGGGGGCTGGCGCTGTGGTGTAGTGGGTAGAACTGCTGCCTGTGGCATTGTTCCGGCTGCTCCACTTTTGATCCAGCTCCCTGCTGATGCAGCTGGGAAAGCAGCAGATGATGGTCCGAGCACTTGGGCCCCTGCACCCATGTGGAAGACCTTGAGGAAGATACTGGTTCCTGTTTTCCATCGGCCCAGCTCTGGCCATTGAAGCCATTTGGGGAGTGAACTGGTGGATGGAAGAACTCTGTCTCCCCCCACCTTTTGTAACTCTGCCTTTTAAATAAATAGTTATATCTTTAAAAAATTCTCTACATTCTAACACTCTTCATTTGCAGGTGTAAATCAGCCACTGTATCTTCTTCTATAGATAATTTGTATTTAATACAGCTGATATTTTAGGAGTTAATCTTTCACTTTATTTTTTGCTTCTCATTTGTTCTGCTTTTTTCCCCCTGTATTTTTCCTCTGACTTCCTGTGGGTTATATGACATTTTCTAAATATCATTTCAGTTTTTCTATGTTTTGGATGCACCACCTTGCAAGTTCTCTTTTGCTCTACATATTATATTTTACATACAAAACATGGTGTACTGGCGATATAATTTCACCAGTTGGAATGAAGTATAAAATATTGCCTCGCTTTACACCCATTTATCCTCCCCTACTTATAGTACAGTTTTGTTTATATTTTCCCCAATAAATGTTCATAATTTTGTCAGATAGTGTTGTAAGTTTTTCTTGATCCATCAAACATACTTTAGGAAACTCAAGAGGAAGAAGAAAGCCTACTGCATTTTTACTTTCTGTGCTCCGTCTTTTCTAATGTTACAAGATTCCTTTCCATCATTTTCTTCATGTTCGGGGTGTTTCCTTTAGGTACTCTTTTATGCTAGGCATTATGGAGACAGATTTTCTTAATGTCCCTTATCTGAGAATGTCTTGATTTCTTCTTCACTCCTAAAGGATAATTTAATATTTATGTGATTCTGATTGATAGTTCTCTTTCAGCACTTGAAAAATACTAGGTCACTTCCTTCAGGGCTCCTTGGTCTCTAGGAGCAATTTACTATCATTTGAATTGTTTCTTCTCTTCAGTAAAGTATCATTTTTCTGTGGTAGCTTCAAGATTTTTTCTTTTTCTCTTAGTTTTCAGATTTTGTTATGATGTGGATTGCTAAAACTTTCAGCTCTCAGCTTGAAATCTGTAGTTTCATGGCTGTTTACAATTTTGAAATTTTTCAGAAATTGTCTCCTTGATTATTTTTAGACCTATTGTCCTTTTCTTCTACATATAGGATTCTGGTAACGCAAATATTAGATCTTTTGTTGTAGCCCTACAGGTCTAAGAGCCTTAATTCCTTTTGCAGTTTATTTTCTCTCTGTTGCTAAGATGGGACATTCTGGGGGGCCAGCACTGTGGCATAGCAGGTAAAGCCCCACCTGAGACACTGCAACTAGAGAAAAGCCACTATGTGAGATGACAGATATGTTAATCTGTCTCATCATAATAACCATTTTCTGATATATGTGTATTCCATAAAATGTTGTAAACTTCAAATATACATAATAAAATTTATTTTTAAAAGAAATATCCCATCTCTTTTTCTAATTTTTAAAAGACATTTCATTTATTTGAAAGAGAGAGAGAGAGAGAGAGAGAGAACCTCCATCCACTGGTTTACTCCCCAAATGGCTGCAATGGCCAGAGCTGGACTAGTGTGAAGCCAGGATCCAGGAGACTCATCCGCGTCTCCCACATGGGTAGCAATGGTCCAAGTACTTGGGTCATCCTCCGCTGCTTTCCCAGGCCATTAGTAGGGAGCTGGATCAGAAGTGAAGCAGCTGGGACTTAAACCAGCACCCATATGGAATGCTGGTGTTGTAGGGGGCTGCTTAACCTGTTATGCCACAATGTCGGCCCCAACTAAGACATCTTTGTTTTAAAAAATCATTTTGAAAATGTGTAAATGTAATCAAGGCACTGACTAACGATTACTGTTTTAAAATTCTTGTCAGATAATTATAACCTATGGGTCACTCAGGTGTTCGTGGTTGTTGATTGTAGCTTCTCATTTAAGTTGAGGTTTTTATTGTGTTTGCTATAATGAGTGATTTTCAATTGAAACCAGGATATTTTGACTATTATTTTGGGTAACTGTGGGTCTTAGTTAAATCTTCTTGTTTTAGATGTCCCAGTCCTTCTTAAAATTGACTTTCCCAGAAATAATTAGTGATCTGTTGTTAAATCCAAAAGATATTTTTAAGTTGCACTGTCTAGCCCTGTGTTTCTCAAGTTTTAACATGTAAGTGAATTATATTAAACTGCATCTCACACAAGCTCTCTGGCAATGTAGAACTATTAATCTGCAAGCTACATTTATCATAGACAGACTTTCTGCCTTTTTTTTATTCACTCCTTTTTGAAACTTTGTCTCCCTGGAACTCTAAAATCTCATTTTTAAATACAAAGATTTTAAATATAAGATCCTTTGTAGAATCTTTTTTGTGCTACACTTTTTTGATCATTCCCACTGTTAGCATTCCTACTGCTGTAGGCTTTTTTCTCTGTTCAGTCTGAACTCTGAGCTTGTGAAATTTTATCCACTCAAGTGGTTTCAATTACCATTTAAGCAGCCCAAGTAGACTAGAGATGATAAGATTGAACTGTTAGAGACTTGGGTTCTAACGCATGCTATGTCATTGAAGAGCACTGTGATCTCGCATAATTTAACTTAATATAACTAAAGAAAGATTTTTCTTATACATAAAATGAAGAATAACAAAATTGGTAGTGTGATAGATATTATCTTAAGATATTATGTATGAAGCATATAGCTGATGAATAATTCTGAAACACTTTACTTGTGATTAGAGAACAATTTAATGTGAAATTAGGGAAGCTTAAGTTTCAGGGTCCCTTACATGAACAGGTCTCTATCAAGGCCCTGGGAAGGGAACTAGCAGTACAGTCGCATTGTCATATAGTATGCATGTTTTTCAAAAAATAAGATATTTTATCCATAAACACTTGAGACTTGATTTTCCACTCCAGATTCCCTTCTAATACATTTCTACTTTTGTTAGGTGGTGGCAAAGTGGCTATAAGCACATTTGGTTTCTGGGTAAGTTAAATTTTATTTACGGATGCATTTAGTTGGGATTTAGTTGGGTTCATTTACGTGACCCAGTCACTTCATCATATAGGTGCTAGTTAGCAAGGTCATACAGGCCTTGTTTGTCACGGATAGTAAACATTTCATATTATACAATTTTGCCTTTGGTATTGATTTATTAAGTTCTCAGTTCCTTAACTCAAAGGCATGATGTTCTATTGTCAGCCACTGTCCAATATGTAAACTATACCCCAACTTCTTAACTGGATTCAATATACTTTCCTAGTTTCATTGCCCACTGCTGCCATGCCTGTTCACTGCACTCTAGCTAACCTGGATTCCTTACTGTTGCTTATGTTTTCCTTTGGCATGAAACGATCTTGCCTAATCATATTTTTAAGGTTTTTATTAACTTCCTTTTAACTGGTCACAAAATGTTTACTTTTATGGAGATAATGTAACCCTTACAGTATACCCATGCAATGGTGATATAACTCAAAATTCTAAGATTATATACAAAATATATGCCTCCTGATATACACCTTGCATAATTTCCTTCCCATGAGTGTTGACAGGACCTAGAATATGACGGTTGCCATTCTTGTGATTAGGCTATATTGGATGACAAAGATAAAGTGATTTTGCAGATATAATTAAGCTCACTAATTTGATTTTGAGTTCATCAAAAGGGAGATTATTCTTGGCGGGTCTTATCTAATCAGATGAGCTATCTAAAAGAGAGCTTAGTGGCTGGTGTGTCACAGCAGGTTAAGCCACTGTCTCTAAATCTGGTGTCTCATATGGGGCTGGCGGTTCAGGTCCTGACTGCTTAGCTTGTGATTCAGCTCTCAGTTAATGCACCTGGGAAAGCAATGACAGATGATTCAAGTACCTGGACTCCTACCACCTGTGTGGGAGACCCAGATGGAGTTCCTGGCTGCTAGTTTCAGCTTGATCCAGCCGTGGCTATTTCAGCCTTTCGAAGGAATGAACCAGAAAATGGAAGATTTCTTTCTCTCTCTGTTTCTCCATGGGTCACTCTGCCTTTCAAATACATAAAATAAATCTTTAAAAAAGAGAGAGAGAGCGAGCTTATGCTTTCCTGCAATTAGACGGTCTCCTAGAGAAAGCAAGCTGCCATGATTTATGCAGCTGTAAGGAAATCAATCCTGCCAGCCACCGCATGAGCTTGAAAGAAGCCCCTCAAGCTGCAAACGAGACCAAAGCCTTAGCTGACTCCTTGATCACAGACTTTGAGATCCAGCTTAGCTGTGCCCAGCTGTTGGGCCTACAGAAACAATAAGATAATAAATGGGTGTTTTTGAAGCTGCTAACTCTGTGGTAATTTTTACACAGCAACAGCAAACTAACATAGACCTAATAAGCTGGCTAATGGTGAATATCATCAGCACTTGTTACAGCATAAGAAAACTGGAAATGCAATGAAGTGTTCTAGCACAAACTAACCTGGTAAACATTTCCCCGAACTTGACTACATTCCTTATATTTTACATGACATTATCACAATGAATATCATTATGAATATAAAGCACTTGGTAGACAAAGATGGTAGCAAAGACTGCAGTATCTTTTCTTTTCTATTATATGTATTACAAATGTGGTAATAGAAATAGTCTATTAAGAAATATGGAGCCAAATAATTTTGAAACCAAAATTACTTTTTTTTTTTTTTTAATTTTTTGACAGGCAGAGTGGACAGTGAGAGAGAGAGACAGAGAGAAAGGTCTTCCTTTGCCGTTGGTTCACCCTCCAATGGCCGCCGCGGCTGGCGCGCTGTGGCCGGCGCACCGCACTGATCCGATGGCAGGAGCCAAGTGCCTATCCTGGTCTCCCATGGGGTGCAGGACCCAAGCACTTGGGCCATCCTCCACTGCACTCCCTGGCCACAGCAGAGAGCTGGCCTGGAAGAGGGGCAGCCGGGACAGAACCGGCGCCCCGACCGGGACTAGAACCCGGTGTGCCGGCGCCGCAAGGCGGAGGATTAGCCTAGTGAGCCGCGGCGCCGGCAAAATTACTTTTTAACTCCTGAAGGCAATAAGTAAAAGTAATTTTCTGAATTGTATGATTTTGTAGTATTTGGTTTTCGAAAATTCCAATTTATTGTGATTTTTCTCATTCTAAAATAAAATAAAAAATTACTCCCTTATACCCATCTTCAGTTCATTATCTTGTGTTTTCTTTTGAAGCGCCCAATTTTATAAGTTTCAGTGCCTACAAAACATAAACCTTTCTCTGCATGAGATCATAAAGCTTCCAAATTCAACTCTGGATGGGGAGGACAATGTGGAAAGTTCACCAAAATTGGCCTCTAGGGGGCGCTCTTGCCTAAGTTGGGAAGTTTTGTAAAAGGCTCAGAAAAAACTCCCCTCCCTATTGCTGTAGGAGGTGTTCTGACATTTTTTTTAAGACCGTGACTTAGGGGCCGGTGCTGTGGCATAGCGGGTAAGCCCCTCCCTCACCACCACCCCCCACTCGTCTGCAGTGCCGGCATCCCATAAAGGCACTGGTTCAAGTCTCCGCTGCTCCACTTCTGATCCCGCTCTCTGCTATGGCCTGGGATAGCAGTAATCATGGCCCAAGTCCTTGGGGTCCCTGCACCCATGTGGGAGACCCAGAGAAAGCTCTGGCTGTTGCGGCCATCTGGGGAGTGAACCAGAATCTCTGCCTCTGCCTCTCTGTATAACTCTGCCTTCCAAATAAATAAATCTGAAAAAAAGAAAAAAAAAAAGACTGTGACTTAAAAGGAATCTCAGATGCCAGAAGCAGGCAGCTGTGTCAAGAGAGCACCTCTTTCTAACAGTCCCTAAGAAGAAGAAACCTAACCCTGTCATTCTTCCTTGATCTCATCGCAACCTGGGTTCAAGGCATCAGCTTGTAGTTGTTGGGGGCGGGGGATGTCTCAGTAAGGAACATGTTGCTTCCTCAGTGCTTGGCCATGACCTTGGTATGCATCTGGATGCCGGGAGTGCTCCTGTTCCTGAGTGAGTACCCTTCCAATTTACTCTCCGCCAATGGGACACTGTCTGCTTTAACTCTGGATGGAGACTTTTCCTATCAGCTGAGTTCAGTGACAGTGACACAGCATTCCTGTTGCAGGAGGAGCCAGAGCCCAGGCTGTGACCCAGCCCGACGGCCACCTCGCTGTTGCCGTAGGAGCCCCTCTGGAGCTGAGGTGCAAGTACTCATCTGCGCTGCCACCCTACCTGTTCTGGTACATGCGGTCCCCCAGCCAAGGCCTCCAGTTTCTCCTGAAGAGTACGCTGGGGAATGAGCGGTTTTCAGGCATTAAAGGTTTTGAGGCTGAATTGAGGCAGAATGAAAAGTCCTTCCAGCTGAGGAAACCCTCTGCCCACTGGAGCGACGCTGCGGAGTACCTCTGTGCTATCACTGCCACAGCCCCGGGGCCTTCGGGAGGAGCTGCACACAAACCACCTGCAGCTCGTCTGAAACAGAAAGTTTCTACTTGTCCCTGTAATGCATACACACAGTCATCATAATTTTTGTCTATTTTTCATCTTTATCTGTAACTCTTATATAAGATTCCTGGGTGAAATAGAAAATCACATAAAGTAAAAAGTAAGATGGAGAAATCCAAGAATATAAAGCAGATATTTCTGATTTTAAATTTTTATTGCCTAAGATTTTTATATGCTAAAGAAAAATCTGAACTTCATTTCAAATTTCAAAATTATTTCAAAGCCATTTAATATTGTTTAATATTCCTTCTGTCCCTTTCCAGGGGCTAGAAAATAAAGGGGGGGGAGTTAAAAAGAAAAGGGGGGAATAGGGAGGGAGAAAGTAAAAAACAAAAGGAGAGGAACGCGAAACAGAAACCTGTGAGAAGGGAAACTGCAGGACCCAGGAAGACAGAGGAATTGCAAGTTCCAAACGACAGACTGACCGCACGGAACCACACTCCTAGGCCATGGGAAGTTTTCACGGGCCAAGAATCACAAAACCAAAATGTACGGCTCGACCAAAGTAATACGTAGCCACGACGTGTAGGTCGATGCTGTTTTTCTCCTCACAGTTAACAGTCTGAACAGGGTCGTCTCTTGGAACAATATTCGCCACAAATCGTGGCTGCTTCAGCAGAGTTCCAACCCACAGACTCCATATATTGCAACCACGGGAATGCATTCAGTACAAAACAGATGACATAAATTAATCTGTGCACATAAATGAATTCTCGGCTCCCTGCAGACCCTCTGGTCAGAGCACGTCTCTGTTGTGTTTTAGAAACGTGGATCTTTTCTCGATGTGGATCTTTTTCCGGCGACACCCGCACCCATCCACCCATGCAAGGTTTCCTTCGGAGGAGGGTCTTCCCCTTCCCTCTCACACCACCTCACACTCCTTCCCAGATCCGGGGGGGTTAGAAAACGTCCCTCAGTGCCTACAACTGTGGCCTGTCTTTCCCCTCTCGCTCCACCACTCTGACCCCATTCTCTGCCAGGCTTAGGCTGGCGGGAGGGGCTCCCTGTCAGGGGGCGGCCAAGGGGCTCAGTAGTGCCTGGGCCTGCGCGGGGCTTGTGGGGGCGAAGTTGGCTGGTAGGAGGAGCAGTTCCAGAACAAGTCCCGACACCCACCGTCCCTGGGTGTGGTTAAATCTCTATCTCATGCAACCACGCAGAGCGTCATGAAGAAGCTGTCGGGCGCACCGCTGGGGCTTTGTGCGCCCTGACTTGCTGTGAGTTGGGTTGTCCCCAATCCAGGGAACTGGAGGGGGTGATAGCAGGTGCAGTGCTGTGGAGGGGAGGGAAGCGGTGGAGCTCCCAGGTCTCGCAGACTATGCCCTCCTCATTTTCTAGGTTTTTTAGGTGTTTGGGGACCAGCACCTGATACTGTTACCTCTGTTTTTGATCAGGTGTGCAGGGGTCCAGGTGGAGCAGAGTCCTCCAGCCCTGAGTCCCCAAGAGGGAGCCAGTTCCACGCCGCAGTGTAATTTCTCTACTTCTGTGAGCACTGTGCAATGGTTTCGCCAAAATCCTGGAGGACGCCTCTCAGCCTGATTTACGTTCCCTCGGGCAGGAAGCAGCGTGGAAGACGGAGCCCCACCACAGCTGCTCAGGAACGCTGCAGCTCATTGTACATTTCCTCCTCCCAGACGCAGACCCAGCCATTTATCTCTGCTGCCAGCCACAGTGTTCCCCAGGCAAGCGCAGAATTACACAACCGCAGGCCCTCCCTCGGCCTCCAGCAGCCTTTGTACACCCCGTATTCCTGACCGACACTGGGACGGCTCTAACCCCAGATGCTTTTTGGCCCCCACAGTATTGAGTCTTTGGTCCTCATTTCTCAGTCTACAACTCCTTGGGGATGGCTTTGTGGCACAGGTTAAGCCACAGCTTGGAGTCCTGGCTACTCTGCTGTGGATCTGGTTTCCTGCTAATGCACCTGGGAAGACAGCAGATGATGGCTCAAGTGGCTGAGTCCCTGCCACCCATGTGGGAGACCTGGATGGAGTTCCTGGATCCTGGCATCCTCCTGGCCCACTGCCGGGCACTGCAGGCTTTCAGGGAGTGAACCAATGGTCTAAGACACCCGCCATACCCCATGTTTCTCCGCGTCTGTGTCTGTATGTCCCTCTCTCACTGTCACTTTGCCTTTCAAATAAATATTTTAAAAATCTGCATGTTCTCCTGAAATATAAATATAAATATAAATATATAATGTTGAAACTAGCAAGTAGGTGATAAAAGGGCAGGGTCAAAAGAAATATTTAACCTACAATTTGCAAAAATAAAAGGAAGAAAATGAGAAGAGAACAATAGTCCAATGATGATGTTATTAGACAGTGATTCAGTTTAGCTGAGTATCTCGGATACATTCAGACCTGTCCCACCACAACGTGTTCAGAGGCAAGGGGAAACACTGTGTCTCATCTGACTAGTGCAGCAGAGAAAAGAAAAACTGCCCTGAATGCTCATAGGCTATTAAATAGACCTGGGGAAAAACTGTTACATGCTGTGTTCCAGGCAGCTAAATTCCATTCAAGTTCTGGAGGTTTGCTGTAGGACCTACTGATCTGTTCCGGTGAATGTTCTTCACATGCTTAAGCCCAATGTGGATTCTGCTGTTGGATGGGTATCAGTTAGGTCTATGAGTTATAGTGCTGTTCGACTCTCTTTGCTCATTGATGTTCTGCCTAATTGTCCTATCTGCTGTTGAAAGTGAGGTACTAAAGTCTCTAACTAGATTGCTGAATTATCTGTTATCCCCCCAGTTCAGTTAGTTTTAGCTTTTTTTTTTTTAAGATTTATTTATTTATTTGAGAGGTAAAATTATAGACAGAGAGAGGGAGAGACAGAGAGAGATCTTCCATCCACTGGTTCACTCCGCAAATGGCCACAACAGCTGGAGCTGGGCTTATCCAAAGCCAGAAGCCAAGAGCTTCTTCTGGGTCTCTTACACTGGTTCAGGGGCCTAAGAACTTGGGCCATCTTCCACTGCTTTCCCAGGCCATAGCAGAGAGCTGGATCAGAAGAGCAGCTGGGACACAAACAGGGGCCCATTCGGGATGCCAGCGCCCTAAGTGGAGGCTTAGCTTACTACACCACAGTGCTGGCCCCAGTTCAGTTAGTTTTTCCTTCATGTATTTTGGGGTGAATGCAAATATTTTTATAACACATATACTTTTTTTAAAAAAAAAAAAAGATTTTTTTTTATTTGAGAGGTAGAGTTACAGACAGTGAGAGGGAGAGACAGAGAGAAAGGTCTTCCGTCTGCTGATTCATTCCCCAAATGGCCGCAACGGCCAGAGCTGCGCTGATCCGAAGCCAGGAGCCAGGAGCCTCCTCCCAGTTTCCCACACAGGTGCAGGGACCCAAGGACTTGGGCCATCCTCCACTGCTTTCCCAGGCCATAGCAGAGAGCTGGACCAGAAGTGAAGTAACTGGGACTAGAACCAGCACCCATATGGGATGCTGGTGCCGCAGGCGGAGAATTAACCTACTGAGCCACAGTGCTGGCTCCCAACACATATATTCTTGCTGAATAGACTTTTTATTATTATATAGTGTTTATTTTTATCTCTAGTAACTTTTTTTGGTTTTAAAGTTTAATAGTTAATATTAATAGTTATATATTTATATACTGTTAATAGTATAATTTATATACTGTTAATAGTATAATTCTGTACTATCAAACTATACTGTATACTATCAAATTATACTGCATGACAGAACTTCAAAACATTTGTGGAAAGATTAAATTAAAATGTAAATTTATTTTGGTGCAAAACAATTTTGAAATCCATGCAGATATTTTTCATAGTATGCATTTTCCATGAATTATTTGAAAAATCATGTATTCATGGATTTCAAAACTCCACGAATTTGCCCAAAAACAAACTTATCTTTTACTTGCACTTTCTGTGAACATTTTGTTATGCTGTTATACATTCTATAAATGTGTTATAGGGTTATATAGTAAGCATACTAACAGCCTAATAAAGAGGTGGTTGGGGTACTGGTTCCCTATTAGTTGGTTTGCATATGAAAGATGTGCTCCCTGGCAAATTGTTTGCTATCTCTAGGAGTTAACTAATAATGGCTTAGCAGTACCTTCCCATTGTTACTGAAAGCTTGGTCTCTATCCCCAGTGTGAATCAAAATAATGAGGAAAAGGTTTTGAGTTGAAGGGAAGACAACAATTTAATCTGGCATCAGATGAGAGTATGGCAAACTTCCAGGTCTTAATGACTACTGTTCTGCTGTATGAGGATGTCTGGGGACTTACAGAGGCATTTCAAAGAAAAGGGTGCTGGTATGGCAAGAGCTCCAGGTCTCTGATGTCACATGCCACAGCTTGTCCCTAGATCGATGACAGTGCATTCCTTCTCTGTTTCATCATGGTGGCCCTTGAGGTCCACAAGGTGGAGAGATTAGATCCAGCCTGACCAAGTTCCCCTGCTCTGGAAAAGTAGAGATAATGAATAAGGCAACTTCTGATCCAGCTCTCTGCTATGGCCTGGGAAAGCAGTGGAGGATGGCCCAAGTCCTTGGGTCCCTGCACCTGTGTGGGAGACCAGGAGGAAGCTCCTGGCTGCTGGCTTCGGATCGGTGCAGCTCTGGCTGTTGCGGCCATTTGTGGAGTGAACCAGTGGACGGAAGACCTCTCTCTCTCTCTGTCTCTCTCTCTGTAACTCTACCTCTCAAATAAATAAGTAAAATCTTTTAAAAAATTTTTGTGTAGTTACTGTCTCAACAATTTATTCAACAATTAATTCAAAGACAAAAACCTGATAAACTCATACTGACCAATGGCCAAACAAAATAAGATCTCAACAGACCAAAAACTGTAAAAAAAAAAAAAAAATTAAAAACAGTCAACAATAGCAGGAAAGATCTGGACAATCTTTGAATGTCTCTCCTGAAGATCTGACTAACCTGGGACCAGCAGGGTGTGTATGGGAGAGGAGGAAAACTAACAGTAAAAGTGTTTCCAACTTTCTTTTAAAAGATTTTATTTATTTATTTAAAAATCAGAGCTACACAGAGAGAGGAGGGGCAGAGAGAGAGAGAGAGAGAGAGAGAGAGAGAGAGGTCTTCCATCCACTGGTTCACTCCCCAGATGGCCACAACAGCCGGAGCTGTGCCAATCTGAAGCCAGGAGCCAGGAGCTTCTTCTGGGTCTCTTACATGGGTGCAGGGGCCTAAGGACTTGGGCCATCTTCCACGGATTTCCCAGGCCATAGCAGAGAGCTGGATCAGAAGTGGGGCAGCCAGGTCTTGAACCAGCATCCATATGGGATGCCAGCACTTCAGGCCAGGATGTTAACCTGCTGTGCCACAGCGCCGGCTCCTCCAACTTTGGAAAAGACAAGATGTCCCATAGACCCAGTAATTAGTCACCAGAGTTAGCTTTATGTCTATTCAATGTGAACAAGGCATATCAAACACTATTACTAAAATTATAAAGGCATTTACTAGAGAAATTCTGTGATGTTATCTAAAAATGAAATGGGCTGAACTTGTTAAGACTTCTCTAAAACTCCTGTGCAGAATCAGGGCCAAGTTGGCAGCTGCAGGTGATAGAATACTCACCTGTGGATGGCTCTTTGCTTATTTATATCAAGAATTTCCAATAAAAGACTCAAAACCCTCCAGATAAAAGAAACAGCTCATCCCAGTGAACATGCCTTAGCCAATCAGTGTCAGTCCTTGACTTCCGAAAGTCAGCCAATTAGGGCAGGACTTGATCCAGCCAATTTGGCCTTGAATGGCAACCTGTCAACAACAGCCTCAGCCTCGTGCCCACTCCTGTCTGGGTGATCCTCATTGTCTGAAATCATTTACAAATCAAATCATTGCATCTCTGTGATTCTCCTGAATTCTATGCTTCCCCCAAACCCATCCTTCTAAGTTGATCTCATTGAGATTGTGCCTGACTTGCATGGTTCTCCCTTACTATTATGAACAATAAACACAGCTTCTCTTTTCATTTCAGATACTGAGCAGTGGTCTCATCCTTTCATATCGGTCAGCAAGCATATTCTGGTGGGGAATTGGCCTTGGACAATTTTTCTTGCTACTTTTCTCCTAACTCAAAGCAATCTAACAGCCAGGATGTCTGTTCTTGTTTGAAACTCAGCATCAGAAGAAGTATTTGGCGTGGTATCAGAACTTATAAGATCATCAACATTTATGGTTATGGGAAAATAAATTTACCTTCGCAGTTCATTGCAATCAGACTTGTGATGTTTATTGCTCTGTACATCTGTGAAGTGAGTGAATCCAAAGCCAGATTTTTCAAAGCAGTTGTGTATTACATTTAGGATAATTGTGTCCCATAGAGTAATAAGAATCTTCATTGCATCAGAAATAGGTATTTTCCAAAAAAATCTCTATAGTAGAAATATTTCTTCCAATGTCCTATAATATGCTCAGTGCTTCTAGTGTAATATTTTAGGTGATTAATTATACCTTTATCTAATGATATATATATACACACACGTACATATATATATATACTAGATGATACTAGAGACCCCCAAAAAGAGATTGCATATTTTAATATAAATTACCTTGAAGAACACATTTATCACTCAAAAATAGAAAACTGCTGTATAGTATTCTATAGAGTACATATCCCATAATTTCTTTATCCAGTCTACTGTTGATGGGCATTAGGTTGGTTCCAGGTCTTAGCTATTGTGAATTGAGCTACAATAAACATTAAGGTGCAGACAGCTTTTTTGTTTGCCAATTTAATTTCCTTTGGGTAAATTCCAAGGAGTGGGATGGCTGGGTTGAATGGTAGGGTTATATTCAGGTTTCTGAGGAATCTCCAGACTGACTTCCATAGTGGCTTTACCAGTTTGCATTCCCACCAACAGTGGGTTAGTGTCCCCTTTTCCCCACTTCCTCACCAGCATCTGTTGTTGGTGGATTTCTGAATGTGAGCCATTCTAACCAGGGTGAGGTGAAACCTCATTGTGGTTTTGATTTGCATTTCCCTAATTGATAGTGACTTAAATGAAAGAGCTCCTCGAGTGAGATCCCAGTGGAAAGAACAGGTCATCAAAGAAGGAGGTATCTTTCTCTGAAGGGAGGAGAGAACTTCCACTTTGACTATGACCTTGTCTAAATATGATAAGAGTCAGTGAACTCAAAAGGCTTGGCAACTCATGACTGGAGCCTAGGGAGATTACTGATGCCATAAACTAGAGTGTCAATTTGTTAAGTCAACAGGAGTCACTGTGCACTTACTCCTCATGTAGGGTCTCTGTCCTTAATGTGCTGTACATTGTGATTTAATGCTATAACTAGTACTCAAACAGTATTTTTCACCTTGTGTTTCTATGTGATATATACTAAACTCATCTTCTGTATATAAAGAGAATTGAAAATGAATCTCAATGTGAATGGGAGGGGAGAAGGAGCGGGAAAGGGGAGGGTTGCGGGTGGAAGGGAAGTTATTGAGGGGGGGAAGCCATTGTAATCCATAAGCTGTACTTTGGAAATTTATATTCATTAAATAAAAGTTAAAACAAAAAAGAAAACTATTTTTGGCCAGCAATTCTTCTTTCTAATTGTAGGAACCATTCTCCAAACAATCTCCCAAGCATCATTGTATTTAACTTTATATATATAGGAAAGATGTGCTTATAAAGGGGAATTTCAAATTTTCTTACAAATAATATAATTTCACTTACTATTATCAGCATTATAGCACAGAAAGACTCTCTCTGTAAGTATCAATGAATATACACATGCATATACATTATACGCATGCATGGAATACATACATATATACTTACATGTACATATATGCAGGCATATATACATATACATATGTAGAGTATACACACACTATTTTTCCCTCCAAGCATTTGCTTTTCTCTAAGAACTAACCCCTGGCTGAAAATCACAGAGGAATCCTATCTTACCATCATTTATTGGGCACAGAGGAGCATACTTATCATGAGTAGATCTTTGACTTTAAACAAAATGCTAGCAACTGTAAGAATTTCTGCTGATACTCTGCATTTTTAGTGTGACAATGGCAACACCTGACAGGTAGCCCCATTTAAAATTCAATTGTATTAGGTTTTATTTAGAAAAATAACTCAGAATTGTTTTTTGCTCCAGATTAGCAAAATCATTCCAAGTATTTCATTTTCTAATTGGACCTCTTTTGTTCGTTTCGATCTTTGTACTTGCACTGGGTGGCTGCATTTCTGCTCTGCTCCAGATCTATGTGTGTGTATATATAATATATGATTTAAGGTGTACATATATATACATACATCCATTATACATGTATATATGGTTTCCAAAATCTCTGTCGGTTTTACTTTTGATTTTTCTTTTTTTACCCCATTATACACTTGATGTTTAGTTTTTGTGGGATTGTGAGGTTACTATATTTTGTCTTAAAGACATGTTTTATCACCTACACAGGTATTTTTGTTACCAAAAAACCACTTACTTAACAGAATGGTCTCTTAATAAAATTAAAGTGATTAGTTTGAGGTATATTATGCAAATTTAATACTAATTAGGTAACTACTTTTCTTAGGTTTAGAACATCAAAGTGGACACCAAATTTAAAAGGAAGAGTTATTCTGCATTCTCTGAATAATAAAACTATCCTTTTTAAAGGAAAGCTTTTGTTATTGATGGTGCAGTTGAGTTATCAGGTAAAAAATAATTAGATTTTAATTTATTGTGAAATGAGAAAACTATTTTGAAACTATACTCATCTTAAGTTTAATGGATATTTTGGAATACTTCAAAATAAAAATCTTAAACATAAATCCAGGTATGGATTGGACACAAAAGTTAACTTTCTGTTCTAACTAAATATTAACACAGCAGCCAAAGTTTTATTTATATATGTATATATTGTCATAGAAAACTGAAAAATGTCCCTGTGCCAGAGATCCAAAACTTTTAATGTAGATTTTTCTTACCCATCTTCAAATTTTCAATTTAAATCCTCAAGGGATTACTAAGGATTTAGCTAATTGTTGGAGGAAATGTCTGGAGTGTATTTCTTTTGTTTTTATTACTTTTATGAAAACCGATGCTGGGACCTACTGCTCCATCTTCCCCAATTTCTAAGTCTCTATTGGTGATAAATAATTTATCCCCACCTGCTCAGGGATACAGTGATGTTTCTAGGATCAGTGGAACATGGGCGCTGTCACGGAGTCAATTGATCGTTGTCCACACTACCTTCTTTCCCCCAGCTTTGTGCGGTACCATGAGCCCAGGCTGTCCTCAGACACCAGGGTTTGCAGTTTTATACAGGAGGAAGAGACAGGACCACACTGAAGAGGCAACAGTGTAGGACACTACCAGGGAGAGATGAGGCAGCAAAGTACATGAGCCATCGGCAGGGAAACCATTGCAGACAGTGGGACCAGCAAAGCGAAGCTCCTCAGGTAGGTGTTCCTAGCATGAAAGAGTAATAATCATGTAGCTTGCATAGTTAGAATGGGGTGATTAAGGGAGTAGGTAGGAGGGGATATGATTAGAGAGGTAACAGGGGGCCAGAGTGTGTGGAGGCTTTAGGCATTTGTTAGGAATTTGATTTTTCTCATAAGTGAAACAAAAGCTGTTGCAGAGTTTCAAGCAGAGAAGTTAGATTTACTGACTTAACGGTTAAAAGATTTCACTCTGCATTAATTTTATGAAACCCAATTTATCAATTGTTTTATGTTTCATGTTTTTTCTGCTCTGAAAAAATTTTATTTATCTCAAATTTGGAAAGGTTTTCCTCTGTGTTTCCTTCTAGCAGCTTGACAGTTTTAGGTTTTATATTTCAGTTTTACTCCTCTGAGTCATTTTTGCATCTTTCTAGAAAATTAACTGAATGTGTATGTGTGAGTTTATTTCTGTAAAGTCTGTTTTGTTTCTTATTTTAACCCTTATTATTCACTAGGATCACATTGTTTTGATTACTGTTCTTTCCATAAGTCTTAAAATAAGGTTGCGGGTACTCTGATTTTTTAAAATTGATTTGGTATCCTAGGTCTTTTGCATTTTCATGTAGATTTTAGAATAAGTTCATCAATTTCTACAGAAAAAAAGCCTGCAGAATTGTGGGTGATATTGTTTTGAGTTTACAGAAGAGTTTAAGAACTATCATCTTAAAGCTGCTGAGGCTCTGATCTCAACCACTTCCTCCAAACCCACCCAGGACACATCAGTAGAGAGCAAAGAAGTTTCACAGCTGACCTCGACCAGGGCAAAATCTCCTTCTATCTGGAGAAATGATCACCCCCATGAGAAAGACTCCGCCACTTATTTCAGTGCTCTCACTGGTGCAGGAGTGACTGACCACAGACTTAAGAAGCTGTAGGTGATCTCTCTGTATGACCACAAAGGGGCATGCTTCTTCCAAGAGGACTGAAACTTGCCTCATGAACACATATTCATCAAGCAGCCATTTTGCAAGAGATGAACTTATAAATATCCAGTAAATTATTATCTCCTACTCAATAAATACATATATGTGTTTATCCATCCATCTTCCTAAAATAATATTATTTGTGTTTATTCTAGCTTAACAAGATTGAAAGATAAAGACTTTGCAAGGAAATACTTTGACTGAAACGTGATTTTCAAAAGCACATTGCCTTCTGTACTACACATTTATGTTTTCACTTCTACACACCCCTACTTTAACCACACCATTCTTTTTACTGGAAAAGCTACTCATGTCCTAAGGCACAGTCTAAGCATCTCCACCCTCAAAAGTCTTCTCTGACTCGGCCCAGAGCAGATTTTCCAAATTTCCTTTGATACATAGTCTAGGCACATGGTCTCTTCAGTAGATTTTCTTTAAAATATTTGTTCATTCAAGAGGCAAAGACAAGCACACACACACACAGAGACACAGAGAGAGAGAGCGAGAGAGGGAGAGAAAGAGAAAGATATCCTTTTCACTGGTTCACTCATCAAAATGTCCACAATGGTCAGATTGAATTTCATTCTTAGAAATTTTTAATTTACCTAATCTATATTTTTATAAGTAATATACAGACAATCGAATTGATTTAATTATTTTCTAGTAATTCTTAGGGTAATGTAAAATATGGACAAATCTGGAAGACTGTAATACATTTGAAATTTCCTGAGGACAAAGGGACCACAAATTCTCTATTTTCTAACCCATGACCTTAGTTTATAATAAGAGAGTATTCCCATTATGTGTCCTTAAAACGTTTTGTGATATAAATGCAACACCCCTTTAGATGCCATTCTTGTAGTTTCAAGGATTCCCTGTCTTCACCATCATAAAATCGGCAGTGTCTACTGACATGCTCAGTTTTTCTAGTGTACAGTTTTTAGTATTTTCAGAGGTGTGGGGGAAAGGGAGAAGGGTGGCTGAGAGAGAGGAATTATAAAATGATCCCTATCCATATGTAAAGAGGGGATATTTTGTCCTAGTCAATCTATTTTCGACAATTTCAACAAAATGGGGAAGTGCTTACTTTGACAGAATTGGTTCGAAGTGAAAGCATGTGTGAAGGGCGGAGCCTGTTGCAAGAATGAAAGTGGGTGTGCATCTGGAGCCGCAGCTTCCGCTGGCTGGGAAGGCTGCATCTCCTGAGAGCTGCTGACAGGAGGAATGGGCAAGATCCTGGGAGCATCATTGTTAATTCTATGGCTTCTACAAGGCTGTAAGCTGTGGAGGAGAAAACCCGGGATTTGTCATTAATTGGGGAGGGGGTGAATAATGAGAAAATTGGGGTGTAGATAAATTCATGCAGTTTGAAATTTTAAGAGGGAAATATAAATTGGGAGAATCTAATGACCTGTTTTTGTTTCTCTAAGCAGGGGTGAATGGCCAACAGGAGAAAAATAACCAGCAGCAAGTGAAACAAAGTACCCCATCTCTGATATTTCAGGAAGGAGAGACTTCGGTTCTGAACTGTACCTATGAGAATACTTTATTCGACTACTTCCCCTGGTACCGGCAGTACCCTGGGGAAGGCCCTGTACTCTTGGTTGCCATACGCTCTGTTGAGACTAAAAAGGAAAATGGAAGATTCACAGCTGTTTTCAGCAAAGGTGACAATCAGATCTCCTTACGTATAAAGCCTTCACAGCCTGCAGACTCAGCCACCTACTTCTGCGCAGCAAGCACACAGTGCTCCCCAGGCACCTGCAGCCTCTACCCAAACCCGCCACCAAGGCGTCAGCCAAACTCTGCTCTGGGGGCTTATACTAGCAGAAGTGTAGAGTTCACTTCCACACAATCAAATAAATGCATAAACACTAGTGTCAAGGTATGAAAGTGTGATTATTAAAGTAAATAAAAGAAAGTTAGGTTAATGTAGGATCAACCTGCAAGAACCTTTCATAACAGTTAAAGTACCAAAAACTGCCCTAGGCATCTAACTAGTTAGGACAACGAGTGACTTTTATACACTGCTCTTACAAAGCAAATTGGTATGATCACCCCAGAAAGTCGTTAGGCAGTTTATTAGAATTCCACTCCCGGGTGTATATCCAGGAGAAGAGAAGCATATCCACACAAGGGCTTTTGTTTATAGAATTTACATCCAAAATAGCCTCAAACTGGAAACAACCCAACTGTTCATTAACTGATGAATAGAAAAACAAATTGGGATATATTCCTAAAATGGAATGCTACATAGAAATAAATAGGGTGAGATCATTATATAGGTAACACATGATAGACCTCAAAAATTGTTTGCTTCTTTGGGTGAACAGATAAATAAACTCTGGGAGGCCAGCACTGTGGTGTAGTGGGTAAAGCCACTGCCTGCAGTGCTGGCATCCTGTATGGGCGCTAGTTCGAGTCCTGGCTGCTCCACTTCTGATCCAGCTCTCTGCTATGGCCTAGGAGAGCAGTATAGGATGGCCCAAGTCCTGTACTTGGCTCCTGGCTTTGGATTGGCTCAGCTCCGGCCATTGTAGCCAATTGGGGAGTGAACCAGCAGATGGAAGACCTCTCTCTCTCTCTCTCTCTCTCTTTCTCTCTGTCTCTCCTCTCTCTCTGTTTAACTCTTTCAAATAAATAAATAAATCTTTCAAAAAAAAATACTGTGGTACATTCTTACAATGGAATAGTACTGAACAACAGAAGAGCATAGACTACTGATACACACAACAACTTGGGTGAAATTCTAGGACACTATGCAGAGTGAAAAATGTTAACCTTGAAGGCTATATAATGCACGACTCCACTTATGTAACATTCTCAAAATGGAGAAATCAAAAGGCTGGGGGGAAACCAGTCATTGCAAGGTATTCTGGCAGGGAAGGTGTACGTAGGGAGTTTCTTTAGGGTGATGAAACAGTTATTTATCATAATTGTAGTGGTGCTACACAAACCTATACATGTAACCGAATCTCAGAGAATTATACATCAAAAAAGAAAACAATGCATTCAAAAAGTTAATAAATCAGAATAAATTCCCTCATTTAGTAAATAGCACTGTAGCAGTGTCAATTTCATGATTTTGGTAATATATATATAACTATGATGATAAAATGTTCTCTCAAAGAAAGCTAGGTGAAGTGTGCCAAGGAACTCGAGCTGTTTTTGCAAATTCTATGTGAGTCTAAACTATTTCAAAGTAAAAAGTAAGCAGGTGGAACAACTGTATTCTTACACATTGGTGTTTGGAATGTGAACTGGACAACCACTTTGTCAGATACTCATCAAAGTAAACAAACATCTACCACTATCTGATAATCCCTCTTCTAGGCATTTACCTAGGTGAAATGCAAACCTGTGTTGACAAAACAACCTTTACACAAATATTTATAGCAGATTAATCATAAAAGCAATAAGCTAGAGGATATATTTATAGATAAAAACTTAAATACATTATGCTATATCTGAGGAGTCTTCAAAATATTCATGAAAAATATATGAAAAGTAGCTATGCATGGACTTCAAAATGTTGTGCACCAAAATAAACTTATTTTATGTGGCTAGAACATGTCTGAAAAGGATCTAATTTGAAGCAAGAAGGCTAAGACATTCATTCGAAAAGAGCTCCTATCATAGCAACATTCTGCTAAAATTGAAGCAAGACCAAATATCAAATTTAAGGCGAAATTTGGATGGAAAAATGAAGAAATCAATAGTGCTTTATGAAAAATTTAGGAGAATCATGCTGCCAAAGAAATAAGTTGTTTACAAATGGACAACTCATTTCAAAAAGGGATGAGAAAATTTAGAAGATGAAGCCTGTAGCAACAGACCATCCGCATCAATTTGTGAGGAAAAAAATAAATCTTGTACATGCCTTATTAGGAGAGGCCCAACCATTTACAGAAGAAACAACAGATAACATCATAGACAGCTCAATGTATTTGGCTTACACAGTTCTGACTGAGAAATTAAAGCTGAGCAAATTTTTTGCTCAGTGAATGTCAAAGCTGTTGTGAGCAAATCTGCAGCAGACAACTACAAAGATTTCAGTGGAAATGTTAAACAATATCCTGAAGCATTCTGTTGAAGAACTGTAGCAGGAGATTAAACCAGGCTTTACCAATAGGATCCTGAGGACAGCACAATCAATGCAATGGCTGGCTACCAAGATGTGAATGTGGTATAGCCAAAGCAAAAGTATCAGATCAATCAGGGCCAGCTTTGTGGCGTAGCAGGTAAAGCTGCAGCCCGTGACTCTGGCATCCCATATGGGTGGCAGTTCATGTCCTGTCTGCTTCTCTTCTTATCCAGTTTCCTGCTAATGGTCTGTGAAAAGCAGTGGAAGATGGTCTCCCACATCAGGGGACCTAGAAAAAGTTCCTGGCTCTTGGCTTTGTCTTGGCCCAGCCCTGGCCGTTGCTGCCATCTGGGGAGTGAAGCAGTGGAAGGAAGATTCTCTCCTTTCTCTCTCTCTCTTCCCTCCCTCCCTCCCTCCCTCTCCCTCTCTCCTTCTCTCTGTTACTCTTTCAAATTAATAAATCAGTCTGAAAAAATGAAGTGAACCAGTCAAGAGTAAAGGTCATGATGATAATTTTCTGAGATGCTCACAGCATTTTGCTTGACTTCCCACAAGACCAAAGAATGACAGATTCTGCTTGACCAAAATTTTAGTGGAAAACCTCCCAAGAAAAATGTACCAGAGTCCTTCTTCACCATGACAATGGTCTTGCTCATTTCGCTAATCAAACAAAGACCATTTTGTAACTTTTATGGAAAATCACTAGACATCCACTTTCCAGTCCTGATCTGGCTCCATGCTGCTTTTTGCTCCCTAATCTTAAAGATTGTTAGAGGGAAATTTATTTTTCTTCAGTGAATAATCTGTAAGCGATTGAACTGATATGGTTAAATTTCCATGGTTTTTTAAGGGATGGACTAAATGGCTGGTATCATTGCTTATAAAAAAAAAAAAGAAAAAAGAAAAAAGTGTGTGAAATTTGATGCAGCTTATGTTGAGAAATATAGTTTGTGTTTTTATATTTATCTTTTCATTCCATTTTTCAATGAATGTTTTGAAGTCTTCTAATACATCCAATGATATGCTAAGTAATAATAAAATCTATTGAGCCTCTGGTACACCTAAAAACAAACCAATTACACAATATCTAGCAAAACTGTCAGACACAAAAGGATACATACTTTTTCATTCCATTTGTGTAAAATTCTAAAATAGCAAATTATTCCATGATGAAATAAAGTAAAACAATTGTTATAATCATGGGTTGGGGGTTGGGAATTATGTAGTTGGGACATGAGGAATTTTTTAATACTCACTTTAAAAAAATCACTTACTTGAGAGAAAGAGACAGTGTGCTCTCATATGTGGTTCACTCCCCAAATCCCCACAACAGCTGGAGGATCAAAGCTGGGAACCAGGAACATAATCCATGTTTCCTATGTGGGTGACAGGACCCCAACTACTGGAGTCATAGCTTCTGCTCCCAAGGGTCTACATTAGCAGGAAGCTATATTTAATTTTTTATGAACTAAAGACTATTCAACCTGCCATAAACAACCCAGAGGCTTTCTTCGTCAGTTCACAACATACACTTTCTCAATGCTCAAAATTAGAAAATAGAACAGAGTCACATTGATTGGTTCTTAGCAATGGAAGATTCTACAAGATGTCAGCAAATGAACTCCGCCCTGCTGTCAAAGTTTGTTTTACCTCCTTTTCTAGTAGTTTGAAAGGGTAGAGAGGAAATTTGGAATAATATTTCTGTCTAATTAGAGTAGTTTCATTGGTCTGTAACACTGAGTAATAAAATAGAATGCAAAGTCTGTACTGGAGTTCATAGTCAACATCAAAGGAGAACCGTAGTCAAGGATGTAAGTGGGAGAGAGAAATGGGAAGATCTGAAACCTCAATTCTGATTCTGCGGCTCCAAATGGTATGTGAATTTAGGATTTCTGTCAAGGGGCTAGGGCAACTTTGAGGACAATTTGCCATTTGAATTTCTTTATGGAGCAGTCCAACAAAATAAATCTGGAGGAATTCAGTCATTTAACATAAACTCCTTTACCAGATCAATTTGCAGCATAAAAAGGAAAAGAATCCTTATTTAATATCCATGGAGGGAAATCCTTTATTTTGGACAATATTCATCCTATTAATAGTGTTGCTGTTCTCACTAATAAAACAACATTTGAAGAGAGATTTTATCTTCCCGATTACTATAAGACTATGTACACCAAGTACACGTGTACTCATGGCAACAGCATGACTGAACATCTGAATGTAGAAGACTCACGAATTCTCCCTTCCTAGGACGTCTAAAACAATTAAGCACAGAATTACATTATAAATAATAGGACGTTACTGCTGCTACCATCAACAGTCCAGCACACAACTAACGATGCTACAGGGTTCAGAGACCTTTTTTGATCTCAATTTGACTGAACAGACACTTTGCTGTTGTGAGGCTACCAGTTCCCACAGTCTGGTGAGTGAGTAGGGAGGAGGGGTGGTGGTGATTTCTGATTCATCTCCTGTAGGGAAGTCAAAGACTCTCCAGCATGTTTCACTCTAGGGTCAGGTTAAAATATGAATGAATATTGCAATCAGAGCCATAACTCCTCATAATTTTGTTTCAGATAGGACCCTCAGATTTTTTATCACAGATTGACTTAATAAACTTGGAAATCTTAAATTATCAATTTCCTTCTAGTAAGAGGGTACTTCAAAAAGTTCTTGAAAAATAGAACTAAAAGTCAGTTTAATTTTGGTGCAAAAAAACTGAAATCCATTCATAGTTTTTCCGTGAACTTTTTGAAGACCCTATATATTTGCTACAATATTAAGTTTTATGCTTGTTCTTTACTGATATAATCATTTGTCAATTTAAGAACAAGAAAAGACAAAACAAAGTTTAGGGTGGGACAAAGCTCCCAACTAGAGTGTCATAGTACACGCAAACTTGACCCACCAAAAACCCACTTTTCAGAAGCAAAAGCTGCATAGAACTGAGGGACCCTGTGGCTGTGCGACCTTTCAGGAATGCAGAGCAGGGCTATTTACCAAGAGGAAAATCCTGCTGTCAAGCTGCTCCCCAGGGTATTATTCATGGTCTCTATTCACTTCAATACAAAGAATTGCAGACCATGGCATTGGCTGCCTGTCAGGACTCAGAGGTGAATGGAAAAGAAGAGTAGATATTTCAAGTAATTAAAAACTCTCTTTCCTGCACCACTCATTGATCTGTTATGTCAACCAGCTACAAAGAACTGAACTGTTCTAGAAAGGTTGTCTGTACAAGGCCTCTAACTTAGAGTGGTTCAACTTAATGATCTGTAGACTTTACAAAACACAAAAGTGATAGTAATTCAGTAGAAACTGTACTTCAAGTTTTGAATTTTTACCTGTTTTTTTTTTTTCAAGAAATTCCAGTGAGCCACAACTCTTTTTAGCCTCTTGATTGTGACAGTAAATCACAAGCAATACTTTTACAAAATAGCTTTGTGTTAGATAACTTTTCCCAGTTGTAGGCTAAGGTATGTGTTCTAAGCACATTTAAGGAAGGCTAAGCTAAGCCAAGATGGATGGTAGGTTAAATATGTTAAATGCATGTCTGACTCACTGTGTTTTCAATTTACAATGATTTATAGGGATGTAATGTCTTCAGAAGTTAGGAAGCATCTAGAATTCCTTTTCTAGTTGTCTGTCTTTTGGTTGCTTTATATTACTTCATCTATTAAAACAATGAAATTAAATGGAATATCTACAGCTATTTTCACAGTAAATAAATTACAAACAGAATCAGAGCCCATAATAAATTTAAATGGATCTCCAGAATTACTCTACAGAAAATATAAATATGTTAACTAATTCAATCTTTAGTTCCTCTCAGCTCCAATCCTCAATACTCATTTTGTTTCCTAAGCCCATTTTCTAGATTCTGCTTAACTTAACTACCAGGGAAAAGCAAGTAGACAAAGAAAAGCCTTAGGAAGAGCCAGACTTTTCTCACATGTGCAGAGATCATATCATCTACGAACCTATGAAACACAATTTCCTGTTTGGCGGAGTAACATCAGAACCTAAGAACTATATATACAGGGTGCTAAATTCTCAGACACTGAACCCTGAGTCAGAGGCTGAACAAAATATGCTTGTGCGGGGGCACACAGCCCAGATGCCATTCTGCAACCTGCCCTGGGTGTTCCTGGTTTTCATCTGCTCTGGTATGCACGGTTCCAAATGTGGACGAGAATGTTAAGGGTGAGAGGACTGCACACAGCCGTGTGGGACTTCACAGGACCTTGAGGAGGCTTGGGGGTTCAGATAAAAGGGAGAATACTGTGCCATCAGTTTGGTTTGTCCTGGGGTGCTAAAATGGTCTAATTCTTACAGTATTTTATTTGCAGCATCAGAGAATCAGCTCTGTTTTCTGATTGTCCCCACAGGATCCAGTGTGGCCCAGAAAGTTGCTCAAGTCGAGCAAGACATATTCCTGTCAGAGGGGTCAACAGCCACCTTGCACTGTCAGTATGAAATAAGTTGGAGCTCATACTATATTTTTTGGTACAAGCAACTTTCCAGTGGAGAGATAATTTTTCTTATTCGTCAGGGTTCTACCGTCCAGAATGCAAAGAAAGATCGCTATTCTATCAACTTGCAGAAAGAAGCTAAATCCGTCAGCCTCACCATCTCAGCCTTACAGCTGGGTGATTCATCAAAATATCTCTGTGCTCTCTCGGAACTCACAGTGTTTGAAGTGATAGTAGAAGCTGAACAAAAACCCCAGTGCAGCATAAGAGAAGGGACCCTGGCACAGGAGCCCAGCTGAGATGCACACCTGCAATCCCAGACAAGAAGGAAATGGCTGTGGTGGCTTAATCTGTAGACTAGATCAGAAGACTTCATTATAAGTAAAACATTCTCCTATCTCATTTGGAAACAAGTGTCAGAGCAACTTCCTTCTAATGCAATGTCTTGAATATTTTACTTAAAATAGATCACACAGAACATGTGTGGTGTTCTTTAATGTGGAATGAAAACTTTCTTCACAAGAATTTTAAAAAAGTAGTTATTGATTTATTTGAAAGACAGGGAGTGACAGGGAGAAGGAGGAGGAAGTAGTGGAGGAGGAAAAGGAGAAGAAGAAGGAGGAAGAGGAAAAGGAGGAGCAGGAGGAGAAGAAAAAGAAGAAGAAAGATCTATATCTTCTGGGTCACTCCCCAGATGCCCACATCCTGGCTGGGCCAGCTGAAACCAAGAGCAGGAACTCCATCCATATCTCTCAAATGTGTGGCTGGGGCCCAAATACTTGGGCCATGATCCTCAGCCTCCAAGGCACAAAAGCAGGAAGCTGGATCAGAAGCATGGAGTAGCCTAGCCTCCAACTGACACTCCAGCACTCCAGTATGGAATGCGGGCATCCCAAAGAGCAGCTTAACCCACTGTGCCACAACACCTGCTTCCCCACCACAAAAAGTTAAAGTGGCCATTTCATTTGAAAATGCTCCAGCAAAATCTGAGCTTAGTTATCTGAAACAGCTGTGAAATCATTTCCTTCGCCTATTTCACTCAGGCTTTGTGTCAGATATAGAGAGACAGAACCATTAGGAGTAAGGTAGATTAAGAAATTAATTATATGGCTTAGATATCCTGCAGTTACTGGAGCTGGTGATAGTCCATGCAAAGCTGTTTTCTTTGTGCCTTGTATTGAGCCCGAAATGACTGTAGGCCAGCTAACAAGTGTTCAGGAAGGAAAATTAGACAAAAGCATGGATGGATTATGACTCCTAAGGACGTAGTGGAATCCTGAGGATAACTGAAGCCTACAAATTTTCTGTCCCTCACCTCTTTCGGTCTCATTTGGTAGGTGACCTCCAGGAGAAGCAGTGTCATTCGCCATCATGCCACAGGCACACTTGGCCCAAGACAAACAGAAGCCGAAGGAGCAGAGCAGATCTGACAGGACGTGGAAGGACCAACAATGAGATAAGCTAGAGGATCAGCAGCAGCATGTGCGGGCTCCCAGAGTGCTCAGACACTTGCACTAACATGCAGAGCATTTAAAATATATGGCTGCTGTATCACACTGACCTTCCAAATATTGCTCAAGTTCTCTTAGGGCCAAGTCTACCTCCCCCCAAAACACAGAGAAGCAAATTCTGGAAAACTTCCAGGTAGTTAAGTTGAGATAGTTCTACCACTGTACCTTCTTGTCAACTTGGCACCTATGTGAACATTTTTAGTATCATGTAACCCCCAAAAAGGCAATAGAAAAACCATCGTTCCTGCTAATATGATGCGACTCTTCCCCATTAACCAAAAGCACTCCAACTCTCTGCCCTGAAGAGGATGCACATTTCATTTATCTGTCTTTGGATACATTTTTATTCTTTAACTGAGTCACATTCTCCCACTGATACCCTGTACATTAACTGTTGAGTTATAATGAAATATAAGACTAATTTTTTAAAAATAGATTTATTTATTCATTTGAAAGTCAGGGTTACAGAGAGGTAGAGGCTGAGGCAGAGAGAAAGAAAGATATCTTCCATCTGCTCATTCACTCCCCAAATGGCTGTAATGGCTGGAGCTGGGCCTATCCAAAGCCAGGATCCAGGAGTGTCCTCCAGATTTCCCACGTGGGTGCATTGCCAGGTGCATTATCAGGGAGCTGAATCAGAAGCGGAGAAGCTGGGACTCGAACCAGTACCCATATGGGATGCTGGTACTGCAGGTGATGGCTTTACCCACTATGCCACAGTGCCGGCCCCAAGAGTCACTTTTATTAGCACATCCTATGCTACTGAATATAGGAAAATGGGAGGAGAGTCAAAAATTGTTAATGTGTACATACCTGAAAAAGAAACTTTCATGACTATTACTATTTTTGCTTCTACAAATGATCACATGATTGCAGTGGTTTTCCTAAGTAGTTCTTTCCTTAAACATTCTGCAATCTCTTTGCTCACAGCCAGCACCTTAACACATGTCTACCCTTGATCTTCTGGGAAAGCAGCTCCCGGGTCAGGAGCTGTGCTAGGTGGAATGCTGTAAAGTTGAATGAGGGCTTCTATCAGTTTTCCCAGAAGAATTACAGGCATGGAAGGCCCATCCATATCTGGAGTGTCTATTTAAGTGAACGAACAAACAAACAAACACTTGCCAACAGCCGGAGAAGGCTGACACACTGTGTTCGGAGAACTGTCCATAAGAATGATGCCTGGCTTCTCATCAGAAGCAGTAGAAGTCAGAGGGGAAAGCATTAAAATGATTAAAGAAAAGAAAACTTCCAAGTTAGCTTCCTATGAGCATGAACTGTATTTTTAAATTGTCTGTTAAAAATCACTGGTAAGACTGTGGAAAGCGAGTACACAGACTGGAAAGCACTTGCAATGCATACTTCTGAAAAGGGATTTAAATGCACAATATGGACAAAGTTCATAAAAATCAATAAGAAAAGAAGCTGCCAATAAAATGATAAAGCTTAAAGAGCCACTTTAGAAATATGACATTTAGTAGGTAATAAGCATAAAAATTGCTTAATATCATTACTTCTTGGAGAAATAAAAATAAAACCTCACTTAATCTCATTCGAGTGTTCCATCTGTGTCTTTCTGGTCTCTCACATGCATTAATCAATGTAACCAGGAGGAAATGACCACAAGATGACAGGAGGAAATAATTGCTACCTCCAGGGAAAGGGATGGTTTCATAAGTTTTCTAGAAACTTACACTATTGAACTCATGAAAGGAAGAAAAATCAATGATAGGCCATAGACCTGGGTATTAACAGCAAAATAGATTTTACTAGCAACAAAGCAAATTGAGACTGAGTTTACCATGTAACAGGCATTGTATCACATGTTTCAGAATCATGATCTAATTTAAACATCACAAAACCTTTGAGATAAGCTTTATTTTTCCCACTTTTTATTTTCTCTTGGAAATGAGTTATAACTTTCCCTGATTTTAAAAAGTGTCTCTAACTTTTATTGTCAGCTTAGAGGGCTCCTAAACAGCAAAGTTGGCCATTGTCTCTGGAATAGGGACGCTGGATGTCTCAGTGATGGTGACAATGTTGGCTTTAATAGGAATGCAAAGGGAACTAGAGAAGAGGCCAAACCTAGGTACAGATTGCCCAGGATCAATAGAAGAGATCATCAATAATGTGGGTGATCCCGTGAGACTGCCTGCCTAGCTCCCGGCAGTTAGCCTGACTGCTGGCAGGTGGCGGGAGCCCCAGGCACATCCCCCCCCCCCCCCCCCCCGACCTTCTGCCAATTAGGTAAATTGCTCCTGGTTGTGGCCCAGGCCCATCAGGAAAGCTATCCTAGCTACCGTGACCTTCAAGCTGATCTGATATCAGTTCTATCCTATAGTATTAGTGTTACCTTGAATTAGTTACGCCCCTTCTGCCTGCCCTTTAAAAAGTGTGCGTGGTTGTTAATAAGGCAGACATGTTCACCAAAACTTGTCTCGGGTGCTTCTTGCTGTCGCCCCACCCATGCCAACAGCTCATGGGCCTCACGGGATGAGCACGCACAACAAATCAGTTAAAACTGCTGACCGTGTTAGCGAAATCTCTTCTACAATAACAATAGTGTTAGGAAGATACAGGGTTAGAGGGAAAGACAACATACTACTTATTTTTAATTGTCTTAAAATTTTTATTTGAAATGGAAGGAGATTGAAGGAAAGAAAAGGAGAGGAGAAGAGAGGAGAGCAGAGAGAAGAGGAGGGGAGGGGAGGGGAGGAGAGGGGAGGGGAGGGGAGGAGGGGGGAGGAGTTATCTGCTGGTTCATGGCCCAAATGCTCACAGCAACTCGGGCAAGGTCAGCAAAAGACAGGAGCAAAGAACTCCATCTGGGTCTCCAACATGGGTGGCAGGGGCCCAAGTCCTTGAACTATCACATTCTGGCACATTAGCCAGAAGCTGGATCTGAAATGCAGCAGCTGGGACCCAAACCAGACACTTCAATATGATATGCGGGCATTCTCCAGAGGCAATTTAGCCATCTGTACCACAACGCCTGCCCCAGTACATTGTTTCTTGCATGCTCTGAGCATGTTTTCTTTTTTACTTTATTAAAGATTTATTTTACTGGTGCTGGTATTATGGTGTAGCAGGTAAAGCTGCCGTTTATGGCGTCGGCATCCCATATTGGCATTGGTTCAAGTCCCAGCTGCTCCACTTATGATCCAGCTCCCTGCTAATGTGCCTGGGAAAGCAGCAGAAGATGGCCCAAGTACTTGGGCCCCTGCACCCACGTGGGAGACCTGGAAGAAGCTTCTGGCTCCTGGCTTCAACCTGGCTCAGAACTGGCTGTTGCAACCATTTGGGCAGTGAAACAGTGGATAGATCTCTCTCTCTCTCTCTCAACTCTACCTTTCAAATAAATAAATACATCTTTTAAAAATGATTTTTTTTTTAATTTGAAAGGCAAAGTTACTGAGAGAGAGAGAGGGAGAGAGAGATCTTCTATCTGTTGGTTCACTCCCCAACTGGCTGCAAGCTAGGGCTGGGAAGGGCAAAAGCCAGGAGCCAGGAGCTCTTCCGGATCTTCCACATAAGTGCAGGGGCCCAAAGACTTGGACCATCTTCCACTGCTTTTCCAGGAACAGCTGGATCAGAAGTGGAGCAGCCAGGACCCAAACCAGTGCCTATATGGGATGCCCGGATTTCAAGCAGCGGCATAACTTGCTACGCCACAATGCTGTCCCCCTGAAGACATTTTCAGAAAGCCCTTGCCCCTTGCCCTCTCTGCCCAGGATGCTGTCTCCCCATTTCTGTACAGGGTACCCCTGCGCCTCCTCTATATCTTTACTCAAATGTTACCATTTTGCGAAGCCTTTTCCTAAATCTGTTTTCTTTCTTTACTAATCAGGCCCCAGCACCTTCCAGGTATGGAAAACTGAAGTAGTTCCTTGCTGAGGCACTGCCACCTGGTGTCCTGCTAAAATATTCTGTAACATCTAAACTGGCCTCTTTGCTGCCCTCCACTGTCCATGGGCTAAAATTGTGGTGAAACCTAATCCCAACAGGAGTTACCTTTGCTGAACCAAAGTCAATAAACTTCCCCTTGGAGCAGTCCTACCAGAGTGGACTCAGGCCGACTCCCTGATCTTCAATCTAGTGCCCTGTTGGAAGTGAAAGCAATTGGTTTCCAAATGACAAACACAATTCGTGGGATTATTTGGGCTGGGAAGTGGTAGGATGCCATAGAAGTAGAGCTTGGCATCATTGCATAAAGTGGGTGGATTTTCTCTAAGTATGTCTACTGCTCTGCCCTTTATTCTGGTTTCTGGAGAAGTGGGAGCACAGGTCACTGCTGGTTGAATTCTTTTTTTAAGTGGAGGATTAAGCTTGTGATTATAAAGTAAATTAAAAGTATGCCATTTCAAAAATTAAAAGAAAAATAAGGAAGGAAGGAAAGAAAGGGAAAGTGGCGAGTATCATTATGGGTTTTTAAGATTTATTTATTTATTTGAAAGTCAAGAGTTACAGAAAGAGAGAGAGAAATAGATCTTCCATCAGCTGGTTCACTCCCCAAATGGCCACAGTGGCCAGAGCTGGGCCAAGTCAAAGCCAGAAACCAGGAGCTTCTTCCAGGTCTCCCACATGGGTACAGGGTCCTAAGCACTTGGGCAATTTTCTATTGTTTTCCCAGGCTCATCAGAAGGGAGCTGGATTGAAAGTGGAGAAGCTGGGATTCGAACCAGTGCCCACATGGAATGCTGGTGTACAAGGCACCAGCTTCACTGGTTGTCTTCTCCATAATGCTGGCCCCCATTATGTTCTTAAATTGTGTATAAAATACATGAATTATTTTCCTTTTTATTAATAAATATAAAAATAGATCTACTTTATGACCCCATTATTGAACTAAATAATTTATTGTCATCACAGAATGTACTCTCCATATAGTTACATACTCTTCTTGTCTCACTTTATGATCCTTACCATGTATCTCATGTGATATATCCTTGTTTTCAAGAAAAATTATATATGTATATAATATTTGCATATGGAGTGAATATGGGAAAACATTAAAAATTGTTGAATCTAAACAAATATTTTTAAAAAGAGAAAAATGATGGAGAAAAATAAATCACTGTTGGGAGCCCTGCATGTATACTGTTATAATAGGCTTCCCTGTCTCAATATAACATAGCAATGCACTGGTTTCTCATTAATAGTAAGAAACAACAGATCACAGATATTTATGTTAATCCATTACAATTGCTATACAAATTGCTAAATACATTTCAGAATAATATTGTGGACAGAATCCATTGTAATTGTGTCTCCCAAACCACCAATATTTTATCTATTGAATGGATCTGGTTGAGTGTCTAAGATAGGGGAGTTATTCAACTAGATGATTGATATATATTCTCATTTTTAAAATTTTTTTAATTTTTAATTTTTATTTTTTGACAGGCAGAGTGGACAGTGAGAGAGAGAGACAGAGAGAAAGGCCTTCCTTTGCCGTTGGTTCACCCTCCAATGGCCGCCGCAGCCAGCGCGCTGTAGCCAGCGCACCACGCTGATCCAAAGGCAGGAGCCAGGTGCTTCTCCCGGTCTCCCATGCGGTTGCAGGGCCCAAGCACTTGGGCCATCCTCCACTGCACTCCCTGGCCACAGCAGAGAGCTGGCCTGGAAGAGGGGCAACCGGGACAGAATCCGGTGCCCCAACCGGGACTAGAACCCGGTGTGCTGGTGCCGCAAGGCCGCGGATTAGTCTAGTGATATTTTAAAAAAATATTTTATTTATTTATTTGAGAGGTAGAGTTACTGACAGAGAGGGGGAAACAGAGAGAGAGGTCTTCCATCCACTGATTCACTCCCCAGATGACTGCAATGGACAGAGCTAAGCCGATCTGAAGCTAGGAGCCATGGGCTTCTTCTGGGTTTCTCACGTGGGTGCAGAGGCTCAAGCACTTGGGCCATCTTCCACCACTTTTCTAGACCATACCAGAGACCTGGATTGGAAGAGGAGCAGCTGGAATAACAGGTGTCCATATGGGATACTGGTACCACAGCGGAGCCACAGTGCTGGCCCCTTCATTTATTTTTATTGAAACTTTATGACAGGCAACATCCTTTCGTTTGAGAGTCAGAGAGCAAAGTGCTCAAGATCATAGACCTGAGTTGGATTTCTAGATTTCAACTCACTTGTTGAGTAATCTCAGGCAAACGACTTAATCATTTTTATGCTTGTTTCCTCTTCCCAACATGTGGGTAGTGAGAGTATCTACTGGGCTGTGCTGTAACTGTAGCAGGTTAAGCCTCTGCCTGCAACTCTGGAATGCCATATGAGTGCCAGTTCCAGTTCCAGCTGCTTCACTAGCAATCCAGCTCCCTGCTCATACTTCTGGGAAAGCAGTGGAAGATGGCCCAAGTACTTGGGCCCCTGCACTCACATGGGAGATCAGAGGAAGCTCTTAACTCCTGACTTCAGCTTAAGCCCTGGCTGTTGCAGCAGTTTGAGGAATGAAGCAGTGGATAGAAGATATTCTCTCTCTCTCTCTCTCTCTCTCTCTCTCTCTGTAACTTTGCCTTTCAAATAAACGAATCAATCTTTTTAAAAAACCTTTTATTTAATGAGTACAAATTTCATTAATACAACTTTAGGAATAATATAGTGATTCTTCCCACCATGACCACCCTCCCTCCCCACTTTCTCCTCCCTATCCCATTCCTGGTCCTATTCTCCATTAAGATTCGTTTTCAATTAACTTTATATACAGAAGACCAACTCTATACTAAGTAATGATTTTAACAATTTGTGTGCACACAAACACACACACACACAAAATATAAAAAACTGTTTGAGAACAAGTTTTACAGTTAATTTTCATAGTATAACTCATTGAGGACAGAGGTCCTGCATGGGGAGTTAGTGCACAGTGATTCCTGTTATTAATTTAACAACTAACACTCTTATGTATGATGTCAGTGACTACCCAAGGCTCTTGACATGAGCTGTCAAGGCTATGGAAGCTTTTTGAGTCCACAGTCTCCATCAGTATTTAAGCAAGGCCATAAGCAAAGTGGAAGTTCTTTCCTCTCTTCAGAGAAAAGCTCGTCCTTCTTTGATGGCCCCTTCTTTCCCCTGGGGTCTCACTTGCAGAGATCCTTCATGAAGGACATTTTGTTTGTCACAGTGTCTTGGCTTTCCATGTCTGAAATGTTCTCATGGGTGTTTCAGCAAAACCAGAATGCCTTAAAGGCTGTAAATAAGTCAACCTTAAAAAGAGACAGAGAGAATATCTACCAAAAAGGGTGATCATGAGAAGTAAAGGAGATGAGCTAGGCCAATGGTCAGCCCAATGCCCAACAGGTAACTCATTCTAATAGAAAAGGAAAGCAAGTTTACGAGAGATTCAGTACCTTGCCTTGAGTGGTACAGGATGTTTCAGAGCGGAGCCTTCTCCCAAAACTTTCCCTTTCCCCAGGACTCTCTTCATTTCAGAATAGGATTGCACTGTCTTTCTCATGCCTCACTCCATCTAAAATATCTTGTCTTTTTTTTTTTCTAATTCATTTAATATTTTTCTTCCCCCAGTACATTGTAGACCTTTTTTGTTCTCTGCGCTAATGAATTTTCCATGTTTAGAACAAGTCCTCACACATAGAAGGCACAATATATAGTTGATCAAGGAATGAACAAAAGGCAAATTTACTTCTACAGCCCCTGCAATTCAAACACTAATATGAAGAATTAAGATTTCTACACTGCAACTCACTTAAAATTCAAATATGCAAATGCTAAATAGTTGAATAACTATCTGGTTTATTTATGTTGCTTTGTTTATACTATAAAGCAGTTGATAAATCATCTAACATTTTGTCTTTTAAAAATTCCTCACTTTAGTTTTTAAGAGGATGGGGGGGAGGAGCTTTTGAGGCATTTTCTCTGTGCATGCTTCTTGTGCTCCATGTTGCAAAAGCTTTTCTAAGACCCCATGCTTATATGGCTACATATGCATATGTATATATTTCTATATTTTTAAAAATTATACACACACAAGCATCTTTGCTCAAAACAGATAAAGTTAATTGATTTAGTTTCCCCTCCCTGGGTGGGTACAGGGAGAATCCTCCCTTGACACATTGAGTGCTAAGGAATGATGGTGAAGATTGAGGTTGTCAATTGAATTGTGCTGCAGCCAAAGTGGGGAGGAAAGAAATGAGGGTTCTACACACTTCTAGTATGACAATCGCATTTCTATTCATTTCCCCACAAGGACCTGCAGAATCTGATGGTTTGTGGGCTTAGCCTCTATTTTGGGTAAAGTGTGTGGCCATAGCTTGCAGGAGTCAGTCCTAGTAGCTGTAAGAATGCTCTCAGTGTGGGAGGATTGCCCCTTCTTGTACTGGGCTGCTATGGATGAATTTATCAGTCAGTCAATATTCTTACCAGGAACAAGTCCCAGAGCAAGTGGGCTTCTCAGTGCTATGGTCATGCTGTCGCTCCCCTACCACTGCGTATCTGAACGCGGAGATTTGGAGAGAAAGAGAAAACAAATTTGACTTGGAGTGGCTCAGCTTGTCCAGCAGCCCCTTCCTAAATTGGAGACATTGGCAAGGCGGTTTAGGATTTCTTTTATTAACCACAACTGCATCTCCTTTCCTGGGAAGGCCTTTGGAATGCCTTCTGATTCTGTTCCCTTTTTCACATGACTTGAGTGTATGTGAAAAGCACCATTTCCTAGTTTTTTTTTTTTTTTTTTTTTTTTTTAATGTGGAAAGCACCCTTTCCTCACTTTATTTTAGCACCTACTTCATGCTGTTTCCTTTGCTTATGCTATTGGTTTACTGCGAGGACTTTGAAGTCAAATTCATGCTATCAATTTCTCAGAAGTAGAACCTAAAAAACTCAAATTCATGCTCTCTTGTACTATTAATTTATCCTTGAACATGCCCTATTTCTCCAACTAAATTTTGAATTTACAGGGAACAGAGAATATAGGTTTGTAATTTTTAATCTCTTTGCCTAGGGAAATTCTAGGCACACAATCACCATTCAGTCAAATACTTTTTTTTTTTTTTTAATTTTTGACAGGCAGAGTGGACAGTAGAGGGAGACAGAGAGAAAGGTCTTCCTTTTTGCCATTGGTTCACCCTCCAATGGCCGCCGCGGTAGGTGCGCTGCTGCCGGCACACCGGGCTGTTCCGATGGCAGGAGCCAGGTGCTTCTCCTGGTCTCCCATGGGGTGCAGGGCCCAAGCACTTGGGCCATCCTCCACTGCACTCCCTGGCCACAGCAGAGAGCTGGCCTGGAAGAGGGGCAACCGGGACAGGATCGGTGCCCCGACCAGGACTAGAACCCGGTGTGCCGGCGCCGCAAGGCGGAGGATTAGCCTACTGAGCCACGGTGCCGGCCTCAGTCAAATACTTCTATGCTCAATCAAACTAATCCTATACCCGAACTGTGACACAAACAAGACAGCATAATTCTTATTTACTTTAAGGCCAGTGCTGTGGCTTAACAGGCTAATCCTCCACCTTGCGGCACCGGCACACCAGGTTCTAGTCCCAGTTGGGGCGCCGGATTCTATCCTGGTTGCCCCTCTTCCAGGCCAGGTCTCTCTGCTGTGGCCCGGGAAGGCAGTGGAGGATGGCCCAAGTGCTTGGGCCCTGCACCCGCATGGGAGACCGGGAGAAGTGCCTAGCTCCTGGCTTCGGATCAGCACGATGCGCCGGCTGCAGCAGCCATTGGAGGGTGAACCAACGGCAAAAAGGAAGACCTTTCTCTCTGTCTCTCACTATCCACTCTGCCTGTCAAAAAAAAAAAAATTCTTATTTACTTTAAAAAACTTTATTTTGGGACAAGTGTCGTGGTGCAGTAGGTTAAGCTGCTACCTGAAACACTGGCAACCCATATGACTGTGTGTTCAAGTCCTGGCTACTTCACTTCTAATCCAGCTCCTTACTAATGTGTCTGAGAAAGCAGAGGAAGATGTCCCAAGTGTTTGGCCCCCTGTCATCCAAGTGGGAGACCCGGATGGAGTTCCTGGCTCCTGACTTTCGTCTGGCCCAGCTCTGGCTGTTTCAGCCATTTGGGGAGTGAACCAGCAAGAAGATCTCTCTCTCTCTCTCTCTCTCTCACTCTCTCTAACTTTCACTCTTTGTCTTTCCTTCTCTCTGTAACCCTGTCTTTCAAATAAATAAATAAATACTTTAAAAAAAAACTTTATTGGCATATCATTTGCAAGCTCTGAATATGCAACCATTTTGAATTAAACGATTCAAAGATTTTAGTAAATGCACTGAGTTGTGAAACCATAATCAAATCAATTTAAAGCATTTTAATCCCCCCACAGAGAGCCTTTGTGCCCTGTTACAGTTAGTTCCCAATCCCACTACTTAACTCAGGCTTATCTACCTCACGTCTCTGGAGAGGTTCCTTTTCTGAACACTTCATTCAAGTTGAATGATTTAGCAAGTGATCTCATATGTCTGGCCACCTTTCCATAACAGAACACGTAGGAGGTTCCTCTATGCTGTAGCATGCATTCACAGTTAACTTTGTTTTACTGGTAAACAGTGGCTCATTGTCTGGATATCTTCACATTTTGTGTATTCATTCTCCAGCCAGTAAGCATTTGTGTTGTTTGCCCTTTGGGGACATCATAAAGAATAACGACAAATTAGACACCTATTACTTTTAGGACATATCTAACATTTCAAACACTGGCTCAGCATCAAAAATGTAGGTGGCATAGTGGATTCCAAGCATCACAGACTTCAAAGCCAGGCAGGTATATGTTTCATTCTTACTATCCTACTTACCAGATAACTGACATTGACAATAAATCACTTGATTTCTTTTAGCTTTACTTTTCTGTTTGTCAACTGAGGGTAGTATTATCTCTATTATGTAACTTTTTATTTAGAATCATATACGTAAAGTAAGAAGTCATTTAGCACATGGAATGTTTTCATATTTGTAGTTTGTGGGATTTGGACATTTTAAAACAATTTTTGAGAAGTCATAATCTGAGTGCTTTTCCTCCCACAGATCTCCATTCATCCGACAACTTCCTATGAACCTGATAACAGTCCACAATCAGGCAGCCAACTTCAGGAAGGTCATCAGCTCTCTTTGTGCTCCAAATTCAGGGAACATTTTCTAAGTACTGGGAGGGGGTGGCTTCAAGAAAACAAGCTCTGTGAGTGAGATCCCAGTGGAAAGAACGGGGCCATCAAAGAAGGAAGTACCTTTCTCTGAAGGGAGGAGAGAACTTCCACTTTGACTATGATCCTATCGGAATAAGATCAAAGTCAGTGAACTCTAAAGGATTCCATAGCCCTGGCAACTCATGACTAGAGCCTAGGGAGATTACTGACGCCATGAACAGGAGTGTCAAATTGTTAAGTCAGCAACAGGAGTCACTGTGTACTTACATCCCATGTGGGATCTGTCCTTAATGTGTTATCTAATGTGCAGTGATGCTATAACTAGTACTGAAACAGTATTTTTACACTTTGTGTTTCTGCGTGGGTACAAACTGATGTGATCTTTACTAATTATATACTGAATCGATCTTCTGTATATAAAGATAATTGGAAATGAAAAAAAAAAAACCCTGGTGTTAAATTGGAAATGGCATAGAAAATTAATTAATTTTTTTTAAAAAATATTATGTAGGATCTCTGTCTTTAATGTGCTGTACACTCTTATTTAATGCTATAACTAGTACTCCAACAGTATTTTTTTTTTCACTATGTGTTGCTATATGGCGGCAAACTGTTGAAATCTTTACCTAATATATACTAAACTGATCTTCTGTATATAAAGAGAATTGAAAATGAATCATGATGTGATTGGAAGGGGAGAGGGAGCGGGAAAGGGGAGGGTTGTGGGTGGGAGGGAAGTTTTGGGAGGGGGAAGCCATTGTAACCCATAAGCTGTACTTTGGAAATTTATATTCATTAAATAAAAGTTTAATTAAAAAAAAAAAGAAAGAAAACAAGCTTTGATCCGTCCTTGAGAACCACAGGAAGCTGAATGTAGGGCACAACTGGTTGGTGTGTTTCTAGAACCTTTGCAGGAGCTTGTTTCTGGTTGGCCAGGAAATGACTGCACAGTCCTGTTCTCTGAAGTAGATTTTCACAGATCTAAACAGCAGCGTGGTCCCCTGTTGAGGATACGAGAGCAGGATAAATGGACAAGGATCCTTTGGCAGCCTCCTTGCTATTCCTGTGGCTTCATCTTACTGGTAAGTCCAGAGATTGCCAGAAGCATTCTGGATAGTCCGGGGGCTGAAGGGTCAGGAGGAGGATGTAGACCCCTCTGAACTTTATCTGGGGGTAAATGAAGACATAGTGAGACCATTTCTGCATCTGACTGTGTCTTTCTAAACAGGAGTGAGCAGCATGTCGAACGTGGAACAGAAACCTTGGTCCCTGCAAGTTCAGGAGGGAGAGAGCACCAATTTCACCTGCAGCTTCCCTTCCAGTTCTTTCTATAGCTTGAGTTGGTACAGATGGAAACCTGCAAACCCCCCCAAGTTCCTGTTTGGCATGAGTTTAAATGGAGATGAAAAACAGGAAGGACGAGTAAGCGCCACTCTTAACACTAAGGAGGGTCACAGCTACTTGTACATCAAAGGATCCCAGCCTGAAGACTCAGCCACGTACCTCTGTGCCATGACACAGTGCTCCCCAGGCACCTGCAGTCAGCACCCAAACCCTGGCCAGGCGCTGCTGCGGAACACAGCGTCAACAAAGAGACGTGTGTGAGGTGGGAAATGTGAAGTCGGTGGGTTACAGCTTTTAAAATATCCAAGCACAGATAAACAAGCATTTTAGTAATTGTAGCTTCTTCAACTAATTGGAGCAAGCATCACTAATCTCAATTCCCACTAATACCATATCATTGAGACAGATCCAGTTCCTCCTATTTCAACATGATTCAGAATTAACAGCCTGCGCCGCAGCTGAATAGGCTAATCCTCCGCCTTGCGGCGCCGGGACACCGGGTTCTAGTCCCTGTCGGGGCTCCAGATTCTGTTCCAGTTGCCCCTCTTCCAGGCCAGCTCTCTGCTGTGGCCCGGGAGTGCAGTGGAGGATGGCCCAAGTGCTTGGGCCCTGCACCCCATGGGAGACCAGGAGAAGCACCTGGCTCCTGGCTTTGGATCAGCGTGGTGCGCCGGCCGCAGCGCGCTGGCCGTGGCGGCCATTGGAGGGTGAACCAACAGCAAAGGAAGACCTTTCTCTCTGTCTCTCTCTCTCACTGTCCACCCTGCCTGTCAAAAAAATAAAAATAAAATAAAAAAGAATTAACTAGCTATTCTAACCTATCTAAAATGATCTGAGTAAACAGGGGGTAATATTTACCCCTCATTGTTGTGACACCTTGGCTGCAAGTCCCTCCATCACATTTCTTTACATGTATGAATGAGGCATGTGGAGATGTCCTGTCTTTATTTACCTGAATGGAAATCTGCATTGTTTTGTACCAGGGCAAGTGATGTTGCCTCATTTAATTCACTGGGGATTTTGTTTTTGATTTAGTTCAACCCTCCCCCCCGCCTAAATAAACATTTGTGTTTCACTTCCCATATGTGCCTATTTGTATTTTTTTTCACCTGTGGAGTAGATGTTTAGCTTCGCACTTAAGAACCCTGAGTCCCAAATCAAAGTGTCAGGTTTGATTCCTGGCTCTAGCACCTGACTCTACTTCCTGCCAATACATTGAAAGGCTGCAATGATTGCCCAAGTAATTGGGTTCCTGAAATGAACTGCTAGCTCCCAAGTTCATTCTGACTGGGAGCTGTTGTGGGCATCTAGGGAGGGAAGTACTGGATGGATTTATCTCTTTCTTTCTCTCTTGCTCTCTTCCCCCTGTTTCTCTTTCTCTCCATTAGATAGATAGATAGATGATAGATAGATATAGATAGATAGATAGATAGATATAGATAGATAGATAGATGAAAACCACAGTGAAATCTGGAAGGAGAACTGAAAGGGAAGTTCCTGCTAAGTTTGGTCTGTCCTCCAGCGTGCACTGTGATTGTGATATTGAATAAGTAACTGAACTCTGCCTTCTATGCTTCCTCGTTTGTCCTTCCCTGGTATGTGAAGCAAGATAAGTGTCTGTAGCTCTGCTCTCTTTAAAGATTTCCAAGCAATCCATCAGTTTAGAGCCCCACTGATGCTACTGTGGCCTCTACTTTTGGAACCTTTCTGGAGCTTGTCAACATGGATTAACTTCTGACTTCCTCAGAGTTCCTGCTTTCTCTAAGCATCTACATTAATAACTACTTATTCTCTCGTTCAGCTTCCTAAATTGAGCTGTTGTCACTTTTGTTCTTTATTTTTTTTATTTTTTTAAAGATTTATTCATTTATTTGAAAGCCAGAGTTACACAGAGAGTGGAGAGGCAGAGAGAGAGAGAGAGGTCTTCCATCCGATGGTTCACTCCCCAGTTGGCTGCAACTGCCAGAGCTGAGCCGATTCAAAGCCAGGAGCCAGGAGCTTCTTCTGGGTCTCCCACGTGGGTGCAGGGGCCCAAGGACTTGGGCCATCTTCTGCTGCTTTCCCAGGCCATAGCAGAGAGCTGGATTGGAAGTGGAGCAGCCGGGACTAGAACTGGTGCCCATATGGGATGCCAGTGCTTCAGGCCAGGGCGTTAACCTGCTGCTCCACAGTGCCGGCCCCCGTCACTTTCTTAATATCTGTGGATTTACATTTTTAATAGTCTCATTACTATCATTATGACATGTTTAGGAAACATGCCTACATACTTTAAAAATAATATTGGATCACATTCATGTCCCTCAGACTACCCATTTGACAGACTTACACATGGAAGAATTTTCTTTTGCAAAAGTCATTCATGAGGTAATAATAAGTCTACTCAACCAACAGAGAGGGAACAGCTGACTCTGTTCTATTACTTGAATATGAGCTGAATTGGAAGTGTATAGCACAGGACTGAGGAGGAGAACCTACAGCTTGCTCACTGTATGCTAATCTAGGCAGAGCAAAACAGAATGAGAGAACAATCTCTGTTCCAGCTGCTGGCCAACTTCCAAAGATGAATTTCCATCAGCAGTGGCATAAATTTTAATATTTTCATTAATGATCCTGTGGCCTTAGCTAACTCTGAATTGGCAGAAACAAAGGCGTATAGAAAAGGCAGAGAAAAATTTGTAGCTCCATTATTCTTTGCTGCAGACCATGCCTTAAGAGCCTTTTTTAGTTATTATTTTATAACATTGGAATTAATTTAGTATTTCACAAGACAAATACAAGATAGTACTAAATGTTTATAAACGTAAACAACATGTACTGTTTAGAGAAACATACTGATAGGAATACACTAAGAGAAGTATGGTTGCTTGGTAAATATTTCATCCACTATAAAATTTCTAAGGTGATTACAGAATTGTGACATAAATAGATACGTTAACACTTTAAAAAATATTCTTTTGTTCTCTTCTACCATAGCTGTGGCTCACCCATATATTTGTCCTCTCAAAGCATATTTTCTTTTTCTTGGGACTTTTTTCCTGCTCAGTTAGCCATGCATATTAAAGATTCTAATGTTTCACAAACTCTGTTAAGCATTTTTGAGAGGCAATTCTATAGCCAAGAGAATATCCAATTTGTTCTACCAGAATCACATGAAATCAATTGTTTATCAACTGACTTTCAAATTAACTTGCCAGTCGAACAGATAAGAGATAAGGATTTTGTGAGAAATAAAGTGTGCACAAACATGGGACACAGAAAATAAAGTTTCCTGAGCATAGACAAAAGGAGAAAACTTCTGAAAAATAAGTTATTTTAATATTTAGAATAAAAGTATCAAGAACAGTTTGGTGCCAATTAATGGAATGAAATGATGACTATGAAACACAGAGCAAAAATCTACAAGTAGAGAAAAGATTGAAGTAATAGATAGAGGACAATGGTGGAGACAAGTGATAAAAATATTGTGATAAAATTAATATTGAAATACTGTTAAAATTCAAATAAGGAAATATTTGTACTCTTCTCCAAGGGAAGATGATGATCTGTTCAATAAGCAATATTCAATAAACTGTCGCATAGAAAAACTCATCAGCTTTTGCCTCACATCATATGCAAACAGTAGTTCAGATGCAGCACAGATTTGAATATAAGGAAAAAATATAAGGCTTTTAGAAGAAACCAATGCTTTTCGTTATTTTGTGTTTGAAAAGTATTTCTCAAGCTGTATACAGAAACTTGTAAATATCGAAATTGGACTATACTAAAGCACCCTGAATTTAACTCTAGAGAGTTAAAAGGATAGTCAGTGAACAAAAGATACTTGCAGCACATATTGTCCAAGGGCCCATCTTGTTAGAGAGAGAGGGAGAGAGAGAGAGAGAGAATGCTCAAAGAAACAAATAGAGAACACAGAAGCCTTAAGCCTGCTCTCCATTAAAGAAGATATTCAGTCAATGAAAAAACTATTTCTATAAAGTGCAAAATGTGACACAGCTAATATATATGTTAGAAGTCGGGGTAGTGCTACTTAACGGTCCAGAATGACTGACAGAGGTCATAAAGGGGGCTTGGAAGTGCTGGAAAGGCTATGTTTCTTGATCTCACGCTGGTTACAAGAGCATGTTAATTTTATGAACACTTAGGAAACCATAAAATATGACATATGTATGCTTTATTATATATATATTATACTTCAATAAAAGCTTTAAAATTACACAATGGCCTCATATTAATTATAGGACCTGTGAATTAAAACTAAATTTTTAGGTAATTTCCAACCAGTTTTCCTTTCTTGTGTCTGAGGAATTTGATAACACATTTGTTAAACAAACATGACTTCAGATTGGCCCTCTATTAAAGATGAGAAACGTGATAATGGCTATTTTCTTGTATCTGGGATACAAATGGAGGGATTTTGATTCTTGATTTGCAGTTCCATGGAGCCTAGATTTTTTTATCATTATTAGGAAGTTGAAAATTTGTTACATGGGACATGATTATAAATGGTGCATAATACTCACCTCTTATTGCTCAGAATACAATATATGGCAATGCCACTCTGCAAAAGTCTGGAGGAAACATCTATTTTTATTCAGGAACAACACTAACTAAAAGAGCACCAGGATTCTATTAGCAGGGAAATGCAAAATTCACCATTTGAGGCAACAAACAGGACTGCCATAGCCTCAAACACTGAAGGGCTCCCATCACATTGTGACATGTTATATGGTCAACAACATTTGTTAGTCAGCATCTTTGTCATACCTGACAAAACCCCAGAATCTAGGGCATAGTCCCAGGTCACCATAATAGTGGGTAAGGGAGGGGTTCATCCGGTCTGGGAATTTAGCAGGCTGGTCAAAGGAAGGCAGCAAGAGGAATGTGTGGACTGGTGGCATCCGTACTACAGTTTTGGAATTGTCTGTGCACTTCATATCTAATAAGGAAGAGGAGAGGAGAGGAGAGGAGGGGAGGGGAGGGGAGGGGAGGGGAAGAGAGGAGAGGGGGAGGGGAGGGATCAATACATGGAAAGGCAAGAAATTATTCATAGCCTAAAGAAATATCCCAAAGCTTCCCCCACACATGCTGCAGGCCCCATTGCAAAGACCCAGACAATTACTTCTAGGCACAGATGCAATGGTCGCCAGATTTCAATTTGAGGCACAGATCTTCTCTTCTAGGTGCTTCTATCTGCAAATGGAAACACAAGCAGACTTTATCACATACTATACAAAAGCAGAGTCCCTCTGGTATTCCGGAATTTTTTGATATTTACAACTATGAAGAGACCTGAGCACCAGCTAAGTTCATTACAGCCATGTTCTTTTATACTCAGACACTTTGGAAGCACGTTGAATACTATATGATTGACTTCTAGAGAAGAATCACTCATCAGGATATTTGACTCTGCTTTTTATTTTCTGAACTGGTCTCTTTTTTTCTTTTTGTTTTGTTTTAAAGATTTATCTTTTTTTATTTGCAATACAGAGTTACAGAGAGAGAGAGAGATCTTCCATCCACTGGTTCACTCCCCAGATGGCCGCAATAGCCGGAGCTGTGCCAATCTGAAGCCAGGAGCCAGGAGCTTTTTCCAGGTCTCCCACGTGGGTGCAGGGGCCCAAAGACCTGGACCATCTTCTACTGCTTTCCCAGGCCATAGCAGAGAGCTAGATCGGAAGTGGAGCAGCCAGGACTTGAACCGGCGGCCATATGGGATGCTGTCGTTTCAGGCCAGGACTTTACCCCACTGCGCCCCAGCGCTGGCTTCAACGGCCTCTTTTTTTCTCATGAAAACCCTTTTGCCTGGACTCTAACCCCTCATTCTGTCAGAAACAAACATCTCAGGGCTGGCACTTGGCGCAGCAGTTAAGATGCTGTTTGGGATGCCTGCATTCCGTTTGGGAGTGCCTGCGTTCTGTCTCTGCAATTCCACCTTCCTACTAATGCGTACTCTGGGAGGCATCAGGTGATAGCTCAAGTACTGGGGTTCCTCATGGGGGATGTGGTTGGAGTTCTAGGCTCCTAGCTTCGGCTCGTCCCAGCCCCAACTATGGCAGGCATTTGGGTAGCGAATCAGCAGATGGAAGATATATCTCCGTCTCTGTTTCTGTCTCCTCTGGATCTATCGCCTCTCTCTGTCTCTCGTGCTTCTGGCTTGCTGCCTTTCAAGGAAATAAAAAATAAAGAAAAATTTTAAGAGAAAAAGTCTTATAGCCCCTGTGAAAATTCCTTCCAGGTGCCTTAACTGAAATTCAGCTCTGGGCACAATCAGTTTCTGACAGGCTATAGTTGGTTCCCAACTCTGTCTACAGTATTTCCTTTCTGCTGTGTTCGTTCTTCTTCCCTGTCTGGAAGGCCGCAGGGTTCAAGGCAGCAGCCACACACTCATGGCCTCCAGTATGATTCCAGTTAATGGTCCTTTAAATTTATGGGCTCAGGCTTAGCTCAGAGTGGCCCATGTGGACATTGAAGTCACGTGGCATTTAGGTTGTAGTGGAATCAACCCTTCCCTATTTGGGGAGGAATGTTTTATGATTTAGCCATTAACTCCTATATCCCAACTCTAGAAGGGTGTTAAGATAACTAGCCAGTCTGAGGCTTTTCTCACTTCTAAAATCTTATATCCAGTCTCAAACCGCACACCCAGTTACTCTCACTGTACCTGTTACCTGACTGTATATGGTCTTTAGTCCCTTGATTCCATTATTGTTATCTTATTTCTCAGAAACCTCTTCTCTTCATTTTTCTTACATAAAACACTTAAATGTCATGGCCCATTGCTTTATATCTGTACTCATTAACCTTATTCTCTTCTGTCTTAGCAGTGATTGTTTTATTACCAACCATGGATCAATATTTCCCTTTTTATAATGTATACCTTGTCTGATAAACAGTGTTCAAGATAATAATGCAGATATATATACTGGCACCATTGAAATATGTTGTTATCTTCGATGTTAACCAGGCCAACAGTATATCCAGAAAATAATTTTCTTCTCAATAATTATATCTCACTCGCATTTCCTGTAAGGGTTATTTCCAAACTTACCACATATTTCAAATTTCCTAATCCAAAAATCTATATCCACTGTCTTGAGAGACACTGAATTTCAATTTATCAGAACAAAAAAAATGATCTATTAGAAAGTAATAGATGTTTAAAATTTCTGCCTTCACACACCAAAGAATTATTTATACTCAAACTTAGCCTTTCCTCCTTCATTCAAATAAACTTGGAAATAACTCTTCTTTCTACCAAACTTGGACCTCTACTTATGATTTGCACCCTCAGAATTTTGATCCATTGCTTGTAGATTCTTTCTTGAAACATTAAATGTGCCCCAATATTTAGAAATCTGTCATTATAACCTCAGCATCCCTATCCAGGTAATACCATGCCTCTTTCCTCCGCTTCAGACAATCCTCAGAGCTATCTTCAAATTTTTATCTTTCTTGTCTCCATTCTATGCTTCATTCCACTGTCGTTTCTTTTCTGCTAAAAAGACCCAAGTCACGATCTATGTGAAGTTAAAAAATCAGTAGACACTAAAGTCACTATCACACTACACATTTCTTAAAATATCCACTCTTTTTTTTCCTTTTCTTTAAGAATACCAGCCATTTCTGATTTGCCAGTTTTCTCTTTGGACTACCCTTTGAGGTTTCTTTGGTACTTTCCCTAATACCCATCCTTTCAGTTTGGATTCCATGAGGATTTTCTTCTGTTCCTATTCTCTTCTGAATTATACCCTAGGCATTTGTCATGTGAAACGGCTTCTGCTCTTGTAGGGTTGTAGCATGTCATGGATAGCACTGCTGGCAAGGGACTAAACTTGAACTTGAAAGGAATTAGGTCATAATTCTAATGAGCCTTGGGTAATTATTTAACGTTGTAAAGAGTTGGATTTCATGTAAGTGAAGACCACTAGTGCAAAATATGCAATAGTTATCAGTGGCTAATAACATGGATTCTTAGATTACATTAATTAAAACACTTTTGTTACTTACTGTGAATTTGGACAACTTGCATCTTCTCTTTCATCCTTCAGTTTCCTCATTTATAAAATAAAGATGATAGTAACATTTACCTCATAGAATTAAATAATACATTTAGTTAGTAATATTTTAAAACCATCTCTTCATTACCAGATCCCTGAAAACACTCTAACCCGATTATACTGCTGAGAAATTAAAATCTAAGTAGGAATGGGAAGGATTTGGGACATGTAAATAACACTCAGTTTCTGTCTAAATCTGACCTCCAGGGGGCACTGTTGCATTGACTGGCAATTTCCCTGCTTCTAAAAGCTTTGTGTCACTCCAATGAGCTTCTTACCTCACAACTCACTAAAGAGCACATTCTGAGTAGGATCAACACCACAAGAGTCGTGGTCAAGGAAGCACATCTTAGGAGTCATCTTTGGGCGTGGCCTGTACAGGACACTTGAATCTGCATTTTCCCCATTACAAGAACTCAGTATCCTTTGGCTTTCCTTCCTGCTCAGAGACACCTTCCAGAGTAGAGCTTCCAGCTTCCTCACTGCCCAGCCATGAGCTGGATGATCATTCTACTGCTGGGAACACCCTTCACACTGAGTAAGTAACGTTGTATTTCTCCTCTGTCTCCATAGAAGGAGTGTTGCTCTGATTAGAGTCTGAATGGAGACGCCAGCTCATCACAGGTAGGTCTATTCGGGTCTCACTGACATTGCATTGATGTTGCAGGGAGAACCGGAGCTCAGTCTGTGACCCAGCCTGACGGCCACACCACTGTCTCTGAAGGAGCTGCCCTGGAGCTGAGGTGCAGCTATACCTACAGTGGAACACCTTATCTCTTTTGGTACGTCCAATACCCTGGCCAAAGCCTTCAGTTTCTCCTCAAGTACATGTCAGGGGCACCCTTGGTTAAAGGCCCCAAAGGCTTTGAGGCTGAATTTAAGAAGAGTGAAACCTCCTTCCACCTGCGGAAGCTGTCAGCCCAGTGGAGTGACACAGCCCAGTACTTCTGTGCTCTGAGCGACACAGTGCCTGGGACTGCAGGGGGAGCTGAACACAAACCTCCTGAGACACTGGCGGGCCCAGAGACAACCGCGCCACCTCATCTGTCTTTAGCAAGGCCTCATTTGATGAAAGCAAGTGGGGTGGCGGAGTGGAGCCACTGAGAGTGCTTCGCTTCTGAGAAGCAGCAGCTTCAACACATTCCTTCCTGCGCTGCTGGGTCATGTCAGACAAGGTCTAGAACAGACAGCCTTGGATATCCTTGCACTTGGAGATTCTGCGTGCCAGACAGCCAGGATTCTGTAATACTATTAATAGTACTTATCTCGTGATCTTTCCCTACTCACTTCTGGCTTGCTTCTGCTACTATTTGTTTCTCAAGAGACAGCAACTCCATACTTTCAGTATCTATGACCACAACCTCAGAGTTATTTTGACTTTTTTTTTTTCTCACTGCTCACATTTATCAAGAAATCCAGTTGAGCCTACCTTAAAAAATCAGCTCATAATTTGGCTGTGGCTAACAGCTCCACTCCTGTCTTCCTAATCAAGTCACCCTCATCTCTCAAATGAATTACTATTGCAACCTTCTTAAAAGTTTCTCTGTTTGCCTTATAGTCCATTCTTTTTTAAAAGTTTGATTATCTTTTATTTGAAAGGCAGCTAAAAGAAAGATCTAGATTGAGATCGAGACAGACAGAGGGAGAGAGATAGATCTTCCTTCCACTGGTTCACTCCCCAAATGCCTGCAACAGCTGAGGCTGGGCCATGCCCAATCCAGGTGCCAGGAATTCTGCTGGGGTCTCCTACATGGGTGACAGGAAGCCAGGCACTTGAGACATCATACGTTACTTCACAGAGACATTGGTAGGAGGCTGGATGGGAATCTGAGGTGGGATTCATTACTAGAAACTTGAGAGTTAAGAGATGCAGGTGCCCCAAGCAATGGCTTAACTCACTGACTTAAGTCACTTAACTCACTGCATCACAATGCTCAGATCACGCAGTCCATTCTCAATACATAGCCAATGAGCGTTTAAAACACAGATCGATCGCAGACCCTCCTGATCACATCCCTGCAATGGTTCCCAGGTCCCAGGTCCTTACAGCGACCTGCGTGGCTACATGTTGCATCTTCCACCAGTGAAAATGTCACACATAGATTATAGAAGATCAACACATCTTCAGATGCAGGCACTAGGAGAGAACTCATTGTGAACAGACCCGCTCTAAAAGAAATCCTCAAGGCCTTTTTTAAAGCAGGAAGGAAAGGACACCAGGGGAAAATTTAGAACTTCAAAAATGAGGGAAGAGCAACTGGAATAGTAAATGTATTATACCCTCAAGCCATTAGTTTTACATTTTAGACAGTTTTATTGAGGTATAATTTGTATACAAAAACTGCACATATTCAGTGTGTACAGTAGATGAACCTGATGACAGTCACCACAGTCTAGCCAATGGACATATCCATCACTTCTCTGTTTCCTTATGCCTCTTTGTTATCGTCAGTGTTTTTGCTATTGTAAGAATATGTAACATGAAGTCTACACTTACCCATTTTTAAGTGTACAGCATGGCATTACGCTGCACAGATTTCTCAACCTTATTCCCAGAGCGCAGAAACTGTACATGCATTGGACAACGCCCCATTACTCCCATCTTCCAGACCCTAGAAGCCACCATCTTATTCTGTGAGTTTGGCCATTTCAATTACCTCATATAAATATATTTGTCGTTCTGTGGCTACCTTACTTCACCGAGCATAATATCCTTTGGTTTCATCCACGTTGTTGCAAAAGGAAAGATTTCCTTCCTTTAAAAAAACCCATTTATTTACTTATTTATTTGAAAGGCAGAATTACAGAGAGAGAGAGAGCAGAAGAAGCACACAGAGAGATTTTTTTTCTTTTCTTTTCTTTCTTTCATTTTTTTTTTTTTTTTGGACAGGCAGAGTGGACAGTGAGAGAAACAGAGAGAGAAAGGTCTTCCTTTGCTGTTGGTTCACCCTCCATTGGCCACCGTGGCTGGCTTGCTGCGGCCGGCGCACCACACTGATCCGAAGCCAGGAACCAGGTACTTCTCCTGGTCTCCCATGGGGTGCAGGACCCAAGGACTTGGGTCATCCTCCACTGCACTCCCGGGCCACAGCAGAGAGCTGGCCTGAAAGAGCGACAACTGGGACAGAATCCGGCGCCCCAACCTGGACTGGAACCCTGTGTGCCGGCGCCACAAGGCGGAGGATTAGCCAAGTGAGCTGCGGTACCGGCCAAAGAATCTTATATTTGCTGGTTCACTCCCCAAATGGCCACAACTACCAGGATTGGGCCTGGCTGAAGCTGGGAGCCTGTAACACCATCTGCATCTCCCATGCAGATGGCGGGGGCCCAAGCACTGGGGCCATTTCTCACTGCTTTCCTAGGTGCATTAGCAGGGAGCTGGAAAAGAACTGGAGAAGCCAGGACTTGAACTGCTGGCAGCAGTTTAACATGCTGTGCCCTGATACCAACCCCAAGGATTTCCTTCTTTTTAAAGGCTGAATAATGTAAGTTATGTGAATACACTCTGCTGTTTTGTATTACTTCATCTGTCAATAGATTTTTTTGGATTGTCCATATCTTGATTACTGTGACTACTACATGCAAATGAATGAAATTCAACCCCTTTCTTACAGCATATACAAAAATCAACACAAAATGGATTAAAGACTGAAATGTAAGGACTGAGATTGTAAGACTTCTAGGAGAACACAGGGAGGAAGAGCTTCATGGCATTGGTCTTAGCAAAGGCTTCCTGGAGATGGCAATAAAAGCATAGGCAACAAAAGAAAAGTGACAAGTGAGACTGAATCACCCTAAGCTTCTGTATAGCAGAGGAGTAATCTGGGGAATGGGAGAACCTACTTCAAAATCCTTTATCTGATAAGGGGCTAATATCCAAGGTACATAAGAAACTGATATGACTCAATAACAAAAGATAAACAAATGGAGAGAGGACCTGATTAGACACTTCTCCAAGGAAGGTATAAAAATGCCAACAGGGACAGCTGTGTGTGACATAGCATTTAAGGTGCCACGGGGGACCCCTCTATTCCATATTGGAGTGGCTGTGTTTGAGTTCTAGCTCAAATTCCAACTTCCTGCTACTGTGTACCCTAGGAAGCACAAATAATGGATCAATTTACAAAATGAATGTTATTACATATTTTCATAGTAGGTGGGATATTGCTAATTGTTAAAATGAAACTATGCTACTGTGATTTCTCTTAGCCTGTGAAGGGACAAGCATAAGAGTCTTTAGTTCACATAGTGGGTCAAGTCTAAGAACAAACAGTAAGGCTGAAAGAGAAACAACGACTGAGGCTAGGATACGGCTTAGCTGGAACTAGCACATCACCTGTCCCAAGTGCAGAATGGAGTGCATGTGATTAGTGTATTGTCCACTACCCTTTCCCATTGCTACTTGCCCACTTTTCTCCTTCCTTTTCGCTGAACGCATCTCAACATACCAATATGACAATACACTGACGTCTCATTTAGAACTAGAGAACATCATCGAATGAAAAAGAAACTGGCATTTCTGAGTTCTATTTTATCTGTGAAAGTATAAAAATCATTTTTTCCTCTGGTAATGGGCATTCTATGTACTTTCTGCCAATTTTTCTGTAGACCTAAAACTGTTCTGAAATATAAAGTCTGGTAAGTTTTCACAAATCAATTGGGATACAAAAGTTAAAAAGAAAAAAAAGGAAAAATCAATTCAGTGAACTTAATCTCAGAAAATATTTACTATGACCAGCTCAGATCTTTTTTTACTTTCCTGCTCTGCCTCTTTCCTTTTTATTAGTGTTGGTGGCTGTCTGGTTATGTATGCAGAACATTTATACAAGGTCTTACACAGATATTATGTAATTTAATTATAATAACATGGAAAGTAGAAATAATTCCTCGTAAGTAAATCAATAGAATGTCATCCGAGAGAGTAGGTTTACGCATTGGATAGACATGTATACAACTCACAGCTCTGTCATCGACTGATTTATTGTAAAAAAGTTATCAATGTATGCCATTTCAGTTTTATCACCTATGTTCTGGCAATCATTATCATCACCATCCCATCAGAATTTATTCTAATGGGAAAATAAGAAAATATCTTTTGGGGTCTAGCTCATATTCCAGCACTGTATAAACACTTAAAAATTCTTATAGCTAAAGAAATAGAGGTGCAGAGAAATAATATTGCCCATGATCTCATTACAGGGAATAAGCTGAGATTTGAATCCATGGCTATAAAGTTTAAGGTCAACATCCTAGTTAATTACATCTCTAATGTATTCTCATGTGTGTGTACATATAGAGAGAGGAAAAGAGAGAGAGAGAGAGAGAGAGAACAGAAAAAAGGCAGCATAGTAAACTGCCCAGACAGAGACACTCCCTGATACCTGTTGAGTATGGGAGTGGCAGACCTGATAGAATGGAACCTGGCATAACATTGTCTAACCTTTGATTGATTTGTTGTCCCACATCTGGTCCACAGCTCTCTGCAGGGTTATAAATGTCATGTTTTTTATAGCTATTTCTCCTTGTACCGATGAAATGGAAACTCATTTCTCTTCTGTCCTGACACATCCCCGATTATTAACTGGGGGCCACAACATCTTTCCTTCTATTGCTGCACCAACCATGTAAACTTTCTTTTTATCCTCAAGAATGCTGGGGCAGCTGCTGTGGCACAGTAGGCTAAAGCCCTGGCCTGCAGGGCTGGCATCCCATGTGGACGCCAGCTCGAGTCCCAGCTGTTCCACTTCTGTTCCAGCTCCCTGTTAATGTGCCTGGGAAAGCAGTGGAAGATGGCCCAAGTCCTTGGACCTCTGCACTCATGTGGGAGACCTGGAAGAAGCTCCTAGCTCCTGGCTTCAGATCAGCTCAGTTGTGGCCACTGTGACCATTTGGATAGTGGGCCAGCTGATGGAAAACCTCTCTTTCTCTCTGTCTCTCTCTGCCTCTCTGCAACTCTGTATTTCAGATAAATAAAAATAAATCTTTTAAAAAAAAGAATGTTACATATTTCAAATGGTAGGAAAAAGGATGAGGATATTTAGCTAGACTTTTCCATTATTTGGTGAGTGAAACTCTACATAAATGAAATGAGATCCTCACAACTCACTCCTGTAATGTATGAGTTTCCTTTCCTTAAAACTTCAGTCTGGATAGCTTCTCATGACTCTCCTCCCTCCCACTGTTACCTTCTTTTGCAGAGGCTGTTTCCTGGCAGGTCTTAATATGGGATTAGAAAAGGATTGATGTGTGTAACATATTACCCCAGACATATTGATGGGGTCAGGCCAGAAAGAACACTGTAGAAAAGGTCATTGATAGAAGCCGAAGTCAGGAAGGAAAATGCAGCTGAGCCAGGAGATAATAAACAAGGAAGAAATAGAGACTGAATGCCCAGAATGCCCCGACGTCCATGCTAGGGCTCCGCACTGCAAGTGAAACAAAAACCACTAGAGAGCCTTCAGAAGAGAGTAGGTATTGGGCCCCGAAGGCCCCTGGGTGCCGCTTGAACTCAGACTCCTTCCTTAGAAGGCGAGTCCCTGAAGCATCTCTGTGTTGAATGAAGAATTCCCCCAAAGGACTGAGTTTTTTCCTCCCTATCCTTTCCTCAATCAAGTGACAGATTTGAGGGTATGTGTCGTGGATCACAGACCCCGCTGAGAACAAGTCCCCTGAATCTCAGTGTGGCTTCCTTCCTGGTGAGTGGGAAGCCAGGCCCCAGCTGTGCTCCTCTCCCAGAGATGAGCATTCACTGTGGATCTGCAGAAACCCTGTGTCGTGACCTCTCTCTGATCTTGGGGGTCAGCATTCAGATCCCACAGCCTTTCATGGCAGACACCTGGGATCTTACAGCCACAGGTCAGCATTTAATGGAAGCATGATCTGGGACTGATAGCATCCCTTCCAAAGACTTTCTGATTCAGATACAAAAGCCTTGTAGCAAATGACATGAACAATTTGTCAGCTGTTCTGGACAGAATGTCCAGCAGCTTGAAGCTGCCAAGAGAGATGTTGCTGCTATATGTAGCTGTGCTCCGAGAGGCAAGGAGTGACAGATGGCGCTGCTCCTGTGTGACCGTGATGAAGCAAGGACAGGAGTCTGGGAGGCAGCAGCAGAAAACACACACACAGACACTCCCTCAAGCCCAGAATGCACACTCTCCCTTTGATCAGAGAGCAAACTTGGATGTGCTTCCTTGGTCTAGTGGCCAAGCAATGATAGTGATGATGACATTAAGATCCCTCATTTAAAAAAAAATTAAGTCCATGCATAGGTTTTATTCTAAGAGAGAGAGAGAATGCCAGGTCTTCCACGTGGGCTGCAGGAGCTCAACCGCTTGGGCCATCTTCCACTACTTTTCCCAGACCATTAGCGGCGAGCTGGATCAGAAGAGGAGCAGCCAGGACATGAACTGGTGCCCATCTGGGATAGGCCCAAGATCTCATTATGGAGAGTGAGTTGAGTTTTGAATCCATGGCTATAAAATTCAAGCTCAACATCTTCAGTTTACTACATCAGTACACCACAGCGCCAGATACACCACAACGCCAACCACTAAACCTTCCATTTAACATCACTTTCATTATCAATGAAGAAAGAATAAAGTCAAGTTAGGAAGAAAATTCAAGAAATTAGAAGAAAAACAAAACAAATGTAAGGAAAGCATGAAAATGGCATTGATAGGTGTGTAAGCATAAAAACGAGAAAATAGACTTTATGAATAATTTTAAATTAGACATTAAAACTGCTCTCTTGTTGAAGTATAATAAGAAATAGAAGACAGAAATCAATAAAATTTAAAGCAAAATTGAAAGATGCATGTAGGTGAAAATAAAATAAATAAAAATAAAAATAAAATAACACTTTTAATAATATTGTATTTCTTTTATTTTTTTATTTTTTATTTTTTATTTATTTATTTGACAGGTAGAGTTACAGACAGTGAGAGAGAGAGACAGAGAGAAAAGTCTTCCTTCTGTTGGTTCACTCCCCAAATGGCCGCCACAGCCAAAGCTATGCCAATCTGAAGCCAGGAGCCAGGAGCTTCTTTCCTGGTCTCCCATGCTGGTGCAGGGCCCAAGCACTTGGGCCATCCTCCACTGCCTTCCCAGGCCACAGCAGAGAGCTGGACTGGAAGAGGAGCATCCGGGGCTAGAACTCGGTGCCCATATAGGATGCCAGTGCCACAGATGGAGGATTAACCTACTGTGCCACCGCGCTGGCCCCAGTATTGTGTTTCAAAAGGTTTAAAACTTGATAGAATGGAAAAAAATGATACAATGGAAAAGTATTTGTGTGTTGTGATGCGTGAGTCCTTCAAAAAGTTCGTGGAAATCCATATTGTGAAATATTTCTGCAGGCATTTTGAAAAATTTTACATCAAAACAAACTTATATTTTAATTTCATTTGTTCATTTTTTTAAATTTTAAAAAAATTTTTGACAGGCAGAGTGGACAGTGAGAGAGAGAGACAGAGAGAAAGGTTTTCCTTTTGCTGTTGGTTCACCCTCCAATGGCTGCCGCGGCCGGTGCGCTGTGGCCGGCGCACCACGCTGATCCGAAGCCAGGAGCCAGGTGCTTCTCCTGGTATCCCATGGGGTGCAGGGCCCAAGCACTTGGGCCATCCTCCACTGCACTCCCAGGCCATAGCAGAGAACTGGCCTGGAAGAGGGGCAGCAGGGACAGAATCCGGCGCCCTGACCGGCGCCGCTAGGCGGAGGATTAGCCTGTTGAGCCACGGCGCCAGCTCATTTGTTCATTTATTTTTAAAGGTATCCTTTTGTCCACATACATGCTATAAACACATCCTTAGATATATAGATTTAATTTGCTATTTATTTTACTCTATTATTTTACATTTTATTTCTCCTTGTGTTTCTTCTCCCTCCTCATTAGGACAGTAGTGTCTGTACTTCAACTTGTTAGTGAAAACTTTGTCTTCTGGTTAGTTCGGGAAAACCTAATTTCATTCAGGAACGAATGGGGTTTATGGAAGTAGTGGAGGTGGGAGATTGAGTAAGAAATAGGAGAAAGTGAACTTTGCAAGAGAGAAGCAATGTATCTGTGCCTGCTAGAGCAGCAGGGATCAGCCCATTTTTCCTGACAACACACTGAGAATTCGTCAGACATAATTTAGAGATGGCTATGTGTTGAGTAGGAAGACATCCCAGGCTTGCAGAAGATCCTTGGAGTCCCATAAACTGGAAAACAAAGACAATCATTTCATTTGGAAGGCACACCTAACAGAAATAGTTTAGTGCACATGGGATAATATCTTTATGTGTACCCTCCCATATAGGGTTCCTCCTCTATTATGTGTGGATTAGTTTACCTACTGTACCTCTCACAGGATTGCTCTAAGTTATCTTCTTAAATAAATATACCTTTTTATCAAATAATATAAAACTAGCAAAGAGTTGCATACATGATGGGATGAGGCTTATTGTATGGGTGAATGTAGACTGTATTTGAAATGGGTTGTTTGCTAAATTGCAGTATGGTCAGGGATTTGAATCGATGAAAAGGTAGTTACTCACATAAAGCAGCCTCAGGAAGAGAGTTGCTTTGATGAATTAACCAGGAACATCAAGCAGTTAATTAATTTGTAGCACCTGTTAAAGTCCAAGAACATTAAGCCTTTGATCTCAGAATTAAGCTCTAGCCCTGTGCAGTGTAGTCATCTTGCAGATTTTAGATATGTAAGGCTACTAGTAGACTTGCATGCAACAGCCAAAGTTGAGGTGTCTTCTCGGAATGACCAAATGCAATCTAAGCCTTGGACAAAAGTGAGGAGGACTGATTTCCCTGGACAGCAGTTAGGGGAATAAAAATACAAGATATAGCTAACATTCAGATTTGAAGTAAGGAAATAAAAATACCTCAACAACAGAATTTAGGGAGTGGGTCCAGAAAATTAATATCTACATCTGATTAAAGGACAAGTATATGCTAAAATACTCATAAAATTCAAAGTATTTAAAATAGGTAAGTGTCTATGTTTCTCTCCAGGATCCATTTAGTTTGGATGGGTTTTTTATCCTCGACAATTAACACAATGGCATAGGGAACTTACCATACTATATTTATATCCAAAACTTTGATGTCGATTATCTGGGAATCTCGTTGACATATAGATTATGATTCTAACAAACTCCAAGATGATGCTGTCTGCTAGCCTCTCCGAGCCAGCTTCCTGCTGAGAGGCAGTGTTATTCTAAAGAGGTCAAATGTGTCCATTCTTCAGCCATACCATCTAGGTTAGAAGCCTGACTGTGCCACTTACTGTGTGAAATTTGGAAGATTAATTAACTTCTCTGTGTCCCAGTCCTCATTAGAAAAATTGTGATAATAGTGACTACTTCCCAGTGTTGTTGTAGTTCTCTTGCCTCTCCCTGAGCTTTACTTCTGTATGTAAAGGCAACTGGGTGAGCTCTGGATCTTTGTTGGGCTGCCTCTCTGAATCCTGGATAAAGTCCTTCTCTGTGGCCCAGCTTGTAGCATAGGCATCACATTGCTTACGTCTGACTGTACAGCTGGTACAAATCCTCTTGAGCACACTAGCTTTAGAAACAGTTATTGATGGGAGAACCTTTGGACTGTGATGAGCTGGAATGAGGAGGCTGCCTTGTCACATTCCCATACTCCAATTCCAGTAGAGCGACTGAAACTATATTGATTGAATGAAGAATGATTGCACAATCAGACCCTGGAGAAATGCTTGCTCAGAATGCTCCCATCAGGAATGAGCTTTGTGCTTTTTTTTCCTGGATTCCTATGGAGACCCATGTCTTCTAATTATATGCCAAGAGAGATAACTGTGCTGTTTGAGTAGCTGGACTTTTGAAATTTTCTTTTAAATATTTGATAACGAATATTTGCAATGGGCACATTTGTGAGAAAGACAATAGAAATCTCTCTTCAACAACTGACCAAAGTTGATAGCAACTTCATCTCACTTTTGAATATCAATAGTCGAATAGCCTTTGTCATATATACTTTTTAAAATGTTTGTTTGTTTAAAATGTGGGGAGAGAAAGAGACAGATCTCCCACCTTCTGGTTCACTCCAAAATGCCTGCAACACCTAGAGCTGCATCAGACAAAAGCCAGGATCTGGGAACTCAATCTGGGTCTCCTAGATTGGTCGCAGGGCCCAGGTACTTGAGTCATTACCTCTGCTACCCAGCGTTCGTATCAGCAGGAATCCGGAATAGGGGACAGAGCCAGAACTCCAACTCGGGCACTCTGACATGGGAGGCAGATGCCTCAGGCAGCATCTTAACCACTGAGCCAAATGCCCATCAGTCGTATAGACTTAATAATATAGCTCATGAGAAAAGGATGATGTAGTCACTAAAGCTCAATAGTATTTGAGAAAGCAAGGCACGGCAGACAAAGGTAAAATTTCATTCATCTGGATTTGGACAGGCATCTCAAACCACATCTTTATGACATTTGTATGCAAGGGTTATTAAAAAAAGCTGCTGGAATTTTTCTTTGAGACTTTGTAGCTTGGCTTTAGATGAACTATCAACTTCAGAGTTCCATAAATGTAAATAAATTGGAAAAATGAAAAGCAAATATGACTTATTTGTAATTGTTGTGAAGCCTGTGGGAAGAAAATTAAATTTATAGCACAGTGACTTTACAGTAAGATGCTAGATCATTTTAGCTATTAGTCAATAACAACAAAATATTTCCAGTTGTTTGGTTCTCTAGAAAGGCTTCACTTCTGAATTCCAGTTCTTAATGTGACACATTTTGATATATTTAGTTCCTTAGTTTTACTTATCATGTACTGACACAAAGTAGATAAAAATTAGCCAATAATGATAACCAAGAACAAAAAAATCATATTTGGCTTATGATCGCGGCTTCCTCAGCAGATATTTGAGCTTTCCCCTCTAACATTTGACTTCATTTAGAAACAAGCAGGGGATTTGCAAATACAGGTTGGAAAGGCTATGACAAATCATAGGTGCATCTGAAGGAACCATGGTTAGGGAAAGTTTCAAAGCAAAAAAGGAGAAACTCATGCAGGTTGTATTGACACAACTGTCCTTCGGTTAAGGGAGCCAACCACGGGAGCTGCCATTTGCTAACCTGATATTTGCTGTCACAGGGAGATATCTCCATGGAAACAACCCTACTTGCAGGATTATAGTTTAGCAAGCATACTTGCAAGGTTGCAGTTAGACTAGATGGGGAAAAAACAGACTTAACAGCAAGGCTGTGGTTTTGACAGTCATTATGTTAGGGTCTGGTATCAGGCAAATACTTGTGAGTACCACCTTTTGTGACTTCCCTGCTCAGCCAGATGTTTGAGTACTGGGCTGGGCACTCATTATTCAACTATTTTGAATAACTTGAAAGGAACTGGAATTAGTTATTCTTTAAATTTCTGGTAGAATTCAGCAGTGAAGCCATCCAGTTCTAGGCTTTTCTTTTTTGAGAGGATCTTTATTATTGATTCAATTTCTGTCTTGGTTATCGGTCTCTATAGGTTTTCTATATCTTCATGGCTCAATTTAGGTAGGCTGTATTTGTCCAGGAATCTGTCCATTTCTTCTAGGTTTCCTGGTTTGTTGGTATACAGCTCTTTGTAGTAATTTCTGATGATCTTTTTTATTTCTGTGCTGTCTGTTGTTACATTTCCTTTTTCATCTCTAATTTTATTGATTTGGGACTTTATCATTTTTTTTTTTGATTAGTTGGGGCAATTGTGTGTCAATTTTGTTTATTTTTTCAAAAAAACAGCTCTTCATTTTGCTGATCTTTTGTATAGTTTTTGTGGTTTCAATTTTATTTCTTCTCTAATTTTAATTATTTCATTTCTCCTACTGATTTGATTTGCTGTTGTTTTTCTAGGTCCTGAGATGCACTGATAGCTCATTTATTTGGTGGCTTTCCAATTTCTTTTTTCTTTTTTGTTTTGCTTTCTTATTGTTGTATCTTTTTTTTTAAACTTTTATTTAGTAGATATATATTTCCAAAGTATAGTTTATGGATTACAATGGCTTCCCCCCCCATAACTTCCCACCCACCCAAAACCCCCCCATCTCCCGATCCCTCTCCCATTCCATTCACATCAAGATTCATTTTCGATTATCTTTATATACAGAAGATCAATTTAGTATATACTAAGTAAAGATTTCATCAGTTTGCCCCCACACAGAACACAAATTTCCAAACACTGTTTGAGCACTAGTCATATCATTAATTCACATTGAACTACACATTAAGGACAGGGATCCTACATGGGGAGTAAGTGCACAGTGACTCCTGTTGTTGACTTAACAATTTGACACTCTTGTCTAAGGCATCAGCAATCTCCCCAGGTTCTAGTCATGAGTTGCCGAGGCCATGGAAGCCCCCTGAGCTCACCGACCTTGATCTTATTTTGACAAGGCCATAGTCAAAGTGGAAGTTCTCTCCTCCCTTCAGAGAAAGGTACCTCCTTCTTTGATGGCCTGTTCTTTCCACTGGGATCTCACTTATAGAGATCTTTCATTTAGGGTGGTTTTTTTTTTTTTTTTTGCCAGAGTTTCTTGGCTTTCCATGCCTAAAATACTCTCATGGGCTCTTCAATCAGATCCAAATACCTCAAGGGCCGATTCTGAGGCCAGAGTGTTGTTTAGGACAACTGCCATTCAATGAGTCTGCTGTGTATCCCGCTTCCCATGTTGGATTGTTCTCTCCCTTTTTAATTCTATCAGTTAGTATTAGCAGACACTAGTCTTGTTTATGTGATCCCTTTGACTCTTAGACCTATCATTATGGTCTGTTGTGACCTGAAATTGATCACTTGTACTAGTGAGATGGCATTGGTGCATGCCACCTTGATGGGATTGTATTGGAATCCCCTGGCACATTTCTAACTCCACCACTTGGGGCAAGTCAGCTTAAGCATGTCCCAAATTGTACATTCCCTCTCTCTCTTATTCCCACTCTTATATTTAACAGAGATCACTTTTCAGTTAACTTTAAACACCTAAGAATAATTGTGTGTTAATTACATAGCTCAACCAATGGTATTACGTAGGACAAACAAAAATACTAAAAGAGATTATAGTATTAAATTGTACATCAACAATGATGATAAGGGCTGATAAGTCATTGTTTCTCATAGTGTCCATTTCACTACATCAGGTTTCCTTTTTGATGTTCAGTTAGTTGTCACCAAAATCAGGGAGAACATATGATATTTGTCCCTCTGGGATTGGCTTATTTCACTCAGCATGATGTTTTCCAGGTTCCTCCATTTTGTTGCAAATGACCGGAGTTCATTGTTTTTTGTTGCTGTTTTTTTGTTTGTTTGTTTTGTTTTGTTTTACAGCGTATAGTATTCTATACAGTACATGTCCCATAATTTCTTTAAGAGTCTACTGTTGATGGGCATTTGGTTGATTCCAGGTCTTAGCTATTGAGAATCGAGCTGCAATAAACATTGAGGTGCAGACAGCTTTTGTGTTTGCCAATTTAATTTCCTTTGGGTAAATTCCAAGGAGTAGGATGGCTGGGTTGAATGGTAGGGTTATATTCAGATTTCTGAGGAATCTCCAGACTGACTTACATAGTGGCTTTACCAGTTTGCATTCCCACCAACAGTGAGTTAGTGTCCCTTTTTCCCCACATCCTCTCCAGCATCTGTTGTTGGTAGATTTCTGAATGTGAGCCATTCTAACCGGGGTGAGGTGAAACCTCATTGTGGTTTTGACTTGCATTTCCCTGATTGCTAGTGAATCCTGAACATTTTTTCATGTGTCTGTTGGCCATTTGGATTTCCTCTTTTGAAAATGTCTATTGAGATCCTTGGCCCATCTCTTAAGTGGGTTGTTTGTTTTGATGTTGTGGAGTTTCTTGATCTCTTTGTAGATTCTGGTTATCAACCCTTCATCTGTTGCGTAGTTTGCAAATATTTTTTCCCATTCTGTCAGTTGCCTCTTCACTTCCCTGACTGTTTCTTTTGCAGTACAGAAACTTCTCAATTTGATGCAGTCCCAAATGTTAATTTGGCTTTGACTGCCTGTGCTTCTGGGGTCTTTTCCAAGAAGTCTTTTCCTGTGCCTGCATCTTCCAGGGTGTCTCCAATGTTCTCTAATAATTTGATGGTATCAGGTCATAGATTTAGGTCTTTAATCCATGTTTAGTGGGTTTTTCTGTAAGGTGAAAGGTAGAGGTTTTGATTCATGCTTCTGCATGTGGACATCCAATTTTCCCAGCACCATTTATTGAATAGACTGTCCTTACTCCAGGGATTGGTTTTGAATCCTTGATCAAATATGAGTTGGCTGTAGATGTTTGGATTGATTTCTGGTGTTTCTATTCTGTTCCATTGGTCTATCCATGCTGTTTTGATAACAACTACCCTGTAGTATGCCCTGAAATCTGGTATTGTGATGCCTCCGGCTTTATTTTTGTTGTACAAGATTGCTTTAGCTATTCGAGGTCTCCTGTTTCTCCATATGAATTTCAGCATCATTTTTTCCAGATCTGAGAAGAATGCCTTTGGTATTTTGATTGGTATCCCGTTGAATCTATAAATTGCTTTTGGGAGAATGGACATTTTGATGATATTGATTCTTCCAATCCATGAGCATGGAAGATTTTTCCATTTTTTGGTATCCTCTTCTATTTCTTTCTTTTAAGATTTTGTAATTTTCATCGTAGAGATCTTTAACACCCTTGGTTAAGTTTATTCCAAGGTATTTGATTGTTTTTGTAGCTATTGTGAATGGGATTGATCTTAGCAGTTCTTTCTCAGCCGTGGCATTGCCTGTGTATACAAAGGCTGTTGATTTCTGTGCATTGATTTTATATCCTGCTACTTTGCCAAACTCTTCTATGAGTTCCAATAGTCTCTTAGTAGAGTTCTTTGGATCCCCTAAGTAAAGAATCATATCATCTGCAAAGAGGGATAATTTGAGTTCTTCCTTCCCAATTTGTATCCCTTTAATTTCTTTTTCTTGCCTAATAGCTCTGGCTAAAACTTCCAGAACTATATTGAATAGCAGTGGTGAGAGTGGGCATCCCTGTCTGGTACCAGATCTCAGCGGAAATGCTTCCAACTTTTCCCCATTCAATAGGATGTTGGCCGTGGGTTTTTCATAAATTGCTTTGATTGTATTGAGGAATGTTCCTTCTATACCCAGTTTGCTTAGGGTTTTCATCATGAATGGGTGTTGTATTTTATCAAATGCTTTCTCTGCGTCTATTGAGAGAATCATATGGTTTTTCTTCTGCAGTCTGTTAATGTGGTGTATCACGTTGATTGATTTGCGAACATTGAACCATCCCTGCATACCAGGGATAAATCCTACTTGGTCTGGGTGGATGATCTTTCTGATGTGTTGTTGCATTCTATTGGCCAGTATTTTATTAAGGATTTTTGCATCTATGTTCATCAGGGATATTGGTCTGTAATTCTCTTTCAATGCTGCATCTTTTTCCGGCTTAGGAATTAAGGTGATGCTGGCTTCATAGAAAGAGTTTGGGAGGATTCCCTCTTTTTCGATTGTTCTGAATAGTTTGAGAAGATATGGAGTTAGTTCTTCTTTAAATGTCTCATAGATTTCAGCAGTGAATCCATCTGGTCCTGTGCTTTTCTTTGTTGGGAGGGCCTTTATTACTGCTTCAATTTCTGACTCAGTTATGGGTCTGTTTAGGTTTTCTATGTCTTCCTGGCTCAATTTAGGTAGGTTGTATGTGTCCAGGAATCTATCCATTTCTGATAGATTTCCCTGTTTGCTGGCATACAAGTCCTTGTAGTAATTTCTGATGATTCTTTTTATTTCTGTGGCGTTTGTTGTTACATTTCCTTTTTCATCTCTGATTTTATTGATTTGGGTCTTTTCTCTTCTTTTTTTAGTTAGTTGGGCCAATTGAGTGTCAATTTTGTTTATTTTTTCAAAAAACCAGCTCCTTGTTTGGCTGATTTTTTGTAATTTTTTTTTATTCAATCCTATTGATTTCTTCTCTGATTTTAATTATTTCCCTTCTCCTGCTAGATTTGGGTCTGGTTTGCTGCAGTTTTTCTAGATCCTTGAGATGCATTGAAAGCTCATTTATTTGGTGCCTTTCCAATTTCTTGATGTAGGCACCTATTGCTATAAATTTTCCTCTTAGCACTGCTTTTGCTGTATCCCATATGTTGTGCTGTTGTCCTCATTTACTTCCAGAAAGTTTTTGATTTCTCTTTTGATTTCTTCTATGGCCCAGTGTTCATTCAGGAGCATGTTGTTCAATCTCCATGTGTTTGCATATGTTCTAGTTGCATATGTTCTGAGTTGCTAATTTCCAACTTCATTCCTCTATGGTCTGAGAAGCTGCATCGTATGATTCTAATTCTTTTGAATTTGTTGAGACTTGCTTTATGGCCTAGTATGTGGTCAATCCTAGAGAAGGTTCCATGCACTGCTGAGAAGAATGTAAATTGTTTATGTGTAGGATGAAAAATTCTCTAGATATGGTAGATCCATTTGGGCAATAGTGTTGTTTAAATCTACTGTCTCCTTGTTGATCTTCTGTCCTATTGATCTGTCTATTTCTGAGAGTGGAGTATTGAAGTCCCCCAGTACTATTGTTTTTTTTTTATTAAACTTTTATTTAATGAATATAAATTTCCAAAGTACAGCTTATGGGTTACAATGGCTTCCCCCTCCCAAAACTTCCCTCCCACCCACAACCCTCCCCTTTCCCGCTCCCTCTCTCCTTCCAATCACATCATGATTCATTTTCAATTCTCTTTATATACAGAAGATCAGTTTAGTACTATTGTATTGTAGTCTAAGTCTCCCTTTAAGTCCCTTAACAAATCTTTTAAATAAACCGGTGTCCTGTAATTAGGTGCATATACATTGATAATCATTATATTTTCCTGTTGAATTGATCCCTTAATCATTATATAGTGCCCCTCTTTGTCTCTTGTTAAAGTTTATTTTGTCTGACATTAAGATGTCTATGCCTGCTCTTTTTTCATTTCTGTTGGCATGGAATATCTTTTGCCAACCTTTCACTTTCAGTCTGCATGCATCTTTGTTGGAGAGATGTGTTTCTTGTAAGCAGAAAATAGATGGGTTTTGTTCCTTAACCCATTCAGCCAATCTGTGCCTTTTAGCTGGATGGTTGAGACCATTAACATTCAATGTGACTATTGATAAGTAGTAACTTTGCCCTACCATTTTCCCAAAGATATTTTCTAATATATGCTTTGAACTTCCTGTGATCTTTTACTGTGAGGTTTCCTTCCTTTACCTTCTTTCATATTGATGACCATGTTTCTGTGTTTCTGCATGTAACACATCTTTAAGCATCTTTTGCAGGGCTGGATGAGTGGCGACAAATTCTTTCAATTTCTGTTTGCTGTGAAAGGTCTTTATTTCACCTTCATTCACAAATGAGAGCTTTGCAGGATATAATATTCTGGGCTGGCAGTTTTTCTCTCTTAGTACCTGGGCTATGTCTCTCCATTCCCTCCTAGCCTGTAGGGTCTGGTGAGAAGTCAGCTGTGAGTGTAATTGGAGATCCTCTTAGAGTAATCTGATGTTTCTCTCTTGCACATTTCAGGATCTTTTCTTTATGTTTCACTGTGGTGAGTTTGATTACAACGTGTCATGGTGAGGATCTCTTTTGGTCATGGTTACTAGGGGTTCTATGAGCTTCCTGTACTAGGATGTCTCTGTCCTCCAAACCTGGAAAGTTCTCTGCTAGTATCTCACTAAAAAGGCCTTCTAATCCTTTCTCTCTCTCCATGCTTTCAGGAACTCCTAGAACTCGAATGTTGAGTTTTTAAATAGTATCCTGTAGATTCCAAACAACATTTTTTAGATTTCTAATTTCCTCTTCTTTTCTTTGGTTTGACAGTATACTTTCCTGTTCTCTGTCTTCTAAGTCTGATATTCTCTCTTCTGTCTCACTGACTCTGTTTTTATGGCTCTCTAATGTGTTTGTCATTTGATCTATTGAGTTCTTCATTTCATTTTGATTTCTCTTCACTATCACACTTTCCTGTTCTATTAGTTTCTGTGTTTCATTTTGATTCCTCCTTAAGATTTCATTTTCATGAGAGAGATTTTCTATCCTGTCCAGTAAGGATTTCTGCAGTTCATGAATTTTTTTTTGAAAATTTCTAAATGTTCTTATTATAAATTTTTTGAGATCTGCTTCTTGCATTTCTTCTATCTCGTCATCTTCATAATCTTGGCTTGGGGTGTCTTGTTCCTTTGGGGGTGTCATAACGTCTTCCTTGATCTTGTTCCCTCAGTTTCTGTGTTTGTTGCTTGGCATTGTGGAGATATTCTTTGGATTCTTCTTCCCTCGCTGTGGTGTTTTTTTCTTGTTATACTATGACTGCATTAAGTGGACTATGCTTTTGGAAGAGCCTTAGAGGCTTGAGGCTTGAGATGGGTGTGGCCAGAGAGCTTTGCTTGGTTCTTCAGGGTTAGGGGGGTGCCAAAGGTGACACGCTCAGGTTAGGTGTGGTAAATCTCTCTCTCTCTCTCTCTCTTTATATATATATATATATATATATATATATATATATATATAATATTTATATATAAATATATTTATTTATTTATTTATTTATTTTCAGGAGGGAATAATACCACACAGCTGAGCGGAATTGAAGGTAGTCATCTTCTGATCTTTGCTTTCTGTGGGTATATCATTCATCTGCTTTTTCCCCAGGACCACACAAAGAATCTGTGCTGCCCTCAGTCTGGGCTCAAATTCTCCTGCAGTCTCCCACTGTTTTTGCTGTAATCCATAAGTTTTGATATGTTATACTGTCATCTTCATTTGTTTCCAGAAATCTTTTTGATTTTACTTTTGATTTCTTCTATGACCCACTGTTCATTCAGGAATATAGTGTTCCGTCTCCATATGTTTGCATATGTTCTAGAGAGTCCTGAGTTGTTGATTGCCAGCTTCATTCCATTGTGTTCAGAGAGGATGCATAGTATGATTCAATTATTTTTGAATTTTCTGAGACTTGTTTTATGGCATATCATTTGGTCAATTCTAGAGAAAGTTCCATGAACTTGTGAGAAAAATGTGTACTCTGTGACTATAGGATGGAAAGCTCTGTAGATATCTATTAGGCCCATTTGGTTAGTGTCAATTCTGTTGTTTCCTTGCTGATTTTCTATCTAGTTGTTCTGTCCATTACTGAATGTAGGGTATTGAAGTCCCTTATTACTATTGTATGGAAGTTTATGTCTCTCTTTAGATCCCTTAACATTTCTTTTAAATACCCAGCTGCCCTTTAGTTAGGTGCATATATGTTTATAATAGTCACATCTTCCTGTTTAATTGATCCCTTAATCATTACATAGTGCTCTTCTTCATCTCTTTTAATAGTTTTTGTGTTAAAGTCTATTTTGTCTGATATTAGGATAGCTACATAGCTTTATTTTGGTTTCTGCTGGCATGGAATAACTTTTTCTATCCTTAGAATCTTTCTTTATGCTTTACTGTGGAGAGTTTGATTACAGTGTGTTGCAATGAAGATCTTTTCTGGTCATATCTGCTAGGAGCTGTATGTACTTTCTGTACTTGGATGTCCCTTTCTTTCTCCAAATAAGGGAAGTTTTTTGTAATTATTTCACTAAAGAGGATTTCTAATCCATTCTTTTTTTCCACATCTTCAGGAACTCCTACAACCCATATGTTGGGTCATTTGATAGTATCCTATATATCTCTAACATTGCTTTTTAGTTTTCTAATTTCTTCTTCTTGTTTTTGGTCTGACTGTAAAATTTCCAGAGATTTGTTTTCTAACTTGGATATTCTTTCTTCTGCTTTACCGAGACTGTTGTTAAGGCTTTCCACCACATTCTTCATTTGTTCCATTGAATTCTTCATTTCCAGGACTCATTTTGATTTTTCTTTATCAGGGGAGAAATTTTCTTTCACATCATGTATGAATTTCATTAGTTCACGGATTTGTTTCTGATTACTTCAAAGTAATCCTATGATCAATTTTTTGAATTCAATTTCTGGCATTTTTTCAACCTCTCATCTTCACATTCTAGTATTTTTTTTTTTGACAAGCAGAGTTAGACAGTGAGAGAGAGAGAGAGACAGAGAGAAAGGTCTTCCTTCCATTGGTTCACCCCCCAATGGCCGCCATGGCCGGCGCACTGCACCAATCCGAAGCCAGGAGCCAGGCGCTTCCTCCTCATCTCCCATGTGGGTGCAGGGCCCAAGCACTTGGGCCATCCTCCACTGCCTTCCCAGGCCACAGCAGAGAGATGGATTGGAAGAGCAGCAACCGGGACAGAACCAGTGCCCCAACCGGGACTAGAACCTGGAGTGCTGGCACCACAGGCAAAGGATTAGCCTAGTGAGCTGCGGCGCTGGCCAAAGTGTTGTGTTCTTTTGAGGGTATCATGTTGTTTCCTTATTCTTGTTTCTTGAATTGCTTCATTAATTATTTGACATTTGTAGAGATACTTGTTGGTTTCTTTTTTGCTTTTTTTCCCCCTGTGATGGCTTTTATCTTTGGACTATGCCTCTTTGGCTTAGGGGAGTGTCTGCTTTTTCAGTGAATACCCAGGAGTAAGTGGTAGGTGAGGCCAGGGAGCTCTGTTCAGTGTTCCAGCGTGAAGGTTGTCCAAGGTGACACCCAGGTTTTGTGTGCTCCTTTTTTTTTTTATCACAGAGTTTTGTTCTGCATTTTTTGGCATAGTCTCATGCCCACTTCCTCTCCTAAAAGGAGACAGTGCATGGGCAGTAGTCCCAGTGGTTCCAATATTAATCCATGTTGCCCCAAGAACCACAACAAGGATCTGTGCAGTCCTTACTGTGAGGACAATCCCACAGCAATGACCCTCACCAGGAAATCAGGAGCCCTAAGCAGGTGGAGCCATCCACAGTGACTTCTCAAAGTCCAAGCCACATCCTGCACCCCCCCATGCAGCCACAGTGTTTTCACAGTCCCAGCATACAAGCTTCCCCCAGTCACAAGCACCAAGCCCTTTGTCATTTCTACCAACCAGTCTCCTGGTTGGCTGGTTGTTAGGTGCACAGACAGAACTGGTGCAGCTGTTAAAGACTGGTGTTGGGGGGGAGGGTGTAGTGACAGAGAGAGAGGGCTTCCGTCCACTGGTTCACTTCCCAAATAACTGCAACAGCCAGAGCTGGGCTGATCAGAAACCAGGAGCCAGGAGCTTCTTCTGGGTCTCCCATGTGGGTACAGGGGTCCATTGTTTGGGCCATCTCCCATTCCTTTTCCAGGTGGATTAATAGGGAGTTGAATTGGATGTGGAGCAGCTGGTACTTGAACCTGCACCCATATGGGATGCCAAGCCCTGCAAATGGCTGCTTAACCTGCTGCACCACACTGCTGGGCCCCTAATTAAATACTTATTAACTATTTATTGAAGTTTTCCTTCCTAGTAGTTCTTGAGGTCACAGAATTTTAAAAATGTATAGTATTTCCTTCAGGAAACTTGTAGGTAGTACAACAAATGGGATAATAATATAGTGTGATGCAGACTTTATTGGCATGAGCCAGGGAACTATTGGCAGAGTAATGTAGTAGGATGTCAGGAAAGTATTTTAAATTAAATAATACGCAACAGGAATATTCATCTTTAGCTTGGTAAAAATAGGTATGTGACAGGGTATTTACCCATATCACATGACTGAGTTATATAATATAGTTTCATTACACTCATACACACAAATATACAAATACAGTCACACAGATATTACACAGTTCAACATGCCTAAGATACCAGATAGTCAGATATTTCTATTATCTCCAATTACTCTGACTTTAAAATGGTCAGTTTTTAAAAGGACATATTTGCCATGTCTGAAATGATAACTAATCTCTTTGTACTTAAACCTCAATATATGTGCATACCAAGTGAAACTGGGAGAAACAGCAGCTTGTTAGAAGTAAACCACTTCTCTAACTCTCCACAGGAGGGTAGCATTTCAAAAGGTAAACTCTTCCCCAAAGTCATAGCAGAGTTCAGGGTTGGAGAAAGGGGCAGGTGGAGGACTAGTGATCTGATTGGCTGCCACAAAGAGGCCTCTGCCTTTTTGCTGAGATCAGCCTGGGGAGCAGCAAGTGGTATTCTAGCCAGCAAAGTCTCTTGAAGGGGCCACTAAAGTCAGTGACTGTGGCTACCACGTGGGAAGAAGAAAAGATGTCCCTGAAGCTTTTCGTGCAGATTGTCTGGATTCAAATGGCATGTGAGTTTAAGAAGTTTCCAATCACATTAACAGAAAGTCCTCGGAGGAGAAATTAAAGAAGGAAAGGGAAACAGTAATGGTGGAAGAAGGGGAGAGAAAAATAGTTTCAAGTTGATGAAGAATCCCTAATCCCCTCCTGCTTTGTTTCTAAACAGGGCTGAGCACTCAGCAGCTGGAGCAGAGTCCTCTGTTTCTGAGCATCCGGGAGGGAGAAGATGTCACTGTGTACTGCAATTCCTCAAGCGTGTTCCCTACCTTTCAGTGGTACAAACAGGAGCCTGGGAAAGGGCCTGTCCTCCTGATGATGATGGCCAAGGGTGGAGAGGTGAAGAAAGAGAAGAGACTGACTGTTCAATTTGGTGATACAAGGAAGTACAGTTCCTTGCACATCAATGCGACCCAGCCTGGGGATGAAGGCAACTACATCTGTGCAGGAGCACAGTGCTCTCAGGGCACCTGCTGCCTGTACGCAAACCCCACTGCAGGCCCCACTCACATTACTGCCACCTGCTTCCAGCCTCTCCCTAACACACCTCTTGGCATGAACAATGAAAAAAAGTTCAGCCTTTCATGGGGGCTTCCTTTCTGGACATTTCCCACATTCTCTGGAGAACAAGACCCATCTACTATAAGACAAGCTCTGGAAATGTGGCTCAGAATCAGTAGCAACTTGGGCAGACAGCTTCCAAGGGTAGGTAATGAGCTGGAGTGGGGAGTCAACATTGAAGGACAAATGAAATATATCAGACAGAGTGCACCATAGTTCTGCTTGGTCATTCCATTTTCCTAAAGACCAAAGGCAGAATGAATGGTTTGCACAAAGGGATAGAAATAGATGGTTTCACAGTTTGATTCTAGTATTCTGGAAATGATAAAACTTCTGTGTATTAAGCTGTAGTAAAAAGCAGAAGTAAACAAAAAATGATTAGAAGTTACGGTTTTTGTTTAAGAGATGCCCAAAGTGTACTTCAGTATAATCCAGTTGTGATTCCAAAACAGTTTCCTTCATTGGTGGCTCTGAGACTCCCTAAACCTGAACTATAGGGGCCCACAGCTGCACAGGGCTTGTTTGTGCCTTTGGCTTTGAATGGCAGCTTCCAATAACTTCAAGTTTCCAAGGCTGAAGAAGATAGAAGTTATTACCCCTTTCCTCCACATGGCACTGTTCCATTTTTGTACCAGAAGAATTTCTATTCTGTAAGGCAAGATAATAATAGTGCAAAGCACAAAACCCAAGTTCAAATTCCATCTTTAAATCTTCCCAACTTTGGAGCTGGCATTATGACACGGTGGATTAAATTGTCGCCTGCAACTGATTCCTATATTGGAGTGCTGATTTGAATCTGGCTACTCCACTTCTGATCCAGCTCCATGCTAATGGGCCTGGGAAAGCAGAAGATGGTCCATGTACTTGGGCCCCTGCTACCTATGTGGGAGATCAGGATGAGTGCTAGGTTCCTGGCTTGACCTGGCCTATCCCTGGTCTTTGTGGCCATTTGGAGGGTAAACCAGAATTTGGAAGATCCCTTTCTCTGTTCCTCCAATTCTCTGTCACTCCACCTTCCAAATTAATAGATCATTTTTAAAAAAGCTTTTTAGCTTTATGCTCTTAGGTTATTATTTTCCTTACCTACTTTACCTTATAAAGTAGAATGCTAGGGGCCAGCCCTGTGGAGCAGCAGGTTAAAGCTCCATCCTGCAGCACCAGCATCCCATGTGGATGCCAGTTCTAGGCCTGGCTGTTCCACTTCAATCTGGCTCCCTGCTAATGCACCTGGGAAAGCAGAGGAGTTGGCCCAAGTCCTTGGGCCCCTGCACCCACATGGAAGACCTGGAAGAATCTCCTGGCTCCTGGCTTTGGATTAGCTCAGCTCCAGCCATTGCGACTATTTGGGGAGTGAACCAGCAGACCGAAGATATCTCTCTGTGTGTCTCTACCTCTTTATAACTCTTCCAAATAAATAAATGCCAACAAGAATACCTATCTTGTTGAGATGCCATGAATATAATAATATAAAATAAAATATATAAAATTATCTGAAATCTTAAGCAAAGTATATATACTCAGTAAATGCCCCTATAAATACTACCACTGCCAATGCTCTTAAATAAATGTTAACCCTACTGTGTAGTCCTACAGTGACTCCTTAAGCATTTATTTTCTGCCTAATATTTTGAATCCTCACCAGAAAGATAGACACTGCTTTTTGCCCACCTAATCTTCATTCTCTTCCACTTCTTATAAACAGAACTTTAATTTTTGATTTGAGCAGCTACATGTTCAGCTTAAAAAAAAATAAATGAGCAATACATTTCATACTCTCACTTGGAGATAGGGATTGCCATATAGAAGAGTTTTGACCCATGAAATGTAATAAGACATTGGCTAGGAGGGATAAGTGTTTGGCTTATTAGTGTAACAAATGGCACCATATCTTGGATCAGAGTCCCTGGGTTTGAGTCCCAGCTTTCCTCCCAATTACGGATTCCTGACAATGTGCATACTGAGGGGCAACAGTTGATGGCTCAAGTATGTGGGTCCCCGCTACTCATGTGGAGACCTGGATTGAGTTCCTTGTTCGTGACTCTGGCCTGCCTCAGTCCTGGCCATTGCAGTCATTGGGTGAATGAACCAGCAGATGGGAGGTCTCTCTCTTTTTCTCTTTCTGTCTCTCTGCTTCTTCAAGAACTTAATTTACTAAGAAAACTACAGCAACACTGCCAAGCAAATATCTATTAAGTGACCACTGTATAAGTTTACATGTTTATGAAATCTGCTAGGGATTTTCTATAATGTTTTGCTTTCCTGGTACAAGCATCACATCTTTCTCTATCCCCTTTCTCCTTTGCTCTTCCTAAAACAAGGAAATGATAACTTTACAATATATGAAAGCACAACCCCTTTCTAATCCTATGCACAATCTATTAGATATTAAGTCTCACACCTGCATTTATTTTTGCATGAAAAATTTTAATAAACTATTTTATGAATTTTTTGACTGTAGCTAAACACAGTGCTAACTGAAGACGGGTTGGCATGAAATAGCTTTATAATGTTCTGTTTCCATGTGTAAGTGCAGGAAAAGAGATATGAACAAACTATGGTGCTTTTACAACATGAAGACCTTCGTTTATATTGATAATATGCATTTCTGGAAATGTTGGTGTTCCTATAATCATTTGTGAAGAGGAAAAACTTCCATTCAGAGAAACTTCATTAAAAATTTTCCAAATCAACTTCTTACACTCATACAAAGTCATAGAATTCAATTTCTCACTTTTGAGTCCTTTAACTATAGACAATATTGACCTCCATGCAAAAAAATTAATGACTATAGTGGTTCATTTTTTTTTTTTTACTTTCAGATTCCAAATGTTATGTGTTTTCTTTTTTTTTTACCTCATACTACTCCCAATGACCGACTTCAAAAGTATCCCATGGGAACTTCATTATATGGAACTTCTTTTTTCTAGATGAAAACTTGAAGGGCAATCAAAAATTAAGAATGATAACAATTTAACTCTCTCTGGTGCAGAAGAAGAAAGGCAATCTCCTGCTTCCTTTCCTTAGAGTACTTAAGTTAGAAAACTTGTTATTTTGAGTTCTTTCTCTGTCCCTTTAAGATGTATATAATTCTTTTCAAAAACCCAATAAGCCTGTTGCCACTTTTACAACCTGGGAGTTTCTTTGTTAAGGACCCAGGAGCCACAGATCCCAAATGTAATAATCAAGGGAAATAGTGCTCTTAGGAGCTCACCTGCAGCTGGCACCCTCCTGCAAATTGCAAACCTACCACCTGTCACAATGTTTTTGGACAAAGGGGCTTAAAAAGCACAGGTGGCTACTTCAATTGCTACATGTGACGAATGGAGCTGTCAAGTCTTACTACTTGAGGACTAGTTATTCTTATCTTGAGAAATCTATGCAATTAGATGCAGCTGCTTAGCTACACAAAAGGATAAGATTTCTTCCTGTCTTTGCCAGCTCTCTAAGGGATTGTCTGCTGGGCATCACATTCAGGTTGAATGCTGATTCAAATTTTCTTTCTTCTTTCCTCCTTTCCTTCCTTCCTTCCTTCCTTCCTTCCTTCCTTCCTTCCTTCCTTCCTTCCTTCCTTCCTTTCTTTCTTTCTTTCTTTCTTTCTTTCTTTCTTTCTTTCTTTCTTTCTTTCTTTCTTTCTCAGAGAGAGTTAAACAGTGAGAGAGAGAGACAGAGAGAAACGTCTTCCTTCCATTGGTTTACCCCCCCAAATGGCTGCAATGGTCAGACCTATGCCAATCCGAAGCTAGGAGCCACGTGCCTCTTCCCGGTTTCCCATGTGGCTGCAGGGGCCCAAGCACTTGGGCCATCCTCCACTGCTTTCCCAGGCCACAGCAGAGAGTTTGTTAAAAGCCTGGTCCACAGGAGTTTCTCAACAGCAGCATTATTTTCATACATGGAATCAGGTGATTCTTTTGGAAGGACGAGCACCACAAGATACTTAGCAGCAGCTCTGGTCTCTACTCAGCAGGCCCCAGTAGCACACCCTCAAATGTGACAAATGCAGATGTCCAGACACTGCCAAATATCCCTGAGAAGTGTTAACCACTAGTTGGAAACTGCTGGTCTGACTATTGAATTGACAGTAGAAACAAACATTTGAAAAAAAAAAGATTTATTTATTTACTTACCTATTTATTTAAAGGCAGGCTTGCAGAGAGAAAGGGAGAGATTAAGAAGAAAAAGCGGCTGGCGCCGCAACTCACTAGGCTAATCCTCCGCCTGCGGCGCCGGCACCCCGGGTTCTAGTCCCGGTCGGGGCGCCTGATTCTGTCCCAGTTGCTCCTCTTCCAGTCCAGTTCTCTGCTGTGGCCCGGGAGTGCAGTGGAGGATGGCCCAAGTGCTTGGGCCCTGCACCTGCATGGGAGACCAGGAGAAGCACCTGGCTCCTGGCTTCAGATCAGCGCACTGCGCTGGTTGCAGCGCGCCAGCCGCAGTGGCCATTGGGGGGTGAACCAACGGAAGGAAGACCTTTCTCTCTGTCTCTCTCTCTCACTATCCACTCTGCCTGTCAAAAAGAAAAAGAAGAAGAAAAAGTGATTTTTCACCCACTAGTTCACTACCCAAATGGCTACAACAGCCAGGCTTGGGTCAGGCCAAAGCCAGGAGCCAGAATTTCCATTCTGATTTCCTACATAGGTGGTAGAGGCCCAAGTACTTGGGCTGTCTTCTGCTTCTTTCCCAGACACATTAGCAGGGAAGTGGGGACAGAAGCAGAGCAGCCAGGACTCCAACCTCTACTACTGTATGGGATATGAGCAAGTGTTGGCTCAACTAACCTCTGGGCCACAACAATGGCCCCAGTAGAAACACACTTTAAGACCACTGTATGCATTGTAGAACATAGGATCTGGGCTCCTATTTTATCATTTGACCTTAAAATTTCAATAAATAAGATGGTTATAATTTGTATATAAACCATTTACAATCAGAAAAGTTCTTCAATCTGATAATGTCTCAGATTTTAGCTGGGTCCTTTTCTCTTATTTGTGGTCCTTCATTAGACATATATACTATTTCTTTGTCCTTCTTTGAGCTACTATGTCCCCATTCTTCACACAAATTATTCTAGGTATGCCAAAGATTTACTTCACGAAGGATCCTTAAACTCTAACAAGGCGGCTGATGCTGTGGCGTAGTGGATAAAGCCACCATCTGTGGTGCCAGCATCCCATACGGGTGCTGGTTCGAGTCCTGGCTGCTCTGCTTCTGATGCAATTCCCTGCTAATGGCCTGGGAAAGCAGCAGAGGATGGCCCATGTGCTTGGGGCTCTTGCACCCACATGGGAGACCTGGAAGAGCACCTGGCTCCTGGCTTCAGAACAGCCCAGCTCTGGCCAATGCAGCCATTTAGGGAGTGAGCCAATGGATGGAAGATCTTTGTCTCTCCTCTCTGTCTGTAACTCTTACTTTCAAATAAATAAATAAATCTTTTTAAAAACTCTAACCTCTTCAATACCCCAAATATACACAAACGGACAAACATACATGTCATAGTGTATAGGTAGAAGACTAACCCACAGATAGATGAAGCGTTCCATTATAAAACGGAGTGACAAAAGTTAGGAATAGCCACTACTGAGTCTATCTCATAAAATTGATAGATCCACGAGATCAGCTCCAAATTCAAGATGTGATACATAACAATGTTTGAAGACACTTTTACCTCAAGGTGTGTCCCTATATCCAAGAAAATGAATCGTGAAGACACACAGAGGAGTCTTGTCGTACCTCCTGTGGATACAGATCTGTTGTGAGTTAAGAACATCCCCAAGAAAAGCTAGAGCAATATCCCAACTGGATTTAGAAAGAAGCAGGGAAGGAAAAGAAGAGGAGGAAGTGAGAGAACACAAATCATAAGAAAGGAAACTAGCGAGACAGGTCCTACACTTGGAAATGGCTACAGTGACTTTGCAATGACCTTGTATGTGTCTATTTTTCTGCTTTTCAAGAGGGGCACCAGGGCAGATGAAGGTGGAGCAGACCCCTTAGATGCTGATCCTCCAAGAGGGGAGAGATTCCTCCCTGATGTGCAATTCTCTGTCTTCACGACCAGTGTGCTGTGATCTCAACAAAATCCTGAGGGACCCTTAGAATTCCTGTTTTATATAGTTTCAGGAATGGAGGAAAAAGGAGGGTAAAATCCACAGTCAATACTAAAGGTCATAGCCAACTACATATTAGAGACTCCCGCCTGAGGACTCAGCCACTTACTTCTGTGCCATGAAGACAGAGGGCTGTCCAGGTGTCAGCAGCCTATACAGGAAATAAAAACTGAAGACTTAACCCAATGTAGTTACTATTGCATTTTTATGGCCTTGTCTCTCCTGATTCCTGTGGAAAGCATTTATAAATGAAGTACAGCTTAACACTACAGTGTAAACACGTATCTGGTTTATCTGGAGTCTCTGTGGGCATTGTGCTATTAGGTAAATCCATAAATTGATCAATTTTCATGTCTGAGTCTATCTTTCTGGACAAGTGTGCACAGACAACTCAATGTGGAATAGTCCTTGATCCCTCCATATCCTACATCAAGAAAGCACCAATCTTATCTGAACATTCTTTTTTTTAAGATTTATTTATTTATTTGAAAGTCAGAGTTACACAGAGAAAGGAGAGGCAGAGACAGAGAGGTCTTCCATCCGCTGGTTCACTCCCCAGATGGCCGCAACGGCTGGAGCTGCGCCAATCCGAAGCCAGGAACCAGGAGCTTCTTCTGGGTCTCTCCTGTGGGTGCAGGGGCCCAAGGATTTGGGCCATCTTGTACTGCTTTCCCAGGCCATAGCAGAGAGCTGGACCGGAAGAGGAGCAGCTGGGACTAGAACCGGCACCCATATGGGATGCCGGCCCCTCAGGCCAGGGCATTAACCCACTGCGCCACAGCACCGGCCCCCTGAACATTCTTTTCTATACTTTCTCATGGTTTACTCTGTTACAGACAGATTTGATTTTCTAGCACACTTAAGTGGGGGAGTAGAGAAGTGAAGAATAAGGGACCACTCTGGGTATGAAGGATGGACAGAGACGTACTGTGTACTTGACCAGAGACTGACCTCTATGTTGTAGAGGCACAGCACTTCCTGGGCACCTGATTTCTGAGCCTACACATGTGACTGCAGTCCCCAAACCTTACAACAGGGTAAAGTTGCCTATGGACTTTTACTCACTTCTAACATGATGCTGGAAAGTTCATAGTTAATAAATAAAAGTGATGCCACTTTCAAAAAAGATGGAAACTGGATGAGTGTTCAGTCTAGTAACTATCTCTTTCCTAAACAGAGTCAATTCTGACATCCCAATTCCCAAATCAGGAGTTCATTGCATCAGCCATTCTATTTAGAGTTATAAGGCTCTGTGTTAAAATTGATGTTTCCACCCTGAATGCTATTTATTCGTACCTTTTTTATGCTCATGTGTAAAAGTAAATCATAAGAAAGCTAAAGCTTAAAGGGGCAAAGGAAAAGATAATGATATACTCTGTAATCATTAATTTTTTGGTTCCAATTTTTACAGTACATTTTATTGTTAATATTCAGTAGCATATATTTATATCATTTCCCTCTCTGCTATGTTTTGGAAAGGCCACTCTGTGGGAAAAGCAAATTTCCAGTCATGAGTATAATGTGTCATCTTCAGCAAGTGAGTCACTTTCTCTGTACCTCATCTCAGAATCCTCAATAATGTGAGGATGATGGTTCCCACACACCATTACTCATAAGTTTCATGACAACCAATCATTCAACAGGTATTTATTGACTAACTGTTACAGAGCTTTGAATAAATAAAGTGCTCCTTCCCTCACTGAATATATATTCTAGTGGGGAGTACATTTTTATTATCAGGCAGTTCCTATAAGGGGAAGGATGAAATTAGTAGGGCGACAGTATTATAAAAACAACAACAGCTAGATGTCAGTCAGAGAATGCTTCCTGGAGTCTGTGATGCTTCAGCTTGAAACCTTGAGGTTTAGTGGGCGTTAATCAGAGCGAATAACAAAGGAACGTGGGGGGATGTGCTCCAATTTGAGAAAGAGTACATGTACATATAGATTGGAAGCAAGGTTAGTCATAGAAACTTTCGGACCTAAAATGTAATTTGCAAGTGATAAAATGCTGTGCATGGATGACTCTCATTTTATGGGAGTCTTAAAATAAATAAGATTTTGAAATAAATTGTCTCTATATTACAGTATGACAAGATGAAGGATATGAGGAACAAAAATCTCAGAGCACATCAATATTTTCACAGAGCACAGATAGGAATAACTGCCCTCAGGAATGAAAATGAAACCATGAATCAATGAAAGGAATCATGAAACTAATTATTTATAATAAAATATTAGTTCTCGAGAGACCACAGTTCCTTTTCAGGCATGGAGAGAATTTCTAAAAATGCTGCACAAGGTATGATAAATATGGTGCATATAGATGAAATGGTTTTGACTACTGAATAAAACCCAAATTGTCTGTGGAAAAGTGGAAATATATAAGGAATGTTATCTTAACAGAAAAAAAAGTTTTTCTAGTTCTTGCAGTACAGCTGAGTTGCCTTCTAACTATAAAATATAAAACATCTGTCATCAAGGAGGGTAAGCACGGGCAGCTCATAACCCTTCAGAGAAGGAAATTCTGTAAAGAGGCCCCCACATTCACTCAGTTCTCCCTTGGAGGTGTTTTGTAAACCTCAACCCAAGGAACTGATGGCCCAGGAGAGAAGCAGCCTTGCTAGGTGCGGAGAACAGAGATCAGAATGAGGATTGTGCATATAACTAAGATTTGGAGAAAACGATACTGGAGGGAAATGAGCTTTGTAAAGAGTGCCCTAAAATCTGTGTAGGGTGTTTGCTGAACCTACACATAAGCCGTACATACACAGGGACAGACTTTGGGATTCCTATCAGAAAATGGTTTCTAGGGGTCTACAAGCTCCAAAGAGATTTCAGGGGGTACACTGTGCAAGAAAACATAGAGTTCTGGCCCAGCCAGAGTGAAGAAACCGTGGTAACACTTTGGGTTTTCAGCCAGGTCAACAGAATAAGGACTATATGCTAGGAGAAGTGCTATGTGCTAGGCCCAAAAGAATAACTGATAAAAAGCCCTACCCTCACAGAGATTAAAATAAAATTTATCTGAATCCATGTGATCTGCTAATAAGTCTCCAAAATAATCTGGAGATGTGTATATGATTAACCAGAGAGTAAACACACACACAATCTGACTGACAATGAAACAGGAACAAGGACCAGCATTCAAGTGATAAATTAATGAATAGATACAGACCCATACATGACTCAAATTTGGAATAAACACATGAGGATTTCAAAATAATTATAACGGGGGTGAGCATTTAGTGCAGCTGTTAAGACGCTGCTTGGGATGCCTGCATGCCCTGTAGGAGTGCCTAGGACTGAGTCCAAGATCTAGCTTTCTGCCAATGTGTACCCTGGGAGGCAGCAGGCAATGCCTAAGGTACTTGGTTTCCTGCCACCTACATAAAATACCTGGATTGGTTTCCTAGCTCTTGGCTTTTGTCCGAACCAGACCTGACATTGCAGGCATTTATGGAGTGAACCAGTGGATGGGTCTCTCTCTCTCTCTCTCTCTCTCTCTTTAATAAATAAATGTTTAAAAATTAGAAACGTATATCAGCATATTGAAAAAAATGACAGGAAAAATAAGTAGATCCAACTTTTCAACAGAAAATTATTTCAGTTGCTTATTTCAAAAGAGAATTATAACAAATACTTAGCATACACTTAAAAATTACATGGACATTCTAGAATTATTGAATACAATATCTGAAGTTAAAAAGTCATAGAATAGGTTTAATACCAGACTGAATTGTAGACACAGGATTAGTGACTCTGAAGATACTGTAACACAAAACACTTTAAGTCAATGAAGAAAAATAGCTATTGAAAAACAGATCAGAATATACAAATAATGTCAGGCAATTCAAATGGCCTAACATATGTGTAATTTGCACCATAGAAAGGAGAGAGAGTAGAACTTAAAATATTTTAAAAATAACTGGAAATCACTCGACTTGATGAAAGTCTTCACTAATTCAAGAAACTCAGAAAATCTCAAACACAGTAGATGCAAAATGAACATAAAAAGTAAACTTAAACAGGAGAAAACAAAAGTATACTTGTACACATCATGATAAAACTGTGAAAAACCAAGGAGAAAAGGAAATCCTGAAAGCCAGCTTCTCTTTTGTTTTTACAGAGAGTCAACTGCAATTCCCTCGGGCTTTAAAAAAAGAATCATTGATGGGTGAGATTATCAAGTGCTTCATCCCTCTGGAAGCCAGGAACCAGATGTGGCTCATCTGCAAATCTGGGAACAGTTTATGGAGGCCCAGAGATCACCATGCATCTGCTTTACATATTTAGATGCCAGAGTGTCTGTGCTCAAAGACAAAATGAACTTGACACTATAGTACAAGCATGCTTTATAAAGGTCATGGGAAAATGAAATGAAAAGATAAGTCTATTTGATGCAAAATAAAATTTGAAATCATCCATAGTTTTTTTCCCATAATTTGTGTTTTCCATGAACTTTTTGAAGTTAACTTACATGGGCCCCTCATGCATGTCAACCATAAGCAAAGAAAGCAGTTATTAATACTGTCCTTCACCAGGAAATGGCTTCCTACAATACAATAGAGGAGAAAGGAAGGGTGTCCCCTGGGTACACCTTTGTGCTACCGAGGGTAATGATAACATTTAGTGGCAAACTACAGCAACCAAATATAGATAGAGTTTCTAAGACACAGATCCTCAGAGCATCACCACACCAGACACCATGACTGCAGAAGGCAGAGAACAATATATTGGTAGGGGAAGAAAAAAATTCCACATACCTGGGCCAGCATTATGGCATAGCAGGTAAAGCTGGCATCCAAAATAGGCACCAGTTCGAGTCCTGGCTGCTCCACTGCCAACCCAGGTCCCTGCTAATGGCCTGGGAAAAGCAGTAGAAGATGGCTCAAGTATTTGGGCCCCTGCAACCTATGTGGGAGACCCGGAAGAAGCTCTTGGCTCCTGGCTTTGGCCTGACCCAGTCCCAGCCAATGTGGCCTTCTGAGGAGAAGATCTCTCTGAGGTGGAAGATCTCTCTCTCTCTCTCTCTCTGTAACTCTGCCTTTCAAATAAATTTTTTAAAAAATCATTAAAAAAGGAAATTACATATACCAACTATAACCTCACAACCAGTTACATAAACCAGAACTCAAGCGGTTATGAGTATTTTTCCTTACTTCTGTGTATGTGACTTTGTGTTTCATAACCAATTATTTTTCTTTATTCCATGCTCCCATTCTCCTACTCTCTAAAATAGTATTTTTTTTTATTTATTATCCTTATAACTCAGTATAAGGACAAGAGATCAAGAAGAAGTGTGATTCCACAAGAAAAAGGATAAACTCAAAGACATGTAACTTGACATATGGAGTTTTATAGGTCTTTAATGGGGAAGGGTTTAACCTGTTGTAAATTTTATGCTGGATAATAGCATCACATTAGGTAAAAGTATGACTTTTCTATTGTCTTATATGGAAGTCAAATATGACCAGATGAGATATAACTCAATGTAAGAGGGTAGATGATGATGGTTTGTACTGCATTCATCCACCAAGTTTCCCAGACTTTTTTTCCTTTGTAAAAGCAATCAAGTTAAAATTGGTTAAAGAGGAAATTGTATAAGACAAGGAAGGCAAATGTGAAAGAGTAGGCATTGCTCTCTAAAGGTCATCACAGTGAGATGTGACAAACACACAGAAATGTCCACCATGATCACTTCTTCCATTCACTTCTTCCTGGTGCTTGCTGGCACTGTTGGCCAACCACCACCATATGCCTGGCGAAAGACCTGTGGAGATGGTAGTCACACAACAGCAACTGCTTCCTTAGACTTTTCCATGGCCTCACTTTAAAAATCACATTTCACCTGCTGGAAATGCTTGGTTTCCCAGATTTCCTGGCTAAAGATCATTCTCTGGCCCTCCAACTACCTCTAGACCTTCACTTCCCCAGCTCCTTTCAAAACTGTGCAATGCCAAATCCCTTTCATGAAGCCTCACCCAAAGTATTCATTGTGATTCTGCTTTACTACCATTACCGGGCTGATACACTAGGTGAATATAAATGAACAGATTAAAGACTCTTTCTGTCTTTATTGTGTGTCCAGATACCTACTCAAAAAAAGAATAATGAGAATCCAAGTATAACCAGGACAAAAGTGTCTTTCAAAGAATTCATTTAGCAACATGAGTTGCAAGGAGAAGCATAAAAAAAGTGATATGGTCTGTGGTGTCCTGCCTTCTGTAAAACACCGGGTGTTGGGGCCGGAGCTGTGGTGTAGCAGATAGGGCCACTGCCTGCAGTGCCAGCATCCCATATGGGCGCCAGTTCAAGATCCAGCTACTCCACTTCTGATTCAGCTCTCTGCTGTGGCCTAGGAAAGCAGTAGAAGATGGTCCAAGTCTTTGGGCCCCTGCACCCACGTGGGAGACCTGGAAGAAGCTCCTGGCTCCTGACTTCAGATCAGCACAGCTCCAGCCATTGCAGCCAACTGGGAAGTGAACCAGTGGATGGAAGACCTCTGTTTCTCTCTCTGTGTAACTCTAACTTTCAAATAAATAAATAAATCTTTTTAAAAAAAAGTTGGGTGTGAACAAATTTATCACCATCTATGGATCTAGGAATAATGTGTTTTTAATTTAAAAACTTACCATGGGGTCAGTGTTGTGATGTAGCAAATAAAGCCACTGCCACATGCTGTTGGGGCATAGCAAGCAAAAGCAGAGACAAGACATGGGAGCTCTTCCTCTGAAAAGCACCTCCAGAAAGTTCCCAGCATGCCTCTTTTATTGACAAGGATTACATCAGCCATTTGTACAGCGCATGTGCAAGCTTATATAACTCTAACATGACCTGTAACATTACTTGATAATCTTCAGAACATGATTGTCAAGACACTGGTGAGGTGTCTAGAAAACCAAGACTTGGTTTACTAGATAAGCAAGTCTGGGAAAGCGGCTGCATGTCCTCATGGAAGCCAATGTTCCTGTGAGAACTCAATGCTCTTCTTCTTTTTTTTTTTAATCGTATGATCCCATTTATATGCTGAATCTCAAAACATCAAATAAATAGAAACAGACTAGAACAGGGATTATCAGAGGTCAGGAGGGGAAGGAATGGGGAGCTGTAGGGTACCTATTTTAAGTTATGCAGGATGAGTACATAGATACCTAAAGTATAGCAAGAGAAGTATTTTTTAAAATTTTTTATTGTTTTCTTTTTTTTTAACTTTTATTTAATAAATATAAATTTCCAAAGTACAACTTTTGGATTATAGCAGTTTTTTTCTCCCATAACCACCCTCCCACCTGCAACCATCCCATCTCCCACTCCCTCTCCCATCCCATTCACATCAAGTTTCATTTTTAATTATCTTTATATACAGAAGATCAATTTAGTATATACTAAGTAAAGATTTCAACAGTTTGCACCCACACAGAAACACAAAGTCTAAAGTACTGTTTGAGAACTAGTTATACCGTTAATTCACATAGTACAACACATTAAAGACAGAGATCCTACATGGGGAGTAAGTGCACAGTGACTCCTGTTGTTGATTTAACAAGTGACATTCTTATTTATGAGGTCGGTAATCATCCTAGGCTCTTGTCATGAGCTACCAAGGCTATGGAAACCTCTTGAGTTCACCAACTCCAATCTTATTTAGACAAGGCCATAGTCACAGTGGAAATTCTCTCCTCCCTTCAGAGAAAGGTGCCTCCTTCTTTGATGGCCCCATTCTTTCTGCTGGGATCTCACTCAGAGATCTTTTATTTAGGTCATTTTTTTTTTTTTGCCACAGTATCTTGGCTTTCTATGCCTGAAATACTCTCATGGGCTTTTTAGCCAGATCTGAATGCTTTAAGGGCTGATTCTGAGGCCAGAGTGCTGTTTAGGACATCTGCCATTCTATGAGTCTGCTGTGTATCCCGCTTCCCATAATGGATCATTCTCTCCTTTTTAATTTGATCAGTTAGTATTAGCAGACACTAGTCTTGTTTATGTGATCCCTTTGACTCTTAATCCTATCATTATGATCAATTATGAACTAAAATTGATCACTTTGACTAGTGAGATGGCATTGGTACATGCCACCTTGATGGGATTGAATTGGAATCCCCTGGCACATTTCTAACTCTACCATTAGGGGTAAGTCCAATTGAGCATGTACCAACCTGTACATCTCCTCCCTCTCTTATTCCCACTATTATATTTAACAGGGATCACTTTTTAGTTAAATTTAAATGCCTAAGAATAATTGTGTGTTAATTAAAGAGTTCAACCAATGGTATTAAGTAGAAGAAAAAAATACTAAAAGAAATAAAATAGTAAGTTGTTCCTAGACAGTCAGGACAAGGGCTGATAGGTCATTGTTTCTCATAGTGTCCATTTCACTTCAACAGGTTTCCTTTTAGGTGCTCAGTTAGTTGTCATCGATCAGGGAGAACATATGATATTTGTCCCTTTGGGACTGGCTTATTTCACTCAGCATGATGTTTTCGAGATTCCTCCATTTTGTTGCAAATGACCGGATTTCATTTTTTTTATTGCTGTATAGTATTCTATAGAGTACATATCCCATAATTTCTTTTTTTTTTTTTTGACAGGCAGAGTTAGACAGTGAGAGAGAGAGAAACAGAGAGAAAGGTCTTCCTTTTTCCGTTGGTTCACCCCCAAAATGGCCGCTACGCGCAGCGCATTGCAGCCAGTGTGCTGCACTGATCCGAAGCCAGGAGCCAGGTGCCTCTTCCTGGTCTCCCATGTAGGTGCAGGGCCCAAGCACTTGGGCCATGCTCCACTGCCTTCCCAGGCCACAGCAGAGAGCTGGACTGGAAGAGGAGCAACCGGGACAGAATCGGCGCCCAAACCAGGACTAGAACCTGGGGTGCCGGTGCCACAGGCGGAGGATTAGCCAAGTGGGCCACAGAGCCAGCCCCCATAATTTCTTTATCTAGTCTTCTGTTGATGGGCATTTAGGTTGATTCCATGTCTTAGCTATTGTGAATTGAGCTGCAATAAACATTGAGGTGCAGACAGTTCTTTTATTTGCCAATTTAATTTCCTTTGAGTAAATTCCAAGGAGTGGGATGGCTGGGTTGAATGGTAGGGTTATATTCAGATTTCTGAGGAATCTCCAGACTGATTTTCATAGTGGCTTTACCAGTTTGCATTCCCACCAACAGTAGGTTAGTGTCCCTTTTTCCCCACATCCTCTCTAGCATCTGTTGTTGGTAGATTTCTGAATGTGAGCCATTCTAACCGGGGTGAGGTGGAACCTCATTGTGGTTTTGATTTGCATTTCCCTGATTGCTAGTGATCCTGAACATTTTTTCATGTGTCTGTTGGCCATTTGGATTTCCTCTTTTGAAAAATGTCTATTGAGGTCCTTGGCCCATCTCTCAAGTGGGTTGTTTGTTTTGTTGTTGTGGAGTTTCTTGATCTCTTTGTAGATTCTGGTTATTAATCCTTTATCTGTTGCGTAGTTTGCAAATATTTTTCCCATTCTGTTGGTTGCCTCTTCACTTTCCTGACTGTTTCTTTTGCAGTACAGAAACTTCTCAATTTGATGCAATCCCAAATGTTAATTTTGGCTTTGACTGCCTGTGCTTCTGGGGTCTTTTCCAAGAAGTCTTTGCGTGTGCCTACATCTTGCAGGTTTTCTCCGATGTTCTCTAATAATTTGATGGTGTCGGGTCATAGATTTAGATCTTTAATCCATGCTCTTCTTGATAATAGGTCATTTACTATTCCTTAATCAGATCATGCGGCCCTACTCTGTGTCCAGGAGGATGTGTCCTCACTGAGAGTGCTTTGGCAGAAGCTGTCTTCCCTGCATCCCCTCTTTTCTTGTTTTATAAATGACCATTAGTAATATGTTTATTTTGGAAGTGGGGATTACAAACCTTACAAGTATTAATCAAAGATGGAATGCACTGAAAGAAGCAGCATATCAGGATTAATGAGGCCACAACAAGGCAACAAAGTAACAGCAATGACTTCTTTGTCAATCCAGACATTATTATTATCGAGCTATTACATCCATCTGGGGAGTGAACCAACAGATGGAAGATCTCTCTCTCTCTGTCTCTGTAACTCTTGAACCCAATCCAGATATCCCATGTGGGTGGCATCATCTACTGCCTCCCATGATGAATATTAGCAAGAAACTGGATTAGAAGTGGAGTATCCAGGATTTGAACCAGGTACTGTGATATGGAAGTTGGCATCTCAAAGGGCAGCTTGACCTCTGAGTCAGATTGTCACTCCTAATTCAGGGTTGTTATAGAAAAGATGCCAAAGTAATAAACATCCATGCCCAAGGAATTCCTGATGATGTAACTGTGTATATTTCTCAAAGAAGCATGACTTCTTTAAGTATACCTAATGACTTAGCTTAGCCTGTGCAAATATGAATGGGGCTATGATATGACAACTTGCCCCATGGCTTCCCCTGGCCAAATTAATTTCCTGTATGGAGACAGCTGTCACCCATCTCTAATGATTTTTGCAGGACATTTTTCAAAAATTGAAAACAACAACAATTGAACAAGGCTGAGGTCCAGGATCTTGAGAGAAGTTATTCCCCTAGCAACAAAGCTGCCACTACACCTTTTCCTAACATGCTGTGGGCAGTGTAGCAGCTCTTTTCACTGATGTGATGAAAAACCAAGCATTTAATGAGTTTTATAGGCTCATATTCTGATCTTCTGGAAGCTCAGAGTACTTGTAATCTTTCTACCTCTAAAAGAAGCCTTCACCTGTGCTGTGACTAAGCCACTATCAGTTCTTATAATGAGGATCACTCAGTAGAAAAAAGTTCTATTCATCCAAAATGTTGTGTTATATGATTAGGAATCAGCTTAAACACACACAATCTGCAGTATGAGGTCTTCTCCTGGTTCCAGCCTTGATAACCTAGGAGGAGCAGAATCTTCCTAATGGTTATTCAGTCTGCAAAGCAAGGTGCTTTGGTTTGCAAATGTTTTGTCCCTATAAGCCTATGCAGGAGTCTGATTTCCAAAGCCATCTGCTCATGGTATTAAGAGAATGGCATTTAGAGGTGGGGCCTTTGGACAGTCAATGGGTTTGGATAAAATCATTAGGGTAGAGATCCCATGATTAGGTACAGGCAACTTTAAGAAAAGTGTCAGAGACCACACACCCAGATAAACACATGTGTGTTTCTTATGATGTTCTATGATGTCACAGGACTCGGCTAGCAAGTCTTTCACATGCCAAGAAACAACACAGCCTACAGGGGCCTTTGCAAGAACTTGTGCCATGCTATTTAGATTTTCATCCTCCAAAACCATGAGATTAAAATAACTCTTTTCTTTACAAAATTAGCCTGTCTCAGGTATTTCATTATAGTAGTGAAACAAGGACCAATTCATTAGTTCTCTGCTTCTGATGGGGTCCTGTTCTCATCCATTACACAGAGTATCACTCAAGATCTCCACTTCTTCCTGAGAGACACCTCAGAAGAGAGCATCAAGGGTTTCACAGCTGATCTGGACCGATAGGGGACATCTTTCCATCTGAGGAAGTGGCCTGCCAGGGAAGAAGACTCCATCATATGACAAGGACTACAGGGGTACTGCCACCATGGGAAGATTATCTACATCTGTCCAGAATAGAATCGCTGTTTTTTCACAGTGTAACAAAGTTAAAAATCACCACAGACATAAACTGTCAGCTGTCAATAAGCGAGTCACCCACAACGTTTGCTGAAAAAATTTGTTCCAACTCCTCTCCCAGTCAAACCAATTTCCTATACAAGATGTCAATCACACCCAGGGATTCTACATAGAGCTGTTGTCTATGCTTAAATTTGAACATTATGTACTGTAAATTGTTGTTTACTTGAATAATTAGAGAGAGGGGGAGAGAGAGAGAGAGAATCCTTGAAAAATCAGCATTCTTCTTTCTCATATATGGCTCCTTGTGATTTGCGTGTCACTGCTATTCTTAATGTCAACTCATTAATTTCCTACAAAAACAATAAACTCTAACTATAATAAGCTGAGTGCATTTCCTGAGGCCACTTGGCTATATATGATTTGTATGCTTTTGAAATTGCGGATACTTTTGCTTGACTACCCTTATCCTGCTTAGCCAACTTAAGAAACTCCCTTCATGTCTTTAGAACAAGCTAAGGAGCTCCACCTTTGTGAGGCCTTCCTTGACTCCACGCTGAGCCTCCTCAGCAGAACTACTCGATACCCATCATGTTTCGTGTGTAACAAGCCAAGCTGTGGGTATGCAGCTCTATATGCATCTTCCTCTTTGGACTCTCAGGCATATAAGAATGAAGATTGTTCCATAATCACACGGGAGACCCCAAGCCAAGTCCTGGACCAAGTGCCCCATAGAAACTAAGTAAATTCATATTGAATATAAAAATACATAAATAAATCAGGAAAATTTCTTCACTAGGAAGTCTGAGTTACTGGGTTTAAAGTATATAATATGGAACATGGATAACTTACAGGATCCTGTGAGACAGTTAGCATGGACATGGTATATTCTTGTTAGAGGCATTGTGACTTCTCATACTTGTTTCATTATTATTTAAGTGAAAATTCAAAATACATATTACCACAGTAAAATACTCACAACATTATTTTGTTATTTCTGCCTGGGCTAAAAGTAATTCCAAGAACATATCTTAGACTTTACCCTTAGCTTCAAACATTTTGTTCTCCTACTGACATTAAAGTACAATGGATTCTTTTTCTTCTTCTATCATATTGATCTATAGAAAAATATATTACATGTGAATTAAGAATGAAGGCAAACAAACATATTCTTTTTTTTTTTTTTTTTTTTTTGGACAGGCAGAGTGGACAGTGAGAGAGAGAGACAGAGAGAAAGGTCTTCCTTTTGCCGTTGGTTCACCCTCCAATGGCCGCCGCGGTTGGCGCACTGCGGCCGGCGCACCGCGCTGATCCGATGGCAGGAGCCAGGGACTTATCCTGGTCTCCCGTGGGGTGCAGGACCCAAGGACTTGGGCCATCCTCCACTGCACTCCCTGGCCACAGCAGAGAGCTGGCCTGGAAGAGGGGCAACCGGGACAGAATCCGGTGCCCCGACCGGGACTAGAACCCGGTGTGCCGGCGCCGCAAGGCGGAGGATTAGCCTAGTGAGCCATGGCGCCGGCCGCAAACAAACATATTCTTTTTTCACATCCACAGGTAGTTTTAAAGATTATAGCCTTAAATGTCTATGGACTTTGTAAGATTATATCATTGTTTTCTCATTTGAAAATGCAGAACACTGATTTCGTACAAATAAATTTCTTTCTTTTTTTTTTTTTTTTTTTTTTTTTGATAGGCAGAGTGGACAGTGAGAGAGAGAGACAGAGAGAAAGGTCTTCCTTTTTGCCGTTGGTTCACCCTCCAATGGCCGCCGCGGTAGCGCGCTGCGGCCGGCGCACCGCGCTGTTCCGATGGCAGGAGCCAGGTGCTTATCCTGGTCTCCCATGGGGTGCAGAGCCCAAACACTTGGGCCATCCTCCACTGCACTCCCTGGCCACAGCAGAGAGCTGACCTGGAAGAGGGGCAACCGGGACAGGATCGGTGCCCCGACCGGGACTAGAACCCGGTGTGCCGGCACCGCAAGGCCGTACAAATAAATTTCAAATAAGATCATCCCTATCAAAATTGATCTAATGCAGATTTGTATTTATCTGTGTTTTTAAGAAAGTTATCTTAAATCTAATTTAATTATCTTGTGCCATTTTAAAAAGTGTTTACTAAAAAATCAACACACATAAACAGTGTACATTCTTATGGGGTACCATGTGATGTTTTGATACATGTTTACTTAAATAATGTCTAATCACAGGAAATATACACTTCTTCTCAGTTAACATTTCCTTGTGATGAAAATATTCAAAATCCTATCTTCTAGGTTTAAGTAGAGAAATACATAGCATGCTAACATTATCTGTATTCACCCTTTTTAATGAACCAGATAAATATGGACACATCTGAGGACCATAAATGGAATTTAATTACATTAAATAAGAAGCTACCAAATTTTCTATGTGTTCTAAATTTGTAATAATTGTATTAAATTGAGTATCACACCCCTATGTGGGCTTAATAAGCACCAGTTCTTTTTAATATTATTAAACAAAGTATCTGCATAAGTTTGCTAGTTGGCAATGTGCCAATTATTTGGCCTCAAGTAATTCTCAATTATCATTTTCTAGTATTGCAATACACTCATATAATAAATATACTTTTAATTATTGCAGAACACACATACATATACTCATCTATATGTGAATTATGTTATCTTTAAATATCTTTCTATTCCAATGTCTTATTAACATTTTTATGGGAAAGACATTACAACTTGATCTTCAGGAAACACAGAAATGCATTTTTAAAATTTTCTACATTTGGACTAAAGGGGGCAGTGCTTCCTTTCATAAAGATAAATAATTTCAGATAAAAACAGGCTGTTCGAAGGTAAAATACAATGATCTGTGGAAGGAAATGAATCAGGTGCAGAAGTTGAAGTCAGACTTACAGTTGCCTGTGAGTTGCAGGAGAAAAGACAACATGAAGCTTCCTGGGAGGAATGGACAAACTCTTGGAGGCATCAGTACTGATTCTGCTGCTTCTGCCAGACTGCGAGTTGTGGATAGGAGGCTGATATAGGAGGAAATCTCCAAGGAACACTGCAAGGTTGGGAGATGAAATTATTGACGAGTTTTGTTTTGTTTTGTTTGCTGATTCCCAATAGTCTTCTGTGAGGACATTAAAAATAAAAATTTAATCTGCTATTCTCTTTCCAAACAGGGGAAAAAAAGTCAACAGAAGAATGGTGTCAGGAAATTAAACATAATCCTCTACTCCTGAGTGTCCAAGACGGAGTTTTTGTTCTGAACTGTGACTATAGTAATAATGTTTGACTATTTTTTATGGTACAAAAAATACCCTGCTAAAAGCCCCATGTTCCTGGTATTGATACGTTCAGTTGAAGATAAAAAGGAAGATAAAAGATTCACAGTCTTCCTCAACAAAAGCACCCAACATATCTCTCTGCATAGCACGACTTCCCAACCTGGAGACTCAGCGTTGGACCTGTGTGCAGCAAGTGCACAGTGCTCTCCATGCACCTGTATCCACACCACAGCCAACTTCTGCTCTGGGGTTTCCGGAAAGGAGGCAATCAAATACGCTTTCATTGAACACAGCAGTGTGAGATGGTGTGCTTTAAAGCAGGTGAGGCAGGTTTAATTTAAAGGAGGTCTAATACATGACAAGCTTGAGAAATAAGTTGGCAAATTTCCCTGAGCTGCAGCAGTTAGAGCCTGACCACTGTCCTTTTCTACTCTCAGAGAGAGAGAGAGAGATTGGTTGTTTAGACAAAGCATAATTATTTTTTATATTTATTTTTAACTTTTTAATTTTTATTTAATAAATATAAATTTCCAAAGTACAACTTTTGGGTTATAGTGGTCCCCTCGCCCCACCTGCAACCATCTCATCTCCCATTTCCTCTCCCATCCCACTCCTCATTAAGTTTTTTTTTAACTATCTTTATATACAGAAGATCAGCTAGGTATATACTAAGTAAAGATTTCAACAGTTTGCACCCACACAGATACACAAAGTATAAAATACTGTTTGAATACTACTAGTTTTACCATTAATTCGCCTAGTACAACACATTAAGGACAGAGATCCTACATGGGAAGTAAGTACACAGTAATTCCCCTTGTTGATTTAACAATTGACACTTTTATGTATGATGTCAGTAATCACCTGAGGCTCTTTTCATGAGCTGCCAAGTCTATGGAAGCCTCTTAAGTTCACAAACTCCAACCTTATTTAGACAAGGCCATAATCAAAGAGGAAGTTCTCTCATCCCTTCAGAGAAAGTTACCTCCTTCTTTGATGGCCCATTCTTTCTGCTGGGATCTCACTCACAGAGATCTTTCATTTAGGTCATGTTTTTGCTACAGTGTCTTGGCTTTCCATGCCTGAGAAACTCTCATGGGCTTTTTAGCCAGATCCAAATGCCTTAAGGGCTGATTCTGAGGCCAGAGTGCTATTTAGGGCATCTGGCATTCTATGAGTCTGCTGTGTATCCCGCTTCCCATGTTGGATCATTCTCTCCTTCTTAATTACATCAGTTATTATTAGCAGACACTGGTCTTGTCGACAAAGTATAATTCTAATGATCCTTTGTTCTTACTAACTCATGGAATGAGGATATCTTGTCTGCTCTGTATACTGGAGGGAAAGAAATGTGTATGTGGAATGGGAAAATGACGGTCCTACTGCAAGTTCTTCCAGCGAAAGTTTGTGTGCCTTTGAGAGTGTTGTTAGTCATGCCCCTCAGTTTTATGTAAAATGCACAAAATAACTCCTATTTATTGCTTGCAGATGGCTGTGACTTTACATTAAATATATCTAAGGTTGTTCCTGCTGTAAGTCATAGTCATTTATCTATGTCTTCACTTCTAGGCATTGCTTCAATAAGTGATTTATTGTGTATCCTTTTTCCTAGGCAGATATTGGACTTTTTGACACACTGACCGTCAGGGAAAGGTTTTGTCCTGTGGATCAAAATAGAAAACATAGGTGTGTCATGCAGCTTGTCAAATGCAAAGACCCTTATTGATAGCTATCGTGATTCCCAGATGAGATAGCTGCATCGGGTTGAGCATTGAGGATGCAACTCAAACTTGGGAGTGAAGAACCAGGCCAAGGTCATGCAAAGACCAAAAGAGCCTAGAAAATATGGGAAATTTCTTGAATTTTCAGAGGATCAGCATTATCTAGTATGTTTTAATTTAATAAAAAAAAACAGGAAGTTTCTATTTGCACTTAAGTGATATAAATGATCAGAATTGCCGACATTGAGATTTCCGCTTTCCTACAAATGAGTAGTGTGTGAAATTATTGTGTTAAGTAGTGAAAGATACCTGACATTTTACATTTTAATTTCTACAATCAATTTGTAAGACCTTTGGCAATTCTACTAATCACTTGTGGTTTTTTTTTTTTTTTTCATTTGAAAAACATGGGTAAAAACAAGGTAAAACCTACCTATAACTCAGTGGCTACATGATGCAATACCTCTCAAACATTTACTGACTCCTTGTTTTATAATTTTTACTTATGTGGTAAACAGGACATTAGTCAAGCTGAACTCCTAAGAAAAAATGTCTCTTCTGCATGCCTAGAATTGTTCTTAATTCCCAAATATAGAATTTCAGTCTGAAAAGGAAAAATACCAGTAAAAAAAAGAAAAATGGGATGAGGAATTATGACTTCTGTGAAAGCAAGAGACTACTTGTGCATATGCACATGTGTATGTAAGTGTGTATGCATATAAGATTTCCAAAGGAACTTTCTCCTAATCCCTCATCACCAAAAAGCTAAATGTATTCTTAAGACACCTTGCTAAGAAGAAAATCACATGTTCATCCAAAGTCGTCCCTGAGATAGGGAGCTAGAAATTTTTAGGATGAAGATTTATATCTAGGAGTAACAAGATTGCAGCAGTGGAAACATTGGAAAGACTCAAATCAAGTCACTTGTGACAGTTTGCTTGCTTGCTTTTCCCTGCCAAAAACTTACAAACTCTCTGAGTGGAGGGACAAGCTGTATTTTTACATAAGAGATTGTTTCTGTAGTCACTCCACATTTTTTGGACTGAGGGATCCTACATCAGGAGACATGAGAAATGTAATCATGGAGTCAACACAAAACTTGGAGAGCCTGCCTTCTTCATGTAATGCAATCAATGTATTCTCATATCCTCAAAGCCACATCATAACACGTTCAATTAAGCACTCATATCTCCTGCTGCATGAGTTAGCTACTGCAATAATAATGGTGGTTAACAGTATAACTCCCAGGCTTAAAAGAATAATGATAAATAAATATAATGTATTATCTTTATAAATGTATAAATTCACACTTTAGGCTGGGATGAGATGAGCATTTCTTCAGGGTTTGGCTCAGTTCACTCATGTCTGAAGATCAATTGACTGTTGGCTGGTCTGGAATACCCATAAATACTCAACTCTTCATGTGCCTCCTGCCACAGTAGCCTAGGCCAGGCATACTGTCATTACAGTGAGAAGCAAGAGCAAGATGAGCAATTTGAAAGCCCTTGCCAAACCTCAGCTCCCTTCGGGACTTACAATACCAAACTGACCAAACACTGACTCAGATTTGAGGGTGCAGTAAACAGACTATGCCCTGGTAATGAGAAGATCTTCAAAATCCCATCACAAAGGGTATGGCTATAGGAGGCAGAAAAGAACCAAATGTTGGTTCTTGATATATAGACAATAAAGGATCATCTTGGGTATACAGCATTCAGATAGAACTCTTCTCCATCATTTGGTTCAGCTTTAAAATAATTCTGAATGATAAAGTTGCTTCCAGCTAGTGAGATTTGCTTTCTAAAAATCTAATAAACTAAACTAACAGAAAAATACTAGGGGCCAGCACCATGGCACAGCGGGCTAACGCTCTGGCCTGAAGTACCGGCATCCCATATGGACGTTGGTTCAAGACCTGGCTGCTCCACTTGGTCCAGCTCTCTCCTATGGCCTGGGAAAGCAGTAGAAGATGGTACAAGTCCTTGGGTCTCTGCACCCACATGAGAGACCCAGAAGAGGCTCGAGGCTCCTGGCTCCCGGCTTCGGATTGGCTCAGCTCCGGCTGTTGCAACCAACTGGGAAGTGAACCAGCAGATGGAAGACCTCTCTCCCTGCCTCTCCTCTCTCTGTGTAACTCTGACTTTCAAATAAATAAATAAACCTTAAAAAAGAAAAAGAAAAATACTAGCAATTTAGTTCTTTTTTCCCTAGAAACCTTTTATTTAAGAAATACAAACTTCATGAATTTCTTAATTACAACTTTTGGAACCTAGTGGTTCTTCCCACCATACCCACACTCCCACCCACATTCCCACCCATCTTCCTCCTCCTTTTCCTATTCTCATTATTTTTACTAGGATATATTTTCAATTAACTTTATACACATACGATTAACTCTATACTAAGTAAAGAGTTCAACAAATAGTATGAACCAAAAAACTATTCCTCAGCAGTCAAGACAAGGGCTGTTCAAAGTTATTGCATCTCAAAGTGTCAATTTCACTTCTAGATATTACCTTTTTTTTTCTGACAGGCAGAGTTAGACAGTGAGAGAGAGAGACAGAGAGAAAGGTCTTCCTTCCACTGGTCCACCCCCCAAATGGCCACTACAGCCGGCACTGCGCCGATCCGAAGCCAGGAGCCAGGCACTTCCTCTTGGTCTCCCATGTGGGTGCAGGGCCCAAGGACTTGGGCCATCCTCCACTGCCTTCCCAGGCCACAACAGAGAGCTGGACTGGAAGAGGAGCAACTGGGACAGAATCCGGTACCCCAACCAGGACTAGAACCCAGGGTGCCGGCGCCGCAGATGGAGGATTAGCCAAGTGAGCTGTGGTGCCGGCCACCTTTTAGGTGTTCTATTAGTTATCACATATCAGGGATAACATATGCTATTTGCCCTTTTGTGACTGGCTTATTACACTAAGTATGTTTTCTAGCTTCATCCATTTTGTTGCAAAAGACAGAATTTAATTTTTTATTACCACTGTGTAGTATTCCATGGTGTATATATCCCATAATTTCTTTATCTAGTCTTCAGTTGACAGATATTTTGGTTGATTCCATATCTTAGCTATTGTGAATTGAGCTGCAACAAACATGGGGGTACAGAAAATCTTTCATATGAGATGGCTAAGTCATATGGTAAATCTATATTCAGATTTCTGAGATATATCCATACTATCTTCCACAGTGGATGTACCAGTTTACATTCCCAACAACAGTGGATTCAGGTAACTTTCTCCCACCATCCTTGCCAAGATTTGTTGTTTGTTGATTTCTATAGGAAAGACATTCTAATGGGGGTGAGGTGAAACTTCACTGTGGTTTTGATTTGCATTTCCCTGACAGCTAATTGATCCTGAGCACTTTTTCATGTTTCTGTTGGCCATTTGTATTTCCTCTTTTGAAAAATGCCTGTTTAGGTCCATTGCCCATTTATTAACTGGGTAGTTTGTTTTGTTATTGTGCAATTTCTTGATCTCTTTATATATGCTACTTATTAATCCTTTGTTAGTTGCATAGTTTGTACAATAATTTCTCACATTCTGTCGGTTGCCTCTTCACTTTCCTGAGTGTTTCTTTCACAGTGCAGAAACTTCTCAATTTGATGTAATCCCATTTGCCAATTTTGCCTTTGATTGCCTGTGTTTCTGGGATATTTTCCAAGAAATCATGCCTATGCCAATGTCTTGCAGGGTTTCCCCAATGTTCTCTAGTAATTTGATCGTATCAGGTCATAGATTTAGATTTCCATCATTTTGAGTGGATTTTTGTGTAAGGTGTAAGGTAGGGCTCTTGCTTCATACTTCTGCACATGCAGAGCCAGTTTTCCCAGCAAGATTTGTTGAAGAAATGGTACTTGCTCCAGGGATTAATTTTAGCTCTTTTGTCAAAAATAAGTTGGTTGTAGATGTATGGGTTGATTTCTGGAGCTTCTATTCTGTTCTATTGGTCTATCCATCTATTTTTGTACCAGTACCAGGCTGTTTTGATTATAACTGCTCTGTAGTATGTCTTGAAATCTGGTAATGCTATGCCTCCAGCTTTGTTTTCATGTATAAGATTGTTTTAGCTATTTGGGACCTCCTTCATTTCCATATGAGTTTCAGCATCATTTTTTCTGTCTCTGAGAAGAATGTCTCGGTATTTTGATTGGTATCATGTTGAATCTGTAAATTGCTTTCAGTAGTATGGACATTTAAAAAAAAAGACTTATTCATTTATTTGAAAGGCAGAATTACAGAGAGGCAAATGCGGAGAGCTGGGCCAATCTGAAGCCAGGAGCTAACAGCTTCTTTCAGGTCTCCCATGCAAGTGCAGGGGTACAAGAACTTAAGCCATCTTCTACTGCTTTCTCACTCCATAGCAGAGAGTGGGATAGGAACTGCAGCAGCCAGGACTCAAACAGGTGCTGATTTGGGATGCTGTCACTGCAGGCAGTGGCTCAACCCACTATGTCACAGCATTGGTACCAGTATGGACATTTTGATGATACTGATTCTTTCAACCCATGAACATGGAAAGGTTTCCTTTTTTGTTTGTCTCCTTCTGTTTCTTTTTTTAATGTTTTGAAATTCTCATTGTAGAGATCTTTGACGTCCTTGGTTAAATTTATTCAAGGTATTTGACTTTTTGTAGCTATTGTGAATGGGGTTGATCGTAGAAGTTCTTTCTCAGCCCTAGCATTGTCTGCGTATACAAAGGCTATTGGTTTTTTGTGTGTTGATTTTATATCCTACCACTTTACCAAACTCTTTTATGAGTTCCGATAGTCTCTTAGTAGTGTCTTTTGGATCCCCTATATACAAAATCATGTCTTCTGCAAATAGGGATAGTTTGACTTCTTTGTATCCCTTTGATTTTTTTTAAAAGGATACTTCTTTGTATCCTTTTGTTTCTTTCTTTCTTCCTTTCTTTCTTTCTTTTTTTTTTTTTTTGACAGGCAGAGTGGATAGTGAGAGAGAGAGAGAGAGAGAGAGAAAGGTCTTCCTTTTTTGCCATTGGTTCACCCTCCAATGGCCGCTGCGGCAGGTGCATTGCGCTGATCCGAAGCCAGGAGCCAGGTGCTTCTCCTGGTCTCCCATGCGGGTGCAGGGCCCAAGCACTTGGGCCATCCTCCACTGTACTCCCGGGCCACAGCAGAGAGCTGGCCTGGAAGAGGGGCAACCGGGACAGGATCGGTGCCCCGACCAGGACTAGAATCCAGTGTGCCGGCGCCACAAGGCAGAGGATTAGCCTAGTGAGCTGCGGCACCGGCCTCATAATCTCAATTTTACAAATGAGCAATCATAATCTTTGTGAAGTTATCAAATGTGTTTTATTTAATTGAGATTCCACTAATACGCTTATTCATGTAATGCCTAGTGTGTGTCTTGAACTTGAATATAGGATATGCTGGAAAGCAGTCAGCATTGTTTCTTCATTCAGGGTGTATGTAATACTGTGGGGTATATTAAAAGGTAGTTCAATAAATGCTATCACAAGAGATGAGCAGAACACAGCCACCTAACACAGGCATTTAAATTAAATGTAAGGAAGGCTACCTAGGGAGGTGATGTCAAAGTTAAAATCTGTGATAGTGGGGCCAGTGCTGTGGCACGGCAGATTAAAGCCCCAGCCTGCAGTGCCAGCATCTCTTATGGGCATCAGTTCAAATCCTGGCTGCTTCACTTCCAATCTAGCTCCCTGCTAATGCACCTGGGATAGCAACAGAGGATTGCCCAAATCCTTGGGCCCCTGCACCCACGTGGGAGATGGGGAAGAAGCTCCTGACTCCTGGTTTCGGATCAGCTCAGCTCAGACCATTGTGGCCATTTGAGAAGTGAACCAGCAGATGGAAGACCTCTCTCTCTTTCTGTCTCCACCCCTTTCTATAAACTTGTCTTCTAAATAAATAAAATAAATCTTTAAAAAAATAGATCTCGTTACGATTGACCAAAAATTGAATAAAAGAAAGTATTTTAGGAAAAGAGAAATAGAATGCTTAAAGATGTGAAGTCAAGATTTGGTTTGGGAAATAACATTCAACTAAATCATAAAAGCTGAACCATACAACTCAAAGTGTGTTAACAGTAAACATAAAACTAACTAAAGCAATAAGCAGAAACAAGTTTTTAAAAAAATAATTGTAAGTCATTATAAGATGCTTGTACATTATCCTGAAGGTTATGGTGAGTACTGAAAAGGATCCGAGCAAGCAAACGGTTAAATGAAATGTTACTGCTTGAAAGAGTCCTCTCACTTCATATACACACAAGCATATATTGACAAATTATTTTAGATTATATATTTGTGCATATATGAATATAAATTTTCCCTCGATTTTTCTATTGACTAATCCTGGAGTAATTCTTTCTCTAACACAGTGTGTTGAAAAGGCCTTTCTTATAGCAAGGCAAAAAAGACTTCCCTTGTATATAAACTTTTGCATGAAAAACCAGTCATTTCAAGTGAACCTAGGTTCTATAAATAAAATGATGGAAGGTGATCAACATGGTTGACAGCTCTAGGATTTTTCTTTTACTTGCAGCATCCAGGGCTGAGGGTAAAAATCGAGGAAAAAGTAATTATCTTCATCTTCTTATCTCAGAGACTCTCTAGTGACCTGGAACCACGGGGAAACTCATTATAATGGTGATCTTCCATCATAGCTGAGCCTGGGGTTAACAAGATTGAATGCAATGAAAATTTACTTTTGTCTCAATGAAATTAAATACAGTTGCCTTGGTCACACACTGAGAGGACAACCGGAAGGCTAAGATAATCAGCAAAGAGAGTAGATATTAGAGAAAAGTGATAAATACATGAATTCCAGTGGAAAGGAGACAGGAAAGACTGATATGGGTTCCAGTATTACATGACATTTTGTATATATGTACCTTACACAAGGATAGAGCAAATTTACATTTAATTCAAAATATCTTTTCTTCATTTGGAATATAATATATAGTATAATATTTTAAATGTCATTCTAAAGCCGGAAATAAAGTTTCATGGCCTCAAGATCTCAATGGAGTAATTGAGCAATCTTTATTACACAGCTAGTACCTCAATTTATTCTATGCAAGTATGAGCAAGATGTGATCTGTGAACTTGCTCCTTCTTCCCCCACCAGACCTATTTCCTGTCCTGAGATAGATGTGCTGTACATATCTCATAATTCTAGGTGGAGATTTACATAAAAGTGAATACATCTGAGCTCCAGACTCAGAGCAGGAGATATTTTCTAGGCACAGAGGTGCCAACACGAACCCTCTCAGCATATTATGGGCACTGATGGCCTCTGTCTCCTTTGGTAGGGCCAGCAGTGGATAATGAGACAGAGGACAATGTAGGGATTGAGGGAGCTGGGAGAGAACCCAACCTGAAATAACTGTCTATTCCCATATTCTCAGGAAAATCTTACAATTCAGCAAAAACTCAGACATTGTTAGTAGTTGGTGGTTAAGGTGCATAAGACGAGATCTAGAAAGAAAGTCACTGAGGAAACAGCCCCTCACAATCTGGATCAGAGGGCACGTAGGACCAGGTGTAAAAGTTGCATTTTTAAAAGATTTATTTATTTACTTGCAAGGCAGAGTTACAAAAAGAGAGGCAGAGACAGAGAAAGAGATCTTCCATCTGCCGGTTCACTCCCCAAATGGCCATAACCTACTATGTCACAGTGCCAGCCCAGCATCACATTTCTCTCTTCCAGTGGAGTGTTCCATAATGAAGCAATAGATGAAGAACAACATTTTAAAACTATTCTTGATTGTCTTAGATTTTATACCTACTCAACCCAATCTCTTAAGGAAGAACGCATGGGAGACACTAGGCAGAAAATTAGCACACAAAACAAAGGTTTATATACTGGGATGCCTAAGGACTGAATAAGAAATAACAACTTTGATTGAGATTTTAGCTGGGAGTATATTGAAACCTGGACCAGACACATTTTCCTATCGTCTTGGCTACACTTCACTCTAACCCTTGTCATTTCCAGCTTAGCTTACCAAGTCCTCTGATTTGTATGTTCCCTGCATGTGGGTTGTGCTTCAGTTGATCACAATTGGGAAAAGATGCTTGTGAGGAGGCACTGCTACGGATACTAGGATCTGGAGTTGACCTTGTGGCCACCTTCATGGAAGCACCATAGCTAAAACTGCAGCTTCTAAGCCACAGTATTCCTTTGTGTGGGCATCTATTTCCCAGATATTTTGGTCTCCCAAATCCAGTGAGTCATTTTCCTCGCCTTAGAAGTTCCCTAGATATTCCTTCCAGGAATCCTGTGCCGAGGATGCTCACTGGGCCTTGTTACACCTGGCGGCAGGCCTGACATAGCACTGAACTCTTAACCTTCCTCTCCTCTCAATCTTGTCACCTCAACTTAGGGGTTGGCAATTTACCCAAACCAAAACTGGCCTACATGAAGTATAAGCTTTTTCCTGGTTCTTATCTCTTTCTAGAAAACTTGGATGTTCCTGTCCTGAAATATTACCTACCTGAACTCAAAGTAAGATTGCCATACTTGTTGGATATTTACTCTCCTCGGCTTACTTCAAAATTTGTTCATTCAGGGGCCAATGCCTTATATATATCTCCTGATTATTCCTAGTTTCTGTAAGATAAACATCCTTGTATTAATTAAAAGATGTTTCCCCCAAATTCAACTGGAAGAAGGTAAACCAAGGGCCGGCACCGTGGCTTAACAGGCTAATCCTCCGCCTTGCGGCGCCGACACACCAGGTTCTAGTCCCGGTTGGGGCACCGGATTCTATCCCGGTTGCCCCTCTTCCAGGCCAGCTCTCTGATATGGCCCAGGAAGGCAGTGGAGGATGGCCCAAGTCCTTGGGCCCTGCACCCGCATAGGAGACCAGGAGAAGCACCTGGCTCCTGGCTTCGGATCGGTGAGATGCGCCGGTCGCAGTGGCCATTGGAGAGTGAACCAACGGAAAAAGGGAGGACCTTTCTCTCTCTCTCTCTCTCTCTCTCTCTCTCACTATCCATTCTGCCTGTCAAAAAAAAAAAAAAAAGAAGGTAAACCTTATCTTCCTTGTCTGACTGAATAGGAAGGAGTTATTTAAATCATGATACAAGATTTACAATATTAATATGTTTTGCAATGCGTCCATGGTTCAGAGAGAATGCTAATATCAATATTTCAGTTTTAGATGCAATAGAAGATAGGTGGAATCCCAATGCTTCCTAGAGTATATAAAGCACCAAAAGTGTTGTTTCCATTAAAACTAAAGCTATATACACTGCAAACTCATAACTTTCTCTTAACCCATCAGAGAGCTGTTATAGAGCAGCCAAGTAGGCTGGATTCTTATAAGGAAGAAGTTCCTTCAAGGAGAGACAGGCTTATGGACTGGCCAAACTTCAGCCAAGCATAGGGAAAAGAGGCACTGGCTGTCCTACAAGCAAGAAAAAGAAGTCAAGTAAGAGATTGAACAGAGAATATGCAACAAAGACATGGAGGGAGTTGTACTCCCTGGTAGGACCATTTTCACTGTTCATAAAAAATGATAGCAGGCAGGGAAAGAGATAGAAGGAGCACACAAGTCATGCAGGCCTGCAAGATGTGATCAGCTACAACTGCCAAGAAAGCGCAAGTCAGCACCCATGCCTGGACCCGTCTCTCACCTGAAGGAAAAGCCCTAATCGGTTGGAGATGGGAGTGAAGAGCTGACAGCGAATTCTGTCAGCCTCAGGGAATAGGTTAAGATCCACTGCAGCAGATAGAGGTGTTGAGGGGAAAACCCTCTACCTTGAGAGAAGGGGCAGGGAACCATTCTGAGCTGAAAGATCCTATAACACTACCATTTTAATTCTCCTACCTATGAGAGAGTACATAAAGATTTCCACAAAAGATTTCCATTAAGATCCATAGAGAAGCATGGCAGTGTTTGGTTGCACAAGACAGAAAGTCAAGAATGCTGAGAAAATCCTAAATCTGAGGTTCAGACTCATGGGGCCATTCTAAGAGTGAAGCTAGACTAAAACAACAGACACATCGGGCCTTGCAAGCCCTAAATAGCAAGCAATAGCCATCTTTTGCTGGGAGAGGAGCAATAATACAGAGAGAGGTGGGGAGAGTGCCTCTCTATGCTGCAAGAATTTAGAAACAACTAAAAGTTGAGGGTGGAGCTAAAAGTAGAGGCAGCACCCTCTCAAAGATAGAGATTCCTTTTTAACACAACCACAATACCATTAAAATTATATATGAGGAGTACTTCAAAAAGCTCATGGAAAGTGGAATGAAAAGATCAGTTTATGAGGCCATTGATCCGAAGTAGTGGGTAAAGCCACCGCCTGCAACAGTGGCATCCCATATTGGCGCTGGTTCGTGTCCCGGCTGCTCCACTTCCAATCAGTTCTCTGCTATGGCCTGGGAAAGCAGAAGATGGCCCAAGTTCTTGGGCCCTGCACCTGCGTGGAGACCCTGAAGAAGCTCCTAACTCCGGCTTTCAGTCTGCCCCAGCCCTAGCTGCTGTGGCCATTTGGGGAGTGAACCAGCAGATGGAAGATCTCTGTGTGTATGTGTATCTCTGCCTTTCAAATAAATAAAATAAATCTTAAAAAAAGAGAGATAAGTTAATTTTGATTCAACTTTTTTTAAATCCATGCATATGACTAAAGTAACTAATTTGGAAAGCTAGATTTTAAGTGGCCCGTGACCATTTAAGACATTAACCATTTTTTTTTTTAAAGATTCATTTTATTTATTTGAAAGACAGAGTTACAGAGAGAGGTATAGACAGAGAGAGAGGTCTTCCATCTGCTGGTTCACTCCCCAGATGGCCGCAGTGGCCAGAGCTGCGCTGATCCAAAGCCAGGAGTCAGGAGCTTCTTCCAGGTCTCCCTTGGGTGCAGGGGCCCAAGGACTTTGGGCCATCTTCCACTGCTATCCCAGGCCACAGCAGAGAGCTGGATCGGAAGAGGAGTAGCTGGGACTAGAACTGGCGCCCACATGGGATGCCAGCGCTGCAGGCCAGAGCTTTAACCCACTGTGCCACAGCCCCAGCCCCAAGACATTAACCATTTAAGGACAGCATTTTAACAGAAGCTTCTATTTTCATGTCTTTCAACTTTATACCTCTATTCCTAGGGATATCTTGGCTGTACATCAATCTCAGAGCCAGAATATTAGGCTGAGTGAACAATAATTTCTACTTGTGTTGTCTCCATGGAGTTTTACCTTAAACTTAAAGTTTATTCATATACTTTTATTGGATAGATATAATTAAGAAGTTGAAGAAAAGGGATGGTTCCTTTTACTCTTTTTATCTATCCAATCTTTGCTGTAGGTGCTGATAAAGTAGCAGAATGATATGATGTGATATGATAAAATATATAATATGATATGATATGATAAAAAACTTTGGTTTGTTTATTAATTCCATTTAGGTTCATATGCTGTTGTCTCTTTGTGTTATTTAGCTTCTTTGAGTTTGTTTTCCTTTATTCTCTTCTTTGATGTATTTTATTCTTAATTTTTATTATTATTATAATTGCATGGTTTTTTTTATAGTTCAAGGAATCTTTTTTTTTTTTTCAAGATTTTATTCATTTATTTTAGAGGTAGAGTTAGACAGAGAGAGGGAGAGACAGAAAGGCCTCCTTCCACAGGTTAACTCCCCCAGTGGCCACAATGGCCAGAGCTGGGCTGATCTGAAGCCAGGGGCCAGGAGCTTCCTCTGGGTCTCCCACGTGGGTATAGGAGCCCAAGCACGTGTGCCATCTTCTACTGGTTTTCCAGACTATAGAAGAGAACTGGTTTGGAAGAGGAGCAACCAGGACTAGAACCAGCGCCCATATGGGATGCCGGCGCCATAGGCAGATTGACCCACTGCACCACAGCGCCAGTCCCTATAACTGGGTGTATTTATGAAATACAGTATGATAATTCCATAAATGTTATTTAGTGTATGATAGCCAAATCAGGTTAATTAGCATTCCTATCTCTTTATAAGTTTTAGAAATATATATATATATATATATATATATATATATGGGGGGTACAGTACTGATAGCTGAGGAAAACATCCAGATGCCTAACTTGGAAAATCAATTAAATGGGGCCATTTTCAGGAATGGTTGAAAGATCTTTCCAGGCAGCCTTACATATTCCCTGTCTTCTGGTGTGCTGAATAAAGGTAGCTTAAATGAGACATCTGCTTTCATTATTTGACATATTGTTGTAGATGATCTCTCACATCATGGAACTATGTTAGAAAGCATATTAGAAAGAATTTTTGCTGAAATAATGAAAATTCATTAGCAATTCAAAGTAGATTATTCCAAAAATACATTGAGGGAATTTAGGAAACTGGTTCTCTCAAAAATATATATAACTGATTATAGAGGAATAAATATCCTCACTCTTTGATATAAAAGGAGAAACTTGGGGGCCAGAGAGAAATATGTGGATTTGATTTTAGTCAGTGGATGGTTCAGGCAGAGTCACTGACATTAATCTGGGATCCTTTATATTGGAAAACAAAAGTCAGTTTTACTAAGGGACATAACACTTATTATTCCTCAGATAGACTAGAGTGAATGGACTACCAATGGAAAATTAGATTTTTAAGTGATAAGTTGAATGCTTTCATGTACACTTGCACAGGTCCTGGCTGTAACTCTTCTGGTGTAGAGAAAACAAACTGGAATTACAGTACTGACATATTTCTACCTCTCTCTCACCCCTTCCATGATACCAGAGTTCATCTTGTCTTGCAAAGTTAATAACAGTTCAAAGATCCCACTGACATCTAATATGCTGTAAGACATTTTTTGAAAAACTTAAACCTGAGTTTTGGCAGCCTGAAGAAATGAGTGATACGTCTTGAAATTCCAGGGAGCTGGTACACTAGTTGTCATGGGCTTAGGAATCAATAGAGGGGGGAAAGAGTTGGAAGCCAGGAAAACAAAACTTGTAATGTGTGACATTTTCTATAGGTCTACCTATTGAAGCCTTACCATACCCAGGGCATTCTTTAAATTGCTACTGCTCAGAAAACATATTGAAGCTGTCAGTAAAAAAGATCTGTTTACTCTTCCTTCAGAGTCCAGTGAGTATTTGGTGTAAGGAAAACATGGAGGATTTTATCTCATCCTTGTGGGGCCCACTAGGCAGGGAAGAATGCCAGTCAACAGATGATTGCCTGATATGGATGAATTCCCCTGTTTTAAATAGTACGTGTACTTTAGAAAATAGTTACTAAGCAACTCTTTGGGACTAAAGTAGGCACGCTGTTCCAAAGCCTTCGGTAAATTATCATTTTTCTATGTCCTTTCTAAATGAATTGTTTCTGCTCTTTACTAGGTGCTTGGTAAATTCTGCACAAATTTACCTCCTAACATGCTCTGCTTTTTCTTTCCAAGAGCCATAAATCATGCCCCAGTGTATTTGTAAAACCTCTATTGATAACATCAAAGAACTGGACATAAGCTATAGTGATAAGTTTGCATGCCAATTCTTCCATTTACTCACTTTAGGGAAGCGTTCTTTCTCGTTGAACTTCATCAGGCACCTGCTTCTGAATTTCTTTTATTTAGGCATGTTGAGTGTGTGAGACTGCAGTAGTCCCTCTAGTCTATTCTCATTTGTTTTTGCTCCTGTTAAACAAATTATACTTATTGGGAACAAAGAACAGAAAATTCAGCACAAGCAGCTCTAAATTTCAAAATGGATATTTGCAACTAATGATGAAATTCTGAAGCAACAATCATAAAATGGTTGGTTAGAAATGCTGTCTATAAGACAGAGTTGACCGAAAGAAATATAATCCAGAGTTGTCCAACATATCCAAGTCATGATCTCTGCACTTGTCTCATTGATTGGTGTCCAGTTGCTAGAGTTCAGTGAGAAAAAGGAAATCAAAGGTTGTACATCATCTTTGGCTGTGAGTTTATTGTTCCTGCTGGATCCGAAATGTCTAACAAAAATATAGATACAATAGGTTTAGATTTGGGAACTAAGAAGCATCTCAAAAATATAAATTAGTAACTCTAATAGTTTCTCTGAAGACTCTGCACTGTCCCTTCTTCAAACTTAAATATTCAGACAAGCATCTGTGTCTCTAATAGAATATTTATCTTTCTGTCAAAGACTTTCCTGGGAGTGCATCTGGAGTGACCACTTCATGGTAACAGGCCATCATTCGGGTCTACTGCTCAAGCACAAAGCCTTTCTTATTTATTCTATCAGTTGCTCAAATCTTTCCATTCAGTGTGTTTTATCTTAAGACCCAGAACACATTGACAATAAAACTTTTTCAATAATTGTGAAGCTTTGCTCCAACACTGTTTGCCTTAAACTAGAGTTTTTATCAGAACACCAAGAAAGATTGTTTCTATAAGCAACAAATATCTACTTGATTCTGTTATAAACTGGGTGCAGAAGGCATCAACAGATAACATCATCTGTGTTTTCTTTGAATCTAATAGTCTTCTTAACTTTGTACTGCCAGATATTTTTCCTTGCAACCCTATGTGGAACTACTATAGAACAGAAACTTTAGATGCAAGATCTGTAGTATAATTACCAAAAATATAAGCTTTATGACTTAGTACTAATTTCCTACTTGTGAGATAAAAGTGTTTCTGTTGGGCAGATAAGCCAACTCTCCTAAAAGCAGTGAGTGCTGTACAAGTGGCCTCAACAATTAGAGACCTGCACACAAGATGGCAGCACTTCATTTCACACAAAGAGAATGACATGTTCACTCTGTTTAATTCTGTATTCATGGGCAGAGCTGAACTTGTCTGCTACTGGCCTATAGTCAGTTTAAGAAAGAGAAGGATTTCACTTAGAATAGAGTAAGTTCTCCTTCCCAGAAAGCATAGATCACTGATGATTCTAATGGCAAGAAGACTGGAGAAGCTCTTGGGAGTTTCACTCATGCTCCTATGCCTTCAGCTGACCGGTAAGTCCAGGGATTTTTGGCAGTCTATAGCAAGTCTGGGGAAGGAGAGGAGGGTCTTTGTGGTTCTCCCCAAGTTTCCTATGGATACTGCAGAAATGAAATATAACTTCTGAAAATGAACCACCTTCATTGTCTCAACAGTGGCAAATGGGCAAGAAAAGCAAGTGGTGCAGAGTCCTTCAATCCTGAATGTCTGGGAGGGAGAAACAGCTGTTATCAACTGCAGTTATACAGATGGAGCATCAAATTATTTTCCTTGGTACAAGAAGGAAGAAAGGAAAGGTCCTACTCTCTTAATAGAGATTCGTTCTAATGTGGATAAAAAACAGGATGGAAGAGTCACAGTACTACTGAATAAAAATGCTAAACACATCTCCCTACACATCTCAGCCACCCGACCAGGAGACTCAGCCACCTACTTCTGTTCAGAGAACACACGGTGCTCTACAAGAACCTGCAGTCTGTACCCAAACCTGCAGCTGGAGCTCCAGTCATATTTTTGATCCTTGATCAGGTTTTGGGTTAGAATGGTTTGCTATAATATACTTGTTTCCAAGTTGAAATGAATGCAAATATCTAATAATTATGATTATAAAAATCACTTTTGATATAGAACTCAAGATAAGCTACTACAATTTATACTAACTCCAATGTATTCCTTATTCAAATTCTACACATCCCCATAACATATCAAGAAGACTTTAAAAAAAATACTTCATGGGGCCGGCGCCATGGCTCACTTTGTTAATCCTCCACCTGCGGTGCAGGCATCCCATGTGGGCACCAGGTTCTAATCCCGGTTCCTCCTCTTCTCTGCTGTGGCCAGGGAAGGCAGTGGAGGATGGCCCAAGTGCTTGGGCACCTGTACCTCCATGGGAGACCAGGAGGAAGCACCAGGCTCCTGGCTTCCAATCAGTGTAGTTCCAGCAGTGGGGGCCATTTTGGGGGTGAACCAATGGAAGGAAGACCTTTCTCTCTGTCTCTCTCTCTCATTGTCTAACTCTATCTGTCAAATAATAAATTAAAAAAAATTCTTCAGAGTGGCAATTTGCTGGCTACTAAGGGAGAAACATAATTTTTGAAAATTTTTGAAACATAATTTTTGAAAACAAAATTTTTGAAAATATTATGAGATCAACATACGCCCATTATGGACAATTTTGAAAGTATAATAGAAATAGTAAAATCATTGAAAGTTCTCTACACAAAGATAAACATTTACTGTATTTTCTAGTTGTGTCTGTACTTGCCTTGATTCATATCAATGTAACATATAAAATATATTTTTCATGTAAAATTTATGTCCATTCTCCTTTGTACAGTCTGTCTGTAGAGTATGGGTGCCCAATCAAAAAAGTACAATGCAAAGGGCTGGCGTTGTGGTACAGTGGGTCAGACCACTGCTTACAATGGTGACATCCCATATCCTAGTCCTTACTCAAGCCTCCGCTATTCCACTTCCAATCCAGCTCCTCGCAAATACACACTGGAAGGCAGTGGATAATGGCCCAAGTACTTGGGCCCCTGCCACCCTATGTGGGAGATCCAGATAGAGTTCCTATTTCCTGGCTTTGGTCTTGTCCAACTCGTGCTATTGCAGCCATGTGGGAAGTGAACCAGAAGAATTCATGCAATGCTGTTTCGCATCGCACCTCTTCCACATTCAGCAGATACTTACTGACATGCCAAGCACTGTTCCTGGTGCTGGGAAATGGATGGGATGAACAGAAAGGGGTGAGAACACTGAACTCTGCTTTACCTCTCTCTTGCCATGCATATCTGCTCACCAGAAATAACTGGGAAATGCTTCAATGACCAGGTACCTCACAGAGATCAATGATGCTACTCAAAACCAATTCCTTCTACCACATCATTCTAAATACACAGAAGCAACAGTATGAACCTTCTCAGTTCTCCCCAATTTTCCAATAGAAAGGAAGAAAAGATTTATTTTAGTCAACCTGTTCAAAATAGAGAGAGGGAAATGTTCACCAACTCCTTTATGAAGCCAAAAAAGGAATTAAAATTTGAAAAGGAAAATAGACGAAAGGGATTATATGAGACTAAGAAGTTTGTACATAACAAGAAAACCAATCAGCAGAGTGAAGAAACAGCCTACAGAATGGGAGAAAATATTTGCAGTCTATTAATCTAATAAAAGATTGTTATCCAGAATATATAAGAAACTCAAAACACTTAATGAAAACCATATAATTCAATCAAAATGGACAAATGATCTGAATAGCGATTTTTTTCCAAAAGAATAGGGCCGGCGCTGTGGCTCAACAGGCTAATCCTCCGCCTTGCAGCGCCGGCACACCGGGTTCTAGTCCCGGTCGGGGCTCCGGATTCTGTCCCAGTTGGAAGAAAAGAGAGAAGGTATTAATACATAGTAAAATTTGAAATGATCAAATATGTGTTGCTGTAATGGGCCAACAAGCTTCATTATCATAGTGTGACGAGAGGCACTCAACAATGTCACACCAGAAGATGCTTATACACCATTCCAGGAGTCAACATAGGAGACTGGAGCACCAACCTGGGTACTAGCCCATATTTTCCAGTCACACTGAGCGTAAAATATTCTACAAGTATGAAATTCATTTTGTTATGTGTGTTTCAAATACCTCCACAATGCCCTTGATTTTTAACCTAGCTGAATGTAATTTTTTGACCAAAAAGAAGTTTCTAACTTTGAAGTTAAATTGGATACTACAGCTTCTTAGATTTTGCTCTGTAGACATGCACATGAATTCTTTTCGTCCCCTTACAGCACAGGAACCAACACAGAATTCATAGGATAAAGCTCATTTCCTGCCAACCTGATGGAGCATCAAACCACCAACTAGTAGCGGTGCACTTTGTCCTGACCAAAAAGAAAGGGAGGATAATCATCTCCTTTGAGAGGTTTTACTCATTCAGACACAGCCAACTCAAGTGTGATCTCAATGTAAACCTTAAGTTAAGCTACATCTTGGGAAAACATTCTTACCCTCTTCTAAAACTCACATTTAAACTTGTGGGTGGGGAGAGATCTAACCAATAGACTGTTGTGTCTCTAGCTGATGCTCAGCTGGGGAACCCCAAAGAAAAGCTGCCTGGTGTGGAGCTGTGCTGGTGGCTGCTGCTGTGTTGCCGGAGCCATCCTTCAGCCCCAGATCAGACGCAGATTCTGAGTTCAGAGGCACAGAATTTCCATTCGCACTTGAACTATGAGGCTGGTGGCAGGAGTGATTGTTCTGTTAACTTTGGGTAAGTGTGCTGGGCTTAACAAAGAATGGGTTTTGGAGGCTAGAGACAAAGGAGAGGTAGCTGCAGTCTCCTCTCCTCTCACTGAGATTAATCATACTGCTGGAGAACTTCGTCTCTATGCTCTTGTAAGGAGTCTGAGAACACAGTGCGAGGGGCTCCATCACAGCCACTGCTCACAGCTGCACGGAATTTGAGATTCATCAGCTCGAGGATTGTGGAAGGTGGCCAGTGTAGTTATGGATATCTCATGAATAAACACCAGCAGTATTTCTCTTGCTGCACACATGAAAATACTCTGGTAGGAGGTAGGATTATGGAGGAGGGTTCCATGACTGTTTGGGAACCCGATTTTTAGACGCACCAGAATTTGACAATCCTGAACTGATCTTTTCTTTCTCAACCCGTTAGGTATTATGGCTGATGCTAAGACGACACAGCCAACTTCAATGGAGACTACTGAGGGAGAACCTGTACACCTGCCTTGTAACCACTCCACAATCAGTGGAAATGAGTACATATATTGGTATCGACAGATTCCCCTTCAGGGTCCAGAGTATGTGATTCATGGTATTAAAAACAATGCAACCAATGGAGTGGCCTCCCTGACCATCACAGCAGACAGAAAGTTCAGTACCTTGATCCTGCCTCACACTACACTGAGAGATGCTGCTGTGTACCACTGCATCGTGAGAGACACACACTGGGGCAGATGGGGCTACAGCTGCACAATATCTCACCATCTAAAGAGCTTACTGCGTGTGAATGAGCTGAGGCTCAACAGAAGAATAGGAAAAGGAAAGAAAAAAAGGAAAAGAGGTAAGGAGAAGGTAGTGAAAAAATCAAGGAAGATAAAACTAAAGGAATAATGATATTGAGGAGGTAGGGCTAACATTATTGAAAGGACTGAACTTACATTAGTCTTACAAAGAGACTAAGAATCACAATTACTAATATACAGAGTACAAAAAAGTAACATACACAAAGTGAAATTGCCATTTTGTGTTTTGATTATTGTTTACAACCCTTTTCTATACTCTTGAGGAACTGTGGTTTTTCTATTTACTACTTATTGAATTATTTATTTAGTTGAGGGTTAAAGCTTTTGATTATAAAGAAAATTAAAAGAAAAAAAGAATCACAATTACAATCTTGCAAAAACGAAGAAGGAAATGGGAATTTGCCATGGCTCTTTCTTTGATGCAAATCTTGCTTTCTGTGTAGGTCTCAGTATAAAAAAAAAAAGTGAGAACAACAATTTGGTTGCCCCATAGGCTTTCTTCTTTGGACCCCAGGAAGTGCCCAGGCTCTAAATATTACCTCTTATTAATATTTCCAATCTCTTGAAAAGGGAAATGAATTTCAAAATCAGCCCTCAAGAAGAAGTTGATATATTCTTTGTTGCTCACTTATAGCACACCCCTTCAGATATAGCTTATTTTTGAAAGGAAGAAAAAAAAGGAACAAATATGTGGATATTAATTTCATTGTTTAATCTTTGTTGAAATACTTTTGGTACACAAAAATATAGAAGTCTTTTTTCATTGCTAAACAGTTAAACCATTACAAAAGCATGTGCAGCAAAGCTTGAAAGCCAAATTGACTGTACTCACCTCCATCCCACTTCCTCTTCAACTCCCATAAGAACTCATTTTTACAGCATACAGTGTCCTGGCAGTCACATTCTTTTTCACTAACATGAATACTTGTAGAAATATTTACTCAAATTCAATATGTAAATTGGGGCCGGCGCTGCGGCTCACTAGGCTAATCCTCCGCCTTGCGGCGCCGGCACACCGGGTTCTAGTCCCAGTCGGGGCACCGATCCTGTCCCGGTTGCCCCTCTTCCAGGCCAGCTCTCTGCTGTGGCCAGGGAGTGCAGTGGAGGATGGCCTAAGTCCTTGGGCCCTGCACCCCATGGGAGACCAGGAGAAGCACCTGGCTCCTGCCATCGGATCAGCACGGTGCGCCGGCCGCAGCGCGCCTACCGCGGTGGCCATTGGAGGGTGAACCAACGGCAAAGGAAGACCTTTCTCTCTGTCTCTCTCTCACTGTCCACTCTGCCTGTCAAAAAAAAAAAAAAATGTAAATTGGGTCATATCATGTTTACTTTTTTGCAACTTGTTTTTATTTCTTAAATGTTTGAGGTGTGCTTATACAAATATGTATGTATTTTGGGCATTTTGACACATGTAGATAACTTCATAATATGGTTGAATAATAATTTAACTTACTCACCTGTTAATAATATTTATATATTTCTCTTTCTCTTAGTTGTCATAAAGAAATTCATACACACACAGGGACTTTAAAAAGTTTGTGGAAATGAAATTAAAAGATAAGTTTATTTTGCTGTAGCAAATTTGAAATTCATGCACAGTTTTTTCATAATATGAATTTCCTATCAACTTTTTGAAGATCCTCTTCATTTCCACTTTTTCAAACCAAAATAAGCTTTTTAGTTTCATTTTCCTGTAAGCTTTTTGGAGTACCCTCATATATACATATAAGTTCCTACAAATGAAATTGCTGAGACAAAAGAAATTTTTATTTTATATTTTTGTAGACACTGAAAAGTTGCATTCCAAAATGGCTCTGACAACACAGTAAGGAAAACCATCTATTCTCTTAAATCATGGTTAACATTATTATCAGTATTTTTAAATTTTAAATAACATGAAAATAAACTCCTATTCCTATGAGCTGTGTGAGTGAAATGAAACCTACCCACATGTATATGTATGTGATGTATGTGTGTATATGTAAATATGTGTTGTGTACATGTGTGAACACAGCCTTGACTTCTCACCACTCACTCAAGAGGTAAGAAATCGGGTTAATTTAAGAAGCTGTCAACCTGAGAAGATGGTAGATATTTGTCACAGAGACTACCTTAAATCCTTAAGGCTGGCACTGTGGCGTAGCAGGTAAAGCCACCGCCTTCAGCGCCAGCATCCCATATGGGCACCGGTTCGAGTCCTGGCTGCTCCATATCCAATCCAGCTCTCTGCTATGGCCTGGGAAAGCAGTAGAAGATGGCCCAAGTCTTTGGGTCCCTGCACCTGTGTGGGAGACCAGGGAGAAGTACCTGGCTCCTGGCTTCAGATCGGCACAGCTCCAGCTGTTGCGGTCATCTAGGGAGTGAATCAGTGGATGGAAGACCTCTCTCTTTCTCTCTCTCTCTCTCTCTCTCTCTCTAACTCTGCCTTTCAAATAAATAAATAAATCTTTGGGGGAAAAAATCCTCAAGGTAGTAGGAGGGCCCTTAAAAAGGAGAAGGGCAGTGGGGCTAAGAAAGGGTTGCTGTAGGGTGAGTATGCAGATTCCAGGTCAGTTCTGAGAGATTTTATCCTTATCTAAGGTTCTGTAATTTCAGCCAACATTTCTGAGGTCAGTCCCTGAAATTCTTAAGCAAGCATTGTTTATCCGTCGAGTTTAAGCCAAATGGGGGAAGAAAAAAAATGGAATCTCTTGACTTATGGCTATACATACACATACAAAACTCTAGAAACACAGTGTGCAGGTGTGCACTTGTTTGCATTTTAGCCTAAAACCTAATTTTTCTAATTGGGAAATAATATAGAGGTACAGTTTTCAATAGGATCCTAGGAACAATAAAATTTGCAAATCTCAAATGAGTAGTTATAAGAATAAACTGCCAGCCTCTTCCTCTTGGGCTACTTCTAAGGAGACAGACAGAACTGATAACTTCTCATTGCATGTTAAAAAAAATGTTATGCTGACATCTTAAGGGAAATTTCTGCAGCTCAGAGTAGAAGCCAATATCTAAGGCTCAACTTCACGTGTTTTGTTGGACATTCTAAGGCGGAATCACAGGAGAGCGTGAATGCTTGTCTTTGAACAGGAAATTGGTTTGGAAAGGAGTAGAAACGGAAGGAGCAGATAAGTTGCTTGTCATATGACCTATTTGCTTAGGCCTGCCTAAGACACTGCAGTAAACTTAACAGAGTCGCAGTCTCTTGGGGGCATGGCAGTTTATTCCTTTTTTTTTTTTTTTTGGCAGGCAAAGTGGACAGTGAGAGAGAGAGAGAGAGAGAGAAAGGTCTTCCTTTTTGCCGTTGGTTCACCCTCCAATGGCCGCTGCGGCCATTGCGCTGATCGGAAGCCAGGAGCCAGGTGCTTCCTCCTGGTCTCCCATGCGGGTGCAGGGCCCAAGCACTTGGGCCATCCTCCACTGCCTTCCCAGGCCACAGCAGAGAGCTGGACTGGAAGAGGAGCAACTGGGACAGAATCCAGCACCCTGACCAGGACTAGAACCCCAATGTGTCTGCCGCAGGCAAAGGATGAGCCTAGTGAGCCGAGGCGCTGGCCCGCAGTTTATTCTTATAACTACTCATCTGCCTGGAACAACACAGTGAGACTGGCTGGGACAGCATTACTGTCTCCATTTGGTAGTGATGAACCTGGCTCAAAGAGACTCTGGTACTGGAACACAATCAAACAGATTCTTTTAATTGAGGTAAAGCATAAGGAACAGAGAAATCCCATGTAAATGATAAGAGATTTCTTAGGAAAATTCCTATGCCATGCTTGGGTGATGCTTTTCCCTACCAGGTGAGCAGCAAGACTTAGAAAAAGCCTAGGAGGGCTGCCTTGTGCCTGATCATGATCTGAGATGTCAAAGGATGAGTTTTAGCTCCTCTTGATTGCACTGGGTAACTCCAGTCTGTGCCTCAGGCGCTGTGAGACTCCCTGTGGGTGGGCACATGGGAAGGGAGCAGATGGTTTCCCACTCTCAGTGACCTCCTCTGTTCTCACTGTGCACACCACTCCTGCAACCACTCCTAGGTGCCCCACACCTCACTTGTTGCTTCAGAGAGAAACAAACCATATTCAACAGTCCTGATGGGGGAACTTACCCTTTTTAAAACCTCATTTCAGGGGCCGGTGCTGTGGCGCAGCAGGTTAAACTCCCGGTCTGCAGCACCTGCATCCCTTATGGGCACTAGTTCGATTCCCAGATGTTCCACTTCTGATCCAGCTTCCTGCTAATGCCTAAGAAAGTAGAGGAGTATGGCCCACGTACTTGGGCCCCTAAACCCATGTGGGAGACCCAAAAGAAGTTCCTGGCTCCGGATTGGCTCAGCTCTAGCCATTGCAGACATTTGGGGAATGAACCAGCAGATGGAAGACCTCTCTCTCTGTGTCTCTACCTCCCTCTGTAACTCTTTCAAATAAATAAAAATAAATTAAAAAAAAAAACTCATTCATCTTACTGTTCTTGATAATAGATTTGAACCCAGAGTTGCTCAGAGCAGCACTGGACCACACAAACACTGTCTTGGGTTCTCCACCACCTCCACAGCTTCGTCTCCTCCCGCTCTCAAACTCCTGCTTTTCGCCTAACTCCAGCAGTGCTCTCTGACTGCCCAGTGCTCCCTTAGCCCATCCGGTGCCTGAGGTTTTCCTATTCTCTGTATTGCTTTCCAAAATCTTCTTTTAGTCCACTGACTACATATCTATCACTCAACTCAGCGTCTAAAATGAAGCGGTTTGCTGGCTAACGTGCACCTCTGTGTAACGCTGTAGGTGCTCTGCCTGGCTATACTGGAAAAGATGTTAGAGAAGAAGCTTCGAGGAAAATCTCCTCAAGTGGCATATCCTCGGAGACTGTGACAGCAGGACAGGAAAGACGCTTCATTGTGAATGCAGTTTCCCACACTTGCAATCCAGAGCGTGGCCATATGACAGCGCGTGGGTCGGTTCTCATCAGCAGAGGTGCAGGCGTCACAGTGTGAACGTTTTAAAACTTATATTTTGGCCGGCGCCGCAGCTCACTTGGCTAATCCTCCACCTGCGGCCCCAGGTTCTAGTCCCGGTTGGGGCGCCGGATTCTGTCCCAGTTGCTCCTCTTCCAGTCCAGCTCTCTGCTGTGGCCCGGGAGTACAGTGGAGGATGGCCCAAGTGCTTGGGCCCTGCACCCGCATGGGAGACCAGGAGGAAGCACCTGGCTCCTGGCTTTGGATCCGCGCAGCGCTGGCCGTAGCGGCCATTTGGGGGGTGAACCAACAGAAAAGGAAGACCTTTCTCTCTGTCTCTCTCTCACTGTCTAACTCTACCTGTCAAAAAAAAAAAAAAAACTATGTTTTTACTTACATTTTTCAGAAAGATAACATAATTCAAAAAGTAAAAAGAATGAAGTTATGATTGCTTGACACTCTACAGATTAATATACAGCATCTACTATAGATGCCATTTACAAAGCATTCGTTGCAATAAATGTGTATAATACACCGCACTTAAAGAACCACGGGCATTTACATTTAATAAAGTAAAAGATAACAGAATGGCAGATACTGGTTTCATCATTCTATTATAGAAATGGAGGCTTCTAGGTTATGTGAGTGGGATCGTGGGGCAAGTCAGTGGCAATCTTTTGGTTCCTTTCTTTATATAACATGATTAGGACAGAACAGAACAGAAAAAGCCAGGAGCCATTCGTGCAAGGAAGATCATAGCGGGATGCACCTGATTGTACTGCATACTATGTAGTGGGTAGTATGTACTGTTTATTTCACATACTTCACCACACTGGGAAGGAGACATTACTCACTTCTCTGATATCTTGAGTTCAGAGAGACCCAGTCACACACCCAGGGTCATCTGGAGTAGAAGAACTTGTATTTGAGTGGTCACTAAGATTTCAATGATACAGGTTAGCATTTCATCCTCTCTTTAGCAATAGATGAGCACTTACAACGTTGCCATCTCTGCACCTCCTATCTTCCATTAAGAAAGTGGGCAATAAATTAAAATTTCCTTTTAACTGCATGATGTTTCCATTTTTTGTTTATTCTGATTGTTTTCAAATAATACATCTCTCCAGTAAAATATTACACTCATCAAAATAGAAAGAAAAATGGAACAGAAGGGCCTGCATATGTTTACTTAGTAGGGGACAGTAGTTCATATTAAGAGGCTTGTGCACCATACAACACCACAACAGAAACAGAGGCGAAAACCAAGGCAAGCAAACATACGGAAGTGAATCTTGGACAAACCTAGACAATCGAGAAATAAATAGCGATGCAGCTGGTAGGAGAGAAAGACACTCGGGCTAACAGAAATAAAATTCTCCTGCTCTCCTAAGTGTAAGGAGCACGGTGGTCCACAAACCAACCCCCACCCCGGACAGTAGACAGAGGGAGCTCATCTACCCATGTCAGGGCTGAAACTATGGGGTATGACTCAGGCACTCAGCCCAGAGCCCAGGCATTTGAGTGGTCACATCAATTTTATTCTGAAAAACCCAAACTGTCCTTTTAAAATTCCATTCTGTAAAAATAAAAATTTCATATTATTCAGCTTGTTTGCTTCTCCCTTGAACCACTGCGCTGTTGATAACCAATGGTAACCTTTCAGGGCCTTTTCCTCCCTTTGTTTTTCCTCTGTGTTTCATGTTAAGGGCTGGTCTTTTGAAATGCTTAGTGACCCTGGGGTGCACGTTCATATTCAGTAGGATTAAAAAAAAAAAAAAACCTGGGATTTGAACAGAAGATGAGCTCCAGTTCCTGTTTTTAAATATTTGCCTCACATCCCTATCAAGTAAGTCTGATATCAGGAGTCTTGTGTCCTTTGTTCAATTAGAAATTTTCCATTTTCAATTAGAAAAATAGACTTTTCCATGAAAGTGTTGGGGAGAACTGGACATCAGACTTTTCCAGATCAAGATGGGAGATCTGAGAGTATTTACTGCACCTCCTAAAATTGCAGTTTATACATTTTGTTAAGGATTCCTTACCCGCACCCTTCACTCCCATCTGAGGTATCGGGCATTCTAATTATTGACACTGCTAAAGGACCTAAGTTTTTATTGATATTTCCCTCTGTAGGACGTTAGGATTCAACTTTCTGCAGTCAGCTAAGCCAGCTTCAACTTGTCCATGCACTCTCACTTCCCAAAACATGACACATGCTATCATCTATTGCCTGTTCTTTATGTCCTTGCATCTTCATAACTTTTCTTGAAACTTTTACTCTAAGTTTTCAGAAAGGAAAAAGAGAAAAAAAACATGTCTTTCACCCACCGCACTTAATTTTAAGTCTGGCCAGTACCGATCCTCCGGGACAGAGTTCTCTCTGTCTTGCTCACGTCTGTACGTCCCCAGCATTTGCTGGGTACTCAATAAGTGCATTCTCCAGACGAATGGGAGAAACAGGAAGATTAGTCAAAGGGGCTTGAAAATGTTACAGACCCTCTCCTGCTGGACATTAAAGGAGCCAGTTCCAGGGAATGCTACAGACTCCCTCCTGCTTGTTACCACAGGGCCAGCTGGATCTGAGCAAACCCATACTGACTTCAGAAACCCATTCCCCACCTGCCATAAAGGCCTAGTCACACACCTAAGACAAGATAGTTGTGTGTCTCCTGAAATTGTCTTTAAGTTGTAATTTACTCGTTCCTGTATTGTAAAACTATCTTACCTTGTGCCTCGTTACTGCCTTGCTGAATTTAGGGTATAAAAGTAGGGAAAAACAAAGGATCGGGGCTTGACTATTGAGACCTGAGTCTAGTCAAGCCCGCATGCGTAAATAAACCTCATGCCTCTCCTCCGGAAGCCTAGCCTCCAATGCCCTTTGGTTTCTTTGGTCATAAATCACTAAAAAAAAGACAACTAGGAAGTGTCTAGCCACAGGTGGGCGCTGTTTCCATTCATGGCCAACCTGCAAGGTTAGTTCAAAGTGCTGGAGAAACATCCAGTGAGAGATCTGATTGGATGATACTCAATACACGAAGGTCAGCAGGTCGGCAGAGTGCTACTGTAAGCCTAGAGGGGTGTCTTGAAGCAAAAGGAAATCATTTGGGGAATACTTATTTGCTGATGGAGATACTCCTGGAAAATTTATTAATAATCCTATGTATGCAGCTGACATGTGAGTGTTGGGGATTCCTGATCCTTCCACAGAGAATTCTAAAGGGGCAGAAAATCTGTGAGGCCAGGAGGTGTGCCTTTATCCAGGGCTAGGAAAAGAGGGCAACAGAAGGAGAAAAGCCAGAGAAGGAGGGAGGGAGGGAGGGAAAAGCACAGGGGCGGGGTTGGGAAGCTTGGAAATGCGGCATCCCTCACTGATTGGAGGAAGGTGCTCTAAAGACCTCTCCTTACCTCCTTTTGTCTCTCTTACCAGGGGTGAGTGCTCAGCAGCTGGATCAGAGTCCTCCGTCTGTGTCCATCCAGGAAGGGGAGGCAGTCTCCCTGAACTGCAACTCCTCCAGCACATTTAACGCCTTTCTGTGGTACAAGCAGGACCCTGGCAGAGGCCTTGTCCTCTTGATACTCTTATACAAGAGTGGTGAAGTGACCGGGAGTGGGAAACTGAAGGCACAGTTTAGCGAAACAAGGAAGCAGAGTTATCTGACTATCTCAGCCTCCAAGCCTGAAGATGCAGGCACCTACTTCTGTGCCGGAGTGGCACAGTGTTCCCCCAGCACCTGCAGCCTGAACTCAAACCCAGGGCTGGGCCTCCAGTCACCGTGCTGCCTCCAGCTCCTGCTACTTTTGTAATGAAACGTGACACTGCCTGCCACCCACATAGCCTGCCATTTTATTACTGCAAACGCTCACATATTCAAGGACTTGTCTTCCAAACGTGTTTTTTAATATTATAATAGTTATTTGTTTATGTTTAACATATATATTTACTGATTTATTTTTGCCAAGCTGTAAGGAGAATGGATGAGTACAGAATCACAGTAGAATAATTTTACCATGTCTGTCTTAAAGATGTATAGCTGTCAACGGAGTATAACTGTGAGTTCAGGAACAAGCCCATACATCTATTACCAGCTGACTTACAACAAGGGGCCAACACCAATAAGTGGGAAAAGAACAGTCATCTCAAAAAATTACGCTGGGGCGTAGTAGGTTAAGCCACTCCCTGCAGTACCAGCATCCCATATAGGCTCCAGTTCATCTCCCAGCTGCTCCAATTCTGATCCAACTCTCTGCTAATGGCCTGGGAAAGCAGCAGAAGATGGCCCAAGCTCATGGCTCCTGGCTTCAGAATGGCCCAGCTCCAGCCGCTGTGGCCATTTAGGGAATGAACCAGCAGATGGAAGACCCCCCTCTCTGTCTCTCCCTCTCTCTGTAACTCTGCCTCTCAAATAAATAAATAAATAATTCTTTTAAAAAATTGTGCTGCATCTATTGGCTAACAAAATTGGATCTCAGCCTCACAAAGACACAAGAGTTAACTCAATTAGGTCAGAGACAAAACGTAACAGCTGTACAGATGAAAGCTTAAAAGAAAACACAGGTGTAAATCATGGTGACTTTGGACTATGCAATGGTTTTGACAAAATAACACTTTATATATTTTGTGATAAAGTAGAAAAGAAGGCTCCAAACATTAAGAAATAATAAAGAAATTAGGGCCAGCGTTGTGGCATAGTGGATAGAGCCGCTGCCTGCAACACCAGCATCAGATATGGGTGCATTCGTGTCTCTGCTGCTCTACTTTCAATCCAGCTCCCTGCTAGTGGCCTGGGAAAAGCAGTAGAAGGTGACCCAAGTATTTAGGCTGCTGCTGCCCACGTGGGAGACTTGGATAAAGTTTCTGGCTCCTGGCTTCAGCCTAGCCCAGCACTGGCTATTGTGACCATCTGGGAAGTGAATCAGCAGATAAAAGATCTCTCTCTGTCTCTCCTTCTCTCTCTGTAACTCTGGCTTTCAAAATAAATAAATAAAATGATTTTTTTTAAAAAAAGAAGTAATAAGAAGATAGAAATGCTAATTACCTTGTTTGCCCAGTAAATACATGCTATTAACATGTGCTGAAATATTTCATTGTACCCCATGAAAGTGTACATATATTATATGTTAATCCAAAATTTTTAAAAGGCTAAGTATTACAACAAAGTAATCCAGATAGAGCTTAATCAAATTTTAAAAGTTTTGTGTCTCATAGCACACAAAAGAAAATGAAAAGACAACTCACTAGAATGGAAGATTGTTTTACCATGAAGAAATATTAACTGTTTAAAGAGACAGATATATTTACCCTGATTGGACACCACACAATACATACATGTATTGAAGTATCACATAGTACCCCACAAATATGAAAAATTTTTAAGTCTTTGAAAATTTTTTAAAAACAAAAACATTTAAAATAAAATATAATGAAAGAGTATAATTATAAAGTATGTCTAAGGATCAAGAATGTATTGTTGAATACTTAGCAAACCGTTTCAACCCTTAGATAAGAACTTAATAAAACATTTACCGGAAGGTCCAATGCCTTCTATAAATTTTAAGAATCATGTATTTGAAAACACGTCTTAAATATCTAACATGGTGTAGTTTGTTTAACCAGTAAACTTAAGCACAACCATATAAAATGTTTTTAGTTTCTTTCTACTAACAAGTTTAAAACATATGATACACAGATTCAGGTCATACAAATTAAAATGTATCTTTGATTGATTTTAGCAGCTTAAATTTATGGACAATCTTATCTAAAAGCCATTTAAAATAAAACTCTTAATAAAATTTCCCCCTGTGGACATACAATATGTACGCACATATAACATAGCATAATAGACCAATATCAAAATCCAAAATATCTGGTTGAAATAAGATTCCTTAAAATCATGACATAACATAGACCAAATCTGATCATTGTTACAAGGTGATTATTCAAGTCTTTGAAAATAAGCACATAGTTAAATAACCCATAGCTCTTCATCTCCTCCCTCTCTTTTTCTACTCTTAGATTTAACAGGGATCACTTTTCAGTTAAAATTTAAACACCTAAGAATAATTGTGTGTTAATTACTGAGTTCAACCAATAGTACTAGAACCACAACAACAACAACAAATACTAAAAAGGATAAAGTATTACATTGTACATCTAAAGTCAGGACAGGAGCTGATCAGTTCATTGTTGCTTATAGTCCATTTCACTTAACAGGTTTCCCCTTTGGCACTCAGTTGTCACCGATCAGGGAAAACAAATGATATTTTTCTCTTTGGGACTGGCTTAATTCACTCAGCATGATGTTTTCCAGATTGCTCCATCTTGTTGCAAATGACTGGGTTTCGTTGTTTCTTACTGCTGTATAGTATTCTAACGGTTTGCTAAGTATTCATGTAATATTGCTATTGTCAGCAAGTGATCTAGGACTTGTTCCCTCATTTCTCTATTCTAAGCCCAACTTGTTCTTTCACTTCTCTATTCTCTTCAAGGTAGGGAACTAATTCTATTATGAAGGAATCTGTGGGACGCACAATTTAATCTTTAGACCTTATAAGAGATGGCTAACATTTTTCTGTAATAGCATAGCCAAAATAAGAACTTAACTAATAACCTCATAGCGAGATTCACATCACCATCAGCGAAGTATACAGTAAGTAGAAAAAAAAAAAAAACCTCCCTTTCAGACCAAAGGGAAAGAAAGTTTTAAAGTGAGAATATAATTTTCCTCATGGGCATTGTCTACCTTAGAAAAACTACTACAGAACATGCCTGTGACTATAGACTTGTAGTTCAGGCCACCGAAGATTAAAGATGGGACACGGGCACTCCCTTGACTTGCATCCTCTGGTCTGCTTTAACACAAACCAGGAGGAAAAGAAAGCTAGGCATCAGAAGCAATGGGTGGCAGGCCTATCAATGGCTGATCTGGGCAGTGATCTGCCCTCAAGGAGACCCAACAGGCCAGTCCACTGCAGTGGCTTTCAATGTGGTAAGCCTGGGCTTCAGCAGAAGTCAGCTTGTGAAGAGCCCTGGCAGCTCTGCCAAGAGTTGGATCACTGGAAATGGACCTGCCCTGGAATCGAAGGATGCCCAGGTCAGAGCCACAGATCTTATTGGCTCCAAGCTGAAAAGCCCTTCACTCAGCCCAACTTCCAAAGTGACCACTGCAGCTGAGGGTATGGTCAAGTAGGGTCAGCAACATTGCAGGCAGAACTGTAAATTTCTTGTTAGAGATGCCCCCTGCCTTTACCTGGCCAGCTCTCCTCCCAGGCCAGCCAAGTAATGAAAGTCAACAGAGTGCCTTCCCCTAGGAGGTTCACACCTCCCTTAGGATATACCCCATGTGAAGAGATAGATAGGTCTGAGCCTCTTAACTTACAAGGCCTAAAACCCAACAGATTATTATCAAGCCCCTTCTATCAGGTTCTATTTGCCTCTCAATCAGAAAAATTACTTGTAGCTTAGACAGCACCTTTCTTAGCTCCTCTAATAATGACTCTGTCCTTTGTTCTAGACCCTGTCTAGTGCACTTGAGCCTCATTCCTTTGTAATCATAACCTCTACTCTACCACCAATGGCTCTACTCCCAACCTGTGTGTACTGATGGTCCTCTTCCCCACTTAATGCTGTATAATTGTTCAGACCTGGTTAAGGCCACTCTTAGGATCATTGGTTACTATCCTCACCCTGTCTTTTATGACCTTGTCTAAATATGATCAGAGTCGGGGAATTTGGAAGGCTTCCATAGCCTTGGCAACTCATGACGACAGCCTAGGGTGATTACTGGCGCCATAAACTAGAGTGTCAATTTGTTGGGTCAACAACAGGAGCCACTGTGCGCTTGCTCCTGATGTGGGATCTCTGTCCTTGATGTACTGTACATTTTGATTTAATGCTATAACTAGTACTCAAACAGTATGTTTCACTTTGTGTTGCTATGTGGGTGCAAACTGTTGAAGTATTTTATACTAAATTGATCTTCTGTATATAAATAGAATTGAAAATGAATCTTGATGTGAATGGAAGGGGAGAGGGAGCGGGAGAGGGGAGGGTTGCGGGTAGGAGGGAAGTTATGGGAAGGGGAAGCCATTGTAATCCATAAGCTGTATACTGGAAATTTATATTCATTAAATAAAAGTTAAAAAAAAAAAAAAAAGAATGTATTGTTGGAGACGGTGCTGTGGTGTTGCAGGTAAAGTCACCCCCTGCAGTACTGGCATCCTATATGGGTGCTGGTTTGAGCCCCAGCTGCTCCACTTCCAAGTTGGATGGCCTGGGAAAGCAGTAGAAGATGGCCCAAGTCCTTGGGCCCCACACCCACTTGGGAGACCCAGAAGAAGTTCCTGGCTTCAGATCGGTGCAGCTCCAGCCGTTGTGGCCATCTGGGGAGTGAACCAGCAGATGGAAGACCTGTCTCTCACTCTCTCTCTCTCTCTCTCTCTCTCTCTCTGCCCTTGCCTCTCTGTAATGCTACCTTTCAAATAAATGAATAAATCTTTTTTTTAAAAAAAGGGAATGTATTGTTGAAATCTTACAATTTAATAATTTTAAAAATACCAATGTAAGAAGGGTAAAAGGATTTGAATAGTCATTGCTCTGAAGAGTGTGAACAAATGGCCAAAAAGCATATGCAGAGATCCTCAAAATCGTTATTTATTAGGGAAATACAAATCAAAACCACAATGAGAGGGCCAGCACTGTGGCAGAGAAAGTTAAGCTGCTGCCTGCAGTGCCAGCATCCCATATGGGCACTGGTTTGAGACTCGGCTGCTCCACTTCCAATCCAGCTCTCTGCTATGGCCTGGGAAAGCAGTGGAAGATGGCTCAAATGCTTGGGCCCCTGCACCCACGTGGGAGACCTGGAGGAAGCTCCTGGCTCCTGGCTTTGGATCGGCCCACCTTCTGCCATGGTGGCCATTTGGTGAGCGAACCAGCAATGGAAGACCTCTCTCTCTCTTTCTGTCTCTGCCTTTCAAATAAATAAATCTTAAAGCAAACACACACACACGCAAATGAGATACCACAACACACCTGTTAGGATAATTTCCAAAAGAAGAGGAAGAAGAAGACAAGAAAAACAGAAAATAGTAACTGTTGATGAGGATGTGGGGAAATCAGAATTCCCATTCATCACCAGTATGAATGTGAAATGGGGCAGCCACTTCAGAAAACGTGTGTCAATTCCTTGAATGGTTTAATATTTCACTCCCACGTATCAAGTAAAAATAACTGAAAATGTGTTCTTGCAAATTTTTGTACATGAATATTCATAGCAGCATGATTCCTAATATTCAAAAAGTCAAAACAATCCAAATGTTCACCCATTGATAAGATAAACAAAATGAGTTATATCCAGATTTTCACATTATATCTCACGATACACATGTTAGCAATATGTCAAATACTATATCCAACAACTAGAAAAAATTTTTTTTCTATTACTCATGAGACATTTTTAAAATGTTTGGATTTAATCCAAATCAGCAGATGGTTCTTCCCTGCATTATCTTTGACAGACTTTGAGTTATTTTCATTTGAGGACTCCATTATTTCTCAGAGACTTACCATCATATCCTGGGTCATGATTTGGCCACCACCATGACAGGTCCCAGTTAAGAAGAGTTGTGTGGAGTAGGTTTGCCTATACCTTAAGGATCCTGCACCACAAGTGGCACAATCACAACTACAAGACAGTTGTCCTTATAGCCATCATCTAATTGTAATTGCAGTCAGTAGCTGTGGCCATTTCTATAACTATGGAAAAATGGATTGTGGTAGACAAGTAGCAAGGAAAAGTCATGATATGTATTAAAATAAGAAAATTAATACAGTGGCTTAGAAGCTGGGATGAAACTATAAAATAAAATTTCTTTGAAATTAGTTAATAAAGTTACAGGTGGAAAATAATCAGAAAATAGAAAAAAATTAATTGGTTTGATTAATGAGTTGAAGAGTGGCTCTTTGAACTACCTCTGAAAATTCCAGTGAGGGCAAGGTAAAGACACACTATGATCTATATTACAGAAAGAAATACAAGGGTAGTTCAAAAGGTTCATAGAAAATGCAATTAAAAGATAATTTTGGTACAAAAGAACTGAAATCCATGCATGTGAGTGGGATCCTCACAAAGCTCCTGAAAATGTGTAAATGATAAAACTAAACATGAATATATGCCCAGCAAACATTACACTGAGCAGAAAAACTAGAAATAGCCTGTGTATTCAATGATAAATAAATAGCTAAATAATGGTACATTTATACTACAGATTATTATTCAACCATTTTAAAAATGAAGTTACTGTGCACCTAATGATATAATACATTAAAGATATCTCATTGAAGTTGAAAAATAAGATACAGAATAATGTATAATAAAGTTTCATTTTCCTTGAAAATAAAAAATTTCTTCACAATTCATAACCCAATATGAGCATGTTACATCTCTTGATGTGAAAACCCAGCCATTTTATTTCATTTGGTACTTATTCAGCACATTACGGGGGACTAAAGGGGGTCATTTTAATAAACAGGGATCACAAATATCCCATCTTTCCTAGAACTAAAGAAAACATGGTGGGGCCAGCACTGTGGTGTAGTTGGTTAAGGCCCCTACCTACAGCGCCAGCGTCCCACATAGGTTTCGGTTCAAGTCCTAGCTGCTCCACTTCTGCTCCAGCTCTCTGCTAACGTGCCTGGGAGTTAATCTTCCAATTCAGCCTTTGCTACAGTCTGGGAAAGCAGTAGAAGATGACTCAAGTCCTTGGGCCCCTGAACCTGTGTGGGAGACCTGGAAGAAGCTCTTGGCTCCTGGCTTTGGATCAGCTCAGCTCAGGTCATTGTGGCCATTTGGGGAGGGAACCAGCAGATGCAAGACCTTTCTCTCTGTCCCTACATCTCTCTATCTGTAACTCTACCTCTCAAATAAATAACCAAATAAATCTTAAAAAAAAAATAAGTTTAGGGGCTGGTATTGTGGCGTATTGAGTAAAGCTGCCACCTGTGACACCGGCATCCCATATGAGCTCCCATTTGTTTCCTAGCTAATCTACTTCTGATCCAGCTCCCTGTAATAGCCTGGGATAGCAGTGAAAGATAGCCTAAGTGTTACGGCCCCTGCTACCCATGTGGGAGATTCTGGCCCAGCCCAGCTACTGCAGCCATTTGATGTGTGAACCAGCTGATGGAAGGTCTCTCCTTCTCTCTCTCTAACTTGATTTTCAAGCAAATAAGTTAATCCTTTCTTTAAAAAAGATAAGTTTAGGGGTCAGCACTGTGACATAGTGGGTAAAGCCACCGCTTGCCGTGCCCATATGGGTGACGGTTTGAGTCCCAGCTGCTCCACTTCCAATCCAGCTCTCTGCTATGGCCTGGGAAAGCAGAAGATGGCCCAAGTCTTTGGGCCCTTGTACCTACATGGAAGACCCAGAAGAGGATCCTGGCTTCTGGCTTCAGATCAGCACAGCTCCAGCCACTGCGGCTAATTGGGGAGTGAACCAGCGGATGGAAGCCCTCTCAATCTCTCTCTCTCTTTCTCTCTGCCTCTCCTTCTTTCTCCGTGTAACTCTTTCAAATAAATAAATAAATCTTTAAGAAAAAAAGATGTCAGCCGGCGCCGTGGCTTAACAGGCTAATCCTCCGCCTTGCAGCGCCGGCACACCGGGTTCTAGTCCCAGTCGGGGCGCCGGATTCTATCCCGGTTGCCCCTCTTCCAGGCCAGCTCTCTGCTATGGCCCAGGAAGACAGTGGAGGATGGCCCAAGTCCTTGCGCCCTGCACCCGCATGGGAGACCAGGAGAAGCACCTGGCTCCTGCCATCGGATCAGCGCGATGCGCCGGCCGCAGCAGCCATTGGAGGGTGAACCAGCGGCAAAAAGGAAGACGTTTCTCTCTGTCTCTCTCTCTCTCACTATCCACTCTGCCTGTCAAAAGAAAAAAAAGGAAAAAAAAAAGATGTTTATTTTGGTGCAAAGAGTTCCGAAATTCATGCATAAGAATGGTCTTCAAAAGATCATGGGAAGAGCAATGGTTTGGTTGAATGGCTAAGACATCAATTAAGATATCTGGTTCCCATATGGAACACCTGTCTTTGAGGCCCAGCTGTGACTTCTGATTCCAACTTCCTACTACCACAGATTCTATGAGGCAGCAAGTGTTGACTGACTAACTAAATTCTTGTCACCCACATGCGTGACCTGGTGGAAGTTCTCAGCTCTTAGCTTTAGCTTCACCCTAGCCCCTGTCCATTGCAGGCAATAAAGGGGCAAATCAACAGATGAAAGTACTCTGTGTGTGTGTGTGTTTATATTTCTCTCTGTCTCTATAACAAATGTTTTTTAATATTCACAGTAATGGCATAATGGGGGAAAAAACTTTGCATGGATTTTAAAATTTTTGCACCAAAATCAACTTGTTGAAAGTATATTTTTCATGCGCATTTTGGAGTATGCTTGTATTTTTAAACAAATATGTGATTACTTTTATTATGAACGAAAAGCTAACAGAAAAAGTGCTCCGAATGAAGGCATGATGGGTGTAGGGGTAAAGGCTGGGGGTGACCGCGTCTTCTTCTTGGTGCTCCCACGAATTTTCCAAACTTCCTGCAGTGTCAAAGGAGCACGGGTTCATAGACCTATTGTTGACTTGGTTTGTTTGTCTTTTAACTGTGAGACAATTTTAGAAGCATCTACCGTCATTGGTAAACATTTGGATCTAAATTTTTATCTATTCTTCATCAGCACACAAGATGGCAGTGTTTGGTTTTGAATGACTTGGTGAGTGACAGAGTGGGAAGAATCTGAATTTGAATTAGAACCAAATGAGCTTTCTTTTCTGGTTGTTGGAACAGCCAAAATGTTATTTCCTTTTCACAGTGTGTGCGTGTGTGTATAGGTGTACCTGTGTGTGTACCTGTGTGTGTATCTGTATATGTGTGTATATGTTTTTGTGTCTCTGTGTATGTGTCTGTGTGTGTCTGGTTCTGTGTGTGTGTGTCTGCGTATCTTTATCTGTGTGTCTGTGTATCCGTGTGTGTGTACCTCTATGTGTGTCTGTGTGTGTTTGTATTTGTGTGTGTACGTCTGTGTCTGTGTGTATATCTGTATGTCTGTGTATGTGTCTGTGTGTGTCTGTGAGTGTGTGTGTGTATTGGTTCAAAACAGAAATGCTTAGAGCTATAAGTCACATTTTCCAGGAAAACACCCCCAAGAAAGATGAAGTGGCCATGGACTGCACTCGTGGTCTTTTGGCTTCAGCTGGGACGGGGCTGAGTACGGATTCAATGAAGGGCCAGGAACTACTGGAAAATCCCAAGGACGGATCCTCAGACAACTAAAGGGAAGGAGGGAACTCAGGTAAACCTGAGAGCCCTACAGTTCCAGTGGAGAATAATGACTTCTGTGAGGACTTGAGCTGACTTAATTTGTTACTTTGTAAAGAGAGGGTAAGCAGTGGTAACAAGGTGCTACAGAGTCCTCCATCTCTGGTCGTCCATGAGGAACACACTACAACTTCATATGCAGCTATGAAGTGAAGAACTTTCAAAACCTACAGTGGGCAAGAAAGCTCCCGATTTCTGTTTCTACTCATTTCAAGTGGAGTGGAGAAGAAGACAGATAGGCTAAGGAGCACACCAAGTAAGACAGAACTCCACAGCGCCCTGCACACTGCAGGGACCCAGCCTGGAGATTCAGCCACCACTTCTGTGCTGTGGAGGCAGAGTGCTCCCTTGTCACCTGCTGCCTGGATTCAAACGCTGCTGGAGGCTCTGCAGCTGTCAGATGAGGGACTTGCTGCCACCCTCCAAAATAAGCTTTAGAAAAAGCAGCCCTGCTGCTCATGGAGCCCTCACTCAGCCTGAGTTACAGCATTGCACTCACCAGCTGCTCTGTGCTTTCCTATGGGAGGTAGCATAGATAATTGATAGTTAGAGTCAATCAGATGATACCAACTCCATTATCATGCCATTGTGCCCAGTGAGAGAAAGGAAGCCCTTTTGTCAGGATTGTGCTGGTAACTTTCACAATAACCTGTGACTAAACACCAAAATGCTTGTAAGGGTATTAACTGTCTTTGAGTGATGAGCTTTAAACTGTTTATTAATTTTTCTGCTTTATAATATTCTTTATACTTCAAAATATCGACTATCAGCTCAATACTAAGCCTTATTTTAGAAACAGGAAAAATATAGTGCACTTCATTTAAGATACCAAAGTCCAAGTAAGGTGAAACTGGATTATGTGATTATTATCTGACACAGTTTAGCTCAATTCCAAAGAGGACTATGCATGACTGTACGTGTACATGACCAAAAAATACAGCAGTGAAACCAGGTTACTTACTACCAGCTTCTCAAACCACTGCAGACTAATGCTCTCTTAAACTGGAAATGCTTTAAAGCTACAGCAAGACCATTTTAATGACTGTCCCATAAATAATCAAATTTAAAAACAAATTGAAGGAAGCTTACTTTCCATCTTGCCTTTGTCCACAAACATAAAATAAAGTCCAGAGCGATGTGGGGCATTTAAATTACTTCAAAGAATGAGTGTTTCTCAGTGTCCCTCCAACAGGAGTTTCTTATGCTCCTTTGAAAAAATTTCTATGCAAATAAGTTGAGCTCCTCCCATTACTGACATGTGAGTTATGATAGGCAGTTTCCAGAAAAACCCTCCCAGTGACTTGATTATGAGATGCAATTGATTTGAAATGCACTGAAAGTGTAAGGTCCTAAATCAGGAGTCCAGAAAAAATGATGACTATCAAGTTTGTCTTCACTTCACTTCTAGCCCTGGTCCTTCCAGGTAACTGCCCTGTCCTGTACTCCAAGCTGCCCTCTTGGAGAAGACAGCAAGTTAACACTGTTGTTGGCGTGTTTTATGTTGCAGGCTATGGGAAAGCAGACTGGATCACACCCACGGAGACAGAAGTGTTTGGAGTAGAAGGGAAGGCTGGAGACCTGTTCTGTCATTATGGTACCTCATCTTCAGGCTACATCGATCTCTACTGGTTTCGACAATATCCAAACCAGGCACCCGAATTTATTCTCTACAGAGGGTGGGGATACTCTGGAAAAGGAGATGCTGATTTTGCCACGAAAAGGTTTTATTCTAAGGCTACAGCAAACTCAACAAATCTGTACATCAGCTCTCTGGTTCCTGCAGACACTGCCTTGTATTACTGTGCACTCAGAGGCACAAAGAGAAGGTCTCACAGGAGAGCCGTACAAAAACCGCAGTGCAAGGAGGAGGAAGAACACAGCCACACAGCCACGCTGGATGTTAGTTTTGCAAGAAACCTCAAGGTATTCTTCTCCAACAATTAAAAGCTAGAGAACTAAAGCATAGGCAAGTAGCCTAAGCTTATAGAATTCTACTGTCCTGAAATTAAATACAACTAATTTATAAGCTGTTATAATGCATAACTTTGACACCTGTGTTAAGTGCCTACAATTCCCTGATGCTCAGCAAATGCTAAATTTATTTTTTCTCTTCCCCTCAATAACTACTTTGGCCTCAAAGGAATTTCCTATCATTATCTTAAAATTTCTTACATATACCTCTGGCAAAAAAAAAAAATAAGTAAATAAATTAAACTCTGAACACACATCCTGGACCTAGACAGGGCTTCAGTGTCCCAGGCTCACTGGCCACTATGCTGGCCTGTGAGGGGCGTGGTCAGCAAGTCCTACACTTACAAGAGGACAAAAGAGCCCCTGGGCACTCACTCCCAGGCTTTTATCCCCAAACAACTGGGAATTTCTCATGATGTGTACAAGACAATGGGTAGCTCCTCACAAGGTTAAGGGAAGAGAAAGAGGGGTCAGTTCTTGGTTGGTGAGTAGAGAAATTGTTTGGATGACTGTTGCTATGCTCCTGTGCTAGCTCTTGCCTTCCTTGCCGGAAACAAGAGGCCAAGGGAGGCAGTGGCTCCTGGAGCTGGAGAGCACCTGCCACCTTCCACACTGACTCAAGCTGTGTTTCTAATGGACTCCTCCCATTCCAGCCCAATCTGGACAAAGTCTAGCATCATTGTTTGTGCTGGGTAGACAACAAAGAGGGAGGAAGATTTAGAACAAATACAGTTCAATACAAAGCTGATGCTGCACTAAGATCTTCTGGCTTTCAGGCAAGAAACATCACAGCCCAGCTGTTCACAGGGAAGCTGTACCAGCCAACTGCCTTTTATTAGAAAATAATTTCCAAAGATCAAACATTAACTTCATTAACTTCAAATAATGGACTTCAAATATTAACATTAACTTCAAATAATTGAACTTTGGGTCCATCATTATGGTGTAGCAGGTGAAGCCACCACCTGTGATCCCGGCATCCAACATGGGCACCAGTTCGAGTTCCAGCTGTTCCACTTCCAATTCAGCTCCCTGCTAATGGCCTGGGAAGGGCAGTAGAAGATTGGCACAATTACTTAGGCCCTTGCACCCATGTGTGAGACCCTGATGAAGCTCCTGTTTCCTGGCTTTGGCCTGGCCCAACTCTGGCTGTTGCAGGCATTGTAGAGTAAACCAATGGATGAAAGATCGATATTTCTCTGTATATATCCCTCTCTTTCTCTCTCTCCCCTTTCTCTCTGTAACTTTGCTTTTCAAATAATAAATAAATAAGTCTTTACAATAAATTGAACTTTGAGAAATTGTTTTGTTCATGAAGGCTTCTGTTTGTGGAAAATTGTATTTTCATATCTTGTTGGTAGCAACACAGTACATTGGTACAACCCTTCACATAGCAAGTGATTGGAAAGGGATTTTAAGACTCATTAGACAATTCATGTCTTCTGTCAGCTTCTCAAAATTTATATTAAGGGCTCATTTAAGTAGGGAAAAAACCTTCCAGTATAATGTAAGTGGGGGAAAAAAAGCCTTCTAGTAAAAACATTTCTCCTAGTTGGAGGAATAGATAGCAACTGGACTAAGTTGACTCTACAATCAGTTACCAAATGAGCTAGTTATTAAGACAGTAACACACATATGCTTTTGACATACAGTTTAGTAACACGCAGAGTTTGCATTGTAACCACGTTACACTTACATCAGCAGCAAATGATGGAAGCACAAAGGTGAAAAACTGGAAGCTTTGATACAAAAATGATAAGAATTTATAGCACTGTTTCTCAGTCTTAATTGTGTCATGAAATAATAGTGATCTTGTTTCTACAATAAGAAAAGACTTTAAAAGATTTTTAGCTTCAAACTTTGTGCTGATGTAACACAGCCGAGTACTCTTCTCAGTCCCACCTATCACGCCCTGGGCTCTTCTGCTCTTGAGCACTGGGCGCCAGAATTCTGCTTCGCTACTCCCAGCTCCTCTTGCCTGGTTCTTGCCCCAGCTGCACTGAGAAAGCCTCCACTGGAATGTGCTTTTTATCTCAGACTCATCTTTGATGTGGGCAACAAAGAAACAACTACCTTCATCTCTCTTCTCTTCTCTGCGGCAGATGCAGGAAGACGGAGCTGATTGTACCAAGAACTCAGAAACTGATGTTTCATAGGAAACCACTTTTGGCTTCAAAGAAGGAAGATTAGCCTTATTTTGAGTTTTTTCTTAAATCATTTAAAAACATCTCTGTGTATCTCTGTGGTAATTTACACGTGTAAAAAATGAAATTCTTCTTATTTTTAGAAAGTTGGAACACTATAGGTTAAACTTAAGTCCTGTCCACCTACAACTTCATCTGGTCTCTTTGCCCACAGGTAAATGCTGATTTGGGTTTACAATTCATTTTTGATCCTCTGTCATAGTTAAGATGGAAATATGGACTTATGTATACATATATATGTATATGAGGGAGGGTCCTCAAAAATGCAAGGATATGCATATTATGAAAACATTTTTAAAACTTTTTGCACCAAAATGAGCATATCTTTTAGTTCTATTTTCCTTCAATAATTTGATGTACCCTTGCACTATTATTCAGTGGCATTACTGCAAAAATGCTAACACACTGTATGTTTTACCCAAATTTTTACTTCTATTTTATTCAACAAAATGAAACCGGTCATCTCATTTTTATTTCATACAATATTATGTTGCTGTAGTATATTTTTAGTACTACTATCAGTAATAACAGTACTTCTCCATAAAGTGGTGAACCAAGGATCAGAAAGGTTAACTTGCCAAGGTCATGCAACTCATAGATGGCAGAATCGAACACAAGCCTACTCTGATGACTTTAATTAGAAGAGTCTTATAGCCTCAGTCCCAGTATTTTCCTGTTTTTCATTTCTACCATCTGTAATATTCCAATTTTTAAAAATAAGGAGATGCTCATCTCTTACATGTATAAATTAAATGAACATAGATGTACACCTAGGTAGTTTTAAACAATTAAGACAAAACGCGATCTTCCTTCTTTTAAACTGAAGGTGGTTTCCCATAAGACATCAGTGGAAATTTTCAAGTTTTTGGTACGATCAGTTCAGTCTTCCACTTACTGAATCTACAATAGAGAAAAGAGAAAAGAGCTTTTCCTGTTTGCCCACATCAAAGATGGGTTTGAGACAAAAAGCACATTTCAGTGGTGGCTCTGTCAGTGGGTCGGGGAAAAGACCAAGCAGAGGGCTACCTTGACAGAAACCTGCTCTCTCATAGAAACCAGAATATATGGATTCCTGTGCAAATTACCTCTGCTCTCATTCAGCTCTGTCCTTAAGATGACTGGGCAAAAAGGAGAACAACAAAAGGTTTCCAATAATGCAACACTGATCAATGCTTTTAATCTGCCCAATCTATGTAAAATACTCAGAAGGGTAAGCATTTAGCCTAGCTTTTACAGAACTGGCTAGGACACCCATGTCCCACATCAAGAGTGCCTGGATTCGAGTGCCAGCTTTGCTCCCAATTTCAGCTTCCAGCTAATGACCTTGGGGAGCATTGATGATGGTTCAAGGAATAGGTTCCTGCCACTCATGTGAGAGATCTGGGTTGAGTTCCAGGCTCTTGCCTTCATCCTTAACAAGCACCACCCACTGTGGGCATTCAAGAACTAAACCAGCAGGTATGAACTCTCTCTATTATCTTAAATAAGTCAATAAAAACTTTTTAGATAAATGCTAAAATACTTAACAGTAGGAAATCAAACTTGATAATTGTTTTCTAGTAAAAAATGAACGGGGCCCTGACAGACAGCCAGACACAAGGGGTCTACCTGCTCCACCCAGAAACCCCATTTCCAGTTCTGTGGCTGCTGCAGGTACCCAGAGAGACCCATGGACTCTAAATTGAAAAGGAGACCAGAAACTTTGGGCAGCATAACTGAATGGTGGAAAAGAAACCATTACTCTATTGCAAGGAAAAAACACTCCAACTGCATTCACTGAACAATCCTTTGAATGTACAGTCTCATCTGCAAATCTTGGCAGATTTTCAAAAATATATTCTTCTTTAAACATTTTACTTTTTTGATATATTTATTTATTTGAAAGGCAGAGGCAGAGAGAGAGAGCGCGCATGCTTTTCCATCCACTGGTTACTCCCCAAATGACAGCAAGGGCTGGAGCTGGGCAGATCTGAAACCAAAAGCCAGGAGCCAGGAGCTTCTTCCAGGTCTCTGATGTGGGTGCAGGGGCACAAGGACTTCAGCCATCTTCTACTGCTTTCCCGGGCCATAGCAGAGAGCTGGATAGGAAGTGGAGCAACCAGGACTACAACCGACACCCATTTGGGATGCTGGAACTGCAGGTGGTTTTACCTGCCATGCCACAGCGCTGGCCCTTTAAACTTTTCATTTAATACACTTCAAAATATAAAAAACAACACTGCTTATTGTTATAAATGACACAATGGAGATTTGTGAGGACAAAGTCAACCCACACTCACCTGCTCTCTTCCATCCCTATTAAAGTAAACAGTTACTGTTCATAACCTGGCAGGTAGCTTTTGGCAGGTAGCTTTTCTCACAGTTCCTCTTGCTGAGTGTATTGTCTTCCAACTTATTTTTATTATGTAGCATGGAGTCGTCTGTCTTTAAATATACTCTAAATTTTACACACTCAAATATGACTGCTTTTTAAAATTTGTATTTGTTTATATTTATTTTAAGAGGCAGAGAGACAGAGAAGGACAGACAGAAAGTGTTTCCATCCTGTGGTTCACTCCCCAAATGTCCAAAATGGTGGAGGCTGGGTTAGGTGAAAATAGGGAGCCAGGAGCTAAATCCAGGTTTCCCATGTGGGTGGCAGGGACCCAACTCCTTGAGTTATCGTTTGTTGTCTCCCAGAATGCACATAAGGAGGAAGCTGGAATCAGGGGCTGAGTTGGGACTTGGACTCAGCATTCCATAATAAGATGCAGATGTCCCAACTGGTAAAATATGCCTGAGTTCTTTAAAGCTTTAGGATAGCCACCTGACTTTAAACTAGCACCCATCATTCAAGAATATACAAACGTTAGATTCTTAGCCAATAGTTTTATCATTTTATTTTTTACTATCAAATCTTTCAATTGTTTGGAAATTATTTTTATATATGAAATCCATTTTTCACTGTTACAATGTCTTATTTATACTTATGTTCCTTAATCATAACTAAATGATGGAAGATGTATTAAGAACTTATGCACTCTCAAGTATTAAAGAGCAGTGCAAAAATGATAGTGGAGTTGGGTGCTAGTGAGAAGTCAATAAATTCCCCAGTGCTAATTAAAAAGGAGAAATTCTTGACCTTTCCACTGGGGTTGATTAATGTTAACAAAAGAGATAGAGAGGTGATCGGGAGCATCAGGGAGTGACCTTTGGGGAAATACAAATCTTCTGCCCCACCAAACTCCCTTCCTTTACGGAAACACCTATACCAGCCTCCCCCTACTCTGCTAAGCTGAGGTCTGGCTATCATAATGTGTCTGGAAGATGAAAAACTTCTCAACAAGCAAAGCATTTCAGGGTGTTGTGGGAAAAAGGTAAAATAAAGAGAAAGGTAACAAAAGAAGTTGCATTAGCCTACTTTCTCACTTTTTACTGAGGCCATTTCTCATGAATTTGCTTTGCATCCAATGAACTTGTCTAGGTTTAAACCAACTTACATGAACACCCTCTAAAACCTGACAATTTCCGTCCCTGAACTGGAATCCACAGCCAGGCGGAGACAACAACCAGCACAAAGGGGAAGGAAGCTCTCCATCACAGGCTGCTCACAGCAGGGCAGGGCAGTCTGAACAACCAGTGAGAAGGCCGTGCAGCCCCGGGGACAGAGATGCATGTCCTTTATCCTCTCCCACCTCTCTGCCCAGCATCTGAGAGTTGAGGAGGGCTGGAGTCTGAAAACACACAACAGTCCACCTGTCGAAGGCCCTCCCATTGGGTGGGGTGAAGGGGCGGAATTTGGGCTCTACTATGGTAATTAGATTAAAATGAATATATTAATTATTGGAATGAAACTGGTTTAATAGCTAAAAAAAAAAAAAGTGCATCTGTTTCCCAGTGGAAAAAAAATGATTGATAAAGCAGAGCATGAGAAAAGAGTGAGAAAGATGAAAACCATTTCCCATTTATATTCCACGACTTGAAATGCTCCTGTCAAACCAGTAATATTTGTATTTCTTTTGGATTTTATTGTGTGCCACTTACTAGCTTAATCACATTGTTTTTCTTAGTGCGAATTTTTACACCATAAAAAATAAAAATAAAACCCAAGGAGCCAGTGCTGTGCAGCAGGTTAAGCCTGCCACTATGGGTACCAGTTTGAGTCCCAGCTGCTTCACTTCCAATCCAGCTCCCTGTTAATGCACCTGGGAAAGCAGCAGAGGATGGCCCCCAAATCTTTGGATCCCTGCCACCCATGTGGGAGACTAGCTGAAGATAATAAAAAACTAATTAAAAAGTCAATGGAAAAAATGGAGTGTGTGCTTGAAAATAAAATAAAAGTTTAGGGGCCAGCGCTGAGGTGCAGCCAGGTTAAGCAGCTGCTTACAACCCAGATATACCATTTCAGAGTGCTGTTCTAGTCCCAGCTACTCAGTTTTTGATCCAGCTTCCTGTTATTGCACCTAGGAAGGCAAAGAGCCCAAGTGTTTGAGGCCCTGCCATCAGTGTGGGAGACCTGGGTATGATTTCTGGCTCCTGGCTTTAGCCTGCCCAGTCTGGCTGTTTTAGCCATTTGTGGAGTAAACTAGTGGATAGAATCAATCTCTCCCTCTGTCCCTCGCCCTCTCCCTCGCCCTCTCCCTCTCTCTTTCTCCACACTCTATCACTACACTTTTCTTTCTTTTTTTTTTTTAAGATTTATTTGTTTATTTGAAAGTCAGAGTTACGGGGGGGGGGGGGGGGGGAGGGTGTCTTGGGCCCCTGCAGCCACATGGGAGACCCCAAAGAAGCTCCTGGCTCCTAGCTTCAGATCGGCCCAGCTATTGCAGCCATTTGAGAAGTGAAATCTCTCTCTCTCTCTCTCTCTCTCTCTCTACCTATGCCTTTCAAATAATAAATAAATGAATCTTTACCAAAAAAAAAAAAAGAAATGGCAATGGAAATGAGCCTCCAGAGCTATCTGGATTAAAAATATCTGTATATATAACAATTAAATTATTTGTTAAACATTATATGGTATATTGTATTATGACTAAATTTTTTTTCCATTTAGAGAAATGCATTACCTACAGAGAAAAGTCATTGATTTTTACATTTACTTAATAGCCAACAATTTATGCTACTTATTGATTCTTTTTTTTTCATTTATTAAACTTTTATTTAATGAATATAAATTTCCAAAGTACAGCTTATGGGTTACAATGGCTTCCCTCCTCCCATAACTTCCCTCCCACCCGCAACCCCCCCCTTTACGCTCCCTCTCCCCTTCCATTCACATCAAGATTCATTTTCAATTCTCTTTATATACAGAAGATCAGTTTAGTATATATTAGGTAACGATTTCAACAGTTTGCCCCCATATAGCAACACAAAGTGAAAAAAATACTGTTGGAGTACTAGTTATAGCATTAAATAAGAGTGTACAGCACATTAAAGACACAGATTCTACATAATATTTTTTAAAAAAATTAATTAATTTTCTATGCCATTTCCATTTTAACACCAGGTTTTTTTTTCATTTCCAATTATCTTTATATACAGAAGATCGATTCAGTATATAATTAGTAAAGATCTCATCAGTTTGTACTCACACAGAAACACAAAGTGTTTCAGTACTAGTTATAGCATCACTGCACATTAGACAACACATTAAGGAAAGATCCCACATGGGATGTAAGTACACAGTGACTCCTGCTGCTGACTTAACAATTTGACACTCCTGTTCATGGCGTCAGTAATCTCCCTAGGCTCTAGTCATGAGTTGCCAGGGCTATGGAAGCCTTTAGAGTTCACTGACTTTGGTCTTATTCCGATAGGGTCATAGTCAAAGTGGAAGTTCTCTCCCTTCAGAGAAAGGTACCTCCTTCTTTTATGGCCCAGTTCTTTCCCTGGGATCTCACTCACAGAGATCTTTCATTTAGGTCTTCTTCTTTTTTTTCTTTTCCATGGTATCTTGGCTTTCCATGCCTACAATACTCTCATGGGCTCTTCAGCCAGATTGGAATGCCTTAAGGGCTGATTCTGAGGCCAGAGTGTTGTTTAGGACATCTGCCATTCTATGAGTCTGCTGTGTATCCTGCTTCCCATGTTGGATCCTTCTCTCCCTTTTTGATTCTATCAGTTAGTATTAGCAGACACTAGTCTTGTTTGTGTGATCCCTTTGACTCTTAGACCTATCAGAGCCATCAATTGTGAACTGAAATTGATCACTTGGACTAGTTAGATGGCATCGGTACATGCCACCTTGATAGGATTGTATTGGAATCCCCTGGCACATTTCTAACTCCACCATTTGGGGCAAGTTCGATTGAGCATGTCCCAAATTGTACATCTCCTCCCTCTCTTTTTCCCACTCTTATATTTAACAGGGATCACTTTTCAGTTAAAATTTAAACGCCTAAGAATAATTGTGTGTTAATTACAGAGTTCAACCACTAGTACTGGAACAACAACAACAACAAAATACTAAAAAGGATAGAGTATTACATTGTACATCTAGAGTCAGAACAAGAGCTGATCAGGTCATTGTTTCTTACAGCATCCATTTCACTTCAACAGGTTTCCCCTTTGGTGCTCAGTTGTCGCCGATCAGGAAAAACAAATGATATTTGTCTCTTTGGGACTGGCTTAATTCACTCAGCATGATGCTTTCCAGATCCTTCCATCTTGTTGCAAATGACCGGGTTTCATTGTTTTTGACTGTTGTATAGTATTCTATAGAGTACATGTCCCATAATTTCTTTATCCAGTCTACTGTTGATGGGCATTTGGGTTGGTTCCAGGTCTTAGCTATTGTGAATTGAGCTGCAATGCAGCAGATGGCATTTTTATTAGCCAAATTAATTTCCTTTGGGTAAATTCCAAGGAGTAGGATGGCTGGGTTGTATGGTAGGGTTATGTTCAGGTTTCTGAGGAATCTCCAGACTGACTTCCATAGTGGTTTAACCAGTTTGCATTCCCACCAACAGTGGGTTAGTGTCCCTTTTTCTCCACATCCTCTCCAGCATCTGTTGTTGGTAGATTTCTGAATGTGAGCCATTCTAACTGGGGTGAGGTGAAACCTCATTGTGGTTTTGATTTGCATTTCTCTGATTGCTAGTGATCTTGAACATTTTTTCATGTGTCTGTTGGCCATTTGGATTTCCTCTTTCGAAAAATGTCTATTGAGGTCCTTGGCCCATCTCTTAAGTGGGTTGTTTGTTTTGTTGTTGTGGAGTTTCTTGATCTCTTTGTAGATTCTGGTTATCAAACCTTTATCTGTAGTATAGTTTGCAAATATTTTTTCCCATTCTGTCGGTAGCCTCTTCACTTTCCTGACTGTTTCTTTTGAAGTACAGAAACTTCTCAATTTGATGCAATCCCAAATGTTAATTTTGGTTTTGACTGCCTGTTTTTCTGGGATCTTTTCCAAGAAGTCTTTGCCTGTGCCTACATCTTGCAGGGTTTCTCCAATGTTCTCTAATAATTTGATGGTTTCGGGTTGTAGATTTAAGTCTTTAATCCATGTTGAGTGAATTTTTGTGTAAGGTGAAAGGTAGGGGTTTTGCTTCAAGCTTCTGCACGTGGAAATCCAATTTTCCCAGCACCATTTATTGAATAGACTGTCCTTATTCCAGGGATTAGTTTTGGATCTTTGATCAAATATAAGTTGGCTGTAGATGTTTGGATTGATTTCTGGTGTTTCTATTCTGTTCCATTGGTCTATCCATCTGTACAGTACCATGCTGTTTTGATAACAACTGCCCTGTAGTATGTCCTGAAATCTGGTATTGTGATGCCTCCGGCTTTGTTTTTGTTGTACAAGATTGCTTTGGCTATTCGAGTTCTTCTGTGTCTCCATATGAATTTCAGCATCATTTTTTCCAGATCTGAGAAGAATGTCTTTGGTATCTTGATTGGTATTGCATTGAATGTATAAATTGCTTTTGGGAGAATAGATATTTTGATGATATTGATTCTTCCAATCCATGAGCATGGAAGATTTCTCCATTTTTTGGTATCCTCTTCTATTTCTTTCTCAAGGTTTTGTAGTTTTCATCATAGAGATCTTTAACGTCCTTGGTTAAGTTTATCCCAGGGTATTTGATTGTTTTTGTAGCTATTGTGAGTGGGATTGATCTTAGAAGTTCTTCCTCAGCCGTGGCATTGCCTGTGTATACAAAGGCTGTTGATTTCTGTGCAGTGATTTTATATCCTGGTACTTTGCCAAACTCTTTGATGAGTTCCAGTAGTCTCTTAGAGTTCCTTGGGTCCCCTAAATAAAGAATCATATCATCTGCAAAGAGGGATAGTTTGAGTTCTTCCTTCCCCATTTGTATCCCTTTAATTTCTTTTTCTTGCCTAATAGCTCTGGCTAAAACTTCCAGAACTATATTGAAGAGCAGTGGTGAGAGTGGGCATCCCTGTCTGGTACCAGATCTCAGCGGAAATGCTTCCAACTTTTCCCCATTCAATAGGATGTTGGCCGTGGGTTTTTCATATATTGCTTTGATTGTGTTGAGGAATGTTCCTTCCATACCCAGTTTGCTTAGAGTTTTCATCATGAAAGGGTGTTGTATTTTGTCAAATGCTTTCTCTGCATCTCTTGAGAGAATTATATGGTTTTTCTTCTGCAGTCTGTTAATGTAGTGTATTACGTTGATTGTTTTTGCGAACGTTGAACCCTCCCTTTATACCAGGGATAAATCCCACTTGGTCTGGGTGGATGATCTTTGTGTGTTGTTGCATTCTATTGGCCAGAATTTTATTGAGTATTTTTGCATCTATGTTCATCAGGGATATTGGTCTGTAATTCTCTTTCAATGCTGCATCTTTTTCTGGTTTAGGAATTAAGGTAATGCTGGCTTCATAGAAAGAATTTGGGAGGATTCCCTCTTTTTCGATTGTTCTGAATAGTTTGAGAAGAATTGGAGTTAGTTCTTCTCTAAATGTCTGGTAGAACTCAGCAGTGAATCCATCTGGCCCTGGGCTTTTCTTTGTTGGGAGGGCCTTTATTACTGTTTCAATTTCTGTGTCAGTTATGGGTCTGTTTAGGTTTTCTATGTCTTCCTGGCTCAATTTAGGTAGGTTGTATGTGGCCAAGAATCTGTCCATTTCTGATAGATTTCCCTGTTTGCAAGTCCTTGTAGTAATTTCTGATGATTCTTTTTATTTCTGTGGTGTCTGTTGTTACGTTTCCATTTTCATCTCTGATCCTATTGATTTGGGTCTTTTCTTTTTTTAGTTAGTTGAGCCAATGGGGTGTCAATTTTGTTTATTTTTTCAAAAAACCAGGTCCTCGTTTGGCTGATTTTTTGTAATTTTTTTTGGATTCAATCCTGATGATTTCTTCTTTGATTTTAATTATTTCGCTTCTCCTACTGGGTTTGGGTTTGGTTTGCTGCAGATTTTCTAGATCCTTGAGATGACTTGAAAGCTCATCTATTTGGTGCCTTTCCAATTTCTTGATGTAGGCACCTATTGATATAAACTTTCCTCTTAATACTGTTTTTGTTGTATCCCATAGGTTTTGGTATGTTGTGCTTTTATCCTCATTTACTTCCAGAAAATTTTTGATTTCTCTTTTAATTTCTTCTATGACCCATTGTTCATTCAGGAGCATGTTGTTCAATCTCCATGTGTTTGCACGTGCTCTGGGGATTCCCGAGTTGCTAATTTCCAATTTCATTCCTTTGTGGTCTGAGAAGCTGCATGGTATGATTCTAATTCTTTTGAATTTGCTGAGACTTGCTTTATGGCCTAGTATGTGGTCAATCCTAGAGAGGGTTCCGTGTACTGCTGAGAAGAATGTAAAGTCTTTAGATGTAGGATGAAATGTTCTGTACATATCTGTTAGATCCATTTGGGCTATAGTGTCATTTAAATCTACTGTCTCCTTGTTGATCTTCTGTCCTGTTGATCTGTCTATCTCTGAGAGTGGAGTATTGAAGTCCCCCAGAACTTTTGTATTGGTGTCTAAGTCTCCCTTTAAGTCCCTTAACAAGTCTTTTAAATAAACTGGTGCCCTGTAATTAGGTGCATATACATTGATAATCGTTATATCTTCCTGTTGAATGGATCCCTTAATCATTAAATAGTGCCCCTCTTTGTCTCTCCTGACAGTTTTTGTGGTAAAGTTTATATTGTCTGATATTAAGATGGTTACGCCCACTCTTTTTTCATTTCTGTTGGCATGGTATATATTTTTCCAGCCTTTCACTTTCAGTCTGTATGCATCATTGTTGGAAAGGTGAGTTTGTTGTAAGCAACAAAAAGATGGGTTTTGTTCTTTAACCCAATCAGCCAATCAGTGTCTTTTAACTGGACAGTTCAGGCCATTAACATTCAGTGTGACTATTGCGAAGGAGTAACTTTGCCCTGTCATTTGCCAAAGATATTTTCTAATATATGGTTTGAGATTCCTGTGATCTTTTGCTGTGAGGTTTCCTTCCTTTACCTTCTTTCATATTGGTGACCGTGTTTCTCTGTTTCTGTATGTAACACATCTTTAAGCATCTTTTACAGGGCAGGACGAGTGGCAACAAATTCTTTCAATTTCTGTTTGCTGTGCAAGGTCTTTCTTTCACCTTCATTCACAAATGAGAGCTTTGCAGGATATAATATTCTGGGCTGGCAGTTTTTCTCTCTTAGTACCTGGGCTATATCTCGCCATTCTCTCCTAGCCTGTAGGGTTTCTGATGAGAAGTCAGCTGTGAGTCTAATTGGAGATCCTCTGAGAGTAATCTGGCATTTCTCTCTTGCACATTTTAGGATCTTTTCTTCATGTTTCACTGTGGTGAGTTTGATTACGACGTGTCGTGGTGAGGATCTCTTTTGGCCATATTTATTAGGGGTTCTCTGAGCTTCCTATACTAGGATGTCTCTGTCCTTCTCCAAACCTGGGAAATTTTCTGCTAGTATCTCACTAAAAAGGCCTTCTAATCCTTTCTCCCTCTCCATGCCTTCAGGAACTCCTAGAACACGAATGTTGGGTTTTTTAATAGTATCCTGTAGATTACTGACAGTATTTTTTAGATTTCTGATTTCTTCTTCTTTTCTTTGGTTTGACTGTATACTTTCCTGTTCTCTGTCTTCTAAGTCCGATATTCTCTCTTCTGCTTCACCCATTCTGTTTTTAAGGCTCTCTAATGTGTTTGTCATTTGATCTATTGAGTTCTTCATTTCATTATGGTTTCTTGTCACTATCACAGTTTCATGTTCTACTAGTTGTTTCATTTCATTTTGATTCCTCCTCAATATTTCATTTTCACGAGAGAGATTTTCTATCTTGTCCATTAAGGATTTCTGTAGTTCAAGAATTTGTTTTTGAGAACTTCTTAATGTTCTTATCAATTTTTTGAGATCCGTTTCTTGCATTTCCGCTATCTCTTCATCTTCATAATCTTGCATTGGGGTGTCTTGTTCATTTGGGGGCATCATAGCGTCTTCCTTGCTCTTGTTACCTCGGTTTCTATGTTTGTTGTTTGGCATGTTGGAGATAATTTATGGTTTTTGTTTTTTTTGCTGTGGTGTTTTTTTCTCGTTATACTGTGCCTCTAAGTGGGCTGTCTGCTTTGATGGATCCTTGGAGGCTGTGATGAGTGTGGCCAGAGAGCTCTGCTTGATTCTTCAGGTTTAAGGCTGTGCAAAAAGTGACTCACCCAGATTGTTCTCTCCCTTGTTCCTTGCTGGATCTCTCTCTCTCTCTCTCTCTTTTTTTTTTTTTTTTTTTTTTTGGCTCAGTTGGGAAGTAATTCTGCACAGCTGAGTAGAATTGAGTGTAGTTGAAATCTGGCCTCTGTGAGCATTCCTTTGATCTACCCCTGGGACCACACAAAGAGTTTATGCAGCCCTCAATGTGTTCTCAAGTTTCACCATAGTCCCAAAGTTACTGAGTTTGTGTACTTGTTACCGCTTTACATATGTAAAATGGCTCCTGCTCTTTGTTTTGCTGGGTTTTGTTAGGTGAGTGGAGAGAGAGGCCTCTGCCTTTCCCCACCAATGTCTCGGGTTTCTGAGGTTTTTGTCTTACCTCCAGTTCCAGCGCTGGTGAGATTCTGCAGCTGGACTCCCGCGGCTGGGTTTCCACACAGTGGGCTCCCTGTAGGTCCTCTGTGTCACATCCACTAGATCCGGAAGCGTTTCCTCTGCAGTTTTTTTCTTGAGTCTTTTCCTGAGGCTACAGTAATTCCACTTTTATGAAACTTTATTTTCCCAGACTATCGGCGCACGTCCTCACTATCCGCCATCTTGGCTCCGCCCCCTACTTATTGATTCTTAAAAGTACTATGCTCAAAGTGATAAGTGCATGTTTTTTGAAAAAATCCTAAGTAATATAAAAAAGTTTGTATTGCAAATCTAGTTTCCTGTTCCTCCCCAACTTTCAATCCTTGTTTGAAAACTATATCCACTTTTCAGATCTCCTGGTAGTCAGTCACATATTTCTAAATAATATATGCATCAAATATTACTTCTTTCATTGTGAATTAGGTGCTCCTACTGACTTTTGGTTAGTTGTGGTTTTTGAATAGACTAAACTTTTTTGAGTACTTTTAGTTTCACAAAAAGATTGAGGAGGAAGTGCAAAGAGTTCCCGTATATACCCTGCTGCCTCACACCCACCCCATAGCTTCCAATATTATGGACAGCTGCTGCCAGAGTGGTACATTGGTTACACTGACCAACGTGTCTTGTCACATCATTATCACCCCCCCCCCCCCAGTCCACACATTACCTAAGGTCACTTCGGTGTTGTATGTTCTTATGGGTTTGACAAATGCGGACTGACAAGCATCCACCATTATTGCATCACACAGAGGAATCTCTCTGCCCTGAGATGGTCTGCACTCTGCCCATTCATCATTCCTCTTCCCTAACTTCCAGCAACCACTGACCTTTTTACTGTCCCATGGATTTGCTTTTCCAGAATGTCAGATGGCTCAGCAGCCAGCCTTCACAGGCTAGTTTCTTTCACTTAGTAGTGCACATATGAGGTTATTCCACATCTGTTCATGATGATGGTTCGTTTATTTCTGGTGCCGAATAATAGCCCATTCTCTATTATACTGTTAATACAATAGTCCATTGTACCACAGTTTATTTGCTTACTGAAGAGCATCTTGGTTGTTCCAAGTTTTGAAACATGTATGAGTCTTTCCAACTCATTCAGGTGTAGTGTGATTGTGGAATCATATAGTAAATGTATGGTGGCCGGCGCCACCTGCAGCACTGGCCCACTGGGTTCTCGTCCCAGTCAGGGTGCCAGATTCTGTCCCAATTGCCCCTCTCCCAGGCCAGCTCTCTGCTATGGCCCGGGAGTGCAGTGGATGATGGCCCAAGTCCTTGGGCCCTGCACCCGCACGGGAGACCAGGATAAGCACCTGGCTCCTGGTTTCGGATCAGCGCAGCACACTGGCCATGGCAGCCACTGAGGGGTGAGCCAAAGGCAAAAGGAAGACCTTTCTCTGTCTCTCTCTCACTGTCCACTCTGCCTGTAAAAAAAAAAAAAAAAAAAAAAAAAAAAAAAAAAAAAAAAAAAGATTAAGAAAAGACAGAGACAATTAGCAGAATGGGAGAAGATTCTTTCTTTCTCTTTTCCTTCTCTCTCTCTCTCTCTTTTTTTTTTTTTTTTTTTTTTTTTTTTTTTTTTTGACAGGCAGAGTGGACAGCGAGAGAGAGAGAGACAGAGAGAAAGGTCTTCCTTTACCATTGGTTCACCCTCCAATGGCCGCCACGGCCGGTGCACCGCGCTGATCTGAAGCCAGGAGCCAGGTGCTTATCCTGCTCTCCCATGGGGTGCAGGGCCCAAGGACTGGGCCATCCTCCACTGCACTCCTGGGCCACAGCAGAGAGCTGGCCTGGAAGAGGAGCAACCTGGACAGAATCCAGCGCCCCGACCGGGACTAGAACCCGGGGTGCCAGCGCCGCAGGCAGAGGATTAGCCTATTGAGCCGCGGCGCTGGCCAGAAGATACTTTCAAGCAACTTATTCAACCAAGGGTTAATACCTAGAAGAATTTTAAAAACTCAACAACAAAACAAAACTACCAACTTAGTTAAGAATTAGGCAAAGGACCTGAATGGACAATCTCTTAAAAGAAGAAATACAAGCAATCAATAAATACACAGTTAGCACGTTCCTATCTCTGCACTGGTGATGGATAGATTGGTTTTTAGCACATGATTGAAAGGGCATGTGTACCTGTGTGTATGTCTGTACATTGTTTGGGTAGTAGGGAAGGTGGGAATAGAAACAAGATTGACGTTTGGCCGTGATTGACTGGTTGTTCAGAATGCCAATAACCCCTGGCTTTACACCCATGGTGAACATATTGCTGCCTCAGGATGGGAAGAAGAATGAACAGCCTCCAAAGAGTCTGTGATTTCGCTGGAGGTGTGAATCAGAATGTTTCTGAGCGGGGAGGAGAAACATCTAAAGGGCATTCCCCAGAAGGTGTAGAAAAAGCAAGAGCAAGCAGACTTGTCTGGGGTTTCCAGGAAAGCTGAGAAAATAAAATGAGTCTTTTAAAAAGCAGGGAGCTGACACGTGAGCCTCTGTGTCTGTTTCTCTCTGTGAACAGGAAGGAAATCAACAGAAGACAGCAGGGTCCCCTGTCCACGAGTGTCCGGGATGGTGAGGTTTCTGTTTTAAACTGAAGTTATGCAGATTATTGGTTTTATGTTCCAGACCCAAGGCTAGGAGAGATCTTGCCCTTTTAGCTTCATTATTTCAGAGATTTGACAGAAGGTGATGGGAAGAGCCTCAGTCTTGAAAAAGAACATGACATAGTTCTGTACAGGCCGCAGACTCAGCCACCAACCTCAGCCCTAACCACGAGAATTCCTGGCACGTTCAGTCTGAACTACATCCTCAGGAAGGGCCGCTCACTTCCTCTTCTGATCAGCACAACGTGATGCTCCTCATAATTCAGATCCAAGGCTTTTCTGTTTCCTCCTCTGTGTGCACACTTAGTTAAGCAACATAAAAATATTGTAGGCATGATGCTGGTACACTTATGTCCACTACCTAGTGGACATAAGAATATCTGTCTCATTAGATTTAAGCTTTTTGAAGACACCGAATTGTTTTAAAGAAAAAATGACTGATTACACCCAAGAATAAAGGCAAATTTAGAACCAGTGGTTAGAATTCATCTGAAAACAAATTTTATTTCACTATAAAGAAGATCTAGCAAATAGAGATTTTTCAAAATGGAACAGATTGCTTTGAGATAATGAAACACTCCTTATTACCAGAAACAGTTGAAGAAAACTAGAATTCTACTTTCCAGTGATGTTGCAGAAAGGATCACAAAATGCTATGAAATTGTGGAAAACTAAAACTTCAAGTTTGGGATGGGGGAAAAGCCATGAAAGAACTGAACAACCAAAAAGCTTACAGAATTTACCATGAATAAAAAAAATCACTTCCAGCTTTATGGGATCTGAATTTTGGATTCATACTAGAAGCACATGCAGGATTTTTAATGAGGGAGATGGTAAAAGGCCAGACAAGCTACTAAGGGCAAAGATCAAGAAATAATAAGCAGGAAAGGTTTAAGAAATGAAGTTTTTAAATCTGACCCAAAGGGACAATTTGTATTGGGGAAAACTGTGAGAGAAGAGGAAATATTAGCCCAAGGCAAGAGTTAGTGGAAGAGAACTGCACACTACTTAGAGTAGGTTTCAGACCAAGAGAAAGCATGAGACAATCTTATTTTACCACAAGCAGCATTGAGGGACGTCTTGAAATCTTTTTTCAGAGCTAGGAATGCAGATATAAAATGCTAAATAACAGTGAAGATTTACTTTTACAATAATAGTTCTAAACATATGGAAAAACTACTAGATTTCTATAATATTGATTCAATGGACAGATGCATTTTTTTTCCCTGGGCAATTTTACCACCAATTAATAATAGCCCATAGTGCAAAAAAAGAAAAATCTAAACAGTCTGTTGCCTTATTGTGATCACTTTCCAGCATGAATTTTGTTTGAGGTTGGGGGTATGCTAAGAGCATCTCTGTATTCACTAACGTCATAAAGGACAACTTGAAAGTCAGATCCTACAGACCAGAGGAGAGATACCTTCTGCTTTGCTCTACACTTTGTTTTCTTCCTTGTCCAGCTGCAAAAACTCTTGGATGATCTTTATGGAAAATAATTCCTAAATTGATGTGAGATTTTACTTATTTCAGAACGTGTACAGGCCTAGATGAGATGTTTCCCATATTCTTCATCACTCTTCAGGGTATGGAGTTGCCATTTGGATAAAATAGACAGACAATCCTTAGACAGTAGAGCTCATTCCTAATTAACCCCCCTGTGTCTTTCTTTTACATCACAAACCCATCTAATGCCTAATTTGGCTTACTCTTAGAAAAGCATGGTTTGGGGTACATAAAACAGAATGGTTCTCCAGGAAGAAATGTGCTAAACTTTTAAGGATCTTGTAGCTCCATTTTGCTATTAATTGGTGCAGGTTTTGAAAAACAAGCACACACATAAAAAGTAGACATCAACACTATAGTAAAACTAAAATGGTTATTCTGTCTTTTGGTGATTTCATCTTATTTCCTCATCATTCAGAAAGAGAAAAGAATTCTGCAGAACTGGAAAGTGAGAACCACGAGGAAGAGAAACCGATTTTATTGCAATAAAGGCAATCTGTGATATTATTCAATGAAAAATGAAGGCAGATGTGGGAAATTCTGGTTCAAGTTTCCACCTTTTATTTTCATCAAATATCTGTCCAGGGTGGGTCATTCTGGAAAAGTGACCGTTGTTTCTGACAAGGAGATATTTTCTTGAAGAAAGTTAGGTAGGGGCTGGCATTCTGGCGCAGCAGGTCAGGCAGCTGCTTGCGACGCCAGCATCCCACACTGGAGCCCCAGGGAGACCCCCGGCAGCTCTGCTTCTCAACCCAGCTCCTGGCATGGCCTGGCCCAGCTCTGGTTGTTGCAGCTGTTCGGGGAGTGAATCTGTGAATGTAAGATTCTATCTGTCTCTGTCTCTGTCTCTCTCTCTGTGCCTTTCAGATAAATAAGTAAATCTTATTATTTTTAAAGATTTATTTAATTATTTGAAAGTCAGAGTTACACAGAGAGAGGAGAGGCAGAGAGAGAGCGAGGTCTTCCATCCACCGGTTCACTCCCCATATGGCCACAATGGCTGGAGCTACACCGATCCGAAGCCAGGAGCCAGGAGCTTCTTCCAGGTCTCCCACGTGGGTGCAGGGGCCCAAGTACTTAGGCCATTTTCTACTGCTTTCCCAGGCCATAGCAGGGAGCTGGATCAGAACTGGAGCAGCCGGATCTCAAACCGGTGCCCATATGGGATGCCGGCACTGAAGGTGGTGGCTTTACCCACTACACCACAGTGCCAGCCCCAAATCTTATTTTTTTTTAAATAAAGAATGTTGGATAATGCTATAGACTCATTTGGGGTCATCTCCTCCTCTTCTTCCTCCTTGTCCTTCTCCCCCTCCTCCTCCTTTTCAAATCAATATAATTTTTAAAAATCTTTCAAGATAAATTTTAATGAAAATATCTCCTGTCTTCTATCATTCTAGAACTGGAATTAAGGGTTCAGGTGGTAAGAACAGTCTTTTTGTTCCTTGTCTCTGAATAACAACTCTTTCAAAAGTTTGCTAAACTACTTTCTCTATTCTTTTTTTTTTTTTAAGATTTATTTATTTACCTGAAGGTCAGAGTTACACAGAGAAAGATGGAGAGGCAGAGAGAGAGAGAGAGAGAGAGAGAGAGAGAGAGGGAGAGAGGTCTTCTATCCACTGGCCCACTCCCCAGGTGGCCGCAACAGCCAGAGCTGCGCCGATCCGAAGCCAGGAGCCAGGAGCTTCTTCATGGTCTCCCACGTGGGTGCAGGGGCCCAAGGACTTTGGGCCATCCTCCACTGCTCTCCCAGGCCATAGCAGAGAGCTAGATCGGAAATGGAGCACCTGGGACTCGAACCAGCACCCATAGGGGATGCCAGCACTGCAGGTGGCGGCTTTACCTGCTACGCCACAGCACCGACCCCAATTTTCTCTATTCTTAAGCTCCCCTCTAACTGAACCCACGCCCATCATATCTACATCCCTACTGTTGCAGTGAAATCATTCTTGTTAAGGTCAACAATGACTTCCACAGCTGCAAATCCAAAGATCTGTTACCACTCCTTCTCTTAGTGGATTTCTGAAAAGAACTTGACATTGTGGCTAGTCTCTCCTTGAAACACCACTATTCATGGATTCTAGGACTCCACACTCCTGGTTTGTCACACCTTCTCAGCCTCCTTTTCTAGCTCATCTTCCACTTGCTAATTTCTAGATATTTGTTGTTTTGCAGCTCAGTCCTCAAAAATGTATTCGATCTGCAATCACCCTCTATCAGGGGTGGGGAGCGTCCGGCCCACCGTTCGTACAAGACCGACAGAATCATTTGGTCTGTCCCTGCCAAGGACATCCCAGGCAGGAGTCAACATTCAATCAACCTGCAGCAGGCTAATCTTTAAGTTAATAATTTTATATGGCCTGCTATTGTAAGTATCCAAATGGCCCTTGGCAGAAAAAAGGCTCTCCACCCCTGCAAGGTGATGTCATCCAGGAATACAGCTTTAATTACCATCTGTCTATTGATGAAAATAAAACCAAACTGGCACATACATCTACACTAAATGTCTTTATAAAATCTTTATAACATCTATGTTAAACGTCGAGTTGTTGTCTAAAAGTTAATAGAAGCAAAGCATTGTGTTTAATCTCCTCCTACGGGACCTTGCCCCACACGTGCCCATCTGAATCGAATGGCAGTATAAGTCTTCTAGTTACTAGAGCCAAACATCTTGGAATATTCTTTAACTCTTTTCTTTTTCCACACTCCACATTGTAAGACAAACTGGCCTCATAAAATTCACTTTCTGTCATAAAAACTCTGCCTTTATTTCTAAATTCAAATAAGGATGCTATATGCTGGGTTCCAGTGACAACTCATTTCGCAATTTTAATTCTCAGATAGATGGGCAAGGTGCAGAACCTCGCCTTGAGGTTATTGTGCGGCTGAAATACATCCCTATCTTGCTATATTTCTTGTTGAGCTGTTAACAACTCCCCTTCAGATGCCAGCAGATAATAAAATGTCTCTCTGTTTGGTACCTCGGAGATTTTTTCATACCCTGGAGCAAGGCACCTCTCAGGATGGTTGTAATATATACTGCTTCTTTGGGGGAGGAGCACGATGGTGGAAAGAAATGAGACAGAAGAAGCAGGATGACATCTGGATCTCAAGCATGTTCCAGAGTAGATCAGTTTTAGGAAAGTCTCCTTCTACCCTCAAGTCCCAAGTGCATTGGAACCTCAGTGTGAAGACTGTTGGTCTAAAATGGGACATGCTCACAACCACATCTGTCACCAGCAACCTCATCTCCACAAGAGATCAAACTTACTGCAATATGCTTACTGAAAAGTCATCTCCCCCACCAATTTTACGTGCTTTATCATATACTAAGCTTCCATTTATAGTTAAGCCTAACTTCTGATTCACTTTTCCATTTAACTGACCTGTCTGCTTAGTCTTAATTTTCTCTTAAGAATTTTCTTTCCTGTCTTTTCACTTTTATATTCTTTTATTTCAACTTTTAATTTTTTATTATTTTAAAACTTTTTTTTTAAAGATTTATTTATTTATTTGAGAGGTAGAGTAACAGACAGAAAGAAAGGCAGAGAGAGAAGTCCTCCATCCTCTGCTTCACTCCCCAAAAGGCTGCAAGGTCAGAGCTAGGCCAGCCCGAAGCCAGGAGTCAGGAGTTTGTTCCGGGTCTCCCAGGTGGGTACAAGGGCCCAAACCCTTGGGCCATCTCCCACCACTTTCCCAGGCCATTGCAGAGAGCTGGATTGGAAATAGAACAGCCAGGTCTAGAATCAGTGCCCCTATGGGATGCCGAGCTGCAGGCAGTGACTTTACCTGCTATGTCACAGCGCCAGTCTCGAAACTTAATTTGTTTTTGTTAAAAAGGCAGAGCAACAGAGAAAGTGAGGAGAGATATAGATAGAGATCTTCCACCCCTGGTTCACTCCCTAAGTGTCTACAACAGCTGAGACAGAGCCAGGCTGAACCTAGAAGCCAGAAACTCCATCCAGGTCTCCCACATGGGTGTCAGGGACTCAAGTACTTAAGTTATCACTTAATGCTTCTCAGGATGTACAACAGCAAGAAGCTGGGTTGGAAGCAAAGCAGGGAATAGAACCCAGGCACTCAGAAATGCGAGGTGGGCATCTTGAGCACTGAACCAAACGCTCACCTCTGACTTTACATTTTAACACATGAATGATGCAAAAAACCTTGTTCGAAATACTGTTGGTGTTAAACCAGTCTTTTGGTAGTGATTACTCTTGTTAAGATTTTCTAAAATATTATCATTTTACCTGCAAATGTGCAGAAGATATTTCTTTCTAATTCTGCTTTTAATTTTTTTTTTCTGGACTGAGTGCCTTAGCTTGTATCTCCTAGTGAAAAGGCAGTGATTTTTTTTTCCTTTTTCTCACTTTAGTGGAAATCTCCCCATTAATAGGTGCTAGGTTTGCAAATGAAAATGCTCATATGCGTTATTATGTGAAGGGATTAATTATTAATTCCTTTTTAAGTGTTTTTAACATGAATATGTATTACATTTTGTCAAATACATTTTCTGCATCAATGGAAAAGGTCACTTGATGTTTCCCCTTGTTTTTTTGCTAGCTGGTAAACTATTGACTTAGCTGCCAGTACTTTGCTCTACTTTGCTTCTTCAGTAATAAATGTTGATGCCTATCACCCACTGCCCCCTAGAGGCAGTTCATTTTACACACATGTGCTTTTCCTGTTTCCACAACTGTGTAATTAGCATACTCTATTTTGTACATTTTATTAAGCATCCTCATAGGGTTAAGTTGAATTAACTTCAGGTAGTAGACCTCAATATTTGTTGACTTGCCACAACCCCTTTCCATCACTGCTCTGGAAAATCATTAATTATATTCAGTTAGATATGTCCCTTCTAGTACTCACCTGGGGCGTTGGAATTGCTGTTCTTGACAGAAGACAATTCCCACGAAAATGCTCAAATGAATGTTATGTCTTCCAAGCCGCTGAGACAATTCGATATCTCTCAGATTAAATTTCCCTTCTTGGAGAGCACTCCAGAGAAGTATCCATATTGACGGGAAAATCTTAAGAAGACAGAAGTTTTGCTAGTGCGTCTGTGGTAACAGATGATGTGATTTGAAGATACTCTGATAAAGAAAGAGCATGACCGGAAGGGTCCCAGGAAAGAGTACCAGTTTGCAAACAGTCAGATTCACCACCTGTGTGTCTGTTGTTTTTTCTCAAACAGAAACCATAGAACAGGGGAATGGATACCATCCTAGCCAGAAAACCCCGCAGTTCCAGGAGAAAGCTAACTCCAGTCCTAGGTACAACAGCATAGGTCTCAGGGAAAATGTTCGGAAAAGCAGAGTCTCCCTGTGTCGTGTGATTTCACAAAGAAGAATAGAGAATTAATGTCTGTCATTGACGTCACAGAAGATCTTCACTCATCACGGCCCCTTGCCTCACTACCACCATAAGAAACAAAGGAAAGGAAGGATGGAAATAGGTTTTCCAGCTCCAGATTTTCTCCAGGGATTGTCACTGAGAAAATGTGGTTAAGTGGTAGGCACCAAAAGTCAGCCGAGTGAGAACTGGGTACAAAGAATGGAAGACGGGGTACAGTCATTGTAGCAGAGAGATTAACATGCTGATGGTCTTGTCCCACATCAGAGTGCCTGGCTTCAGCTCCCAGCTCCACTTCCTGATTCCAGTTTCCTGTTAGTGTGGGCCCTGGGAGTCAGTGGTAATAGCTTGAGTACCTGGGTTCCCGCCACCCACATAGGAGACCTAGAGGAGTTTCTGGCTCCTGGTTTTGCCCGAGCCTAGACTCAGCTAGGCATTCGGTGGGAGCATGAGTCAGAAGATGACAGCTCTCCCTATCTCTTTCTAAGATTTATTTATTCATTTGAAAGGCACAGTTACAGAGAGAAAGAAGGAGAAACAGAGAGAGAGGGAGAGAGATCTCCCATCTGCTGGTTCACTCCCCAAATGGCCTCAATGGCCAGGGCTGATCCAGGCCTAACCCAGCAGCCAGGAACTTCCTCCAAGTCTCCCAAATAGGTGGCAGGGACCCAAGCACTTGGACCATCCTCCACTTCTTTTCCCAGGCCACTAGCATGGAACTGGAAAGGAAGTAGAGCAGCAGGACTCAAACCAGCTCCTATATGGACTGCGGGCACTGCAGATGGTGGCCTTTCTCTCCTTTCTCTCTCTCTCTCTCTCTCTCTCTCTCTCTCTCTCTAATAAATATACATAAATTTTAAAAAGAAGAGAAGAGCAGTTTCTTCCTTAACCTCTGCTCCTCTTGAATCCCTAACCTTTTCTGCAAAATCAGAAGACCACAAAACAAGGCTTTGGATAACTAGCCCGGAAAATGCAGGAAGCTGCCAGGTGTGCACTGGCACCAGATCGACATGGAAGAGACCCTCAGATGTTTTCAAAAGCACTAGCACTTTCAGAGTTAGCCAGACACCAGGCTGCTTCCTGACACCCGAAAACACATTAAAAGGGAGGATATTTTATATCCCACTTTTGTGTTTTTTACAGAGAATTTAAAGCTATTAGGGTTTAAAGATAACATAAAGCTATGGTAAGAAAAAGAATGGGAGGGAAAAAACCAGGGCTTCTCTCAATCTAGGCATGCGCCTGAGAAAGTAGCATAGTGGTCCTACAGGCAAAGAACCTGCACATTTCCATTAGAGGTGAGGGAGCAAAGGGGAGTTGCCGCTGTTCCAGACACAGAGTAAACATTACATTTGTTTTCTTTCCTTTCTGTTCGCTTTTCACCTCTCTGTGCCTTCTCTCCTGCAACTTCACATAATGAGCTACTTTGTATGGGGAAATGAGGAGAGGCATTTTGATAAAAAGCATCAGACCACATGGGGGCGGTGCCTCCTTGGACGAGGAGCTGCTGGAAGCCAGAGCCAGGTGGAGGCGAGCAGCAGGGGGCCCGGCACTCAGCTGTGTGCTTCTGTGCTCCTCGAGACAGGGAGGTCTTGAATGAATGTGAAAACAGAAGAGCCCCAGGTTTCTAACCAAGAGTCACAAGAATGAGAACAGTGAAGCAGGCCCGCTGAACACAAGTCAGTCCCCGGCCTCCGAACTGAACCCTCAGCGGCTCTAGGAAGAAGAAAGCATGGAGACTCCCTTGAGGGCTTCCCTGGTGCTCCTGTGTGTGCGGCTGATCTGTGAGTGGGGGGAGCAGGGGGGAGGGGGGCAGGATGTGTGTGTTAGGGAAAGAGGAGGCAGCCCGGGCAACCAAGTCTAGAGGGACCCCAGGACAATGTGGGAACAGACAACAAATAAGGAGCATTCCCAAAACAACCATGCACAACAGTCAGTCCAGTTTCTTACTGTGAAAATCTGTTCCTGCTGAACAGGGTCTGACGGACAACCACCAGTGACCCAGAGCCCCGCGTTCCTGAACGTCAAGGAAGGCCAGGGCTTCACCCTGAACTGCAGCTACACGGATGGTGCCTCAGACTCCTTCCAGTGGTTTAGGCAGGGTCCTGAGGGGGGGCTCATCTCCCTGATACAAATGCTGTCCAACGTGAGAGAAAAGACCAGCGGGAGAGTCACGGCCACGCTCAGCAAGGAGAATCAGCACTTTTCTCTGCACGTCAGGGATTCCCAGCTCCAAGACTCAGCCGTATTCTTCTGTGCAGCGAGTACACAGTGCCCTCCCAGCACCTGCACCCTGTACCTCAACCTCAGGAGGGACCCAGCTACATCTCTTGTCAGAAGAGTTCCAGGGTGCTTGTGAGCGAAAGGAAAGAGCCTCTGGGGGGCTGTTTAACTCCATCATTGGAAGACTATGTGCCGATGCATAATGCTTTCAAGTATATCTAATGTGTTTTGTTTCTCGGTGAGACGTATTCACTTCTGTCATAACTAGTCCGAAAACTTGAGGACGCATATCTGAAGGAGAAAGCACCAGAGAACAAAGGGAGAACACAATGAAAGTCTTGCCTTTGAGCTCTTTTGCAGACTTTCACAAAGATGCAGTACGCACAAAATCTTGAAAGCTATGATCCTTGAAGTCAGTCGTGAAAGAAAATTTATTTTGACATTCCAAAAAAATTGGCTTGGAAGAGCAAGTACCAAACCTGAGAGAAAATTATTCAAAGTTTACGATGGAAGGGTGAAAAGGGAACAAAATGCAATGGAAAAGCTGGTACCTCCTTAAACGGCGATTAAAGCTCATCCAGATAGCAAGAAGAGAAGCCAAAGGGTGTGATCACAGGTTATGAAGAGTGAGGCTTTGGAAAGTGCCCAGGATCGGCACGAGCTCTAAGTTGGTGGGTGGGAGAACCACGAGGCACACTTAGGGATGACGGTGCAGCACTGAAGGAGCAATGAGTGTAGGCACAGACAGTTTAGACCATTGTGTCTCCTATCAACACCTACCAGGGAGCACTCACTGCAGGGGGAGCACTGAATGGCCATGTGGACCAAGAATCCAACCAGAGGATATTGGCCAGCCTTTGTCCTTGTCCACTTCAGTGGACAATAGACCCATGAATACATCAGCCAAGATAAGAGAACCAAAGGTCTTCTATGAGCTCACAAGCATAGATTTGGTTTCACCAAGTGGGATTTGGCTAATTATGTTTGCAAAGATCCAGCCATCAGCAGTAGATAAAACCAAGCATTCTGTGCGGAGCCCCCACTCCAGGACACCAACAAACAACTTGTTGGCAAGTGGATTACATTCTGTCCCCCAGAGGTGCTGGAAATCCATATTTTGGGAATATATTTTCCTTGTGTTCCACAGTGCCACACATAGCGGAATGAACTAAGGGCTCAAAGTGTTGGCTTAATCATTATAGTCATCAAGGGTCTCACCTCTCTACATCAACAGGCTCATTTATAACAAGGAAGAGTGACAACTGGCATGTGACCATGGGCTCTACTGATCCTCCCACACAGAGCATAATCTACCAGCCACTAGCCTGAAAGAATATGAATGAACACTTAACGTCTCAGCTCATGCACCAGCTTAGGGATGGCACCCTGAGGCTGGCGGGCCAGGCTTCAGGATGGTATTGTGCCCCCCAGTAGACAAAATGCACGAAACTGGGAACAGGGTGTAGAAATAGGACCACCTCCCAATCAACTCCCACCTTCAGTGACTCTCTTTATTGCTTCCTGTTCTCACAACTCTTGGTTCTGCTGGACTAGAGATCCTATTTCCATTGTAATGGAGAAGAGAGAGGGACACTTCTACTAGGGAAACAAAATGTGGTTCTTTTTGTTTTGTGTTGTTTTGCTCTTACCAAACCTAAGTTACATATATTCTGGTCATTTGAAGACTCCAGTGTCAATAGACCAGAAGGCCAACAAAGGAGTTACTACTGCATTAGCGAGGGCAATTGATCCTGAGTGTCATGAAAACATGGGAGTTGTTACTACCTAAAAGCCGGGGAAATATGTCTAAAACTTAGGGAACAACTTAGCACTTTCACACCTAAGATTACTCTAAACAGGAAGCTGTAGCAATGATGGCCAGACAAGGGCAGAATAACCACAGGTTAACACCCTCATGGAAGAAAGTCTGGGATACCTCCCTGTGAAAGAAACCTAGACTAGTAGAAATATAAGCCAAAGGTGAGGAGAGTCCAGAATGAGTGACACAGCAGACAGAAGGAAGGAGATAATAAATATGAATTGTAGCCTCAAAATCAGCTATGGCAATTATAGCTTGACTCACTAACTACTATTGTCTTTTTGTTGTGGTGGTTTTAAGATTAGGGATCTGCCCGGGGTTCTAGTCCCGGCTGCTCCTCTTCCAGTCCAGCCCTCTGCCGTGGCCTGGGAAGGCAGTGGAGGATGGCCCAAGTGCTTGGATGCCTGCACCTGCGTGGGAAACCAGGAGGAAAGCACCTGGCTCCTGGCTTCGGATCAGCACAGCGCAGGCTGTAGCGGCCATTTGCGGGGTGAACCAACGGAAGGAAGACCTTTCTCTCTGTTTCTCTCTCACTGTCTAACTCTGCCTGTCCAAAAAAAAAAAAAAAGGGATCTGGGTAGATTTCATTCAGAGAACAAATGATCTGAGCAGGGCAAGGGATGGGCCATCCTGACGATATTGATACCTCTGCCATAGTCATCTCTTCAACTGAGTGCTGCTTGATGAAAATCCCAGCAGCAACTCCAAGGACTATCTTCTGACCACAAAAGCAGTGTTGACAGTGCACAAGGCAAGCCAGAAATGTCACACAGAGCCCCAAAGCAGTTCTCTATCAGCTATGGATACCAAGTTCATGGATTACATCCGTTTCTTCTTGCCTCATGTGGGATAACTCCAAAGGGAATGTTATCTCTTCTACAGTTACCTCATTACATTGAACTTCAACTTCCCTTAGTGTAGCTGGGAATGTTATCTCTTCTACAGTTACCTCATTACATTGAACTTCAACTGCCGTTAGTGTAGCTGGGGATGCTATCTCTTTTACAGTTACCTCATTATATTGAACTTCAATTGCCCTTAGTGTAGCTGGCTTGATGGCAGACACTGTATTGGCTTCCTTGCCTTTCCTGATTCATTTCCAACCACTGTTTCCTAGAGTCACCGGCAATAAACTACTTCCACACAAATCCTTGTATTGGAGTTTTCAGAGTTCCAAAAAGAAGATGCAGGAATTCAAATCCTAAGACAAAGGTAGCAGTGACCCAGAAGAAACTCTGTGTGTATGTTTTCATTACTAACCAACTGGGCTTTGGAGTATGAGGGATTTTAGTAGCTTCATTCATGGCTAGTGCCAACTCTCATGACTTCTTGTTATCTCTCTGGGTAGGGATATTCAGCCACTACCTCTTTTTTACCATAAACCCATGCTTCTCAGACTGTACCACAATGTTGCAAGGCTCTCACTTATACTCCCAGTTTGGGGACTGTCCAAGTCCATTTTCTATTGCTACAATAAAATAATTAGACTAGGTCATTTATAAGGGATGGAAGTTGATCTGACTCACGGTTTCGAGTCTGGGAAGTCCAAGGGCCTAGGACAGGCACCTGCTTGGCATCTAGGGAGGGCTTTCTGGCTGCATCCTGACATGGGGGAGATGGAGCCAGCTCAATAGCTCAGTCTCTGCCTCTTCTCATAAAGCCACTGATGCCATCACAGGGCCCCAGCCTCATGACCTCTTAGACTCTCATCACCTCCCTAAGCCCCCTCCCCCCACCAGCATCCCAAAGGCCATTAACATTTGAATTAGGAGATTAGCTTTACAGCCCAGGCAGGTTCAGAGCACAGCAAGGGCATCCGCTGGTGCAGACTCCAATTCCAGAATTACCCAGCCCCCAGCCCCAATCAGAAATGCAAATTTCTAATGAATCATGGTAGTGTTTTGAGAAAGTTTTTTGTTCACAATATTTTGTCAAAATGAAAGGAGAGTGATGAAAGCAACTCTTAAATATAAACTGAACTAAATTGTTCGAGGGAATTTAGCACTGATAAGAACTTCTGCAAGTTATTTCATAGCATCTTAATTCAAGACAAACTAGGTCTTTTTAAAGTATGCGTGGAAAGCACAAACATAATTAGACATTATGTTGTGCTTCTGCTTATCTCCAAATTAATTAGTGCTCTTTCCAGTCTCCAGGATGTACCTTTTTTTGTTTATTTTGAGATACTGGAAAAATATAAAAAATCAAATACGCTAATATAACAGGTGTATTCTTTTTAAAAATGATTTATTTTATTTATTTGAAAGTCGGAGTTGAGAGAGAGATCTTCCATCTGCTGGTTCACTCCCAGATGGACACATTGGCCGGGGCTGAGTTCGGCTGAAGCCAAGAGCCAGGAGCTTCTTCTGCGTCTCCCACATGAATTAAGGGCTGAAGTACTTGGGCCATCTTCCACTGCTTTCCCAGGCCATCAGCAGGGAACTGGATTGGAAGTGGAGCAGCTGGAACTTGTACTGGATCCTATATGGGATTCTGGTATCACAGACAGCTTTACCTGCTATGCCACCATGCCAGCCCCAACAGGTATATTCTTATCACTTACAACTTCATTATGTTTTCTTTGTCATGTCTTTTTTTAAAAAAAATAGGAAATTAATTGTTCAAAATTTCATTATATTTAATTATTGTTCATTTCTTTATCATTTCTTTTTTTTAATTTGAAAGACAGAGTTATACAGAGAGATGGGAGAAACAGGAAGAGATATCTTCCATCCATTGGTTCACACCCCCAAATGGCCACAATGACCAGGTCTGGACCAGCCTGAAGCTGGGAGCTAGGAGCTTAATCCAGGGCTGCCACTTGAGTGCAGAGGCCCTAGCACTTGGGTCATCTTCTGCTGCTTTCGCAGGCACATTAGTAGGGAGCTGACTCAGAAGAGGAGTGGCAGGACATGAACCAGCACCCACATGGGATGCCAGCATCACAAGCAATGACTAACCCAGCTGTGCCACAATGCCAACCCCTATCATTTTTTTTTAATGAAGAGGAACATAGACAGGGACTGCCACTGTTACAAATGAGACCCTATCAGTTTTGTCTACTAATCCAGATCCCAGTCTTTCCTCCAACATTAGAATTTATCAAAAATTAATTTAGCAGTTATATTTCCCCTTTATTTTCATCTAAGACCAAAAAGAACCCAGAAGCCATTTTTCATTTTCACGTGAGATTATAACCAAAGGTGTCTCTGAACAAGACACCCAAAGTTTTGGAAAACCTTTCTTCGTGAGACATAACCCCCCGCCCACCTGCCACAGCACTTCCTGCTTAGAAGAAGAATCCTCACCAGACACAGAGGAGGAGCCCAGTCTGAGCAGGAGCTTTGCACCCTGCAGGGAGAGCTGTCAGCATGAAACTTGCCAGCCTGCTGTGGGCAGTGGCCATCTCCACCTGTCTTGGTAAGGAATGTGTAGGACTTTATGTGTAATGGTATCTCGTTGGGGACTGTGAAGCAAGAGAGAAGATGAACAGTACAGAAGCTGTGTTACCATTTAAGATTCCAGCTATCAAGAGACAGAAAGTTGCTATATGCTACCTGGGACTTGGACCAAGAACAGGAAAGCAAGGCAGGAATGGGAACCAGTATGTGGGTCTGTTTCTCCTACATGATGATCCCCCAATGGATTCTCTTCTCCCCTCTTTCCCACAGGATCCAGCGTGGCCCAGACTGTCACTCAGACACAGCCAGAAATGTCTGTGCAGGAGGCAGAGACAGCGACCCTGGACTGCACGTATGACACTAGTGACAGCAATTACTATTTGTTTTGGTACAAACAGCCTCCCAGCGGTGAGCTGGCTCTCATTATTCACCAAGAAGCTTACAAGCCACAGAATGCCACACAGAATCGCTTCTCTGTGAACTTCCAGAAAGCATCCAAGTCCTTCAGTCTCAAGATCTCAGACTCGCAGCTGGGGGATGCTGGGATGTATCTCTGTGCGCTACAGGAGCTCACAGTGAGACAGGTGACATAGAGAGTCACACAGAAACCTCAGACTTTGCCCCCACAGTAGTGAGTAGTGGATTGGAGGGAGTGGCAACAGAATCATGGACTTCTCTTGAAATACAAGTTCCTCTTCTCTGACTAGTGTTTCTACACAGACAGACGGATGTCTGCAGGCTTAAACCCTCAATGTAACAGTGATACAAAGGGCAGGCCCAGGGCTTTCCACTTTAACAAAGTACCTTTACAGGCAGGACTGCATTTGACCCTCAGAGTTTTGTACAATACTTGCTATAGGACAGACATCCTATGAATTTTTTCTGTCTTTACAATCTTTACAATTTTCCCTGTGAACTCTTACCTCCAGGAATCTTAAATTTATACTTTGTCAATTGCTGTTTATTCTTTTGATTTTCCATTCATGTCCAAAATTGCATCTCCTAAGAACAAGTGACTATTTTTTAAAAATGTGTGTGTGTGTGTGTGATTAACTTATTTCATTTGCATGGCAGAGACAGACAGAAATAGAGACAGAGCGAGGGCTCACCCACTGGTTTGTACCCCCAAATACTCACAACAGCTGGGGCTGGGCCAGGCTGAAACCAGGAAGGAGCCAGGATCATAATCCAGGTGTCCCATGTAGGTATCAGGAATGCAACTACTAGGGTGATTACCATTAACACCAGGAAGCTGGAGTCAGGAACAGGAGGCGGATATGGAACCCAGGCACTGCAATATGGGATGCAGGCATCCCAACCATCGTCTCATTTACTGGGTCAAACACCCTCCCCAAAGTACCATCTTAGAACACAACAGATATGACATTGGGAGCATCACTAGGTAGGGGATCCACTGGGTCTACCAGGGATTTAAAAATGACCTGTGTCCACGGTACCTATATCAGATGACCAGAAGAATGAAGGAATACTTTAGAATGTCTTTCTAAAGGCCCAGGAAAGGAGCCAGCTCAAGAGCAACACTCTGCAGCTGTAATGCTATCTTCCAGGAAGCTATAGCATTTGTTAACCACTGACTGATACATGGTACTGTGGCCTAAGTTTGGAAACTAAGAAATTGAAGCGGAGTCTTCTCATACCACTCCCTGGAACCAGTTTTCAGAATTCATGTTTTCTTTTCCTTAACTGTAGGCTCTTCTGGACTTACGGTGTCAGTTCCCAGAGAAGCAATTCTTCCACTGGGAATTCAGGAAGAGTTCTACTGAACCTGAAGCTGTAGCTGTCACCAAGGTCACCTTGAAATCCTTCTGCCAGTGATCCACCAGGCAAAGGGGCATCATTTGACTGGGAGGGGCAACTGACCCTGCTGATCCTGCTGCATCAGGTTGTTAGGGCACCATGAGGGCAAGGAGAAAGATGTCTGGAACTGAAGTGCTTCCCAGTCTTCCTGTGCATACTGAAAGAGCAAAGTGGTTCAGAACTGACAGCCTTCATCAAGGAAGATCTGGGTCAATCCACCAGGCCAGTGACGGAAGCCCACTGAGGGGCTTCCCCAAGAGTAGGGAAATCTGGAAAGTGGAGTGGAGTGGGAGGAGATGAGTATCAGTTATAGCCTTAGTGCCAGTTAGAAAAGTGGAGATTGAAGCTCGTGCCAGGCATGCTTCCTATATTGTGTTTTAAAGAAACTAAAGCCACCCACAACCTTAAAGACTCAGTGGCACAGTGGAAACAATATAAGGCAAAGGTGCATCTGAATAGCACAAAGGAAGGGCTATAAAAATCTCTCATGTGCCTTGTTGTCCCGTAAATGCCTGTCTCTGATTTAAGCCATAGCCATGGTGGACAATTCTTGGGGAGCTCAGACTCACTGCAAGTCAATAACATCCATCATTAAACATGTACTTTGTATTTTTTTTTTTTTGCTTTCTATGTCAGGGGCTTCTCCAATGCCTCAGAGTTTCCTTAGCTCCTGGGCAAGCACAGCCCCAGGTGTAGGGGAATCACCACCACTGCTTTTAAATACCACAGGTCAGGAAGACACAGAGGGTAAATGCACTTTCTGCGCAGAAAAATCGATCCCAGGAGCTGCCTCAGTAATGCACTCTTTGACCTGAAGAGGGCACTGCTTGCTCTCATTAATAGCATTTATTTGCAGATCCAGTCTTAGGCTGAAAAATCTGCCATACATACAAGAGGATGAGAACATATGTTCATATGTTCATTTCAGAATCTAACCTTGCATGAGTTTGGAAAACCACGGATGAGCTTCTTGAGTGCCACCCTTGTGATCTGAATATGAGCTGAAAGAATTCATGTCATCAGGAACCCAGGGAACCCAAAATGTTCTGAGATCTGGTCTCCTATCTTTCACAGAAGGGACTGGAAGAGGAAATGAATTTCTAACTCACCTTTTAACAGTAACTTCTGAAGCCAATTAGCTGTCAAATGAAGAAAGAAGCAAGTCCTTCCGAACTGATCATCCAAGAAGGAAAGAATTTTGTTATCTGGCATAATTATTTGAACACTATTAGATACACAGGTACAGGATGAAAAGGATGTAGAATAAACCTGGTGCCTTTGTGGCTGTTCTTGTTCTTGCCAGGACACCGTAGACCCAGGGAGGATTAGCCGGCTTCCTCGGGGCCGAAGCACCAGCTCCACTGGCTCCACTGGCTCCTCGAGTGTCAAGACCACCCAAGCAAGAGACTCAGCCGACAGCCTCAGCATCGCAGAGAACGCATGTTCCCCAGAATGTGCCCACATGCACCAGGCCCCACACCCTGTATCAGGACACCCACTAGGGGTTACTAACAATCCCCATGACCCTGCCAACAAAATAAAACTGTAAATCAATATAATGAATCAAAGAAAACCTTTTTTTAAAAGACTTTAGTTTTTGTTCAGTGTATTTTTAGATAAGGCACTGAGAGCCATGAGAACTGTAAATACAAGGTGTCTGAGTGGTTAGGGCTGGGATCCTCAGTGTTACTCAGTGAAAACCCAAATAAGAGGAGTAGTGGGGCTGGTGTTGTGGTTCTGCAGGTTAAGCCACCAATTGTGAGGCCAGCATCCCATATCTGAGGCTGGCTTGAGTCCTGGCTGCTCTGCTTCTGATCCAGCTTCCTGCTAATGCACCTGGAAAGACGACAGAGAATGTCCCACTTGCTTGGGTCCCTGACACTCATGTGGGAGACCCAGATGGAATTTCTGGCTCCTGGTTTCAACCTGGTCCAGCCCTAGCTGTTGCGGCCATTGAGGGAGTGAACCAACAGATGGAATCTCTCTCTCTCTCTCTCTCTCTCTCTCTCTGTGTGTGTGTGTGTGTATGTGTGTAACTCTGCCTTTCAAATAAATAAAGCAAATAAATGAAATAAAGAGTCCTCCTATCAGAACACGGCAGTAGGCATGTGCTACCCATATACTTCCCCCTGGTTTTTGCTTTTTGTAGTCTAACAGCGACAGAGGGGACAGGTAGCATTGCTATCCCAAGACAGTGGGCTGGAATTTCTCCTGTCTGCCCACTCCCACCCTCATGTTCGTCAGCTTAGAGGCTGTTTCACTTTATTGCCTCTTCAGAGTTCAACAACTTGATGACTATCTGTGGAAGCTGGGAACTGACTGAATGCTGAGTATAAGATACAAAAGTTTGGCTGGCGCCACGGCTCACTAGGCTAATCCTCTGCCTTGCGGCGCCGGCACACCGGGTTCTAGTCCCGGTCGGGGCACCGATCCTGTCCCGGTTGCCCCTCTTCCAGGCCAGCTCTCTGCTGTGGCCAGAGAGTGCAGTGGAGGATGGCCCAAGTGCTTGGGCCCTGCACCCCATGGGAGACCAGGATAAGTACCTGGCTCCTGCCATCAGATCAGCGCGGTGCGCCGGCCGCAGCGCACCTACCGCGGCGGCCATTGGAGGGTGAACCAACGGCAAAAAGGAAGACCTTTCTCTCTGTCTCTCTCTCACTGTCCACTCTGCCTGTCAAAAATAAAAAAATAAAATAAAAAAAGATGCAAAAGTTTGTCTGGGTCCGGAGGACCAGGAAAAGATCCAGGCTGGAAGATGGACCCTCTGGCTTGAGGTCTCCAGTCAGCGTGACAGGCACAGTGAGTCCAGGAAAGAGGCAGAAAAGCTCTACTTCCGAGACCCTCGGTAGTGAACCCAGCGTTCAGCAGGGCTGAGGTGGAGGAGGGAGGCAGTGCAGTCACCTAGAGTTTCCTACGAACTGGAGAGGCGAAAGGACAATTATAAAGTATCAGCACGGTTACCAATCCTGTGCCTTTGTCCAGAAAGCAGTAGGGGTGGCAGAAATCTAATGACGGAATAAAGGAGAGCAAGCGCACTCCGCCACTGAAGCAACTCGGTAAGACGTCCCCTGGAGCCGAGAACATCTACGGCTAAACGTCCCGTTTCTCACGTCTTCCCAGCTGAAATAATAAACAGGACAGGAGGGGAAGGCCAACACGCCATGCGGTGCAGCAGCTTCGCATCGAATCTTCGGCTCTGTTTTACAGGGGAGAAAAGTCTATACAAAAGTTTGTGTAAACACTTTAGGGACCGCAGCGATGGTCCTGTCTAGAATTCGCTGACCTGACTTCCAGAGGCGAGAAAATTGATGCAAACGAGAGCAGTGATTCCTTCCCTGTGAGTTCTCGCCTTCGTGCAGCTGCCTCTTCTATCACACGAGGCCTGTCGCTCCTGACCTTTCCTCTCTCTCGGCAGAATGAGTGCACGAAGGAAAATGAGATGCCGGTGAGAAGCTGCCAGACACACCACACAGAATGTTCTCAACTGAATTTTTATGTTGATGGTTCCGATTCTCCTTTCACAAAGTCATTAACAGAAGTGCCCAAAAGCCTTTACAGGAACGCTTGCCACACTACCGCAGAGCTCCGCAGCCCCACGCAGGTATTCTTTACAAGAAGAAACGACGCTTCAGCAAATAACGATGCATTTAGACACCACAGTCTTGATGCCAATTTTCTCAGGACCATCTGAGCGTCGTCACTGACATCATTATTTTTCATCATTTCTTAAAACGATTAAAAGAGTTGTGCAATATTTGTCAAATACTATAACTAATACCTTCATTATCACAACCCAGAGACCACTTTATGATATTGGTGGGGAGAGAGAGAAGTGGGGGAGGAAAAGGAACGCAGAGGAAGAAAGCATACAAAGGACACACAGCCACTCAAATACTTTTGCCACCTGTCTCACTCTCCTCTCCAAATTGTGTCTTTATGAAAACAATGTATCGGGGCAGCCAATTGATTAATATGCTCCTTTGACTGCGCACCTCCCTCACTGGAGTGCCTGATTCTAGTTTCCTGCACATATCTTGGGTGGCAGCAGGTGATGGCTCAAGTACTTGGGTTCCTGCCACTAATGTGAGAGGCCTGGGTTGAGTTACAGGCTCCTGGCTTCATTTTCTTCTTCTTCTTTTTTAAAGATTTATTTATTTATTTGAAAGTCAGAGTTATACAGAGAGGGGAGAGGCAGAGTGTGAGAGAGAGAGAGATCTTCCATCCGATGGTTCACTCCCCAACTGGCCGCAATGGCCGGAGCTGTGCCGATCTGAAGCCAGGAGCCAGGAGCTTCTTCTGGGTCTCCCACGAGAGTGCAGGGGCCCAAGGACTTGGGCCATCTTCTACTGCTTTCCCTCCTGGCTTCATCTTGGCCCAACCTCAAGATCAGGGGATGGAAGATCTCTCTCTTTCTCTCTCTGTAATTTTAACAAATTTCCCATCTCCTTCTCTTCATCTGTATCCCAGAACGAATTACAGTTCTGACAACATAATTTTTTATTACCATATTTCTTAACCTATTGTAAAATTTTTATTTACTTATTTTCATTTTATGAGAGAGAGAGAGAGAGAGAGAGAGAGGAATAAAGAGAGATCTTCCATTTCCGCAAATGGCTGCAACAGCCAGCACTGGACTGAAGCCAGGAACCCAAAGCTCAGTTCAGGTCACTCATGTAGGTTGTCAGGGACCCAAGGACTTGAGCCACCACCTGCTGTCCCCAGGGTGCACATTACAGAAAGCAAGATTGGAAGCCCAGGGGCCAGGACCCAAACAGGTACTCGGATACGGCATGCAGGCGTCTCCAGCAGCAACTTAACCCTTGTGCCAAACACCCACTCCTAACATCCTTTTTATTTAATACTATAGCCAAACTCATGTTCTCTGAAGCAAATGACAAAAAGTTTTGATGGGCTTGTCTAAGTGAGATATGATCAACACCCCACCTGACGAGCCATTTCCTGTTCTGAGCAGTGACACCACGAAGACAGCTGACACCCGCGGTTCAGGTCAGGTCAGGAGGTTTATCACCCTGCAGGAGGCAGCATGGCGCACCCCAGCTCACTGTGGGCTCTCCTGCTCTCCCTCTCCACCTGTCTTGGTAAGGAAAGCACACTTAGGAACTTTCGCTAGAATCAATAGGATTGGGGAGAGGCAAGAAAGATTAACACAACAGGGATCTAAACTCTTGGACCCAGCTACTGAGGGCAAGAAAGCTGATGGATTTTTTTCTGAAGCTGGAATCAAGAGGAAAGAAGGCCAGGTCTGAGAACCAGCTTGTGGGTCTGTCTGTCTGTCTCTCTGATGTGATCATCCAGTGGAGTCCTTTCTCCCCTCTTTCCCACAGGATCCAGCGTGGCCCAGACTGTCACTCAGACACAGCCAGAAATGTCTGTGCAGGAGGCAGAGACAGCGACCCTGGACTGCACGTATGACACTAGTGACAGCAATTACTATTTGTTTTGGTACAAACAGCCTCCCAGCGGTGAGCTGGCTCTCATTATTCACCAAGAAGCTTACAAGCCACAGAATGCCACACAGAATCGCTTCTCTGTGAACTTCCAGAAAGCATCCAAGTCCTTCAGTCTCAAGATCTCAGACTCGCAGCTGGGGGATGCTGGGATGTATCTCTGTGCTTTTGCCTCACTCACAGTGATAGGAGCAACAGAGAGAGGCTTACAAAAACCTCAGACCTCAGTGCCTGTGCAAAGGTCGGCAGAAGTGTTCAGAGTAACAAGAACACTCAGAGGAAATCATTGTGTTTTCTGGAGGGAAAAAAAATCCTGTTCTGGCTGTAGGAACACAGAGAGATGACTACAAGCTGTAAGTCTCCAACTAGTAATAGAATAATAAGTGCAGCAATGGCCAAAGTCCCTTCAGATGTGTTATTTCATTTAACCCTCATGAGCCTGTGTGTTAGAGAGGATGGGGCAGCCATTCTAAGCGTCACTGCAGTCTGGCAGTGTGCACTGCCTGGCCTCAAGCTGTATTCTTCTAGAAACATATCGTAAATTTTCATTTGTTACACTCATTACTATATGTCTGTGTGCACCATGGTCACCTGAGTCAACTTAAGCCAAACTGAATTTCTTACCTTCCTCACAAATCCTTTTTTTCCCACCACAGCCTCACTTAATATCTAGACAAATAATCAAAAATCTGTTCAGGAGTCAACACTGTGGTTAAAATACTGCCTGCAATGCCAGCATCCCATATGGGCACCGATTCGAGTCCCGGCCGACCCATTACTAATCCAGATCCCTTCTAATGGCCTGAGAAAAGCAGTGAAATGTGGCCCAAGTGCTTGGGCCCTGCCACTCACGTGGGAGACCCAGATAAATGGTTCCTGGCATTGATCTGGCCCAGCCCTGGCCCTTACAGTCATTTAGGGAGTGAACTAGTGGATGGAAAATCTCTCTCTCCTCTCTCTCTCTCTCTCTCTCTCTCTCTCTCTGCAACTCTGCCTTTCAAATAAATAACATAATTCTTTTTTTAAAAAAATTTGTTCTTTGTGGGCCAGCACTGCAGCATAGTGGGTAAAGCTGCAGCTTGCAGGGCTACCCACATGTGTGCTGATTTGAGTCCACTTCTGACCCAGCTCCCTGCTATTGTGCATGGGAAAGCAGCAAGGAATGGGCCAAGTGCTTGGGCCCCTGCACCCATGTGGGATACCTGCACGGAGTTTCTGGCTCCTGGCTTCAGATCAGCCCAGCTCTGGCCATTACAGCCATTTGGGGAGTGAACTAGCAGATGAAGAATTTCTCTCTCTCTCTCTCTCTCTCTCTCTCTCTCTGCAACTCTGCCTTTCAAATAAATAAAATAATTCTTTTAAAAAAATCTGTTCTTTCTGGGTTTCCAGATTGGGGAATTTCTCTACCTTCTACTTTCCAGCCTGGGCTATCTAAATATCTTATTTCTATCTAATCATAAAGCAATACAAACATCTACATCATTCTACCTCACTGTTTCCTGACCCATCTATTCTTCCAGACTGCTTGGGTTCACCCTGCATTTCTTTCTTTCTTTTTTTTTTCTTTCTTTTTTTTTTTGCAGGCAGTGTGGACAGTGAGAGAGAGAGAGAGAGAGAGAGAGAGAGAGAGAAAGGTCTTCCTTTGCCATTGGTTCACCCTCCAATGGCCGCCGAGGATGGCGCGCTGCGGCAGGCGCACCACACTGATCCGATGGCAGGAGCCAGGTGCTTCTCCTGGTCTCCCATGGGGTGCAGGGCCCAAGCACTTGGGCCATCCTCCACTGCACTCCCTGGACACAGCAGAGAGCTGGCCTGGAAGAGGGGCAACCGGGACAGGATCGGTGCCCCGACCGGGACTAGAACCCGGTGTGCCGGCGCCGCAAGGCGGAGGATTAGCCTAGTGAGCCGCGGCGCCGGCCTACCCTACATTTCTGAAAGTTACTTATTGGGCCAGCACCGTGGCTCAACAGGCTAATCCTCCGCCTAACAGCGCTGGCACACCGGGTTCAAGTCCCGGTCGGGGCGCCAGATTCTGTCCCGGTTGCCCCTCTTCCAGGCCAGCTCTCTGCTATGGCCTGGGAAGGCAGTGGAGGATGGCCCAAGTCCTTGGGTCCTGCACCCGCATGGGAGACCAGGAGAAGCACCTGGCTCCTGGCTTCGGATCAGTGCGGTGTGCCCGCTGCAGTGTGCCAGCCGTGGCGGCCGGTGAACCAACGGCAAAAGGAAGACCTTTCTCTCTGTCTCTCTCTCTCTCACTGTCCACTCTGCCTGTCAAAAAACAAAAAGTTACTTAATGCATCATTTAACATAAGAAGATGAGAAAAAAAGCACAAACAACTGTCAAATAGGGTTTCATGTGCTGTTGTACTGATCAGTAAACATTTATATTTAAATAAATGTTTAAAATATATATGTAAATATTCTGATGAGGCAGCCTGGGAGGAGGTGACCACACAGAAAAACAAGATCTACAGGTGAGGCCAACAAGCTGCCATGGGGAAGTGGGAAAAACCTGGATCATGAGGATTCCCCCCCCCCTTATTCTCAGGGGAAAAGAGAAATAAAATGGGAAAAACAACAGCAGCATTATTGCTATGTCTCCCCCCACCCGCCCCACCCAGTGCATCTCGCTTACTGCGCAGCTCCTTTGTGCTGCCCACCTGGACGGGCACAGGAGAGGCTGGAAGGACACTCACACAGCTGAACTAGTTAAGCCTGATGTGAACTCTGGTTTCCAATTTTTTTTTTCCTCTGGTGAAAAACTAATATATTCTAAACACTTTCTCACACAAATAAACAGTTCTCCTCTAGCATGAGTTTCCATGGCTGTAAAATTTTACATCTTTGGAATATACCTTAATTTTACTCAATCAATAACTTTTGTGAGTGAGTCTGACAAGAGAATTGTTTCCAAACAATAAAAATGCAATTTTTAAAATACTATTATATAGGGGCCTGTGCTGTGGTGTAGAGGGTCAAGCCGCCGCCTGTGATGTCAGCATCCCATTGGGTGCTGCCCAGCTCCAGCTATTTCGACCATTTAGGGAGTGAACCAGAAGGTGGAAGAACTCTGTCTCTGTTTCTGTCTCTGACTCTCCCTCTCTCTGTGTAATCCTTTTTTTTTTAACTTTTATTTAATGAATATAAATTTCCAAAGTACAGCTTATGGATTACAATGGCTCCCCCCCACCCCCATAACTTCCCTACCACCCGCAACCCTCCCCTTTCCCACTCCCTCTCCCCTTCCATTCACATCAAGATTCATTTTCAATTCTCTTTATATACAGAAGATCAGTTTAGAATATATTAAGTAATTCTGTCTTTCAAATAGCCTTTCAAATAAATAAGTAAATCTTTAAAAAGATAGTATATAGACCTGCACATGAAGAAGAGAAAAACCCAGATCAATGTAACTGGGGCAAAAAGCTGAAAAAATTGTTTGGCTAACAAAATGGAAAAATCCAGGTTATCTGCCTCAGGAAGGACTGCATCCAAATGCTCAGATAATGTCACCAATAGCACGTCTCTCCCCCTTGGCTCTTCTTTGTAACGCCTTTACTCTGCAGCAGGCGCTGGCCAAAGGGATAGCAAACTCACCAGCAGCCTCAGACTCCTGTCGTGCTGTGCTGCGTTGGTTTCCTACTGCTGCTGTACCAGGCTATCACAAGCACAGTGCTTTAAACAACCCTGATGCCCGTTTCCAGGTTCTAGAGGCCAGAGTCTCGATGAATTGAAATCAAGGTTTTGGTAGGACCATATTTCATCTGGAAACTCCCCAGGGAACAGCACCCAAACCCTCGGGCTTTTTCCAGCTTCTGCCATTAGCTCATGGCCCTTTTATATAACGACCCTTGTGATTACACTGAGATCACCCAGGTATTCCGGAATAATCCCCCCATGGCAAGAATCTTGATTTAATCACATCTTCAAGATCCCTTTTGCCGTGTAAGGAAACATGTTCACAAGTTCTGGAGATAGGACATGGACATTGCTATAGACTGAATGTTTGTGTGCCCCTAATCTGTATACAGAAATCCTAACTACTATGAAGAGGTAGGACCTTCAAGGGTGATTGGGTTATGCTGGTGGAACCTTCACGAATGGGATTGTAACAAGGTCTAGGAGAGCTCCCTTGCCCATTCTGTGATGGAAGGTTATGTTTAAGAAGACAGATGTCTGGCCGGCGCCACGGCTCAATAGGCTAATCCTCCGCCTGCGGTGCCAGCACCCTAGGTTCTAGTCCTGGTCGGGGTGCCAGATTCTGTTCCAGTTGCTCCTCTTCCGGTCCAGCTCTCTGCTATGGCCCGGGAAGGCAGTGGAGGATGGCCCAAGTGCTTGGGCCCCTGCATCCGCATGGGAGACCAGGAGAAGCACCTGGCTCCTGGCTTCGAATCAGCAAAGGGCGCCGGCCGCAGCCCACCGGCCGAAGTGGCCATTGGGGGGTGAACCAACGGTAAAGAAAGACCTTTCTCTCTGTCTCTCTCTCTCACTGTCCACTCTGCCTGTCCAAAAAAAAAAAAAAAGAAGAAGAAGAAGAAGAAGGTGGTGACGACGACAGATGTCCACCTATACACAGGAAGAGGACCCTTGTTAGATTCTGACACTGCTGAGTATGCTGGCATCACAGCCTCCAGCGCTGTGAGAAATAAACTGTTGTTACTGAAGCCCTCCAGTACACGGTATTTTTGTTATAGCAGACGACATGCACTAAGGCAGACATCTCTGGGGGACCATTATCTTGCCTATAGTAACTGCCAACCTAGCAACTCCTGCAGAAGGAGTAAGCTTATTTCCCGATAATTTCAGAAAACATCTTGGTACTGATTTTGCTTAGACTAAGTTGTTCAGATGCGGGACATGGGAAAAGGTAGTTCCACAAGGCAAAGCCACAATACTGTTAGAAGAAGAGTAAATAATATGTAGGCAAAATTAACAGATGAGGGGCAGGCATTTGGTGCAGTGATTAATATATGCTTGAGACCCACCTCTGCCCTTGATTCCAACTTCCAGCTAATGTGCTCCTTGGAAGACAGATTATGGCTCAACTAGTTGGGTCTCTATTACCCTCATGGGAGACCAGATTGAGTTCTGAGATCCTGGTTTCTGCCTGATCCAGCCCGACTGTTGTGGACATTTGAGGAGTGAGTCCATGGATGAGATCTCTTTCACTATGTCTCTCTCTCTCTCTCTCTCTCTGCCTTTCAAATAAATGTAAATAAATAGATAAAAACTTAAAAAGAAAACAGATGATCCCAAAACTATTAATCTATTTCAATCTCCTCTTGCCATCAAAGCAGTAATAAGTTCACATGTTAATTTCCATTAAATACTTTTTAAAATTACTCAAATTTGCATTTCAACCTCGAAGCAGGAAGCCACAAGTAAAATTATTTCACAAAAACATAGATCTGATGATCAGATATTCAGCATAGACTGTTACTCAAGATCATTTCAATGTGTTCAGTAGATGAAAGGATGAATAACAAATCTTTATGGTAAACTTGGTTGCACGATGTGTTAAATTCTATGTTTTATAAACTGAAACTGAAGAATAAAAGAAGATACAGATTGATACAACTTGCTATGATTAGCCTGCTGCAACATTCTAACAGTAAAAGTTCAAAGGCAATAAATATAGAGAAATCATGACAGAATCGCACTTTTTTCCAGATTTACTTATTTATCCAAAAATCAGAGTTACAGAGCGATAGAGAGAGACAGAGAGAGATATGTTTCATCTGCTGGTTCACTCCCCAGGTGGCCACAGCAGCCAGGGCTGGTCCAGGCCGAAGCCAGGAGCCAGAAGCTTTATCTGGATCTGGCACATGGATAGCAGGGGCCCAAGTACTTGAGCCATCTTCTTCTGCTTTTCCCAGGCCATTAGCAGGAAGCTGGATTGTAAGCTGAGCAGCTAGGATATGAATCTGTGCCTGTATGGGATTCCAGCATTGCAGGAATCCCCTATTTACCCACTATGTCACAACGTCAGCCCTGACAGAATCATTCTAAATCATATAAACTATTTAGATATAATCTTGATCATGTCTATTGTAGCTGAAACTTTTATTTATCAACCCATGCAGATCCTCACATGCTATGAATGATGGTCCATTTTCACATGTCTTAAAAACAAAAAGACATAAACATGGGAAGAAAGGGAACTGAAAGGCAGTAAGAGCCAAAGAGAAGATTTTATTTTGTTTCAAAATACTCGTTGTTGAGGTAACCAAAAGGGTTTGCTAACAGTCTGAAGAAGTAAGCAGTTCAGAAAACACAAGAAAACAATCAATATTTAATGAAGATAGTTAAAGGAAGAGAGAGCCAAAGGAAAGTTGCTTAAAGATAAAGAATTAAAGCCTAAATAAGTATGACAAGAATGATGAAAGAAAATGAGGATAAACGTTTAAGGAGTCATGAAACACTGGCAAAACCAAGCTAACGGGTACAAAATAAAGTGCCCTAGAAAAATGCATCAAAGCATTATGTCTGATTAGCATTCAGGCATAAGGTAAGAAACATTATGACAGCCCTCAGTGAGTATGTGAGAACTTTTAAGATTTTATGATGATCATGGCGTCACTGTTCAACATATATTAAATGAACCACAAGTTATCCATAACAAGCTCTGAGTATGATTTAGGAAAAGTAGAGTCAAGCACCTTACCATAGAAAAGACTATATTAATTTAAAAAAAAACTTTAAAAAGATAAAAAAAAATTTAAAAAGGAGAGATAATAAACTATGATGTAGAGAAATGACACCAAACTGCATAGAACCCTCGGGCATTGCAATATTCATCATATTTGGGGGTTAAAAAAAACTGAACTCATGTAAAGATGACTCAAGCAATACCAATACTAAACACACACACACACACACACGTATTTTTCTATCCTTTCAGGCCAAATTCTTGCAACTCACTTAATCCCCATTCCTTCCTCTCCTATTAGATATAATCTTGGACATCACAGAAGATTCTGTTCCATAAAACTGTTCCAGGGCTATAAATCAGTCTTCACCTCTACTATTTCATGGAGGAGTCCTACTGATCCAGTACATCACCACTTTCTTTCCTTCAGGGAACTGTGCTTTGCTATGATGCAACAGGCCTACAGGAGGGATAATATAAACAACAATCCTACAGGAGTCCTTGCTGTACATACTGTAGGTTCTTTATTGAGGACATGGTTTACATATCACCTCATGTTTTCTTTTGAGACATAATTAGAAAAATTTCTCTGAAGATTTAATGCAAGGGTCATTTGTACCTACACTTATACCAGCCTACACAAATCGATTGTTTTTATCACCTGGGCAAGGTAATCACCATGGAGTGATTATTTTCCCTCATTACATTGACTGTTAAGAAGTTCAGAGTTCAACTCTAGCAGTCATGGCTGGCTCACTGCATGTAGGTCTTTATTCTTCCATTTCCTGTGAAGACATTTGGGTATTAAGAGGAAATAATTGAGCATCAGATGAGGCTAAATAACAATAGCAACACTTCACTACATCTATTATCTTCTGGATACTTTCATCTGTGCAGCTGAGTAGTCAGTCTGGTGTACCCCTGGGGTGGATAACTAGCCAGCAGTGAGGCTATCCACACCTGGGTCTTTGGCATGATGTGTTGGCACCACTACAGTGGCCTACTGTCCCAGATTTGACTCCATCTCAAAGTCCTTCACCATGAACTATCTTTGCCTTTATGCTAGGACTCTGCCAGTTTACTGTAAAACAAATTAGGCATCCCACCCTTCTGATGGCTCTTTTATTTTATCATGAGCAAGCCAGACAGAGTAAAAAGATTACAAACCAGGTGCTTGATGGGTTTATCTCAGCCTTGTACTCACTGACATTTTCTTCTCCCCAAAATTGTGCTTAAAAACCCCACCACCACCAGCAGCCCTGTAGATTTTGCCTCTCTTGGCGCCCCCCTCCTGGCCGCTCTACCAGGAGGTCTCTGATTTAAATAAATCTTGCTTTTAAATACATCTTGCTTTTCTCTTTGCCTTGTCCAGTTGGAAATTCTTCTTCCATGTGAGATAAAGAACAAGGTAATACCTATCCCACCCCTTGGTTGGCATTTTTGTTTTATCATGAGCAAGCCAGAAGGGGCAAATAAGATTATAAATCAGGTCTTTTGAGGGTTTTATCCCTGCCTTGTCAAGCCACTTTTTGAATGTTTAAAAATATTGACCTTCACTTTTACTTAACTATGTGTGAAAGTTTGCATATGTCTGTACTCAGAACAAAGATTGTGATTTATGCACATAGAAGCATAAATTAGATCACCATCATCACTCCCAATCACACACATATGTGTATGCACAGTGTCCAATAAATCATCATATTTGGCAATAAATAAGTATTTGCTGGTTGAAAGATTAACTGACTAAATACACAATGTATTCCAATTAATGTGTTTTCCCAAAGGAGGACTTACTTAAAACAATCAGTAGTGTGTGACTTGATCGTATCATTGGTTACACTTTTGTTATGAGAGAACATAAACCAAAATTTAATATTTCAGGGCCTTGCCATTTCTTAGGTAAGAATTCTGGGCCGGCGCCGCGGCTCAATAGGCTAATCCTCCGCCTTGCGGCGCCGGCACCCCGGGTTCTAGTCCCGGTCGGGGCACCGATCCTGTCCCGGTTGCCCCTCTTCCAGGTCAGCTCTCTGCTGTGGCCAGGGAGTGCAGTGGAGGATGGCCCAAGTCCTTGAGCCCTGCACCCCATGGGAGACCAGGAGAAGCACCTGGCTCCTGCCATCGGATCAGCGCAGTGCGCCGGCCGCAGCGCGCCTACCGCGGCGGCCATTGGAGGGTGAACCAATGGCAAAAAAGGAAGACCTTTCTCTCTCTCTCTCTCACTGTCCACTCTGCCTGTCAAAACAAAACAAAACAAAAAAAAAAAAAAGAATTCTGAGCACCAGCCCAAATGAGACAGGCAACATGATAAAGTTCTGGATCTATTTGGAAAGTGAGAGAAATACCCAGCAACGTGAGGGCTTTATTTAGGGAAAGTGGGTCAGAAAAAGTAAAGGAGGAGTTCCATACCATCCAGAGATAACAAGCGAGAGGGCACAGGGGAAGGAGGACAGTGGTCAGTGGCAATATGCTACCCCCCAGCACACTCCAGCCTCTTATTCACTTCCAAAAGGGGAGTGGTTACATAGTCTGATTGACAGGTGGGTGGATACAGGTGAGATCACATAGGGTGCAAGGGGTGTGGAATCCAGCTCATGAGCCAAATTCTATCTCCCTGATTAGTTCCATATCACTTCGAAGTAAGAGCAAACAGTGGCTCACTAGGTTAATCCTCCGCCTGTGGCACTGGCATCCCATATGGGCGCCGGGTTCTAGTCCTGGTTGCTCCTCTTCCAGTCCAGCTCTCTGCTGTGGCCCGGGAGGGCAGTGGAAGATGGCCCAGGTGCTTGGGTGCCTGCGCCCACGTGGGAGACCAGGAGGAAACACCTGGCTCCTGGCTTTGGATCGGCGTAGCTCCGACCATAGCGGCCATTTGAGGGGTGAACCAACAGAAGGAAGACCTTTCTCTCTGTCTCTCTCACTATCTGTCAAATAAAAAAAAATTTAAAAAAAAAAAAAGAGTAAACGATGAGAAAGCAAGGAGAAAGTGCTGGTCTGAGTGCACTTCCACTCCTAGTTTGGAGATCAAAGCTTCCAATTACTCATCTAGCAAACCACATTCCAACTGCTTAACATTTCAATTGGCAAGTTAGGGGCAAACTTAGTCTCCAGATTCCATCCACAGAAAGGCTGATGCAACTCTGTTCACGCCCAATAGGACTGAAGTCCTCACTCTCAGGAAACACCCACGTGGCCCCACTAATCCAGACAGAGGGCTCCATTTCCCTACATGGCCACTCTACTTCTTGTTTGTACAATCTACTGAAATTAAGTACTTCAGCACTTCCTTTCAGAAATATCCATGGAGAGAAGGAAAAGAAAGCAAACTGCAGGGTCCAGCGCTGTGGCGTAGTAGGTTCAGCCTCCGCCTGTAGCACCTGCAACCAAAATCAGTGCCAGTTCCAGTTCTGGCTGCTCCACTTCTAATCCAGCTCCCTCCTAATGTGCCTGAGAAAGCAGCTGCATCCATGTGGGAGACCTGGAAGAAGCACCTGGCTCCTGGCTACACACCAGCCCAGCTTCAGCCTCTGTGGCCATTTGGAAAGTGAACCAGTAGATGGGAGACTCTCTCTCTCTCTCTCTCTCACCCTCTCTCTCTCTCACTAATTCTGCTCCTCAAATAATCTTTTAAAAAAGAAAGTAAGTAAACTACATTAGGCCTTCTCAAGTTCAGTGTGAAATTTCCTTTCACACAGGAGTAGAAACCTCTGAAAGAACAGTAGCAGCTACAGTAGCAAGTTGGCAGAGAACTCCAAAAGCCAAGTGTGTGACTGCACCCCCATGTTCATAAGGAGCCCTGCCCTGGGAAATTCAACAGGAATAAGAGAGCGAAACATGGGTCTGCTGTGTCAGATCATAGGACTGAGTGGCAGGAATGGGGACCCAGAAATCTGATTGAGTCTCTTCAGACTTGGTTTCTGAAATATCCAGGTTTTAGAAGCAAGCAATTTCTTCTCTTTCTCCCTTTCTCTTATAAATCACTCTTTGGGGAGCTTTCCTGGATGGATCCTTATAAAATCTACCAAAGAGGGAAAGCGCAGTGGAGATTGAAATTTAAAGAAAATTTTCTTGTTCCATCTTATTTCCTCACATTTAACCAACATGGTTGAAATCCAGAGTCCGTCCCACATCATGCTGCTCACAGCAGGGGACCCCAGGAGGAGTCTAACTCATCTGTTCTGATGTCCATTCCAAACACAAACAGGTTTTTAAACATTAGCCTAAAAGTTGCGAATACCATCCCTGCCTAGAAGGAAACACACAACACATACAATACCGTGATATAACAGATATTCTAGAAAAGAGAGCTGATACAGACTAATGAAGAAACAAGAGAAAAGACAAAAAAATGATGTCTAGAGGCATCCATAAGATAAAATTGTAGCTTTGAGCTCATCTGACCCTACCCTTGCCCAAAATTATTTTCCTGCCCCACTGCTTAGGCTATTCCTGTTTCTGCACCTTCCTTTGTTAAAGAACATGATGAGAGTAGAACCAGTATTGAGACTCCATTGGTCAATTCCTATGGATATTTTGCTTCCCACTAGCATTTTTTTGCTTGTACTTGCTGCCTTCTTTTGAGTTAATAAAACCAGGAACGAGGAATTCTAACTGTCTCTCTAACTTGAGCTCTTTGTCGTGATTCTTTGACGGTTACATTCTCTCTGTGAAACCACGAATCAACATTTTTTTTATAAAAGACAGCAAGATTTGAGCTTCTTCGATGAGAAAAAAATTCTTTCTGCTTGATCAAAGGGATGAATCATTTAACACAGCAGGTATGTGCAACAGATGCCTCCCCTGCAGTAGCCCAGGGTTGCATTGTTCGATAATTTCTTACACCTAACATCTGCAAATCAACAAAGGTAAATGATGTTGGACATAAAGGTACCTAGTTCTATCTTGTTTCATCTGAATTCAGGTCTAAGACCCAACATTTGAGAAATTGCATCAATTTCAGTAGGACTTAGCCTTTCCACCAAAGGCCATAGGAGACACAAATTTAACTAATAATAATAAAATAAAAAGTTTTAACAATATACTATAATAAAAGATATTTAAGACTACTGAATTATTTATTGCTGGAATTTCCTATTAAATATTTCTGGACTTCCATTAGCTAGGGAAAAAAAAAATCACAGAAAGAGAAACTAAGGGTCAGAGGGATCTTCTACATCGACAGGAAGTCCTGCATAGTAATCATTGTCATGTTTGTGCGCCAATCAATGCATTGAACACACAGTAGTCAGACACTGGAAAACTATTCACATGTTTTTAAGATGGCTTTTAAAACATTTTATCATTAAATATTTAACTACCTGTAAAGGTTATAAATTCTACAGTATTACAAATATTGTCATTTACAAATAAAATTCATACAATAGATCTTATGTATAACTAGTAAAATATTTTTAAAATTTTTTTTATCTATTTGAGACAGAGAAAAATGAAGAGAGGGAAAGATCCCATTTGCTGGCCCATTCTGCAAACGTCAGTGCCAAGAACTCATCTAGGTTTCCCCCTTGGGTGACAGGGATCCAGCTGCCTGATGCATCACTTGCTGCAACCCAGTGTATGCATTAGCAAGAACCTAGAATCAAGAGTGAAACAACCCAAGCTATATATCCACTCCATATGACCACCCAGCCATCTTTCACTCCATATCCAGAGAAATCCTAAAAGCAAACTGATTTGATACCCACAAACATTTGATTAAAATTCATGAACAAGATCTGCATTAACATTTGAGAATTTTATATTGCTATGTTCTCTGCTTAAAATATTTCCATTCAATCTGTTGAAGAGTGAACCAACAAATGGGAGATCTTGTCCCCTTCTTCTCTTTTCTTTTCGTCATTCTGCCTTTCAAATAAATAAAGCTTAAAGAAATAAAATGCCTGAGGTCATATTATGGTGCTTACAGAAGGAGGTTTCCCTGACACCAACAAATTATCCCTCCATGTATTACCAAAGAGATTTTTAAGCCACAGGGAAATCCTGTAAGTAAGATTCCTTCTTGTATAAGGTTAGAGAAGGGAAATTGTGAAATGGGAGCTAGGACATGAGACTCAGTCAAGCATCTAGCAGATTATTTCTTTAAAAGGTTGCATAGGAAAGTTGAAGATCTGGAAATTGACTCTCTTAAACTACATATCTGTCCTCCAGCTGAAGATCACAGCATTAGGCTGCACCATACATTACTGATACATTCTCAGCAAGTCTTCATTAAGTGAGGTTTGGAAAAAACTTGCAGGAGATTTGAAGGAAAGAACTGTGAGTTTCAATAAATTTCCTGAAGCCTATTTGACATTTCTGGCTAGGAAGAATAGCTGCTGGTGAAATAGAAAGCTATGGGAGATTGAGTTCTTGCATGACACAAAGTCATTTGAATATGTATTTTTTATCGTGGACCAGATAGTTTTAAATGCATAGTCATTGTGAAAAAAGTCACTCCAATCTTGGAAAGAAGAGAATGATTGTTAACTCCTCTCTGTCATGCAGGAGAATTTTCTAATCAGCACCTATCTGGCATCCTTGAGTAACTTTGTTGTCACTGTATATTTACCCAGCAATCCATAACTGAGAAGAGGCTTGGGCAGTTTACACTGCTGTGGGCTACAGGTTAATGTACAGAAATAGGATAGATCTTACGGGTTCATAGTATGGAAGACAAATTAACCCCGAATTGTAATGTCAACCTTAACCATATTTTATTTTGCTATCAATATGTTTCTTTTTTTTCCCCCTGTAAGCACTAGTGGAATCAGCCCTTTTTATTAATAGTTCTCTCATTAATAATTTTAATAAAACTTGGGCCCCCTCCCTGTTTGTATTAGAATTGTGTTTTTAAATCACATTCAAGACTATTCTGGCACTGAATCAAGCAGTTACTTCCTGGCACCTAAGCTATAAAATCCTGGTTCCATATACACCTGGGCTGAGCAAAAAAGTAGCTGGGTATTATATATTTGATTATCCTAACATTTAAATATTTCCTTTTTAAAAATCGATTTAATTTTATATATTTTTAAAACATTAAAATTATTAATAATAGTTATACACATATGTGGCACAGTATGACATTTAAACATATCATGCATTGGCAAACCAAGGTAATTAAATTTCTCCCTCTGTCATTACTTTATGATGGAGTCTTGGAGCTTTTCAATTTTCTCAGAAAATATATAATAGGGTGGTGTGAACTGTAGTCACCCATCAGACTATGTAACACCAGCTCAGACTTGGTATCTGTTATCCAGTCCCCTCTATTCCCTTTACCTTTCCAGTTTCTAGTATTTACTGTACTCACTAGTCTATGTTTATATTGAGATCTTTTAGCTCCCACATAATAGGGAGGACATATGGTATTTGTCTCTGTGTATGGTTTATTTCACTTAACATAACATTCTACAGTTCCACTCATTTTGCACAGAAATTAATTATTTTAAATTACTGTTCATTGTGTACACAAATTGCAATTTCTTAATTCATTTATCTGTTAGACTCCTTGGTTGTTTCCATATCTGGGCCATAATATGGAAATCTACAAAAATGATTTTTTAGAGAAGACCATAAAGGTATAGACAACAAAATCAAAACTAGACAAATGGGATTATACCAAACTCAGAAACTTCTGCACATCAAAGGAAATAGTCAATACAGTGAAGAGACATCTGGCAGAATGGGAGAAAATATTTGCAAGCTACTTATCTTGCAAGTATAAATATCCATAATATATCAAGAAGTCAAAAAACTCAAAGCAACAAAAAATCCAGTTAAGAAATGGGCAAAGGACCTGAATAGACAGTTCTCAAAAGAAGAAATGCAAATGGCCAACAAGTCTATGAAAAAAAAGTGCTCAATATCACTTGCCATCATGGAAATGCTAGTCAAAATCACAATGAGAAATCATTTCACCCTGACTGAAAGGTCCTCAACAAAATCTGGCAATGTAGATCCAAAAGACATGAAATCATTTTATAAAAGGATACCTGCTACACAATATTCATTGCAGGACTATTCACAATAGCCAAGATATGGAATCAACCAATCATCAGAATCATCAGATGAACAGATAAAGAACTGTGATATATATACATATATATCATATATATATACATACACACACATATATATCTATATATACACACACATACACAGTGGAATATTTTTCAGCCATTTTCAGCAAAATGGATAGAACTTGGAAGACATCATGTTCAGTGAAATAAGTCAGAAAATGAAGACAAATCACACGTGTCCTCTTTTATAAGTGAAAACAAAAACAAAACTCAATCTGAATACAGAACAGTGATTACCAGAGGCTGGGAGGGGTTGGCAGGGGGGTGGTAGATGGTGTTTGGCTAACGGGTAACAAATCAGGGTCAGATTGAAGGAATAAGTTAGCAATAAACTAGTATATGTTGAATGAGTAAGTAGACCAGAGAAGCTCCAAGCCTGTAATCGTAAAGTGATGTCAATGAAAGGGAAATGTTGATTGCCCTGTTTTGATCAGTGAACATTGTGTACATGTGTTGAAATATCACACTGTGGCCCGTAAGTGTGTACAATTAGTTAAACTTTTTAAGATAAAATAAAAGGCAGCACGCTCCATGAAAACAGGGACTGAATCTGTTTTGATCATTGTCATTGTCTACAAGCTCAATCCAGGATCTGGAACATAATGGATTCTCAGAATTATTTGTTCACTTCATAAATGGATAGATGAACAGATGAATGACTGAGCCTCATGTTAGTTCATGAACTACACTGTGTCAGAAAAATATAAAGCAAAATTTGGGGGATATACAAGAGTAAGTTCACTCATTTTCTCTTCAGTTAATGATGTCAAAAAAGACTGTATTGATTTGGTTAAATTTCTTAGACCCCAAGTTCTGTAGGTTTGGACTAAATGCCTAGTTGAATCATTTATATAATTATTTTTAACTTGATGGAACTTGTATTGAAAAATAATTTTTGAAACCCCTTAATAATTCTTAGAAAGATGGAAAATAATTTTGTACTACAGATATAGCTATTTAACATTTACTCAAAAAAGAACATATATTACATCCCAAAGAAACAATAAGATTCATACAAGCTACATTTTAAATGCAATAAAGCTAGAAATTAATAATTGAAAGGTGGCAATAAATGAGTAGAAAGGAAATTCACCACTTATAATATTCTAAAATTTCTAGGTCAAAGAAGTAAGAGTTAAAATGGCAAGCAATTAAATATTAACACTAATGATAGTGCTACATATTAAAAAAATCTATGGATTTGTCCAAAGCAATGCTCATAATGCATAGCTTCACATACATCTATAAGTAAAGAGTAAAAAAGGGGAGCCACATCTTGCAATTCAAGAAATAAAAAAGAAAGAAGCAAAATAATCCAAATAAAGAAGGGAGAAACTGACTAATAAAATCAGCAGTCAATTTCAAAACAAAACAAAAATTGGAATTTATGAACAAAGTCATGATTTCTATAAAACCTATAAACAAAAAAGAAAACACAAATGTCATAACCTTAAGAATGTGTTATAATTCCACATAAGGACGGAATTTTTAAATCATCCCTTAATAATTTGTGCCAATAGACCATGATGAAATGGATTTCACTTAAACATCTCAACTTTCTAAAAGTCTAGGTAAGCTCCTAGGTATTGTGAGGATTAAATGAGAGTCTGTGCTCACTTAGTATAGTGTTTGGCAAATAGTAGAGTTCAATGCATATTTATGATTGCATTACTTTGTGTGTGCGCTTTTTGAGGCATTGAAGAAACTTTGGTGGTGCTCCCGCGGAAGTCGGCATGCCACAGAAAAGGCCCGGCGCATGCAGGATGGGGAGATGATTCATAAACTTCAGAAGCAGCTACACATGTTTGGAGGAGTGCTGAAGAAATGAAAACCTTCCTACTCCAGACCCCTTGCCCATGGCTCACAGAATTGATACAGTGTGACCATGGGAGGCATCTGCAATGCTGTCCTCTCCTAACAGCAACTCCAGTCTGGTGAAAGAGAAATTCTAATCATGTGATATGAATGAGGACCACCACCTCACTGCCAATCACGTCACCTGCCCTCCCCTCCGGTCACAAACTGACTTCCCGGAGGGAAACCTGACTCAGACTGAGGTAATCAAAGCCATAACCCAGACTTGTTTAATTTGGGATCAGAAAGAGGGAGCCTCAGTACTCCAGCGGCTGCAGCGTGCGATGAGCCTCTGGCAGGGAACGTTTGCACTCACGTCTCCTGCTTTGTGGTGAAATCCGGTCTAAGGAAATTAAGTTAAACAGAGAGAGGCAGAAGGAACAGTGAATGCTTTCAGGATTCAGTTCCTGGCATCCTGGATGCCTGAAGCCCAAACATTTCTGCTGCTCTTGCCAAGGTCACAGAAGCCAAAGCATTTCTCCTCTTGCCTAAGCGTATTTAAATTACATTTCTGTCACTTGAAAAATATCCTCACTAAATAAATGATGTTTTTAAAGAATTAATTTGCTAAGAAAATTTTAAGAATACTTCACTGGCTTACAATTAGCAAATTTCATCTGTGTATACAATCAATTCAATGGAATTGCCGTCTTAGTAATTTATCTAAACATCCTGAAGAGGGCACTGTTTCCATTCACAACTTCAGTGCAAAAAGCCCACACAACCACCACCGCCAGCCCCCCTTTTTTTAATGAAAGGGAGGAACTGAGTGAATAGCATGAGGTGGTTATTATTGGGTGGAACATCTGTTGAAATCGTGTTTCTCTAGAGAAAGGAAAATCTACTATATTTGGAGAGCCCTGGCAAGCCTTCAAGGCTTGTAAATCTAAGTGTTCAGTGAATTGGACAGGAAAAAAAAAAAAAAAAAATGAAGGCACTACTAGCCGTGATTCTGTGGCTTCAACTAGACTGTGAGTTGAGGGGTTACTGGAGGGGTAGCCGTGGGGCAAAGAAACTGTCCATACAATGTCCTGGGTGGAGACCAGGATCAGTGAGACTCACATGGGTTCTTTGGGGAGGAACTGGATTGAGTAGTAATCAGTGAATACCTGCTTCTGAAATGTTCTCTTTGGACAGGGTTAGGTGGCCAGGAGATAGTGGAGCAAAGCCCCCTGACCCTGAGCGTCCAGGAGGGAGAAGAGTGTACTCTATACTGCAGTTACCCAAGCAGCTTTTCAGACAGACTGCACTGGTACAGACAGGCTCTGGGGACAAGTCTGGAACCTCTGTTTGTACTGCTGTCAAATGGAGAAGTGAAGCAGAAGGATCAGTTCAGAGCCTCGCTGGATACCAAAGCCAGACGCAGCATTCTGCACATCACAGCCGCCCAGCCTGGCCTCGCTGCCACCTACTTCTGTGCCGTGGACCCACAGTGCTCACCTGCCACTGTCAGTCTGTACCCAAACCTACAGCAGGCGCTCCAGGACCACCCTCGCTGCAGGGACCGCAGCTGTGAGCCTTCTGAAATGTGAAGCAACTTCTGAAATGAATGAACAAAAGAAAAGATGCTGTCTAAAAAACGTACATTTTCTTAAGTGTGGATATTTTCTTAAGAGGAAAATGGATTCAGGAGTGGGGGTTGGAGGTTCCTAAACATGTCCTTCCTGAAAATAGGAGGTCTCATCCTTTACTGCCTCACAGTCAAAATCCATTAGTCTTCCATCACAGAGCAATTTTGCATCTAGTGTAACTGTCACAAATAATTCCTATGAAATATGGAATCATTATTTGTTTTATACGTGAATGCAACATGGAGCATTTGCCAATGGAGGAGAAGAAAAAGAATAAATGGTTTGTAAAAATGTACTATATGAGAGGCTCCTTACCTAGTGTTTCCTGCTAAAATATGAACTGCAGTAGTCAGATAATATCTCGATGTCTGTTTATCACAAGATGTGGAAAGATTCTACTTGTAGGACTTTAAAAGATAATAAAAATTCCACTGAAAAGGCCTGAACTGAAACCCCTGAATGAACATGTGATATGTGCATCTGGTCTACAAACCCAGGACACAAATTCCTTCATGTCTCTTTTAGTTGTCCAGCTAATCATTAGAGGGATTACGTGTCAAACAATCAGAAAATTCATGATCTCTCTCTCCAGGCCTTCTACACCACCACCCCTGCCTCATGCAAGGAGCCATGAGGCTTAGGCCACTCAGAAAGAGCGAGTCCAACTTCCACACCCAGGCAGTCCCTTCGTCTTGTTTCTTACTGACACCCAGTCTCCCCTGGTCTGAAAAGGAATGCTGGACCACTGCAGCTGTGGCCCCGAAGGTGACCCTGCTCCTTAGTGCCAGTGTGGCCGAGGGTACTTCCTGCCTGGCTCCCCAGTTTGCAGAATTCTGTGCTCACCTCTTCTACAAACCCAGAATCATTGCTTGAGCCCCAGATAATCAAAGAACACTGGGTTCAGTAGATTCTGACATTTATATCAAGAGCCCACAATAATAGCTCCTTTTCCATCTTCTGGGATCCACATCTACCTGATCAGCATCCTTTGTTTTGCATATTTCAGGAAGAGAATCTGATTACACTCACTTTGTTCATAGTGAAAATAAGGTTACACACTGACCTTCTTAAGGAAAAATACCTTGGTAATATCTGAGAACCCTATAGTTCCACACTGGCCAAGGCTACCTTCAGGGACTGAATGTTGATTCATCCCCAGGATGAGACTCTCCAAAGATGACCAATTTCACTTTTCTAGCCACCCACAAGGGTTCTATGGTATCACCACTTTCTCTTCTAAGAGATACTGCCCTCAGTGAGTCTATGATGATTTTCTTTGACTTTCTTTCTGAATAACAGTACTAGCCTAAACCTTATCACTGGTAACCACTAAGTATTTGTGACAGAAGTGAATAAAGCACAGATTAATAAGATGAAATAAAATTACATATTGAGTTCTAATCTCCTTGCTCAGGCCTTGATGAATATACTTTAAGAGCAAAAAAAAAAAAAAAAAGCAATGTCTATCTCAATATAACCGAGATTTATCTTCTTCTAGATCTTGCTGCATCTCTATTTGTCTCATAATATTCTCATCCCAAAGCAGTTTGCAATGGGTGGTCATTTCCTGGTTGAAGAACTCTTATAAAACTCCAGAATGTCCTGATCGTTGCTTATATACTGTTAGAGCCTGAAGGTCTCCACCCCAAAATTCAAGTGTTGGAATCGTATTGCACAATGGTATTAGGAGGCAGGGCCTTTGGGAGGTGATTAGATGAGGTCATGGGGGGAGGAGAGAGCCCTCATGAATGGGACACAACCAGAAGATGCAAGTCTGTGAATGGGAAGAGGGCCCTCACCACAACTACACTATGCTGGCGTCTTGATGACAGACTTCCAGCCTCCAGACTGGGAAAAAGAAATTTTTGCTATTTATAGGCCATCCAGTCTGTGGCTTTGTTTTAGCAGCCCTAAAGAATACATGCTCTCCCAAAGTCATGACATCCTTTCCTTGTCCGTATTAATACCAACCTTCTGTTGTTCATGCCTGTGTTTCCGACCACCCAGGACCAGCACGCTGGGTAGCAGTGTGCTCCTTCCTTTGCCAGCACAGTCTGGGGCCCGAGTGCTGCGGTTTGTTCCACTCCCTTTTCTCATTGTGGTGAACTGGCAGAGTTACGAACTGACACCAAGACCCAAATCAGATACCCCCTTTATGAAGCATGGTGGATTCCAGACAATGAACAGGAGTGTCAAATTGTTAAGTCAGCAACAGGAGTCACTGTGTACTTACATCCCATGTGGGATCTGTCCTTAATGTGTTGTCTAATGTGCAGTGATGCTATAACTAGTACTGAAACAGTATTCTTACACTTTGTGTTTCTGCGTGGGTACAAACTGATGAGATCTTTACTAATTATATACTGAATCAATCTTCTGTATATAAAGATAATTGGAAATGAAAAAAAAACCTGGTGTTAAATTGGAAACAGCATAGAAAATTAATTAATTTTTAAAAAATATTATGTAGGATCTCTGCCTTTAATGTGCTGTACACTCTTATTTAATGCTATAACTAGTATTCCAACAGTATTTTTTTTTCACTTTGTGTTGCTATATGGGGGCAAACTGTTGAAATCGTTACCTAATATATACTAAACTGATCTTTTGTATATAAAGAGAATTGAAAATGAATCATGATGTGATTGGAAGGAGAGAGGGAGCGGGAAAGGGGAGGGTTGTGGGTGGGAGGGAAGTTTTGGGAGGGGGAAGCCATTGTAACCCATAAGCTGTACTTTGGAAATTTATATTCATTAAATAAAAGTTTAATAAAAAAAAAAGTGGTAAAATCTTCACAGACAACAAAAGGTCTGAGATTTGATTCCTGAGCCATTGCATGCACAGTAATATTTGTATCTGTCTTTGCAATCTAATTTCTTCATCTTTCAAGAATAAATGAGGAGTTATGTATGGCCACAAATAATGCAAGTATAATTGTCTTACTTATTTGAAGGAGAGAAGGGGAGGAGGGAGGGAGAGAGAGAGAGAGATCTCATCCACTGGCTCATTGCCCAAATGCCTGCAAGAGCCAGGTTGAAGCCAGGAAATCAATCTAAGTCTCCCACTTGGGTGGCAAGGACCTAAGTACAACTGCTGTCTCCTGAGAGCAGAGCCAGGACTCAAACAGACACTGCTACAGAATGCAGGCAGCCCAAGCAGCAACTTAGCCTGTGTGCCAAATGCTGAGAAGTGCCCTGAGAAATACAGATTTAGTGACATTATGCATTTAAATTGAAATTATAATTCTCAGACACACATTTTAAATATACTATCCAACACGGCAGGACTACTTGGTCCATCACTCTTACTGGCCAAAGACATCAGTGCTTCCACCTTTCCATTCTTTCCATATATTTTCTCTTTGATTTTCTTAGCAAAAGAATAGTTTGTATTAGTGAATGAGAGAGACAACCTGGTTGCTAATTTATGGAGTAGTGGACCCATCTTAGTGCTGGTGAGTGGGAGAAAATATGTTAAAAGAGAATCTTTGATTTGAAAGTTTTGCTTCTCATCCCAAATGCATAATGTGTGAGCCTCATAAGTGACCGTGCAGCTACGACTGGGCTGTGTGTTGCGGATTCAGCCCCTCTCTCCCCATTCTGCTCAAGAATCTATAGACAGCATGGAAAGAGAAGCCAAGTCAGAGACTGATGCCCACATAACTTTGTTCAGATGTTTCGTTGTGGCCATGAAAACAAGAATGAACACTTAACAGGAAACAGAAATGTGATTGTCTCCCAACATTATTGAAGCAGTAAATAGACTGCCACAAAGCAGAACTGGGAACGAGATCTAGCAGCTAATTTGGGACTTTAAAAAAAAAAGAGAGAGAGAGAGAAATTGAAAGAGATGGCCACAATGAAGCTTCTTCTATTATAGAAAAACAGATTTTTAATGACTTTTCCTTTTTTTTTATTTATTTAGGATACAAAGAAAACAGGATGGCATAAGAGTCCTGAGCATGGAGCTTTCTTCTAAGATCTACTGAAGCTGTAAAAGAGAGAGAAGTTCTGAAAAACACTAGCAGTGACTATATTTTTTAAAATTATTTTAGGGGCTAGTGTTGTGGCACCAAAGGTTAGGCCACCTCTTGCAATGCCAGCATCCCGTATGGGAGTGCCAGTTCAAGTCCCAGCTGTTTCTGCTCCAATCCCAATGCCTGTTAACACATTTGGGAAAGCCACAGATAACGGTCCACATTCTTAAGCCTTGTTACCCATCTGGGAGATCCAGGTGGAGTTCTTGGGTCTTACCTGCTCCAGCTATTGTAGCCATTTGGGGAGTGAAACAAAGGATGGAAGAAATCTCCCTTTCTTTCTCTCTGTTACTCTGTCTTTCAAATAAACACATCTCTTTTAAAAAAACACTTTTTATTTAGCATGTAATCCTGGCACATTCTTTATGGACACAGTGTAGTATTTCAACACATTAGACAGTGTTAACTAATCAAGCCAGGCAACTGTTCTTTCTGTGTCCTTATCCTTTCTTTGTGTCTGGAGCCTATCAGCTCCTCTCTTCTAGTTCTTACTTCACTAAAAAACCCAGTATTGGAAACTATAGTCACCCCACTGCGCTGTGGAGCACTAGGAGTGGTGCCTTTTACCTGACAGTGGCTGTCTTGGGATGAGAATGTGTTGTTTTCTCTCCTCTGCTGTTTTTCCATCTATAGAACAGTGGCAATACTTGGTCAGCTTTCTCACCCCCAGGAATAATTTTGGAAAATAAGATGCTCACTGAAGCTACTAGTCAGGAAAACTGTGCTAAAAAATCATCCTCTAAATGGCCATTTCTCCCACACTCAATGTTTTCATACCCAGTCTCTATTCTCTCTGCATTCTAAAGGTGTCTGCTAAAAAAAAAATACCATGGTAGAATCTCAGGAAAATACACCCTTCGGCTCTAACCTGAATTTACCTCAAACTGTGTGAGTATCCCTGCCAATCAGAAACATACCTTATTTTTCCTATATTAATTGCCAGTTTCCTCTTCCTCTCCCTCCATTTATCTGTTTTTATTTTCCTGGATTTTAAAGTTGATTTAAACTTTGTCCTTTTTAGGTTAGATCTGAACAAACCCCACCTTCAGGAAGATCATCTTATAAGAAATCCTCAAGTTAGATGTCACATAAAAGTAATTGAAAACAATTCTACCACTGAGATGAACAAGCTCTGGTCAGTACCCTCATCCACAAATTTCAACAGATTTTCATCCCCACTTTCAGAAAGCTAGTAATCTTGATTCTGTCAGGCTTTTAAGTGAAAATATTTCCAAAATTACAATTACAGTGTAAAAGCCCATCTCAACATTTCAACATTTGGCCCCTCCAAAGAAACAGCACATTAAACTTTTTCAAAATAAAAATACTTACTTCTCCGGATGGCCCCAGAGTCTTTGCAGGCTAAGCAGCCTCCACAGCAATTTGTAGGCAGGTTGGCAAAGGTCAGCTGAGCAGTGTTCCGACCAAAGCTCCTGTCACCAAGCACAGCCTCCAGCGCTGACTATAATAACTTCCAGGCTCAGAAAAAAAAGAAATTTGACATGAAAAACTGACCGAGTCCCATAGTCCTTTGAGACCAGCAGAGGCTCCGCTCTTAAAGAGTATGCTGAAAGAACTTTGAATTTGTGTCTATAAACATTCATAATTTATCCTAAATTCCAAGTTTCCTGAACATTTACCAAAGCAAATTTCCTTCTTAATGACCTTGTCAGAAAATTTTTATTTCACATTTATGAACTCAATTTCTCTATCATTATATAACCAGATAACATGAAGTTACATCTGATTTCCTAAAACTTCTCTATAGCAGCCTATCTTCACACACTAATTTTCTTTTTTTAAAACTTATTTTCTTATCTTTATATATTTGAGACAGAGAGAGAGAGAGAGAGAGAGAGAGAATCTTCTATCCACTGATTCTCTCCCCAAATACCTACAACATCCAATGTTGGGCCAGGCTGAAGTCAGGACCCAGAAACTCCACCCAAGTAGGTCTCCTTGTAGGTGACAGATGCCAAGTGCCTAAGCCATCATTTGCTGCCTCCCAGGGTTCATTAGCAGGAAGCTGGGTCAGAAACAGAAGTGGGACTCAATCCCAGGCACTCCAATATGGGATACAGGCTCCCATTCAGTGGCATAACACACTGTGCTTCAATGCCCACCCATACATAATGACTTTGGTGTTTAAAACAGTTTCATGGGGCCAGCACTGTGGTGTAATGGGGTAATCCACCACCTGCAATGCTAGCATCCCATTTGGGTGTGAGTTCAAGTCCTGGCTGCTTCACTTCTGATCCACCTCCCTGCTAATGCACTGGGAAAGCAGCAGAAGATGGCCCAAGTCCTTGGTACCCTGTACCCACATGGATGACCTGGATGAACTTCTGACTCCTGGCTTAGGTCTGGACTAGCCCTGACCTTTGTGGCCATTTGAGAAGTAAACCAGCAGATGGAAGATCTCTCTCTCTCTCTCTCTCTCTCTCTCTCTATTTCTCTCTTTCTCCCCCTCTAATACTGCCTTTCAAATAAATAAATTTTTAAAAAAATTTTTATATAAAAAATAAATTAACAATTAAAGCATTCATAACAAAAAGAAAAAAATCATTGTTCAATCCAATCTAATTTACTAAAGGAACAATATTCACTTACTCTCCAAATCTCTTCCTTCTTACATAGGATTCCTGGATTCCAGGATGAATTTTTAGATTACCTTATTATCAGAGATTTAGACAAATCCCAAAAGAGGTGAATATGACTCAGACTTTCATTAATTTGAAATTTAGAGCATGGAAGACTAATTTCATTCTACCTCACTTCCTGAACCCTTACCAATTTATAAGTATATAGACACTTTACTTCCTTTTCTTAGAATTGCTTACTGTCATTGAAAATATATCACCAAACTTTATCCTAAAAGGTTCAATACAGACATTTAAAATTGAATCAGTTGAATTTAAGATGTGATGGTATAGTAAGACACTGTTGTCAAAGGTGACAATTTCCAGCACACCAGAGCATGCTAAAACAAGTACATCCACCCCAATGGGACACCTTCATGAATGTTCCAGTGATGTTGATCCCAGCATCTGGCACTTGCTGTCAGTGATCAGAGTTTCCACTGGCAAGAAGCTCCATAAAACACTTAACTTCATCATTCTCAGATACATCAGTTGCTGAGTCAACTAACTGTGGAGATTAGGAAAGAGAAAATGTTCTCAGTTGTGCTATGCATGCTCCAGAAACAGTACTGAAGACTGAAAATTCTCCTTTGAATATATCTTCTACTCTGTGAACTATTCTCTTTCTCATTGCTACTAACATAGCTTTTTTTCTTTTAATATTATTTCTGCTCCAAGGTTTATCCAGAAGTTCATTCCTTAATATCAAAAGAGCTAACATTTTTAATCTTTTCATTACTAATCTTCCTATTTATTAGATGATGATCAGAAGATGTAACTGTAAGAACTCTACCTTTAGAAACTTTTGTTAAGATTTACTTTGATGTCAAGTATGTAATCAAAAGTATTTAAAAGCTATGAATTTTTATCAGAAAGCAACATCGCTATGAACGCTTGGCTGCCACAAGCCAGTTATCCCTGTGGTAACTTTTCTGACACCTCCTGCTTAAAACCCAAAAGCTCAGAAGGATCATGAGGCCCCGCTTTCACAAAAAATATGGGATGCCAGTGCCGCAGGTGGAGGATTAACCAAGTGAGCCACGGTGCCAGCCAATGAATTTATGTGAGGATATGTGTCTAAGTATTCAAGTATTTTTCTGTATATATAGGTCTTTCTTTTTTTTTGAACACATGGCTTACTGTTTGTTCCCACCAAGTTTTATTTTAAGGTATACAAATTTTATGCATTTTATAAAAAACAACTTTAGGAACATAGTGATTTTTCCCCCCGTGGTACCTGCCCTCCCACCTGCATTCCCACTCTTTTTCTTCCTCCCTCTCCTATTCCCATTCTTATTTTTTACTAAGACCTATTTTCAATTAACTTTATACACATAAGATTAACTCTATACTGAGTAAAAAGTTCAACAAATAGTATATTTAAAAAAACAGTTCCTCAACAGTAGAGACAAGGGATGTTGAAAGTCATTGCATCTCAAAGTATCAATTTTACTTCTATAAATTATCTTTTAGGTGCTGTATTAGTTATCAAGGATCGTGGAAAACATATGGTATTTGTCTTTTTGGAACTGGCTTATTTCACTAAGCATGATGTTTTCCAGTTTCATCCATTTTGTTGCAAGTGACAGGAATTCATTTTTTTAACCACTGAATAGTATTCCATGGTGTACATATTCCATAATTTCTTTATCCAGTCTTCAGTTGATGGACATTTGGGTTGATTCCATATCTTAGCTATTGTGAATTGAACTTCAGTAACATGGGGGTACAGATAACCATTTGGTTTATAGTGTCGATTAACTCTGTTGTTTCCTTGCTCATTTTCTGTCTGCTTGATCAGTCCATTGCTGAAAGTAGGGTATTGCAATACCCTGTTACTATTGTATTGGAGTCTGTGTCTCCCTTTAGATCCATTAACATTTCTTTTAAATAGTCAGGTGCCCTGTAATTGGGTGCATATACATTTATTATGGTCACATCTTCCTGTTGAATTGATCCCTTAATCATTAGTGCCCTTCTCTGTCTCTCTTAATAGTTTTTGTGTTAAAGTCTATTTTATCTGATATTAGGATAGCTACACTAGCTCTTTTTTGGTTTTTGCTAGCATGGAATATCTTTTCCCACCCTTTTACCTTCAGTCTGCGTGTATCTTTGTTGGTGAGATGTGTTTCTTGTAGGCAGCAAATGGATGGGTTTTGTTTTTAATCCATCCAGCTTGTCTGTGTATCTTTTAACAGGAGATTTGAGGCCATTTATATTCAAAGTGACTATTGATAAGTAATGACTTGTCCCTGCCATTTTTCCATAAATATTCCTATTGTTTACTTTGTTTTTTCCTTTGTACTGTTACTGGGAAATTTTCTGCCTTCACATTCTTTTACAGTGATGATAACATTTCTGTAATTCTGTGTGTAGCATATCCTTAAGCATCTTTTATGAGTGGTGACACATTCCTTCAATTTCTGTTTGTTACACATGTTCTTTATTTTACCTTCATTCACAAATGAGAGCTTTGCATGGTATAGTATTCTGGGTTGGTATGGTTTTTTTTCTCTTAAAACTTGGACTATATCATTCTCTCCTAGCCTGAAGGGTTTCTGATGAGAAGTCAGCTCTGAGTCTAATTGGAGATCTGAAAGTAATCTGGCATTTCTCTCCTGCACATTTTAGAATCTTTTCTTTATATTTTACTGTGGAGAGTCTGACTACAATGTGTCATGGTGAAGATCTTTTCTGGTCATGTCTATTAGGAGTTATATGTGCTTCTTGTACTTGGATGTCCCTTTCTTTCTCCAAAGTGAGGAAGTTTTCTGTAATTATTTCACTAAAAGTGCCTTTTAATCCATTCTTTCCTTCCACACATTTAGGAACTCCTAATACTCCTAATGTTGGATCATTTGTTAGTATCCCTTAAATCTCCTACACTATTTTTAAGTTTTATAATTTCTTCTTGTTCTTTATTTTGGTCTGACTGTAAAATTTCCAGAGATTTGTCTTCTAACTTGGATATTCTTTCTTCTGCCTCACAGAGTCTGTTGTTAAGGCTTTCCACCGCATTTTTTATTTGATCTATTGAATTCTTCATTTCCAATATTTCATTTTGACTTCCCTTTAAAATCTCAATTTCATGAGAAAAATTTTCATTCACACCATGTATCAATTTCTTTAATTCATGGATTTGCTTCTGATTACTTCTAAGTAATCCTATGATCAATTTTTAATTCCATTTCCAGCATTCCTTCAATCTCTTCATCTTCACGTACTAGAATTGAAGCATTGTTGTGTCCTTTGGAGACATCAAGTTGTCTTGCTTATTCTTGTTCCTTGAATTGCTGTGTTTATTTTCAGGCATTTGTGGGGATACTTGTTGGTTGTTTCCCTGTGACAGCTTTTATCTTTGGACTATGCCTCTGTGGCTTAGCAGATTGTCTGCTCTTCAGTGAATACCCAGAGGTATGTGCTAGGTGTGGCCAGGGAGCTCTATTCAGTGCTCCAGGATGAGGGGAGTGTCCAAGGTGACACCAAGTTGGGTATGTTAAATCCTTTTTTTTTTTTTAATCAGAGGGTAGGTTTGATCAGCTCTGTTGGCATAGTCTCACACTCACCTCCTCTTCTCTCAGGAGACCAATGCCCAGGTACTAGCCTCAGTGAGTCCAATATTCGTCCATACTGCCACAAGAATCACACAAAGGATTTGTGCAGTCTTCTATGTGAGCATGGATCCTGCAGCAATGACTCTCACCAGGGAATCAGGGAGCCCTGAGCATATGGAGTAGCCCAGAGTGACAGCCCAATGACCCAGCCATACCCTGCACCTCCTATGAAGCTACAGTATTTTCACAGTCCCAGCACACAAGGCTCCCACAGTCATGAGCACCCAGCCCCCTATCAATTCTCCCAGCCAGACTCAGGCATCTCCTCTTGGCTGGTTGTTGGCCACACGGACACAAGCTGGTGCAGCTGTTAAGTATGTCCAAAACGGTTCCTGCCCTCTCTTGGCTAGTTATAGGATGCTGATGCTGGGTGGTCAGGAGAGAGAAACGTGCCCCCTTTTTTACCTCTAGCTGGCAGGTACACTGTTCCCCAGAGGACTCCAAGCTGAACTCATGCCAGGTTCTTCTTGTAGCTTTATTGCCAGTGGCTTGGGCTGCTGCAGTCTGGTCTCACCTCACTCTCCAAAGCTGGTGCTGAGGCTCTTGGATGCTGGGGTCCTGAGTAGTGCATGTCCCCACCCTCCATATAGATCCACAGTGTCCCTCTAATTTGCATGGAGCTTCCTCTGCCATTTTCTAACTCTTCCCTGAGATTGCACTCTCTCCATTTTTTTAACTACTCCTAGACTACAACAGTAAGCTCCCTCCCTATTCCACCAACTTACGAAACATCCCAAGTGTTTTGATTATGTCATTACATTCTTCTATGTCTGGTTTTGGTTTTTATTCTATCTCTAACATTCAGAAAGAGGCCTATTGAATCTTTCAGTTATTTTGTCAAGCCCTCCTTCCAAATTGCTTTTGTTTCATTTAATTAACTGCTATGTTTTTAATATATATGGTTAATGATTTATGGCTCTTATTAAAGTCTTTTTAGCATTACATAAGGGCCATGAAATCATCCATTTCTTCTAGATTTTCATTATTAAATAATGCCTTTCTTTATCCTATTGGTATAGCCTGCTATTTTCCCCTCAATGCCCATTCAATTCTCTTCCCCTCCTTTATGCTGCCACAGAATAAAGCCTGTGTTGCCTAGCCTTCCTGGAATCTAGGCATGGCCATGGACTAAGATTGGCCAATGAAATGTAAGTGACAGAGTCACTTGTAGCAGTTTCCAGGAATTCTTTTGAAACCTAGGATGCAGGCTCTTAAGCCTGAGTGTCTTGGCTTTCCATGCCTACAATACTCTCATGGGCTCTTCAGCCAGATCTGAATGCCTTAAGAGCTGATTCTGAGGCCAGAATGCTGCTTAGGACATCTGCCATTCTATGAATCTGCTGTGTATCCTGCTTCCCATGTTGGATCCTTCTCTCCCTTTTTTATTCTATCAGTTAGTATTAGCAGACAATAGTCTTGTTTGTGTGATCACTTTGACTCTTAGACCTATCAGTGTGATCAATTGTGAACTGAAATTGATCACTTGGACTAGTGAGATGGCATTGGTACATGACACCTTGATGGGATTGTATTGGAATCTCCTGGCACATTTGTAACTCCACCATTTGGGGCAAGTCTGATTGAGAAGGAATACCTTGGTATTCAGACTCTTCCACTATGAGCTCAGTGCCCTTAGTCAAGTTTAACAACATACTTAAGCCTCATTTTTCTCCTCAAAAACTGTGGGAAAAAGTAACCATTTGCCAAAGTTTTTATGACACTTAAAGTGAAATTGTATATATGTCAAGTAGGCAGCACATATACCAGAACTTTTAAAACTATGTTTATTGGAGGAAGCCCAGGAAGACAAGAGAAGAAGCAGGTGTGTAGTTCCTCCAGGAGCAGCACACACCCTGTATCTGGGGTAGGGTACAGCAATCTAGCATGGCTAATTTCAGACCCTAAGGAAGGAATCCTAGTTTTGAGCCCCAGAACTTTTAAGTTGTATTATTGGGCAAGTACTAGGCTTTACCCATTCATGGGGGCTGGGGAACCAAACTATGTGATTACAGCAATAAAAAGGAAAGCTGTGGCCTCCAGTCCCTTTAAAAGCCCCACACTTCTGTGCTGAGAATGGGTCACAGGTGATCTGCTCCCTCAGCACTCTTTTTTAAAAATTTTATTTAAGGAATACAAACTACATGCATTTCATATACACAAATATAGGAACATAGTGATTCTTCCCACCCCACCTCCCTCCCACCCATACTCAGGTCCTTTGCCTATTTCTTAACCATTTCTTGTTTGTTTAGTTGTTGTTGAGTTTCTTGAACTTTCTGTAGATTCTGGAAATTAATCCTTTATTAGTTGGATAGTTTGCAAATATTTTCTTCCATTCTGTCAGTTGCCTCTTCATTTTGCTGAGTGTTTCTTCTGTGGTACAGAAGCTTTTCAATTTGATGTCATATCATTTGGCATTTTGGCTTTGATTGCCTGTGCCTCTGGAGTCTTTTCCAAGAACTCTTTGCCTATGACAATGTATCGTAGGGTTTCCCCAGTGTTCTCTAATAACTTGATGGTATCAGGTCACAGACTTAGGTCTTTGATCCATCTTGATTGGATTTTTGTGTAAGGTGTAAGGTATGGGTCTTTGTTTTGTTTTGTTTTGTTTTGTTTTGACAGGCAGAGTGGATAGTGAGAGAGAGAGAGAGAGAGAGAGAAAGGTCTTCCTTTTTCCGTTGGTTCACCCCTCAATGGCCACTGCGGCTGGCATGCTGCGACCGATGCACCACGCTGATCCGAAGCCAGGAGCCAGGTGTTTCTCCTGGTCTCCCATGCGGGTGCAGGGCCTAAGAACTTGGGCCATCCTCCACTGCACTCCCGAGCCACAGCAGAGAGCTGGATTGGAAGAGGAGCAATCGGGACAGAATCCAGCGCCCCGACCGGGACTAGAACCCTGGTGTGCCAGCGCCGCAGGCGGAGGATTAGCCTATTAAGCTGCTGCACCGGAAGGTATGGATTTTATTTCATACTTCTGCATGTGGAGAGCCAGTTTTCCCAGCACTATTTGTTGAAGATACTGTTTTTTGCTCCAGGGATTGATTTTAACTCCTTTGTTAAAGTTGGTTGCAGATGCGTTGATTGATTTCCGGAGTTTCTATGCTGTTCCATTGGTCTGCAAGGTTTTTTTTGTTTGTTTGTTTTTTGTTTTGTTTTGTTTGTTTGTTTGTTTGTTTTTGTGCCAGTACCAGGTTGTTTTGGTTATAACTTCCCTATAGTATATCTTGAGATCTGGCAATTGTAATACCTCCAGTTTATTTTTATTGTTTAAGATTGACCTGAGCACTCTTCCAAAGCTTATTGATTCCAGCACTAGATGGAAGCTCTAACAGAAGAACCAACTCCTTCTCTCAAAGGCCACCCTGCAGGAAACCAGTTACTTTGACTCTCTGTATGTGAAATCCACAAGCACAGAGCCTGACACGTAGTTGGTGTAAAAGTAGAATGAAATAGAATGAAAGTGTGTGGCCACTGGGGACAACCTCTACAGGTCCCTTTGTAATGTATGAACTATTTTTGTTCTCCGATTAAATAATTAAATTATTCAATAAGTGTTTATTGAGTGTTTACTATGTAGCAAGCTATCTTCCAGGCACTGTAGCCAGATAACAGAACACACAAAGGTATCCAATTATATGAAGACTGCATTCAAATAAGTATTAAACATAATTAGTGATGCAGTACATTAGAACATAAGATTCTGGAGACAAGACTCAGAGCAGGTTAGAGGGATAAGAACTTAGCCAAGGCCCCTTGGGCCACAGAGGAGTTTCCCCTTGCTATTTTAGGTAAAGTGCCAGAATAAGCTCTTTGGGAAAATGACACTTGAATCAACACTTGAAGAAGATGGGGCAGTGATCCCTGAGAATATCTAGGGCAAGAGCTTTCCAGCCCTTTCCAGCAGAGTCCAGTCCTAAACTGGGAAACACCCAACATAGTCAAAAGCTGGGTTAAACGAGAAGCCAAAAGGAGATTTTGAGAAAGGAGTGCTGTGATTTGATTTCCTTTTATAAGCCCCACGCAGGCTACTCTGCTGATAATAAACTACAGGTGGTCAAGATGAAAGCAGGAAGACTGTTGTATTAACATCAGAACCCACAGTGTGTGATGTGACTCTCAGCTCACAAGCTTCTTCCACTAGAAAAGCTCACTCAGAAGCAGCTGTTGGTATTGCTTCTGCTGACGGCAGAAGGAATTGAGACACGCTTCACTTAATAGCCTTGCTGGGGATCCTCTGACTGCAGACGACCTGTGAGTTTGGAGGAAATGATAGGAATGAGTCTTGATTCCAGACACAAGAAGTGTTGCTGTGATACCATCTTCCAGGAGGCAATATTGGCGCTTTCTTCTAATGATGCTTACTCAAAGTTAGCATGTAAAGGACCTTGGAAAGTTGTCCTGTGGAGATTCAAATAATGGAAAATTTAGAGCAGAAGGAACATAAAATCCAACATGCCTATGTGAGTGGCTGTGTAACAAAGCTCTCTGCTGCCTGTTTTGATCAGGGTTAAGTGATCAACCAATGGAGAAGAATGGTCAGTCCCTGAGTGTCCAGACTCATAGGCCTTTATCAGAACTAGCAATATGATTTTCAGGGCCCAGTGCAAGTGAAAGTATACAGTATCTTGTTCAGGACTTCTTAGGAATTTCAAGACAGTGACAGCAGAACTTTAAACTAAGCATGGGGGTCGCAGGAGGCCACATAGTTTTCACATCCATTAAGCTAGTCCTAGTCTTTAGCTTGAACTGGCTTTATTCACATAAGTTGTTCAGATATAGATATCATAGATAGGAGCCCAGGACAGACCTTGCATTGACTTGACAATACACATAGTTCACCCAAGTGGCATAAAAAATGGAGGCCGGGGCCGGTGCCGTGGCTCACTTGGTTAATCTTCTGCCTGTAGCACTGGCATCCAATATGGGTGCTGAGTTCTAGTCCCGATTGCTCCTCTTCCAGTCCAGCTCTCTGCGTGGCCCAGGAAGGCAGTGGAGGATGGCCCAAGTGCTTGGGCCCTGCACCCACATAGGAGACCAGGAGGAAGCACCTGGCTCCTGGCTTCAGATCTGCATAGTTCCAGCCGTAGTGGCTATTTGGGGGGTGAACCAACAGAAGGAAGATCTTTCTGTCTCTCTCTCTCACTGTCTAACTCTGTCAAATAATTAAAAAAATGGAGGCAAATTAACCTCCACCTACCTTTGAGCAGCTGAAATGCCCTGTCTCTTGGCACCCGCAGATGAATATAAACTCTTTAGCCACGAACTCAGCAGTGGCTGAGACCCAGGTACTAGGAGAGATCTATCTGCAGAGGAAAACATACACATGAAGGGACTTCATTGAGCCAAATAAGGGGCTGAGTTTTACAAAGAGATTTTTTTTAATTTATTTGACAGGTAGAGTTATCGACAGAGAGAGAGAGAGAGACAGGTCTTCCTTCCGTTGGTTCACTCCCCAAATGGCCACTACAGCCGGTGCTGCACTGATCCAAAGCCAGGAGCCAGGTGCTTCTTCCTGGTCTCCCATGCGGGTGCAGGGGCCCAAGTACTTGGGCCATCCTCCACTGCACTCCCGGCCCACAGCAGAGAGCTGGACTGGAAGAGGAGCAACTACCTCATATTTCACATGTTCACAGGATCCACCACATCGAGAGGCCATGTCAAATACCTGTATTATCTATGTTTGTGTAAGTACTATGTGGTGTTCCCACAATGCAAAACCAGGCCTAGATGTATATCTCAGAATATATCCTTGTTGTTAAGCAATGCATGGTAGGACGTCATTGGCTCATTAGTTAATTGATTCAACAAATATAGAACTATTATTTGAAGTCTTTGGAATCTAGCAAATAGCTGCAAATAAGCTGTGAACAGACAGACAAGGTCTGTGGACTCAGAGAATGGAGTGACAAACATAGTGTTGAATCTGAGTTTCCCCATTTTTGAGAACTATGTGATCTTGGGCAGTTTATTTAGCAACTCTAATCATTAGTTCCCTCATCTGTGAAATGTGAATGATAATATTAGCACCTGCATTTTATAGTCATGGGAATTCATGGGTGAAAAGCTTGTGATGCAATGCCCAGCACTCAGTAAACGCCGGAGCTCATTACCTCCGTTACTACTCTCTACTGATTTAACTGGACACAAAAAGGGCAATGCATGTCCCGCAAACCAGAGTTTCCCTCTTTTTTTTAATTTTATTTTTAGAAAGAGAGAGAGAGAGGTCTTCCCTCCGTTGGTTCACTCCCTAGATGGCCGCCACGGCCAGCACTGCACCGATCCAAAGCCAGGAGCCAGGTGCTTCTTCCTGGTCTCCCATGCGGGTGCAGGGTCCAAGTATCTGGGTCATCCTCCGCTGCCTTCCCGGGCCACAGCAGAGAGCTGGACTGGAAGAGGAGCAACTGGGACTAGAACCCGGCACCCATATGGGATGCCGGCTCCACAGGCAGAGAATTAACCAAGTGAGCCACGGCGCCGGCCCCAGAGTTTCCCTCTTCTAGCCACTGCTTCACTATGAATTATAAATAATGCTCAAAATTCAGTCTCCAGCCCAAAAATAGAGTGCCATTGTATTATACTTTGTTTTCTTTATTTCCAGTGTGGAAGGACATGTGTGTCTTGGCTTACCTAGAGATAAAAAGATTCCTCGGTGGAATCATGCAATGTACTTGTATGAGCCACTAAGGACCCAGTAGCTTCAGAGACTTGGTTTTCTCATATCTTTCTAACTTTAGTAGACACACTGCCAAAGGGAGCACTGGAGTCTCATATCTGAAAAGGAAATCTCTACTGAAAGAAAACTCCAACATTGGAAGAGGGGATATGCAACCAATAGTACACATCAGAAGCTTCAACCTCCACATATGCTATGTGCCGCTTCCAAGAAATGGCAAGTCCCAGGAAGTAACCATTCCAAGCCGAGAGGAAGTGTAGAAACCCCACAGCCCCCAGCTCAGAGGTAGCCATGATCTGTGCCTCCTCCACAGTGCTTGGGATCCTGCCACTCATTGGTGGGCAAAATGATGTTTAAAATTCTGGCTAGCTTTGTAATTTTTCTTACCTCTCACTTCATTAGATCCAGAGCTATTTCTATTCATTCTAATAGAAGGCTTGGTTTTCTAGGGAAAAACATTATAGACTTAGTGACCCAGATGGCCATATGACTCTCTTAATGGACTTTCATGACACTGAACTGCACATACAAAAAGAGTAGCAAATTTCCTCTTTTGATATGTCCAACATTAAAGTATTAAAAGATTTTTTTTAAATTTTATTTAATGAACATAAATTTCCAAAGTACAGCTTATGGATTACAATAGCTCCCCCCCCCATAACTTCCCTCCCACCCACAACACTCCCCTCTCCCATCCCCTCTCCTTTTCCATTCACATCAAGATTAATTTTCAATTATATTTATATACAGAAGATCAATTTAGCATATTTTAAGTAAAGATTTCAATAGTTTGCACCCACACAGAAACACAAAGTGTAAAATACTATTTGAGTACTAGTTATAGCATTAATTAAACACCTAAGAATAATTGTGTATTAATTACAGAGTTCAACCAATAGTTTTAAGTAGAACATAAAAAATACTAAAATGGTAAAGTATTAAGTTCTTTTTTTTTTCAGTTTTTTTGTTTGTTATATAGTTATTATTTTTTTATTTAATAAATGTGAATTTACAAAGTGCAACTTTTGTATTGTTGTGGCTCCCCCCCCCCCAAACCTCCCTCTCTCCCGTGGCCCTCCCCTCTCCCACTCCCTCTCCCATCCCGCCCTTCATCTAGTTTCATTTTCAATTACCTTCATATACTAAAGACCAACTTAGTATATACTAAGCAAGGATTTCAACAGGCTGCACTCACACAACCACACAAGGTATAGGGTATTGTTCAACTAGTAGTGTTTTTAAGTTTTATAGAAAAACACATTAAGGACAGAGATCCTACGTGGGGAGCATGTACCCAGTGACTCCCTTTGTTGATTTAACAATTGGCACTCTTATTTATGACGTCAGCAATCACCCGAAACTTGCCATGAGCGGTCTAGGCTATGGAAGCCCCTTGAGTTCACCGACTCTGAACTTGTTTAGTCAAGCCCGTGTCACAGTGGAGGTTCCTTCCTCCCTTCAGAGAAAGGTGCCTCCCTCCTTGATGGCCTGTTCCTTCTGCTGGGGTCTTGTTCACCAGGATCTTTCATTTAGATTGATCTTTGCCACCGTGTCATGGCTTTCCATGCCTGTGAGACTCTCATGGACCTTTTAGCCATATCTGAATGTCCCAAGGGTTGATTCTGAGGCAGGAGTGCTGTTTTGGGCGTTTGCCATTCTATGAGTCTGCTGTGTATCCTGCTTCTCCCGCAGGATCATTCTCTCCCTTTTAATTCCATCCTTCATTATTTGCTTACACTGGTCTTATTTGTGAAATCTCTTCTACACATATCCTATCTTTTTGATCGGTTGTGTATTTATACTTATCACCAAGTGCGCTGGCATTGGTACCTGCCTCCTTGATAAGATTGAGTTGAAATCCCCTGGCACATTTCTAGTTCCACCATTGGAGGTAAGTCCAAGTGAGCATGTGCCAACCTATATATCTCCTCCCTCTCTTATTCCCACTCCTATGTTTAACATAGATCACTTTCTGTTAAGTATTAAAAGATATTAAAACTCCCTTCTCTCTGAGAAATCAGAACAAATGAAGAGAAAGGTCACATGAGTTTCAGGCCCAATGGATTAGGAGTAAAACCTCCACGCAATTTCAGAAAACCTCTGTGCAAGTGCTAGGCCCAGCTGTATACTTTTGTGTTCCTAATGAAACAGTGAGAGTTACTGAGTGCAGATCTCAAGGGTGGGGCTGGGTGTGAGCAGTCTTTCTCCTCTCCAGACTGCGCCCTACAGTGTGGGTGGATATGCAGGGACATGGGTAAACTTTTTGATTTGCTGTTCCAGGGCTAAGAAGTATTGTGAGAGGGCATCTAAAAAATGGGCAAGGGAAAGATTCCTCAAAACCTTGTCCATATCTGTCTGGGAACAAATTATATTCTAATTGTGGATCAATCACTGATCAAAGCTTAGTAAACGAATGTTCTTTGCCATCAGTTATTTACTATGTGATTTTTCTAATACTCTTCTAATTAAAATGTCTTATAAACCAATGACAAAACCTTAATATCTCTATAAAAATGAGTGATTCACAAAATGTAGTACAAATAACCATTTGATTTATAAAGAAGCATACAAATTCCTTAGCAATCTTAGCAATCAAAGAAACACACGAAACAACAATGTGATTCATTCTTCCATCTATCAAAATAGTGAAGGTCTCTCTCTCTCTCTCTCTCTCTCTCTCTCTCTCTCCCTCACACACACACACACACACACACACAGAATAACAGAATTCCTTCACATCTACCCTTGTTACTCCAAGGACTTCCCCAGACCACTTCCCAAAAAGGCACCCCTAGTCTTGAGCCACTGACTATGGAATCAGAAGTAACTTCTGCAAATACCTATTATATACTTATGTATCTACTCAAGAAACAAATGTCCACATACTAATTTGTAATGTGTCTTCATAATGGCATCATTCATATTAGCCAAAAATAGCCATATTAGCCAAAAATTGGGAAATAACCCAAATAGACAAATAAGTGCAGTATATCCACAAAATGAAATAGTATTCAGCTGTACTGTAACATATGTTCCAATGTGGATCAGCCTTGGGAGGCCAGATGCAAAATGCCTCTACTGTGTTACTCCAGAATTCAGAAAGCAGAGAGGTGATGACAAGGACCTGAGAGAATAGGACAATGGGAGGGAACTGCTTAGTAAGTGTGGGGTTTCTTTGAGGAATAATGAAAATGTTCTGAAACTAGATAGTGGAGACAGCTGCTCAACATTGTGAATGCACTAAACTCTACTGAATTATACACTTTAAAACATTATAGTTAATAGAATGAGCAGTTCTTTAATTTAAAAAAAACTCAAATTTTCCTTTAACATTGCAAATAATTCCAATAAGAATATGAAAGATGGGGTCATCTCATGAAGCATAAAGCAGTGTCAGGAGGTATGCTAAGTCAGGTTATAACTAAAATGATAAAAGTGTTGACTGGTTGGGGGCTGGCGCTGTGGCTCACTTGGTTAATCCTCTGCCTGGGGCGCCACATCCCATATGGGCGCCGGGTTCTAGTCCCAGTTGCTCCTCTTCCAGTCCAGCTCTCTGCTGTGGCCTGGGAGGGCAGTGGAGGATGGCTCAAGTCCTTGGGCCCCTGCACCCGTGTGGGAGACCCGGAAGAAGCTCCTGGCTCCTGGCTTTGGATCGGCGCAGCGCCAGCTGTAGCGGCCATTTGGGGAGTGAACCAACAGAAGGAAGACTTTTCTCTCTCTCTCTGTCTATAATTCTACCTGTCAAATAAAAAAAAAAAATGTTGACTGGCACACAGACAAAGGGAAACCACAAAGACAGCAAGAGCCTTGAGGACAGCATGGGAAGTTAACAAAGTGAAAGAACAAAGTTAAAGCTTAAAGAAAATGTGAAGATCATCATAAGAGCATTTTAGAACAGTTTGGAGGGGAAAAAAGTGAGTCTAGGTACAAATCAAGGAAAATAAAATAACGTTGGCAGAGAACAAGTAGAGCCTCTCAGCTCCTGGTTTTATCCTCTTTTCTTCATGAAAAAGAATAATTTTCCTACTGGAAAAGAAAAAATGAACAACTGGAAAATTATGACAAAAAAACGAGACACTAAGAGAGACCTTGGGTGCTTTCAAAATGATCAAGTCTTCTGTATCATTTAAATTAATTCCAAAAATATAAAAAGAGTTTGCAGATATGACTCAAGAGACTTTGAATAAAATCTTTGAAAACCTATGGGCAATAAATATGTGAAACTTTTAAGTGTTAATTAAAAAGAAAAGAAAAATGAAAACCTATAGGGAATTAGGGAAATCTCAAACTCATGAATACAGAATAGATGAATTGGCACTCAGCAAAGTTCTACGAAAGATTGTTAGCAGACAACATGTGAGCCCTTAGAAAATAATGAAATGATATGTATGAGCAGGAAAGAGTTCTCTAAAGATGTTTTTAAACAAGGATGCTAAATTCAATGCACTTCCCTGTACCTAAGTAGTCTCAGACATTTGTAAGACACTAGAAAATTTTTGTTTTTCCTTTATCATTAGGAAAATGTAAAGTAATAATACGTTGTGTCATTTGTCAAGTGATGCTTTTATCAGGGACCCTATCATGCTATTTATAATAGTGGCTAACATTTATCAAATGCTTAATAAATATTAAGTATTATTCCAAGTGCTTCTTACACATTAATTCACTTAATCTTCACTAGAACCTTATAAACCAGGTGCAATGATTAGGTACAAAGATAAGGAAAGTGAAGTACAGCTTGCCGGACAACACAACAGAGTTAGAGAGTGGAGAACTGGTATACTAACACAGGTAAACTAACCCAAAGCCTGTGCTCTTAGCCACTGTACTCTGTTAACTCCTAATGCTATCTGTAATCCTCATCACAAAACCACAATTTAGATATTGTCATTCCCATTTTATAGATAAGGACGCTGTGGACTGGAGAGTTGTGGTAACTTCTCAAAACTCAGTATCTACACTGTTGGTGTAGCCACTGTGGAAAATAATATGGAGATGTTTTTAAAATCTGGAAATAGACTTGCCATATTACCCAGCAATCCCACTACTGAATATATATCCAAAGGACATAAACATATTGTATCAAAGAGATACCTGTACCACCATATTTATTGCAGCACAACAGTTCAATATCCAAAATATAGAATCAACCAAGGTGTCCATCAGCAGATGACAGAGAAAATATGGTGTGTGTGTCTATATACATATATTATATAATATATATCCATATTACATATATACACACAATGAAACATTCAGCTATAAAAAATGAAATTCCACCATTTGCATAAGAAATGGTTGGAACTGGAGGACATCCAGTTGAGTGAAATAAGCCAGATACAGAAAGACAAATAATGCATGTTCTCCTTTAAATGTGGGAACTAAAACTTTAAAAAATAAAAAAACAGGGGCCGGTGCCATGGCTCACTTGGTTAATCCTCTGCCTGCGGCGCCAGCATCCCATATGGGTGCCAGATTCTAGTCCCGGTTGCTCCTCTTCCAGTCCAGTGGAGGATGGTCCAAGTGCTTGGGCCCCTGCACCTGCATAGGAGACCAGGAAGAAGCACCTGGCTCCTGGCTCCGGATCGGTGCAGTGCCAGCTGTAGCGGCCATTTGGGGAGTGAACCAACGGAAGGAAGGCCTGTCTCTCTCTCTCTCTCTCTCTCTCTCTGTCGATAACTCTACCTGTCAAATAAATTTTAAAAGAAAAAAGCAGGAATGCCTATGCATATATCAGTTTTGGAGAAATGCATTGTTTAGTCAAATTTTGTTTTAAATCTTTGTCAAATTGTTAAGAATTATTTATTGCTATAGTTTTAATGATTTTGTCACTACTTGAAAATTTACTATACATGAGTTAAGTTGAATATCTTTTCATTTAATTTTTGTTTAGAGCCTCTGCCTATTTTTCTTATTTTACTTTTTATTTGTTGAACTCTTTATTTAGAGGAACATTAAGCCTTTTACTACAATTAAATTAAAATATATGGTCTCAAAAATAATAATAAAATATTAAGTGAAAAAAAACTCAGTATCTGGCCAGCACCGTGGCTCACTTGGCTAATCCTCCGCCTGTGGCGCCGGCACCCCAGGTTCCAGTCCCAATTGGGGCGCCGGATTCTGTCCCAGTCGCTCCTCTTCCTGTCCAGCTCTCTGCTGTGGCCCAGGAGTGCAGTGAAGGATGGCCCAGGTCCTTGGGCCCTGCACCCACATGGGAGACCAGGAAGAAACACCTGGCTCCTGGCTTCGGATAGGTGCAATGCGCCAGCCACAGCGCAAAGGCAGTAGTGGCCATTTGGGGGGTGAACCAAAAGAAAGGAAGACCTTTCTCTCTGTCTCTCTCTCTCTCTCTCTCTCTTACTGTCTAACTCTGACTGTCAAAAAAAAAAGGAAGAAAAAAAAAAAACCCACTCAGTATCTAGTGACAGACCAAAACTCAAACTTTAGTGCAGTTGGCTCCAACCTATATTCTCTTTTCACTTTGTCATTCTGCATAATGCTACCACTGAGGAACCTTCTGCAGCAATAACAGCCATATAGACTCAATTTTAAAAAAGGCTCCATTGTTTTTTAAAAGATTTATCTATTTTTATTTATTTATTTGAAAGGCAGCATGGCAGAAAGAGAGGGAAATAAGGAGGGAGGGAGAAAGAGAGGTGGGTAGATAGATATAGATGATAAATAGAATGATTTTCCCAATGCTTATTTCCAAATGCTTGTAACAGCCAGAGCTAGGCCAACCTGAAGCCAGGAGTCAGGAATTCCAGCTGAGTCTCCCATGGGGGTGGCAGGGACCCAAGCACTTGGGCCATCATGCATGATCTCCCAGACACACTAAAAGGAAGCTGGATCAGCAATAGAGGAGTAGGGGCTATAACTGGCACTCTGATATGGGACGTAGTCACTCCAAGCAGCAGCTTAACTTAACTCTCAGTGCCACATATCCACGCCCATGATGTCTGTTGTGACACAGATTTTATCCTTCATCTTGAACTGTCTACATTCATCTTATGAGAATTTACATAAGGTCTGCCCATCAAATGTGTGAACAGCACCATGCTGATACTGGCATCTAATAATACAAATAATCTATGTCATAAAGATTTAAAATCAGCTCAACAAAACTGAAAAATGGATTTAAACTGCCAAAATGAAATTTAATGGGAAGATATAATATATCTGTAATAGTCTTATAGAAATCAATTGCAATATATGGAACAAGGGACCCTGAACTTATGGCATTATTTTTGTGTGCAACCGCTCAAACCAGCCAGAGAAAAAGATTTTTCTGAAAAGATATTGAAGAGTCTTATAAAATCCATTTGTGAAAAATACAGCTGGGCCTCAAAGGAAAAAGAAAACCATCAACTGGCTGTTCTTTCTGAGCCTACTTCTCTCTGAATGTATAATCACTTCTCCTCTTGGGAGGCCAGATTCTACGGTAAGCCTGTCAAAATCTAGTCCACAATAACCCAGCTTTTATTTGCAAAGGGATGACTGGTTTCAACCCCTTAGGGTTCTGTAGTTCTAGTGACAAATGCTGCCTAACTTCTGTCTCTCCACCCGAGCCCAAATTAATGAGCCTGGTATCTGTCTAGAGCCAATGAGGTACAGCCAGGGAAAAGGAGGTCAGGGGATGCAAACATGACCTCTAGATTCATCCTCAGGGCCCCTCCAGTGCACAGGCTATGGGAGAATCTCCAAAATGGAACATTCACACAAGCTCCAGATAATTAACTGTTAGGACTTGCTAGACTGTTGGAATCTAAGTGGTTAACTCCACACCTGGTAAAATTGGGCACAAGCAAAATGACCCTGAGCATAACACTGTGGTATTTCATTTCCTGAGATTCTGCCGGCTCAACTCTGACTTTTACAGTTCCTTGCCAGGGAAAGGGGCTTATAAGACCTTCCAGTGTACATTGTTGACTCTGATAAACACCTGCCAAGGGGGCTTGTGCTCATCCAGGCCCACTTTATCACAGTGGACGTGAGGCTCCTAAAGAAGACACAGCCCTTTCCCAGGCAAAGAGCATAAAAGAACAACTTCCCACACCTGCAGGGAGGGGGGACTGGGAGCTGCCACCTTACTTCAGACTTCCCTGTCTACTGTGCACGGGAGCTAAAATCCTACTTTTCTCTGCTGTCTTTTCTATAATCAAAGTCTTTTCTATCTTGTCTTTTGTCTTAAACTTCACATTAACCAGTGTGACAGAACCACTGAATCACAGGTAACAATCATGGATGGGTGGTAACCAGATGAGCAAAGTGATGCTCTGGGGCTGGCATTGCGGAGCAGTGGGGTAGGATGCCACCTGCAAGACTGGGATCCCATACTGGAGAACCAGTTTGAGTCCCTGCTCCTCTGCTTTCCATCCAGCTCCTGCCTCTGTTTCCAGGTCAGCAATGGAAGATGGCCCAAGTACTTGGGCTCATGCCACCCACATGGAAGACCTAGATGGAGATCGAGATTCCTGGTTTCAACCTAGCCCAGCTCTGGCTATTGCGTCCATTTAGAGAGCAAACCAGTGGAACAAAGGTCTCCTTATCTCACTATCACCCGCCCCCTCACTCTGTCACTCTACCTTTTAAATAAATAAAATAAAAAAGTAATACCCTAACAGGACAATATTTCAAAACATATTTAAGGGGCCAGCGCTGTAGCATAGTAGGTTAAGCACCCACCTGTGGTGCCGGCATCTCTATGGGCACCAGTTCAAGTCCCGGCTGCTCCACTTCCAATCCAGTTCTCTGCTGATGGCCTGGGAAAGCGGTAGAAGATGGCCCAAGTGCTTAGGCCCCTGTACCCACGTGGGAGACCTGGAAGAAGCTCCTGCCTCCTGGCTTCAGATCAGGCCAGCTCTGGCTATTGCGGCCATTTGGGGAGTGAACCAGCAGATAGAAGACCTTATTCTCTGTCTCTGCCTCTCTCTGTAACTCTGCCTCTCAAGTAAATAAGTAAATCTTTTAAAAATTAAATATACATGGACAAACTCAAGTGAGTCTCAAATAACCTAGAAACGTTTTATTTAAGGTATACAAACTTCATGTATTTCACATATACAAATTTAGGAACATAGTGATTCTTCCCACTCATCCCACCCTCCCGCCCGCACTCCCGTCCTTCTTCCTCTTCCCTCTCCTATTCCTATTCTTATTTTTTACAAAGATCTATCTTCAATTAACTTTATAAACATAAGATTAACCCTACGCTAAGCAAAGAGTTCAAAAAGTAGTATGAAAGAAAAAAACGAAAGCTTTTCCTCAACAGTCGAGACAAGGGCTGTAAACAATCATCAAATCTCAAAGTGTCAATATCACTTCTATAGATTACCTTTTAAGTACTCTATTAGTTACCACAGATCAGGGAGAACAGACCATATTTGTCTTTTGGGGACTGGCTTATTTCACTAAGTATAGTGTTTTCCAGTTGCATCTACTTTGTTGCAAAAGATGGGGTTTCATTTTTTGTGACCCTCAATATTGAGATCAGGAAAAGAGTCTGTAATAATATCATTTGGAGAAGCAGGTATGTCATATGAGGAAATCAGGGATATTTGTAAGGACATCTTTTAAAAAGAAACCAGAGGCCAGCACTGTGGCATAGTAGGTTAGGCATCCACCTGCAGCAGTAGCATTCCATATGGGTGCCAGTTCAAATCCTGGCTGCTCCACTTCCTATCCAGCTCCCTGCTAAAGCACCTGGGAAGGCAGCAGAAGGTGGCCCAAGTCCCTGGGCTCCTGCACCTATGTGGGAGAATCAGATAAAGCTCCTGGCTTCTGGCTTCAGCCTGGCCCAGCCCTGGCCACTGTAGCCATTTGGGGAGTTGGGGGTTGAACCAGCAGATAGAAGAGCTCTCTCTACCTCGACCTCGACCCTCACCCTCGACCCTCTACCTCTACCCCTACCCCTACCCCTACCTTACTCCTCCTACCCCTACCCCTACCTCTACCTCTACCCCTACCCCTACCTTACCCCTCCTACCCCTACCCCTACCTCTACCTCTACCTCTCTATAACTCAGAATTTCAAAGAAAATAAATAAGCTTTTTTTTAAAAAAAAAGACAGTTGGGAAATCATTTTAAAAAAAAGAAATCAAAACTGTCCTTGAGTTTTCAAAAGATAATTGTGTGAAGTACTGCTACTCTACTTGATCTAGCACAACTGACTAAAGCCAATCATCAGACTTCCATTCAGCCACCTTTTCCCTATTCTTGGGAAGCCTAGCTAGCTAGGTGATGCTAAGTTTGGTTCTCTATCTCTCTTGCTTTTTTCAGCAGAATATTTGACCTCCATGATGTATGGCTGCATATCTTGCCACAAGGTGGCAATGTGGGCATTATATTTTAAAAATCATGTATGATTTCCTTTGCAAGTAACTCTATGAATAGCACAAAATGCACACAAGTACATTTTGGTTGTCTCTGACGAACCGGGGATCCCCCTTACTATTTAAAGTAAATGAAGAGAAGTTCTAGTAATAGAACACTTTTTTGATTAACTACCCTATGTTCCGAAGTCCTGTAACAGAGATAGAGGTGAGCTTCAACTTCAGTAATAATGGCGAAGAGCCAGCAAGTCCTGTTGGCTATTCTGTGGCTTCAGCTAAGCTGTAAGTTGTTGGGTTTCTGGACAGGGGAATAGGAAGACAGTGTGATTTTTCCAAAAGTCTAAAGTGTGTGTTGGGTCGGGGCAGGGTGGGGGGAAGGTTAATCTGGAGTGTTCTCTAACAACTGTGTAAAGGAATGTATAGAAACACTTCAATAACAGTGATATTATGTGTTGACAATGTCTTTGAGAACAGGTTTACATGGCAAAAATAAAGTGAAGCAGAGCCCTCAGTATCTGAGTGCACAGGAAGGAGAATTCCTCACCATTTACTGCAGCTACTCCACAGGAATGACCACTTTGCACTGGTTGCAACAGGCTCCCGGAGGAGGCATTGTCTCCTTGTTTATCCTGAGCTTGGAGATGAAGAAGAATGGAAGAATGAGTGCCACAATAAACACGAAGGAAAGGCAGAGCTCTCTGCACATCACCGCCTCTCAGCTCAGAGACTCTGCCACCTACCTCTGTGCTGTGAGGCACAGTGCTTCCCAAGCACCCGCAGCCCACACCCAAACTCAAAATTTGAGGCCCCATTTCTCATTCTTGTCTTTTCAGACTTTTTGTTGATAACCTCGGAGAGAAGAAGTGTTTTCAGTTTTTAAACTATAATATTCACCCCATCTAGAGCATCTATATTCTCTATAACATCAGCACCAACCCAAATACATTAACTAGCAATACATGATTTTCACATTTTAATTAAAATACAGACTCTGGGTCAAATGGCCGAGATACATGAGCATAGAAAGCCTGGTGCTGTCACTTATTAATTGTATTCTCCTGACCAAGCTACTTAATTTTCCTGTGTCTTCTGGTTCATCGACCACTAAAAGAAAACAGTGTGAATCATAGCGTCAAACCATGATTGTGGGAGTTACATGAAGCAATATTCACAAAGTATCTAACACACTCCCTAGCATATTGTCTTCTACTAGGGAAATCAGGTGTTAGCATCAGGCTTAAATGCATTATGAGTTGCTAATACCTCGACTCTTTAGAGAAGTAAGTGGAATATAATTAATAAACACCTAATAATAATTTTAGTTTCCAAATTCTTTCCTAATGATGCTGAACCGTTGGCCTTTTAAGAAAAACTGTGGCTCAAGGAAACACAGTAAAAGGATGATTATGGTTTGTTTGTTGTTTGGAGATATAAGACTGGCAAGGGCTGGTCCTACAGAAATTCAATGTCTTCTTGGAAAAAATAGTCTCTAAGTTTCTCACATGGAGAGTCCCTATTGGAAACTTACATTTGTGGAAATTCATGAAACAAAATATAAAACTCAGTATATCTAAATCATTGCTTTTCTAGTTCTATATCCCTAAGGATTTTTATGTTATTTCTCAACACCAAGGAAATTCTTATGTTGAAATAGCAGTATTATTGTTCTCACTATTGTTGTTACTCAACAAAATTATTTGGATATATTAAATTATACCTAAGTCCTTTCTTCTTAAAGTCAGATTTTTTAAATTGAAATACTACCTGAGAAAACCTCAAAAGCCAGTGGTGTTAGAGGGCTGTTCCCTCTTGATCATTCCCCGAAAAAAAAAAAAAAAAAAAACAGCATGCGCTACAACTTTTATATCCAACCCCATTTTATAATTTCTAAATAACATGTTTATACTCTTGATTTTTCAGCATTGGACTTTACATATTGACTTTTTTCAATGGTACCACTTCAACACTCTCACCTTCCCAACTTTGTTTCATCACAGTCTAGAGTTAAATCATTAGTTAGTGCATAGATACTTGTGACCAAGTAAGTATTAGTACTGTCTAGCCAAAATAAGTATTATATTTCCCATCTGGCACAGCTTTTTAAAATTAACAATCACATCATTTATTTATTTGTTTTATGTCAATTTTCTATTTTTTCTAAGTTCTTCAACATATTCTGAAAAGCATTTATTAATGATTTTTCCAACCTGTTTCAAGCACATCAAATAGTTATTAATTTCTTTTTTACCACAGAGATTCCCTTTCGATTGACCTCCATTCTTTGCCCTCTGGGAACCGACTGCTCTTGGTGCCTGGACCCATGGAGCAGTTTAGAACCCTCACAGACTTTCCTATGGGTCTCTTCCTTCAGTTCATTTTAAAGTATCTGTTTCCTGTAATAGACATAGTCATGAACACAGTTCTGTGATTCTTTCAAGTGAATCACGGAGCACGAGAATGACTTTAGGGAATATACAAACTTGCAGTTGGTGCCAGTACTGAAGGTGCTCTCACGTGGACTCTTCCTCTTCGTACTGGGTCCTAACTCCTTGTACTTGGTAGACATGGAATTCTGAGGACAGTACCCTAAGTTCACAGTTTGGTTAAATCCAGGTAACTATATTTTGTATTGAAAAATTCTACATACATTAAAGAAATTTTATCTGTGATGTCTAAACAACTAATCTGTCATCAAGACAGCTGGAAGTGCTGGTGCTGTGGCACTGGCATCCCATATGGGTGCTGGTTCCTTTACCAGCTGTTCCTCTTCTGATCCAGCTCTTTGCTATGGCCTGGGAAAGCAGTAGAAGATGGCTCAAATGCTTGGGCCCCTGCACTCGCGTGGGAGACCCAGAAGAAGCTCCTGGCCCCTGGTTTCAGATTGGCCCAGCTCTGGCCATTGCAGCCATTTGGGGAGTTAACCAGTGGTTGAAAGATTTTTTCTCAGTCTCTCCCTCTCTCTAACTATGCCTCTCAAATAAATAAATACATCTTTAAAAACAAAAAGCTGGAACAAGAGTCAAAAGTAGAGCTCACGGGCCAAACACTATGTGTTGTTGGGAGGACACATGTATATGAGATAATTACTCGAATATTTTTAGCACATTGGCTGGAAACACCTAAAAATAACAATACTAATTAGTATGTAGTAAGTGCTTACTACTGGCCTTTTTGTTTGTTTGTTTTGAGTCTCTATACATTAACTAATTTAATTCTCATAGCAGCCCTGGTTATTAGCCTAGTTCATAAAAACTGAGTAGTAAGAAGGTCAGATACCTTTCTCTAGGTCACATAACTCCAGGATTTGGATCCAAATGATCAGACTCCACAGGTCAACTTCTTAAACAATACCCTATATGTCTTCTCAGGAGGCAACCACTAAAATTTCTCTTTGATCCTATAAAAGGGTACTGGTAGGCTGGTTATCTAATCCCCCAATCATAATCATATTTGTGGCAAAGTAACCACTCTATATGAAAATGTATTTTTAATTTCTGAAATATGATGCTTCTCATATTACACAGTAGCTAGGGAAGCCCTGACTTACTGTAAGGATGAAGGGAAGTCACAGTGCATGCAAAGGAAAAAAGAGTAAATTGGGGGAATAAATATTTCTTTACTCCCAAGATTCAAAATAAAATCTGGAAATTTTTTCTAAAGACAACACAATGAGAGAAAATGATTTTGAGTTTGGCTTGACTACTGAGTTTTAAAATTTTGCCTTTTTGAAAATTCTCTTAGAATACAGGTTAATACAAAGACCAATTAGGCAGCCTTAGATTTAATGCAAATTTCCTGGTCTGTGAGAATTTTCTTGGAGGGGACAGAAACAAAAAGCAAGAGAATAAGACCTTGCTGAAGATCTCTGTGCCATGCCTCTTCTTCCCTCCTATCGTGGGGTTAGGGCAGCAATAATGCAGCCCCAAAACAGGCCTTTGGAAACCTGAGAGTAGAGCAGATTCAGGACCAACACCTCTCAGAAAGCCTGGCTGACAACACTTCGCCAGTTTCAGCCAGGGCACAGTAGCCCTGCAGTAAGTGCCAATAGGTTCAGAGAGCCCAAACTGAAGTCTAAGGAGCTGAGTTTTCAAATACACCAAGAAGCGTGGGAATTACTGCTAGAGCCTCTGTGCATCTGGAAGGGTCTCAGTATCCTGGGAAAAGGACCCCTACAGGAACTCACACACCTGGACGTGTAGAAGCTGCGAAGTCCCAAGCCAGACCCAAAGCACTGATCCCAACAGACGCAAGGATGGGTCAAGTGCACCCAAACAAAACCCAGCCCTCCAGAAGCCATAGGTCATCCCAGGGGTGGGGGAGGGAGCTTGAACTGGTGAAGGAAATCCTGAATTGCCTAAGAAAAATTAGGATTTCACTGAGAAAACCGCTTAGTTTTTTTCAGTAACTTTTCTGATGCTGAGTATAAACGGTCCCTGGAGTTAGAAATTAACTTTTCTTAGAAAATATAGCTGCTCTGGTTTGCATGTCTGAGCAAACTGCAAAATGTTTACCCACTGCATCTCTTTTCACCAGATCGGCTGCCTTCAATCCTCCTTCTGCTCCTACACAAATGGCAAATGGTTTTTCATGTCTGACATAACCCCTCAGGCCTACCCAGGGTTATGTGCTCTTTCAAGGACCAGGAGACCACAATACCACAACTGACAAGCGCTTACCTGGATGCTTGGTAAAAGAAATTATCTGACTACAGAATCTGGTATGACCCTCAAATATGGAAGTTTGTTACTAGAGGCATGAGAGAAATATCACATTCCCTGTTAGGGGCCCTGCTGACAGTATATTACTACAAAGGCAGCCATGGGCAAACAGCAGTTGCAAATAGGCACATAAACAAACACTGAGTAACAGTAAACACATAAGATAATTCATTTGGACACTTTTATATGCAGCATGTATGGGATTTAAAATAACGTTCCCAAGTTAAACTGAAAACATTACTATGTAAATGCCACAACTAAGTCAGATGAAATAGTAAATACCAGCTTTGCAAATTGGTCTCCCTTAAGGGCACTCAAAGGAGTAGACTGCATGCTGCACTATGAAGAAATGCCCTCCACTCTATCAATCATTTCTGTTTTGACAGCAAACCCATTGACCAGCATATGTTTTGGAATTTCTGAACAACTGACTTTCAAAGCCTAACACTCTTTATCCACTGTCTTAGAAACATCACAGGAGTCACCGCTGCCAATTAAAAAAAAAAAAAAAACATAAATCTACCCCAAACTGGAGTGCTTCAGAAGACAATGGACACCCCATTCTCCACATTGAGTGTCCCCATCTGTGCTGACTTGGGTTGAATCGGCCCACGCACACAGGGGATCATCAATCACCAAGTGTCGGATGCACAAGTCAGAATGGCTCAATGGTAAGAGTGAGTCTCTTTTTGAAGTCTCCATTGTGGCCTCCCTAAAATGCAAGTTGTTTGTTGATCTCATCACATTGAGTTATGTCTCGGTGAAGTGTTGAAAAGATCTAGTCTGCATATATTCTAGAAGTTCTGAAATAATGGCTTAGTGAACAGATGTGTGCCATCTCCCAACAGTTCTTCATGAAAATGAGTTTTTATGAGCCCAAAATTTCTTTGGCTCATCTCTGATTAAAAGTTAAGACTAAATACTATAATTCCTTTTTAAAAGAAACTTGAGAGAAGTTTTAGGAAGTTTTAATTTCAAGGGCTTTTGAGCCCAGGATTAACAATTATGTAAAAGTAAATAACAGTATAGGACACAGGTAAAAAGCAGTCTCTTGGGCCAGGCTGTCTAAATTCAAATTCTTCACATTTTAGCTCTGTAAACTTGAACAAATAACTCAACTTCTCCATATTTTGATCTTTTAAAAAAATCAAGGAGCATGTGTTTGGCATAGGTTTAAAAGACACTTTGGATGCCTGTATCCGTATTGGAGTGCCTGGACTGGAGTCTTGGCTCTGCTTCTCATTCTAGATTCCTGCCAATGCACATACTGGGAGGCTATAGTAGTTGGATCCCTGCCACCTATTGGGAACCCTGGACTGAGTTCCCAACTCCCAGGTTCAACCCTGACCCAGCTCCAGCTGTTTCAGGCATTTTGCTATCTCTCCTCATTCTGTCTTTCAAATAAGTTTTAAAACCAAATTACTAAATAGCTAGTCCATTGGGTTGCTAGAGAGGACAATGTGAGGTAACATTTATATGCACATAAACAATGCCTGGTACATAGATACTGTTAAATTAATGCTATTATTTGCATGTAAGTATATAAAAAAAGCAATTAATGAATATGAGAGTACTTCAAAAGGTTCACAGAGGTGCACATTATGAAAAACTATGCATGGATTTAAAGATTTGGGGCACAAAAATCATTTAATTACATTTTCCACAAACTTTCTGAAGTAACCTCACAGTCATATGCTGTTAACATAAAATGTAAACTAACTCCATTCTCTATGTTCTGATGATAAAGTTTGCTGCTTACCTCTGTTAACTCAACAGAGCAAAGAATTAAAACATTATTTTAATGATTCCAAAGACTGATAATTAGAGATGTTTCTTATAGAAATCTCATTCATTAGATGTTTGTTAAAAAAATTACTCATTGCAGCTTAAAACTGTGTTTACCATTGGAGGCTGTTCTGACTCATCAACCTATGACTCACCAATTAGCAAACAGCTTAATGTAGCATTGCTGATTTAGGTCTAATTTATTCAATCAATATAAAAGGAATGTGCAGATTCTACTAAAATCAGGAACATGGCTGCAGGCAGTCTTCATTGTAAAAATGAATTTGAAAAAATAAGACTTCTCTAACATAGTTACTTTAAAACACAATGCAATATCTGTATTTTAAATGACAACAATATCTTCTGTCTGTCAAGTGTTCAACTTACTTTCAGATTTATTCAGTGTCTTCTCAACTTTACAAGCACTTGAAAACGCATAAAGGGGAAAATGACTTTCTCTGTTTTCAATGATTACATCAAAGACACTTCAAAAGTCTTTCCTATTTATCATGTTCCCAACAAGCAACTCCTACAATACCCTGAGAGTGTGACAGTGATCATGAGTAATGGCCAACGTGTTCCCCTCACATTTTCAACTGTGTGGAGCGCTGTGCTCTTCTCCTAAATTCTCTGACTCCACCAGGAATGAGATGTACAGGACATGGCTAAGGACTAAGGGATTGGGAGCTCCTGGATCCTGGACTCATTGGTTGGTTTCCTATTGGTTTCCTTGGGTTTTAAGTCCAAGGCTTGTAGGTGCACAAAGAGGAAAGCAGGAAAATTCAAATCGGAAGACAGTGCTGATGACCAGGCCTTTTATGTTTTCTCACTGTGAATGGACGATAAGCAGATGCCTACATGTGTTCCTTCCTCATCACACTCTCTTTCAACCAGGTTCTTATCTCCTATCCAACTGTCACTAAGCCCTTTTCTATGGGCACACAAGAGTCCACAACAAACTGAGTGAGCCACAGATCAACAGCAATCAGTCTCCAAAGAAGACTTGATGAAGATTCATGGATCCAGGGCCAGAGCTTGGAATAACAGGTAAAGCTGCCGCCTCTGGTATCAGCATCTCATACAGCACCAGTCTGAGACCCAACTGCTCCACTTTTGATCTAGCTTCCAGATAATGTGCCTGGGAAAGCAGCAGAGGATGGCCCAAGTGCTTGGGCCCCTGCACCCATGTGGGAGACCTGCAAGAAGTTTCTGGCTCCTGGTTTTGGATCAGCCCAGCTCTAGTCACTGCAGCGATTTGGGGAGTGACCTAGCTGATAGAAGATCTCTCTCTCTCTCTCTCTCTCTCTCTCTCTCTCTCTGTAACTCTGCCTTTCAAATAAATAAATAAATCTTAAAAAAATAAAAAGATTCACTACTCCTTTCATCAAGTCTGAGAACTCAAAATCGACTCAAAAAATGAAGACCATGAGATAGGTTCAGGTTACAGGCCAGAACTGAGATTAAGACTTATGTTCAAAATGTGGATTCATCCTGAGACCCCTCTCTCTCTCTCCCACGCTCTCTCTCATATTCATTCATATTCCCTCTCCCTCTCCTCTCTCTCTCCCTCTCTCCCTCTCAGCTTGAATTGATCCTCAGTAAGGGATGTTTCCTTCCTAAGTCCCATATTTCAGAGGATGAGTTCCAATATTTTTGTCCATGGAACCTCTTTTGTGAAGCCCAAATTTCTCAGATAGTAATGGATTTGAAAAATCTACTGATTGAAAAAAAGGACTGTGACTACTGCAATATTAATATATTTTCAAAACCCACTAGTTAAAAAAAAAGACTGACTTTTTTTTTATAAAGAAGACTGTGAATGCAGTAACACTGTGAAATAAAAATTCTCAACTAATCACAATATATCTACATTTATGTATTTAACCTAGGAGGACAAATATGTATAAAACAAATTGATCACAGTGCCTAACACAGGGAAATCACTCAATACATATTAGCTATAATCACTTCCATTACTGATATTTACTCCATCCAGAGATAATGCTTGGAGCTCCTGTGGATTCTTAGAGTCCTTATGAAACTCAGCAACACATGAGCTGTATTAGACTCTAAATTTTCCATGCCAGGAAGTTTATCTGGTTTACATTTCCACCACCAGCAGCAATTAACACTGTGATTTGCTTATAGAAAATGCTTGATAAAGTAATTTAATTTAGTCTATGTCCCTAAAATGTCATGAAGAGATTAAGTATCTTGGTTCTGTATCTTATTCTAAACCTCCCCCATTTAAGTGTATGCTTCTCCTTTTAAGAAGTAAGAAAACTAATCATAGTACTATCCATAAAGGGCAAGAAAATTCCTCATGGAAAGGAATGGATATGGCAGAGTTCTGACAGAATCTGCTGTCAGTATGATCTGAGCGCAGTTTTATTCTAGGAATCAGGGTGTTAAGAAAGGCTCTGTTTCAGGCTATCCTAATAATGGACATCACTGGCCAAATGACCTAGAGTAATCTAACTTCTTAACTGGTTATGTTCTAAATAATAAAGAGCATTTATAAATAAATAATAAATTTTAACACCCCAATAGAAACATGAATAGATGTCATAAGAGGCAATTTGCAAAAGAAAAAATAAAAGTGGCTAATAAGGATTTGAAAATAAATTCTCATCACAAATAATTAACAAAATGTATAAGCAAGGAGCAAAGGCACACCATTTTTATATAACAAACTGACAAGTGTTGTGGGGGGAAAGAGACTTCCCAAGACAATGAAAGTGTGCTAAAATACACACTCACACAGCGCTTATGAAGATGTAAACTAGTGTAACTTTTTTGGGTGCTAATGCAGCAATATATACCTAAATCCTTAAGAAAGTTAATACAAACAATGTGAATACCATTTGTAGTAAACTGATGTGCTAAATAATAGAACATCTTTATGTGGCTGATTGCAAAAGATTGTGACAATTGTTATGTGCCTCCCTATATCCATGCCCTCTGCAACATGATTTTGCAGTTCTTCCATGAGGAAGTGAAATCTATTTTCCCCTAACAGAATGTGGCAGATATAGATATATTTGAGCCCACACATCGCTGCTCTTTAGGAGTTTCCACTTTTGCTGACTGAATAAACCCAGGCCAGGCTCCTGGAGTACCAGAAATCATGCAAACCAGAACCAAGTCAACCCTCCCTGCTGAGGCCCTGGATGAGTGAGAAAGCTCTGCCGTAATCAGTAAAGTTGACCTGCAACTGAGCTAAGGTCAATTCAAATAGATGAGGCTCTGACCAAGCCAAGAAGAAGCATCAGGTCAAGCCCCACCTAAGCTGCTGACCCAGCATAGCAGCTAATCTGCAATATCGTGAGTGCTATGCAGTCATTAGAAAGAATATATTAGATCTCTGTGCAATGGCCTGGAAGAATGTTTATGATATATTGGAACAGGAAATTTGAAAAATATTGCTTATAGTAAAATTCAATTTTCCACAAGAGCAAAACAAAATAAAACCTCTGCATATAAAAGCCTATAGGGAGATATGAATGGGTTTGCACCACTGGTTACCTCAGCAGTGTGGGATTGGCAGAGGAGGAGGATGGGATAGCAACAGAGACTGAGTTTTTCCTTTACCATCTCTGTATTTGGTCACTGTCAAAATAAGTCACTTCTGTAATTTGAAGACACAGATTTTAAAGAAAAGGTAAAGATGGTCATTGCCTAAGTAAAGAGCTAAGGCGTGCCCAAGAGCATCCATAAGCTTCTGACTAAAGACACAAAGTTCCAGTGATGATAAGAACAAGAACTCTGGAATCTGAGCAACGCTACCACTTGAGACAGAGGAAGACAAAGAGTCAGAGAGGAAGGAAGAGGTCTATGCACTTTTCCCATTAATTCTATTCCCATGAATTTAATGCATGGGAAATAATAATTAATTAAGCTGATGTATTTTATTGTAGACTTCTTTTTATCTCAAAAATTGGAGAAAACATAAATATCTGCCAGTTGTAGAATCATTAAATAAATCATGGTGATTTCTATACAAATGAAGCCATAAAAACCAAAAGAAGGATCTGGAAATAGTCTTGTTAAGGGGGAAATGTAATAAATAAAATTGAATTTACCATGTTGTTACAGTTTTGTAAATGTGCATAAATTAAGCTAATACACTAAGTTGTGACAAACTTATCTCTGCACATTTGTTGTAAACAGTGGTTCTTATTTTCTTAATATTTTCTGTTTTCCCACCCTATGTAATGAATATGTATTTCTTCAAAACCAGAATATAACCAATACTGTAAATATTTTTAAAGAATACTGGGGGGAGGGGGAGGCAGCACTGTGGCGTACTAGGCTAAGCTTGCACCTGCAATGCTGGCATCCCATATGGGTGCTGGTTTGTGTCCCAGCTGCTCCTCTTCTGATCCAGCTCTCTGCTATGGCCTGGGAGAAAGCAGTAGAATATGGCCCAAGTGCTTGGTCTACTGCACCCAGGTGGGAGACCCAGAAGAAGCTCTTGGCTCCTGGCTTTGGATCAGCCCAACTCCAGATGTTGTGGCCATTTGGAGAATGGACCAGTGGATGGAAGACCTTTTTGCTGTCTCTCCCTCTCTCAGTCTGTAACTCTATTTCCCAAATAAATAAATATAATCTTTATTAAAAAAAAATACTGAGAGAGGGGCATGTGTTTTGGAAAGCAGTTAAGACACTACTTAGGACACCTACATTCCACATGCAAGTTCCTGGGTTCAAGTCCTGCCTTCCAATGTCAGATTCCAGCTAATGTGCACCGTGGAAGGCAGTGGTGATTGACTCATGTAAGTGGGTCCTTGCCACCCACCTGAAGACTGGGATTGAGTTCCTGGCTCCCAGCTTCAGCTTGGCCCAGCCCTGGCTTTTGTTGATATCTGGGGAGTGAACCAGCAGATAGAAGATCTCTGTCTTTATCTTTCATTCTTTCTTTTTAAATTTTATTTAATTTATCATTTCATATATAAAGATTTAGGAACATAGTGACACTTCCCCCCTACCCTCTGCCACGCCCATGCTCCAACTCTTCTTCCTCCTCCCTCTCCATTTCCCACTCTTAATTTTTACAAAGGTCTATTTTCAGTTTACTTAATGATCATATAGTTAATCCCACAATAAGTAAAAGAGTTCAACAAATAATATGAAGAGAGAAAAAAAAAAAAAACCTGTTCCTCAATGGAAGAGACAAGGGCTGTAAACACTTGTTAAATCCCAAAATGTCAATTTCACTCCAATGCATTACATTTAAGGTAATCTATTAGTTACCTCAGATCAGGGAAAACATGATACCTGTCTTTTTGGGACTGGCTATTTCACAAAGTATAATGGTTTTCAGTTGTGTTCATCTTGTTGCAAAAGACAGGATTTCATTTTTTTTGTTTTTACATTTTTTTTTTTGGACAGGCAGAGTTAGTGAGAGAGAGAGAGAGACAGAGAGAAAGGTCTTCCTTTTCCATTGGTTCACCCCCCAAATGGCTGCTACAGCTGGCGCGCTGCGCCCATCCGAAGCCAGGAACCAGGCACCTCTCCTGGTCTCCCATGCGGGTGCAGGGCCCAAGCACTTGGGCCATCCTCCACTGCCTTCCCACGCCACAGCAGAGAGCTGGACTGGAAGAGGAGCAACCGGGACAGAATCTGGCACCCCAACCAGGACTAGAACCCAGGGTGCCAGTGCCACAGGCAGAGGATTAGCCAAGTGAGCCACAGCCGAATAGTATTCTACATTGTATATATAATTTCTTTATCCAGTCAACAGTCAATGGACATCTGAGTTGATTCCATATCTTATCTATTGTGAACTGTGCTACAATGAACATGGGGGTACAAATAACTCTTTAACATATTGATTTCTTTTGGTTTGGGTAAATTTCAGAGAGTGGGATGATTGGATCATAGGGTAGATCTATATTCAGATTTCTGAGGTATCTCCATACTGTCTTCTATAGTGGCTACACCAGTTTGTATTCCCACCAAGAGTGGATTAGGGTACCCTTTTCCCCACATCCTTGCCAGCATTTGCCATTTGTTGATTTTTATATGAGAACCATTCTAAATGGGGTGAGGTGAAATCACACCCTGATTTTAATTTGAATTTCCCTGATGGCTGGTGATCTTGATATTTTCTCAAGTGTCTGTTGGCCATTTGAATTTCTTCTCATGAAAAATGCCTGTTCAAGTTCTTTGCCCATTTCTTAACTGGATTGTTTGTTTTGTTGTTGCTGAATTTCTTGAGCTCTTTATAGATTCTGGATGTTAACCCTTTGTCAGTTGTGTACTTTGCAAATATTTTCTTCCATTCTGATGGTTGCTTCTTCACTTTGTTTAGTGTTTCTCTTTCAGTGAAGAAGCTTCTCAGCTTGATGTAATCCCATTTGTCAATTTCGGCTTTGATTGCTTGTGCTTCTGGGATCTTTTCCAAGGAGTCTCTGCCTATACCAATGTCTTTCAGAGTTTTCCCAATGTTTTCTAATTGATGTTATCAGATCATAGATTTAGGATTTTGATCCATTTTGAGTGGATTTTTGTGTAAGGTGTAAGGTAAGGGTCTAGTTTTACACTTCTGCATGTGGAGATCTTGTTCCCCCAGGCCCACTAGTAAAAAATACTGTCCTTGCTCCAAGAATTGACTGATTTGTTTTAGCTGTTTTGTCAAAGATAAGTTTGTTGTAGATGCATGGATTGAATTCTGGAGTTCTATTCTGTTCAGTTGGTCTACAAGTCTGTTTTCCTGTCAGTACTAGGTCGTTTTGATTATAACTTCCCTGTAGTATGCCTTGAAATCTCATATTGCATTACTTCTGGCTTTGTTTTTGTTGTACAAGATTGCTTTAGCTATTCATGGTCTCCTAAGTTTCCATATGATTTCAGCACCAGTTTTTCTATATCTGGGAAAAATGTCCTTGTTATTTTGATTGGTATCACATTGAATCTATAAATTCCTTTTAGTAGTATGGACATTTTGATGATGATTCTTCCAATTCATGAACATGGAAGATTCTTCCATTTTTAATGTCTTCTTCTATTTTTTTCTTTAATGTTTTGTAATTCTCATAATAGAGATCTTTGACAACATCCTTGGTTATATTTAGGTATTTAATTCTTTTTGGATCTATTATTAATGGGACTGATCTTATAAGTCCTTTCCTTAGCCATGGTATTGTCTGTGCATACAAAGTATACTGATTTTTCCATCTTGATTTTATATACTACCACTTTTACATGTTGTTCAGTCTTCATGTGTTTGCATATGATCTTGAGAATCTTGAGTTGCTGATTTCAGCTTTATTTCATTGTGGTCAGAGAAGGTGCATTTTTTTTTTAATTTGCTGAAACTAGCTTTATGGCCTCACATATGATCTATGCTAGAGAAAGTTCCATGCATTGATAAGAAAAATGTATATTATATAACTGTGGGGTAAAAAGTTCTGTAGATATGTTAGGTCCATTTGGTTCATAGTGTAGATTAGCTCTGTTGTTTCTTTGTTGATTTTTCAGTCTAGTTGACCTGTCCATTACTGAAAGTGGGTTGTTGACATCCCCCATTACTAATGAATTCGAGTCTATGTCTCCCTTCAGATTCATTAACATTTCTTTTTCTTTTTTTTTTTTTTTTTTTTTGACAGGCAGAGTGGACAGTGAGAGAGAGGAGACAGAGAGAAAGGTCTTCCTTTACCGTTGGTTCATTCTCCAATGGCCGCCACAGCCAGCATGCTGTGGCCAGTGCACTGCGCTGATCCGAAGGCAGGAGCCAGGTGCTTATCCTGGTCTCCCGTGGGGTGCAGGGCCCAAGCACTTGGGCCATCCTCCACTGCACTCCTGGGCCATAGCAGAGAGCTGGCCTGCAAGAGGGGCAACTGGGACAGAATCCAGTGCCCCGACCGGGACTAGAACCAGGTGTGCCGGTGCCACTAGGCGGAGGATTAGCCTGTTGAGCCACAGCGCCAGCTCAACATTTCTTTTAAATAGCCATGCATCCTGTAATTGAGTGCATAAACATTTACTATACTCATGTCTTCCTGTTGAATTGATCGCTTAAATCATTACATAGTGCCTTTATTTGTCTCTTTTAAGAGTTTTTGTGTTAAAATCTATTTTGTCCAATATTAGGATGGATATACCAGCTCTTCTTTGGTTTCTGTTAGCATGGACTATCTTTTTTCCATCCTTTCACTTTTAGTCTTCATGTATCTTTGTTGGTGAGATGTGTTTCTTGTAAACAGCAAATAGATGGGTGTTATTTTTTAATGCATTCAGCCAGTCTGTATCTTCTAACTGGAGAATTGAGGCCCTTTACATTCAAGGTGACTTGATAAATAACTACTTGGCTCTGCCATTTTCCCATAAATATACCTATTGTTTACTTTGGATTCCCTTTGTATTTTACTGGGTAATTTTCTGTCTTCACATTCTTACCTATTTATGGGCATCATTCTGTGTTTCTCTGTAGCACATCCTTAACCTTCTTTTGTAAGGCTGGAAGAGTGGTGACAAATTCTTTCAATTTCTGTTTGTTATGGAAGGTCTTTATTTCATCTTCATTCACAAATAAGAACTTTGCAATGTACAGTATTCTTGGTTCACAGATTTTTTTTTCTTTTAAGACTTGGGTGGGGGCTGGCACTGTGGTGTAGCAGGTAAAAGCCACCACCTGCAGTGCTGGCAACCCATATGGGCACCGGTTCAAGTCCCAGCTGCTCCACTTCTGATTCAGCTCTCTGCTATGGTTTAGGAAAGCAGTAGATGACCCAAGTCCTTTGGGCCCCTGCACCCAAGTGGGAGACCTGAAGAAGATCCTGGCTTCTGGCTGCAGATCAGCACAGCTCTGGCCATTGCAGCCAATTGGGGAGTGAACCAGTGGATGGAAGACCCCTCTCTCTCTCTCTATCTTCCTCTCTCTCTTTCCCTTCCTCTCTCTCTCTGTCTCTGTCTCTCTCTTGCTGCCTCTCCTTCTCTGTGTGTAACTCTTTCAAATAAATAAATAAATCTTTAAAAAAAATACTTGGACTATATCTCACCATTCCCTTCCAGACTGTTGGGTTTTTGATGAGAAGTCAGCTGTGAATCTAATTGGACATCTTCTGAAAGCAATCTGTTATTTTGAAATCTCATGCACATTTTAGAATCTTTTCTTTATGTTTTAATGTGGAAAGTTTGACTACAATGTGTCATGCTGAAGGTCTTTCCTGACCATGTCTGTTTCTTCTATGTGCCTACTGTACTTGGACAGCCCTTTCTTTCTCCAAAATGGGGAAGATTTCCATTATTATTATTTCATTAATCAGGGCTTCTAGTCCATTCTATCTTTCTGCAACTTCAGGAACTCCTAAGATTTGTATGTTGGGTTGTTTGATAATACCCCATACTCCAATACTGTTTTTAAGTTTTCTATTTTTTTCTTTTTCTTTCTTTCTTTCTTTCTTTCTTTCTTTCTTTCTTTCTTTTTTTTTTTTAGTCTGATTGTAGGATTTCCAAACATTTGTCTTCTAATTCAGATATTCTTTCTTCTGACTCTCTAAGTCTGCTGTTAAGGCTTTCCACATTTTTATAATTGATCTATTGAATTCTTCACTTCTAATATTTCATTTTGATTTCTTTTTAAAATCTAGATTTCATGGGAACATTTTTCATTCATGTCATGTATGGTTTTCTTTAGTTCGTGGGTTGGCTTCTGATTGCTTCTGAGTAATTCTATGATTAATTTTTGAATTCTATTTCTGGCATTTCCTGAATCTCTTCTTCTTTACATTTTGATATTGAAATATTTTTGTGTTCTTTCGGGATTGTCCTTGTGTCTTCCTTATTCTTGTTTCTTGTGTTTCTGAATTTATTTTAAGGCATTTGTGGAGTTATTTCTTTGTCTTCTGATGGCTTTTATCTTTGAATTATGCTTATGTGGCTTAGTGGAATGTCTGCACTTTCAATGTGTGGTGGGTGTGGCCAGGCAGCTCTGGTAAATGCCACAGCATGGGATGAGTATCCAGGGTAACACCCAAGTTGGGCGTAGTAGATCTAATGCCCAGGTGTTAGCCCCCAGTGTGTCCCACACCACTGTAGGAACTGCACAAATGATCTGTGCAGTCTTCACTTTGAGCACAGTTCCCATTGCAATGACCTGCTCCAGGCAACCAAGGAACTCACAGTGTGTGGAGTTTCCCCTAGTGACTGCCCAGAGACCATGCTACACTCTTCACATTCTCATGTAACCACTGAGTCCCCACAGTCTCAGCACACAAGACTCCCACAGTCACTGGGTGATCAAGTTTCTCTCACCCCTGCCAGATGTCCAGTCAACAGAGAAATGGATGTTCCCTGAGACAGCTCCACTTAAGCGTCTTGATCCTGGGAGGCTGTGGGTGCTTCACCGTCCTAGTGGTTGCCCAGACACCTCCCATCCAGGCTCAAAGTCACTGGGGACTGTGGATTATTCCCTCCACTAGAATCTCTGGATTGCACACATACACAAGATCCACTGACCAAATGCTGTCCTCTCCCTGCCACTGCCACCAGTACTGCAGAGAAGACGGCATCCTGTCTCAGCCATTACCATGCACTCACAAAGTCTTCCACAGCTCCTGCCCAAACACAAGATGATTCCCGCCCTTTCTCAGCTGGGCAGCAGGCACTGTCTTGGTGACGCTAGAGTGAGATAAACATGCCCCCTCTACTTCCACCAGGTCCGTGGGTAACCATCAGCAACCACTAGCCCCCAGGGTTCCAACCAGTTTCACATCATGTTCTCCCTCCAGCTACATCACCACAGGTTTCTGCAGTCCTGTCTCACCTCCTTCTCCAAGCTACTGCCCACTGTGGCACTCAGCTGCTGCAGTTGTGCTTGTGTTCGTGTTCGTGCTGCGCATCCACACCCTCCACAGGTCCACAGAATTCCTCTTCCTCTTGTAGGATTTCCAGTGCAGTTTTCTCTCCGATTCTCCCCTGAGAGTGCACTTCCTACACATTTTTTAAACTGTTTAAGCCCAGCCAAGCACAGTATGTCGTTCCCTAATCCACCATCTTGGAAATATCCCTGAAGTAAATTCTTTCTTTCTTTTCATCTCTATGTATCTTTATCTATCCACCTTTCAAATGAAATGACAATAATTTAAGAAAAGTATTATGAGAGGACAGAAAAAAGGAATCACTAAGAAAATACAAGAAGACGCACATGAAATGCCTGTCCCACCCAAAGCCTACCTTTCCTTACCTCTCCTATGACATTGAATCACAAACTGCCAAACAAGACACGTTTTATCAGGTGTGTGAGAGGACAGCAGACAGACAGAAGTTGGCAATACAGAGGAGAAGTCTGACTTTATGAAGTCCTTGAGTTGGCAAAGTGATGGAGTCCAGGACATAAGCGGATCATTGACTTTAAAACAGGAAAGGTCAGTGCATCCATTCCACAGGGAAGGCAGACAATATGGGTAAAGATACCTCAGGATTAGCAAAGCCTGGACAGGAAGATGTGCTCTGATTACTTGTATTTTTTAGCAAAATAAGAAATGAGATTCCTACCTGAGTATAAGTGGGGAGAGAAAGAGCTGTGAAAGATATGCATACTGGTTGATTTTTCTCTTTGTGAGCTCCAAATAATTCCATGTTGAAGAATTATTTTCTAAACAATCTTAAGTGATTATCCATCCCTTTATAACAAAATGGAAAAATGGGATTACAAAATAAAGTTGCTGGTCATACAGAGCTCACATTTTTATTGGTGAAATAAAATACATATGAGGTGAAAAGAGATAAGTAAACCAACAAGAAAGTAGTTTTCAATAAGGGCGCCATTTGTGATACCAGTAAGTAGTACATCAAGGCAGTGAAGGCATGTCTATTTTCTGTAGTTATCCTTTGGAAAGCCTTCATGAGAGAATCTTTAATTGGCCTCAAAGAGGGGAGTTTATATGGGTAAAGAATTAAGTCAGAGTAGACACAGCTTCAGCACCAGCATACAGAATGTTAAATGAAGGATTGGAGTGTGAGAGCCATTTCTAGAAACAGACAGCAGCCTAAGTCAACATGTGAAGAAACAACTAGGCCAGACTTCAAGGCCTCCTACAAGAATATCCCCGTCAGAAAGGAGAAGACACTCCAGGTGGCTGACAGTGCTTGTGCTTGGTTTGGGCAGCTTAATAACACAACTAAGTCCAAGGGCCCATAAATGCCTGGTGCCTTATCTCCCTGCCCGGCATCCTGCCACTCCTTGAAACCACCAACCACACACACTCAATTTGCTCACAATCACCTAACAGGTCTTAGCTTGGATTTCACTTTTTCTGGGATACCTTCTCTGGTGGGCATCCCCTTACATTGCCCTCTATCTAGCAAACCAGGTCTAAGCTGCCTGAGAGTCTCCTACTGATAGCACATCCAGCATACAACACACAATCTGCACTAGTGGGAACTCAAAACATTATTGATGGGGGCTGGTGCTGTGGTGTGGCAGGTAAAGCTGCGCCTGCAGTACCAACATCCCATACGGGCACAGGTTCAGGTCTTGGATGCTCCATTTCTGATCCAGCTCTCTGTTATCACCTGGGAAGGCAGTGGAGGATAGCCAAAGTCCTTGAGTCCCTGCACCTGTGTGGGAGACCCAGAGGAGGTTCCTGGCTCCTGGCTTCAGATCAGCCCAGCTCTGGCCATTGATGCAGCCATTTGGGGAGTGATCCAGTGAATGGAAGACCTCTCTCTCTCTCTCTCTCTCTCTCTCTCTCTCTCTGATTCTACCTCTCTGTAACTCTTTCAAATAAATAAATAAATCTTTTTAAAAATTCTTGTTGAATCAATGAACCAATTATTTACTTTCTAGTCACCCTGAAACAGTAGTAAACCTTGGTCTTGTATGTGGGACTTTCATACTGGAAATAGACCTGAAAGTATAAAAGGGGAAGCAAGGAAACATGATCAACAGACAAAGGTTTGGCCAGATCTGCTTGGAAGATCCTCATCCAGGGTAGCAGTGTCAACAGCTACAGGGATGCTCTAACATATACCCAAGGCATAAGAGAGATTTGTATCCTAAATTTGCTATAATAAGACTATAATCGTAAGTACAGCAATTTCTTGAGCTCTGTGTGTCATTCCATGGAACTATAAAATCTGACGGGGTAAAGGAACCCCAAGAGTTGTAGCCAGTTATTCAGAAGTAAGATATGGGCTGGAGACTTTGAGCCCATGGATGGTGTCTGGAGTGAGGGCAGTCTTGGGTAAGGCTGTGTCCTTAGCTGGTAGGTTGATCTGACTCCAGGCTGTTGGTGTCAGAGTTCATTGCCAAGTCTATCAGAGGGAAGCATGGGAAATTGGACTAAGGGTGAGTGACACCAGGAGGTCCTGACCACCCTTCAGGAAGCCCATCAGGAGAGGCCTCTGTTCTTTCTCCTTCCTATAGGTTCCAGAAGGACTCAGTGGGTCATCAATTCCAACAACAATATCTGGACAGGAAAGGAGTTGTGATTCTATTCTAGTCTGCAAAGACACTATCTATGATATTGATTAATACTTGAACATTACAAACAGCCTCCCAGTAGAGAAGATTTATCTTATTCTTCTGTGTAATTAGAATGAGTATGCAACAAATGAATATTATTCAGTGAACTTCCAGGAAGAAGCTAAATTTATCAACCTCATCAACTCACAATTACAGTGTTCTCAGAGAGGGCGTGAAGAATGGAGTGACAGCAAGAGACCAGCAAAAAACCCAGGAGGCAGCAAAAATCTTCCCCAGGACGCCAGAGCCTCGAGAGACCAGTAAACACACTCAGGAAGAGGCTGGGAAATGGGAATTATGAGTGTTCCTCTGAGATCTGCAAAGGAAACTACTGATTACTATCATTTTTTAGATTTTATTTAAGGTACACAAATTTCATGTATTTCAATTACACAGATTTAGGAACATAGAGGTACTTCCCACTGGGCTCAAAGAACAGAGAGTATTGTTGTCCAGGCCTCGTTTTCTTTTTTTTTTTTATTTTTTTATTTAGTAAATATAAATTTCCAAAGTACAGTTTATGGATTACAATGGCTCCCCCCCCCCATAATTTCCCTCCCACTCGCACCCCTCCCATCTCCCGCTCCCTCTCCCATTCCATTCACATCAAGATTCATTTTCAAGTGGGAAAGGGGAGGGTTGTGGGTGGGAGGGAAGTTATGGGGGGGTGGAAAGCCATTGTAATCCATAAGCTGTACTTTGGAAATTTATATTCATTAAATAAATGTTTAAAAAAAAGATTCATTTTCAATTATCTTTATATACAGAAGATCAGTTCAGTATATATTAAGTAAAGATTTCATCAGTTTGCACCCACACCGAAACACAAAGTGTAAAAATACTGTTTCAGCACTAGTTATAGCATTACTTCACATTGGACAACACATTAAGGACAGATCCCACATGAGAAGTAAGTACACAGTGACTCCTGTTGTTGACTTAACAATTTGACACTCTTGTTTATGGCGTCAGTAATCTCCCTAGGCTCTAGTCATGAGTTGCCAAGGCTATGGAAGCCTTTTGGGTTCGCCGACTTCGGTCTTATTCCGACAGGGTCATAGTCAAAGTGGAAGTTCTCTCCTCCCTTCAGAGAAAGGTACCTCCTTCCTTGATGCAGACCTCGTTTTCAAAACCATTGTTCTGGGGCTAGTGTTGCAGCATAGCAGGTAAAGCCATCCCCTGCAATGCCAGCATCCCATATGGGCAATGGTTCAAGTCCTGGCCGCTCAGATTCTAATCCAGCTCCATCCAATGGCCTGAGAAAAGCAGCAGAGGATGGCCCAGGTGTATGGGGCCCTGCCACCCATGTGGGAGACCCAGATGAAGATCCTGGGTCCTGGTTTCACCCTGGCCCAGCCCTGGGCATTGCAGCCTTCTGGGGAGTGAACCAGCAGATGGAAGATCTTTCTCTTGCCTCTCCATCTCTCTGTAACTTACTTTCAAATTAACAACAATAAAAAAATCTTTCTTTAAAAAAAAAAACATTCTCCCCACTGGATCTAGTACTTGGGGGCATTGGGCAGTAGATTAAAATAGTGTTTGCTCAAAACAAAGCAAATAGCTTTAAAAATAGCTTGCTGTCAGAGTTGTGTCTCTGTGTAGCTCAGAAGCCTGGTGAGCTCCCCTACCTGTGCTTGCTGGCTGTGTGTCTCAGATGGAAGGTTTCTGACTTCATTTTCTCTTCCTCCCCCTCCCCCTCCCCCTCCCCTTCCTCCTCCCCCTCCTCCTGGATCACTCAGTGAGGAGGAACAGGGCCAGTACAGCAGCTGAGACAGCTGTTCTCATAGTTGGTTTGGCCACAATCCCCTAACGCTCACCCATCATACACACACCTTTCGGCTCTGCTCACCTACTCTAGCCCATCTTGTCTAGTGCAGTCACCAGTCTTCCAGACTGTCGTCTCAAAACCAACCCTGGGATTCCTCTGAGAGTGCACTTTCCTGAAAACACATTGTCCTTTGCCATTTCCACACTCTGGCTAAGCCCATTCCACTTGCCTTCAAAGGCTCTCTGTTCCCGATGCTTCATTCCTGCAATCCTGTCTCTGAGACACACCTATCTGAAGGCAATCTCATTCACTCCAGCCAACTCTAAAACCTAATAGCAATCATCTTGCTTTAGATTGAATTTTCTTGTGGATGATTCACAGGTGCTGGATTCGATGCCAGATAAAATGCTAAAGAAAAAAATACATCTGACAACAGTTTCCTTATAGTCTAATGGGAGAAATAGGATAAACAGATACATTAAAAAGTCTATGCAAATTAAGATGAGTGTTACAGAAGTGATAATAGTAGAGAGAGAGGATGAAGGGTGAAATGTAAAGAGAATGGTCAAAGACCATTTCTGGGAGACATGATGGGGAGTTGGAGGAAGAGAAGTCAGAACTCTTGCAATAATGAATTTTTCTGGATTTACATACACAAAACAAGGGCAAAGGAAGTTCTACCCAACAGAGTTATATGAATACATCAATCACACAGCCCAGAAAAGATGACCCATATGCATTTGCTGCCATTAATCCATAGGAAATGTAATTTGGACTTGTGTCAATCTACCATACCAATGGTAGCATTTGCACCATGTCTGAAGGGAAAATTGTACTCTCTGAGGAATAAAGTACAGTTAGTTGATATTTATGAACATGAACTCTCTCTTTATAATGGTGCTAACAGGCTGAGAATCTGGATATATACAAGAAGATGTCTAGTTAACAACTGACCCTCTCATGACCAGCGGAGCTCAAAATCACTGTTCAGCTCACAGATCATTATCATCTTCCTGGAGTCACAACGCCAATATGAGGAAGCTCATCTATATCTAAAATTGTCAAATTTGGCATCAAAATCTTGAAAGTGTAGACATCAAAATTCTTAGCCTAGTAGTTAAGATGCCACATCCCACATCAGAGTACCTGAGCTCCATTCCTAGCTCTGGTTCCTGACTCCAGCTTCCTGCTAATGCACACTCCAGAGGCCATGGTGACAACACAAGTAGTTGGGTCCCTGCCACTGATGCAAGAGACCAGGATGGCCTTCCTAGGTCTTAGCTTCATCCCCACCCATTCATATCAGGCATTTTGGGACCACATCAACAGATGAGACTCTCTCTCTCTTTCTTCTCCTTCTCCTTCTCAATCTCCCTCTCTTCCTCAACTATCTTCCTCTCAAATAAATAAATATTTAAAATTCCATGGAATTTCTTCTAACTTTTTCTGACAGTTTTTCATAAGATTCCAAGGCTACTGATGGAAGTACAGTTTGGGAGCAACTAACATAACATTAAGATAAGAGGTTAAGCAAACTTGTTTTTCTTATGCAACTCTCAAATTTCTAGGAAACTGGAAATCTGTTTAGCATCACATGTATAAAAAATAGCTCTACCATTAGATGTCTAACAGTGGTAGACCTTATAATACAACTAAGCTGCTATGCAGACCCAGAACATGAGGATTACTCCATAAAGAGAGAAACACAGGATGAACAAGCTACACTAATGCAATATCAGCTCCTTGGACACACGACAGTCCAGCAGCTGTTGTTTTCATCAACTCTTTCTCAATAAAACTGTCACCTCTGAGAACTTGGAAGCACCACCGGGATCTCCAATAAGAATCTCTATACTGGGAATTCCTATTGATTGGGGCTACCTTTGGGAATAAGAGACAATGTTGAGCTAAGAGAATCGTTCAACCTTCATGCAAACCTTCATGGTTATTTACCATGTGGTGAACACCATGGTCAGTGTCAGTATTATAAACATGAAAAAGATGCAGCCCCTACCCTCAAGGAACTCACAGCCATCTTGACATGCTTGCAACAAAAATATAAAGTTACAACAAAATGCATCAGGAAGAACACATGGATGGGGCATTATGGGAGCACATTAAAAAGGCTGCTTTATTCATTCAGTAGTAATTGACCCTCCCTAGAGATTGCTGGTCTTCCAGTTCAACTTCACTGTGAATTAAGAAAAAAAAATCCTTAAGTCATAAAATACCATGAAGTTAGAGGTATAAAAATGCTGAATTTCATATTGAATTATAAAAAGCACATGATATCAATCCCTCATATCCTTATATTGAAGAAATTAGATTAGAATATGTCATGGTTACCAGCAAGCAGGTGGGAGGGATCAAGGAAACACAGACCTTAATTATTTTCACTTCCAATTTGGCGATAGATATTTCCTAAAGTAGGTGTGCCATAAAAAGTCCATCAGCCTCTGAGTCTTGTAGTCTCTCCTAATGCCAAGTAAGGGCCCACCATCTGTGATCTCAATCTCAGAGACACTTTGATACTCTGAGAGTCCCCAGAATATGTGGGAACTGGGCATTAAACCTGGGAAATTGAGGAAAGGACTGAGTTTGGGCTTCTCTGGATGGATGGTGTGTTAGTCTGCAAGGATTGCCATGACAAATTGCTATAGACTGAGTGACTTCAACAATAGGAACTTATTTACCCAAAGTTCTGGAAGCTAGAAGTTCAAAATCAAGGGGTTGTCTGGTTTAGTTTCATCCTGAGGACTCTCCCCTTGGCTTGCAAATGGTCATCTTCTTTCTCTGCCCTTAAATGCCCGTTTTCTATGCATGACATCCCTGGTATCTCTTCTTTTTCTTCTAAGCTTGTCAATCTTATTAACATAGGGCCCCATGCCTATGACTTCATTCAACCTTAATTATCTCCTTAAAGGTATTTTCTCCAAATACAGTCACATTGGGGGTTAGGACATTATATGACTCTGGGGAGAATATGGTTCAGTCCTTAACAGATGAGGGGAGGGCCATTCTCTTCCCAGAGACGGCCTCACTGTACTGGCATTTACAGAGGGACAAAAGCAAAATCTGAGTTCCACTGAACAAACGCTCAAAGTCTCTACAGTAACTGCAGCTAATAAATCAGAAAGGAAAAAACTTTAAATAAGCTCAAGTCTGGTATCTACAAATAATAGAGATTTACTCATAGTTTCTTCTGATTTTTCTCTTATTCGGTGTTTATATAGTATTTCTGATAATGACACTATTGTTTCTCAAGAAAATAAAAAATGAAATCCTCAAGCCATCATTTATCCTCCCCCTTCCCTTACTGCCACATTCAATCCTAATTCTCCGTGTCTATATAAATACTATCCTCAGTGCTCACACTCTACCAGTATCATAGCTCATTTCTTACTACTTTCATCAAGATTGCTATGGAAGCCATCCAACTAGTCTTCATGCACCTAATTCAGAAGCTTCTAATATGGGAAGTATGTAATTTTAGGTGATCTATATCCCTTCACCCCTGTATTTTATGGTTGTACTTATGTACATTTTCATGTGTACAATTGGCATTGAGCTTATAATAATTACCAGCTGTCCAAGAGAAGTCCCTCACCCACAAATACATTAAAAATCAGAGCTCTTAGTCATTTGCCCCTTACAAAAATTATTTTGTATTTGTGACTCACACGGTTGATTATATTCTCCCCCTACACAAATACTCCCTATGACAAATATTTTAATGTGTGTTTAAACTGACTCATCATCAGCAATCCTCAACACAGCCTCTTCCAAAAAATATCATTTATTACCTCTTCTAGCCAACAGTTCAACAAAGAACTTGCATTTCATCTATTGTAGAAAATACATATACTCATCAACCTTTGAAATTTTTAAAATAAATGACACACACTGTACTAGTTTTCTATGTCTTCATGACCAATCATCACAAATTTAAGGGCTTAAGACAACATCTTAAGTATCTTATTATCTCACAATTTCATGGGTCAGGAGTCCACACATAATTTAAGTGGATTTTCTGCTCAGAGTCTCATAAAATCCCAGACAGGGTATTGCCTGGGCTACATTTTTTTTTTTTTTATCTGAAGGCATGATAACAAAAGAAAGCAATTCCAAGCTCATTCAGATTACAAGCAAAAGCCATGTACTTGCTGTTGTATGACTCAGGACCCAGGCTTTCTGTAAGCTGTCATAAAAATTAATGAATTAGAGACACAGAATATACAGCATCAATTTTGAATCATTCTTTGGGGATAAGTGTTTGTTGCAACTGGTTCTTTGGGGACAGGTGTTTGTCGCGGCTAGTGCTTTGAGGGTAGGTGTTTGTCACAGCTTGGAACACTTGCATCCCATATCAGAGGGTCTGGTTCAAGTTTCCACTTCTAATTCATCTAACGCACACCTAGGATGCAGCAGATACTCACTCAAGAATTCAGGTCCCTGCATCTCAGATGGAGGGCACAGATTGAATTCTGGACTCCTTGCTTTAACCTGGTCCAGTCATGGCTGTTGTGGGAATTTGGGGAGTGAACCAGCATATGGAAGATCTCTCCATATCTGTCTGCCATTCAAATAAAATGAAAGTAAATAAGTTTAAAATACAAAATAAAATTGTTCTTTGAAGAGAATTTTAAAATAGAAAACATTTCTGATGATTTATTAGAGGGAAAAAAACAAGACACAAAAACACTGTGTAAGATGTAGGCAGTTTTGGCACTGTAGCGTGGTAGACTAAGCCTCTGCCTCTGCCTGACATCCTTTGTGGGCGCCAGCTCATGTCCGGGCTGCTCCTCTTCCAACTGGGAAAGCAGTGGAAGATGGCCCAAGTTCTTGGACCCCTGCAACTATGTGGGAGACCCGGAAGAAGCTCCTGGCTTCCAGTTTCAGATCGGCCCAGCTCCCACTGTTGCATTCATTTGAGGAGTGAACCAACAAATGGAAGACCCCTCTGTCTCTCCTTCTGTCTGTAGCTTTGCCTCTCAAATAAATAAATTTTAAAATCTTTAAAAAAATTTTTTTTTATTTATGTAGGCATTTTGCATAGCAGTTAAGTCACCGCCTGGGATGCCCACATCCCATACCAAAATGCCTGGGTTTGAGTCCCAGTTCTGCTCCAGATTCCATTTTCTTGATGCATACCATGGGAGGCAGCAGCTGATGGCTAAATTACCTGGATTTCTGCCATCCAAATGAGACACCTGTCAACTTTGTGGCTTCCAACTTCAGCCTGGTCCAGTCCTGAATGCTGTGGGTACTTGGGGAGTGAAACAATAGATGGGAGATCTCTGTCTCTCTCTCTCTCTCTCCCCCAACTCTGTCTGTTAGTCTTTTCAATAAAAGGAGGAAGGCAAGAGGGAAAAGGAAGAAAATAAGGAAGGAAGGGAGGGAGGAAGGAAGGAAGGAAGGAAGGGAGGGAGGGAGGGAGGGAGGAAAAGAGAAAGAAAGAGAGAGAGAGAGGAAGGAAGGAAGGAAGGAAGGAAGGAAGGAAGGGGGAGAGAGAGAGAGATGAAAGAAAGAAAGAAAGAAAGAAAGAAAGAAAGAAAGAAAGAAAGAAAGAAAGAAAGAAAGAAAGAAAGAAAGAAAGAGAGGAAGGAAGAAAATTTTTAAGAAATACTGCGTAGGCCAGCACCGCGGCTCAATAGGCTAATCCTCCGCCTGTGGCGCCAGCACCCCAGGTTCTAGTCCCGGTCGGGGTGCCAGATTCTGTCCCGGTTGCTCCTCTTCCAGGCCAGCTCTCTGCTGTGGCCTGGGAGTACAGTGGAGGATGGCCCAAGTCCTTGGGCCCTGCACCCGCATGGGAGACCAAGAGAAGCACCACGGTGCGCCGGCTGCAGCAGCCATTGGGGGGTGAACCAACAGAAAAAAGAAGACCTTTGTCTCTCTCTCACTGTCCACTCTGCCTGTCGGAAGAAAAAAAAGAGAAATACTGTGTAAATATAAATACAGGCACAGTAAAAAGTTAAGTAATCATGGCAAAACACAAAGAAAACTCTATACAAATAAATATAAAAACTGAAAATATAAGACTTTCTAAAATTATAAGCTAGCACAACTGACTCAAGAAAAATATAGAAAATTTTAATTTGCATGTAATCAAAAAAGTTATTAGAGAATTCATTGGAAATATGGCAGAATAGGAGTTGCAGCCCTCATCACTCATACACAGAAACTATTTTTGATAACCACTCACAGATGAGTATACTTTTGTGGAAGCCCAAGACTCTAACAGAGAGGCCCCAACACCACTGGAACAAAAGATAATAGAGAAGAGACACATGAAATAGAGTAGAAGAACAGTTTCCCTCAAGTTGCATCACCCTTTCCCCAGTGCAAAAATAGCTCAGTGCCTAGAGAGACATCTCAAACTGAAGATTTCTCCCACTGAGGAGAATGACAGCATTGTGGGTTCCCAAATCTCTAGTCTGTGGGACACTGCCCATGTGCTATGGTTTGGATATTAATTTGGTTGTTCCTCAAAGGCCCATATGTCGAAAGCTTTCCCGCCAAAGTCTTATATTAATAGTTAATGGAGGGGACGGCGCTGTGGTGCAGCAGGTTAAAACCCTGGCTTGAGGCGCAGGCATCTCATATGGGCGCCAGTTCTAGTCCCTACTGCTCCATTTCCAATCCAACTCTCTGCTATGGCCTAGGAAAGCAGTGATGGCCCAAGTCCTTGGGCCCCTGCATCCACATGGGAGACCTGGAAGAAGCTCCTGGCTCCTGGCTTCAGATTGGCCCAGCTCCGGCCGTTGTGACCATCTGGGGAGTGAACCAGCGGATGGAAGACCCCCCTCTCTGTCTCTACCTCTCTCTATAACTCTGTCTTTCAAATAAATAAAATAAATCTTTAAAGGAATAGTTAATGGGTTAAGGGTGTAAACTTTTAAATTAATTAGTTTATTTGAAATGCAGACCTGAAGAGAGAGAGAGAGAGGTGTTACAGCCACTGGTTCACTCCCCAGATGGCTGCAACAGCTGGAGCGCTACTGATCCGAGGCCAGGAGCCAGGAGCTTCTTCTGGGTCTCCCATGTGGGTGCAGGGGCCCAAGGACTTGGACTACCTTCCGCTGCTTTCCCAGGCCACAACAGAGAGCTGGATTGGAAGTGGAGCAGCCGGGACTGGAACCAGCATCCATATGGGATGCTGGCATTGCAGGCAGTGGCCTTACCCACTATGCCACAGTGCTGGCCCGAAGGGTGTAAACATAATCCAAATATGGTGCCCAAAGGTGGGGCATTTGGGAGTAAGTATATTGGATTAGGCTGCTGGTATGGAGCTCCATGACTGAATTACAGTGATTTTGTAAACAGTAGATTTTGTAACTAGTAAGAGACCACATGAACATGGATGAGTGTGTTTCTTGAATCTCTGATTCCTGGCTCATTATGTGATCCTCCCCCCACAAACACTGTGATTACCACCTTTTAGCTTCACCACACTGTTGAACCAATGGTGCCTATCCAACCTTGGACTGTGATCCTCCAAAACTGTAAGTCAAAATCAACCTCATTCCATCATAAGTAGCCTGTGTTAAGTATTTATGTATAGTGATGAAAAACTTCCTACCATACCAAGGGATTCGCTTCTTTCTTGTACCACCCAGGGATTGGTATTCTGAATAATCTGTAATAGGAGCATGAAAAAGGTCTTGGGTACACATCAACCAGTGTACAGAACTCAATTAATGGCACCCCCCTGGCAGCTTCAACCAAGTGATCTTTCTAGGAACCACATAGAATGCTACATCTGTTGTGGACCCCACAAACAACTAGCCAATGCATATTCTTAGCATGAACCTCTCCCCCATCTTCCCAATGCTGGTGCCCAGAGCATAGATAGTGAGCTTCTGAAGATTATGTACAAGCACACACAGATAGCTGACTAGACTCTGATGGATTGGGAGAAGAAATTTAACATTGAACACTTCATAGCACCACCCTAGGAAAAATAAACAGGAAACTCTTAACACCAACCATAGCTTTAGAAAACATACAATCCTAAGATTTCCCCCACAAAATGGAATACTAACAGAGGAATGAGTGCATCTATAGAAAAATCCCAAGAGGCCCTCAGAATCCCTAGCTGCATTGTGAAAGCCTTTATTACTCAAAAAGGAGAGTAAATAATTCAGATTACTCCTTCTTCAAATGCAAAGACAACTATGTAAGACTTTGGGGAGGTCTGCACCACCCACTATTAGCTCACTAGGCTAATACTCCACCTGCGGCACCCTGGGGTTCTAGTCCTGGTTGGTTGGAGCTCCGGATTCTGTCCTGGTTGCTCCTCTTCCAGTCCAGCTCTCTGCTGTGGCCCGGGAAGGCAGTGGAGGATGGCCCAAGAGCTTGCAGGGAGACCAGGAGGAAGCACCTGGCTCCTGGCTTCGGATCTGCACAGTGCGCTGGCTGCAGCGGCCACTTGGGGGTTGAACCAACGGAAAAAGGAAGACCTTTCTCTCTGTCTCTCTCTCTCTCACACTGTCTAACTCTGCCTGTCAAAAAAAAAAAAAAGACTTTGAGGAACATGAAAAATCAAGGAAACATGGTACCAACAAAGAAATACAGTAACTTTCCAATAACCAATTCCAAAGAAATGGAGATCTGCAAATTGCCTAACAAAGACATAAAAATAACTGTCATAAAAAGCTTAGTAAGGTATAAGAGAACACAGAAAACTCAAACAGGAAAGCAACAGATGTACAAAAAAGAACAACAGAGATAGAATAAAATACAACTGAATAGAATTCTAGAGCTGAAAAATGCAGTGTATGAAATGAAAAAATGCAATACAGGGCACCAACTGCAGACTTAATCAAGTGAAAGAAAGAATCTGGGTTTGAATACAGGTCATTTTGAAATTCTCCAATCAAAGGAGAAAAAAAAAAAAGAAAAAGAGTGAAGAAAGCCTATGTGTTTTATGGAACACTATCAAGTTCTTTAAAGAAATAATGGCTCAAACCTTCCCCAATAATGGAATAGATATGAAAATCCAGATTCATAAAGTTCAATAGTTCCAAAACAGGTTATTAGTAGAACTTAAAGGGGAAGTAGACAGCAATATAAGACTGCTAAGATACTTCAATAACCCATTTTTAACAATACAGATCATCCAGATTAAAAAATCAACAAGGAAACAGCAAATTGGATATTACAGTCCAAATGGATCTAGAAGATATATACAGAATATTAGTGAAAAGCACATTCTTTTCAAAAGCACATTCTTGTCAACTGCACACAAAACATTCACCATTACATATAATATAGAGAATCACAAGTCTTAACAAATTTAAGACTGAAATAATATCATGTGTCAAATATAAAACTAGAAAGTATCAACAGGACAAAAACTGTAAAAATTCACAAATGTATGGAAATTGAACAGTACACTCATGAAAAATCTATGAATAAAAGAAGAAATGAAATTGGAAATAAAGAATACCTTGAGACAAAGGAAAAGAGAAGCATAGCATTCGAAAACTTATGGGATACAGCAAAAGCAGTTCTATGACAGAATATTATAGTGACAAAAGTCTACATAAAGAAAAATATCTCAAGTAAATAATCTAACTTTTTTTTTTTTGACAGGCAGAGTGGATAGTGAGTGAGAGAGAGAGACAGAGAGAAAGGTCTTCCTTTGCTGTTGGTTCACCCTCCAATGGCCGCTGCGGCTGGCGCGCTGCACCCATCCAAAGCCAGGAGCCAGGTGCCCCTCCTGGTCTCCCATGCAGGTGCAGGGCCCAAGCACTTAGGCCATCCTCCACCGCACTCCTGGGCCACAGCAGAGAGCTGGCCTGGAAGAGGGGCAACCGGGACAGAATCCGGCGCCCTGACCAGGACTAGAACCCAGGGTGCTGGCGCCGCTAGGTGGAGGATTAGCCTGTTGAGCCACGGCGCCAGCCAATAATCTAACTTTATAACTCTAGGAACTAGGAAAAGAAGAACAAGATGAGGAGAAAATAATGAAGATTACAGTAGAAATAAATGAAATAGAGATTATAAATACAAAAAATTTTAAAAGAAATACAAAAGAAAGTTGGGTTTTTCTCTTTAAAGATGTATTACTTATTTGAAAGATACAGTTACAGGGAGGAAGAGAGAGACAGATTTGAGTTTTTTAAGAGATGAGCAAAATTGACACATCTTTAGCTAGACTAAGAAAAAAGAGGGAAGCCTCAAATCAACAAATTATAAAGAAAAGAGGTGACATCACAACTGATATCACAGAAATAACAAGGTTTATAAAAGAACCCCATAAACAATGACACATCAACAAATAGGATACCATCAAAGAAATGGAGAATTTTCTAGAAGCATGCAAGTCACCAAGACTGAATCATGAAGAAACAGAATATCTAAATAGACCAATAGTGAGTAAGGAGATTTAACCAGCAATTAAAATCCTCTCAACAACAAAAAGCCCAGGGGAGGGTAATTTGTGCAACTGTTAAGATCCACTTGGGATGCCCACATCACATATCAAGTTCTGGATCTGCTCCCAATTCCAGCTTCCTGCTGATGTGTACCCTAAGAAGCAGCAGGAAATGGTTCAAATAATTGGGTCCCTGCTACCCATATCAGAGATCTAGATTCAGTCTGGCTTTGACCTGGTCCAGCCCAAGCTTTTGTGAGCGTTTGGAGACTGAACCAATGAATCTCCTCTCTTCTCCTCCCCTCCCCTCCCCTCCCCTCCCTTCCCCCTTCTCCTTCCTCTCCCCCTTTCCCTCCCTCTCACTCTCATGCTCCTTCCTAATAAAATAAATAAACAAATAGAAACTTTTTAAAAAAGAAAAGGCTACGCGAGACATGATTCTTCACTGGAAAAGTCTATCAAACATTTAAAGAGCAACTGAAGGCAATCCTTGTCAAGCTCTTCGAAAAAAACTAAAATGGAAGGATCACTTCCAAACTTATTTTATGAAGGCAGAATACCTAGACACCCAAGCCAGAGAAGGCCACTTCCAGTAAAAGAAGTTATGTGCCAATAATCCTGATGAGCACAGATGCCAAAAAACCTGAACAAAATACTAACAAACAACTCAACAGGATAGTAAAAGTATATACCAATGTGGATATTATAGTGCAGGAGGTTAAGCTGTCCCTTGGGATGCCTTCATCTCATATCAGATTTCCAGTTCCAGTACTGCTCCTCTACTTCCAATGAGCTTCCTGCTAATTCATTCTGGGATGTAGCAGATGGTGGCTCAAGTGCATTTGCCCCTACCATCCATGTGAAAGACCCAGATTAAGTTCAGGCTCCTGGCTTCAGCCTTAGCCAGTACTGGCTGTTGCAGGTATTTGGGGTGTCAACCAGTGGATAGAAGATCTCCCCCTCCCCCTACCTCTTCCCTTTCTCCTCTTCCTTTGTCACTTTGCTTTTCTTTCTTTTTTTTTTTTAAAAAGATTTACTTATTTATTTGAAAGTCAGAGTTACACACAGAGAGGAGAAGCAGAGAGAGAGGGCAGTCTTCCATCCACTGGTTTACTCCCCAAATGGCAGCAACAGCTGGAGCGGTGCTGATCCAAAGCCAGGAGCCAGGAGCTTCTTCCAGGTCTCCCACATGGGTGCAGGGGCCCAAGGACTTGGGCCATCTTCTACTGCTTTCCCAGGCCAGAGCAGAGAGCTGGATGGGAAGAGGAGCAGCCGGGACTAGAACCAGTGCCCATATGGGATGCCATGGCCGCAGGCAGAGGATTAACCTACTATGCCACAGCGCCAGCCCCCACTCTGCCTTTCAAATACAAATTAACTAAACATTTTAAAAATCAAAGGATACAATATGATCAAGTGGATTATATCTCTGAGAAACAAGAATTGCTCAACATATACAAATCAATAAATATGGTGTACTACACCAACAAAATGAGTAATTAAAAGTCATATGACCCCTAAGATGAGGAAAAAGCATCTCACAAAACTTGGTATCTGTCCATGATTAAAAAAACTCACAACAAAATCAGGTACAACAACTAACATTATATTCACAGTCAAAAGTTGAAGATTTATTTCTGAGATCAGGAACAAGCCAAGGATGCCCACTCTCACTACTTCTTTCAAAATAGTACCGGAAGTCCTAGCCAGATCAATTTATCAAAAAAAATAGAGGGAGAGACAGAGACAGAGAAAGAGAGACAGAGACACAGAAAGAGAGAGACAAAGGAAGGAAACAAGGAAGCCCAAACTGGAAAGGAATAAGTAAATTAGTCCCTTTTTGCAGATGTCACAAAATTATATAAAGAAAACACCAAAGACTACCAGAAGTTGTGAGAACCAATAAACAAATTCGGTAAAGTTGCAGGATTAAAAAAAAAAAAAATCACATGCATGTTTGTGCCCTGACAATTAACTCCCTGAAAAAAAAAATTTAGAAAGCAATTCCATTTACCACAGCATAACTAAAAATAAACTGAACTTAGGAGATGAAAGACTTGTATACTAAAAACTACAAAACACTGACAAATGAAACTTTAAAAGAAAAAAATGAAAAGACATCTTGTGTTCATGGATTGGACAATTTAATATTGGTAAAATGTCCATACTACCCAGAACATGCTAAAAATTCAGTGCAGTCCCTATCAAAATCATTTTATATGTTTGTGCTTAAGTTTACTGGTTAAACAAACTACACCATGTTAGATATTTAAGAGGTGCTTCCAAATACATGATTCTTAAAATTTATAGAAGGCATTGGACCTTCTGGTAAATGTTTTCTTAAGTTGTTATCTAATGGTTGAAACTGTTTGCTAAGTATTCATGTGATATTGCTATTGTCAGTAAGCGATCTAGGACTTGCTCCCTCATTTCTCTATTCTAAGCCCAACTTGTTCTTTCATTTCTCTATTCTCTTCAAGGTAGGAAACTAATTCTATTATGAAGGAATCTGTAGGACTCACAATTTAATCTTTAGACCTTATAAAAGAGATGGCTAACATTTTTCTGTAATAGCATAGCCAAAATAAGAGCTTAAATTATAATTTCATAGCTAGATTTACTTCGCCATCAGCAAAGTAAACAGTAAGTAGAAAAAACCTCCCTTTCAGACCAAAGGGAAAGAAAGTTTTAAAGTGAGAATATAATTTTCCTCATGGGCATTGTCTACCTTAGAAAAACTACTACAGAACATGCCTGTGACTATAGACTTGTAGTTCAGGCCACCGAAGATTAGAGATGAGACTTGGGCGCAAAACTGATTTATTACTCACAGATATGCAGCAAGAATAAACCATCGCCTAAGAAGTGTAGTAAGCTGATCCCCTGTGGAAGATGGAATGAAGCCTTGTCTGCACATGCCTGGTAATGCGCCACAGTTGAAGGATTCTGAAAGTTGTGATTTTATACCCTGGGCACCGACTGGTTCACTGAACTCAAGCATTACAGGGCAGCCCGTTCCGGGAAGGATGAAAACGCAGTCCAGATGGTTATGAATATTTCCTCCTATCTCAGCATGTTGCCTTCTGTGGCTCTTCTGAAAATTACAAATAGGAAGGGGGAGAGTTGGGTCAGCCAGGGCCTTTCTTCTTGCTAGACGTTAATTCCAAAAAATATAAGGAACTCCTACAATTCATTAGCAAAATAAAATAATAACAACAATAATAAACTGATTCAAAAGTGGTCTAAAAGTTTACATACACGTTTTTCCAAAGATCAAACACAAATGGGAAAAAGTTATGTGAAAAAAATATGTTTAGCATCTCAAATCGTCAGGGAAATGCAAATCAAAACCACAATAAGATATCAACTCACACCTATGGGGACAGCTATTATCAGAAAAATAAAAGGCAACTAGTATTAGTAGGGATGTGGAGATACTGGAATTCTTGTACACTACTGTTAGGAATGTGAAACGGTACAGCCACTATGGAAAAACAATATGAAGATTCTTCAAAAAATTAAGAATAGAATTACCATATGATTCAGCAATCCCATTTTGAGAACTGAAATCAGGACCTCAAAAAGATATTAGCGCTCTTGCCTACATTGCAACATAAATTATTCACAATAGCCAAGATGTAGAAACAAGTTAAATGACCATCAACGGGTGAATGAGTAAAAAACTGTGGCATATTCAAATAATGGAGTATTCCTCGATCTTAAAACAGAAGGAAAATCTGCAATACATAACTTCATGGATGAACCTTGAGGACGTTTTACCAAGTGAAACAAGTCAGTCACAGAAAACCAAAGACTGCATGATTCTGCTTACATAAGTCATCTAAAATAGTTGAATTCACAGAATCAGAGAGCAATGATAGTTACGAGACCCTGAGGCAGGGGAAATGGAGAGTTACTAATCAGTGAGCATAAAGTTTCAGTGAAGCACAATGAATAAACTCTAGAGATGTGCTGTACAACATGGTACCACAGTCAACAACGGTGTATTTTACACATAATATTTTGCCAAGAGGGTAGATCTTATACTAAGTGTTCCTTCCACAACAAAATTTTTAAAAAGAAAGCTTAACAACACATTTACAAATACTAATGAATGATGTGATGGCATTTTCATATGCCTAATGTTAAACCAAAAATAAATAAATAAATTTTCAGTATGACTCCTGTTTCTTCAAAATATGCATATTTTCATTTTAAAATAATGAAGTAAACATAAAAATTACTTATCTTTGCAATGAAATTAGAGTTGAAGTTAGAGTTGAAATTTACTCTCTTTCATAACTCAAGGTTGCTGTGTGCTCTATACTTATGAAAGAAAAGCAGCAACAGACTTGGAGGCAATGCGGAGGGAGGGGCAGTCACAGGCAGCGTGTGACATGACTAAGCTTGCAGACACAAACCCCATTTCCAGTTCTGCAGCAGCAGGGCCACAGAGCCACCAGCTCTAGTGACACTCCAGAAACCAAAGAGCCATTTTGCCAGTGGTAAAAGCCCCAATAATGCAGCCTGGACTGCCCATTCTCTTGAGCACAGTGACTGCCTTCATCTGCCTTGGTAAGGATCCCATCAACCCTGGAGCCTGGGGCATGTGGAGGTTCAAAAGAGAACATGGAACGGACCTGGGCTGTGCTTCTCTCCACTCAACTTTCTGTGTCAAAATCTGACAGCTTTCTTGTGTGAGCCATGTCAGCACTTGTCTTTTTTGTTTGCTTGTTTTGCTACAGGTTCCAGCAATAGCCAGAGTGTTGATCAATCTACAAATGTAGAGTATAAACGAGAAGGGCAATCTGTGACCATGAACTGCAAAATCACAGTCAGTTGGTCTGACTATGTAATGCACTGGTATCGGCAGCTATCCAGTGGAGAGATGATTCACATAATTAATCTGTATTCTGGAAACAACTATCAAAATGAAGGACGATATTCTTTGAAGTTTCAGAAACCACAGAAACTGCTAAGCCTCACCATCTCATCCTTGACTATCACAGACTCAGCCGTCTATTTCTGTGCTGTTAGGGATGCCACAGTGAGAAAAGTAACAGAGAAAGCTTTGCAAAAACCCTCAGGGCTCAGCAAAGAGATAGCCACCTGCTCCAGGAGCCTGGGAGAGAGCAAGCCACAGGACAGGAAGAGGGCAGAAAAGGCACTGGGGGTGGAAATGATGATCTAGAGAGGAAGCTAATGGATGTTCTAGAAACAATTGCCCCACAATTGGTATCAAAGACAGAGTTGTGCTTGCAGAACCGCAGCCTCAATAGTATTCTCATCTCTGAACCTGGTACCTAAGGATGATAGTGAAGCCAGTGGAAATATGCAAATGCTGTTCCTGCCTACTCAGCATCCCCCCACTCCCCTTCTCTGGTGACAGCATCTTGACTGATTTTCCCTGGATAAGCCAAGCCTCCTCTCTTCCTACTCACGATTAGATCTGGGTGAGGCCTACCCCACCTTTGAACACCCTGACCAATTGACATAGCTCCTTTCTATGGCCACATGAATCAGTTCAAGGATCAGTCCACGAGCCAGGCCCACACACCAAAACTTTGCACAGTTATTTTTTTAAAGATTTATTTATTTATTTGAAATTCAGAGTTACACAGAGCAAAGAGAGGCAGAGAGAGAGAAAGAGAGAGAGAGAGAGAGAGAGAGAGGTCTTCCCTCCACTGGTTCACTCTCCAATTGGCCACGATATCTTAAAAATTATTATATTTTTGATGTGACCAATTTAATTCCAGGGGTTTATATAAGAAATAGTATGATAGTAATAAAAATAGTATGCTAGTAATAAAGATAACACACATATGTTTATTATAATGTAGCATCTAGCTATACAAATCATAAATAATGTGAAATGTCAAACAACAGTGAATTGGTTAAATAAATTAATTTTGACACAACTACATAATATAACACTATTGTCAAATGAAATAATTTGGCATGAAAATGAAGCAAATGACATGAAAAATGTTTGCAAATCATAAGATATCAGTAAGTGAAAAAAAGTTACAGACATCATTATGAACTTGTGTTTGGCTTAATGTGGACACAGATGGATGCACATAAGAATATGTGTATATACTCACACAAGGGTTAGCACGTACACACACATTTCCTTGCTTTGCGCACTGAATGGCAACAACACCCCCATGACAACAAGCATGGCATGATCCCAGATTTTCATTGCTAATACCATTTTTCAATAAAAGGAACCAGAACTCTTTGAAGAAATGTCAAGGAATATATAAGATAAGTCTGGAGAACCTCACAGTGTCAGAAAGTAAGTAAGTATTCAAAAACAAACAGAAAGACCCACACAATGATGGGGCATGCAGAATGACATACAAATCAACTGGAAAATCTCCATTTGGCCAAAGCTAGAGCAATTTGAGCAAGAGAATAAATGAAGTAGTCTTCAATAGTAATCCAAAATATAAAACAAATATTCATCAGTTAATGCTTATATAAATAAATGGCTGGAAAAATAAATGGGGGAGAACAGACTAATCCCCTATGCAGAAGATTTATAAATAATTCATTATAATTACTAACAATTAATTTAAATAAGTGGAACATTTTCCCCATTCCTTAAATGAAGACCACACATAGCAACCTCCTTTCAAAGAGTACAGTATGAAGAGGGGTAAAACACTACCTCCTCCATGTGCTCCATTTTTAACATCAACAGTCAATAGATAAATCATATCAATAGTATGTAACCTTAATATGATATGACAAGAAATGGCAAGTTACCTACATGGTCTTCCCCTAAAAACGCATGATCCCAGTCCAACTCATGAGGATCAGATCCCACACAAGGTTAATTCTGCAAACTGTATCAACAATGCCTCTCAAAGAAAAAAACCTGTCAAGATTAAAACTGCCATAACCTATAGGAATCTAAAGAGACATGATGACTAAATGAAGTATGGTATCCTGGACGGGACTCTGGGACAGAAAAATAACATTAGGTAAAAATCCAAATAAAGGCCGGTGCCGCGGCTCACTAGGCTAATCCTCCGCCTTGCGGCGCCGGCACACCGGGTTCTAGTCCCGGTCGGGGCACCGATCCTGTCCCGGTTGCCCCTCTTCCAGGCCAGCTCTCTGCTGTGGCCAGGGAGTGCAGTGGAGGATGGCCCAAGTGTTTGGGTGCTGCACCCCATGGGAGACCAGGAGAAGCACCTGGCTCCTGCCATCGGATCAGCGCGGTGCGCCGGCCATTGGAGGGTGAACCAACGGCAAAAGGAAGACCTTTCTCTCTGTCTCTCTCTCTCTCACTGTCCACTCTGCCTGTCAAAAAATAAATAAATAAATAAATAAAGGAAAAAAAAATCCAAATAAATACAATAAAATATGAACTTCAGTTAATAACAATGAATTAATATTGATTCACAAGTTGGGGCATATGTATCATTTAATACATTAATGGGAAGAGATATTGTGCATGAAGAAATGGGAACTCTGTACCACCTTTACAACTTTTATATAAATTCAAAATTTTTCTAAAATTAAATGTTTTTTTAACAAGTACAAAACTATAAGTTTAGATGCCCTGATTTTTTTTTGTAGAGAGATTTATAATTTTATGTACAGCTCTATCACTATATACATCAAAAAGGCTCTTGAATGCAGTCACTACCTGGGTGTGGCTATTGAGCACTTGAATTGTGGCTAGTCCAGTTAAGATGTGCTGTAACTATAAAACATACACCAGGTTTCACAAACTTAGTATGAAGAAAAAAATGCAAACAATCTCAATAATATTCTAGATTGACTACACATTGAAATGACAACACCTGGTATATATTGGGTTAAATTAGATAATTATTTACTATGCTCCCTTTAATATAATTATTTAAAAATTTTAAAGAATATACATGGGTCACATTGTATTTCTAAAATGATGGATATGAACATATTAGCAGTAGTTATCCCTAGTAGTGGGATTAAAGATAATATTTTTAGCTTTTCTTTTTTATAATTTTTCCTCAATCAATGTGTGCTCCTCATACAATAAAAAAGTAATAAAAGTAAAAAAGACACACACTGCCACTATGAGACATCATAGTAACTGATGGAAACTCGAGGCAGAAATGCAAAGCCATGTAACCCTTTTATTAATTATTTATTCATTTAAACATAATATACATATATTAAGGGTCTGGTGTAAATGGCCCTGGAATAGTTGGGATAGCCAAATGTAGGAATACAAACACACAAAAAAAGAACTATAATTATTTCCTTCAGGGGTTCTTGGGAAATTAGGCTTATAAATTGGATACCAAGATTCACAGTGTGGTCAGTGAATCTACAGCAACTCCCACAGCATCACTTCTCTCTTTTCTGCTTTAGATGCTAACTCTTTGTGGTTTTTTTTTTTTTTCCTTTTTTCTGACTCAAACCCAAGTCTACAAGATTATAATTAATGCCTATATGCTAATGACTATGCTTCTAACCTTAATCTCCTCCAGACCTTACCTTTTGGTCAGATGACCTTTGGATAGTCTAAATAGTATTAGCCTAACACCAATCATCTCCCCACTTCTCATACTTCAAAGTTTCCTACTTCTATTTTTTTTCTTAATTAATGATGCTACCATTGAACCAGTGGCCTTATGGCTCCACAAAAGGCAAATTTAGTTATTTTACTTTACTTCCCAAAATTCTTCGAACTTAGCAGTGCACAAGCCCATGTATAATGTTTCCTTAGCTACCAATCCAACCTCATCTCCTGGCACATCTCACATCAGCATTAACACTGGAAGCATCAAACCACTGAGCTCAGGAAATATCATGAGTTATCACCCCTTCTGGCCATCATCTTTGCCTGTACCTTTCCCTCTGCTCAGAGTGCTCAACCTCATCAACACCTTCTCCTCATGGTCCTCTGACACCTCTCTGAAGCACCCCTTAATCTACTAGGCGAATTTGAGCTCCTCCTCTGGCTCCCTTTGAACTTTGTGCATGTCTCCAGCACCACAACATTATAACACCTAGCTCCTCTAGAAGTCTATTTCTTGAGGGTAGAGACCACGTCTGATTCGTATTCCCAGCATCACACAAAACACAGAAAACAGAAAACTCAAATATTCTGAGTACTTATTTCTCTTCACTTTCTCACTTTACTGTGGTCACTTATCCCCTTGAATATTCTAGATACTCTTTGAATATCCAAACAAGCTTCACCTAGAGTCTTGGTCCTTCAATGCTCTTGCCCCAGTGGCTCCCTCCATCACATCAGTCCCTGCTCTAATGGTACCTCATCAGAGAGATCTTTCCTCCTCCATAAGAGAGTGCCCACTCAACCCACCCCTCTGTCCCCTTACACTGTCTTATATTTTGTTTGGCAAGCCTCACTAGCAGACATTATATTACATTTGTCTATTCATTTCTTGTCTGTATTTCCACCAGAATACAAGCATCAGGAGACTCAAAACTTTGAAGTATTTAATAAATAAAGCTCTGATGTATGTATAAATAAATAAATGATGTTAGTTAGCACCTAAAATGACACTGTCTGTCTGAATTTCATTTCCTCTTCATCTGCTATTTTTCTCATGAAGTTGTAAATTGTGGACAAAAAAAATAGATTGACACAAACTCCAGAAATTGACAAGTATTACAGGGCTTAATGATTGATAATATTAAAACTTGAAAAAGAACAATAGTTCAGCTTAACCATATAATAAATTTGTTTCAAGAATGTGTTTTGTTTTTTAATTCATTTATTCAACAAATATTTATAGAATGCCTATCACGAGTACCTTGTGAAAAGGTGATAACTGTCTCTTACATTTGTATCATTGTTTGTAGTTTACAAGGTCCTTCTTGATGTGTATTTCAATGTATTCTCATAAATAATACTTAAAGGTAAGTAGGTCTTATGAGGGATGAATTGCCAGATTAAGGATCATTGGGTTGTAAAAATTTTGAGCTAGGAAAGCATTCCATCATTTTATTGTTGATGCAACTATGTACAGAAGCCTATTATCAATCCATTTATTTCACCTTAGAGAGCTGTAATATACACATTGTCCATCAGTACCAGTACATTAATTCCCACTTCTGGGATTCCCAGCCTACTCCTAGCTTCAGTGTTAATATGAATATTTCACGGTAGAGGGCACAAACTTTGAAGACAGGCAAAATACTTTCTTGTGTGTTTCTCCTACTTGCATTCAGACTCTGCACATACTGTGAGTCCTTCATAAATATTTATTATATGGAGAACAGGTATTAATGAAAGAATCTCTCTATTTGGAAAGCATTCAAGCCCACTGTGTCAGTCTCCAAAGTTGGCCCATCAATGAGCCACGTCTCTCAGTATTCACACTTGTGTATATTCCACTCGTTTTGATTCCCTACTGGCTCTGTAACTTCACTACAACCAGTAGAATGTGGTAGAAGAGATGTCATATGACTTCTGAGGCTTGGTGAAAAGCAGATTTACAGTTTTTCGCTGGGCCTCTTGGAATACTTATGCTGGAAGAGGGCAGCTGCCATGTAAGCAGTTGCACTCCCTTGGCACCACCATGCTGTGAGGAAGCCCACGCAAGCCAAATGTAGAAAGATGCCTCATCAAGCCTTCTGCTGTTTGGCCATCCCAGTCCAAGTTCCAGCCATATGAGTGAGGAAGCCATCTAGCATGTTGTGCCCAACTGAGTCATCAGATGCCTCTGGCCCAGCAGACTTCTGACTGTAAACACATGAGAGACTCCGAGCAAGAATCACCTGGCTGAGCCCAGTAAACCCACAGAACTTAAAGGTGATAGCAAACTATTGTTTTAAAGCATCTAGATTTAAATTGGCTTGTTATACAGAAGCTGTAATTTGTTGTTTTATTGGATACTTGCCATGCCCTTTGGCAAGAGAGTTTAAGGTACCAGAACCTCCAGCCTTGTAGAGTGCAAAGTTGTGAGAATGCCAAACGTAGAGTCCCTCGTAGATCACTGGGAGTAAGAGTAATTGAAGTCATTTCTGTTTCCACTTCTTGTTCCCCAGACTCATTCATTCTTCCTATAAGGGATACAGAAACATAGAGATCTCTGATTTAATGCATATACTGTACCCACAAGTATAGCAAAACAGTAATGCATGGCCTTTGAGCTGTCCTTTCAGCTTTCGTAAGGCTATTCCAGCACTCTATGAAGCTTTTTTATTTCCAGAATGTGGTATCTGATTCAATTATGGTCATGGGCCCACTCCTGCACCTTCTTTGTCATAAAGTTGGTTCCCTAGTTGGATGCCATGTTGTATGGGATTCCACATTTGTGCACCAAGCATTTCCTGAGGCCGTGGACAGTAGGGTTACCTGAGGCTCTGCAAGCAGAATAGACAGACACCTATCCAGAACATGAACCTATCCCTGTGACAAGGAACTGCTGACCTTTCCAGTGTGGGAGGAGCTCTATATAGCTGATTTTCCTCCAAGCTACTGGTGATGTATTTGAGGACTATCTCAACATTCAATATTGCTCTCTATTGCTTGAGACTGGAAATTCAGAGGTAGCAATGGCTTTATCGGTCATGGTAAATGAGATTCCATGCTGTTGAATCCATGCATTGCCTTTATAGCTGTTTATGATATAAACAAACTATTCATATGCTTCTCATGTCAGTGCCAAGTGGTCTGACACTGAAAGCCAGTTAGCATCAATTGATGGAATCAAAGTCTATTTTCTTGTTTTGTGCCATTTTCATGGTGGATACCTCCTGATGAGTGTTAACACAGGATATAAAAATCTTCATACTGTGTCCACTCCCATAAGTCCATCCATATGCCATCACCCAGACCTCCTTATCTTTAATCTTCTAATTCTTTATCTTCCAGGCTCCTGACCAGCTAGCTAGGCCATGAACTGTGTTTATACACACACACACACACACACTTACACATACATACCTCGGGCCGTATCCTTCCATACAAAATAAAGATTACAGAGCACTGCTCACAGCTCCACAGTTGGGAAGATTTTCTCTTTCCATTGTCTTTTAAGGCCGCCTCTGAATATTACTATAAAGCAGTTGTTGTACTGTTTTGGATTGGCTACATATACCAAACAAATTCAACTATAAGTCAGGTTCAGACTTTTCCTTTACCCTTCAGCTAGTCACTCACCCACCTGATACAGTGATAGATGCAAGATGTGGGAGGGGCACTGGTGCAATTGTGTGAACTCTCCTGGCAGTCAAGGCTGCTCATAAAATTCACTTGTGACCTCTAGTCCAGGTTAGGCTCAATTCCAGGTGAACTCTTTCCATTTGACAATGGAGTGCCAGCAAATTCATTCAACTTTATGACTCAGCAGCTTCTAACTAACCTAGCTCATAATGGTTATGCTCAAATTTAACCTAGTGATCAGCCTGGGGACCAGGAGAGGAGGGGAGTAGTTTTTGCCTTTCAGGAAGAGGACTTTGCAGCACCTTCTTGCAGAGGGAAAATGATGTTTCTTATTATAGTGGACCTTCTGTGCAAGCTGTGAGAGTTCAGAGCAAAAATTCTGAGGGGCATGCATCCAGATAGCCCTATATCATGTTTCAGGAGTCTGTATTTTCCCAACCAGGACCTCATTACCACAGCATAACAGATCTTTCCTGACTGAGCATTTCAGCATATCTGGAGCTCTACAATCTATCAAATCCTACCTGCTCTTCAGATGTGTCCGCCCCTCCTCTGTAGAAGATAAAGGTCTTAGTTTTTAAGAGGCCCTGTGGTTCTTACTACAACTGTTTATGAATGCTGTCACTTCTCATTATCCCTTTTCAGAGTTTTACTATAATTTAGCAATAAACAGTAAACTCTTTTTCACAGGCATTATTTAACTGATACCTTTCAAATGCCGAGTCATTGCATCTGAGGGAATTTTTTTTTTACCAAGATTTCCCCACTACCACAACCACCGGTGAAATCCTGAGACCCCACATTGTGGTAAGAACTATCAATTCCCCAAATACCGCCAAGGGTGTGGTCTCCTTGGCCAGCAGTGTAGTGTATAAGTCCATCCTAAGTCACATCTGTTTTCTTGAACAGTTCTTGACACCAACTGAATCAGTTTGAGTCCTCTAAAACTAAAACTAATGCTAAGACAGAATCAGAGCCTCATATAAAGAACACTGAGAAGGAAACTGGAGTTGGCAGCAAGGACCTCCAGACTATGATGCAGATCTGACACCGACATAGGGGAGCAGCAAGTAAGGAAGACTGGTCACGGAGTTGCTGTCTGTAACACACTTCAAACAGTTTCCGCCAGGCAATGGGCAAATAGGCAGCAGACATGGCAAAGTTTCTCATTAGAGGAGTCCTGCATTCCGCAGGGATGAATTGGCACTGGTAACTCCAAAACCCAATCATTGATTTGGAGCAGCCTGGGAATGTGAGGCCTCAGGGCAAATGCAATCCTGGATCCAGAGGGGTAATATATAGAGCTGTCAGCTATGTTCTCCCAGGTGGGTGCTCTTGAACCCTGAGTAGGATATTTTAGTGAATCACCAGTGACACATCGATGTCTAAACACAGTCTCTGCTCTTGGCAGACTGAGCACTCAACAGTGAATAAGGCCTGATAGGGCCTTGGTAAGTGGAAGCCCATGTTGCTGAGTCCATGACAACCCTTAAGCATACTACTTTGTTCATTAGCCCATTGAGCAAGGGCCATGTGTGGCAAAAGTTTACTTATACTTATAAAACAGATTATCTAATCCATCTAAATATTAAGATCTTTATGAGGCTGATCTTCATGAGAATTCATATGGGACACATATTTTCACACATTATCACCATTCTGAAAAGTCATTCCAAATACCTCTTCCCCAGGTTTCTAATTCACCAGTTAGCCAATTACATTCCTCTAAAGTCCCTGGCCATCTAAACACTTTGTTCTGCCCATATGTCTTCCCAGGTAAAATGAACCACCAGGTGCTTGAAGATTTTCCAATGGGAGGATTTCCTTTTATCACTGCCCTTTCAGGCACACCCCTGTGTTGTACTACAGTACTATAGATGTCCACTTTTGTAATATTATGCGGAACAATTTGCTAACCAAGCCTAATGATTTTTCCTCAGTCAACTGGTCATAAGAAACTCTCTCTGAATCCATCAGTGTAGGCTAAAATAGATGAGGCAATGCAGCAGAATTAGGAGCTACAGTGATCTGAGCCACTTGCCATTATCATTGTGTGCTATCATTACTTGCTAAAGCCTGATCTTGTATATACCATTCCCACCCCTGCACATGCCCAACTCTATGGTTTGGTGAGTCAAGCAACATGTACCTCATGATGGGCATTTCTCAGGATAACTTGGTGGTCCAAAGCCAAACACTTTGCCTCTTCTAGGACCCACCAAAAGCTGAGAGCTATTTCTTAAGGGGAGAATAGTTATCTGCAGAGCGTGGCAAGGTTTTGCTCCCAAATCCTAAATGTCTTCTCTGTTATTCATCTAAGAAATCTACCAAAGGCAGTTGCAATTGTATTAATCATCTGATCAATTTTCCAGTAATACTTTGGCTATGTTAGGTACTACTGAATTGTATTTTTCACATTAACAAAGTGGTGGGGAAGCTTGCATAGCAATTTATTGCAAAGCCTTCTCTTTCTCTAGGCCCTATTTAAAATATTAAGTCTTTCACATTACTCAGTAAGCAGGTCTGAGCTATAACAACACATCCAAAAGAGATATATGTTGCTTCCAAAACCCACTGAGGCATCTTAGGAGCTGAGACGTTATTAATGGTAGCAGGTATCAGAGGTAGCAACTTGATACTCACCTTAGAGAAAGGATCTCAACTTTCCCAGATGATGAGACTTGGAGAAAATTTACTAAGGGAAAGAGTATCCAAACTTTTCAAGGATTTAATTCCCACCCTCTTGCCTACATGTGTCTTACCAAAGGGTTTAAAGTAGTTGCTATTCCCTGCTCCCCTGGTCCATCAGGGTAGTGGATCCATGGGATGTCTTTTAGAATGTAAAGACAATCAGTTCCTGTGGAACAGAATAGGACAAAGTTGGAGAGTTGACATAACCTGAAGAAAAACAAATAAAGAATATTGTTGGCCATTCCAGCTAAGAGAAGAATGCTTCTGGTAATCTCTACTAACAGGTACATAGAGCAGAAATGATTTTTCTTATCAATATTCACGTATCAGATGTCAACAGATAAATTGATTTACTCCAACAATGAAACCACACCTAGAACAGAAGCTGCAATTGTATTCACCGTCTGATTAGTTTACAATAATCCTTTGTCATTTTTCAATGCCCACCTGTCTTCTTCATAGGGTAAACAGATCAATTGAATGGGTATGTGATGGAATCACCAGCCCTACATAGCTGTAGAGTCTTTTATAGCATACTCATCTCAGCTCTCTCTCTCTAGAATGCAGTAGAACTTTGGATTTACCATTCCAGAATTTAGAATCAGTTCTTTTTTTAAAGATTTATTTTTTATTAATTTCAAAGACAGAATTACAGAGAGAGGTAGAGACAGAGAGAGAGAGAGAGGTCTTCCATCCGCTGGTTCACTCCCCAGAGGGCCGCAATGGCTAGAGCTACGCCAATCTGAAGTCAGGAGCCAGAAGCTTCTTCAGAGTCTCCCATGCAGGTGCTATAAGGTCTGATATTTCTGAAAACTAAATAAAAAACTAATCCCGGGGCCGGGGCCGGGGCCGGGGCTCACTTGGGTAATCCTCCGCCTGCAGCGCCGGCATCCCATATGGGCACCGGGTTCTAGTCTTGGTTGCTCCTCTTCCAGTCCAGCTCTCTGCTGTGACTCAGGAAGGCAGTGGAGGATGGCCCAAGTGCTTGGGCCCTGCACCTGCATGGAAGACCAGGAGGAAGCACTTGGCTCCTGGCTTCAGTTCATCGCAGTGCCGGCGATGGCGGTCATTTGGGGGGTGAACCAACGGAAGGAAGACCTTTCTCTCTGTCTCTCTCACTGTCTTACTCTATCTGTCAAATAAATTAAAAAAAAAAAAAACTAATCCCATGGGTAGCTGGATTACAACATCAGTTTAACTCAACATCTATAATTAGGGCCAAACATTGTGCACAGTTGGTGGGCCTTTGCTTGAGTCACCTGTACCCCAGTTTGAACGGAGTGCCCAGTTTGTGTCCTAGGTTCTTACTAATGCATCCTGGGAAGAAGCAAATGACGGCCCACATCACTGGGTTCCAGCCACTGACATGGGAGACCTAGATGGAATTTCTGGCTCCTGGCTCTGGCCTGGTCTAGCCCTGGCTGTTGTGGGTATGTGGAGTGAGTCAGAAGATAGAAGATCTCTCTTGCTCTCTCTTTCTCTGCCATGCCAACTTTCAAACAAACATTAGAAAAGATCTATGATTAAAGTTAAGATATTGACTGCAATACACTGATCTGAAAACTGAGATAGCAACACGTAGACAGATTCTAAGGAAGCTGAACTCCTCAGAGTCCTCTGTCTCCTTACCCAGAAGAAGCAGCCTTTCCTCTCTGTCCGAATTTGGTACCTTTGACTGAATAACTTGTGATTATTCATCCTGCAGAGAAATGGGGAAATTCCTCAAGACTCATCCTCAATACCTTTCGTTGCTTTTGTACCTATCACCAACCTTAAATCCTGGCAGGCCCCAAGGGAGCAGATACAAAAGAATGAGGTACTATGTATGCCAAAAAGATTGCAAGTTTTTTTCTGATTTATACTTAAATATCTAACCATTGATACTGTAAAATTTCCTTCTTTCCTTCCCCAAAAGATGCAGAACAATTTATCAAGGTCATAATGCCCTGAAGAAGAGGAAATAACTAGATTTGGGAGGATTTCTGGACATTGGCTCTGAAAAGATCCCAGTTCTTGCAGACCCAATATGCCACCATTGTGTACTCACCAGAGTAGGAGTCTATAGAGACGCACTGGTTAGTGGTATTTTGGCTCAGGCCCATTCAGTGCATCCAGTTGGGCTCTGAACTCTCTGCATGGCTGTATTCCAAGTTATGCAGTTGAAGGAGACACCCTTAGCAAATGGAAGCATAACAATATAGATTATCTGATCTGTAGACTGAGGACAAATAGAAGACATTAAAACTGATTCTAGGGACCAGCAGGTGCTGTGGAGAAGCTGGTTAAAGCTCTGGCCTGAAGCGCCGGCATCCCATATGGGTGCCGGTTCTAGTCTTGGCTGCTCCTCTTCCCATCCAGCTCTCTGTTGTGGCCTAGGGTAGCAGTGGAAGATAGCCCAAGTCCTTGGGCCCCTGCACCCACATGGGAGACTCTGAAGAAGCTCCTGGCTCCTGACTTCAGACTGGCGTAGCTCTAGCCATTGCGGCCTTCTGGGGAGTGAACCAGCGGATGGAAGACCTCTCTCTCTCTCTCTCTCTCTCTCTCTCTGTCTCTACCTCTCTCTGTAATTCTGTCTTTGAAATTAATAAAAAATAAATCTTTAAAAAAAGAACTGATTCTAAATTCTGGAATGGTAAATCCAAAGTTCTACTGCATTCTAGAGAGAGAGAGCTGAGATGAGTATGCTATAAAAGACTCTACAGCTATGTAGGGCTGGTGATTCCATCACATACCCATTCAATTGATCTGTTTACCCTATGAAGAAGACAGGTGGGCATTGAATAATGACAAAGGATTATTGTAAACTAATCAGACGGTGAATACAATTGCAGCTTCTGTTCTAGGTGTGGTTTCATTGTTGGAGTAAATCAATTTATCTTTGAGAAATTACCTGCTGCCTCCCAGGGTGCACATTAGCTGGACTCTGGAATTCGAACTCAAACCTGGGAACTGTGATACTGAATGCGGGTATCCCAAACCACAGCTTAATCACTAGGACAAACACTAGCCCATGGATTTATTTTTAAGTGATTTTCAAAAATAATAGTATAGGGGCTGGCACTGTGGTGTAGAAGTTTAAGCCTCTGCCTGCAGTGCCGACATCCCAAATGGGAACTGGTTCAAGTCCCAGCTGCTCTACTTCCGATCCAGCTCCCTGCTGATGCACCTGGGAAAACAGTGGAAGATGGCCCAAGCAGTTGGGACACTGCACCCACATGGGAGACCTGGAAGAAGCTCCTGGCTCCTGGTTTTGGCTTGGCCCAGCCCTGGCAGCCATTGGGGAGTGAACCAACAGAGGAACAATTCTCTCTCTCTCTCCTCTCTCTGCATCTCTGCCTTTCAAATAAATAAATACATCTTTTTAAAAAATATCATAAAAGTAACCAAAATTATGTAGGATCTCTGTCTTTAATGTGCTGTACACTCTTATTTAATGCTATAACTAGTACTCCAACAGTATTTTTTTTTTCACTATGTGCTGCTATATGGCGGCAAACTGTTGAAATCATTACCTAATATATACTAAACTGATCTTCTGTATATAAAGAGAATTGAAAATGAATCATGATGTGATTGGAAGGGGAGAGGGAGCGGGAAAGGGGAGGGTTGCGGGTGGGAGGGAAGTTTTGGGAGGGGGAAGCCATTGTAACCCATAAGCAGTACTTTGGAAATTTATATTCATTAAATAAAAGTTTAATTAAAAAAAAAGAAATTCTCATAAAGTAAAGGGTAGAACACACAATACTAAGAGTGGCTGGTTACTTACGTTGTGAGCTTAAGTGGCTCCATCATGTGGCAGGAGCAAAACCATTTATGCTTCACTTAGTTCACAACTAAATTATAAAAACCTTAATTTGTTTTGAGTTTGTTGAGAACTAAAAAACTTCTAATTTTATTCATAATATAAGGATCATTAATTTTTATATCATATCAGTTAAATTTCACATAATCTATGCTGCCTAACTTCATATATTAGACTATCATTCTACTCAAAACACATTTTTAATTCTCATAAAAACATGAAGAACCATAAAAATTCTACAGATGCACACGTTCCAAGTACGATAAATACCATTTATAACTTTTAAGTCCATCTTTAAATTAATACTTGTTACTATGATAATTTCCATGCAAGTCTTGAAAGTGTCTTAAAAGTGATTACAACATGAGAATTGGTAAGAATTGTGTTGCAGTAACTATCATGAATTTTCTGTGACTCTGAGAATCTAATGTATTAATAAATTCCTTTGAAAAATAAAAAAGTGATTGCAACCTTGTTTCTCTGTTAAAAGAAAATTATTCAAAAAGAGGCAGAGACTTAATAAAATGTGGAAGTTCTTTGTTTTCTAAATTCTTCAGTCAGAAATCCAAATAAACTAAATTCTTGGAATATGTAAAGTATAATTTATTACCTTATAAATTTCAAAGTAGCATAATGATAACCTGATTACTAAAATTCATTGTTACCAAATTGTAACTTTTTAATTTCTTGGGGAAGTATTCCAACTTGACTCTAGCATTATATATTTAAGGAAATAATAATTCACAGGCAAAGCATGGTCAGCACTGACCACACCAGATGGGGATTCTTCACATCCGTTTCCTAGAGCTGAGGAAAACTGTAAAATCCCCATGCCCCAGCCATCTAACTCTCCATGTTCTCAGCAAGAAAATTTATTAGTGATAATTTGTCTTTCAATGTACCATATTAATAGGTAGGAGAAGGAATGCCTTGGAAAGGGCTTAAAAGAGCAAATGCATTGGCATTTGAGGCGAAGCCTGATTCTTGTCTCAAAATAGCATAAGCTTGCCACCAATGGGGTGGCCCCCTCTGGATTTACTAAAAACATTAATTTTTTTACTCATATTTACGAGGACCAATTACTCAACCAAGCTACTGTCACAGAGAGATTCCTCTGACCACAGGCAAAACCCCAGTAGCCCAAAGCCATCTGGAAGACAACTGTGTATGGATTTGTTTTCTTTTTGTTGTTGTTTTTGAGTGAAGGAAAAACACTAATGAATTGGGAAAAGACTAAATAGATTTTGTTAATCCTTATGAAACTAACAAATGCAGCAGTCCGGAAGAGCTAGACATTCCCTGATGGATATGCAGGGAAAATTAAGATGGAAAAATTATATAGAGATTGCTCATGAACACATGAAAAAGTCAACAGCATCAAAAATTCGCATTTTAAAAATGCAAATAAAAACAACTTTTATCTCAAATTAACAGATTTTTTAAGCAATTACAACTCAGTAATGATGAAAATGGACATATTAATAGCACTAGCATTTAATACTACTATGACTTCAAATTGATAGAGAGTAACAATAGATTTTTAGTATTAGGTATCAAGACTTTTAAAATAGTCATCCTCTTGACAATAATTAAAAATCTTTAAGAGTCATCTGATTATATTTTTAATAAGCAGGGATGTTAATTACATGTTTTTTATGCTCTCAAATAATTGGAACTAAACTATGCACCCAACAATTCTGTGTTGATGGGAATGTAAATTGGTATGGCCACTACAAAAAAACTGGTTAAGTAAACAGAATATATGCCCAGTAGAATACAATACCATCATTAAAAATTATACTTTGTTGACCTTAAAAGCACAGGTAATAAAAACAGATTTTTGAAGCAATCATAACTCACTAATGTCATTATTACTTAGACAAATGGGATTACATTAAAATGAAAACTTTCAAACACAAAGAAAACAATCAACACAGTGATGAGACAACCTATAGAATAAGAGAAAATATTTGCAAACCAAGCATCTCATAAGAGGTTAATATCCAAAATATATAAGGAATTCAATTATTATTTATTTATTTATTAAGGAATACAAATTTCATAAGTACAACTTTAGGAATACGGTGATTCTTCACACCATACACGCCCTCCCATTCATATTCCCACCACTTCTCCTCCCTCTCCTCTTCCCAGTCTCATTCTCTATTAAGATTCCATGGCTCACTTGGCTAATCCTCCACCTGCGGCGCTGGCACCCCGGATTCTGTCCCGGTTGCTCCTCTTCCAGTCTCACTCTCTGCTGTGGCCCGGGAAGGCATTGGAGGATGGCCCAAGTGTTTGGGCCCTGTACCCGCATGGGAGACCAGGAGGAAGCACCTGGCTCCTGCGCACTGGCCATAGCGGCCATTTTGGGGGTGAACCAATGGATAGGAGGACCTTTCTCTCTGTCTATCTCTCTTTCTCACTGTCTAAATCTGCCTGTCAAAAAAAAAAAAGAAAGAAAGAAAAAAACAAGATTCATTTTCAATTAACTTTGTACACAGAAGACCAACTCTATACTAAGTAAAGATTTCAACAATTTACACACACATGCACACACACACACAAAAAGCTGTTTGAGAACTAATTTTACAGTTAACTCTTATAATACAACTCATTGAGGGCAGGGGTCCTGCGTGGGGAGTTAGTGCACAGTGACTCCTGTGTTAATTTAACAATTAATACCCTTATGTATGATGTCAGTGACCACTTGAGGCTCTTGACATGAGCTGCCTAGGCTATGGAAGCCTTTTGAATTGACAATCTCTGTCAGTATTTAGACAACGCCCTAAGCAAAGTGAAGGTTTTCTCCTCCCTTCAGAGAAAAGTATATCATTCTTTGATGGCCACTTCTTTCCATTGGGGTCTCACTCACAGAGATCCTTCATGTAGAACATTCTTTGTCACAGTGTCTTAGTTTTTCATGCCTGAAATGCTCTTATGGGCTTTTCAGCCAGACCAGGAAGCCTTAAGGGCTGATTCTGAGGTCAGAGTGTTATTTAAAGTGATTGCCATTCTATGAGTCTGCTGTGTGGACCACTTCCCATGTTGGAACATTCTCTCCTTTTTAATTCTATCTATTATTATTACCAGAACCCTGATCTCATTTATATGATCACTTTAACACTTAATCATATCTATATATGTTCACTTTAACACTTAAAATGATCACTTTAACACTTAAGATGGAACTTTTATCACTCAGCTTAATGGAATTTGGGGTCCCATGGAAAGTTTTTAAACTGTACCCTTAGATTTAAGTCCGTAGGAATGTATGAAGAACTAAACAGCTTTTCAGTTATAAACTTTCTCATCCCTCTCTTATTCCCACTCTTATTTTTTACTGAGATCTATCCTCAATTAGCTTTATACACATATGATTAATTCTATGTTAAGTAAAGAGTTCAAAAAATAATATGAAGAAAAAAAAAAAGAAAGAAAACTGTTCCTTGACAAGAGCAGCTCAACTTACCCCTTCTCAAAGTTTCAACTTCACTTCTACAGTTTTCTCAAACAATTCTATTACAAAAATAATAATCTGATTTTAAAATAGGCAAGGGACTTGAATAGATATTTCTCAAAACAAGACACATAGATGCAAATTAAAACCACAATGAGATAACACTTCAGTTCAGATAGATTGCCTGCTATCAAAAACATAGATGATAACAAGTGTTGGTGAGGATCCAGACAAAAAGAAATTCTCATCCATGTTGATAGGAATGTAAATTGGTATAGCCACTACAAAAACTGTATGGAGGTTCCTCAAAGAACCAAAAAGAATTTTATGATATGTTCCAGCAATCCTACATCTGGGTATTTACCCAAAAGATTTGAAATCAGTTTGTCAGAGATATCTGCACTTCCATGTTCACTGCAATTTATGATTGGGAAACTGAGATCCAGAAAGTGCTAAGATCTCAAAAATATGTAGAAAGAATCATGATTAGAACCAAGTGGGAGGCCCTCCAGTTGAGTCCTCATCTCATGCTCCCTGTTACTGGAGAAAGGTCAGGGCTCCCTTGGTTGCCAGAGTGGGAGATATTTCAGCTTGTAGAATGATTTAATTCCCCAGAGAGTATCTTTGCCACTTCTTCTTGTTCTGCTCTTAGGGAAAGTACAGTCTCTACCTACTGACAGATTTATTTTGTTTTGACATTTTTAGAACCTAAGAGTAATTGGTTACGGCTGTATGTCATGCTCATCTTGAACTCACTTCATTCCAATCTTCATGACCTAGCAGGAGTGTTTGGTGTAAATAAGTGTTCAGAATTGCTGAATTGGGTTGAATTTTTTTGAGGATAGTAGCCAAACATGATTCTGCAGTTCATTAATGTTAGGATTTAGAAACAAAGTATTATTTTATTTTTAATAAATATACTTCATGTTCCTAGCATGTGTTTTTGAACAGCAATAACAAGAGCATTAAAGCTGACACAGTTTGGTTTAGGAAAAAAAAATGAAAGACAGTTCTATTTTATATAAGACAATAATTTTAGCAATTCCTGACTCCATAGGTAAACAAATGTATGTTCTGGAGCTATTTGGACAAATTTATTTATGTTAGACAATCCGTTTTAAGGACACACAACCTAGTATTCAAAAGATGCTTTTATCAGATGATTTTTCACATTATAAAAGTATGTGCTCTTTGAAGAAAAAGTGTGATTTTCATATAATTATAAAAAGATGGAAATAATCCATGATCTCATCACCCAGAAACAATATCCGTGTCACTTTGATTTTTTTTTTTTTTTTTTTTTTTTTTTTTTTTGGACAGGCAGAGTGGACAGAGAGAAAGGTCTTCCTTTTGCCGTTGGTTCACCCTCCAATGGCCACTGCGGCCGGCGTACCACACTGGTCCGAAGGCAGGAGCCAGGTGCTTCTCCTGGTCTCCCATGGGGTGCAGGGCCCAAGCACTTGGGCCATCCTCCATTGCACTCCCGGGCCACAGCAGAGAGCTGGCCTGGAAGAGGGGCAACCGGGACAGAATCCGGTGCCCTGACCAGGACTAGAACCCGGTGTGCCGGCGCCGCAAGGCAGAGGATTAGCCTATTGAGCTGCGGCGCTGGCCTGATATATTTTTTTTTGAGTCCTTGATCTCAATGTATTTTCTTACATTGTTGAGGCCATGTTATTCATTCAATTTTCTGTTAACTTTTCCCCATTTATATTAGACCAAGATTTTTTAAGCCTTTAAAAGTTAATCTTTAAAATTTTAATTTCTAAATTGTAAATGGACAAATCATAGTCTTATATATGTTTTTTAGGGTACAAACTAATGTTGGAATTTATGGATATAATATGGAATAATTAAGCCAATTAATTAATATACCTGACTACCTAAATACTTACTCTTTTTGTAGTGAGACATTTAAAATTTACTTTCTTAGTGATTTTGAGATATACAATGCATTCCTTACTACATGCACCAGTTCCAGTTCTCGAATCTGAGGGATCTGTGAGAAGCCCTGGGAGGAGTCTGGTTGGTCCCTAGAGGCACTTGGAGGCTTCAGTGTTAGGGGATCTGAGAATCTCAGCACTGAATGAGGACATAGTTCCTCAGCAAAGAATTTTAGACAGTTTGCAAGCACTTTGGGTCTTTAAAATAATTAGTTGGTCCCTGGGCTGCCTCTTATAACTTTAATATTTACACTATGACAAAGTGAAAACGCTCATTAGTGCTAGAGCCAGAGTAATACCATTCTTTTTATTCATTCCAATGAGCTTATTTTACATGAGCAAGAAAGAGCTAGAGAGGTAGAGCCCCATAGGGTATTTTCTTAGTAGAAGAGGATTTCAGATGGCAATAAAATTGAAAAAGTTTTAGCACAATACCCTCTGAGAAACTTTTTCTCACATCTTATCTTCAGAAAATTAGGCCACAAATAAGTGACTTTTGACACGTCCCCTCTCTGGTTCAGTCCAGAGCTGCCCACAGTCCCCATAAGTATGCCATCAACTCACTCTTCATCAGCAGAACTGGAAATAGTGGTAGCGGAGGAGGATGGAAGGATGGCAAACAACGTGGAACAATGATCTCTTTCAAATTCTCCTCAGAAGAGCTCAGGGGCCTAGGAGTCCTGGTGCCCCTAAAGACTGTGTTTACTTAGCGGCATTCTCTCTGGTTGTGTTGAGTGCCCTGAAAATCAGGAACAGCTCTCCTCCCAAGTTCACGTAACTATCCATTTCCTTTCCAGCAGAGTGTGTGGTGGCTGCACAGGGAAGCCACCCAGGGGACACATCGTCTTTCAGCTGCAGGTGTGAACTCTGTGTGCTCCTGCTGAGGGCTGGAAGCAATCTCTGTGGTGCGCTCACAGAAAGGGACAACCTCGGGGGATAGGGGGCCTTCACCAATTCTGATACATCCAAGAGTAAATCTGGCAAGGTCATCAAGGTTTTTGAGGATTAATTCTGTAAGAACTCCTTACAGCAAAGGGAACTCTTCTCCAAGGGAGATTCTGCTCTGTGCTCTGCGCTCTGATGGCAATCATGTCAACCCCAGTGGGGTCTACAGCAGAAGATGAATACCGCCCACTGGACAGGAGGGAGCCAGACCCTCAGTCATTCCAGGAAAGGACCAGAGGGACGGCTCTGCTGCCTGGTTTGACATTTTCTCTAACATCAAAAAACAGTGTGATTTGCATTTGAAGCTTTCCGGAATTCTTCATTTTATGCCAGGACTGGCCTTACCTACAGATGAATCACTCATGCAGTAGGACTTAGAAACAACAAAAAATTCTCCATGAGAAGAATTGTATAACCTGTTGTGATGTCTGACATCTGTCCATTAGTGACCCTTTGGCGTTCAGCCACTGATGGAGCAGATAGAAATGTACATTTGTTACTTGGAGAGGTTGCACACAGAACCTTTATCAACTATTAATTCCCCAGCATTGCAGGAATGCCAGACTGTGAAATTTGGGTTAAAATCAACATACCAGTAATTGGAGACTGGTTTTATATGCTGCATATTTAATTTATGAAAAGGGTAACATTAATAGGTGATACCAAAATGTAAATACATGCAAGATGATCATTTGGGATTAATTAATGCATGACAGATCCTTGATAGGTTATTAATGGAAATGAGTTTGGGGAACATAGTTTAACCTTTGAGATTAGTGTCGAGAAGAAAGGCTATCTCCCCTGGCACCTGAACATCAGTACAATTCACCACGGATCACATGCAGTTCATAAGTTGACATAAACAGACTATATGAGACAGCAAGCAGAAGGACCTGGTTTGATTCTGTCTCTGCTGCTTGCAAGGTGAGTGACCCTGGTCAAGCCACCTCCACAATGTGAACCTCAGGTTCCTAAGCTAGAAAATTGGGATATGGAAAGGAATAGTTGATGTAAAATTCTGCTTAGCACATCTTTATTAAAGAACCTCTCTCTCCTTCCTCCATTCACAACTGTCAAAGAAAGGAGTGGACCGGCAGTGCTGACCTCCACAGACCTACACCCACCACTGAGCCACTGAGAGCTCTGAACTTGGGCCAGGCATGCCTCTCCCATGCTTGATCACCTGTCTGCTGGAGCTTGCTCACAATGTCAGACATGGCCACTTCCTGGGTAGGAAGGGATTACTTTTGGGTATTTTTGCACAGGTCCCTGTGTCTTTCTACCTTGCTTCTAAGAACTGCACATCAATTCAGATGGGGAATTTTCAGAGGGCAAGATTTCTTTCCATTTCATGAACTGAGGATGGGGCTCAATAGAGAACCACACTGAACTGGGAGTTGAATAAAACATCAGTACCATCATTGTGATGCTATGAATTTTAAAAATGTCTTAAAACATACCTCCCCCTCTTGCTGAATTACTAACTTCCATATTCTATAAAAACAAAATCAAATTGCAAACGTCATCACTGCAAAGCAATCTAGGCATGTTGGCCAGCCAATTAAATTCTATTTGTCATCCAGAGGGGTCCCAGAGGCTTCAGGACCTGGGAGGGAACCTCTTTGTGATTGGGCCCCACGTTTTTGCACATGAAAAACATCAAATTAGGCTGCACAGCTACAGCCAGTTTCCAAAAGAAACCAAGTTGCAAAAGGGGAGCATGTTGTTCAAGTGAACCACAGAAAATGAGGGAGAGGGGATCCTTATGGACAGACCTCTGCCATTTGAGCTCCTAGGGCTGGTGTCCAGCTGATCACATGGCTTAATTCTTTGCTTTTATAAGCAAAGAAATTGAGGCTCAGAAAGGTTAACACAGGACCCAAGCTTAGAAGGTAGAGATGGGGCTGAGTGTGGTTTATGCAAGAATTCAGACACAAAGTACGTGACCTCAGTTTACGCCATTGGAAACAGGAAAACCCACACAACCCTACCAGCCTGGACAGCCCCCAGCTATTACCAACACAGAATGGAAGATCAAAGACTGCCAAGGTTCCTGGAAGCCAACCCAAAAGCACACTGGCAGTGACTGCAGGCTGATGCACTACAACAGTGGCTGGTCTCTGCGCTGGCCTGGGATAGCAGTAGAAGATGGCCCAAGTCCTTGGGCCCATGCACTCGCATGAGAGACCTGGAAGAAGCTCCTGGCTCCTGGCTTCAGATCAATGTAGCTCTGGCCGTTGCGGCCATCTGGGGAGTGAACCAGCAGAGGGAAGACCTCTCTCTTTGTCTCTACCTTTCTTTGTAATTCTGTCTTTCAAATAAATAAAATAAATCTTAAAAAAAAAAAAAACAGTGGCTGGGCTGTTCCATGCATACTGCCCTATACTGTGAATTCCCAGGCCCTGAATTCCAAGTCCTGCTAAAACCTGAAGCTGACAGCCACAGTGATTGGGCTCCTGACACTTGGTGGAGGACCTGGGGTCTTGCAAGTGGGGCTCTATGGCCACAGGACACAGCTGAGGACTCCTGTGCCTCTCAACAATTTGGGGGCCCTTTAACAAGGACAGTAGGGGTAGAAGAGGAGAGAGGCCTGCTTCTTTCTCTGGGCTGCATACAGACATCAAAGCCACCAGGACTTCTGGCTTGCTTCAACTGGGGCTCTAGCAGTGATTAGCTCTAAACCTTTGGGGAAGTTATTTAACCTCTCAGAGCCTCCTCGTTCATAAAATGGGAATATAAGGTGGACCTCCATTGGTTGTCAGAGTTAAATGAGTCCGTGTTGTTGTAAAGTCAAAGGCACAGTCAGTGCTTGGTGGAAACTAAATTACCTCCCCACTTACCGGTTTGGGATTCACGGTGAACGAAGGGAAGGAGGGGAAAGCTCAGACATCATGGCCCCCATGAACCCATGCCAGGCTTTAGGTGACAACACCTGCACATGCCTGTGGAGTTCAGCAGAACTTTTCTTTTTGTGACATTTGCAGAAACAAAGAAAAAGAGAAGCAAGACACACGGACAGGGCTTCAGATCACTTTGAGTCCGAGAGTCGGAGCTCAGAGTGTTTGGGAAGTTGCTTATCCAGGTGATGTGGACAATACCAAGGTAACGAAGCCCTTGGCCAGGACACAGCTAAAGGCAAGCAGCAGCCGTCTCCCACGGCCCAGCACCTATGGAGATGCATAAAATACCCAGTTCCAACGGGCCCTGGAAGTCTCTGTCTCTGGAACAGAACCCTCCAGCTTTCTCTGTCTCCATACAATCCTCCACATCCTGTTTCGAGAATATAACCTTTGCAACAGGACTGGGGAAAAAAACACGGGCTCTGGGTACATCTATGGTAGCCCTTTATTTCATGCCATTTGCTAAGAGAAAAACTGGGCCCCAGAATTGGGGGGAAGGGGAGAAAGGAAGTCTAAAGTTTTCCTGACTCAATGAGGGAGATGAATGGGTTAAATAAAAGGTTGTGAGTTTATCTACAGCTCAGCTAAGCAAGCTATATTCTCACACAGACATCCTACGGGCTAAGGGAACAATATGAGGCTTTTTTGAGCTCTCTGGGATCAAATGCTTTGCTGTTGAGGTTATATTCCTTATATTCCGTGGGAGTTGATACTGAGGCTTCCCGTGCCTTGTCCCTAAACACAAGAAGAGGTCAAACTACTGTAAATTCAAATGACATAAAACCTTTCCCCAAATGTCTGATCTCTGAACAGCCTTTTTTTTTTTTTTTTTTTTTTTTTTTTTTTTTTTTTTTTTTTAACTGAGCTCTTTGGTAACAGAACGTAGATCTCTCTATCACAGCAGCACAGACTTTGGAAAACTTGACATAACAGAAGTTCTTCCTCACAAGGCATATCAAACACCACCGCAAACCAACGTCTATTTTACTTTTAACCAAAATTGAATCAAAGCATCTTTGAATTTGTTTTTAGACTTTCTATTTTCACATGACCAATAAAATGCCCTCCCTGACCATTGGTGCTGACCAGAACCCCCGGGAGCCTGCCCAGTGGCCCCCAGAGATAAAAATGTGGTGGGACTGTGAAAAAACATAGCAAGACATTTGGGGCAGCAGAGAGAAGGTGAGAGGGCCCCTGTAGGCCACTACACAAAGGCAACAAAAACCAACAAGTGCTTAGCAAAGAAATGACTGAAGATGGAGATGAACAGTGGCAATGATTTTGGCATTCTCTGTCCCATCATGCTCCAGTTCAGTGTGAAAACTTAAGAAACATTTCTGGATTTACTTCAATTACCCCAATGCTAGCACAGTATAGGTTTCTTGAATGAATATATGAAAGAACATGTAATCAATGAATGAAAAGTAGTAATGGGAAGAAGAAGAAATCTACTGCAGGTTGATGAATGGGGTCCTGGAAAGATCGCCCTTTGTCTCTCACAGCTGACTTCTGGTCCAGGGAGATGGCCCACAGCTGGAGCAGAGTCCTTAGGGTATGGGGACCAAGGAGGCCACACATCTTAGAGAACACGTCATCAACTGCCATTCACTGAGTCATTTACTTCTACCAAATGCTTGCCAGCTGTTGGAACCTCCAGCAAACCACTTCTTTTCTGAATCCTTGCTCCATATATTACACGTTTTGTTTCTTAATTTAGAGAATTAATACTGCCATAGCTGTTGTACTTCCTCCTACTTCCTTCTGTAATAAGATCTTTAAGGGATGAGACTGTGTCATATGCTACTTTTATATGTCTACTTCACTGCATATCCCAGAGCTGAGTACATCTGGAAAAAAATCAATCAATTAATGAAATTAATGATCACCTGTCAAGGCTTAAAGAGAAGGACATTAACTGCTTGGATTGATGATAAAAAGCAACATTACTCTTTGTGCCTCAGCCCCTCCATCCTTGTGTTGGGAGCCCACGGTGATACAGAGGCACCTGCAGCCCGTGCATAAACCCTGCAGCTGGCATGTGCCCTGTCGGCTCTTCATTCTCATTCTTGTGACTTGTACTGACAAGTTCAAACCCTTTATGTTACCATTGTCTTCTATCCTGGGGAGTGTGACACAGCTATCCCCAGCCCCGAGCCGAGGAAGCAGGGCTAGGCACACATTCTGATGCCACCACAGACAACAGGGCAAATGTCCAACAAGGTCAGCCTCAGGAAACATGGGTCCTGCATTAAGACAGTGCCCCGAGTGAAATGCGCATCCACTCACAAAGACTCTGTATTGAAATCTGTGGTGTGGGCAGGCAGCTGAAAAAGTCCCTCAGGTTCCCCTTGCGCGCGGCACCTTTCTCCAGCCCAGCATCTGAGGATTCTTCAAGGCACCAGGGGAGACTTCAGCTTGGGCTCTGTCTGCCCCCAGGTCACTGGACGCACCACGGCTTTTGGCAAGCCCAGTGTGCCAGGTTTTCAGGATACACGTTTGGAATGCAGAAGGCAGACGGCTTGGTAAGAAAGCTGACAGAGCTCAGAGAGACAATCCCAAGGAGATGGCAGAATATGGGTCCCAGACCTCGGTTGCAATAAAATAGCTGAGGCGCTCCCTGGTTTTATTTTCTGTACAACTGTCTTACTGCTGTTTCCACAGGGGCCAAGGACAGGTGGCCACTAGATGGCAGCAGAGGGCAAGGAACGCGAGGTGCAGGCGGGCTCCGGGAGCTAGGCTGGAAGCCCCTCCATTTTGCTTTACATCTTTAATGAGATATGTGAGGAAAATGAGCCCCTTACATGCCAGACCCAGCTGCCGCGGCATATGGAGAGATGCCGCACAGCAATATTTCTCTGGTTATTAAACAGGAGGCACCTCACCACTCATTCCCTGCATCCTCGTGCAGAGCTGTCCTTTACGTCCGACAAGGTGGCAACACCGCGAAGGCGGCTGTGGGGACGTGGGGACGTGGGGCCCCGGGCCCGGGCCGGCAGGACCCCGTCCACGAGGAGCAGCCCGGCCCGAGGCCCCCGTGTGGCTCCCGCTGCCCCTGGCTGCCCCCGGGGGGCTCACTGATTCAGGCCCAAGGCAGCTCTGTGGCCTGACCTTTCACCACAACCCCCAGGGGGAGAAGAGCTCTGGGCATCCTGAACGAACCACACTTGCCTTTCTGGAAGAACTCGAGAGAGGGCGCGCACTCAGATGCCCGGAGATGGGGGAGCGCGGGGAAGGCCGGGGGTCGCGGAAGCGGGGGCGCCCTGCCCACAGCCGGGAAACAGCGTCCTTGCGGCTCGCGCTAATTCCCTGGAGATTCTGCCCATCGGGGCGGCGTTGCCCCAGGCTACGGGCTTAGCCTCGCCCCACTCCCATCACTTTCCCGCTTCCCCCACTTCTCCTCCTGCCCAGCCACTCAGTCTGGCCGTCCCTTACTGACTCTCCCACTCCCCAAAACCCAGCGGGGTGCACTCAGTCCAGGCAGCCAGCACCCCTCCCGGCTCTCTCACCACCCCTAGCACTCAAAGCTCCCAGAGCTCAGAGTCACCAGCAAAGCCCTCAACAGCCCTGCAACGAAGGCAGATAACAACTCCTTCTTTCTTTCTTTATTTTCATTTTATTTGAAAGGCAGACAGGGAGAGAGACACGCAAAGCTGAGAGAGGCCTTCCGTCTGCTGTTTCACTCCCCCAAATGCCCACAGACACTCTGGCCTGGGGCAGGCCAAAGCCAGGAGCAGGAGAAACACAGCACTGTGACTGCAAGGGGGAACTCTGATATGGGTTGCACGGGGCCCAAGCTTTGACTTTAACCACGGGGCTAAGTGCCCGGTCCAATGCAGCCGTGTTTCATGCCGAGAAACTAAGACACAGCTGCAGTTCCCTGGTCCGTATCCCCTTCTCGTGGATGTGAACCTCTACCAAACATTCTCCACTGAGAAAGTAACTAGCAAACGCGCCCTGCCACTACTTGTCTCTGCTTTCAGGCGGGGACTCCGTGTGCTGGAAATCATCTCTCATCTGTGTGACCTGAGACAATTCACTTAACCTCTCTGTGCCTCATTTATTATCTGTAATTTGAGAGACTCCAGTGGGCTGATGACTAAGGCCCCTTCCAGCTGTACGATCCTGTGGTTTTAATTTCCCAAGCCTCTGCCAGCCCTCAAAGAGTGTCACGCAGGAGGCTTTGCCCAACAATAGGCAGACTCAACGGGAGCAAGCAGAATTTCAGCCTCCAGTTGAGAAGAAATGTGGTTGGGGCTGGCGTCTTATTGACATCCTTTGTCCTCAGAGCAAGGCAAACCAGGGGGCTTCGGCTGTTATTGACGCTAACAGCGGGGCCTGGAGGTGGTCACACTCTCGTGGAAGGACCACGCAGGGCCGTCCCCGTGGGCGGCAGAGAGGAGAGCCAAGACTGGAGGATGTTTTAATAACTATTTCTCAATAAAGACAAAAAAGAGAGAGTGACCCATTTGATTCGGCACAGGAGTCTGGGGGCAAATGCAGGTCTCCCAGGAGGAAGCACTCTCACCCATAATGGGGGATTGGTTCAGCTCAGCTGCTCTCACAAAGGCCTGAATGCAGCCGGCAGTGGTACGGGCAGCTCCCCACAGCTCCCTGTGAAAATGACTCACAGCGGTTATGAATATCAAACCTCTTTGATGTGTTCCCAGACAGGAGGAACAGCCGCGGGGGGAGGAGGTGGACCCTGGATGTGCTCTGTGGGGCGGTACGCAGAGGCCTGGACACATCTGGCACCGTTCGGAAGCTCCAGGAGAAACCCAAGCGGGGTAATTACCTAGGACTTCCTAGGATAACAGAGCTCCCTTTCATCCGTCTCCCGCTCTCCCTCTGTCCCCGGCTATGGAGGAATTAGATTCTCCGAGAAATTGCAGCCTTGTTCTATACCTTCGCCTTTCCCGGGGGGATAACGATTCACATCCCTGAATAAAAGTTGTTTTATTGAGCACAAAATGAATGAGCCCCTCACTCAGCAGCATCTGTGCCAATTGCTTTAGCGCCAGAGACCTGGCCCCAGCCAGCCAGGCGGAAGGAGTTTCCTCTGTAATGGCTGTTTCTAGACTCTCAGCCTTTCAAGTGGCTGCACGCTACCTTGTTCTCCTAATGGGCTCTCAATGATGATTGAATACAAAGCCTCCAAGCCTCTCCTGCGTCGGCAGCGCCAGGGATTGGGTCAGAGTGGTGCAGGGCAGAAGACAGGGCCAGGCCGACCGGCTCTCCGCGGAAGAGAGCAAGCCGCCTCGCGCCAGTTTCAACAGGAAGCCTATTTCGATGGAGTAGGTTCTTCCATGCTAGACAGGGTTCAAGAGCACGTTGGTTCTGCAAACTTGGGTAAGTCCTTCCAGTTAAAGAAGGGACTGGCAAGGGCAGTTGTAGGAGAGAATCTGTTCAACCCCATGCTTGTGCATTTTTCCTTTCTGAAATGGGTTTGGCTTTAGCTTGCAATTAGGTTGGGTTGGGGCCATAATGTTGGGGCCATGCACCCACAGCAATCTGTACACAACCTCACATGGAAATCATATAAACAACTACTGCTTACCGAACGCCAGCCGTACCGAGACGCAACGCCCAGAACTCCACGTGCCCCGTCTCCGGTATTCCTCAGCACTTTCTGGATGAAGGGAGTAGGGGAGGTATTGTTAGCCTCATTTGACTGATAAGTAGCCTATCGCTCCAACCTGAGACTCTTCCTAAGACTGAACAAGTAAAATTACAAGGAATCTAGACTATTGGATTCCAAGGCCTTGTCCCTTAGCCACTGTACTGTGGACAGCATGCTTATTATCAAGTACTTGCTGCCTTGGAGGCACCAGGGACCTGAGGGACGGCAGGGTAGACTCAGTTCTTGACTTCACAAAGCCTCAGTTTAATGACACACCAGCACATGCACAGAGAGGCTAGAACATGTGATGTCTCCCAGGACTCCTGCAACCACGGCATCCATGCTCCATGCTTCCTCATTATTCTTCCCGCAGGCCTCCTGCTCTTGCTCTACCATTTGGATGGTTCGCTTGGTCCAGGCTTGGGTCTTCTCCAGTATTCTAAGCTGTTGCGGTTTTTATAGGCAACCATGTGGACAATTCAAGTCATTAGTCATTTTGCTGCAGTTACCCAGCCCCTGAACTGGTCATTGTTTGTTTTGCTTCACTTTATAACTTAATCAGGAAGTTTCTCTGACCACTTCTCTATCTTTTGGGAAGAGTAGAGCAGGAAAGCAGCAAGGGCAGGGAGGATTTCAAACCTGTTGTTGGTTCAGGAAGTCAAGTCATAGGTCAAGTTGAAGGCATAAAGTGGGGGAAGACCCAGGGAGGGGAGTGAAATTCCCTTGTCCCCGTGACCTTGGAAGGTAAGTGATGACATTTCTGATGGACACTGTGTGCTAAGGTGAGACAGAAGGAAAGAAGCAAGCATTGCTCTGCTTGCAGATTTTGCCAACAGCAGATTGGCTGCCAAGGCTACGTCAGCCTTGACAATTAGGTCCATGATCTGGAAGGCAGGACAGTGTCCTACTGTGCTGGACATCTTCCAGTGGCACTGACCCAGTGGGGAGGGGATCCCTTGATGTTAAGAACTCTCCCCCAAAACCCAGTTAACAGGCCACCACGTGTAAGGCAGGATGAGATTGAGACCATCGAAGTCCCAAAAGGATGCATTCTTGCTTTCTATGGACCAGTGCCCTTCACAAATTCAATGGGAGAAAAAAAAGCTAATTACCCAGTGAATTTTGCCTCCAATTTCATTTCTAGAGATTTATGCTGCTTCCTATACTGCCTTTAAGTCTGAAGGCAAATAATTTGAGATGTGTCTCTCTAGAACCTTGAAAAGAATGGATTAGGAGACCCGGTGTCAGGCTCCAGGTGACCACTCATCTACCACCACCACTACCACCACACTTGCTAATACCCAAGGTAACCTGGTCATCTTGACAGTCAGTGACTGTTTCTCCTGACAAAATCCACATAGGAAACCAAGTGGTCTTTGTGGTGTGGTTCCCTCCGCATCCCTCCCAAGGTGCCAGTCAGCAATGAATCTGAATCGTGAAGCCCCCATTTCCTGTTTTCCCAGTTTCCATCTGGGGGAGCCATTCCATAGGGCTCCTTCCTCCTACCCTCTCAATGAATCCACAGATAGCCTCTCTGAACTTCAGTCTCGGAATTCCTCTTTCCCTACATTCCTGCTTTTGACCACTGGAGGGCAATGCTGGACTGGCCAAATCACTGCAGGCGCTCTGCCCCAGCTGGTCCCCACATTGTCCTGTCCAGGATGCAACCTCTGGTTGGATGCCAAAACCAAGGACTAGTAGAGCACCCCTAGGCTGACAGCTATGCTTATTGAAATGGCTCCACTATACTTGGAATGGTAGGAATAAAAGATAGTTCTCCGGAAAGCAAATCTGGCTTCATGAGAGCTACAATCCCCTAGGAAAGAGACTGTGAGAAGAGTTTGCCTAATTGATACCATTACCCAGGAAAAATCTGTCTCTGACTAGGACGTGCAGATAACTACCTGTCTCTGCTCATTCAGGCTTAACCCCCTTGAGGGTAATGTCTTGGTAGGCTCTGCATTCCTGGTAGAAAGCTTGGCAGCAAATATTTGCTCGATGGACGGATGGAAACATGTATAAATTGGAATTGGCCATTTTCAGAGTTGTGGATGTTTTCCAGCTCCTGTAAGACCCAAAGTTTGTCATTAACCAGATGCTGAGCGTTCTTAGTCTTGACGACAGCCAAAGATGTTTGGGTTGTTAATTAAAGCAGGGGTTGTCATTGTACAAATGCTGTTTCAAATACCACCGCAAGAGTTTCTGGTCTCTTGTTTTCAGGAAGTCCTTCATTACGTCGTCCATGTGTCCTCACACCTGAGTAGCCTGTGGATTACAAAATAAAGACACTGTCTCATTTATAAGAAACTTATAGCAAACTACAGCCTCACCATGTGAGTGGACACACCAAGTCGGAGTGTCCATTATGTCCCTTGGGTGAGCTGTGGGAATTTGTGTCCCACCGAGGGTCTCCATGGGGTGCTGCAAGTCCACTGAACCAGAGCTCTTCTCCATCCCCCAACAGCACCAAGTGAGACTCTTCTCCAGGCTGCTCTCCCCTCTGCCAGCACTGCAGAGTCCCATGCCAGTGTGGACACAGCCTACTCTCTTAATCATTCAAACCACAGCTAAATATTTGAGGAGGGAAAGAAGTGCATATTTTGAGACCTCAAGCCAAACATAAGACCCTCCCTGTCTTCCAGTGGGTTTCCATGTAACAGGGATCAACTCAATGCCCCCAGTAAAAACCTGCAGGCATCCCCACGTCTCCATGCACAGAGAACAGAAGAGATTTTTTCTTCTCAGTCCCAGGCTAGCTCTTTGCCTGCCTGGGATGACTGACAGTGAGAAGAAACATTTCCTCCAGGGAGGCTCTTCACCTGCCCCTCCACCACCTCAGGCGGGACCTGACTTTCTGGCCCTGACAAGGCAAGCGTGGTACTCAGCTGTGTTGTTAGATCTTATTGTGCCATGTATGGACATCAATAACTCTGACTAAATTCACATTTGGGGTAAAATACACTCCCTCATTCTAACTAAAAAGATACCATTGAATCTTTCTTAGCACTTATATTTCATTGTGCAGTATCTGTGTTCAGTTACATGATTTTATAATCCTCAAAATAGTGAATTTTTGTTATAGATGTGAATAAACTCATTCCCAACCTTACTCTGGTTTTCTCAACAAAAGAATGCTCTAAAGTTCACCCAGAATCTTTCCCTGCAGAAACCCAACACTTTCAGTAGTCTTCAAGGAGTTCTGCTGAAGAGAAAAGAAGAAAGAAAACAAGAAGTCCTGCCTTTATGATTCCTCTGTTATAAAAATGTCTACCATAAATCTCTCCTTAGTTTAAACCTAGGTCCTCAGACTGCACAATTCTCATCCTTCTGAAAAAACAATTATGCTGTTTTTAAAAAGGTATTTGGGGCTGATTGGGGCAAAGTGGATAAAGCTACCACCTGTGACACTGGCATCCCATATGGACCCTGGTAGGAGACCCAGCTGCTCCACTTCCAATCCAGCTCCCTGCTAATGGGCCTGGGAAAAGCAGTGGAAGATGGCACAGGTACTTGGGTCCTTCCACCCATGTGGGAGACCCAGATGAAACTCCTGGATCCTGGCTCCTGGCTTTGGCCTGGCCCAGCACTGGCAGTTGCTGCCATCTGGGGAGTAAACCAGCGGATGGATGATATTTCTTTCTTTCTTTCTTTCTCTCTCTCTCTCTCTCTCTCTCTCTCTCTCTCTCCCTGTCTATTTGTAACTCTGACTTTCGAATAAATAAATTTTTTTTTAAAAATTATCCTTTGATACCTTTCCTGAGAGTAAACAGCGACTGAAAACACAAATTCATTGTAGGACAGCATTCTATCGCTGTCCATGGGAGCTGAATTGATCATATGTTAAGCATGTCCTACGCTATATTATTTTTTATTATGCTTTTAGTGTGATTAAAGGAAGGCCTCTAGAGTAAAATCTCTGTTCCACATCTGCAAAAAAAAAAAGATCAACATACAGGAGTTTCCATACGAGAGGATATTGACAGTCACACACAGACTCAAGATGCAAGGAAGGTCTCCATGTTAGCTCGCTGCATTCAAACGCACACCTCCCATGGTGCTGTGACTTCTAGGTCCGGATCCCCACGGAGTAGCAGTGCCTGGGGCCTTAATGCCACGTCTGATGTCCAGGTTTGACTTTGATGGCAAGGACAGGCCCTCCTGCCTTGCAATTTAAGTAAAGCCCAAAACCCTGCCCAAGGTTTCAATCTACTGACACTCACCTGTCCCAGGTGAGAAGTCTCTGAGATGGCTTCTCTTTAAACCATAGTCCTTTCTTATAACTCTGATGCCAAATAATCCTGGTTATTACTGGTGGATTTGATTTTTTGGATGCTTCTGTGGTGAGTCCTTCCCTACTCCACACAGTGGGTTACTCCCCGGGGAAAATGATCACGCTGCACTGCCTTGAGCATCAAGGACTTCAATAAGGACTGTGAACACCAATGTTGCCAGAGTGGGAGTCAGGTCCTTTAGCTCATTCACCAGAAATTATCCAACTGGAAAAGTTTCTCTCATGTTCCATTCCAGGTTCAGCAGCTTGCCTTCAGGATTCAAATAAGACTACTACATACCTTTTTGCATACACCATGCCTTGGGCAGAGCACATTGGACGTCCCTGGAAAATCAACTCCCCAGGAGATCTACCTTTAGAAATGAACCTTCCTAAGGGTAGTGAGAAGATGGGAGGATCACATATTTTCCAAGGGGAAACACATACAGACCTCCTTATCACTAATTTCTAAGGTCAGACTTTGATGAATGTTGGTCAGAGTACAATGCACAGTTGCCCAAAGAAGGGAGAAATTAGGTTGATTCAAGAGGACCAGGAAAATCTCCCTGGTGGAAGATGTAGTTGACGTGAGTTGAAGGATGAATGATTTTGATGAATGGGGAGATTAGGGAAGGGCATGGCAGGCAGAGAGTGCAGCCTGAGCCAAGGAGATGCTCAGAACTGTGTCTCCAGGAGAACATTGTTCCCTCTGTGAGGATGGAGTCTGCAACACCTGCAGAGAGGAGTGACTGGAGGGGTGGCCTGAGATCTGATAAGGAAAAATCTTATGAGTTAGACTAAAAGAATTGGATTAGGTACTAGAGAAATGGGCAGAAGTCAGAGGTACATAAGAATGCACATGCTGACAAAGTGCTTTAGAAAGACTGCTGCAGATGGGAAGATTGGTTTGAGACTAAAAGCACAATACCACAGGCAAAGTTAGTACAGAAGCTGAGGTGGAGATTGAGAAGGGTCAGAAATAAGGACCTGGAAATGGAAAATCAATTCAACAAACTCCTCAGAAGTAGATGAGTGATGTGTGGTGACGAAGGAGAAGGGAGCAATGATCTGGCCCTGGCATCTTTGTGTACACTGGAAGATGCCCTAGCTTCCGTGCCCCAAGACTTTGCCATTAGGAATTAATCCACACTCATCTTTTAGAATATTAATACTTATGGTGTCAGTTCTTCCAGGAATATTTTTCAGTTTCTATGATCCCAAGGGCTGATCTTCAGTTGCAAAATTCCAGGCACCAATAGAGGAGATTTGGGGACAGGACTCTTCTTGAGCCCCTCGAATGCCAGTTTACAGTTGAATGCACGCTCCTGTTTCTTATAAAGCCAGTTGTGTTAGGAAGCACACAAACAATGTGCCTGTAACTATTTGATTTCTGCTTGAACATGAAATCTAAGCTGAACATCTATACTCTTTTTCTTCACTGAATTCTGTTTCCTCGTGTCTCTCCAGATTAGGACATGGAAACCTGATCCCAGCCACAATGTGTCATAAGCCCCTGTCCTTCCCATCTGGTTAGAGCCTCGGATCAGTCACATGGTTTTCAATGTGACATTCCCACAATGCCAGGAAATGCCTTCCCTAGGAGTTTCAGTAGACATACATGTTTTCAGCGAGCTCCACTGTCCCAAACAGCATCCACACTGTCATGGCCAAACTTCCAGGGGACCCCTAACCACCAGTGTCACACCAGTCATACCACCCGCGCTTCACTTCCACATGCCCCTGTGTGTCCATAACTAAGTCCAAGCATCCTTGAGTGAGCATCACCATATTTCTTTGTCCACTGTCCTGCTGTCCCTTTAAAGTGGCTCAGGAGAATGTGTTGCAGAGTCAAGTTGTCTTGGGAGAAAGAGAGGAGAAGAGATACCAGAGGGTAAGCAGAGGTGGGAGTGAAGACTTTGAGAAACAATAAAAGACAAAGAATCCTTGACCCCCATCAGTCCCAACTCCCAAAATAAGAATGGCTTTAAATATAGCTTAGTTTATTATTTAACACAAATTAAAGTTTCCTAGCTCTGCAGTCATTGTGTACATAATGAAGACAAACCATCATACCAAAGATGCAGTTATCCTCACCGTTGGAGCAATAACAACCAAGCTGAGTCAGAATAGAGTGATAACAGTGCTGAGTCAGGAACTTCAAAACTTTTATTGTTAACAAATAGAATGATTTGTTGATGGGGAAATGGCTACAAAGGAAGGTGGGTACAAAAAGAAGTCTCTGGGGCTGGTGTCATGGTGCAGTGGCACAGCAGACAGCCTATGGGCGCCAGTTCCAGTCCTGCCTGCTCCACTTTTGATCCAGTGCTCTGTTAATGCACCTGGAAAAGCAATGTCAGATGGTCCAAACGCTTAGGTTTCTACTATCCACATGGGAGACCTGGATGAAGTTCCAGGCTCCTGGCTTTCGCCTTCTCCAGTCCTGGCTGTTGCAGCCATTTGGGGAGTGAATCAGTGGATGAAAGGTCTCTCCTCACTCCCACTCCTCTCTCTCTCTCTGTCTCTCTGGCTTCTAAATAAATAATTAAGTATTTTAAAAAGGAAAAGAAAAAGTATCCCCTGATTCTTGAATGGGGGTGTGGTTTTCCAGGAGAAATTCCAGTCTGGTGGCTTCATGGTGAGCTCCCAATCAGTTTTCTCTTGCCTGAAGTTACATGTCATTCATGATCAGACTTTAAACTCCATAATAGCAGAAATTTTGATTGGTTTTTGTTTGCATTATACATTGTATTCAGCAGAAACCTTTTATATATTTGTCACTCAATAAACATTTTCTGAATGAGTCGTTGATCGATTGATTGATTTAAAATGAGCAAATTACCTCCTCCTCTATGGCTTCTGAATTGTGAACTCCAAGACCAAAACCTACCAGATGGACAAGAGAAGCCACAGTGCCTTTGGGAAAATGTCCACTCCCACCTTTACACATCTTTCTGTGCACCTTAGATTCCTGAAATTCAGGAACAAAGACCCGAGAGATCGTGACCCACCACGCGTCTCCCAACAAAAGACCATTTCCCTGATTGTTTGCTTTCAGAGCATAAACCTCCTGGGGCTGATAAGGGAACGGCACCATATGCTGAAAACTCGGGCTTCACGTGGTGGAGGGGCACGGAGCCCCTCTAACGGGGCCTGTTGTATTGTCGCCTGTGAACGAATCGGAGTGTGCCTTTCGATAGCACAGGCACCAGCCACCCCCAAGGACCTCTTTGCTTTATTGCTGCAGCAATGAAGCAACCACATGGCTGCTGTAGATAAGGTGGGCCAAGTGCATTGTGCATGCAAAGCAGGCTGTGTGGCGCGCAGCACTGGGAACCACAGATGCACCTCGCACTGGCTTCTCTGCATCTTGCTGTTTCTCCTCTGAAAGTATGCCCAGTTAAATGTGTTCTCCCCCATTGAATCTTCTTCACTTCTCATTGCCGGTCCTTTTTCCTTTGTCTGAGGGCCTCTGCGGAACTCAAATCGTACAGTCTTCCAATATGTCCGCCATGATTGGGACATATGTGAAGTTCCAGTGCCAATGTCACATTCCTGGTGGAGTTCAAGGCTCTGTGTATTGGTATCTACAGAGAGCAAACCAGCAGCTCACCTGTGTGTATCATGCCTTTCAAGGCACCCTGGAATCAGAGCATTACCAGTGGTCCGTTGGCAGAAAGATGTCCTCCAGCACTTCAGCCATTAAGCACGTACAGCCAAGAGACACAGCCATTTACTATTGTTCCCTGCAGGCACTGTGAGACATGCTGGAGAGCACACTGAGCAAAAACTGTATGCTTCACATGGGTTCAATGAAGAAAACTCAGAGATTTACCAACAAGACAGTGCAGTCAGTGTCATCCTAAACTTGCCGCACTCGCTCATCAAAATAAGAGGGTGTTAAGGCTTGCAAATTGATATACTGAATACTGCAGGGGAAACAAAGCAAGCACTTCTCAAATAATAAAATGTATTCATCAGCTAGCACCTCCTTACTTTTATCCTGCTAAACCATGAGAAATGAAAACTAATCCTGTTGAATTGCTTGAATCTTCCACTTGACAAACAAAAGCACAGTCCCTGATACTCAGCTTGACAAATGAGTTAGACACATATACAAAATCAAATCCAGCAATTAATATCTGAATTACAGGCCTTGGAAAATTCACCAATATTTCTAAATGGCTATTAAAAAGACATTAAACAATATTAAATTATATATGTATATGTATATGTATATATATATATATAGAGAGAGAGAGAGAGAGAGAGAGAGAGAGAGAGAGAGCGCAAATGGATGTAGAGCAGGTGGCATAGTAAAGTGGTTGACCTCAAGTTTAGACTTAAATGCCAGATTTCTTGGGTTTTGAATCCCAGATCCTCCACTTAGGAACTATATGACCTTGGGCAAGTTACTTCATGCCTTTCTTTCCTCATCTATACAAGAATGATAATAACAATACTCACCTTAAGAATTGCTATAAAAGTTAAGTGAATTATCATTAATGTATTTAGAGCAAGGTTTGGCACATGCGAAGCACTCAGTAAGTATCAACTGCTCTTATCATTGATGGTAATGATATCATGATGTGATTACTAATTTCTCTACTGTTGGTCTGGATTCAGCCTTTAGGAAATTGTTGGTAAGGTATAAGTTTTGTCAAAGTCTCAATTTATCAATCGTCTCTTTGACAATTAAATATTCTTTCCTACATTGGTATCCCATCTAGTGGGAACTAAATTTTAATGGAAATCCAGAGAAATACAATTTGCCAGGCCTTCAAACCTTCTTAACCGAATGCTGATAAATTATTCAGGGATCTCTATATATGAGGAGAAGAAAAAGGCAAAGGAAAGTAATTTCTGCTTGACTTTCATAAAACAAGCAAATATAGACTTTGTAAGATTAAAATACAATAGTAGCCCTATTCATTAAATGGATTAGATAGTGGAATAATTTATAAATGTGGATCCAGAAATAAAATTAAAATTTTTTATGAACATAATTAAAAGGAATTAGCTCTATTCCACCTAAGAGGCATGTTAGATGACCAGAAAATTGTCCTACCGCCAAGAAGACATGAAGTTAAGTCCAAGTCTTAATGCATCCTGAAAAACTGACAAATGAGCATGAGCTCAAGATCCCAGAAGAGAGGCCCGCACTGTGGCATAGTAGGCTAAGCCTCCACCTATGGAACCAGCATCCCATATGGACACCTGTTTATGTCCTGTCTGCCCTCTTCTGATCCAAAACTCTGCTTATGGCCTGAGAAAGCAGTAGAAGATGGCCCAGCAATGCTTGGGCCCTCACACTCACATTGGAGACCTGGAAGAAGCTTCTGGCTCCTGGCTTTGATTTGACCCAACTCAGCCATTTCAGCCATTTGGGGAGTGAACCAGCAGATGGAAGACCATTCTCTCTGTCTCTCCCTCTCTGTGTCTGTAACTCTACCTTTCAAATAAATAAATAAAATCTTCAAAGACTCCAGAAAAGAATCAACTCAACAAAGACCCATTCTGTCAACCTCTCAGCATTCAGAAAGCCGCCCACAGAAGCTCCTGAGAACGGAGGGTGATGGCTGTCTTCCCTACTTCCTCTTCTGAGGCTGCAGCATATCCTGCTCCCTCCAAACCTGTGTATTCACCAGGGGGGACCCTAACCTCCCTGCTGTCTTCCTGGTTTTCCCACTTGCAACTTATCAGCACTGGTGCTCCTCAAGCACAGCCCTACAGGGGCATAGGATAACACAAAATAGGAGACTTTTACTGGGATTTTAAAAATATGGGAAGATCCTTTATAAAATCTGGCTTTAGGGTCTGCTTTCAAAGTCCTGACCCTGGTGGGGCACACACAGACCCAGCAGGAGTTTGCTGTTTGCTGGGTTGATGAATCTCTATCCTTCCTGAACTTATTCTTTCACAAGGCAACTCAGGGCATTGGTGACACATGTGCAGAATTCCCAGATGTCAGTGCAGGGAGGGTGGAATTTCCCAAAGCACACTCACAACCCCAGTTTCCTCTGCCTTACTCTGCCAGCTAGGAGCCATTTAGTAATTCTTCCCCAGAGCCAAAGTACAAAAACCAATGCCATACCACCAATAATGGGGAAATTTGACTCAGATCTCTGATTCTGGGTCTCAGTGGAAGAAAACATCTTTCTAATTTTTCAAAACTGGCTACAATAAAAGGTAGAGGAAAGTTGAGGGTAGGGAAACCGTGTCATTAAAGAGCTATATAGTGACATCCAAGCACTGTCCAAGCACATCTTGGCAGTGATTCTTGGAAATCAAAAGGAAAAGTATGCGGAAGCTGATGAAATATTTGAGTCTCTGTCCCTACCACTGTGTCAACTAACTGGGAGCCCTGCAATGTCCCTGTGAAGAAGTCTTAGAAGAGAAGGTGAGCAGGAAGGTTAAACAAGTGTTCATCAAGAATCCATAAGGCTCAGCATATAGAATTGGCAGTGTTCACCTTTACAGTCAACAATGTGTGTGGGGTGTCTACTATGTGGTGCCAAGGATCAAGGACACCCAGGCAAGCAGTTCTAACTCTCGCCCAATCTGGAATTCATACACAGGGAGGTGTATACTCTGAACGAGGAGCTGAAGCAGACTCATGTGGGAGCAAGAGAAATACTTGCTTCTCGTAATCACAGGAGTGTTCCAGGAGGAAAGCACAGATTGGAATTAGGATATTTAGATTTCAGGATGAAGTGTGTGATCCGAACCAGGAAAACATCCTAAAGGAATTAAACTCTGCACTGAGACTAAATATGGGAAGGTTTGCTTATTTACATCTCAAGGTCCCAAGTCAGTTAACAGAAGCAGAATTACAAGTGCAGAACATCCCAACTTGCCTCCGTGCTGTTTCGCTTGGCAGCTGCTTCCCTTGATGCCACACATCTGGGTAACTGGCTCGCAGATGGGATATCAGCAGCCAAAATCTTTCGAGAGACAAATGACATTGTGATTTTCCTTAACACCCATTGAAATTCCTCACTAATTTAAAAAATATCTCATGTTTGCTTTAAAACAACCCGTAGGACCCAGACATTTCAATAAAACCAATCAGAGGAATGAAGTTATTCCAGCCATCTGAGCATTCTGGCCCAAATCAGTTAGACTAAGAGAAGAATCACTCATCACTGACAGCAGCCTTGGAATGCCCGGCAGCTGAGGGCTCTACCAACAGCATCCTAAGCTAGGGAAAACACAAATGCAGTTGCCTTCTTCCCATTCCCCTCTGTTCCTGTTCTTCAGTTGCTTGTCCAACCGGTCAGTGATGGAGCTGAGAAACTAGAGAGCAAAGACAGCAATTAGAAGCAGGGCAACCAGTGGGCCCTGCCTCAACAGAGATATATTACTGGCACACATCACAGCCTGACTTTGTATTACCAAAGTTTCATGGGAGAAGTCTGAGAGTAATGAGTAAGAGAGTGAGGAAATGGTTTTCCTTCACTAAGTTTATCTTTGTTTTTTCAACCCAAAGAACTCTAAGAGGGTAAAGGGAAAGTGAATATATTCTCAAATCAAAAGCAAAATGGGTCCTGAAACCTCCAAGTAGAGAGAAAACCAGGAGCACTGTCACTCTCTCCCATGGATATACAAGTGACCCTATGGGTAAGTGTTTGATACCAAACACCCCAGGGTGGCAGAGCCCATCAGAGAGAATGCCACGAGGCCAGACATGTTGTGGGGTCTTTTTAATTTTTTAAAGATGTTATTTATTTATTTATTTATTTAAGAGGTAGAGTTACAAACAGAGAGAGGGAGAGACAGAGAAAAAGAACTTGCATCCACTGGTTCACTCCCCAAGGGGCCACAATGGCCAGAGCTGTGCTGATCCAAAGCCAGGAACCAGGAGCTTCTTCTGGGTCTCCTATGTAGATGCAGGGTCTCAAGAACTTGGGCCATTTTCTACTTCTTTCCCAGGCTATAAGCAGAGAGCTGGATTGGAAGAAGAGCAGCTGAGACTTGAACCAGCACCCCATGGGATGCCGGTGCCACGGGCAGAGGCGTAGCCCACTACGGTATAGTGCTGTCCCCCTTTTGGATTTGTAAGCTTCTATTTTTTCTTCAGACTGGGGCTCTAACTCCTGTGTGTCCTCCATCCTTAGCTACTAAAGACAGACCTTTGCCTAAGGGCATTGAAGAAACTGACACTGCCCATACATCTCTCACATGGCTCCACTCCGCTCAACCATTTCCATACCCAAAGTCCTGCAGCTGGCCTAACAGCTCAGCAGAAACCTCCTTCCTTCTAGAAATATCCTGTGCCATTCTTGAAATTATGGGTTCTCTATCTCCCTTGGTGACTATGGCTCAGGAAGGGAAGGAGACCAGTCACAAACCCCCAGCCCCACAAAGCACAAAAGATGAGGCAAAGAAATGAGCTGTCATGGGCTTGTGAAAGCTGTGTGCCTGGCATAGGGATAAGTGTCTCACGTGTGATCTCTCATTGCAACCTCACAGCATCCCTGTGAGGTAACTAGAATTACCCCCATTTGCAAATGAGGAAATCAAGATTCAGAGATGTAATTTGCCCAGCTACTGGTAATTTGCAAAGCAGGATTCAAAAATCATAGACTATTAGATCTGCAAAGCCAGTGCTATTGCAAGCAGGTTCTACCCAGGTAGGAGCTACCTTGCTGCTACAATGTGCTAACTTCTCCTGATGCCTACTAAAATAAGTGAGGGCCTTAAGTCCACGAGTTGTAGTCTGGGTTGCTGGTAAGCCCTTTCCTAATCCCAGCCTTCACTAGATGAGCAGTCAGCCTTCTAGGCTCCCTGATAGTCAGGGGGCTCCAATCAGAAATCCTTCTTGGGGTGAGGGGCTGGTGTTGCAGTATATTGAGTGAAGCTGCCACCTGCAATACTGGCATCCCATATGGGCACCAGTTCGTGTCCCAAATGCTCCACTTCCAATCCAGCTCCCTGTAATGGCCTGGGAAATTCAGCAGAAGATAGCTCAAGTGTCTGGGATCCTGCCACCCACATGGGGGGGCCCATATGCAGTTCCTGGCTCCTGGCTTTGGCCTGGCCCAGCCCTGGCTGTTGCAGCCATCAGGGGAGTAAACCAGCAGATGGAAGGTCAATCTCTCTCTCTCTCTCTCTCTTCTGCTCTCCAACTTTGGCTTTAAGATAAATAAATCTGAGAGAGAAAGAGAGAGAGAGAGAGAGAGAGAGAAAGGAAGGAAGGAAGAAAGGGAGGGAGGGAGGGAGGAAGGAAATAAATAAATAAATCCTGGTTAGACTATCAAACCTCTGCTCATCTCCTAATATTGACAAGTTCTGTACTAGACACTGGGAATGCAAATGTAAATAAGATAGAGTTTCCATCATAAATAATATGAAAGTCCAATGCAGAAAGCAAGCACATTAACAGAGAGTTATAATAAAGGCAGTGCGTGCTATGACTCAGCACGTTCAGGGAGACCAGCCTCCCCCAGGTGATTAACAGGAGGCCTTTCCAGAAAAAAAAAAAACAAAACTGGGGTGTATGAAAGACTACAGAAAATCTTTGAACCTGCAAATATTTTTATGGGGCTGAGTTATTGAGTGCGAGTTGAGAGGGACTGAAAGTGAGACTGGAGAAGGCAACAGATCAGAGGTTTGCAGGCAGTGCGTAGGAGATGTTTGGAGGCAGAATGACCACAGCTTGATGACTGATGTTCTTCATGTATTAGTGCCTTTGCTCACAAAGTTCTCTCTCCCTTGGGAAAGCCCTCTGGACATGAGGTTTGACGAACTCCTATTCAGGGTTCCCTATCCTGAGTATTCCAGGCAGAAGCGGCTCGTTCCCCTATGCTCACAGAACATTCTGTGTACGTTTATGGAACTTAACACTCCTTTGTGAATTGTTGTGTATCTGCCTCTCCTAAAAACTGAACTCTTCAAAGGCAGGAGTCACATTTTGTTCACCTCTGTGTCTTTCAAATAGAATCAGGACTACAAGTAGTTAGCCCAGGTTTGTTGGATAAACAACCGAACTTGTAACTTACCAGTGCATCACGTCTCTCTGAGGACACCAAACCACCTTTGTACCAGACAAGACTTCTCCTGGGCAGACTGCAGCTGATCTAGAAAGGGCAGCAAGAGAGCCCCAGCCTACGCAGTCATCCAGCAGGCCATGCGGCCCACCTGGCTGCTCTGCCACCTCACCTTCTGTACCGGTAAGGACAAGTCCCTGCGCTTTTTACTCTGTGTCACTGGGCAATTTACCTAACAGGGTGAATCATTGCTGAGTGTGCGTCTGACGCCCCATCCCCTTGGAATGGAGGAAGCTCTTCACTGCTGCTCTGTCTATGGGCTTTTCCTTTCAGGGGTGTCCTTGGATCTAATTCTGAAATCAGACACCAAAACTCTGACTGATCCAGCTGGGGAGTCTGCCACCTTCTGCTGCAGTGTAACGGGAGGGGGTCTGAAGAACTGTCAAATGAGCTGGTATAAGAAGAATGAAGATAACTCCCTGATTTTAGTGTACAAACTAGGCAACAATTCCAATTCAAGGAATAAGTTCAATGGGGAAATTGATGCTTCAAAACATCAATTTATACTTGACAGTCAAAAAGCGAAGCAAAAAAAAATGATGGGACTTACTACTGTGGATTTGATATCCACGGTGCTACAGTTCCCGTTTTGGACCCCTTCAGAAACTCTAGGTTCAACTGGAGGTGGCAGATCCAATTATAGACCATCGGGAGCTACAATTGTGCACCACATCTGAGATGAGGCCACCTGATAACCCCAAAGTCTGATAAGAGAGGCCTGGAGCTGAGTTAGGGCAAGGGCCTTATCTTTGAGTTGGTTTTGAAGGGCCTCCTTTATCAGTTGAAGAGGACAGAAGAGGCTGTTAGGGTTTATGTGGAGACGAGGGGGCCATGCACCTGTCTCTCACAGATGCTTGGCTGAAAGCACCAACTTGCAATACTGAAAAGGCCCTCTGACTGTGGAGGCAGACTGAGACTAACAGAATTTCTACCAGGAGTGCTGTAGCTCATTACAGAGTCTTTATTGTGAAAGCGTTCATGTGTATAAACTAGATAAAGCAAGGATTGTTTTCCATTACCATCCTAATCAAAATTTCCAAAGCTTCAACTCTACTCTGTAAGGATGAATAGAGTCATCTGTGACATGTTTCCATAACGACTTCAGGTATTGCATGTTCTATATCTTCCCTTAGCTGCAGAGGAGTCCTGAGAACCCATGGAGATGGGTAGGCGGAGGTAGTAAATGGGCCTCTCTCATGCTGGCTGCCGACAGCAATCTTGGAGACAAATACAAATTGTGGCAATGTGGGATTTCGGAGTTGGTCATGAATCAAATGAATAAAAAAAAAATACCATCTCTAGTCTCAAGTTGAAATAGGAAAACCGAAAGAGTTTGAGACTATAGGGAGTCAAGGCTTGGGGGAATCCACTGAACAGACTGATAACAGGGGGCTTAAAGATGCAAGACTTGAATTCTCATCAAAGAATATTCCTATTGGTTTCAGTAGTCAACTGTTTCTTTTTTAAAAATATTTATTTATTTATTTATTTATTTGAAAGACAGAGTTACAGAGAGAGGGAGAGACAGAGAAAAAGGTCTTCCATCTGCTGGTTCACTCCACAGATGGCTGTAATGGCCAGATCTGGGCTGACACGAAGCCAGAAGCCAGGAGCTTCTTCCAGTTCTCCCACAGGCCATCTACTGCTGTGTTCCCAGGCCATCAGCAAGGAGCTGGATTGGAGGTGGAGCAGCCAGGATTCAAATCAGTGCCCATATGGGATGCTACTAGCACCACAGGCAGTTTAGCCCACTATGTCACTGCGCCAACCTTGACAACTCTTTATTCTACTGCTCAGATATCTACCTGGAATTCTCTCCCCACATATGATCAAAATCAAATCATGGGGCCAGCACTGTGGAGTAGTGGGTAAAGCCACCACCTGCAGTGCCGGCATCCCATATGGGCAATGGTTTGAGTCCCAGCTGCTCCACTTCTGATCCAGCTCTTTGCTATGGCCTGGGAAAGCAGTAGAAGATGGCCCAAGTCCTTGGGCCCCTGCACCTGCATGGGAAACCCAGAAGAAGCTCCTGGCTCCTGGTTTCAGATCAGCTCAGCTCCTGTCACTGTGGCCATTTGAGGAGTGAACCAGCGGATGGAAGACCCCTTTCTCTCTCTCTCTCTTTCTCTCTCTCTCTCTCCTTCTCCTTCTCTCCCTGTGTTACTCTGACTTTCAAATAAATAAATAACTCTTAAAAATTAGGTCACAGAGTAGACATGGATATAAAACTGCAACTAAAAGTCAACTTTGCTGACACTTTCTATTCAATATTCATCCCATGCACTACCAGGCTCAGTACAAATTTATAGTGTATTGTATTCATGATATTGGGATAGGCTGGGAATAGAAAAATACTGGGAATAGAAAAAGTTCAAAGACAAGTTCTATTCTCATTAATGTAGCTGCAATTTATTTTTTAGAGACAAAACATTAGAGGGGCTGGCATTGTGGCACACTGAATTAAGCCACTGCCTACTATGCTGGCATCCCATCTGAGCACTGGTTCAAACCCCAGCTGCTCCACATCTAATCCAGCTCCCTGCTAACATACATGGGAAGCCATCAGAATATGGCCCAAGTGTTTGGGCCCTTGCTACCCAAGTGGGAGACCCAGATGGAACTCCTGGCTCCTGGTTTCAGCTTAGCCCAGTCCCAGCCATTGTGGTCATTTGAGGAGTGAACCAGTGGATGAAAGATATCTCTCTGTCTCTCTCTGTCTCTAACTCTGCCTATGCAAGTAAATAAATAAATATTTTAAAAATAAAGAACATTATAAATTACAATTAAAGCTTACCAAAAAAATACAAGACCCACATCCCACAGGACAATGGCTATTACAGACTTTAGAGTACTCTATAGTCAAAGGACCAGCCGCTACAAGAATAGCTTCTCAGAACAACTGAGACTTGAAAGAGGCAGAATTGGATAAGGGAAAGGAGGAAGAAGAAAGTAGGTATACCAGTTATCTGTCATTGCAAATTATCTCAAAACTTAAGAGACTTGAAAAAACATTCATTATCTCACAGATTATGGGGGGTCAGAATGCCAGGTGTGGCTTAGCCAGGTTCTCTGGCTCAAATTTCTCATGAGGCAGAAAGTGAGGTGTTGTCCGGGACTGCAGTCATCTTAGCACTTAAATAGCAGAGGAGTCGCTGCGAGCTCCCTCATGTGAATGCTGGCAGGCCTTGAGCCCCCACACAAGCACAGGGCCTCGCATAACAGCAGCTTGTTTCCCTAAAGCGGACATTGAGGAAAACAGTGTGTCTAAGTTGGAAGCCACAGGATTTTCGTAACTTAATCTTGGAAGTTGCATCCCATTGCTCTTGCCATGTTCTATTTGGTAGAATCAAGTTATATGTGCAACCCACACTCAGGGGGGAGGGGATTACATGACAGCATGAATACCAGGAGGTGAAGATCATTGGGGACAGACCACAGGGAATTAGCACAACACAGCAGAGAATTTCTCCCAGAAATTCCCAGCTGTGGGTGTTGTGGCCAGCAGGTTAAGCCGCTGTTTGGAATACCCACATCATGTATCAGAATGCCTGGTTCAGGTCCTGGCTACACCACTTCCAGTCCAGCTTCCTGCTAATGCACATCCTAGGAAGCAGCAGGTGCTGCCTCGTTTATTTGAGTCCCTGCCTACCCACATGGGAGACCTGGATGGAGCTCCTGGCTCTTGGCTTTGGCCTAGCCCATCCTTGGGTATTGCACAAACATAAGAAAGATCTCTCTCTCTCTCTCTCTCTCTCTCTCTCTCTTTCTGTCTCTTTTTTTCTCCCTGCCTTTCAAATTAAAAAAAGACACCTTTTTAAACTCAGGTTTTGAACAACTTATGAACTTGTTTAGAGACCTCTGGCCACAGGCTAAAGAGATTTTATGCCCAGGTTTCTCAAACTTTATTGTTCCTGGGAAGCACTGGAGAGATTGCTCCCAATACAGATTTGTGAGCTTGGGCTGTACAGATTCTAATTCAATCTAGCTAGTGGCAGGCCCAGGAATGTGTATTTAAAATAAGTGTTCTAGGAGACTGTGATGCAGGTGGCCCCAGAACATGCCTTGAGAAATTCTGCTGTAAGTCAATGAGGAGCTATTGATTCTTTAACACCCAGGTTCTCCTGCTCTGGCTATGGAGAAATGGACAGTGGATATGATGAAGGCATCTATAGAGCAATGGTTCTCAAGTCCATCTGCATATTTGAATCATCCTTGAAAATACAAGTCCTTTGACTCCTGAACCTGCGTGGGAGACTCAGAGGAAGCTCCTGGCTCCTGGCTTCGGTTTGGCACAGCTCTGGCCATTGTGGCCAATTGGGGAGTGAACCAGCAGATGGAAGACCTCTCTCTCTCTCTCTCTCTCTGCCTCTCCTTCTCTCTCTGTGTAACTCTAACTTTCAAATAAGTAAATAAATCTTAAAAAAGAAAACCTTAATTCCTGGGACATATCCCCAGAGATTTATTTTTCTTCTCCAGAGACTTTGATTGAATTGGTGAGGGTTGGATCTCTGGCTCCCCGGGTAATTCCATCTCCCTCTCCTCCCCTCCCCTCCCCTGGGAATGAAAACCACTGATCTAAGACCATGTTATTCCAAGCACTCTCCAGACCAACAGCATCAGCATCATCCCAAGTTTTTCAGAATGAAGAGTCCCCTGCATCACCCTCGTCGACTGGCTCAGAATCTGCATTTTAGCAGTATTTTCCAGTGAACTATATGCTCATTAAGGTTTGAGAAGCTGGTCTAGGAATGCATTATCGTAATCCATGTTGTGTTGCTATAACAGAATACCACAGACTTGGTAATTTACTAGAGAAATAAATCTGTTTCTCACAGTTCTGGAGACTGGGAAGCCCAAGACTGAAGCGTCCACCTCTGGCCAGGGCCTTCATGGTGCGCCCTTCCGTGGCAGAAGGTGGAAGCGCATGATATGGCACACATGGAAAGAGAACGAATGGGGCCAAACTCAGCCTTTTATCAGGAACTCCTCCTGCGACCGCTAACCCATTCCTGCAACATCAGCATTCATCACTCACAAGGGCCGAGCTCTCACGACCTAGTCGCCTCTGAAAGGTCCAACGTCGTAACACTTCTGCACTGAGAATTAAGTTTCTAACACGTGAACTTTGGAGGACACATTCAAACCACAGCAACCATTATTATTGAAAATTTTTCATAGAGGTTCAAAAATATAAATCAGTCTTTCCCAAATGCAATCCAAGAATTCATATGTATAAAGATCTCCCAAAGCAATTCTGATGTGCAGCCAGGTGTGAGATTTACTGATAAGCAATCAGTCATCCCAAAATCAGATACAGATTATTTGTGTTACTAATATAATAAATATTCTTATCAGGGTGATATTGTGTCCTTGAATGCTTCTTGGAAGGAGGTATAACATAAATTTTATTATTTATTATTTTATTTTTTTCACATAAATACTTTTTTTCACAAAGAAACCTTTTATTTAAGGAGTACAAATTTCTTAAGTACAATTTTAGGAATATAGGGATTCTTCCCACCACACCCACCCTCCCACCCCACCTCCTCCTCCCTCTCCTATTCCCAGTCCCATTCTCCATTAAGATTCATTTTTCAATTAACTTTATACACAGAAGACCAACTCAATACTAAGAAAATATTTCAACAATTTGCACACACACACACACACACACACTTGAGAACAAAAACTTGAGAACAGGTTTTACAGTTAATTCTCATAATGCAACTCATTGAGGACAGAGGTCCTGCATGGGAAGCACACAGTGACTCCTGTTGTTAATTTAACAATTAACACTCTTATGTATGACATCAGTGATCACCCAAGGCTCTTGACATGAGCTGCCAATGCTATGGGAGCCTTTTGAACCTACAGTCTCCATAGATATTTAGACAAGACCATAAGCAAAGTGGACGTTCTCTCTTGCCTTCAGAGAATAACATAAATTTTAGATATGATCATTCTCATTTATACACTAGTTATTTAGGAAATGAATTAATGTTTATTGAGTCAATGTACTTTTTTAAAGATTTATTTATTTGAAAGTCAGAGTCACACAGAGAGAGGAGAGGTAGAGAGAGAGAGAGGTCTTCCATCCAATGGTTCACTCCCCAATTGGCTGCAACGGCCGGAGCTGTGCTGATCCGAAGCCAGGAGCCAGGAACTTCCTCCGGATCTCCCATGCGGGTTCAGGGGCCCAAGGACTTGGGCCATCTTCCACTGCTTTCCTAGGCCATAGCAGAGAGCTGGATTAGAAGAGGAGCAGCCAGAACCAGAACCAGCGCCCATATGGGATGCCAGCGCTTCAGGCCAGGGTGTTAACCCACCGCACCACAGCGCCAGCCCCAAAGATTTATTTATCTACTTGAAAGTCAGAATTACACAGAAAGAGGAGAGGCAGAGAGAGAGAGAGGTCTTCCATCCAATGGTTCACTCCCCAATTGGCCACAACAGCCAGAGCTGCGCCGATCCAAAGCCAGGAGTCAGGAGCTTCTTCCAGGTCTCCCAAATGGGTGCAAGGGCCCAAAGACTCGGGCCATCTTCCACTGCTTTCCCAGGCCATAGCAGAGAGCTGGATTGGAAGTGGAGCAGTGGGGACATGAACCGGTGCCCATATGGGATGCTGGCACTGAAGGCAGCAGCTTTACCTGCTATACCACAGCGCCAGCCCCGTCAGTGTACTTTTGATCACAACTTTATGGAATTGTACCACTTACCCTCAACTCAAAACCAGCTAGAAAAAAAGAGCATGAATCCTTAGTGTCTAAGTCTGATTGGACAGGAGAAGAGAGTGTGTGTCTCTAATGGTCTCATTCCCTTGCAGGATGGATGAGGACACGAAGTTCTGATCCATGTTGGGCTAGGGAAACTCAGAATCTGAAGTGGACATGGCTGAGCACAAAAAAAATTGAGCAAGTGATCAGGGAGAAGAAACGTCCGGAAGAAGGCAGCCCAACTGCCCAGCAACCATCTGAGAAAGTCTGGGCGCAAAACAATGAAAAAGAAAACAGACAGGAATTAAGATTAAAGAAGAAAATTAAGTAACTCTGAGCTTATTGGAGGTAATTGATGATAATTTTCATAATAACATTGGAGGCCTCTGACTTAGGGGGGGACAAGGCTCTGAAAGTGCGTGATTTGGAGATGCATGGACTAAGTGCTTCTGCAGAACCGCAAAGCCAAATTAATGACATAAATATCAGCTATTGTTTTTGTATTGTTCATGTACTCCATGGTAAAAGCAAGGGAGCGTTAGCTAAATTCATGTTACTATGGCCTCCATTGTTCTGCTTTCTGTGATTTTAATCTGTGATTAAAAGGGCTCATTTGAAAGAATTGAGTGCAGTGAAGAGAAATCCCAGAGAATGTCTGCCCACCCTGTAAACAAGTCTGGGTTCAACTATCAGGACAAGGTTATTGGTACATCACTTCCTGAAGGCTCCCAAGCAGTGGAATTCACAGACATTCTGTATGGCTTGAAATAAGAGATTCCAATCTGAATGCCCAAAGGAAGGGACTATGTCATCCTGCATTGTAGAACCATGGTTACAGGTGAGGGGAAAGACAAAAGTAGGGAATCTGAAATCATGTCAGTATGCCTCTCCTCTGCCTTAGTGGAGGCCACAGACAGTCAATGAAGATAATATCATTTCTATCACAAGACACATTGTATATTCTGAAGGCATCCGAGCTAGAAAGAACAGACTCATTATAGCATCTTGAAAATGGCCAGGGAGTATATGGGTGGAGTCTGAAAAAGAAAATGGACTCAATCAAAGTCATGACTTTCATTCTGAGCAATTAAGACTTAAACTAGAAAATGAGAATCATTGAATTTGAAGGCCAGAAGAGACCATAAAGGTCAAGCAAGAATCCCTACACTTAATTACTTGTCCATTAACTATTGATGGAACAAATGATCATCCAATATGAATTCAAATATTTTCAATGAAAGTTCTTACTCAGTAATTAACACACAATTATTCTTAGGTGTTTAAATTTTAACTGAAAAGTGATCCCTGTTAAATCTAAGAGTGGAAAATGAGAGGGAGGAGATGCACAATTTGGAACATGCTCAATCGGACTGGCCGCAAATGGTGGAGTTAGAAATGTGCCAGGGGATTCCAACACAATCCCATCAAGATGGCATGTACCAATGCCATCGCACTAGTCCAAGTGATCAATTTCAGCTCACAATTGATAGCTCTGATAGGTCTAAGAGTCAAAGAGATCACACAAACAAGACAAGTATCTGCTAATACTAACTGATAGAATCAAAAAGGGAGAGAAAGATCCAACATGGGAAGTGGGATACACAGCAGACTCATAGGATGGCAGATGTCCTAAACAACACTCTGGCCTCAGAATCAGCCCTCAAGGCATTCAGATCTGGCTGAAGAGCCCATGAGAGTATAGCAGGCATGGAAAGCCAAGATATCATGGAAAAAAAAAAAAAAGACCTAAATGAATGATCTCTGTGAGTGAGATCCCAGTGGAAAGAACGGGGCCATCAAAGAAGGAGGTACCCTTCTCCGAAGGGAGGAGAGAACTTCCACTTTGACTATGACCCTATTGGAATAAGATCAAAGTCAGCGAACTCTAAAGGCTTCCATAGCCCTGGCAACTCATGACTAGAGCCTAGGGAGATTACTGACGCCATGAACAGGAGTGTCAAATTGTTAAATCAGCAACAGGAGTCACTGTGTACTTATGTCTCATGTGGGATCTGTCCCTAATGTGTCGTCTAAAGCGAAGTGATGCTATAACTAGTACTGAAACAGTATTTTTATACTTTGCGTTTCTGTGTGGGCACAAACTGATGAGGTCTTTACTAATTATATACTGAAGTGATCTTCTGTATATAAAGAGAATTGGAAATGAAAAAAAAAAAAAACAACCTGGTGTTAAAATGGAAATGGCATAGAAAATTAATTAATTTGAAAAAAAAAATTATGTAGGATCTCAGTCTTTAATGTGCTGTACATTGCTATTTAATGCTATAATTAGTAATCCAATGGTAGTTTTTTCACTTTATGTTGCTATATGGGCAAAATGTTGAAATCTTTACCTAATATATACTAAACTGATCTTCTGTATACAAAGAGAATTGAAAATGAATCTTTACATGAATGGAAGGGGAAAGGGAGCGGGAAAGGGGAGGGTTGCGGGCGGGAGGGAAGTTATGGGAGGGGGGAAGCCATTGTAACCCATAAGCTATACTTTGGAAATTTATATTCATTAAATAAAAGTTTAATAAAAAAAAAAAAGTTCTTACTTTTAAAAAAGTATTTCCTGTGCCGGCATCCCATATGGGCATTGGTTTAAGCCCCAGCTGCTCCTCTTCCAATCCAGCTCTCTGCTGTGGCCTGGGAAAGCAGTAGAAGATGGCCCAAAGCTTTAGGCTCCTGCACCTGCGTGGGAGACCTGGAGGAAGCTCCTGGCTCCTGGCTTTAGATCTGCACAGTTCTGACTATTGTGACCAATTGGGGAGTGAACCAGCAGATGGAAGACCTCTCTCTCTCTCTCTTTCTCTGCCTCTCCTTCTCTCTCTGTGTAACTCTGACTTTCAAATAAATAAATAAATCTTTCAAAAAAGGTATTTCCTATATAAAATAAAGATCTGCCCCTGATAACTTCATATCTTTGTATTTTTATGCCTTTCACCTTTATGTATTCAAATATTTGAAAATAACTCTCATGTCTAATAACTCTTCATGACTATCTAATAAATTTTAAACTCCTTGAGAGTAGAATCCAAGTTCAATGTTCCGTTCTGTCCCATACAATTTTAACACACTGACTAATGTGTAGTGGGTAGTCAATAAATTTGTGTTGAATACATGAATTAATTTCTATGAATCCATCCAACTGTTCAACCTTTCTACCTAAATGTCTCAAAGGAACTTCAACTTAACTCCAAGATTTAAAATAAGATCTTCCTAGAAAATACACTACTTTTCAAAGGCCCTCTATCTCAGTTAACAACATAATCACCTCAGATCCATCCACTGTTCTCCATCCTCCACTACCACCACCTGGTCCAAACCTCCTTTAAATTATCCCTGAATTCTGAGTAACCTATGTGGCCTCTGATACCTCCGACATGCCCTCCCTAGAGGGGCCAGAGTGATCTCTTCAGGATGCATGTGACCATGTCATACCTCTCACTTAAAATCTTTCAGCAACTTCCTATCACAAAGGCCAAAATTATTAAAATAGCATCTAACACCCTGCATACTCTGACCCGCTCTTCAACTGCCTTGACGTGCATCTTCTCCCACTTCTTCATTTTCCATGTTCCTGTCAAACATGCCTTCTATCCCATCCTTCTATCATCCTTCTATTGCAGGGCCTTTGCATACGTTGTTTCTTCCCTATGTAACACTTTTCACATATCTTTGTCACTTGTTTAACAAATGCTTGTACTTTGCATCAAAGTTTGTGCATCAACTCCTCAGAGGCATCTTGAGATCTCCCCACATGTATAAGTTTGTTCGAGTTTTTAATAATGCTGTCATGTATCAATTTGTAGTAATATTTCATTAATTTGGTAGAGTCTATTTTCTCACTAGTTTGTAAGCCCTTGGAGATCAAGGGCCATATTATCTTTTTGCTTGTCATTGACTCTAACAACTGCATAAATGTATTTGTATGAATAAATGAATGCATCTTCCACATTCTAGGATGTCCCAGAATTTGGTCACTGTCACAAACTGCAGTAAGACCTCAAGTCTTGCCATATTCTGACTTTTGAATGGCTTCAGAGACCCCAAAGTCACCCTAGGTTGGGGTTTATGGTGGAGGTCACTGATTTCCAATCATTCTGCCTAGCACACTTAAAAGTCTACTCTTGGGGTCATTATTATGGCATACTAGATTAAGCCATTGCCTCTGACATCAGCTTGCGACATCCTATATCAGAGCTCCAGTTCAAGTCCCAGTTGTTCCACTTCTGATCTAGCTTCCTGCCAATGAACCTGAGAAGGCAATGAAAGATGACTCAAGTGTTTGAGCCACGGCCACCCATGTGTGAGACTAAGATGGAGTTCCTGGTTCCTGGATCCTGGTACCAGCCTAGCCCAGCCCTGAATGTTGTGGCCATTTGAGCAATAAATCATCAAATTAAGATTCTCTCTCTCTCTCTCTCTTGCTCCTCCTTCTCTTCCTCTCTCTCTCTATCTCTCACTCTTTCCCTCTCTCCCTCACTCTCTCCCTATCTTCCTCTCTCTCATCCCATCTCCCTCTCTCTCTCCCTCTCTCCCTCTCCTTTCTCCTTTTTAAATAAACATTTAAAATAAGGAATCTAGTTTTGCTTGCACTGGACAACTGAGGAGGCTCAGAGAATCCACTGTAGGTCTGAGACAATTCCCACAGAGGGGCCCTGAACAGGTAAGTAAAACACACCCACACAGTCTTGCTGCCCATAAGAAAATCAAGGGGGCCCAATATGATTATTATTTTCTCAGTAACTCCTAGCTGGGCTTATGATAAGCCCTTTTGGCATATTTTACTTTGTGTGGCTATTTTCAGTAGCTATATTATTAAACACACAAGGCCACAATTACAGGGATGTGTGTCCTCATCCCTCAAATATGTACTGAGCACTACAATGTTCTTGGTGCTGCGCCATGTGCTGAGCTACAAAAATGATCAGAGCTCAATCCTATCCTTCAGGTGCTCTTTCTAGTGGGAGAAACTGACACGAAGTTAGAGGTTTACTAACAAAGGAAGGAGTAAGTGGTAGTAAGAACACAGAGAAGCAAGTCTAGAGCTGGGGAAGCCTTCTCAAGAGAAGAGGCATGAGCTTATAACAGAGAAGACACTTCCTCTCCCAAATACATGTTTGGAAGTTCTTTAAGATAACCCAGGAAAGAAAATGAGGTTCCTCAACAGTCACACACACACACACACACACTCATATTTGGCCATGAAATTCATAGTTCAGTAAACTGAAATTTGATGGAAAAATACTGAGCCTTAGCTCAGACACTATCCAGTTCTCTTGTGGGGAAGAGAGCGCACGTCACAACATTCATAGGGGCTCCTTCACCACAGGGTGTAGCTAACTCCCTGCCAAGGAAAGATTAGAAATTCCAAAATGCTGTTGTTGTACACACCACAAAACAGATCAGCTAAAATGGCTGTGGTCTAGATTGAGAAGATAAAAGAATTAAGAAAAGCAGAGAGGAAAGGGAGAAAAAGAGAAGAGCATTATTTCCATGAAGAGTGGTCACACCCTTCAAGTGTTCTTATTAAAGAGTTGTCCCAAACCTCTGGGATTTCCCACAGTTTGCTCCTTTTGGAGTCAACCTTCCCCAGTTCTGCAAGTGGAAACAGAGAGGCGACCCAGAGAGAGGATTAAGTGTGTTCTTTGATTCCATTCAATGTGAAAGACTGTTATATGCCAGCACCTTCTAGCCGACACTAGGTTTATAAATCTGTATCGAGGCTAGATTGTTTCTGCTCATGGAGTTGTTTTCAGTAAAAGCAAGAATAAGACTTTTCTCTTGTGAAGTATAAAAAAAAAAACCCAGCTGGAAGTGGAGCCATTCTGACTCTGTTTTCTGTGTCTCCTCTAGAGTTGCATCTCTTCTGAGAGCTCTGGAAGGAAACAGCTGCCAAATTCACAACAGCCTTCCACATTTTCCTCTGCATATTAGTCAGCTCTGCTGTAGTGAGAGATAACGCCAGCATCTCAATGGTTCCCGACAGAGAACATTTACTTCTTGCTCTTGCTTTTACTGTAAGTTTGTAGCTACAAGGTGGCTGCCAAGCTCTGCTCCCTGTGTCTTCTCATTCCAGAGCCCAGGCGGAAAGATTTGGGACATGCTGTTCTATGGCACAGGGAAAAAGAATAGAGAGCTGTTGGCAGAAGCTCAAGATGCTTCTTAACGCGTCTGCTCAGATGTGGCATCATTCCCATCTACTGACATTGGCCAAAGCCTTTCCATGGCCAAGCCCACAATCCACTGGGCAGGGACTCCTACCCCTCCCACAGAAAGCTCTGCAAGACCCAGAGCAATGGGCAGGGATTGGCAGTCCTGTTACATGGAGGAGGAATTACAGACCTCAGAACAATAATTGCAACCTAGCACACCCTTTGACTCCACCCATATAAGTTGTCTCCATCACAGAAAATTTTCTCCTGACGTCCACTAAAAAGGAATTTGGTATGACATTTTCTCCTGAAAATTGTTCATGGTCCCTCCAATGTTCAACCCTTAATGTGCAATTTAAAAGAATTCAATGGTTCTATCATTTGGCAGGAACTAATATTGCTAGAGCACTCTTAATATTCCCAGTTCTTACTACCGTACTATATGCCCTGAGAACCCCTGTTGTAAAGATACCTACTTCTACCAAAATTGGTATTATAGAATCCTTTTTGTACTGGAATGACCATTAATATCTCACAAGATTCTGGTGGCAAATACTGTTCTAAAGGATTATGGGAGAATCCATCAGCTAGATCCTTGCTGTTCCCTCATTTCTGTATATTCAGATTAAAGGACCTAATGATGTTAAGAGGACATATGCATAAGGCCAACAGGTCTATAGAGGCCTCCAAAAGGAGGCTTATATAGTTTTTGATAAGGCCAAATTCCATATCAGGAATTTAAAAACACTATTCAGATCCTACTCTGCCTACTGAATTAAGTATAAACACCGCAGACTGGTTTTTGTTCCTTCCTTTCTTTATGCAACAAGTATTCATGGAGTCCTATTTCATAGCAAATACTGTTCCAGGCATTGAGTGCAGAGTATGAGCCAAACAGACCTGGACATCGCTCTTGAGGACTTACCTGCTTAAAATGAGGACATACAACAGACACACAGTTCAATGGCTGACAATCACACACACAACCTCCCAGTTGTTCTAAACTGTTGATCACCCCTTCCTTCTTGAAACACTTTCCATACGTAGCTTCTGAGATGCCACACATTGGTGATTCTCTTCTCCGTTATTCCCTTCCTCCTCCCTCCAGTCCCCTTTTCTGGTTCTTCCCCCTCTATCTGGTTTCTAAATCCCATAGCAGTTGCCTAGCTATTTCTCTTTTCTGTCTCTCCCTAGTGATCTCAGTTATTTTCACAGCATTAAACCTCACATATGTGCTCATAACTTCCAAATTTGCACCTCCAATGCAAAACACACCTTTGAGGATCTAATCCCCTCCCACCAACTGAACCACCTTAATACTTAGCTCTCAAGTTATTTTGTATGCTTTCTCTCTTTTTAAAAGAGATTGTTTGAAAGGCAGAGTTAGAGAGAGAGAGGCATGGACAGGGAGAGGGAGACCTTCCATCTGTTTGTTCACTCCCCAAATGGCCACAATTGCCAGCGACTGGACAAGGCTGAAGCAGGAGCCTGAACTCCATCTGGGTCCTCCACATGGGTGCCAGGAACCCAAGTACTTGGGCCACTTTCTGCTGCTACCTCTGGCTTATTGGTTGACAGCCGGATTTGAAGTAGAACAGCCAGGACTAGACTAGGTATTCATATGGAATGCTGGTATTGCAAACATCAGTTTAACCCACTTCACCCCAATGTCAACCTAATATACTCTCTTTTTTTACTGTGATTGTCTGGCTAATTCCACTATCCTCCTAATTTATCAATCCCTTGAAAGCAAGGACACTTGGCTACTTCATCTTCAGTTTCCACAGTACCTCGCATGGTACGTGTTTAATACATGATTATTGAATTTAATGTTTGAGCTGAATTTCTGCTTTAGGGATCACTAAGACATAGATGTAATGAAACAGAATATTTTATTTAAAGAAATAATTCCTTATCCTTGTGTATTTCCAAATGAACAACCTCAAATGAGAGCTACAGCTATACACATTGGCATGAGGTGAATACTTAAGTTTAAAAATGTTAAACCAAGGCAATACCATCCCCTGTGGTTGCAGAAGCTGCTACAAAGATTTTATAAATTGCCTGTGTTCCCACACCCCATCTGGTGATGCTCATGTGCTACAGTCAAGGATGACTTCCTCTTCACAGTAGTCTTCACTTGGATCTGCTCCCTGCTCCACAATAAAAAGACAAGAAGAGGACAACTAGGGCCTTGCCTAAAACTCTCCCCCCAACCAGAGAAGCAATCCAGCATCATGATGCTGACTCCTCCATTTGGATTCAGGGCCAACTAGGAGGTCAAGGGAGGAAGAATCCCTGGATGGCAGAAAAATGTTTCACCAGCAGTTCTAATAATAGCACATGGCAATTGCACTTCTGATCCTTGCGCTGAATTTTGATCCTGTTCTTTTACAAGACTCTCCCGACGCCTCTTCTGCCAGTCAAAATCAGCCAGGTTTTTTATGTCCTTAGAAGAAAAGAGGACTGACAGGACCCAAGAAATAGTGAATTGTCTAGAGAAAATTTTGCCCTTGATCTCTCTCAGTGAGCCAAGATCCCTCACGCCCACATAAGGAGCCCTGTTTACATTGAAGACACACTCCCCTGTACACAACTCATTCAGGATGTATAAGGATGTTTATTTTTTGCCTCCTGGTTGCCCTTAAAAATGTATGTCCTTAATCTCCACAGTCACAAGCTGTATGCTGACAAACGTGTTTTTTGGCGACTTCATTGTTGTGCAGTCATAGAATGTATTTCTACAAATGAAGATGACTATGACATCACTAAGTAATATAATTTCTTTTTTTAAAGATTTATTTTACTTATTTGAAAGGCAGAGTTACAGAAAGAGGTAGAGACACACACAAAGAGAGATCTTCCATCACTGGTTCACTTCCCAAATGGTTGCAACAGGCAGAGCTGAGCCGATCCAAAGCCAGGAGCCAGACATTCTTCCAGATCCCCATTGCAGGTGCAGGGGCCCAAGAACTTAGGTCATCTTCCACTGCTTTCCCAGGCTATACCAGAGAGTTGGATCAGAATAGGAGCAGCCAGGACTCGAACAGGTGCCCATATGGGATGCTGGTGCTGCAGGCTGGAGTTTTAACCTGCTGTGCCACAGCACTAGCCCCCAAGGCAATATAATCTTATTGGATTGCTGCCATATATATCGTCCATTGCTGGTCAAAATGTTATTACATGGTGCATGACTACACATACTCAAAGCTTAGAGTTTAACCAATCAAAATAAGAAGAAGCCTTTTGGGAATGTGTCTCTTCTTCACAAATACATTTTTCAACTGCTTTGGATGATCTTTTAAGCTACATTTTCTTTTTCTGCTAGTGTTCCTTTCTGTCACACTTCCCTAGATAAACATATAGTTTTTGCTATAATAGTTATTAACCCAGGGTCCTCAGGGTGGACAGTGGCATTGGATTTTCTGCTGGGCATTTGGCATGCTGCCCAGCTCAACCACATTGAGTTAATGCAAACACAATAGATCGGTGAGCAAAAGCAATAGTTATTCTGACCTTCTGAGTCTTTCTTTCCTAAAGGTTTACTTTTTTATTTGAAAGTCAGAATTAGGGAGAGAGAGAGAAAGAGAATCTCCCATCTAATGGCCCACTCCCCAGATGGCTGCAACAGCCTGGATTGGGCCAGTAAAAAGTCAGAAGCCAGGAGCTTCACCTGGGTCTCTCTTGGGCGGCAGGAGCCCAAATACTTAGACCATCTTTCACTACTTTCCCTAGGCCATTAGCAGAGAGATGGATAGGAAGTGGAGTAGCCAGGACATGAACTAGTACACTTAAGGGATGCCAGCATCACAGGCAGCATCTTTACCCACTATGCCACAATACCAGGCCCTGGCCTACTAACTCTTAGCTCAACCTCTGGGTCTCCAATCTTGGACTTGAGCTGCCACTTGTTTTTTTTTAAGTGTTCTGATGGAAAGAGAAAATCATCAGGTGAGTCTTCCCAAACCCCTTTCCCTGGGCTCTTCCAGTCCTTCTCCCTGGCAGGGGCCATTCCATACACATCGTTTGTTGTCCATCACCATGGTTTATTGTTTTTTAAAGATCTATGTATTTATCTGAAAGAGAAGGAGAGATCTTCCATCTACTTGTTCACTCTCCAAATGGCTGCACAGCCAGGGCTGGACTGGGCCAAAGCTAAGAGTCAGGACCCCATCCAGGTCTCTCACAGGGGCAGCAGCGACCCAAGTACTTGAGCCATCATCCTCTACCTTTCCAGGTGCGTTAACAGAAAGCTAGATCCGAACCAAAGCAGCAGGAACTCTAATTGGCACCCCTATATGGGATGGGGCATCACCAGCAGCAACTCAACCCACTGCACCACAACAGCAGCCCCAGCATCCTTGGTTTCTCATCGTGTCTGGATGTTTTTGTTGGGCTTGATTGATACCATGAGCTTTGTCATGTCAGTGATTTCCGTCGCGGAGTTGTTTCACTGTGATCGAAGCTGAGACTGTGCATCACACAAGGGCGGCCTTGCTGCAGGAGTCTCTTCCATTGACCTCCTTTGGTAACTTTCCAAGTCCCTGCAGTCACTACTCAGTCATTCACATGTGCTAACTCTCAGACGATTTTGCAATTAAAGTCTTGCCAACTGGATAGCGGGCACTCCTATTCAGTAATCTTTTCATTCTCTCATACTAAGCATTCATTACATAGCTCAATGTTAAGAGCTGAGCCCTTTAACTTGTCATATATATAATGTACATAACAGCACTTGCATTCCAAACTTGCTTTAACACAGCAGTACAATGGCAATGATAAAACAACCACTTTTATCCACGGCATCCCCACGCAGGGTGTTATAAATAAATGTACTTGCTCCCGTCCTTTCTCATCTGTCTGTCCCTACTCATCACCAAATACTTGCCATAAATCCCACACAGTCACCCACAAGTCCTAGATACACAGGTCTTGGCAAGGGGGCAGCAGCGGGTACGCTTGGATGAGGGTCCTGGGACATGAGGAAAAACTGCTGTGGGTCCAAGATCCTGCTTAAATACTTTCCCACTTAATGGGCTGAGAAACTCTTTTCTTCTTGACCCCAAAGCTACCCTAAAGACTAGCTTGTTTTTTTTAAATCTTCACAACTGCCTTCCAAATGTACCCTGCAGCAATGCCACATCTCTCTCCACTCTTTCCTCAGTTAGCATTGACCCATGTTGTGGCATCCTTTTAGCCTCATCCCTTTTTTCCTCCCAATCTGTAACAAAGCAAAACAAAATGTAGTAGAAGCAATCACATTTGCTCAGAGCTTATGAATGGGCAGGTACCTGGATGATGGAAGATTTTTTTCAGTGGCTGTGGGAGGCCCTGGCACTGAGGGCCAGAGGCACAGTACCTCTGCCCCAGGGGAAGAGGAAGCATTCCCTCCACCTGTCTTCTCTCCTCCCCTTGCATCCCTGGCATCATGGGCCCCACCCAGAAGAGAGTGAGTGTCCCTTCACCCTTCCACTTGAGGTACAATAGAAGTCTCCCTCCCCAGGAGGTTCCTGTAGTTCTCTCTTATCTGTGATTTAAGGGTAGGGGTCTCTATTTGCTCCCTGTGGGAGTTAAAGCAGAGAGTTTCCCTGAAGTTCTGTAAGAGCCCAGCTGTGTCATCAACCTCTGCCCTGGGCAAAAGCTGGTAGGTTGAAAATATAAGAGCTGTGGAATAAGATCTTAATTCTGCAACTGTGTCATTCCAGCTATAGAAGTTGAGCTCCCTATAAGCACTAAAGCATCTACATTCTACTTTTGCATAAGTCCCACCACCAAAGGAGGAGAAAAAAGTATTCTGATTCTCCCTCCAGCCTACTCCCAAACAAGACCCTTGGGCAAAATTCCTTTTTTTTTTTTTTTTTTTTTTTTTTTTTGACAGGCAGAGTGGATAGTGAGAGAGAGAGACAGAGAGGAAGGTCTTCCTTTTTGCCGTTGGTTCACCCTCCAATGGCCGCTGCGGACGGCGCATCTCGCTGATCCGAAGCCAGGAGCCAGGTGCTTCTCCTGGTCTCCCATGCAGGTGCAGGGCCCAAGGACTTGGGCCATCCTCCACTGCCTTCCCGGTCCATAGCAGAGAGCTGGCCTGGAAGAGGGGCAACCGGGATAGAATCCGGCGCCCCAACCGGGACTAGAACCCGGTGTGCCGGCACCGCAAGGCGGAGGATTAGCCTGTTAAGCCATTCCTTTTTACACTTTTAGCAGGGCGCTGTTTCTTCTATGCAGAGAATGCTATGGGGGTGAGAGGACTTCCATTGAGGTCCTTAAAGGCTCCTTATCCATCTGGTCTCAATCCAGGTTTTTTCCAGAATTTCCTCTCCATTGAGATATTGTTGTACAGAAGCAGAACATTCCCATTGTTTTGTTTTTGATTTTTTAATAAATGGCTTCTTACAACAAAGACGCACCATTAGTCTGTTATCCACAGGAAAGCCTCTGTTCTGGCTTCTCCCTGTTCTATGTGAGGCCCCCACAGCCTCCCATCCAGCAGGGCACATCAAAGAGGATTTGCAGAAACAGCAATAATTTCACATTCTACCTGCAACTCTCTCTGTGGCAGCAAATCTTCTCCTTGAAGCCAGCAATTCCGGGAGAGCAGAAGAGAATCCACCTCCCTTCAAAAACAGCTGGCCACTTCAGGAAACTGGACACACTTCAATCTTAGAGGAAGCTCCCCTTGGATCCCTGGGATCTTCTGTGAGCCTGGGGATTACCTCCGCCTGCAACGCCAGCATCCCACATGGGCGCCGGTTCTAGTCCCGGCTGCTCCTCTTCCAATCCAGCTCTCTGTTGTGGCCTGGGATAGCAGTAGAAGATGGCTCAAGTCCTTGGGCCCCTGTACCTGCATGGGACACCAGGAAGAAGCTCCTGGCTCCTGGCTTTGGATGGGTGCAGTGCCAGCCATGACGGCCATTTCGGGAGTGAACCAACAGAAGGCAGACCTCTCTCTGTCTCTCCCTCTCACTGTCTGTAACTCTACCTTTCAAATAAATAAATAAATATCTTTTTTTAAAAAGTACAAAAATAGAAGAGTGGAGGGAGGTGGGGACAAAGAGAGGTGAGAAGGGAGGGCGAGAGGGAAAGGAAACCAAAGTTCCCATTACTCTATGGATGGAGCCCCATGGCCTGCATTCCCTGCCAAGACAGTGATGTGCTGCCCGGTGTCAGGAATCACAGCTGCTGGGCTCCCCTGATTGAATGCTGCCTTTCAGAAGGAAGCTGGATAGAACAGAATTGGATCTGGAAGACAAGGGCAGGATTAGGAGAAGGAAAAAAGAGCACAAACTTCGCCCATTTCACTCTTCCCAGAGGGACCCAGAAGGCCAGGATGCACAATTACAGGTGCTCAGGAGAGCAGGAGGATGGTTGATGAAGACCTAAGTAGATCCTACACCCTCCGGTTGGGAAGTGGCCAGCAGTGAGCAGTCACCAGGCAGGAGAGCTACTGGGGTCCACATCAGCCAGAGAGAAGGGACAAGGAGCAACAGACCAGCAGAGCCCAATGGCGCAGATGACACCTTCGCCTGATCCCCTGAAGACAACACTAAGAAGCCTTTACTGCCCTGCAATTCCATTTGTTGCACATAGGCTTTCACCCCTGGCTGCACATCAGAATTGTCTAGGGAGCTGTTGAAAACCTGCCTGCCCAGAACCCACCCCATACTAATTAAATCAGACTTGGTGGGGATAGCACCCAGGCCTCAGCAGTTCTGAAAACTCCCCGGTGTTCCCAATGAATGGCGAAACCTAAGAACCACCACGTGGAGATAATTGTGCAAATTACCTCTCCAGCTTCTCTCTGCCTCCACACCCTTCTTACCTAAGGAAGGTGCTGTACTTCCTCTTGCTGTTTTAGTTTGTTCTACTTTTCCTTTCAGTAGTTATCCTATGACACACCATTAAACATTTTTTTCATGTCTTCACTTTGCTTTTTCTTATTTAATTGTCACTGCCCACTCCACTTAATCCATCTTCCCATTATGCTAGTTTTGTGTTGTGTTTTTTTTTTTTTAGTTCAACATTAACATTTTCAGGGTGCTTGATATGGGCTGTGTACTATAATAGGCAGTAACAAAAAAAAGAAACCCATGTAATAGTATTTTCTGTTAAATTCTGTGCTACAGGAAGATGGCAGAATAGGGAGGGAGCTTACAGCTCTAGTCTAGGAGAAGATAGTTTTTAAAAAGTGGAGAGAGTGTAGTTCACTGAAGAGTTAGAGAGAAAGCTCCAGAGGACGCTCCATACAAATTAGAGGGCACTGTGGACCTACATGGAGGGTGTGGATGCACACAACCCAGAACTCCAGAAGCCCAGAGTCTCAACCCCAGCTTTGGACTGGGATGAGACCAGACTGCAACAGCCCAAGCCACTGGAGATCAAGCTGTGAGAAGAGCCTGGCATGAGGGTTCCCGGCTTGGAAACTTGGGGAGGACAGTGTACCTGCCAACCCAGAGTTTAAAACGGGGGGCACATTCCTCTCTCCCTGACCACCCAGCACCAGTGTCCTATAACTAGCCAAGAGACGGTGGGTACCACATTGGACATACATAAGAGCTGCACCAGCTCATGTTTGTGCACCCAGCCACCAGCCAAGATGAGACACCTGAGTCTGGCTGGGAGCACTGACAGGAGGCTGGGTGCTCATGACAGTGGGAGGCTTATGTGCTGGGGCTGAGAAAACACTGTTGCTACATGAGAGGGTGCAGGGTGTGGTCAGACTTTGGGTAGTCATTGTGGAAGGCTCCACACACTCGGGGCTCCCTGATTCCCTGTTGAGGGCCATTGCTGCAGGAACCATGCTCAGACCAAGGAATGCACAAATCCTTTGTGTGGTTCTTGGGGCTAGCGACCAGGTATTGGTCTCCTCTGAGGATAGGAGGTAAGCATGAGATATGCCAACAAAGCAGAACAAACATTCCCTATGACTAAAAAGGAGAGAGAATTTACCATGCCCAACTTGGGTGTCACCTGGGACACTCCCCTTACCCTGGAGCACTGAACACAGATCCCTAGCCACACTCAGCACACACCTCTGGGAATTCACTGAAAGAGCAGAAACTCCACTAAGCCACAGAGGCATAGTCCAAAGATAAAAGCAAACACAGGGAAAAAATACTCATATGTATCTCCACAAATGCCTAATAATAAGCACAGCAATTCAAGAAACAAGAATAAAGAAGGGGCCGGCACTGTGGCAAGGCAGGTAAAGCAGCTGCCTGCAGTGCCAGCATCCCATGTGGGTACCAAGTCCTGGCTGCTCCATTTCCAATCCAGCTTTCTGCTATGGCCTGGGGAAGCAGTGGAAAATGGCCCCAGTACTTGGGCCCCTGCACCCAAATGGGAGACCCAGAAGAAGCTCCTGGCTCCTGGCACCAGATTGGGGCAGCTCCAGCGTTATGGACATCTGGAGAGTGTATCAACGGATGGAAGACCTCTCTGTCTCTTGTCTCTTTCTGCCTCTGCCTCTCTGTAGCTCTGACTTTCAAATAAATAAATCTTTAAAAAAAAAGAAGAAGAAGGAAGACAACATGACACACACAAAAGAAAACAACACTTCAGTACTGGAATGTGAAGATGAAGAGATTGAAGAAATGCCTGAAATGGAATTTAAAAAATTGATCATAGGATTACTTAAAGTAATCAGAAGCAAATCCACAAACTAAAGAAATCTGTACATGACATGAATGAAAAATTTTCCCACGAGATTTGAAAGATAAATCAAAACAAAATATTGGAAATGAGAAATTCAATAGAACAAATAAAAAATATAGTGGAAAGCCTTAACAACAGACTCAGTGGGGTAGACAAAGAATATCCAAGTTAGCAGACAAATCACTGAGGGCTGGCACTGTTGCGCAGAAGGCTAAGCCTCCATCTGTGTTGCCAGCATCCCATATGAGTGTTGGCTCAGGTCCCAGCCACATCTCTTCTGATCCAGCTCTCTGCTATGGCCTGGGAAACAGTAGAAGATGGCCCAAGGGCTTGGACCCCTCTACCTATGTGGGAGACCCAGAAGAAGCTCTTGGCTCCTGGCTTCACATCGGCCCAGCTCTGGCCATTGTGGCTGCTTGGGGAGTAAACTAGCAGATGGAAGACCTTTCTTTCTCTCTCTCCCCCTCTCTGTCTGTAACTTGCTTTTCAAGTAAATAAATAAATCTTTTAAAAAAAGTAAACAAGTCTCTGGAAATTTTAAAGTAAGACTCCCCCCAAAAAAAGAAGAAATAAGAAAACTAAAAAACAGTGCTGCAGATTTATGGGATACTATCAAACAACCCAACATATGGCTCTTAGGAGTTCCTGAAGTTGTGGAAAGAGAGAGTAGATTACAAGGCCTTTATAGTGAAATAATTACAGAAAACTTCCAGAATTTGGAGAAAGAAAGTGACATCCAAGTACAGGAAGTATATAGAACTCCTAATAGACATGACCAGAAAAGATCTTCACCAGGGCACATTATAGTCAAATTCTCCACAGTAAAACATAAAGAAAATATTCTAACACATGCATGAGAGAAGTGCCAGATTGCTTTCAGAGGATCTCCAATTAGACTTACAGCTGACTTCTCATCAAAATCCTTATGGGCTAGGTGAGAATGGTGAGATATATTCCAAGTCTTAAGAGAAAAAACTATCAACTCAGAGTACTGTACCCTGCAAAGCTCTCATTTTTGAATGAAGATGAAATAAAGACCTTCCATAACAAACAGAAATTGAAAGAATCTGTCATAACTCATCCAGCCTTATGAAAGATGCTTAAGGATGTGCTACACACAGAAACATGATCATCACTGTGAAAGAAGGTGAAGGCAGAAAATCTCCCAGTAAAAGCACAAAGGAAATTCAAAGTAAACTAGGAATACTTATGGGAAAATTGGCAGGACAAATCGTTACTTATCAATAGTCACCTTGAATGTAAATGGCCTCAAATCCGCAGTTAAACCACACAGACTGGCTGAATGGATTCAAAAACAAAACCCTTCTATTTGCTGCCTACAAGAAACACATCTCACAAACAAAGATACAGGCAGACTCAAAGTAAAAGGATGGAAAAAAGATATTCGATGCTAACAAAAACCAAAAAAGAGCTGGTGTAGCCAACCTAATATCAGACAAAATAGATTTTAATACAAAATCTGTTAAGGGGCCGGCACCATGCATAGTGAGTGGACTAGGCCTCCACCTGTAGTGTCAGCACCCCATATGGCCATCAGATAGGGTCCTAGCTGCTCCACTTCTAATCCAGCTATCTGCATAATGTCTTGGGAAAGCCATGGAAGATGGCCAACGTGCTTGGTCCCCTACACTCACATGGGAGACCTGGAAGAAAATCCTGGCTCCTCACTTCAGATCAGCCCCACTCTGGGGAGTGAACCAGCAGATGGAAACCCTCTCTCTCTGTCTCTCCATCTCTCTGTCTGTAATTCTATCTCTCAAATAATAAAGAAATTTTAAAAATCTTTTAAAAAGAACTGTTAAAAGAGACAGAGAAGAGCACCATGTAATGATTAAGGAATCAATGCAACAGGAAGATGTAACTATTATAAACATACATGCACTAATTATAGGGCACCTGGTTATTTAAAAGAAATGTTAGCCGGTGCCGCAGCTCAATAGGCTAATCCTCTGCCTAGCGGCACCGGCACACCGGGTTCTAGTCCCGGTTGGGGCACCGTATTCTGTCCCGGTTGCCCCTCTTCCAGGCCAGCTCTCTGCTGTGGCCAGGGAGTGCAGTGGAGGATGGCCCAAGTGCTTGGGCCCTGCACCCCATGGGAGACCAGGAGAAGCACCTGGCTCCTGCCATCGGATCAGCACGGTGCGCCGGCCGCAGCGCACATACCGCGGCGGCCATTGGAGGGTGAACCAACGGCAAAGGAAGACCTTTCTCTCTGTCTCTCTCTCACTGTCCACTCTGCCTGTCAAAAATTTTAAAAAAATAAAATAAAATAAAATAAAAAAGAAATGTTAATGGATCTAAAAGGAAACATAGACTCCAATACAATAGTAATAGGAGGACTTCAATACCCCACTTTCAGCAATGGACAGATCAACCAGACAGCAAATCAACAGGGAAACAACAGAGTTAATCCACACCTTAGGCCAAATGGACCTAACAGATATCTACAGAGCATTTCATCCTACAGTTGCAAAATACACATTTTTCTCACCAGTGTATGGAATTTTCTCTAGGATAGGCCACATGCTAGACCTTAAAGCAAGTCTAGTACTCAAACAGTATGTTTCACTTTGTGTGTCTATGTGGGTGCAAACTGTTGAAACCTTTATACTAAATTGATCTTCTGTATATAAAGAGAATTGAAAATGAATCTTGATGCAAATGGAAGGGGAGAGGGAGCGGGAGAGGGGAGGGTTGCGGGTGGGAGGGAAGTTATGGGAGGGGGAAGCCACTGTAATCCATAAGCTGTACACTGGAAATTTATATTCATTAAATAAAAGTTTAAAAAAAATAAAAAAAAAATAAAAATCACACCATGGATCTTCTCTGATCAGAATGGAATGAAACTGGAAATCAACAACTCGAGAATCTCTAGAATGTATACAAACACATGGAGACTGAACAACATGCACCTGAATGAACATTAGGTCATTGAAAAAATCAAAAGAGAAACAAAAAATTTCTAGAAACAAATGAAGACCATAATACAATATATCAAAACCTATGGGCTGGCCGGCGCCATGGCTTAACAGGCTAATCCTCCGCCTTGTGGCACCGGCACACCGGGTTCTCGTCCCGGTTGGGGCGCCGGGTTCTATCCCAGTTGCCCCTCTTCCAGGCCAGCTCTCTGCTATGGCCCGGGAAGGCAGTGGAGGATGGCCCAAGTCCTTGGGCCCTGCACCTGCATGGGAGACCAGGAGAAGCACCTGGCTCCTGGCTTCAGATCAGCGAGATGCGCCAGCCGCAGCGGCCATTGGAGGGTGAACCAATGGCAAAAAGGAAGACCTTCCTCTCTGTCTCTCTCTCTCTCACTATCCACTCTGCCTGTCAAAAAAAAAAAAAAAAAAACCTATGGGCTATAGCAAAAGCAGTGTTATATAGCAATTGGTGCCTACATCAGGAAATTAGAAAGGCACCAAATAAATGAGCTATCAATGCTTCTCAAGGACCTGGAAAAACAACAGCAAACCAAACCCAAACTAGTAGGAGAAAAGAAATAATTAAAAGTAGAGAAGAAATAAGCAAAATTGAACCCAAAAAACAATCCAAAAATCAGCAAAATGAAGAGCTGGTTTTTTTAAAAAAATAAACAAAATTGACACACCATTGGTGCAACTAACCAAAAAAGGAGGGAAAAGGTCCAAATCAACAAAATTAGAGATGAAAAAGGAAATGTAACAACAGACACCACAAAAATTAAAAGAATCATCAAAATTACTACAAAGAGCCATATGCCAACAAACTGGGAAACCTAGAAGAAATGTACAGATTCCTGGACACATACAACCTACCTAAATTGATCCATGAAGACATAGAAAACCCAAACAGACCCATAACCAAGACGGAAATTGATAGGTCCACTGCTGACTTCTACCAGACATTTAAAGAATAACTCACTCCAGAACTGAAAATGAATCTTGATGTGAATGGAAGGGATAGCGAGTGGGAAAGAGGAGGGTTGCGGGTGGGAGGGAAGTTATGGGGGGGGAGGCCATTGTAACCCATAAGCTGTACTTTGGAAATTTATATTCATTAAATAAAAGATAAAAATAAATAAATAAAATAAAATTAAGAAAAAGAATAACTCACTCCAATTCTTCTCAAGTTATTCAAAACAATTGAGAGGGAATCCTTCCAAACTCCTTCTATGAAGCCAGCATCAACCTTAATTCCTAAACCTGAAAATGATACAACAGAGAAAGACAACTACAGACCAATTTCCCTGATGAACATGGATGCGAAAATCCTCAACATAATACTAGCCAAACAAATCCAACAACACATCCGAAAGATCATTCACCTCAACCAAGTGGGATTTATCCCTGGTATGCAGGGATGGTTCAATATTTGCAAATCAATCAATGTGATACATCACATTAACAAACTGAAAAACAAAAACCATATGATTACCTCAATAGAAGCAGAGAAAGCATTTGAGAAACACCCTTTCATGATGAAAACTCTAAGCAAATTGGGTATAGAAGTAACATTCCTCAACACAATCAAGGCAATTTATGACAAACCCATGACCAATGTCCTATTGAATTGGGAAAAGTTGGAAGCATTCCCACTGAGATTGAGAACTAGATGCCCACTCTCACCATTGCTATTCAATATAATCCTGGAAGTTTTAGCCAAAGCCATTAGGCAAGAAAAAGAAATAAAAGAAATCAAAGGGATACAAATTGGGAAGGAGGAAGTCAAACGATCCCTATTTGTAAATGACATGATTCTATATATATAGGGGATCCAAAAGACTTCACTAAGAGACTATTGGAACTCAGAAAGGTTTGGTAAAGTGGCCAGATATAAAAATCAACACACAAAAATCAACAGCCTTTATATACACAGACAATTCCATGGCTGAGAAAGAACTTCTAAGATCAGTCCCATTCACAATAGTTCCAAAATAATCAAATACCTTGGAATAAATTTAACCAAGGATGCCTAAGATCTCTATTATGAGAATTATAAAACATTAAAGAAAGAAATAGAACAAGACACAAAAAATGGAAAAATCTTTCATGTTCATGGATTCGAACAGCCAATATCATCAAAATGTCCACACTACCGAAGCAATTTATAGATTCCTTGTGATACCAATCAAAATACCAAGGATGTTCTTCTCAGATATATAAAAAATAATCCTGAAATTAATATGGAAACATAGGAGACCCCGAATAGGTAAAGCAATCTTCAACAAGAAAAACAAAGCCAGAGGCATCACAAAACCAGATTTCAAGACATTCTACAGGGCAGTTATCCTCAAAACAGCTTGGAATTGGTAAAAACAAACAAACAAAAAACAGATGAATAGACCAATGGAACAGAACAGAAATGCAAGAAATCAACCCACACATGTACAGCCTATCTTTGACAAAGGAGTTAAAATCAATCCTTGGAACAAGGACAATCTTCAATAAATAGTGCTGGGAATACTGGCCCTCCATATGCAAAAGTATGAAGTAAGACCCTTACCTTACACCTTACACCTTACACCTTACACCTTACACCTTACACCTTACACAAAAATCCACTCAAAATGGATTTAAGACCTAAATGTACAAACAAATACCATCAAATTATTAGAGAACACTGGGGAAACCCTGCAAGACATTGGCATAATCAAAGACTTCTTGGAAAAGACCCCAGAGGTACAGGTAATCAAAGCCAAAATTGAAAAATGGGATTACATAAAATTGAGAAACTTCTGCACTGCAAACAGCAAAGTGAAAAGGCAACAACCAACAGAATGGGAGAAATTATTTGCAAACTATGTAACTGATAAAAGATTAATAACTAACATATAAAGAGATCAAGAAACTCAACAACAACAAAACAACCTAGTTAAGAAATGGACAAAGCACTTGAACAGGCATTTTTAAAAAGAGGAAATCCAAATGGCCAACAAGCACATGAAAAAATGCTCAGGTTCACTAGCCCTCAGGGAAATGCAAATCAAAACACAATGAGGTTTCACCTCACCCATGTTAGAATGGCTTTTATACAGAAATCAACAAACAACAAATGTTGGTGAGAATGTAGGGGAAAAGGTACCCTAATCCACTGTTGGTGGGAAGAAAAACTGGTGCAGCTGCTGTGGCAGATAGTATGGAGATAACTCAGAAATCTGAATATAGACATACCATATGACCCAGCCATCCCACTCCTGGGAATTTACCCAAGGGAAATGAAATAAGACTATGAAAGAGTTATCTATACTCCCATGTTTATTGCAGCTCAATTCACAATAGCTAAGACATGGAATCAACCCAAATGTCTTTCAACTGAAGACTGGACAAAGAAATTATGGGATATATACATCATGGAATACTACACAGCAGTAAAAAAATGAAACCCTGTAATTTGCAAAAAAATGGATAAAACTAGAAAATATCATACTTAGTGAAATAAGCCAGTCCCCAAAGCACAAATACTGTATCTTCTCCCTGATCCGTGATAACTAACAGAGCACCTAAAAGGAAACCTGTAGAAGTGAAATTGACACTTTGTGATGCAATGACTTTGAACAGCCCTTGTCTTGACTGGTGTGGAACAATTTTTTTCATACTTTGTTGAACTCTCTATTTAGTATAGAGTTAATCATATGTGTATAAAGTTAATTAAAAATAGATCTTAGTGAAAAAATAAGAATGAGAATAAGAGAAGGAGAAGGAAGAGGGGTGGGAGTGTGGGTACGGTGGAAGAGTCACAATATTCCTAAAGTTGTACTTATGAAATGCATGAAATTTGTATTTCTTAAATAAAAGCTTTCTTGGGGGGGAAGAAATACTTTGGTAAAAATAAATAAATAAATAAAATTCTGGGCTATAGTTATAGGCTCCTGTCTTATGAAAGATTGGCATTTTGTAAAGGTATCTCTCTTTTCCTAGGAAGCAGCTGTCTTGACGTATAAGTAAAAAATCCATAATAAATATATTGTAACGAAAAATAAAAGGTCATCAGCCAACAGAGGGGAAACAAGCATCAGCAGCAGTCCGAAGCTAAATATCAACATCTCCCCTGCCAAACTGTTGGCTTCACTTTAGGTGAGATGATGCTGCTACTTGCAGCAGAAGGAAAAAGGAACCAGATTGTGCAACTGGTGAGGCTATTCTCAGAGGCAGAACATGCTGATCATTTCCTCATTGCCCATAGGCAGCCCCAGAGCACACATGTGGGTCCTTGAAATGCTAAGGATAGAGGTGAGGAAGAAAAGGCCGGGAGAGATGGTTTCAGAAGTGGAGCCCTTCGGTCCTCAGGGGAAGCCTTGCCATGAGGCTGCCAACTTCACCTCCTGCTGACCCCTCCCCTTGCACAGGTAAGAGCTACCAAGAGCCTCAGAACCATGGGCCCCCCAGTTTCCTGGGTCTGATGAGCCCCCTGAGAGCCCAAAACATGGTCTTCAGCATAGAGCCCAGACCAGCACTGAGCAAACCACAGAAGCTGGTGGGTGCTCGCTGAATGACTGAGTGAATGAGTAAATAACTCCTCTGATGAAGTGAACACTGCATAGGAAAGCAGCTGTGCAAACTCACAGATACTCTGATGTAGCATCTCAGTTTCTTTATCTTCCTCTTAGCTTGATTTTTTTTTCAGGAATCAAGCTAGATATCTTGTTAGAGCAAGAAGAGCTAGAGACATTTGTTTCTTTTAGAGGAAGCAAAAATTTACAGTACCAAATGACATGGGAAACGATAGATAATTACAATGTGTACTGGTATAAGAGCAACCAAAACAGCTCCCTGATCTTTGCCTACCAGCAAGGAGATGTCTTTGTCCCTGTATCCCGCAGGTACAGTTGCGAATTCAAGCAGTCAGTTCCCCCTGGAGCCTGTCAGAGCCACAGTGAGAGCAGAGGGGCCTTATTACTCTACTGTACTATCCACAGCTCCACTCTTCTGTCTCCAGGTAGGTCCCAAACTGAAGCCTGTTGCTGTCACCTTCCATGCTGCTCAGCTGACCCCGAGTGGATGTCTCATTCTTGGTTTCAAAGTGTATTCATTTGTATAATTTCACAATTACCACAACCACATAAGGCAGTATTATGCCAATTTTATTGTCCAGGAAACTGAGGCCTGGAAAGGTGAGTGATTTGTGAGTCAGAAGCAAAGCTGGAACTTCCAAGTCCAAATTCAGGGGTCTCGCCTTCAACACAGCTGCCACTTGAAAACTATAGCAAGCAGTGAAGAAAGATGACCCCCAAGTTCCAGGTCCTCTTCCAGCCAATTTTCTCTCTGAGGTTTGTTGGAGGCCAGGTAGAGTTACCCAACCGTCTGCTCCTTGGTAGTCTTCATATATGCATATCTTCATATATGCAAAAAATGGAGAGAGTTCAAGAAACTCATGAAGAACATGAAAAGCAATTCTCTGGCTGAGGTTATGAGAAAGTGAAGGCTGAAAACACGATTATAGGCTTGCAAAGGTCCCTTCCTCCCTCAAATCCTTCGTTCTTCCTTCTGTTCCCAGTGAAGCCCATGAACACATCTCCCTCCATCACTGTGCAGTGTTTGATGTGTCTGTCTGGCACTCCCAACCACCCTGACCCTGAAGATGAAATAGTAAGTACACCAGCCTTACAGTCATCTCTATCCATCTTATACTAACAGAAAGGCAGGAAGAGCTTACGGTAGCTTGCATGTTAGGGCCAGCCATCTCTTTCTTTTTTTTTTTTTTTTTTTTTTTTTTTTATTTTTTTTTATTTTTTTTTTTAAACTTTTATTTAATGAATATAAATTTCCAGTGTACAGCTTATGGATTACAATGGCTTCCCCCCCCCAATAACTTCCCTCCCACCCGCAACCCTCCCCCCTCCCGCTCCCTCTCCCCTTCCATTTGCATCAAGATTCATTTTCAATTCTCTTTATATACAGAAGATCAATTTAGTATAAAGATTTCAACAGTTTGCACCCACATAGAAACACAAAGTGAAACATACTGTTTGAGTACTAGTTATAGCATTAAATCACAATGTACAGCACATTAAGGACAGAGATCCCACATGAGGAGCAAGTGCACAGTGGCTCCTGTTGTTGACCCAACAAATTGACACTCTAGTTTATGGTGCCAGTAACCATCCTAGGCTGTCGTCATGAGTTGCCAAGGCTATGGAAGCCTTCCAAGTTCACCGACTCTGATCATATTTAGCCAAGGTCATAAAAGACAGAGTGGGGATAGTAACCAATGATCCTAAGAGTGGCATTTACCAGGTTTGAACAATTATACAGCATTAAGTGGGGAAGAGGACCATCAGTACACACATGTTGGGAGTAGAGCCATTGGTGGTAGAGTAGAGGTTATGATTACAAAGGAATGAGGCCCAAGTGCACTAGACAGGGCCTAGAACAAAGGACAGAGTCATTATTAGAGGAGCTAAGAAAGGTGCTGTCTAAGCTACAAGTAATTTTTCTGATTGAGAGGCAAATAGAACCTGATAGAAGGGGCTTGATAATAATCTGGTGGGCTTTAGGCCTTGTAAATTCAGAGGCCCAGACCTATCTATCTCTTCACATGGGGTATATCCTAAGGGAGGTGTGAACCTTCTAGGGGAAGGCACTCTGTTGACTTTCATTACTTGGCTGGCCTGGGAGGAGAGCTGGCCAGGTAAAGGCAGGTGGCATCTCTAACAAGAAATTTACAGTTCTGCCTGCAATGTTGCTGACCCTACTTGACCATCCCCTCAGCTGCAGTGGTCACTTTGGAAGTTGGGCTGAGTGAAGGGCTTTTCAGCTTAGAGCCAATAAGATCTGTGGCTCTGACCTGGGCATCCTTCGACTCCAGGGCAGGTCCATTTCCAGTGATCCAACTCTTGGCAGAGCTGCCAGGGCTCTTCACAAGCTGACTTCTGCTGAAGCCCAGGCTTACCACATTCAAAGCCACTGCAGTGGACTGGCCTGTTGGGTCTCCTTGAGGGCAGATCACTGTACAGATCAGCCATTAATAGGCCTGCCACCCATTGCTTCTGATGCTGAGCTTTCTTTTCCTCCTGGTTTGTGTTAAAGCAGACCAGAGGATGCAAGTCAAGGGAGTGCCCGTGTCCCATCTCTAATCTTCGGTGGCCTGAACTACAAGTCTATAGTCACAGGCATGTTCTGTAGTAGTTTTTCTAAGGTAGACAATGCCCATGAGGAAAATTATATTCTCACTTAAAAACTTTCTTTCCCTTTGGTCTGAAAGGGAGGTTTTTTCTACTTACTGTATACTTCGCTGATGGCGAAGTGAATCTAGCTATGAGATTATTATTTGAGTTCTTATTTTGGCTATGCTATTGCAGAAAAATGTTAGCCATCTCTTTTATAAGGTCTAAAGATTAAATTGTGCATCCTACAGATTCCTTCATAATAGAATTAGTTTCCTACCTTGAAGAGAATAGAGAAATGAAAGAACAAGTTGGGCTTAGAATAGAGAAATGAGGGAGCAAGTCCTAGATCGCTTGCTGACAATAGCAATATCACATGAATACTTAGCAAACCGTTTCAACCATTAGATAACAACTTAAGAAAACATTTACCAGAAGGTCCAATGCCTTCTATAAATTTTAAGAATCATGTATTTGAAAACACCTCTTAAATATCTAACATGGTGTAGTTTGTTTAGCCAGTAAACTTAAGCACAACCATCTAAAATGTTTTTAGTTTCTTTCTACCAACAAGTCTAAAACATATGATACACAGATTCAGGTCCCACAAATTAAAATGTATCTTTGATTGATTTTAGCAGCTTAAATTTATGGACAATCTTATCTATAAGCCATTTAAAATAAAACTCTTAATAAAATTTCCCCATGTGGACATACAATATGTACACACATATAATATAGCATAATAGACCAATATAGCAATTTTAATAATAGCTTTTAAAATCTTTAACTCTTTTTGTAGATTGCCAATTGATTTGAATTGCTTTTTCTTTTTAGTAACCTCAGTTAACCATACTTTCTCTCAGTTGGTACTGTTAATACATTATTGGCTTCATCTGTTTACAGAGCCATCCCAAAGTACTGAATACAATAAAAGTGGCTGGAAAAAGTCCATAGGAACCTATAGGAGGACAGCTAAACACAGAACCAGCAACGCTTTAGTTTTATGAGCAGCAGATATTCAAATTTTTGAAAAAAGCACATATTTAAATAACCCATAGCTCTTAATAAAAATTCAGCTGTTTTTGAACAATTAGAATTTAACAGACATCAAGAGAACATAATAGATTACTTTAACACATTGCTTTAACAGAGCATCAGAGTTTAATTCTATGTCAAAGAGAAATTGAGCTTCCTGTGATCTTTTGCTGTGAGGTTTCCTTCCTTTACCTTCTTTCATACTGGTGACCATGTTTCTGTGTTTCTGTGTGTAACACATCTTTAAGCATCTTTTGCAGGGCAGGATGAGTGGCAACAAATTCTTTCAGTTTCTGTTTGCTGTGAAAAGTCTTAATTTCACCTTCATTCACAAATGAGAGCTTTGCAGGATATAGTATTCTGGGCTGGCAGTTTTTCTCTCTTAGTACCTGGGCTATGTCTCGCCATTCCCTTCTAGCTTGTAGGGTTTCTGATGAGAAGTCTGCTGTGAGTCTAATTGGAGATCCTCTAAGAGTGATCCGACGTTTCTCTCTTGCACCTTTTAGGATCTTTTCTTTATGTTTCACGGTGGTGAGTTTGATTACAACATGTCGTGGTGAGGATCTCTTTTGGTCATGTTTATTAGGGGTTCTATAAGCTTCCTGTACTAAGATGCCTCTGTCCTTCTCCAAACCTGGGAAATTTTCTGCTAGTATCTCACTGAAAATGCCTTCTAATCCTTTCTCCCTCTCCATGCCTTCAGGAACTCCTAGAACCCGAATGTTGGGTTTTTTAATAGTATCCTGTAAATTCCTGACAATATTTTTTAGATTTCTAATTTCTTCTTCTTTTCTTTGGTTTGCCTGTTTCCTTTCCTGTTCTCTGTCTTCTAAGTCTGATATTCTCTCTTCTGCTTCGCCCATTCTGTTTTTAAGGCTCTCTAATGTGTTTGTCATTTGATCTATTGAACTCTTCATTTCATTATGATTTCTAGTCACTATCAGAGTTTCTTGTTCCACTAGTTGTTTCATTTCATTTTGATTCCTCCTTAATATTTCACTTTCACGAGAGTGATTTTCTATCTTGTCCATGAAGGATTTCTGTAGTTCAAGAATTTGTTTTTGAGAACTTCTTAATGTTCTTATCAATTTTTTGAGATCCGCTTCTTGCATTTCTTCGATCTCATCATCTTCATAATCTTGAATTGGGGTGTCTTTTTCATTTGGGGGCGTCATAGTTTCTTCCTTGTTCTTGTTAGCTTGGTTTTTGCGTTTGTTGTTTGGCATGTTGGAGATATTTGGTTTCTTCACTGTGGTGTTTTTTCTTGTTACACTATGGCTCTATATTAAGTGGACTGTCTGCTTTCAGTGGAGCCTTAGAGGCTTGAGATGAGTGTGGACTGAGAGCTGTGTTTGGTTCCTCAGGGTTGAGGGTGTGTCAAGGATGACACTCCCAGGTTAGGTGTGGTAAATCTCTCTTTTTTTGATTTAAAAGGGAAGTAATTCTGCACAGCTGAACGTAATTGGAGGTAGTTAGCAGGCAAATGATATACCCACAGGAGCCAGAGATCGGAAGCTCTTTCCCAAGGACCACACAGGGAATCTGTGCTGCCCTCAGTGTGGGCTCCAATTCTCCTGCAGTCTCCCACTGGGTTGCCAAGTTAGATGCTAATCTCCTGTTATTTCACCCCTCCCCCCAGAGTCAGGTTTTTCTGCTAGGCTCAGGGCCGGTGCAGACCTGAGGTCGCCCTGCTTATGACGTATGTCCAAAATGGCGCCTGCTCTGTCTTGCTCGCCTGTGAGAGGTGAGCGGAGAGAGAGAAACTTGTGTCCGTATCAGTCACTTTTTTTATTTTTTTTTCTCTCTCTTCTAGTTAGCCTGGTGAACTTTTCCCCACGGAGTTTCAAGCCTCGTTCCCTCTAGCCTCCTCTTTCCGCTTGCCTGCTGGTATCTCGGGCTATGGAGGTTCGGCTCACCTCGCGTTCCAGCGCTGGTGCGTTGAGTCTGCCGCTGGTGTCCCGAACTTGGGCTCCCACGCTCTCCACGCAGGTCCACTGTGAATCACTAGTTCCGGAAGAGTTTCCTCTGCTGTTTCATCCCCTACTCTTCCTTGACACTGCAGTATCTCCACTTATATTAAACTTTCTCTCCCCCCGGACTAAGTGTGCTTCCTGCCTATTCCGCCATCTTGCTTCTTTTCCAGCCATCTCTTTCTTAACCCACCTCTGTCTGGTGAAGCTGATGGGAGTAGAATTTGCTGTTTGTAGAGAAACAATTCCAATCCTGGAAACCCTTCCTGTGGCTGTGACAGTGGGATTGAGCTCCTGAGTGCTCTTCTCGTGTTCCCGTGTGTGGTGGAGAGCAGCACCTTTCAGGCCAGATATCCTGTGGGCAGAGATAATCATTTCACTTCAAGCAGCATTTCTGAGGACCAGTATGGATTCAACAGATGCTTTGGGGAAATTACACAGGAGATAAAAACAGACCAGACCAAGTAACAAGCATGAGGCATCATCTATAAATCATAAAAGTCTATATATACCACAGCTTCACAATTTCTACAAATGGGGACTGAGTGACGGTGATGCAGTTGGAAGCCTCAGAAACTTGCATGAGACTGTATTTTCATAGCACCTAAGGCTGGGATAGACATTTTTTTTAAAATGGGAGTCTGGGTGTGGATATCTGAACCAGCAGTTAAGATGCTGCTTGGGACATCTACATCCCATATCAGAGTGCCTGGTCTGTCCCAGCTCCTCTTCTGATTCCAGCTTCCTGCTAATGCCCACCCTGGATGGCAGCAAGTGACAACTCAAGTATTTGAATCTCAGCCACCCACATGCATGGGGTTCATAGCTCCCACTTCTGCCTGGCCCACTCAGCCCTGGCAGTTGCAGGCATTTGTGGAGTAAACCAAAGGATAGAAGATCAATCTGTACACCTAATGCTCGCTCTCGCTCTCTCTCCCTCCCTCCCTCCCTCCTTCCCCCTCACCTTTGCTCCTTCCTTCTTTGCCTTTCAAATAAAATTAAAAATAAATAAAATGGAAGATTGATAAATACCACGGGGGAGATGGATCAAGCCCTCAAACCCTTCTTGCCTCTCCTACTAACTCTCCAAGTCTCACATATCCTTATTTTTATGGCAAGGAGAAAACTCACAAATAGCTAAGCAGTGACATGTTTGCAAGTATAATTTCATTTATTTCTCGCAGAAACTCTGAGTTGTTTTCCCTCTTTACAGACCCTAAAGAAATAATTAGTTCTCCCCAGAAGTCACATGAAGGGCCTAGGACATTGTGACCTGATTGCAACCTTGACACAAAAAGGATGACTGAGCCCAAGGAGCACAGTCTAGGCAGAGCCTTTGAAAGAAGAGCCCAAGGGCAGAGCCCTGGCGGATGTTTCTACCTTCTACATGCAGCTTCAATATCTGGCTCCAGCCGTAGACACAGGCCAAACTGAGTCTCCTTGACCAAGGATTGTGGGGGAGCACTTCTCCCAGCCACACTCCGCTCCACGCTTCCACCAAATCATCGCCTGCCCCCTCCTGTTTGCCTTCTGACTCTGGTGTTGATTTATTATTCATGCCAGCTTGCTCTCACTCACTCGCTCGCTCACTCTCTCTCAGTTGGCCCAAAGGAAGGTTGTTTTTACCTATTAACAATAAACTCCTAAAATTACTTCTAACCTGTGGGAGTTATAAATCACAGCCATAAACATAAACACATTGTTGGGATTTTTCAAAATGACGTTCTGAATAATTTGGGACAGTTCAACAGTAATTATCTAGGAAGATGGGCTCAGTTAAGCCCTGTTAATCATTCTTTTAATATGAATACAGATTTATACCCACAATAATTCTTCCTGCTTCAAAGCTCTTTATTTATATCTTCATTTCTTATATAGGATGTTCTTTCCCTACACCTGCCCCCTAAGCCCAATATTTCAGGTGTAGTTCCAGAAGGAGGTAGAGGCCACTCCCCAGATGATTAGAGAAAGGCTCACAAAAGGGGAAATTTACAAAGGTAAGGGCAGGTGTTAGGGACTGGATTGTGTCCCCCCAAGAAAACCTTGTTGGAGTCCTAACTCCTGGTACCTTACAATGCGACTTTACGTGGAAGCAAGGTCATGGCAGGTGATATTAGTTAAGATGAAATCACACTGGAGCAGAGTCGGGTTCCTGACTGGCCTGACTGCTGTCCTTACAAAATGGCCATGTGAAGACGCAAACTGGGAGAACACCCAGACTCCAGGGACTGGAATCCTGCACCTGCAGGCTGCCAGCAAACCCAAAGCTGGGAAGAGGCAAGGATGGCTCCTCCTCCTACAGGTTTGAGAGGGAGCATGGCACTACTGACACCATGATTTCAGAATTCTCACCTCCAGAACTGTGAGATAAGTGTCTGTTGTTTTCTGCCACCCAGTTTATGGTACTTTAAGGCAGCTATGAGAAACTAACACAACAGAGTTATGAGAAACAAACAACAGAAGTTGGAGAAACACCCATGGACTGACAACAGAGGCATCACTCCCACCCTAAGCCTGAAGCATGGAAGGTGGGAGTTGAATCTGTAGCTGAGGACAGGAGCGGTAGCCTCCAGCAGAGGAAGGCACCCGTAGCTACTTGCTGCCTGAAAGGAAGGAATCTGGGTAATAAGGCCCATATCAGTCTCTCCCTGCACTCTCCCAGTGCTGCCTCCCCTTGGCCATGCCAAATGGGACGCCTGGGAGGGAAGGATGGGTGGATGCTGTCCTTTCAGATCAGCATCCTGCAGTAAGATAATGAGTGCATCTGGAGGGGCAACTCCAAAGTCACTTCCTTTCAGGAAAACCCTCCCTGACCTCCTGACCTCCTGACCAGACCCTGGCCCCTGTAACACACTCATTATCCTTCTTCTTGGGCAGAATACTGAGTGTCATTGCAACAGAGGAATTAATTATACAAATTACTAAGTGATGACCGGCTCTCATGCTGGAATATAAGCTCCAAGAGAGAACAGACAATATCTGCCATTCATTAGTGAATCCTCAGGATCTGGTGCACAGTAAGAATGACTAGGTTTACGGGACGTGCCAAGAGCTGGAAATCCTGCTGTAAGAAGACCAAGTATGTAAGTCCAGAGAGGCTGTCCTTGGCAACTTTCAAAGAACTATAGACAGTGGGCTCCATTATGTCCTGCAGGTGAGCACTGATGCACAGTTTATAAGGTCAAAAACATGACCACTTTCGAGTACTTGCTTGCAGTCCTCCAGCAATGGTAGTTGGGCAAAGTGAGGTGAGGCAGAGGTGGGTGTGGAGAGTAACCACAATGGGGTCAAGCAAACTAGGGCTGCTCTGTTTGAATTTCCTTGCGGCCATCTGGGGCCATCTGGGCCCAGCTGGCAGAGGAAATCAAGAAAGACTAGGAGGGTCTTTCCTTTACTGGCATGCAAATTTCAACCCTGGACTTGTCTCCAAATATGGGACCCTCCTCTGCTCATCTCCTACCAGGTGGCCCTCTTCCAAGCTTCTGCTGTACTCTAGTTCCCATTATTAATTTACCCCTTTGATTTCAAAATTTTAAAGATTTTTGGTCTTCAAATTCAAAAATGTAGATCCTAAGAGTTCAACAACTTCCTTCATTTGAGTATACATAAATTTAGGCTATCATAAACTGGGATGTACTGGAGGTTTCTATGTTGTTTTCTCTGTGTATTTCAACACAGGTGACCTAAGAACCCTACAGAAGAGATCGATGAGTTCAATGAAGATCAGGTAATGTTGGCTCAAATTTGGAGGCAGCATTTCATTGGGTTGTTCTTTTATACAAGGGTGAATCACCCTGATCCAACTTTGCCTAGAGGGAGTTTGCAGTGAACACAACAATCATTACATCCTTAGAGTCTTTGTCCACGTACTATCGATCTCCCTCTTTGATGGTTCTTTTGATTACAGCTGTAAATGCCAATAATTCTTCTTCTTGGTATTAACTGTTAGCATCACTGTGGAGTACCCCATGTGTATACCTAATTGGAAAATGAAGCAAAACCTTGTGTTTTCAATCAAATAAGCTGCTGTAACCTCCTCCCAGTTGCCCTTATTTACCTGAACTACATCATGAGTCCAGAGGGCGGCATTGTCATCCTCTTAACAGGCATCAGGCACTGTGAGTCTCCTGTGATGGTAAGAATTCTCTGCAGAATAAAACAGCTGCTGGCAGGGGCTGGTGTCCTCGGGGACAAGTTCATCACAGGGAAGGTGCTGACTTAGAGGAGGGACGAGGCAGGGGCTGCCGGGAGACAAAGCTGTCTCTGTGAGGAGACACCCATCTCACCCACGTCTGAGCAGGTCCTCATGGTACTCCTGGGTAGTCCCAACCTAATCAGTGATCTCGGCCTCTCACTTGCATCTTTTCTCTCAGGAGCCAGGTCAGATGTTGTGCTGGTGACTCAAGATCCAGAGGTGACGTTATCTACAGAGGTGGGGGGTGGATGTGCTAAAGATGACATCAGTCTCTCCTCATCCATTTATGCCATAAATCTAGGTGTTTCAGAGGAGATACAATGGTTCGGTGGAGCCTCCTCTCCCTTTCTTCAGCATCAAATAATGTTCGTTGCCTATTACCTTACCCAACATGGAGGGTAAGACTCCAGCCCCAGCATTCTATATTGTTTTGATGATTATCTGCTGAATATGGTCTTTAGTCCTCCATTCCATTTCTGTTTCTTATTTCTTCTTCCATGTGTGCTAGAATAAGACATTGAAAAATTCCTTCCACTGACACTTCTATATACTTCTTTGGACAGTTCAATTTAATATTCCACTTCTACCCCAAACTATCTTTTCCAGAAAGAGATGATTGACAGGGCTCTCTATGCCAAAGTTGAACTTTGGCAGAAATCAGCTTTCCCTCTGGCCTTATCTGGAAAATCTACCATTCACCTTACTAAATAGCTTCATTAGAACTTGTGATGATGGATATATTTGGTAACTTGATTATGGTGATGGTTTCCCAAACATATGTGTATGCCAAAATTCATCAAATAATGCACAGTAAATATGAGGAGATTATTACACATTAAGTATACCTCAGTAAAGTTGTAAAAGTATTTGTTAATGGGGCTAGCACTATGGCATAGTGGGTAAAGCCGCTGCCTACAATGTGGGTGCTGGTTTGAGTCTTGGCTGCTCCACTTCTGATCCGGCTTTCTGCCATGGTCTGGGAAGGCAGTGGAAGATGGCCCAGGTCCTTAGAAGGACCCAGAAGAAGCACCTGGCTCCTGGCTCCTGGCTTCAGATCGGTGCAGCTCTGGCTGTTGCATGCCATCTAGGGAATGAACCAGAAGTGCAAAGAGACTCTTGATATCCCAGACACACATATTCAGTTTCAATCAGAGCTCTTCATTATTCTACCAAGTGACTTCCCAATCCTCCCTGATTGATCCTCTGCCTGATCTCACATCTATATAAAATGTATATATATGTGCATGTACACATATAAATGTATGTACTTATAGTATATAATTATCCATGCATGTAAGTGATGACTCCCTCCATGAGCTATTACTATTTATCCCCCCTAACAGCTTCTTCAGATAATCTCTTCTCTACCCTCCATCCCAAACTCACTCTGTCCTGGGGCCCAGTTCCAGCATAAACCTGTAGCTGGTTTCTACATTTCTGGCCCACCCCTCCTTGGACAGCTTCTTTGGTAAAACTGTCTACAAGGCTCTGAATATTGACTCTGCTCTCAGACAAAATCACTTTCCTGGATCCCCATTCAGATAGGGCACCCTGAGCCCCACACTCTAGGAAGAGTTTAAGCCCAACCTTCCAGGTTTGTATCCCAGGTTCCCACGCAGGGTCCATCATGATTCATCAAGTCCCCTGCCTGCCACTCACATCTGTTTATTCTTCTGTGAACAATTGATAGGCAGGGAGGTAGAATGTATCCCCAACACTGAGAGGGTGCAATTCTTCTCCTAGTTTGAAATCATGACTTTGGAAAAGGAATGACATCAGGAAAGCTAGTTGTGCAGATGTCAAAGTTGGGGAGTCATGGCTTTATAAGATCTGCAGGCTTCATCCTAGTAAGGGACCCAGTGAGCCCTTCTGCTTGAGACTGGGAAGTCTGTCTTTGAGGAGAATGAGGGAGAAAAATGGACAGATTTGTAAAATGGTAACTTAGCTACAATAAAACCCCATATCTGTTGGGTGCTTATTATATGCCAGGCACTGTTCTAAGCACTTCATGTGCTGCATGATTTAATCCTCACTACAACCCTATGATTCATTTTCTAGTATTATCCCCATGTTTCAAATGAGCACACGAAGGTGCAAAAAAGCTAAAGCACTTCCTCAAGACACCACAGCAGGAGCAGTGTTCAGACACTACAACCAAAGGACACAGCATACAATGCAGAGAAGAGGAGTGGCATCTTTAGAGGAGGTCATCCCCAGGATATGTCTGAAATAAGGAACACCAGGGACCATGCCCTTGCTGACAAACCCATTCAAACCAATGCTCTGAGACCATCGGTCAAAAACTGGGACAATGGAGCAGTGCTCTCAAATGGCCTGTCAAATGTTTTCTAACTCTGAGACTTTGTGATCCTTCATAAGCTTCGCCCCGTCTTCTAAAATCATCTTTGAAATGGGGACAATAAAGAGCTCTAACCTCACAGTGTTGGGAACATTTAATGATAGGAAGTAAATAAATTGCTTTGTACATGATAATTATTCAATAAATGTTACTTATGAGAAAGTAAATTATAAGGTGCAATAATTGAGGAAAAAGTGAACTAAATTACAGAGCACCAACAAGATGCAGATGCTTTGCAGGTATGAGTTCATTTAACCCTGTGACAACCAGGTGAGGTTGTTATTATCAGCTCTCCTTTACTGGTTGGAAGACTAAATGTGGGTAATCCTGTGCCTGGCTGGAAGACTACCTGCCTAGCCTATGCAGGAGTTTAAGAGGGCATGGAGGCCAGTGCCGTGGCTCACTAGGCTAATCCTCCTCCTGCAGCGCTGCCACCCCAGGTTCTAGTCCCAGTTGGGGCACCAGATTCTGTCCCGGTTGCTCCTCTTCCAGTCCAGCTCTCTGCTGTGGCCCGAAAGGGCAGTGGAGGATGGCCCAAGTGCTTGGGCCCTGCACCCACATGGGAGACCAGGAGAAGCACCTGGCTCCTGGCTTCGGATCAGCGCGGTGCACTGGCCGCACTGCGTCGGCTGCAGCGGCCATTGCGGGGTGTACCAATGGAAAAGGAAGACCTTTCTCTCTGTCTCTCTCTCTCACTGTCCACTCTGCCTGTTAAAAAAAAAAAAAAAAAAAAAAAAAAAAAGGAGGGCATGGAACACCATGCCTCCTGGGAAAGGCTCTGGCTGTGGGCTCAGCACACTGAGACCCACACATGGCCTGACTGCTGGCAGGCGGCAGTGGCCCCAGATACATTTCCTCCACCCTCACTTCCTGTTGAGGGGCCTTGTACAGCTCCCGGGTGTGGCCCAGACCCATAAGACCACCTGGAAGGTTATATAGGCTATGTGACCTTCAAGCTGATTGGAAAAGCATAAATGTGCCAGTATTGGCTTTATCCTATGGAATCAGTGTTGCCACCCTGAACTAGCTACTCCCCTTTGCCTGCCTCATAAAAACTTGTGCCTGATTGTTAATAAACAGACGTGTTCACCAAAACTGTCTCCAGTGCTTCCTGTCAAAGAACACTGTTGCCCCACCATCCCAATTGTATGGGCCTCTCAGGACCAGCCCACAGCTAAGCCTCAGAGAGACTGGAAAGATTGCTTGCAGAAGCAGAGCCAGGACTTGAGTCTGACTTGGAGACTGATTGTCCTGGCACCACTATAGCAGCAATGGCATAAACTAAAGAAATACCTAACTTTTAGTAACATCTAAATTAAAGATCAACTGGGAAGAGTGTGCAAGTTCAGTCATATCTGCTGATGCAGAGGTTGTTTCGACCCCTTGGCAAATCTCCAGAAGAGGGGTTGGGGGCGGGAGTATCCAGTTCCTGCCACCTCCCTTCTCTCCCTCTCCTACTTTTAAAATTCCAACAGCAATGTGAGCATCTAGGATGTTCTGCAGAGACGTCTCACTTCTTGACTGAAGTAGAACACCTGGTGTCCATCCCACTGCCACTTAGATGCCTGAACACCAGCTTAGGTCAGTAGCTTTTGTCCCAGGCCTCAACATAGGAAATGAGCCCATCCATTGCTTCTGATGCTTGTCAAAGGCCACATATTTCTGGACTCCCTGAGAGCCTCTGGGGATCCTCATGAATTTGCTGCCTTCTCCTGCCCTTCCCAGGGGTCTGCCTAGAATGGCAACTGTAGGATGCAGAGTTGATGTGATGACAGCAGCTGGAGGAATTCTATGGGTTTCTGTCAGGTTCACAGAACTGCTAACTTTACCACCCACATGTATCTGTACTGTTGAAGCAAAGAGTCAAAGTTTGCCTTTTCCATTGTCACCCACTTATCACTTAAACCAAAGCAGCAAAATGGCTCAAGATTTGACATCCACAGTTCTCTGCAGGAAACACAGCAGTGTATTACAGTGTGCAGAGAGTAGAAAGTAATTTCTAACCAAACTTCCTCTGTTTTAGGTATGGTCTTTTTTTTAATATAAAGATTCATTTTATTGGGGCCGGCACTATGGTGCAGCAGGTTAACGCCCTGGCCTGAAGTGCTGGTTTGAGACTCGGCTGCTCCACTTCCTAGCTAGCGCTCTGCTATGGCCTGGGAAAGCAGTGGAAGATGGCCCAAGTCCTTGGGCCCCTGCACCCGCATGGGAGATCCGGAGGAAGCTCCTGGCTCCTGGCTTTAGATTGGCGCTGCTCCGGCCGTTGCAGCCAATTGGGGGGAGAACCATCAGATGGAAGACCTCTCACTCTCTCTGCCTCTCCTTTCTCTGTGTAACTCTGACTTTCAAATAAATAAAATAAATCTTTAAAAAAAAGGGGGGGGGCAAACATTTGGGCCATCCTCCACTGCTTTCCAGACACATTAGCAGGGAGCTGAATCAGAAGTGGAGCAGCCAGGTCTCAAACCAGTGCCCATATGGGATGCCACCATCTCAGGCTACATCTTAACCTGCTACAGCACAACCTTGGCCCCTTTAGGTAGGATTGTAATCCACTGTTGTTATCACAGATAATGAGTCTAGTTGATAAATTTCCACACTTTCAGAATACAGAATGAAAGTTTCTTTCCTACTCATCAATGATAATAGGATTATACAGCTTCATTTATGTATTTGGTCAGAATGCCTCATTCATTCTTCCAGCACATACCACCTTTGGTATCTGCTTAATTCTTCTCCACAGCATTCATCACCCCTTGAGATGCTGTATATGTTACTTGTTTGTTTATTTGTTTCTCAGCCATCCATAATATAAAATCCTTGATGCCAGAGATTTTGTCTGCTTTGTTCATTGTCCCAGCACTAAGAACAAGTCTGGCGCATATTAGTCATTCAATAAATGTGCTAACTGAAGGAGTAAATGCAACAATGAGCGAGGGTTGTGTGCATGCTGCCCTGTGCTGAATATCAGTGGGCACACAAGGTTGGTGCTAACTTATTCCTCTGAGCTGCCAAGCTTCATCTGTCTGCCAGCAAAATGTTAATAACTACAATGAGATTTTATGAATGGTTGATAACACAGAATGGTAGGACAATAAATAGCTTACTCTGTGAGAGCAGAGTTCCTGGGACATCCCCCCATTCAGGGGGTGAAATAAGGAGAGTGAAAGACTCTTCTTTCTTCACCTTTTCGATCCTTTGGATCCCAAGGCCCCATGCCCTGAGTCCTGCAGTGTTAGGGAAAAAACTAAACACTTCTACTTACTTTTCAGGAGTAATTTTGTAAGCTTGCTCTCCAGATAGACTTGCTAGGACCTGCTATTTCATAACTCAAAGCTGCAATAACACATTTCCCTAAATAAAGAAAAGAAATCCAACTTCCATGTACCTTACCACCACCACCCCCCACCAACGATTTTGGTATTCTTCAAGAATATAGAACCCTCTAGGGCTAAACTCCTGGGGGTTTTGGTGACACCTGCACAAACATGAGTGGCAAGGGCAGTGTGTACCACATACTGGAAGAATTCTCTGCAGGCATTTCTGAGTGCTCCAGAGCCCCTGAGGCCACAGTCAGCCAGTGCAGCAGGTGCCCCCAGCGTGCCACACTCGTTGGAGAAAGACCTGCTGACAGAACAAGGAAGTCCAGCCATAATATTCCTTGAAATAAGGCCAGCTTCTCAGACTCTGTGTTTAAATAAGAAATTTAAGTCATACTTTTCTTTTTACCTGCATACCTAGGGGAGAAGAGGGAAGTTTAAGTCATCCTCCACTGGCTTAGGACAAAACCTCATGGGTATTTATAAATTTCTAAAAAAGAAATGTCAGTGTAAGTGCATCCCCAAGGCAACAAATTACTAAGGAAGGAAACGAATTTCAAAAAGTATAGACTTTCAGAGATCAAGGTTGCTCTTATAGATATAACAAAATTTATTTATTCATTCAATAACAGTTTGAATCAAACAGGGATACAGGAGAGATGGAGAGGAAGAAAGAGAGAGGGATATAGGGGGAGGAGGGGAAGAGAAGAGAGGCAGTTACCAAGGTCCTAGGAGAGATTACAACTTTAAATCAGGTTGTCAAGAAATGCTGCAACGAGATGCAATGTTTCAATCACGCCTGGGTGGGCAGGGAGCCGGATACTTGGAGTCTGAGTACCTGCTGGACTCCTATCTCAGCACCAACATATTCATGTGTAACTTTCAGACACTTGGTGATATCGGCCTTTCTGTTGTGAGGGAAGGGAAGAGTTTTTCCTTCCTATCTTGCTGAGAGTCCTTTCACCCATAGTTTAAATTTTCGTTTTTAAAATATATTTAAAAAATGGATGTTGGTGGGTGGCTGTGAGGGGATGGCAAAGAAGCAGTTCTGAAAAGGTCAAAGCTTACACCACGGAAAAGGAGATGACTAAATGGTATGATTGACAAATGGAGAGTGGAGGATGTGACACTGAGACCTCTGCCTTGATTCTCTCCCTACTTGTGCAACCCCACTCTGTGGACTGCTGGGAAGTGTACACAGTGGATGATGCATGTCTCACACTAGTCCCAAGATGACTCAACTCCAGCAGGCCTGGGAGAGAATCTGCAGCCTTATCTACACTTGCAGATCAGCATCCCTCCCCAAAACTACCACCTAGATGGTGAGACTGCAAGAAAAACTGTGTTCCCCTCAGGGAGGTTATCGGTTTCTCCTCCTCCCCAGGAAGCCATTTACAGAGAAACTTGGGGGATTCAGAGTGATGATGGAGAAAGCTGGAGTCCTGGACAATGTCTAGCAAAACTTTTAAGAATTCACGCTTCGGGACCTCTGGGTGTTCTGGGGCCACGATGGCCAGGACAGGCTCCCTAATGGGTTTCCGTCTTCACTTGCCACCTGACAAGGTATTGCAGTGAAGAAGGAAGGCGAGCATCCACCCACAGGGACACTACAGGTTAAGCTGCCACTTGAAATGCCAGCATCCCATATGGGTGCTGGTTTGAGTTTCTGGCTGCTTTGCTTCTGATCCAGCTCCTTGCTAATGCACCTGGAAATACAGTGAAAGATGGCCTGAGTACTTGAGCCCCTGCACTCACATGGAAGACTTGGATGAAACTCCTGGCTCCTGACTTTGGACTGGGCCAGCCCTGGCCACTACAGCCATTTGGGTGTTGAGGGGTGGGGGTCAACCAATGGATTGAAAATCTGTCTCTCTCTAATCTCTCTCTCTGTAACTCCAACTTTCAGATAAATAAAATCTTTAAAAAAAAAAACCCACATAATTGTCAGTGTAACTGGCACTGTTAAGTTGAAATCAAAGAAATGACTCACCAACAATAACCCTCAGTAAGAATCAACTTAAAATATTTGAGTCCAGATCTGATGATCCATCAAAACCCCAGCATCAAAACCATCATTACTCTTTCCATGTAAGAAATATGGGTCCTGTGTTGTGGTGTAGTGGGTAAAGCTGCTGCCTGTGGTGCCGGCATCCCATATGGGTGCCAGTTCAAGTCCCAGCTGCTCCGCTTATGATGCAGCTCCCTGCTAATGCACCTGGGAATGCAGTAGAGGATGGCCCAAGTCCTTGGACCCCTATATCCACGTGGGAGACCAGGAAGAAACTCCTGGATCCTGGCTTCATATTTGCCCAGCTCTGGCCATTGTGGCCATTTGGGGAGTGAGCCAGAGGTTGGAAGATCTCTCTCTCTCTCTCTCTCTCTCTCTCTCTCTCTCTCTCTCTCTCCTCCTTCTCTCTGTAACTCTCCTTTCAAATAAATAAATCTTTAAAAAAAAATCCACTCCCATGTACACAGAGTGTTAGAGCAGTGAGAAACTCTCATCAACACTTGGATCAACAATTTCAGCTGAACATGCAGAGACTGAGGAATGGGAGAAATCAAGCGACTTTCCCACCATCATGCAACCAACTAGTGGCAAAGTCAAAGAATCCAGGTCTCCCAACTCCTGGTCCAGACCTCCTTTTGCCACACCCTAGCACCTGGTTGCACAGGAAAACCCTCTATGACCCACTTGCCTCTAGTCTGCACCCCCTCCAGTCAGCTGGAAAACCTTTCTCCTTTCAACCAAGATGACCCCTCACTCGTGCCTTTATAAAGCCACCTCATCCGTGCTACAGGGCTGCAAGGTTCTCAAAGAACCGCAGAGAGCTTGACTGTACTGCAGTCTTCGAATTCTACCTCTTCCTAAAAAACGCCATGAACAGGAGTGTCAAATTGTTAAATCAGCAACAGGAGTTACTGTGTACTTATGTCTCATGTGGGATCTGTCCCTAATGTGTCGTCTAAAGCGAAGTGATGCTATAACTAGTACTGAAACAGTATTTTTATACTTTGCGTTTCTGTGTGGGCACAAACTGATGAGGTCTTTACTAATTATATACTGAAGTGATCTTCTGTATATAAAGAGAATTGGAAATGAAAAAAAAAAAAAACAACCTGGTGTTAAAATGGAAATGGCATAGAAAATTAATTAATTTGGAAAAAAAAATTATGTAGGATCTCTGTTTTTAATGTGCTGTACATTGCTATTTAATGCTATAATTAGTAATCCAATGGTAGTTTTTTCACTTTATGTTGCTATATGGGCAAAATGTTGAAATCTTTACCTAATATATACTAAACTGATCTTCTGTATACAAAGAAAATTGAAAATGAATCTTTACATGAATGGAAGGGGAAAGGGAGCGGGAAAGGGGAGGGTTGCGGGCGGGAGGGAAGTTATGGGAGGGGGGAAGCCATTGTAACCCATAAGCTATACTTTGGAAATTTATATTCATTAAATAAAAGTTTAATAAAAAAAATGCCTTGTAATTTCAAACCCTGCACTGGGTCCTTCTTATTCCATGGGTGCCCAGCCTCTGGGCACCTATGAACACATAGGTGCTCAGTGCACATTGCTGGGTAAAGGAGGAAAAACGGTAAAGAAGGAAAAACTCTCAATCAATCAGTATGACCCCACTAGATAGGGCTCCTGCTCCTCACATCAGGGCCTCTGACCCACTCTGCTGAGGACTGGCCAGAGCCTGTCTGGAAGTTTTCCCCCACCTTCCATTCAGACAAAATATACCCTCCTTTCTTTTTCAGAATAAGGCAAGATCAACAATAAGACAATGTTGTTAAGAGAACCAACAAGGTGCTGTAAGATTATAGGAATGACCATTTTATTATACTCAGTACTGGTCAGTTTTTTCCACGGGATCACAGGCCTGGTCCATTTCTGAGCTACTCTGAGTGAGTCGCAGGGAAATCAGACAGTGTTTAATTACTACACGTGAAGGTATTACACGATGGAAATAAAGCCCACTGGACTGAGACTGTTTGCAAAACCTGGTTCTGCTGAGTGAGAACTCCAGTCCATCATCTCGCCTCGCCAGGCTCACTACAGGGTGGAGAAGCTGGACTGACACAGCCTGAGGTCCCTTCCAGTTCTCACCCTCCGTGACTGTCTGATCAGCTGTACCCATTTCCTGTAAGGTAAGAGAAAACTTTCTGAAATCTCAGCAAAAAAAGCAGTTAAAAATGAAAATGCCCTGGAAATGAACATCATTAGCAACTGCAAAGAGTCACTGGCAACAGCAATAATTGATAGCCTGCAGCCATAGAGTACTTTTCGATATGCAAGTTTCTGTTCAAAGTGGTTAACGTATTTTAATTGGTTTAAGCCCTGCAGGAACCCCATTGCTATTGTCATCTCTATTTTATAGATGTGGAAATCAAAGCATGGAGCGGTTAAGGCATTGCCTAGGGTCATAGACCTGGTGAATGGCTGAGCTGGGACACAAGCCCAGGCAGCTTAAGATGTTCCTTTCTCTGGAGTGCATTACAAGCTGGTTTTGGGGGGCAGGCATTTGGCATAGAATTTAAGCCACCCCTTGGGTGCCTTAAAGTACCTGGGTTTCTAACCCTGCTTCCAGTTCCAGCTTCCTGCTAATGCACACCCTGGAAAGCAGTAGGCAGTGGCTCAAGTACTTGGATCCTTGTCACCTACATGGGAGAGCCAGATTGAGATCCAGGCTCCTGGGTTTGGCCTTATCCAGTCTCAGCTGCTGCAAGCAATTGGAGAATGAACCAGTCTCACTAGCTCTCACTCACTCTCTCACATTCTGCCTTTAAAATAAATTTTTAAAAATAAAAAGCTGGTTTTTAAATCATATCTGTGGAAAGTAGAATGGGTCTAATACCTTCCCAAGTCCTTTCTGATGGCAGTAAACTCTATTCTGTAAAAGGAAGCTAGGCACAGGGGGTAGAACTACTTCCTAATGGGTCCCCATGGTACTCCCCCTGCACTTGGCATGAAAGAATACTGGGAATCTTCATTGTGCTGTAGCCATGGTATCTCTTTGGTCACTTTTCCACCCTCAGCCCCCAGTACACAGTATGTTCCCGGGCTAATACTTTTCTATGTGCTTTTTCTCTATGATAATGCAGGAGGTCTCCATTTTTGAGGTTATGTGATGTCTGTGTCTTAAAATTACTATCAACGTCTTCTTTCCCCATGGTCCAGTCCCTGAATCAGCCAGCAGCCTTTGGAGGGGTTGTGAGGAATATGCAGCACTTCTCGCTGATCACCTACAACCCCTCTGGGTTTAACTTGGAAATTTTCTGGACAACAAGGTTATGCAAAGCTCCAAAAAGACTGCATGAATGCTTCCAAAATTAATCCTTTGGGGGATATTAAGCATTACCATGTTTTGTGAAAGGAAGATCTAATATCATCAGGAGCAATGTCAACAATCAATTATATTTACAAACCAACAGACTGAAACAGGATTGCTCCGCTGACTTATGATTGTACTCTCACTCTGGGAACCACAGCGAACCTTAACAGGAGCAAAAGGGGACTGTGCACATACAAGTAGGAATCTCACCCTCATTGATCTCCCCTCATAGGGGTCACACCTCCACCCTCATCAAAACTGGGGACCTCTCTTATGGCCATGTGAAACACAACTTCTTCACACTGCTCCTCTGTTTTCCTGGTCTTTTCCCACCCAACTTACTGCCTCCAGAGTTTGTCAGACAAAAGGGTTAGGAGAAATGTAATGAGTTCCTGAGGGATCCATCCTGAGTGACCCTTCCAGAAGTCTTATGAGCCAGAGGGGTTGTTCTGAATGATTACTAGGCCGTGAGAAAGTCTAACTCACACCTGCTTCTTAGGTGGGACTGGCTGCCCTTTGTGCTTGTTCTTCTTAGCCCTTGACTCTCAGGACATTGGAGAAAAGAGACAGAAGCTGCAAAACAAGTGATTGTGCCAAGCTGGAAGAAAGGGGAGACTGAGTTTTCTCTGAGTTCCAGATGACTACCTCCTCACTGCATTTGGAGTTTCATGAAAGGTCATGCATTGTCTTAACAAAAAGCATCGCGGCACAAGCCTAGCGGCGCCGGCACACCGGGTTCTAGTCCCGGTCGGGGCACCGATCCTGTCCCGGTTGCCCCTCTTCCAGGCCAGCTCTCTGCTGTGGCCAGGGAGTGCAGTGGAGGATGGCCCAAGTGCTTGGGCCCTGCACCCACATGGGAGACCAGGAGAAGCACCTGGCTCCTGCCATCGGATCAGCGCGGTGTGCCGGCCGCAGCGCGCCTACCGCGGCGGCCATTGGAGGGTGAACCAACGGCAAAAGGAAGACCTTTCTCTCTGTCTCTCTCTCTCACTGTCCACTCTGCCTGTCAAAAAAAAAAAAAAAAAAAAGCATCGCGGCACAATTTAAACTGATGAATTTTCTTCTCTTTAATACAGGGTAATATAGCCCAGAAAGCTGAAGTCATAATACCAAAATAAACAGGTTTCATCATTCTAAAAAATATTCATGTATATTGAACTTAAAAACAATAATGTGAAAATCATCTCTAATCATGGTAAGGTCCTTTCACTATTTGAAAGCGAATGACTTTAAATTTCTGGACTATAAACTGCATATATGGGAATTCTTTTAGTGGAGAAAAGAATTAGACAAAAATGAGTGAGAATCACAGCTCCTAACCTACTAGTTCTGGGACCTTGAAAAAGATTGATTAACTTCTCTAAACCTCTATGCCCTCATCCATGAAATAGAAACAATGATTTGGAGAATCATTACAAGGATTATATTAAATAATTGCTAGTGAGCATCTGACACACTGGGGTGGCCAGCACACCCAACATGCTCAGTAGTGCTAATTCTCCACTCCTCTCAACACAAGATTTTAGGTAAAGTGGTTTATACCTAGAAGAGAAAGGACTGGAGGAGCTAGAATGGGAGGGGAGATTGCCAATTACCACCAGCATTTTTCCAAACCAAGAAATCCAAATGTGCTGCCAGCACATTTTTCATAAAAATACCTCATCAGGATGTTCTTCCCACATAACCTCTCTAAATTCTTTCCCGGCACTAATGATAGTGAAAGTCCCAAAGGCAAGTCTCATTCATCATTGTGAGGGTCTAAGACCCTGTGTCCTCCCTGCCCTTCGTCTGTACCAGATGGAGGTGACTCAGCCCAGTCTCAGCCTCACCAGAAGAAATGTGGAGACTGAATCACTCACACCAAGCATTTTCCCGACAGACTTAGTTCAGAGACCTGAGCCAAGAGCTGGACAAAGGGGTGACAATTTTCAGAAGCCGTCTCCAGCTTTGGGGATTCCCCAGGCGGGGGGGGGGGGGGGGTCTTCCCAGGGTTAACATATATTTAATTACTGCGTCCTTTTAAGGGTAGAACAATCTTTTCCTGTCCCTCAAAAGGAAAACTCTCAAGTTAATCACTAAACCGTGAGAGGTGACATCTGTCTGTCCTCATGCAGCCCAGGTTATCTACACAGGGTTAGTTTTCACTGCAGTATTTGGCCAAGAAAACAAGTTCCCCTACATGAATTCTAAGGACAAAAATCATTCCTCTGGTTTTTCCCATTAAAGAGTTACAGGAATCTGGCCCAGGGAGACTAAAGGAGAAAAGCCAGAGAATCAGAGCTGCTGTCTTGCCAGACATGGGTGTTCTGATGACAGAAGATAGTGAGGGGTATCTGTGCCAAATCACACGCCGGAAAGAAGCTATCCTAGATTGAGGAAGCTTCCACCTGCTTGCCCGGTGCTGGGGTGGGGTGGGGGTGGGGTCTGAGAGTCAGAGCTCTTACTCCTAACTTTTTGCGTGACTTTAGAAAAGTTAGTCAACTTCTTGGAGCCTCAGAAATTCATCTGTAAAATAAAGAATTTAGATTAAGTTATAGGTCTCTGCCCAGCAAGGAAAAGGGGGAAGTAACTGTGGGACAAAGGGGATCAAACGTGACAGATTCACAAGATTTGGGAAGCATAATCCTGGCCTAGCTGAATCTTTTATGTGACCCAATAAGGATAAAATCAAAAAAGGAACTAAATGAAATGCACTCATGATTAATCAAAGGGGATTGAAAGTCATTGCTAACCTCACACCTACCTTGCATCGCCTCCTGCTCACCTCCCTTGGGACACCCCTCCTCCTCTTTAATGCCTCCTTGTGAGTCTCAAAAACTGTGATCACTCAAGGTTGAAGCTTTTAATCTCCCATGTATAAAAGGATATGCAAATAGAGTTCAGTTTCCTGTTGAGTTTCTGCCAAGGTCTTAGCCTGGCAGTTCTGGGAAAGGAGCCAAAGACCTCGTATTTCTTGGCTGTTCGCATTCCCCCATCTGTGCTCCAGTCAGCAGCCTGGGCTTCAGCCTGTGTTATCTTCAGTCTTATACTTTCCCTAGTTTTCTAAAGCACCCTTTAGACGTTCCTGCAAGAAAGTAAGATACAGCTGGCTCCCGAGTAATCAGAGGATTATCTGGTCATATTTTGGAGTAGTAAGAAAAATACCAAAAAGCTCAGAACTCAATCTTGTAAGCTACTTGAGGTATTGATATTGATTCAGTCTTAGGGCGTGCGATAAGTCATCTGTGTCTCCAAGAAGGGGTGAAAAGGAAAAGGTCTTCAGGTACAATTAAGCTATACCTAGGCAGCTTTCGAAAGCCAAAAGTCTGAAACTCACACACACACACACACACACCCCAGACATCTCAGTGTGCTTCTGAGCTGGAGACTCTGCCAAACAACAGAATCCGGGACCAGACGAATCGCCCTCTGTCTCCCTAATTGAACTCTTCTACGACAGCAGCTGCCATTTTCACTCCACACAAGGCGTGCAGATGCAAGTTCACTGAAATGTTGTTAGTAATATTCTCATAGAAATTATATGTTCCAAGCTATGTGAAGTCTAACCATTTATCAAGCATGGAATTTCCAGTTTTTCTGTAAATGCCGAATCTTATTTGTATTTCCCAGTACCTCTCCTCTGAAGCTAACTCCCACCGGGGCTTTCCTGTGCATTCTCATTTCCATTACAAGGTCAATGTGTGAGTTAATTTTTTTAATTTCTTCAGAAACCTCTGCGGAAAGATTTTCTGTTTCATTTCCCTGTTATACCAGGCAACCTGGACTACCTCGTGACAATACAACATCAGTTAAAAATGCTCTCTGTGTTATTGCTCCATATCCAATCATTCATTTGGTGTCATCTTCAACATTTCTTTCCAAATATGTCTCTACTCTTAATCCCTGGGCCTACACTTTTTAATAATCATGTCTTCTTTGACATGTTGACACTCTACAAATTTTCCTCCTTTCATGTGGACTTCCCAGTCCCCCTCTCACCCTGAACCTTACACCCTCCACAAGGATCACTGGCATCTTGTCACCAGGAAAGTGATGGATGTAAAGCCTTCCTATTCTCATTTGGTGTGGGCTTGTTTTTTTTCTTTACTTAGAGACAGAGAGAAAGGTCTTCCTTCCGTTGGTTTACCCCCCAAATGGCCGCTACAGCTGGCACTGCGCCAATCCAAAGCCAGGAGCCAGGTGCCTCCTCCTGGTCTCCCATGCAGGTGCAGGGGCCTAAGCACTTACACCATCCTCCACTACCCTCCCGGGCCACAACAGAGAGCTGGACTGGAAGAGGAGCAACCGGGACTAGTACCCGGTGCCCCAACTGGGGCTAGAACTCCGGGGTGCCGGTGGCTTAGGCAGAGGATTAGCCAAGTGAGCTGCATCGCCAGCCGGTGTGGGCTTATTTTGGTTTGGTTTGGTTTGGTGTTTTTGCTTCTCAGTCCCTCCCCAATTTCTCTGAGTCTTGAAGTTAGCACCACCTTGTGCCATTTGTGGGCATTTTTCTTAGAGCTTTGTTCCCAAAGCAGTACTTTGAGCATGAATTCCATTGATATTATGGCCCTTAGAGGTGCCTGGCTCAGAAGGACTCAGGAGTTTCTACCTAAATCCCAGTGCAGCTACTTCATCACTGTAATTTGTCAGTGGAAAAGGTTGTGCTACCAGCACATCTCTCCTGTAAAACCTTGGAACTGTGTCTTAGATTCTACAGGATATATGGATCCTATAAAGGCAAAGACTTGAATATGCTGATTCTATGGGCTGTGATGGGAGCCATCCAGACCAATAGCTCTGTTGGAAAAAAAGAAATACTGGCACCTTAGACAACCTCTGTGGTGTACTTTTGTTTTCCATATATCACACTTGTTCTGTGAAATATTTATGGGAGAACTAACCTACTCAAAAATAACCTAGAACAAGTCAGCAGAGTCTTGTGTTGGTCTGAAGGCCCAAAATGAAAGGAAGCAAATCTGACTCTGGGGTAAAATCTTCTTCCTTCTCCAACTCGAGCACCACGAAGACTAGAAGTAGATGTCTCCAAGCACCCTGTGTTCCCACTGGAATATCTCTACTAGTTCCCATGCTTTGTTTCTGCACATAAAAAATTTAGAGATGAAAGCTGAGACTGTATCCCACATAGGCTAATTAACTCAACCGTCAATGCAGACTGATTGTGTAGAGGAGGGACCATTTTGCACAAGGATTTACTAACCTCTGTTTTAATGAGAGAAACAAGAGAGGCTTTCTTTCTACAATGATTTTTCTCTGGATAGATGGCTTGCCAGGAAGGGTTAAGATAATTCTGCTATGGTTCTTTGGCTTCCACATCCCAAGCCATCTGCTCTCCACCACATCTGGAGCAAGGATCTCATTATTCAGCAGTATGTACACCATCACACTGACACCAGTAGTCAGACCTGACTCTACAACTTGGCTAATAAACCTTGAAAAGCCTGCATTTTAAGAGAGAAGTAGGAGCCGATGCCGTGGCTCACTTGGCTAATCCTCCACCTGCGGCGCCAGCACCCCGGGTTCTAGTCCCAGTTGGGGCACTGAGTACTAGTCCTGGTTGTTCCTCTTCCAGTCCAGCTCTCTGCTGTGGCTCGGGAGGGCAGCAGAGGATGGCCCAAGTGCTTGGGTCTATAACTCTCTCTCTCTCTCTCTCTCTGGCAAAAAAAAAAAAAATAATAATAAAAAGGCCGGTGCTGAGGCTCAATAGGCTAATCCTCCATCTGCGGCACCAGCACACTGGGTTCTAGTCCCGGTCAGGGTGCCAGATTCTGTCCCATTCGCTCCTCTTCCAGTCCAACTCTCTGCTGTGGCCCGGGAGTGCAGTGGAGGATGGCCCAAGTCCTTGGGCCCTGCACCCGCATGGGAGACCTGGAGAACCACCTGGCTCCCGGCTTCGGATCAATGCGGTGTGCCAGCCTCAGCGCGCCGGCCACAGCAGCCATCGGAGGGTGAACCAGCGACAAAGGAAGACCTTTCTCTCTGTCTCTCTCTCTCTCACTGTCCACTCTGCCTGTCAAAAAATAATAATTTAAAAAAATAAAAATTTTAAAAATTTAAAAGAGAGAGAAGTAGGGCCAGCGCCTGGCTCACTTGGCTAATCCACCACCTGCGGTGCCGGCACACCGGGTTCTAGTCCCAGTCGGGGCGCCGGATTCTGTCCCGGTTGCCCCTCTTCCAGGCCAGCTCTCTGCTGTGGCCCAGGAGTGCAGTGGAAGATGGCCCAAGTGCTTGGGCCCTGCACCCGCATGGGAGACCAGGAGGAAGCACCTGGCTCCTGGTTCTGGATCGGTGCAGCGCCGGCTGTAGCAACCATTAGGGGAGTGAACTAACAGAAGGAAGAGTTCTCTCTGTCTCTCTCTCTCTCACTATCTATAACTCTACCTGTCAAAAAAAAAAAAAAAAAGCGAGAGAGAAGTGGAAAACCGTGGGACAGATGGGGTCTTAGTGCTGGAAAATACTCAGCCTGCTGCTGACTTAGTCTTCTCACCAGCTGCCCAACCCAACAGATGCAGCTTCCTTCTGAGGCACCGGAGCCCCCAGAATGTCCACATCCTGCAGTTCTCTGTACCCCAAACACCCCACACTGAGTTCCTTTTCAATTCAGAGAACAAAAGCTGTTGGCTTTAAGCCAATTTACAATCACCAACTACCAAGAAACATCTTTCAGAGCAGGGCGTGAGAATCAGCTTCTTAGAAATTCCCATACTTATGAACCCATCAATCATTTAACACCTACTCAAAGAGAGATACTGGGAGACTTCCTCCAGAGCATCTCTAGGTACTTAATTCATTCTACTGGGAATTAAGGAAACTGGAACTACTAGTAATATTTAAGAAGGCTGAGACAGAGTTAAGGAAATTATTGGAAGGTAAATATTACAGATTTACATGTACTTAGTAAAATCTGCAGATCTATCCATAACTTTAATATAATGCCCGCCTTTCTCTCTGAGTCCCAGTTAGTGGTTGTACACTGGATAGTCATTTAAAGCCAGCAGCAAGACCTTGACTCTCTACATGGAGGACAATGAGGATGAGGTTTCCACTGATCAGAAAATCTTGGCTAATTTTGGCAAGCATTGTGAAGACACCCTTATGTTGCAACTGTCTGTAGGAGATTGGCTACCCCTACATCTCAAGAAAATGGTTCATGCTGTATACTGCCTACTCAATAAGACTAAGAAAGATAATAAGTAGAGTGACAAAGTACAAAGAGAAAAATAAATACATTAGTTTGGTTGGGGAGGAGGTATTGTTATGAATTCAGAGTACTTTCCCTAGGGCCTGTGAAAGAAAATATGAGAATTAAAGGAACACATACAAAAGTGCTTAGCTGTGGCTGGAATGGTCCGAAGTCTTGAAAATAGCTCTGTAAACTACAAATTAGGTTGTCTGTGGCTCCCCATTCTCATCTTTCTGTGACCTTTTCTTGGCCCTCCTACTCATCAGGTATCTCATATGCTTTCATTCTATATCCATCAAAAGCCAATCTCAAGAAATTACCTGAAACCAATTTATGCTAATGTTTGAGTGATGAAAATGGGGGAGGCTTTAGCGTCCCTGAAGCTGGAGAGAGAGGGATCAGTGCACTTTAACAGATGATATCCATAAGCCAAAGACCAAAGCACCGTGGCAGACTTTTCAGTGCTTGAGGAACACTGAAATGAAAGAAGAAAAGTCTCTTTCTCTCTCTCTCTTTCTCTCTCTCTCTTTGAAGGCTCCCTGTGGGTCATACATGGAGCGTCTGGAGTCTCTCAGAGTGGGAGCTTCTCTTTCCACGTCCAGGAAGAGGTCTGGCTGGAGCGCCAAGCCAGCCAAGAGAACATTAACCTGACCTTAGAGAAAGGCGCAGCAGCGGAGGACAGAATCAGGGCTTATAGGGATTAAAAAAAAAAAAAAAAGTAAGATACCTGGAAAGAGATTTTTGCTTCAGTCACAGGAATAGCTTTATAACAGCTGATGGCCATTCAGCAATGAAACAAGCATCCCCAGCAGTGAGTGAGTTCCATGGGTGACTACACTAGGAAGGTTGTCTGTGTTGGCCGGGGGCTGAACTCAATGACCCTAGCTGTTTTCCTCCTTAGATTTCATTGTAGAATTCTATGTTGAAAGATAATCAGGCCTGCCACCAAAAGCAATGACAGTTGCTATTTTAGCATAATTCTCCCCAGTTTTTGTTTTTAGTGAATAGATTAGTACATATTCTGTAAGTATATTCATTCCACATACACATTTGCATCGTTTTTAACATCATTTAACTAATTTTCTATGTTATTGGACACTTTTCCTTATCAGTATTTTTAATAAGCTGTGTCATATTGTATCTAGGCACATACTATAGTTTACTCAGTCAGTTCTTATATGGTTGAATATTTGGTTCCTTCTACATTTTTCACTATAAAAATTTCTGTGATCAAGATAATTTCACTAACAATTTCTTAATTGTTTTTCATATACTTATATTTGTTCATTATTTATATAGTTATAATAATCTATATAATCACATGTTATGATTATATAAAATATTATATTAATTTTGAAACAGAGCTTTTTTCTATTCTCATAGTTTTCAAATTCTTCACAAGTATCTCAAATCAATTTCTCACCAGTTGAGTCAATTTTTTCAATCCTCAAACATGTTTCAAAAACATATCAAACTTACTTTAGCCCAAGTTGTTTGAATCATAGAATGTTAATCCATATATGAAGCTATCACATGCCTATTTTTGACCTACAATATCTATTTGTATAACTTTAGAACTGTTGCTTTGCATGTATCCTTCAAGTGAATATTCATGATCTCTTCAACAAACTATTTACCTTAAAAAACTCATTCAAATAATAGCAAATGCTTGCAAATTTCTGAGGCATTGGGAGACCCAGGAAGAGTTACTAAGTTTTCATTAAACCCCTTGGCCATCTTTTTCATCAATTCTATCAGCCGCTCTCCATAAGCATCCATGAAGCAGCATGGATTAAGAACATTCAGGTTAATGTGTCTTCACTAAACTGTTCTTGACCATTCAAGATCAAATAATTGAGTAAAAGCCGTGTAATATTGCTCTCTGTAACTTTTGTAGGAAATTCAATAGAAATCAAATCAGAGAAGACTCCCTCTCCTCTGAGGACAATAAACTTCACTCTATATTCAAACGTATCTAGCATTTTCTCACAGTAGATTCCCCAAATTAGAAATGTTTCCTTGACCTACTATGAATATTTTCACCCTATTGATATCAAGTAATTGGCTTCCAATAAAAGCATAACGATTTATATTTTTACCAAGATCTTAACAGCACAAAGAACATCATCTTTTAAAGCAAAAGCATTCCTTAAATATCAGTCCCCAAAAAAAAATTGGTTTGCTAATTCTTTATTTGCATATTTATTGGAGGGGCACAGCATTTTTCTGAGTTTGTTAACCAGTGATTAACTTTATTCATTTGCCCTTTACCTATTTATCTTGTAGGCTCTTAGTGTTTTACTCACTAAATTGTGTGATTGAAAAAAATGTGATGCCTCTGAGTTTTATAGAATTTAACCACAATAACAGCATTGGTGAAAGGAGATTTCTGAGATATTGTGCATGACAGAGGGTGGAGATGGCAGAATGCCAAGGAAAGGAAACAAGAAGTGAGTTTTTGTACTGATGTGTTTCACTGTGACTACGGGTACCACGGAGGTTAAGGCAAATTAAGCCTTTGTTCAAGAACACTCAGCTGTGATCCACTACTTATGTCTTAGCATTGGAAAGACTCTACGAAGTGTCATAAAGAAATAGCTTTTTGCCTCCTTGCTCCAAATTCTTGCTTTAGATGCTTACTCCAGTTTCAGAATGTAAACCAATATCACCAAAGTCATCAGTGATACATAGTCCCAAGCATACACTCCAACATTTATTAAATGTACTCAGCACTATTGTCAAAAAGGATATCATGAAAAAGTAAAGAAAACAGGATTCACAGTGATTGAACACCTGTATATTGGGTCATCCAATATATAATGACAAAGAAGTTAAACTTAGATCTCTCTGATTTACATAACTCCTTTCTTCAAAGAGCTTAATGCCTAATAGAAAATAAAGCAAGTTTCTAAAAAACAGCTGTGAGTTGAATTCCATCTCACTGTAATATGACGTGCTCATAGAGTTCCAACTTTTTAAAATAATGTATTTCTGGGGCCGACGCTGTGGCATAGCAGGTAAAGCCACTGCCTGCAGTGCAGGCATCCCATATGGGCAATGGTTTGAGTCCCAGCTGCTCCACTTCCCAAAAGCTCCCTGCTAACGCACCTGGGAAGTTAGAAGATGGCCCAAATGCTTGGGACCCTACACCCACGTGGGAGACCCAGAAGAAGCTCCTGACTTCAGTCTGGCTCAGCTCTGGCTGTTGCAGCCATTTGGGGGGTGAACCTGCAGATACAAGTGCTCGCTCTCTCTCTCTCTCTCTCTCTCTTGCTTCTAACTCTGCCTTTCAAATAAATATATAAATTTTTTTTTAAAAAAAAGCAATGTATTTCTAAAGCCCATTACAGGAATCAGATCCACAAAGAGAAATTATGACATGGAATCCCCCAATCCTAACAAGTCATGTATCACATTCTGATGAGGAAACTGTTGAATGAGGGGATTAAATAAAATCGTTGAATTAGTGGGTAGCACACATGGGTTACAGCCCAGTGAACTCAAATTGTTAGAGAGTCTCAAGTAGGTAAACAGATGGTGGGAGGGAAAACTTGATGATGCAGAGTTAGCAGAAAGAGCTTTTGGAGCTGAATCTTGAGCCAGTCCTTATAGAAAGTGAAACCTCTAACAACTGGAACTATTATGAGTCAGGAATCTTCCTCTCTAGCTGATGCCACCAAGCAGTTCCTTCATCCAGGGCAAAGGCACCACTTATCTTCACTCACTTGAACTGTGTGTTTTTGAAAGATACTTCCTGGAAATGAAGCATTCTTTCTGTTCACTTCACTGTTAATACCATAGATCTGCGAGCTTACAAAGTCTGGGCTCTCCTTCACTCTTCTCTTGACCCTGCACAAGTTTGATCCAAGAGCACAGGAATTAATCCCTTCATCCAGGGATTAAAATCGCCAGCTAGCTAAGTTCAATTGCTCTTTTTTAAGACTAGTAGAGCAAAAGCACCGCACAGGGGAAGAAAACTGTATGCCTAGGCCTCTTCCCCTAGGCTGTCCAAAATAACTGACTTTATGGCTTAAGGGGTAGGATACATCAACTCAATCAGAATAAAATCAGAGGAATTTATTTTCAGGAAATATGAACAATTAACTAATTTCTAAAGAAGTTATATTTAGTTCAAAAATGGAACATAACATCCTTAGGTCGCTCACTTTCTAAAAGTAAAGGCTGTTTTAGATATTAACTTTTCAACATACAGTGATGCGTTGATAACATTTCTTTCTGTATAACAGAATGTAAGCATTCACAGTTACAGAAAGCAATATGACTAACTTCCTGTTTCATGAAAAGAAATCTTGAAGAAAAAATATTCCAAGCCAAAAAACATATTTTAAAGAATACTAACTCGTTGCAACAGGAATGTGTTGCTTTACAAAAGACTGGCTTGTCTGCCACCACCTTGGCATGATACAGTACCCAGTGCAGATCATCTGCACAGTATCCTATTATTCTTTTTACTCATTTGAGACACAGAGTGAGACAGACAGATGGATAGATGGAGAGCCAGAGAGAGAGCAATCCCATCACAAGTTCACTCTTCAAAATGCCCACATAGCTGGGACTATGCTGGACTGAAGCCAGAGTACTCAGTCCAGGTCTCCCAAGCAAGTGGCAGGAACTCAATTACATGAGCCATTACCACTGCCTCCCAGGGTCTGCATTAGCAGAAAGACGGAGCCAGGATCCAGGGCTGGACACCAAACCCAGGCACTCACATGGCACAAAGGCATGCTAACTACTGGCTTAACCTCTAGGCCAAACACCCCTTCCATACAGTGTTCTTGACAAAAGAAAATAAACTAAAACCAACCAAACCTTTAGTTCTAATAAGAAACAAGCAAACTAGAAAAACAAGCTAAAGAATTCCACAAAGAACTAGACAAATCCAGAAAGTGAGGCGTTCTTCAGAACAACAGGCACATCCCTCCAATAATCATGACACAAAAGAAAAAATAAGCAAAATGAAAGAGAAGCAGGGGGCCAGCACTGTGGTGTAGCAGGCAAAGCCACCGCCTGCAGTGCCAGCATCCCACATGGGCACTGGTTCAAGTCCCAGCTGCTCCACTTCTGATCCAGGTCTCTGCTATGGCCTGGGAAAGCAGCAGAAGGTGGTACAAGTCCTTGGGCCTCTGCACCTCATGGGAGACCCAGAAGAAGCTCCATGCTCCTGGCTTCTGATCTGCCCATCTCTGCCCATTGTGGTCATTTGGGGAGTGAACCAGTGGATGAAAAATTCTCTCTCCCTCTCTCTTTCTCTCCCTCTCTGTGTGTGTGTGCTTCTGCCTCTCAGTAACTCTGCCTTTCAAATAAATAAATAAACCTTTAAAAAAAAGCTGGGTAAAGGAAACTATTACAGATAAAACAGAGTCAATGGATTTAGCAACCAAATGAAATGCCTCATCTTTAAATGGATCCTTGTTTTTAAAAATAAAAAAAAATCTGTAAAATATATTCTGAGGGAGAATTCAGAAAATTTCACTATAGACTGGCTATTAAATGATTTTGGAGAGTTATCATTAGCTTTGCTAGATGGGAAATGATATTGTGGTTATGCAGAAAAATATTCTTAATGTCAAAAGTGTATGCTGAAATATTTAGGAGTGAATGGTCATAATATTTGTAATTTATTTTTAAATATTTGAGCAAAGATAAATAGAAAATATAGGAAATATTACCAATTATTAACATTAGATATCTGGAGATAGATCCTTGTTCTATTAATCTCCATTTTTTGAGTAATACAAATATTATATAACAAATTTCTTTTAGAGTTTTCATTTTTAAGTGACCAACAAATCTGCAGAAAATTTAAACAATGAAAAGAAATGAAATACAATATGTTTCCTGAAAGTTAGTATACTTTCTTTTTTATTAAATTTTTTATTTGTGTAAAGGGAACAAATGCCATGTATTTCATGGCATTCAGGTTTAAGGACATAATGATACTTCTCACCCTACCCTCGCTCCCTCACTCCCACTATATTTTCTTTTTTTTTTTCCAAAGAAATCATTTACTTTTTTAATTTATTTGACAGGTAGAGTTATAGACAGTGAGAGAGAGCGAGACAAACAAAAAGGTCTTCCTTCCATTGGTTCATTCCCCAAATGGCCGCCACAGCCAGTGCTGTGCCAATCCGAAGCCAGGAGCCAGGTGCTTCTTCTTGGTCTCCCATTTATTTAATGAATACAAATTTCCTAAGAACAACCTCAGGAATATAGTGATTCTTCCCAGCATACCTGCCCTCCCACCCACTCTCCCCCCCCCACCTCCTCCCCTCTCTCCCATTCCTTGTCCCATTCTCCATTAAGATTCATTTTCAGTTAACTTTATACACAAGAGATCAACTCTATACTAAATAAAGATTTCAACAATTTGCACATAAACAAACAAAAAATGAGAACAAGTTTTACAGTTAATTCTCATAATACAACTCATTGAGGACAGAGGTCCTACAAGATAAGTAAGTGCACAGTGACTCTTGTTGTTAATTTAACAATTAACACTCTTATGTATGATGCCAGTGATCAACCAAGGCTCTTGAAATGAGCTGCCTAGGGTATGGAAACCTTTTGAATTGACAATCTCTGTCAGTATTTAGACAAGGCCATAAGAAAAGTGAAAGTTCTCCCCTCCCTTCAGAGAAAAGTACATCCTTCTTTGATGGTCACTTCTTTCCACTGGGATCTCACTCACAGAAATCCTTCATGTAGGACATTTTTCTGCCACAGTGTCTTGGCTTTCCATGCCTGAAATGCTCTGACAGGCTTTTCAGTCAGTCCAGGAAGCCTTGAGGGCTGATTCTGAGGTCAGAGTGTTACTTAAAGTGATTGTCATTCTATGAGTCCACTGTGTGGAACACTTCCCATGCTGGAACATTCTCTCCTTTTTAATTCTATCTATTATTATTATCATACCCCAATCTTATTTATATGATTTGTTTAACACTTAATTCTATCTATATCATCACTTTTACACTTAATATGTTTCCTTTAACATTTAAGATAGTATTTTTACCTCCCAGCTTAATGGGATTTGGGGTCCCATGGCAAGTTTTTAAACTGTACCCTTAGATGTAAGTCTGTAGGAATGTATGCAGAACTATACAGCTTTACAAACTTCCTCCTCTCTCTCTTATTCTCACTCTTATTTTTTTCTGAGATCTATTTTCAATTGACCTTATACATATATGATTAACTCTATTTTAAGTAAAGAGTTCACCAAATAGTATGAAGAAGAGAAAAGAAAAAAAATGTTCCTGGACAGTCAAGACAAGGAGTGTCCAAGTCATTGTTTCTCAAAGTGTCAATTTCACTTCTACAGATTTCCTTTTAGGTGTCCTATCGGTTATCACAGATCAGGGAGAACATATGATATTTGTCCCTTTGGTACTGGCTTATTTCACAAAGTATGATGTTTTTCAGATTCATATATTTTGTTGCAAATGACCAGATTTCATTTTTTACCACTATGTAGTATTCCATAAAGTATATATCCCATAATTTTTTTATCTGGTCTTCAGTTGATGGGCATTTAGGTTGATTCCATGCCTTAGCTATTGTGAATTAAGCTGCAATAAACATGGGGTTGCAGATAACTCTTTTATTTGCTGATTTCTGTTGGATAAATTCCCAGGAGTGGGATGGCCAGGTCATAGGGTAGGTCTATATTCAGATTTTTCAGGTATCTCCAAACTGATTTCCATAGTGGTTTTACCAGTTTACATTCCTACCAACAGTGGATTAGGGTCCCTTTTTCCCCACATCCTTGCCAGCATTTGTTGTTTGTTGATTTCTATATGAAAGCCATTCTAACTAGGGTGAGGTGAAACCTCATTGAGGTTTTGATTTGCATTTCCCTGACAGCTAGTGATCCTGAACATTTTTTCATGTGCCTGTGGCCATTTGAATTTTCCCTTTTAAAAAATATATGTTTAAGTCTTTTGCCCATTTCTTAACTGAGTTGTTTGTTTTGTTGTTGTGGAGTTTCTTTATCTCTTTATATATTCTAGTTATTAATCCTTTATCAGTTTCATAGTTTGCAAATAATTTCTCTCATTCTGTCAGTTGCCTCTTCACTTTCCTGAGTGTTTCTTTTGTATTGTATATGTATACAAAGGCCGTTGTTTTTTGTGCATTAATTTTTTTAAACTTTTATTTAATGAATATAAATTTCCAAAGTACAGCTTATGGATTACAATGGCTTCCCCCCCACATAACTTCCCTCCCACCCGCAACCCTCCCCTTTCCCACTCCCTCTCCCCTTCCATTTGCATCAAGATTCATTTTCAATTCTCTTTATATACAGAAGATCAGTTTAGTATATATTAAGCAAAGATTTCAACAGTTTGCCCCCACATAGCAACACAAAGTGAAAAAAAAATACTGTTGGAGTACTAGTTATAGCATTAAATCACAATGTACAGCACATTAAAGACAGAGATCCTACATGCTATTTTTTAAAAATTGATTAATTTTGTATGCAATTTCCAATTTAACACCAGGGTTTTTTTTTTCATTTCCAATTATCTTTATATACAGAAGATCAATTCAGTGTATGCTAAGTAAAGATTTCATCAGTTTGCACCCACACAGAAACACAAAGTGTAAAAATACTGTTTTAGTACTAGTTATAGCATCACTTCACATTGGACAACACATTAAGGACAGATCCCACATGAGACATAAGTACACAGTGACTCCTGTTGTTGATTTAACAATATAACACTCTTGTTTATGGCGTCAGTAATCTCCCTAGGCTCTAGTCATGAGTTGCCAAGGCTATGGAAGCCTTTAGGGTTTGCCGACTTCAATCTTATTCCGATAGGGTCATAGTCAAAGTGGAAGTTCTCTCCTCCCTTCAGAGAAAAGTACCTCCTTCTTTGATGGCCCCATTCTTTCCACTGGGATCTCACTCACAGAGATCTTTCATTTAGGTCTTCTTTTTTTTTTCCAGAGTGTCTTGGCTTTCCATGCCTACAATACTCTCATGGCTCTTCAGCCAGATCCAAATGCCTTAAGGGCTGATTCTGAGGCCAGAGTGCTATTTAGGACATCTCTCATTCTATGAGTCTGCTGTGTATCCCGCTTCCCATGTTGGATCGTTCTCTCCCTTTTTGATTCTATCAGTTAGTATTAGCAGACACTAGTCTTGTTTATGTGATCCCTTTGACTCTTAGACCTATCAGAGTAATCAACTGTGAACTGAAATTGATCTCTTGGACTAGTGAGATGGTCCTGGTATATGCCACCTTGATGAGATTGTATTGGAATCCCCTGGCACGTTTCTAACTCCACCATTTGGGGCAAGTCCGATTGAGCATGTCCCAAATTGTACATCTCCTCCCTCTTATTCCCACTCTTATATTTAACAGGGTTCAATTTTCAGTTAAAATTTAAACACCTAAGAATAATTGTGTGTTAATTACAGAGTTCAAACACTAGTATTAGAACAACAACAAAAAAAATAATTTTTTATCCTACTACTTTACCAAATTCTTCTATGAGTTCCAATGTTATCTTGGTGGAGTTTTTTTGGATCGCCTATATATAGAATCATGTCATCTGCAAATAGGGATAGTTTGACTTCTTCTTTCCCAATTTGAATCTCTTTGATTTCTTTTTCTTGCTTAATGGATCTGGCTAAAACTTCCAGGACTATATTGAATACCAATGATGAGAGTGGGCAACCTTGTCTGGTTCTGGATCTCAGTGGGAATGCTTCCAACTTTCCCCCAATAGGATGCTGGCCGTGTGTTTATCACAAATTGCCTTGATTGTGTTGAGGAATGTTCCTCCTATACCCAATTTGCTTAGAGTTTTCATCAAATGCTTCTATTGAGATAATCATACGGTTTATGTTCAGCAGTTTGTCAATGTGATGTATCACATTGATTGATTTGCGTAAGTTGAACCATCCTGCATACCAGGGATAAATCCCACTTGATATGGGTGAATGATCTTTGTGATGTGTTGTTGGATTCGATTGGCCTGAATTTTGTTGAAGATTTTAGCATCTAGGTTCAGCAGGGAAATTGGTCTGTAGTGCTCTTTCTCTGTTTGTGTCTTTTCCAGGTTTAGGAATTAAGATGATGCTGGCTTCATAGGAAGAATTTGGAATGATTCCTTCCCTTTCTTTTTTTTTATTTTTTTTATTTAGTGAATATAAATTTCCAAAGTACAGCTTATGGATTACAAAGGCTTCCCCCCCCCACAACTTCCCCCCCCCCGCAACCCTCCCCTTTCCCACTCCCTCTCCCCTTCCATTCACATCAAGATTCATTTTCAATTCTCTCTATATATAGAAAATCAGTTTAGTATATATATAGATTTCAACAGTTTGCCCTCCCATAGCAACACAAAGTGAAAAAAATACTGTTGGAGTACTAGTTATAGCATTAAATAACAGTGTACATCACATTAATGACCGAGATTCTGCAAAATAATTTTTTTTTTGAAAAAAAAAAAGATTGATTATTTTTCTATGTAATTTCCAATTTAAAAAACCAAGGTTTTTTTTTTTCATTTTCAATTATCTTTATATACAGGAGATCGCTTCAGTATATACTAAGTAAAGATTTCATCAGTTTGCACCCACACATAACCACAAAGTGTAAGAATATTGTTTCAGTACTGGCTATATCATTACTTCACCTTCAACAACCTATTAAGGACAGATCCCACATGGGACGTAAGTACACAGTGACTCCTGATGTTGTTTTAACAATTTAACACTCTTGTTTATGGTGTCAGTAATCTCCCTAGGCTCTAGCCATGAGTTGCCGAGGCTATGGAAGCCTTTAGGGTTTGCCGTCTTCGATCCCATTCCAACAAGGCCATAGTCAAAGGGAAGTTCTCTCCTCCCTTCAGAGAAAGGCACCTCCTACTTTGATGGCCCCGTTCTTTCCACTGGGATCACACTCGCTGAGATTCTTCATTTAGGTCTTCTTCTTCTTCTTCATATTTTTTTCCCCAGCGTGTCTTGGCTTTCCATGCCTAAAATACTCTCATAGGTTCTTCAGCCAGATCCAATTACCTTAAGGGCTGATTCTGAGGCCAGAGTGCTATTTAGGACATCTGTCATTCTATGCGTCTGCTGTGTCTCCCCGATTCCTTCCCTTTCAATTGTTGGAGTTAGTTCTTCTTTAAAGGTCTGGTGGAATTCAGCAATGAAGCCAGTTGGGCCTGGGCTTTTCTTTGTTGGGAGGGTCTTTATTACTGATTCAATTTCCATCTTGGTAATGGATCTGTATAGGTTTTCTATGTCTTCATGGCTCAATTTAGGTAGGTTGTATGTGACCAGGAATTTATCCATTTCTTCTAGGTTTCCCAGTTTGTTGGCATACATACAGCTTTTTATAGTAAATTCTGATGATTCTTTTTATTTCTTTTTTTTTTTGACAGGCAGAGTGGACAGTGAGAGAGAGACAGAGAGAAAGGTCTTCCTTTTGCCGTTGGTTCAACCTCCAATGGCCGCCGCGGTAGCGCGCTGCAGCTGGCGCACCGCGCTGTTCCGATGGCAGGAGCCAGGTGCTTCTCCTGGTCTCCCATGGGGTGCAGGGCCCAAGCACTTGGGCCATCCTCCACTGCACTCCCTGGCCACAGCAGAGAGCTGGCCTGGAAGCGGGGCAACCGGGACAGGATCGGTGCCCTGACCGGGACTAGAACCCGGTGTGCCGGCGCCGCAAGGCGGAGGATTAGCCTGTTGAGCCACGGCGCCGGCCCGATTCTTTTTATTTCTGTGATTTCTATTGTTACATTTCTTTTTTCATTCTAATTTTATTAATTTGGGTCTTCTCCATCTTTTTTGGATAGTTTGGTCAATGGTGTGTCAATTTTGGTTTTGTTTTTTTTGGTTTTTTGTGTGTGTTTTTCTTTTTTTTTTTTTCTTTTTTTTTTTTTTTCAGAAAACCAGTTTTTCATTTTGCTGATCTTTTGTATTTCTTTTTGTTTCAATTTTGCTGACTTCTTCTGTAATTTTAATTATTTATTTTCTCCTAATAGTTTTGAGTTTGATTTGCTGTTGTTTTTCCAGGTCCTTCAGATGCATTGATAGCTCATTTATTTGTGTCTTTCCAATTTCTTGATGTAGGCATCAATTGCTATAAACTTTCCTCTTAACACTGCTTTTGCTATATTCCATAAGTTTTTTTTTTCTTTTTTTGACAGGCAGAGTTAGACAGTGAGAGTGAGAGAGACAGAGAGAAAGGTCTTCCTTTTTCCATTGCTTCACTCCCCAAATGGCAGCTACGGCCGGCGCACTGAGCCAATGCGAAGCCAGGAGCCAGGTGCCTCCTCCTGGTCTCCTATGCAGGTGCAGGGCCCAAGGGCCTGGGCCATCCTCCACTGCCTTCCCAGGCCACAGCAGAGAGTTGGCCTGGAAGAGGAGCAACTGAGACAGAATCCAGCGCCCCAACCAGGACTAGAACCCGGGATGCCAGCACTGCAGGCAGAGGATTAGCCTAGTGAGCCACAGCACTGGCCATCCATAAGTTTTTGATATGTTGTATTGTCATCTTCATTTGTTTCCAGAAATTTTTTAATTTCTATTTTAATTTCTTCAATGACACTCTGTTCATTCAGGAACATGTTGTTTACTCTCCATGTGTTTGAATATGTTCTAGAGATTCCTGAGTTGCTGATTTCCAATTTCATTGCATTGTGATCTGAGAAGATGCATGGTTTGATTTCGTTTTTTTTTTTAATTTGCTGAGACTTGCTTATGGCCTAGCATGTTGTCAATCCTAGAGAATGTTCCATGCACTGGTGAGAAAATTGTGCATTCTGTGGCTATAGGATGGAAGGCTCTGTAGATATTTTTTAGGTCCATTTAGTCTATAGTGTCAATTATCTCTGTTGTTTCCTTGTTGATCTTCTGTCTGGCTGATTTGTCCGTTACTGAAAGTGGGGTATTAAAGTCCCACATTACTAGTGTATTTGAATCTATATCTCCCTTTAAATCTATTAACATTTCTTTTAGACAGCAGGTGTCCTGTAATGAGGTGCATATACGTTTATAAGTCACATCTTCCTTTTGAATGATCCTTTAATCATTATATAGTGTACTTCTTTGTCTCTTTTAATCGTTTTTGTGTTAAAGTCTACTTGTCTGTTATTAGTATGATTATGCCAGCTCTTTATTGGTTTCTGTTATCATGGATTATCTTTTTCCATCCTTTCACTTTCAGTCTGTGTGCATCTTTCTTGGTAAGATGTGCTTCTTAGAGGCAGAAAATATGTGGGTTTTCTTTTTTCTCCTTCTTTCTTCAGCCAGTCAGTGTCTTTTAACTGGAGAGTTGAGACCATTTACATTCAGGGTGACTATTGTTAAGTGCCAACTTTGCCTTGCCATATTTCCATTAATAGTCCTAATTTTTTTATGTTGGGTTACCTTTGTACTTTTACTGGGTCATTTTCTGCATTCATCTTCTTTCATAGGGTGTTCCTGTTTCTGTGTGTATCACATCCTTAAGCATCTTTTGTAGGGCTGGGCAGATAGTTACAAATTCTTTCAATTTCTGTTTGTTGTTATTTTCTCCTTCATTTATAAATGAGAGATTTGTAGGGTATAGTATTCTGGGTTGACAGTTTTTTTCTCTTAGGATTTGGAATATATCTCACCATTCTCTCTTTGCCTATAGAATTTCTGATGAGAAGTCTGCAATGAGTCTAACTAGGTTTCCTCTGATGTGATTTGGCATTTCTCTCGTGCACATTTTAAGATCTTTTCTTTATGTTTTTGTGGGGAGTTTTACTACCATGTGTCATGGTGATGATTCTTTCTGGTCATATCTATTTGGAATTCTGTGCACTTCCTGTACTTGGATGCCTCTTTCTTTCTGCAGATCGGGGAAGTTTTCTGTTATTATTTCATTAAGAAGGCTTTCTAATCTTTTCTCTCTTTCCACACCTTCCAGAACTCCTAGGATCCATATGTTGTGTCAATTGGTAGTATCTTGTAAATCTCCAACCATGTTTTTTAGTTTTCTAATTTCTTCTTTTCTTTGGTCCAATTGTCATATTTCCAGAAATTTTTCTTCTAGTTCTGATATTCTTTCTTCTGTCTCAGCTATTCTGTTGTTAAGGCTTTCCACTGCATTTTTTATTTGATCTATTGAATTCTTCATTTCTAGTATTTCATTCTGTTATTTCTTTCTTTTTAAGATTTATTTATTTATTTAAAAGGTGGTGTTATAGAGAGGCAGAAGCAGAGAGAATGAGATAGAAAAAAGTCTTCCATCTGCTGGTTCACTCCCCAAATGGCCACAGCAGCCAGAGCTGGGCCAATCCAAACCCAGGAGGCAGGAGCTTCTTCCGGGTCTCCCATGTGGGTGCAAGGGCCCAAGGACTTGGGCCATCTTCTACTGCTTTCCCAGGCCACAGCAGAGAGCTGGATCAGAAGTGGAGCAGCCGGAACTTGAACCAGTGCCCATATGGATGCCAGCACCACCGCTGGTGGCTTTACCTGCTACACCACAGCACCAGTCCCCTGACTTCTCTTTAATATCTCAATTTCTTGAGAGAACTTTTCATTTAGATCATGAATTTGCTTCTGGTTGTTCCTAAGTAATCTGACAACTAATTTCCTGAATTCTGTTTCTGGAATATCCTCGATCTCTTCGTCTTCACCTTCCATTATTGAAAAGTTGTAATGTTCCTTTGGGAGGCTCATAGTATCTTCCTTAGCCTTATTTTGGGTTTTTCCTTTGTTTTTCAGCATTTGTGTATCTTTTTCTTTTTTTCTGTGGTTGCTTTTCTCTTTAATTTGTGTCTTTGTGATTTAGTGGGACATTTATACTTTTAGTGAGTTCCAAGAGGTGTGTGCTAATGTGGCCCAGGTGCTCTGTTCAGTATTCCAGGGTGGAGGGGGTATCCAGTGTAAGGCCCCTATGGGGCTTTGTAGCTTTCCTCTGGTTTTTTTTTTTTTTTTTTTTTTTTTTTTTTTTGGTTAGAGGAGGTTGCACACTTCTGTTGGTGTGACCCGCCCTTTTCCTCACAGTTGTGAGATGCCCTGCTTATAGTCTCTGGTGTGTTCAAGGTTATATTGCCCTGATTAATGAACTGCACCTCTAATCTGTGGAGATTTTCTTGTGATGAGGTTTCCCTCTGTTATGAGCTGCTATGTGTCTGTGCATTGCAAGTGGAAGCACAGAGCCCCGCCTACTGGAACCCAGCTCACTTCTCAATGGTGGATGCTGCAGGATCAAGTTTTTGATATTCAGCACTTCTTGTTGTACAGCTTGCATGGTGGGAAGAAATTCTTCTGAAATGTTATGGTCCTCATTTTTGGGTGGAGGGTGTGGTATTGTGGCCCCCACAATTAATGGGCATGTGTGTGAGGCAAAGGCGGCAGTCTCCTGCTTATATTCAAACATGTAAACAAACAAAATGGCCTCTCCCAGCCAGCAGCAGGTCCAGGTGGGGAGGGGGAAAGGGAGGTGGGCAGGGGGGTGCCTGACTTCTCTGCTGCTCTACACCTTTTGTTTTTTCCCACATGGAACTTTAGAAGCAGCTCACCAAGCTCTCCCTCCCACTGCTATCTGCAGCTCCATGGACCCATGATTTCCCATCTCACCTGGCCCACTGGGGCTGGCACCAACCTCCCCGGTCTGAGCATCTGCCTCTTCCCTTTCTTGTTTGCTCTTTCAGCAGGATCCTGCCCAGTCTCTGTTGCTCTCCTGGGCTCCTCGCTGAGAATTTCCCATGGTTCTATCGCTGGCATGTATCTTCTCTCCTTTTTAACTATCTATTTTTTCCTGCATGTTTCAGATCATCCTGTTGCTATACCGCCATCTTGGGACCCCTCCTTACCCCCATATTTTCTTGAAGAATACTACTCTACCCAAAGAACTCCTTGAATCTTTAGAAGTTAGAAAAAAAATAAAAACTGTATATTCAAATAACATATTTCTGAAATAACAATGAATTCTGACACTAATTATACAGTACTATCACACAGACAAAATAAATAATAAAATTAATGATGACATTTGGTTCCTATTATTCTTTTTTTAAACATAGGCATAACTGAAGTATCTTAAAATCACTGACTTTCAGATCTGAAAGTCTCCTACTTGTGGCAGAAGTAGGGGCACAGGGTAGTACAATCCAGACTTCCATGATTGTACCAATGAACACCAATCAGTTGATTATCAAGGTAACTCCTCCACAGGTGGAAGGGAATCACAGATATGCTTTCGACAAAATTCAATGTATATCCAGACCCTTCCCAAATTAAAAGAACCTGACTAAATTCTTATCCATTCTTAGAGGCCTAAATGTGTCTCTGTTCAAAAGCCTAGCCTCTTTTAACTCCTGACCAACTGCTAAGTCAACTATCCTATTTGACCTGTTAACACTGCAAGCCACATTGTACCACTCTCCCTATTTATGGTCTTGAAAAAAAAATCAAGCTATAGTTTCAAGTGCCCATCAGACAAATGAACATTTATTGTTCTTAGTGGAAAGACTGAAATATTGTTGTAACAAACAAAACATCCATCACAGAACCAGCATCTGGCCTCCAGGATAACACCAAGAAGAAGAAATCAGAAGCTAGATGGCATATGATTCCGTGGTCCTTAACGCCACAGAGATTTCAACCCAAGTGTGCAGACCAATCTAATCATTTCTACAGAACTGGAAGCCAGTTGCCATTTTTAGCTCACAGTTCTAGAGGCTAAAAGTTAAAGGTCAAGGTGCTGGCAAGATTAGTTCTTCTAGAGTTGGTTTCTTCCTGCTGTGTACCCAGATGGTCTTTCTTCAGTGCAGGAACATCCCTGGTATCTCGTCTATTTTTTATATGTCTGAATTTTCTCTTCTTAGAAGGGCACAAGTCATTGGACCAGGGACCACCCTAACAGCCTGTTTTTGCTTAAAAACCTCTTCAAAGGCCCTATCTGCATATATGAATACAGTTATATTCTGAGGTTATGGGGATAAGAAGCTCAATATATGAATATAGAGAGGACACAGTTCAGTCCATAATATTGATGATGTAGTAAAAACCATTAATTTTATTAAACCTTAACCCTTGAGTATATGTTTTTTAGGACTCTATTATAAAGTAAGAAATAACACATAAAGCACTTCCTCTGCATTCCAACTTATAGTTGTCATAGGGGAAAACATTTGTGTAGCTCTTTGAGTTGAAAGGTAAATTAGCCATTTTTTTCCATAAAACAAAATTTTTGCATGGAAGAATGAATGACAGACAACTCTGGTTCCTCATACTTGGGTATTTGGCAGCCATTTTCCTAAAAATAAGGGAACTGAATCTGTTCCATCTATAACAACAACTGATAGTGGTTGCCCATGACAATTTACAAGTTTTCAGGCAACAATGAAAGTTTTAGAAAAATTATATCTGCCGCCACAAGCTATGTGACTCTCAATATTTAAAAACTTTTTTAATTTAAGAAGACCAGTGAAGATATCAACTACTGTGAAACTTTGGTGCTGTATAATAAAATGTGTTAATGTGTGGAAGCCATTTAACTCAGTGGATCAATTCTTTCCTACATGATGGTGGATGATGATACAAAACAACAGTTCAAGTCCTGGCTGCTCCACTTTTGATCCAGTTCCCTGCTAATGCACCTGGGAAAGCAGCAAAAGATGGCCAATGTGCTTGGGCCCCTGCATCCACATGGGAGACTCAGAAGAAGCTCCTGACTCCTGGCTTCAGAACAGCTCTGGCCATTGCAGCCATTTGAGGAGTGAATCAGTGGATGGAAGAGATCTCTCTCTCTCTCTCTCTCCCTGACCTCCATAACTCTACCTTTCAAATAAAAAATAAACAAATCTTTTTAAAGAAAGAATATAAAGTCATGATTTTCTGAAAAGATTGTTAAATTATCCCTTTTCTATTCAAATTATATACCCACATGTGTATATATAATGTGTGTATGTAACTGACATATTAAAATAGATAGAATGCATAAGCGGACATGAGAATTCAGCTGCCTCGGATAAGACAACTCTTCTCTGACAGATATCTGTAGACAGTGAGAAAACGCCCCCTGTATCTGCCTTCCTTTGTCTACAGTTTTTTAGCTGTTGCTCTATGAGCATGGTTTGAAGTCCCTTAAACAGACTGATATTCTCCCTTGAATACACTACAGTTTATCTACAACCTTCAAACTGTACATGTCAACACCAGGATCAAGGAATTGAAATAAATAACATTAGTTCAAAGTCCACAACCCCAAGCCAAGATCAGACGATGTCTCTGCTCAACCCCTATTTCACTTCTTGGGTTGATATCCCATAAATTTGCTCCAGATGCTCTGAGTCTCCAAATGTCTCCAGCCAAGACTGGACAGGACCATGGTAAGCCCAATCCCCACTCGTTATCCTGTTCCTCTAAAAACGAGTTTGTGTGGCATTGAGAACAGCTCAGTATCCTTCTAGGAAGAGCTAAACCTGAAGATACACCAACATGTGCCTTCCCCTCCCCTTTGTCACAAAAGAACATTTCATACAACATGAAAAGCCCATAGAGAAAGAAAAGGCCAGGTTGCCCAGAGAACTTACTATGGTCATTCCAGGGAAGGAGGTCAGCTGGGAGACTGGAAAAAATCTCCAACTATAAGTGCTAGAATGAAAGACCAAAGAAGACTAAGCACCAAAAAGATCATCATTTTGGGATATGGACACCCAATTTCCTGTATGTTCTTCTTAAATTGATTGCCTTGGCCAAATTGCAAAACCTGTCAATCTTTTCTATACTCCCTCATCTGAAAACTAGGGGGATTTAATAGATGATCCTTGAAGCATCTTCAAGCTGTGACATTCTCAGATTCTTCTCCAGAGGCATAATTGATCTTCTATTACCCATGTTAATGGAAAAGAATGTGATTTGAATATATCAGGTATGTAGACAATTGGAAATTCATTTTTATTTGACTTTAGAATATACTACATTGTATGGAGCAAATCACAACAAATTAATCTTCTCAATGATGCTTAACTCAGGCTAATATTAAAAATCAATTTGCTTACAACTAATCGTGCTGTGCACCACTAAACAATGTAAAGTAGTTTTTTGTAAGGCAATCTTCTGCCAGAGAATTAGCAAGTGACTAGGAGTTGAGAATATGTGGGAAGCTTTGGCTGTGGTTCTTCACTCACTCACTTATCCTTTCTGAACTTGAAGTATCTCATCCTCAAAATGGATTCGGGAGACACTTTCTGAGCACTCACCAAGTCTAAGTGTGCATTGGATGAACAAGACAACTCCCTTTCAAAAATCTATACCAAATGAAGGAGAGGGGTTAAAGGGTTCTAAGTGCTGTGTTGGAAACAAGAACCGGATGCCATGAAAATTCAGGGAGCGGCAGGCATGTAGCTCAGTTAAGTCTTGTGTCATCATTGAGGAATCCCTAATGAAGTCAGCAGATCAGCTAAGACACAGAAAATGAAAAGAACTTAAGGAGGTGCATTAGTGACTTATTGGGAGACAGAAAGGAATCACATGGAAAAAATCCAAGCTCGCTCTCTCTCTCTCTCTCTCTCTCTCTCTCTCTATCTCTCTCTGTGTCTGCCTCTCTGTGGCTCTACCTTTCTAATTAATTAATTAATTAAAAAAACGGAGATCAAACAAGAATGTAACTAAAAAAAAACATTAGTTGGATTTGGTCAAAGCCACCACCTCTGGGGGTCAGATTCAGCCTGGGCACTGCCATGAGGCTCTGGTACAAAGTGACATCAGCTAGAGAAAGGGGTGGCTTTTAGAAAGCACACAAAGGTACAATCTGTTTACCAAGCCTGAACTCAAGGCCCTGCCTCTGCATTTGCCCAGTGGGGTTGCCTTTTCTAAATTGCACAAAGCACCATATGGGTGACTGGCCCTGAATTAAGTAACTAGAAGGTCGATGGCGAGGACACAATTTTCAATGTACATGAAAGCCCTTTGTGAACTGTACAACACTATGCAAGCATAAAGCAGGGCAGGCAGACATGAGTCAGGAGCTTAGTAGGAACAGCAGAAATTTCATTGACCACAAAATTGTCTGCCTAATCCACAGCATGCAGAATGCACATGAAACATTCAGGTATCTGACAAATTCCTCTGTGGGAAACCATCTGAAAGCATACTGGCCAGAAAGCACAGATGACAGTGGATCTGATGATTTCTAAAAGTCCTTTTTAGTCACAAACCCCAGGGCAGGTGTAGCCAACAGGGCACAAGAGCCTCACAGAAGCACCTGGGCCAGCCTGCTTTAACCTAACTGTCAAAATCCTTTGACCTTGCTGGAGCTGGTCTTGAAACAAACATCTGGCTCCAGGTGTTCTCGGAGGCCACATAGTTCAAACCAAAGGGGAGGTTTTTGTAAAGCTCTGTAGCACTGTGGTTACTGGGATATTGGTGGGATACTCACAGTGCTACAGACCCCACAGAGACCTGTACAAAAACTGCTGGGGCAAGGGGGGCTTTTCCCTGGGAAATCCTCAGCTTGGATCCTGTGCCACAGGCCATGAACACAGCAGATGACTTTCCCTCCCAGCTCTGTAACCTGGAAGGGAGGCCAGAAATTGACTGGACTAGAACAGATGACCCTAGCTGCTGGTCTCTTCTTCACTCCTGCTCTCCCCTGGGTGAAACTAGCATTTCAACATTTTCTTACAGCAAACTCGGGGAATACAAAAAGGTATTTCTTTAAAAATTATCCTTGTCTTGCTCTTGTTTGATTCTTTGTGTTGTTCAATGGGCCATCTCGGTGGAATTTCTGAATCTAAGTCCTTAGAGATGTTTGCCTGAGTGCTGTGCCTTTTGCAGTTTGGGAAGATGGATTTGAAAAGAAATGGATTTGTTTTCCGGCAGTCATCAACCATAGTTGCTAATTCCAAAGCTGACCATAAGTCACTTATAACTGATGAGCGCTTCATGCTGCATTAGCTCCTCTTCCTGTGCTACACGTTATCTATCCTTAAAGCCACACTGGTCACTAGAAAGGCTTGACTGTGGAGTAATCATGGACCCGAGACCCATCACTTTGATGATGCCAGCTTTCCAAGACTGAGAGTGAGGTGTGGGTCTAGAATGTGAAGAAAATCCAAAATAATAGAAAGCCAAGGTGCAGAAAACTTCATGAAGTGCATCGTGCTGGAAATGGTCACTATGGTAATACACGCCCCCACCTACTCTTCAGAAAACAGCCTTCCCAAAGCAAACCCATCCTGATCTGCAGTTGATTAAAACATCGTGAACCCGCTGGAAGAGCAACAAGTACCATCTTTCAGTGAACCAAGCATTACAGGCCCTCTAACCCAAAAGTTAACAGGGCATAAGACTGTGGGAGGAATGCTGGGCATTTACTGGAACACTATCAAGTCCCACGACACAGTCAAACTCATCTTCGGAAAAGGCACCTTTGTGAATGTGGAACCAAGTAAGTAACTCATTTGTCTGAATTTGGGATTAAGGCATCCTCCATATGAAGAGACAGAACTATCAGAAAATGGGAAATGAGAAACAGTAGCACTGTTCTAGCGTTGAGGAGGGCCCCTGCAGGGGAAGAGGTGAGCTATGAGCAATCCTCTCCATAGAACAGGGAGGGGATTTGTTAAAAAAAAAAAAAAAGTTTTGGGGGGAATGTGAAAGAATCAATACAGCTCAGGGAAAACAGAGACAATTCTGCCCAATGCACAGGATTTATTTGGGTCATGCTGTAGAGATACCAACCACACAGTCATTGGTCTAATTCCCCAAGTAGGATCAGAACTGACCCAGAATGAGGTTGACCTGTGTATATGGAGATGGCTCCATATAATCAGTTTTGACCTTTTATATGCCAAACACATGTTACTGGGGAAATTCAGAGATGAATCTTTCTCCTGGGCTTGGAAGGTGGGGCCAGAGCAATGGGGTCACTGGCATTGCTACATTTCTTCTTAGAAGAAAGGAATGTGTTGGGCAGTGCTGGCACCCCAGGTTCTAGTCCTGGTTGGGGCACTGGATTCTGTCCCGGTTGCTCCTCTTCCAGGCCAGCTCTCTGCTATGGCCCCGGAGGGCAGCGGAGGATGGCCCAAGTGCTTGGGTCCCTGCACCCGCATGGGAGACCAGGAGGAAGCACCTGGCTCCTGGCTTTGGATCGGCGCAGCACCTGCCATGGCGGCCATTTAGGGGAGTGAACCAATGGAAGGAAGACTTCTCTCTCTCACACACACTGTCCATAACTCTCTCTCTGTCTCTTCTCCCTCTCACTGTCTAACTCTGCCTATCAAAAAAATTTTTTAATAAAATTAAATTTAAAAAAAAGAAGAAAGGAATGTGTTTCAGAAATTTGTTTCCAATTTTTTGAGCTGCGATTGGAAATTAGGTTTCTAGTGAGAAGTATGGAACATTCTGGTTCCCAGTGAGACCAGATTCCAAGCAGAACAAAGTGAGTGTGTAATGCTTTCAACTAAGAAATGCTTTAAAATCTATGGGGAGGGGCCGAGGCTGTGGCATAGCAGGTAGAACCGCCACCTGCAGTGCCAGCAGCCCATATGAGCACCGGTTCAAGTCCCAGCTGCTCCACTTCCGATCCAGCTCTCTGCTATGGCCTGGGAAAGCAGTGGAAAATGGCCCAAGTCTTTGGGCCTCTGCACCCATGTGGAAGAACCAGGGGAAGCTCCTGGCTTGGATCTGCACAGCTCAGGTTATCGTGGCTGTCTGGGGAATGAACTAGGGGATGGAATCTCTCTCTCTCTCTTTCTCTCTCTCTCTCTCTCCCTTTCTCTTTCTCTTTCTCTCTGCCTCTGCCTCTCTGTACTATGCCTTTTAAATAAATAAATAAATCTTTAAAAAAATTTTAGAAAAGTCTACGGATACAGTGAAGGGTAGTTCTCTAAGGACCCATGGTGTTCGTCTTTCTCAGAAGGAGGATATGGTGCCATACGCTATTTACCTAATACATAGGAATCAGTTCTAATGTTGTTGAAGGATCATACACAATTCAGAAGTTGTCTTTGGAGTCCTTTAAATGACATTTGAATTCATCCATGTCTTACTAAAAAAAGAAAAAAAGAAGAAGACAGTGCTCTTCACTCAATAATAACTTCCAGCTAGATAATGAAAAGTCATTCTAAGCCAGAAAACGTCATGAATCACAGAAAAATGTGTTTCAAAGATCCTGGGGAAGTCCATCAATCAGGGCCAGTGGTCCCAAATCTGAACTGGCTACTGGGAAAGAAACAGCTTACCCTACCCTGATTCATTGGCATTCGGTTTGTGTTTTCCAAGGTAAGAGAAGGCTCTAGGAGTATGAAGTGAGCTTCTCTCAGAGTAATGGGAAACAGGCTACCCTGTTTGTATGATGGGAAGGAGCCAGCAAAACGGAAAGGATGAACCTGGGCTGGGCCATCCCAGACCTCACAGGCTATGAAGAGAAGACAGGGGCTTTGCAACCAGAGAAAGAGAGGGAGACCCAAAGCTGTGCAGGCAGAATGAGAGCAGAGAAATCCAGATTTTTCTTAAAAGTCAAAATCTTAGTAAGATTTTGAAAATTCAACTAACTCGGGCTCTTGCTTTAGACTGTCTAAAATTTAAAATCTGTCACTAAATTAATCATTTATCCATATTCCCCACAAAGTTGGTGACTGATTTTTCCTAATCTCTCTTTGTCCACCAAGTTCTTCCTGGTGAATTAAGTTCCTCTGTTTACCAACTTACTTGGTCTAGTATTTCCCTAAATGAGGAGTGCATAGCACACGATTTTAGATGCTACATACACAGACTTTTCATTGTTCTATCTTTGAATGGACATCAAAGTAGTACAACTAGGTCATCAAACTAATGTGATTTAAAATTTTCTTTCAATTATATTTTAACTTTAACAGTGAATAAATCTAAAGGAAATTACAAATTGTGACAGATGTCTGTGACTTTAAGAAAAAAAAGGAGATGTGATTAATTGGAGTTGGGGAAATGCTGAATTGGTGCGTTCTATCATACTTTGAAATGCAAGATAAGGAACATCCAGAGAGGGGGTGGGTTCCAAAATGCCCTAGAATAGTGCCTTGAGGAGGTGTCTTTGCAGACCTGGTGCCTTTATCTCCTTGGATGCCTACTCACCTACTCGCTTTTGATGATTTTATTCCTCAGGAGTTTCTTGCAAGTTCTAACTTGTAGAGCTCCCAGGTAGCACAAAACTAATGGTTCTGATCTATTCAAACCCAGAGCTACATAATCCATCACTCATCTTAGCCCTTTGGATAGAGTAAGTATAAACTCAGGGACACCGCTTAACTTCATAAAACAGAACCAGAGAACAGGCCAAAACAGCATGCAATAAAGTCATAACTTAACTGTGTGCTACTGACAATGACAATGGCAGGAGCTTAGAAAAGAGCCTTGATCATCAGAAACACCTTCAGGAGAGTGGGCCATGAGATTGTCTTAGAACTCTATCCACTATTTTTTTTTTTGGACAGGCAGAGTTAGACAGTGAGAGAGAGGCAGAGAGAAAGGTCTTCCTTTTTCCGTGGGTTCACCCTCCAATGGCCACTACGGCCGGCGTGAGGCAGCCGGCACACCACGCTGATCCGAAGCCAGGAGCCAGGTCTCCCATGCGGGTGCAGGGCCCAAGCACTTGGGCCATCCTCCACTGCCTTCCCGGGCCACAGCAGAGAGCTGGACTGAAAGAGGGGCAACCGGGACAGAATCTGACGCCCCGACCGGGACTAGAACCCAGGGTGCTGGCGCCGCAGGCAGAGGATTAGCCTAGTGAGCCGCGGCGCTGGCCCCCACTATTTTTTTTTTTAAGATTTGTTTATTTGTTTGAAAGGCAGAATTACAGAGCGGCAGAGGCAGAGACAGAGACAGAGAGGTCTTCCATCCACAGGTTCACTCCCCAGTTGGCTGTAGCAGCCAGAGCTGTGCCAATCCAAAAGCTTCTTCCAGGTCTCCCACGCAGGTGCAGCGGCCCAAGGACCTGGGCCATCTTCCACTGCTTCCCCAGGCCATAGCAGAGAGCTGGATCAGAAGTGGAGCAGCTGGGTCTCAAACCGGCACCTATGTGGGATGCCAGCTTAACCCCCTATGCTACAGAGCCGGCCCCAGAACTCTATCCACTATTATACTTGCCAATCACCATCACATCAACTCTCATTTTCTGAGTGCCCATTATGTATCAAGCCATTGGCCTGGGCACTTTGTGAATGTCATTGCATTCAGTCCTCACAATGATCGCATAGAAGTAGGTACCATTCCCTGCATGTTACAGATCAGGAGACTGAATCTCAGAGTGATTCCCCCTGATCCTGCAGCTTAACAGCGATAATTAGAATCATTTGTCTGGTTCCAGAATCTATGCTTTTAAGAAGTTTGCTCTTCTATCACGGGTACAGCTTGATTGGAACATATAGGAAGCTTTTTCTTGCCTGGCCCAGACCCCCTCCCAGGCCTTTGATGAGCTCCTCTCCAAGCTGCCAACAGAATATGAAACGGCAGTTATACCGCTTCTCCTGTCTACCCTACCCCCCTCCACCAGCTGCCATCCCCCAACCTGCTTCACCAAGGAAGAGATCCTCAACCAAAACACCTTACACAAAGAGCCATTCTCCCTCCCTAGAAGGGCAGGAAAGGCCCCTTCCTCACAGTGCACCCTGGGTTTCCAGAGTTCCAACACTCTGATGAGAGCCGCCACCCTTTCCCCCAAGAGAGAGGAGCCCGAAAAGTCTGGGCTTATCAACGTGTTTGCGAAATTCCAAGGGACTTGCTCATTGCTCCCATCCCACTAGCCCTTAGCCTGGCCTCTGGCCTTCCCTCTCACTCATGATGAGAATCCCCCCAGAAAGCAGCCTTTGCACCTACAGATTCCTCTAGCTGGAGCCGCTTTCTCCCAGGGACTCACGTAGCTTTCTCTCTCTCTAGGTCTCTACTCAAATGCCACCTCCAGCAAAGTTTTCCCAAACCACTCCCTGCCATTCTGCACATCTCTTTCCCTGCCTCACATCCACCTGAAACTTCATGTTCTCATCCACTGCCCCCTTGCTCCAGAGGGCAAGGCCTTTGAGCTATTTGTTGCCACAACCATAAACACCCTGAAGGCACTAAGTGAATGTTTGCTGTTTGGGTGAATGAATGGATCAGAGGACATAGTCTAAGGCACAATAGAAATGGAAACAAGCTGGGAAACTTCAGAGTCAAGCCTGAGTGCCAACTCTACCACCTGTAACAACATTGGCTGCCATTGTACACCAAGAACTGGTCTAGGTGCCAGGGAATCAGCAAGAACAAAACAGACAAAAAGCCATGCCTTATTAGAGTTTATTTTCTAGTGGCGGAAGACTAAATAACTAAATAAATTAATTAAATATATGGCATTTAGGTGGCAATAAGCCCTGCAAAATAAATAAATAAATAAAGCAGGGGAGGAGAATGAAGAGTACTAGTTGGAGTGAGGAGAGTGCAACTTTACATGGAGCGGGGTGGAGTCACAGAAGGCCTCACTGGAAAGGTGGCATTTGAGCTGAGACCTGAGGAGGTGGCAGAGCACTCCAGGCAGAGGGGACAACGCTGCTGCCTGGGGTGTGTGAAGAGTAGCAAGGAGGGTGTGTGGCCAAAAGGGAAAAGAGCGACCAGGAGATAACTTGAAAATGAGGTCAAGCCGATGATTAAAATCAGAAGGAGTAGCGTGTAGATCACTGTAAGGACTTCCGCTTAGACTCAAGAAGGGTATATCGGAGGATAGAAGGCAAGTGACACCACAGAGAGAAAAGACCAGAGGCAACAAAAACCTGGATCCCAGCCATCACCCAGGGCCCTAGGAACTGGGCGTCCTCCTCCTCCCAAAGACCACGGAGGGAGAAAAAGAAAGACAGAGGGAGAGACGGGGAGAGAGACTGATTCTGCTCCCACTCAATGACCTCTCCCAACTATCCTTCCCACCAAGGAACTCTGCTCTTACATTCCCCCGATACAAGGAAAACTCATTTGTGAGATTAAACTCAAACACAAGATTACTTTAAACAGCCTGTGGAAAGCTGGAAGTAAAAGATAATTCATAGAGGCTGGTGTTGTGAGGCAGTGGGTTAAGCCTCTGCTTATGATGCTGGCATCCCATATTGGAGTGCTGGTTCAAGTTCCAGCTGCTCTGCTTCTGATCCAGCTTCCAACTAATGAATCTGGAAAGGTAACAGAAAATGGCCCAAGTACTTGGGGCACTGCCACACATGTGGGAACCCAAGAAGCAGTTCTTGGCTCCTGGCTTCACCCTGGCCCAGACCTCACTATTGTGGACAGTTAAGGAGGGAACCAGCAGATAGATAAAAGATCTCTCTCTCTCTCTCTCTCTCTCACACACACACAAATAAATAAATCTTTTATAAAAATGATGAAATCTTCAAAGACCCCTTGTAAGCATTCTAATAATCACATCAAGGCTTCCTAGTTCACAGAATGCCTTATGTATACCCTTTCATTTAATCTTACAATCTACCAACACGGAAGATATCATCATCATTTTATAAAGGATACAGATACAGCTCAGTGAACTTCAGGAACTTTGCCAAGATCACACACTTAGTAAAGGATGGAGCTGAAACTGGATTTCAGGCTTTCTGACATCCTTCTCTCACCACACTGGTAAGCACCCTCCGCATTACGATTCTCAGACTATGATCTGCTGTCCTTTCTGGGTTGTAAACTGGCCCGATGATACATGTTCTCTCCTTGGATTTCATCAGTAACAAACAGGAAGTCTCATGGACTGACATTTACATATGACAGACGCTATTTTAACTGTCACTTGTATGTGTGTGTCATATTCAAGAATATGTTATTAAAATAGACTGAAGAATCTACTTCCATTTCACCCTGAGAAGTCTGAGTGCTGCACAGTGCTTATAATGATGTCAGGCTCTGACTGGATATGCTATGGGGTTTCCCTAAAAGATTGCAATGAGTGGGGTACGTGATCCACTAAGCCTTTGTCCAACTTCAGTGTAGCCCAAAGGTTAAGAATCACCTTTCCTTATTCCTGATCAAACTAAAAAAAACCCTTCCCAACCTACCTTCAGTCTCTCTTATCAGAACACAAAGTCTGTCAGGCTACAACATGGACAGAGCCCAAACTTCTGTTTGACACAGGAGTCACCTCCTACTTTGTCCCAAAGGACAGCTCCTAAGAGTAAGGAGGAAAGGAGGTCTGGCCTAATGGGACAGAAATCCCATCCAGTGGATTTTGCATGACTTAGCAACCAGACTCAGAGCTCTCATAAATGTTGGGACCAGGTGCATTAACCTATGCAGTACCCACGGTAGCCAAAGGTTCAGCCAGGTGAGAAACTTGGCTCTTGCTCCAACCATCATGCGCTTCCACCTCAGGTGCAGTCCTGTTGTGGTTGACTTAGTGGAGCCTAGTAGTTAGGTTCTGCTGATGGTGGCCATTTGGCAATTCTCAGAAAAAGCTAAATAATTCCTTCTTCCTTTGGAAATACAGTCATGAAACAAGAGGTGGGGTAAGAGGTGGCAGGTTGAGGAGATATAGCAGAAAACATAGGGACTTTCCTAAGTGCCAACACTCAACAAACAAGCTGCCAAAATACAATGCTTAGCTCTCAGAAGCCCTTGAATCTGTATCTCCAACTATCCTTGTTCTGCTCTACCCACCCCCTTCTGAACAGATGGGCTAGACTGACAGGGCAGATAGGCAGCAGGGTTTTTGTAGGGATGCCTGGAGTCGTGTTTACACAGCACAGCTCATCTTTGGACGTGGGACTAAACTCATCGTGGAACCAAGTAAGTGGTTTATTTTAGCTCATCTCAGTGTGGACATTCCCTAAATGCAGAGGGCTTCTTGGGTAGTTGGGAGGTTCTAAGTTGAAAGGCATTAATGCAAAGAACTGGGGTAAAATTTGAGGGCAAATGCTGTAGGTTTCTCTTAAGAAAATAATCTCCATATGCTTGAAATCTCTGTTCTGAAGCTTGGTATTAAAATGCTTCCCACAATGACCTAAAAAACGTAGATAAGGCTTCTGATTCTGGATCCCTATCCAGAGTCTGGGACTGGGGAGAAGGCAAGAGGGTCTCGCCGTCGTTTCTGAGGGAAAGGAGTCAAGTCGCCATGTAGGAAGAGGGAGCATTAGAAAGAAGGAAAGGGCTGGCGCCGTGGCTCAACATGCTAATCCTCCGCCTAGCGGCGCCGGCACACCAGGTTCTAATCCCGGTCGGGGCACCAGATTCTGTCCCGGTTGCCCCTCTTCCAGGCCAGCTCTCTGCTGTGGCCCAGGAGTGCAGTGGAGGATGGCCCAAGTGCTTGGGCCCTGCACCCCATGGGAGACCAGGAGAAGCACCTGGCTCCTGCCATCGGATCAGCGCGGTGCGCCGGCCGCAGCGGCCATTGGAGGGTGAACCAATGGCAAAAGGAAGACCTTTCTCTGTGTGTCTCTCTCTCACTGTCCACTCTGCCTGTCCAAAAAAAAAAAGGAAGGAAAGGCTTATGAAAGAAGCTAAACACAGAGGGTTTTGCTGCGAACTTCTATTAAGCTAGCATGGCTGGTTCAGAATAAATAACCCTCAATGTCCCAGCCCAGCCTGCAACTGCTGATAGCAACAGTGTACTCACCAACCCTGCCAGCCTGAACTGGGGACAGTTCACCAGGACTCAGGAGCCCACAGCTGAGGTAGAAGCGTAATCACCATCTTCAAGATGGTATAGAAGTAATGGTGCCCTCCTGCAGATGCTGCCCACTCCTGGTAACCTGCTCCAGGCTTTGGAAGTCCGGAGGCTATACTCAGGGCGTTTGTGTAGCTGCCCACAATCAATCACCAGGACCAGTCCAGAGAAAAAGAGCCTTTGTGGCACTTTCCAAAATGCCAAGTCAAACGGGGCAGGCATTACCTCTTAGGTGGTTACATATTGGTTTTGTTTATTTCAGAGAAAATAAAAGGGGAAGAGTATGTGAATGTGGCAAGGCTGACAGTCCTGAGAGTAACTGGTACTGTCAACTCGGCCTCTGCCTCTCCGAGGATAATGCAAACTTATAGGGGCCCTTCACTGCCTGTTGCCTCTAGGGAAATACTGAATTCGGTGGGTTTTTTAATCTTCAAGAGGAGAAAGCCTAGAGCAATGAAAAGAAGGAGGGAAACAATCACGTTGTAACTGAATGCAGTCTGATTGATGTTTGGCAAATTGCATCTGAGCAAAAAGTATTGTGTTTCATTTTCCCTTTAAATCATTTGCACTTGAAATTCAGAATTATCTGCAGTGTTAGAATCAGATCCTCGGGCCGTGCCTTCAGGAGTCTTAGGGAAGAAAGAATGTGATGAAATTGCTGCTTGGATCCTCGGCTGACCATGCTCCCAAATGAGACCCCATTTGCTTCCCTGCTTTTCTCCTCTTGCAGTGATGGGGTGCAATCTGAGGCTGGGAAGCTCGTGGGGGGGGGGGAGAGGATTTCAGATCAAGCCGCTAGTCCTGAGAGTTTTTACAGCCAACAGTGGCCCTATGCAACAGTCATTCTCTTTCGCCTTGGCTCAAGCCCTGGACTCTTGATTTTTGGTGACAAGACAGAGTAACTATATGGTCTTTAAATTCCACTTTTTTCATGATTACTACATACACTTGAGACTTATATATGGGTCCAGAGGTAGGAAGAAATATAAAACAAAAATTAGCAATCCAAAATAAGCAGTGGTTCTTCTGACCTGTACCCAGGACACACCACACCAATGAGCTCCCCCAACCAATTTCTTCTATAATCCGCAGGTCCTTAGAAAGTCTTTCACTGGGCTCAGGGAATTAGAAAGCAGATTCATTACACTGCGAGACTCCATTTGAGTGACGTGGGGAAATTGGCTTTCTAATCAAAAAGGAGCATTTGTGGCCCAAGAGAAGGGAACCAGAGCATGAGAACAGGACCTGTTTCTAAACCCCCTCTCCTCAGCCTGACATTCATTGTAAGAAATGTCAATGTCCAGTGCCCCTGTCCCTACCCCGAAGCTAGTATGTTCTTCTTGGGAATCCCTCCCAATAAAGTGGGAGTTAAATTTTCCATTGAAAGCAGCTAGCAGTCACCTATCACCCTCTTCTCTTGATTTGTCTCAAATCTGTCCCCACGTCTCTTGGACGGGAATTTCATGCCTGCACTCCAATCCAGCAGTTCAACTATTATTAGCTTCAAAGAGAACTGAGACTTTGTGCACTCAGCCCCTAGTCTCATCAAGGGCAGCTTTGTAGTTTTCTGAGCTGTGGGGTCTCCAGACCGAGATGCCAATCTGGGAAGAGAGGGCACACGTGTTCCAGCCCAGGCCCCAGCGTCAGCCCAAGGCTGGTTACCTGTGAGGCATGTTGCAATGTGCTTCCAGGACACCCGACAGATGTTTTTTGGAACTGGCACCAAACTCTTCGTGGAGCCCCGTGAGTTGATTTTTGAATCCTGGGACTGGGGATGCCATTCAGTTTACTTTACAAATCATAATAACAAATGAAATTATGACTAGGAGATGGAGTGGTGTGGGTGTGAAGTGGGTCAGAGTGAAGACACATGGCTGAAGAGCTATACTTTATTTTTAAATATATAAAAACTGTGGTCCCCACTTATTTCTGAAGTTTTCATAGAAGCCCAGAATGCACAAAGAAATTTAGAAGAATGGCAGTCATAGTTGAAGCATTCAGGTGCAAGGAAGACAGTGGCAGGGACACTTTGGCCCCAATTCTCTGCGAGGTTACCTCCTTCCTTTCACAATCCTTTGGTTCAGCAAACTTGTATGCATGGCTCATGGCAAACCAGACATGAATATCCTGCAGCTTGGAAAACTTGAGAGAGAGGCGGTGAGCCTGATCAGGGTATCCAGGTAGAGGGGACTTCTGTTGCAGGGATTAAGTTAAATCCCATATTTTGGAGAGTCTGGAAATTCTAAGTGACATTTGTTACACATGTTGCAATTCTTAGGGGACCAGCCAGCCTCTGTTTGAATATAAAACATAGATGATTTCTAAACTTACAAATGAAGAAAGACTATTCATAAAGAGTATATGCTTCTTTTTGTACTGTTTAGCAGGATATAATCTTAGCGTTGCATTCGTACTCGTAAAAAGTCTGAAAATAAAACAGCAATTGTCCAGAAAAATAGCACTTGAAAGAAATGTTGAAATGTAATCATGTTTGTACAACATGAAGAAAAACAGGAAATTCTCAAAAGACAAGTAATTATACTTTAATTTAAATTTAGACTATAATTGTGCAAGCCATGCAACTTCAAGTTTTTGTCTAAATCAAATTAAGATAGACTAAGTTGTATATGGCAACTCTACTGAGTGCATTTAATTTTTTAAAAAAATATTTGAGTGCATTTAATTTTTTTAAAAAATAGCCTATTCTTTTGTTACCATCATGCGAATGAATGGATTAGATGAAAAACACTTTTCTCTCAAACAGTTATTTTAAATATATAGACATTAATTTAGAAAGAAGCACCAAGAAAAATGTTTTACTGGATCGATGCATTGGGCTCAATCTGAAATGCCAACTAAGACATTCAGAGCTCACTATCTTAAGTGCATGACCTTCTTCAGACATCTGTCTTGTGAGCTATGTTACATTGTGCAAATTATTCTAACTCAGTCTGTGCAGCCCAAAGTGATCATTGACAATTGCCTGCTAAATTTAGATTTTTCAAATCCCCAGCAAGGCTTAACTGTCCAACTAAACCAAAATAGGATTGGATCAAACTCTTAACCGAAGAGAGAGGGGTTTGTTTTGTTTTGTTTTGTTTTGTTTTATGGAGAAGTTTCCTTTCTAACTCATAATTCCCTTGAAAAAACATCAACTGGAATCTATTCAAACTAAAGAAGTAGGGATAGTGAGCAAGGAACGTCTGAAAGGAAGTGGTGAACAAGGCGCGTGGTTTTTCTGAAGGGAAGTGAATGAGCAAGCGTGTGGTTTCCAGCCGTTGATAGGCCAGAGTTGTCAGTTACTGTTATCAGTGGCTTCAGCTGTGCAAGGAAGCAAAGCGATGAAGTTTTCCCATGCAGGTTGAAAGCAGGTTCCAGAAAAAGCCCTTTGAAAATGTCTCAATGCTTGTCTTGAGCTAAAATATAAGGAACTAGATTCTCAGGTATATCAGGCACTAAAATATAAGGAGCTAAGTGCTAGTTTCCTGCCCTAAGTAATTAGAACAGAATCCAGTCTTTAATCAAGATTCTTGGCAAAGAAAAGATAGGGAATAGTGATGGTAGTGATGAGAGGGTTTCAGCTGATTCCTTAGGAAAGCCCTCCTTGGCCATAATCCATTAGCAAAGCGGTGATTGACAGAAACTTCCTGACTAGCAATCACTCCATATCAACTACCTAGAGCCAGTTGATTGGGGTATAACTACTGCCACAAGCCACACAGCTGAGGCCCAAATCTAGATGCAGGGTGAAGCATTAGAAAAATCATTTCTTTTCTGTTCACATATTCATCACCAAGACTTTTTGCTTAGCAAGTATCTAGTATCTTGATTGTAGACCATAGTAGGCAAAAATATGCTAGAATTCAATATATTTTTCATTCGATGCCAAGAAGTCAAACTTACTGAAGCTGCGAACATTAAGAGCTACACTCCCAGGAGCAATTGATATTGAAAATCAGATGAAATTTAGGATTAGAAATATGTTCAAATCACCATTCACAGGTTGGTTGTCTTTCCTGATTTCAGGTATTAACAAGGCACTTTTTTTAGCAGTTATCTGAAGATAGCCTAAGAATCCAGTCTTCATAGATGAAAAATTATCACAATTCAGAAACTTCAATTAAGCACAGTGTGAAAGAATCATTACTACCTCTCTCAAAGCTCCAACACATTCAGTTTAAAGGAAAGAAAAAGATGCATGTCCAGAGTAGCAGCTAGATGATAGTTCAAGGCAAAGTATAAAAGAAGAAAAGGCCAGAAGGGGACCTAATTACTGGGACCAATATTCCACAGCTCCTCTTAGAATAAAACAAGAAGAAATAGAGGCAAAACTGGTTTTGGGTCTATCAGGACTTCCTGAGAATGTTAGCTGTTATTCTCTGATAAGAAAAGAAAAAGAGAAAATTGCACAGTAGTTAGGCTCTTACAAAAGAACAAGTATTCACCTATAAACAGAGAAATGTACCATTTAAGTTCAGCAAATCTTTTCCAGTCCATGAAATTGGAATGGCGCCCTGTAGTAACCCCAATGCTGCCATTCTCAGAGCATTTGAAACAGCTATGCAGACCTTCTCAGACCCTTGATTCTTTAATTGACATAATGCAAAGCATGAACATCTGCCCTGATCTACCTCCCAGGCTCATGCATCTAAAGCAGACCAACTGATGCAGGTATTCAGCCTGATTCATTGTCCAGAGGATTGACTGAGAAACCATAGGTAATCAAAGCCCCCATGATCCAGAAGCCTCTTTGGAGCTGCTATTTGCCAGCTGTGCTTCCAGGCCTATCCCTTAGCAACTCCTGTCTAGACGGCAGAATGCCCTTCATGCCTGCTCCCTTTGGTCATAGTTTCATGGAGGTGTTAACAAGCCCAAGCCACTAGCAGGACACAGGGAGGCCAGGATGGCAGAGTGTAACCCAAGGGGAATTGAAGTAACCATGACAATCGAACTCCCAGGAAGTTGTAAATAATCATCTCATGAAATAACTTGATTATATTTGCAGAAATGCAGCCTCTTTCCAGTCCATCGGTTTTTGTCATGAAAAATGGAACAAATGTTGCTTGCCTGGTAAAGGATTTCTACCCCAAGGATGTAAAGATAAGCCTCCAGTCATCCAAGAAGATAACAGAATTTAGGTCTGCAATTGTCATCTCTCCCAGTGGGAAGTACAGTGCTGTCAAGCTTGGTCAGTATGAAGATTCCAGTTCAGTGACATGTTCAGTCCAACACAACAATAAAATTGTGAACTCCACTGACTTTGAACCGAACACAAATCTTTCAGGTAAGTGTCTGCAAGGGGCTGGTAACTGGGAGAAGGAAAGAAAACTTAGAGATGTAAACCCTAGACAGATCATCCTCAATGTATCATCATGCTGGAAACAAGACTTAGACCCAGTTCTTGCCTATCACTCACTGAGAAGGAAATGTTCTGAAAACTTAGCTGTAGACTAAGAGAAAGCCTATCTCATTTCTTCCCCCCTCTCTCTCCTCCTCACCAACCACTATCTCCATATAAATGACTATCCTACTACTAGACCCTGGCATTAAAAGTTCAGGTATGGTCTAATCAAGTGCTAAATTCCAAAAACAGAGTAGTCCAGCACATCATGGGGTTAAGAATCCTAGTTCCACCTATATATGAGAGCATGCCTGGATGTTGGCCTCATGATGCCAAAAAAGCCCAGAACGGGAAGTGTGTTGTTTCTGTGAGTAGCTGTATTACCTTAAACCAGTCATCCCCTCTGCTCCTCAAGTCCTCTGTTACCTAAGTCTCCTCCAGGGTTAGAGCCCTGAAATCCTTTAAGCCTCTTGGTTCCTAATGTGACCTGACCATTGCTGTTTGTTCCAGATAATCTAAAACCAACGGAAGCTGAAAGCGTGACACAAGCTACACAGAGCTACCATGAACCAAAAGGTTAGTTCAAATCAAAGGGCCAACTTCAGAAACTCTGTAATTGTCAACTGGGACTTAAAAAGCATCAGATTCCCGGCCGGCGCCGCGGCTCACTAGGCTAATCCTCCGCCTTGCGGCGCCAGCACACCGGGTTCTAGTCCCAGTCGGGGCACTGATCCTGTCCCAGTTGCCCCTCTTCCAGGCCAGCTCTCTGCTGTGGCCAGGGAGTGCAGTGGAGGATGGCCCAAGTGCTTGGGCCCTGCACCCCATGGGAGACCAGGAGAAGCACCTGGCTCCTGCCATTGGATCGGCGCGGAGCGCCGGCCGCAGCACGCCTACCGCGGCAGCCATTGGAGGTTGAACCAACGGCAAAAAGGAAGACCTTTCTCTCTGTCTCTCTCTCACTGTCCACTCTGCTTGTCAAAAAAAAAAATAATAATAATAATAATAAAGCATCAGATTCCCAAAGAAAACAAAAATCATACTGGGCCCAGATGGTCTTCAGCCTTTGACTGTCCCTACAGAGCTTGCCTGGCTGGGTTTCCAAAGTCTGCCTGGCCAGATGAGAGTAACTTAAGGGCTCTGAGTGCTGCGTGGCACGCTGGGCTTGCAGGCCAGGAAGAACCATGGTGATCTGGAGTAAGCTGGAATCAGGGCTATTGCAATTTCTGGAAGGAAATTTAGTCTCTCCCTGAAGCCAACATCTTCCCTCTTCATCTGCAGTTTATGCCGAGAAGGTGAACATGATGTCCCTCACAGTGCTGGGGTTACGAATGCTGTTTGCCAAGAGTGTTGCCATCAATTTTCTCTTGACTGCCAAGTTATTTTTCTCTTAAGGTAAGGATTAGCTGCTGCCTATTCCCACCTCCACCTAAACTATGCTTCCCATGGAGAAAAGTTTAGAAATGTTAAGAAGACAAGAGGTATTAGGAAGGGAGAACACAGAGGCATATTTAAAATTTTTTAAAAAGATTTATTTATTATTTATTTGAGAGGCAGAGTAACAGAGAGAGAGAGGGAGAGACAGAGAGAAAGGTCTTCCATTGCTGGTTCTCTCCCCAGATGGCCACAACAGCCAGAACTGGGCCTATCTGAAGCCAGGAGCCAGGAGCTTCTTCTGGGTCTTCCACATGGTTGCAGGGACCCAAGCACTTAGGCCATCTTCCACTGCTTTCCCCAGCCATAGCAGAGAGCTGGATTGGAAGAAGATCAGCCGGGACATGAATCGGTGCCCATATGGGATGCCAGCACCACAGGCAAAGGTTAACCTATGACACCACAGAGCTGGCCCCCATATTTAAAATTAGTAACATGAGATGTCTCAGAAACTCAGCCTAACAACATCTCATTTATGTTGTCCTTTTACTTTTAGCCAGATTCAAGACTCATTATGCACTATACCATGTACTTTTTGAATATGCCAATCGATAACCCCACCTCCACCCCAGGGAGAAAAAATCCAACCTAAATAAAGAGAATGAACATCTTTAACTGCCATTTTTGTTTCTTTGGCCAAGGGGCCAAGGGATATTTTCAAGTCCAAAAGCACATCTTCACCTGAAGAATATTCAGGGTAGCCATAATCTATTTGCACTTTAATGAAGGGAACTCCAGCTCTTGCTTCTTGTGCATAGGACTCTAATATGCAGAGCAGCCTGCCTTTGGGATGACCTTTACATTAGCAGTCAATCACCTACTATTGGGTTCTCTCGGAATACATACAAAGTTGGGGCTGCAGTGTTAAGTATTTGCCTGGTTTTTGCATTCCCTTCCTTGTTTTTTTAATTTATTTATTTGACAGGTAGATTTATAGACAGTAAGAGAGAGAGACAGAGAGAAAGGCCTTCCTTCCGTTGGTTCACCCCCCAAATGGCCACTACGGCCAGCACGCTGCGCCGATCCGAAGCCAGGAGCCAGGTTCTTCCTCCTGGTCTCCCATGAGGGTGCAGGGCCCAAGCACTTGGGCCATCCTCCACTGGCTTCCCAGGCCACAGCAGAGAGCTGGACTGGAAGAGGAGCAACCGGGACTAGAACCTGGTGCCCATATGGGATGCTGGCGCCGCAGGCAGAGGGTTAACCAAGTGAGCCATGGTGCCAGCCACATTCCCTTTCTTGCACGTGAAATTCAAACCAGGGCCTAGGCTTGCCTGTAAGTTCCTCCTCCTTACTCCTTCTCCAAAACTCCAAACACTCATCAGTTCCAGTTCCTGTTCTAGGAACAATCCTAGGCTTAGAGGATTGGGCTGACCTGAGCAAGACTATAAACACACCCAATCATTCCCAAATGGGTGACCAGCAGGCCTAAGGACATAGGTAGTGTGGCCATGGAAAAAGAGTAAAAGACTAGGACTCAGAAGAGCTGGGGTTTAGTCCTTTGTCACTAACATACTATGTAACACAGATTGCTTCCATCTCTGGGCCTGAGTTTTTGCATCTGCAAAAACACAGGAGGTAAGAATGACTAAAGGAAATCAAATGCTTCATGGATTGTATCAACTTTGGCAGACTGATAAGACTAGCTGAATTGTTGTCATGTGTTGAAAGGAAATGTGCCACGATAGATTGGTGATGTCTGCAATGGCACAGCATGGCAAGTACCAGCCATCCTCAGACTAGCTGGCTTCTACCATTCCTTCCAGCACTTAGATTTGTGATCCTGTCACAACTTCCCTTCACCCACAGGCTGACTGGAATGTGGAACTTACACTCCCTAAAAGAAACCAAAAGCTTATGAAGATGCCATCTCCTCGGCTTCTGACTTCTCGGAAATTGAAGTTCAATTGCCACCACCATGTTTGAGCAGCTACTAACCAAAGCAGCTTTCCTTAGAAGGAAACCAACCCAGTTCACCTCCAGCCTGATGAAAAGACAAAAGGACTGGGGAGTGGGGGTTTGCATCCTATCTGCTTCACATGCTGCTTCATAAAGGCTTCGAGGACATGAAAGTATATGGGACCTGTTTTTCACTCCTACAACTGATATAATTTGAAAAGGACCTTTTATTCCTTTTGATTTTCTATACCTCCCAGAAGTAGAAAGTGAGAACTAACAGGTTACCAGCAACATTCTCCATAAGGAAAATAGGCTCTGGGATAAGGAAGGAAGGGGTCCTTTTACCTAAACACAGAAAGTTGTGTTCAACCAAGCACTAGGTTTGCCCCGAAACCAGTGTCCTCAAGGTCTCCTTGTGACTTGTCCCACGCTCTATGTTCACTTCAGCAGACACCCTGGATAGGGGTGGGGGGAACAAAATTTCAGCACTTTCTCCTTTTCCTGGTACTTGACAAAGAAAATTAAGTTTGACTTCCTAATAGGCTCCAAGAAGGCAATGGGGTTTCTAAAATCTCATCTAAATGCTCTCTAATCTATCAGCAAAGATCAGAGTAAAATACAGAAGTAAGAACCCTCTCTCTGTTCATTGATTTAACATACATGAATTGACTCCTGCCAAGGTCAAGGCCTTATACCTAGGATAAAAGCAATAATACAAGGACCCTGCTCTCAAGCAGTGCACTGTGCAAGTGTTTTTGAAGGGAGGAGCAGGGATGAAATCCTATCTTTACTGTCTTTTGCCACCAACTGTGCACAGGGACTGTGAGATCATTGGACACACACCCTTTTGCACGGACCTTTGAGGCTGCTGTTTTTCTGCTTTTCTCAGCCTCTATCTCTGTTGCATTTATTAAACTGCACTGTGTGCACCTTGCCTCTGGCTTTGCTCATTGCAGACCACCGCAGGGGGCAAGTCAGCTCTGTGAACTCCTATTAGTCAGCCAAAAGCCACGCTGAGCTTATAGGTCACACCGCAGCTTCCTGAGCCCCAAACCTGCAGGCTCCTGCTTCGGGGACTCAGTCTTGGGTTTCCTGCTGCAGTGGCTGCTACCATAACACTGTCAGCAGTGCCTGCAGGGTAGCAATCAGCCCTGCTCTGCAAGGTCACAGCTCTCTCCAGGTTCACCTGATCAGGTAGCAGAGCCCTAGCAACCCACTGTTGTGGGTTTTCTCAGCACCAAAATGGGGTGTCAAGCAGGAGTTTATGAGGTTCCAAGAGAAAGAGCAGCTAGCACTAAAATATCCCCGCCATCTTCTTCACACCCCAACCAAACATAGGAGACAATCCAGATGGATAATACTGGTCCATCCAGGGGGGAAAATTAGAAGATTCAACAGATTGTCTCATATGTATAAAGAATGTCTATTTCCAAAACATTTACATCTGATACCTTATGTGATATTAGAATGTTTCTCTGAAGTTGCTAGGAACAAGTAGATCAGGTCCTGGGGCCGGCTATGTGGCACAGCTGGTGAAGCCACCACTGGCAATGCCAGCATCCCGTATGAGCACTGGTTCAAGACCTGGCTGCTCCACTTCCAACTGGATTCCCTGTTAAAGTGGAAGATGGCCCAAGTACTTGGACCCCTGACACCAATGTGGGAGATCCAAATGGAGTCCTAGGCTCCTGGCTTTGGCCTGGCCCAGCCCTGGCTACTTATTGCAGCCATTTGGGGAGTGAACAGCACACAGAAGGTCTCTCACTCCCTTTCTCTCTCTCTCTCTCTCTGAAACTTTGCCATTCAAATAAATAATAAATATTTTTTTAAAAATCACATCCTCATTTTTCAGATAGAAAAAATACTTCCTTCCCACCCCTACCTCCAAAGTATGTGCATTGTCCAAAGCTCATTCCGTGAGATTAGGTATTGCTGAGAGTACAATCAAGGTCTCAAGACTGTTAGCCCAAGTTCCTGCTACAAGAGCACCCACCCTGCATCCCCAAAATGAGGATGAGATGTCAATCTGAATATCTGCTGGATGGAACTTCAGCTCTATCCTATAGTTAGCACTTAAACGAGCCACCCACTGGCCCCTTCAATAGCCAGAAAAAAGAATCCTAGCACATCACATGATGATAAATTTCTTCCATCAAAAGGAGTCTCCAGAAAAGATTTAAGGGAAGAGTAGGGGCTGAGTCAGGGGAGGCAGTGGATTTTCCTGCTTCAGATCGGGGACCATCTTGTGTGGCCCAGGTGATGGAAAGACACACACTCAGCAGGCCAAGCCACTTGCCCAAGGCCCACGGCTCCCCAGCCCCACGTTCTGTCTGTTGCTCCATATAGTGGCTACTCTACCCACGGTTTCTGAAGTGCACATGAACTGCTGACCAAGCCTCTCCGGGTGCAGCTGCAGGATGGAGCCCCACCAGGGCAGCATCAGAGCCACGGCTCTCTCACTTGCTGGCTTTAACACCTCAGAAGTATCTCCACTTCTCTGGGCTTCCAGACACTTCCCACAAAACACAGGCTAAAGCCTCTTCCAGCTCTAAGATTGCATCTGATCATTCCAAGCGTTCTTTTAAGGCAGAGAGTTGAATAGCAGTGGAGGGAGGCAGGGCAAATCCCAGAGACTGAGGGTGAGTCTGACCCGACATCACATAGGCTGTTTGCTTTGGGGGAAACTGTCTCTGCTGCAGACACCACTGAGCTCCAACCTCAGAATTCTGGGATTCAGAGACAGGTGTCTAGGAGTCCCTCAGTGCTCTCCAGTGAGAGGGAAATGTTCTCCAGAGTAAGCCAAATGGAGGTGTCGATGAGCATCAGGGGAAGTAAAGGGGCTAGACATAGCAGATGTAGAAAACAGGTAAATTGGGGAAGATCTTTAAAGTAAACAATGTCCAATTTGATTCTTAAAATGAAAACAGACAAATTCACAATAATGGGTAAACGATGACAGAAACTACAGTGAAGTCACTGGTACTATCACTGCGTGGTGTAGTGGGTTAAGCTACTACCTGTGATGCCCGTGTCTCAAATCAGAATGCCGGTTCAAGTCCTAGCTGCTCTGCTTCTAATCCATCTCCCTTCAAATGTGCCTGGGAAGGCAGTGAGTGATGCATGGCCCACGTACTTGGGCCCCTGACACCCACGTGGGAGACCCAGATGGAGTTCCTGGCTCCTGGCATCAGCCTTCACCCAGACTTGGTTTTTTGTGGTCACTGGGAGCCAAGGGATAGAAGATTTTCTCTCCTCTCTCTCTCTCTTTCTCCCTCTCTCTCTCTCTCTTCCTCCATCTGTGATGCTCTGCCTTTTAACTAAATAAATACCTACAAATAATCCTATTTAAAAATAAAGTCACTGCTGGCTGATGGCCTCTCCTTAGATTGGCCTTTCACATCGCCAGTCTGATATCTTCACAACAAACATGGCACAGACTTAGCCCCACTAAGCATCAGATTGTGACACTGCGGACCCAAAGGCAGCTCTCCTTTGCTCCCCATGAGCTTCTCAGCCAGCAAAAGTCACCGACTCAGAAGTGGGGAGAGGCTCTGTTCTTCTGCAGGCCAGGCTAGGGCACAAACAAACTAGAAGGATCCGAGTCTGGGCATGAGCGACCCTGAGAGGTAGCTCAGCCCAGCTCAGCAGAGCCCAGGGGTTTGTGTGCAGGCTTCCTGAGCATCTGGATCACTGTGCTCACTTCACTGCACAGAAATAAACAGCACTGTCTTCAGGCCTCACGGGGGAGATCACCAGGTGGAAGGTTTTCTGGGTCTGACTGCGCTTCACAGAAAATCGACCTCGAACAAAATCTGCGTCTTGAGATCTGCTATCATCCCTGTACAGGATGAACTGAAAGGAGCCATCTGGCCTTCTTCGGTACCAGTACAAATCTGGATTGGAGAAGTCAACGTCATAGGTGCACAGCAGGATCGTCTCCCGGCCACTCGCCACCGTCTGTTCCGAGGGGCTCTGGGTCACTGTGACACACTGCACGCCCTGGTCTGCAAGAGGAGAAATGAGTAAGCTGTGACTTCCCCAGGAGCTGGGCCTTGGCACAGAGCCAGCCCAGAGGAACTCGATGGGCAGGGGCAGGAAAAGGACACAGAAATGAAAATCAAGGGCAGAGAATAACTGAATATCCAAGAGCAAAATAGAAAGAGGCTAAGCCCTCGGAAGTCAGAGCAAGGGAAATGGAGTAGAGAACGAGAGGAACCCAAGGAGTCTACTCACAGAGAAGCAAAAGGCTAAAGCCCAGAGAAAGAATCATCTTCCCTTCCCATTGGGGCGGAGGCTGCAGAATGAACCGCTGCCCTCTATGGAGCGCTCTTGAAATCTCTGAGACCACCTCAGGGCTTCTGGCGGGAAGGGGATGGGAGGAAACAGAAGGAAACAGCCCACCCTGACAGTCTGTGACCCACAACGTGGCCATAGCTCTGGGGCAAATGCCTCCCACTAAGGAAACCGCAGCTGTCCTCGTGACTTTGGTCCTCAACCCATCTTGAACTAATACTTGAACAGTGCACATGAGTTACTTTTAAAAAGAAAAAAGGAGAGAGAGAGACTGCAAGCTCAAGGGTCACATGCTGGGCTAGCCAATGCTGTAGAAGTAGTTTCCTCTCTGTTCTGTCTCCTCCAGTTGCAGATGGGTGCATCGACCAAAAACTCCACCTTGAGTATCCTCGCCTCACAGCACCCAGCACAGTTGCTCCTATTCTGTAGGATTCAATAAATGACTCAGCCCCTTGTCCTTCTGTGAAAAGAGGAAGGGGCTTGAACAAGACCATTCCTAAAGTCTACCCCAGCCCTGAATTCTAGAAGTTTAGTATTTCAGGAATACTGACATACTGAAGGACTGCTCTGACTCCGGCAGCACTTACTGCACTTCCCCAGCTTACGTTTCCAGCACACACTGGGCTCCAGATGGGAAACTCTCCCCAAAGCAGAGCTTCCCAGTGGGTGAACTGCTATGAGTGGTGACAGCTTGCTGAGACAGGGCTCAGCATGACTGTGGGTGCCTAGGTGGCTGGAGCCCCTGACCAGCCCCTCCTGGTCATGAGTCATGCAAACGGCGTTTTCCACGTGAGGCCCGACACAACGATAACTGGGAAGCATTGCCCTAGATGACAGAACACTGACTGCTCACTCTTCAACCCCCGAGAGTGTTCCTAGAGTATGTGTAGGAGTTCCTCATTCCCCTTCCTCCCACAGCCAGCTCATCAAGAAAGCCTGTCGGTTCTACTATGAAAATCTATCCCCAGTCCATCTACTTCTTCCGTCTCCATGGCCACCAACATCTCTTCCTGCTACCAACATCTCTTGCAGGGACCTCTACAATAGTCCCTGCCTGGCCTGCTTGTTTCAGTTCTTGTCCCTGGATAATGTTGGTCTCCTTTTTTAAGACTGTTTGATTAACAGATTGATTTGAAAGGCATGGCAACAGAGAGGAAGAGTCAGAGAGAGATGGAGTGATCGTCCACCCACTGCCTGATTCCTTCCCCAGAGGCCCACACTAGCCAAGTCTGGACCAGGCCAAAGCCGGATGGAGCCACAAACTCCATCCAGGTCTTCCTTATGGGTGGCAGTGGCTCAAGTACTTGGGTCATCAGCTGCTGCCTCCTCAGGTACATTAGCGGAGAGCTAGGTCAGAAAGCAGAGCAGGCAGGACTTGAACCAGCATTCCAAAATGGGATACCAGCACGACAAGCAGGATTCTTAACCTGCAGTACCACAACACTAGCCCCCAGTCCCAGTCTAGGAAATGTAAATCAGAGGATGCCGGCTGGACCTCCTCTCCTGGGTGTGTGACACCCTACAAATGATCCCGCCTCTGCCTCCTCTCCAGCACTGCCCACATCTGCTGTTCTCTGTCTCCACTTCAGCTGTGGTGGCCTTCCTTCGGCTCCCCTCTCTGTCTCACTTTTCCAGCTGCTTGAAACTGTATTCCCAGTTTTTCACAAATCTCAGCTCAGAGAGGCTTTCCCAGAGGCCCCTCCAAGGAAGTTAGTCACACACCCCACCCATAGTCACCCTCAATTAGATTTCTGTTTATTTTCCCTTACATCACTAACTGAAATCACACTTATGATTTATGATTCATACACATTTATTATTTTTCTCTTTCTCATCTCCCCCTCCACACACACACACACACACACACACCCATACCCACACACACCCATTACAATATAAGCTCCATGAGGTAAGGGTAATGTTTATCTTTTCACTGATTTATCCCTATCCCCTAGGTTGTCTGCCACTTAACAGACAATCCATAAATGTTTGTGCAATAAAGGAACACAACTGTCTCCACTTAAAACTCACCAAATCTAGCAAATAAAAATACAGGGCACCCAGTTAAATGTGCATTTCAATTAAATAATAAAACATTTAATAATATTTTGTGTTATATATGGGAAATTTTTATACTAAAAAAAAATTCACTGTTTATCTGAAATTCACATTTCACCAGGCATCCCCAAAGTCCCACCCTGAGCATCCCCAGGGCCCCTGATGTAGAAAGGGAAGGTTTAGGGCTGACACTGCCCTACCTGAGCAGTGGGGGCCCAGGCTTGCCCTGCCACTTGCCTTCAGCAGCCTTGCCACGGGCCCCAGCCCCAGCTGGCAGAAATCTGATTCACAGCTTCCCAGATCTCCCAAGGTCCCAACCCACAGTCTCCTGGTGTCTGTCTCCACTCTAAAGGTGTCACCTAGACCCGATACTTATACAAGAGTTAAACAGTCCTTTCCTGACCTGGAGAACAACAGTTTTCAAGCTACACGGCTACACAGCTACTTATCACCTAACTGCCCAACTCAGCCACAATTGACCACACCTAAGAACAGAAGAAATGGGGTTCATGGATCCTCGGGCAGAGGGACATGTACTCTCCCTTAATGCATCCCATGGGAGATTAAAACACAGAATCCCGCTTGGGGTGAGACAATCTAGACCCTCCCTGGTGCCCTCCCAACGTTCCTGGAAAGGCCTCCCCCTGGAAGGGCGAATCTCAGAGAACAGAGCAGAGTCATGGGTGAGTGGAGCCAGCCTGTCGGGTTCGTGTGACCTTAACTACAACCTAACCCCTCTCAGCCTCCATGTCTCAATCCTTAAGATGGAATAATAATAATAGCTTTTCCACAAGACTACTGGAAAATAAAATGAAATAACACATGCAAGACATCCAGCAAATAAATGATTGTGAATGTTAGACACTGCTGTTGCCATTGTCATTCTTGTTAAATAAATAGATAAATGCAGTTTCTAAGAGTATTATCTTCATCAAAGCTTTTCAGAGAAAAGATGCTGAGTAAAAGTTAAAAAGTAAAGTTGCGAAATCTGGCAAAAAAAAAAAAAAACATGTTGTACTAATCAACGTTGTTCTTTTAACAACTTCACATCTTTAATTTGTGCTCAGTGCTCCAAGCACATTGTCACCGACCACTGCTATCCCCTGAGTCTGAGCCAGCTGCACTCTTCCCAAATCCCTAAGAGCATTGGGAGCATGAGAAATGAGACCCATGGCCTACTGTTCTTATATCTTCCAAAAGTTGTAAAAAGCTTATTCATAGGGGCCAGCATGTGGTGTGTCTGGTACCTGCAGCACTGGCATCCCATATGGACAACATTTTAAGTCCTGGCTGCTCCACTTCTGATCCAGCTCTCTGTTAATGTGCCTGAGAAAACAGTGGAGGATGGTCCAAGTGCTTGGGCCCCTGCGTCCATGTAGGAGACCCAGAAGAACTCCTGGCTTCAGTTCAGCCCAACTCTGGCTGTTGCAGCCATTTGGGGAGTGAATCAGCAAATGGAAGCTCACTCTCTCCATCTCTCTCTCTCTCTCCCTCCCTCCCTCTCTCTTTCTCTGTAAAGAGAAAATCAATATATAAATTTCGGGCCTGCACTATGGCGCAGCAGGTTAACGCCCTGGCCTAAAGCACTGGCATCCCATATGGGCACTGGTTTAAGCCCCAGCTGCTCCTCTTCCAATCCAGCTGTCTTCTATGGCCTGGGAAAACAGTAGGAGATGGCCCAAATCCTTGGGCCCCTGCACCCACGTGGGAGACCTGGAAGAAGCTCCTGGCTCCTGACTTCGGATTGGCACAGCTCCAGTCATTGTGGCCATCTGGGGAGTGAACCAGCGGATAGAAGACCTCTCTCTCTATCTCTACCTCTTTCTGTAACTCTATCTTTCAAATAATTTTTTTAAAAAACTTAAATATATATATATTTCAAATAGATAAAATTTAAAAGACAAGCTTGTTCATGAGGGATTACATGACCATCAGTGATCCCAAAGTTTAGGGATAGGAGAGACCCTCAAGATCTAATAACCTCAGGCCACCATTGTGGCATAGCAGGTAAAGCCACTGCCTGTGATACCAGCATCCCATATGGGCACTGGTTCAAGTCTCTTGCTCCACTTCCAATCCATCTCCCTATTAATGTGTCTGGGAAAGCAGCAAAAGACAGCCCAAGTGCTTGGGCCCCTGATAACTACTTGGGAGACATAGATGAAGCTAACCAGTACATGGAAGATCTCTCTCTCTCTCTCTCTCTCCTCTCTCCTCTCTCCTCTCTCCTCTCTCCTCTCTCCTCTCTCCTCTCTCCTCTCTCCTCTCTCCTCTCTCCTCTCTCTCCTCTCTCCTCTCTCCTCTCTCCTCTCTCATTCTGCCTTTCAAAGAAATAAATCTTTTTTAGGAAGATTTAATCAACACTGCAAACTTATCGCCCCTCTCACCGCATCTCCCTTGAATCTATTGACATCTGAGCCTGCTCAGCTTCCAGGGCACTGGGCACTGAACAGATACCACTCATCCAGGACTACTTTTCATTAGCCCGAAATCAGTACTCAAGAGGGGCCTTTGGACCAGGTGGGGACCAAAGGATTTGGTCAACAAAGCCATCCCATCTCACTCCTGTCACTCAAGAAAAGTACTTTTCTCCCCGTTTCCTCGGAGGTGAGTAGCTTTGTTTGTGACCTTGCAGCGCCCTCTGCTGCCCTAATTATCCCATCTCCATAAATAGGTCATGCAGGAGGTTTACAGAAAATAGGTCAGGGACAGAAAACATTCTTTGTTCACAACTTCAGTCAGAGCTGCTCGTCTGTCTCTCTTCCCCCTCGCAACCCTGACACTGGCAGATGCTTCTCTGTTGGCCTCAAGGGCACATTCCCCATTAGTCACCCAAAGAGGACAGTCTTCGGGGATACCAGATAGCACCCTCAGAGGGTAGATGGACATTTCCTGCCTATAGAAAGCCTAATGCAACAATAGAGGACATAGAGACGTTTCTTTGGATGGATACAGACAAATGCATGTCTTTTTTTAAGGAATAGAAGCATGGAAAAGTTTAGAAACATCTGAGTGTGGCAATGGGGAGTGAATGACCCAGAGAAAGGACTTATCGCTTTCCAGTCCAAAATCCCTGGGGCAGACATGGACTGATGAGAGAGGAATCACACCAGGGAGCAACAAGTTCCTGTAGCCCACTTCCATCCCCAGGCAGAGGCAGCACAGTGGTTACCCAGGTTACCCAGGGGAAAGGTCTTGCTGAAAGCCCTTTGGGCTAGAACAAGTATGAAGAACCCTGTGGGAGTTCTTGCACAAGGCTCTCTGCAAAGCTGGCATCTGAAGACAAGCTGTGGGGAAGAAAGAACACTCTGTGGTGTTGCCATTGCTACCTCTGGAGCCACCTCTGGAAAGAACAGTGTTGGTCCATCCAGGTCAGTAATGCCTGTCATGGTGGGGCTGTGTGAGACCTGGTCTAACTCTTGGCAACTAGATTTCTTAAGCCATCTGTGGGGGATCTCTAGGGCAGGGAGGGCAGATACATTATATCTCAATTACCAAGGGCTGACCAGCAGTAGTGGCCATGTGCAGCCTGCTGGTAAGGATTCTGAAGCTGCATCGACAGGCAGAGAAAAAGTGATGTGTATATTAGCAGCATCTGCTGTGGGAACAGGAGCAGGAGGCAATGCCACACAGTTTCGTATTTGCCATCCCTGCTCGAGATGTCATTCCCTGTAATGAGTCCTGCAGAGAAAGAATAATCAGTGCCAACTCTCTGGTGGATTATCCTCTTGGTAAAGGGCAAATTTTTCAATCTCTATCTTTTCCTTGGCTTCCCTGGGATCTCATGGGCCATTTCCCCTGCTATCAATTGCTGTTGCCTGCAGCCTAAGAAATAAAATTTTTAAATGAATTAGGAGGTTCTATATTTCTCTCTGAAAGCATAAACTGTGTGCCAAAGCCAAACTCCTCCCTTGGATGACTGACTTATCCACAGCCTAATGTGTATCATCCCATACTGGGTCAGACAATAGAGCCCTGGGGACAGAGACCACCCAGGGAAGGTCCTTGTCCTACTGAGTCACATGAAGGGAGCAGCAAAAGACAAGACAAGGACGCAAAGGTCCTGAGTCTTAGTCCCAGCTGGGCCTCTACCTACCTACATGACCTTGACCTTGAGCAACTTGCCCCTCAGGGCTTTAGCATCTTCATCTTTGGAATGAGGGCATGGGCCTAGGCAGTCACTAAATTCCCACCCAGTCCCATCACATTCTAGAATACTAATGTGTAAAGCTATCGAGCTGACGGGAGAGTTATTAGTTTGTACCCCCCTGTGCATGTTGCCTGAACTCCTCATTGCCCAGCAGAAGAAAAAGGAAGGCATGCTTCATTGTCGGGGGGTAGCATAATTTCTTGATTCATCAGAGCCCGGGGGTAGATGCCCAGATGCCAACTTGGAATCCAGTTATTATTGCATCTGGGAGAGAGAAAAGTGATGAAAACAGCCTTTGGGGAAACCATCCGTTTGACCAAAAAAAAAAAGGCTGTACAAAGCATGATAACATGTTGATATCTTATTTATCATCTTCATCCCTGAAATCTACTCTGCCCCTTCCTAACTCTATTCTGAAGCAGGGAGGGAAGGAAGCCTTTCCCAGGGGAGAGGGGACACGGATGGGGAACAGACGGGCGTCTCTGTCGTGAGGAAAGAGCAAAGTTGACGCCACATCCCTTTCAACTGCGCTGACACCTCTGGTTTTTGTAAAGGTGTTCACGCCTGTGGGTATGGGGTTAATAGAAAACTGACATTTGGAGCCAAGACTGAAGGACTTTTGATACTCAGCAAGTAATATCTGGCAGAATTAATTTTTTTTTCTATCTGAAAATTGTCAGAGAGAGGTTCAAGCATTCCTTAAGGATTAGGAACAAAAGATGAATGTTTAATACAATTCAATTTAACAAATATTTATTAAGAGCCTGTGGCTTTTCCCAGAGATCATCTGAGCCAGTTTCCGAGGAGCTGTAGCCATTGCCCTTAAGGGAAGGAGGGATTTGTCAATGGACCAGAGACCGTGGATGAACAGTGACAACAGATTTAGCTTTGGGACCGGGACACAGTGAGTGGTGGCCCTGAGTAAGTAGATTAGCTTCAAAAAAAAAAAAACAAAACAAAAACAAAAAAACCTGTGCACAGCAGCATGGATAACATAAAACACCAGGTAACCAACGATGTTATTTTGTGATTGGTTTTACCATGTATTTCATCATTTTTGTAGGGCAGGTTAATCTTCCCAATTGCAAGTTTTCTCGAACTGATCGGAAAGTCAGCATTTTAAGGGGAGCATTTTAAGAATCCTGTGTTTCTGAAATTAGGCTCACAGCAGTTAGCAAAGGAGCAACAGCACTCTGTCTTTCCAGTGAAGCAAGAGAGCCTGGCATCCCTCATGTACTGAACGGCCCAAGGGGCCTCCTCCCCTCGCTGAGTCAGAACCAGCATCAGACCGCCAGGCAGTTAACTCCTTATAAATCTGCCCAGCAGTGCGGACAATGAGAAATGGCCCACTAGGTTTTGGGTGGAACAGGGCTCCATTTCCTGTAAAGCCAGAGAAGCACTTTGGACCACTCAGACGTGGTAGACCCTGCTCCCCTCGCGGTCAGTGTCCCGCACTGCCTCAGTAGGAAAGAGGCAGCCTACACGACTGCTCAGGAAGTTAGCCTCTTCCTGGGTCCCTAATCCTGCTAGAGACAGAGCCAGGTCCTGTGAGGAGGAAGTTATGGCCAACAGGAAGAGAGGTTTTGGTCAGGGGTCCAGATACTGTGTGAGGAATGCCAAGAAAGTCCACTAACTCAGCTAACTGTAAGCCCAGGTGAGTGTCTCTGTCCAGAGGCCCCAGCAGCACTTCTCAGTGCCTAACACCTGTCAAGCAGAGAGTTGCAAGACTCAGCCAGGTAAGAAAGAGCTGCAAAGATCAAACCCCTGTCCTGTGGGTAAGCAAGAGTCTATAGTATAGGTAAAGGGAGCAGCCCCTGTGGGACAGCTGCTGGAAGTAAGCTATTTCCATTTGGAGAGGGCACGCAAGTGACAGTGAAACCCAGTAAGTGCCATCCGTAAGCCAAAGGTGTTGGTTGGTTGTTTGGTTTGGGTTTTGAATTATCTAGACTCTCCAGAGAAAGAACATTTCTCTCTGAGGAGCTGGTCCCAAAACTCTGACTTCAAACTTCTAAAAAGATCAAATGTTAAGACAGATGGTAGGGCTTGGAAAACTCTGCTGCCCTGTGTAATAGGTAGAAACCTACTTCATTCCTTTGCTTGCTTGTTTTATTTTGTTTGGGAAATGGGGAGGAGGATTAGACACCCCAGAAAAAAATCATTTGCACAGCATTTTGGGGACAAATTAGATCTAGAGAATCAAATTTTAAAACCCTCAGCTCAGAAAGCTCTTAAAGATTACTGAACCCACCTCTTTAGTTTTGCAAATGAGAACAGTGACACTCAGGATGCAAACAGACTCAAGGTCACATAGCTGAGCCGGATACCAAAGTCCAGGGTGAAGGCACTGTGTCTGAGCAGTCCAGATGCAAGGAAGAGAAAGCACCAAAGGCTTTGGCCATGACAACATCAATTGCATCCCAAATATTCTTTGCCCAGGACTCGGTGAACTCAAAACAGAACCCCAGGTTCCAAAGGGAGATAAGAAGGTCCTGTGCCTATCAGGGGTAAAAACTAACTAAAGTAGGAAAAACAATCAAGTCTGATATTAGGGGAAAGGTGCAGACCGAGTCAGAGATGGGAAAAGCCAAGATGGAAATGCTAGTGGAGCCTTTGGACGATGACGATGAGCATCAAGCACTACCTGTAAGTTCTGCATGGCTAATTTCTTTCCCAATGAGAGTTCATATTGTGTGATAGATTGCACTGGCTATGTGATTGCTTTGGACCACAGAATATGTATTGGCTTGCTGATCCTTCTAGTGTCTTGAAGTAGAAGTCTTATCTCTAACATTGCTTTTAGCCCTGAAGCCTCAGGTGGGGGAATACCATCATTTGTCCTTCCTCTGGAACTTGGAGGTTGGAAGAAAATTCTAGTTCTCAGGAAGTGCTGCGAATCTGGATTTATGAGGTTGATGTCACAAGTTTTTACAAAGCCCCTCAGCACAGTGGTCAGCAAATCAGTGGCTCTCAGCTGACATTTGGGAAGGGAACAAGGCTCACAGTGAAGCTTGGTAAGTAGGGGAGAGCAATGAACTCTCCTCCTAAATGTGATTCCAGATCCTTTTTAATACCAATTAACACAGATGTGGCTTCTTGCCCCATCTCTGCCAGTAGTCAAGTCCTGCCTGGCTAACAGGTGCCCCTCCACATCCCATGGATGTGCACCGAGGCAGCTGGATGCAGCTGTTCCTCAGCTCTCACAAAATCACTTAACCCCTTCATCAAGGTGTGCTGCTCTTCTGCCCCCTCACAGCCCTGCTGGCGGATCCGTCAGAGGACTTCCAGACTTGTACGTCATTGTAAAATGAGATGTGTCAACAGTGTGTGCTTGGCTTCCTGGGGGAAGATGCTAGACGGCCTGCTGCATGCTTTCCCCCCATTGTTACGTTTCAGCCTTACACCAGCCCTGTGAGCAGGGTGGTGGTGTTATCCTCACTCTATAGCAGGGACTTTTTATATATTTTCTGATTTATACTTTTCTAGAAGTCCAAAGAGATTGAGTAAGTTGTTCAAGGTGATACAGTAAGAAAGAGAACGGGGGTCCTAATTCTTAGCATTCAGTTGTCAGAGCTAAATGTTTATTCGTGTGGGATTATGTTTCAGGAAAAAGTCACAAATGCTTTGGTCTCCAGCATTCCTAAAATAATCCTAGAGAAGGCTGCTCTCAGCGAGGTGAAGGACTGATCAACAGGACCACTGCGAGCCAGACACATGCTCTTAATCCTTACAATATTATCAAGCAGCTATTATTCTCCCCCTTTTGCAGATGAGAAAACTGAGGCCCAGAAAGCTAAAGAACTGGCCTTGGGTTTGAAACCCAAGTTTGCCTGACTCCAGATCCCAAACTCTTTCAAAGTAACTGCAACTGCCCACCAGCCACATTAACTAATTCATTAATAAGACAGCAGTCTAGCAGGGAGCAAACAAGTGATCAGTTTTTCCATATTCCCTCTCCCTTTTCAGGAGTAGTGTAGGATCCTCTTTCGTGCTTCTCCTGGGAGAGCAGGTGGAGCCCTGGCTCCCGGCACCAGGTTGAAGGGTCGTGGCAGTATTTGTAAAGCACTCTGTGGGGGTGTAACTCAGGGCGGATCTGGAAAGCTGGTCTTTGGAAAGGGAACGAAGCTGACAGTAAACCCATGTAAGTTTGAACAATTAATGTTTTGAATTTTTCTCTGGAACCCCGATTTCCAGCTTTTCATTCTGCTTAACCCACAGAAGTCCCTTTAACAGGTTCCCTCAGCGTGCACAGCACTGCTGTTTACCCTCCTGTGCATTTTATCTAACAGAGGAGAGTGACAGAGCCAGGGGAGCACTGGACCAAGGAGTCCTACTGTTGGCCTAGCTTCTTATTTTGATTGCTGGAATTTCCCATGGGACTAAAAGAAAACTGATGAACTCTCTGAGACTCTAACATCCCCCCTGTAAAACGGGAAAGGCAATTCCTGCTCCTGCTGTACCAGACCTGGTCGGCTTGAGAGGATGTCGGCACAGTTCCAGTAAAGCCACAGTAAATGCAAGGGCAGCGCAGGCCCAGCTGGTCCATAAACTCGCCCACCAGCAGTCTCTCATTGCCCAGTGTGGGTTTGTCAGTATTCTTGCACGACAAGCAAACACTTCAGAAAGCACCAAGTGGAGTTTGGGCATCTGAGTTTTTGTAGTGTCTTATGTCACTGTGTGATACTGGAGCCAACTACAAGCTGATCTTTGGAAAAGGAACAACTTTGAGTGTTAGACCAGGTATGTTTTAATGAAGATTGTTTCTAACCATAAGCCCCTATCCTTAGAAATTCAGTGAAAGACAATGGAACTACTCACCCAGTTATTAGAAAGAATTTTCACCACAGTTCTCTCTGATGGGAGCCCCTGTAGGATTATTTCAACACCTTTAAGCACTTGAAGATGTTGTCTTTTCTGTAGATGTTGGAGGTGTATATCTGGCAAATGGAAGTGGAGCTGAGCTTTTAGAGGCAGAAGGCACTTAGGAAAAAAAAAAAAAAAGAGTATAGACTAAAGTACATAGCAACAGCAGGGGCCGTGCAATGCAAGCTGATCTAAACGGAGACAGGGAGACACAGCCTTTGATCCAAACAACTGAGTGACCACTCTCCTGTCATCTGCCTTTCAGTGCCAAGGCTTCCATGTTGGAGAGATTAGAAAAAGAATTGTCTAACCCCTATAGCTCTCCAAACCCTGGAGCCAAGCCAGCTGGGTAAAGCCAGGTAGGATTTTCTGGTGCCGACACGCGATATTTAGGGAAAGGGTAAAACTGAAAGCAAATATTCAAATTAGGCAGAATGATTGTGAACTTCAGAAACATGCCCCAGGATTCTGTTAACTGCTGTGTTCCTAATTGGGCCCTCATGGAACATTCTCATCCCTGTCCTGGCTGAGCTTTCTGCATCAGAGAAACCCCTTTTGATGTCTGTTCATTTCTGTGCCCCTCAGTGAAGAAGTGGCAGCTAAGCTAGGAAGAGAAGGATTTCCTAACCCAAACACGATGACAACCTTTCTCTCCAGCACGCAAATCCCGGAGGGATATTTTGAGTGCCATCCCACCATTCCCAAAACAAGCCTGAGATCATTTAACATGAACGTAGCCGAGATTTTGCCCCACAAGGAAGTCTCTGTTTCCTATGACAACAGAAGCTTGTTTCAAATCGTTGTTTTGGGTTTAACTTTTGCTCAAAATTTCCAAACAACACTAACTACCCAGTGGGCACTTAAAAATTAAACTTCTATTTTCATGAGCAAATTTTATCCTCAATCGAAGGGCCAGCATCAGAATATCCTATTATTACCTCCCTATGACCTTCCTGAAGTCCCTTATACCTAAAACAGCATGACAGAGAAAAGCATTTCCATGCCAACCTGTGTATCCAATGGCTAAATAGGGTGTAAGGAGCAGGTGGGTCAGCTGCTATGTTTCCAGATCAGATTGGCTATTTAGAGTCCTCTGGATGTTAGAAACAATAATCAGGAAAAGCACCTGCAATTCCATTTTTTATTTATAATCCTTATCTTTCCCAAAGAACTGTTATAAATTCTCTCCCAAAGGTGTCATACTCATCCTTCTTGGGGTTCCTTTATTCATGATGTGTACAGAGATGAAATATTGGTTGAGACTCAAAAAAATCCATGAGCTTTACTTTAAGCTTTCCCTGTCAGAGAGATGCTAGGAGCTAAAAAGATGGGAAACTGCCATTTGGGAACTAGATTAAAAACAAAATCCAAATTAAGCCCAAGGAGCACTGCTCAGTAGTTATTTAGACACAGCGTATAAGCTCTGCAAGCCTGGTTGCTCGGTTGGCTGGACTGCGCCTGTTTGGGTCTCGCCTGGAAGAGTAATAATAACTTGTTCATCCCAGATCTGTCTTGAGCAAAGAGAGATGTCAGCCTCCAGCCCTAAAAAACTCCTTGTGATTTTGTTTATTTCCATGGAATTTATCATTATACACAGTGTTCTGGAAGTAATAGAGAAGTGCTCCTGCAAGTGGAAATGAAATGTAAATTTAGATTGTAAATATATGACTGCAGTAAATAGATAGCAAGAAGAAAGATGAAGAGATTAGAGACTTGCCACATTTCTCTAACCCTAAAGGAGATGTTTCTATAAATAGTTTAAAATTATTGAAGAGGAGCCAGGAGGAATCAGGACAGAGGCAAACAGATTCTCCTCCAATCCTCATCACTTTGCAGAATTGGAAATTGTTTCTCAATCAAAGTCCCCTGGGCAGAGGAGGAAATCAGGGCAGTTTCAGATGATGGGGCTCTTGGGCAGGTGGCCCCTGGGACTGATTTTGAGGCTGGCCCCCTGTCAATGACAAGTTCTGGTGGTGTCTCCGTTGTAGGGGATGGGAATCAACACAAAAGTAAATCCTACTTCATTGTGTAGGACCAAGGAGGTCTCCCAGAGCAGGATTTCCCCTGGATTTTGTCTGGGCTGCCTTTTCACCCTTCCTGTCTTCATCAGATGGATTCAGCCTCAGAGCAGACCCTAGGATTCAAACAGAAGTTTTAAGGAGGAAGCCAGCTTAACTTCACTCAGGAGGCCTGGCCTAGTCTGACTTTGAAGATTCTTTTAATCCAACTGTTTTTAGAGGGAGCTCTGCAAAAGCTGAAAGAAAGGTGGGGAGCGTGAGTGAGGATTCTATGAAGCCAAGATGTTAAGCAGCTGACTGGTAGAGACACAGAGAAGTCTGGTAAAGGAGACCTTGTGAAAGGCAACGTAGCAGCCCCAAGGAGACCCTGCTCTCAGTTCATTAGTGGCACTCGGGCCACTCTCTGAGGCAGGTCTGGGTGCCAGGAGAGCAGATCAGAGGGGCCTTCCTCAAGGGGAGAGAGATGGGCGGCCCCGCCTGAAGTTTGTGTAAAGCTGTGTGCCGGGGTGCGACTCAGAGAGACAGGCTGATATTTGGGCAAGGAAGCAGGCTCATCGTCAGCCCACGTAAGTAGGAAAAGCTCGGGGCAGTCTTTTCCCTTCTTGGCCCTGTCCCACATGATCTGCTTGTGGGGCATGTACTTTGTTTTGCTCAGTCCATCACAGACAAGCAGGCCAGAAGAGATGGGAGGGAGAGCTGTCCCATCTTCACCTTTAAACACATCCCTGTAAAACTCCTCACCCTCCTCCCCTTCTGCCATCAGTTTCCAGTAAACCAGGACCCAGTGACTTGATGGGAGCGGTTTCAACAAATATCAGAGAAACAGCGACCCTCAAAGTACAGTGAAGTAGAAATAATGTGAGCAACAGTCAGAGACAATTAGGAAAACAGAAATGCATCACCGAAACAAAGACAGCAGCTTGTTCACAAGAAGAACAATAAAAAATTTAAGATTCAGTTGTAAATGCTTAATTGGTACACACATACACATATATATTCATATATCAGCATCCAGGATCCTGTCTGCAGCAGCAGCCTTCTGAGATGATCCACAAATAATCTGTAAGCCTGTAGTTCAGAATAGGGTTGGCAGATCAAGGCCATGTTGACTTCCCTGCCCCTTCTGCAAAGAGTAGCTCCTAGTCTTGTTTTTGTAAAGCACCCCCTGGCTGTGAGAATGATGGAAGTAGCAACAAACTGACATTTGGCAAAGGAACGCTCTTAACCGTGAATCCAAGTAAGTTTGGAGGCGGGAGAGAGGAAGATAGTCTAACACTTCTAATTCAAATTACTTAACCTTCCAAAACGACCCAGCTTAGCTTCCACGTCGAAGGTCTTTATTGGGAGGATCTGGTCCCCACCAGAGGGATTAGAACTCCATCATGCAGTGATTAACCACCTTCAACCAAAACGTTCCTATCATCCATCTTAAAAGAGATTATTGGTTCAGGGAGAAAAACTGAACACAGGATCCTGAGGGATTCTATTAAGGCTAGGAAGTGTTTGCCAAAAAGATAGAGGAAATTGGCATATTGTGACTATGCAAATTCTGAAGAACAAATACAAATCTTCCTGATGTAGATACTCAAATTCCCCTAAATTTATCTCCTGACAATTTCATTAACTATTGCTTGAAAATCTACTGGCAATTTTCTTTTCTTCTTTTACCTGCACTTTATCTCTCTTAAAGAAACTGTTCTCAGCCCCCAGTCTAGTAGCTGAGGTCTCCGTGAACGGGTTTGGTTAACTCAGGCAGAGCGCTTAATCCTTTTCTTTCCTTGGTTACCAAAGTGATTGATTCAGCCTCCCCTTTACTTAGTTCACCTGAGAAGAGGGGGGAACTCCATCTACCCACCGAGTCGTGAGAATAGAGCAGTGCATTCGATCCTTCAACTACACACCCACCCTAACTAATATAATGTGTGAGTCCCTGAAGAAGTTTAAAACTTCCATCTAAAAGTGAGAAACTGTGGTTGCTTTTGGTACTTCTTGAAAACCTTTGTTGCTGGTGGACCTCTGAGAATGCTGGGGAGACTGACTTGCTAAAAAATTCAGGCCATGCAAAAATGAGACAAACTCGTTGAAGGGCTTCAAATGTTTTGACATAAGCCAAGTGCCCTGGGTGCTACATAGAGACGAGACACCCAGTTTCTTTTATTCAAATTTGTTTTCTCTAATTAAGAGAAGATGCCACTCTAGAAGAGGCACACTGGAAAACACAGTCCAGGCAAAGATCTTGATCAGACTAACTGGAGACTGAGTGAGTAGATGGTTCAGGGTCATGGAGCAGGCAGACTTCAAGGAAGTAAGGCTGGGAGTGCTGTGGGATAGGTCCTGCCTAAAGAAGATGCTGTGTGGCTAGCCAGGAAGTTCCATGCGCAGAAACGCCTCGCTCAGCAGGGGCAAAATCAGCACTTCTGTGACAACAGAAACCATGAATAATACATAAAGCTGTTGAAGCCAATGCATTCAGCAGTCTCTGAGGTCTTATCAAATTCAAGCTTCAAGGGGATTCATAGAAACATCCCAGGAGACTCAAGGACTAGGTTGCTTCTCAGAGGGGGGCAAGTGAGAGGGACCAGACAGGATGTCTTGCTGGAAATACTCTAAGGGGGGGGGGGGGACTTGGGGTGGGTTTTCCAGAAAGCAGAGAGAAGCTGGGAGCCCCCCAGAGCACTCAGTTGGCCTCCAAGGGGTCTGAGAGCGGTAACAACTCCTACGCCCTAAAACGTTGGAGAGGCCAGGGAGTTTGACAGCCTAACCATGCAAGGAAAATATCTGCGCAAGGCAAGCATCCTTCCAGAGCCCTGGACAGTGATTGCATGCCAACTTTTCCGTTCAGTGGACTCTTTATATGCAGGTGCTACAAGGCAAGTCTGGAGCCCCTTGATTAAATTTTGTTTGCCTTCAGCCAGCGGAACACCGAGATTATTGCTACAGCAACACTTTGGTGCCGTCTGTTTGAGGGCTTCAGCTGAGGGCAGGCATCTGTTTCTGCTTATGTCCCGGGGAGCCTGAAGTGGGAGGGTGGGAGCTCTTTGGACAGGGAATGCTGTGAACTCAGGAAGAGATGGGAAGGAGAGCTTGAATCTCTGGCTGCTATCCTTAAAGTGGATGGATACTTCCAACTAATAAGAAGTTCTCTCACTTTCTTCACTGTTAGAAACCAACAAAAGGCTTAACCCTTTGTGAATAAGTGGCTGGTTGAAGACTTCACTATAGAAACGAATATAAACTTAGCCACGAGAGTTTAAGAGTTTAAAAGTTAGACTCAACTAAATTTTTCATATTCTGTGCAGATGGAACTTGGTCACCATCATAGCACACAATGAGATTGCCTGAATTTTGCTTTATATTTGTTGGTGTCTTCTTCCCCTCCCCCACCCCAGACATATAGCCAAGAAGATGCACAGGATTCCTTCAGTTTGTGACTGTCTACCACGGAAGCTTTGTTTGGTCAAGGGAGGAAATTTGCAGCAATCTCAAGTAAATACGCGAGAACCTGCCTCTAACAGAGACCTCACTTATCTCCACTATTGTGGCACTGGGCTGCCCTGGAAGTTCAGAATGCTAGGTGGCCAGATGTCCAGGGTTTCCCCAGGATGGAGGAGGGTCTTTGCTAAATCCACAGCAGTCCCTGGGATAGTTAATCACCAGAGCAAGGTGCAGGTGCAAACTCCATGAGCTGGTACTTACATTTCACCAGGTTCAAGGTTGACAGAAAAAAAAAACGTGTTGTGTGCAGGCTCAGTTCATCATGCCCATCATTTTCACCTCCTGCACCAGGGTGTGAAGGGATGCCCAGCAGCTAGTGCTTCATCTGCAGCCTCAACCTCATCTAATTCTAGTCAGCCTCCCAAGAGCCGAACATTCTCATCCTGTCTCCTTGTAATCAATTCATTGTCATCAGAAATGTGTGACACCTCGAGGGGAGGGGAGGACATGTCTTGAAAACTGATCAGAGAAATTGTCCTGAAAATGATGCTGTAAAATGGAAATGAGACCTTTAGAAAGAGAGATGCTGAACATGGGAAATCAGTAAGCCTGAGGACCGAAACAGGAGGAAATGGAGAGAGATGTGAAGCCCGCCTCTGGCTGGGGGAGGGGGTACAGCAGGTGCAGGTCCGAGTCCGAGGACCAGATGTGAACGTGGTCCTCGACCTTTGGTGGGAAGAAACTCGGTCTCACAGGCCCAGGACCCCTCTGGGTGAGTTTATTCTCCCCCAGAATTCAAAGAGGAAGCTGCCTGAGCCTCAGAGGGTCCCTGAGCTTCTTGTAAAGGCCTCTGTCACAGTGCCACTACTTCTGGGGCTGGCCAAGGCAAGCTGACATTTGGACACGGGACCACCTTGTCTGTCCTTCCAAGTAAGTGTAACAGGACCCTGGGAGTTCTGGAATCCACCCCGGGCTGTGTCAGGCTTGAAACCAATGTATATCACCAGGGAACCAGATCTGACTTTAACTAATGTCCTCCACGGCCCTTTCTCTTCCTTTAATCTCAATATTCATAGATTCCCTTTTGGACCCTGAGCCATTGGGTCTGTCACCTTGCTGTGAGTAAAGCTGACCTTGAACCTGGAAAGACTGAAAGAAAAATCTTTTCTGCTTTCCGAGCCTTCTCTGAAGGTGATGCCCTAACTTTTCTGGAGGGGCCACCCTTTCCAAAGGACTCCCCTGAGTAACCTATTCTGGTGTTTATTTACTCTGAACAAGTCCTTCCTTCTATCAACCTGAAATTCTTCTCGGTGCGTCAGAGGCCATTTCCACTGGTATCATCCACAGTAGAGAGAGACGATTGAGAGCAGAGTTTGAATAGGTATGTGGTATTCAGTTCAGAATGGGTTTTAAATGAAAGTGGACAGGGAGAAAAAATGAAAACTGCATGGGAATCAGAGGTCTTATTTCAAATCCCTCTATGTTGCCCGCCTGTCTCCTACTGCGTCTGTAGACGCAAAACTACAAACAGAGGGAGAGAAAGGATGGGTAGAAATAAGCAGCCACTGTGTCCATGCCTATCGCTGAAACCACCAGGCATGGCATTGCAATTAATTCCGAGAGTTTCAGATAAAGGCTTAATACCTTTCTCCTCGTGGTGACTTGTATCCTTGCTGATAATTAGAGCAGATAGAAAGATTTGGCTTTGGTGTATCTGCTGCTGCACCCCGCTGGGAAGAGAGAGAGTCAACTGTTTTTTAAGATTCATAAAGCTCCTTCTGTCAGTCGTTGTAAAATTCCCTGCTACAGGGAGATGTGTGACAGCTATGAGAAGCTGGTGTTTGGAAAGCGGATGCGACAAACCGTGAAGCCAGGCAAGCTGGAAAGACCCAATTCAGTGTCCCCTTGCATTCTTGCTCCTTTCCCCCATTACAGGCCTTTTGGCTGTTTCTTGTAGGGACCTTACGGGAATCACGTGGCAATGGGTTAAGGAGAATGTGGACGCTTGGGAATGATAAATGGAAAGAACGAGACACAGGAAGGGGACGTTATAAAGTAGGAATACGTCTTTCGCGGTAGCTGGACAGGGCTGTGATGGGGTGCTGTGGCTGCGGGGCACGCTTTGCTTTCCGTGGATCTCTGTGGAGGGCAGTGTTGCCCCATGCCCAGGGACAGGTCCAGCCCCCGTATTTTTGGAGTAGCTACTCTTGTGCAGGCAGAGTTGACGAGGCAAATAGCACAGTCCCGGTTTCGTGTGTGTGGAGGAGGCTGTCTGACAACGCTGTCTTCATCTGTTCCTCTGGGTAGCAGCGTGAATTCACACCAGGTGGGTGTAGAACCAGAACGTGTTGGTGCCGCTCTACGGCTGGATACGGGGTTGTTATAATCATCCTGAATGTGTGAGATGCCGCCCAGTGAAGTCTGGTTCTAATGAGCAGAATGCAGGTTAGGCTTGCCCATTTTTGCTGCAAGAAACTTTTCCAGCCCAGGAACACGGGAGCCAATGCTGAGCGGTTGACATTTGAGCTCAGGATCCTATTGACTGAAATCTGCCAAAGGGGTCTGAAAGGCCAACACTGCCTTCCCCACTCAGCCTTTGTAGTTAGCTCCCTGGCAGTTGTCATTTCAGCAAAATACATCCACTTAGAAAGGTCAGCTCTTCATTAGCCAGACAAATGAGAACAACATATTGACCAGAGATAAGGAGTGAGGAGCCCAAATCTCCGCCTCGGAGAGCCTGGCATTTCCAGCCCTTTAATCACGGCGCGCTGGTGAACATATGCTGTCTCCGAGAAGCCAGATCAATGGTGCCTGAGGACCTTGTGTCACCAAGCTAGGGCTTGGAGATGGAAATGAGATGCAGATGGGGATGCTGTGTGGATGGGGAATAACAGAGAAGGGAGGGGGAGACAAGGAAGCTCAGGGATGTTTTTTTAAACCTGCCACATGTCAGAAACTCAAAGGACTCCAAGGTGGGGAGGCACACATTCCCAGAAAGTTTCCTAGGATTCCCAACAGACTCTGGCTTAACCCTGCCTCCAATCCATAGCTCCCAATTGTACTGAAGAGTACCAGCAATGTCTTTTGAAGTGGTATCAAGAAAGACTGGGGTCTAAGATCTTGAATAGTCGCTTGTCAGTTATTGTAAAGGGTTGGGTGGCTGTGTGACAAATCCTACAACACCTTGACGTTTGGGCAAGGGACAAGCTTATCAGTCATTCCAAGTAAGTCTCCCCATGGTGTTGCCTGTGAAGTGGGGTGGGACTGAGGGTTATGCACGTGGGACTGCAACGGTCTGGTAGTTGAGGATGGATGCTACGGAAATCAAGATAAACTAACTGGTGAGAAAACAAAAAAGCCAAAAAATGGCAAGTGTAGGTTTAGTCTCTGAAGGATAGCATAGAGAGCATGAGACTAGAAAATGGTGATTTGAAAAGCAACCTGTGGTCTACTGGCACATTCTTACTGCACACAGGGGACAAGCTGGGTGGCTGGAGTCAGCAGTGGACATCGCCTGGTGCGGGTGTAGGAGAAAGCAGCAAGGTGATCAGAGGATGTTACTGGGTCGATCCAAAGACAATGAATTGTTCCAGAAGTTTCACAAGAAAATAAAATCCTTCCCAGAGTCAAAAGGTGGAATAAGGAGTCCTGATTAAAATGCACTTCAGAACCATATGACCATCAAGAGAGAAATTAAATCTTGAAAGAAGAGGAATTTTTTAAATGCCCAAACATAAAAGAAATGGGCCTATACCTTTAATTAGACAGGGAGCAGCACAAGATGCACATAAGCTTTCCTTTTAATCCCCTCTCAGGAGGAATCAGCCCCTCCAGCTGCACATGGTCACAGCTGCTCTAAGCCCTGGCGCTCCTTTTCATTAATACCCTTACTCCTGTGCCTGCACAGAGGAAAGAGATAGCCCTCCTGTCCACCTGCCTGCCTGGCTGCCCCTGAGTCAGGTGGGCCCCAGGTGTAAGCTCTGGCTCTCTCTTCTGCCTGGCTTTTTGTTGAGCTTCCTATCACAGTGGGGCACTGGAAACCAGAAGCTCTATTTTGGGACAGGCACCAGTTTGACAGTCATTCCAAGTAAGTCAAAGGAATTTTTCCATCATGCTTTTGTACAGCAGAGCCTTTAAAGTTCACAAAGAGCCATCTAAAGTCTGCTGTTGTGTTTCTCTGCTTCCAGGTTTAATTTTATCTGGAACACAGCAGAGAGCCCCTCCCCTCTACCCTGAGAATGAGCTATGCCAGGACAGGTCTTTATTGCTCTGCCTGAAGACTCCCAGGGGGACTGGGACAGACAATATGGTCTGCAGTGATGGCCATCCCCGGGAGCTCACCCCACACGTCTGCACTGGCCAGAGAACCTGGGCCCTCTGTGGCACAGGCCTCAGGGCAGAGTGGAGAGATAGCTCTCAACTGAGAGAAAAGGGACCAGAAGGCTGGGAGAGGGAAATGAGGTTATTTCACGAAAACCACAATATGGGATGGTGTCAAAGGATGAGGAGGATGAGAAGGACCCCTGCGTTTAGACCCAAGAGACACTCTGATGCCACCTGCAGAGAGAAAGAGGATTTCTGTTCTTCTCTCTGAAGACAAACTTGGCAGAAAAATCAAAACCAATTGCACATGTCAAGCCTCTCCCAATGACAGCCTTTCATCCCAGTTTCTCTCACCTGCTCCAGGAGGACATGGTAGGAAAGAGTCAGGGATGGCTTTGATGTTGTGGAAGCATTGCAGGGAGGGAGCTCACCAGCAATGCAGGTGGGGCTTGCAGGAGAATTTGGAGCACAGGTTTTTGTAAAGACTCAGAATGCTGTGTGTCCAACTATGGAAGTGAGAAGTTAACCTTCGGGACTGGAACAAGACTCACCATCACACCCAGTAAGTACTGCATTCCTGAACGGGACATCAGCCTGTATCAGACTCGGGACCACAGCACACCATGCAGGCTTAGACAAAGGGTCTCCATCTGTCCTTTCTCATAACTGGTGGAGATGGGTGGCAGCCAAATATCTAAGTTTTCTGGGGGAAACTCCAGTCTGAATATTTAATCCAAACTTGAAATATGATTCATAATTCTGTTTTTGCTGCTGCTGCCATGTGCCAACATGACATGCAAAGAGAATTCAGACAGAATGATGGTATCTTCACTTTCATCTTGTATGATAACTTTACCTTTGAGTACTGTATATGTTTGAAAGAAATGGTGGAAACATAGGCTATCGAAGACATGAGCAAACCAGGATGCCCAGAGGAGCAGGCAGATGGAACACCAGGCAATGGAATTGTTTTTGTTTTGTTTTGTTTTGTTTTGTTTTTGACAGGTAGAGTTATAGACAGTGAGAGAGAGAGACCTAGGCAATAGAATTGTACAAAACTAACCCTGTGCCCTGTGTCTTGGTGAAGATGCCAAAGGTATTTGGAAAGGTGCTAAGAACTGGTGCTCTGAGTAGGGCAGGGTTACTTTAAATAGTGAGACCACACACTGATAACTTGGGAAAATCTAGGATTTGTTTTTGTTTTTTATTTCCCGGTGAGTTTAACATTGTGGCAGTACATCTACATTTAATTAATTATAATTTGGGCAAGGCACCAAATTAACTATCAAAAACCACTATATCCTAGATGAGAGAGAGTGCATAACAAGACACAAATGGATTTCTCACAACTGCATTTAAAAGCTGGGGAAAGCTTGAATGTGTCCATTTTGTAACAAAAGACAGCCTCACAAAATGGAAAGAAAGGCACATTTAAAGGGCAAGGACTGGCGAGATGGAACTTTTCCAAGTCTGGATTTCCCGACTGTCTTAAGCACTCAGTCACCACCTTTTGTCTTTTTCTCTTTTCTGCCTTAGAAATTGAGGTATGAGGATTGAGGATTTGGATGGCTCAGACTCCTTAGTGAAAATCACATGATACAATGCCGCCTAGCTAGGATAGACACAGCACTTTTAGATATCAAAATCTTCCTTTTCTCTGGATAAGATAGGGAAATGGTCTCTCCTCATTCCATGTCTAGGGACAGGGATCTCAGAGTGAGTCCCAAAGCTCCAAGACGACAGTGCAGGGCTGAGCTGTGGGACCTAGGGACCCAGTGATGGGTCCGAGATGGCCAGAAGTGTTCAGGGATCTGGGTCCAGATGAGAACCTGACACACCCAGAAGAAGAGGCCGCCACGTTCCCCTGCGTGCTAAGAACAACTTGGTACAAGAAGGCTTGACCCAGAAGGGGACAGTCAGAGGGACTCTAGGCCTACTCAGAGCCCCAAATATTTGAAAACTCAATGTGGGAGCCAGCTAGAATGAGCTCCTTTTCCAAGCAGTGCTTCCAGAAGTCGTTAGTAGCTGGTAGTTGCTATGTGTTTTGGAAATTGGAGAACATCACAGCACAGTGGAATTATCTGGAACAGGAGGGTATGATTAGGATTAATGAGATGAAAGGAAATTCTGGCTCGAGGGCTAGAAGCATCCTGAAAGGGAAGATGCAGGACACCTTGGGGAAGCTGTAGCATTTATCGTACTCCAGACAGCTAAGAGCACACAAGCCAAATCCCAGCACACACTCGACCTTTTCACGTTTACAAGTTCCTGCCGTTATTACAATGTCTTTGGCTTCTTGGCCAAATATCAGCAGGTCCTAAATCCAGAGTGGAACAACAATCCTGTTTCCAGCACCAAGTCGCTCACCCCCACACCCCACACCCCACACCCCACACCCCACACCCCACACCCACACAGGCCCAGGTGCTGTTTTTGTAGAGGCGTCTGACATTGTGTGAACTACGGGAACAAGCTGGTGTTTGGCTCAGGAACCATTGTGAGAGTCAAGCCTTGTGAGTACGAAACATTTTGGCCCACCCTAACCCCAACCTCAACCTCAACCTGCATTGTATTACCTATTGAGTAGACTGTTTTCTGACTTAGAAATATTTGCTCCTAGAGACAGAAATTCCAGGTGCAGCACAGCCTTTCATCCGTGGCATTCACTTGAGCATTTCCATGTGCTGTTGCTTTAATCACACCAATTCACTGGTGTGGTCCACAGCTTTCAAACTGACCTTAAGTTTTTAGAAGAAAGCAAAAAGTCAGCGTCTCTGGGGGCTGTGCTGCTTGCTGTGTGGGTGCCTACACTCACAACGAGGAAACCTCAGTCTGCAGTTCTGAGCTCAGAGATTCATCCTGAGCCCTGACTTAGAGCAGTGTCAGAAAAGCTGCATGCTGCCTGGCTGGTAGGGCATTGCTGGGATCAGTGTCAGGAGAGAGCAGGCCCACAGCCTGGGGAGGGACGCTCGTGACAGGTGCCCATCTTCTTTCTGCAAAGCTGCTGACAACAGGGAGCACACGGACAGCAGAGACAAGCTGCCTTCTGGGCCTGAGACTCGTTCAGCAGCTGGGCCCAGTAAGTCTGAGCAGCAAGGATGACATGTGAGCATCCTCCTGTAGACTCCAAATCCACAAACCACAGTGTCTTTTTGTGCCCTGTATATGTGTGGGACGAAGGCATTTGTCTTACCCTCTCTTGTGGGACAGAAGAAAACAGTGTGGTCAAGTCCACTCTCATGAGCAAGTCGACAGTGATGCCATTGGCAGCCATGTCATGGCACACACACACACACACACCCCCAGTCCTTATCTCTGGGCCCTTTTCCTTGTTGTGAGCATTTTGAGCTTTTTATGCTAGTAACAAGAAAGAGGAAGAAATGGCCAGTGGCACGGGTCACAGCCGAAAACTGTCCCTGGTGTCTGTGGACTCCAGAGCAGCTATGGAGGTTGTGGGAGGCTCAGGGCATGAGATTCTGGGAGAGAGGTTTCTGTAAAGGCCTGCCCCAGGGTGTGAATACAGGAGGAGCCGGGCAACGACTCACCTTTGGGAGAGGGACCCAGCTGATCGTCCGACCCTGTGAGTGCTTCTGCGAACAGTGGGGATGGGGGTGGCGGTGACTAAACACTGTCCCCGTAGGAACATCCCCAGCCCCTGCTCACGTGTCTCAGACACCACTGCCTGTGTTTGGCACCATCCTAAGCACATGGGAGGTTTTGAGCCCTGCAGACCAAGGAGGTGATGTAGCCTGTGCTTTGGAGGACTCCTGAGACCCCTTTTGCCACTATGTTTGCCCATGAGTCCATTATTGGAAGTTCTGTGTTCCAGCAGACAAAGAGTCTGGGCTTAGGGTTGGGGCACAGACCTGTGCAGGCCACTTCACCGGCAGCACCTCTGTAACAAAAATTACTTTCATAGGCATTGGAGAAATGGCACAGACAGAAGTTTAGTTGTCTCCCCTTTTTTGTCTTCACGCCCTCTTCACTGCCTGACTTAAGGACCGTAAACTAGAAGAGTTATTAATCATTTGATTTCTCAGCCCCATCACTCATCAAATGTGACAAGAAGGATCCATTAACATAAAATTCAGAAATAGAAAGGACAAAGAGTTCAAGTCTCAATGTTTTCCCAGTTGAACCTGACAACTCCTCGGCCTTAATCAACTAGCCAGTGTCCATGGTCAATCAAGATCAAAGAGGGCAACCAATGGCTGCTGTTAGTCAAGCAAGTATCTGGCTAGAGCCATACTACCCTCATAGGAGCTAAAACAGCAGAGTTTGGGAAATGGATATGTACACCTGGGGGCTCACTTAGGCTGCCCAAGTGGAAAGCCCTGGGACACTGGTGCAGATCAGAGAGGAAGTCTACAGCGGGTTTCTGCTATGCAGTACCTCACGGTGTAAACCAGCAGCGCCAGGAAACTCAGCTTTGGATCAGGGACAAGACTTCAGGTCACCCTTGGTAGGTAATCCAACTGCCTGCTCCTTTAAAACAGGGACTCTTACAGAGGGGATATCCTGGCTGGATGGAGGCCTCCCTTCCCATCTGTGGGAGGTGACCTCACTGAGGATACCTGCACTCAATCAGTGCTCGCGCTATTTTGATTCTGTCACTGAGGCTTTCCTCTCCACCTTCGAAAACAGACCTCTCTCTGCTCCAAGCTTCTTTAGTCTTCATTACTCTGTGTGTTTCCTTTGGATCAGTGGGTTTGGGAATTAATTTATTGTCAGGGCTTTGGCACTGGCAATAGAATAAAAAGAACTCTCAAAGAGAGAAGAGAGAATCTCACTCACTCTGATAACTTTCCAGGGCTGATCTGTCTAAGTGGGAAGAAGTGGGTGAGAATGACCTTTTAATGACTGTTTTGGAGAGTCTTTAATGAAGTTTGCTCAGCAACCTACTCACTCAACTTCTGAGAGGAATTATTTTGCTAGACCTTTGGTGAAGTAAAAGCAAAACCTTGACCCTCTGAAAATACAATCAACTGCCAACCCTTCTCCCACAAAGCACTGCCATGTTTCACTATTGACCAATTATGAAATGACTGTAAGATAATGGACGTAAACTTATATAGATGAGGAGCTTGAGTACTTTCCGTCTATGAATAAGATGCAAACTGCAGCAGTGCCAGAGCGTCCACCGGCTGCTCCTCATACACAGAGGTCCCTGAAGACGAACTGTGTGCCCAGGCATGATTTCTTTGCAGCTTTGGTTTATACACTGCTCAGGGACCTGTTCGGAAGCTGATTACATGTCTCAGAGTACCAATTTGGGGTGTAGATTAGCTCTGCTCGGTGCACTGAGAAGTGTTCACATTCACAGCCTTGAAGCTGGGAGGAATGGCCCCATTCCTGTAGGAAAAGGAGATTAGGGCTGCTGTGTTGTACAGTATCTATCAGTGCCTCTGCCCCTTGTCCTTGCCATGTTGGGGGCTGGCTGCAGGGTTCCCCTGGAGGTTTTTGTTAGAGCATATATTACTGTGGCAATAACAACAATGCCCCACGCTTTGGAGCAGGGACCAGACTGACAATAAAACCAAGTAAGTAGGGGGAATGAGCCAATCTTAGAAGCCAGCCTGAGTAAAAGGCAGGGCTGTCCTGTGCAGTTTTGGTGGCATTAGGCACAGCCACTCTCAAGCGGATCGATGCACCTGATTTCTTTGTGCCTGAGAACCTGAGCTGGCTAGAAGTCTGTTGGCCAATAAATCCTGGCGATCTTAAGAATTAGGTCAGAAAGAAGTAACAACTTTCACTGTTGTTTTTCATTAGCTCTGTTATATATAGAAAAACTGAGGACAATGTGTGAGCTCCATATTTTGTTATAAGACAAAATCAAAACACCTAACAACTCAGAAACTGGGTTTTCCTCAATTAAGAGCCCTCCACTCTGAGAGGAATGCAATCATCCTATTTGCTGTTTTTGTTTGTTGAGAGTTTTGTTGTTGTTTTTTTTTTTTTGTTTCTGTTTGTAAAAACTATAGCTGTGAGAGTTGTAGACTGTGTTATGCTCCTAGTTCCTAAAATATCCACTCTATTCCAATTATTATTGGCCACCTGAGCAAGGTGGCATGTTTCTGCTTGACCTTGCTTTTGTCCCCGTGTGTCTTGGGCATGAGCAGACCATCAAAACCCAGTGTTCTGGGAACAAAACTGGTGGTTAAGTTCAAGCCCAGACGTATCTGCACAGCCAGCTGTTATTTTTAGAGAAATCTTCTAACCTTGTGAAGGTGCTTTGAGTGAGGCTGCCAGGTGGTGAGACTCCCCCTAGGGGGAAACTGATCTCACTGGCTCCATCTCCTGCTCAAGCCTTTGTACCTGATTATTGTAAGGCCCCTTGTGACTGTGTGAAATATGGAGGAGGCCAAGGAAAGCTCATCTTTGGAAAAGGCACTAAACTCTTTGTGAAACCAAGTAAGTGTTGGGAATTCCAAAGGCCGTGCCACTGAGCACAACTGAAGTACAACCCAGAGTGAGTGAGAAGGAACTTACAACCCCTTCCTCTGTGTGAGTTTCCCCTCTTCATCCACAAACCCCCAAAAATTGTTCTGGTCCAGGCCCTGTGCTGCCCTCACTCCAGCCCAGCACTTCCCTCTGCTGGACGCAGGAAAACTCTGGACTCCCTGACATGTGGCAGGGCACCTCCCAGGAGTGATTGCCTATCTCACTGTGGGCAGTGGTGACCTTTTCAGCCACATCTCATGGAAGAGAGGAGCTTTATTTACAGCATCAAGGACCCGATGAGCCATCATCTGTGTGGTTGCTGTGCAATTGCTTTTTAGACATTAGCTCTCATGGGGAATCACAGGAGGAGGAGACACAGGGTGGCTTCTGCAAGGGGTTATTTGTTTAGAGAGAATGCACTGTGGAACTCAAATACCATCTCCTCCAACTTTGGCAAAGGCACCTCGCTCTTGGTCATACCCAGTAAGTTCTTGTGGTTAACTAATTATCCTTTCCTGAAAGAAGTCCAATGGGACCTGTTGAAACACAGCTGAATTTAATTGCTTCGTTTAGTGTGCGGTTGTTAACTGCGCAGTATATGTGAGCAAGATATGAATACATGTTTCCCTGGAGGCTGGAGTTGGCTATCAGGTCTATGGGCAGTGATAAATTGTACTAACACAGCAGTCAGTTTTTCTCAAAGGTCCACGAAGCACACCGTGGCTTTGAAAAGGAGGCTGAGATAAGGAGACAAGCTTTGTGATAGAGACGAAGCGAACCCGATGAAAAGGGAGGCTACCAACACAGCAGCGTATAACCAAAGAAGGGTGTCCTTCACAGATAAGTGATGAGGTCCCAATTGTGTCATCTGGTAGCACTGAAAAGTAAGGCAAGTGGTGGAGGGCCCAGGTGAGGTGAAGGCAGCCAGGGTTACAAGCCTCACCTGCTGAGAGAAAAGCAGACCAAGAAAGCTTTCAGGCAAGAGAATAGCCTTTGCTGGGTCATGTCATGGGCTTGCTTCTCTTTGGACAGTGCCCCTCTTCACTCCGGGGACAAAATAGTTCCCCAAATGGACTTCACCCACTGACCTAGGCCGGCTGAGTCAGGGAGAAGCAGAGGATCTCCCTCGCCCAAACATAGCATGGAAGGCTTCCCCACCGCCCCGGATTATCTGTGATAAAGCAGGATGTTTATCTGAGTTGTGAAGCTGTCAGAGGGTAATAGAGATGGCTGATAGAAAGCTATATCAAACATTGCCAGACTATCTCCACCCTTGCAGAATTCAGTGCTTTGTTGGTTTTGGTTTGTTTCGGTTGTTTGTTTTGCTTTTTGTCTGTTAGGATTACAGAAATGGGTGTCTTCTGTGTTTGCAGAAATGTCTGCTGCCTCCGAGTAGTCGTTCATGAGCAAGCCTCTGTGCCTGAATCAGGTGTGACAATAAGGTAATAGGGTTGATTTGTTAACAAATAGAGTTTATACATTTAAGGAAGCAGTGTTGTCGAAGCAGTCAGCTTGGGGTGGGACACACTTGGTTCTAACACACAGCCCATTGCTCAGCTCCCTATTTTAACTGCCCTCAAAGACCACAGCACTCGCTTTTTGTAGCACCCATGATGGATTTCCCTTTTGAAGGTGGATTTCACTTTTCTCAGTAATCAAAAGCCTTTCTGGACCAAGTCTTAATAAGTAAAGAGGGACTCAAGCTAGTTAGTGGCGTTATTTTAGATCCAAAATAAGATGTCACTATAAATTAATGTTATTGGTTTGTTTATGTGGCTCATAAGCTGACCCTCACAGGGACTCTTAAAGGGAATACTTTGAAGCGTCCAGCACCCATTTAGATGTTTAAGTCCTAGGACATTTGCTAAATCAGCCTCTTAATAACCACACTCAAGATAAAGCTAGCTAAAATAAAGCTAGATAAAGCTAAAGAGATTAAGAACCAACAGAACAAATGAGGACTTTCTGTATGGCCTGAGATATAATCCCAAGTAAATGCCTTTGAGAAAAACTTAGTCAAGACCTTCCAATAGAGGAAGCATATATGATATTTTACAGTTGTTCAGTAAAGTTGCTTCAAGAAATGGTAACCCCATATCAGTTTATGTAGAGCCATGTAACATTGTGACTTCCTCAGGAAGCTACAAATACACCTTTGGCACCGGCACCATTCTGAAGGTTTTAACAAGTGAGTATTACAGGCAAGATAGACTTTAAAAGCTGTTGAGGTTCATGCTTAAGGGGCAAGGGAAAGTAAGATAGAAAAAGCACCCCCATTATAAACTGTGGAAGCCAAAATTACAGCTACCTAAAATGGCAACTCTGGGTCCCCCTACACAGAAAGGGCAAGGCTTGCCGTGATGGTCTTCTCACCAATCTTATGAGACCTGCATTAATCATTAGAGAAATGTTGATGGGTGAAGACTACAAGTGAGTCACTGAACACAACAGCAATCCTGTGCTCTTTATTCTTTTCTTCAACACTATCTTCTCATTTCACATTTGGCAGTCACTTTTCCTACCCCTGGTTATACTGCTCTCCCCTGTCCAGCTCAGTGCTATATCTGGCTGGAGAACACCATTTGTGAAACCATCTCAAGGGAAAACCATGTCCACGTCTTAGCCTGCCACTCAAGGCTCCTTAAAATCGGAGCCATTTTCTGTTCTCTGCATTTTTTTCCAGTTGTTCCCTTTCACAAGTGCTCTGCTCCAGGCAAACTGGATCCCTGCTTCCCCTAAATGCTTACACATGCCTGTACCCCATGCCTGTACCTGTACCCCATGTCCATGCATCACGCAACCTGGACCCATCACCAAAATCAGGCTTACACAGCTGAAACAAACCAAGTTTCACTGTCTCAGCCTAGACACCCAGCACAGTTGTCACCAGATTTTGAGAAATCATATCATTAAAGAAAAAAATAGGGAGGCCAGAGTAAGAGATCTAGCAAACAAATAGCGAAGTAGGGAAGGAGATGGTTTCCGTAACAGATGTGAGAAGGATGAATTTGCCCATGGGAGAAGATTCCCTGGAAGAGAAATAACGAACTAAATTCCCCTGGAAATGTACAGCTCATATTTCCTGTGTGTTTCTTTCCCCCAGCATAATCCATTCCTAATTGCCAGTTAAGCCCCAGTCCTCAAGGTGGCCAATGACGGGGAAGGGGAGGAGGCCATGCTGGACACTAAGTGCAGGTGCCCATGGAGCTTCTGACTAGAGTTCTTCTTCACATTGTCTCAAAACTGAGAGAGGTCCAAAAGGATTACCAGGAATGGATGGGAGAAGCTATGCTGATCCCAACAGAGCGATTTCAGGTCAGTCCTTGAGCTGTGCTATCTCCTGGGAAATGGTCAGTGAGAATGGAAAAGCCTCCCCTGGGATAAGAATGGGACGTGGTAAAAGGTCCTTTTCTTGGTGACCATCTAAGCACAGGATGAAAAGATTTGGAGTTAGAGTCGGGGTGAACTCCAGAGTAGACCACTGTATGTGACTGTCTCTAATTCTGTGCAAGGAAAAGGCTGACCGTCCCCTCGGACAATCCAGGAGCTGGTCTGAGCTGACTGGCTCCAGCACCCTGAAGCTGTGGGTCCACACACTGACCCCTCTTCCAGGTTGCACAGAGACAGCTTCCCTCAGTCGCTTCCCTGTGCGGATGGTCTGATTGCTCTGCTTTGGTGCCAGGGACATAAACTATCCTTACTTTGTCCAGTTGAGGAATGTGATTTTCAGAACCCTGGAGAATCATCATCCAAAACACTGAAGGATATATTAAGACTTTGGCGGTCAGTTTTTGGGTGCCTGTGCAGACAACTCTTTCTTGAGAATATTCCAAAAGAATATCCTTCATTTATCCAATCTAGAAATTACCCTGAAATCCAGCTGGTGCTAGGCTTCTACATCAGCTTATTACTGTGACAATTACTTAATATTCTCTGTGCTCACAGTATCGCTCCTTCCAGAAGATCTTTAGGGAAAACTTACTTCAGTTTCTAGGAGGTTTCTGCTGAGCTGTAGATCACTGTGTGAATAATAATGCAGGCAACGTGATCACATTTGGAGGGGGAACAAGGTTAATGGTCAAACCCCGTGAGTATCTCTGCTGAATCCATAATGAATGCTCTAATTTCAAAAGGAAGCAATAGCATTGAGCTCAATCGTCTGTTTCCTCCACTCAATTTTATTTTTTGTATGAATTCTAGTGAGTAGATGGCATACATACCTGTAACAATGGGCATCTAAATAACGGTATAGCATGGAAAGAAATGCATTGGAAAAAATGTACGTCTAGTCCATTTTGTCTTAACCTTTTGGTTCCATGCGCTGAACACAGAGATGGGTGAGCACTGGAGTGGGAGAGTCCTCCTCTGGCAGCTCTGTCAGGGTCGGAATCATGTCACTCCTTGCTGGCCTGGTCTGAGTGGGGAGGAGAAGACAGTGAACCTCCAGAGAACCTTTTCACACTGACCATGCTGTGAATTGACCGCCATAATAAACAGTCTTCCCTGCTGCCTCTTTGGCCAGGCTCCCAGCTGGAGGAGCACGCCTGCCGGATTTGGGGATTGAAAGGGATTTCCTGGTACACACTGGCTGGTCGGTTTCTGTAAAGCTTTCTATGACTGTGTAATACTGGCAACAACCAAAAGCTGATCTGGGGACTGGGGACGCATCTGGAAGTAAATCCAAGTGAGTCTTCATGTTAACTCTCTCAACTCTGTGTGTGTAGTTTGAGATATCTCAGAAACTACCTTCTACTTTTTCATGCTTGAAATGTCCAGCTGTGGCAAGTGGCTTCTGTCCTGTCCACCAAAGCTGAGCCCTTGCCTACTTCGCAATCAAAATAACTAAATAGAGGGATCCCGAAGTGCATGATGGAAAGGCAGCTGGAGTATTAGACCACTTTCTTACATAGTAAAACAGGCTAGCTCATTCCAAGAAAGTCATTCAGAGAGCCTGAAAATTGGAGAAGGTAAGAATATGTATCATGAGTTATGGCTTCCTTAGTCCATACTGTGCCAACCTCGCTGTGGGCCATGGGTAAACAAACACTGTTTCTTTCCAATCAGAGAAAAGTCAAATGCTGCTGGGCACACACCCCCCACCCCCACCCCGATGTAGGGCCATCCAGTGACCAGGATAGAGAACATCTAGCCTGGCCATACATTTCCTGCATCGTTCTATGCTCTCTGGCTTTGAGCCTGATTGTGGATTTGCAAGAGGTAACAGGAGAAATGTTGGCTCCATCCTGATTCTGGTCTTTCCTGTAAAATTCTTCTCTCCAAGAATCTTCAGAGACATCTTAGCAACTACCTGCCCTGTTCAGTAGGTTGCTTCCTATAACCAAATTGTGTTTGCTATGGATTTAACTTGGGCTAGGATCTGGCTCACTTCTGGAGCTCCAGGCTTGACACAGATCAGAGAGAGGAAAGGCAGTTGTACAATGGAACCAAAGGGCTTCGAGAAAGGCAGCTTTGATATAGGTATTAATGAATTTAATGAATTTCTAAATGAGCTTCTATGTGTGGTTGTGATAAGACTCTCCAGGGAGAATGTCACCCTTACCTTTGCAGTTCTAAATGTAAAATGTGTAGTTAAAAAAAAAAAGACAAGAAAAGAAATGTCAATTGCAGTGCCAACATGAAGAGGGTGGGTATAAACATTGGACCAGTGTTAGTGTTAAGTTTTTAAAGTGTAAGCCTTGCAGAAGAACCATCTCTGAGCATATTTATTAGGGTCAATGAGCTAACCATTTTGCTAGTGCCATTGATAAGCACAGTTCAAAGAAGAATCCAAAACTGAAAGAAAAAGCAAATAAAAGGCATGGTATATATAAGTAGGTATGAGTATGAATTTTGGAGTCAGACAGTTTGGGCAAACCCTGCCTCTGCTGCTTACTAGACATGTGACCTTATGCAGGTTACCTAGTCTTTTATGCCTCATTGTTCTCAACTGTAAAACGGAGACAGTAATAGTACCTGGGTCACTGAGATGTTGAAAGATTAAAAGAGTTCGTAACTCAAGAGGTCTTTGCCTAGTGGCAAACACATAGTAAGTCTTCAGTAAGGATGTATTTATTACTACTAGGTCAGGTTGCTGGGGAGAAGAAAGAAAAAAATAGGAATGATCCCCATCGATGGTTTTTGTAAAGTAGAGCATTACAGTGTGGTTCTAGCAACATAGGAAAGCTAATATTTGGGCAAGGGACAACTTTAAAAGTAAAACCAGGTAGGTCTTAATGTTCCCAGATGAACCACAGTTGTCCACTGTGTTCATTATTTGTTAATCCACTTCGCCTTTTCAACTTCTAATCAAAGGTGCTTGCTTTTAAGCTTATTTTCCTTTTATAAGATAAGGAGAATGTGCATAGAGTCTTGGACAATACGCTGCCTTCTCACCTATTTGGCAAGTGGCAAAAAGAAGGAAGATTCAAGGTGGTCGGGCGAGGAGTTTCTGGTGAAGCTTGAGCAAATGTTAGCTTGGCTGACTTAGGAGAAATAAAAACATCAAATATGGGTAGTTTGCAAAAAAAAAAAAAAGAAAGAAAGAAAGAAAGAAAAAGAAAGGTGATCTTACATAGTCTGTGTCGTGTACTAAGGAGGAAGCCATCCCAGAGACCACCAGAATTCTGCTTACATTGTTTTTCATGGGAGAAAATAAGTCACGTAGAAACGGCAAGTTTTTGTTTGGGGGGGGGGAAATGTGGCGAGGAGAGAAAGAAGACTATTAGCTGTTCAGATGATTTTGTTAGGAAACCTGAAGACAATACTTTTCATAGGATGGGTTTTAAGAGCTTGTCACCAAGTAGGTGTCAAAATGTGTGTAGCATACACCTGAGAGCTTTGCAGAGGAAGAAAATCGAGCAGAATCAAGCAAAAGTGCTTTTGTACTGGGCAGGAACACTGTGCCAGTTTCTTGGATAAAAGATGTCATCTTTGGGACTGGAACAAAGCTGACCGTTATCCCTGTAAGTCCTTTCCCACTTGAGAAAAAGCCCTTAATCTATAATGACCAGCTTTCACGTTGCAGGCGCCTAATGAATTTCTGAATGAGCTTCCGTGTGCTAACCTGATAAGACTCTCTGGGGAGAAGGTCACCGTTACCTTTGCAGCTCGAAATGCACAGTGTGTGTTGTAAGGGAAATTGGGAAATATTGGTTGCAGTGCCAAAATCAAGAGGGGGTGTAAATATTGGACCAGTTTTGGAGTGAGGTTTATAAAAGGTAAACTGTCCAGAAGAACCATCTTAGGGTATATTTGTTAGTTTGTATCTATACCGCACAATTGTCCAGTTAATTTGATTAATATCAGTAGCTGATCCAGATATGTAGGTACTTCCTTGAGAAAACTTCTTTGTGCTCCAAATTGCTTGAATTGACTGTCACATTACCTGAATAATTACCAAATCTGTTTTACTTTGTGCCGTATAGATTCAGCCTAATAAAAACAAATGCCTTTGTATTTTTCCCCAGTCTGTCTCCTCTCTACACGGAAAGTTTTCTTTCTATGAAACAGCATCTCCACACACAAAGAGAAGATACCCAGCAAGCCATTTGACTTATGGCTGCTGCTGTTTTGCATTTATATGACTCCTTTCCCTGGAAGAGATTAAGACACTTTATACGACTTATTAGCTAAACAGATTGACAGCCTAATTAGGAAGGGAGAAACAGATTCTGTGTAACTTTTCATGGCTGCTGTTCCTACCCACTCATATAGAACATTTGGTCAGATGGCTTTGCAAGACAGAAATTAGGCGTTTGTAGTGCGGGGCCTTTCTCAGCTGCTTGGGAGAGGCTGTCACAGGAGGCAGAACGACACTTAAATAGGTCAGGGCAACTGACAGAGCCAGAAAAAATTCTTTCCCCTGGAACTCACGTGTACTCGCAAAGCATAGGATGACAAACGTTGATATCAGCGGTTAGTGTGAGTCTACTCTGCTTATTTCTGTTTTTAGACCTTTGCACTCCAAGTCGTACTCCTTCCATCTCTGACTCCTGTATCCAACTTTCTCTCTCCTTTAAATTCCCTACCACCATGCCTACCCCTAGTACCAATGCCTGCACCCGTGCCACACACTGCTGTCTGCCTCCTTTGCCAGCCAGCTGTATTTCTGAGAAGCTTCTTGGCTCCTTGTATGATCCTCCAATGGCTCACCCTCTGAGGGTGGCCCCAGCAGAGCCTCCACAGAGGCAGAGGTGGCCACCGTGGGCTGCTGAACACCTGCGTGAGGGCTGGAGCTGGGCCCGGGACCAGGAAGAGCCGTGGGAAGGAAGACCTCACATGCAGTGAGGAATAGCATGGCTTTCATGATCCCTCTGTCTGACTCTTCTGCCATGCCTAAGAAACTGGAGCTTCTACCTTGTGCCCCAAGCTGAGTGGCCGTGAAGAGGTGGCAGGGTTTTTGTAGTGGAGTCAGCCACTGTGGACAGATGGGTTATGGGAATATGCTGCAGTTTGGATCTGGCACACAAGTGATTGTGAAACCACGTAAGTGTGTTTTTTCTCATTTCTGGGGCTAACATGTCTGTGAATCCCACAGAGGAGTTCACATACACACACACACACACACAATTTCCCCAGCTAGTCACTCATGCAATTCAATCTCTGAGTCTACCCACACAGCCAGTTTGACCATTACAATGGTCAAATTCATTTAGTGCTGCCAATAGCAAATGGAAATTGGCACCTCCTGGGAACCTAATCTCTACTCAGTCACCAGCGGGGGAGGACAGTCATGTCTTCTTCCCTGGCCACGCGCCTCGGAATTCAGCTGACCTTTTCCATGCGGAGTTCTTCTGGCAGATTAAGTGGTTATGTCTGCTAACTTTCTGGGGGGGAAAACACTCAAGACAGATATATTCACTGGCAATTTTCACAATGAAAGCTTTTTCTGTTAGCTGTTTTAACAATAAACTTCAGCTAACAGGTTCCCTGTTATTCGTGTTAATAATATCTTGAACAATCATATTTCCCCCACGTTATCCAAAATGCATTTCAATGCCGTAACCCACAGCACCAGCGGCAGCCCTTTTATCTTTGTAACATTCTCCAATAAGGTGAGCAGGGTCACACATCACCAAACATATTTCAAAGACACAAAAGCTGAAGCCCGGACAAGTCATTTAAGCCAAATCTCTCTCTCTCTCTCTCTCTCTCTCTCTCTCTCTCTCTCTCTCTCTCCTACACACACACACACACACACACACAAGTCAGAGATGGGATTAGAGCTGGAGATGCGGTTTGCTTCTAGGGAATTACCTTGAACTGTCACTTGCTGAATGGAAACATAATCAGTACAGGCTGTAGGGTTTTCAGGAGCTGAAAGTTAACAGAAACAAATGCTGGCTATTTGATGGCACTGGCGTTTTGAATGTAGCCCAAGTCTTCTTTGCCGCTGGTAGGCATTTGGTGCCAGAAATGGAAAAATGAGTCTAAGGGCTCAGGAGGTTTTCGTAGAGCTGGGTATCACTGTGTACTCCAACACAAACAAGCTCATCTTTGGGACTGGGACCACATTACAAGTCTTTCCAAGTAAGTACTAAACACTAAGGGGCAATTTTGAAAAAGCAGTTTCTAGAAAGAACCAAGCCATTTGGTACATTCTTCCGGTACTATGGCCACCCCTCCCAGTATGGCGCTCTGCACCTCTAGCTGCTGGGCTGCCGGTCCCCCAGGATGCCATTCTTCACAGAACTAAATCCATTAAATCTCTGTGCAAACACTCTGCTGCTGCCTACAATCTTAGCAGCAGTGGAAACAAGACACTAGAGAATCAGATGTGTTATGACTCCAAGCAAATGATCTATTTCTCTCTTTTACATTTTTATTTAAAATATCGGAAAAGGTGCTGCAAGTTCAACTTCAATTTGAAAACTGTTTATGAATTACATTTTCCTTATAGGCAGAGAGACCTAGATTGGCTTTGGATGGTTAGTCATTTGATTTCATCATCTGTGTCTGGAATCTATAATGGGCAAGGGAATCAAATGTAATTAAATGAACAAATAATCTTCAATAGTCAATATTCCTACATTGTTTTATGTGCTCTGCTCTGGAGTTTTTATCTGGCTTTATCTCTAATAGGATCCCCAGAAGGACAGTGAAGGTTTTTGTTAAGGTTTTTGTGTCTGTGTGGATAACAACTATCAGTTCATCTGGGGCTCTGGGACCAAGCTAATTATAAAGTCAGGTAAGTCTCAGGGATGTGACTGTAAGGGACAGAAGACACTGGTTGAATAATGCACAAAGTGTCACATGTATATTGTATTTTTAAGAGCAATGCAGCCTGTTGCAATGCACTTGACCTAAATGGGGTCATCACTCTCAGCGAGAGGCAATGTCAGCCACCAGCTCTCTTGTTTGGTCTCATTGCTTCCAGAATGAATAGTGATTAACTAGCCCTCCAAGCTAGCAGAGCCGGCTTGTTGGGGAGTGCCTGATTCCCTGTGACATGGTTGGAACCAGCCTCTTTCCATGGGAATAACAAATTCAAAGAGAAGGGAAAGGGTTCCAGCTATAGCCCTGTAGGTGAAAAGTAACGCGTCTGCGCCTTTCCCAACAGCCTGGCCCTGGGCTGCTGCCCCACACGGAGAGCAGATGCCTGCGAAGCTCTCGACCACTTACTGGTGAATCACCCAAGGTTCTGGGCTTTGGCACAAATTCCATCAGTTCATGATTTAAAAGGCAGTGTCAGGGCATATCTGGGGAATATGAAGTCTAGAGGGTACTTGTCAAAGGCAGAAACTGGCTTCTGCAGCAGTGGGACTGGTATGTTCCTCACCCACCCTTCCACACCCCTGTCTGTGGGTTCTTGTAAGGCCCTGAAGGGCTGTGGGGATTTTGGAGGTGGGGTAAACAGGCTCACCTTTGGGACTGGCACTCTGCTGTCTGTCAAGCCAAGTACGTGAGTAGTGGGATTTGTCAGGTGGATTCTGTGTCCATGGCAAGTGGGAGGTAACAGCCGCCCTTTGGTGACAGGAAGGCGGAAGGTTGACTTTGTTCCCGGTTGTCATCACTTATCTGCCGCAATAGGGCAGGCTCTGGACATCTCCCATTGTCCCGGATGGCACAGCAGTCAGGGAAGGGGAAACAGTGCTAATTGTAAGATAAATCCCAGGGGAGAATACAGCTGTGGGAAAATTGTTCTCCTCTAAGTGCTGCATGCTTTTGCTCCTGCGAATCCATTTATCAGCTCTGATCACACATTTATCTGTGCAGATACAACCTCAGCTAAACCTGTTTACCCAATTCTGTGTCAGCTGCTCCAAGCACCTTCTTCCTCAAGTCTTATTTTTCTTACAAAAAGAGATCCCAGAGCCACGCTGGGGAGATGGCGGAGGGTAGGAAGAGGGTAAGAGGAGGCTTAAGCTCGGTTAGTTCTCTCCTGTGAGCCTTGTAGCACTTTCCCTCTATTTCTTGAATTTGCTTCCCTTTCATTTGCTCAGAGTGAGTCCTTTTTGTGTCATCTGGCCACCCGTTGCCAAGCTGAGGACAGAAGTCCGTTTTGAATTCTCTTCCTCTTCAAAGCCGAAGAATCAACAAGTCCCAGTCATGCCAGGGCGACCACAAGTCTCTTCTCTCCAAATTTACAATTCTGTCACTTGAGCCCAACTTGTCACCCCACAAGTCATTGACCTGGTGTCACTGTCTGGGAATGTTCACTCTGCTCTCTCATCCACAGCTACTCGGTGTGCATTCAAGCCCAGCCAGTGCTCAGCTTCATGATGAAAGAGCTCTTGGGCGCCATTATGCTTAACTTTAGTATTCAATCTTTTTTCTAACACAAAATGTTCACTTCTTCCATGTATTTCTGAACTGGGGCTTCTTAAGGCTGTGGGAGATGGTGTGTTTGTTACTCCTCATCGTTTCTGGCTAAAACAGCGTATGAGTCCATGGTCTTCTTGGGAAAAAGATAGGGCTATTCGACTGTTATTATTCTTCCCTCCTAAAATATAGTCTTAGGTTGTCACGTGGGCTCCATTACACACTGAGGAGGCTTCAAAACAGCTTGACCAGGGAGCAAGGAACAGGACCACAGAGTTTAGGTAGCACCTAGAAGTGAGCTCGGATGGCTCAGTAGCTGGAAAACATCCGCGTGGAGGTGAAAATGCACCACTGCTTCGGAGCTGTGTGTCAAAGGCTGAGTTCTCACCTGGGAGAGACAGAGTTGTTCACAAATTGATTTGGTATTGGCAGATTTAAACCTAGAAATGCAAAAGGATTTTAAAAGCTCATAGGTTTGGATTTTTTGTTTTGCCTTGTTTTTTAAGGAGAAATGGTTTGCTTTATGTTGCAGAACCAATTTTTTCTTTCTATCCTAAAAGGCCAATTTGCAGAGATACAGAAAAATAAGCAGTACCGGGTGAGTCCAGCTGCCCTCTCACCATGGTGCCATGTGTTTGTATGGGTTTTATGAGGAGTTTCAGTAAAGGCAGGAAATGCTGTGGCAACAATGATGCCAGAATCTTCTTTGGAAATGGGACCCGGCTGGCAGTGAGGCCCAGTAAGTGTTTGTTTCTACTTATATTTGACTAAACAAATAAATCTTGTGAAGTTAGTGGAGATTTAATTTAATATGTAAGCAAATGTGCCTTTTGAAAAATGACTTTTGCAAATACATGAAACATTCATGTTTGTTGAGAATAGAGCAATAATGATAAATAGATGCAAAATGATAGGATACCAAATCACCTTTAATATGGTAACTCAGCTCTCCTTCCAGAAAAATACTGGGGCCACAGTTATTTACAGCTACAGCAGCTCTTAAACTATCTTCTGCAGTGATTTGTGTGTTTACTGCGATTTTGCCCAGAGAACTTATCTTCTATTTAAAATGAGAATCTATCTCATTTTAAATGCTACTAATATTTATAAGGTATCTTCTTTTTCTCTCATGCTTATATAGATACATATTTATTCTAAAAGATCTAAGAAGAAACCCAAATGTTGTCCCATTTTGACGAATGTCCTCATCTAGTCCCATACATGTCAAATTTCACTAAAAACACAGCTCTACTATTCAAACAAAATGGGAGAAAATAACAATTCTGAGATGAATTGACAATCCCAGATGGCTTTACAAACACGTGGAAGGAAATTCAAAATGAAATAAAAGGGCAGGCATGATGACAAGATTTTTGTTTAATGATCAAGTCCTCCATAGGGAGTAAAAGCCTTTTAAATGCATCTCACTGGAGAGGTGTAAAATAAGGCTTTCCAGGGGGTGTTCCTGAGCTGTCACTTCCTCCCCATTCCCATTTGGGAGACAACAAGACCCATCCAAATGTCAGATAAAAAAGATGAGGTTAAGAGCAGCCTCTCCAAGTTGACTGGCTGGGTCATTAAGGTCAATGATTGGTTATAATTAAGACTATGGAATGACCAACTTGAAGCACTTCGAGATTCTGAACGGTTTAATTGTGGGAAGTTCCAGAAGACAAGGAAATGAGCAAAAAGACTCTGTAAGTTTGTTTTATGTCTCATAAACCATGAGATGTAAATGCCTCATAATCTTCCCATATTCATCTTTTTCAATGACTGTCATGAAAAGTACCTTTGGGGTCCGGTAGACAGGGAAAGGAAGATAGTGGGGCTTGGTTCTCTAAGTGTCAAACACGGATCCAGTCAGGGTTTATGGCAATGGTAGAAGGTGGTGAGAGACCACATCCATGGATTGTAGAATGAGAACAATTCCCAAAAGACCAGGATCCCTCTGTGCCAAAGTGAGTGATACCCCCTACCCCTAGCTACAGCAGGGTTACCATGAGGGTAGCAAACATTGGCTTGGCCTGAGGCGAAGGATTCTCGGAGTTTGATGATATGGTTAACTCTAGAATTTGAGGCTCAGAGCTGAGGATGAGATGAAGTCTTCGTAACCCCAGTTCTGTCTCAGATAGAAATCCAGATGTGTGTTTGAAGGGGACTATTCCTGCCACCATTCCTTGTCTGGGCTCTGAAGAGTTGATTTCTAGTTCAGTGGCTGCCTGCCAATTTTTTTTTTTTTTTTTTTTGCCTGCAGAAACAGAATTGTGTTTGATATCAGAAAAGAGTTTGTTGAATCGTTGCTTTTATAATTCACTCTCAGTGTCAAATGAGGTCATTCAATTTCCTCTCTGCACATTTGCAATAAGCAGCATAAAATTCAAGCAAAACAACCAGGAGACACAGAGAAAGATGGCTGAACAGATAATGAGGCCTGTTTATTACAGGAGAAGAGAATCTATTAAGTCCCATGGAGGTGAAGAATCCATCAAGGGATATGTAGCTTTTCCCAAAAAAAAAAAATTTCACTGGGAATTTTTGTTATGGTCCCAATCACAGTGTGAAGTGATTCTTAACAAAATCATCTTTGGAAAGGGATGCAACTTCCTGTTCTCCCCTGTAAGTCTGTTCATGTGATTTTTCTGGTGTTGACTTCCATTGAGTTAAATGTGCTTGGGGTGTTGGGTGAGAAAGTTCCTTAAGGTCTAAGACGTGTAGGTGGCCACAAGGCTCTGGCCTTTTTCTTGCAGAGGCCCTGTTCTCAGCCTTTCTACAAGTTAGCCAAACACCAAACTCGCCCGTTCTAGTGCTGGGAAAATTGCTGCCAGTCTCCTGCTATGTAAATATCAATTATCTTTTTTTCCTTGTTTATCAAATATTTAGAGCTGTAAAATTGTGAAACTTAGTCCAGGATTCGTTTTCAAGTCATCCCCCATAGACTAGCCTCGATGGACTTTGTTTGAGCACATTGTTTAACCCAGTGTGATTTCTGGCTCCAACTAAATTGGTTTTGGAAATGACCCCAGTGTCCCTATGATCCCTCTCCTCCCACACTCCATGGAAGGTGCTTTCCTCTGTTTCACCTCTGCTGAGGGTCCTGGCTCTAATGCCCCATGTTTTCTCATTTCCCTTGTTCCAGGGCTGGGCAGGAGATGACTTTTTTAAGAGCTACTTAAATGTCAGAGACAACAAAGGTAGCATGCTGGCCAAGAAAAACATCTTGTGTTGTGTCTTCTCACTCTGTGCCCTTTTCTAAATATTTCCCTTCATTTAGGAGAAGTCACCACTCCTTTTTACTTACAGTCCAGCAAGGAGTTCAGTGTGAGACCAGTAGTAAGGGTTTTCTTTGCAACAATGAGCTAGAAGCTGGCAGGCCATTCTGACATGCATTCGTGGGCCACAATTCTATGTGTGGAAATTCTTATCAGTATGGCGGAGAAGCAAAGCCAGCAGCGTTTTGATTATGCTACACTTTGTAGAGGAGCAAGTTGTGCTAAAGGAAAAACAAAACTATGATTAAGCGGGAAGATTTCTGAGTGATTCTGCCCGGAAAGAGCATGAGCAAGAACAAACACCCAAAAGAAACACCAAGGCCAGGCACTCAGGGTTTTTGTCATGGAAGCAATCACTGTGGGAACACAGGAGGCAGGCAGCTTGTTTTTGGAATGGGCACGAGACTTTCTGTGATTGCAAGTAAGTGTTCCCTAGTTCTGATCACCAGTGTCTGCTTCCCTTAAATGATTTTGCATTATACCCAGGAATGTTTTTCCCCCTAGGAAAGGTATGGGCTGGGTTGTTAGTGTTGAACAGGGAGATATGCAGAGTATTCTGTTACAGTTTTAAAAGGTCTACCAGACAATCACAGGCAAGCACAGAGCGGGCCCTGCACGGCACCCTGACCTCAGCACCTCCAGCTTATTCTGAACACACATCTTGGCCCAGTTCCACCCTTTGACGCCAGGAGACCAAAGCCCTAGCATAAAGAACCTGAGACTCTTTAGCTGAGGAAAGTATGGGTGGGGGCACAGAAAGTCTTGTCTGAGGGTGGAGAGTCATTTTTAAATACTCATATATTATGGGGTTCTATAAAAATTCTCATTGTAAACTATTCCAATTGCAGACAAAGTCAACAGTCACCTTGACCCCTTCCTTCAATGTTGGTTTCCTTCCCCAAAGGGACTAATGAGCCTGGTTTGGTGATTGTGATGAGTTTCTCTGAGGATAAGTTGACATGAAATCCCATCTTCAAGGAAGGAAACTCAAGAGATACAGAGTTCAGACTACTGTCTGCGGGGTTTCATTGAGAGATAAGGAATAGTGCTGGAGGCAAAGGAGAGCTCTTAAAACCTTGGCAGATCTTTGGTCAGAACAGCCCTTGGCTTAAGGCGGGAGGTTGAACTAGATGCAAAGTCCAGCCAGGTCTCCGCAGGTCTGTAAGGGATGGTGCATTCCATGCCGAGCCCCACAATACCTTTCTCTTTTGCCTGTTGTCTGTTGTTTCAGTCTGAGCTTTCAGCAGAGCCGCTCCTGTGCTGTGATTGGTTTGACTTTCTCAGGGTTTTTGCAAAGAAAGGAAACTGTGTGTATTCTGGGGTTGCAGGTAACCAGCTCACTTTTGGAAAGGGCACCAAACTCTCGGTCACACCAAGTAAGTTCTTTTCTGGCTAATTATTCTTCCCAAGAAGCCCGTCTTCCATCATGCGGAAGCTGTCAAAACACAGGTGGTGTTTTCTTTGCTTGGTTTGTGTTGGGTGGTTCGTGATACCAGTCGGAAAACAAGGTTATTAATGCACGTAGTCCCTGGGGCGTTGTACTTGAGCTTTTCATATCTATGGAGTTTCTCTCTGAAAAAATATGTGAGCCCTACAAGGAGGAAGGTACAGGGAGTGGAGCTGGGTAAGGCAGGAACTGGATGAAAACAGACAAAGGGCCTGCAGGAACAACAAACAAGACGGGATCCCAGGAGACAAAGCAGTAGCCACTTGCAGTGAATTTCCCAGGAGGCGCTCCTGCCAAAGCCTATTCTTTCAAGGAAAATTACAGTAAATAGAATTGGGATGGGAAGTTGCTAGTTATTAGCATTCCTCCCACATTCTAACCTAATTACAAGGAGATTGTTTTGGCCATGGGCAGTCATTTCAGGTTTTGTTTTCCTGCTGACCCTCAGCCCCCAGCCCTCTGCTGCCACCTCCACCTGTCTTCCTAGAGGCCCCTGTCAAGGTTATTGCAATAGCACTGAGCACTGTGTAACACCAACACAGGCAAATTAACCTTTGGGGATGGAACCACGCTCACTGTGAAGCCAAGTAAGTTGTGTGCTTCTTTGCCTGGGCCTTCAGGGATAATCAATCAAATCATTAGCTTGAAAAATACTTTAATCCTGCGCATCTGCTTGGGCTCTTTATTAATGTTCTTTCTCCAGGCCAAAGAGAGCTAGTTCTCTTCCGGCTTTAACCTGAGATGTGAGTGCATAGATACGCACACGTGCACGCACACACGCTTGCTGTAGCTCTCCAGGAGCTGCTCACAGGCAAGAAAGGGAAATACAAACAATAGTTGGACTGGTGAAGATCTCAGGATGGGCCTCCAGAGGACCCACCCCTCACAGTCTTCCCAGCAGGCTGTCTGTCCAGATGGGCTGTGCTCTGGCTGCATCTGATGATCTAGGACGGGAAACTCTGTTTCTCTCAGTTCCAAAAGTAAGCAGCACTGCTGCCAGGAAGTGCTTCCTCACATCTCACTTTGATGCCTCTGCTGCAATTTCCATCTCAGTCTAAAAAGAACCACTAGATCTCCTGCTATCTAGATTGGGAATAAAACAGCCCCTATAAAATGGGACGCCCAAAACTGATGCCTCTGCTGCAGTCACTCTGAGATGCATGGGTGCCTCCAGACATTTGGAGCCGACATCATTATGGATCGGGCACGATGGCATGAGCTTGGAAGACAGAAAACCCTGAATTCCTGTCCTTGCTCCAAGGACTGAAGTAGCTGTGTAACATTGGGCCAGTTGCCTACCCTCACTGAATCTCAGTTTCCCCATCCATAAAATGAAGGCAAAAATACACCTAGCTTGTTGAGTTATTGTAAGCACGAAATGAAATTATATAGCGAAAGTACTTAGTGTGGGGCTCAGAGCATAGAAGTAGCTCATTCAACCCCAGCTATTAGTGATGCTGATCAACATCATCTCCCATGCACAGCACAGCTTTTGTTCCTCCTGCTCTTCTGTCAGGCCCCAACCGTGCGTCAGGAGCAGGGCCGGAATGAGGAGCGGGTGGAGAATGCCAGTCTGTTTTATGAGATTCTTCACCTGGGATTTAGAATCCTCATTTAAATACAAAACCATCCAAGTGTCAAAGGCAGGGGAGAGGTTTTGGCAGACAGCTGCCTGGCTGGGGCTCCGGGCGCTACACATGAACCCTTGGAGCAAGGAAGCAGCTCACAGGACTCCCCCCTCAAGCCAACCCCAGCATGACTTCCTCCAAAGTGTGCTGAGCCCCTCCCCAGAGACAGCGGCCCCCTCTCCCCTCGGCAGGGCGGTGGTAGAGAGGATAGGGAAGGGAAAGCTGTGCCAAAATTGTCCTTCCGCTCCTCTGGGAAGTCAAGTTCAGGAGAGACTGGCTCTTGGAAACAGGCAGTCAATGAAACTCTCAGACCTGGAGATGAGAATCCGTGAGGGCTACGGAGGCAAATCGGGGCAGTTTATTTCACAGAAAAGAGGTTGAGGGTCAGGTGGGAATTGAATCACATTTCTGAGTGTGGGGGAGGAAGCCTTCCACAGAAGCTGGGTTCTCCACCAGGATCCGGCCCCCAGCATGAGGTTAGCACTGCCAGAGGAAGGGAGTCCAGTTCGTGGTAAAACCTTCCTAATAGGTTTTTGAACAGTGAAAATGAGCTGTCAGGAGTCGTTGCCAGCACGCACTTTCTCCAGGGGGTTTTGAAAGGAGATAGACACCCTCCTATCAGGACTGAGTGAAGAGCAGCCCTGCCTCGAGGCTGGAAGAGAAATGAGAGAACCTCTGTAAGCCCCGTCCCAGCCCACCAGCCGCTCTGCCAGCCGCTCTTCGGGAACAGACACGCGCTCATTAATGCAGAGCTGCTGCCTTCGGGACACAAGGGGTTGCCGAGTTGAGTTTTGGAAGCTTTGCTTGCCTGGTTCCCAAACTCCCTTTGTTCTCGGGACTTGATGGGACCCATGGGCTGGCTTTTTCACACAAAAGCTAAAAACACAGGTTCTGGGGTCCTGAGTTCTCTGTGGTGTTGAGATGCCCTGGCATGTGGGGAGGAAGCTCTGGGGGTTTTTGCTGAGCCCAGAATCACTGTGGGAACATATGCCCAGAATCTGGTCTTCGGTCCCGGAACCACCTTGTCTGTGCTGCCCTGTAAGTAGAGCTGAGTGGGGTGGGGATATGAGTCCGGCTGTCAGCGTGGGAATGTGCTGGGGTGGGGGGGCCGAGGGTGGGAGCATGAAGCTGGGGGCCCACTGTGGTCCCAGGAGTGGTGATGAAGAGGGAGGTAGAAAAGCAGAGAAGGACAGAAAAATGAGGAGTTTGTTATTCCGGAGCTTTGCTTATTCTGGAAGGAAAATCATAGGCCTGAGAGCATCATACCAGGAGATGCACCAGAGCTCGCTGCACTGGGGGCCTTTGTGGGGAAAGCTGGGCTGGCAGGTTTTTGATGCTGAGACAATCACTGTGCAGAAGGACAAGCCTTCTCCTCTATCTTTGGGAAGGGGACAAGGCTGCTTGTCAAACCGAGTAAGTGGCATAGACTTTGAACTGTGGGCTGAATATGATTATCTCTGAGAAGAAACTGCTGTCTTTTCCACTCAGGCCCCTTGGGACAGGACATTGAAAGGGTTGAGCAGACTGGAGCTCACTACTTGGTCACCTTCTCCCCACCAGGGCCCCACTGATAACCCAGCTTTGGGATCTGTCCCCTTTATCAGACTTCCAATAAGGAAAACCATCCAATAACAAAGTTTTCCTCAGAAGAAACGACCAACAGTTATCCCCATTTTACAGATTTTAAAACTGAGGCAAATAGAAGCTAATGGTGAATACTGTGTCAATCAAAACAGACCACGAGGATCTTGAAATGGTTTTTCCACTAGATTTGTGAGCCCCAAACTCCAGGTTATTTCAAGGAGAAGGTAACAGTTGTCAGCAGCCCTGGTTGGAGCTCCAGTGGTCTGAGGAGTGGGTTTAAGACCAGGGAAATGCCCAGATGGGTGGGCTTCCATCCCTGCAGAGTCTCAAGCCAGCGCCCAGGCTTCATCACACTCTGCCCTGCTGCCCAGGGAGTGCAGCTCTTGGCACCCATCATCCTCAGGGTCTGGAAGGGAGAGAGATTAGAGGAGAAGGGGGAAAAAGCTTATATCTCCTATCATGCAGTTACCTCATTCTGTAGCAAGATTGTTTCCCCATGAGCAGTTTGTCTTCATTTAGCAGCTGTCTTCTCTGGGGAAGCCATTTTGTAGAGGTGTTTGTCAAAGTGTGACAACTGATGGCTGGGCGAAAATGCATTTTGGAGCAGGGACCCAGGTTGTGGTCACTGCAGGTAAGCCTGGCTCCCTGGAGCCTGCCCCGCCTTTAATCGTAAGCTGCGTATACCCAGTGTATGTGGTTGAGACTATGAGCAATGCCTTGGAAAGGAAAACATTTCCCTGAACGGTAATACCCACAGCCATTAAGCACAAAGTGAGAGATCAGTTTGGTGTTAAAGAGAAGTGATTTAGGATAAATGGGAATTCTCACTATTCTTTCTCATTCCCTTATAAGGAGAAGAGTTACAAGGAGAAGTATAGAACTGATTCATGCTGTGGCGTGGGAGAGATCTGCTGTGGATTTGGGGCTGGAGGATTAGAAATGTGTTCGGGGAGATTGGATGTGTTTTTGACAGGATACGTAGCACAGTGTGAGTTATAACCAGGGAGAAAAGCTTATCTTCGGACGGGGAACCAAGTTATCAGTGGAGCCCAGTAAGTATAAAATTGTATCCCTGGATTAAGCAATGTCTGTGGATTAAGGGCTGATTCAGACACAATTATAGACTATATAAAGAATGTTTAGAGCAGTAGAATGAGCATCAAATAAGGGGCCACAAGTCTAGCTGGCTAGGATCTGGCTTCTTAGTGCAAAAGAGGCTGCGTAGGGGTGTCCCTGCGAAATGCTCCCAGAAGATGTGTGTTTGGGACTGAAGAGGTGTGGCTGATTACTTGGAGTACTGGCTGGGAATGCCACCTACATTTGTGCAGTCATCGGTGACAACATTTCTAATTTCTTAACAAGCCCTCTAAGGCACTATTCTCTGGCTATAATTATGTCAACTTAGAGAAGAAACCTTGTAAATACTAATCATTGATCAAAATAAGTGCAATTATTTTGTCTCTCTCAAAGTCTAAGAATCACTTTTTAAAAATTAACTTATTCAGAGCACTGAGAGGTACTTCCTGTGTCCCAGACTGTAGGCCAAAAGTTCATAGAGCACAGCCTCGTGGAGCAGAGAGAACCTTTAAAGTCATCCTATCTCTGTTTATGAGGGAAGAGACTGATCAGGACTCCACAACTGACATGTGGCTGAGCCTGCACTCGACCTTGGGTCTCAGGGTTTTCCAATCTGTCTCTGGTCTCGATTTTAAGATTTCAAACTTCAAATGAGATTCATCCAACAAATAAGAACGCGCCTCCCATGTTCCAGGTTTAGTGTTCAGACCAAGGTTCCCACAGGAAGGAGAGGTGACATGGTCCTGGCAGTGGCTCCCATTGTTCCTCCCAGATAGGACAATGCACACCTTGTTCCCTCTTTGGTCATGGCCCTTTTATACACCCTCACCACCTTAAGAAATGTTCAGATGGATTTTTGTTGTAGTTTTAAAGTCCTTTAGCACATTAGCCTACACAGATACCACTTTAGTCACGGAAGTAACCCAAAAGTGAAGTGGAAAACTAGAAATTTCCCAGATAATTTGATCATTGTAAATAATTTGATCAAAGTGCAACTAGTTACCAAATCAACTGGATAGCTCCTCAACTATGTCATTTAGATTCTATAGACCCAGCCTAAGGAAGACTGGAGAATTTAAGCAGTTCCATCACGGTATAACCCAGGGATATGCACAGTGGAGGAGAGATAGTCTCTGTTTTGTACTTTGTATGACTGCTGAGATGAAAAGATCCAAATACTGGCTTGACATCTAAAATCAGAGGGTCCTTAGTCCACATGCATATTTAAAGCATATGGTTTATACTTATAACTCTGTAGTAGAAAGTGGAATGCAAAGATCCCCTAAAAGAAAATGGGATTATAAGACAAAGAAGGATATTTAAGGATTTGTAGGAAATTTGGTCACTCCAGACCAAACCTAGAATGACAATGATACAGGCCTAGTTCGTAAAGTAACTGCCAACTCCCTCCTCTGCTCAGCCCACCTGGCCGCATTGATCTGGTTTTTGTTGTCGGGCATATCACAGTGTTTCTTCTGGTTCAGGCTGGCAACTGACCTTTGGATCTGGAACCCAACTGACTGTTGTACCTGGTAGGCCAGCACAACTAAATACTATTTACACTGATTGATTAACCTGTAAATGTATGCTGTGCATATATGTAACTTTATGAGCCTGAGGTTGAGGGTTGGGGGACGGACACCAACAAGGCAAAAGGGTACAGTGAGAAAAGAATTACTTATCAAAGACCAAACAGAGAGAGAAGCCTTCCTGTTAAGTCTGAATAAGAGTTCAGTGAACAAGAGTAGAGATGAAGGCATCCTAACCTAGAAGAGTTGCTGAGTAGCAGGAACAGAGTCTATGATGGCAGCCCCTGTTTCTTGTGTCACGACCAGGCCACATGCTACAGGATGGTTTTACAAAGAACCATTTAAACCAAGCCTAGTTGGTCAGCCATATTTCTAGCCTATTCTAGCTTATTTCTACATATATCTTTAAAAGTAAAGGTGTCTGCTTAAGATAATTTGCATGAGGCTTTATTTCCATAGCTCTCTGGTGTCCTTCCAGCAAAGAATTCCTGTAGCACAACTGCTTATCACTTCTTCAAGTCAGAACAAGTGAGAGCCCCCTTGCCCTCCAAAACTGCATAAGTATTATAATTGCTTGCCTTAGACTGAAGTCACCTCTATTTTATTTCTCCTAACTGTGTTCATTTGTTGAGATCTGTTTAAATCCAAACTGTGTGGGTGTTTCACTGTTGGCACTGAGGTTTCCTTTCTCTTGAAATTGTCAGCAAAATATTTTGCCCATAAATAATGTTTCATCTAGACTTGCAAATGACAGCCAAAACTGCAGCCTTTTTTTCATTTTATCTTATTACTGTTTTTCATTTTTTTCCTTGAAGGAACTATGAAAAAAGCCAGAATGCACAGTTTTGTAGTTTTGTTGGCAATGTGGTTGTTAAAGTACATTTGATTGTATAACGTAGGTTCTTTGACAGATAGGCTGAAGTATTAGGTCAGACACAGGGAATACAGCAGATCGGCTGGCATGGCTCGGGATGCCCTTCAGAGAAGCGTGGGTCTAGTTGTCAAGCACGACCAGATCCAGGTAGAGGGTTCAGAAAAGAAGCTTCCAGATAGCCCTGGGACTAAAAGAAGAATATGGTCCATCTAAGAGGCATTTTCATTTATAATTAGGGAAAGAAAACGGTAAAGAGCATTTACTTGCAGCATCCTTGTTTCAAATATCGTGTGCTTGTAGCACAGAAAGAACCCGAGCAGAAAACTAAAGAAAAGAAATCGATAAAACCACTGAAGAAAATCAGCTGCCCTTATCTTGCCTGTCTCTAATAATGAATGTGTCTTCTCAGCTCATTCTTCACCGTGGTTCTCCAATTTTCCAGGGCAGAGCAAAGAATTGGGAGGGTTGGGTTGGTTTTGGCCTAACTTGGTTACTCATGGCTGCATAAAACAGCTCCCTTTCAGGAAGTCCCAGGGGACTTTTTGTATTGCCAATAAGCACGGTGCAGAACTTTAACATATTTTACTTTGGATCTGGGACCAAACTCATTGTAAAACCAAGTAAGTTATAATTGTCTACAAGAAAATTTGCCAGCACATTATACTAAATTCCTCTTATCAGCCCACATTTGTTCTAAGATCTTCTATTTTATGTTTTGGGTCTCTGCCTCATAATGATCCTTGCTCCTATGATTCTTAAACAGGGATAAAATACAATAAACAAATCCTGTGATGCCATAAAGATTCTGAAACTGCCAATCATGCTCTCAAGATACTATCTATAAAAAGAAAATTTCCAAATTTTAACTATTGCTACCTTTACTACTTAACAAAGAGTATTTTGCTATAATTTAAAGTGCCTATATATGTCCAGGATTTCAAAAAGGAGCTATGTCAGATGAAAATCATGTGTAATTTTATTTTTTTACAAGTCAGGTTTTTTTTCCATTTGTTTGAAAGGCAGAGTAACAGAGAGAGAAACAGAGACAGAAAGATTTACCATCTGCTGTTAAACTCCTCATATGCCCACAACAGCCAGGGGCTGGGTCAGGCCAAAGCAAAGTGCATACAACTCCAGGTTTCCCCTGTGGGTGGTAGGGACCCCGGTACTTGAACCATCACCTGCTGCCTTCTAGGGTCCATGTTAGCAGGAAGCTGGATTGGAAGTGGAAGAGCCAGGTCTCCGCCTGGGCCCTCTGATAGGCATGTAGGCATCCCAGTTGGCATCTTAACAGCTGTGCCTGCTGCCCGCCTCCCAAACCCCACCACTCACCTGGCTCATCTTCTAAACAGGGTCTTGACAAAGTTTTTGTAGGAAGCTCTAGCACTGTGGTTCTAATAACTACAAGCTCAGCTTTGGAGCAGGCACCACAGTAACTGTAAGAGCAAGTAAGTAAGAACAGAAAGTGCAGAATAATTTGAAGCAAAATAGTAGGCTCGCTTATGAGCAATTTCACCTGGGATATGCAATGATCAGTAACTGAATGCTAAAAAGTTTTCCAATTTGCATTAGAAATGTAACCTTGCTCCCTCACTTGTCTCCCTCGCCTCCTCTTCCACTCCTAGATGGCTTTCCTCCTCAGGCATACCTTCACAGTGAGTCATTTGCTGAGGGCACAGTATTCCAGGCCAGATGAAAACTGAAATTATTGGGGCGGGCATTTGGCACAGCAGTTCAGATGCTCACATCCCATATCAGAGAATGTGGGTTTGACGCCCACCTCAGACTTCCTGCTAATGCAGACCCTAGGAAGGAGTAATGATGGGTCTCTGCCACTCACATGGGAGACCTGGATTGAGTTCCCAGCCCCAGGAGGAGGAGGGGGTACGTAAGGAGTGAGCCAGTAGATGGAATCTATCTCTCCCTTTCTCCCTCTCTCCCTCTCCCTCTCTCCTCTCTCTTCCCTTCCCTGTCTCTCCCCCCCTAATAAATAAATGACATGTTTTTAAAAACTGAGCTATCTCAAATTATCTCAGGTCTCCTTTTAAAAGTGAGAGAGGATGTCACTGGGCCATATTAAGACAGATAACTCTTTTAAAATATTTGAAGAACCGCTATGTAGATGAGGGAAGGGGTTAGCACAAAAGCAAAAATCGAAATGCACAAATAAAGAGATGTGTCCCAGCCTCCTGTAAGACCCCTTTGCCCCGCAGTAGAAAGGCTGCTTTGTGAAGCATGGGGCTCTTCCTCCTTGGAGATCTGCTCACTACATCCTTAAAGCTGCCCGGATGTTGTGGAAGGGATTTCTATGCCGTTTTAGGAATTGGACCGAATCACCTCTGGGCTTCCTTTCGACTCTAAGTGCTAACATCCTGCGGCTCAAGCCTAGAGGATGAGCAGGTGAGCTCAGAGCTGTTTCTTCTTATTATTTTGATAGCCAAAAAAATAGGTCATCAAATTATTCGTGAGCTAAAGCCTACAGAGATTTTTACACCTAGAAGACGGTGGGGTTTGATTTCCCAGTGCAGTCAATGGGAAAATAAAAGGAGTTATCAGGGAAGAAAAAAAAAAGAAAGAAAGAAGAGCTAAAGGGAATGCCTGGAGGGAGGGCCAGAGGTTGAATGGGGGTGATTTGGCAGAGGACAGACCTGGCCTATCAAAGTTTTCACAAGTGCAGCTTTGGAAAGGGATCCAAACATAATGTCAAGCCAAGTGAGTGGCCTTTTATACTGGGAAATAGGGCCGGGAAGCGAAGTTCCTTCCAATTTAAACACTCTCAAAGGATGTGTAATTGCTTTCTGATGGGAGGGGACTCAGAAGGTAGAAAGACTATTGTTACCACAGATCATTTGTCCCTTGAGATACAGCCTCTGAGGACTGACTGTCCAGCTTAGGCTGCTGCTGCACAAGCCAAAAGCTAATGCCACTTAAGGAGGGTGGAGGTGAATTTTCAACCTTTTACTCTGAGGAGACGGAGACAGGGGGTGGGGAACGTGAAGGCCAGGTTGGTGTAAAGGGGGCCAGCACTGTGTCGACAGAGGCACAAGCCTGGGGAGGCTGTACTTTGGAAAAGGAACTCGGCTGACTGTCTGGCCTGGTGAGTGGGAAGCATTAATGTGCAGATATTGAAAAGGGAGATGAAGGGACTCCTTTAATCTTGAAATTTAGAGAATAAGTCTAACCCCCTCCTAGAGGAGTCCCCAGTCCTAGTGAGACAGGGATGGAGAAGCAGAGGAAAGGCCAAGATCAAGATAACCTAAGGTCTTTAAGAACCAAGAACCTGAGAGGAGGCTGTGGTGATCCCCACCTAAAACAAAGGAGATGGATAATCCCTCTAGACTGTGTGAGACATCCCACAACACCTGTTTGGGTCCATATCCAACATTAGGGAAGGCTATGGCCCTCAACCCAGAACAGGCAAGCCAAACTAGAGGGCAGGTTTACCAGATTTGCTTTTCTTGTGTGCTGTGATTCTTGGCCATGTCCATGTCAGAGGCTCCACTGACCACACCACTTCTTTCTTGTTGAAAATGACCTCTCTATAGGACTCTATCAACTCACCCCTTTGTTAGCTTATCTCACCAGTACCTGGACTCAGAGTAGCTGGAGGGAGGCTCAGTCTGAAACTGTGACTGAACAAATTAAAATGGATCCACAGGGCACAGCAGTTACAAAAGCTAAGAAGGCCTGTGTAGACCCAGGACTAAAATGTATGGCTCCTATTTTTAGGTCAGTCCCTGGGCACTCAGTAGAATGAAGAGACCCGGTTATTAAGGCACGTGTGAAAATGAATGTGTTCATTTAACATTTCCATTCTGGATGTCTGAATGAGCTGACCCCAAAGGTTCCCAGATAGGGCTCCCTATTTTCAGGTTCTTTTGTGGGTTAAAAATGGTCAAAGGGACCCCTGATTGGGGGTATGGGTAAAAACTGTTACCCTTATTCACAAAACCAGGTCCAAATAGCCAAGGCAGAGAAATGAACAAATATGTGAATGGGTTAGAACCACATATGTACCTGGGATGCAAGCATCCCAGCTCTGTAAAATTGACACAGTGCTAGGTCATAGGATTACCCTGAACATTGCAACCCCTCCACTTTTCCAAGGCCACAGAGAATGTCTTTTATTGTATAACTACTGAGTATTATTCCCCTGGTTCCTAAGGTTTTTGCTGGGCCTCAAATCACTGTGGCCACCACTGTAGGAAACAAGCTAATTTTTGGAAGAGGAACCAGGGTGCTAGTTAAACCAAGTGAGTACTGGGGCTTGAGTCACAATTCTGTTTCCAACACTGAAATGGGAGCCTAGACACCAATTTTAATTGAGGTGACTATGTTGGCCCAGATTAATCTGTCTCAATCCTGCCTTCAAAAATATTTAATATTACACATATGCAGAAGCACGGGTGTATCTATGAATTCTAGATGGATAAATGATGTTGCTGTCTTTGATGGTTTCTAGGACGTGTTTTTTCTTAAGAGAAGGAAAGCTATAAAGGCACTTTCCTTATTTCTTCACATCTCTTATCTGATTGTTCCAAGAGGCAAAGGAAAGGGGTGATTCTCTGTATTCAGAGTAGTTAAGTGATTTGAACATGGTCACAATAGCAAAGCAAGGACCATGTTTTCTAAGATTCAGTCTATCGCTGTCTCTACCAGGCTGCAGCCTCTATAACCATCATTCTGATTTATCTGCTCTGCGCCTCTTTTTTCCAATTAATATAACTGAAATATTGGTTACTCTTATCTCCCAGCTCACAAGAAGTGAGGATTAAAAAGATACTGCTCTGAAAAGGAGTTGATTTGGAGGGGTTTGTGTCTTTTGGGTGGAGGAAATATTGTTTTGTTGGTGATACTGTCTCTTTCACTGGGGGAGGAAATAAAAAAGCAGAAAGGTAAAGTGATGTGGTCAATGCATGGACATGAGCAAAATAAATCATTAAGGCATTCAACAAGGGGCTGAAAGACTGTGTGGACCCCCTACTCTGCTACTCACCAAGTGTCCCTGAAAGATCCCTGGAACTTGCTAAGCCTCAGTTCATCTATAATATGGGGATTAGAAATCTAGCCCTTCCTACCTTAACAGATTATGAAATTCAAATGAGATCATATATAAGATCTCTTATAAAAGTGTGGATGATCAGATGATTTGTAATTTTTCAAAGTTAGATGCTATGAAAAATTCCATCTCAGAGTAAACTCAAAGATGAACAAGTTTAAGGCGCTTTGGCTATGGAACGGAAAGGGTTGGATTGAACACAAAGTGGGCCTCTATGGGAAAAAAAGGATGTGAGACTGTCCCTGGAGACCTTCAAAAACCTAAGATCACTTAATGTGAGGTTGGAAGCCTACAGTCAATGGTTCCTGAGCTTTCATATCATCCCAGTGAGTGTATGAATTGAAGATTTGTCTATATTTATATTTATATATATTTACATAATATATAAATATATATTTATATTAAATATATTTAGCTTACTTAAATATATGCTTAGTGTTAGATTAGGTTTTCAACCAAGCAAGAGAAACCTGTGTTTGAAAGTGAAGCACACTCTGGTTTTTGTGGTGAAAGACATCACTGTGGGGTTTTCTGGTGCCCAGAAGCTGGATTTTGGAAGAGGAACTGTGTTGAAGGTGACTCTTAGTGAGTATTGCCGTGAATTCTGGATTGTATTTGTTATTGAGACAAATAGCAAACTTTTTTGGAAATCTTAGCAAATTCCAAATGTCCTCAATTTATCCAGAATTCATGGGGAACAGAGTGTCTCCATATCGTCCCCATCCTAACTCGGAGAGCTCATGCTGCCAGGTAACAGTTTGCATTGTTTGTGAGTTTGATAGGGAACCAAAATGGAAAATGTCTCCTTAGCTCAAAGGCTGGCTCCATCAGAGTAATCTACTCTGTGATGCAACACCTTCCTCTTGGGATCCTCTCAAAACCGCAATGCCCTCAGTGGCCAGTGGCACAGCTTCCAGATAATATCCCAAGGTCACTTTGGGAAAATATGTCCGTATTGTTTCTAAGCAGGATTTTACCTGGTTGGATTTACCTCTGGTCTGTCAGCAGGAAAAGGCCTGATCTAGGTGTTCATTCTTAATGTGCCATGTGATTTGGAGCCAGGCTTCGGTCTCTCTGCTCTCAGTTTGTTTATCTGTAAATGGGGACGATGATTGGTGACTTCATGTTTGGACTTCACTTCAGAGATCACCTCCTCCCAGAGACCTTTCCACTCCAGCCAGTCTAAGAAGGCATCAAATTTAGCTGCTACCTTGTTGCTCTCTATCCTACTAGCCAGCCTGATTTTAATTCACACACTTACACGTCTTGGCATCATATTGTCCATGTGTTTGTTTATTGCTTATGAGGGATCGTGTCTGAGTGGCTCTTGCTATCTCCCTAGTGTCTAGTGTGCTGCCCCACGAATCAGAGGGTTCAATGAATACTTAAAAGAACAATGAGTAGCTGCCCCTCCTCTTGTAATTACAGAGTTCTGTTATTGCAGACCCAAATGCTGAAAACCCTGAGACCAAGGGCACGATATGAGTTTCCTTTGTTTATAGTTATGTCCTTGCACAACATGGGCTTGAGTGAGCAAGCACACAAGGTATTTGTAGGGCCTTACCTCACTGTGCCTACCAGGGAGTAGGTATGATGACCTTTGGGAAAGGAACCACCTTATCAGTGAGTTCCAGTAAGTACCTGGTAATTGCTGATCATAATGCTTGTACTTATCCTGTCGTCCTATACCACACTAGTGAATAAATGTCTCCCTATTCTTGAAATCAAGAGTACTGAAGTTTAATAAGGAATACCATTAAAATAAATGGAAAAAGATGAATGCTCTCCCCTTAATACTCCATGCTCATAAAATTGTTTAGAATAAATTTAAGTGATATGAAGAAGGAAAGATTACCTATGGGGATATGAAAAGTTTTGCTAACTGTTGGTAGATATGATTGTGTACAGGTGTTGATGCCTAGCTAAAAATGGGAATGAGAGCTAATATCTGTTTGCTGCTAAAATAAGATTATTTGGTAAAATTTTGCACATCTTTTTGAGAGGAATAAGTTTCAGCATGGCCTGGGAAATATTACTTGAACTCTTCTCAGGCTTTCTGTTCTACCTGCTGCACCATACTATTGTACCCCAAAAAGAGGCTTTTTACAGGCTTAATTCCATGTCTCAGTCTTGATTCCAGCAATCAAAAAAGGGGGAATCCCAGCCAGAGCTTCCATGAGGGAGGATAGAGGCATACTAATCACATTAATCTATGATCAAGGTAGCTCGGGCATTTTTTGTCAGGCAGCAGAGTACTGTGATTTATAACACATTCATCTTGGAAAGTGGGACAAGATTATCAGTAAAACCCAGTAAGTAGGAAATATGTCACTGAAGTAGGAGGCTTAATGTGGCTACTGAGGCCCACTGAACTTACTTTAGTATTTGTAAGGCCCAAGTGTCAAGAAATTAATGGTTTCTGCAGACTTAAGTGCATTCCAATGTAGAAAGAAATGTTCAAGCAATGGAACAGAGAATGGACAAGGCTAGCTGTGGAGGAAAAGTAGTTACATAGATAAACCCAAAATAACAGACTGAAGTGACCCAGAGAGTTAATCCTAAAGGAAAAGGCAGAAACACTTCTAGTCCTTGTACATCTGGCTTGATTAGTACGTCTGAGCCCAAGTTTCTTTATCTCTAAAGTGGCAACATTTACCATCACCTCATACCTTATGTTAAATATAAAATAGGCTAACATATGTGCAAGTATGCTTCAAAGTCTTAAGTTCACATGTAAAATATTATTACTTGTTTATAAAACCAAAAGTGCTAAGTCAGACAGTGTCATTCTTTGGGGTCTGAGGAGGAATTGAATTGATAGTGTAATTCCTTTAACTGCAGGGTCTTTCACAAGGGCTGTTTTTGTGTGAAGCTGCAGCCATAGCATTGATAAAAGGCACTGTCTCTCCCACTGAAGTGTAGTGACTTGAATGCTACCCAGATGGAAATGGCAAGGGAAGGAAAGCCATTTTGTAAAGGCCTGCATTGCAGTGTCGATTCTGGGAATTACCTAAAAGTTACCTTTGGAACTGGAACAAAGCTCCAAGTCACCCCAAGTGAGTCCAGTTTCCTTGTGTAGTCATCTCTCAGATTCTAACATTTGGAACACATAATGGGATATAATAGACCTTCTGTTTTCTGGTCATTTTCGGGATATTTTAAGAAGGGGATTGTATAAGATCCCTCGCCTATCTCAACATTTTAATAATATTGTTCCATCCAAGTTGTGCTCTTAATAGGAAAGAAAGGTAAGCTATTATTCCCAAGGCCAATGGAAAACAGTACACTTGCAAAGGACAGGGACTAAAGGGAGGACAAGTGTTTTGGTTTATTTATTTGTTTCATTAAATTTGAGACAAAGTGTGTCCTTTCATCAGAAAGATGCTTGGATTTGGGGACAGAACATAACTGAGTAAGTACTAAGTCCATCACTAAGTCTTGGCGCTTGCCAAAAGAGTTGACTCAGGGGAGCATGGAGCTGTCACACATAATGATATCCCATGAAGTCACAGATTGACTGAAGCAAAAATTAGGACAGGCACTATGGCATGAATCTCCAAATTGATAACTATCATGGAAATGAAAGAAGAACAAGATAGATCCCTTGGATCTCTCTTGCACATATATTAGAGATGAAAATCATGTTTGATGGTGATAGACCCTGAGATATGTGTAGTTCATTTTAAATGTTGCATAAATTTGAGTCAAATGGCCTGTGTGCTATGTGGAATATAAAAAGAAGGTTAAGGTGTAGACCTCTTGAGCGTGAAAGAGCCATAGCTCCAGGTCTCAGGGATGAGAAGGGCATGTGGGCTCGTGGCTGTTTTGGTATGACTGAGAAACACTGTGGGAAGGCTACACATGGATCTTTGGTAGTGGGACCAAACTACTGGTCAGACCTGGTGAGTAGGGTATCAGGGAAATTGCAGAAAGAATGAGAATGAAATCTCTTCATGTCTCAAGAAATGATCACATCATGAGAATGAGCTGGAATTTCTTGGGATCTGTTACAAGAGTTCTGATGTCTGATTCTAGCAAAATAACTAACCTCAATAAAGCACAGTCCCAGCCTAGAAGGAACAAGCATGAGGATTCTTCTCTCATAGCTCCTCCTAAGATTTATCTGTTGTCTGCCAAAATGCCTTATAGATCCAGGATATTTGTGTCTTTGTTAGCAGTGCTGGCCCAGCTTGCTTAGCCTCAGATCTCCTGCCCTTCATTTGTAAGACATGGATCATAATATCTAAGTTCATAACCCAGTTGTGGCCCAAATGAGGAGATGTAATGTATATAGATTGCTGATACTTGATGTGTAATAGGTCTCCATAAATGTTGGTTTTCTTTGCCTTTGCCTAAGTAGATCACAGGTTGAACTGCCCAACACTGTAGACATTTTTGTATAAGGGTTTGCTATAGTGTGAATTCAGGATACAACAAACTCACCTTTGGAAAGGGGACTCTGCTTCTAGTCTCTCCAGGTAAATGCTAACCTTTGTTTTCCCCTTATCTGCTTTAAGGCTTCTGCACATACTTACTGTGATTTAACCTTGTAGATTGCATCATTTTTACCTGTTGACCTAAGAATTTAAGGCTGAACCTCCATGGGCTGTTTATTTAAAAATGAAAATAGTGAACAGAAGAGTTGGCTCTAACAGTAGAACTAATTTGATAGGTGAGAATGGAGGAGAAATTTAACACCCAATAATTAGGACAAATGTCTCCTCCAGAAATAGCTTAGCTTTCTGTTTAAAACCTAGACTGTGGTCTCTCCCCCAGGCATCTTTCACATTCCTCTTGCCCTCTGTATCCCAAAGTTAGCTGTGGAATCTTAGACAATCTGTGACACATGCTGCTACATAAGTCTTTTATTACTGAGAATATCCTCCTATTAAAACCCAAAGATCCTTGAGAGCGGATGCTCTTTCCGGTCTCACCAAGTGTCTAATGTGGTCCCTTTACAAAGTAAGTGTTTGATAAATGCTCATTTAATTGGAGTTACATGCCCAAAGAAATCACATTTCCAGGCTAAAGGGAAGAGGAGAATGAAGTAAAGGACACAGTCCATTCAAGCAGGTGGGAGGGAGGGGGAAAAAAACAGAATAGGAACCAAATAGACCTATAGACTAGTCTTTGCCACCAATTAGGCAATGAAACTTAGCAGGTCTGTTGCCTCCAAGCCTCAATTTTCTCATCTATACATGGGGAGTTGAGTCTGGGTGACCTCTCAGGCACTTAGCAAAAAATGGTCTGTGAATTTATCTCCTTTGAGGTGGCAGGAAGAGACTTTTGGCTTATATGAATTAGCCAAACAGCTATATTAAGTCTAGAGTGCTTTCTCACTCAATAGAGTGAAAAATAGCTATATTAAGTCTAGAGTGCTTCCTCAGTAGAGTAAATTGGGAGAAGGGGTGGAAGGACAGAAGGACATTTACTGTGAGGCATCACACACTGTGGGACTCATGGGAGCATCAAGCAAACTCACCTTCGGAACAGGGACCCTGCTAAAAGTGGAACTGAGTAAGTGAGAGATTCCATGATAATTACAAAATGTGTCCTGGTGACAGTGAACAGGAGAAAGGGATGTCATTTGTGCAACTGTATCTCATTTTTAACTGATTTAATCTAGTGTTGAAGAACTGAGAATTGTGACCTCCAGATGAATTAGTGGAAGTTTTCAGAGTCTCTATGAGTATATTTTCTTTGGATGGAATTTACCAAACCATTAAGATTTTTCCCAAGACAAGAGGCTGACAGACATTCTGTCCAACATTTCCATTTTCACATTAGAACTAAGCTAAAAGGAGCCTGATCGAGGTGGGAAAGCCAGAAGGGCAGAAAATTGCATGAGCTTGATCTAATGGGCCCTTTCTACTTCCACTGCCATCGATTCAGAGGGGCATTCAGAGGAGAGTCCTCAAGGTCATTTTATAAATGCCTGAAACAAGCCATGCCCAATTCACTCCAGAGATTAAAGGGTCCCTTTCCACTAACCATTGTCCAAGAAGAGTCAATGAAGTGCAGAGAAAGGAGCTCAGGGCTTTCGGTTTCCATCCAGAGGTCTAGATTTGATCTGACCCCCACTGGCTGTGTGATAGTGAATGAGCCATTGCCTCTCTGTATACCTCAGACTCCTCCAGGAGATGAGAAGGTCAAAATAGTCACAATTTGCAGCTCTGAGATCTACACCAGCATAGGGTTTACCTGACTCAAGGGATGCACTTGTATGAATATTTTTCATCAACAAATTCTAAGATCCTATGGAAATAGCCTTGCTAGTCAATCCTCTAACTTTAACATAGAGAGAATAATCCCCCTCTCAGCACCTGTAGTGTGTGGGTATGATGCTAGATGAATGACATATAGTAGTACCATTTATCCTCAAAAAAAGCTCTAGGGGGTTGGGATGGTATCCCTATTTTATAGAAGAAACTAGGGCTCAGAAAAGCAATTGTCCAAGATTCCAAGGCTAATGAGTAGAAGGACCTAAACTGATTCCTGGGTCTACATGTCTGATACCCAAGTCCTGCTCTTTATACTACATGATGCCACAAATCCTATGCAATGATTTTCTTAGAAATGAGGAACAATGCCAATCACAGTGAATAGAGAAATACATGAGACTTAATCTTATCTATCCTTAGATATTGCCATGAGTTAGAAATGGAGCTTCAGGAAATCTTGACATGGATTCCCCAACTGTCTAAAGAATTCTCTTCCCCTTTCAGTGGCAAAATAAACAGCATAGAGCTGTTGGGAACTTTTACCCCAATAGGGAAAGGAGGGAGGGGAGCTGGCAGCAGCCACTGCCCCCTTCTAACTGCCCCTTTCCCTCACTGTTTCATGGGTTTTCCCCCAAGCAGATCAGGCACCAGTACAATTCATACACAACAGCCTCACTTATTTGTGAATTACAGAAAAATATAGTGTGAGGGTATTTTGCATCTTGCTGGATCATAGAACTTTAGCTGTGACAGGGAGATCAGAATCATCTAGTTCAGACCTCTTTGTTTCTCCAGTAAGAAAATGAAGACCTGGAGGGGTCACCTGAATTGTACAATATAAAGTCAGTGCAATGAGGACCTGAGACTGGATCTTGGGTTCCTGGTCCTGGTGCTGTACTCTGGGACTAACCTTGTGCAGACAGGAGGCATAAGATATGTTGATGAACAAGAGAAAAAGAAAATGGGTTTACCCAGAGGACTGCAAAAAGGTGCTCCGTGTTGCTGCCTCCTTAGTGTGAGTTCCCGGAACCTGCTTCCCAGCTGTGGTTGTAAAATGGAAAGCAAATGAAATGGCCCATCTTGTCACAGTACAAATCACTGTGGGAAATAACTGCAGGCTTCAAACTCCTCTTTGGGACGGGAACAAGACTATTTGTCAAAGCAAGTAAGTTCCATGAAATAACCTGATTTATTTTTCAGTTGAGCAACATCTGTTTTCATTGATTTCCTTTCTTTTATCCTTTCATTTTCCTGGTTATTTTTTTTTTTGGGGGGGGGGGTGCGGGACAGGAGAGGTTGGTCAGGATTTTGTCTACTATAAAATACTGTAAGTTGACGATAATCTTGTTGTATTATATAATACCTGTACCCATGAGTGTCATTCCTGTAAGTAACATGTAATGAACAGTTAGCAAGTGTGAATGCATAAAACTCCCCTTAGTCCTGTCTGGAACTGAAATTCTGTAATCATGAAGATATGAATGACTTTTTCAACATAAGTACTGGTGACTTTGTTTAATATAACTCACTGATTATGAAGCAGAACCTTCTGCTGAGTTCTGCCTTGCTTCTTGTCATCTTCCATTGGTCTTGGGGAAGTGAAGGAAGGCATTTGGCTCAGCAGTTAAGTCACTGCCCGGGTTGCCTGTATCCTACATTGTGGTGCTTGGTTTGAGTCCCAGCTACTCCACTTCTGATCCCTCCTCTTCCTAATGGGCACCCCAGGAGGCAAAAGATGGTAATGCAAGCACCTGGGTCCGTGCCATCCACATGGGAGACCTGGGTGGAATTCTTGGCCCCTGGCTTTGGCCTGGCCCAGCCCTGGTTGTCGCAGACATTTGGAGAGTGAACCAGCAGATGGGAGCACTCTCTCTACTTTTCAAATAAAATGAGAACAACTTTTAAATGAAGCTTAAATAATTCAATGATGTGATTCCTACCACTTTGGTACATGAATGCTGACACAGAAGCACACTTGGTAACTAACTTGTCTGTGACTTAGGAATCCCAGCTTGTGGCCCAGCCACATTTTGTATAGAGTTATGTCAGAGTGTGAACACAGGCTTTCAGACACTCATATTTGGAACTGGCACTCAACTTTCAGTCAACCTAAGTAAGTCAGATCTCCAGAAATGTATAACCCACCCCTAATACTGGGCTTATGTTTATGTATTTATTTTTATGGCAGTTACTCTGGTCTGTAAAAGTTATTACAATTTTTTTTTTTACTAATCATAACAGTACTGCTAACTTGGACTTCACATTGTCTGCCATATTCTTCCTTTTATGCTTTATGAATTGTCATCATAGTATCAAGAGAAAACTGTTTCCATTAAACCAAATTTCTCATTTGTTCATTCAGTTCTCACCTCCTGGCTGAAGGTCAATAGGAATCTCATCTTGACTTTTTTTTTTTTTTAATTTATTTGAAAGAGTTATAGAGAGAGGTTGAGACAGAGAGGTCTTCCATCCGCTGATTCACTCCCCCAAATGGCTGCAATGGCCAGAGCTGGGCTGATCCGTGACCAGGAGCCAGGGGCTTCATCCGGGTCTCCCACTTGAGTACAGGGAAATGGACTTGTGCCATCTTCCACTACTTTCCCAAGATGCATTATCAGGGAGCTGGATCAGAAGTGGAGTAGCCGTGACTCGAACCGGCACTCATATGGGCTGCGGACATTTCAGGCCGGGGCTTTAACCCACTGCACCACAGCACCCATCCCATTGACTTGGTTTTTATTCTGCTTCTTGATTATCTCTAAGAAATGCTTCCTTGGTTTTTTCCTTGCCTAAGCATTTAGCTTTTGCAGCTCACATTTACTCAAGGTGTACCTAACTTTAACCTCTCCCAAAACTGGCCTCTTTGTCCCAATAAATACACAAGTAAAAGTCAATTCAATTCAGTAAATTGTTATTGAGTTTCATCAACAAACCAGGGACAAGAGTTAGTTTAAAAAGAAAGAAACAAAGGAAAAAATGAAGCCAAACATATGGCACATGATTTCAAGAACTTCCAGTCTTATTGGAGAAACAAGGCAGTCATAACAAAGAATCTAGTAAAAGTCTGTGTGTGCAAATGCCAAAGTGTGTGTGTATGTGCACACGAACACACGTGCTTTGCAAGCTGGAGACAGGACAAGGGTAACGATGGACAGTCCTCATTCTTTAGCAGAGAGCAAGCATGACTTCACCTCATATATTTCTGCAAAAGAATTGGGTCTCTCCTTTGCTGAGACATTTGACTCTCTTGGGGACCAAAGGCCCAGTGGTAGTTAGGTAGGTGAGGACAGAAACAGGAACGAGTCAGACAGGAGTCACCCGGGCCTCTTGCTCAGCCCCAGGGCGGACACGGTGACTCGGAGTCAGGCTCAGGCGTGTTTTTAGCATGTGCCTCAGCACAGTGCACTGAAAATGCTCTTGTTCCTGCTCTTTCTAACAAGTGAAAAATACATTTCTTCATATGTCCCCAAGAAAATGGCGCCTCCTTCTCAGGCATGCAGATAAGGAGGGGAAATACACCCACCCAGCCTATGTAGGAGGCCATGTGCTTCACAGAGTTTTATAAAGACTGTTTTTCCCAAGGGAGAAATCGCCAGAGGCTATGCTTGTTGGTAGCTTTAATGAGGAAAATGAATGCCAGTGGGCAGCAGTGGGGAGTTGTTGCTATTTATACCCCTTCAGGAGTCTCTTCCAAGCCCTCACACCATTCACTACAGGGAAAATTTTAGGCTTTCTTAGTTTCAGTAATTTCTAGAGCTACTGGGAACAGGACAAGGGTACTTCAAAAAGTTCATGGAAAATGGGATTAAAAGATAAGTTTATTTGGGTGAAAAAAATTAAATCAAAATATGACGGCGTTCAGAGGTTGTAGAAATATACACTAAGAAAAACTATGCATAGATTCTAACTGTTTTCCACCAGAATAAGTTTATCTTTTAATTCCATTTTTCTACAAACTTCTAAAGTTCCCTTGTATGTGTGCCCCATGAAAGGGTGGACAGAACCAGGACCTTTTTGTAATGCACTTACTCAGAGTGTGACAACGTAGGCTACCGGCTTACTTTTGGAAAGGGGACCCAAGTGGTGGTCATGCCAAGTAAGTGAACTGGGGCCCCTTCTGCCCTACCCACCCCTTCCCTACCATAGTGCTGGACAACTTTTTATCTTCCCATGGGAGGAGGAGAGGTGGATCACTCACGAATGCCACAGCGCAGGTTCTTGCTCATTCATGGCCTCAAATCTCTGCCTGCCTCCTGTTTTTCGCCCTCCTGTTCTCTTGACATCTCCCCTGACCACACTCCCAACTCTAAAAGTTGTCCCTGCTCTTCCCTGAGGCTGGGTTTCAAATTGGGAAAAAAAAAAAAAAAGGACCTCAGAAGTGAGGCTTGGAAGGGACTGTGGGGACATTTCGCTCGACCTTCAGGAGAAACCTGGGGTCCAGAGTCTATGCATCTGTCCAAGACCAGGCTGATGGTGAGTGAAGAGCTGTGTTGTGGCCCAGCCCATCACCCCTGCTCAAGCTCAGGGGAATCACATAGCCCTTATTCGCCTGCTCTTCAGACCCTGTGTGAGGTCGCCTGTGTCAGTACAGCACAAAGACCAGGCCGCTGGGGGCTGAGTTCAGCCTCAGCTCAGACCCATGGGCCAGCCATGACTTCTGTGATCAGCCTCCACATCTCTGAAGCAGGCAGCACGAGCTCTGTACCCGCTCGTCTCTCCAAAATTTTATGGAAATTGTTGTGACTTTGTTCTCTGTGGTCCTAGGATTCCATAGCAGCAGGGCCCTGTCTGAATCAAGGACCTTGGAAACACAGGAAGCAAAGGGTTTAGGGTGCCTTGGCCTGCGTCCAGGTGATGAAGAGGGAAGAATAAAAATACAAACCACAGGAAGGGGCTAATGCTGCTTGGAGTCTTGCCTAGGACAGGGATAAGCAGGAATCAGACCCCTGAGCCTCACAGAGGAAGTCTGGAATGGGAAGCATCAAAGAGCAGTGTGGGGAAGGAAAGCCAGGAACAGGAGAGAATCGAGGAAATGAGATCAGAATGGCCTCTGCAAAACATAAAACCCCATTGCTCCCTGTCCTCCAGGCACTTTCAGAAGCCCCTTGCATGCAGCAAGAGTAAGAGTCAGCCCCTGGGAGGTGGTGGGAGTGGGGGTGGGGAGTTGCTGTCCTGCATCTCCGTTGCAGGAAAGTAGCTTTGTCTCCAGGGTAACTGGGGGCTCTGGAGGTCTCCAAGCACCAAGCCCTGGGTCCCATCCCTGCCCCAAGGCGCCAGGATTCAGGGTCTATGAGGACAGCTGTGGGAGACAGTCTCTGGGAAACTGGCCAAGCGTCTCCCTGTGTTGTTGTCCCAACACCTGTGGGCCAGGCGGTAGACAGCTCACATGAGACAGGTTTTAACAAAGGCTCTCCTCACTGGGTGTCAGTAGGAAGCTACACACTCGTGTTTGGAAGAGGGACGGACCTCGTTGTTCACCCGTGTGAGTATTACAGAAATGAGGGAGGGAATTTTTGTAGACAAACTATAATAAGGAAGGCTATCGCTCGGTGAGGGTCTGTGGTGTGGTATGCTCTGTTCTTGAAGGAGTCCTTTGTTGACAGGGAGTAACCCTCAGTGTGTCAGCTCTAATGAAATGATTGAGGCTGTGCCAGACCAGGGCTTCGCATGTTTTCAGAGGACAAACCTCAGTGTTTTGAGAAAAAAAAGAGACTTCACTCTCGGTTAGGTTACTGAAACAGAAATTTCTTCTCGGTAGCTGAGGGGGGAGGGGGGACTACTCTGACCCTCACCCTGTGGCTGAGGCCCTGGCACTACCTCCCCTCAGGTCCATGACCTATCTCCTCCTAGGACAGCCTAGCCGGGGTGCTGGGATGGGTAGGCAGGAATGGGCAGGAAGTCTTATCCCTCCCCCCCGACCCCATGAAGCACTGCTGGGACACATCCTGTATTAGCTACTTTCCACCAAATGCCTGACATGCACCTGTGACCATATCCATCTTTCTTTAAAAAAAAAAAAGATTTATTTATTTATTTATTTGAGAAGTAGAGTTACAGCCAGAGAGAGGGAGAGACAGAGAAAGGTCTTCCATCCACTGGTTCACTCACCAAATGGCCTCAATGGCTTGAACTGAGCCAATCCAAAACCAGAAGCCAGGAGCTTCTTCCAGGTCCTCCACAGGGAAATGAGGACCCAAGCACTTGGGCCATCTTCCACTGCTTTCCCAGGCATAAGCAGAGAGCTGGATTGGAAGAGGAGCAGCCAGGACACAAACCAGCATCCATATGGGATGGCGGTGCCGCAGGTGGAGCCTTAGCCTACTATGCCACAGCGCCAGGCCTCCACACTTCATCTTTCATATAAGTTCTCAATGCTCAAATCCATCCTAATGGCAGGTAGCCCATTTTACAGATGACAAAACAGAAGTTTGGAGAAGCAACTCACCCCAGCTAAGTATGACAGAATTGGTGTGTACTTCAAATATATTTGATTCTGGAGCCTTATAGTTGACCATATTACCACGCTGTCCCCACCATCCCTCCTGCCCTCAGTGAAGGAAAACCCCACAACTCCAAAGCTATCATTTGGCCCTCAGTTTGCCTATCCTGAGCCTTCTCACCACAGTGACCATGACAGTGGCTCAGCACCTCTGAAGAGATCAGTAAAGTCATTGAACTGGGTTGGCAGGATGCACGCAGTATGGCAGAGAGAGAAGTCGAAACTTAGGGGGACCATTTATTGGGCATAAAGTTACATCAGAAAGGAAGATTTCTCATCAAAGCAATGGTTTGATGCTGTTTAAGGGCTCTGTTCCCCAAGAAAGAAGGCTGTAAATGTGTGCGTGGACATGGGCAGCCATCCCAGGTGGCACAGGCAGGGCAGTATTTGCACTGCATTGTACCAGGGTGTGGGAAGAGCAGCAGAACACCCACTCTCGGGAGTGGAACAAGACTCCAAGTGCATCCAAGTAAGTGCCTGGCCTGTGGCTCTGCCAAAGACACAGAAGTCATTGTTCTGCTTTCTTCAATGATGAATTGTTACTTCCTGAACTAATTTTTCATGTTTCTTCATGAGGCTCAGTGTTTTTAAATTTGAATTCCCAGTCACTGGTTTAATAGAGTTTATTTTCTAATGGTAGTAATTGCCAATGGGAATTGGCCTTTTCATCACTACAGAGACAGACTCTTTTGCTGTTCCTAGATCATTATCAGAAAAGCAACTGTGACTGATTATGTCAAAAGATTTATTTTGGCTACCAGTTAGTTTCCATGAAAGATGTTAAATTAAGCTTCCCCAAGACACTTGGGACACATTCTTGCGAACCTCCATGTCCAATTGGGAGATACAGGAGGATCTTAAAGCCTAAAGAATGCTATAAAAACAATAGCAAGTTGGGGAAATAGAACCATTCAGAAGTTAAATGAAAAATGAAATAGTTCTAATAAAAGAAGGTAGAGAACAGGACTGCATGGAAAATGAATTTGAGTATTTGGAGGGTTTATGCATTCAATAAATATTTATTGAGCAACTATTATATTCTACGCACGATCCTAGATGTAAGGAGGGCAATAAATGGAAAAGAACGAGAGAGAGGAAGAAAGGCATGGAGGAAAATGCAGCTTCTCTGCCGTCCAAGATCTCAGAGTATAAACAGACACGTAGAGCCCAGGGTCACTCATGCTATAGCACAGGTACATACAAGATGCAAAGGGAGTATAAAGAAAGGCCTATCCTAGTCACTTGGGACTTATGTGCATCCTCTGCTGAGCCATAAGATCTGCGAGGGCAGGACCCCTCCTCCTTTATCCTCTTGTCTCTACAGCTCAGCACAATGCCTGGCACATAGCTGTCACCAAAGAAATGACTGCTCTCTAGCTAGGAGAGCCAAGGAAGACTTGAGTGGAGGCGTCATTACTTGTCAAAACATAGTGGTTTAGAAATGGGCAAGTATTTTCCAACAGACAGAGTTGTTAGGCCTCTGAACAAGGAGATTAGAGAATCCATGAAATGCACAGGGGTAGGAGGAAGCCCATCTCTCCAGGGGAAAGCTCCTCCATGTTTACCTGTTTATTTGTGAGTTTCGGCAAAGCCTCTTCTTTGCCATGGGTTGGTTCAGGCTGGACTTAGAAAGCCTGAAACCCATCATATTTCTCAAGATCCGGAGTTCAGAGGCAAAAAGATCACAATATCTGTGGTAGAGAAGCAGCACAGATGGGTTTAGCAACACAAAGGAAAGAGGTTTGATGATAACTATATAAAGTCTCCATTTGAGAAACTCAGAAATTAGGTGTTCTAAGAAAACTTTTCACCATTAGGACCAGAGTCATCTTTGAAATATGCAGCTCCGAGGTGTGGGGGAAGGTGGATGGAAGGAAAACCAAAAACTCATGCATTTGGGCAAGGCTTTGAAGTTGCCTTTGCTCCTGGCAGGTAAAGCTACACAGTTGGAGTGGTATAGACCCTGTGTATTGATTCAATCCAGATCTGTCCTGGAGCTGTTGCTGATGGTGGCAGGAGCACTTGCTGCACAGTTGCCTAGGTGTTCAAAAGATGCCTAAATAAAGTGATGCTGTTTTGTGATGATTAGAAATAATCAGCATCAATGAGGCCTCTAATTGTGTCTGCAGGAGTGGATAGGAGAACAGAAATCAGAGCACAGAAAACTTAATGGATAAAATTAGGCTAACATTTAGAATTGAATTTCAAGTTCTTGAAACTAGAGAAGGCAATTTTAAGGAATATACAAGTGTACCTCAAAAGATTCATAGGACATGAAATTAAAAGCTAAGTTTATTTTGGTGCAAAATATTTTGAAATCCGTGCACACACAGGATCTTCAAAAAGTTTATGAAAAATGCACACTATGAGAAAGTTTTGCATGAATTTCCCATTTTGTATCAAAATAAACACCTTTTGTTTTCATTTTATTTGAAAGGTAGGGCAAGAGAAAAAAAAGTTGGACAGAGAGAGATTGTCCATCCTCTGGTTCACTGTCCCCAATTCCCCACAACAGCCAGGGCTGGGGCAGGCAGAAGCCAGGAGCCCAGAACTCAATCAAAATCTCCCACATGGGTAGCAGGGATCTGAATATTCTAGCTACCCCAGGGCACACTTTAGCAGGAAGTTGGACCAGAAGTGGAGAACTCACGTCTCCAACCATGCACTCCAATATGAGATGCAGTCATCAAAGTTGTAGCTTGAGAATTGCACCAAATGCCTGCCCCAAACATCTTTTAATTCTGTTTTCTATGAACTTTTTAAGTTCCCTCATATGTGCAAATCTGCCTGTGTTCCATGATTGTTTATGAGTTTTTTAATAAAAAAGTACTTTGGGGGCCGGCGCCGCGGCTCAATAGGCTTATCCTCCGCCTGTGGCGCCGGCACACCGGGTTCTAGTCCCAGTCGGGGCGCTGGATTCTGTCCCAGTTGCTCCTCTTCCAGTCCAGTTCTCTGCTGTGGCCCGGGAAGGCAGTGGAGGATGGCCCAAGTGCTTGGGCCCTGCATCCGCATGGGAGACCAGGAGAAGCACCTGGCTCCTGGCTTCGGATCGGCGCGGTGCGCTGCGCCAGCCTCAGCACACTGGCCGCAGCGGCAATTGGAGGGTGAACCAATGGCAAAGAAAGACCTTTCTCTCTGTCTCTCTCACTGTCCACTCTGCCTGTCAAAAAAAAAAAAAAGTACTTTAGGGTCAAATAAATTTGAGAAGTACTAGATTTCTTTCCTCTAGAACTTTTCAGACTTTAAAATGTGAGTGTGTGATGTCAGTCTTTGAGACAGAAATTTGGTATACAGCGTTTTCCAAACTTATGTGCACTTAGAATTCTATTTTTGCAGAGAATTTTAGAAGGACTAGGTTTCCTCTCTGAAATCCTCACTCAGTACTTATCTAGTTCATTCTAGAACTTTGGGCATTTTTTTCCCCGTGCTTATATGGATATCAGCCCTAATCTTAGAAATCTCCAGAGCTGGAGATTCTTGGACCTCACAGGTAACTCACTCCTGAATGTCCCCATCTTGGTAGTTCAGTGGCCCTCCTCGTGCAAGGGCTGTGAATGTTCCCGTGGGATTTCTAGTGTCTCTGTTCTCTGGCCTCCGGGAACAGCAGAAACCACTTCCTAGAAGGACAGCCCTTTGTTTGGCCTCAATTCCATCACTGAGCCCTACCCAAGGCTTCCATCTATTGCCAGTGCTGTGCATGCTTCCTGCAAGATCCGTTTCCCAGTTGAAATCGTGCTCTTCTCTTCCAATTTCCCTTCTTTGCTTTTAGTCATGGAACCCAGAATGGGCATCCACCCTCCAGGAAGGCTTGACCAGCCCCAGGCTGAGGGAAAGGCCTGTGGGACTATTACACAGCAATCTGAGGGATGAGATATGCAAGAATTTTCTGTCTTGTCAAAGAAAGATTGACCTGGAGGAGTCCAGAAAACAAGGACAGGAAGGGCAGCGCCCCAGCCCGGCTGGTTCTGCTCAGGTTAGAGTTCTTGCAAAGTGTTCTCCTATTGTGTATCATCTGGGTGGCTACAGTAAGCTGACCTTTGGAGCAGGGACCAGGCTCGTTGTGCACTCATGTAAGTATGACTATGCTAATGAATAGGACAAAGAGAACTATGACTTGTCTATGAGAATACAGGCAATTATTTATAGCAAACATGCGGATATAGGAGGCACTCACTTTCTGTTTCTATAAGCTCTCTTGGTGACTTAAAATGTTCCCATTTCTCATATTAAAGACGAGTGCTGAGAGCCAATTGAGCAAATGAAAATCTAAGCAGAATAATTTACAGAAACATAAAAAGAGTTCCAGATACTTTCAAGCGAAGCTGATGATATCAGTACCAGATAATCTGAACATTCAGGAAATTAGCTAAGTGCCCTTGGGGGAAAAGAGATTAGTTAACAGCAAACACAAATTCTCTTCTATGGCAGCAGGTAGCTAAATTCTCTGGACTGGCTGATGGACCTGGTATAAGCATACCTATTCATACAATTGTCTTCCCCAGACTTGAGCAGAATTTTGCACCCTCTCCTAAGGGTTAAAGTGGCTCACACCCCACCTGAATGGCAATATGCCACATGAAATAACAAAACCTGGAGGCAGCAATGTATAGAGGGATAGCAATTCTCAGGAAAATTCTGGACCTACCCTCATTGGCTATATGAATAAGGCCTGCACTCTCTCAACAGCCAACTGACAATAATTGCATCGTAATAATGGGAGATAATGCCTAGCACATAGCAAACGATCAGCAAATCACAAAGCTTTTCTGAAATGTTATTATCAGGGCATTGCTGTTAAAGTTTACATCATTGTGAAAGGAAGGGCAACAGTTTCCTTGGGCAATGGGAGATCGAAGAATCATAGACCCAGCGGGCATTTCAGCATGGTACTTGAAGACCCCAGTGGGTTCCAATAGATTAGCATCTGGAAGGTTATCGAAAAGACCTTGCCTGCAGTGGGGGGTATGGCAGTGGTACCAGGCTAGTCTTTGGAGCAGGGACAAGAATTAGCATCCAGCCAAGTAAGTATTTCTTCTTTGTTCAAGATGCTGACTCAAGCCCTTGTTTTTAGCCTCTTCTGAAGTATCCCAAGTGCTTCTTTCCACTCATCCCAAAAAATCTTCCCACCCACACTCAATGCTCTGGGGCCATTGTCCTTGGGCTGGGACCTTAGGAATCATGAGCAAGTACTCATGTACCAACAGGATTCTGTTGCCCTAAGCAAAGGTTTTTGCTGTGCTGAATTCTTAGTTTGTTGGAATAACTTGAAATCACAACCTCAGCCCAAGGTATGGCAGCAGAATGGGGCAGGAAAAAAAGGATTGAACATATTGAAGAATCTTAACACAGGGATAGACATTTAGCTTAGTGGTTAGGATGCCCACATCCCATATCAGAGTGCCTGGGTTCAACACCCAGCTCTGTCTCCTGACTTTAGCTTCCTGCTAATGTAGACCCTGGGAAGCAGTGGTGATGGAAGTAAGTGGGTCCCTGCCACCTGTGTGGGAGATCTAAATTAAGTTCTAGGCTGTGGGCTTCAGTCCAAGCCAGAGACCAATTGCAGGCATCTGGAGAATGAATCAGGGAATGGGAGTTCTCTTTCTTTGTTTCTATCTCTCTGTCTCTGTCTCTCTGTCTCTCTCTTTCTGTGTATGTGTCTCTCTGCTTCTAACCTGCTTTTAAAAATTTAAAGCACAGACAATAAAAGAAAAAAGATAAATTGAACTTCACCAAAAGAAAAAATTGTCTTTAAAAAAATCTTAGTAACAGGGGCTGGTGTTGTGGTGTGGCTGCTTGCGACACATCCCATATCAGAGCACCTGTTCAAGTCCCAGGTGCTTTGCTTCCAATCCATGTCCCTACTAATACACCTGGGAAAACAGCAGAGAACAGCCCAAGTCCTTGGGCCCCTGCCACTCATGTGGGAGACCAGGTAGAGTTCCAGGCTCCAGGTGGAGTTCAGCCTGGTCTGGTCTGGCCATTGCAGCCATTTGGGAAGTAACCCAGTAGATAGAAAATCTCCTTCTCTTTTTGCTTCTCTCTCTCTCTCTCTCTCTCTCTCTCTCTCTCTCTCTCTGACATTTTGCCTTTCCAATAAATAAAGATCAGAAGTTCTAATTCTTAGGAGTGTGATTCTCCCACCCTGTGGAAGATCAGCACTACTCCTATTTATGCATAGGTAGGTTCCATGAGTTTCTGTAACGGTGTCATCTGTGGTGTGAATACTGGAGGAATGAGTGGTAAACTCACATTTGGGAAAGGGACCCAGGTGTCCATAATATCTGGTGAGTCATCGCAGAGGGCATCATTTGCAACCCCATGGGCCACTGTCACTAATCCCATGTCTGGGGGTATCGTTTATTACTATGGTGAGGATAACTGCGGATGTTGTAATTGTCTTACAGAGGTCTGGGAAGGGGAAAAGCATCACTATTAATCTTCAATATCTGTGTCTCTCTAGGTCAAACACATTAAAATTTGACTTTAATTGTTCAATGGATGCTTTTAATGCCTTTTATGTGGCCATCACTCTAGAAAATGATAGACAGTATATGAAGAAGTCTAAGATAGATGCCTGACCTATCCCCAAATCATATAGAAACTAGTCAAAGTTTGTAAATTTAGCAACCTGGAGACTAGTTTTATAATAACCAGTTGATGTCAATGGGTACAATATAGATAGAGTTCTGTCTAGAATGTCAGCCTACATGGAGAAGTTTTACATGGTAGAAAGGATTTATTGGGCCCTGAAGGATGGCTAAAGTCTGGATGAGCAAAGAAAGAAGAAAAGGGGGGCTGGCACCGCAGCTCACTTGGCTAATTCTCTGCCTGCGGCACCGGCACACCGGGTTCTAGTCCCAGTTGGGGCGCCAGATTCTGTCCCTGTTGCTCCTCTTCCAGTCCAGCTCTCTGCTGTGGCCAGGGAGTGCAGTGGAGGATGGCCCAAGTGCTTGGGCCCTGCACCCGCATGGGAGACCAGGAGAAGCACCTGGCTCCTGGCTTCGGATCTGCGTAGCGCGCCGGCCATAGCCGCCATTTGGGGAGTGAACCAACGGAAGGATGACCTTTCTCTCTGTCTGTCTCTCACTGTCCAACTCTGCTTGTCCAAAAAAAAAAAAGAAAGAACAGAAAAGGGGAGTTCCAGGCAGGAAGAACATCAGGAAAAATGTTGGACTTAGGAATAAATCAAATACATGCCTTTTGGCCTAAGCCAACACATCTGATGATAAATCACATGATAAGCAGGCCAGGCAAAAAGTGTCTTCTTAGGCATTGAGGAAAAGAAATACTACAACTTTCAAGAGCACACAGAAATTGGAGTTGGGGCCAGTCACTGGGAGATCGGGACCCAATCTAGAAATGCAGAGCAAATGTGAGGGTGAGAAGAAACAGCTCTGACCATGGGTGGTTCAGGATGTAGGAAGCACCTCTCTCCTTCCTTGGTGGGCTCTAAGAGGGCCTGCCCTCTTCTCAGAGGAGGACACACTTAAGGGTTTCTGTAATGGGGACGTCGGGAGTGGTATGAGGTGTTGCCTCCCACTTTGGATTTGGTAAATGCACCAGAGTTTCCATTAGTCCCAGTAAGTCTGCCCATGCTCCCTGTTTCCCAGTGATCATCACAGCTTCAGTGTGACCCAGAGTCTGTATCACAAATTCTTGTTTCTGGGTTCCTGGTAGGTAACTATAGAGCACAGATTCAATGGTAAGGGAGTCTTCAATCTCTGCTGTGCCCTGGGCATCTAAAGTACTTGAGCAGGGCAGGCACTGAGCTGAGCTGTTAAGAAGCCCACATCCCATGTTCAAGTTCCTAAGTTTGATAGCCAGTTCAACTCCTGACTCCAGCTTCCAGCCAGTGCAGACCCTGAGAGGCAGTGGGTGTTGGCTCAAGTGATTGGGTCCCTGCCATCTAAATGGAAGACCTGGATTGAATTCCTGCTCCAGCTTCTGCCCCAACCTCTGCCCCCTGTCCAAGACCAATGTGAACATTTAGGGAATAAACCAGCAGATACCAGCTCTCTCTTGGTCTCTCTTTCCTTCTCCTCCCCTCCTCCGCCACATCTCCCTCTCCCTCTCAAATTAAAAAAGAAAAACTACTAGAGTATTCAGACATATGCTGTGCAGTTGGTTCTGAATTAAAATGACAGATTAGGAGATAAAATAACTGAACTTCCACATTGAAAAATTGATCTGGTCTTCCTGAGGCTACCTTCTGATGCCATCAGTGGTGGGATGTGTTTTTCTTGGTTGGGTGGAGTAGAATATTTCTCCCCATGGGGCTCTCACATATGGACCCCAACGACCTCCAAATTAAAAGCAGCTGGAGTTAAATTGGGATGAAAGTAAAAGGAGACTAAAAATATCAAATACCGCCAGGGCAGCTTTCTCTTTTTGTCTAAAAATATTGAGTGAGGTAGAAGCTGGACAAGAGAAACAACAGCAAAACTGCAGGTAGGGAAGTAAGATTGAGAGGGGCTAAAAGTCACCTCACCCTCACTTCTGACTTCATTTTATTTCTGTTTGCTCTTGATTCTCGTCAGCAAAGCTGAGCAACAACTGGCCTGCTCTCAGCAGTCACCCTTCATAGACTTCTCGATGGTTTTAAGTCTCACGCTAAGCCCCATTGCCATTCCTCAAAATCTCACCCTCGGTGCCATTGCTCTTTCTAGGCCAATCCTATCCAATAGAGCTTCCTGTGATGGAGGAAATGTCTGTCAATCTCCAGTGTCCGGTAAAACAGTCACCAGTTCCATGTGGCTACTGAGCTCTCAATTTTTTTTATTTTTTACTTATTTTTTTAAAGGTTTATTTTATTTATCTGAAAGGCAGAGTTACAGAGAGAGAGATGGAGAGAGAGAGAGAGATCTTGCATCTGCTGATTCACTCCCCAGATGGCTGCAACAGCCACGGTTGGGACACTTTGAAGCCAAGAGCCTGGAATCCCATCCAGGTCTCCCATTTGGGTGGCAGGAGACCAAGCACTTGGGCCATCATTCACTGCCTTTCCAGGGGCATTAGCAGGGAGCTAGAAGTAGAGAAGCCGGAACTTGAACCAGCACTCATATGGGATGGCGGTGATGCCAGCAGCAGATGAACCCACTAGCACCCCCCTTTTTCTTAAGATCGATTTTATTTATTTGAAAGTCAACATTGCAGAGAGAGACAAAGGAAGTTTTCATTTTTAATTAATTTTAATCTTTGTGGGTTAACATAATCTTATGTTTAATCTTATGTTCATTTACATAACCACATGTAGCTGGAGGCTGTAAAACTGAACAGAGATCTTGATCTTCTCGAATCTGACACCATCAGGCCCCAGGACTTCAGTTAGTGTTTAAGCTGGACTCCAAGTTGGACTTCTGGTTCTCACAGGGAATCTCTTTCCCCTGTGAAGCCGAACTATTTGGTGGCACCTGATCCTCTGATTTCTCCTCAAAGCCACATTCTCTCAGTGTTTCCATGTTCTTCCATATAGCCCTCCCCAGTCCTGCCCAAGACCACCCCTCCCCCTGCTGACTAACAAATCCACTGGGGCTGTGGGAGGGGAGCTAATGCCTTCCTGTCTCTCCCCTCCCAGTGAGAGTTAGACCTCAGGGTCGTGGCCACGGTGGTGTTGGTGTCGGGCTCCCTGCTCTGCTGCTGCAGGCCCTCCACTGCAGGCAGCACCGCCCTGACTCAGCGTCTCTGGGCTGTGCCAAGGGCTGGCTGCTTTGGTTTTGGATTCAGCCGAGTGTCTGCCGTGCCAAGGCCACCCCAGCTGGCCTGGGAAGCGGGACACATCGCTGGGGTCTGAGAAACCTTGTGTGCACAGTGAGGAGCTGGGGGAGAGAACCACAGGGGCAGGAAATTCTAACCCGGGCCTGCTGGAAACTCTCTGGGTGGTCCCAGCGTGTTAATCCTCCTGGCAAACCTTGCTTCCTCCTCTGAAGGCTGAGGTCAGAAAGAATAAACAATGAGACTCACGTTAAAAACACAGAATCCGACGGAAATACTGCAGAATGAGCCTCGGCACTAAGGAAAAGCCTCCAGCAGCTCCTGCTTCCTGGGGTGACGGTGCTTCTCAGGGGCAGCCATCCCAGCAGTACCAGCAGCTCCACCTCCTCACACCAGCTCAGGGCTTTACGGCTTACTTAGTTATTTCACTTTTAAAATTGTTTAGTTATGTATTTATTGTGAGGCAGAGAGACAGAAAAAGAGAGTTCCCATCCACTGGTTCACTCCGCAAACGCCCAGAATGGCCCTGGCAGGGGCCTGCAGCCAGGAGCCAGCAATTCAATCAGGTTCCAATTACTTGAGCCATCATCACCACCTCCCTGGGTCTACAGTAGCAGGAAGCTACAATCAGGAGTCAGGGCAAGGGACCGAGCCCAGGTACTCTGACTGGGATGCCAGCATCCTAGCAGGCGTCCTAACCACAGAAGCCAAATGCCTGCCCCTCAGTATAATTCTACTTGGAGAAACGTCTGTTAGGTAACTGGATGGGGCAGCTTTTCCATTTTACAGATGAAACTCGTGAGACTTAAGAAGCTGACTTGCTCAAGGCCTTCTATCTAGGAAAGGGTAGGGCCAGGGCTTGTGTGTAGGTGTTCTAATTTGTAGTCCAAAAAATTTAGTGATGAGAGAGACATCCCCTGGTAATACTATTGGTTTTCCAACTTAATGTCCACGTATCAGAAATCCCCGGTTCCTGCCGAAGTAGAGGAGACGCCTGTAGCTTCCCGGTTTGGATAGCTGGGCCTTTTCCTTCTTTTGTCTTTGGCCTGCCAGAGCTATATTACGAGTAGGCTTGTGGAGGTTTGAAGTCCTATTACCTATAAGAAGAATGAGCAATATCAGGAGCCCTGCATTTCTGGTTTCCCTGCGTGACATGGACAGGACTTGTGGCCTGTCCCTGAGGCCCCAGGCCCTTGTGAGCACCCGGTTTCTAAAATGTTAGAATATTTCCCATGTGACGCCTGAGAATATGGCTTGCCAGCCCCCTAGAGCCCCACTCTTGTCCATCACTGGCCCCTGGACTCTGGCCTGGGCTGGGGCAAAGAGGGAAACAGGAGCATGGCCTAACTGCAATTCTTTCGGCCCACAGATATCACGGACCCTCAGCCCGCCGTCTACCAGCTGAGAAACTCGAAATCCAGCGACCTCTCCTTGTGTCTATTAACCGATTTTGATTCTAAAACCAATGTGTCACGAGGTACGGAACCTGCAGAATTCATCACAAGCCAAACCGTGCTGAACATGAAGTCCTTAGATTCCAAGAGCTACGGTGCCTTGGCCTGGAGCCAAAAGAGCAACTTTTCATGTTCAGGCGCCTTCAATGAAAGTAATTTCCTTTCCTCCTCAGGTGAGTACAGCCTTTTTGCAAAGTCTTTGCAAGCTGAGCCTCCCCACTTCAGGAGATGCCTGGTTCTGCCCGGAGCTCAGGTCCATGGTATCTCAAATCTTATTGGTGGTCTCGGTCTCATCAGCTATCAGCTAAGCTCCCACCTGCTTTACACAGGGGCCCAGTGAGCCCCATCCTAACACTCCACAGAAAGTCCTAGGTGAAAAGCAGATGAAGGGGAGGTGACAGGAGAGAGCGCTGAGCCAGCCTCAGCCTCACCAGCTCTGAGCTCCCACCTCCCCGCCTTTGCTCAGGCTGTTCGCCCCTTACATCTCGTCATCTGCCGAAAGCTCTCTCCCAGCTCCACCTCACCCGGCCACTCAGTCATTCAACAGCCATTGACTGAGAGGGCACAACGTACCAGGTGCTCGAGTGGAGGAGGAAAACCTCAGCTCTGCCCAGAGGAAGCTCCGTTCTAGTTAGGGGAGACCATCAACAAGCAGGAGAAAACCCATGTAACTTTGGGCTGTGAGAAGGCTTTAAGTCGGGGTTGAGGAAGGAGCCACCTTAGGGACAAAAGTCAGGGCAGGGCTCTCTGAGGACACGCTGTTTGAGCTCAGACTCAAGAGGGAAGAAGGTAGTGGTCAGGCCGAAGCCAGGGAGAGGACCCTTCGGAGGCCTGAGACAGGGGCCCAATGAGAGAAGGGGAGAGCACGGGAAATGAGTGGGAAGAAGCAGGGGAGGACCAGCTGCCAGGGCTTCACAGGCCGTGAGAGGGCAGACGGGGTCCCAAGCATGCTGGGAAATGACTGGTGGCTTGCAGCAGGGAACTGACACGTCCTTTACTTTGAAAAGATCATCCGCCGCTCTGCAAGGAGTGGATCATAGGCCAGGAGGGGAAGGAGAAAGGAGACCACCGCAGCAGAGGTCACGGAGGCCTGGGCAGAGTGGTTGTGGGAAGTTGTGTGGCCAACACCAAGTGGGATTCAAAGGTGGAGGCATACAGGAATGAGAAGGAAAAGAGGGGATGGAGCAAGGCCTCTGAATTTTATGCCAGAGCAACTGAGTCAATGAGAACACCAAACACTGAGAAACAAATCCAGGGTACAGGAATCAGTATGCTTTGGAACATACGGAAGTATGCATGCCCTATGGCCCTTGACACTGTCTGTGGCTCACACACACCCCACCCCCCCACCCACCCCCACCCCCGCTGAAGGCCAGACTGGAGCCTGCCTATAGACAGAGTGTGTGTGTGATGGGTCCTTGTGGCCTGGGTCATGAAATATGTGCTTTGCACAACCACTGCCTGTGAAGTGAATGAAATGATGCCTGAAGCTTGGGGTGTTGGTCCTCCCGAGGCCAGCAGCCCTCCACAGCAGGTAGCCTAAGTTCCTTCCAGCTCTCCCCACAAGAGAACATGGAAAGGCTGTAGATGTTCACCTGCCAACACGGGGGAGGTCTGGGCTGGGAAAGGCAGCACACTCTGGACTCTAAGAAAATGTCTTTGTTTCTCCTTGCAGATGTGTTCTGTAATGCCAAGTTGGTAGAGAAAAGCTTTGAAACAGGTAAGAGTGGGGTGCAGCCCAGCTTGGCACAGGGCTGGGGACGTGAAGGACTCACAGTCACCCTGACTGGCGAGGGGAGGTTGGAAGAATTAGTGGATCTGGGAAGGAAAAGTATGAGAAACAGGAACAGCAGTTAGAGACTGCTCAGAGCTACCCAGGTCTCTCTTGAATCCCTCTCAGCATTGTCTAACTTTCTTTCCCTTCTAAGTGCTTTGGGGATGGGTCTCTCGTTTTACTGGACCAATGACTCATTCCCGGGCCTCTGTGTCCCTTTCCATAGCCCTGCGGTGAGGAGAACCAGAGAGAGCAGCAGGGTGGCCCCGCTGCGGATAGCCTGACTCCCTTATGTACAGCACTGAACTCGGGTCCCCCGGACGGGTCCCTGCCTGTCCAGGGGTTCTGTCTTCCGCCCAGAACAGCAGCAGTCCTCATGTCTTCTGTAGGCAGTGGTCTTGTCTCTCCAGGGTCCTCCTCCACCCCTCACCACCTACCCTGGGCCCATAGCGGTTTCCATCTGAGTTGGCCCTACTGAGTCATATCCGCTGCGGCTCAGCCACTAGGTTCTCACTAAGGGGCCCAGGCCCTAGGAGCTGTGATGTTAGTTTCTGAGCACCTACCCCCACCCCCGGGGCCCAGAGAGGCTCAGCAATGAAACAAGGGCCCCGTGCAGCGCTCTTACTGTTGACCCTGGAGCAGCACACAAAGGATACTTGCAAGGGGCATGCACACAGGCTGAAGCCCACCCCCAGTGCCCCACTCTGCTTTGGGGAAAGCCACGTTGTGTCACGTGGAGCTGGGCAGACCTCCACCGTGCCCACCCATAACCACTGTGGCCCCTTGGTTTTACAGACATGAACCTAAACTTTCAAAACCTGTCAGTGATCGGGCTGCGCCTCCTCCTCCTGAAGGTGGCTGGATTTAACCTGCTCATGACACTGCGGCTGTGGTCCAGCTGAGGTGAGGGGGCGTCGGTGCTGCGGGTGGGGGGAGCCCCAAGCTCTGCGAGCAAAACTCCCCATGGGGTCTCGCTTTGAAGTCCTGGGCCTGCCAAGCTCTTGCATTTCTTCCTGTGACACATTCCGCTCATTCGCAACAACAAGTGTGTAGCCTGAAACACACTCCCTTCAGCCTCCTCAGCCGAGCCTTCTCTCCCCTGAGGTGTGAAGAGCACTTGTCACCACCCCCATTGTAGAGATGAAGAAACTGAGGCCAGGTAACGTCAACGTCCGCATAGCCAGTGAGTGGAAGAACAGAGACCCAGACTCACACAAGCCCTCAGTGGCCCAGCGGCCCCCAATCCTTTCCTCATGTTCTCTCCCAGCTCCATACTCATAGTGCACCCTAATCCTAGCTCCACTGCCCGCCTTGCCCAGCATCCCTGACATATACACCCATCCCCCACCATCACAAAGAACCCCAGGCCCCATGGCCCCTAGAGCTGTAGCACGGGGCCACTGCTCTCACGGCTCTGACACTGCTGGGGGCTGCTCACATTCAGCATGGCCTCTGTTCTTCCTCCTCCCAGGTCAGCAAGACTGTGAGAGCCTCGCTCCCTCCGCAAGCCGAGGGGGGCTCCCCCACCACCATGGAGAGGAAGGCTCCTACCCCTTCTCTGCCCTCCCCTACCAATGCGCTGGCTGGATCCTACCAGATCTGTGATGAAGACTGTGGACAAGCGGCCAAACACCGTGGCACCCCACCCACCCACCGTGCTCCCTGTCCCTTTTCTGCTGCTTCTCACTGCCTGAAGCTCACAGCAAGGGTTGGGGTTGGCCAAAGCTTCTCCGTGCCTTGAAGAGACTCCTTCCCCTCCCCCAGAGCCTGGCCCTACTGTCCCCGTAGACGATGGAACAACCCCCTCCCCCACCCCGGCTCCCACCGTACCCTGTGGACTCTCTTGGACTCTGGCTCCTGAAGAATGTGTGTATTCTTTTCAATAGTACTCATAAAGAAGCATATTACTTTTATCCAGGATTGGGGGGAGGGGAGGGTGCTTACTATTCTAGACCCTGCTGTGCTGTATAATCTGAGCCATGTTGTCATTCTGTTGCCCATAACATATTAAAAGTGATTTAGAAGACCAGAGGTTGTGCTCCTGTTTACCTGGGTGTGGCTGGGGTCTCCTGCTGCTGCCCACTGGCTGGGCAGAGAGCAACCAAGGCTTTTGTCCATCACACCAACTTAACAAGCTGCTAAAGTCAACCTCTTCTTGGAGTAACCTCTGAAAAATTCCACTTGGTTGGCTGTGCTGGGGGCCAGGAAAACCCTCTTAAAAGCTCAGGCCCCTGCTTTTCTGTTTTCGTGCCACGCCACGGGGCCACCCATGGCGGGAAACTGGCCCACGTGGCTCGTGGTGACTGGCAGCTGAAATCTGGCTGACAAGGACCACACAGCAAGTGTCCCCAAATGCCACCCACAGTCTCCTGCCCTCTAAAAACACTGTCCATGCCTTTCCTCTCAGACTGGATTTCTGCCCAGACCATGCATGGCCCCACATCGTCACGGCTAGGGACCGCCCACCACTCTGCTATCCAGGTCCCAGCTCCATACCCAGCAGAAGCAGGATGGGAGGAGGCTGTGACCCCAGCAGGACTTTATATTCCCACCATCCTGGACACAAGAATAAGGAAAGCCTGGGGGAGTAGTGCCTCAAACTCTCAACTGGGGGACGAGAAGATTCCCTGGGACCCCAAAGCACGTGACTCTCCCTCCTGAGACTCCTGTGGCCAGAGCACTTTTCTCCAGGTTGTGCATGCTGACAGAAACACACTCAGAGACCAACCAACCAGCTGTCCACCTAACAGCTACCACCACCAAGACCCAAAGCCGAGGGCTTCCTAATTTCCTGGGGTGGGAGGGGTCCCATCCCCAAATACCTCCATGTGTGTCTCTGACCACACCAGCCAGAAATATGCAAATCCTTCTTGCTAAGGTGCAGGCCTGCTCCTTTTCCTGGGGACAGTGCCGCCAGCCAGGACAGGTGACCTGAGGCATGTCTGTCTCTCCCCTCCAAGAGTGACAGGGTCACCACCCATGAAATGTCAGGAAGGCACGGAGGCTACCTCCAGCTCCATGTATCTCTGACTCTGTGACCTCCGTCGAACTAAGAACCAGGGTCCCACCAAGGGTCATCACCGAATTGCCAGTTCTTTCTAAGCCACTTCATCTCCAGCCTAAATGCAAGCCTTTTAAAGGTCACTAAAGGGCAAAGTCTCTGGGGTGGTCCCATTATAGCAAAGGTCACTCTCCCACACCTTCCCAAATGCGTATCTGCCACCTGCAAGGGACTGCAGCGACCCTGGCTCCCCATCAGTCTGACACCACACCAGCCATTCCACCACTGGGAATTTCTTTAATTAAAGCATTCTCCTCCCTGTATTAAGTGAAAATACCCTTGAGAGGGTTAATAGAGCAAGCCTCTATCAACCATTAAAAACTCAGGGCAAATTACCCCCTACAGCGGTAACTCACTTTGCTCCAAATAAAACCAACACAGGTGAGGGAGGTGTGGGGGGTGAGCAGCCAGTCTGTTCCTGAGAGAAGGCCACAGGGATCCCAAGGCTGAAGGGGATTCGGGGGCTTGGGACAGGACAGGAACCTGGAAGGCAGAGAAGGGCCAAAGACAGACCCCACCAAGAGGCTCAGAGAGGCCCAGCCTGTGAAGCCATGCCAGCCAGCATCCCGGATAGCAGAGTCCAGCAGTCACTGCACCCCCAAGACCACCCAAGGACTTACGTCAAGCGGTGTGGCAGGGACAGAAGACAGCCCCCCACCCACCCACAGAGGGGCTGAGACCTCCTCCCTCCAGGCCTGGCCTGAGTCGAGGCGCAGGATGACAAGGCCTGGAGAAGTGTGGGAGGCCATCCAGGGAGCAGGCTCATCTCCGCCCCTAAAAAAAAAAATCTCCTCCAATCACCAGGGGCTCCTCAATCCCAGGAGGAAGCCTTCCCTCTGTCTGAGGCTGGTAAACCGAAAGCCAGCAAGGACTGAGATCAGAGAGCTGGACCAGGAACAAGAGGGCTGAAGGTGAGCAAGAGCTGGGGGTAAAGGCAGAACCTCCCTCTCTGGCTGTTCTGGGGACACATCCGGCCCCAGGCCCTAGCTGGGATGTCAGGAGAATTCAAGCGGCCTGTGGGGAGGCCCAGGAGAAGAGTTCCTGTGCCCATGAGGAAGGTCAGGGCAGCAGGGCCCAGTGCAGAGGGTCCAGCAGTAAGGGGCTGGGCACTGCTTTTCCTGGAGGATACCTGGACCCGGCTCATGGAGATCCCCGCCCTGAACAGTGCCAGGCCCCATGAGCAGGGCAGGGACAGCTCATCCAATCAGTCTGGACCCAGCCTGGGAAAGCTGATGATCCAGCAAGGCCAAGTGTAGCACGGATTTCTCTGTACAGAGAGGCTTAAGTGCAGGCCCTCTCTGAAGGCAGAAAAATGGACCAAATGACCCCTCCCATGACCACAGGCCTGAGATTCTAGAGCATTCTCTGAAGTATCCCCCAGAGACCTGCCCTCCTGGTGCAATTGGAGTCACAGTGCAGGCAGGAGAAAGGGCAAGCCAGCATGTGGGGCTTCAGGTTCACCATGGGGACATCCCTGCAGGAAGTCCACTTCACCTGGTGCTCCTTGGGCTGGGAAGTGTGCCTTGTTCACTGGTGTGTTCCCAGAAGCTAGCATGGTGCCTTCAGCTGGACACATGGATGGTTAGTGCTGCTAGGCCTTGGGCAAGGAGCTGGGAATAGGGGTGGGGAGTGCAGAAGGGAAAGTGGGGGGGGGGGTCCACAGAGGAGGTGGCCGGGGGAGCTACTATCTTACAACGCTGCCAGGAGCTCTGAGTAACTTGTCAAGAACCAACAGAGAAAGCCAGACCTGCATGGGGACCCCTTGGCCAGGGCAGTGCCCAGACGGTCCTCTCTGTCCCGTGAAGCCCACAGGACTGTTACCCAGGGCAAGCTACAGGGCAGCCAGGGGTCTGAGCTCCACTCATGCCTGGTCACACCAGGGCCCAGGGCCGATGGATACTGTACAGTTCCACTTCACCTGCTGCACATGTCCCACCCCAAGTCCCAGCTCCAAACCACCTCCTCGAGCAATGTGTGGGAAGAAGAGCTTGCGACCAAGGTGGGGAGCAAGCCGTTTGGAGATCCAGTGCTGTCATCTCATTAATAAATGCAGATTGCCAGGGAGGGGGCAGGGCTGCCATCACTCTGCCTCTGTGCCAAGGCCACCTGGGTGGAGGGGGGGGGTCTGTTTCACACAGACACACGCATGCATGAGTTTTTCTCTGGGTGTCACACACAGAGCTGAATTCTGAAATTAATAAAAAGGTCAGACACTGAGTCAGTAGCCAGAAGTAGCACAGGAAGTGGAAAAAGTCTCCCACTTCCCTCCAGGTGTCTGGGGGCTGGGGCAGCCCCCTCCCATTTCCATGACGTCAGAGTTGCTGAGAGGGGCACATAAAGCATTCTTTGAAGCTCTCCCACAGAAGCCACATCCTCTGGAAGAAGAGGTAAAAATACTGCCTTAGAGATAGCATCGCCCCGGCCACGTGTCTGGGCGAGGCAGGCTGAACCGTTACACCGCCACCCAACCACAGGTGTGACAAGGAGGCCACAGAGCCAGCTGCTGCCTAGCACTCAGGCACAGCAGCAGGCCGGGGAGGTGCTGCCTGCCCCTCTACCCCCACCCCTGAGGAGCCTCCCTCACCCTGCCTCTACCACCCCCACCCCCACTGCAAACCAAGCCTCTGGATCAAACCTGGGTCTCAGCTGATTGAATTCTTGCTTAGCGTGGGACAGACCCTCAAGGCCACGTCCAGTCCAGCCATCCCTGGGAGGGAGGGTTAGGAGGGAAGGATGTGAGGAGCCACATCTGCCCCATCACACGGTCCAGGTTGGTTCTCTAAGGAAGCCCCCACCCTTGCTCGCCTCCCACTCCAGACCACAGCCAAAGTGCCGCTGGATGTCTGCCTCTCAGGGACCAGGAACCCAGGACTCTGCGGGAGAAGAGCCACAGAACCGGAGACCTGAAACAGGCCAGGTCGGACAAGCTGCTCTGTGGCAGTGTCCCTGGCTGTCCACCTGGAGGCAGCAGCACTCCACCAAAAACACCTCTTCTCCCTTGGTCTGTTTAGTCTGTGGAGGAAAAGGTCCCAATGCTTAGGAAAACCTCTTTTGAAGGGGGAAAATAAGGGGCTGGTGACTTTCCTTCCACAAATCCCTACCCTGTGCCAGTCACTGCCCTGGGCTCCAGGCCTGTGTGATCCTGTCCCATCCCCAGAGGACAGGAGGGTCCGCAGTCAGGCCTGGCAGGCAGCAGGGGGCACTCACTGCCTGCTGGGGACCATCAGGCTCGCTCCACATAGAGAACCCAGACAGGGGCCAGGGAGCCTCCCCGGGGGGCTGGGCTGAGCCAGGATCCTCAGCTTCCCCGGCCTCAGGCCCACAGCCTACTTCCCAGCAGGCTCCGTGCTCTCCCAGAGAGTAGCCCAAGGACCAAGGCCCTCTTTCACAGAGTATACAGGCCATGTGCCAGACACTGCGCCAGCCCCTAGGGATTCGGTCTCTGTACAAACTGAAGGACTCCACAGCAAGGAAGTTCAAGAACAGGAGAAAGGGGTCACTGGTGGCAGAAATCAGAGCTCTCGTTGCCCCTGGGTGAAGGGATCGGCATGGGGGAGGGGGTAGGAATGTTCTGGGTCTTGACTGGGTGTGCCCACATCTGTCAGAATACATCAAACCACACACCTAAGAGTAGGGCGAGAATTTTAAGTTTTTTATTTGTGTCACTGATGGGCAGAGACAGAGATGTCTCACATGTGGTTCATTCCCCAAATACTCACAATAGCCAAGGCTGAGCCAGGCTGAAGCTGAGGGCCTGGAACCTATTCCAAGTCTCTGTCGTGGGTGGCAGGGACCCAAGCGCTTGAACCATCCCAGGGTGTGCATTAGCATGAAGCTGGATCCAGGAGCAAAGCCAGGAATCAAACCCAAGTGCACCAGTATGGGATGTAGTCGCCAAGCAGCAGCCTAACTTCAGCTCCAAACACCCATCACAGATAAGTGCCTTTTGTATCTCAGTAAAGAACTGTTTCCCGAGAGAGAGAGAGAGAGAGAGAGAGAGCGAGCGAGCCAGCGAGAGTTTCTGTCTTCAAGGAGCTAACAGTCCAGTAAACACATGGATATAGATGCACAGACATGCCCGTATCTGAGCATCCACAGAGATGACAATGGCTACAATTGCGTGACAGAGACTTCGAGTGGGAGTCAGGGCAGTCAGCTGTTTATCTGTAAGTCTCCCAGCACCCTCCCCCAACCCAGCCTTCTCTCTGAGGGCTTTTAGCTTTTCTGAGTCTCAATTTTTCATTATTCATATGGAGATAAAAATACCTGTCCACCTACTTGTCAACGTTGAAAGGTTCAGAAGAGATTGTGAGTGTGGAAATGCTTAGTGCACTGGAATCCCAGGGCAAGCACGAAGCGGTGGTGTGTCAGCATGCCCAGACGGACTGATGCTCCATGACCCAACTGACCCCAGCTATCAGATGGGCTGGGCTCCATCAGACTGCCCACCATGCTGAGACAAAAGGGGTCCCTGCTTAACTCAGGCCTCCAGGGACCTCACTCATCGGTGTTTTCCATAGTGGATGGTCACATGTCCCCTCACAATGACCCTGGGAGGTTCTTGTGACGCCATCTTGCATTTTTTTGCTCCCTCCACAGCTTCCTGCTTCCTGCTTCCGGCTTTCGGCAGAGCCTGCTGGGGGTGAGGGGTAGAATTACAGGACAAGCAGGCACTACGGGACTCAGAGCTCTATAGGCCTCCCCAAAGCCTCACCTGACCAGTCTCATTCTTATCCCTCTCCTCACCCTCTAACAGAACAAGGTCCCTGGAGCCCCAGGGAGGACATAAAATCTGAAAGATGGAGCCAGACCTCCTGCAGGCGGCAGAGGAGCCTGGAGTCTCCTTGCCCTGGCAATGTGGGCTTGCTCCTACTCCAGAGGCAACAGGACCCAAGGAAGAGGCCCTGTGCATTTTCAAAGCCTCCCTAAAATCCCACTGAGGAGCAAGGGAGAGGGCCAGTCTTCTGTTCCCCTGAACCACCCACATAAAATTCAGCAATCGAGAAAAAAGGAAACTATTAGAGGAAGATCACATAAATGTAAGAAGACAAGGCTGGCAGGACTTAAGAGAATTTAAGTAGATGAAAGATGTGGTGTAGATAGTGGTGAGCGACTGGTCTTCGTTTCATGCTTCCAGCCTTGACAGGAGGAAACTAAGGAACCTTAAAAGGGATTCCTTTCCAGGGGAGATGGTGAGGCCCTATTTTTATCAGTATCTGGGGTTCCGCCCTCCTTCCTGCTGACCCAAGTTATTGCAGTGGTTTACCGAGGGACACGGGTGGGGAGACATCCTTATCTGGAGTCTCGATTCACCATATCCTGGTCTGCACAACACCAAAGCAAACATCTCCTTTGATCTTCACAACTCCAGCAGCAGGCAGAGTCCTCTCCTCTTTTTACAAATTAGAAAGCAGGTGACGTGGCCTGGGTAGGCTCACAGTGAGCCAGGCCTTGAGCTGCACTAGGCTCAGACTCCCCCCATCCCACCCCCAGCCTCCCGCCAAGCACTGTGGACAAAGAAGTCCCAGGGGCTCTCGGTGCAGCCACCACAGAGCAAAGGGCACAAACTGCCCGGAGTCCTGAGGACCCCTCGGAGACCAGCGACTCATGTTCTGTCTCGGTGTCCCTTCCTTCTTTGTGACTGATTCCTTCTTAGGATTAGGTTAGAATGGCAACAGAGCGCTGTATGCTCCCTCAGCAAACAGCTGTTGATGTGGGTGTGTCCTGAGGTCATTATTTTCTCCCATGCAAACTCCACTACTCAACCAGATGGCAGCGAGGGTTAATGCAGAGCTGTCTAGACACACTCCTCCTGCGCGTCCTCACTCCTCACTCAGCTCCGCCTGAGCCCCACTTGCTCCGAGCCCCCTCCCACTCCACTTCCTATCACAACAGTTTACTTCCTTTCCCCCACTTACAAGCGCATCCTTCCACTTCCACACTGATCTGCCTCTCTTTCCCACTGGCGATAAGGACTCAGGGAGGTGCCTCATCCTTCCTGCCCATTTCTGTGTCTCTAGCACCTCGCACATAGTAGGCGCTCCGATACTCGTTAGCTAAATGAAGGAAGGAAAAGCACAAAGAATGAGCTCTCCTACCAGATGGCTCTTACTCAAACCCTGTGACCAGACTGGGATGAAAAGGAGATAACTGTTGAAGCTGAGTGTTGGGTATCAAGGAGTTTATCCCACTCATCTATGGACGTGTGTGTGTGTGTGTGTGTGAAAATTTCAGTAAAAAGTTAAAAACAAAGTTGTTTTTGTGACTTCTAGAACAGCAGACCTCCTTGGGGCTCCTAACAAGATCTTCATTCCCCTTCTCCCAGGCTTGCCTGCCATGGACCACCACAGTCCTGCAGCTCATCTGCAGAGGAACACCCACCTGTCTGCTTAGAGTGTAGGGAAGCATAAACCGGAAGGCACTAACACCATGCCAGACGTGTGGCAGATGCTCATTGTTAGCTCAGACACTCCTGGACACAGGTCTGTTTTATCTTCTTAATCCTATGCACTCTCTAGCACAGAGCCCTGATGGCTGATTAATCATTTGCTAAATTTTAGAGACAAAAGGTCAACGGACAAAAAGTGGCAGAACAGGTCCTTGAATCAACACTTGCAGATCAGGCAAAGTACTTTCTGCAACCTCAGGTCGTCTGGATGGTGGTTTGAAAATACTCTTTTTATCCCACTGACAGATGTCTCCACATGAGCTCAGACCCACCTATGAAGTCAAGGCAAGCAAATAAAATACAATTTATATTGACCCTTCATAAGCTTCCTCCCACTCTTTTCTCCCTCATCTGAGATCCTTCTTCTAAGAAGTGTCTTCTCCCACTGGAGAAACCCATTTTATATGTTTGGTAACATTTTTTTAAAATTAACTGTAGGCCGGCGCCGTGGCTCAACAGGCTAATCCTCCGCCTTGCGGCGCCGGCACACCGGGTTCTAGTCCCGGTTGGGGCACCGATCCTGTCCCGGTTGCCCCTCTTCCAGGCCAGCTCTCTGCTGTGGCTAGAGAGTGCAGTGGAGGATGGCCCAAGTCCTTGGGTCCTGCACCCCATGGGAGACCAGGAGAAGCACCTGGCTCCTGCCATCGGAACAGCGCGGTGCGCCGGCCGCAGCGCGCTACCGCGGCGGCCATTGGAGGGTGAACCAACGGCAAAAGGAAGACCTTTCTCTCTGTCTCTCTCTCTCACTGTCCACTCTGCCTGTCAAAAAAAATAAAAAAAATAAAAAAATAAAAAAAAATAAAAAATAAAAATAAAAATAAAAAAAAATAAAAAAAAAAATAAAATTAACTGTAAAGTAATACGGGCCTCAAAATTTAGTCTAGGTTGCCCAAGCCCACAGGAGTAACACACCAAGACATATGAGCAGTAGGGTCACATTGACTTCATGCCCAAGTTCCCCAGCCACTAGTAACAGGCCAGTACCTACATACTGAGCTTCCAAAACCAAAGAACAGCCCTCTGCGGCCTCCCCAAGTATTTTCCAACCATCACAAAAGGGTTTTGAAGCCCAAGATGAAAGGATGTGATCAAAGAGGTCAAAGGTACAGGCTGCTAAGAGAAGAAAACATGAGCGATGGTTTCCATGTGATAGGGGACAGGAAATGTGTGGGCAGGAGGTGCTCAGGGCTGGGCTTCCCACCACTGCAAAGAATAGCAGGGAACAGAGACCACGTACAGTGTTTATGGGAGAAGGCTTCCGGTCCCACAAAAGCACATAAAATAAACCACCCTGTAGAGGTGTTAAGCTGGAGGCAGCAGAAAACGCTAGAATATACCTCACTCTCTATACAGTAGACCTCAAAATCAACTCATCAACATGCTTCAGCTAAAACACCTAAGATTCAGAAACTCAGCTCAGGAGAGGAGGGTACACATTTCCTTAAAGGAACAGCTGTATAGCTAATTCCTCTGTGCATGGGGAATTAAGAACCAGGGAGCAAATCAACAGAAGCTAAAAACAAACTAGTCACCTATAACTAAATTTAAATCCTAGACTTCAAAGGCAAGTCTAGGTTTTTGCCCTGTTGTAAACAGTGAAAACCCTGCCAAAGGCGATTGTTTCCTGTGGGTGATAACTGACGTGTAAATCACAACCTGTTAAAGCAACAGCTGGTCTGATAAATGGGAGTTAATATTGTCCAATGTATATCAAGATCAGTATGAGAAAATTAAAATCTATTAAAAATTAAAAATTAAAATCTACAAACTGTCTTCCTTGATAAAAATTATTATCCCCAATTTTCAGTCCATTTGTCTTTAGGTTCAGATACTTTTTGAGAAGGTTCTTGAATTTTTATTATTTCTTTGAAAGGCAGAGACGCAGAGAGAGACAAGACCTCCCATCTGCCACTTTCACTGGGGGTTCACTCCACAAGTCAGGGCTGTGCCAGGGCCAAATGAGGAGTCTCAAATTCGATCAGGCTCTCCCACATGGATGGCAGGACCCACGTACTTCAGCCACCACCTGCTACCTCCCAAAGTGCACATTAGCAGTAAACTGGAACCAGAATCAGGGTCTGGACCAAAACCCAGGTACTCTGAATGGTGTGAGGATGTCCCAAGCAGCGTCTTCAACCACTGAGCCAAACACCGACCCCAGTTCAGATACTTTTTAAAGTTTTATCTATTTATTTAAAAGACAAAGTGACTGAAAGGGTGAGTCAGAGAGAGACAGATTTCTTCCATCTACTGGCTCACTTCCCAAGTACCTGTAACAGCCAGAGACAGGCCAAACAGAAATCAGGAGCCAGGAACTCCCTCTGGGTCTCCCACACTGAGAGCAGGAACCCAAGTACCTGGGCTATCATCTACTGCCTCCCAGGGTATGCATTCATTAGCAGGAAACAGGATTGGAAGCAGAGACGAAACTCAATCCCAGGCACTCCAGTATGGGACACAGGTGTTCCACACAGCAGCTTAACCCACTGTGCCATAATGCCCAATCTCAGATACTTCACTTATTCAAAATTCCTGTTCATCCAATATAGACTAAAAATTACTCATTAGTGCCTTGAGAAAGCTATATGATGTCTGTATATAAGTGTCAAAGCAAGTTAAACTGCTAATTCATAACCTTAGTGGTAAACCATGACCCAAGGACCAACAGCCAGTTTTCGTAAGCATGTTGAAACAGTCTTGCCTCTTCATTTAAGAAAAAGCCTGCTGCCTCCTGATCTGGAGCTGGTTAGGATATGTTATCAAGCAGAACCCTAATACATACAGAGGCCCAACTTCCCAGGTAACTGTGAGATATACCCAGATTTGAAAACCACTGCTCTAGATCAGATCTCAAACTTTACTGTGCACGTGAATCAGCTGGGGACCTTGTTAAGCTGAAGATTTTGCTTCTGCAGGTTCAGACTGGGACCTGGGAGTCTCCTTTTCAAGCAGCTGCCTAGATGATGTCAATATTGCCAAAGACTACTTTTTGAATAGCAAGCCCCTAGAGCTGTGCTCACCCAGTTTGGCTGCACGATGAAATCACCTGGGTAGTTTTACAAACTACAGATGCCACTCTCAAAGACTTCACTGGTCTGGGGTATGGCCTGGGCTTTGGCATCCTATTTTAAGTTTCCCAGATGATACTCATGTGCAGCCCTATGGAAGAAAAATAAGAGCACAACCCACCATCCTAGCAGTCTGCCAAATCAAACAGTGGCATTGACACAGCTTTGTGTCCCAGACATGGCAACACTAATAGCATCCAAGATGCAAAGGGGGTTGCTAGCATGATACATACAAACATGCTCAGACCTCAGTCAGCAGCCCTACGCTCTAACCGAGCTTTGCCATGAACTCTGACCTTCAGCAAGTCACACATCTGAGTTTTGATTTCCCAATCTACCTAACAAGGATTGAGAAAACTTCAAGAACAAAATGAGAAAATATTCATGAAGATGCTTTGGAGTCTGCCCTATGCTATAAATCAATCTACAAACAATTGTCACTTTTTACACTCTGCTTACATTGCCTAAGAGATACATATTTCATTTTCCCCACTAAGGCATGTTGAAACAAATGTAAATGTGAAAGCACACACTTGGTTCAATTTCTAACAAAGTGCTTAATGATGCAGTTCCAGGAATGCCTTGTGTCCTAAGAGCAGAAGCACCTGTAACAAGGGAAGGATTAATAAGGGATTACCTACTCCGGGGAAAAGACAAAGGACTGCCATTTCCCAGGTTGTCGCCACTGCCTTTTGTCATTAACTTCAGATTCACTTAATGAAAACAAGGATGGAGGTTCACTGTTGCAAGTTATCAACTCATAAAGAGTTTAGCACACAAGACTGAAAGGGAAAAGAGGATTCTGATGACAACAGAAAATAAAATAAATAAATAACAGAGTCAGAGGCACATGGAGGAGTGGCATGGAGCTTTTAATTTGGAAGGCAAAAAGTTACACTTAATGGAAGGCAGAGGTCATATTAATAACTGTTTATTACAAAGTCGCTTGGACAGAGAATTAGCGAACTTCTCGGGGTTTTCCATCTGCATACCAAATCAGAGTTGAGAGTAAACACCAATCTTCTGAAAATCCACATGTTCAACAGGCTGCCTTCTTCAATAACTCTTATCCAGGGAAGTCCAAAAGTGAACCTAAAAGAAAGAAATATTAAAGGTAAAATGCGTCCTCAAATCCTCAACGCTTAAACTCACATGACAGTTGTGGGGTTCCTAAGCTCAAGACAGCATTCAAGGGGCCAGCACTGCGACGTGGTGGGTAAAGCCGCCACCTGCAGTGCCAGCATCCCATATGGGTGCCAGTTTGAGTCTCAGATGCTCCATTTCCTATCCAGCTCTCTGCTATGGCCTGGGAAAGCAGTAGAAGATGGCCCAAGTCCTTGGTCCCTGCACCCACATGGGAGACCCAAAAGAAACTCCTAGCTCCTGGCTTTGGATCAGTGCAGCTCTGGCCCTTGAAGCCAATCAGGGAGTGAACCAGGGGATGGAAGACCTCTCTCTCCCTCTCTGCCTCTCCTTCATTCTCTGTGTAACTCTTCCAAATAAATAAATAAATCTTTTAAAAAAAAAAAAAAAGACAATATTAAAGCCAGGTAAGAAAACCCAGAATGGAGCAAATGTAATAGTCAAACCTCAATTCCTTATACACCAAGGCCTAGGGACAGGAAACAGGGGTCCTAAATGAAGTTCTATCATGAATTAGCTGCTGATTTTACATTAGTCACTCTGACCTCCCTGGTCCACAAATCATTTGATATGAGACTTGCTAGAAGCTTTTCTGGACCTGGAATGCTTGTAAAGCATTGATATCCAATCTTAGGGGGAATAGAGGAAGGAAGGATTCAAGAAAGTAAGTAGAGAAAAAGTCCCAATCCCATATATAACAGAGTACCAAAACAAAGTAAGTATTAAGTATTAATTTTAAGATTTATTTATTTACTTATTTGAAAGGCAGAGAAACAGAAAGAAAACAGAGGGAGTAACAGACAAAGAGGGAGAGATCTTCCATCTGCTGGCTCAGTCCCCAAATGACCACAACAGCTAGGTCTGGCCCACGCTGAAGCCAGAGCCAGACCTCCATTCTGATCTCCCACACAGGTGGCAGGAATCCAGATATGTGGGTCATCTTCCTGGGCACAACAGCAGGAACGTGGACTGGAAGCAGAGCAGCCAGGACTCCAAAAGGGTGCTCCAAAAGGGGATCCCAGCACCACAAGCAGCGGCTTAACCTGCTGAGTCACAAAGTTGGTCCCTAATTTACTTTTCTTTTAAAGGTAGAATTGTTTTTGGCAAGAAGGTGGAGAATAACTCCAGAAGTTGGCTGCACTGCTATGAGAGCCAGAATGCACCGGGATCTGTAAAATGTGAGATAAAGACCCTCCTCCCAGAAACACAGGCTTCCTTTCTAGGCCCTCGGTGGGGGCTTCCCACCTAGTAGACTCCAAGATAGGGGCAGGAAGTGACCTCCTGGTCTTAGGAGCTCCAAGATCTCCTGTTATTTTTCTAATTTTCCTGCAGTGTACCATAAAAACCATCTATTTATGCCATGACTTGAAAGACATTGGGAAACACTACTTTTCCTACCCCAGTAGGTAAAAGGGCACCAAACACCTTACTTTGTTCAAGCGACCTGCAGATTTTAGCATCAGAGCTATTAAAAGACTTTAGATTTCCTATCTAGCCAGAATGCTTTTATTTCACTAACAATTGTTAGAGAAATGCCTCATAACTCGGACCATTCTTTTATCAATAGAACTGTGAGAAATATGTAAAAGAACAAACAAAAGGAGGGAGTAAAAAGTATTCCCAGTGCCAAACAAGAACAAGGGCCTGGGAAGACTCATCTATTCATTCCACCACATTTCTTAAGCAAGCTCTCTGGCAGTAACTCTGAGCCCACACAGTCATCAGCTCTAGCAGTGAAAAAGGACAGGGTTATGTATAAGGCCAGATCAGGGAACAAAGTCTTGGCTTACTTAGGATTACAGAAGAAATATGGCTTGGTATAAAAATCAAGGATTGAGATTCTATATTAAGTGAAACATTTAAACTTCGGGCACGGAGGCCATCCATGTGGAGGGCAAAACAGAGTCACAACAGTGTGTCTTTGCTAGGGGTTTTCATAACACCTTATTTAGAACCATCTTTTCCCCTCCTCTAAGGCAAAGATAGGTTTACCAGATGCTATGCTAAAAGCAGAGACCCTGAGATGCTCTGCAATGTCAGCTCAAGCAAACTGGACCAGTCACCAGCCCAGAACAGTTTCAACTGCTACCCAGGGTGTAAAGGTTTTGGGGGAATTACTAATAAAAATCTCCTCCCCCGATACCAACACAGGCACAATGTGCCTTCACCTACAGAGAAGAGTTAGCGTGACTTCTTCAGTCTGTTCTCCCCATGCATAAAACACGGTGCCATTTATCAGTCTGTTCTAATCATCTTAAAAGAAAGCGAGCAGCACAAAGAAGTGTTTAAAATAATTCCTCTTTGCATACATTGAGGAGAGAATGCCAGACAGGGACATCTCTATCTGGAATTTGTATTCTTCCCCAACAACACATCTATTCAGACACTAGCACTGGGCAGATACCATCAAACACTGATTTTTGCCTTCCAATCCATCTCATCCCTGATGCTGGTCATCCAATTAAAAAAGAAATGAAAGATAACGTGAATCAAAGACCATACTTTAGGAATTCTAGGTTCACAGCTCAATCTGAATCACTACAGTTTTAGAAGGTATAGATCCTATCTGTCTACAAATGAAAGGAGCTTTTAGAGATCAGCTAGCTTAACCCTCGCATTTTAAAGATGCAACAACTGTAACCTTATAGTAACCTCAGGCCACAGGTGACTATTTAAGCTCTATTAAAATTAAAAAAAAAAAGAGAAAAATTCAGTTCCTCACCTCTGTCAGTCAGCCCCATTTTTAATAACACAGACAGGGGCAGGTATGTGGCACAGCAGTTAAACGGCCTCTTGGAACACCCACGTCTATATCGAAGTGCTGGAGTTCAAGGCTCAGCTCCACTTCCGATCCAGCTTCCTGCCGATGCACACCCCAGGAGGCAGTAGTGATGGCTCAAGTAGTTGGACCCCTGTCACCCACATGAGACTCCTGGCTATAGGCTGGCCCAGCCCTGGCTGTTGCAGGTATCTGGGGAATGAATCAGTGGATAGAGGATCTCTATCCCTCTGCCTTTCAAATCAAATGAAAATTAAAAAATTTTTAAAGTGTCTCATTTTTTAAAAAATTACATATGGCTAATGGTTCCAGTATTGGGCAGACTCAGAATGCAAACTCATTGCTGAAAGTTCCGTTGGGCAGCACTGGTGCGGGGTCACCCTCACGAGACATACATTCTGCATCTGTCTGACCATATTAAAAGATGACCAACTTTGGGGCCAGCACCGTGTCATAACGGATAGAGCCGAAGCCTTCATTGCTAGCATCTCATATGGGAGCCAGTTTGAGTCCCAGCTGCTCCACTTCCGATCCAGCTCTCTGCTATGGCCTGGGAAAGCAGTAGAAGATGGCCCAAGTTCTTGAGCCCCTGCACCCATGTGGGAGACCTGGGAGAAGCTCCAGTCTTCTGGCTTCAGATAGGCCCAGCTCTGGCTATTGTGGCCGTTTGGGGAGTGAACCAGCAGATGGAAGATGGACGCGCTCGCTCTCGCTCTCGCTCTCTCTCTCTCTCTGCCTCTGCCTTTCAGATAAATGAATCTTTAAAAAAAAAAAAATGATGCTCAACTTTGCAGAGATATTTGAGACAGTCTGTCTTCATCCTTTCTTATCCACCATTTTTCCCATTTAAATTTTATTTAAATTTTTCCTATTTAAAAAAGAAAAGTTTGGCATTTTTAATGAAAACCTTCTAACAGGAAGATATATATAGATATATATATATTCACCATAAAGTCCCTGAATGGAGAGGAAGTAGCACTGGGAAAGTTTGGAAGCCAAATATCAACTAGCAAGCTCCCTCTTAAGTCTCTTTGTAGCTCCAGGGCCGGGGTAAGTCAACTGAAACTTCAAAGTTTAAATGCCTCGGGTGTGAAATGCAACTGCTACTCTGTCTACCTCCAAGACTGGGCAGGTGCTAAAATTCACACAAGGTAATGTCTGTAAAAGCACGTGTAGAATGTATGTGAATCCTACAAGCCTGGGAATGTGATTTTGTTGTAAGTAGTCACTCTTCAATTTCCTACCCCCTGAGAATGGAAAGTGGGAATCCTGAAATGAGGATAAAATGCAACAACTGGGGAAAAAAGCGAAACCCAACTAAGCATCCACAAAAACAGCACAGTCCTCCTCAAACGCAAGAAGGACCATCATAAATTATAGCAGTGAAAGGCTTTATCACAAAAGACTCTTATGAACACCCCCGCCAATTTCCACTGTGCAGACAAGGAAACTGCTGCTCAGAGATAGCTTATGTGTCCATCCAACTGGCTAACAGAGCAACGGCCATGATGCAGGTCTCCTGACTTCTCGTGCTCATCACCACTACACAGCCGCTCACAGCCGCTCATGGGATCTTTTCCATCCCTTTTCCTCCACAGCACTTGCTACATGCATTGGCATCCAAGTAGTCAATGATAGAGCCATTTTGCTTGCAGCTGAAAATGATTTCTTCGTTCATATATTCACTCAACAAACATGCCATCATCACTGTTAGTGCTGTGCTCAGCCCTGAACTCCCTTGTCTCAGGGAACTCCAGGGGCCAGTGGGAGAGACAGGAAAGGGAATGAGCAGTTTCGTAACGCTGGGATTTTAGAAGTATGCACAGTGGGCTCCGACAGACTAGGGAAGAGGGTCCTAGATAACCTGAGGAGTGAAGACGACTCCGGCAGGAGTCCTCTGAGCTGGAAGGATGGAGAAGATAAGGCAGGGAGTTGGGGCAGCAATGAAACTCATAAGCACACATCTACTTCATATTCTCTTTTTTTAAGATTTATTTATTTATTTACATAATGAGTATATATATATGTGTGTGTGTATGTATATATATATTTTCCCTTCTTGACACTAATCGGTCACCATATCGAATGTATTTTTGTACATAATATGTATTGGTTAGAAAAATGTAGATTGCCTATTCAAATAATTCTATCTCCATGATAGATTGTATTTATCCTAAACTATTGATACCTCTGTTAATTTAAGAAATAGAACTATATTTTTTGGAATTTGCAGAGAATTGCATTCAAGGCTTCTAACTGTAAATATGCTAAAAATATTTTAATAAATCTTGGTTTCATGTCCAAAAAAAAAAAAAAGAGATTTATTTATTTATTTGAAAGAGATACAGACAGAGGAAGAGGCAAAAAGAGAGAGAGAGATCTTCCATCTGCTGGTTCATGCCCCAGATGGTGGCAACTGCCAGGGCTGGGACAGGCCAAAGCCAGAAGCCAGGAGCTTCTTCTGGGTCTTCAACATGAGTGCCAGGACCCAAGTACTTAGGCCATCTTCCACTGTTTTCCCAGGCCATTAGCCGGAAGCCAGATCAGAAGTGGAGGAGCCGGGACACAAACCAGCATCCACATGGGATAGCGGCATTGCAAGCAGCAGCTTTACCCACTATACCACAACGCTGGCCCCCTCACCATTTTTTTAAGTAGCTTTAATGGGCCAAATGCAAAATAAGGTTAAGTAACCAATTACAGAGTTATCAATTACTAGATTTTTTTAGTAAATAAAATAATAAGATTCAAGGTTTTAAGAATAATTAGTAAAGAATTAATCTCACTTTCCAACCAAGAGGAAAAAAGAAACCATCTCATTGTGCCTACCTAAGCAGATTTTCTACAAATTTAAGATAGTTCCTTTCTGGGAAACCTATTTGGTAGCTGGAATGAATCCAGTCTAAGGTAGAAATGCCAAAGTGAAAATGAAATAAAAACTAAATAGGCCTCTCACCAACAAAAAATTAAAAATTATTGCCAGTGAAAGGTCATTGTTGAGAACAATAAAAGGTTTAGAACAAAGCAAAGAGGGAGCTCTCACACTGGCAAAAGAAGGAAACAAAGCGGAAATCTGAGCATCCTCTCTGTACAACAAAACCCTTTGGCCACCTTAAGGTTCCCCACCCTTTTGTTCCTAACTCTACACTGCCCACTTCTGGCCAGAATGGAAAGTAACCCCCAACCCTGCATCTGAACCCACTTGGCCCTCTGCTGCCCTCCTATGCCTGGAAAGAAACTAAGTCCTACTGCAAAGATCAGTTCAGTGGTTTCCTCCCTGACACTTCACTTCTCTCAGCTTAGTAGTACATTCTCCTAGCGCAGGAAATACACACCCCACTAGGTGGCAGTGGAACCTAAAAAATAACATTTGGATTCCCTACCAAAGGTAATTCTCCAGATTACTATATTTTAACTGATGAATTCGAAAAGCCAACACAATTGCATGTTGTAAACAGCACTGCCTGTCAGGGTTAAAAATGTTCTACCCTGCAGCCCCCTTGCTCCAGCTAAGATTAAACACTATGAATTTTTAAGACCTGTGGGAGAATGGTCGCCACTATAAAAACAAAGCAGCACTAACAAGGTTTTAGCACGGGCTTTTGGCATACTCTCCCCAGGAGCTGAGCATGTTACCCACCTGGGTTTGTCCCAGTTTATCTCTTCCTCAGATCCAGAGCTCAGGTCACCAGAACCTGAATTCCCAAACTGTAACCCAATGTAGTTCTGTCCCTCTTTTCCTCATTTCCCTTCAGAACTACCTGAGACGGGCTTTCTTTTTTCCACAAAGGTAGAGAGAAAGAGAGAGACACACACTCACACACACACAGAAAGAGAGAGAGGGAGGGAGAAAGAGAGAAATGGAAGAGATAGCTTCCATCCACTGATTTACTCCCCAAACATCCACATAGCGGAGCTAGGCCAGGCAAGAGCCAGGAGCCTGGATCTCAATCTGGGTAAGACAGACTCAAGTACTTGAGCCACCTTCCACTGCCTCCCAGGTGTGCATTAACAGGAAGCAGGAATCAGGAGCGCAGCCAAGACTCAAACTCAGGCACTCCGACACAAAGCAGGCATCCTAAGCAGCATCTTAACTGCTGTGCCAGTCATCCACCCCTAGGCTGACATTTTTTTAAAAGAATGTCACTGGGGCCAGGCTGTGGTATAGCAGGTAAAGCCGCCACCTGCAATGCCAGCATCCAACACGGGCACCAATTCATGTCCCAGCTGTTCCACTTCTGATCCAGCTCCCCGCTAATGGCATGGGGAAGGCGGCAGAAGATGGCCAAATATTTAGGCCCCTGCACCCACATGGGAGACCCAGACGAAATGCCTGGCTCCTGGCTTCAGCCTAGCCCAATGCTGGCAGCTGTGGCCATCTGGAGAGTGAACCAGCAGATGCAAGATCTCTCTCTCCCTGTCTCTAACTCTACTTTCAAAATAAACAAATATGGAAAAAAATTTTTTAAAGAATTTCACAAAGCAACACGAAAAAACAATACATAAATGACAACAGAAAGTATGCAAAATTTTAAGTAAATCTGCTGAGCTTCCATACCATACATTCTTTCAAAACTTGGCTGCCGCCACATGCTAAACACTGATCATCAGGTGTGCCCAGATTCTTGGGGCTCAGAGGCTCAGCAGAAGAGTCTTTACTTTTATATTTTTATAATACAAAAAAGGAGCATTTCTTAACCACCTGGACCTATATCCAGTATTGTCATCAGATAGCGTAGCTAACTATTACTATACGGTTTCCCAAACTGCTATCTATGACCACGTGTTCAGGACACTGTAGTCTCGAGTTTGGAAAACGTTGATATTAACAGATCTAGCTATTTTATTAGTTCTGGGTAAACAAAACTGCCATGAAGTCTTACAGGACAGGAAAGGAACTAGGACTGGAGAGGGTATCCAAAGGGAACATAGCTGAACCTATCATGTTTAATCTGTTCAAAATCTGCTAATTCCAGGTGGTGAAACAAGGGTGTCTGCCACATTTGCACTGGTATTTTTTTCTGCCTTTTGGAAACCATCATAATAAAAGTGAAGAAAGGGCCGGCACCATGGCTCAAAAGGCTAATCCTCCGCCTTGCGGCGCCAGCACACCGGGTTCTAGTCCTGGTCGGGGCACTGGATTCTGTCCCGGTTGCCCCTCTTCCAGGCCAGCTCTCTGCTATGGCCCGGGAAGGCAGTGGAGGATGGCCCAAGTCCTTGGGCCCTGCACCCCATGGGAGACCAGGAGAAGCACCTGGCTCCTGGCTTCGGATCAGCGAGATGCGCTGGCCGCAGCGGCCACTGAAAGGTGAACCAACGGCAAAAAGGAAGACCTTTCTCTCTGTCTCTCTCTCTCACTATCCACTCTGTCTGTCAAAAAAAAAAAAAAAAAAAAAAAGTGAAGAAAGGGGGGTCAGTGCTGTGGCTCAGTGGGTTAATGCCCTAGCCTGAAGTGCCAGCATCCCATATGGGTGCCAGTTTGAGACCCGGCTGCTCCACTTCTGATCCAGCTCTCTGCTGTGGCCTGGGAAGGCAGCAGAAGATGGCCCAAGTCCTTGGGCCCCTGCATCCACATGGGAGACCCAGAAGAAGCTCCTGGCTCCTGGCTTCAGATCAGCACAGTGCCGGCCATTGCAGCCAACTGGGGAGTGAACCAGTGGATGGAATACTTCTCTCTCTCTCTTTCTCTCTGGGGAGTGAACCATTGGATGGAAGACTTTCTCTCTCTCTGGGGAGTGAACCATTGGATGGAACATTTCTCTCTCTCTCTCTCTCAGCCTCTCCTCTCTGTGTAACTCTGACTTGCAAATAAATAAATAAATCTTTTTTTTTTTTTGACAGACAGAGTGGATAGTGAGAAAGAGAGACAGAGAGAAAGGTCTTCCTTTTTGCCGTTGGTTCACCCTCCAATGGCCACTGAGGCCAGCGCATTGTACTGATCCGAAGCCAGGAGCCAGGTGCTTCTCCTGGTCTCCCATGCGGGTGCAGGGCCCAAGCACTTGGGCCATCCTCCACTGCCTTCCCGGGCCATAGCAGAGAGCTGGCCTGGAAGAGGGGCAACCGGGATAGAATCCGGCGCCCCAACTGGGACTAGAACCCGGTGTGCTGGCGCCGCAAGGCAGAGGATTAGCCTGTTAAGCCACGGCGCCGGCCAAATAAATAAATCTTAAAAAAAAAAAAAAAGTGAAGAAAGGAAGTATTAAGGTGAGGACAGTGATAACTAAACTGTGGTTCTTTTTAAATTTGCTTCTTTAACTCTGCACTTGTCAAATACTATATGATAAAGCAACTTGAACAAAAATGAAGTATAAAAATAGTTGTGAGATCAACATTTAACCTAGCAGTTAAGATGCCAACCTCCTACATCAAAGTACCTGGGTTCAGTTCCCAGTTCTGGGTCCTGACTCCAGCTGCTTGATAATGCAGACCCTGGGAGGCAGCAGGTGATAGCAAGTGACTGGGTACCTGCCACTCTCATGGGAGACCCAAGTTAAATCCACAGCTCCTGGCTCCAGCTCCCCCACCCATCACAAACCTTTGCCAGCATTTGAGGAGTGACTGGTAGAAGAGAGTTCTGTCTCTCACAAAAAATAAATAATATATTTACAACAAAATTATTTTTGGAAATCAGACCAGATTATAAGACTTATTAGTGCTAAGTTTTCTAGCAAAGCTCTCTGAACTCAGTTCCTCGTGTGTAAATGGGAAGAGCAACCTATCCTCGTGAGGTTATTTTGAGTTGGATGTGGAACAAGAAGCACTTAACACATGACACACAGTGAGCACTCAATGTCTAATAACTGAGAATATATTTTTTAACTCCATGCCATTTTGATCTGCCTTGTTCAGAGTAGCTGCTGGTTTTAAATGTCACCCTCGAATTCAGGCAAGACCAGTTACACTATAGATGTCTATTTTTTTATGCCCAACTTTCAGTTGGAAAATACGGAGACTGTTCAATCTGTTTTATCTTACCTTCTGAGCTGGTATAAATATTGTGAGCTCACTTGGAAACTATCTGAAAAGTGTTTTGGCACACTACACATAGAGCTGAGTTAGAAGCACATAAAAGGGGTAAATAAATGTATATTTACCAAACTGGCAGGGGCACAGTGTAGTGTACATCAGATGAAGGATCTCTGTGGCAAGTACTCTAGGCAATCCCCAGAGAGGACGACTTTTGTGTGCGCATACTCTCTACAGAATGATTTAACACCCCAACTGAGATTGGAAGATTTTGCTGTACCATAATTCCCAGCTGAACAGGTGGCCTTGGGTTGTTAATATGGTCTGCAGTACACAGTTCCTGCTGAGCCTGCTTTTTTGTCTCTGTTTTTGTCATAATTTTGAAATAGTAAGCTCTCTGCAGCAGTCTTCCTCCCACCACGACAGCTCTGGGACATAATTTCCCATGATTTGGCATCTCCCTGAGCCTAGAGAACATCCATGAAATGTTTGCTCTGTCCCATTCCTAAATATACACCATGACTCAGTGACACAAAAAGAACTTCAGGAACCTGAGGTAAGGCAACCAGACTTACAACCTCTCCAGCACCCTCTACCAGAAGGCCCAAGAGCCACTCATGGTATTCTAAGAATAAGAAAGTCAATGCTGTGGCCAGCCTGTGGTATAGCAGTTTAAGCTGCAGTCTGCAGTGCCGGCATCCCTTATGGGTGCTGGTTTGAGCCCCAGCTGCTCCACTTCCAATTCAGCTCTCTGCTAATGCACCTGGGAAAGCAGTGGAAGATGGCCCAACTGCTTGGGCCCCTACACCCACGTGGGAGACCCAGAAGAAGCTCCTTGATTCAACCAGGACCAGCCCTGGCCACTGCAACTATCTGGGGAATGAACCAGCAAATGGAAGATTTCGCTCTCTCTCTGTACTTCTGACTTTCAAATACATAAATAAATCTTTAAAAAAGAAAGTCAGTGTGGGTTAGTCTCCCAGCTGCACAAGCTTATCCACTGGTAACAGTTAACTGGCACTTGGTAAGAGCTGTTGTCTACTGTTCAGATAACTCACCTGCTGGCCCTGCTCGCAGATAGCATAGTCGCCACTTTCTTGGACTCTCACAGATCCTTAGTGAGGCTCTAACTATATTGTGTTTAAACTGTTAGGCCTCCATGCCTCTGCTCTACTAGACTGTTCACTTCTTGAAAGCAAGAGCCACATTTCACTTTTCTCTGTATTCTAAAAACAAGACATTAAATGGCAAGCTGAGAACGAGGGAGGGCTACGTGGAGACAGGGATGGGGAAAAACTCATCTTAATCAGGTCTCCAAGAAATTAAGATGTATCAGAACAAAATAAAATGGTTCTTAAGTGTTTTCACTGAAATAAACCATCTGTCAACGTATCACTACCAAAAATGAAACCTTACCTAAACTAATAGAAGTGTTTTTCAGGCAATACAAAGGAAAAGACTTATGTATCCTTGTAAGTAACTAATTATGTATGCCAGAAAATGAAGTCGTTGCCACATAACTGCACATATTTTGCACATGACTGCTCTCTTGTGTTAAGAGTTCTGCAGCTTAGTACAGAACTGAGAGCTTTCCAAGTAAGGACAGGAAGAGGCTGATCCTGGAATATGCACCTCCCAAGTATGATGATATTTCCTAAGGTTCTTTTCTCTACTACTCAGTAACAACAACATTAAATTTCTGTAGTGCAAGGGCAAAGAAAACAGTGTACGCATTCATCACTAAGTTCCCTAGGGTACTGGAAAGAACACTGAGCTAAGAGCACTCCCGGAAAAAGGCACTAGTCTACAACCACTTAACTACATGGTCAGAGAAGGCCCATGTTTCCTTATATATAAAGTAACAATGTTGATTGACAGTTTAGAAAACCCCATGTACTTATTAGAGTTTTAGGATTATGCTTAGGAGGGAGGGGAAGAACATCACACACAAAGGCAAGGCCAAGCAGAGAAGGCTAGTCCATTTCTGTCAATCAAAACAACTCCAGCTTTACTTTTGCTTTTTACACCAGAATTCCATATAAGAGTTTGTTTGGAAAAGAACAGTTTTGTTGCTAAAAAAGGGGAAAGGATAAATGAAACAAACAGCATCCCTTCTTACATTTTAAAGTATGTTCCCCAGTTAATCCAATTTCCTCATATATTTCTACTTCAGGACACATAGCTAATGACCATAGTCTTTCATTTAATGTACACCAGATGGCCAGGTATAAACGAAGTACCAGGTACAATGAAGACAAGGACCCATCAGTTAAAGTCACAGATCACAATCAGAAAAAAACTAAAAGCAAATCTAAAAGCAAAACCTACAATTCAAATCTCTTCCAGTTATGAGCCATGTTCATGGAGCTACTGGTGTAGAAATTAATGTATTAGCTATAGGCAAACACTCATTTTCTATTATCTTAATGATTTGCCTAGCAGTGAGAAGGCAATGACCAAGAGCGGCAGTACTAATGAATCACGATGCTATTAATGCATACTTTACAGACCAATGGAAAATTCTGCAAATGTCTTTATCAGCACTATGGGAGCACTGCCAACAGAGATCAGAACCAACCCCATTTAATTTCTCTTCTTAAAATCAACACAGTGGGACAATGGTTATTACGATCTTCACTTACATTCTTCCCGTCTCCTACTCCTCAGGTAAGTGAATGAGAATGATTCAGCCAACAAAGTTCATGACCACAAGGTGCAGGATGGTGCTGGCAAAGAGAAAATCAGCAAAGGCTCGCTCCGGGGAGATGCCTTGGAAATCCGCTTTGTTCTGTGGGTTGATCTGTATTCTCAGGCAAACTACATGGAGAAAAACACAAATGTGATTACCTAGAGGTATAACACAATTATGACTACAAATAGCATACTCAACCCTATGACACAACAATTTCACACTAACTGAAATGACTGCCATGTGTATTAAAATGTATGTATAGGACAGGCATTGTGGCACAACGGGTTAAACCTGTGCTTGCGACCCTCGAATCCCAAATCAGAGTGCCTGTTCAAGTCCTGGCTACTTCAGCTAATGCACCTTGGAAAGCAGTGGATGATGTCCCGAGTCCTTGGGTCCCTGCCACCCACTTGGAAGACCTGGATGGAATTCCAGGCTCCTGGTTCAGCTTGGCCCAAAAGGCTGGGGCAGCCATTTGAAGAGTGAACCAGCAGATGGAAAACTGATCTCTCCCTCTCTCCTCTTCTCCTTGTCAATCTGCCTTTCAAACAATATATACATAAATCTTTTGCAAATGAATGTATAGGAAAAATACCCATAACTCCAAACTAGAAAAACCTAAGTGTCTATTAACAGTAAAATGGATAAAGTATGGCATATGCAAACATAATATTATACAGCAATAAAAAAGAACTTCCACTATACACAACAGGTATGAATCTCAAATATGTTAGGCAACACAATTCAAACACAAAAAGTGCATGCTGCATGATTCCCTATATGTTAAGCTTAAAACTAAGCAAAACAAATCTATGGTCATTCAAGTCAGCAGTGCTTTTTCTCTTTCATGAAGGGAGGGGTGACTGGGAAGATGCATGCTTTCCAGGTGCTGGTAAGGCTTTATATCTTAAAAAAAAAAAAAAAAAAAAAAAAGATTTATTTATTCATTTGAAAGGCAGAGTTAGAGAGAGAGGCAGAGGCAGAGGCAGAGAGAGAGAGAGAGAGAGAGAGAGAGTCTCCCATCTGCTAGCTCACTCCCCAAATGACCACAATGGCCAGAGCTGAGCTGATCTGAAGCCAGGAACCAGGAGCTTCTTCCAGGACTCCCATGTGGGTGCAGGAGCCCAAGCACTTAGGTCATCTTCCGCTGCTTTCCCAGGCACATTGGCAGGGAGCTGGATTGGAAGTGGAGCAGCCAGGACTCAAACTGGCACCGATATGGGATGCTAGCACTGCAGGTGGCAGCTTTACCTACTATGCCACAGTGCTGGCTCCAATAATGATTTATATCTTCATCTTGGTGGTGGTTAAATGGATGAATATAAAAATTCATGAGGTTGTACACTTAATTTTTGTATTAACTGCTTGTTAAAGGGAAAAAAAAGACTTAAGAGTTACACTAAAAACCAGATGCTCACTCAGATTAAAACATATATAACCAAAAACCCCTCAGAATCCTCTTATCTCCCAAGTTAAAGGGTTTGTTGTTTTGTTTTGTTTTGTTTTGAAGAGTTATTTATCTATTTAGGAGGCAGAGTTACAGACAGAGGGAGGGAGAGACAGAAAGAGAGGTCTTCTTCCATCCACTAGTTCATTCCTCAAATGGCCACAACAGCTGGAGCTGGGCCAATCCAAAGCCAGAAGCTTCTTCTGGGTCCCCCATGTGAGTGCAGGGCCCAAAAACTTGGGCCATCTTCTTCTGATTTCCTAGGCCATTAGCAGAGAGCTGGATTGGAAGAAGAACGGCTGGGACTCGAACTGGTGCCCCACGCAGAGGCTTAACCTGCTATGCCACAGCACCAGCCCCAGTTAAAGATTTTTCATTATACCTAAATGGAAATGTAGTTGAAGCAGCAACAAAAGGACTGAGCTGAACAAAAAGTTGTTAAAACGTGAATTTCAGGACAGATGTTTGGCTCGGTGGCTGAAGTAAGCAGCTGGGACACCTGCATCCATATCAGAGTGCCTATTCAAGTCCCTGCTCTGCTTCTGATTAGCTAACTCTAAAGTGTGCCCTAGGAGACAGCAGATGATGGCTCAAGTACTTGAGCCCTGGCCACCCATGTGAGACCCATGTTAAGTTCTAGAGTCCTAGCTTCAGTCTAGGCCAACCCTCACTATTTCAGGTATTCAAGAAGTGAACCTGTACACAGAAGATTGTCCCCTCTCTGTCTTTTTGTCTCTCTGCCTTCCAAATAAAACAGGCTTTTAAAACCTTGCAAAGGTGAATTTCTATTTTCTAGTGGAAATGTGCATAACAATGGATGGCAAAGATTGTAAATATGGTATGTTCATCTGTGAGTCCCTCACAGCTGTAGATAAGCTGTCTTTGAACTCAAAGTTCTAGTAGCTGCTTGTTTGTCTCAAGAAAGTCAAGAGACCTGTGCCGTTAACTCTTCAGAGAGCTCTCACTACCCCATTCTATACGCTTAGATTCTAACATGATACATTAGCAACAGTCACCAGTGACATGAAAAGGAAGCTCCAGGAGTATAACACTTCCAAAATATCTTTCTGCCTGTGATAAATTAACGCTACTTTAAAAAACCCAAATTTGCTTCAGGCTAGCATTCATCCCATCACTGACAAAGAAAAGGCAACAAACTGAAATCTAATCCAAAGGTCAGAAAACTATCAGACTAGTTCTCCAGAGTCTATCACCATGGCAACAGCTTTCATTCACTTAAACATGTAAACACTATGGAAGCACCACTGATCTTTGCAGGCACTCAGACGCTTCAAAATCTGAAGGACACTGACTGAAGCAAGGGCAACCAATTAAAATCCTGCTGTGGGAAGTACAGATTGGTTCCTCCGTTTGGGAGAGCAAGTGGCAATACCTATTAATATTTCAAGTATTTTCACCTTCTAACTAAGGGATGTTTCTTACAGAACAAAGACATTCCAACAGCAATGCTTGTAAAGTTAAATAAAGTTAAAAAGATGAGAGCAGCCCAATGTCATCTAGGGGATTAGTTACATTACACTACAGACCCACAGTGAAATCCCATGCAGTTGTTCAAAATAAGATGAATTCTCTATTCACTGGCAGCAAAGTTATCAAGATATGAAGTGAAAAAAAAAATCAAAACAATTATTTCATTCCTTATGAGGGTACTAAAACAAAACTCATGCAAAATGTGTGCTTTTAATTCCATTTTCCATGAACTTTTTGAAGACCTCCCCATATGTTTCTTTTAAAAATGTTATTTACATGTAACATATTTTTAAAATATGTTAATTATTTGGTCATTTTTTTAAGGTAGAATCTAGAAAAAAATCTGAAGAAGAAGATACCAAATCATTAGCAGTGGTTATGGGGTAGAGGATATGCAGGAGCACTGGGAGTAATATGAAGGGACAAAAGAAAAACTCTGCAAAGGTTAATACGGGGCCAGTACTGTGGAGTAGCAGGTAAACCCACTGCCTACAGTGCCGGCATCCCATATGGGCACGAGTTTGAGTCCCAGCTGCTCCACTTCTTTCTTTTTTCTTTTTTTTTTTTTTAATTTCACAGGTAGAGTCATAGACAGTGAGAGAGAGAGAGAGACAGAGAAAGGTCTTCCTTCCATTGGTTCACTCCCCAGATGGCCACCACGGCCGGCGCTGCGCCAATATAAAGCCAGGAACCAGGTGCTTCTCCCTGGTTTCCCATGCGGATGCGGGGGCCCAAGCGCTTGGGCCATCCTCCACTGTCCTCCCAGGCTACAGCAGAGAGCTGGTCTGGAAGAGGAGCAACCGGGACTAGAACCAGTGCCCATAGGGGATGCCAGCACCACAGGCAGAGGATTAACCAAGTGAGCATCCCATATGGGTGCCGGTTCCACAGGCAGAGGATTAACCAAGTGAGCCATGGCGCTGGCCCCTCAGCTGCTCCACTTCTGATCCAGCTCTCTGCTATGGCCTGGGAAAGCAGTAGAACACAGTCCAAGTCCTTGGGCCCCTACACCCATGTGGAAGACCCGGAAGAAGCTCCTGGCTCCTGGCTTCAGATTTGTGCAGCTCTGTGAGCCTACTGGGGAGCGAACCAGCTGATGGAAGACTTCTCTCTCTCTCTGCCTCTCCTCTCTCTGTGTAACTCTTTCAAGTAAATAAATAAATCTTAAAAAAAAAAGTGAACACAGTAATAAAGTGCTGTTATCACGATTATGATCATTGTAAGCCAAGTTATTTGTATGACAATGTTAAGAAACAGAGACCTTGGAGCCGGTATTGTGACGTAGTAAGCTAAGCTGCTACCCAAAACACTAGCACCCATATGGAAGTGCCAATTCAGGTCCTGCCTGCTCTGCTTCCCATCCAGCTCTCTGCTAATGTGCCTGGGAAGTTAGTGGAGGATGGCTCAAATGCTTGGGCCTCCACTTTCCACATGTGAGACCTGGAAGAACCTCCTGGCTCCTGGCTTTGGCTTGGCCCAGCCTTGGCCCTTGCAGCCATTTGAGGAGTAAACCAGTGGAAGAAGCTCTCTCGCTTGGTCGCTCTCTTTCTTTCAAATAAATTAACAAATCTTGTTAGAAAGAGAAATGCAGATTCTAAGATCCCACCTCAGACTTCTTGTACCAGAATTTGCATTAAAAAAAAAAAAAAAAAGAATCAGAGGCCACAAAGATAGAAAAGGCCTCCAGGGTTATAAACACCAGTAACATTTGATGATTAACACGACCAAGAGATGGCAAAAGGTGGGTATGTAAGATGAGAATGTGTGAATCACCTGGGACGTTTTCCAAAGTATAGTCATCACTTACAGAATCTGGTACACCATCCCCAGGAGAACAAGACTTCCAGAGTCTTTGTCACTAATGAGAGTATCCTATCCCTCACATGCACCGAGGAACAAAAAAGGTAAACACCTGCTCTAAAGCTCGTCCTACGGGTGAGTAGGCACAAGGGTTAAGGCCCTGCTTGAGATACTCACACCAGTATCAGAGTGCTGGCTACACCATCCTTCTGATCCAGCTTCCTAATAATGCACCTAGGAGCCAGTAGAGGATGACCCGAGTACTTGGGTTCCTGCCACCCACCTGGGAGACCCTGACTGAGTTCCTACCTCCTGGCTTCCACCTGGCCCAGGCCCAGTCGTGGGCATTTAGGGAATAAGTGAATCAGCAGATGGAAGATCTCTGTATCTCTCCCTGTTGTGTGTGTGTGTGTGTGTGTGTGATTTCTCTGATTTCTCTCTTCCCCTCCTCCTCCCTCCCTCTTTCATTGACACTCTACCTAATAAATCTTAAAAAAGAAAAAAAAAAAAAAAAAGCGGCTGGTGCCACGGCTCACTAGGCTAATCCTCCGCCTGCGGCGCCAGCACCCCGGATTCTAGTCCCAGTCGGGGTGCCGGATTCTGTCCCAGTTGCTCCTCTTCCAGTCTAGCTCTCTGCTGTGGCCCGGGAAGGCAGTGGAGGATGGTCCAGGCCCCTGGGCCCTGCACCCACATGGGAGACCAGGAGGAGACCTGGCTCCTGGCTTCAGATCGGCACAGTGCGCCGGCCACAACCACAACAGGCTGGCCATAGCAGCCATTTGGGGGGTGAACCAACAGAAAAAGGAAGACCTTTCTCTCTGTCTCTCTCACTGTCTAACTCTGCCTGTCCAAAAAAAAAAAAAAAAACAGCTTCTCCACCACTGGTCCTTCAGTATCTCCTTGAGCATGTCTAAAGATGGAAATTTACAGCCTCCTGAAGCAGTCTGTTCTGTTTCAGCAATTCTAACTGACGCTATCTCCTTATATTTTCATTTCTGGAGCAAAATATTTATTGAACATCCACTATGTACCATGCTTCATTCAGATGCCATGAGAATGGCACAGAACAGGACAAGGAGGCTGGATCCCAAGAAACTTACAAACCTCTGGAGAGAACCATAATACATAACCAAATAAACAATGAAGTATCAGGTAGTGATGAGTGCTATGAAGAAAATAAGACAGGATTAAAAAAGAGTTACTGGGAAGCTATTTTCCAATGGTCACAGAAAGCCTCCTTAGGAAGACACTACTTAAGACCAATACTTGAAATGTCATGAAGCAGCTATAGAAAGATCTGGGGACAGAGCATTCTAGATAGTAAGAATGATCTTGAAATGTTCTAGAAAGACCAAGGTCAGACTACTCAGCCTATAATGATCAAGGGGAAGTAGACAAAGGCCAAATTCTGTAAGGCTTTGTAAGACTCAGAGAAGAGCCTGCACTTGATTCTAAGTGCTATGAAACAGTATTTCAGGAGTTTGAGCAGAGGAGTAAAAATATGCACTTTTAAAGGCTGCTAGAACTACAACATGAAGAATGGTTTGTAGAGTTAAAGAAAAAGATGAGTTACTAAGGAGTCAAAGAGCTGCAGAGAATGCTAGTACAAATGGAAGTGAAGACATAGCTAAGCAAAGAAATAACGTGAAGGGATCTCGAACCACGCCCTCAAGCCAGTTTAGTGTCCGGCACAAAATGTAGGAAGGAAAAACCAGTGAGGTGAGAGGAATAAGCAGGATGGTGTCATAAAAGCTTTTGGCTCAAAGTATCTGACGAGAAGCAAACTGCGTGAAACTGAAGGCTGCTGAGCAGTCAGGCAAGGTGGAGCAGACAGAGCAGTGTCAGCGAAGTCAGGACAGAACACCACAAAGAATAGGTCAAGGAATGAACGGACGCGAGAAAAGAGAAACAGCAACAATTCTTTCAAGAATTCTTGTGACGATGGAGAAGACACAGGAGAGTAGCTGGAAATATATCTGGGGGATCAAATGGAATTTTTTTTTTTTTTTGAGTATCATTAGAACATATTTGTATGATGGAAATGATTCAGTAAAGAGAAACTAATGATGCAGAATGAAGGGCTAACACTACAAAAGCTGAGTCCTTGAGATCCAGCAAGACTGGATCACCTGCACAAGTAAAGGAACAGGCCTTCAACAGAAGACACATAGCATGACCATGGTGGGATAAGTCAGAGTGTGAGCACAGAAGCAGGTGGGTTGCTATGATTCACTGGTAGCAAGAGGAAGGGTTCCTGTCTATTTTTTAGTAAAAATCAATATATAAATAAAGATCATCAACTGAGAATAAAGGAAATACAGAAAAGAGATATTATGAAACATTTTGGGAAAGTGAAACCTGTTAGGGAAGCATATTGCAGGACCACTAGGCAGTGTTAGATACCCATTCTGTTCCTGTTCTTACTAATAATCCTCCATTAGCACAATACCCACGTTTACTTGTCTGTATCTCCCACCAAATTATAAACCCTGTGACAGCAGGGATGGTGTCTGTGTGCTTCACAGGTAAATCCCTAGCCCCTCGGCAAAGGAGGTGGCACATTTTTGCTCAGCATTCCTTAAATTATTATATGCATGCTCCCAGTTTACCATATGAAATGAAAGGTCAAAGTCAGCTCTTACCTTCAAGGGCTCACCTACCAGAGACTCATGAAAGAAAATACAGTACAGTACAAAACTGGGCTTGCACATGCTCACTCTCTCTCTCACACACACACGGCAAAACAGAAGCATAGGAGAAAGAGCTAAATCTGCTGGGAGAGCCAGGGAAGGGTTCCCAAAAAAGTAGCACTAGTGCTAAGAGATCTAGGGAGTGAAGGAATGGGGCCTGCGTTGTGGCGCAGCAGATGAAGTCATCATGTGAGACAACTTCCCATACCGGAGTGCTGGTTGAGTCCCACCTGCTTCGCCTTTTTTTTTTTCTTCTTAATTAATTCATTTGAAAGTCAGAGTTACAGAGAGAGGGGGGTGGGGGGAGACAGAGAGAGAGACAAAAAGAGAATGAGATACCTTCTATCTACTGGTTCACTCCCCAGCTGGCTACAAAAGCCAGAGCTGTGCCAGGCCGAAGCCAGGAGCTTCTTCCAGGTCTCCACGTAGGTAACAGGAGCCCAAGTACTTGGGCCATCCTCTGCCTTTTCCAGGCAGCTGGATCAGAAGTGGAGCAGCTGGGACACAAACTGGCACCCATATGGGATGCTGGAATCACAAGCAGCAGCTTTACCTGCTACACCACAATGCCAGTCCCATTGCTCTGCTTCTTATCTAGCTCCCAACTAATGTGCCTGGGAAAGCACAGGAAAACAGCCCAAGTACTTGGATCCTTGCCAGCCATGTGGGAGATGTGGATGGAGTTCTAAGTTCCTGGCTTTGGCCTGGCCTAGCCCCAGCAGTGGTGGTCTTTAGGAGAGTAAACTAGGAGACAGAGAGCTCATCCACCTCCACCTCTGTCTCTCTCTCTCTCTGTCATTCTGCCTTTTAAATAAATAATAAATAAAAGTTTTGTTTTTTTTTTTTTAAGTGAAGGAATTTTAAAGTCACCCAAGCAAAGGTAAACAACTTCAAACATCACAATGTTTAGGGGATGTGTTCAGGGAGTAAGTAGCTCAATTACACTGGAGCAAAAAAATAGGGAAGGCAGAGGCAAGAGATGTAGATGGAGACAGAGATGAGGTCAGAACATGCAAGAACTTGTTTGCCAAGAAAAGAATTTAACTTTAGGCACCACAAATTTTATGTGGGGAATAACCCAATTAGATTTGCAAACACAGGGAAAGACAAACTAAAAGCAAAGGCACCAGAGATAGCAAGGATGATTACAGTAGTCTAGACAAGACATACTGAAGCCTAAGAGGATTAAGAGGTAACAACGGATATGAAAATATTTAGAAACAGGACTATCAGGCGAACTTCTAATCTTTTAGAAAGCCATAGCTGGAGTTACTATTAGGATTTAGGATGCACAAAATTGATGGATAATTCCAAAGGAGATGCTGCATCCCAGTCCACACAGCCCAATTGCTCCCGTGAGTTAGAAAACTACTCAGATTTTTCTCTTTCAAATTCAAACTGCTGTTAGATTTGTAATCTACAGAACAAAACTTAAAAAGTAGAAACTGAAGCAGGCATGTGGCACAGCAGTTAAGACGTCAGGTCAGGCACCTGCACCCCAGGTTAGACTGCCTGGGTTTAAGTTCTGACTCTACTCTCGATTTCAGCTTCCTGCTAATATGTACCCTGGAAGGCAGTAAATGATGGCCCAAGTGCTTGGGTCTCTGCCACCACATGAGATCCAGAGTGAGTTCCAAGCTCCCAGCTTTGGCCTGGCCCAGTCCTAGCTGTTGTAGGCATTTGGGGAATGAACCAGTAGGTATAAGATTTATCTCCATCTATGTATCTGTCATTGTCTCTTTGTCTTTCAAATAAATGAAAAATGTTTTTAAAATTTTCAAAGTCAGAATTTTTTCACATAGATGATACAAGAGAAGTTGTAAAATGAGTTAAAAAACTGGCTTCAAGACCAAAGGCTATTCTAAGAATAGTATTACTGTTTCCCATTTCAAATGAGCAGAGATTTCAGTTAGGTAGAAAAGGAAACCAGAGGGGCTGCCAACAATGGAATGCTACACTAAAAAGACAGATGTCCTCCTCTAGGGATAGCCAACCATAACGTAAACAGCAGCTGAGGATGTCGGAAATTTGTCTGGAAGAAGAAAATTATTCTGCCTCTGAGGTCTTTTAAAGCCTACTATACTAAACTTTGCTCATCCAAAACAAAGATCTCGCAATGGCAATTTTACACTTTTGGTTCCTTCTAGAAACCATGGTGTTATGTTCTGGATGTGGTTTGTCCCCAAGAGTGCAGGTGTTGGAAGCTTGGTCCCTAGGATGGAGGTAACAGGAGGTGGTGAGAACTTTAAGAGGTAAGACCTAATGGGATTTTCTCAAGTCACTGGGGCCATGCCTTCCAACAGAATAAAGTAATTCTTTTATTATTATTATTTTATTTGAGGTAATTAGAGAGAGAGGAATAGACAGAGAAAGGTCTTCCACCTACTGGCTCACTCCCCAACTGGCCACAACGGACACAACTGGGCATATCCAAAGCCAGGAGCCAAGAGCTTCTTCAGGGTCTCCCACGTGGGTGCAAGGGCCCAAGCATTTGGGCCATCTTCCACTGCTTTCCCAGGTGCATTAGCAGAGAGCTGGATCAGAAGAGCAAGAGCCAGGACACGAACCCAAGTGCCTGCATGGGATGCCGGCAGTGCAGGTGGAGATTTAGCCCACTATGCCACAGTACTAGCCCCAGGATAGAGTAATTCTTGAGGGACCCTGAGTTAGTTCTCGTGGGAGGGTTGTTACCAAACAAGTCTGACCACTGCCTAGCCTCTCTGGCTTCAGGTTACACTAGCTCCCACCACTGTAATGCCGTCCACCACAAGGCCTGTACCAGAGTAAAACAGAGGCTGGTACCATGCCCTTGAACCTCCAGAACTGTGAGCTTAAAAAAACTGTTCTTTACATCCAGACTCAGTAATACGGTCACGGTAACATAAGACTAATAAACGTGGCTACATCTCCCATTTTCATACCACCAGGCCCAAGAGCAGCCTTTTTAAAGGGATGCAGCATTTTGGCTGGCGCCGCAGCTCACTTGGCTAATCCTCCACCTGTGGCGCCGGCACCCCGGGTTCTAGTCCCGGATGGGGCGCTGGATTCTGTCCCGGTTGCTCCTCTTCCAGTCCAGCTCTCTGCTGCGCCCGGGAAGGCAGTGGAAGACGGCCCAAGTGTTTGGGCCCTGCACCCGCATGGGAGACCAGGAGGAAGCACCTGTCTCCTGGATTCAGATCAACGCAGCGCGCCGGCCATAGCAGCCATTTTGGGGGTGAGCCAATGGAAGGAAGACCTTTCTCTCTGTCTCTCTCTCTCACTGTCTAACTCTGCCTGCCAAAAGAAAAAAAAAAAAAAAAAAAGATGCAGCATGCAGCATTTTAATTTTTTTTTTTTTTTTTTTTTTGACAGGTAGAGTTAGACAGTGAGAGAGACAGAAAGGTCTTCCTTCCATTGGTTCACTCCCCAAATGGCTGCTACGGCCGGTGCTGCGCCAATCCGAAGCCAGAAGCCAGGTACTTCCTCCTGGTCTCCCATGTGGGTGCAGGGCCCAAGCACTTGGGCCATCCTCCACTGCCCTCCTGGGCACAGCAGAGAGCTGGACTGGAAGAGGAACAACGGGACTAGAACCTGGTGCCCATATGGGATGCTGTTGCCGCAGGTGGAGGATTAACCAAGTGAACCACGGTGCCGGCCCTGCATTTTAATTTTTTTATTTTTTTTTTAAAGATTTATTCATTTTATTTGAAAGTCAGAGTTACACAGATAGAGGAGAGGCAGAGAGAGAGAGAGAGGTCCTCCATCCACTGGTTCACTCCCCAGTTGGCTGCAAAAGCCACAGCTGCGCCGATCTGAAGCCTGAAGCCAGGAGCCAGGAGCTTCCTCCGGTTCTTCCCATGTGGGTACAGGGACCCAAGGACTTGGGCCGTCTTCTACTGCTTTCCCAGGCCATAGCAGAGAGCTGGATCGGAAGTAGAGCAGCTGGGTCTTGATCGGCGCCCATATGGGATGCTGGCACTTCAGGACAGGGCTTTAATCCGCTGCACCACAGCACCAGCGCCAAGGGATGCAGTATTTTAAATTGGTTTAAAATATACAGACCAATTTCTGAAGAGGATAGGAAAAATTATCAGATGCAAACGAAGTGGAAGAACATAGCCAAAAAAGAAATAAAGGAACTTTCTTCTCCAATCCATCCTATACCCTAACACCAATTTTAAGTTACTCCTTTATTCAAAATTGACAATAAACTCAGATTCTTCATATTACCTTGAGCCCAAATTCCTTGACCTGGCACTCAAAGCTCTAACATTAAACACCACCTAATCCTCCAACATAATGCCCTACAGTATACCTTCTCCAGCCCAACTGGCCTCCTCCATTCTCTTTTAGCAGGAACATACCACAGAAATGTCAGCACCATAAATAGGTATAAAGCTTCCTTTGCCACCAATCAGAAAAAGGCCAAGCATGTGAATTTCAAATTTCCCACAGAAAACAATCTCCAGTCTTATCTGGGTTAACAAATGGCAGAGAAAGTAGGATTTAGTAAAGTCAGTATGTCAAAAAAAAAAAAAAATACAAATTAGGAGCCAGCATTGTAACAAATCAGAGCAAGCTTCCCAGCTGCTTTTTTTTTTTTTTTTAATTTTTAATTTCATTTATTTGAAAGAGTTAGAGAAGAGTAGAGTCAGAGAGTCCTTCCATCTGCTGGTTCACTCCCCAAATGGCTGCAATACCCAAAGCTGAGCTGAGCTACTCTAAAGCCAGGAGCCAGGAGCTTCTTCCGGGTTTTCCATGCAGGTGCAGGGACCCAAGCACTTGGCCATCCTCTACTGCTTTCCCAAGCCATAGTAGAGAGCTGGACTGGAAGTAGAACAGCCAGGACTTGAACCAGTGCACATATGAGATGCCGGCACTGCAGGCCAGGGCTTTAACCTGCTGTGTAACAATGCCGGCCCCTGCTCCATTTCTGATCCAGCTCCCTGCTAACATGCCTTGGAAGTCAGCAGAAGATGGTCCCAGTACTTAGGCCCCTGCCACTCATGGGAGACCAGAATGGAGTTCCTGACTCTTGGCTTTGGCATGGCCAAGACCTGGCTATTGCAGCCATTTGAAAAGTAAACTAGCAGATGGAAGAGACCTCTCTTTGTCCCTGTCACTCTGCCTTTCAAATAAAAAAGTAAATAAATCTTTAAAAAAAAATGCAAATGGCCGGCGCCACGGCTCAATAGGCTAATCCTCCGCCTGCGGTGCTGGCACACTGGGTTCTAGTCCCAGTTGGGGCGCCAGATTCTGTCCCAGTTGCCCCTCTTCCAGGCCAGCTCTCTGCTGTGGCCTGGGAGGGCAGTGGAGGATGGCCCAGGTCCTTGGGCCCTGCACCCGCATGGGAGACCAGGAGAAGCACCTGGCTCCTGCCTTCGGATCAGCACGCTGGCTGTGGTGGGCATTGGAGGGTGAACCAACGGCAAAGGAAGACCTTCCTCTCTGTCTTTCTCGCTGTCTAACTCTGCCTGTCAAAAAAAAAAAAAAAAAAAATGCAAATGATACCCTTGGGTAACAACAATGAACTGACATGAATTCTTTTTTTGGAAGCCACTTTGATTTCTCTGGCCCTATAACCTGTTAGATCTAACAGATTCCGCCCACTCCATCAGCCCCACAATGAACATTCCCTCTCACTAGGCATTTTCTTCAATAATAAGCCATCTAGTTCTCACTGGAGTGAAGGAAAGAGACAGCCAACTCAATTTTAGACACAACATGCTAAACACAGGCCTTGGCATAAGCAAATGTGAAGCCCTCAAAAACCTCTGGCTTGGGGCCAGCACTATGGCACAGCGGGTTAACACCCTGGCCTGAAGCACCAGCATCCCATATGGGCGCCAGTTCTAGTCCCAGCTGCTCCGCTTCCAATCCTGCTCTCTGCTATGGCCTGGGAAAGCAGTAGAAGATGGCCCTAGTTCTTGGGCCCCTATACCATGTGGGAGACCTGGGAGAAGCTCCAGTCTTCTGGCTTCGGATTGGCGCAGCTCCGACCGTTGCAGCCAATTGGGGAGTAAACCAGCAGATGGAAGACCTCTCTGTCTCTACCTCTCTAACTCTTTCAAATAAAGTAATAATAATAATAATAAACCTCTGGATTCATTACATTAATAATCTATTGACTCTAGTCCATGCTTACTCTTCAGCAAACCGCACTCATCCACAGCACTGAAGTCATTCTTAACCCAAGAGGATTTTTTGAAGCCAAAGTGACTTGGGCACAGAGAATGCTTCTTTTTTTAAAATCACCTGTCAGATCCCATGTTCTTCTACTCTTCTAGATCTGAAGACAAAAAGCATCAAACAAAACCAGTCAGAGGCTCTCATCAAGGTTCCCTCTCCTGGCTGGCTAATAAAATTGTTTTTTAAGTCATGAATAATACTGGGTAGGCATGCAGAGCACAGAAGGCAGTGTACCTGGTCTACCAGATGACGGAACACATCTTAAAGGCCAGCATGCAGCCACAGAGAACCAGGTCTTGATCACCCAGGACAAAACTCAAAGATGATGATGATCAAATACCTAACCAACAGGCTAATACTACAACTCCAGATCAGGCTTGTGTACAGGTCAAGCCTTTAGGCCTTTTTTAGTTCTGAAAAATGTAAGTACCTCTGGTGTATCTAAACTGGCTATGTCAATGTAGAGATTTTTAGATCTATTACTTTAAGCAGGCTCCAACTATAAGTGAAGTCTCCAGGCAATTCCAATGCCATATTTTGTCTGTACTACAACTAGACTATAAATTCTTTGAAGACAAGGAATACAGCCAGATACCTGATGTATTACCCAGAACATTTACCATAATACTTTGTAATCAACTCAAAATACAATTGATGAGGCTGCACTGAGGCACAGTAGGCCAAGACTCTACCTGTCACACCAGCATCCCAAATGTACATTGGTTTGTGTCCCACTGCTCTGCTGTGGCCTGGGAAAGCAGTAGAAGATGGCCCAAGTGTTTGGGCCCCTGCACCCACATGGGAGACTCAGAAGAAGCCCCTGGTTCCTGGCTTCGGATAGGTCCAGTTGTGGCCATTTGCAGAGTAAACCAGTGGATGGAAAACCTTTCTCTCTGTCTCTCCCTCTCTGTCTATAACTCTCTCAAATAAATAAAATAAAATCTTAAAGAAAAAACAAACTGATGAACTCACTGATAATCACGCTGAAAACATAAATCGGCATGTTTTCAAAGTCAAGTAGATGGCAATACCAGTGACTGGAAGGCCCACAGAAAGCCACTTATAAACTGGACTGGCTAATTTTTCCTAGGCCAAAACTGCAGTTGGTATCCACTGAATCTTCTTGGGCAAGAAAGGTGAGATTTCAGCAAAAATACACAGAAAGCCTTCTTTAAATGTGGCCATCTACATGGTTACCAAAGTTGGGAATCAGAAGGAAAGATAAAGCTAAAGTAGAATTCCATAAAGTTTGAGTTCAGGATAGTGAAATAGCATCTGTATCCACAAGAAACAAGGAGAAGCAGCTAAAAGCCAAAACTGAGTAAACGATGATTTAACAAAGCACCTATATATTCCATACACTTTCCTTGAAATGAAGTTACTAACGTGTAGGCCAAGGTGACAGCGATGATTCAGAGTTGGGTTTTTCTTTTTAAGTCTACCTCGGGGCCAGTGACCTGGCACTGGTTGGAGACCCAGCTGCTCCACTTCTGATCCAGCTCCCTTCTGATGTGCCTGGGAAAGCAGTGGAAGATGGCCCAAGTGCTTGGGAGACAACTGAAGAAGCACCTGGCTCCTGACTTCAGCCTGGCCCAGCTTTGGCCACTGTGGCCATTTGGAGAGCGAACCAGTGGATGGAAGATTCTCATTCTTTCTCTTTCTCATTCTGCCTTTCAAATAACTAAGTAAAACTCTACCAACTTTAAAGTTGTGCTAAAGTCCCCTGGACCTACGGAAAGTGAGGTGGATCCCCAACGCCCAGCAGCGTGAACTGGTTCCTTCAGATACTTCATTCCAGCTGTTCTGCAACTGTTTGGTTCCAGACACCTGACACCCTTTCTGAGCCTCACCTTCCCCACTCAGAGAGAGCGGACAATCCCGGCTCTCCCCAGTACTCCACCTAGGGTAGGGGTCCGAAATAAAACAGTGCTGCGGACAAAAGCAGCGCACCTAAGTTGCACATTATTATCACGATTACTAACGGAATCATTACCCGCCAGGATGAAGCTCCCCACACAAGAGATGAAGCCCGACAGGAAAGAGTTGAAGGGGAAGGTCCCCACGAGGAGACAATAACCGAACTGCAGCGCCCCGGTCAGAAGTATGTACAGGAGATAGGCGTCCAGCAACTTCAGGCGCTGCGGCGTGGAGCTCAAGTACTCTTCCAAGAAACGCGAAATCACCGACACTACCGACGCCGACATGACTACTCCACAGGTACTCGGGCCCGCGCTCCTCAATTCCCGGAAGCAACCACAACGGATGTCTTGTTAGCGCATGCGCATCGCCGCGGTCCAGTTCCGCCCCCACCAGTGAATGGATTTGCGCAGGCGTGGAGGCAGGCTAAGGGGCGTAACTACTACTGCGCATGCGCAGATTGCGCCAACAGAATGCGAACTACAGCCAGAAAAAGTTACTGCGCGTGTGCGATGGCTCCATCACCAGCTGGAGACGTGTACTTTTTTTTTTTTTTTTTTGCCGTATTTCCGCCGCCCGATTGGTAACGCCCATAGTTGCTCTAGCAACAAGAGTCCGTGGACGGAAGAGGGGGAAAGGTTTTACCGCGGACAGTGTGGTTAAATAGAAGGTTCCGGATCTCTTTGGTCCTCCTGCATCCTCACAGATTAATTGCGTGGATCTACAGTGACGCAATTCCTGGCGCTCCGAGGGTTCGGTACCAGCCCTAATTTTGTCACAGAATTTGCAGGTGCCTATCACACAGATCATGAGAATAAGCCAGTTTTTCCACCATGACAACCACCGCGGCCAACCACTGCTCAGGCACCTGTGTAGACGCAGTGCCTGAGAGTCGTGTAGGGAGGGAGCTTGACCTCGACAGGGTTCTGAACTGGATCTGCGGTAGAACTCAGCCCCAAGCTGTTCATTCATTCAGCAGATGTTTATCGGGCGCCCCTTTGGTGCCCAAAGTTGTGCCAAGTGTTACAGCCCGCAGGTGAATCAGAAACAGTCACTACCTTGAAAGGGCTGGCGAAGGGAGGAGACCAGAAGATCGTAAGTGAAGCAGATCAGATCTTGCTGCTGTCCTGCCTAAACTGGCATCACGAACCGGCTGTAATATTCCAGAGTGTCAGTCCCGAAGCTGCAGCTTGCCTGGTTCAAGCCTACCCTTCCCAGCTCATTTGGCAGAGAATCTTATAAGAAGGTTTGAGGTTTTGTATTTTAAGTGCAATTAACTACTTTTAGCGTTTTAGTTGGGGAGGGGCGCTGCTTTCTGGCTTTAGTTGCCCTTTTAATTTCACATGAATCTGATCTTCTAGTTGGGACTCTCATCTTTCAGTTTGTAAGTCTTCACGCACGTAACCAGGTGCTTTATTTTCAATTTCTTAGTAACTGAACCGTGCTAGGTACACAAGGAAATTCCAAAAGCAACACGTGAACCACCTTCCTTTTCACTTTTCATCTGCGTTTATATCGGAAACTATCAGCATGAACAAATGTATTATCAGTGGTGATCAAAGCCTTGCTGCAGATCTAGAAAGAAGGGAGATAATCGATATCTTCAGAAAGCTTTTTTTTTAAAATATTTATTTATTTATTTGAAAGGCAGAGTTACAGAGAGGCAGAGGCAGACAGAGAGAGATCTTCCACCTGCTGGTCCATTCCCCAAATAGTCACAATGGGGAAATGGGGTCTCCCACTTAGATGCAGGGGCCCAAGGATTTGGGCCATCTTCTGCTGCTTTCCCAGGCACATTAGCAGGGAGTTGGATCTGAGCTCAGAAGTGGAGCAGCTGGGACTCGAACCGGCGGCTATACGGGATGCTGGCACTGAAGGGGGTGGCTTTACCCACTGCACCATAGTGCCATTCGCATCAGAAAGCTTTATAATTGAAGTGAAGAGAGCAGTTAATATTCACATCCATGTATATTTACACTGCCACATGAACTTTAATTCAGCCTAAGCCCTGTAATGTTACTAAGAAAGAAAGAAACCAGTGGATAAGCAGACTGGTTCCTATTTCCACATAATAATGGCAGGAGAGTATGGATGTCCCTGACAAACTGAACGCTCTCCCTTCCTCATCAGCAGGTTGGAGGGCAGCTTCCTGGCCAGTATTCAACTTCAACTCTACAGCCAGGCTGACACTCTTTAATCATTCAGGAGTGGATTCCTCAAGGGGCTTCTACCCCATCAGCCAGGCTCCTTCCAGCAGTTTCTCCCTTATGTTTTGTCTGCTTTGATCATTGTCAGCTATCATCATCAACATCTCCACAGGAACTCCCGCAGGAGGAAAGCAGAAGAGATGAAAAACATCAAATTCACTTACTGGATGCATCCTTTCTGAGACCTACAAAGTCACCAATATAATGAGCTAAAGCTTTTACTACTTAAAACAGAAAAAAAAAAGTCTTGTTTACAGCTCAATTTATCTATCAACAGGAAATTGCTAATACTAGTGTTTCAGTTACAATAAATCTGAATATTAATAAATTTTAAAACTCATACCCAGGGGCCGGCGCTGTGGCAAAGTGGGGATAAAGCTGCAGCCTGCAGTGCTGGCATCCCATTTGGATGCTGGTTTGAGTCCCAGCTGCTCCTCTTCCAATCCAGCTCTTTGCTGTGGCCTGGGAAAGAAGTAGAAGATGGCCCAAGTCCTTGGGGCCCTACACTCACATGGGAAATTCAGAAGAAGCTCCTGGCTCCTGGCTTCAGATTGGTGCAACTCCAGACATTGAGGCCATCTGGGGAGTGAACCAGTGGATGGAAGACCTCTCTCTTTCTCTCTCTCTCTCTCTCTCTCTCCTCCCCACCCTACCTCTCCGTAACTTTCAAATAAATAAATACATCTTAAAAAAAAAAAACTCATACCCAAAGCAGTAGCTAAGAGTGCAAGCTCTAGGGTCAAACCAACCTAAATTTGAAGCATGATTCTGCCTAATGTGAGACAGTTTACTTCATCTGGCAGTCTCATTTTCCTTTTCTGTAACATGGAAATAACAATACCTGGATCACTGTATGTTGTGAGGGTTAAATGAGATAATGTTAAACATTAACAAATCAGTATAGTGCTTGGGACACAGTTAACTATCATTATTCTAAGAATAAACTATGTCTGCTTCCCTTATTTCTTGAATAAGTAAGAGATTGGCCAAACTACAAAGCCCAATATTTTGGGCATGCAAAAGAGGACACTACAGGGATTGAAACTCAGATGGTTCTCAGGGGACAAATCAGATTTATACGTTGAGGCTAAAGTCTGAGTAGCCTTAGGAGTTCTGCTAAAACACTCAACTTCATAAAACAGGGGGACAGTAGGGGAGCAGGAAGTCTCCCTTAAAGGCCAAAATCCATGATTCTACATCTAGTCTCTCTACACAAATCTTCCCAAGTTTAGTAGAAAAGTTTTTCTAGGGGGCAGCTTTGTAGTGCAGTGGGTTAACGCCCACAATGCCAGCATCCTATATTGGAGTACTGGTTCGGGTCCCAACTACACTTCTTTCAATCCAGCTCCCTGCTAATACACCTGGGAAAGCAGCAGGACCCCTACCACCACACAGGAGACCCAGATAGAGTTCCGGACTCCTTCTTCAGCCTAGCCCAGGCCCAGCTGTTGCTGCCATTTGGGGCAAGGACCCTAATGGAAGATATCTGTGTGTGTGTGTGTGTGTGTCCGTCCCTGTAATTCTTTCAAATAAATAAAAATAATAAATTTTATTTTAACAAAGAAAAGCTCTTCTAAAGAAAATATCCACAGGAATCTCTTTTCCAATTCCTTTCCCTTATATTTTCATCTTTGCCTTACAATTCCCATTTTTGCTTCACTCTACTACTATTACATGTAACAGCTCCACCTTTTTATTTTTTTTTATTTTTTTATTTTTTTTTTTTTTTTGACAGGCAGAGTGGACAGTGAGAGAGAGACAGAGAGAAAGGTCTTCCTTTTGCCGTTGGTTCACCCTCTAATGGCCGCCGCGGTAGCGCGCTGCGGCCGGCGCACCGCGCTGTTCCGATGGCAGGAGCCAGGTGCTTCTCCTGGTCTCCCATGGGGTGCAGAGCCCAAACACTTGGGCTATCCTCCACTGCACTCCCTGGCCACAGCAGAGAGCTGGCCTGGAAGAGGGGCAACCGGGACAGGATCGGTGCCCCGACCGGGACTAGAACCCGGTGTGCCGGCGCCGCAAGGCGGAGGATTAGCCTGTTGAGCCACAGCGCCGGCCTTTTTTTGTATTTTTTTTAACTTTTATTTAATGAATATAAATTTCCAGTGTACAGCTTATGGATTACAATGGCTTCCCCCTCCCATAACTTCCCTCCCACCCGCAACCCTCCCCTCTCCCGCTCCCTGTCCCCTTCCATTTGCATCAAGATTCATTTTCAATTCTCTTTATATACAGAAGATCAATTTAGTATAAAGATTTCAACAGTTTGCACCCACATAGAAACACAAAGTGAAACATACTGTTTGAGTACTAGTTATAGCATTAAATCACAATGTACAGCACATTAAGGACAGAGATCCCACATGAGGAACAAATGCACAGTGACTCCTGTTCTTGACCCAACAAATTGACACTCTAGTTTATGGCGCCAGTAACCTTCCTAGGCTGTCGTCATGAGTTGCCAAGGCTATGGAAGCCTTCCAAGTTTACCGACTCTGATCATATTTAGACAAGGTCATAAAAGACAGAGTGAGGATAGTAACCAATGATCCTAAGTGTGGCATTTACCAGGTTTGAACAATTATACAGCATTAAGTGGGGAAGAGGACCATCAGTACACACAGGTTGGGAGTAGAGCCATTGGTGGTAGAGTAGAGGTTATGATTACAAAGGAATGAGGCCCAAGTGCACTAGACAGGGCCTAGAACAAAGGACAGAGTCATTATTAGAGGAGCTAAGAAATTACTTGTCTAAGCTACAAGTAATTTTTCTGATTGAGAGGCAAATAGAACCTGATAGAAGGGGCTTGATAACAATCTGGAGCTCCACCTTTTTAAAATTTTAATTCATTTGAGAAACAGCTGAGAGAGAGAAAGAACGATTACATCCATCAGCTGTTTAACTCTCCAGATGCCCGAAACTGCAGGAGTGGTCCTACCCAAGTCTCTCAACCCCGGTCTCCCACCTGAGTGGCAGAAACTCAATTACCCCAGACACCACCGTTGCCTCCCAGGGTCTGTGTTAGTCAGAAGCTATAGTGAGGAGCTGGAGCTGGGTATGGAACTCAGGCACTCTGATAATGGATGCAGGAGTCTTACCAGCATCTTTTTAAAAAATTATTTATTTATTTATTTATTGAAAAGCAGAGTGACAGAGAGAGCGAAAGAGGGAGAGGGAGAATGAGAATCTTCCATCTGTTGGTTTACTCCCCAAATGCTTGCAACAGCCAGGGCCAGGTCAGGCCAAAGCCAGGAACTCGGAACTCCAACCAGATCTCTCATGTGGGTTACAGGGACCCAAGCACTTATGCCATCTTATTTATTAAAAAAAAAAAGATTTATTTATTTATTATCTGAAAGGCAGAGGCAGATAGAGAGGTCTTCCATCCACTGGTTCACTCTCCAAATGGCCACAAGGGCCTAGGCCAATCCAAAGCTGAGCCAGCTTCTTCCAGGTCTCCCACGAGGATGCAAGGGCCCAAGTACTTGGGCCATCTTTTACTGCTTTCTCAGGCCACAGCAGAGAGCTGGATCAGAAACGGAGCAGCCAGGACTCAAACTGGTGCCCATATGGGATACTGGCACTGCAGGCGGAGGTTTTACCTGCTATGCCACAGCGCTGTAGGCCATGCCATAGGCCGTCTTCTACTGCTTTCCTGGGCATATTAGCAGGGAGCTGGATCAGAAGTGGAGCAGCTGGGACTCGAACTGGCACCCATATGGGATGCTGGCATGGCAAGCAGAAATTTAATCCTCTGTGCCACAGTGCCAGCCCAACCTTTCTAACTTTGGCCCCAGTGTGACCCATCGCCCATTTCCCTGTTCTCTAATAGAACAAATAAAACACATTATTATTTTCTTTTTTAAAAAGATTTATTTATTTATTTATTTGAAAGTCTGAGTTACACACAGAGAGAGAGGCAGAGAGAGAGAAAAAGGTCTTCCATCCAATGGTTCACTCCCCAAATGGCCACAACAGCTGGAGCTGCACTGATCCAAAGTCAGGAGTCAGGAGCTTCTTCTGGGTCTCCCACATGGGTGCAGTGGTCCAGGGACTCGGGCCATCTTCTACTGCTTTCCCAGGCCATAGCAGAGAGCTGGATCGGAAGAGGAGCAGCAGACTAGAACTGGCGCCCATATGGGATGCCAGCGCTTTAGGCCAGGGCATTAACCCGCTGTGTCACAGCACCAGCCCCCACATTATTATTTTCAAAAGCAAAATTTTTAAGAGAAATTATTGCAACAGAACAAAGTGAGATTTCTAAAATATCATGTCCTGATCAAGTCCTAGGAAAGAGGCAGATATCTTCAAGGAGCCAATGTCCCTTCATCCTTCCAATCCCTGATAGAGTGAAACAACTTTGCAGGCTCCTGTGTCCGACTTCCCTCTCTCCTAGTTCTCTGAGAATCCAGTGAGCGCTTTAGTCTTGTCTCCTCCCTGGCACACATAAGAAAATCCCCCATGTTGTCCTTTCCAAGAATAGAACACTCCCTAAGACTTAGAGCTGAAACCATCAGTGCTGAATCAATTCTGTCCAAAGGAAGTTTCTCTGCTGTTGAAAATGTCTCTGGCCTGTCCAGAATGGTAGCCACTAGCCACATATGTCTATTGAGCACTGGGAATACAGTTACTGTGGCAAGAAAATTTTATTTGATTTTCATTCACTTAAATCTAAGTAGCCACACGTGGCTATCCGTGGACAGGAGACTTGAGAGCTATTCTGTTCGGTATCTGGGTTTAGTCTGAGTCACACCTTGTTCACAGTCCACTCGAGGCAGTGACACTCGTTTGAAACCAAAGAAGCATCTGTTCCTGCCAAGCCTGAGCTCTCCGTTTATAGCTCCACCTACTTTGGGAATAGTTAACAGTGACTTAAAGGCACAGAAAAGGGTTTGTCAAATTAGCTTCCATTCACAAAGACCATTCCCACTTTAATCAGACATAAAATGACAAGTGTTGGAAGCAGAAGGGGAATTTATTTTTTCTACTTGCGCATTTGTGGCTTGTCCTCAAAATGAGGAGAAGCAAGCGCCTTACATTTTACCCCACGAGTAAATCACCTTACATTTCACTCTAAGGCCTGCTTAGAGTGGGCAATGAAAATCCTTTCCACTTTGTATAATATTAGCAGATCCAGCCCAATCCTGCAGTGTCCCAACTCTGGGGACACCATAAAGAATCTATTAACGTTGGTTATAAAAGGCATTTTTCTGGGGCAGGTGTTGTAGTGCAGCAAGCTGCTGCCTGAGACACCTGTATCCCATATCCGAGTGCCTGGGACTGAGTCCACCTCCATTTCAGATCCAGCTTCCTGTTAATGTGCCAGGGATGCAACAGTTGATATACTTGGATTCCTGCCACCCTGCCAAGAGCTCCTGTCTCCTGGCTTTGGCCTAACCCAACCCTGACTGTTGCAATCATTTGGGGACTGGCCCAGCAAATGGAAGATCTCATTCTCGCTCTCTCCCATCACTCTGCTTTTCAAATAAATTTTTAAATTTTTAAAAAATAAATAAAAAGCATTTTCCATACATTTAAGTTTTCTGCAACCTCTACTTTGCAGCCAGTTTGGGACACACAGAAACAAAAATGCAAGCATTTCGCTGCACTGCCTCCTGAGACAGGGTCTAGAGAGATCTAGTATCAACTCCATCCTTACCTCAAAAACATCTGCATCTTTTAGGCTTTCAGAATTTTATAATATTATGTGGTCCTGTATCAAAGCAATTCAACCTGAAATTTCCTATATGGTACAATCTAGGATGTAGCACTTTTTTTAAATTTACTTTTATTAATTTGAAAGGCAGAGAGACAGAAACTCTACATCTGCTAATTCTCTACCCAAATGCTTACAGGAGCTGGGGCTGGGCCAGACCAAAACCAGGAGCCTGGAACTCAACTGAGTTTACCATGTGGGTAGCTAGGTAAGGTTATATATGATGTACTTGAGCCATCACCTGCTGCCCCCCAGGGTGCACATTAACAAGAAACTGAAATCAAAAGTGGAGCCAGGATTCAAACCCATGCACTCCAATAGAAGCTGGTATCCCAAGCAGTATCTGAATTTCTGTGCCAAATTCCCATCCCGCTCGTGTTATTTTATAGATAATTGTTCATGCTTCTGCCTCCTCACTAGAGCTTCCATCCATGCATTTATCCTACAAGTGCTGAGCCCCTCCTCTGCGTCACACCCTCTTCTGGATGCTGGGAACAAGACAGAGAACCACAGTAATTTCCCCATGGAACAGTCTGTAGTGGAGTGAAACTGATTATAGGTGAGTAAACAAATATGCAATGGAATTTCAGATCATGGTGTTATGAGGAAAATAAAAATAGGATGTGATAGAGTGATGGGAGTCCCTGTGAGAGCCTGTGGTCAAGAAAGGCCTCAGAAGAGAGGAAGTTTGAGCTGAGCTCTGACTACAAAGTTTCCAGCTCTACAAAATCAAGAACAACCCAGCAGCAGGTAGAAAGTTTATGTTCACCACTAGAGCAGGATATTTCTTACTTTCTGATAATTGTGTTCTTAGTACCTAACATAATACTTGGATTTGAATAATGGTAACAATAAGTAACATATTAGCATAAACAAGTATACTAAGTATTTATTTGAATTATCTTGGTTAATTCTCACAATAAGAGGGCAGCCAAAGGAGGAAATGAAAACATACTAAGTAACCTGCGCAGTGGCATGCAGTGGATCCTAACCCAGGCTCTGACCCTAGAATCTGTGCTTCTAGTTAACTAAGTCTCATCATGCACCAGCATCCACGCTGCTCCCTTAAAAATGCAGCTTTCTAGCGTCAGGCCAAACCACCTGAATTAGACTCAGAGGGTGACGAATGGGAATCTGAATATTTACCAAGCCCTTCAGAGGATTTAAATGCACGCTGAAGTGTAGGACCACTGTTCTTTGTCGCTGAAGTTTAGGACCACTGTTCTTTGTCGAATGAATGAGATGAATCCTTTGCTCTCTGTACTAGTTTGGCCCACACATCTTGCAAATTCCTTGGCCCCAAAATTGCATAATTGCCAGTTCTCTCAAACTTTAAGTCCTGCTAACCATCAGTTTAACAACCGTGTTACAAGAAGAAAACTCAGAATCTGCTGAGCCCTGCAGGAAGGCTAATGAAAAGGCTTGGTAAACCCCTCCACACCAGCATTCTCCCACCCTAGCTTCCACCACCCCCGAGTCTGACTTGAACATAACCAAGGGGATCCTCTGAAATCGGACAGCTCCAGGGACACCAGGCTGTGCCTACCATTTATGTAAATTCTGCAGTCAACCTGGAGATTGGGCTCCTCTCCTGAGCATGACTGAAGGGCGCTGGGGACACCAGAGCTAAGCCAGTCCCCTCACCTCCCATGGCCCCACACCACACACCTAAAGCAGAACCAGCCTCTATAGGTTAGTCCTTCAACTGCCCTTCCTTGGCTCAGGTGAGGAATCCTCAGAATTGAGGGAGACCCTGCGCATTGAGCTGCCTTTCTCCCTGGAAAGTCAGCTGGGGCCAGGCCCGTCCCCAGAGCAAAGGAATGCTCTCTCCGATGTCACCTAAGTTTAGGGTTGCAGATAAAACGTGGGGAGCCTAGTTAGGTCCCAAACACTGCACAGCACATACCTATTCTAAAAGACATTACTTGTTTATCAATTCAAACGTAAGTAGGCGCCCTGTTCTTCATTCTCCAGTCTGGCACTCTTACTTGAGAAACAGGCCCACAGGTCCTTTGCAGGAGCTTTCGACCGTTGGTGCTGGCTCTGTGAGCAGCTTCAGCATCTGAGGAGAGGGAATACCGAGGTGGGCTCCAGCGGGAGGGAGCTGTAAAAGGAAGCCCAAAGGGGAGTGTGTGAGCGTGCAGGGACAGTTCGGCTCTAACACTCTCCGTTGTTGTTGAGAGACGAGCTCAACAGACAGCTCCCATCCGCTCCTGCGCCCGCCAGGCCAGGCCGAGGTTGTGCTAGGCTGAAGCAAGGAGCTGGGAACTCGATCCCGATCTCCCACGAGGGTGGCAGCGACCCAGCCTCCCGAGCCAGCACCTGCTGCCTCCCGGGGCGCGCATTAGCGGTAAGCTGGAGTCAGGAGTGGCAGTGGCTCTGCAGTTGGAGGCGGGGGTCTCACCCGCCAGGCTGAAGGCCATCTTCCTTGTCACTATGAGAGAAGGGAGCGCCGGCCGGGGGCTGCACTGTGGTGTGTGTGTGTGTGTGTGTGCTTACTACTACCTGGCTCCCTCACTGTCCTCCAGACGTGTGACCAGGCTTACTTTCGAGCCACCGGCCAGCTGGCCCCGGGGCCCCGCCCCTCGCCGGCGCCGCGCGGCCACGCCCCCTTTGTGAGCCGAGCCCGCCTGGGTCAGCTGGTGCAGCGTCAGGCGGAGGGATGGGCTGGCTCGGCTCGACCCAGCGGGGCTTGTTTACTATGGCTGATGATCTGGAGCAGCAGTGAGTTAATCCCGTCCCTTTCTCTCTGTCTCTCTCTCTCTCTCTCTGGGCCACGATCCCGGGACTGTGGCTGAGGAACAGCTTTAGACACCTTCCCGCCTTGTCTTTCTCAGGTCGGCCTCCGGGGAGGGCTGGCGGTGGCGTTGGCTTGCTTTGCTTCTGCCCGGAGCCTGCTGGGCGATGGTGGATGAGTTTGCGTGCAGCCGGGTCGTCTTCGCAACTGCCCCTCTGGCTCCCCTAGCGCGGGGCGGGGCGGGGGGGCAGCATCAGTGGCAATGTGTGAGACACCCCTAAAAGCAAGCTCGTGGGGTGCGGGTGCGGGGGTAGCAGCCCTGGTGCACTGGTCTAGACTTGCCCGATTCGGTAACCGTGGGTGTAGACAGAGCCTCTCCGCCTGGCAAGGAGAAGGCGTGGGAAGAAGAGGGAGCGCTCTCCACGGCGCTGGGGTTGGTGTGCACTAACGGGCTTGCAAGTGCCCTCTGCTCTCGCCCGTTCAAACGCCGAGCTGCTGGCGAGCCTGGCTGACAGTGCTTTCGGTCCTCTTAACAGCATCTCAGAACTGGAGTTACCGGGGTTTGTTACCACCGCCTCAAGGGCACCAGGCTTGGGATAGCTACCACCTGTAGGTGGTGCGACTTAGCAGGTCACCGTCTGACGGGGCCAGGAAAAGTTGCTTCCAGGAGAATGACTCAGCTCCCAGGCAAGCCTGGGTTTCACCAGAACGCGGCCTTCCCTGGGTCCAGTAGTCTCCTTTCCAGACCTGCGGAACTGGCAGCCTGCAAAACTAATGAAATCTAAGGCAATAATAAATCGCTTCCTGGGCTTGAAGGGCTGCCCAGGAGACTGCCGCTTTCCAAGATAACTCTACCAGGAGGGAATTGACGATACCTAGAATGACTTCAGGAAGCAGAACAGGAGAACTGGACGAGATGTAGTCAGTAATTTAGCTCACCTTTACAAGGGAAGAAGCCAGGCCCACACAAACTAGGAGACTTGCCCTAGGCCACAGGGATCTAGATTCTCTCCCAGCACCTTTGGCTTCACCCACATCAGGATGTCAGAGACCACCTGGCCAGGCTACGCTCAAGGAAGTGATTTCTCTGCTCCTTGTCTCACTTTCCCACCCCACCCCTTACCTCCTGATAGTGTTGAATAGATTCAGTGTGCCAAGTACTGTTTCCAGTACTTTATTTTTAATATTTCTGGTGAAGAACAAAGGCAGGTAAAGTTGTAAGCCCCCCCCCCCACACACACACACACAATCCAGGGGGGAGAGTTTCTTCTTAGCTCTGCTTTGGGCAGCCACAGGGCAATGTGGGGTCCAGAGGTGGGATCTGACTTTTCTCGGAATCTATGATGTGGAGAGAGTTTGTCTCTAAGACTGGCAAAATTCTGTGGTCTAGGTCCTCCGGCGATAAGCCTATAAAGAATTCCAGCCGAGTACTGACACAGTTCTGAGTCTCTGTAGAATCAGACTCATTGAGACCCTCAGCTCTGCTCTGGCTGAAGCCATCCAGGGACCACGCTCAGCTGCGACCCCATTTTTTCTTTCAAACTTCAGACATCCATTAAGGGTTGCTACATGGAAAACACTGGGAATGCAGACAGCTTATTATGTAGCTAGGAGGGAAAGAACATTTATTAGAATTTTATCTTGTTCTAGGCTTTATTCTATGTGCTCTAGATACATTGGCTCATTTAATCCTTGGAACTGTTTTACAAGGTGTACACTGTTATTACTTCCCATTAAAGATAAGGAAACTCTGACACAGAAAAGCTAAATAATGTGCCCAGAGTCACATTGCTGGTGAATGGCAGTGCTAAGATTATAGCCTGCCTTCAGAAAACAGAGCCAAGGATGAAAATGTGGTTATATAGCGTGAGTATTCATGAATGGGTTTGAAGAGCCAAGGTTTCAAGGTCCAGCATAGGGGTCCTGAGAAATGTGGAGTTGAAATCTGGGTGCTAATTCCCATTCTTTTTCTAACTTGCTGTCTGATCTCTCTGGACATTGGTAAAATAAAGAGGCTGGACTAGATGATTCCTAAGGAACCATCCTAATCCAAAATCCTGTGCTTCAAATGATATGTGGAGCTTTCAGTGTGTGCCAGGGGCTTGGTAATGGTCCCTCTCGCTCCCATACAGAATGCCCCTTCCTTGGCTCTTGGTGTCCCAGGCAGAGGTCAAGAAAAGAGAAATTCCACATGGAATGTGAGAGGAATTTTTATAAAACCTATCATTCATTAACCATCTAACTTGTGCCAGGTACCTCATGAGGTCCCTTACATGTCTACACACGCAAAGACAGATTGTGTAATGGGCCAAAGCCATCCTGCTCATCAGTGATAGCAAAGCGATTCAGATACAGAGGGCTGTGTGTGTGTGTTTCACCAAAAGCTGGTGCTTTCAACCTCTTCCATGCAATGACTTAAAGTCCCTGGGTGTGGGAGAGAAAGCACCAGTTGTTTTACCTGTTTTACTGTGTGCCATGGGAGCCAACGACATAGACAGGTTTTTCTGCCCATTTTACAATGTGGAACACAAAGCCAGAGGCAGCCTGTGTCTTGTCAGTGAACCACAGCAGGCCTTGAACCTAGGTCTCTCTGCTCCCTGTCCACCCATCTCCATGTTCAGAACTGGACCAACTGGTTATCTGAGAGTTCACTTGGGGCTTGGAGGAAAGCAGGTGGTGGGAGACTGTGTCTGTCCCACACCAGAAGAACAGCTAGTCCAGGGAACGGCTAAGGAGAACAAACAGTGATTCAAAGTTGCTTCTGTGCCCCTTATCATCTCCTTTTATGAGAACCAGTAATAAAGGGGAGTTGTGCTCTCAGTGAGATAATACATGTGAGAGAACTTTGTAAACTGTGAAGTGTTGTACATGCTGTTCTGAATATCTGTTGAAACGAGGACACGTTGTTGTAACAGCCATCCACCAGAGAAGAGGAACAGACTCTCAGGCAGCCAGGGCATTGTCAGCTGCCATGTGGGCAGGACTCCTGAGGCTGGGAAACACCCTGTATCCTGATAATGCTTTCATAACCACTAGTGAGGCTGAGCATCAGTGTTGCCCTTTCACTGTCACCAATGAGCATCTCTGTGTCTCCTTGTCCCAGGCCTCAAGGCTGGCTGAGCAGCTGGCTGCCCACTTGGCGCCCCACTTCCATGTCTCAGCTGAAGAATGTGGAAGCCAGGATCCTCCAGTGTAAGTAAAAGGGACTGCTTGTCCCATCCTCTTTGGGAGGCTCAAGAAGGATGCAGGGCGTTCCCAGAGTTGGGTACACTGACTGCCAAGTAACAATGTTTGGGGTAGGAGGAGGGGATTCGCACTGGACAACTGGACACCATATTCTTTTTTTTTTTTTAAGATTTTATCTATTTATTTGAAAGGCAGAGTTACAGTCAGAGAGGGAGAGAGAGAAATTTTCCATCCTCTGGTTCACTCCCCCAAATGGCTGCAACAGCCAGACTGAAGCCAGGAGCCAGGAGCTTCTTCTGGGTCTCCCATGTGGGTGGCAGGGGCCCAAGTACCTAGGTCATCCTCTGCTGCCTTCCCAGGTAGATTAGCAGGGGGCTGGATCAGAAGTGGAGCAGATGGGACGTGAACTGGTGCCTGTATGGAAAGCCCACATCACAGGCAGCGGCATAGCCCACTATGCCACAATGCTGACCCCAGGATACCATATTCTGTGATGGTGGTCCCTCAGTGTCTTTCTCATCCTATACTAGCTCTGTCTCAAAGGCTATACATATCAAAGTGTGTAACACATAGCACACACAAACATTATGATGTTTCTTTCTCATTCCTTCTCCCACTTTCCTCTGCTTTCTTCTCTCCCTTTCCTAAACACACAAATACTTCTTAAATGTATCACTTTCCTCTCTGGGGACCAGCAATCCTGCAACTCCTCATATTAGTATTTCCTGTGTTCTACCCATCTATCTGATTGCCAGTGGTCTGGGTTCACACAGGCCAGCTCTCATGGGCAGTGCGATGCTGGGACAGCGCAACCCTGAACAGCAATACCTCCCATACTTCCCCTACAATCTTTCCCACTCCCACTGCCCCAGCCCTGTCTACCCACTCTCTATGGGCCTGAGTAAGTGCAGCTGCAGAGCAGTCACAGCTTTCAAGCCTAAGTCCAGGCCCCAGGCTCCCTCATTCAGACAGCTCTGTCATGTGATTTTGATTTTTGTCAGCCACAGCAAGAATTGCACCACCTCACTGTCTAAGATAAATAAACCCAAGGCTCAATCTGCACCCATCACCTCCTCTACCTGGTTAGACCACAGTTCTGTTCATCTGTCAAGCCCCAAGACACAGATTCAAAAGGGATGGAGGCAAGAGCTCTGTGGCACTGGTGGTATCACTGCACCCAGGGCCCAGAGGGAGTCAGACAAACCACCTCAAAGAATAAATAGCCCCTCTGCCTACAGACTCAATGATTGACATATTTTACTTTGAGTTGAAATTTTTAGGGTGGGTAGTGTTAATGAAAAAGTGACTCCGACATTCATTGAATCAGTAAGGAAGACTATTTAAGACTATTACTGGGCCAGCGCTGTGGCTCAATAGGCTAATCCTCCGCCTTGCAGCGCCAGCACACCGGGTTCTAGTCCCAGTCGGGGTGCCGGATTCTGTCCCGGTTGCCCCTCTTCCAGGTCAGCTCTCTGCTGTGGCCAGGAGTGCAGTGGAGGAAGGCCCAAGTGCTTGGGCCCTGCACCCCATGGGAGACCAGGATAAGCACCAGGCTCCTAGGAGCCTTTGGATCAGCACGGTGCGCTGGCCGCAACGCACCGGCCACGGCGGCGATTGGAGGGTGAACCAACGGCAAAAGGAAGACCTTTCTCTCTGTCTCTCTCTCTCTCACTGTCCACTCTGCCTGTCAAAAAAAAAAAAAAAGACTATTACTATAAGGGACGACAGAGATCGGGCTTCCAAATACAGTGGGGACAGGTGTGGATTTATAAGCAAGGATCAGGTGGATGGAAAATTACTAAGAGGAGACACTGTGTACAAGGGGAGATCTTGCTTAACCAACTCAAACAGAGATTCTTGCTGAAAGATCAAGGACGTATACAGCAAAGGTGGGAGATGAGGAACTTGATTAGATATATAGGGTGAGGGGATTCTTGCCAATCTGACTTAGTCTTGCTAAGACTGAGCAGGCTGAAGACAGGATGGGGATCAACCCCAAGGCCCAGACAAGAAGGGAGCTCAGAGGAGCTTGCCTAATGCCAGCGGTCAGCGGGCTGTAGAGACAAAGAGCCGAGGAAGGTGGTGAGGACTTGGGAATGCAGAGAAATCAGAAAACAGTGTCAGGAAGCAGTCTTGTGATTCACCCTGGGATTCTCCCCACCCTAGGTCTCCAGAACAAGTTCCTGGCCCGATATGTGTCCCTCCCAAACCAGAACAAGATCTGGACGGTGACTGTGAGCCCCGAGCAGAAGGACCGCACCCCGCTGGTGATGGTGCATGGCTTTGGGGGCGGCGTGGGCCTCTGGATCCTCAACATGGATTCGCTGAGTGCCCGGCGCACTCTGCACACCTTCGATCTACTTGGCTTTGGGAGAAGCTCGAGGCCAACATTCCCCAGGGACCCAGAGGGGGCCGAAGATGAATTTGTGACCTCAATAGAGACGTGGCGGGAGACCATGGGGATCCCCAGCATGATCCTCCTGGGGCACAGTTTGGGAGGGTTCCTGGCCACCTCCTACTCGATCAAATATCCTGAAAGGTACTCAGCAGCCACCCTTCTCCCCTGTGACTTCACTCCTTTGCAGTATTCATTTCCGGTAGTTCTCTCCTTCCCACTCAACTGAAGGACTACCTTACCTCCAGGTGAATACAATGTGTCTTTTCCTCTTTCCTCTTTTAATGTAGAGTTAAACACCTCATCCTGGTGGACCCGTGGGGCTTTCCCCTTCGACCAACTGACCCCAGTGAGATCCGCACACCTCCAACCTGGGTCAAGGCCGTGGCCTCTGTTCTGGGGCGTTCCAATCCACTGGCTGTCCTTCGAGTAGCTGGGCCCTGGGGTGAGTAGCCTATAGATGAAGGAACTGCTTAAACCAAGTCTGTCCCATTCAACCAAGCCCCACTGCCTCTGGATTCCCACCATCCCCACTTATTCATAAAAAGTGTGAGTGGGCTTCACATTGCTATTGAAGCTAATACTCTGGACCAGATCTCTTTGAGGTTTTAGAAAATTATTTTGTAAAAAAGAAAATATTTATTGATTTGAAAAGCAGAGTTACAGAGAAAAAGGGAGGGACAGAAAGATCTTCCATGTGTTGGTTCACTCCCCAGATGGCCACAACAGCTACAGCTGGGGCTGGGCCAGGCAGAAGCCAGGACTCAGGAGCCTCATCTGGGTCTCCTACATGAGTGGCAGGGGCCCAAGAACTTGGGCTATCTACCACTGCTTTTCTCAAGCCAAAGCAGAGAGCTGGATCAGAAGTTGAGCAGCCAAGACAAGAACCCGCACCCATATGGGATGCCGGAGCTGTAGGCGGCCTCTTAACCTGCTACACCACAATGCTGGCCCCTAAAAGATTCTTTTTACCCCTTCATCTGCATGGGAAAAGCTGTCCTATGCAAGGAACGAATGGAACAGAACAGGTACCCCCAAGCCCTGGACCTCCAGAGAGAGGAAGAGACTGAGAGGTGACTTGCTCTGCTTCATGTGTGAGTTTTCATGGCAATCTATTGGTAATTCCAGCTCAGAAACCACGACTGGCTCCCATCCCTGACTCACCCAGTATCTGCAACTGGGAGGGCCCAGAACCAGAGCCTCCAACCTAATCCACGGTGGCAGGCAAGCCTGCCTGAACTATGCCCTGCTCCAGGAAAGCACCGCATCTTATCTGCTCTGGGTCTCCTAGCACTTACTAGCCATCAGCAAATTCTGTAGGTAAAAAGAAAGGAGGCAGAGAGGGATAGCCAGCCATCCTGAATATTATCAGTAGCTTCTGACCTTCTGACTGCACACCATCTACACCCTTCCCTTGGGGGAATTTTTACTCCAGTGAATTAAAAGAGCAAAATCCTTTCTTGGAGAAGAGTAGTGACTCCCATCCTACACTGATAGCTTATGTTTTTATAGTAATGTTCTGCAGTCTATTATTATTCTGAGTAAATGGCTAAATAAGAGTTATCTCTCTAGACCCTTCAAGTAACACAGAATGGCTCCAGATAGAGGGGGAGAAATGACCGTTTGAGTAGAGGAGGAGTGTAGGCATTCTGGGAGAAAGGAAGGCTAGCAAGAGATACAAGTGCCAAAAGCGAGTGAGTGGCAGAGGACTGACCATTTCATGGCTCCCAGGAATGTAGACCCCAATGGACAGTCCATAGTCCTTCCTGGGGAGAAGCCTTGCCCTAACCAGTCTCCCTTCTCGGGCTTTTTTTTTTTTTTTTTTTTTTTTTTTTTTTTTTTTGACAGCCAGAGTGGACAGTGAGAGAGAGAGAGACAGAGAGAAAGGTCTTCCTTTGCCGTTGGTTCACCCTCCAATGGCTGTCGTGGCCAGCGCACTGTGGCCAGCGCACCGCGCTAATCCAAAGGCAGGAGCCAGGTGCTTCTCCTGATCTCCCATGCGGGTGCAGGGCCCAGGCACTTGGGCCATCCTCCACTGCACTCCCTGGCCACAGCAGAGAGCTGGCCTGGAAGAGGGGCAACCAGGACAGAATCTGGCGCCCCGACCGGGACTAGAACCCAGTGTGCCGGCGCCACTAGGCAGAGGATTAGCCTGTTGAGCCACGGCGCCGGCCACCTTCTCTGGCTTTGCATCTGGCCAGGTTCACACCCAAGCATGAGAGCTGAGATTGGGGGGGGGGGGGGAGGGGGTTGCCTGGCAGCCATAAAGCCTGAGCCAGGAAGGAAGCCAGGGTCCTCACTGCACTTCCCCAGCCATGTCTGACCTCCCTGTCACCTCTTTGCTTCCCATAAGCAGAGAGAAGACCAGAAGAGAGAGAGATGAGATGGTGACTATTAGGCCCGGTTTTTTAATCTGTTTTGGATGCCTTCTTGCTTGATTGTGTACCATAAAGGAAGGTGAAAGCAACCGATTTGCTAAAACAGTGTGCCCTGAGTCAGAGACAGCAGTGTTGTCAGGCTGATCTCTCCCCGTATCCTGTTACAGGCCTGAAAATGAGAAGGCTCTCGGGAGGTAGTCTAGTTTCAGCTGCTACCTTCAGAAGAGTAAAAGGCCATGAAAGAGTCTCAAGGAGAAAGAGAACTAGCTCAGGCTGTGAAAGAAAAGTGTCCCAACCATAGACTCTTGTGGGGCCTGTGATCTTCATAGGAAAAGATCTTGGAACTTCATTGAGCTTAATAACCTGGTTCCTCAGTGATGTTAGGCTACTTCTAAATTCCCTGGTAACCAACTAACACAGTCATTTAAAGTCACTTGCAGCTTCCCAAATAGACTCCTATACTTTTACTGCTGCTGCAATATTAAATGTATATAAAGCAAAAAACAAAACAACTGTCCACCCAGTGTTTGCCTGTCCCCTCCCAGGGCCTGGCCTGGTACAGCGATTCCGGCCTGACTTCAAGCGCAAGTTTGCAGACTTCTTTGAAGATGACACCATATCGGAGTATATCTACCACTGCAATGCGCAGAACCCCAGGTGAGTGCAGCTCCAGAGCGGGCCCAGGGTGGACGGTCAGGAGAGGAAACTCCAGCTGCTGGAGTTCTGTGCTTTACTTCTTCTTCTACAAGGCTCTGACTCCAGGAGGGGAGCAGAGGCACTCGCAGGCTTGAGCATTTCCAGAGAGTTCCCTGGGGATGGGCATAAAAGAATGTAGAAGATAATCACTTAATTAAACATTCTGCCCATCTAGAGAGGACGTTCTTCCCCCTTCCCTGGAGATAGGCAGTTGCTCTGATGGACAACAGTCTGGAAAATGTTCAAACGGATCTTTTTTTAATTAAAAACGTGATACAAATGTGGTATTTTTTTAAAAGGAGAAAAAAGAACAGAAGAAAAAAGTCTTCTGTACCAGACCTGTGGTTCCCAAATTTCCTTAATATTTCCAATCTAAAAATCTAAAAAATCTAAAAATCTAAAATACCATTTGCTTTGCTTTAAGGGGCTCCTTGCATGTATAGTTACATATGCATAACTATATTTGTAAAATCCATAGCTACCAATAGAATTGTTCAGTGAGAGGCTATGCACTTTAAAATTTAATTCTGAAATAACTCATATTAAGACCGAAATTCCTTCACGTCCCTTGGAGATTGAGGAGTGTGCCCAGGACCCTGAGAAGTTCTTATCTATGGCTGCTCACTTACATAACAGGCCCCGCAAGCTAGCAGATCTGAAGTCTTGGCAATGTTGGCAGCTAGGGCAGAGCCAGGGAGATAATCGTGCCCTACAGCAGTGACCTGGGAGTTGCTGATACCATGGCACCTCATTCCATGCTGCTTGAGTGGCCCTGTCTCTTTCTTTTTTTCTTTTTTTTGTTTTTTTAACAGGCAGAGTAGACAGTGAGAGAGAGAGACAGAGAGAAAGGTCTTCCTTTTTGCCATTGGTTCACCCTCCAATGGCCGCTGCAGCCGGCGCATTGAGCTGATCTGAAGCCAGGAGCCAGGTGCTTGTCCTGGTCTCCCATGTGGGTGCAGGGCCCACATGTAGCAGAGAGCTGGCCTGGAAGAGGGGCAACCGGGATAGAATCCGGCGCCCCAACCGGGACTAGAACCCGGTGTGCCAGTGCAGCAAGGTGGAGGATTAGCCTGTTAAGCCACGGCGCCGGCCTTTTTTTTTTTTTTTAAGATTTATTTATTTGTTTGAAAGTCAGAATTACACAAAGAGAGGAGAGGCACAGAGAGAGAGAGAGAGAGAGAGGTCTTCCATCTGCTGGTTCACTCCCCAGTTGGCTGCAACAGCCGTAGCTGGGCCTATCTGAAGCCAGGAGCCAGGAGCTTCTTCTGGGTCTCTCACTTGGGTGCAGGAGCCCAAGGACTTAGGCCATCTTCTACTGCTTTCCCAGGCCATAGCAGAGAGCTAGATTGGAAGCGGAGCAGCCGGATCTCAAACTGGCGCCCACATAGGATGCCAGTGCTTCAGGCCAGGGCATTAACCCACTGCGCCACAGCGCCAGTCTCAAACCCCACTTCTTCTAGGCCTATCCAAGTTGCCTGTTGTGAGCTCAAAGCAGTGAGGAAGGTGGGGGACTTGCATTCCAGCAGGACTGTGTGAGCATTAGTTCACACCCAGAAGCTTTGGGGCAGCATGGGAGCTGTCTATCCAATGTGAGCCCAGTGAATGAAAGGGACCCAATTAAGCAGTGGTATAGAACCTTTCAGCTCAACAGTCAAAGCAGGTACCCCAAGCTTCCTGCTCTCTGCACCTCCCAGCCTCATGGGCTTAGTGCCAGCCTCATCCCCACCTGAAGTCCCACAGGTCTAGCCTCAAAATTCCTCATCCCAGGCCGAGTTCTACACAATGGCCTCCCCATCTGAGCCACAGAATATATAATCTTGCAACTCATTCACATCCTGGAGAAAGCAAAGATGATGCCAGTGATGACCATGTCCCTCGCCCCTGAGCACCATCACTCAATTTTATAAGCACCTGAGTTTTTGAGTTGTTACTCTGACAAGTCCATGGTAATACTTATCAATCACTTGGAAAACATGAAATTGGGCCAAGGGAGAAATGTTTGAGGGGTACCTATACTTGCCTCACCTGAACTTCAGGGCTTTGTCTATGCAAGTTGAGCATCCCTAATCTAAAATGTTCCAAAATCCTAAACTTTTTGAGTACCAATATGATGCCAAAGGTGTAAAATTCTGTACCTGACTTCATATGATGGGTCTCAGTCAAAACACAGCATACTAAAACTACTGTATAAAACTGTCTTCAGGGTTATGTATGTAAAGTATATGTGAAACATGAATTTCATGATAGACCTGGGTCCCATCCCCAGGATACCATTATGCTTAGGCAAATACCCGAAATCTGAGGGAAAAAAAATCCAAAACAGTTCTGGTCCCAAAGCATTTCAGATAAGGGGTACTCAATCTGTATTTTCATTTTCCTAATCATGACCTTAGGAAAAGAGTAGAATTGTCCCCAGTGTTCCAGTGAGAAAGTTAGTCCTGCAGGTGCAAAGGAGACCGAGGATGTAACTACACTCAAGAGGTCAGACCCAGGAGGTGGCAGTGACTCTCACCTCCCACAAAAGCTACCAGCCAGCCCCAGCCTTGCAGATCCCTCATGCTACAGCCTCAGTTGGTGCTGCCTGAGGAGCTGGCCAAGGAGTAAGATGGCTAAAGCTGGCGTTTGTTGCTTCTCACTCAGCAGAAACTGCTGCCCCCCAAGTCCTTGTAGTTCCAGCGTCTCCTCGGGAAGCCCTTTCTCCTGCTGCAGGATTCTCCCTTCAGAGTTCACTCACCTGAACTCCTGGACCCTCTCAGAGCTCCAGCCAGCATGCTAAGCCCCTCATCCGTGTGCTCAGAGCCTTCGGCCACCCTTTCCTACTTCTTGGGAAACTCGAGGTTAAATAATGATTCATTATTTATGCCCCTCTCCCATAAGTGTGAGCTACAGTGAGCCCCAAGAGAGCAAGCTGCTTCATCTTTCTTGTTCCTAGGTCCCCTCACACGGAGCAGGGCATGACACACAAATATTAATGAAGAAATAACCCTTCCTATCTGGAGATAATTCATAGGGCCAGGGGGTTGCTCACTAGTGTGTCTTCCTCCCTCTCTTCTGCGATGGGAAAACTCTGGAGATCGTATCAGTATTTCCTGAGCCCAGTGCTGCCCTTTGAAAGGGATACAGCATGATTGAGATGCTGCCCCAGCCTTGGAAGAGACCAAGAAGTTGGCGTTTTCCGCTGTAGGGTTTGTTCTGTTAACAGCTTCATCCTATTTTGCTTCTGCCAGTGGTGAGACGGCCTTCAAAGCCATGATGGAGTCCTTTGGCTGGGCCCGGCGCCCCATGCTTGAACGAATTCACTTGATTCGAAAAGACGTGCCCATCACCATGATCTATGGGGCCAACACCTGGATAGATACTAGCACAGGGAAAAAGGTGAAGATGCAGCGGCCAGATTCCTATGTCCGAGACATGGTACGCTGGCCACCCGGGGGGTGGGCGCTGAGGTGGGAATGCTGTGTGTGTGCTGCAAGTCAGCACATGTGGATCGACTGTCCATCAACTCTCAGCCTTGGGGTCGAGAAAGGTTTCTAAAGATCCAGGGGGGAAGGAGGAGCTCACAAACTGAGATGAGGCAATGGATTTGAAAGGTTCGATTCTCTTTGTGATACCATAGAGAGGAGCATCCACTTGTGGGTAGCCCTGGTTCAGCTCAGACAGGTTCTTGTTCAACAGCAAGGCACGTGCTGCCTCTCCAGCCTGCTTAAAATTCTTCCCCCAAACCAGAGCCAGGAATAGTAGCGTGAATAGTGGAGGCCCTCCCACCAACTTGTGCCTTCCCTTTTTTCTTACTCCACCCTACTCTCATTTGCCAAAGAGTGTGCTTAATGAGCTGGGTACTATCCCTGGGTCCTGGTTTACTGAACCTTTGGCTAAAAGGACCAGGCCAGTGGTGGGGCTCACATGGAAGGAAAGATACAGTGAATGGACATGGAAAAAGTGAAGTGGGACATTGGGACTCATTGACTCCCAGAAGAAAGTACCAAGATCTGTGGGGGAAAGTGGCCTCGTGAGTGACAGGCAAGTGAGTCTGGGGGGCAGGGGAGGGGCGGGGAAGCAATGGTGTGACAGTTTTCTAGTGTGAGGCGCAAAGACCCGTCCTGCCCACCAGGTCCTCTCTCCACAGGAGATCGAGGGTGCGTCGCACCACGTCTACGCCGACCAGCCACACATTTTCAATGCCGTGGTGGAAGAGATATGTGACTCGGTGGACTGAGCTGCTCTCTCCAGAGGAAGAGGAGAGAGCCAGAGAGTCACTGTAGCCTCCCTGTCTGCTTACTCACCCCCTCTGTCCTTTCCTCTCCAACTAACACATGCCAGCCAGGCAGAGTCTTGGGCTGACCCCAGGACAGGACCACAGTGAAAAAGAGCACTCCGGACCCATGCCAGGGCTGGAGGCAGAAGCCACAAGAGGCCTTGCACTCCCTACCCAGGGAAGAACATAAAGGGTTGCCCAGTGCTACCCCATTCTCTCCATGCCACGTGTTACCCAGGTGGTGGTTGTGAAGGGGGGACTGCACCGAGCCACATTCCCTCGCTGCCGTAGCCTTTCCCTCTTCCCAGCAGCCTTGCTAGCTCTGGAGTGTTCATGGGGGTAGGTTCCATGCGAAAACAGCATCTTCCTCAATCACCCCTCACCCTCATCCCATGCCAGGTCCATCCAGGGTCTGGCTGGGACCAGTTCCAACTTAACTACCAAGAGCACCCTTCACCTGCTGAATCCCTTCTGTGAGACAGGAGGTCATATACAAAGTCCTCATTGACAGATGAGGACAGGTGTCCTGTCCTGGCCATGGCTGGCCCATGATGGCACAGCTCTGTGTGAGACTCCAATTCCAGTAGAGCTGAGACTTGAACCCAGGTCTGCGGACATTCAGTGCTTATGCAGACTTGATTTTTGCTGAGTTTCAACACAGACACCATTGCCATGAGGCTGGTCACAGTCCCCGGCCAAGGACAGGCCCATCCCTGCCCAGTGTTCCAGGCCCATCATGTAGGGGTGCTGTTCTCCTGCCCTGTGTCTCAGCCCTAGCTACCCAAACTGGGGACACTCAACTACTTCCTTCCTTGTCCCCTCTTCCTCCCAACCGGGAGGCCTCTGAGCCTCCCTCTGTGCCTTGGGCCCTGAAGCCCCTCATGTAGTGGCTCCTGGCAGGTGGGGAGGGGAAAGGCCCTTCAACCCTAGAGCCATCTCTGGATTCTCCATACCCACTGGTATCTGCAGCATTTTTCTGTCTGCCCTCAGGACTGAGGCCCACTGTGAGCCCTGCCCGTGGTCCAGTGGGGAGCCTCAAGCCAACAGTTTCCTGTCCTCATCAGCCACAGGATAGTTCTCACTGCCTGACTCCCTACTTCTGCCATCTGTCCCTATGGTCTCCAGCTCATCCCACCTCCAAAGTACCTGTCAACCCCCTTGCAGGGCTCATTCCAGGTGCTGCTCTGAGGTTCTGGGCAGTAGGCTGGGCCTGGCCCCAGATCCAGGACAGCTCCTGCCTGCCCCTTCACTTTTGTAAAGCCAACCCATCACCAGAATAGTATTAACCCCTGGTGCTTTGTGCCACCGGTCCAGCTGCCTAGGGCTCCTTTTCTATATTAATAAAGAAATGAGTAAATCTGCCGGTCACAGTGTCTTCTACTGCTCTGACAAGAGTACTAGGTGGTCTGTATCATGTCCAGGTTACCTACAACAGCCCATGGACTTCACAACAGCCTGGGGATGCCTGGGACAGAAGGGAGTCCCGAGAGGTGCCTCCTGGCCCGCCCCTCCCTGGCTAGTGCCCCATTTGCCCTCCAGACCCAGCCCAGTGTTCCACCTAAGCCAGCCCATTCGTGTTGGAGTTCCTGGAACCACTCATGGTGAATGAGGAGTCTACAGTAGGAAAGTTAGGCAGAACTGTGTGCTCCCCACAGCTCATTAAATACCCTGTCCCGCCTGAATCCAGGTGGGCCTGGGCAGGCACTGCTGCCTACAGCCTGTTCTCCCAACTCCCACTCATTCTCTGGATCCCAGCTCAAATACTTCTTATGCAGGGAAGCCACCCCCTGACCCTCCAGACTAGACTGAAGCCTCCTGTTCTGTTTCTCCCTGGCACACTCAACAGCCCCTTCTGTAAAACGCATAACCTTGTGGTTACTTAATTAATGTTCTTTCCCTCCATGGACCACAAGCTACATAAAGAGAGGGGCATGTCTGGCACACAGTTAATATTCAGTGATTGTTTTGATCAAGCCAAGAGAAGTAAGATAGGCCAAGTGTTCAAAACAGTGTACCAGTCATTACCTCCCATGTCTGCTCCATGCTGGCTGACTCCAGCTGGGCCTAGGATCCTACATAATAGGACACAGGTCCTGATGAATGATGAATGAATGGCTGGCTGGCTGGCGTGAACTCCTGTGGATTACTACAAAGCTCTGCTCCCAGGACCCTGTGTCTGCTGACTGAAGCTCGCGGTATGGAGAAGGCAGGGATTCAGAGCTTACAACATGCCAGTCACTAGGCTACAACAGTGAAGAAACATGGTCCCTGTCTTTATGGGACCTACCAGTCTACCCATTAGACACACTTAATCAAATTATTGTGTAAATCAACATAAAATTGCAACTGGAAAGTGCTGCCCACAAGAGACTGGGAATGCCTCCTGCAGCAGTGACACTGCAGTGAAGGTGGGGGGGAGTGAATTTGGAGGTGACAGGAGGTCGGCAGGAATCAGCTCACATGCACCCTTTGGCCACATGAGTAAGTGTTTATCCTAAAATGCCATGGAAAGAAAGGAATGAGGCTCAGGATTGGGTGGGATTGTGTGATCGAATCCAATTGGGATTGAAAGAACCATGTGGCTGTTCTGAGGAGTTGGGCAAGAGTCCCTCCCTCCACAGCTGTGAGGCTATTGCACTGGAATGGGCTGGAGACACTGGTAGTTTGGACTCCGGTAGTAGTTAGTAGACACAGAGCAGAAAGACACGAGATATGTAGGAGGTAAAACAGAAAGGGCTTAACATTGACCCAGTGATGCTGTACCCCCTGAAGAACAGGCCAGGTGAGGCAGTGCTCACCAAACCGGCTCACATAGCAAAACAGCCCGGTGGGTATTTTTTATTTAAATAAGGATTCGGAAGCTGTATTCCTCAGAGTTTGACTGAGTAAACCTCAGTGAAATGTGACCATGGAATCTGCATTTTGACCACCTGAAATGTGCTCGTAGGGAACAGCACATCCCTAGGAGATTCTGATTCCCTGTAGGCCCTGGGCTAACTGATGCTTGACCCAGAAGGTCGGTGTGGAGAAGTAGGGCCCCTCCCCCTGAAAGTTCATCCAGCCTGCTCCAGAATCATTTCTCTTTAGGTGGCTACACAACACCCTGATCTGATTTTCCCAAACCCAACACAACACAAACACATTTCTTAGAAGCAGGTGCAAGAAGAGTCTGAGGAAGGTCACTCAAAGGGCCCTGTTCACATAGCCAGGCCCAAACACACACACCCTGTCCAAGTCCTAACATTCCAGGATGGGCTAAGAAAGACCACTATGTGCAGACTACCTTTCCTGCTGGGCTTTACAAGTATACAATGACAGTTTAGGCCACAAACTCCAGCTTGTCAAAGACCTGGTCCTTTAAAAGGGGAGATTCCACAGACAGACATAGAGGATTATGACTCAACTTAAGACCTGGGAGGTGCTGCACTGTTCAATGGCAAGCAGGAAATGTGCTAAATTTAACCTCTTCCTTGGAATAGACACCAAAATACATGTGCTAAAAATGCAGTCTGGTTCCATTACCAATAGGGCAATGAGATCCTGGTGAATACCTCTTTCCACTCTGACACATCAGCCTACTAAGCCCACAGCTGCAGGTGCAATCATGGCCAGACAGGTAACAATCCTACCATTCACTAATAACAAACACAGTGTCCAACAACTAGGACAAAACATTAACTTCTCTCATCATGCAACCTTTCAATCCATACGGAGTCCTGCTTGGGTGGAATTTAGAGGGTCCTGTCTCTCTTCTTCTCTCTTCCCTCGGGGTCCTGGTCTATTTTGCAAAAGCCAGCAAGACTCATGAGATAACATCTAAAGGTAAACCATCTCTTCTCCTGCTAGTGTTAATTGTTTTTCATATTAAAAGTTCAACATTATGCTAGAAAGATCTGTATCACCATCCCACTAAACACCACTCTTTACCAAGACAAGCCCAGCCTTCCACTTTAAGTCATTCATAAGCAGAATACTCAGGAGGATGTGTTGATGCCAACAGGTACACACAGTCCTTTCCCAAACCAGGAAGCCCCTGTCCCCTGGCTGGCAACTCTGCAGCCCCCACCTTGCCAATGGCTGGTACTCTTCCTACATGGAGTATTCTGAGCCTGACATACAGCTTACTACAACTCCATATTTTAGATGATACATCCGACAACAAATTTCTCAACCAGAAGAAACCTGGGACGTGCTAGTAGCTGAAAAAGACACTGAAGGACACAGGGTTGCCGGTGACATTTTATCTCCTCTGCTTGGAGAGTCTAACTGGAAAAGAGTAGAGCATGTGGCCAAACAGCTGACAACATGTGTAGTGTCTGGGAATAGGATTTGGGGAGGGCTCACAACTTATAACAGAAGATTGTTGGGCCTCACAGATTTTGAGGTAACTCACACAAAAACTTGGTACCACATACTTCTCAAAATTTTTAAAGAAAGAGAAATGAAAGTGTACCAATGAAACTACAAAACCACGTGTTATACCAGTGGTTTCCCACACGGGTATGTAGACTGGAGCTGGTTCATGACAAAGTACTTCTAGTCTATAATGAACTATATAGCACTTTTTTTAGTAGTTTTAATTCTGAAATTATGTCCTCTCCTACCTTTTCAGGGCTAAGCTATTATTCTTTCATGAAAAGCTGCTGATATTCAGGTTGATGGGAGGTGGGAGAGAATGTCATTTTGTTATTGTTGCCAAATATCCAGTTCAGGAGTTTTCTCTCTGTATTTTTAATTAATATTAGTAAAATTCTGAAGTCTTAGAAGTGCTCCAATACAGAAGACTGGAGTGGGAGACAAACTCAAATTCTGCACAAGAAGATAAACAGATGGGTCGTGTGGCCCTCATGACTGGCAGATGACTGTGGAAATATACCAAAGTTGAGGCCAAGAGGTGTGTGTTCTGCTCACATCCAACTTCCTGTTGGTGTGTGGTGCTTGTGGCCTTCCTCAACTAGCTGGCAATATCGTGTCCTTTAAGGGATTTTCATGATGGCAAAGTGGGCTTCAGTCTGTGGCTACAGGCAGGTGGCAGTTACTTCTTGCTAGAGGCCTGGAGTTCCTGGAAAAGAAAGCCCTGATAAAACTGAACACTGAGATGTTATCTACTGGAGAAACAAATGACCTCGTGAGTCCAGTGATTAGAGACCTTGAAGAGACAGCTGCACCACTCCCTGGATTCAGTGAGCTAATTTTAGAAAGATACTGATTTGCAATCAGAAAATTAGGAGAAGGAAGCTTTACGGCGTCCGAGGGTGGCTAGGGCACTGTAGGAGGAGGCTAGGACACTGTAGGAGGAGGCTGGGACCTGATGGTATCCAGCTCTTGCATCCATGCCACTGCACCGGGGCTCAGGTTCATTATCATGTCTCATCACTTTCCTGAGAAAGCAGCAACGTAAAGGAGTAGTCCAATCTCAGGACTGGACAACTGGCCACCTTTATATGGCTTCAAATACAGCTTCCAACAGAAGCGATTTCCCACTTGGTCTTATCATAGAATACCTCCAAAGCTGGTTGGAGGAATTGCCATAGGACCCCAAAAACTGGGTCTGTTTGTTATGGACACTGAGGTAGTGTAAGAATGTAACATTCCCAGTGTGTGGAGCATGGAGCTGGGAAGCTGTCAATCTCCAGACTCTCCAAAGGATTAACAGAGGTGAATCTTACAGATCAAAGTGGGGGCTGAGGAGTGTGCAATACTCTTATATGGAGGCTGCTCCACAGTGCTCATGTCCTTCCTTGGATTGGTCAGCTACAGGAGGAGGCATGTTCTAAAGGTGTTGTGATGACAAAGTGGGCTCTAGCCCATCAAAGTCTACAGGTAGATTGGTTACTACTTTGTTTGATCAGGGGTTGAAGTTGCTGTAGAACATCTCAAAATAGAACTAGAGGTGGGATGTTAGCCATAGAGGCGACTACTGAGTTCTATGTCTCACCATCTGGAGTCCTTCTGGGCCAGCCTGACCCTCCTACCACTCCCTTTATTTAGTGAGTTAATCTTTAGTAAGGAGTTGACTTGCGATAACCACAGTGAAAATGGAGGAACTGTACGCTGATGGAAGGAGGCTAGGGCCTGATATCAAAGGCATTAGGGATGGATGGGGGCTCCACTTCTGTCTTGAACTGGAATGAGTATGGAAGTAGAAGCAAGTACATATCAGCTAAGGGACACTTTCCACGAAAATACACTTTGTCTCTAGTGACCATTATGCCCATGTGTGAACCCACAATCCTTTCCTGACACTCACTGCCCCTCAAGGAATTCTCTGTGCCCTAAGACTTCTTTCTCCATTTATTTTCTTTAAAAAAATTTTTTGTATTTACTTACTTTATTTATTTGAAAGACAGAAACACAGAGATCCCATCAGTTGGTTCACTCCGCAAATGCCTGTGACAGCCAGGACTTGGCCAGGACAAAGATGGGAGCCAGCTTTGGGTATACTAAGTAGTATATTTATTGTACTAAGTATACTTGCTGCCTCCCAGAGTGTGCATAAGCAGAGAACTGGAACTGAACGCAGAGCAGGGACTCAAACCCTGACACTCCAATACAGGATGCGGGCATCCCAAGCAGTATCAACCACGGCACCAAATGCTTGCCCCTGCCCAGCTGTTTTAAGTGAAACATTTCCTGTAGAGGGAATGTGCGTCCTGATGCCATCTCAGAGGCCTATAGAGAAGCACAGAGCCCCAGCTTCTTCCTCTCCACGAATGTGGCCTTACATACCTGCTCTTCAGGCCCATAGAAGTCTCTCTAATCTCACAGTTGCTGACCCTTACAGCCTTAACTGCTTTGCCAAATGAACAGCAACAGTGAGCTGCCTCTTTGCCATGTGTGCCCTGGACAAGTCCTGCCAGCCAAAGGGGCTCCGTCTTGGGGCCTGGAGTTTACTTAGAGAAGTGGAGTCTTTAGCACAGGCAAGACCTCCTCAGTTTCTTCAGCTCTTACCTGTGTCCTGTAAAGCTCCCAACTAAATTCTTACCTGAGCTAATTTTTGTCACCTATTACTCACAGGGTCTTGTTTACTCTGGGAGGACTGTCCATCAGCCTAAACTTAAAAACGTTATAAGAACTTCCAATGTTATAAGAACTGAGAGAATGAATAGACAGACGGACAGCAGCCAGACCGAGAGGACAACAGGGCTCTGACTCACAAACCCTGAGGCAAGCAGCCAGGAAGCCAAACCACAGCGCTGGCAGTAGTTCCCCAGACAGTCAGGACTTGGTCACAACTGCCAACTTCCTTATTTCTTGTCTCCCTTATCCCCTTTCCCACTTCTTTTCAACTCAGCATCAGAGAAAACCAAATATCCCCATGTTCCTCTAACCAGTCATGTAAGATGGCCTGCTTCTGGCTAACCTACCTCCAGCTTTCCCGTGCCAACAATCTCCCATCAGAATACACCTGAGCCCTGCCTTTTTCCCACTTCCCTGTGTGCCTTTCTTCAAGACTCTGCCAAACACAAGCGATGGTGGCTGACCCCCTGCCCTCGGTTTAGCCAGTTCTGAATAGAGACTCTGTTCTCATCTGAGTGGTCTTCATTTATTTCCACAGACCTCTCCGGAGTTCCCTGAGGGGCGTAGGTGTCCTTCTGGCCAGTTCTATATGGAGCCTGGGGGTTGATTCAGGCAACATGAATGCTGCAGCAGTAGAGGCTGGGGGGAGCAGGAAAGAAAATCTCAAAAAGCTTCTGCTGGCATTGCAAATTCTGGTTTGTGTTGATCTGAACCGTTAGCAAGATGATGCCAGTTAAGCAGCCCAGGAAGTGTTTGGGCACCAGAAACTCAAACTAAGAGTTCAGTTAAAAACAGATTCTTTGCAGTCTTATGTAGCCAGAAAAGAGGAAGCTCTCATTATGCTTAGTGTAAAAGGAGAGAACTTTATAGCCAAGCTACTTTTTAGGTCACAAGAAACAAAGACCTTCCCAAGGTAGCCCAGTGAAAAGGAGTTGGACTGATGGATACAGGCAAACCTCACAGAACACAGGAGCAGAACCAAAACCCCACCAGGAGTTGTCAGCTATTCTGTGTCTCTGCATCTGAGTGGCCTCCTACCCTTCTCTTCTTTCTTGACACATCAGCTCCGTTCTCTCTGATGGACAGACTGTTTCCTCTAGCTACTTGCTGGCCTGCACGTGGCCCCTTTCAAGTCCAATTGAGTTTTTGAGGGGGGCATCGGTACAATCTCTGATTCTGTTCAATTAGATTCTCAAAACAGAGATATGTTTACAAAGTTTCTATGTCCCAGCCAAGCCAGCCAGGTCATAGGTCACTGGCCCAACAATGGACTGTGACTTCAGATTACCCACCCGTAGCTAGGGGACCATGGCCTTGTCTTACAGAAAGATATAAGTTTGCTGGATGGTTTGAGCATGTTCTATTATGGAAATATTATTAAAAAACACAGACTATGTACACCATCACACTCACAACCACAAGGAAAAACAAGGAATTACAGGTTATGACAGTGGTCTAGGGAATAGTGAAAGTTATTCCTTGAAAGATTTTGGAGGGGCTGGTGTTATGGCAGAGCAGGTTAAGCCGTTGCCTGTGATGCTGAAATCCCACATGTGTGCTGGTTCAAGTCCCCACTGTTCCATTTTCTTTTCTTTTTTATTTTTAAAGACTTATTCTATTTATTTGAAAGAGTTACAGAGACAGGTAGATACAGAGAGAGAGGCCTTCCATCCGATGGCTCACTCCCTAGATGGCCGCAATGGCTGGAGCTGTGCCAATCCAAAGCCAGGAGCCAGGAGCTTCTTCTAGGCCTTCCATGCAGGTGCAGGGGCCCAGGGACTTTGGCCTTCTCGTACTGCTATCCCAGGCCATAGCAGAGAGCTGGATCGGAAGAGGAGCAACTGAGACACGAACCAGTGCTCGTATGGGATGCCGGTGCTTCAGGCCAGGGCTTTAACCCACTGTGCCACAGCACCAGCCTGACTGCTCTATTTCAGTCCAGCTCCCTGCTAATGATCCTGAGAAAGCAGTGAAAGATGGCCCAAGTACTTGAAGCCCCTGGCTCTAGCCTGTTGTGGCCACTTGGGGGAGTGAACCAGCAGATGGAAGCATTCTCTCTCTCTCTCTCTCTGTGTGTGTGTGTGTGTGTGTACCTCTGCCTCTCAAATAAATAAATCTTTAAAAAAAGAAAAAGAAAGATTATTGGAGAGGATGGAAATAAAGAGGGTATATGCAGAGGGGTATAGGGAAGGAGGACTTCACAAGAGCTGATAGAACAGTTGCATTCAGAAACCATAAAAAAAGGGGCCAAACCTGTTAGGACTTCTGATAGGACACAGGCTGCACAGCCCTTCTGCAGTTCTTACAAAATTCAGTATGGATGGGACTCAGGGGTCTTTCCAAATCTGACACCCTTCAGATGATAGCACCAGGGGCCAGAGTGGCTGGCAACACTGTGATATAGCTGTGGCCTCAGGTTTAAAGCTAAATCTGTCAAAGGGGAAAACTGCAGCAATGTAAAGATTTTAACTGGCAAAATTTCATTTCATAAAATCGAGCGTTGTAATTAACAGAGAAGAAGTTTGTTTCATAGACAAAGGCCAAAAGAAGCAAAAACAAAGTAAAACAGCAGCAGATTGATCATTTCAAAGTTGCTTTCCTTGTAAGGCAGGGACAGAGAGACACAAGAACAGAAAAATAACTGATTAACATCAGACTACTTCAATTTACCTTTTTTGTTTAAGGATTAAAGCAGAGGGAACTTCATTTATGACACGAAATTGAAATTGCCTATGTGGGAAATTTGGTTGTTATCTCTCTAATCCTTGTTTGCTGGAAGCTCAATTAAACAGCTTAGTCTTAGCATGGTGACTGGAACTTTCAGTAGGTGATGCCATTTTGATTTTTAATCTGTTGTGTTGGAGCCCAATGCAGGAGCTTAGTCCAAAAGAATGACCTCCTATAATTTTTATGCAATAGAACCAAGGCCAGAGTCCAAGTGCTTGTCTCCAAGCTCAGTGTTCCTTACACTACAGACCAGTCAGGACCCCTTAGCCAGCTCCCTCTTTCGCTAAGTGAGGCCTTCTCTTCTGAATACTGGTCTTTCTACAATGGATCACAAGAAAGAGGGACGAGCCCCTCTTGAGAGTGGTCTTTGTGGAAGGGCAATCTGCTCCTCTGTACCATCTTCACCCGCTTTTCATTATTGAACCTGTACCCACAAATCCCCAAGGCACCCCAGCCCCCTGCTTTCCTCAAAGTATACACAAAGAGATTGAAAAATGGAGCCACCACGACGCTCAGTCCTGATAACCAGATATTCTTTCTGAGAGGGAGTCATGTGGATGAAAACAGCTCTGTCACCAGAAACGCTCATTCTGGTCAGGTAGAAAACACAGTGTTGGAGGCCTTCTTCCTTCCACTCACAGAAGGGATACTCACCATCACCAAGATGATCCATGTTAAGAACAGGCCACGAGGACTATGCAGCACAGGATGATCATGGACAAAAGTGTAAAATTCCATTCATTCCATTGTGGTGGCATCAGCACAGGCCAGAGCCAACAAGGTCCCATCGTCGTAGAAGTGGTTAATGATGTTGGAACTGTAGATAGGCAGCTAGGAGATGAGAGTGGCTCAAGAGACCGCATCTAAGAAGCATCCCATATCAGAGTACTGGTTCAAGTCCTACTGCTTCACTTCCAGTCCAGCTCCCTGTTAATGCACCAGGGAGAGCAGTGGATGATCGTCCATGCCTCCCAGGTAGCAGACCTAGATGAAGTTCCTGGCTCCTGGCTTCAGCTTTGTCCAACCCTGGCTATTGTGACCATTTAGGGAGTCAAACAGGGGATAGAAGATGAAGATATCTCTCTGCTTCTCTCTCTCTCTCTTTCAAATAAATAAAATCTTTTGACCAAGAGTTTTTTAAGACTAAAATCCATATATATTGAACAACTCTTGATTTTCCAGTTAGACATTATGGGAATTCCAAAACAATTTTATAACAAAAATCCCTATTTGTGAGGAACCTAAAAAATCTGCCCGGAGACAAAATAAACACATATGAAATACCTGGAAATAAAAATAGTTCATTCATAGCATGACTGAATTTTGCAAATACAAGGTTGAGCCAAAGATGTGAAATACATGAGACAGGCATTTGGTGCAGCAGTTGCAATGCCAGCATCCCATATCAGAAGGAGGGTTTGAGTTCTGAATCCTCTGCTTCTGATCCAGCTTCCTGCTAATGCACCTGGAGAGGTAGCATATGACAGCCCAAGTACTTGGGTCCCTGCCAACACATGGGAAAGCCGGATGGAATTCCAGGCTCCTGGCTTCAGCCTGGTCCAGCCCTGGCAGTTGCAGGCACTTTGGGAATGAACCAGAAGATGGATGATCTCCCTCTCACCTCTCCCTCTTCCTCTCTAGCTCTACCTTTCAAAGAAAACACATTTTCTGGGTTTTTTTTTTTTAGATTTTTATTTATTTATTTGAAAGGTAGAATTACAGAGAGAGAGAGAGAGAGAGACAGAGAAAAAGGTCTTCCTTCTTTTGGTTCACCCCCAAGTGGCTGCTACAGCCGGCACTGCGCCGATCCAAAGCCAGGACGCTTCCTCCTGGTCTCCATGTAGGTGCAGGGCCCAAGCACTGGGACCATCCTCCACTGCCGTCCCGGGCCACAGCAGAGAGATGGACTGGAAGAGGAGCAACCGGGACTAGAACCGGTGCTCATATGGGATGCTGGTGCCACAGGCAGAGGATTAGCCTAGTGCACCACGGCACCAGCCTACATTTTCTATTTTTAAAAAAACCAGTGAATGATGGAGTAGATATGAAACTGACTACTCTGGAGAAGTTTATACAAAGAAATAAAAAGGATAGAGTCTTGGTGAAAGCCTTCACTTAAAAGGCAGGAGAAGGAGACACCACCGGGAACAGGAGAAGTCAGAATGCAAACCATCAGAGAGAGAATGGCGCAGTGTTGGTAAGCAGGGAAGAAGAAATCCAAGATGCAGGAGTGTCATCTGTGCCAAACACTAAGAACAGCAAGAATGACTTGCAAGTCAACCATTTTTTAAAAGGTAAAGTATCTATTACTAAGCAAGACTAGTGGCATATTTTGGCTGAACAAGAGCTGGGGTGTCAGCGTGGCAGGGAAGAAAAGCAGACAACACCCATCTCCAGCCTGGCACCACGGATATTCTTCCTGAGCTCACTCCTTTGCTCCTTAGGGTGTTCACTTACACCACTGCCTCAAACTCTGTGTCCAACAGAGTTGAGAAGTACCCTTTCACATATATTTGCATACATTAATGTATACATAAAACAATGACTCTGCCAGAGGTAAAAGGAACCAGACCACGGATCCTCATTTAGATTCAAGGACATGAGGTACACAAGTGGCCCCAGTCTGAGGTTCTATTACAGAAAAGAATTCTGGAGTCCCTAAAAGGGCACTCACTGTAAGTCTGAACTGGTGAGTTGCACTCAGAACCAACTCCTAGAGCACCTTGGGAGAAGCAAAGTGAGTGACCATGTGAATTGATGGGCCTCTTGCCTTAAGGGTTCTAAGGTTTGGGGACTTGGCTCAGTTGACTATAGGGCCCATCCCTTTCTGAGCTAACAGCTCGGCTAATAGAAGGCTAGCAATTTCTAGAACTGGCTCCCTCGTTGGCAGAGGTCCTTGAGGTGACCAAGACCAACTGTTTTGGTGACTCCACTCCCCAGCATCTATCAAGCACCCTCTTGTAACATAGTGAACAAAGATTCCAGAACAATAATCCCTGCTTATTTTGGAAAACTCAAAAAATGAACAATTCATACATTTTAAGCACATCATTCTAGTATTGTGAGAAAATCTTGTACCTTCCCCCCCCCCTTTTTTTTTTTTTTTTGACAGGCAGAGTGGGCAGTGAGAGAGAGAGAGACAGAGAGAAAGGTCTTCCTTTGCTGTTGGTTCACCCTCCAATGGCCGCTGCGGCCGGCACACCGCGCTGATCTGAAGCCAGGAGTCAGGTGCTTCTCCTGGTCTCCCATGGGGTGCAGGGCCCAAGCACTTGGGCCACAGCAGAGAGCTGGCCTAGAAGAGGGGCAACCGGGACAGAATCCGGCGCCCTGACCGGGACTAGAACCTGGTGTGCCGGCACCGCAGACAGAGGATTAGCCTATTGAGCCGTGGCGCCAGCCATACCTTCCCTTCTAGAACATGAATCAACCCTCTGTCCAGTGTGTCCACATTGTATATGCTCCCTGCACCTGGATTGACTGTTACGGTATAGTAGTACTTGTGTTCAAATAACTCTTACTTAATGATGGTCCCAAAGTGCAAGAGTAATGATGCTGGCAGTTTTATTACAGAATACTGTCACTACTATTTTATAGATAATTATCATTAATCTCTTTTACTGTGCCTAATTTACAAGTTAACTTTATCACAGGTTGTATGCATAAGAAAAAAAAGCATGCTCTATCCAGGGATCAGTACTCTGTGGGGTCTCAGGCATGTACTGGGAGTCTTGGAATAGGTACCCTACAGATAAGGGATATGCACCTGAATGACTAACTTCAGAGCACTTAGAATAAATGAATATTAAAGCCATTGAAAAATTAGTTAACAAAGCAAGTAGCCTCAAAATATCACCTCCCATCTGTTCTCTGGGTCCAGCACTGACTCCACATGTCCCAGCTCACCAGACTAGGTCAAAACTAGAGGATTAGGAGAGTGAAGATCTCACACTCCATCAGCCCTGACTTCAAGGAGTATAAATGTCACTGGCATTTGCCGACACAGACCTGGCTTCTCAAAGACTGCCAGGTTTGCTTCTGTCCTTATCACTTAATAACCATTTACTGACACCTCCTACATCTCAGGTACCTTTAATAGACACTAGAACACATCAAAGGGCAAATCCAGCCCTTGCTCTCCAGGCCTTTGCAGTCCACCACGGAAGTGAGGTTCACAGATGACTTTCAGGGTGTTCTGGAAAAGCCCCTAAATTATATGCCAGTGTGTCTGTGCACATCGGGAGGGCAGTGGGGGGAGTCAGGTGCTCATATGGCTTTGTGACTCATCGAAAATTAAGAACCCATGATTTCGGACCATCCATATCCCTCATTTCTAAGTTCTTGGAAAGTACCTGGGCACTTAGCAACAACACTCTTAGGTGTCTAACCTTTTGCAGCACTCATGGCTGGCATTCCTCAGCAGCTCGAGGCAGACTCCCGGCGGTGGAAGAGGGAAACACACATGACTGACGACACCGTTTCATAGTTCCTGGGGCTCTGTGCCAGGAACAATGATGTGACTGTGTCCGCCCACGGGGCTGACTTTGGGCTCATCCAGTGGGCCAATCACTGCCTACTCTCAAAGAGGCGGTGACTAGGGAAGAATTTTATCTCTTTGCAAAGTACTACCTGACTCCTGAGCCTTCCTCAGAGTAAACACTCACTGAGATGCAGTCCCACGCTTCTCTTTACAAAGGGTCAAGCAGGTCTCAGCAAGGGACGAGGTCAGGGGAGTGAATGCACTGGACACAGCATTTTTGTTTTGACAGTCGGATTTCTCTTGAAAATTAGAAGCATTCATCACTCCTGAGAACATTTCTGTCACTGTGACTCCCTCTAAATACACAACCACCCACCCCAGACGTTTCTGGAGTCCTCAAAAGGGGAAAACAGATCTCCCTGGCTTTCCTCTGGATGACCTCACTATTCTCTTCCCAGGTGTTTTACAATTCTGCTAATTTTTGTAGGGTATAAAACACAATTTTAAATTATTCATTTTTAAATTTTATTTGAAAGGAAGAGAGACAGATAAACAAGCAGAAAGAGATCTCCCATCTACTGATTCTCTACCCCAAATGCCCACAACAGCCAGGGTTGGGTCAGGCTGAATCAAGAGCCAGGAATCCAACATGGATCTCCCACATGGGTGGCAGAGACCAACCACTTGAGCCATCATTTGCCGCTTCCAAAGGTGCACATTAGCAGGAAGCCAGAAGTGGACGTGGAGCCAGGACTTGAACCCAGGCACTCCAATATGGAATGTATATGTCCCAAGTGGCATTCTTTTTTTTTTAATAAGATTTTATTTGTTTATTTTGAAAGGTAGAGTTACAGAGAGAGGGAAAGACAGAGAGAAAGGTCTTCCATCAGCTGGTTCACTCCCCAAATGGTGATAATGGCTGGAACTGAGCCAAACCGAAGGCAGGAGCCAGGAGCTTCTTCTGGGTCTCCCACGTGGTTGCAGGGGCCCAATCACTTGGGCTATCTTCCGCTGCTTTCCCAAGCCACAAGCAGAGAGCTGGATCGGAAGTGGAACTGCCAGGACTCGAACTGGCGCCCACCAAAGGCGGAGGCTTAGCCCACTACACCACAGTGCAGGCCCTCCAAGTGGCATTCTAACTGCTATGTCAAATACCAGCCCCATAAAACCAGTTTAAACAAAAGGGGAAAAAATGAACTGATTATTCTAGTGAGCTTGAATACAAATATTTTTTAAAACATAATGTCTAGAAGCCAGAGAAAGTCACTTTTAAATCACTGTCAATTTTTCTGATCCATTTTCTAGAGCAAATTGCTTTGTTGGTTTCTTCAATTATCTTTTTGAAAGATTTATTTACTTATTTGAAAGGCAGAGTTACTGAGAGAGCAAGGGTGATGGAGAGGGAGAGAGGGTGGGAAGGAGGGGGAGGGAGAGAGAGGGAAGTGTGGGGGGAGGGAGAGAGAGAGAATCTTCCATCTGCTGGTTAACTCTAGATGGCTGTGACAGCCAGGGCTGGGCCAGGCTGAAGCCAGGAGCTTCATCCAGATCTCCCACATAGGTGGCAGGGGCCCAAACACAGACTATCTCCCACTGCTCCTCCCAGGCCATTAGAAGTGGAGCAGTCAGGACACGAACTGGTATCTGTATGGGATGCTGGCCTTGCAGGTGGCAGTATTACTCACTATGCTACAACACCAGCTACTGTTCATTTATTTTGCTTTAAAACAGCAACAACAACAACAAAAACTTCAGCAGCTTTATAAAAATGAAGGCAAAATTATATTCTCTGTGGCTTAAGAGAGCTCCATGGTTCTCTCTTGTGACACTGAGATAGCATTAAGATGGCCTGCCCTGTAGGATGAGATTCATCTCTGCAGATTAGGGTGTGCCCTGGGAAGTGAGTCTGGGGACATAATGGGGCTCTCCATTCTCATTGGGCCTCAGAGGCCAGGGTCCAGCACCGGTGAGTGAATGGACCAGAGACAGACATACACAAGAGCAGTCTCAGCAGAAGATAGGTATTGTGGCAATGTGGCAGCAGAATGAGGAAGGGAGGGGAAAGACTCCACTGGGCAACAAATGTGTTGCTTTCCCACATTCATCAAAAATGTATTTTGGGGGGCAGGTGTTTGGCATAGCAGTTAAAATGCCATTTGGGATGCCTATATCCCTTATGGGAATGTTTGGGTTCTAGTCCCAACTCCCCTCCTTGTTCTAGTTCCCTTCTCATGCACACCCTGGGAAGTAGCAGTTAATGACTCAAGTAGTGACTCTCATGTCACATACATGAGAGACCCAGATTGAGTGCCTGGCTTCAACTCTGACCATTAGGGACATTTGGGGAAAGAACTAGCAGATGGAAGTTTTCTCTCTCTTTCTCTCTCTCTCTCTCTCCCTCTCTCTCTCAAATAAAAATATGCGTGTATATATATATGAAAGTGTATGTTTATTTATTGTATACATATTCATGTACACCTATGTATTTATCCATCCTTGTGTTCTAAGCACACACGCAGCAATGAATAGGTCAAAGTCTCTGCACCCACAGAGTTTCCCTCCTAGTAGGGAAGACGAACATGAGTATTTAAATAAAATATCAGGTAGTACTATGAACAAATGCAGAGCAGAATAGGGGACAGAGAATAACAAGGAAGAGGTGTCTTCTTTTACATAAGATGGACATGGAAAACCCATCTAAAGAGGTGACACTGAGCACAGTCCCCAGATGGGGAGGCACAAGCCCTGAGATGGGCATGAGTTGGTGTGAAGAACAAGAAAGCCACTGTGGCTGCAGAAAGCTCCTCGAGTACTGGGAATGAAGAGGTGGAGGGGCAGGCAGAGACCACTAGAAAGAGGACAGAGGAGGAATTATCCTGCAGCTCCCGGGGAATGGTCCACTCCGAGCACATCACAGCCACACAGTGCAAGTCACAACTCCACTGGCCCAACCTAGGAAGAGCCTCACCTGCCATTTTCTCCTCACACTCTCACTGAGATTCATTAAACTTTATCTGAAGTTACTATGCTCTGCAGCTAGGGAATACAGGTAAATTTTCAGTCTTAAAGTTTGAGCAAACAAGAGCCCAGAGATTTGGCAGTGGCTGGGGCCTTGTTATCACAGGGTTATAACAAGTCTCCAGAGAAGCTCCACCACTTCACTCCAGAGAGGGGAAAGCTTCCCTCGCTGGACTATTACTTGGGACTCCAAGTTTCAAAACTCCATAGGAACCAGGAAGCAATCCAACTAGATGCAGCAATCCAACCAGGCCTGTACTAGATGCATATGAAGTCACAGAGTCTCCCAAAAATGCTTTAAAACAACACCTTGTTAAGAATGTTGCTCCAATAAGCCAGCAGGGCCCCTGGAACTACCTATGGGTGAACACAAGGAATTTCATTACCTAAAGTTATACATTTTAAAAATTTTTATTTATTTTCATTTCCTTATTTGAAAGGCAGTGAGACAGCAGACTCATAGAATGGCAAAAGCCCTAAACAGCACTCTGGCCTCAGAATCAGCCCTTAAGGCATTCAGACCTGGCTAAAAAGCCCATGAGCATTTCTCAGGCATGGAAAGACAAGACATTGTGGCAAATAAAAAAAAGGACCTAAATGAAAGATCTCTGTGGGTGAGATCCCAGCGGAAAGAATGGGCCATCAAAGGCAGTACCTTTCTCTGAAGGGAGGAGAGAACTTCCATTTTCAATATGGCCTTATCTAAATAAGATCAGAGTTGGTGAACTCAAGAGGCTTCCATAGCCTTGTCAGCTCATGACAAGAGCCTCGGGTGATTACTGACTTCATAAATAAGAGTGTCAATTGTTAAGTCAACAACAGGAGTCACTGTGCACCTGCTCCCCATGTAGGATCTCTGTCCTTAATGTGTTGTACTATGAGAATTAATGGTAAAACTACTACTCAAACAGTACTCTATACTTTGTGTGTCTTTGTGGGTGCAGTCTGTTGAAATCTTTACTTAGTATATACTAAGTTGATCTTCTGTATATAAAGATAATTGAAAATGAATCATGATGAAGAATGGGATGGGAGAGGGATTGGGAGATGGGATGGTTGCGGGTGGGAGGGAGGTTATGGGGGGAAAAGCTGCTATAATTCAAAAGTTGTACTTTGGAAATTTGTATTTATTAAATAAAAGTTGAAAAGAAAAAAATCAAAACAAAAAAAGAAAGGCAGTGAGAGAGGGGAGAGAATGAGAGGGAAAGCTAGAGAGATCTTCCATCTACCTATTCACTCCCCAACTGCCTGTCACAGCCAGAGCTGGGCCAGGCCAAAGCCAGGAGTCCAGAACTCAGTCCAGATCTCCCACGTGTATAGCAGGAATTCAACTACTATCATATGTTGCTTCCCAAAGTGCATATTAGTAGGAAGCTGGATCAGAAGCAGGGTGGTTGGGACCTGAACCAGGCATTCCTATATTGGATGTGGACATCCTAGGCAGCAACTTAACTGCTGTACCAAACAACACATCCACAGCTATATCTTAGCTAAGAGGAAGAGACAGGAGGTCAGCCTCCAAGCCATCTCTGTAGGATAAGTCATTTGCTCCCTCACCAACAGAACAAGGGTCAGAGTCCTCTCACCTAAGAAGTTAATATTTTGCTGGTGCTACAGAGGCATGAAGCTCCTGGAAGGCCAGTTGGGTGACAAGAAAAACCCAAGAGCAAGTGGCTTTTTCTCATTCTTCAGGTAACTTGAAGTCTGTTTAAGACAGCTAAGGAGCTGAAAAATGAGGAGCATTAGACTTGTCAAAGAGGATCCAAGACAACTGTGCTAAATAATAATAGTCAAGGTTTACTCTGTGCCATTCTGAGTCCTTTACCTATGGCATCTCATTCAGCCTCCAAGCAACCCTAAGAGCTAGGTACCGCTATTATAATACCCAGCACACTGGGGAGGCGGCTGAGGTGCAGACCTTAGGCACTTGCTTCCAAAGTTACATAGCTACACGATGAGAGAGTCAAGATTTAAATCACAGCAACAAGTGGGGCCTCCAGCCCTACGTATTACATGTGTGGCACCCTGGAAGCTGTCCAACAGTCTAAACATTCTCAGTACTACTCTAGAGTCAGCACTGACAAATCTTTTGCCTGAATTACTTTCCACTATCATGGAAATTTGCCTGATCAATGGTGGGGAAGACCATTTCTTTTGGAAAACCTCATTTTTTTTAAGTGCCAGATTGCTAGGAAGAACTCTTCATTCCCCCCAAAATAAAGAGTTGGGCTCCCTGAATTCCAGGTCACTAGCTTTGTGCTCAGTCCCGACAGAACTGCTCTGGGTGAGATGCAAGAAAGAGGTTAATCCAGAGAGGGTACCTGCAGAGCGCAGCAGGTCCACTAGAGGTGGAACCTAACTGACAGCCCTGCCTGGCAGCATCCTGCTGTTTTCAAGGCAGCTGGACACCATTCAGCCTACTCTACAGTCGTGTGAGTTGCAGTGGTCCCTGGGTCCCTGCCTCCTTTCTCTAAGAAAAGGGGCAGCCTTTGCTAAAAGAGGCCTCTGCCGCCCTACGCAGAGAGCAACTGTGGAACTCTTTTTAAAAATGCTTTTAATTTATTTGAAAGTCAAAAAGACAGAAGTAAAGGCAGACAGAGAAAATTTTCCCATCTGTTGGTTCACTCCCCAAATGCTGGCAACAACCAGATCTGGATCATGCTGAGGCTAAGAGCTGGGAACTCTATCTGGGTCTCCCATGTGAGTGGTAGGGACCCAAATACTTGAGCCATCACCTGCTGCCTCCAAGGGTGTACATAAACAGGAAGGCAGAATTGTAAGCAGAGCCAGGACTCAAACCCAGGGACCACAATATAGGGTGCAGATATCCCAAGCACCACTTTAACCACTGTACCAAACATCAGCCCCTTCTATGGGGCTCTTAAAAACTATCAAGGAAGGCCGGCGCCATGGCTCAACAGGCTAATCCTCCACCTTGCGGTGCCGACACACCGGGTTCTAGTCCCGGTTGGGGTGCCGGACTCTATCCCGGTTGCCCCTCTTCCAGGCCAGCTCTCTGCTATGGTCTGGGAAGGCAGTGGAGGATGGCCCAAGTCCTTGGGCCCTGCACCTGGCTCCTGCCATCGGATCAACGCGGTGCGCCGGCCGCAGCGCGCTACCGCGGCGGCCATTGGAGGGTGAACCAACGGCAAAAGGAAGACCTTTCTCTCTGTCTCTCTCTCACTGTCCACTCTGCCTGTCAAAAAAAAAAAAAAAAAAAAAACCCTATCAAGGACGGCCGGCGCCATGGCTCAACAGGCTAATCCTTCCCCTTGCAGCGCCGGCACACCGGGTTCTAGTCCCGTTCGGGGCGCCGGATTCTATCCCAGTTGCCCCTCTTCCAGGCCAGCTCTCTGCTGTGGCCAGGGAGTGCAGTGGAGGATGGCCCGAGTCCTTGGTCCCTGCACCCCATCGGAGACCAGAAGAAGCACCTGGCTCCTGCACCAGCCGCGGCAGCCATTGGAGGGTGAACCAACGGCAAAGGAAGACCTTTCTCTCTGTCTCTCTCTCTCACTGTCCACTCTGCCTGTCAAAACAAACAAACAAAAAAAAAAAAAAAACACCAAAACAAAACACTATCAAGGACAAGAAACTGCATGATCTTGTACTGAAGGACATTCCTTATCAACTTGAAGCAAAATATTTCCTGCCATGCTCTCCAGGAGGACAAATGACAGGATAACCACTACCTGTTTTTGACTCAGATATTGTGCCTCTCCCACAGCTGACCTCTTCCTTCTGTTCAAGGACAAGATTAGGACAATCTGATGATTTTAATTGACTTCGTTTTCAGTTCTAGAAACAATGACCTCCTATATTTTACTCTTAACACATATTTTGCCATTTCTATTGCATTCCTAGATGTCACATATATAAATAGATCAAGATTTCAACTCTTCATCACTAAATGGTCAAATGTACAGAAAATCTCAAGGAATAACATAATGAGGGGACAGGCATAAAGGTGTAATGAGTTAAGCTGCTGCATGGGACACATGCATCCCATATTGAAGTGCCGGGGTTCGAGTTCCATCTCTGCTTCTGATCCAGCTCCTTGCTAATGTGCATCCTGGGAAGCAGGATGATGGCTCAGATACTTGGGCCTGGGCCATCTATATGGGATAACCTGATGGAATTCCTGGTTCCTGGCTCTGCCCTTGCCCAACCCTGGCTGTGGGAAGCATTTGGGGAGTGAACCAGTGAATGGAAGATTTCTCTCTGTCTCTCTGTCACTCTGCATTTCAAATAAACACATTAAAAAAAAAAAAAGAATGGTACTATTGATGTAGATAAGGACGAAGCTAGCAAGGAGAAGCTGAGGTCACCAGCCCCTCTCTACTGCCCTGCCTGCACTGCCCGAAGTCCTGACACCTCTCAACCTTCCTTGTAGCAGAAAAACCACAGCTTTTGTGAAAACACAGCTCTGAATCAAGCACTGGCCAAAAAACAACCAACATGGCTGCTGACTGCATTCCTGAAATGACCTTCAGCTCATTATAATGTTATTATAATAACATTACCATTGCTGACACACCTGCCATCAAGAACCTGATGCCATGACACTTCTGAATTTTCAAAAAAAAAGGGGGGGGGGGCAAGGAGTTGGCTGGCACTCAAGCCTTACCTCAAACTTCACTCCTTGTGAATATTCAGATAAACACTCTGCCTCCAGATAACACAAAATGGTGGACCCAAGCCTCACTGAGTGCAGCTCTCTCGTGAGTATGCCTGTACCCTTTCTTGAGTGTACACTTTTGCTTTGCATGCAAATAAATCTTGCTTCTCTCTTGACTTTTTCCTATGTCCCGTCCTTGAATTCTTTCAAGGAAATAGAAACTTGGAACACCAAAAACCCATCGTCTGATTCAACTTTTAAATTCTTATCAAGCTAAGAATTGGAAGAAATTTCAAATATTCACAGGATGCCAGTTAATGATTATACTCAATGTTTTAAATATTAAAATAATTCCAACTATGAAATCATAAAACTACAAGCTAATTCATTAGTTTGATGTTGGTTAGAAACTGTAACTGAAGACAAAAGTGGTAAGACTTAGCAATTTAACAAAGTATCTAAAAGCAAGGTCACTGTAATAGATGCCTTAAGAAAAACAAAGCCCCCGGGGCTGGTGCTGTGGCATAGTGGGTAAAGCCGCCACCTGCAGTGCAGGCTTCCCATATGGGTGTGAGTTCAAGTCCCCGCTGCTCCACTTCCGATCCAGCTCTCTGCTGTGGCCTGGGAAAGCAGTGGAAGATGGCCCAAGTCATTGGGCCCCTGCACCCACGTGGAAGACCCAGAAGAAGCTCCTGGCTTCTTGCTTTGGACTGGCGCAGCTCCAGTCGCTGCGGCCAACTGAGGAGTGAACCAATGGATGGAAGACCTCTCTCTCTCTCTCTCTCTCTCTCTTTCTCTGCCTCTCCTTCTCTCTGTGTAACTCTGACTTTCAAATAAATAAATAAATCTTAAAAAAGAAAAACAAAGCCCCAAACTAATCATTTCATATTAGGTAGATTAGGAAATATAAAAATACTTACATACTAGTTACTCAAAACTTTAGTTAAATCTATATATTTTTCTGTATCTTGTGTTTGCAGAATTGCACATTTTTCCAAACTAGTCAACTAAAAAGGACAAAGAGTTTCCCTGTAATCTTGAAAGATTTTTTTTTAAAAAAAATAGATCCAAAAATAGCTATCTTGTAATTCTGTACTATGGTTTGAATGCTTGTGTTCTCTTAAATTCATGTTGACATTTAATCCTCAATGCAACAGTATTAAGCACTGAGGACTTTCGGAGGTACTTAATAGGATTAATGACCTGATGAAAGGAATAGAACACGGGCTTTGTGGCACAGTGGGTTAAACCCCCACTTGGGACACCTGCATCCCATATTGAGTGCTGATTTAAGTCCTGGCTACTCTGCTTCTGATCCAGCTTCCTCTGATTGTGCTTGGGAAGCAGCAGATAATGGCCCAAGTACATGGATTCTTGCAACCCATGCGGGAGACCCAGGTGGAGATCCTGGCTCCTGGCTTTGCCCTAGCATAGCCCTGGCTGTTGTGGGCACTTGGGGAGTGAACCAGTAGGTGGAATATCTCTCCCCTCTAACACCGTGGTTCTGCTAAAGGAAGGGAGGGAGGGAGGAAGAAGTGACTGAGGAAAGATTCGTTTAAAAGAGGAAAAACTCCTTTAAAAAATCAGGGGGTGGGGTGGCAGTGGAAAACTATCTAGGCCTTTTTGGCCCTCCCACTCCTCTGTCGTGTGAGGACACAGCCTTCAGAAAATAACTCTGAGAGCACAGACCAAGTCCTCAACAGACACTGAACCTGCTGGAGTTTTGATCTTGGACTTCCCATCTGTCCCCTAATGAGGTCTATTTTGGATCCTCCATTCTATTGCACTAATCTACCTGCTATTTTTGTGTCAATACGATCTGGATTTGCTCTGTAGCTTTTGTTATTTGGGAAGGCAAATACGTTGCTAGATTTTAATTCTTCCACACACAAAAAAAATCCTTAACTCTTCTAAAGCACTGTTTATTTAAATTTTATTTTACACAACACTCACACACAATTAGTATTCTAATTATAATTTAATTAGATTTATTTTTGAAAGAATCTTTTCAAATGTTATGATTTCCCAAGAACATGGTATGTGACTCCATTTTTTCAGATTGTGTATAACATTATTTTCTTCCAAAGATGTCACCTTTTGAGACAAAGGTCTGCCCAGTGGTTAAGCCACCAGTTAGGGTGCCCCACATACCACATCAGAGTGCCTGGATTCCAGTCCTGGCTCCACTGCTGATTCCAGCTTCCTATTAAAGTACACCCTTGGAGACAGCAGGTGATGGCTCAAGTAGTTGGGTCTCTACCACCCATGTGTGAGACCTGGATTGAGCTCTCAACTCCCAGCTTTGGCCTGGCCATTGTGGGCATTTGGAAAGTGAACCAGTGGATGGGGAGGACTCTGTCTCTGCCTGTAAAATAAATAAATATCTTTAAAATACTTAAAAGATGTCACCATTCTTGTTCAACTTATACAAATAAGCATTTTATTACTGTTGTGAACACGTTACTGTCCTCACTTGTTATTGCCTTATAAATTCTAGAGATATTTCACCAAATCTCTTGAGTTCTATATAATCATATTATATAAGCTTAAAGAAATGTGTTTATCTCTTCTTTTCCAGTGACTCAATCAGCTACTCAATTTTGTGGTATTATATTTGCTAGAAAGTCTAGAAGGTAATGCCAAATAACAATGCTGATAGCAAGCTTCCTTATCTGGTTCCTAATTTTAATTGAAACCATATTTCAATTAGTTTTACTGGTGTGCTTGGTAATTGGTTTTGCTATATCTGAGAATTCTGCCTCTCTTCCTATTTTCATAGAGTGTTAAAATTAAGAATGGCTGCCAAATTTTATCAAATGACTTCTCCACATCTATGATATGATACTGATATGATCTATTTTTAATTTAATTTGTTATTGTCATAGATTATGTTGATAAATTTCCTGATGGTCAACACAATTGCATTCTTGGAATAAACTTTCCAGGTCATGATTCACTACTCTTTTGATAAATGCTAGATGTTATTTTCTGTTCTTTAATTTAGAATTTTCCTTCATATTGTAAAGCAAGCCTGGTATAACTCCATTTCTTTTATTTTTAGGTCTTAGGTTAAAGTTATATTGGCTTCACAAAATAAATCACAGAGACTTTTATCTTTTTTCTGTGACATAAATAGTTTAAATCACATTGAAATTATCTGATCTGAAAAGATTAAACCTACCATATTTGTGAATCTATCTAGTTATGCCCCCTTCCGTTGTTAAATCTGTAATCACCTTTCCAGTCTCTTCTACTTAATTGGTTTATTCCAGCTGCAACATCTTGATATCCATTACTCATCATATGTATTTTGCAACAAAAGCATTCTCCTATTTAAAAGGACCTTGTTTGTCCCACAGCATTCCATGTAAACTTTTCTAATTATTTTAATTTTTTTGAATCTATAATTATGTCTCATGTCTGATTCTTAGTCTTCAAAAAAAGAAAAATTATGGGATGTCCCAAATTTAATTTAATTAAAAGGGCTGCAAGATGGAGTTAGAGGAGATATAGGAAGTGAGACAGTTAACAGTTCCTGGCAAAACCAACAAAAAGAATGTCTATGGCAAAACCTTGTCTTAAATCTCAACACAGAGGCCAGCACTGTGATGCAGTGGGTTAAGCTGCAGCCTGCGATAGCAGCATCCCATATCAGAGTGCTGGTTCAATTCACAGCTGTTCTGCCTCCCATCCAGTTTCTTTCTAATGCATCTGAGAAAACAGCAAAGAATGGCTCAAGTGCTTTGGACCCTGCCACCCATGTAGGAGACCCAGATAGAGTCCTGGCTCTTGGATTCAGCCTGGTCCATCCTTGAATATCATGAACATTTGGGGAGTGAACCAGCAAATAGAAGATCTCTTTCTGTCCCTCTCCAAGCTCCCTCCACCTGACTCTGCTGGTCTGCCTTTCAAATAAATAAAATAAATATTTTTTAAAAATTTTGTCACAGCTACCTACCAGGGGCCACCAACCCTGTTTACATCTAAGCTTTCCAGCCTTTAACCCCAACCACTCCAGAAGCAACAGTTAGCTTTACTTGGGTCTCCCACGAGAGTGCAGGGGTCCAGGGATTTGAGCCATCTTTAGCTTCCTTCCTAGGCAGGTTAGCAAAGAGTTGTATCAGAAGCGGGGCAGCCAGGACTTGGAACCAGCATCCATATGGGATGCCAACAACAGTAGGCAGTGGCTTACCCTGCTATGCCACAACACTGGCCCCCTTAGATATCTTTTTTTTTTTTTTTTAAGATTCATTTATTTATTTGAAAGGCAGAGTTACAAAGAGGCAGAGGCAGAGAGACAGAGAGGTCTTTCAACATTGATTCACTCACCAAATGACCACAATGGCTGGAGCTGGGCCAATCCAAAGCCAGGAGCCAGGAGCTTCTTCCAGGTCTCCAACGTGAGTGCAGGGGCCCAAGTATTTGGGCCATCTTCTACTGCTTTCCCAGGCCATAGCAGAGAGCTGGATCAGAAGTAGAACAGTCAAGATTTGAACTGGTGCCCATAGCAGCTTTACCCGCTATGCCACAGTGCCAGCTTCCAGCTCTTAGACAAGTTCTAATGAAATTTCAGAACTCCAGGATAAAGAAAAAGACCTAAAAACAAAGACCACATGGGCGCCGGGTCAGGTCCCGGCTGCTCCACTTCTGATCCATCTCTCTGCCATGGCCTGGGAAAGCAGAAGAGGATGGCCCAGGTCCTTGGGCCCCTGCACCCACATGGATCAGTGCAGCTCCAGCCGTTGCAGCCAGTTGGGGAGTGAACCATAGGATGGAGGATCTCTCTCTCTCCCTCTCCCTCACCCTCTCCCTCTCCCTCTCCATCTCCTCTCTCTCTGTGTAACTCTTTCAAATAAATAAATCTTAAAAAAAAAAAAAAAAAAAGATCACCAGAAGCAAGGATAAGAATGACACCAAGCTTCTCATCAACACATTCAATCCAAAAAGACAATGGAACAATATTCCAAGCTTTTGAAGGTGGGAATACTTTTATTTGGCTAAAGAATGAAACTACATATAAAAGTGTTTATGGAGTCTCACTGCTATGCTCTTCCATTCACCCTAGTCCCCAGTCTCCTGCCTCCAAAGGTATTCTTCCAGTTGGGAAGAATTTTCTAACTTACATTTCTAAAGCAAGCCAAACAATCAACAAGTTTGGACAAAATAAATGGTATGTAACAGACAACAGACAAGCACTTAGAGTACAGTGTGCCAATGCTAATCCTTGTGAACTGAAATGCTGGAAAGGAATTCCAGCAATATGAAAGACAACTAAGAAATGGGAGACATAGGACCCAAGAAACATGGCAGCAGTTGAAGATGAAGTGAAAGAACTGAAAAGAAGTTGAGAGGGAGGGTTTGTTAGACCCAGATTCACTCCGAAGCTACAGAAGCTAAAGCTTCATGACCCTTCATTAACTCAAGCCCTTTTAAAGGCCAAAAGATGTAACCTAACTATGCTGTATTTGTAATTTTGTATCTTGGTTTTTTTTTTTTTGTTGAAGAGCATCCCCCAAATTCTCTCATACTTGAGCCCATAAAACCTGAATCCATCTTTGATTAGATCTTAGCATTTGAAGATCTTCCTTCAAGCAATGAAGTTTAAAAGAACATAAACTATATTTCTTTCCTTGGCTCCAATAAAACTATGATATTTACTCAATATTGTGGTATATAATGTTTATTGATTTTCCACTTCTAAAATTCACCTATAGGCAAAAGACAAGGATTTAACTGAAGTTAAAGAGTGGTCCATGAATATTATAATCATGGCAGTATAAAATATTACAACTAAAAATATTAGGTCATAGGAAAAGAGATGGAAGGTCAATCCACTTATTAGTCTTTGATAATGGGAAATTTAGGAAAACTATCTACAGTTGTCAAAAAGAACAGATTCTAGGAGTGGGCATTGCAGCGCACACAGTTAAGCCACCCTTTGGGATACTAACATCCCACACTGGAGTGCCCAGAATTAAGTCCCACCTCTGCTTCCAATCCAGCTTCTGCTAATGCATACTCTGAAAGGCAGCAGTCAATGGCTCAAGTACTTGGGTCCATGCTACCCATGGGGGAGACCCAGATGGAGTTCTAGCCTCCTGGCTTTGGCTTGGCCCAGCCCCAGCTGTTGCAGGCATTTGGAGTGTGAACTAGCAGACAGATCTCTCTCTTTCTCTCTCTCCCTCTCTCTCAAATAAATAAATAAATAATTTTAAAAAAAATAGATATTCCATTACATTTTTTGTTAACTACATAGTCAAAATGAATTTAACTAACTACTTCTGGAGTTGGAGGAGTCAAGGACAATGGGAGGTGCTGTAAAAGAAGCAAATTTCTCATCTTTTAGAATATTGCCATAGACATAGTCTGAAGATGATAAACCAAGGAAAGGGCAGAAACACTACAAAAGGAAGAAGTAGTACTTAAAGATAAAATGAGGGGAGGCTGGCACTGTGGTAGAACGGGTAAAGCCACCACCTGCAGTGCCAGAATCCCATAAGGGCGCTTGTTCAAGTCCCCACTACTCTACTTCCAATCCAGCTCTCTGCTGTAGCCTGGGAAAGCAATAGAAGATGGACCAAGTCCTTGGGCCCCTGCACCCACATGGGAGACCTGGAAGAAGCTCCTGGCTCCTGGCTTTGGATCAGTGCAGCTCCAGCCATTGTGGCCTCTTGGGTAGTGAACCAGTGGATGGAGACCTCTGTAACTTTAACTCTGCTTCTGTAACTCTGCCTTTTAAATAAATAAATGAATCTTTTAAAAAAAGATAAAATAGGGGAAGGCATGCAGCACAGCAATTCAGTCACTGCTTGGGAACTGGCATCCTGTGGGAATGTCTGGTGTGAGTCTTGGCTGTTCTGTTGCTATCCAGCTTCCTGCTAATGCACACCCTGAGAGGAAGTAGATGAGGGCTCAAGTACCTGGAAGTACCTGGTTCCATGATGCCAATGTGGCAAATGTAGCTTGAGCTCCTGGCTACTGGCTTCGGCCTGGCCCAGGCCTGGTTATTACACAATTTGGGGAGTGAATTAGCAGATGGAAGATATGTCTGTCTCTGTCTGTCTCTGCCTCTCTTTCTGTGTCTCTACCTTTCAAATAAAATTTTTAAAAAGATAAAATAATCATGAGAAGAATCCTATCAGAAAATATTACCAGGGATACTGTGGTGTCCTGAGTTAGGAAAAGAGGGAAGGGGCCAGTGCCATGGCTCACTAGGCTAACCCTCCGCCTGCAGCGCCGGCACCCCAGGTTCTAGTTCCAGTTGGGGTGCCGGATTCTGTCCCAGTTGCTCCTCTTCCAGTCCAGCTTTCTGCTGTGGCCCGGGAGTGCAGTGGAGGATGGCCCGGGTCCTTGGGCCCTGCACCTGCATGGGAGACCAGGAGGAAGCACCTGGCTCCTGGCTTCGGATCAGCGCAGCACGCCGGCCACAACACGCCGGCCGAAGCGGCCACTTGGGGGGTGAACCAACGGAAAAGGAAGACCTTTCTCTCTGTCTCTGTCTCTCTCTCACTGTCTAACTCTGTCTGTCAAAAAAAAAACAAAAAAAAAAACAAAAAAAGATGTGTATTAGGAGAAGAGGGAAGGAAAATTTTGACTTTTCATTTTATAGCCTTTTATAATGTTTGAATCTTTAATTTGTGTAAGAACTGCTGATAAAAATTTAGAACAATTTTTAAACATTTGTATAAGAATATTCTTTGTAGTACTATTTATAATTGTGGAAACTAGAAACAATGTAAATACAGAGAAGGAAATGAGATTGATTAAAATAATTTAAATTGATTTTATATTTACCAACATGAAAAGATCTCTATACTATATTATTATTTTAATTTAAAAATCAAAATAACAAATAATATGTCTATCATGATGCATTTTTTAAAAGTTTTATTTATTTATTTATTTGAAAGCTAGAGTTACAGACAGTAAGAGAGAGAGAGAGAGAAAGGTCTTCCTTCCGTTGGTTCACTCCCTAATGGCCGCCACGGCCAGAGCTACGCTGATCGAAGCCAGGAGCTTTCTTCCTGGTCTCCCATGCGGGTGCAGGCGCCCAAGCACTTGGGCCATCCTCCACTGCCTTCCCGGGCCACAGCAGAGAGCTGGACTGGAAGAGGAGCAACCAGGACAGAACCAGTGCCCCAACTGGGACTAGAACCCGGAGTGCCGGCGCCACAGGCAGAGGATTAGCCTAGTGAGTTGCAGTGCCGGCCCTCATGATGCATTTTTAAGTCTATAATGTATATGTATGTGCACATGCCCAAGACACATAGTCCAAAATGGTAAGTAGTACATGCAGGTGACCGTACAGATGATTTTTACTTTATTCTTTTTACTTGTCTGTACTTTTTTTTTTTTTTTTTTTTGACAGGCGGAGTGGACAGTGAGAGAGAGAGAGAGAGAGAAAGGTCTTCCTTTTGCCGTTGGTTCACCCTCCAAGGGCCGCCGTGCTGTGGCCAGCGCACCGCGCTGATCCAAAGACAGGAGCCAGGTGCTTCTCCTGGTCTCCCATGCAGGTGCAGGGCTCAAGCACTTGGGCCATCCTCCACTGCACTCCCTGGCCACAGCAGAGAGCTGGCCTGGAAAAGGGGCAACTGGGACAGAATCCGGTGCCCTGACCGGGACTAGAACCCGGGGTGCCAGCACCGCAGGCGGAGGATTAGCCTAGTGAGCCGCGGCGCCGGCCGTCTGTACTTTCTACAATTTCTAATGAAGAACAAATTATTTTGTAGTAAAAATAAAAGCAAAAATGTTGTTTTAATATATTTCTCCTTACTTCATTCATTCCACACTTCTCCTCTCTGAACCAAGGTCACAAGGATTCTGTCATTCTTGTCACAACTGAATACTTATTTGAGCCAAAATGTGTTTGACATCACCCTCAAATCAAAGTGGTCAGGAACAAAAATGCCCTTCAACCCACAGTGATAAGAACACAATTTCATAGCAAAAGGCAGATAAAGAGAACATCATTTGCCCATTACCTAGTGCAGCTGTGACATCGATTTCTGAAGCCAAGGAGAGTGGCATCTAAATCATCACAGCTTGACAACAAAGCACAAGCTGAGTTTGTCAGAAGTAGGCTCATTGTCTGAGATGCTCATTTCAAACAGCTTTGGGAAGGCAAAGTTACCGCAGCGAAATATCAGGATGTCTGAAAACCTGTGACTTTTCCAATCATAAAGAACGGTGCTGCAAACCTTGATAAGAAGGTTTACATTGACTTCATCATTACAACAAATTCAAAGGTAAGAAAACAAAGCCAAAAGCCATAGGTGCTAACGCTCTAGCGAAGGTTCAAATCCAAAGCACTTTCATTATCTCAAAGTAAGCAGGAGGGCCACAGAGAATGTTCCCCCTGATTTGGGACATTTTATTTTCACACAAAAAGATGTCCTGGACTTCAGAATTCAAGACTCTTCAAAGATAACCATGATACACTTCCAAACCATTTCACTTGTATCATTTAGCTTTGACCTATCTAAGTCTAATCCATTATTTCTCAGAATCCAAAGTAATTCAGAAAATCAAAATAGTGTTTTCATTAAAGTGAAAAATTCTCCAAAGGTAGCATTAGAACAATAATAAGGATAACATTTAGTCAGCTGCTCCAGTGTTGCAGGCACCATATTAAGTGCCTCACATGTACGTTTCTCATTTGATATACAGAAAACCTCATGAAATATGCAATCATATTATCTATATGTGGCAAGCTGTATTTTCTAAATATGGCCACAAAAGTATTTCCCACCCCCAATCCTGTTCTACAGTGTGAAATCCCAACTCCTCTCAACATTTGGGTCCTATGTACCCTCCCTTTAAATCTTGGCAGACTTTTAAAAATTTTTATTTATTTATTTTCATTTTATTTGAAAGGAAGAGAAGAGAGGATCTTCCATCCAGTGTTCACTCCCTAAATGCCCACATTAGCCAAGTCTGGGCCAAAGCAAAGCCAGGAACTCAATCTGGGTCTCCTGCAGGGCAACAGGGACTCTTGGTTGGCAGGGACCCAAATATTTGAGCCACCATCTGCTGCCTCCCAGGATGCTCATTAGCAGGAAGACAGAATCAGGAGTGGACCTGGAATTCAAATCAAGATGTTCCAGCATCCCAAGCTGTGCCTTCACTGCTATACCAAACACCCGCCCTGCAGCAGGCTTTGGCTAATTAAGTGCAGCAGTATGGTATCATACAACTTCCAGTCTAGGTCTATCTGCAACTTCCACAAGGCTCTGTTGTGATGTTTTTCTCAGGGAAACCAGATACTGTGTAAGAAGCCTTACTATCAGGGCCAGAGCTGTGGTGCAGTGAGTTAAATCATTACTCGGGATGGCCACATCCCTTTTAGAGTGACAGTCTGAGTCCTGGCTACTCCACTTCCAATCCAGCTCCCTACCACTGTACCCGGAAGGTAGTAGACAAAGGTCTGTATTAGGGTACCTGCCACCCATGTGAGAGATCTGGATGGAGTCCCTGGCTCCTGGCTTTAGCCTGGCCCAGGTCATTTGGGGAGTTAGACAGTGGATGGAAGATATCTCTTTCTCTCTCTATCTCTGTCTCTCCTGTCACTGTGCCTTTCAAATATATAAATAAAAATCTAAAAAGAACAAGAAAGACAACAAAGAAGACAAAGCAGGAGCAGCAACACCCTATTAAAATTAGGCCATCATGCTGGAGAGACCGAGTAGGCGTTTCCAATTAACAATGCCAACTGAACTCACAGCTCACAGCCAGCCTCTACTGACAATCATGAGAGTGAACCATCTTTGACACCTAAGCCAGTCAAGCTGTCAGATGACTGCAGCCCCACATGATATCTGACTGCAACTGCATGGTGGATGATCCGAGTGAAAATTTCCCAGCCAAGCTCCTTCGGAAGCCCTGATCCACATTGACTCCCACTAAGTCTAGGGTGATTTGCTACGTAACAACTGTAACTAGAAAACTCCATTGTGCAAATGAAGAAACTGAGGCTTAAAGAGTGACTTGACTCTAGGTCTGAACCATAATTTTATCCATTTTATGGAGCTGGTTGCACACCAAGCAGTAGAGGAGCTATTGAGGCATTCATAGGCATTGCTGGGGTTGACCATAGCTGCACAGAAACTGCACAATTACATCTACCCAAAATCAAAGCAAAGGCACACTCCCCAACCCACACCTTGGAAAGCATCTATAGGAAAAAACATTTCCCTACAAAAACCACCCTATAAAATTTGGAAAGGTGACCACTCTACTAGATGAACAGATACCAGCGCGGGGACATGAGAAATACGAAAAGGCAAGGAAACATGACACATCGAAGGACCACAATAACTCCTCACTAACTGACCCCATAGAAAGGGAAACTTGCAAATTATCTGAAAAAATTCAAATTATCTTTTTAAAAAATATTTAGTTATTTATTTGAGAGGCAGCGTTACAGAGAGAGAGGGAGAGACAGAGAGAAAAGGCTTCCATCCACTGGCTCTCTCTCCAAATGGCCGCAACAGCCAGAGCTGAGCTAATCTGAAGCCAGAAGCCAGGAGTCTCTTCCAGTTCTCTCACACCGGTGCAGGGGCCCAAGCACTTGGGCCGCCTTCCACTGCTTTCCCAGGCCACAAGCAGAGAGCTACATCAGAAGAGGTACAGCTGGGACATGAACCGATGCCTGTATGGGATGCTGGTGCCACACATGGAAGTTTAGCCTACAGTGTGGGCCCTTAGATTAATTATCTTAATGAAACTCAATGAGATACGCATGAATACAGATAGAGAAAACAATGAAATTAGGACAAAACTCATTATCTGAATAAGAATTTTGACAGGGGCTGGCACTGTGAGTAGCAGGTAAAGCTGCCACCTGCAGTGTTGGCATCCCATGTGGGTGTCGGTTCTAGTCCTGGCTACTCCACTTCCAATCCAGCTCTCTGTTATGGCCTGGGAAAGCAGTAGAAGATGGCCCAAGTCCTTGGATCCCTGCACCCGCATGGGAGACCCAGAAGAAGTTCCTGGCTCCTGGCTTCAGATTGGCGCAGCTCTGATCATTGCAGCCATCTGGGGAGTGAACCAGTGGATGGAAGACTGACTTTCTCTCTCTCTCTCTCTCTCTCTCTCTCTCTCTCATTCTCTCTACCTCTCTCTACCTCTGCCTTTCTGTAACTCTGCCTTTCAAATAAATAAATAAAAAGAAAAGAATTTTGACAAAGAGCTACACAACATTGAAATAAAAAGAAATCCTAGAGCTGAGGACTTCAATGAATAAAGTCAAAAATATAGTTGAGAGCCGGCGCCACGGCTCAGTAGGCTAATCCTCTGCCTTGCGGCGCCAGCACACCGGGTTCTAGTCCCGGTCGGGGCACCGGATTCTGTCCCGGTTGCCCCTCTTCCAGGCCAGCTCTCTGCTGTGGCCAGGGAGTGCAGTGGAGGATGGCCCAAGTGCTTGGGTCCTGCACCCCATGGGAGACCAGGATAAGCCCCTGGCTCCTGCCATCGGATCAATGCGGTGCGCCGGCCGCAGCGCGCCAACCGTGGCGGCCATTGGAGGGTGAACCAATGGAAAAGGAAGACCTTTCTCTCTGTCTCTCTCTCTCACTGTCCACTCTGCCTGTCAAAAAAAAAAAAATATATATATATATATATATAGTTGAGAGCTTCAACAGCAGACTAGATCAAGCAGAATTTCTGTACTTGAATTACTGGTATATTGAGTTAATCCAGTCAAGAACAAAGGAAAAGTGAACAACAACAACAAAAAGAGCCAAGAAAGCCTGCAGTACCTAAGGGACATAATTAAATGAACAAATGTTCACATTATGGGAGTTTCAGAGAGAGAAGACATGGAAACGGCTTTATTTAATTAAATAATAGCTGAAAAATCCTCAAGCCTTGGGAGAGATATGGACATCCAAACCTGTGAAGCTCATAGGACCCCAATTATGTTCAACCCAGAGTGGTGCTCCTAAGGCACTTTATAATCAAAATGTTAAAAGCCAAAGATAGAGAATTCCAGGGACAGCAATTCACACAAAAGGGAATTCCCATTAGACAGATTTCTCAGCAGAAACCTGGTAGCACAGGAGAAAACAGAATGAAATATTCAGAGTGTTGAAAAAAAAAAAACTGCCAGCCAAAAATGCCATATGCAGCAAAGCTAGCCTTCAAAACAAGGGTAAACAAATTTCTTCCTAGATAACTAAAAGTTGAGGAAATTCATCACCACCAGATGGGCCTTATGAGAAGTACTTAAGAGAGTAATGCAACTGGAAGTGAAAGGGCAATAATTACTATCATGAAAATATAAAACTCATTGACAGAGGTAAATTCATAATCAAATTCAGAATATCCCACCAAAATAATCTTTCTCATACCTAGTAGGAAGGCTGAAAGTCCAAAAATGTCAATGATAACCACAGCCACAATAAGTTGTTAAGGACTGCACAATATACAATGATATGAGACAAGAAAATTGTGCATTATGAGAGAAGGAAGAGGGGAAAGTCTAGAATATTTGTATGTGATCAAAGTGAAGTTGAATCCATTTTTTTAAATTGTACTCATAAAGATAGTGACAGGAGATCCTCCAACTTCGGTTTCATTCCCCAAATGCCCACAACAGCCAGTGCTAAAATGGGCTGAAGTCAGCGGCGAGGACCTCAACTTCTACATGGGTGGCAAGGACCCAAGTACTTGAACTTCATGATAACCTATTATGTCTCAAGGTGCACATTATCAAGAAGCTGGAATCAAGCAGAGGCAGGACTCAAACCCAGACCCTCCAATATGGGACACAGGCATCCCAGTGTATTAATCACTGTGCTAAAGAATTTCTTCTACAATGACTTTGAACAGCCCTTATCTCAACTGTTGAGACATAGGTTTGTTTTTTTTTTTTATATTATTTGTTAAACTCTTTACTTAGCATAGAGTTAATCATATGTATATAAAGTTAATTAAAAATAGATCTTTGTAAAAAAAAATAAGAATGAGAATAGGAGAAGGGAGGAGAAAGAGGGGTAGGAGAGCCGGTGGGAGGGTGGATACAGTAGGAAGAATCACCATATTACTAAAGTTGTAATTATGACATCTATGAAGTTTATATTCCTTAAATAAAAGGTTTCCAGAGGGATGGCAGCAGGCGGGGGGGTTGGCGATGTGGTGTAGTGAATTAAGCCACTACCTGCAACACTGGCATTCTATATAGGTATAAGTTTGAGTCCTGGCTGCTTCACTTCTTTAAAAAAAAAAAAAAAGATTTATTTATTTGAAAGTCAGAGTTACACAGAGAGAAAGAGAGGCAGAGAGAGAGGTCTTGCATCCGCTGGTTCACTCCCCAATTGGCTGCAACAGCTGGATGCGCCAATCCGAAGCCAGAAGCCAGGAGCCCTTCCGGGTCTCCCACACAGGTGCAGGGGCCCAAGGACTTGGGCCATCTTCCACTGTTTTCCCAGGCCATAGCAGAGAGCGCAATCGGAAGTGGAGCAGCTGAGACTCAAACCGGCGCCCATATGGGATGCCAGCACTGCAGGCAGCAGCTTTACCTGCTCTGCCACAGCGCCAGCCCCTGCTTCACTTCTAATCTAGCTCCCTGCTAATGCACCTAGTAAAGCAGTGGAAGATGGCTGCAGTGGTTGGGCCCCTGCACCCACATGGAAGACCTGGTTGAAGCTCCTGTCTCCTGGCTTCAATCAGGGGTGGGCCAGACTGTGGCCATTTAGAGATCGAACCATCAGATAGAAGATGTCTATCTCTCCTTCTCTCTCTGTAACTCAGCCTTTCAAATAAATGAACAACTGCTATAAAAAGAAGAATTTCTTCTAAACTAAATGGGTTTTTTGTGACTTTAAGATTGTTTATGTAATTCCCAGAGTAACCACAAAGGAAAGAGTATAGCATATATAGAAATGAGAGAGAAAGAAATCAAAACTTATCATTAAAAAAATCAAAATTTATCACTAAATCACAAAGGCAAACAGGAGGAATAAAGCAACAAAAGATCTACAAAACAACAAAGAAAACAACTAACAAATTGGCTAGAGTAAGTCCTTAACCTGACAATAATAATCTTGAATGTAAATAGATAAAATTCTTTAATTAAATGATATAGACTGGCTGAATGGATAAAAACAAAAAAAGAAGATCCAATCATGAGATTCACTTCACTTGTAAGAACACACATGGAATAAAAATGAAGATATGGAAAATAATATTCTGGGGTCAGCACTGTGGTGTAGCAGATAAAGCTGCCATCTGCAGTGCCAGCATCCCATATGGGCACCAGTTCAAGTCCTGGCTGCTCCACTTCTGACCCAGCTCTCTGCTATGGCCTGGGAAAGCAGTACAAGATGGCCCAAGTCGTTGGGCCCCTGCACCTGTGTGGGAGACCTGGAAGAAGCTCCTGGCTCCTGGCTTTAGATCAACACAGCTCCTGCCATTGCAACCAGTTGGGGAGTGAATCAGCAGATGGAAGATCTCTCTCTCTCTCTCTCTCTCTCTCTTTCTCTCTCACTCTCTCTGCCTCTCCTTCTCTCTCTGTGTAACTCTGACTTTCAAATAAATAAATAAATCTTTTTTTAAAAGAAGAAAATAATATTCTGTGCAAATGAAAATCAAGAGTGAGAGTAGCTATACTCATCAGATTAGATAGATTTTAAATTTAAAAACTACACGGAGACAAAAAAAGTCATTAAATAATGATGAATGCGTCAACTAATCAAGAGGATATAACAATTATAATTAAACATTCACCAAACACATGAGCACACAAATATACAAAGAAATAGTATTAAATCTAAAGGAAGAGATAAACTGTAATACAGTAACAGTAGGGGACTTCAATACTTTCAGCAATACAGAAACTCCAGACTGCAATACAGATCATCCAGACAGCAAATCAGTGAAGAAACACTGGGCTTACACTGTATCCTAGGCCAAAGGGACCTGACATTTACAGAGCATTTCACCCAAAGAGTACAGAATACACATTCTCAAGAGCACATGGACCTTTGTCCAGGATAGATCATAAGTTAACCCACAAAATAAGTCTTAACAAATTTGAGAAGACTAAAATCGCTTCAAGAGTTCTTCTCTGGCCACAATGGCATAAAAGTAGGCCATTTGTACAGTCTGGTGCAGAATCATTTTATCCCACTTTATTTTTTTTTTTTAGAGTTACAGAGAGAGAGGTTGGAAGGTCCACTGTTTCACTCCCCAAATGGCTGCAACGGCTGGAGCTGAGCTATCCAAAGCCAGGAGCCAGGAGCTTCTTCTGGGTCTCCCATGTGGTGCAGGAGCCCAAGCACTTGAGCCATCTTGCACTGCTTTCCCAGACACATTAGCAGGGAGATGAATCAGAAGTGGAGCAGCCAGGACTCGAACCAGTGCCCATATGGGATGCTGGAGCCACAGGCTGTGGCTTTACTCGCTGCACCACAGTGCAGGCCCCTTTCCCACTTTCCTAACTTTACTTGAACATAGGTTTTGGTCTTTTTTTTGCAAGTTTTAAGCATTTTATTCAGTGAGAGAAATGCACAGAAAAGTGAAGGGTTTAATTAGGGGAGAAAGAAGTCTAGAAGCTAAGTTGGGTTCACACCAGGCAGAGAGCAGGCCGGGAGCCACGTGCAGCAAGCAGGCAGGCGGGAAAGCAGAGAGCAGCAGCCAGAAGGCTACGCACCCACGGGGGCAATAAGGGAAGGGCTCACTGTGCTCAGGCCTTTTCTCTACTTCTAAAGGGGAATGATGGGGCCAGCGCTGTGGCTTAGTGGGTAGAGCAGCTGCCTGCAGCGCTGGTATCCCATATGGGCACCGGTTCAAGTTTTGGCTGCTCCACTTCCAATCTGGCTCTCTGCTATGGCCTAGGAAGGCAGTAGAGAATGGCCCAGGTCCTTAGGCCCCTGAATCTGCGTGGGAGACCTGGAGGAAGCTGCTGGCTCCTGGCTTCAGATCGGCGCAGCTCCAGCCATTGCAGAGAATTGGGGAGTGACCAGTGGATGGAAGACCGCTCTCTGCCTCTCCTTCTCTCTGTGTAACTCTTTCAAATAAATAAGTAAATCTTAAAAAAAAAAAAAAAAAAGGGAGGGAGCAGTTATGCAGTCTGATGGGCAGGTGGGCATATACATGAGATGAGGTAGGAGCATGAGATCACACAGGTGGAGAGCATGGGCTCCAGCTTACAAACCTAATCAGTTTGATCCTATCTGTCTGCCTACATCATTCACCCCTCAGAGATTCCAGACCTTAATCTTAAGGGATGTTGAAGGTCATAGAATCATCGTATCTTCTTTGGCTATTTCTTGCTTATCAGGGGTGTAGGACCTGCCTGTCCTCAGTCCAGAAGTCTCTGCCTATCTCATCTAACAAATTTGTTTTGTGAGCTGGAGCGCTTTCAGTCACTGCCAATGGCTGTGTCCCCTGCATGGCCATCATTACTCTCAGAAGACACTGAGTTCTGAAACATATACATTTGTCAATCAGCATAAACAAAACCAAAACAAAACCAATTGCAAGTGGTGTGCCCCTTAAGACAGAAAGAACATATCTTACAGACTCCCAGATAGTGGGTGGTGACAGGCTACTGTTATGCAGGTTATAAACCCATTTAGCTTGAGCATGGAAAATTATAATAGAAGAAACCATTAAGGAGTTTTATTGTCAAGAATAGCTCCTGGAGAGAATCAAAAGAGGCAAGTATAGCATGTCTGCCTTAAGGTGCAGCAGTCTTGATATGACGAAAGCAAAAGCTTTACCTATCTTTTTGCTTTTTGAAGAGGTATTTAAGACCTTTGATTGGCTTGCAGGAATAATCAGGCGTGTCTTCTGAGTTTAATCCTAATCTCACTGAGGTAGTCGTGATCAGTAGCACCTGGTAAGGTCCCTTTCATTTAAGCTGCAACTGATCTGAAGAGGATCTTTTTTTTTTTAAATGTATTTATTTATTTGATAGAGTTACACAGAGAGAGAAGAGAAAGGTCTTCCATCCACTGGTTCACTCCCCATTGACAGCAACGGCCGGAGCTGCGCCGATCCGAAGGCAGGAGCCAGGAGCTTCCTTCCAGGTCTCCCACATGAGTACAGGGGCCCAAGGACCCGGGTCATCCTCCACTGCCTTCCCAGGCCACCGTGGAGAGCTGGATCGGAAGTGGAGCAGCTGGGACCCGAACCGGTGCCCATATGGGATGCCTGCAATGCAGGTGGCGGCTTTACCCACTACGCCACATCGTGGGCCCCTGAAGAGGATCTTTCTATGAATTGCTCACTCAGGAACTCCTAACGTTGGAGCTTCTGTAAAAAGCTCTTCAACTTCTTGGAACACCTTTTGTAGCTCCCCTGTCCAGCACAGTGTGTCTGTATCAGAGCCTTTTAAAGCTCATACAAAGGCTTGGAATCCATATCCCACAGAATCCTGCCATCAGAGATTCCCAATGTTGGAGTTTCTGTTAAAAGCTCCTTAATTCTTTGGAACAACTTTTTTATCTCCCCTGTCAAGCACAGTGTGTCTGTTTCAGGACCTTTTGAAGCTTTATACAAAAGCTCAGAATCCAAATTCCACAGAATCCTGCCATTCCCAGAAATGTCCTTAGCTGCTTTTTAGTCTGTGGCGACCCTATACATAGAAGCTTCCTTTCTCTTGACTGAAAGAGCACACTTTCCTGGAGGCTAGAATATATCTCAGGTAATCTATCTCTGGTTTAGAAACCTGAGCTTTTGTTGGGGAAATTCTGTATCCTCACTTTCCCAGATTCTGAGTTTCATGGAATGCACAAGAAATTACCCTTAGGCAAAGGTATAGCAAACAATAAGATGCATTGAAACAGCTGTCTCATTAGTAGCCCTGAGGCCTTCAACCATTTTGTACTTTTCATTTGACCTTAGGCTAAAATAGGATAGGAACATCACAGGGAGACATGGACCTAAGACTCCATGTTTGAGACAATTAACTTTAAGGAAACACCTAAGGATAATAATAAATCTACAGGCAATAGAGTTGGTCACTTAGACATAACTAAAACTTACAACACATAATAATATAACACACTAGAACAAAGTGAATCTTTGGGGGCAAGTTTTACCATTAATTCTAATACTGTAACTCCTTGAGGACAGAGGTCTTTTTTAATCAAATGCTTTTACATTTTTAAGCAAAGAAAAAATTTAATTCCAACTTTCTTGATTTACTTTCATTCTGTCCCTTTCCTGCCAGGTCTCCATCTTCTACCACCTGTCTGCCGCAAAGCAGTATGGATCAGGACAGGATGAACCGAAGTTTATGTTGCTTGTGATGGCTCCTGAGATTCCCAGAACAATTGGCAAGCCCTGTTTGGGGGAGCATAATTGGATTTATTACTTTAATTAAAAGTAATTGTTTTTCTAAATCTGAACAAACTTTTTTTGCAAAGCTGTGGTAAGTAACAGCCAAGAGACTTGGAGAGAGACTGAGTGAGGCTCATTATACTAATTCTCTGGGGAGTCCCAAGCCCATCAAGTTAGGGAGATGAACAGAGCCCCGAAGGAAATAAAGCTACACCCAAGTCTTCCCTGCACAAAGACGTGTGTTTATTCCAGGAGGATTCGTCTGCCTCCTACAGCCCCATGGTTCACAAAAGAAACACCACCTCACAGAGACTGGGCCCATGTAAGAATTTTTTAGAAGTCTTTATCAGACAGAATCACCCCATGAGGCCAAGAGAAGGATAACAAAAGATTGCTCCAAATGATAACTGTACTCTAGAACGAATCTGCTGAAAATGGAAGATTTTGAAACATTCTGGGGTTCAGACACTTTGAGCTGAATGATGACAAAGGCCAGAGAAACCACTGTACTCTGAGTGGCCCAGGGAATGCAGCTGCCCATTCGGAAGCTTTGGAAAGGACCAGGTATTCTCAGAAAATGCCATCAAATTCATGAAGGATACACATCTCACACCAACAGTATACTGTCTGTATATTGACAGCCCGCAGACAATATTGCAACCTCAAGAAATACTTCTGAGAACCTAAGAATCTTCTGCAATCCTGTGAACAGTCTATTTGGAATGGCCTGAATGAGACTTCTCCAGCGTGCTATTAGACACCTGGCCCTGGGCCTTTGGAATGATCTCCACCCTGGCACCTCAGGGGCTGGCAGAGCAGCAATGACTTCCTCAAATTTCCTCTTACTGGCACTTGATACACACACACACACACACATTTTTTTTTTTTCCAATTATCAGGTCTGGCACATAAAGAACAGCATTTGGTCTCATTTGTGCTTTTAGCCCCATCATCTGGGTCACTGTTGGAACAAACAGTAGCTAAGTCAATATTCAATCAATTGCTTGCACTGAGCAACTTTGATCTGATTTACAATGCTGATCAACCCTGTGTTCTGTATGACTGGTCCCTTAGATAACCTAAAGCTCTGGACAATACCGACTCTAGGTATAACGCTTCATGCTTTTCCTTAGAAGGGAAAGGTCTTCCTCTCCCTCTAAGTGCACTAAAACTGTTGAGAAGAACACGAAGTTCCAGCTGCAGCAGACAAACCCCCGGGGAATGCATCCTTCCCACTGGGCTGTGCATGACTGACCCTTAGAACAGTGAATGGTTTGAAGTGGATGCTGCAGCCATGTCCAGATCCTCTAGCTGCCAGGTAAGTCTCCCCCTTCGCTCATCATGTATTTAGGACAAAGGAAGAGCTGCATGAGGTGGCCCACTTCCCTTTGCAGCTGGAAGATCTCCTAGCTGCTGACCTCTGGTTTGACATAAGAAAAAAAAAGTCTATTAGCAGCCCTGTCCTTGAGCTGGTCACAATGACTTTGCAGGTTTATCCATGCTAAGCTGCTGGCTCAGCATGAACCCAAAGCTTTTCCCTCCCTCCCACTCCCATTAGGTCCTTCAACACTTTAGACTCTGTTCCTATGTTTCCCCCAGTGTGTCACACCCAGTACTTTGCCTAAGGACTATTCATTCTATTAATTCCTGATGTTTCTGGGTTTCATGTTCATGCTGGGTTCTGCTTTTCTCCTGGAAAGAACTGGGTAAGTTTGTTAATCACCTGGGCTCACCTTTCAACCAAATGATTAGGCTACAGTGAACTCAAATCACTGATGAATTTAAATGACATTTACTCTGGAAATGACCCTTGGGAAATAGCCCTCAATACATCTTTAGAGGCTGATTAACAAGTCCTATTCAGCTGATTAACTATTTTTCAGTAACTGTCAACAAATGATAGAGATAATGGTAACTGGCAGAATGACTTTGAAGAGTGCAAAAAGTGCTAAAAAAAATTAAAAGGAAAAACAATTTAAAAGGAAAGTTTATAAGATGTATCAGTTCTTCCTCCCTATTAACATCACTTTCATCCCTTGATATTTCCACTTCTCCAAGTACCCTCCCATACCTAAACTGGGTCCAAATCTAATTCTCCAGTGAATGGGTGACACATAATTCTTGCTATAACTCTGGTCAATAATTAAAGTAGTCATTAACAATGCTAATGGAAGGAAACTTCCAGAGATGTTGACTTTTAAAAAGGGATCTTTTGGGGGGGGGGGTTGTTTTTTTTTTTTTTGAAGTTGAAAGCATTCTATCCAACCAGATCTCTCTGTACCAACTAGCTCAAACTCCAGTCCACCTCAACGATGGAGTCTCCACTCAGAGAATGGTTGTGAGAAGGCACTTCCACCTTCTCATGAGGAAAAGCAAACTCTCTTCAGCTGGACCAAGTCAAAGCTACTTGGCATGCTGGTTTTATTTAAATGCTGCCCCCTAGGAAATACTATATACATGACATGTCCTCAACCTCTTGTATGTCAATCACCAACCAAATCCATTTCTCAGACATTTGAAGTATTATTCTCTGTTTCAATAAATTGACATCAAAACTGATTATTTTGAGAAATTAGTTATAAGTTCTTTAGAAAATATAAAAACTTTTGAGTCAACAAAAATAATTATAAAAATATAATTAAAATGTGAAATTCATTCACTAAGAGATGAAGGCTTCATAGAAAACAGTATTTATTAAGGAGACACTTAAAGCATCAATGGGATTTGAAAGACTGGTGGTTATAAGCCTTGTATGAAATATCACAGGTGTATAAAAATGGATAACAATCAAAACATCAGAGAGTTTACTGTGTCTAGATCCCAGGGTTTGTGGGAGGATGTAAAAAGAGAAAAACTTGGAAATATTTGGTAAAATAATACTAAAATATACCATGAAATGTTGATGTATGTAGATATGACTTGGAGTTTTTATTTACTTAATTTTTGAGAGTTGTGCTTTTTCTCATAGCTTTCCTTTTTACAAACGCAAATAGCACTGAAAGGCACCAAAGATTCAGGAAATCCTACAACATTAATGCCCTCAAATATGAACTATTTATGGATGAAGACCCAATATTGGAGTAAGGATAAGAACAAATGGTGTTAAAAGCAGCTTACATTAGTAGGAATGGAGGAATTCACTGAGAAATAGAAATAAACTTCTTGGTTAAGAGAAGTAAGAAAATTATTTTTGGTTGTACCTTACTTAGGTCACCCTGAACATCACCACTTTCTCCTATAACAGATCTACCAGATACTAACCATTAGACAGGCAACTTCAGGCTCTGCAAATAAGCTTGAGAAGTCAGGGGCGAGAAGATAAGATTTCACAGAAATAAAAGACTTGGCCAGCCCAAAATGCAACACATATCCTTCTTGCTTTCAGTTCCAGCTTATTTTCAGACCCCTAGACCATCACCACTCCTGATGCTGAACACCTTTCATCAGCCAACCCCAGCACAGGTCTCAGGAGCCATGGGGAACCACACCAGCATCACCGAGATTGTCCTGCTGGGGCTCTCAGACGCCTGTGAGCTGCAGCTGCTCATCTTCCTGGGGCTCCTCCTCACCTACCTCCTCACCCTGCTCGGGAACCTCCTCATTATGGTCGTCACCCTCATGCACAGCTGCCTCCACACCCCCATGTACTACTTCCTCCGCAACTTTGCTGTCCTGGAGATCTGGTTCACCTCCGTCATCTTCCCCAAGATGCTGACCAACATCCTCACAGGACACAAGACCATCTCCTTTCCAGGCTGCCTCCTACAAAGTTTCTTCTATTTCTTCCTGGGCACCACAGAGTTCTTCCTACTGGCAGTGATGTCCTTTGACAGGTATGTGGCCATATGTAACCCCTTGCGGTACGCCACCATCATGAGCAAAAGGGTGTGTGTCCAGCTGGTGCTCTGCTCATGGATCACAGGACTCATTCTCATTCTTCTTCCAAGTGTCATCATACTTAAACAACCATTCTGTGGTCCTAATGTCATTAATCATTTCTTCTGTGACAACTTTCCACTCATGGAACTCATATGTGCAGACACAACTCTGATAGAGCTTCTGAGTATTGTGATAGCCATCATCAGCTTACTGGGCACTCTGTGTGTGACAGCCACCTGCTATGGCCACATCCTCCACACTGTCCTGCGCATCCCCTCAGCCAAGGAGAGGCAGAGAGCCTTCTCAACCTGTTCCTCCCATATCATTGTGGTGTCTCTCTTCTATGGCAGCTGCATCTTCATGTACATCCGGTCAGGCAAAGGTGGCCAGGGGGAGGGCTGGAATAAGGTGGTGGCATTGCTCAACACTGTGGTCACTCCAATGCTCAATCCCTTCATATATACCCTGAGGAACAAACAGGTAAAGCAGGTGTTTCGGGAGCAGGTGAGCAAGATCCTCTCATAAAGTTGTGGAACAAAGAGCTGAAGCTGATATTCCAGAACTGCTATGGGAATTTGAGAGATCTTCAGGAGACTGGAATTCCATCTGGGTCTACCGTATGGGTACACAACCAAAGGTCTTGGGCCATCATCCACTACTTTCCTGGGTACATTGAGCAGCCACATCTCAAACAAGTACACAGATATGGGATGACAGTGTCACAGGTGACAGCTTAACCTGCTGTGCTACAATGCTGGCCCCAGAAAATTCTGTCATGAAATGTTTCTGTGTGATAATTTCTGTGGTGCCAGTCACTGTGAAATTCAGCATAAACTCAAAAGCTCTCTGGACCCTCAAGGCACATTTATTAATGTTCAGATTCAAATATTTTTGTCCATTTCATCTGTTTATCTGACTTTCCAACAGAAAATAGGCTCTTTGAAAATAAGTACTAGCTCTTTAATTCACCAGAGGCTTCAACCATCAATCCACTGTCATGGACTATTTACATGAATATATTCAGTAAGTACTTCCACACTCATCACTGGCTTTGTGTCTGTTTCTCCAACACGTTCAGAGAAGAGAACATTCCCAAGTTAGTGCAATCATAATTTCACCAGTAAATTCTTGTCATAGAAACTAATCAGCAAGAGTTCACAAAAATGACTAATGCAATTGTTTTTCATTTTGCATGTAAGCTACTTAAGCGTTTTAAGTATTAAAATTCATAGAATTTCCTCATTTTTTGATAAAGGCTCTTCCATCTACTGGTTTTATTTCCTCCTGAGCCCAGTTTTCTCATCTGTAAAGTGAGGATGACATTGCCTGTTTCGAAGCACTGTAAGTAAAAATCAAAGGAGATATTCCATGGGCAGTGCCTTCAATAGTGATTGGCACAAAATAAGTCCTCAATAAATGTTAATTCCTTTACTCCAATTCTCATCTTGCCTTCCCTTACCTCCTTTGTTAATTCATTTGAATTATCAACAAAAGCATTTTTGAAGATTTTAAATTCAAAATATTATTAAAGACAGTGTTTAGCCTATTGGAATGTGTTACCAAGATGTCTACTGTTCTTTTACAAGGTTTTTTTCAGTGGGAAATTTTTTTATTATTTATTTTATTTATTTGAGAGGCAAAGAGACAGACATAGAGAGAAAAACAGTCAGAGAGAGATCTTCCATCCACTAATTCACTCTCCAAATGCCTAGCTAAGGTTGGGCCTTGCCAAGGCCGGGAGTCAGTAACTCAATCTAGGTCTCTGTTAGGCATTGCCTAAAATCTCCATTACAATATGGCGCCTGGGGCTGTTGAGGTTAAGCTACATAAGATCAGACCACCAGCAGGGATAGGTCTGCTTTAGTTCCGGACACGTGGACAGCTGGACAGTGCATGATCCCTATACTTTACTTAAGGTGCCCTTGTGCGTGGTCCACCCATGCCTGCATGACCTTTTCTCTGATTGGCTCCCCTACTGTGCATGTCCTTCGTAAGCTTTATAAGCCTGTACACTTCCTCAATAAAGCGGTTCCTGCTTCGACAGAACTCAAAGGTGCTTGTGGTGTGTTCATCACCCGTCAACCTTACCTCTCCCGTTCGCCTTGTTGGGGAGTGTCTGTACTGGCCCCTGCTGGTCAGGGGCCAGCCTAGGGCTTGAGACCCCAACAGGTCTCTTATGTGGGTAGCAGGGTCTCAATTACTTGAGCCTGCTGCCTCCCAGGCTATACATTTAGTACAAAAGCTAGAGTGGAGAATGGATGCAGAACTCGAACCCAGGCACTCCAATAAGGGATGTGGGTATCTGAAGTGCAACTTACCCACACTGCGAAACACCTACCTCAGATGTTCACATTGATTAAGGTAAAGTCATATCTGTAAGGGAACAAATATCAAATAAGTAACTTAATTAATATAATGATGCATTCAAAAATAATTATTACACAAATGTCTATTTCAAGAAAATAAATATACATTATGGTCTTAGAGGTAGTAATCTATCCTTTGAATAATTTGTATTCTCCTAAGGAAGATGTTAAGTACACAAAAAGCTATAACTCAAAGTAAAAACTGTTCTGTGCAAAAAAAAAAATACCATGTGGAACTCCTCAAAAATAAATCTGAAAACCATGAGACAGTAGATGAAAAAAGAAAACCTTCAAAAACTGATATAAAGAGAAATAGAACACTTGATTAGACAAATTACTACAGAAAGATCTCAAAATAGTTCAGAAAGCTTTAAAAAAAAATGGGGGCCGGTGCCGTGGCGCAATAGGTTGATCCTCTGTCTGCAGCGCCCGCACCCCATATGGGCACTGGTTCTAGTCCCGGCTGCTCCTCTTCCAGTCCAGCTCTCTGTTGTGGCCTGGGAAGGTAGTGGAAGGTGGCCCAAGTTCTTTGGCCCCTGCACCTGCGTAGGAGACTGGGAGGAGGCACCTGGCTCCTGGCTTTGGATCAGCGCAGCTCCAGCCATTGCGGCCATTTGGGGAGTGAACCAGCAGATGGAGGACATTTCTCTCTGTTTCTCCTTCTCACTGTCTGTGGCTCTACCTCTCAAATAAATAAATAAAATCTTTTTAAAAAGTTCAGAAAGTAGGTCTTTAAAAACAAAAAACAAAACAACCCAATTCTACAAATAACAAATAAGCACATGATAAGATGCGCCATTAGGGAATCTAAATCAAAACCTTATAAGATACCACTTGACACACACCAGGATGGCTATTATTTTAAAAAATTTTAGATTTATTTATTTTAAAGTCAGAGAGAAAGATACACAGAGAGAGGAGAGGTAGAGAGAGAGAGAGAGGTCTTCCTTCTGCCGGTTCACTCCCCAAATGGCCACAACAGCCGGAGCTGGGCCAATCCAAAGCCAGGAGCCAGGAGCTTCCTCTGGATCTCTCATGTGGAGACAGGGGTCCAGCACTTAGGACATCTTCCACTGCTTTCCCAAGCCATAGCAGAGAGCTGGATCAGAAGCTGAGCAGCCAGGACATGAACTGGTGCCTATATGGGATGCTGGCACTGCAAGTGGAGATCTAGCCTACTGTGTCACAGCACTGGCCCCAGAAAGCAGAACAGATCTTTGTACACCCTGTTCATAGAAAAACAATGACCAACAGTCAACGGTGGAGGGGAGGAATAATCTACAGATCTGTGGATGAACAAAATGTGATGTGTGTGTGTATACAACGGAACATTATTCAACCTTTAATAGGAATGAAATTCTGTTACATACTGCACATGGATGCAACCTGAAGACATGTTAAATAAAATAAGCCCATCACAAAGAGACAAATATCATTTAACTTCAATTACATGAGGAACCTAGAATAATCACATTTGTAAAGACAGAGAGTAGAACAATGATTACCAGGGGCTAGGTCAAGGGGGAATGAGACATTACTATTTGGAGATGGATAGTGGTGAGAATTGCACAATAATATGAATGTATTTGATGCCACTGAATAGTTTAAAGCAGTTAAAGTGATCAATTTTTGTTATATGTATTTTTACCAAAATTAAAAAAAAAAACCACAGATCCCAAGTCTAATACAAAGCAAAACTACGTAATCCTTGACTCTCTTCTTTCCCTCACACCCTGCAACCAATCTATCAGAAAATATTGTAAATTATACCTTCAAAACATACACAGAGCCCTACTGCATCTTGCCACAGCACCACTGCCATATTTGTCCCTGCCACCTTCCATTTGTTCATGGTTCTCCATCTCCTATTTGCCACCCCTGTTCCATCTACATGACCTTGGAGGAGCTGGAAGCCATAGATAAGGAAGAGATGGGCTTACAAAAAATTAAGATAGATGGAGCCAACACCAAATATTCTTTCTCTCTGAAGATTACCTGGCTAAAACAAGCCTCAGATGGAGGTTAAATTAAGTTTTACCTTTAAATTGCGATCAAAATTTTAACAATTACATAGAATTGGACAGTTTAATAACTGTTCTTTGAACTGATAGTGAATGGAGGACTTTTTAAATCACTTTGAATGGCCAGAAATGTCACTGCATCTATCCTAGATCTCATCCAAGGGTCCAGGAAGAAATAACTATAAGAATAGGTTTAAAGGGGCATAAAGGAAGGGGCACAGTGGAGAATATATGTTACAATTAAAAGGTTGTTAATCATAATATACAAAGAAAAATAACCCAACAAATAAATGAATTAAGGATAGGCATAGACATACACAGAAAAGCAAATCCAAAGGACTAATAAATAAAATGATGACTAACTATATTGATAGTCAAGGTAATTCAGATTAAAATAACAATTAACCCACCTAATGATTGATGAAGTACTTTTGATTTTTCAAAGTAATAAAGGAATTGTGTTTGTATTTTAAATAATACTGTTATTTTAGAACTTATTGAAATATTTACAGGTGAAATAATGTGACGTCTGGGATTTGCTTCACAATAACAAGGGAGGACAGTAGGTAGTGATCTAAGTGAAATAAGAATTGCCAGGGGGGGCCGGCACTGTGGCACAGTAGATCAAAGCCCTGGCCTATAGTGCCAGCACCCCATATGCATGCCGGTTTGCGTCCTGGCTGCTCCACTTCTGATTCAGCTCCCTGCTAATGTGCCTGGGAAAGCAGCAGAGGATGGCCCAAGTGCTTTGGCACCTGCACTCACATGGAAGACCTGGAAGAAGCTCCTGGCTCCTGGCTTCGGATAGGTTCAGCTCCAGCCATTGCGGTTATTTGCAGAATGGACCAGAGGCTGGAAGACCCTTCTCTCTGTTTGTGTGTGTTTCTACCTCTTTCTGTAACTCTTTCAAATAAATAAAATAAATCTTTAAAAAGAAAGAATTACCAAGACTTGATTATTGTCAAAGCTATTGATATACAGATTCATTATGCCATCTGCTTCTGTATATGCCTGAAATTTTCAAAATAAAAAATTAAAAAGATAATAGGAATACTTCAGTCAAGAGGTAATGTGTACAAACTTGGTAGCACCCACAGCAATGAAACAAGGAAAATTATGTAAGAGATGTTGCACAGCCAGAAACTGATGCAGCTGTGTACTGAAGGAATAAAATGATTAGAGGTAGAAAGAAAACAGAATTGAAGAAGATCCCAGGTACTGAGTCTAGGTCACTGGAAAAATGTTGGTATCTCAGAGACAAAGTAGGCAGGAGAGGGCTTGGAGATGACAGGGTTAAACACCTAATAGTTGTAGGAACATCAAACGTGGGACACCTATGTTGACTGGGACAAGGAACTCTTCACAACAGTTTCTAATGGCATTGGAAGTGTTGTCCAATTATCTATCTCTCACTTTCTTTGATTAACTTCTAGCAAAGATGGCTATCCAAAAAGGAGACTGTCATTAAGCTGAGATAAAAATTGTGAAGTTAATATTTGCAGGTTTGTCACTAACCATTTGCCTCCTGAGGGTTGCATTAGTAAGAAGCCAGAATCAGGAGCTGGAGAGGGGAATCGAATCCAGGCACTCTGGTAAGGAATCTTAACCTCTAGGCTAAACACCTCCCCCTATTTTTTAAGGTTTTTAATTTCTTTCCCTTTTCTTTTTTCATTCTGGGAAAAATAGAGAGGGAGAAAGGACCTACAATGGGAACTTTCACTTTCTGATTCACCCTCCAAATGCCCACAATGGATGGATGGCAGACCAAAGCCAACAGCCAGGAACTCACTCCATGACTTCCACATGGATGACAGGGACCCAGTACTGAGCCATCACCACATCTTCCCAGGTTTTGCATTAGCAGGAAGCTGGAGGGACCCAGAGTGGGGAATCAAACTCAGGCACTGCAATGTGGGATGTGGATACCTTAACCTTTAGGCCAAAAGCCTTTCTCCCACTTATTCCCTAAACCTTTTATCACTTCTTCAAAATTAAAGTTTTCCTGTGTCATTTCTCCCCTTGGGCCCTAAAAATGACCCCTTGATCTAGTTTCCTGTTCTTGGCTGCTCCATTTTCCTCTCTCTGCCTCTGCTATAAAAAAGATTCTGTCACTTCTCTGCTTATGACCTTCTGGTAGCTTCCAGTTGCACTAGGATGAATGAAATCCACCCTCGTTACCAGGCACAGTCTTATGTCTGCATGTTTTGAACACAAATCATCTTTCCAGCCAAATCTCACATCGCTGGCACTGATTCTGGCCTTCTTGCTGTTCCTCACAAACACCAGCTGTTTGTTCATTTGAAGGCCTTGACTTATGTTCTCTTTGTTTGGAAGTCTCCCAGCCTGAATAACCCCTCTCTGCTTCAAAACTCAGCTGAAATAACCCTTCCTCAGGTAGATCTTTCCTGGCTATCTACCTGAGTCAGGCCTCACCAGGTTTTCTCTCCTAAAGCACTCGGTTCTCTTCCTTCATAGTTGTCATCATGTCTTGTTATTACTTATTCATGCTTATTTTTCTCCCTCAATATTATTAAGAATAACTGATTTTCCAGAGAAGAGTAACTGAAGCTCTTTTCATGACTAATGAAGACGCTTTACCCAGAATCCAAAATCCACACAATAAAGGCATAACCATGAGGGCATCTCAGGTCCTACCCAGCCCTCTTACAATATGACAGGGAAGAATCCTTAGGCACACAGTGTTGAGGTTTCCATTTCTTATCACAACCAACAAGTGTACACTGTATAGGCAACCATAATCAGAGAACCAGAGAACTCATAAGTCAGACCTTTCTGGCCTAGTCAAAGGATAACTATAATTTCTTAAAGAAGACCCCAGTGGTTGTAATCCTTGTGTGCCATGTTCACTCCTTATAATCAGATGTCCAATTAATTGAGCCTCCTTCTTATATAGGTCACGGGCTAGTCATGACTCTTGTCAGGAGCAAGCTGACTACATAAGTAGTTCACATGAGATAACTGAATAGGGGCTGGGATATCTACACTAGCAACCTGCTGCATCAGAAATAGTCAGACACTCAGGGGAGGGTCATCCAGGTCAAATCAATTCACAGATCCTTTTTAAACATACATCTAAAATTCAGTTATTCATTTGCCTTTTAAAACACATCATTGACTATTAAAATAAGACCACTTACTGTAGTCAAGTTACATCAACTCATTTTGTATTGAATGCCTATAGTTTTTATCCAATCTAGGACACAGTTTTGTGAGCAAATAAAAAATATAGGATTGCAGAGTAGTTTTAGCTTGAATGGCCCAATGATCAAGATGGAGCTTGACCTAAGGTCCTCTTACCATGACTCTGCCAATGGAGAGTAAACTCCTTGGAGAAAGACAACTATGACTATTTCACTTAGAATTTGCAACTTACAACTCATTTACAATTCACTTACAACATACTCAGCATATCCTACAATGCATAGTACATACTACATGCTCAATAAGTCTATGTTGAGTGAATGATAGATTAACTCAAGCTTTTCCATATTCCCACCTCCCAGATTACAACAGGATCCTTCAAGTCGGTGGATTCAAGATGGCAGAATAGGGAGAGAGCTTACTGCTCTAGTCTAGGGGAAGATAGTTTTAAAAACGTGAGAGAGTACAGTCACAGGTTAGAGTTAGGGAGAAAATGGCAGAGGAAACCCCACACAAGTTATAGGGACACTGTGGACCCACATGGAGGGTGTGGACATGTACAACTCAGGACCCAGCAGCTGAGAGCCTCAGCACCAACTCTGGAGAGAGAGGTGAGACCAGACTGTAGCAGCCCAAGCCATGGATTTGATAAAGCCATGGGAAGAGCCTGGCATGGGCCCGGCTTCGAGCCCTGTGGGGGACAGTGTACCTGCTAACCTAGAGGGAAAGTGAAGGGCACATTTTTCTCTCCTGGAACACCCTGCACCAGCATCCTGCAACAAGCTGAAAGGGCGGGTGCCATTTTGGAATACGTAACAGCTGCTCCAGCTCATGTCTACATGCCCAGCAACCAGCCCAGCAGAGACATGAGTCTGGCTGGGAGAGCTGACAGGGGGCTGGGTTCTTGTAACTGTGGGAGTCTTGTGTCCTGGGACTGTGGAAACATGTGGCTGCCTGGGAAGGTGCAAGGTGTGACTGGGATTTTGGGCAATTAAGGTAAGTGGCTCTACATACTTGGGGCTTCCTGATTCCCTGGTGAGGGTCATTGCTACAGGATTCGTGCTTACACCAAAGGCTGCACAGACCCTTTGTGTGGTTCTTGGGATAGCGCAGATGAATATTTTACAACCTGGGGTGCAGCACCCAGGTACTGGTCTCCTTTGAGGAGAGGAGGTGGGCAAGAGACTATGCCAATAGAGCAGAACAAGCCTCTGCTGTGATTAAATTTTTTTAAAAAAGAGAAGAGCTAGAAGAGATGACAAGATGTATGCCAAGTCTTAAGAGAAAAAAAACTGTCAACTCAGAATACTATACCCTGCAAAGCTCTCATTTATAAATGAAGGTGAAATAAAGACCTTCCATAACAAACAGAAATTGAAAGAATTTCTCACCACCTGCCCAGCCTTACAAAAGATGTTTAAGGATGTGCTACACACAGAAACACAGAAACATAATCATCAAAAGAAGGTGAAGGCAGAAAATTTCCCAGTAAAAGTACAAAGGAAATCCAAAGTAAACAATAGAAATATTTAGGGAGAGTTCCAAGATGGCGAAGTAGGGAGGGAGCTTACTGCTCTAGTCCAGGAGAAGATAGTTTTTAAAAAGTGGAGAGAGTGAAGTCTCAGGGAACAGTTAGGGAGAAAAAGGCAGAGGAAACTCCACGCAAATTAGAGGGACATGGTGGGCTGACGTGAAGGGCATGGATGCCCACAACTCAGGACTCCAGCAGCCGAGAACCTATGCACCAGCATTGGAAAGTGAAGTGAGACCAGACCCCAGCAGCCCAAGCTACTGGTGCTAAAGCTGCAAAAAGAGCCTAGAGGGAATCCAGCTTGGAGCCCCATGGAGGATAGTATACCTGCCAAACTAGAGGAGAAAAAAAAAGGACAGACACGTTTCTCTCCTTGATCACTTTACAGTGGTGTCCTGTAACAAGCTGATAGAAAAGGTGCCATTTTGGATATACGTAACAGCTGTGCCAGCTTCAAGACTGGATGGCTTCACTGTTGAATTCTACCAGATATTTAAAGAATAACTAACTCCAATTTTTCTCAAGCCATTCAAAATAATTGGAAGGGAGGGAATCCTCCCAAATTCTTTCTATGAAGCCAACATCACCTTAATTTCTAAACCTGAAAAAGATACAACAGAGAAAGAGAACCACAGACAAATTTCCCTCATGAACATAGGTGCAAAAATCCTCAAAAAAATACTAATCAATCGAATCCAATAACACATCAGAAAGATCATTAACCCAACGAGGGATTATTCCTGGTATACAGGGGTAGTTCAACATTTTCTAATCAATCAATGTGATACATCACATTAACAAACTGAAGAACAAAAACCATATGATTATCTCAATTAGATGCAGAGAAAGCACTTGATAAAATCCAACATCCTTTCATGATGAAAACTCCAACCATTAACAAACTGAATAATAAAAATCATATGGTCATCTCAAAAGACAGAGAAAGCATTGACAAAATACAATACTCTTTAATGATAAAACTTTAAGCAAATTGGGAACAGAAGGAACATTCCTCAACACAATCCAGGTAATTTATGACAATCTCATGGCCAGCTCATAGGGACAAGTTGCATTCTCACTGAGATCTGGAACCAGATAAGCATGCTCACTCTCACCATTGCTATTCAATATAGTCCTGGAAATTTTAGCCAGATCCAGTAGGCAAGAAAAAGAAATCAAAGGGATACAAATTGGGAAGAAGTCAAACTATCCCTATTTACAGATTACATGATTCTATATATAGGGGATCCAAAAGACTCCACTAAGAGACTACTGGGACTCATAGAAGAGTTTGGTAAAGTGGCACGATACAAAATCAACACACAAAAAGCAACAGCCTTTGTATACACAGACAATGCCATAGCTCAGAAAGAACTTCTAGATCAATCCCATTCACAATAGCTAAAAAAAAAAAAAAAAAATCAAGTACCCTGTAAAAAATTTAGCCAAGAATGTCAAAGATCTCTATGATGAGAATTATAAAACATTAAAGAACAAAACAGAAGAAGATACCAAAAAAATGGAAAAATCATTAATGTTCATGGATTAGAAGAATCAATATCATCAGAATGTCCACACTTTCAAAAGCAATTTACAGATTCTTTTTTTAATAATTTATTTGGTAGCTAGTGATTTCTTTTCTTTTTTTAAGATGTATTTATTTATTTGAAAGTCAGAGTTACACAGAGAGAGGAGAGGCAGAGAGAGAGAGAGGTCTTCCATCTGCTTTTTCACTCCCTAGATGAATACAATGGCCTGAGCAGTGCCAATCCAAAGCCAGAAGCCAGGAGCTTCTTCCAGGTCTCCCACATGGGTACAGGAGCCCAAGGACTTGGGCCATCTTCTACTGCTTTTCCAGGCCATAGCAGAGAGCTGGATTGGAAGTGGAGCAGCCTGGACTCGAACTGGCGCCTATATGGGATGCTGCCACTGTAGGCAGCGGCTTTACCCACTATGCCACAGCACTGGCCACGCAATTTACAGATTCATTGTGATACCAATCAAAATACCAAGGCCATTCTTCTCAGATATTGAAAAATGATGCTGAAATTCATATTGAAACACTGGAGACCTCAGATAACTGAAGCAATCTTATACAACAAAAACCAAGCTGGAGGCATCACAGAATAGATTTCAAGATACTACCAGGCATTATAATCAAAACAGCCTGGTAGTGGAACAAAAACAGATAAATAGACCACTGGAAAAGAATAGAAACTCCAGAAATCAATTCACACATCTACAATCAACTTATCTTTGACAAAGGAGCTAAAATCAATCCCTGGAGCAAGGACAATCTCTTCAATAGATGGTGCTGGGAAAACTGGATTTCACATGCAGAAGTATGAAGCAAGACCCCTATATTACATCTTACACAAAAATCCACTCAAATGGCCGGCGCTGTGGCTCAATAAGCTAATCCTCCGCCTTGCGGTGGCGGCACACCAGGTTCTAGTCCCAGTTGGGGCACCGGATTCTGTCCCGGTTGCCCCTCTTCCAGTCCAGCCTTCTGCTGTGGCCCAGGAGTGCAGCGGAGGATGGCCCAAGTGCTTGGGCCCTGCACCCCCATGGGAGACCAGGAAAAGCACCTGGCACCTGGCTTCGGATCAGCGCAGTATGCCAGCCGCAGCGCGCCGGCCACAGCGGCCATTGGAGGGTGAACCAACAGAGACAGGAAGACCTTTCTCTCTGTCTCTCTCTCTCTCTCTCTCTCTGTCCACTCTGCCTGTCAAAAAAATAAAAAAAAAAATCCACTCAAAATGGATTAAAGCACTAAATCAATGACCCAAAACCATCAAATTTTTAGAGAACATTGGAGAAACCCTGCAAGACATTGGCATAGGCAAAGAGTTCTTGGAAAAGATTCCAGAGGCACAAACAATCAAAGCCAAAATTAACAAATGGGATTACAGTGGGGCTGGTGCTGTGGCCCAGTAGGTTAATTCTCCACCTGCAGTGCTGGCATCCTATAGTCCTGGCTGCTCCTCTTCCAATCAAGCTCTCTGCTATGGCCTGGGAAAACAGTAGAAGATGGCCCAAGTGCCTGGGCCCCTGCACCCATATGGGAGACCTGAAAGAAGCTCCTGGCTCCTGGCTGCAGATTGGCTCAGATCTGGCCATAGTGGCCATTTGGGGAGTGAACCAGTGGATGGAAGACCTTTCTCTCTGTCTCTCTCTCTCTCATTGTCTGTAACTCTACCTCTCAAATAAATAAATAAAAATCTTTTTTAAAAAATGAGATTACATCAAATTGAGACGCTTCTGTACTGCAAAAGAAACTCTCAGGAAAGTGAAGAGGCAACCAACAGAATGAGAGAAATTATTTGCAAATTATTCAACTGATAAAGGATTAATAACCAAAATATGTAAATAGATCAAGAAACTCAACAACAACAAAACAAATACTCAGTTAAGAAATGGGCAAAGGACCTAAACAGGCATTTTTCAAAAGAAGAAATCCAAATGGCCAACAGACACATGAAAAAATGCTCAATCAGTCCTTAAGGCATTCAGATCTGGTTGAAAAGCCCAGGAGAGCATCTCAGGCATGGAAAGCCAAGACACTGTGGCAAAATGTAACCTACATTAAGGTTCACTGTAAGTGGGACCCCAGTGGAAAGAAGGGGTTATCAAAGAAGGATGTATTTTTCTCTGAAGGGAGGAGAGAACTTCCACTTTGAATATGGCCTTATCTAAATACCAACAGAGTTTGTGGATGCAAAAGGCTTACATAGCCTTGGCAGCTCATGTCAAGAGCCTCGGGTGTTGGGGCCTGTGCTGTGGCTCAGCGGGTTAACACCCTGGCCTGAAGCGCCAACATTCCATATGGGCACCAGTTCAAGACCCGGCTGCTCCACTTCTGATCCAGCTCTCTGCTATGGCCTGGGAAAGCAGTAGAGGATGGCCCTTGGGTCCCTAAACCCACGTGGGAGACCAGAAGGAAGCTTCTGGCTCCTGACTCTGGATCTGCGCAGCTCCAGCCATTGCAGCCAACTAGGGAGTGAACCAATGGATGGAAGACCTCTCTCTCTCTCTCTCCCTCCCTCCCTCTCTCTCCTCTCTCTGTGTAACTCTGACTTTCAAATACAATAAATAAATCTTTTAAAAAAAAGAGCCTCGGGTGGTCACTGATGTCAAAAATAAGTGTTAATTGTTAAATCAACAACAGAAGTCACTGTGCACTTACTCCTCATGTTGGACCTCTGTCCTTAACGAGGTGTACTCAGAATTAACAGAAAAACCTGTCTTCAAATGTTACTTTATACTTTGTGTGTCTATGTGGGTGCAAACAGTGTAAATCTCTACTTAATATAGACTTGGTCTTCTGTATATAAGGTGAATTAAAAATGAATCTTAATGAAAAATGGAATGGGAAAGAGAGTAGGAGGTAGAATGAGAGTGGGGGTGGGAGGGTGTGAATGGGGGGAAGAAACAGTATATTCCTAAAAGCTATATATATAAAATTTGTATTCATTAAATAAAAACCTTTAAAAAAAGAAAGAAAGAGGAGCAAAAAGTGACTAGAGATCCCAAAGGGATTTTTATAAAAAGTTTATGGAATGAAAGTTACTAAGAGAATTGGAATGATTAGCTATTATCATTAAAGACAGGGCTTAGGCTGAGAAATAGTGTGCTTTAAGACTTTAATAAATGTGGGTAACCCATCTCACAAAAAAAAAAAAAAAAAAAAGCAAAGACAAAATGCTCAGGATCACTAGCCATCAGGGAAATGCAAATCAAAACCATAATGAAGTTTCACTTCACCCCCATTAGAATGGCTTTCATACAGAAATCAACAAACAACAAATGCTGGTGATGATGTGGGGAAAGGGTACCCTAATCCACTCTTGGTGGAAAGGTAAACTGGTAAAGCCACTATGTAAGACAGTATGTAGATAACTCAGAGATCTGAACATAGACCTACCATATGACCCAGCCATCCCACTCCTGGGAATCTACCCAAGGGAAATGAAATCAGCATATGAAAGAGCTATGTAGCCAGCGCCACAGCTCAATAGGCTAATCCTCCGCCTGCGGCACCGGCACATCAGGTTCTAGTCCCAGTTGGGGCGCCGGATTCTGTCCCAGTTGCCCCTCTTCCAGGCCAGCTCTCTGCTGTGGCCCAGGAGGGCAGTGGAGGATGGCCCAAGTGCTTGGGCCCTGCACCCCATGGGAGACCAGAAGCACCTGGCTCCTGGCTTAGGATCAGCACGATGCACTGGCTGCAGCGGCCATTGGAGGGTGAACCAACAGTAAAGGAAGACCTTTCTCTCTGTCTCTCTCTCTCTCTCACTGTCCACTCTACCTGTCAAAAAAAAATAAAAATAATGGGCCGGCACCGTGGCTCAACAGGCTAATCCTCCGCCTTGCGGCGCCAGCACACCGGGTTCTAGTCCCAGTCGGGGCACCAGATCCTGTCCCGGTTGCCCCTCTTCCAGGCCAGCTCTCTGCTGTGGCCAGGGAGTGCAGTGGAGGATGGCCCAAATGCTTGGGCCCTGCACCCCATGGGAGACCAGGATAAGCACCTGGTTCCTGCCATCGGATCAGCGCAGTACAACGGCCGCAGTGCGCCAGCCGCGGCGGCCATTGGAGGGTGAACCAACGGCAAAGGAAGACCTTTCTCTCTGTCTCTCTCTCTCACTGTCCACTCTGCCTGTCAAAAATAAAAAAAAATAATAAAATAAATAAATAAATAAAAATAAAAAAAGAAAGAGCTATGTGTACTTCCATGTTTGTTGCAGCTCAATTCACAATAGGAAAGATATGGAATCAACCCAAATGCCCATCAACTGAAGACTGTATAAAGAAATAATGGAATATGTACACCATGGAATATTACACTGTGGTTAAAAAAAAAAAAGAAATCTGTTCATTTGCAACAAAATGGATGAAACTGGAAAACACCATACTTAGTGAAATAAGCCAGTCCCAAAAGGACAAATACCTTATGTTCTCCCTGATCTATGATAACTAATAGAGCACCTAACAGGTAATCTATAGAAGTGAAATTGACAGTTTGAGGGGCTGGTGCTGTGGCGCAGTGGGTTAACGCCCTGGCCTAAAGTGCCAGCATCCCATATGTGTGTCAGTTCGAGACCAGGCTGCTCCACTTCCAATTCAGCTCTCTCCCATGGCCTGAGAACACAGTAGAAGATGGCCCAAGTCCTTGGGCCCCTGCACCCACGTGGGAGACCCAGAAGAAGCTCCTGGCTCCTGGCTTCCGGCTCCTGGCTTCGGATCAGTGCAGCTCCAGCCGTTGCAGCCAATTGGGGAGTGAACCAGCGGATGGAAGATCTCTCTCTCTCTCTCTCTGCTTCTCCTCTCTGCATAACTCTGACTTTCAAATAAATAAATAATCTTTAAAAAAAGAAAAAGAAAAAAAAGAAATTGACAGTTTGAGAAGCAATGACTTTGAATAGCCCTGTCTCGACTCTTGAGTAACAGAGTTTTTGTTTTTTGTTGCTGTTGTTTTTGGTTTTTTACACTACTTGTTGAACAATTTACTTAACTTAGAGTTAATTATATGTGTAAAAAGTTAATTGAGGCTGGTGCCGCCGTAGCTCAATAGGCTAATCCTCCGCCTGCAGCGTCGGCACACAGGGTTCTAGTCCCGGTAGACCCTCTTCCAGGCCAGCTCTCTGCTATGGCCCGGGAAGGCAGTGGAAGATGGCCCAAGTCCTTGGGCCCTGCACCCGTTTGGGAGACCAGGAGAAGCACCTGGCTCCTCCCTTCAGATCAGCGCGGTGCGCCGGCCGCAGCAGCCATTGAGGAGTGAACCAATGGAAAAGGAAGACCTTTCTCTCTGTCTCTCTCTATCTCACTATCCACTCTGCCTGTCAAAAAAATAAAAAGAAAAAAGAAAATAGATCTGAGTAAAAACTAAGAATGGGAATAGGAGACAGAGGAGGAAGAGGGGTGGGAGAGTGGGTGGGGAAGATGGGTACAGTGAGAAGAATCACCATATTCCTAAAGTTGAAATTATGAAATGTATGAAGTTTGTATTCCTTCAATAAAAGGTTTCTGGGGGAAAAAAAAGAAGAAGAGGAATAGACCAAAACCCTGTCTCTCCAACACCAAAAAGTTGGTCTTCTGTTAACCAGGAGGTGGACACCTTGATATTGGGACTTGGAAGCCTCCAAAACTGAAAAAAATAAATCTACCCTGTTACAGCCATCATCAAAGATTTAATGACAGCAGCCCAAGAAGACCAAGCCTCTCATCCTTCAGTCTGGGTTAGAACCTCCTATGAGCTATTCTTTAGATTGCTGGGAACACTGGCAATTAATTGTGTGTTGATTTTTTAATGTCTGTCTTCTTCACGGGATTCTGCTTCTGAATGTGTGCATCAAGAGCAGCCTCTGCACACAAGAACAACTCAACAAAAGTAGGATGAATAGTTCAAAATGTGTGCTTCATTGAAACAACTAAACTTCATTAGAAGTGCCTGTGCTTCTGAGGCACAACTAAGTAAACTTTTAGTTCCAAAGTTAAAGAAAAACAAAGAACTAGGGGACCTTCCCACATCCCTAATACCCATAACAGTAATGAATCTCAAGGGAAGAACAACTCCATCCATCAGAAGATGAGACTCTCTAGATGGGTTGTTTCAGCTGTGTTCCTTTGTGGATTTCTGAGTTGCCATAGAGACCCAACAGAACCCCAAATAGTCCAATTGTGATGCCCACTCCACAGAGAAAAGTAGTGTGCCATCAATAGTTTCTCCTGAGTCTACTATGGGACATGGACCTAGAAGACCATGTACCATTAACCAGAAACAACTTAAGCTCAACAGTAATTGAATTACATAGCTCTACATGAAAGGAAGTTGGTCTATTCATTTTAATAGGCAGAATGGAAGAACAATTAATTAGGCTTCTATGCTGATTTCCCCAGGAAAGCTGTCCAAAACCAATACTATGGGAAGAGAACAAAAGCAATTCTAGGAGATCTGTGAACCCACAGGTTCAGGAAAAAAAAAAAAAAAAACAGAGACAGCTCTTTTCTGGGGACACCTGGCTCATGCTGGTGACAAGAGTCAGGCAGCATTGCACAGGGAGAGTGCGGAGAAGTGGTGACATGCGCACTACAAACACAAGACTTGCTCATGTCCAAGAACTGCAGACCCTACTGCAGCTCTGGAATCTCCTTCTTTGAACATCTGGTGAGTCCCCCAACAACAGGGGTCCTCAGGCAACACTGCAGTGGAAACCAGGAATCTGTCATCGACCACCCAGGGAGACAACTGCGCACCTCACCTGGTAGCTAACAAGGTAAACTGCTTGTTGCGATTTTTGGAATGAAGGAGAGGGAACCCACTTCTTCAGGACACTCTGTCTAGAGCCAGTCATCTATTTTCAATGCCACTGCTGGGCCATGGAACAACTCATTTCTTTGATCTTTTGATCACCCTCCGTATTTTCACTCACCTTCAGACAGTAAGTCACGGAGACCTTAAGCCTTTCCTACACTTTTATTTCTCCTTTGTTTCTCCTGAAATGTTCTACTCAACTTTTAACCCGAATAGGCTCAGTGTTTCTTTTATGATTTTAGATTGAAGTTAATTATGCAGCAAGAAGAAATGTATTAACAAGAAGAAAGAAAAATGACCCACAATCTTCCCATCTTACAAGCCGTTTTTTTTTTTTCATGATCATATCTAATCCACATAGATACGTGTTTTACTGAGAAATCAAGTGGTACATTACTATTTCTCTGACTCAGCCTTATCACATGCTTGCTGCTCCTGTCCTGGGTGCACCAGCCTCTTCCCTACAGTAGTTTGCCTGAATCTGTCATTTGTACAAAGAACAACCATTGAGATTGCCTCATTCTTTATCCAAAACTCTGAGGACAAAGGCAGTGAAAAATCCAGAAATAATCATTTTAAGCCAAAGATACACTCTCTAAAATTGAAATGAGACCAATGTAGGGATACAAAATACATGATCTATAAACACAGCTCTGTAAACTTGTAATTAATAAATGGAATAAAATATACTGAAGAGAAATACATCAAAATCTTAAAAGAAGCTTTCTCTGTGAGGTTTTGGAGATTCCTATTATTCAGTACCTTTTATTTCAACTTTAAGGATGAGCTGATAACACTTTTAGGATAAAGAGCTAATATTATGTTCCTGTTCCCTATGTGGCCAGCCCTATGCTAAGTGTTGGGTGTGTGATACCCGTTTAAGAGCCAGGAGAACACTTCACATCAGTATTCTTACAATACTCAAGGTGGAAACAGAAGGTTGGTGAGATTAGTTAACTGGCCCCAGATCAGTTAGTAAGTAATGGATCCCAGTTCCAATCGCAGGCTCTCTGACTAAACTAAATGCCTTCAGTAAAAATCTCTTGAGCATGTATTCCACTGATGGCAGCATTAGCTTCTGTGGCAAAATGGATCCTGGATTTGCAAACACAAACATTTGGACGAAGGAGATCCCCTGCCACATTTGAACAAATATGGGAAAAGATATCATCTGATATAAACAAATTTAACACAACATTTCTAACAGAAAAAAGGAGGGGTGTGGAAAACGAATTGGTAAAAACAAAACTTTTCTAGAGGACTTCTAATAAACAGATGAAAGTGAGTGAAAATATAGGACTCGCTGCTGACTCACTGTGAGATGTGGGCAACCTGCCTGAAGAAGAAGAGTAGTGAGCCAGCAGCTCACAGGCATAGAGGACTTCTTCAGCCCAAATCCAATACTCACACTCTTCCTCTCCAACCCAGATTGTTCTCAGACCCTCCAGAACATCACCACTCCTGATGCTGAACACCTTTCATCAGCCAACCCCAGCACAGGTCTCAGGAGCCATGGGGAACCACACCAGCATCACCGAGATTGTCCTGCTGGGGCTCTCAGACGCCTGTGAGCTGCAGCTGCTCATCTTCCTGGGGCTCCTCCTCACCTACCTCCTCACCCTGCTCGGGAACCTCCTCATCGTGGTTGTCACTCTCACGCACAGGCACCTCCACACCCCCATGTACTACTTCCTCCGCAACTTTGCTGTCCTGGAGATCTGGTTCACCTCTGTCATCTTCCCCAAGATGCTGACCAACATCCTCACAGGACACAAGACCATCTCCCTAGCAGGATGCTTTCTCCAGATGTTCCTCTATTTCTTCCTGGGCACCACAGAGTTCTTCCTACTGGCAGTGATGTCCTTTGACAGGTATGTGGCCATATGTAACCCCTTGCGGTACGCCACCATCATGAGCAAAAGGGTGTGTGTCCAGCTGGTGCTCTGCTCATGGATCACAGGACTCATTCTCATTCTTCTTCCAAGTGTCATCATACTTAAACAACCATTCTGTGGTCCTAATGTCATTAATCATTTCTTCTGTGACAGTTTTCCACTCCTGGAACTCATATGTGCAGACACAACTCTGATAGAGCTTCTGAGTTTTGTGACAGCGATCATCAGCTTACTGGGCACTCTGTGTGTGACAGCCACCTGCTATGGCCACATCCTCCACACTGTCCTGCGCATCCCCTCAGCCAAGGAGAGGCAGAGAGCCTTCTCAACCTGTTCCTCCCATATCATTGTGGTGTCTCTCTTCTATGGCAGCTGCATCTTCATGTACATCCGGTCAGGCAAAGGTGGCCAGGGGGAGGGCTGGAATAAGGTGGTGGCATTGCTCAACACTGTGGTCACTCCAATGCTCAATCCCTTCATCTACACTCTGAGGAACAAACAGGTAAAGCAGGTGTTTCGGGAGCAGGTAAGCAAGTTCTTCTCATAAATCTGTAGAACCAAGGGGCTGAGTTAATATTCCAGAGGAACAAAAAAGAGGTGGGGGAGTCTTTTAAAAATTCATATACTGTATGTGTTATGGAAAAAAACCTGTGGATTTCAAGACCATTTTCCATCCAAAAAGAACTATCTTCCAATTCCATTTGTTCTGAAAGGTTAAAGCACTATTTTATTGGATCCCTAAAAGCACTGAGTCTTTCCCATTCAGAAAAATCTCTACACCTGCCCCAGAACATGGGTTCTTTGAGAACAGAGACTTACTCTGTGGTTCACTAAAAGCTTCCAAGGAACCCATTATGCTGTGTTATATCGTCATGGTGCCAGGCACTACGCCACTCAGCATAAGCTCAGAAGCTCTACAGATTCTAAAGGAAGGAATATATTTAGAGATTCACTTACTTATTTTTGAAGGGGTTACTAGTGGGAAAGTGAGATATTCCTACCACTGGTTCACTCCCCCAGGTGGCTGCAATGGCCAGCACTGAGCCAGGCTGCAGTCAGGAGCCAGGAGCTACATCCAGGTCTCCTACATGGGTGGCAGGGCCCAAACCCTTAGCAGGGAGCTGTTGCCAGGACATGAACTGGTGCCCACATGGGATGCTTGCATCCCAGGTGGTGGCTTTACCCACTATGCCACAAAGCTGGCCCCAAAACGCTTGTATTAATTCTGTGATTTGAAAATATTTGTTCATTTCATTTAACTCTACTGGATTTTCCAACACAACACAAGTTCTTAAAAAAAAAAAAAAAAAAGATCGGGGCCGGTGCCGTGGCTCACTTGGTTGGTCCTCCGCCTGCGGTGCCAGCATCCCATATCGGCACCAGGTTCTAGTTCCGGTTGCTCCTCTTCCAGTCCAGCTCTCTGCTGTGGCCTGGGAAGGCAGTGGAGGATGGCCCAAAGTGCTTGGGCCCTGTACCCGTGTGGGAGACCAGGAAAAGCACATGGCTCCTGGCTTTGGACCGGTGCCACGCACCAGCCATAACAACCATTTGGGGGATGAACCAAGGGAAGGAAGACCTTTCTCTCTCTCTCTCTCTCTCTCTCTCTCTCTGTCTAACTCTGCCTGTCAAAAAAATGCGGTGGAAAGCCTTAACAACAGACTCAATGAAGCAGAAGAAAGAATATCCAGGGGCTGGCACTGTGACATAGCGGGTAAATCCACCGCCTACAGTGCCGGCATCCCATATGGGACTCCAGTTGGAGTCCCAGCTGCTCTACTTCCGATCCAGCTCTCTGCTACGGCCTGGGAAAACAGTAGAAGATGGCCCAAGTCCTTGGGCCCCTGCACCCGCATGGGAGACCCGAAAGAAGCTCGTCTTCTGGCTGCGGATCGGTGCAGCTCCAGCTGTGGCGGCCATTTGGGGGGTGAACCAGTGGGTGGAAGACCTCTCTCTGTAACTCTGCCTTTCAAATAAATAAATCTTTTTTAAAAAATAATATCTGAGTTAGAAGACAAATCTCTGCAAATTTTATAGTCAGGCCAAAAAAAGAGAAGAAGAAATCAGAAAACTGAAAAACAGTGCTGGAGATTTATGGGATGCTATCAAACGACCCAACATACAGGTCTTAGGAGTTCCTGAAGGTGTAGAAAGGGAGAATGGATTAGAAGGACTTTTTACAACTGCAGAAGCCCAGTGTCTACACTTCAGAGTCCTGCCCAGACCCTGATAACCTTCCAGGTGGTCCCAGCCCTTCCCCATGGGAAAGCTCTCTCCTCAGCACCAAATGAGTTACCTGGCCTGATGACACTGAGCAATAAAACCTCTACATTCTCCTACATGGCAGGCGCCCTAGGGGGAAGCCCAGCTCCCTAGCACCAGCAAATGTGGGGAGGAATTTCCTAATTTACACTCACCAAACCTTTTGTCCTAGAGGAGGAAGAGGAGAAGGGGAAGGAGAAACCTGGACCCCTTTTCCCTATTAAGACCTTGTCTAAACAAAGTACGCACTCAGCTCTCGGCTCTCTGCTGAGCCACCCACCTGGCCTCTCCATTCAACCATGTAATCTTGCTTTCCCCTGATCTGAGTGACAGGGCACTCTCTCTGTCCCTTCCATTCTGAAGGATGCACTGTCCCCAATGAAACCTAGCTACTTTCCAAAAGGGGGGGGGGGTAAGTTTAGTGAAATAATTACAGAAAACGTCTCTATTTTGGAGAAAGGGACGTCCAAGTACAGGAAACACACAGAACTCCTAATAGACGTGACCAGAAAAGATCTTCACCACAACACATTGTAGTCAAATTCTCCACAGTAAAACATAAAGAAAAGATTCTAAAACATGCATGAGAGAAATGCCAGATTACTTTCAGGGAATCTCCAATTAGACTCACAGCTGACATCTCATCAGAAACCTTATAGGCTAGAAGAGAAGATATATTCCAAGTTTTAAGAGAAAAAAACTGCCAAGCCAGAATACTGTACCCTGCAAAGCTCTCACTTATAAATGAAGGTGAAATAAAGACCTTCCATAAAAAACAGAAACTGAAAGGATTTGTAGCCACTCATCCATCATTACAAAAAATGCTTCATGATATGCTACACACGGAAACATGATCATCACTATGAAAGAAGCTGAAGGCAGAAAATTTTCCAGTAAAAGTACAAAGGAAATCCAAAGTAAACAATAGAAACATTTATGGAAAAATGGCAAGGCCAAGTTGTTACTTATCAATAGTCATCTTGAATGTAAATGGTCTCAACTTTCCAGTTAAAAGACACAGACTGGCTGAATGGATTCAAAGACAAAACCCATCTATTTGCTGCCTACAAGAAACATATCTCACCAACAAAGATACATGCAGACTGAAAATGAAACGATGGAAAAAGATAGTCCATGCTAGTAGAAACCGAAAAAGAGATGGTGTAGCCATCCTAATATCAGGCAAAATAGACTTTAACATAAAAACTCTTTAAAGAGATGAAGAAGGGCACCATGCAATGATTAAGGGGTCAATTCAACAGAAAGATGTGATGATAATAAATGTATATGCACCTAATTACAGGGCACCTAGCTATTTAAAAGCAATGTTGATGGGCCTAAAGGGAGACATAGACGCCCATTCAATAGTAATGGGGGGACTTCAATACCCCACTTACAGCAATGGACAGATCAATCAGACAGAAAATTAGCAAGGAAACAACAGTTAATTGACACTGTAGACCTCCTCTCTTCAAAGGAAAGTACATCCTTCTTTGGTGGCCCCTTCTTTTCACTGAGGTCTCACCACAGGAGTCCTTTATGTAGGACATTTTTTGCCACAGTGTTTTGGCTTTCCATGCCTGAAATGCTCCCTCCAGGCTTTCCAGGCAGATCAAGTGCCTTAAGGGCTGATTCTGAGGTCAGAGTGATACTAAAGTGACTTTAATTCTATGAGTCTGCTCTATGGACTGCTTCCATGTTGGAGCCTTCACTCCTTGTTTTTTTAAAGATTTATTTTATTTATTTGAAAGACAGAGTTACAGAGAGTAGTAGAGAAAGAGAGAGAGGTCTTCCATCTGCTGGTTCACTCCCCAGATGGCCACAATGGCTGGAGCTATGCTGATCTGAAGCCAGGAGCCAGGAACTTCTTCCGGGTCTCCCACATGGGTGCAGGGCCCAAGCACTTGGGCCATCCTCCACTGCACTCCCTGGCCACAGCAGAGAGCTGGCCTGGAAGAGGGGCAACCGGGACAGAATCCGGCACCCCGACTGGGACTAGAACCTGGTGTGCCGACGCTGCAAGGCGGAGGATTAGCCTATTGAGCCACAGCACTGACCATTTTCAATTATCTTTATATACAGAAGATCAATTTAGTATATATTAAGTAAAGATTTCATCAGTTTGCCGCCACGCAGAACACAAAGTGCCAAATACTGTTTGAGCACTAGTCATATCATTAATTCACACTGAAATACATATTAAGGACAGAGATCCTATATGGGGAGTAAGTGCACAGTGACTCCTGTTGTTGACTTAACAAATTGCCACTCTTGTTTAAGGCATCAGCAATCTTCCCAGGCTATAGTCATGAGTTGCCAAGGCCATGGAATCCCCCTGAGCTTGCCGTCTTTGATCTTATTTCGACAAGGCCATAGTCAAAGTGGAAGTTCTCTCCTCCCTTCAGAGAAAGGTACCTCCTTCTTTGATGGCCCATTCTTTCCACTGGGATCTCACTTGCAGAGATCTTTCATTTAGGTTTGTTTTGTTTGTTTGTTTGTTTGCCAGAGCGTCTTGGCTTTCCATGCCTAAAATACTCTCATGGGCTCTTCAGCCAGATCCAAGTGCCTTAAGGGCTGATTCCAAGGCCAGAGTACTGTTTAGGACATCTGCCATTCTATGAGTCTGCTGTGTATCCCGCTTCCCATGTTGGATCATTCTCTCCCTTTTTAATTCTATCAGTTAGTATTAGCAGACACTAGTCTTGTTTATGTGATCCCTTTGACTCTTAGACCTATCATTATGGTCTATTGTGACCTGAAATTGATCACTTGGACTAGTGAGGTGGCATTGGTACATGCAACCTTGATGGGATTGTATTGGAATCCCCTGGCACATTTCTTTTTTTTTTTTTTTCCCCTGGCACATTTCTAACTCCACCACTTGAGGCAAGTCAGCTTGAGCATGTCCCAAATTGTACATCCCCTCCCTCTCTTATTCCCACTCTTATATTTAACAGAGATCACTTTTCAGTTAGCTTTAAATACCTAAGAATAATTGTGTGTTAATTACATAGCTCAACCAATGGTATTAAGTAGAACAAACAAAAATACTAAAAGGGATAAAGTATTAAATTGTACATCAACAGTGATGACAAGGGCTGATCAAATCACTGTTTCTCATAGTGTCCATTTCACTTCACCAGGTTTCCTATTTGATGCTCAGTTAGTTGTCACCAATCAGGAAGAACATATGATATTTGTCCCTCTGGGACTGGCTTATTTCACTCAGCATGTTTTCCAGGTTTCTCCATTTTGTTGCAAATGACCGGATTTCATTGTTTTTTACTGCTGTATAGTATTCTATAGAGTACATGTCCCATAATTTCTTTATCCAGCCTACTGTTGATGGGCATTTGGGTTGGTTCCAGGTCTTAGCTATTGTGAATTGAGCTACAATAAACATTAAGGTCCAGACAGCTCTTTTGTTTGCCAATTTAATTTCCTTTGGGTAAATTCCAAGGAGTGGGATGGCTGGGTTGAATGGTAGGGTTATATTCAGATTTCTGAGGAATCTCCAGACTTCCTTCCATAATGGCTTTACCAGTTTGCATTCCCATCAACAGTGGGTTAGTGTCCCTTTTTCCCCACATCCTCGCCAACATCTGTTGTTGGTAGATTTCTGAATGTGAGCCATTCTCACCGGGGTGAGGTGAAACCTCATTGTGGTTTTGATTTGCATTTCCCTGATTGCTAGTGATCCTGAACATTTTTTCATGTGTCTGTTGGCCATTTGGATTTCTTCTTTTGAAAAAGGTCTATTGAGGTCCTTGCCCATCTCTTAAGTGGGTTGTTTGTTTTGATGTTGTGGAGTTTCTTGATCTCTTTGTAGATTCTGGTTATTAACCCTTTATCGGTTGCAAAGTTTGCAAATATTTTTTCCCATTCTGTCGGTAGCCTCTTCACTCTCCTGTTTCTTTTGCAGTACAGAAACTTGTCAATTTGATGCAATCCCAAATGTTAATTTTGGCTTTGACTGCCTGTGCTCCTGGGGTCTTTTCCAAGAAGTCTTTGCCTGTACCTATATCTTGCAGGGTTTCTCCAATGTTCTCTAATCATTTGATGGTGTTGGGTCATAGATTTAGGTCTTTAATCCATGTTGAGTGGATTTTTGTGTAAGGTGGAAGGGGTCTTGCTTCATGCTTTTGCACATGCAAATCCAATTTTCCCAGCACCAATTATTGAATAGACTGTCCTTACTCCAAGGATTGGTTTTGGATCCTTGATCTAATATAAGTTGGCTGTAGGTGTTTGGATTGATTTCTGGTGTTTCTATTCTGTTCCATTGGTCTATCCATCTGTTTCTGTACCAGTATCATGCTGTTTTGATTACAACTGCCCTATAGTATGTCCTGAAATCTGGTATTGTGATGCCTCCGGCTTTGTTTTTGTTGTACAAGATTGCTTTAGCTATTCGAGGTCTCCTGTGTTTCCATATGAATTTCAGCATCACTTCTTCCAGATCTGAGAAGAATGTCTTTGGTATTTTGATTGGTATCACATTGAATCTATAAATTACTTTTGGGAGAATGGACATTTTGATGATATTGATTCTTCCAATCCATGAGCATGGAAGATTTTTCTATTTTTTGGTATCCTCTTCTATTTTTTTCTTTAAGATTTTGTAATTCTCACCGTAGAGATCTTTAATGTCCTTGGTTAAGTTTATTCCAAGGTACTTGATTGTTTTTGTGGCTATTGTGAATGGGATTGTTCTTAGAAGTTCTTTCTCAGCTATGGCATTGCTATGGCAATTTGTTTAGCTGTACCTTAGAAGTGAGTCTTTAGGAAAGTATGTAGGACTATACTGCTTTAGTTATGAACTTCATACATTTCAAAATTACAGGTTTAGGATCTTGGTAATTCTTCCCACCATGCCCGTCCTCCCACCTACACTCCCAGCCCCCTTTCTCTTCCCTTTCTTATTCTCTTATTCTTTATTAAGATCTATTTTCAATTTACTTTATACATATATGATTAACTCTAAACTAAGTATAGAGTTCAATAATTCATATGAAAGAAAAAAGATAAGGAAAATATTATAAAGGAAAAGATAACCAAAAATATAGAAAAGGGGTTCCTCAACAGTGAAGAGAAGGGCTGTTCAAAATCATTGCTTCTCATAGTGTCAATTTCATTTCTACATGTTGCCTTTTAGGTGCTCTATTAGTTATCACAGGTCAGGGAGAACATATAGAATTTATCCCTTTGAGACTGGCTTATTTCTCTAAGTATGATGTCTTCCAGTTTCATCCATTTTGTTGCTAATAACCAACTTTTTTTTTACTGTTGTGTAGTATTCCATGGTGAACATATCCCATAATTTATTTATCCAGTCTTCAGTTGATGGGCATTTCCTATTGCAAAATGAGCTGCAACAAACATGGAGGTACACATAGCTCTTTCATATGCTGATTTCATTTCCCTTGGGTAGATTCCCAGGAGTGGGATGGCTGGGTCATATGGTAGGTCTATGTCAGATCTCTGAGGTATCTCCACACTGTCTTCTATAGTGGTTTTACCAGTTTACCTTTCCAACAACAGTGGATTAGGGTATTTTTTTCCCCACATCCTCACCAGCATTTGTTGTTTGTTGATTTCTGTATGAAAGCCATTCTAACTGGGATGAGGTGAAACCTCATAGTGGTTTTGATCTGCATTTCTCTGAAGGCTTGCAATCCTGAGCATTTTTTCATGTGTCTGTTGGCCATTTGGATTTCCTCTTTTGAAAAGTTTAAGTACTTTTCCCATTTCTTAACTGCATTTTTTTTTATTTTGTTGTTGTTGAGTTTCCTGATCTCTTTATATATTCTGGTTATTAATCTTTTATCAGTTGTAGAGTTTGCAAATACTTTCTCCCATTCTGTAAGTTGTCTCTTTGCTGATTGTTTCTTTTGCAGTGCAGAAGCTTCTCAATTTGATGTAATCCCAAACTCAATGTCTTGTAGGGTTTCCCCAATGTCCTCAGATAATTTGATGGTGTTGAATTGTAGATCTAGGTCTCTAATCCACTTTGAGTGGATTTTGGTGAAAGGTGTTAGACAAAGGTCTTGCTTCATGCTTCTGCATGTGGCAATCCACTTTTCCCAGCACCATTTATTGAAGAGACTGTCCTTGCTCAGGGGTTATTTTAGCACTTCTGTCAAAGATTACTTGGTTGAAGATGTTTGGATTGATTTAGGATATTTCTGTTCTGTTCCATTGGTCTATCCATCTGTTTTTGTAACACTATCAGGCTGTTTTGATGAAAACTGCCCTGTAATATATCTTGAAATCTTTTGTTGTGATGCCTCTAGCTTGGTTTTTGTTGTATAAGATTGCTTTAGCTATTCGGAGTCTCCTGTGTTTCCATATAAATTTCAACATCATTTTTCTTGTATCTAATAAAAATGTCTTTGGTATTTTGATTGGTATCACATTGAATCAGTAAATTGATTTTGGTAGTATGGACATTTTGATGATATTGATTCTTCCAATTCATGAATACGGAAGATTTGCCCATGTTTTTGTATCCTCTTCTATTTCTTTCTTTAATGCTTTGTAATTCTCATAGTAGAGATCTTTGACATCCTTAGTTAAATTTATTCCAAGGTATTTGATATTTCTGGTAGCTATTATGAATGGGCTGATCTTGGAAGCTCTTTCTCTGCTGTAGCATTGTCTGCATAGAGAAAGGCAATTCATTTCTGTGTGTTGATTTTATATCCTGCTACATTTCCAAACTCTTCTATGAGTTCCAATAGTCTTTTAGAGGAGTCTTTTGGATCCCCTATATATAGAATCATGTCATCTGACTTGTTCCTTCCCAATTTGTATCACTTTGACTTCTTTCTCTTGTCTAATGCTTTTGGATAAAACTTCCAGGACTATATTGAAAAGCAAAGGTGAGAGTAGGCACCCTTGTCTGGTTCTGGATCACTGTGGGATTGCTCTCAACTTTTCCCCATTCAATAGGACACTGGCCATGGGTTTTTCATATATTACTTTGATTGTGTTGAGAAATATTCCATCTATTCCCAATTTGCTTAAAGTTTTATCATGAAAGGGTGTTGTATTTTGTCAAATGCTTTCTCTGTGTCTGTTGAGATAATCATATGATTTTTATTCTTCAGTTTGTTAATGTGATGTATCACATTGATTGATTTGCAAAGTTGAACCACCCTGCATACCAGGAATAAATCCCACTTCATCCCAGTGGATGATCTTTCTGATGTGTTGTTGGATTTGAATGGCTAGTATTTTGCTGAAGATTTTTGCATCTATGTTCATCAGAGAGATTGGTCTGCAGTTCTCTTTCTCCTTTGTATTTTTTTCAGGTTTAGGAATTAAGGTGATGCTGGCTTCAATTGTTTTGAATAGCTTGAGAAGAATTGGAGTTAGTTCTTCTTTAAACATTTGGTAGAATTCAGCATTGAAGCCATCCAGTCTTGAGCTCTTCTTTGTTGGGAGGGTCTTTATTATTGATTTGAGTTCTGTTTGGTTATTGGTCTGTTTAGGTTTTCTGTGTCTTCATGGCTCAATTCAGGGAGGTCGTATGTGTCAAGGAATCTATCCATTTCTTCTAGGTTTCCTGATTTATTGGCATACAGCTCTTTGCAGTAATTTCTGATGATTCTTTTTATGTCTGTGGTGTCTGTTGTTAAAATTTCTTTTTCATTTCTGATTTTGCTAATTTTGGTCTTCTCTCTCCTGTTTTTGGTTAATTGGGCCAATGGTGTGTCAACTTTATTTTTTTCAAAAAATCAGCTCTTCATTTTGCTGATCTTTTGTTTTATTGGTTTCTATTCTGTTGATTTCTCCTCTAATTATTTCTTTCCTACTAGTTTTGGGTTTCATTTGCTGTCGTTTTTCAAGGTCCTTGAGATGCACTGGTAGCTCATTTATTTGGTACATTTCCAATTTCTTGATATAGGCTCCAATTGCTAGATACTTGCCTCTTAACACAGCTTTTGCTGTATCCCATAAGTTTTGATATGTTGTATTGTCATCTTCATTTGTTTCCAGAAATTTTGATTTTGATTTATTTTGATTTCTTCAATGACCCCATTGTTTGTCCATGAGCACCTTGTTCAGTCTCCATGTGTTTGCATATGCTCTAGGGATTCCTGAGTTGTTGATTACCAACTTCATTCCATTGTGGTCAGACAATATGCATGGTATGATTTCAATTTTTTTGAATTTGCTGAGACTTTACAAACTTTTAACAAATTATATCCAATATATAGCAAAAAGATAATACATTTTTGACCAAGTGGGGTTTATCCCACAAATGTACAATATAATATTACTTTTTAAAAATCAGTGATTGATTTTCCTACGTGCTAACAATAAGGAATCAGAAAAATGAAAACTTTTTGAATACCATTTATAAAAGCATAACAACATATGAAATGAGTGAATCTGACAAAAGATGTGCAAACCTTATACATTAAAAAAAAAACTATAGTACTGAAAGAAATTAAAGACCTTAATAATAAAAGGGAAATATATATGTTCATCTGTTGGAAGAAATAGTATCATTAAGAAGCCATTTTCCCCAAGTTTATCTATGAATTTGACATATTCCAATTAAAACTGCAGAAGGGTCTTTTTTTGTAGTTTTTGGCTTTTTGTATTTTTTGAGAGGCAGAGAAAGAGAGATATAGAGACAATGCTCCTCTTTGTAGATTCATTCCTAAAATGCCCACAAGAGCCAGGAATTCAATCTAGGTCTCTCACACGCATGGCAGGAATTCAATTACTTGAGTCATAACCACTGTTTCCCAGGGTTTGCATTAGCAGGAGGTTTTTTTGTTTGTTTGTTTGTTTGTTTGTTTTTTGGACAGGCAGAGTGGACAGTGAGATAGAGAGAGACAGAGAGAAAGGTCTTCCTTTACCCTTGGTTCACCCTCCAATGGCCGCCGCAGCGGGCGCACTGTGCCAGTGCACTGCGCTGATTCAAAGCCAGGAGCCAGGTGCTTCTCCTGGTCTCCCATGCGGGTGCAGGGCCCAAGCACTTGGGCCATCCTCCACTGCACTCCTGGGCCATAGCAGAGAGCTGGACTGGAAGAGGAGCAACCAGGACAGAATCCGGTGCCCCGACTGGGACTAGAACCCGGTGTGCCGGCGCCGCGGGTGGAGGATTAGCCTATTGAGCTATGGTGGCACTAGCCTAACCAGCATCTTAACCACTAGACTAAATAAATACCCCGAGAAGTCTTTTTTTTTTTAAATTAATGATATGATTCTAAAATTTATATAGAAATTAAAAAAATCTAGACTAAACCAATTTCAAAAGATTACAGAATTTTGATAATTATTTTGGTGATGGTTTCTTGGAAATATATATATAATGTCAAAATTCATCATATTATGAATTTTAAGTAAGTGAATTAGGGCACAGGTATTTGACTAGCAGTTAAGCCACCAGTCAGAAGGCCCACATCCTATAACAGAGTGCCTGGATTCAAGTCATGGCTTTGGTCCCTGATTCTAGCTTCCTGCCAGCATACACCTTGGAAGGCAGCATGTGATAGCTCAAATAATTAACTCCCTGCCACTCACATAGATAAGTTCCTAGATCCTAGCTTTGGCCCTGCCAAGTCCTGCCTTTGCAGGCATTTGGGGAATGAATCAGCAGATGGAAGCTCTCTCTATCTATAATCCATCTATATATCACCTCCCTTGTGTGTCTCTCTGTGTCTCGAATTAAAAAAAAAAAAAAGGCATTCAAACTGTGGTTAAATTCACAAAGACCAAACCCAGATAGTTTTAAAGGCAGGCTTTATCATTTGTAGCAATTTTTTTTTATATTCCCAAAATTCTATGGCACTCCTCCCAGCAAGTAACGGACTCTGTTCTATCTCTTCCCCTTGAACCTGGGCTCTGGATCCTTGAGTAACAGAACACATTAGATGTGACACTATGCCTGTGTCAGGCCTTTTTTTTTTAAAGCTTTTATTTAATGAATATAAATTTCCAAAGTACAGCTTATGGATTACAATGGCTTCCCCCCCCCCCATAACTTCCCTCCCACCCGCAACCCTCCCCTTTCCCGCTCTGTCTCCCCTTCCATTCACATCAAGATTCATTTTAAATTCTCTTTATATATAGAAAATCAGTTTAGTATATATAAAGTAAAGATTTCAACAGTTTGCCCCCACATAGCAACACAAAGTGAAAAATACTGTTGGAGTACTAGTTATAGCATTAAATCACGTTGTACAGCACATTAATGACAGAGATCCTACATGATTTTTTTTAAAAAATTGATTAATTTTCTATGTAATTTCCAATTTAATACCAAGTTTTCTTTTTTCATTTTCAATTATCTTTATATACAGGAGATCGATTCAGTATATACTAAGTAAAGATTTCATCAGTTTGCACCCACACAGAAACACAAAGTGTAAAAATACTGTTTCAATACTAGTTATAGCATTACTTCACATTGGACAACCCATTAAGGACAGATCCCACATGGGACGTAAGTACACATTGACTCTTGATGTTGATTTAACAATTTAACACTCTTTTTTATGGCGTCAGTAATCCCCCTAGGCTCTAGTCATGAGTTGCCGTGGCTATGGAAGCCTTTAGGGTTCGCCGACTTCGATCTTATTCCGACAGGGTCATAGTCAAAGTGGAAGTTCTCTCCTCCCTTCAGAGAAAGGTACCTCCTTCTTTGATGGCCTGTTCTTTCCACTGGGATCTCACTCACTAAGATCTTTCATTTAGGTCTTCTTTTTTTTTTTTTTTCCCAGAGTGTCTTGGCTTTCCATGCCTAAAATACTCTCCTGGGCTCTTCAGCCAGATCTGAATGCCTTAAGGGCTGATTCTGAGGCCAGAGTGCTATTTAGGACATCTGCCATTCTATGAGTCTGCTGTGTCTCCCACTTCCCATGTTGGATTGTTCTCTCCCTTTTTGATTTTATCAGTTGGTATTAGTAGACACTAGTCTTGTTTGTGTGATCCCTTTGACTCTTAGACCTATCAGCGTGATCAACTGTGAACTGAAATTGATCACATGGACTAGTGAGATGGCATTGGTACATGCCACCTTGATGGGATTGTATTGGAATCCCCCTGTGTCAGGCCTTGACCTTGAAATCCTGGCAGCTTTCCCTCTCTGTCTTGGGAATGCTTGCTTTTGGAACTCAGCCACCATTCTGAGACAATGCCAAGTGGCCACACAGAAGGGTTACATGTAAGTATGCAGCCAACAACCCCACTGAGGTCCCAGCCAACAGACCATCAACTGACAAGTAACGAAGCAAGCCTTGGGATGATTCCAGCTGCATCTTCCCCATCCTAGCCTCTGAGCTGCCCCAGCTGTGGTTACCTGGAGGAAAAATAAGCTAGCCTACTAAGCCCTGCTCACATGACAGATCCTTTTACTCAGTGTGAAGAGGTTGTTATGCAGTAAGAGGTAACTGAAATGTTATTCTGTTCCTACCCGCTGTCCCAGACGAAAAAAAAAAGAAAAAAAAAAAAAAGACCAAATAGGGAACACTTTCTGTCTCAGTCCATTTTGTGCTATTAAAATAGAATATCTAAGGTCACTTATAAAGGACAGAAAAATAAAATTCTTGAAAGGCAGAGTTACAGAGAGAGAGAGAGAAAGAGGGAGAGAGAGAGAGAGAGAGAGATCAGAGATCTTCCATCTGTTGGTTCACTCCCCAAATGATTGCAATGACTGCAGCTTGGCCAGTCAGAAGCCAGGAGCCAGGAACTTCTTCCAGGTCTCCCATGTGGGTTCAGGGACCCAAGTACTTGGACCATCCTCTGCTACTCTCCCTAGCACATTAGCAGGGAACCAAATAGGAAGTGGAGAAGCTGGAACTGGAACCAGTACCCATATGGGATGCTGGCGCTGTAGGCAGCGGCTTTATCTGCTACACAATGCTGGCCCCAGAAATTATTTCTGACAGTTCTGCAGGCTGGGAAGTCCAAAGTCAAGAGGAGGCCTGCACCTGGCAAGAGTCTTCTTATCGTCATCCCATGGCAGAAACTGGAAGGGCAAGAGAGTACACAGGAGAGAGATCAAACTTGTAGCCTCCAGCTATTTTATAATTGACATTAGTCCATTCGCTGAGGGTAGTGTCCCTGTGACCTAAACACCTCCCATTAGGCCCCATCTCCCAAAACTGTTGCATGGCAGCTAATTTTCCAACACTTTTTGGGGAACACATTCAAGCCATAGCCTTCCTCCATCACATTTTATAAGATTAGCCTAAGATTCAGTATGTTTCCAATAAAACCCTCAAAATAATATTTTTTTTCTTTTTCTTTTTCTTTTTTTTTTTTCTGACAGGCAGAGTTAGACAGTGTGAGAGAGAGACACACACAGAGAAAGGTCTTCCTTTTTCCATTGGCTCACCCCCTAAGTGGCTGTTACGGCTGTTGCGTTGCAGCCAGCACGCTGCGCCGATCCAAAGCCAGGAGCCAAGTGCTTCCTCCTGGTCTCCCATGCGGGTGCAGGGCCCAAGCACTTGGGCCATCCTCCACTGCCTTCCTGGGCCACAGCAGAGAGTTGGACTGGAAGAGGAGCAACCAGGACAGAATCCAGCGCCCCAACCAGGACTAGAACCCAGGGTGCCAGCGCCACAGGCAAAGGATTAGCCTAGTGAGCCACAGCACCAGCCAAAATAATATTTTCAAGAAACTTGACAAGCTTACTCTAAAATTTGGATGAAAGCACAAATGAACTAAGGATAGCCCTAAACTAAAAACTAGTGGATACAACCTGCTAGAAAGTATTTATTGTGTTGCGAATTTTAGTAAGTGTGATATTGGTACAGAGATAGACAAATGGAACAGAATATAAAACCCAGAGGCATCATAATATTTTCAGAAACTTAATTTCAGATACAGCTAGTACTATAAAATTATAGGGAAAAAAAGAGTGCTGAAACCATTTATTTTAAATGGTTTCAGAATGGTGGCTGAGTTCCAAAAGCAAGCATTCCCAAGACAGAGAGGGAAAGCTGCCAGGATTTCAAGGTCAAGGCCTGACACAGGGGGATTCCAATACAATCCCATCAAGGTGGCATGTACCAATGCCATCTCACTAGTCCATGTGATCAATTTCAGTTCACAGTTGATCACGCTGATAGGTCTAAGAGTCAAAGGGATCACACAAACAAGACTAGTGTCTACTAATACCAAAGAATTAATAATAAAAAAAAAGAAATTAATTACTTAAACATAAAAGAAAAAAATGAAACTTTAGAAGATACTATGGAAGAATGTCTTCATACTTTGATGTAGGGACCAATTTCTTGGGACAATCACAATCATAAAGAAAAAAATACATTAAGTTCAGCTACAACAAAATTGAGATAATATTCATCTAATGACAGAGAGAGAGTACACCAACAAGGGTGGGCATTTGGCATGGTCATCCCTTGGGATGCCTGCATAACCCACAGCCTAATAAACTCTGCAGAAACACATGCACAGCACATGCACCCTGGAAACATGCAACAATACTCACAACAGCACAGATAGAAATGGGGGGGAGGGGATAGCAGCCACTGAGGGCAGATATTTGAAAACAATCCAAATGTCTGCCCACAAAGTAATGAATAAAGTCATTTCCACACAGTGGAATACTATACTCATACAGCCATGAAAATGAATTAATTATAGCCAAACACTTTAACGTAACTGACTTTCAGGAACATAATACTGTAGTTATAGAACAATATACACAATTTGATGCCATTTATATAAAGTTAAAAAAATTTACGATTTATTTATTTATATGAAAATCAGAGTTACACAGAGAGGAGAGGCAGAGAGAGAGAGAGAGGTCTTCCATCCGCTTGTTCACTACCCAATTGGCCGCAACGGCCGGAGTTACAGACAGTGAGAGGGAGAGACACAGAGGTCTTCCTTCTGTTGATTCACTCCCCAGATGGTCGCAATGACTGGAGCTGCACTAATCTGAAGCCAGGAGCCAGGAGCTTCTTCTGGGTTGTTCTTTTTTTTTTTTTTTTTTTTTTTTTTTTGAAAGGCAGCGTGAGAAAGAAAGAGAGAGAGAGAAAGAGAGAGAGAGAGAAACAGACACAGAGGTAGAGAGACATTTTCTCTCTGCTGATTCATTCCCCAAATGCCTGTTATCTCCAGGGCAGGGCCAGGCTGACACCAGGAGCCTGAACTCCATCTGGGTCTGCCAGGTGGGACTTGCAGGGGACCAAGTCATTGAGCCATGCTTCAGGCCAGCGCTTCAGGCCAGAACGTTAACCCACTGCGCCACAGCACTGGCCACAAAAAAATGTTTTAAAAATGGGGCTGGCGCTGTAGCGCAGTAGTTTAATCCTCCGCCTGCGGCACCAACATCCCATATGGGCGCCGGTTCAAGTCCCGGCTGCTCCTCTCCAGTCCGGCTCTCTGCTATGGCCTGGGAAAGCAGTAGAAGATGGCCCAAGTCCTTGGGACCCTGCACCCACGTGGGAGACCAGGAGGAAGCACCTGGCTCCTGGCTTCAAATCGGCACAGCTCCAGCCATTGCAGCCATTTGGGGAGTGAATCAACAGAAGGAAGGCCTCTCTCTCTGTCTCTCCCTCTCACTCTCTGTAACTTTACCTCTCAAATAAATAAAACCTTTTTAAAAAAAAGTTTTAAAAATAAAAATATGTTGTTTAGGAATATACACACATGTATATACAGAAAAACTATAAAGGCATATGTTATGGCATGGCAGGTTAAGCTGTCATCTGCAACACCTGCATCCCACATCTGAGTGCCAGTTCAAGTCCTAGCTGCTCTGCTTTCCAATCCAGCTTCCTGCTAACTCATCCTAGGAGGCAGGGAAGATGGCTCAATGACTTGGTCCCCTGCAAGTCCCACCTGGCAGACCCAGATGGAGTTCAGGCTCCTGGTGTCAGCCTGGCCCTGCCCTGGAGATAACAGGCATTTGGGGAATGAATCAGCAGAGAGAAAATGTCTCTCTACCTCTGTGTCTGTTTCTCTCTCTCTCTCTTTCTCTCTCTCTCTTTCTTTCTCACGCTGCCTTTCAAAAAAAAAAAAAAAAAAGAACAACTCAAAAGGAAAACTTAGGGAAAGATAAACACAAATCAAGATTGTAATTAGCTTATGTTGGAGAGGAAAGTGGGCCTGGGAGAGGAGCCACATGGGACATTAACAGTGCTGATAATGTTCTATTTCTTCAGTTCAGTGGTAGGTAAGTGTGTGCTCACTTTACTCTTGTTCTTTTATCTTATCTCTAAAATATAACATTTTTTGTTATTATTTAATGTTTAGGAAAAGAATTTTAAATTAAAATCCCCAACAGAGGCATTTCAAGCCAAAATAAATAATGGTGTAAACCTTACTGAGAACTTACTTAATCACACAAGAAAATTTCAAAAAATGTTTATGAAAATGGAATTTTAAAAGTTTATTTTCCGGGGGCCAGTGTTATAGTACAGTGGGTTGGGCTGCTGCCTGTGACACCAGCATCCTTTGGCCAGCGCCACGGCTCACTTGGTTAATCTTCCACCTGCGGCGCGGGCACCCCGGGTTCTAGTCCCGGTTGGGGCGCCGGTTCTGTCCCGGTTGCTCCTCTTCCAGTCCAGCTCTCTGCTGTGGCCCAGGAAGGCAGTGGAGGATGGCCCAAGCACTTGGGCCCTGCACCCGCATGGGAGGCCAGGAGGAAGTATCTGGTTCCTGGCTTCAGATCGGCGCAGCATGCCAGCCGTAGCAGCCATTTGGGGGGTGAACCAACGGAAGGAAGACTTTTCTCTCTGTCTCTCTCTCTCTCTCTCACTGTCTAACTTTGCCTGTCAAAAAAAAAAAAATTCACCAGCATCCCATGTGGGTACTGGTTCACATCCCAACTGCTCTACTTTGATCTGGCTCCTTGCTGGTAGCCTGGGAAAAGCAGAAGATGGCCCAAATGCTTGGGTCCCTGCACCCACGTAGGAGATCTGGAAGAAGCTTGAGGTCATCTGAGGAGTGAACCATAAGATGGAAGATCGATCTATGTCTCTTCCTCTTTCAGTGTAATTCTGACTTTCAAATAAATAGATAAATCATAAAAAAAAAAAAAAAAGTTTCTGGGGCCGGTGCTCTGGCATAGAGAGTAAAGCCGCCACCTGCAGTGCCAGCATCCCATATGGGCGTCGGTTCAAGTTCCAGCTGCTCCACTTCCGATCTAGCTCTCTGTTATGGCCTGGGAAAGCAGCGGAAGATGGCCCAAGTCCTTGGGCCCCTGCACCCATGTGGGAGACCCAGAAGAAGCTCCTGGCTCCTGGCTTCAGATCAGTGCAGCTCCGGCTGTTGTGGCCAATTGGGGAGTGAACCAGCAGATAGAAGACTTCTTTCTCTGCCTCTCCTTCTCTAACTCTGACTTTCAAATGAATAAATAAGAGAAAGAGAAGAGAAAAAAGAAGAAAAGGCAGTTACACAAGCAATGTATCATTTGAGCCTTGTAACACCTGTTTGACATGCCTTTTGTAGCATTATGAACCCCCATTTTTCAATATGAGACAGAATCTCAGAGGTTAAGGAAACATGCCTAAGATCACACACAGCTGTTGGTAGGTGGCAGTCAGAACTTGAAGCTAGACCTTCCAATTCCAGGTCTGGCACATCCTCCAGTGTATAGTGCTCCTCACCTTTAGAGCAGAGCATGGAGGCCAGGGCAGGAAAGGGGCTACTAGAGGGGATATAGCTTCAGGGGAGGAAATGAAGATGATTTTAGCCATTTTCATGGCTTTGTCCAGCACTAGGCCTGAATCAAATTCACTGCAGGCTCCCTGCCTTTGCCACCAGGAAAGAGAACCCTCTAGCAGCCAGGGGAGTACTGTTCATGGTGCTACTCATTAAGAGTCAGAAAGCAACACACCTATAGGCATTAAAATGCTATGAGAGGGGGCTGGCACTGTGACACAGCATGTTAGGCTGCCGTCTGCAGTGCCAGCATCCTAATGGGTGCCAATTTGAATACCAGCTGCTCGGTTTCCAATCCAGCTCCCTGCTAGTGGTCTGGGAAGGCCTTGCAGAGGATGCCCCAAGTCCTTGTGCCCCTGTACCCACTTAGGAGACCCAGAAGAAACTCCTGGCTCCTGGCTCCTGACTCTTGGCTTTGGTCTGGCCCAGCCCAGACTGTTGAAGCCATCTGGGGAGTGAACCAGCAGATGGAAGATCTACCTATCTCTTTCTCTCTCTCTCTCTCTCTCTCTCTCCCCTCCGTCTCTTTCTGTAACTCTGCCTTTCAAAAAGTAATTTTTTTAAAGATTTATTTATTTTATTTGAAAGTCAGAGTTACACAGAGTGAGGAGAGGCAGAGAGAGAGAGAGGTCTTCTATCCGATGGTTCACCCCCCAATTGGCCGCAATGGCCAGAGCTGCGCCGATCCGAAGCCAGGAGCCAACAGCCAGGAGCCTTCTCCGGTCTCCTACATGGGTGCAGGGGCCCAAGGACTTGGGCCATCTTCCACTGCTTTCCCAGGCCATAGCAGAGACCTGGACAGGAAGTGGAGCAGCTGGGTCTTGAACCGGCAGCCATATGGGATGCCGGCACTTCAGGCCAAGGCGTTAACCTGCTGTGCCACAGCGCCGGCCCCAATAAACCTTTTTTTTTTAAATGCTATGGGAGTTCATTTTGTCAGGAGTAGACTTTCAAATTTGTTGATAATATTCGATATGCAAAATCCCAACCTTTCTCCAGAGACAATATTTTAACTGTGCACAAGGGATACAGACCCAAAGGGCCTGTTGAGACATATACCGAAGATAAGAAGCAGCCCCATGCCTCCAACTCAAAATTATCTCCACTCACTTGCTATTGAAGAATCCCTGGTTTTCACAAGCTTTTCTTTGGGAAATTAATACCCATATTTAATATCTCTAAAAGACATTGTACTAATCACAGAATTGCAATGAAAATTGCCCTAATCACAGAATTTATCATAGAAAAATGTTAAAAGAGATAATCTGGCCTTTGCTTTGAAAACAGCCAGGGCAAAGGACTCTCTAGTAGGGAAGCAGACTCGCTCACTGTTACACAGGTCATTTAATTGCTAGGGTCAATAGACAGAGTGTGGCTCTCGGGTCTCCAAAGGAGACCTAAGGAAATACCACTCTGTCCATAAACATCTATCAGAAGTACAGCTGCCAATCCTAACTCACATGGTTCCCTCAGCCTCCAACTGACTTTAGCCTCGGATTTACCAAAAACTGACCCTGAAATTTGCTGGACAGGAGCTTGGCATTCCCTGTCGAGTTGCTTCTGGATCTGGCCCAGTGCTCATCCTGACTCTACTTTTCCTGCTGTAGCAATGAACCATTAGCATCTTGCTCCAGCCAGCGTCCAATGTGTGCATGAACTAGTTTTTACTTCTTTATTCTCCAGTGACATCTACCCATGGTCTTGCTTTGCTGTGGTGGTCAGAGTGATATACATCTCCCTAGCTTGAGTTAAGGATGTCCCAACTCTTGCCCTCTAGAGTTACACAGAGTCAATCTGAGCACAACAGCCATCAATCCTTTGAGAACAGCTGCCACGCTCTCCCACCATCCCGTAAGGCCTGCCACTGAAGACTGGACTTCATCGGGCCCAATAAGAATTTCGATGACTTTGTGATTTTTGTCCTTATACAGTCTGAAAAGGGAACAGTAAACACATTTGTGCCCTCTTTGCCCCAGCATCTATTCAGCCTTACTATTTCGACACCAGCACCTTCTGATACTACTTCTCCAGCACAGCTGAGGACTTCTCTGGCCATAGGTACTGTTCTATGCAGGCTCCTGTCACAGGAAGCTGCTACTCATGAAATCTCCTTTAGGGAGGTTGCATTCAATGCTACTTGGGAGGCTTCTAAGCAAATGCCCTTAAGTGAGTCCAAAGCATTCATCTTTCCAGGACAAAGTCCTGAACAGACTGAGAAGTACCTAAAGTCTCCTCCTGTGAGAAATCATGGCATAGCAGCCTGCCTTCAGTTATTCCCAGTAACTTAAAAAAAATTTTTTATTTATTTATTTAAGAGGCAGAGTTACAGACAGAAAGGTCTTCCATCCACTGGTTCACTCCCTAAATGGCCACAACAGCCAGGGCTGAGAAATCTGAAGCCCGGAGCTTCTTCTGGGTCTCCCACACAGGTACAGGGGTCCAAGCACTTGGACCATCTTCCCAGGCCATAAGCAGAGAGCTAGATCAGAAGAGGAGAAGCTGGTACTTGAATCGGTGCCCACATGGGATGCCGGTGCCACAGGTTGAGGTTTAGCCCATGACACCACAGCACTGGCCCCTCCCGGTAGCTTTTGACCTTACAGATTTTCTACCACTTCAAAAAAAAACACATAAATTTAACTTTCATCAATTTTCCCTTGAAAATGAATCTCAATATCAATCTCCTCTCTCCACCTCCATTGCTCCCACCTAGTTCAAGTCTCTAACAGTTGTCATGGATGATTGCAAATGGTCTCCACTTCCTCTTCCTCACCCTCTTGTGTCCATCTCCAACCCATCCTCCACACAGCAGTCAGAGTGAACTTTATAAAATGTAACTGGGTCCAATCACTTCTCTGTCTAAAACTCATTAGCTTCCCTTTGCTCTTCAAATAAAATGCAAATGCTTTACCTTAACCCTCAATGTGCTTTGGTGATTCTCAGGTCATTTGATTTTCTAAGAAAGATGCCCCAGTTGACCTCAATTCCTGCCTGGTCTGGCCCAGGGCTAGCTGTCCAACAGCAGCTCCTGTCCTTGCCCCCTCACCCACCACCCTCCAGCCACACTGGGGGACTTTTCACCTGCTTTGCTCAAGTCAGGTGCTTTGTCCCCAGCTCTCATAGCATGATGTGTTCAGCTCACTCTTCAGAAATCAACTTAAATGTCATTTCCCAAGGAAGTATTCTGTAACCCTATATTTATATAAAATCCTCTCCTCCATTATTTTCTATCTCAATATCCGTTTGTTTCACTTAAAGCACTTCAAATTTAGAGCTCTAAGCCCATCACTGCAGCTCAATAGGCTAATCCTCCACCTGTGGCGCCAGCACACCGGGTTCTAGTCCCAGTCAGGGCACCGGATTCTGTCCTGGTTGCCCCTCTTCCAGGCCAGCTCTCTGCTATGGCCCAGGAGTGCAGTGGAGGATGGCCCAAGTGCTTGGGCCCTGCACCCGCATGGGAGACCAGGAGAAGCACCTGGATCCTGGCTTCTGATCAGCGTGGTGCGCCAGCCGCAGCACGCTGGCCACAGCACGCCGGCCACAGCATGGCGGCCACGGTGGCCATTGAAGGGTGAACCAACGGCAAAGGAAGACCTTTCTCTCTGTCTCTCTCTCTCACTGTCCACTCTGCCTGTCAAAAAAAAAAAAAAAAAAACCACCAAATTCAGAGCTCTATAAACTCCCTAAATACAGCAACTTATTTCAGGTATAGCATAAAGTTGATACCCAATAAATTTTAATGAATGGTGTGACTTCGTGCTATGTAAATATCTGTTCACTCGGTTATTGTTGTTTCAGCATTCTTTTGCTTCCTACAGACAGGAAAACAAGCTCCCCCTTCGTCTGTTTTTACCATTGCCTACTTCATCTCTTAGGGTTCTCTTCTCTCAATTTTTTTTTTTTTTTTTTTTTTGACAGGCAGAGTGGATAGTGAGAGAGAGACAAAGAGAAAGGTCTTCCTTTTTGCCATTGGTTCACCCTCCACTGGCCGCTGTGACTGGCGCATCGTGCTGATCCGAAGCCAGGAGCCAGGTGCCTCTCCTGGTCTCCCATGCGGGTGCAGGGCCCAAGCACTTGGGCCATCCTCCACTGCCTTCCCGGGCCATAGCAGAGAGCTGGCCTGGAAGAGGGGCGACCGGGACAGAATCCAGCGCCCCAACTGGGACTAGAACCTAGTGTGCTGGCGCCGCAAAGTGGAGGATTAGCCTGTTAAGCCACAGCGCCAGCCTCAAATGTATTTTAAAGTTTCAACAACTGAGTGGAATACCTCTCAGCTTAATCCCCAGAGACCTATTATTTTACTTCTGCCTTAATCATATAAACAACTTAGAGAAGAAAACTCAAGTCAAGGCCCAGCTAGCTACTCAGTCTAGCAGACTTTTTCCCTACTGGGTTGATCCTACTGGGGCAGGAGGCCGAAGGACAGAGTGGCTCTCTTTCCCCACTCCGCTGCTCACTCTTGTCTGGTTGGAGTAGACCCCAGGACAGGAAAGAGAATTGGCACTGAGGAGACTCACAGAGACACTACTCTGGGTTCTCTGCCTAACACATTCCTGAATCCTGGCTCCATCAATAACATCTAGGTGGGAACTTCCCTCTGGATTAAGTGTCCCTGCCCCCAGAGAACTGTGTGGAATCTGCAATCAAAAATGTCATTCAATCCTTGGAAGTAGGCCCTATACCCCATGGTCTTTACCAACTACATGTAAACAAAACCTTCCCTGCTCAGTCAACATTTATCCCATGTTTTTAATATAATCATTGCATAATATAATCCCCAACTTGTAGAGCTGAATATAATTTATAACCAAAATTATAAAATATTCTTAGATATTTCCCAGTGCCTTAGTCTTCCCTCCATACCCTCCTTTTTGGCCCCTCTTTTAAGCCATCTAACCCTTTGATGTCCAATCACTGTGCAAGATGGGGGACAGGAAACAGGAGTCAGTGCTGGAGGAAGACATAGTGGGAGGTTGAGCGGTATAGTTTCTTTTCTTGTTTGTTACTTTCATTTTTACTTATTTGAAAGGCAGAGCTACAGAGAGAAGTTGTTTCATCTGCCGGTCTACTCCTTAAATGCCTCCAACAGCTGAGACTGGGCCTGCCTGAAGCCAGGAGTCCAGAACTCCATCAAGTCTCCCACAGGGGTGGCAAGAAGCCAAGTACTGGTGCCCCCACCTTCTGCCTCCCAGGGAGGCAGACTACAGGCGCTCCACGTGGCAGCTTAACCCTGCACCACAATGCCTCCACCTGTGGAGTGTGACTTCTAACTGCATCTCTGCAAACAGTACTGCCCAGCATCAAAACGATGACACTGTGAACAAAGTTATCTAGTTACTTCCTACAATGGTCCCGCAACCAACTAATCGACATTTACTCATTGAGTATCTGTGATATGCCTAACATTCATTCAACAAAACTACATGTTGTCAGGACCCGTGTTAAGTGCTGAACACAAAAAGTATTAAAACATGGTCTCTACTCTCAAATAGTTCATTTCTGCAAGGAAAACAAGATGGACCATCAATACAGTTAACTGAAGTGCAATCTAAGTTAAATCCTGTGGTACTAGCAATGCGTGTGTGTAGACAGTAGAATCTAAAATACACTGAAGTTGTTTAAAAAAAAAAAAAAAAAAAGCTTCTTAAAAGAGGGAGCGCCTGAACTGAGCCTTAAAACAGCAGTGAATAACAGATAAGCAAAAGAAAGGAAGGCAGGCACCCTGGGCTGTGGGAACAGCGTTGGCAAAGGCCAGAGGCTGAAATAAGCCCTAAGAGCTTTGAGAGCAGTGAGGAGATGGAAGGGACAAACAGGCTCTTCATTAGAGCCACAAACCAGTTGAAATCTCTTCGAAAGGAACGGGCAAAATTTGGTTCAGATATTGTGTGTGGGTTATGACTCTTTAAACTGTGGTTCGCTTATAATTAAACCATTGTCTCTAGTCATTGTTAGAGGCTACTGAGAAAAGCCAGTTACCCCATGCTAATGTATAACTGCTTTGTTTTATGCAAAATAGCAGCTCCAGTCTAAAAAAAATAGCTTCGTGCCTCTATTCAAGTGGAAATGAATACCTCCCTCTGGTTGGATAAGAGAAATTCAAAGGCTTTAAGATCACAGAGCCTTTCCTGGACTCACACAGGCACAGCACCATGTAAAGTTCTCTCTCCCTCCTGCAGCACAGGGAAAGGAAGAAAAGGCTCAGCGTGCAGGGAGGCCTAAGATTAGGCCCTGCCAACCCTGCGCAGGCAGCTGATGCAGGCAGAGGCCCCCACCACTCCGGAAGACAGAGGAGAGGGGGTGCCTGAGCTACCCTGCTGAGGTGGGGGGAACAGAAGGGCTTCTTCCAACAAGAGCCAGACTGAGAGGAAAGATACACCACGAGGAGATGCTTTCCTCTACAAACCCAGAGTGAACAAATAAAGAGAAACATACAAATAAGAGAAACCCACAAACATATTCTACTCATTTTTTAAGACTTAAATAACAAAGATAAAATCACTGACATATAATGGCTACTTAACTACCAAGGCTGTCTAAAGAAGAGAGTGAAAAGAAGTCGGAGTGTTGAGTATGTTCAGAGAGAAAATGGCAGGGATTCAGCGTTCTCTGTGCCTCCACAGGAGAGCTCCTTAACAGGGTGTCTGTTATAATGACTCTTAGAACGAAACATTTTCTGGAGCTTTCACAGTAAGGAAGATCCACTCAAAACAACCCACTGTGGTAGGGAAAGCAGAGTGTGCGTGTGAAAGATGCCATGAAAGCTATGCATAACTAGAAGTTATATGCATTGCTAATAGGACCACAAAATGATACAATCACACTGCAAAACAGTTTGAAGGTCTCAGAAAGGTAAACATACACGGCCAGAAACCGAGGCTCATTTGGCTAATCCTCTGCCTGCGGTGCCGGCACCCTGGGTTCTAGTCCTTGTTGCCCCTCTTCCAGGCCAGCTCTCTGCTGTGGCCCGGGAGTGCAGTGGAGGATAGCCCAAGTGCTTCGGCCCTGCACCCACATGGGAGACCAGGAGAAGCACCTGGCTCCTGCCATCGGATCAGCACGATGCGCCGGCCGCAGTGGCCATTGGAGGGTGAACCAACGGCAAAGGAAGACCTTTCTCTCTGTCTCTCTCTCACTGTCCACTCTGCCTGTCAAAAAAAAAAAAAAAAAAATTAAACATACACTTATCATACAACCCAGCAATCTCACTTTGGGGAGGTGAACCAGCAAATAGAAGATCTCTCTTTCTGCCTCTGCCTCTCTGTAACTCTTCTTTTAAAATAAATAAATAAACCTTTTTTAAAAATCCTACATTGTAAAGAACTCAAAAAAAGATACATGCAGGGCCAGCACTTTGCTGTAATGGGTTAAGGCACCATCTGCAGCACCAGCATCCCATATGTGCACCGATTCAATTCCCAGCTGTTCCACTTCCAATCCAGCTCCCTACAAATGCACCTAGAAAAGTACTGGAAGATGTTTGGGCCCCTACACCCACATGGGAGACCCAGAAGAAGCTCCTGACTCCTGGCTTCAGTCTGGCACAGCCCCACCCATTGTGACCATTTGGAGAGTGAATCAGCAGGTAGAAGATCTCTCACTCTCTGTTTCTCTGTCTCTCTCTGTCTCTCTCTCTGTCTCTCTGTCTCTCTCTCTCTCTCTCTCTCTCTCTAACTCTGCCTTTCAAATAAAATAAATGAATCTTAAAAAAAAAAAGGGGGGGGGGGAGGAAAGAGGAAGAAGAAAAGTTGTTGGCTGGCTAAGTCTACTAGGCCATAAAATGTCTGTGGCTAATCCAGCATTTAAAACAAAACAAAACAAAACAAGGCCGGTGCCGTGGCTCACTAGGCTAATCCTCCGCCTTGCGGCGCCGGCACACCAGATTTTAGTCCCGGTCAGGGCGCCGGATGTCCTGGTTGCCCCTCTTCCAGGCCAGCTCTCTGCTATGGCCCTGGAGTGCAGTGGAGGATGGCCCAAGTGCTTGGGCCCTGCACCCCATGGGAGACCAGAATAGGCACCTGGCTCCTGCCTTCAATCAGCACGATGCACCGGCCGCAGCGCACAGGCCATAGCAGCCATTGGAGGGTGAACCAACAGCAAAAGGAAGACCTTTCTGTCTCTCTCTCTCTCACTGTCCACTCTGCCTGTCAAAAAAAAAAATTGAGAGAGGCAGAGAGAAAGAGGTCTTCCATCCGCTGGTTCACTCCCCAATTGGCCGCGACAGCTGGAGCTGCACCAATCCAAAGCCAGAAACTTCTTCCAGGTCTCCCACATAGGTGCAGGGCCCCAAGGACCTGAGCCATCTGCTGCTGCTTTCCCAAGCCATAGCAGAGAGCTGGATAGGAAGTGGAGCAGCTGGGTCTCAAATCGGGACGTATATGGAATGCCGGCACTGCAGGTGGTGGCTTTACCGGTTACACCACAGCACTAGCCCCTAAGAGTGACTTTAACTATTCTCCTTGTATATCTGTATTTTCTAGCTTTTTCACAGAACTACATTGTTTTGCCAAGCAAAGGAATTCATGATTATTAATAGTATATACTTTTCTCAAAGAGTTGCTATGAGGATAAAATAGGATAACACACCTGAAAACCCTTTTAGTACAATAAAGCACCATACAAATGTGGGGTGTCCTTCCCAGCCACTTACTTAAAGAACCCATCTTCCTGCTGTGCTCTACTTTAGGTTATCTCACAGTGAAGAAACACCAAACAGTTCAATCTTCTAGTAGCCAATCTATAGCAGACCCATTTCCCCACCTATCCATCTTGACCTTCACTCTTTTTTTTTTTTTTTTGACAGGTAGAGTTAGAGAGAAAGAGACAGAGAGAAAGGTCTTCCTTCCATTGGTTCACGCCCCCAAATGGCCACTACAGCCGGTGCTGCGCCAATCCGAAGCCAGGAGCCAGGTGCTTCCTCCTGGTCTCCCACGCGGGTGCAGGGGCCCAAGTACTTGGGCCATCCTCCACTGCCCTCCCGGGCCACAGCAGAGATCCGGACTGGAAGAGGGGCAACCGGGACTAGAACCCGGTGCCCATATGGGATGCTGGCGCCACAGGCGGAGGATTAACCAAGTGAGCCACAGCGCCGGCCCCGACCTTCACTCTTAAACGTATGCTCCTGGGTCCGGCGCTGTGGCACAACGGGTTAATGCCTTGGCCTGAAGCGCCGGCATCCCATATGGACACCAGTCAAGACCCAGCTACCCCACTTCCGATCCAGCTCTCTGCTATGGCCTGGGATAGCAGTGAATGATGGCCCAAGTCCTTGGGCCTCTGTACCTGCGTGGGAGACCCAGAACAAGCTCCTGGCTCCTGGCTTCAGATCAGCACAGTTCCAGCCATTGCAGCCAACTGGGGAGTGAACCACCAGATGGAAGACCTCTCTCTCTCTCTCTGCCTCTCCTCTCTCTGTGTAACTGTGACTTTCAAATAAATAAATAAATAAAAATCTTTAAAAAAAACATATACTCCTATAGTGAGCAAACCCCAGTGCGTTTCATTTTCTAATATACCAATACATGAGAAACCCAGTGATATTCCTGTAATAAAGGACTAAATTTCCAATTCTCCCTCTCCTTTTCCTAACCCCTCCAATGACTCTGCTATGTCACCATTCACATCCTACCCTCTCCACTGCATCCACATCCCCATTCCATTACAGATCTGCCCATCTATAACCTCTCGTTTTTATTATTTATTTATTTATTTAAATAGCAGAGTTAGAGAGAGGGAGGGACAGACAGAGATATCTTCAATTGGTTGGTTCACTCTCCAAATGGCCACAGTTTATTTGGGCCATCAGCAGCTGCCTCCCAGGGTGTGAACTAGGAGGAAGCTGTATTGGAACAGACCCAAGACTAGCACCCAGACACTCCAATATGGGACGTGGGCATCCCACCTAGCAATCTTAACTACCACACCAAACACCCTGGGTGGATCTTTTTTTAATGAGAATTAAATATGAATTTTTTTTTTAAGATTTGTTTATTTACTTGAAAGTCAGAGTTACACAGAGAGAAGGAAAGGCAGAGAGAGAGAGAGGTCTCCATCCAATGGTTCACTCCCTAATTGGCCAGAACAGCCAGAGCTGCACCAATCTGAAGCCAGGAGCCAGCCGCTTCCTCCAGGTCTCCTTCGCAGGTGCAGATGCCCAAGGACTTGGGCCATCTCCTACTGCTTTCCCAGGCAATAGCAGAGAGTTGGATCAAAAGTGGAGCAGCCAGGACTCGAACTGGCACCCATATGAGATGCCAGCACTACAGACAACGACTTTACCCACTACACCACAGTGCCAGGCCCTAAATATGAATTTCAAATAGCTTAGTTCAATTTTTCTTGGCAGGTAAAACTCTCTGGAGTAAGAAGAATTGAGCCAATCACAATGAATGAAAAGCTCTCGCAGATACTGGGTCACATCAGTGGATTGTTAGTATCCATGAAGAGCAGTTTAAATTCTGCAGTAGGGTGCACAGACATTGGCAATGACCAAGACTGCTCCAGCTCACAAAGCAAATTTGTTAGATAGGATAGGCAGAGACTTCCAGACCCTGGATAGGCAGGGCCTGCACTACGCCCCTCATAAGCAGGAAGCAGTTACAGAAGAGATGATTCAACGTCCATCAACTTCTCTTAGGATTAAGGGATAAAGTCTCTGAGGGGGAAATGAAGTAGGCAGGCATACAGGTTAAAATCGATTAGGTTTGTGAGCTGGAAGACCACGCCTTCGCCATGCCCCTGTGGGACCTCATGCCTTTGCCATGCCTTCACCATGCCCCTACCTGGCCACACCTGAGTGCCCACTGACCAATCAGGTTAATAACCACTCCCCTGTGGAGTGGGTTAAAAGCCTGGGACACGGTGTGTCTGCCCTCTCTTTTTTTCCCTGGCCTCTTGCCAGGAGGGGGCTGGCTGTAGCCCTGCACCTCCAGGGCGCATGGCCTTCAGACCACCTGCCCTAGGCTTCCTGGCCTAGATGCTCCTCCACGTGGCTGGTCCCTGGTGCTTAGTATGATCCCAGATTTACTCCTTTCTCTTTTAGATAAAGCTCTCGCTCTCCTATGCATCTTTCTCACTAAATAAAGGCTTAAAATGTAACAAAAAATAAATAAAATAAAAATAAATTCTGCAGTGACGCCATGGTGAATTCATAAATGGGACTGAAGAGAGAACGTTAGCTGGACTCAGAAGTTATTTTTATTTATTTTTCCCCCAGAAACCTGGTATTTAAGGTATACAAACTTCATGCATTTCATATATACAAATTTAGGAACATAGTGATTCTTCCCACCATACCCACGTACCCACTCCCACCCTTCTTCCTCCTCCCTCTCCTAGTCGCATTCTTATTTTTTACTATGATCTATTTCCAATTAACTTTATAAACAGAATATTAACTCTATACTAAATAAATATTTCAACAAATAGTATAATAGTATAAAAAAACTGTTCCTCAACAGTTTTTTTATTTCTCTTTTGATTTCTTCTATGACCCACTGTTCACTCAGGAGCATGCTGTTCAGTCTCCATGTGTTTACACATGTTCTGGACTCTCAAGTTGTCTATCTCCAGCTTCATTCCACTATGATCAAAGAATATGCATGGTATGGTTTCGATTTTTTTTAATTTACTGAGACTTGCTTTATGGCCTAGCCTGTGGTCAGTCCTAGAGAAAGTTCCATGCACTGGTGAGAAGAATGTGTATTCTGCAACTGTACGATGAAAAGTTCTGTAGATACCCGTCAGGACCATTTTGGTCTGTAGCATCAATTAACTTGTTTCCTTACTGATTTCTGTCTGATTGATATGTCCATTGCTGAGAGTGGGCTATTGAAGTCCCCAATATTATTGTACGGGAGTCTATGTCTCCCTTTAGATCCATCAACATTTCTTTTAAATAGCAGGTACCCTGTAATTAGGTGTGTATACATTTATTATTATCACATCTTCCTGTTGAATTGATCCCTTAATCACTGCATAGTGCCCTTCTCTGTCTCTTAACAGTTTTTGTGTTAAAGCCTATTTTGTCTGATATTAATATGGCTATAACAGCTCTTTTTTGGTTTCTGCTAGCATGGAATATCTTTTTCCATCCTTTCATTTTCAGTCTGCGTGTATCTTTGTTGGTGAGCTGTGTTTCTTGTAGGCAACAAATAGATGTGTTTTTTTTTTTCCATTCAGCCAGTCTGTATCTTTTTTTTAAAGATTTATTTATTGGCCAGCGCCGTGGCTTAACAGGCTAATCCTCCGCCTTGCGGCGCCGGCACACCGGGTTCTAGTCCCGGTTGGAGCGCCGGATTCTATCCCGGTTGCCCCTCTTCCAGGCCAGCTCTCTGCTATGGCCCAGGAAGGCAGTGGAGGATGGCCCAAGTCCTTGGGCCCTGCACCCGCGTGGGAGACCAGGAGAAGCACCTGGCTCCTGGCTTCGGATCAGTGAGATGCGCCGGCTGGATGCGCCGGCCGCAGCGGCCATTGGAGGGTGAACCAACGGCAAAAAAGGAAGACCTTTCTCTCTGTCTCTCTCTCTCTCTCTCACTATCCACTCTGTCAAAAACAAAAAAAGATTTATTTGACAGAGTTACACAGAGAGAGGAGAGGCAGAGAGAGAGAGACAGAGAGAGAGGTCTTCCATCCAATGGTTCATTCCCCAGATGGCCACAATGGCCGGAGCTGCACTGATCCGGAGCCAGGAGCCAGGAGCTTCTTCCGTGTCTTCCATGTGGGCACAGGGACCCAAGGACTTGGGCCATCTTCTACTGCTTTCCCAGACCATAGCAGAGAGCTGGATCGGAAGTGGAGCAACTAGGACTCAACTGGTGCCCATACAGGATGCCAGCACTGTAGGAGGTGGCTTTACCCAACATGCCACAGTGCTGACCCCTAGTCTGTATCTTTTAACTAGAGAGTTGTGGTCATTTACACTGGTAAGTAATGACTTGTCCCTGCCATTTTTCCATAAATATTCCTATTGTTTACTTTGGATTTTCTTTGTACCTTTACTGTGAGATTTTCTACCTTCATCTTCCTTCATAGTTATGACCGTGTTTCTGTGTGTAGCACATCCTTGAGCATCTTTTGTAGGGGTGGTGACACATGCTTTCAATTTCTGTTTGCTATGAAAGGTCTTTATTTCACCTTCACTCATAAATGAGAGCATTGCAGGGTACAGTATTCTGGCTTGATAGTTTTTTTCTCTTAAGACTTGGAATATATCTCACCATTCTCTCCTACCCTGTAGGGTTTCTAATGAGACATCAGCTGTGAGTCTAATTGGAAATCCTCTGAAAGTAATCTGGCATTTCTCTCGTGCACATTTTAGAATCTTTTCTTTATGTTTTACTGTGGAGAGTTTGACTACAGTGTGTTGTGGTGAAGATCTTTTCTGGTCACGTTTATTAGGAGTTCTATGTGCTTCCTGTACTTGGATATCCCTTTCCTTCTCCAAATTAGGGAAGTTTTTTTGTAATTATTTCACTAAAAAGGGCTTCAAATCCATTCTCTCTTTCCACACCTTCAGGAACTCCTAAGATCCATATGTTGGGCTGTTTGATAGTACCCTATAGATCTCCAACACTGGCTTTTAGTTTTCTAATTTTTTTGAGTCTGACTGTAAAATTTCCAGCAATTTGTCTTCTAACTCAGATATTCTTTCTTCTTCCTCACCAATTCTGTTGTTAAGGCTTTCCACTGCCTTTTTTATTTGTTCTATTGTATACTTCATTTCCAATATTTCATTTTTTATCTTTAAACTCTCAATTTCATGAAAAAAATTTTCATTCATGTCATATACGGATTTCTTTAGTTCATAGATTTGCTTCTATCTAATCCTACAATCAATTTTTTGAATTCTATTTCTCGCATTTCTTCAATCTCTTCATCTTCACATTCCACTGTTGAAATGTGGTTGCGTTCTTTTCGTGGCTTCACCTTGTCTCCCTTATTCTTGTTTCTTGACTTGCTACCCAGAAGTAATTTTTTATTTTTTTTAAGATTTATTTATTTATTTGAAAGTCAGAGTTACACAGAAAGAGAAGGAAAAGCAGAAAGAGAGAGAGGTCTTCCATCCACTGGTTCACTCGACAGTTGGCCGCAACAGCCAGTGCTGCACCAATCAGAAGCCAGGAGCTTCCTCCGGGTCTGCCATGTGGGTGCAGGGGCCCAAGGATTTGGGCCATCTTCTGCTGTTTTCCTAGGCCATAGCAGAGAACTGGATCAGAAGTGGAGCAGTCAGGACTTGAACTGGCACCCAAATGGGATGGCAACTTTACCTGCTATGCCACAGCTCCGGCCCCCAGAAGTTATTTTTCCAGAATGGACCAGCTCAATCTCACCCATCTCAAACTAATGTAGAGGAGAACAAGAATGCTCTCCATACATTTTTATTAGTAACTAATAATAGGCTAATGCTGTCTATTGGAGGATCAAGACAAAAAGCTGATTAAATTTATTAGGGTAGTTTTGACTAAGGAAGTCACTGCAGCCTAACTGATGATAATAATCACGACCATAAACTGATATTTATTAGATGTTTATCATGTACCAGGTACTGCTAATAAACTTAATGTGCTGAGGGCAGTGACTCTACTTTAGAAGTGAATAGATGTCATAATACATTTGTCCAAATGCTTCAAATGCACAACACCAAGAAAGAACCCTAACGTAAACCGCAGACTTTGGGACATAATGATGTATTCATGTAGATTCATCAGATGTAATAAATGTATCCTTTTTCAGGATATTGATATTGAGGGAAACTACGCAGGCATGTTAGCAGGGGAAATCTCTGTATCTTTTATTCAGTTTTTCCAACTAAAGAAACTAAAACTGCTCTAAAACATAAAGTATATTCAAAAAACAAACAAAAAGAAGGAAAGAAAACAATAAAGTAGCCCATGAGCATAATGAAATAGAGGTTAGGGGCAGGCACTGCAGCATGGCAGGTTCAGTCACCACTTGGGATGCCCACAACCCATGTTAGAGACCTAGTTTGAGTCCTGACTACTCTGCTTCCAAGCCAGCTTCCTGCTAATGTACCTAGGAGGCAGCAGACAATGGCCAACTATGTGAGTTCCTGCTACCCACAAGAAAGACCCAGATAGAGTTCCTGGCTCCTGGCTCCTGGCTTCAGTCTGGCCCAGGCCCAATTATCATGGGCATCTGGAATTTATGGAGGAAACAAGCAGATAGAAGATCTATTTCTCTCTCTCTGTCTCCTCAACCTCTCTCTGTCATTCTTTCAAATAAATAAACTTCTTTAAAAAGAAATAGGATTTAGAGACTTTTAATTTTTGTTGTTGTTATAACTAATTATTTACGTGAAAATCTTGATCTTGTTAATGCTGACATAATTACTTACCTATTTGATGTATAATGGTCTCAGAAAAATGATCCTAATATTATTAGTAATAATATAAGGATTGAACACAAATACAAAAACAAAACTTTGTTATCTCACTTAGACCATATCACAGCCCCATGAGGTACTTTTACAGACTGAACAAACAAGGGAACTGAGGTGCCTAAAAGGTAATTGACAGGGCCGGCACTGTGGTATAGCAGGTAAAGCTGCCACCTGAAATGCCAGCATACCATATGGGCACTGGTCCAAGCCCTAGCTGCTCCACTTCCAATCCAGCTCTCTGCTATAGCCTGGGAAAGCAGTAGAAGATGGTCCAAGTCCTTGGGCCCCTGCACCCGCATGGGAGACCTGGAAGAAGCTCCTGGCTCCTGGCTTCAGATCAGCACAGTTCCAGCCATTGCAGCCAATTGGGGAGTGAACCTTTGGATGGAAGAACTCTCTCTCTCTCTCTCTCTCTCTCTCTCTCTCTCTCTCTCTCTCTCTCTCTCTCTCTGCCTCTCCTCTCTCTGTGTAACTCTGACTTGCAAATAAAATAAATAAATAAATCTTAAAAAAATTTTTTTAGGCCGGCGCCGCGGCTCACTAGGCTAATCCTCCGCCTTGCGGCGCCGGCACACCGGGTTCTAGTCCCGGTCGGGGCACCGATCCTGTCCCGGTTGCCCCTCTTCCAGGCCAGCTCTCTGCTGTGGCCAGGGAGTGCAGTGGAGGATGACCCAAGTCCTTGGGCCCTGCACCCCATGGGAGACCAGGAGAAGCACCTGGCTCCTGCCTTCGGATCAGCGTGATGCGGCGGCCATTGGAGGGTGAACCAACGGCAAAAGGAAGACCTTTCTCTCTGTCTCTCTCTCACTGTCCACTCTGCCTGTCAAAAATAAATAAATAAATAAATAAATAAAAAATTTTTAATGTAATTGACATCCCTAATGACAAACACCTAGTAAGTAGGTGGTACCTTCTAGATACAAACCCAGAAAGTCTGAGACCATCCTAAGGCTTAGCCACTGTTCTACACAGCCAGACATTTAGTTCCTGGGTGATTCCTACCCACTGTTAGAAACCAATAACAGCATTTTACGGACTGTTAGTTACAACTACATAAAAAAATCATTCTACTTAATATATGCTAATTGGTGACTTTGCTAATTGCTGTTATCTGTTTACTGGTATGATCAAAGTTTTTATAATGATAGATAAATGTCACTAAACTTTTTTGATTTTGACTCCAGATGATCAAACTCTTTCTAGTTTATTAGCTAAAACGTGGGGTTTCAGAAGTTTATTGACAAATGAAGAAAGCAATGGATATCATTACAGTGAGCTGAGGAAAGATCGCCTGGTGTTCTTCTGCCCTCCAGAGGCCATTTTGACTCTAGGCTGGGGCTAAGGGCCTGGTTAGGGTTTGAAGATGCCAGAGAAATCTAACCTGAACACAGGGCATCTGGGAAGGTCAAATTGATTTCTAACCATTCTACAATGTGCATCCACTCCAGGACGGATCTGAAAACCCAAATCCCATCTACACTCCAACCAACCCAGCTTTTCTATGGCAAGCTCACACTCTGGGAAGCAGCACTGATGAGAACCATGATCCCCACAAAAGTAAGTTGAGCTTTTTCTATCATGATGGTTTACCATTTCTATTATTTCCCCTTCTTGTCTGGTCCTGCTGATTTCTTCTCCCCTATTTTCACTGAGCAACAATAAATCCTGCAAGCATTAGTCATTTTAAATTATAAAATAGCCCAACATACTGGAATATCTTAAGGTACCAGACTTAGCATGCGTATTCCAAAAAATGTAGAATTCTAAGGATCCAGAAGAATATCAGAATGGCTCTCCCACTTCCCTCTTTCCAGCCATCATCCCTTGAAAAAGGCAGCATAGCCACAAAAGAGACAGCCACATGGAGACAGAGAGCCTGGGCAAATGCTAGCCATCAGTGCTGGGACTGAGAAGTTGACAGTACCAAAAAGGGTGGTCAAGGAGGTCATCTATGTGATTAGGAAATAGGTTACATACATGAAGATTAAGCAAATAAGTATATATTGAGGATGAAAGCCAGAATTAAGATGATTGAGGGGGGCCAGCGCCATGGCTCAATAGGCTAATCCTCCACCTGCGGCACCGGCACACCGGGTTCTAGTCCCGGTCCAGGCTCCGGATTCTGTCCCGGTTGCCCCTCTTCCAGGCCAGCTCTCTGCTGTGGCCCAGGAGTGCAGTGGAGGATAGCCCAAGTGCTTGGGCCCTGCACCCCATGGGAGACCAGGATAAGCATGGCTCTTGCCTTCGGATCAGCGCGGTGCGCCGGCAGCAGCACGCCAGCCACGGCGGCCATTGGAGTGTGAACCAATGGAAAAGGAAGACCTTTCACTCTGTCTCTCTCACTGTCCACTCTGCCTTTCAAAAAATAAATAAATAAAAATTTTTAAAAAGATGATTGAGAGAATATTTTTGGACCTAATGAGTGAGTGAAGCTGAGATATTAACTTAGAATTGGAAACATCAGTGTGAATTCAAATATGATATATGATACACAGATGGATGGATAGTTGAAGAGAGAGAGAGACGAATGTTAGGTAGAATCAATGCACATGATACCCTGGTCATTCTAGTCACAATGAGAATACAGATTTTGGTGGTTTTTTTTGTTTTGTTTTGTTTTGTTTACAGGCAGAGTTAGACAGAGAGAGAGAAAGGTCTTCCTTTTTCCGTTGGTTCACCCCCCAAGTGGCTGCTATGGCCGGTGAGTTGCAGCCGGCGCGCTTTGCGGATCTGAAGCCAGGAGCCAGGTGCTTCCTCCTGGTCTCCCATGCGGGTGCAGGGCCCAAGGACCTGGGCCATCCTCCACTGCACTCCCGGGCCACAGCAGAGAGCTGGAATGGAAGAGGAGCAACCGGGACAGAATCTGGCACCCCGACCGGGACTAGAACCCAGGGTGCCGGTGCCACAGGCGGAGGATTAGCCTAGTGAGCCACGGGGTCCTGGCTTCGGATTGGCGCAGCACACCAGCCGTAGTGGCCATTTGGGGCATTAACCAACGGAAGGAAGACCTTTCTCTCTGTCTCTCTCTCTCTCTCACTGTCCACTCTGTCAAACAAACAAACAAACAGAAATGGAAAGGTTGAAACTCAGAGAAATGAAGTAGGTTGGACATGGTTTATCCAGCAAGTATTGTTCAGGGAAGAGACATATCAGGAGTACTAGTTTCTGATAAGATAGTCTACTTTGGGAGCAGCACTGTGGCATAGCAGGTGAAGTCACCACTTGCAGTGCTGGCATCCCATTTGGGTGCCAGTTTGAGTCCCAGCTGCTCCACTTCCCATCCAGCTCCCTGCTAATGTGTCTGGGAAAGCAGCAGAAAATGGCCCAAGTCCTTGGGCCTCTGTGCCCATGTGGGAGACCCAGAAGAAGCTCCTGGCCCCTGGCTTCAGACTGGCCCAGTTCCAGCCATTGCAGCCATTTGGGGATTGAAATCAGTAGATGGCAGACCTCTCTCTCTCTCTCTCTCTCTCTCTCTCTCTCTCCTCTGCCTCTGCTTCTCTGTAACTCTGCCTTTCACATAAAATAAATAGATCTTAAAAAAAAAAAAAAAAAAGGAAGACCTTTCCTTCTGTCTCTCTCTCTCTCACTATCCACTCTGCCTGTCAAAAAAAAAAAAAAGATTGTCTACTCTGACCAGTTTCCGACACAACTAAATATCCAGACCTCCCAAACTGAGGACTATTCCCTGGTTGATTTCAACAACACAGGACAAAATTACACAAAGCCTCTCTGAGCAGCAATCAGCTTTGGGTGACACCACTATTTCTTCATGCTCCCATCAAATTGCAGTTGAAGTGTTAGAAATGAAGTTCAGTGGAGTTACTTAAGCTGTTCTGGAAAGGTTAAAGGATGGGAAGAAAATCACATGTTATACTAAGAACACCAAGAAGAGAGTTTAAGAAAGAAGGGTAACCAACAATGTCAAAAGCCATGGAGAAATCTCAGAGAATGAGGGCTGAGAAAGATCCACCACAACTTATAATTAGAAGAGAAATGCCTTCGGTGATCAGAATGAGTGACAGGGACAGGGGCTGAGGGAATAGCAGAGGTCAAGAGACCAGAACAAGGAGTGACTGCACTGAGAAAATGGAATTGTGTCCTTAAACATGTAACAGTAAAAGGATGAGAAAAACAGGATAAAAGTTACAGCAAGGTCATTGAAGGCTTTTTGGTTTGGGAGGTTTTGGTTTGTTTGTTTAAAGCAAGGGAAAGAAAAATGATGTCCACATACAGAGGAGAAAAAGGAAATTAAAGATACTTAAGCTAGGGGCTGGTGCTGTGGCACAGCAGGTAAAAGCCCCACAGGCAGTGCCAGCATCCCATATGGGCACTGGTTCAAGTCCCGGCTGCTCCACTTCTGATTCAGCTCCCTGCTAATGTGCCTGGAAAATAGCAGAAGATGGCCCAAGTCCTTGGGTCCCTGCTCCCACATGGGAGACTAGAAATAAGCTCCTGGCTTCAGATTGGCTCAGGTCCAGCCATTGTGGCCATTTGGGGAAGGAACCAGGAGAAGGAAGACCTCTCTCCCTCTCTGTCTTTCCCTTTCTCTTTCTGTAACTCTACCTTTCAAATAAATAAATAAAACTTAAAAAAAAAAAAGAGTAGATTACAGGGGCTGGCGTTTGGTGTAGTCATTAAGGCACCACTTTGTATATCCATACCCCATATCTGAGTACCTGGGTTTGAGTCCTTGCTCTGCTTCCAATACAGTTTCTTGCTGATGGGTACCCTGAGAAGCAAAAGATATTGGCTCAAATACGTGGGTCTGTGCTGCCCACCTGGAATGGAGTTCCTGGCTCTTGGCTTTGGCCTAGGCCAGCCCTGGAGTAAACCAAAGGATGAAATAACATTTTCTTTCTCCTTCCCCCTCCCCCTACTCCCTCCCCTCCCTCGCCCTCATGCTCTGCCTATCAAAAAAATAAAACAAATGAATGAAACAAGAGTGACTATAAAAGGGACTGGTGCTGTGGTGTAGTAGGTTAAGCCTCCACCTGCAATGTCAAAATCCCATATGGGCACCAGTTCATGTCACAGGTGCTCCTCCTCCAATTCAGCTCTCTGCTGTGGCCTGGGAAAGCAGTGGAAGATGGCCAAGTACTTGGGCCCCTGCACCCACATGGGAGACATGGAGGAGACTCCCGGCTCCTGGCTCCTGGCTCCAGCCGTTGTGGCCATTTGGGGAGTGAACCGTAACTCTGCCTCTTAAATAAATAAATAAATAAATAAATAAATAAATAAATAAAGTGAGTACAAAACAGAAAAGACTTAGAACTATGTAAACTTTACATGTAATGGAGACCTAAATTTGTATATATGAAATGCATGAAGTTTGTATTCCTTAAATCAAATTTAAAAACAGAGGCCAGAGCTATGGTACAGCAGGTTAAAGTCCTGGCCTGCAGTGCTGGCATCCTATATGGGTGCCGGTTCAAGTCTCGGCTGCTCCACTTCCAATCTAGCTCCCTACTAATGTGCCTGGAAAAGAAGCAGAGAATGGCCCAAGTCCTTGGGCCCCTGCACCCATGTGGAAGACCCGAAAGAAGCTCTCTGGCCATTGCAGCCATTTAGGGAGTGAACCAGTGATGGAAGACCTGTCTGTCTTTCAAGTACATAAATCTTTTTAAAAAATTTTTAAATATAGAAATATGACACACATCGCTTCTCGGCCTTTTGGCTAAGATCAAGTGTAGTATCTGTTCTTATCAGAAATATGACACAAAGCCAGCAGTTAGCAGACGTTTGAATAAATTGATCACATGCACACACACGCTGCCAAGTATAGAGAGAAACAGTTCATCAATAAAAAAAAAAAAAATCTCTCATCACGTGTACAAATTTCTACATACCACTCTGGCACTGGTAGTAGACAAGTAGAACCCAAAGATAGAAGGGGATGAATCACTATTCAGTGTGACCTGGAGGCTTTTCCCAGTGGTCCTAGAGGAAAGGGCAAGAGCTCCGAGGAACCTGAGTTTGTACTTGTAAGGATAGCCCCAATGTTGGATAGACTTTGGAACATAGGCTGGGCAAGAATTTAAGAGTAGCCAGAAAAAGAAATTGGTATGAGCTACATTTATCAATGCTTTCTCACAAATTGATCAGTGTATCTTCAAATCTATGAATTGTTAAACCTTTTGCTGCCTCTTCTTCATGAGGCTATTTGTAACTATCAGCTCATCTTACCACACCATTCACCCACAAGATTCAGGCAGTTGCATAGTTTGTCATTGAATCAAGACTGGCAGTGTCAAAAATATTTTGCTATCTCATCTCTCCCACAAATGCCAGTGCTGTATCTCTACCTTTCTTCAAGGAAAGAACCAGCCCATCCTTGGATAGGCACTGTCACTGCAAATTCAATATATTCAAAACCAAACTTGACACCTTTCCAAACAAAAATCATCTCTACTTCTGTAACACTCAAGGTCCATTTAGAGACAGAAATCATACCAATTATTTGAACAGAGAGAATTTAATATAAAGAAGTAAATAGATATAAAGTTGTCAACTATGTAACTGAACAGATTAAAACAGAACTTTAGGGGGTAGGCATTGTGGCACAGCGTTGGCTAAGCCAACACTTGGGACACCTGCATCTCCTACTGGAGTATCAATTCAGGTCCTGGCTAGTCTACTTCCAATCCAGCTTCCTACTAATGTGCCTGGGAGGAAGCAGATGGCGACCCAAGTACTTGGATTTCTGCCACTCACATAGACCTGAGTGGAGATCCAGGCTCCTGGCTTCCACTTGACCCAGTTCTGGCTGCATAAGCATTTAGGGAGTGAAACAGTGGATGGAAGATCAAGGTCTCTCTCTATCTCTGTGACTCTGTCTTTCAAATAAGAAATAAATATTTTAAAGAGAGAGAGAGAAGACTCTAAAGGACCACAAAAGTAATAACTGCAGAAAGCAGCTACCACTCCTAAGGAGAGGAAGGTAGATTTATTAGGACTTGGAAACTTAGAGAAGGGTCCCCACAGAACTGAAACTCAATAACCTGAGGAGGGGGCACCAGCCACCATGTATTGATATCTCGGGGGGTGTGGGGTACATGACAAGACTGGTTCTGCAAATGTTGGGAAACTTGGAAAGGAGATGGCAGCTACTGCTGCAACAAGCACTGCTGGTGTGAGAAGTGCTGCGGGGATGCTGCTCACGGGAAATGCAATTAAAGAGGAAGCCCACACGGAATGAACAGGAGGGAGCAACTCTCTTCTCCCTCCTCTAGCTTCTGAGTCTCCCTCTAGCACCCCTCATTAGCAGAGTTGAACAGGCAGCGAGCTGGTAAGGCAGAATACCAGCCCCAACATCACAGAGCAGTTGGGTTTGGAGCTAAGAGACAATAACTTCACAACTGATACAGCTTCTTAACTGTATTAACCCGGGTTTAGCCAAGAAACAGAACCACTTGGCCGGTGCTGCGGCTCACTAGGCTAATCCTCTGCCTGCGGCGCCGGCACCCTGGGTTCTACTCCCGGTTGGGGCGCTAGTTCTGTCCTGGTTGCTCCTCTTCCAGTCCAGCTCTCTGCTGTGGCCCGAGAGGGCAGTGGAGGATGGTCCAAGTGCTTGGGCCCTGTACCCACATGGGAGACCAGGAGAAGCACCTGGCTCCTGGCTTCGGATCGGTGTAGTGCTGGCCATAGCAGCCATTTGGGGAGTGAACCAATGGAAGGAAGACCTTTCTCTCTGTCTCTCTCTCTCTCTCTCACTAACTCTGCCTGTCAAAAAAAAAAAAAAAAAAAAGAAAGAAAGAAAGAAAGAAAGAAAGAAAACCACTCAAAGTATTTCAGAGGAATTTTACTACAAGGATTTTGTACATGGGTAATAGGAGAGCTAAGAAGCCAAACAGGACATGGTGAAGCAATCAGAAATTGGCAACAGCAAGCAGCTACTACCTTCTAGCCTAGATGGATAATGGGAGTCATGGGATTACAAGAGCCCAGAATCTAAGGGCATCCAGAGGGCACCAGAATCATGGCAAGGTGCACATGCAGGAAACTGGGATCACGGAGAGAAAGGCTGCCAGGCCAAGGAGAAGGAGCTACAGCTGCCAGGAGTGGAATAGAGGAAGCAGAGAGAGTGGGAGAAATGCCCTAGATTCTCTCTGCTCCCTCTCCACATTCTTTTGCCAGGGACTTTCATCGCCAGAACCCATCCAGAAGCCAGAGGACACGAGAACCTGGGCAATGAAGTTTCCATGCAGTACAAGAGAGAGAGCAGAAGGGCAGAAAGGGGGCCAGTGCTGTGGCATAGCGGGCTAAGCTGCCACCTGAAGCACCGGCATCCCATAAGGGTGTTGATTTGATTCCTGGGTCCTTCATTTCCAATCCAGCTCCTTACTAATGTGCCTGGGAAAGCAGCAGAAAATGGTCCAAGGGCTTGGGCCCCAGCACCCACATGAGGGACCCAGAAGAAGCTCTTGGCTCCTAGCTCCAGCCTGGCCCAGTTCCAGCCATTGCAGCCATTTGGAGAATGAACTACCAGCTGGAAGATTCTCTCTGTAACTCTGCCTTTCAAATAAAAATAAATAAATCTTTAGAGAGAGAGAGAGAGAGAGAGAGCGAGCAGAAAGGGATGAGAGCACTCAGGAAAATAAATGACCAGTTCACTAATGTATTCATTTGGGTCAGTGGCACCACCATTTTCCAAACTTCCCTGCTCAAAATCCCTAACATCTTTAGTTTTCTCAACTCCAAGTCCCACATTCAGTTAGTCACATGATCTGAATTGTTCTTCTTTTTTTCTTTTTTTTTCTTTTTTTTTTTTTTGAGATTTATTTATTTATTTGAAAGGCAGAGTTACAGAGAGGCAGAGGCAGAGAGACAGAGGTCTTCCATCTGCTGGTTCACTCCCCAAATGGCTGCAAAGGCCAGAGCTGGGCCGATCTGAAGCCAGGAGCCAGGAGCTTCTTCTGGGTCTCCTATGCAGGTGCAGGGGCCCAAGCACTTGGGCCATCTTCTACTGCTTTCCCAGACCATAGCAGAGAGCTGGTTGGGAAGTGGAGCAGCCAGGACTGGAACGGGTGCCCATACGGGATGCCAGCACTGCAGACGGTGGCTTCACTCACTACACCACAGCACCAGCCCCTACCAATTATTATTTTTTTTTTTGACACCAATTACTTTTAAAACAATGTATAGGGGCCAGCACTGTGGCAAAGTGGGTAAAGCAACCAACCGCCTGTAATGCTGGCATCCCATATGGATGCTGGTTGAAATCCCATCTGTTCCACTTCCAATCCAGCTCCCTGCTAATGCACCTGGGAAGCAGCAGAAGATAATCCAAGTCCTTGGGTCCCTGCATTCACGTGGGAGACCCAGAAGCTCCTGCCTCCTGGCTTTGGATAGGCACAGCTCCAGCCACTGCAGCCATTTGGGGAGTGAACCAGCAAATGGAAGACCTCTCTCTCTCTCCCTCTCCCTCTCCCTTTCCCTCTCTGCCTTTGAAATAAATAAATCTTAAAAAAGAATTATAGACTGAATTCTGTCTCCCTCAAATGCATGTGTTGAAGTTCTAACACCCAATATCTAAGAATATAACTGTATTAAAAGGTCTTTAAAGAGATAACTGAGGGGTTGGCACTGTAGTGTAGCAGGTTAAGCCACCGCCTGCAGCACCGGCATCCCATATGCATGCTGGTTCAAGTCCTGGCTGCTTCACTTCCAGTCCAGCTCTCTGCTAATGCACCTGGGAAAGCAGTGGAAGATGGCCCAAGTGCTTGGGCCTCTGCATCCACATGGGAGACCCAGATAAAGCTCCTGGCTCCTAGTTTCCACCTGGCTGAATACGAACCATTGCAGCCACTTGGGGAATGAACCAGTGGATGGACGATTTTTCTCTCTCTGCCTCTGCCTCTGCCTCTAACTCACCTTTCAAATATATACGTAAATCTAAGAGAGAGAGAGATAACTGAGTTAAAATGAGTGGAGTTTTGTTTTGTTTTGTTTTGTTTTGTTTTTTTAAGGTTAGGCCCTAACCCAATATGACTGGTATTCTTATAAGAAGAAATTTGGGGGCTGGCACTATGATGTAGCTGGTAAAGCCACTGCCTGCAGTGCCAACATGACATAAGGGTACCAGTTTGATCCCAGTTGCTCTACTTCAAATCCAGCTCCCTGCTAATGCACCCAGGAAAGCAGCGGAAGATGGTCCAAGTCCTTAGGTCCCTGCACCCACATGGAAGACCCAGAAGAAGCTTCTGGCTCCAGGCTTCAGACTGGCCCAGCTCCAGCCACTGCAGCCACTTGGGGAGTGAACCAGCAGATGGAAGATTTCTCTGTCTCTCCCCCTCTGTGTAAATCTAAATCTCAAATAAATAAATAAATCTTAAAAAAAAAATTTCAGCTGAGAAAATAGTGGGTAATCTTATTGAGGCTCCCTTATATATGATGAGTTGCTTCTCTCTTGAGCTTTCTAGACTTTTTTTAAAAAATATTTAATTTATTTGAAAGACAGACTTAAAGAGGGAGACTATCTCTCTATATATATATATATCTCTGTCTGTCTCTTAATCTCTCTCTGGATCTCTTTCTTACACTCTCCTTCTCCTTTTCCTTCTTCACTCCCTCCCTCCAGTCTGTTGGGTTTTCCCCAATAAACTCTTTCCCTTAAAAAAAAAAAAAGAAAGAAAGAAAGAAAGAAAGAGAGAGAGAGAGAGAGAGAGAAGGAGAAACAGAGAAAGAGGTCTTCCATCCGCTGGTTCACTCCACAAATGGCTACAACAGCCAGAGTTGGGCTGATCCAAAGCCAAGAAACAGGAGCCAGGAGCTTCTTCTGGGTCTCCCATGTGGATACAGGGGCCCAAGGACTTGGGCCATCTTCTACTGCTTTCCCAGGCCACAGCAAAGAGCTGGATCAGAAGTGATGCAGCCAGGATTCGAACTAGCGCCCATATGGGATAACAGCACTCCAGGCTGGGGCTTTAACCCCTGTGCCACTGCACCGGCCCCTAGACTATCTTTCAACAGTTTGATCATAAAGTGTGAGTCTTTTTAGATTTGTTCTAGTTGTAATTCACTGAGCTTTTTTGATTTTTTTTTTTTTTTTTTTTTTTGACAGGTAGAGTGGACAGTGAGAGAGAGAGACAGAGAGAAAGGTCTTCCTTTTCCATTGGCTCACCGCTCAATGGCTGCTGCAGCTGGCGTGCTGTGGCCGGCGCACCACACTGATCCAAAGCCAGGAGCCAGGTGCTTCTTTCTCCTGGTCTCCCATGCGGGTTCAGGGCCCAAGCACTTGGGCCAGCCTCTGCCTTCCCGGGCCACTGTCCAGAGCAGAGCTGGACTGGAAGAGGAGCAACCAGGACAGAATCCGGCGCCCCGACCAGGACTAGAACCCGGGGTGCCTGCGCTGCAGGCGGAGGATTAGCCTATTGAGCCACGGCACCCGCCTAGATTTTTTATAATTTATTTATTTATTTACTCGAAAGGCAGAGCAACAGAGAGAGAATTTTATGGCCACTGGTTAACTCCCCAAATGACTACAACAGCCAGGTCTGACCCAGGCTGAAGCCAGGAGCCAGGAACTCCATCCTGCTCTCCCACATGGGTGGCAGGAGCCCAAGTACTTCAACTATATTCTGTTGCCTTCCCAAACGCATGGGAAGAAGCTGAGTGGCCAGGACTTGAACCTGCACTCCAATAAGGAATGACAGCATCATAAGCAGTGGGTTAACCCACTGTGCACACAGCAGCCCTAGCTTTTTGGATTTTTAAATAAGTGTCTTTCAGTCAAATTTGGGAAGTGGTTAGCCATTATTTCTTCAAATAATCTTTCTGTCCCTTTCACTTATCTCTTCTTTGGGACTCCCCAAATGCACACATTGGTCCATCTACTTTTAAGATTTATTTATTTATTTATTTATTTATCTGAAAGGCAGAATTACAGAGAGAGGGAGAGATCTTCCATCCACTGGTTCACTCCCTAAATGATGGCAACAACCAGGGCTGGGCCAGGCTGAAGCCAGGAGCCAGGAACTTCATCCAGGTCTCCTACGTGGGTGGCAGGGGCCCATACACTTGGGCCACCTTCCACTACTGCTCCCAGGCACATTAGCAGGGAGCTGGATCAGAAGCAGAGTAGCCAGGACTAGAACCAGCGTCTCACATGGGATGCCGGCATTGCAAGAGGTGTTTTACTCACTACGTCACAACGCAGGCCACATTGTCTTTGTTCTTTTTTCCTCCTTATCTTCTTTTTCTTTTTATATTTGATTGAATGTTTTTAGTATTTTATTTATCTCCTCTATTGGCTTATTAAATATACTTATCTTTTCTTTTTTAGTGTTTGCCCTAAGGAATTTAACACACTCATAACAATATGTGCATCTGTCACGGTGACCATCATGCCCGTTCACACGTGATCTAAGCACACAACTATGATTTGCTTCCCTTCCCTGACCTCTTATGTGCTCACTGTTGGCACACATTTTAATTCTACACATGAGAGATCTTCAAAAAGAGTATGAACGATGCATATTACGAAAAAAAACTATAGGAGGATTTCAAAATTCTTGCACCAAAATAAACTGATCTTTTAATCCCATTTTCCCATGAACTCTCTGAAATACACTCAACTACATTACTCCCCGCCCCCCCCCCCCATTTAATGCATTTCTATACACTCCTGCATTCTCTGTCATGAAACATCTGAAAATCATTGTTTCATGTTTCATCCACTTTACTAGTTCTTTTTGGATAAGTCTCTTCCACCATGACCCGAAATACATGTCTATTTACTTTTCATACATTTATAACCTCTTTTATGTTTATGTTTAGTTTCTGGCTTTATTTTTTTTAATTTGTTTTATTTTTTGGAAAGGCAGATTACAGAGAGAAAGGGAGAGACAGAAACAGAGAGGTCTCCCATTGGCTGGTTCACTCCCTAGATATCTGGCCACAACAGCCATGGCTGGGCCAAGCTGAACCAAAGAGCCAGGAGCCAGGAGCTTCTTCCAAGTTCTCACAAGTTGGTGCAGGAGCCCAAGCACTTGCAACTTTACTCACTATACCACATCAATGGCACTCAAGTCTGGCTTTAAAATATCAAGGTCTGGGGCTGGCACTGTGGCATAGTGGGTAAAGCCACTACCTACAGTGCCGGCATCCCATATGGGCACCAGATCAAGTCAGGGCTGCTCCAATTCCAATTCAGCTCTCTACTATGGCCTGGGAAAGCAGTAGAAGATGGCCCAAGTCCTTGAGCCCCTGCACCCATCTGGAAGACCTGGAAGAAGTTCCTGGCTCCTGGCTTCGGATCGGCGCAGCTCCGGCTGTTGTGGTCAACTGGGGGGTGAACCAGTGGATGGAAAACCTCTCTCTGCCTCTCCTCTCTCTGTGTAACTCTAACTTTCAAATAAGTGAATAAACCTTTAAACAAAAAAAATCAGGGACCAATGATTTCCAAGTCATTTACTCTAAAATATGAGACGGAGGGGCCAGTTCTGTGGCCTAGTAGGCTAAACCTCCCTCTGTAGTGCCAGCATCCCATAAGGGTGACAGTTTGTGTCCCAGCTGCTCCACTTCTGATCCAGCTTTCTGGTATGGCCTGGGAAAGCAGTGGAAGATGGCCCAAGTCCTTGGACCCCTGCACATGCGTGGGAGACCTGGAAGAAGCTCCTGGCTCCTAGCTTTGGATTGGCCCAGCTGTTACCATTGTTTCTATTTGGGGAGTGAACCAGCGGATGGAAGAGCTTGCTTTCCATCTCTCCCTCTCTCTATCTGTAACTCCACCTCTCAAATAAATAAATAAATCTTTTAAAAAGACATTTGTCTATTTTAAAAATATAAGACTGAAGAAGTCTGGCAGATAGAAGATGTCCTTAAATAGATTTTGGTGATCGTTGTAAAATTCTCTGAATGTACCCAAAAAATTAAATTTTACACTTTAAATAGGTAAACCGTATAGCAGTAAGTGAATTATGTTTTCAAAAAAACTGCTACATTTTAAGGTATACTAAATAAAACCCAGCTCCCCAAAATATCAGCCTCAATATTTTCAATCTGGTAGCATATGAAAAATTATAAATTTAAGTAACAGAAATCCTCCCCCACTCTAAGGCAAGCCTGAACCGTGAAGTCTGCAGCCGCCTCTGGGCAGTAGCAATTACTACAGGTTCTAGGTTCCTAAAGTGGTTGCACAGGCTGCTCCCCCCAGAAATCGCACTTGCCTTAACCTCTGCAGGTTGAAGGCTATACTGGATTCTTGTAGGCTGGCTGCTTAACCTCCTTCACGGGGCATTGCTTGAGGAAAGGTGTAGGGGGAAAGGTCAGTGTAGCTATCTGCTATTGCTGGTTCTCTCCTCCTAAATTCTGAAACCATGTATGAGTTCTTTTTTTTTTTAAGAGTTATTTCTTCATGTAAAGGCAGAGTTACAGAGAGGCAGAGGCAGAGAGAGGTCTTCCATTCACTCATCCCCTCCCTAGACGGCTGGAACGGCAGAAGCTGGGCCAATCTGAAGCCAGGAGCCAGCAGCTTCCTTTGGGTCTCCCACATGGGTGCAGGGGCCCAAGGACTTGGGCCATCTTCTACTGCTTTCCTAGGCCATAGCAGAGAGCTGGACTGGATATGGGGTAGGCGGGACTCAAACCAGTGCCCATAAGGGATGCCAGAGCTGTAGACCCATGGCTTTAACCCACTGCACCACAATGTATGAATTTTAACACAACTTTCTATCCCCCCAATCCTACCTTCAACTTCACACGTACATATGCACATACATACACACACACATGCACTCTCTGCAGTCAAGTCACATCAACTGCTATTTTTAAACTACAGTGAGGGGCCGGCGCTGTGGCTCAACAGGCTAATCCTCTGCCTAGTGGCGCCAGCACACCGGGTTCTAGTCCCAGTCGGGGCGCCAGATTCTGTCCCGGTTGCCCCTCTTCCAGGCCAGCTCTCTGCTGTGGCCAGGGAGTGCAGTGGAGGATGGCCCAAGTGCTTGGGCTCTGCACCCCATGGGAGACCAGGAGAAGCACCTGGCTCCTGCCTTCGGATCAGCGCGGTGTGCTGGCCGCAGCGCACCGGCCGCGGCGGCCATTGGAGGGTGAACCGACGGCAAAAGGAAGACCTTTCTCTCTGTCTCTCTCTCACTGTCCACTCTGCCTGTCAAAAAAAAAAAAAAAAAAAAAAAAAAAAAACCTACAATGAGGACTGTCAAAGTCATGGCTGTCTTTTTTTTTTTTTTTTAAGATTTATTTATTTTTGGGGCCGACACTGTGGCACAGCAGGTTAAAGCCCTGGCCTGAAGCGCCGGCATCCCATATGGGTGCCAGTTCTAGTCCCAGCTGCTCCTCTTCTGATCCAGCTCTCTGCTATGGCCTGGGAAAGCAGTAGAAGATGGCCCAGGTCCTTGGGTCCCTGCACCCATGTGGGAGACCCGGAAGAAGCTCCTGGCTCCTGGCTTCACTCTGTCTCTACCTCTCTCTGTAACTCTGTCTTTCAAATAAATAAAACAAATATTTTTTAAAAATTTATTTATTTGAAAGTCAGAGTTACACAGAGAGAGAAGGAGAGGCTGAGAGAGAGAGCAAGATCTTCCATCCAATGGTTCATTCCCCAATTGGCTGCAACAGCCAGAGCTGCACCCATCCAAAGCCAGGAGCCAGGAGCCTCCTCCAGGTCTCCCAAATGGGTACAGGGGCCCAAGGCCTTGGGCCATCTTCTACTGCTTTCCCAGGCCACAGCAGAGAGCTGGATCAGAAGTGGAGCAGCCAGGACTCAAACCAGCGCCCACATGGGATGCTGACACTGCAGGTGACGGCTTTACCCACTACGCCACAGCGCCAGCCCTATGGCTGTCTTAATTTGTGATCCCCTGCCCATAGCTAAATGAAAGTCAGTCAGTCAGTCACTCTTGAAAAGGAACATAGGCCGGCGCCGTGGCTCAACAGGCTAATCCTCCGCCTTGCGGCGCCAGCACACCAGTTTCTAGTCCCGGTTGTCCCTCTTGCAGACCAGCTCTCTGCTATGGCCCGGGAAGGCAGTGGAGGACGGCCCAAGTCCTTGGGCCCTGCACCCACATGGGAGACCAGGAGAAGCACCTGGCTCCTGGCTTCGGATCAGCGAGATGCGCCGGCTGCAGTGCACCGGCCACAGCGGCCATTGGAGGGTGAACCAACGGCAAAAAAGAAGACCTTTCTCTCTCTCTCTCTCACTATCCACTCTGCCTGTCAAAAAAAAAAAAAAGAAAGAAAGAAAAGGAACATACAAAATAAAAATTTAAAAAGAGTTGCAAAAATAGGATACAGTCTGTGCTTCTAGAAATAATCTAAAAGGGAAAATAGGATGATCCTCTCCCCCCAAAAATAGACACATAGAAATGAATCAGAAATAATTACAAAGTAATATAAGATATACCTCATTTAGCTCAAAAGGTAGGAAATGCTCTTTTCCCAAGTATGGATACTCATTCACTCAACATTAAAGTATATTTGGGTTACCTATTGCTGTGCAACAAAGTACTCTGAAACTTAGTAGTTTAAAAGAACATAATCGTGGCCGGCGCCGTGGCTCAACAGGCTAATCCTCCGCCTTGCGGCGCCGGCACACCAGGTTCTAGTCCCGGTTGGGGCACCAGATTCTGTCCCAGTTGCCCCTCTTCCAGGCCAGCTCTCTGCTGTGGCCCAGGAGTGCAGTGGAGGATGGCCCAAGTGCTTGGGCTCTGCACCCCATGGGAGACCAGGAGAAGCACCTGGCTCCTGCCTTCGCATCAGCGCAGTGCGCCGGTCGCAGCGGCCATTGGAGGGTGAACCAACGGCAAAGGGAGACCTTTCTCTCTGTCTCTCTCCCTCTCTCTCTCTCACTGTCCACTCTGCCTGTCAAAAAAAAAAAAAAAAACAAAAAAACATAATCGCTTATTTATTTCCTTGAAAATTTGCAACTTGAGCAGATCTGACAGACTGTCTGTTCCATATGGAGTGGAGAATCCACTTCCAAAGTGGCCTTTTTCACACGGCTGGCAAGTTGGTACAGACTCTGTTAGCCCAGACCTCAGTGCTCCTCCACGTAGGCTGGGCTCCCCACAATATGTAAGTCTGAGAAGCTAACCTTCTAGAGAGCAGCTCACTTCCCCCTAAAAGTACAGCAGAAGCTACCGGGCCTTCTTAAGGACCAGGCCCATGTGGGGAATCCCACAGGAGTCCCAAAAATAGAGTCACAGATCACCACTTACCAGACAAGCAGAAGGAGGTGAACTGTGGAAACTCCACAGAGAAGCCTAGAGTCAAAACTACCACTATCCACAAAGTGAAAGTAAAGACAAATGGAGTCACTCATGTCAAGCCAGAGACTGATGACATCACTTACGTCAAGCTTAGTGCTTGCCAAGAAAGATGCTCCTCATCAGACTGAACAGACATCCCTGGGCAGTCTGATAACGTGTGTGCTACAAGAACGATACCCTTAAGTTACCTTCCTACTTGCACGATGATTGGACGCAACCTGAGAATGAGCTGGAAACACCCAATCCTAAACAACAGATTGGTGGCCCCCTGGGAAACTCCAAGAGGGAGCACAACTGACCGGGAACACCCGAACTGAACAAGCAGGAGAGTTGCCAGGAAAATTAGGATAAAAGGAGAGCCTTTGGCACTACTCTCCATCCTCTCGAGGATCATGGCCCCGTGTGTGAACCTCTGGATCTCCACACATCTGGAGCTGAAGAGGCAGCCCGTTACTCTGCGAGGAGCAGGTAACAGCACAAGCCAATAACAGATCAAAGGCCCGGTGTGTGTGAACCTCTGGATCTCCACACATTTGGAGCCGAAGAGCCAGCTCGCCAGCCCCCTTGCTAAGAGACACAAGGCGACTATGGGATCAAACTCCAGTGGAGCTGTCACCTCGCCACTTCGCTTGGACATTTTATCAGCCTGCTGCCAGACCTGACCACAGAGCCGAACCAGGCCTCTCAGCAGGGGACATCTCCAACTCCTTGCCTTGCCATCCACCTGGGAACTCTGAGCCCACTGCCCAGAATGACAGCCTTCCCACAACTTCCTGCCTGTAAGTGACTGATCCGAGATCCGTTTCTGCCAAGACATTGAGCTCTGCACTTTGCACATTGACTCTTTTTCGTGCCCATGATGCGAGCCTTGAAAACGCAGCTTTTATAAATGACATTAGCCATGTGTAATGTAATATGAATATGCTTTGACCCTGCGACTAAAAATGTTAGCTACCTTGCTGTACATATAGTATTATAACTGAATAGCCCTCAAAGTTATTTTAACACTGTATACTGTGATCTGTGGATTAATGAATAAGCTCAAGTAGTATTATTGATATTGATATTAATGGTATTGATTCCAATAGTTCTTTAGTCATTAAGGAAATAGTGTTATTCTGATAGTTGTGTTATTATAGTAAGTTAAGTAGCAGTTAAGCTATAGATTAGACTGTTAAGTATATTGATAAGTATGGATTGATAAGTATATTGATACTGATAAATGTATTGACCTCAATGAGCATGCTGATTAGTAGTGTGATAAAAATCCCTGGTGTGTAAGCAATAAAAATCTCTCATTGTGAAGGCAGTCTTGTGTCCTTGTATTCCTTTCTTCCCCGTGCTCTGACACGTCGCTCTTAAGCCCTGTCAAGCTGTGTGACAGCATGCACTTGCGACAGCCCAGAACCGGCACAGCATCATTTCCAACACATCCTATTGGCTAAGACAAGTCACAGGGACAGCCTATAATAAAGAAGAGTACAAATACTGGGAGGGATGGTTCCTTTGGGGTCACAAAACTAACAGCCTACCATTGGCTAGTTCCAGCTGCAGAACTTTTTTAAATAATCTCTAAAAAGTTTGTTTACAGTAACATTATTTTTAAATTTTTTTTTTACTTGACAGGAAGAGTTATAGACAGTGAGAGAGAGAGAGAGAGACAGAGGTCTTCCTTCCGTTGGTTCACTCCCCAAATGGCTGCTACAGCCGGCGCACTGTGCCGATCCGAAGCCAGAAGCCAGGTGCTTCTTCCTGGTCTCCCATGCGGGTGCAGGGCCTGAGTTCTTGGGCTGTCCTCCATACAGTAACATTCAATACATGTTGCGTCATACCACTAATTATCACCAAATCTGTATTAAATCTCTTTGCCTCCTAGTTTTCACTATTTGTCAGGTACATTCATAACCTTCTAAAACTAGCAGGCTACTAGATCTTTCCCAGACTATGTTGTTCAGACAGCACTCTGTACTTAGGACTTTGTAAGGGTTTAGTGTAATCAACTCTAACCTCCTTAGTAGTTTTTTTCCTTGGAGGAGGGAGATTTCATCTTATGTATCTTTAAGAATGCTTTCAGTGGGGCTAGCGTTGTGATACAGTGGGATAAGCTGCCACCTGTGATGCCACCATCCCATATGAGTGCTGGCTGGTTCAGTCCTGGCTGCTCCCTTCTGACCCAGCTCCACACTAATGTGCCTGAGAAAGCAGTGGAAGATGGCACAAGTACTGAGACTGGTACAGCCTAATGGAGAGACCAGGGTAGAATTACAGGCTCCTGGCTTCAGCCTGGCCCAGCCCTGGCCATTCCAGCCATTTAGAGAGTGAACCACAGGATGGAAGATATATCTCTCCCTCTCTCCGTCTGTATCTATAACTCCACCTTTCAAATAATTTTAAAAGGAGGATAGGACCATGTGCTGGCTAGGCCACCACCTGCCATCAGCAGAGTTGAGTCCCAGCTGTCCCACTTCTCATCCAGCTTCCTACTGGTACACCTGGGAAGGCAGCAGAAGATGGCCCAAGTACTTGGACCCTTGCCACTCATATGGGAGAACTGGAAGGAGTTCCAGGCTCCTGGCTTGGGCCTGATCCAGTAGCAGCCCCAGATGTTGCATCCATCTGGGGAGTAAACCAGTAGATGGAAGAGTTTTCTGCCTCTCCATCTCTGTAACTCTGCCTTAATCTTTGGAAAGAAGAATGCTTTCAGCTTCATGAAACAACACTCAAGCAACAGACTTAGAGCCTAAAGAATAAAGAACTTTTAAACTATCTTACACAACCAACTCTAGAAACAGTGGCTCCAGAACCACAAATCAATGACATCATCAAGTATTTAGGTATTTTTCTTTTTTTTAGCCTTCAAGAAATTAGCTTTTCGTCTTGAGACCTGCCCCTCAACATCACAGTCCCACACAACCGCACTTAATTAAGGGGAAAGGGAGCCATGGAGTTTCCTCCTGGTGGTTTATGCTTTTATCTGGGAGGAAAGCATCCCCTAGAAGCTGCCTTTCCTGCAACTCTATCAGACTCCACACTACTCTCAAATTTTATTGCATAAGCAACTACAACACTATCTAGCAAAAAGAATCAAATACCAGCCGAGGTTAACCCTCTGCCTGCGGCACCGGATTCTGTCCTGGTTGCTCCTCTTCCCATCCAGCTCTCTGCTGTGGCCCGGGAAGGCAGTGGAGGATGGCCCAAGTGCTTGGGCCCTGCACCCCATGGGAGACCAGGAGAAGCACCTGGCTCCTGGCTTCCGATCGGCGCAGCACCAGCCCTGGCGGCCATGTGGGGAGTGAACCAACGGAAGGAAGACCTTTCTCTCTGTCTCTCTCACTAACTCTGCCTGTTAAATTAAAAACAAAAATCAAATACCATGGAATGGGAACAACCCACATCAAACACGGCCGCCAAGACTGGAGGCTATTTTCAACCCAACAAATCACAACGCACAATCGCGACTCTGGAGGACAGAGGCATAGACCCCGGGTTCACGCCGTCGCTAACAAGCGCCGCGAACATTATCAGACGAGCTGAGGTGCGTTCAGGGCTGTAGACACATTTCCTTTCAAATTCGGAAAAGCACGAGTCCGTTAGCGTCGCCCTTGGATTCTTCTTACCCGCCTCAAGTTCAGCCGGCAAGCTCCGGGCTCCTTTACCACGTGACCTCGGGCCACGCGCCGGCTTCCTGCCTTTCCCAGAGGGAACGCCTCCCGCCGGGCTACGGTCCTGAGTGCGCAGGCGCGGACGCCAAGCCTCTTCCGGGCAAAATGGCGATGGGGTTAATGTGCGGCCGCCGGGAGCTTCTGCGCCTGCTGCGACCCCAGCGCCAGGTAAGCGTGGCCCCGGGGCCGAGCGCCCGCGTACTGCCTTGTCCCTGTGACTGGAGCTGGGGGCACTAGCAGACGCTGACCCGCTCACTAGGACCTGTGTGTCATGACCTCGGAGCGCGTGAGGACGCGGGAGGGTTACGTCCCGGCGCCGTGGCGTTGTTCGTCCCGGGGGACTGGCTGCGCTCCTGCCCCTCAGAATCCTTCAGCCTCGTCCTCTGAGCGCGGCGCGGCTTCGGGGTAACCGCGGTGCCGGAGAGCCCTGGGCTGGCCCCCGTTGCACGCCCTCGGGCCGATGGTCTGCGCGTGGAGTGCAGCAGTGGCCTCACCTGTGGGAGCCGGGCGCCCCGCTTCCCGGGACGCTGAGCTCTGGGGCTTCGCTCGCGGTAAAGGGGCTCCACCATCCTTCTCCCCGCTCAGTTCCACAGCGTCGCAGGGCCCTCGCAATGGCCCCGGAAACCGCTGACCCCCGGGCTCCTGTTCCCAGCCGGCCGGGGCTTGGGGCGCCCGCGCTACGTGCTCATCGCGGCCGCCGGCCCCCGCTCGCTCAGTGTCTCTGCCGTCTCGTTTGCAGGAGCCCAGGTAAGAGGCCTTTTAATTCCTGGAGGCCGGGAGCGGTGCTTCTTGCTTGGTTTTTTTTTGTTTGGGAGGAGGGGCAGGAACGAGTTGTCCACACTTCCCACAGTGCCCCAACATGTTAGCGTCTGTGCTCGGGAGTAAGTTTTCAGTTCACTGGGGGGATGATTGGAAAGTACAGGAGGAATTTATGTGAAAGGCATTGTCTGACACAGAGGTGGACAAACCACTGATGAGGGAAGATTTGATTCAGAGTGTGTGTGGTAGAAAAATTACACCGTGGGTACCAAGTGCATGATTTTGGGGTGCTGTCTCAGAAGAGGAGATCAGCTAGGTGTTTAGGTCTTAAAAATGGAGTTGTTTTAAAGAAAAGTCTAAGTGTACTAGTTTTACTAAAACCATAATCATCATATTCAAAAGGCTAAATTTTGGGAAGCTGCTATGAGAAGTAACTTCTCTTCCTGCCTAGAGGCAAAAATAAGTTGTCCTTTTTACACATGAAAGCTGTGGGTATTGCAGGCTGCCCCAGAAAAACAAAAGTAAAGAGCACTGGTTGTTGTAGGACATTTCTACGTCTTCCCCCCCCGCTGAGTATCACACCTGACTTCCTTTTGCACAGGTTCCACCTGCTCCTGTTGTCCCTGCAACTCCTTCAGCCTCAGTGGTACCTGAGGTGCCTTCCGAGACTGCGGATGTAATCCAGGCTGCTGCAGAACAGAGCTTCACTGAGCTGGGCCTGGGGTCGTACACCCCAGTGGGACTGATTCAGAATTTACTGGAATTTATGCATGTTGACCTGGAGCTACCATGGTGGGGGGCCATTGCTGCATGTAAGGGAACTTGGGAATAGAACCTTAAAGGTGGTATTTCAAGGGGTGAGCATCCGGTCTAGCAGTTAGGATATCTGTGTCCCGTATCATAGAGGCTGGGTTTCATACACAGCCGCCTGACTCCGGCTTCGTGCTGGTGCAGCCTCTGGAGGCAGCAATGATGGCTCAAGTGATTGAATTCTTGCTACTCATGGTAAATCCAGATTGAGTTCCTGGCTCCCAGTGCAGCCCCTGGCCCTACCCAGACCTGCTGGGGACATTTGGGGAATGAACTGGGAGAAGGGATCTGTGTGTCTCAGATTCTGTCAGTGGGCAGCGGAAATAGTTGGAGAAGTTCAGGAGTCAGAAAAGCAGATGATTCAAATGAGGGCCAGAGGCTCGTGATACCTAGCGGCACTCTGTTTCCTGAAGAACATTATAGAACCACTGGATCATCTGGCACTCAAGAAGTAGAGATGATTGAATGGGAGAGTGCGGTTGGTATAGAGGGGCCTTTTTCACAGTGATGACACTACCCTTGTTGGGGAGAGTAGAAGGTTAGATCAGGCACCTGAAACCCAGAGTTGGGAAAGCACTCAGATTGTTCTTACAAAGGCTAGAACTGTGCTTTGAATCGTTTCTTCCACACCTTGCTACGTCCTTATCTCTTCTGTCCTGTGTCTTCAGCATCTAACTCCTTACTGCCGTACTTTGAGCGTAAACATGTTCAAGCATACCCATGTGGTCCTTCTTCCTTTCATAGCTGTTATTTAAAAACAGGATTCTGCCTCTGGTGGTGCTGCTTCTTTCCATTTACTCTTTGACCCTCAGCAGTCTGGCTTTTGGTAATATCACCTGAGTTCTGGTTGTCATAGGACATTATATTTAGTTATATAACTGCCAGTGATGACATTGCTAAGTCAGGTTTTCCTGGCACGTTTGGCCTTTCTGCATTAGGCATTTTAGAAGTTGAAGCCTACCCCTTGGCTTCGGTAACAGTGTTTCCTGATTTCCTTCCTCTAGTCCTGATCTTACCCTCCCGTTGCCATTACCGGTACTCTGCACACCCCTTCACTGCTGCTGTCCTGAGTTCCCGTCTTGGCTCACCCTCCGCTCCACGTCACCACAATGTTGATAGAACCTAAACCTGTCTCTTCTCAGCCTAGGCCTACTTGTATGTCTACAGAGACTATGAACTAAATACTTGTCAGAATGATTGGGAAACGTGAAGTGTAAGAAAATAAATAGCAAGAAACTAAAACAGTCACCAGGTCACTTCCTATGCACAGTTTCCATGACAGCTTCCCAGTTTATTCCTGGCAGCCCAAGAGCTCCATAAAGTGCGCTCTGAGCAAGGGGAAGGCCAGAGCATCTCCCTTCGTTCAGGCCAACCTGATTTATTTGTTTTGTGTATTTGGGCCCTGCCTATGGGTAAAAAAAAGAAAATTCCATTGATAATAGAAAGCTTTAGAAGGCACTGAGCTTCGGTCAGCTTTGTGTTCAGGAACAGGAACAGCTTAGAGGAGGTGACTGAGTCTCGTGTGTGTCTGAGCAGAGGACTGAGCAGTGCCCCTGCCCTTACCTCTGGGCATCATGGCACAGAGCACGGGAAAGGCTGAAGTCAGACCCTTTCGGGGGGGCAGGGGACCTAAAAAGCCTTCAGCCACAGAACTGCTTCACTGTCACTCCAGTCCTAGTTTGTGTTTTCCAGGTACGGTGCTTGCCCGCTGCCTGATTTTTCCTCTCATCGTGAAAGGCCAGCGGGAGGCAGCCAAGATCCACAACCACGTGCCTGAGATCCAGAAGTTTTCCGCTCGAATCCGAGAGGCCAGGTTGACAGGAGACCACGCCGAGTGTAAGTTGCAGGGTGCTGTGGGGGAGGATCGCATTCGCACTTCTGACAGTGGGCTGGGGGAAGTCAGGAGTTGCTACTGTTGGGCCAGTTCTAAAGACTGATCTGCTTCTTGGGCCCCATGCTTCCAGGGGTGGCCAGGGTCGGTTCAGACTTTCATGGGCCTGGTGATGAGGACGTTCACACACACACACACACACACACCATAACTATTAGCCCAACCATTGATGTTCTCTTACCTCAGTGTACAAGGCCTCGTCAGAGATGACACTTTACCAGAAAAAGCATGATATTAAACTCCTCAGACCTCTCATTCTACCTCTGACTCAGGTAAGCCAAAACCTTTCCCTCTACTTCACCCAATTGCCTTCTCTGTGTTTCCCATGCCCCAGGCCCCTAAAAAGGCAGGCGGTGGTGACACAGTGGCTTTCAGTCATGGAGTAACAGAAATGTCTCTGCTAACGTATGCCCCCGCTGTGTATCCTGTGAAACAGGCTCCGATCTTCATCTCCTTCTTCATTGCCTTGAGAGAGATGGCCAACCTTCCTGTGCCCAGCCTGCAGACAGGCGGCCTTTGGTGGTTCCAGGATCTCACCGTGTGTGATCCCACCTACATCCTGCCGATGGTGGTCACTGCTACGATGTGGGGTGTGCTGGAGGTAAGCCCTGGCTGGCCAGGCGCCAGGCCCATAGAGTGACCAGGTGTAGGGAAGAAAGCAGTTGTGGACCATGGTGATCCTTCACTCCCTGGTGGGTGAGAGGCAGTTTCACTAAAATGGCACATGTCACTCTTTTCTTCTGCTGCCCCAGCTGGCCTGGTTTCTTCCCCTTGACAGCTAGGTGCTGAGACAGGCATGCAAAGTTCTGACCTTCAGTGGATGCGAAATGTTCTCCGAGTGATGCCCCTGGCAGTTTTGCCCATAACCATCCACTTTCCCTCCGTAAGTAATGGCTTAGGGGCTGCCTCCTGGCAAGCTGACCGGGGATACAACGTCTGAGACCTTCTCTTTATTCTCTCCCAGGCAGTGTTTGTGTACTGGCTCTCCTCCAACCTGTTTTCCCTGGGCCAGGTGGCCTGCCTCCGGATTCCTGCCGTACGCACTGTACTTAAAATCCCCCAGCGTGTTGTGCATGACCCTGACAAATTACCTGCACGAGAGGGCTTCATAAAGAGCTTCAAGAAAGGTGAGGGCCTGCCCTGTACAGAACAGAAGCAGGAGACAGTGGTCTCAAAGCAGGGACAAGACTGCCTCTTGTCTTTCTCCAGGCTGGAAGAATGCCGAGATGGCGCATCAGCTTCGAGAGCGCGAACGACGCATGCAGAACCACTTGGAGCTGGCGGCCAGGGGTAAGTAATCCTCTCAGGCCAAGTCCTTCTCTTGGTTCTTGTTTTCCTGTTACTGAAATTTCTTTTCTTTCCCCCAGGTCCTCTAAGGCAAACCTTTACCCACAACCCTCTGCTACAGCCTGCAAAGAACCACCCTTCCAACACCCCCAGCAGCAGCAGCAGCAGCAGCAGCAGCAACAGCAACAAACCAAAGTCAAAACCCTGGAGTGACACGATTGGCTGAACTGTGCTGCCTCCTCATTCTGGCAGGAACTGTGTCTCTTCAAAGACTCATCCTCAAAACGAGGCTTAATGCCATGTCCTTGTCCCAGACCTAGGAACCGTGGGACATGGAGATGTTCACTTTTACGTCCATTTTTAGAGTGGCTCCCACTACAGACTTTAATGCCTGCATGTAAGAGAGTGCACTGGGGAGCCAAATGATCTTCCCATCCACAGGGTTAGTAAACCTCTGTACTACGTGCTGCTTCCTGACACTTTTCTGTGTGCCACAGAAAAAAAGGATACATTTGGTCATGACTGCTCTCGCTGACCTGTGCCCTTTGGGGAAATGTCTTAGTCTTTAAATTAAGCATTGAGCATAAACCTCTACTCCATAGATGTGTCTCTGTACCCACATTTGCATCACAGTCATGGAAGTATAAGATTATATTAAAAAGGGATGGCGCTGTGGCGTATTGGGTAAAGCTGCCACCTGCATGGCCAGCATCCTATATGGGCACTGGTTCGAGACCCAGCTGCTCCACTTCTGATCAAGCTCTCTGCTATGGCCTGGGAAAGCAGTGGAAGATGGCCCCAGTGCTTGGGCTCTTACACTCATGTGCGAGACCCAGAAGGAGCTCCCAGCTTCAGATCAGCCCAGATCCTGCTGCTGCAGCCATTTGGGACGTGAACCAGCAGATGGAAGATTCTCTGCCTCTAACTCTTTCAAGTACATACATAAATCTTATTTTTAAATTTTATTGCATTATTACCAATGAGTGTCAATACTACTTTTTGGTGTTTTGTTTTTATTGTTGTTGTTTTTTTTTTGACAGTTATAGACAGTGAGAGAGAGGCAGAGAGAAAGGTCTTCCTTCCGTTGGTTCACTCCCCAAATGGCCGTCACGCCAGTGCTGCGCTGATCCAAAGCCAGGAGCCAGGCGCTTCCTCCTGGTCTCCCATGCGGATGGAGGGCCCAAGGACCTGGGCCATCCTCCACTGCCCTCCCAGGCCACAGCAGAGAGCTGGACTGGAAGAGGAGCAACCGGGACAGAATCCAGCGCCCACATGGGATGCCAGTGCCACAGGCAGAGGATTAACCAAGTGAGCCACAGCACTGACCCCAACAAATTATATTTAAATGTAGTAACCACATTTTCTTAAAGATTTATTTATTTGGAAGGAAGAGTGATAAGGATGGAGAGAGAGATCTTCCATCTACTTGTTCACTCCCTAAATGCCTGCAACAACTGTGCTAAGCCAGGTGTCAGGATGTGAGTGGATGACAGAGACCCAGGCACCTGAACCATCATCTGCCACTTCCCAGAATGTGCAGTAGAAGAAAGCAGAAAGGGAAGCGTAGGTTGGACTTACTCCCAGGCACCCTAAGCAGCAGCTTAACCTGCTGTGCCACACCTGCCTCAGTAACTATACTATTTAGACCCCAAAATTTTCCTTTAAGGAGTAGATTTGGGGCCGGCATTGTGACATAGGAGGTAAAGCTGCCACCTACGATGCTGGCATCCCATAGGAGCACCAGTCCCCAGCTAATGGCATGGGGAAAGCAGTGGAAGATGGCCCAAGTGCTTAGGCCATCCTGGCTTCTGGCTCCAGCCTGGTCCAGCCCTGGTATTGCAACCATCTCAGGAGTGAACCAGTGGATGAAAGATCTCTTACTGACTTTGAAATAAATCTTTAAAAAAAAAAAGAGATGTGTTCAAATTCTTAATGATAATTTTCAAAAGATTGTGTTTAGTCTTCTCTCTTTTCAGACTAATGGGAGCTTCCCCGAGACTGTATAAGATGAAGCCACTCGGACTTTAGGAACATAACCGTTTTATTTTTGTCCAGCACACATGACAGTTTCGTGTCTCTAAGGAGACAGGAGGTTTGGAGCAATGTTGGCCCTTTTCAAGAAAAGGAGGAGTGGGTAGGCACACCCAGAGATGCTACTAGACCAAGCCCACACCTGACATGCCCCACCACAGTCTGCTTTGTCCTCTCTCTAAAAAGTCTGGAGCAAAGGTAGCAGAACAAATAAATTACTTTTCATGTCTCAAGAAGCAAATTCAGGGGCTGAAGCTGCCTTCACTAGGCTTCTGGGTGGATGCCTCCAAAGAAGTGAGTTTTTCAGCTTCCTTGACTCCAGCTGGTAGGAAACAGAGGCCTCATCTGCCCCATCTCAGGATTCCAGCAGGTATTTAGTTAGACTTGGGATCCCGTTGCTTAGGCATCTCTCCTCCATCTTCCAAATCCATTTCTGCAGCAACTGATATACACAGGACCTGGAGGTACCGGGTGGTGGACGCTACAAAGAAGTTTGAATCAAAACAAAATTGATAAACTGAGCTGAGTTCAAGTGGCACTGAATGAGACAGCCTGAGGGGAGTGATTCAGTTAGTAATAAGGTTAAGTAACAGGCTATAGCAAAGGTGACACGAGAGCTCAAATCTCCAGAAAAGCAAAAAAAAAAAAAAAAAAAGCCATAGACTAGCTGAGGTAACTCATGGATCCAAGGCTTACCCACAATCCTTCGGAGGCAAAGAGGTCGTTTTTGCTCGGGCACTCGGATGATGAGGAAGTAAAAGGGCAGGCCCGAGAGGGCGATGGCGATGCCAATGAGGGAATTGATTGTGTCACTGTAAAGCGGAACAGCCACCAGGAAGATGGTGCAGAGGCAGAAGACAATGGGGAAGAAAAGGCTGAGCTATGGGCACAGACAAAACAACTGGGTGTTAGCTCAGGACTCTTGACAGCCACAATAACCCCACCTCCCGTAACGATCCCAGCACACTACCACCGTCAAGCCCTAGGCAGAGGTTTCTGAGTAAACTTGTGAGAACACCCAGTAGCTGCAGCGCTAGCTGTTCTGAGGGACCAGAGGTAAGGACAGAGGCGAGTTACCTTGAGAGGACGAGGTCGATCGGGCTCCTTCCAACGCAGGTAGAGCTGACCCAAGATAGAGAGCCCCACAAAGAACCAGTAGCTAAAGCTGTAGTAGTTAATGAGCTGGAAGATGTCCTCCACACACAAGTAGATCAGTGCCATGATGCCCTGCAGGTGCGATCCAAGTCAGCTCTCGGGGCCTTTTCATCTCAAGGCATATCATTTCTTCCTCCCCTCCACCCCTACAGATCCATTCCCTGTCAAGTCCTGAGTCTCTACTGTTCCCACCTGAGTTAGCACCTGTTTCAGGATCTCATTCCCTGTCAGTCATTAGCCTTTCAACTGGTTCTTCAAACCTTTGTCAAGTTAACCTTCAATAAAGTACAGCCCCTCAAAAAATACTTCACATAGGTGTGGGTGTTCAGCTGCGTGGTTAAGATGACAGTTGCGACACCCACGTTCCCTATCAGAGTGCCTGGACTGAATTCCCAGCTGGGGCCCCAGACTACAACTTCTTGGCACCAGACCCTGGGAAGCAGCTCTGGTGGTTGGGTCCCTGCCATCCACATAGGAGACCTAGATTGGGTTTTCAGCCCAGTCATTTGCAGAGTAAATCAGCAAACAGGAGCTCTCTGTCTCAATTTTATTTTTTAAAGAATATTTTGTGGGTCTGGTGCTGTGGCATACCAGGTAAAGCTACCACCTGCAGCACCAGCATCCCATAAAGGTGCCAACTCAAGTTTCAGCTGCTCCATTTCAAATCCAGCTCCCTGCTTAATGTACCTGGGAAAGCAGCAGGAGAGTGCCCAAGTCCTTGGGCCCCTGCACCCACATGGGAGACCCAGATGAATGTCGTGGCTTTGCCCAGCTCTGTCTGACCTTTGCAGCCATTTGGGTGAGTGAACCAGCAGGTGGAAGCATGATTTCTTTCCACCCTCCTTTCTGTAACTCTGCCTTTCAAATAATCATTAAAAAAATTTTTTTTTGTGGCAGGCATGTGATTAAATCACCACTTGGGACCGGGCATCCCATATTGGAGTGCCTGCTTTGTGTCCCAGCTTCCTGCTATTGTGCACCCTGGGAAGCAGCAAATGATGGCTGAAGTACTTGGGTCCCTGCCACCCACATGGGAGACCTGGACTGAGTTCTGGGCTCCCAACTTCAGCCTGTCCCAGCTCTGGCTATTGCAGGCATGTGGGGAAGTGAACCAACAAAAGACATCTGCCTGCCTTTCAAAGAAAATTTGAAAAAATTTTTTTAAATGGTGAGTCCATTTGAAATGGATTCTGAAAATTAAGATTGCAAATTATAGAGAAGAATTTTAGGTAAGAGAAACAGCATCAGAGAGTCCTGCAAAAAAGCAACGCGGAGTTGAGTAGAAAGCAATGAGCTAAAAATGTAGGTTGAAGCCATCTGGAGAGGGCCTTCTGCAAGATTTTTTTTTAATTTTAATTTACAATTTCATTTATTTGAAGAGCAAAAGCAATCATTTCTTCTCTTAAAAACTACATCACTCACTGAATGGCAATCAATCACTGCAATGATTCCTGTACTTGATCTTTTATCTTAGGCCAGGGTGATTACCATTCTTGAGAAGAGTCTCAGGAAACACTGCAGCAGTTAGAAAAACTTTGCTAAGGCACTACACTATCAATCTCCTTTGAGGAACCAGCCCCGTGTCTCAGTGGGTAAAGCCAACTGCGGCATCAGCATCCCATATGGGCACCAGTTCGAGTCCCAGCTGCTCCACTTCCAATCCAGCTCCCTGCTAATGCACCTGAGAAAACAGTGGGAGATGGCCCAAGTACTTGGGCCCCTGCACCCACATGGGAGACCCAGAAGAAGCACCCAGCTCTTAGCTTCATATCAGCCGAACTCCAGCCATTGGCAGCCATTTGGGGAGTGAACCAGCAGATGGAAGATCTTCCTCTAACTCTGCCTTTCAGATAAATAAATAAATCTTTTTTTAAAAAAAAAATCCTTTGAGCCTCCTGGAAACTAGAACAGCTGGCATCCACTATTACCAAAGTCTCCCCCCACAATCCGGCTTCCAGTCATCCTTGAAATCACTTACATTGAAGAGCAGAGAAGGCACTGGTGTAAACCGCTTCACATGAATCATGCAGATGGCATCAGGGAGATGGCCTTCCCTTGATCCCACAAAGAACAGCCTGTTTTAGGAAAAACAAGAGAGACTGAGATAGTTGTGAGACACTGGGTGTAACTTGGTTCACCTGCCATGTGGCCCTCCCTCTCTGCTATCCCTTCAAAAGAGTGAATAAGATGGAATGGAGTTCAGTGTTGAGATTAGTGACAATTGGAGACTGCTGATGGGAACAGCAAGACAAAAGGTGTCATCTGGGGGACACGGGCAGTTAAAATCCAGGTTCTAGAAGTTCTACCATCTCCAGCCATAACTCTTCACAAAATGAACCCAGCAAAAGATGCCAGTGTTACCTAGAAGCAGCCACAATGGAGGCATTGAGGCCACCAAAGCAGGATAATGCAACTGCAAGTGGAATTGTCCAGTTGAATACTCCAAAAATCTGGTCTGCAAAAGTCTAAAGGGAAATAAATGGAGAGGTCATTACCAGGAAGTCAAAGGGATGATAGTAGTGGAGAGGCATTCCCCGGAAACCCAACCCTTCCACTGCAGTGGGGGTCACAGGACCTTCTTGCAAGCCCGGCATCCTACACGTACTCCTCTAAGGCTGTCTACCCCCTTTCCAAGAATTTCAAGAGCTGGCCGGCACCGTGGCTTAACAGGCTAATCCTCCGCCTTGCGGCGCCGGCACACCAGGTTCTAGTCCCGGTCGGGGCGCCGGATTCTATCCCGGTTGCCCCTCTTCCAGGCCAGCTCTCTGCTATGGCCCGGGAAGGCAGTGGAGGATGGCCCAAGTGCTTGGGCCCTGCACCCGCATGGGAGACCAGGAGAAGCACCTGGCTCCTGCCTTCGGAACAGCGAGATGCGCCGGCCACAGCAGCCATTGGAGGGTGAACCAACAGCAAAAAGGAAGACCTTTCTCTCTGTCTCTCTCTCTCTATCCACTCTGCCTGTCAAAAAAAAAAAAAAAAAAAGAATTTCAAGAGCTGAGAGATACCCAGAAGCCCAACACACCCTTAACCTTCTCCTGCTAGTGAAAATCCTTTACCACAGCAACAGCATCACTGGCCAAGATGTCCCTCATGTCTAGCACAGTGTAATAGGCCACATTGGTCAAGATGTAGATGATGGTGACAACAGGCATGGAAATACCAATGGACAGGGGCAGGTTCCTACAGCCAAACAGAGTAAAGGATATATTAGTCCCACAGTCACATCCCTGTGCCTCCTTCCATCCTGACTGTCCCTGCCACGCCAATCTTTCCAGGGACAGAGATTCTTGCTGCATTTTCCAGTGCCTCTGCCCTCAGCCTAGGACAGTGACTGAAGCTCTGAACTCTTTAGAACTAAAGAGCATTAGGGGAAAGGAATATCACGGGAGAAAATGCTACAGAAAGAAAAAGAGGGTTAATGTACCATATCACAGCAAACAGCATAGCAGATGGAAGTTGTTTTTACATCCAAAGTTCTCACAGTATCAGGATTCATTCTCTAATATTATCAATACTGGAAATTTTAAGATTAAAACTATAAGAAATTATGGAGGCAAACTGTGAAATCTAACATCTCCAGAGAATAAGCTAGGCCTTCGGTGGGAAGAGCAACGTGTGTTTCTGAACAAGCAACCTGGGAGAGAGAGTGTCCACTCACCCTCTCTGTTTGAGAACCTTGGGTGCCAGCCTCGCTCGTGGCCAAGAGAAGCGCACAAAGACTTCTCACGGTCCCTGTAGCCCAAGAAAGCCATGATCTGTATAAACATCCTTGACGTTGTCACCAGAAAAGCAGAGGGGCAAGTACTGGAGTCATTCAGCTTCTGTCCAGTAGGTGGAAGCACCATCCAGGCCTCTACCCAGCTTCTATCACCTCTGCTCCCAAGGTAGCCACAGCAGATGTAGGCCAGCAGTGCTTTGTTTCTCAAAGCCAAAAGAGTTTATTGGTATAAGAATTGTTATTCTTTTGACCTTGAAAATTTACAGACACTCTACCCACTGGCAAAACGTAGTTCCCAGAATCATGGTGTTTTAGAGCCAGGAAAAGCCCTGGAGATACTATAATTCAACCCCCTCAGTTACAGATAAGGAAGCAACCAGAGACTTTTTGGATGACCTTGAAGGAATCACTCACAATCAGTAAAAAAACACAGGTTCTTTGACTCCCTATCCAGTGCTCCTTTCACCCTGCAAGACTACAGGGCAATTTAGAGAAAGCATGGGGTGATCTGCTTGAATGACAAACAACATAATGCCAGGATGAACGTGGGAATCAAGGAATTGGGAAACAAAGGAAGGTTTCCATAGTTTAAAACCTAGGTTATCTATGTGGGTAAAAGATATACCAAGTAAAATCTATTTTTTTTTTTAAGATTTATTTATTTATTTGAAAGAGTTACAGAGAGAGAGAAGGAGAGGCAGAGAGAGAGAGAGAGGTCTTCCATCCACTGGTTCATTCTTCCCAGTTGGCAGCAATGGCCAGAGCTGTGCCAATCCAAAGCCAGGAGCCAGGAGCTTCTTCCGGGTCTCCCACGTGGGTGCAGGGACCCAAGGACCTGGGCCATCTTCTACTGCTTTCCCAAGCCAGAGAGCTGGATAGGAAGTGGAGCAGCTGGGACTTGAACCAGTGCCCATATGAGATACCAGCACTCCAGCCAGCATCTTTACCCGCTATGCCACAGTGCCAGCCCCGTAAGATCTATTTTTAGAACATACATAAGCACATGGTACAATCTGCTCTAATTAATGCAAGAGTAAATGAACGAGTGTGAAAAGGACTTTTTAGAAAAACTTTACAAGGGTGAGCATTCAGCACAGCATTGAAGATGCTCCTTGGGATGCCCACATCCCAAATCTGAAGGCCTGGGTTCGAGTCCTGACTCCGCTCTGATTCTAGCTTTCTGCTAATGTGCTCCCTGAGAGGCAATGGTGACAGCTCCAGTAGTTGGGTTGCTTCCACCCCTCTGAGATACCCAGATTGAATTCCAGGCTCCTGGCTTTGGTCTGGCCCAGCCCTGGCTGTTACAGGCCTTTGGGGATTAACCAGCACAAGGAAGATCTTTGTCTCTGTCTGTTTGCCTTTCAAATAAAGTGAGATAATAAATTAAATGGAGCTAGTAGGGGCAAGCATTTGGCACAACAGTTAAGTTACCAGTGGGAGCACCCGCATCACATATTAGGGTGCCTGAATTCAAGTCCTAGCCCCTATCCCAATTCCAGCTTCCAGCTGTTATGTATGCTGGGAGGCAGCAGTTGATGGTTCAGGGAGTTGGGTCCCTGGGAGACTCTGGGTTCCTGACTCCCAGCTTTGGCCTGGCCCACTCTCAGCTGTTGTGGACATTCAGGGAGAGAACCAGCAGATAGGAGATCTTCATTTTTCTGTGTGTGTGTGTGTGGGTGTGTGTGTGAGACTTTCAAATAAGTTTTTAAAAATTTTTAAGTATATTCATTGGACAGACATTGATACACAGATGGCTCATATCAGAATGCTGGTTCCAGTCCCAGCTGTTCCACTTCCAAAGCAGCTCTCTACTAATGCTTTTGGGAAGCTCAACTACTTGAGTTCCTGTCAACCACATGGGAGACCCTTATGGAGTTCCCAGCTCCTGGCTTTGGCCGGGCCCAGCCCTGACGGTTGTAGCCATTTAGGGAATGAATCAGCAGATAAAAGACCTCTTTCTCTCCACCACACCAGCTCCCTCAACCCCCATCTCTCTGCCTTTCAAATAAATATGTCATTTTTTAAAAATTAAGATGGAGCTGATAAAATCAATCCCATAGGTGTTTGTGATGTACTGTGTCTGGCACACAGAAGGAGTTCAGTAAATGATGGCCAGCATTGCTGTGGAAAGTTAGCCGTGAGGTACCTACCTCTCGGGATTCTTGATCTCTTCAGTGACATAGTTCAGAGTGTCCCAGCCCGAGTAGGAAAACAGAGCTGAGTACAATGCCAGGGCAATGTCACCCATTGCAAATGATGAGCCCTCAAAAGAATTCTCAAAGTGAGTCGTGCCTCCTAGAACCCAAACATTGGAAGGCAGAAAGATTAGTGGCTTGTTCCCCAACTTCCAGATGGTTGAGTTAAGGAGTAGAATACAGCAGTTGGCCGGCGCCATGGCTCACTAGGCTAATCCTCTGCCTGCGACGCCAGCACCCCAGGTTCTAGTCCCGGTTGGTGCACCGGATTCTGTCTCAGTTGCTCCTCTTCCAGTCCAGCTCTCTGCTGTGGCCCGGGAGTGCAGTGGAGGATGGCCCAGGTCCTTGGGCCCTGCACCCACATGGGAGACCAGGAGAAGCACCTGGCTCCTGGCTTCAGATCAGCGAAGCACGCCAGCAGCAACACGCCAGCCGTAGCGGCCACTTGGGGGGTGAACCAATGAAAAAAAGAAGACCTTTCTCTCTGTCTCTCACTGTCTAACTCTGCCTGTCAAAATAAATAAATAAATAAAGGAATACAGCAGTAATAGCAGGTAAGTGGCTTTGAACCCATTTGGCAGCAAGGGTACCACTGAGGAAACACAGAACAGGGGGTGGGCATTTAGCCTGGTGGTTCAGACACTGGTCAAGACACCTGCTTCCCACATCATTGTGCCTAGGTTCAATTCCCAGTTCCAACCCCTGACTCCAGCTTCCCACTAACATAGACCTTGGGAGGCAGTGGGGATGGCTCAAATAAGTGGGTTCTTGTCACCCATGTGGAAGACATGATTGAATTCTCAGCTCCCAGTTTTGGCCCTGGCTGTTACAAGCATTTGGGGAGTGAACTAGTGGACTGCAGTTCTTTCTCCATGTGTCTTTCTCTCTCTGTCTCTGTCTCTGTCTCTCTCTCTCTCTCTCTGCCTCTCAAATAAATAAAATGCTTAACAAGAAAAGAAGCAGGAAACAGAAAAAACACATCTACAAGAATGGGCCAGAATGCAGACAGTGGCGTGTGTGGGGATCCTGACCGAAAGGACCCATGACAGATAGGAAAGGACAAGAATCCAACAGGGAGGGGCCAGCGCTGTGGTGTAGTGAGTGTCCCACATGGGCTGCTCCACTTCCAATCCAGCTCTCGGCTATAGTCTGGGAAAGCAGTAAGAAGATGGCCCACCACTTGGGCCCCTGCACCCGCATAAGAGACCCCCATAAGAAGCTCCTGGCTTCAGATCAGCCCAGTTCCAGCCACTGCAGCCATCTGGGGAGTGAACCAGTGAACAGAAGACTTCTCTCTCTCTCTGCCTCTCTGTGGCTCTGCCTTTCAAATAAATAAATAAATCTTTAAAAAAAAAAAAAAAAAAGAATCCACTAGGGAACAGAAGGGCTGGAGAACAGAAGTGGTGCTACTCTGCGCTGCTCTGCAGGCTGCCTGGGTCCCACCCCCTTCCTAACACCAGCCAGGGCTGACCAGGGTAGAGGGAAGCCTGGGCTCAGTGCGCCCAGGTAAACCGTGATTGTAGGGCAGGTGTTCGTTCATACCTGGAAACTGCTGAGGATTAGGTACAAGGCGTTTGTTTCTGACCTTGCCAGAACAGTCATTACCATAATATTAGGCTTGTCACTCTGCAAACACCAGCTCTCAGTGCACAGCTGTCAGCCCTTTTGCCAAGAGCGGCCTCCTCTGGGTGGCAGCACGCCTAACAGGTAAAGGACAGTCTGCCTGGGTACAAATTTCAGCTCCACCACTTACTGCCCGGGACTTGGGCAGCAAGGCACTTAATTCTGCAGCCATTTCCTCATCCATAAAATCCATGAAATGGGAAAAACAATGATGCCAGCCAAATAAGGTGACTGTGGCAATCCAACGAGATGACGCACAGAGAGCACTTAGACAAGTGTGGCTGCTGGCAAATGCTTGACAAATGTTAGTTGCCGTTGATATTTCTTACCTTGGCCAAGCTTAACAATGCCTGCAATGATGACCGCAATCAGTGCTAAAACTTTAGCATAGGTGAAAACGTCCTGTACCAGAGTTCCCCACTTGACATAAGCACAGTTTACGAAAGTCAAGAGACCTGAAAGAAAAAGAATACTGATTGGTGGCTGGTCCCTTCCCACCCAGCAGCCTTGGGCTCCCAAGTTTTTCCAGGTCCAGTCACCAAGACAGATGCTTCGGCCAGACAGCACACGCTTGGGCCTTTACTGGCTCTTTACTGGAAACCTCCGCCTCTCTTCACCATCATCAGCACCCAAAGGCACCTGCTGAGCACCCTGTACATAGCACCAGCACACTCCCTGCCCCCAGCACCTGAGGTGGAGACACAGAGGGACTGTGCATTTGCTCGCAGACAAAAGTGCACCCAGACTCCCAATCACAGCAGCAGGAGGCAACCGAGAGCTGGATGGGATCAGCGGTGCCTTCCAGCTCTCGGCTCTGAAAAGTCGCAGTCTGCCCCTCCCACAGGACCCAGCACGCCGACTCTGGTATTACTGCTAACCTTGACACGTCCTGTTGCGACTTGGCCAACATCTGGACCAGCAGGTCAGGACGTGCGGCCAGATTTCCTGCCCACTGCCTGCCAGTTCAGCCGCTTGTTTTTGTGCTTGCAAAGACTCCTGGAGCTAAAAGCAGTTCCCATAGAATGGGGACAAGGCATTTTTCCTGACCAGACTCCGCAGAAGTATGGGCCACAACATTGCTCAGTCCCTTCTCCTCCTCTGGGGTTGAGGCAAGGTGTTCACCTGATGAGCTACAGCAAAGTTCATGGTCACCCTTAAGAGCGGGGGGTTGTTGGTTTGGTTTCTTTTTGTTTTTTCCTTAAAGTTTGTTTGTTTTTGGAAGGCAGTAACAGAAAGAGATCTTCCATCTGCTGGCTCATTCCCCGAATGCCTATGACAGCCAGGTCCAGGCCAGGAACTTCATCAGGATCTCCCACACGGGTGGCAGGGACCTAAGCACTTGGGCCATCCTCCACTGCCATTCCAAGCACATTAGCAGGAAGCGGGATCAGATGCAGAGCAGCTGGGACTTAAACCGGTGCTCCCGTTATGAGATGCTGGCGTCAGCTTCACCTGCCACACCACAGCGCTGGTCCCTGCATGTGTTTCTCAGAGTTCTCATTACAATCTCAGAGAAAGTCATTACAGCTGCTCTCAAAAAATGCTACAGTCACTCATTTAGAGGAAGCAATTTGAGAAGCGAAGGCCTCACAGGCTGTGAGGTTGACCAGCAGTCCCAGGATGCGGTAGGGAGAACATTAGAAGAGCTAACTCTGGAGATCTGAAGTGTTCATCAGATCCCTGGGTAGCACCTGGCCAGGTGGGCGGATGGACACAGCCTCACACCTTCCCCACAGGTGGTACAGCAAGTCGCTTCACCGCGCCGCCTCCCAGCACAGCAACCGGAACACTGTATGGAGAGCTTAACTCCCAAGGACTCCGAGGACAAGGCTGGCGCCACCCTGCCTCACCAGTGCAAAGCGAGGCCCAGTGCCCAGCGTGCCTGCTCCAGGCCATCACAGTCGGGAGCCAGGCTCAGCCACCCTGTGTGGCCCTTGGTGGCCCCGCTCCTCCTGTTTTGTGGTGTCCTGGCCTCATCCCCTATAACCTCCTCCTGAGAGGCAGGAAAGGCCGGCCTCCCTCATCTGCCCTTGCTCCCCCAGCTCTCCTCCTGGCCAAGATTCTCTGCTCTGCCTCAGAAGGAACCTTCCGGTCCTGCTCAGACGCTGGCCTCGTAAACAAGACAATAAACAACCAGGCTTTATCGCAGGGCAGGGCAAAAACACACCCACAGCTCCAGGCCATCCCAGTGCTAAGTTAATCATTAGAACGGACCACGTCTTTAGCAGGCACCCCCACAAAGCACCGCAGGGCCCAAGTCTTGCCCTCCACAAATCTTTCAAGTCTGTGGGTCCTCGGGGTACCCATCCTTGACGCCCAGTGGACTTTCCCCTCCAGCCCTCTGGCCCCTACCGCCCATCCTGTGACCTCTACCCTTGCCCTCAGACTCTGCCCCACGTGCCAGCTGTCAAGAGCCCACACAACCCACCCTGCCTGTGCTGGGGCAGTGGGATCCCCTGATAGAAACTGCTGGCCAGCCTGCCGGTCACCAGAGCAAATTGCCGCAGCCTTCAGGGAGCAGCTCGGGGTCAGAGGCTGTGGCTGTGTGCCCCAGAATCTGTCCTCGGCTCTGGCCAGGGACAGCGCGAAGACGGTGGAGCAACCAGTCCACCACCCTTCACTATGGCAGCTTCGGAAATGAAAACTCGTGGCCTGCTCCCCTGCCACTTCTCTACACCACGTGCTACCAGGGGCATTCCTCCTCTCGCCCACCAGCCACGGCCCTGTTCCACTCCTGAGCCCGATTTCTGTCTTCGTCCCACCTTCTTGCCCTGATCTGCTGCCTGCCCTAAGTACAGGGGGCTCCGACTGAGGAAGGGAATCCAACAGAAAGAAGCCAGGAGGAGAGGAACTGCCTACAGCGAGCTGGCCCTCCGCTTCGCCAGAGCCCAGCTTCCGCCTGGGCCTCTCGGCCTCAGCAGCAGGAAGTGGGTAGGCAGGCAACAGTGCTGACTGGGCTCTTTGTCCCGCCCCAGCCCCGCTGGATCCAGCTGACCGGCGCCCTGAGCCCAGCCAAGTACACCGCTCTGGAAGCCGAGGCCAATTTCCTGCTTCAGAGTCAGAGCCAGGAGGGGACCGTGGGGTTAGATTTAATAACGTGGAGGCAACCTCAAGGTAAGAGGACAGAGATGCCCTGTGTTTCCTCCTCTGGGGACAACCCAGTCCCCACTCAACAAGCGCACAGGAGAACAGCCTGAAATCACCTTTGACCCTCCACCCAGGTACAGCTGGAAGTCTCCTATAATCAGCTAAAGAGATGCTCCTGAGTGAATCACTGAACCCAGCCCAGGCAGGGTCCCCCGGAGTGAGAGGTTAGTTCTGGCACCAAGACCCAGCACCAGCAGAGCCAGGCGGAACGACACGTGCAGCCCCGCTCTGGATCAACAGTCCCTGAGAAAGAACATTAAACCCACAACCCTCCAGCACCATTAGCTTTAAATGCACACAGCACGTAGGCTGCCAGTCCATGCATTTTATACTTCAAATTTCCAGCAACTGTGAAACCCCAATACTTTCCCAGACGATTCATCCCATCTTCAAAGACAGCTATGGCTCTTCCTTCCACTGAGCCAGAAGCTGCTTCCTCACAACTCCCACCCCATGCTCCTCTGCTCTGGGGCCACACAGAAACAAGCTAAGCCTTCTTCCCCAACAGGGGCCCTTGGTAGTGGTAAAGATTAATGTCCTGTCTCCCTCTGGTCTCTTCACCCCGCTGTGAGGCAGGCATGGCTGCCAGGCCACCCAGCAGCCCAGGCCTGGCCTCTGCATATTCTTCACTCAGTGTCTCCCCAGAAAGGGAAACTCCAGATGCAGTCACACCCTGGACTCATTATCCACAGCCTTTCTCCACCTCAAACTAATGCGTGCGCTCTCTTCCCCCCCACCTCTCTTCCTGCGCCCTTAAAAATGATTTTTCTGTCATCTCAGATACAGGACTTAATATTGATTCTTAGTCATTTTCCTCTGAGTTTTTATGCAGTATCTTCACCTATTGGAAATGGCTTTCTCTCCCCCTTGATTTTGCCAGTTCAAACTCCTTCCGTTTTAGGAAATGTGCAAATTTGATTAGTACACCTCCTGGATTTCACAGAACTCACTGCAAGAATGTGGACTAGGATCCGCAGAGCCCTGTAGCTGGTCACTACAGACCTTCCTCCACGTTGTCAGTATTCCACATCAATCAACTAGGAGCCCAGCAGGGGGCAGGCGTTGTGGTGCAGCAGCTTAGGCCCTGACTTGAGATGCCTGCAATGCCTATCAGAGTGCCAGTTTGAGTCCCAGTTCCTCTGCTTTCCATCCAGCTTCCTGCTGATGCAGATGAGGGCTCAAGTGCTTGGACCCTTGCCACCCACATGGGAGACCCAGATGGAATTTCTGGCTCCTGGCTTTAGCCTGGGCCAGCCCTGACTGTTACAGGCATCTGGGGACTGAACCAGCAGATGAAAGATCTCTGTCTCTGTCTATCTATCTGTATCTGCATCTCTCTCTCTCCATCTCTGTCACTCTGCCTTTCAAATAGATGACAATAAATGAGTAAACATTTAAAAACAATAACAAGAGGGGCCCAGCACTGTAGTGCAGCAGGTTAAGCCACCGCTGGGAATGCAAGAATCCCATACTGAAGCGCCAGTTTGTCCCAGCTGCTCCACTTCGGATCCAGCTTCCTGTGAATGCTCCTAGGAAGGCGGAAGATGGCTCGAGAGAGAGATCTTCCATTCACTGGTTCACTCCCCAAAAGCCTGCAACAACCAGGACTGGGTCAGGTTGAAGCCAGGAGCTCCACTGGGGTCTCCCTCATGGATGACAGGGACCCAAGTATTTGGGCCTTCATCTACTGCCTCCCAGTAAGCTGGATAAGAAACAGAGGCAGGACTCAATCCCAGGCACTCCAATCTGTGGCAGCTTAACCCACTGTACCGCAACACTCGCCCCAGGGAGCCAACTGCTTAATGTGGATACTAGTTACACATGTGTTCAGTTTGTGAAAATTCATTAAGTGGTACACTTATGATGTCCACTGTTCCAAATGTATACATGAATTTAAAAATTAAAATTGAATCAAAAATTAAAATTACCTGCTAACCAACTTTAACCAACATGCCTAGAATTTGGGCAAGAAACAATTTATCAAACCAGAGTGTTCAGAATCCACTTTTTTCAGAAAGCTGGGTATCACTTGGGGTAGGCAGAATGTCGCCCAGAAGATGTCTACATCATAACCCCTGGAACCTGCAGATACTATATTGTGTGGCAAGGAAGAATTAGAGTTGCAGAGAGAATTAACATCAGCTGATTTTAAAATAGGAAGATTGGGGCCAGAGCTGTGGCACAAAGAGTTAAGCCACCGCTTCCAATGCTGGCATCACTATTGGAGCTCTGGTTCGAGTCCCGGCTGCTCCACTTCCAATCCTGCTTCCTGCTAATGCACCTGGGAAGGCAGCAGAAGATAACTCAAATACTTGGGCCCCTGACACCCATGTGGGAGACCAGAATGGAGATCCTGGCTTCCGGCTTTCACCTAGCATAATCTTGATCATTGCAGACACTTGGGAAGTGAACCAGTGGATGGGAAGATCTCTTTCTGTCTCTCCCTCTCTGTCACTCTCCCAAATCAATACATAAATCTTAAAGGGGGGGGGGGGTGAATCCTCTGACGTGTGTGTGTACCTCCATGTACTGAAATTTCCCTCTCACTACAATTTAAAGAATCAAAATGTGACCTTGCCCAGAGGCAGCAGCATCCCTTGTCAGATCAGATCCTCATAGGGAGAACCTCACCCTTTGAAATGTCAATCCCAGCTCTTCCAGCAAACCCATCACTTCTGAACCAATATACTCTCACTAGCATATCCTAATCAAATGTCACTGATAGCTATGAAATTGTTTCCTCCTTGCAGTTGAGGTCATATATGTTCACTGGCCTTACTTGCAATATTTAGATATATAAAGTCCAAAGCTTCTTTCTGATTTTCCATTCTATTTTCTGCCAATGCATTACTGAGCAACTCCTCTGCCTTTATGCCTGTTATGTAATGTTTGACAGCCTCCAGCACACCCAGATTTATACTTCTATCTCTGCATTTTTCTCCTTTCCTCTAAAATTTCATTTTAAAGCCTTATTAAACACATCTCTCCCTAATTCCTCTGAAGTCTGCTCTCTATCCCTTGCCAGGAGGTCTAACTTTCTGGTATCTTAGAATTTACAGGCAAGTCCTCTGTTCTGCATTTTTTATTCTTTCACATACACCGCTTCACACACATAGCCTCCCATTGACAGAAGAAAATTCCACCTGCCACTCAGTTTGCTACCTTGAACCTCAACGTCACCAGTGACACATCTTGGGTGTCTTCTGACTGGTGACATCATTCATTCCACAGCAGTCAGTGGGAGGGCAGCAGCAGTCTGGAGGCTTAAGTGGCGTGAGCAAGCTCTTCAGGTTGCTTGGAAAAACTGCAGCTCTCTACACCGGGCTGGTCTGTGTAACAGGCACACCGTCCAGGGCAGAGGCCAGCCCCTTCATGCTATGCTCAGGCCGGCCAGCACGCCGATGTCTCCAGGACACAACCACTGCTGCTTGCTCAGAGGGTCCCAATTTAAGCCCTCAGGGAAAGCCTCCCATTTGTTGCCTAAACCCAGAGACTTCATTTCTTCCTGCTTTTTCTCTGCTGCATCTCTTTAAGATTTTTTTTTTTTTAAGATTTATTTATTTGAAAGTCCGAGTTACACAGAGAGAGGAGAGGCAGAGAGACAGAGACAGAGAGAGACAGAGAGAGATCTTCCATCTGATGGCTCACTCCCCAATTGGCTGCAACGGCCAGAGCAGTGCCGATCTGAAGCCAGGAGTCAGGAGCTTCTTCTAGGTTTCCCATACGGGTGCAGGGGCCCAAGGACCTAGGCCATCTTCTATTGCTTTCCCAGGCCATAGCAGAGAGCTGGATCGGAATAGGAGCAGCCAGGACTAGAACCGGCGCCCAGGCTAGGGCATTAACCCACTGCGCCACAGTGCCGGCACCCTTTAAGATTTATTTATCTATTTATTTATTTTAAAGGCAGGAGGAGAAATAAGGAGAGGAGAAGGACAATTATCTGCTGGTTCACTCCCCCAGATGCCCACAACAGCCAGTGCTGGATCAGGCCAAAGCCAGGAGCTTGGAATTCCATCCGGGTCTCCCATGTGGGTGGCAGGAACCCAAGTACTTGGGCCATCATGTGCTGCCTCCCAGGCACATTAGCAGAAAAGCTGGATCAGAAGCAGAGCAGACAGGACTTGAACCCACACTCAAGTATGGGATGCAGGTGTCCCAAGTGGCAGCTTAAGCCACCACATCACAACGCCAGGCCCCCAATTTGTTTTGTCTAATGTTGATTTGGAATACATCTCTTGACCTCACTTCTTGTTCCTGGCTTCCTTGCTGTATTTTCACTCCCACCCCAGGGCTGTTGTGCCCTCAGGTAGCAGGTGGCCCTCAGCCTCTTCCCTTGCAGCACCAGGACCATTTCACCTTCTCAGGCACCACAGACGGGGGCCTCTGGCACAAACCCATGGGTCACTGGACTGGATCCCACCCCTGTGTCCTTCTGGGACTCGGTCAGCACTTTAGTCCCTTGGCTCTCACCCTTCAGAGGGGCCAGCGTGCAGTCCGCCCCCCGACCCTCTCGGCCTAACAACCCCTCTGCCCCTTGCTCGAGCCCCCTTGTCCTTGTGAACAAGGTCCCAGTCGGTCTGCTCAGCTGGATTCAGTTCAAGTCCTCAGGAGCCAGACCATGCGCTTGAGTGAGCTGCAGGATCACCAAGGAACCTGTCAGCCTACAGAGCCAGGGTTCCACTCCCAGAAGTCCTGACTCAGGAAGTCTGTGCTCGGGGTTCCAGGAGGCCTGGGGAGCCACCTGCTCCAGGAGTGCTCCCTCAGGTAACCATCATAAAATTACCGCATACAAAACAACTTCAGTCAGAGCGAGCCTAAAGCCTCCGCTGAGCCCGGGGCTCCTGCACCCAGCTGCACATCGGCACCACAGGACAAGCTCTAACAAAGACAGCGTGCAGGCTCCAGCCAGGCCAGCCAAGTCAGAGGCTCTGGCATTGAGCCCCGGCATCAGTATATTTGCTAAGCTCCAGGTGATTCCGAAGTCAGGTGACAAGCAAGAACTGCTCTGCCCAGCCCCGCAACACAAGACCCGCATCATGTTTCCTGCTTCCCTAATTCTTGTCCTTCAAGCCAGGTCCCATTCTTCTCTCCGGTGGCTCGGATTCCTTCAGCCAGCTAGTGGGGTGACGAGTGTTTGCCTGTGCCTCTCCGGGTGACGCCAGTGTACAGCGGTTAGGACCCACTGTCCCCAGCTCCTCCAGGTTACCCCTCATCTGTCTCTGAGGCAGAGAAGAGAACAGGAGGAGGAGGAGCCCACAGGTGAGCCCAAGAGTCTTTTCCGGAGACCCCACCCTAGAGATCCCAGGGCCCTGACTCCCGCCCATTCGTCAAGGGGAATGTGGGACAAGGGATGTAAACTTCCTCACCTCCAGCGTAGAAGGCTCTGAGGAAAATCCTTTAGAGAAGTGACTAACCTCCAAATAGAAAGTTCAAAGGGCAAAAGTCAGTCAGGGGTCGGGCACCTGGCTGTTCCACCTCATTAGCCACAGTACACCAGGTCAGTCATTCCGGACCGGGAGAAGTTACTTGCAGACACGTGGCCAAAGTTCTCAGAGAAACACACGGAGATCCGAAGTCCTTCGAGGTCCGCAAGAGGCTCTGGCGGACTGAAGGGAGCTATCTGCTCCTCCCCCTGCTATGATCCCACGGCAACCCCAGACCCTCCACCTCCACCCTGAGAGCCAAGAGCACGAAACACTCTGCTCAGCCAAGTTCAAGTTCACTCTGCGACCACAGCTTCCGTGCTCTCATCCCGCTGACGCTTCCTGAAGAACCCACGACATCAGTCCCTCCTCGTCCACGGGAGGTCAGGGCCAAGACCGCAGCGGATGGCTGAACCCACAGACAGTGCCAAACCCTGTGCACACGATGCTTTCTCCTACTCATACACACCTAGAGAGGTCAATTTAAATTAGGCATAGCAAGGAATGAAAACAATACTATATAGGAAAAAGGGAAAAAGAAAGAAACCACACACAAGGCTCAAGACTCAGTCAACTCCAACGAATCAGTATCACAGAGACCATCCTCTCTGGCCATGAAATTAAAAATGATAACAAACATCAAAGCTTAAAAAATTTCCATATGGGTAGAACTTTTTTAAAAACCTAGTAAAATGTTTAAAATACAAAGAAGTGAGTGACAATGAAAACACAACATGTCAAATTTGTGAGGCATTGACTGTTGAGGAACAGGTTTGTTTTTTTTTCCCCATACAATTTGTTGAACTCTTAGTATAATCTTCTGTGTATAAAATTAATTGAAAATAAATCTTAGTGAAAAATAAGACTGGGAATAGGAGAAGGAGGGAGAAGAGGGGTGGGCATGTGGGCGAGAGGGTGGGTACGGTGGGAAGAATCACTATGTTCCTAAAGTTACATTTATGAAATGCATGAAGTTTGTATTCCTTAAATAAAGGTTCCTTTAGGAAAAAAATTCTATTTGTAGATCAGTCGTAACAATATACTATAATAAAAACAGGACAACAAGAGATTTCATTGTGCTACTCAGAACAGCACGCAACTTAAAACTTACAAATTGTTTCTGGAACTTTCCATTCAATATTTAGATCACAACTGCTTGCAGGTCACTGAAACGGGGGGGGGGGGGGGGAGCTAATACACAGTTCTCTGGGGCCACATGTGAAAGCATCTGGGATCTTCACCTGATTCCTAAAGAACAGTACTTGACTCCCAGGGGGCCTGAGCAAGCCAGACAGCAGGCTGAAGACACAAGAGGACAAACACTAGACCAAGGGCGAGGGCAGGCAAGAGAACAGAAACGTCCGACAGCAGCAACGGCCAGGAATTCTTGGCTCCGAGGAAAGGACAGTCAGGTAGAACTGGACTTCTAGAAATCCACCCACCTCTGCCAAGAGAACGGCTCCACCTCTCCTGCCAAACAGGAAGTCACTCTCAGGCCTCGTTTCTGATAGCGCCTGAGCTGCCATCAAATTTAAACTGCTCTGAAGTCATCCAAACGCACAATGTACAAAGCAAACTTTGTAGAAATCAGGAAGATGCATATGATTGGGAATACAATTTGCAGTGCTAGATACCATTTTTTACTAACAATTTTGGGCTTCATCACTTACAAATCTACATATATCCTTTAATTTAATCTTTATGATCTTTATTTTACAGTTGAGAAAACTGAGGTCACTCAGCCAGTGTCCAGCCCCAAAGACTACATCCATTCTACCACACCAGATACCTTCCTAGTTGTGTACAGGGATATGGAACTGGGAGAGGGATTTATCTACGCATCTATACACTGTGTATTATTATCTACTGTCTCCCTATGGTAACGGAGATACTTCTGCAGTCTACAAGAGCTTTGAGAAGCCAGAATAACCAGCTTCAGGAGGGACCATCCACACACTGTTCGCATCAGGAAAACCAACCATGTCTAGGACCCTGGGCAGGACAGCAAGGTTCCTCCAGAACTCAGAATTCATTCACTCACTTAACAAGCATATATGGAGTGCTTCTGTGTTCCAGGCCCTGTGCAGGCCCTGAGATTTAGAACCAACCCCCAAGCTTCACGGGAAAGTGAACATGGACAGTTACAAGAAGTAAGTGCTAGGAAAGTTCACTGAGAGGCAATCTCCAGGCTAGGGGAGAGAAGGGGGTGCAGGTGGGCGCCAGGACAGGACTTGGTATATGGAAGCTAGCCCTGGGGTGAGGATGAAGAGGCAGAAAGGACGACATGTGATTACTCTGACAATGAAATCAGCAATGAGTGAAGTCAGCCACCCGTTCAGAAAACTTGCCTAAGCAATTATCAGTAAATGATTTCAAGGTTGATTAGCAATCCAGGGCTGCAGGTCAGCAGTTCTAAGGGAAGACCACGCCTTCCAAGGGACAGTAAGGAGCAGAAACTCTTTGATCCCTTAAAACTGTCACTGTTTGACTAGAAAAAGATGCACATGCAGAGGAAGTATAGATCAAGACTCTAAGACGGGGCCAGCGCTGTGGTACGGTGGGTAGGACCACTGCCTGCAGTGCCGGCATCCCATATGGGCGCCAGCTCGAGTCCCGGCTGCTCCACTTCTGATCTGGCTCTCTGCTATGGCCTGGGAAAGCAGTGGAAGATAGTTGAATTCCTTGGGCCTCTGCACCTGCATGGGAGACCTGGAAGAAGCTCTGGCCATTGTGGCCAATTGGGGAGTGAACCAGAGGATAGAAGATCGATCTCTCTCTCTCTCTCTCTCTCTCTCTCTCTCTCTCTCTCTCTGTAACTCTGACTTTCAAATAAATAAATCTTTAAAAAAAAAAAAAAGACTATGAGGTAGGAATCCAATTCTATAGAAGAAGAAACTGAAGCTAACAAATCTGACCTAGGACTGAACCCAGTCCTACCAGATTCTTTTAACCAGTATTTCTACTGCTGCCTCCCAAAAGCATGAGGGCATGCCCTGCACCGTTCTAGAAAAAAATCCTGAGTCAGGGTACCCAACCATTCCAACCAGAGAGGGCCTTATGGTAGGGTAGGGGTATTTCCTCAACTTCCCCAGAAACATTCCCCAATACTAACCTAAGGCTGGCTTAAGTCTTTTCCCTCAGCCATGGTCTCTCCCTAACAACTACCCTCCTTGCTTACACTCAATCTTCCAGAAGGCATACCTATGTTCCCTCCCCCAACCCACACCCCTACACACACACACACACACCACCTTCTCTGTGTCTACAATGCAGCCTGAGTTCCCTTTCCCCTCCTCCACTCCACCGAGTTTCCCATGACCTCCCAGTTACCAATTCCAAATGTCCTTCCATTCCTTATTTTACTTTACAGTTCTTCCTGAAAGGCTACTTTTGAGTGTAAACCCACCTCCCCCAGGCATGCTGCCCTTCCTCTGTGCTCCCACCTCCCCACACTAAACACAGTGCACTAGAATAGTTTACCTACCAGTCCATCCCACCCCCCTTGAGCTATGTGGGTAACAATTATCCTCATGCCCCCAGGGGCCTATCCCAGAATGCAGCACATAGTACACATAGACTACCAGATCTGATTCAACTATCACTGCCCTGAAATTTCATTGCCTTAGGCAAAAACCCTCATGGAAAGTCACCAGTGACCCACTCTGATAAATCTAATCAAGTTTACTCAATCAGTATCTAGATTTACAAACTCCCGGCAGATAGGACACTGTGGGTCATTCATTCCTTCTTGAATTGCTCTGTTCTACTCCTCTTCTAGATGGTCTTTCCCCATCTTTTTGCAGAATACCTGACCCTCAAATGTGAGTCTTCCTTAGAATGCTATTCTAAGCCCATTTGCTTCCCCACCCCGTTTTATAATTTTTAGATTTATTTATCTATTTGAAAGTCAGAGTTAGAGGGAGAGACAGAGACAGAGAGATCTTCCATTTGCTGGTTCACTTCCCAAATGGCTGCAACGGCCAGGGCTGGGCCAGGCCAAACCCAGGAGCTTCTTCTGGGTCTCCCATGTGGGTGCAGGGGCCCAAGCACTTGGGCCACCCTCTGCTGCTTTCCCAGACACATTAGCAGGGAGCTGTATTAGAAGTGGAGCAGCCAGGACTTGAACCAGTGTCCATATGGGATGCTGGCACTGCAGACAGCAAATTAACCCCCTAAGTCAAAGTGCCGGCCCCTTGTTCTCCCTTTTTATAACCTGACCCAAGATCATCTCATCTGCTCCCATGATTTCAATTATTACCATCTATACAATAATGATTCCCAAAAGCATATTACAAGTCCAACTCTAAAAACATACGACTATCCAATCACCCACTGGATATCACCAGGCACATCAAAGTCCCCAAATGCAAAACTGAGCACATCAATTTCTCTCTCTCAAACCGAGTATTCTCCATATAAGCAATTGGCATCACCATCTACCCGTTTACCTAAGCCAGAGACCTGGTCATCTTATCAACATCTTCCACCCATTACTGAATCAATGTCCAAGTCATAACCAGTCCCTTACACCCCAGAAATGTCTCTAGTCCAAGTCACCACCATCTCTCATCAGGAGGAACATGGCAACAGCTTCCTAACTGGTCTCTCTGCTTTCCATCCTGCATGCTAAAGACAGAGTTATCTTTTAAAAAATCACAAATTCTAAAGCTTAAATCACAAATGTCACTCTCCTGCTTTAAAAAGGCTTAAGAGAGGCAAAAGTTAGCAGAGGTTAAGATGCTCACATCCCACATCAGAGTGCCTGGGTTTGAGTCCTGGCTTCCTACTGTTGTACGCCCTGAGAGGTAGCAGATGATGGTTCAAGTATTCGGGTTGCTGCCACTCACATGGGAGACCAGACTGAATTCCTAGTTCCTGGTTTTGGCCTGGGCCAACCCCAGCTGTTGTGGGAATTTGAGGAGTAAACCAATGGATGGAAGCACAAGTTTCTCTCTCTCTCTCTCTGTGTGTGTGTGTGTGTCTCTGTCTCTCACTCTCTCACAAATAAATAATCTTTGTTTAAAATAAAATTAAGGCCGGCACCATGGCTCACTAGGCTAATCCTCCGCCTTGCGGCGCCGGCACACCGGGTTCTAGTCCCGGTCGGGGCACCGATCCTGTCCCAGTTGCCCCTCTTCCAGGCCAGCTCTCTGCTGTGGCCAGGGAGTGCAGTGGAGGATGGCCCAAGTGCTTGGGCCCTGCACCTCATGGGAGACCAGGAGAAGCACCTGGCTCCTGCCTTCGGATCAGCGCGGTGCGCCGGCCGCAGCGCGCCTACCACAGCAGCCATTGGAGGGTGAACCAACGGCAAAAGGAAGACCTTTCTCTCTGTCTCTCTCTGTCCACTCTGCCTGTCAAAAATAAAAAATAAATAAATAAATAAATAAATAAAAATTAAATTAAATTAAAAACCTTAAGGTTTTCATTGCCTTAGGAGAAAGCCCACTACATTCCTCAACACCATTCACATAATAGATCATACTTTCCAAAGAGGTCTCGGCAACAGCTCCCATCTCACCAACTCTTCTTTCTTCTTTTTTTTTTGACAAGCAGATTGGACAGTGAGAGAGAGAGACAGAGAGAAAGGTCTTCCTTTTTGCCGTTGGTTCACCCTCCAATGGCCACCGCGGCCAGCGCACCGCGCTGTTCCGAAGCCAGGAGCCAGGTGCTTCTCCTGGTCTCCCTTGCGGGTGCAGGGCCCAAGGACCTGGGCCATCCTCCACTGCACTCCCGGGTCACAGCAGAGAGCTGGCCTGGAAGAGGGGCAACCGGGACAGGATCTGGCGCCCCGACCGGGACTAGAACCCGGTGTGCTGGCGCCGCAAAGCAGAGGATTAGCCTAGTGAGCCGCGGCGCCGGCCACCAACTCTTCTTACAGTGTGACTTTGACACCCACCGGTTAAGAGGCAGGGTTTATCCTGTCCTTTTGAAACTGGGTGATCTGCTGTGAATGTTTCTACCTACAGAGTATGGCAGGATTGATACCACGTGACATCAAGGCTGGATTATACAAGGCAATGTAGTTTTCTACTTCGGCTGATGGATGACTCCTCCTTGGAGCCTTCAGCTGCCAAGCAAGCAGCATGACCGCCCTGAGATCGCTGTGTTGTGAGAAGCACACACCCGCGCACACACACACAGAGGCACAGCTCCGTGAAGACAACAACCAGTGCCGGGAACATGGCCAGTGCTTCAGGAATATTGCTGAATATTCAGTCTCCAGCCCTATCTCTCTCCTAAGCTCCAAATGGGCACATCTACCTACCAGCCTACAAAAAAATTTCCAATTCAACATGATTCCATCGTCCTCCTCCCTATAAATGCTACCACTACTTATCAGTTGCCCAAACTAGAAACCTTGTCCCTTTATTCAGAGAATATTTGTCCAACTCCTCTCTTTGTTCCTTTGCTAAAGGTACAGCGGCTCGTAACACAAGCAGAGCCCTTGCTGGCGAGAACTTGCAGGCTGGTAGCAGCATTCCTGACAGCTTCCTCTCACATCCAACTTCCAAATAAGTCTCATTGGTTGCACCCATGACTAAGTTGCTCAGGTCTTTGCCTCCCTGTCTACCCAAGTGCCACCACCCTCGCTCAGGCAGTTGTCATTTCCTGCCTGGATCGCTGTGAGAGCTTCTGAATGTTGTGTCTGCCTCCAGCCTTGTCCCCTCAGTTCCACCCCAGCTTTGTCACTTCCTGCTAAAATCTTTCAGTGACTGCTCACAGAAATCCAAAGCCCCTGGGAAGGGAGGCCTTGCGCTCTCGCCTCTTGGCTGCCACATTTTGCCCCTCATAGCTCCCAATCCCCCCGCACACCTCAGACCCCAGTCTTCTTCCTCACCTCTGCCCTTTATGCTGCCTTTGCCTGGGCCTAGAATGTTCTGCCTCCTTCTTCACTCAACACATGTTGACTGAGCACCTAGCAGATTCCAGGACCCGTTCCAGGTGCCAGAGATCCAGCAGTGAGCAAAACAAAGTCCTACTCTCACAATGCTTCTACACCAGAGCAAGAGGCAGACAATCACTGTGACGCGTGCTAGAAAGAAACAGCACAGGGCAGGGGACTGAGAGGGACCGCCTGAGATAGGACAGGTCTCTGGGAAGGTGGTCTTTGTGTGAAAGGAACGAGGGAGTAAGTTCTGAAGGCATCTGGGCAAAGGCAAGAAGGCTGGTGCAGCTGGAGCAGAGGGAGACAGGGGAAGAGTGTCCCGGATCAGTCAGAGACGCCAGATGGGACAGGGCCTTGTAGAAAACAGAGCGGCTTGGGTGCTTCAGTCCAGCTTGACCGCTTTCATGCAGACAGATGCCCCCAGGACACGGCTCACTACCCCTCCCAGCCCGTCACACACAGGTGTCACACACAGGTGCCGAATGGACAGCCTGGCTTCTCCTCCACACAGCTCTGTGTCTGATGCAGCCCCCCACCTTCATAAACTTTTCACAGATAGTCCAACTTTCTTCCTTTGTCCCAATTCCATGTGCTCCTGATTACTAGATTGGTTTCCCAGTGACTATGATCCCAGGAAGGGGATCCCCAAGTAGTAAACTCCCACACATCCTGGTCATTAGAAATCGCACACACATATGCCCACCATGGCGCACACATAAACAGGCATTAGCATTCGTACAGGAGCTGCTTGTTAGGTAAGTGTGATTCAGCTGCTGGGAACCTGATGCAGCTCACAGTCATGATGCCCCAAGACAGCCACTGCTTGGGAGAGCCACAAGGCTGGCACTGTGGCAGAGTAGGTAAAGCTCTCATCTGCAGTGTCAGCATCCCATATGGGTGTGGGTTCAAGTCCCGGCTGCTCCACTTGCGATCTAGCTCCCTGCTAATGTGCTTGGGAAAGTAGCAGAAGATGGACAAGTGCTTGGGCCCTTGCATCCACGTGGGAGATCTGGAAGAAACTCCTAGCTTTTGGCTTCAGCCTGGCTCGGTGCTGGCCGTTGCAGCCATGAGGGTAGTGAACAAACAGATGGAAGCTATCTCTCTCTCTCTCTCTGCCTCTATCTCTGCCTCTCTGTATCTCTGTCTTTCAAATAAATAAATCTTTTAAAAATAAATTAAATTGAAAAACTTAAAAAGGGGCTGGCGCTACGATTTAGCAGGTAAAGCTACCACCTGCAGTGCTGGCATCCAACATCAGCACCAGTTCCAGTCCCTGCTGCTCTGCTGCTCCACTTCCAATCCAGCTCTCTGTTGTGGCCTGGGAAAGCAGTAGAAGATGGCTCAACTCGTTGGGCCCCTGCACCCGCGTGGGAGACCCGGAAGAAGCTCCAGATTCCTGGCTTTGGATCAGCCCAACTCTAGCCATTGCAGCCATTTGGGGAGTGAACCAACAGATGGAAGACCTCTCTCCCTCTCTCCGCCTCTGCATAACTCTGACTTTCAAATAAATAAATAAATCTTGACACCAAAAAAAAAAAAAAAAGAAAAAAAAAAGGAGGGCCACAGGTACAGCCCAGTGAACCCCTAGATGCCTCCTCTGCCTTGCTCAGTCTACCTTTCCTACTCCCCATGGTGCCCAAGCTCACACCCTTACCTGCACTTCTGAGAGTTCCCGTATTCTACATGCAGAATTCCTAGAAATTCCACCCTGTCATTATTTCTTTATCCGTTCCCTCATCTCTGGTCCCGAGGTCACTCCACAGTGCAGGTTCACGTGAACTCTCGGGTTTCAGGTCCCTAAACCGGTCCCTCCACCTTCTATCTCCCATTCTTTCCAAAAACCCTCTCCCCTTGGCCACCAGAGCTCTCCCTCTGAACCAAATCTGATCATTTCACTAGCTCTACCTCCCCTCACCTTGCTGTGACCATTCCCCTGCGCCTTCAAGGTGAAGTCTAAGTTGTCTATTCTGCACATATAAAACCCTCTTCTGGGGCCAGAGCTGTAGCATAGTAGGCTAAACCTCTGCCTGCAGTGCCAGCATCCCTTATGGGCGCCAGTTCGAGACCCAGCTGCTCCACTTCCAATCTAGCTCTCTGCTATGGCCTGGAAAGCAGCAGAAGATGGCCCAAGTCCTTGGGCCCCTGTACCCACGTGGGAGACCCGGAAGAAGCTCCTGGCTCCTGGCTTCAGATTGGCCCACCTCTGGCTGTTGAGGCCATTTGGGAGTGAACTAGCAGATGGAAGACCTCTCTCTACCTCTCAAATAAAATTTTTTTTTAAAGTCCTAAAAAAAAAAAATGAGAGAGAAAGATCCTCCTCTCCCTGGGCTGCACCTTTGCCCTTCTCCCACCCTACATTCCAGTCATACCAACTACCTGGAATTCTTGGAACATTCTGTGCCTTTTCACACCTCCACATCTTTGCACATGCAATTCCCTCTGCGAGAAACGTCCTAGGTGCATCGCTTTCAAAATTTGGCTCACATATCATGTTCTCTGGGAAGTTTCTGCAGGATGAAAATATCGCTGTCCCACTCAGTCCCATGGTGTCCCGATCGCCGCACTCATTACACTGCAGGGTAGTTGTTAGCGGGTCCTCCTCTCTCCTGCACTGACTCCTTGGGTGGCCAGGACCCTGTGTTTCTTCTCAACATAAAGTCTCTACCACACAGCACACCCTAAACAAATGTCTCCTGAGAGTACAAAACAATGAAAGCCCTGTGTCAAAGCCCTTCTTTTTGCTAAATCCGAAGATTTCGCCTAAATCCTCACTTAGGCTAACCAGAATATCCTCACAGGTCTCAGCATCTGACTGGTGCCAGGGGCTCACGAAAGAGAGGCTGAAGGAATGCATCCATACATTACATGCCACTAAATTCCTACAATCACGGTCGGCCTTCTGAGCCCTCCTCCAGGTTGCAATGCCTCTCAGAAGTTATTAAAGATAGGACAAACTCCAGATCCTGTCTCTGCAGGAATATCACAGGCATCTAACCATCACCACTCGCGAGAAGCTTGGCAGCAAGAAGATAAAAAAGCCCATAAGCAGCCAACCAAAAAGTTTGTAGTTTAAACATAATAATCATCCATACCTTACTCATGGATTTGTGGTTTTCATTCTCACCCTGGTTTAGAAGTACATAGTCAGGGGCCGGCGCTGTGTGTAGCAGGTTAAGCTGCCACCTGCAGCACCAACATCCCATATGGGCACAGGTTTGAGTCCCAGCTGCTCCACTTCCAATTCAGCTTCCTGATAATGTGACTGAGAAAGCAACAAGATGACCCAAGTCCTTGGGCCCCTGTCACCCATGTAGGAGACCCAGAGGAAGCTCCTGGCTTTGAAGATCTCTCTACCTCCCCTTTTCTCTAACTCTGCCTTTCAAATAAATAAATTAATCTTAAAAAAAAAAAAAAAGTACACAGTCACTGTCCGCTACTGCCCCCTGCATAGGGTCACACAGCTATTAAGCAAAGCCTCAAACACAGGACAGAAGCACTTTTCCCTCAGTGGGAATCCTCTCAAACAGACACCATAGATCCATGCACAAAACTACATGCTCAGGGCTAGCGCTGTGGCATAGTAGGCTAAGCCTCTGCCTGCGGGCCGGAATCCCATGTGGGCACCAGTTCATGTTCCAGCTGCTCCTCTTCCAGTTCAGCTCCCTGCTTAAGGACTGGGAAAGCAGCAGAGGATGGTTCAAGTGCTTGGGCCCCTGCACCCGAAATGGGAGACCTAGAAGAAGCTCCTGGCTCCTGGCTTCGGATCAGCCCAGCTCCAGCAGTTGTGGCCATTTGGGGAGTAAACCAGAGGATGGAAGACCTTTCGGTCTCCTCCCCTCTCTGTAACTCTGCCTCTCAAATAAATAAATAAAATCTTTAAAGGGGGGGGGGGGGGTGGTGGTGGCGGCACTGTGGCACAGAAGGTAAAGCCACTGCCTGCAGTGCCGGCATCCCATATGAGCACCAGTTCGAGATCCAGCTACTCCACTTCCAATCCCTCTCTCTGCTATGGCCTAAAAAAGCAGTGGAAGATGGCCCAAGTCTTTAGGCCTCTGCACCCACATGGGAGACCCAGAGGAAGCTCCTGGCTTTGGATTGGCACAGCTCCAGCCATTGCGGCCATCTGGGGAGTGAGCCATCAGATGGAAGGCTTCTCTCTCTGTATCTACCTGTCTCTGTAACTCTTTCAAATAAATAAAATCTTTTTTTAAACAAATACCTACTTGCCTCCACTTTCTGGGGAGCACTGCAGACTCAGCCATAACCATGGCCACTTCGCATGTATTCTGACAAGGCTGGACGTGTCTGTTTGTGGACGTGGCTGTTCAAGGGTTTGATTATGTCTCTACTCCCAAATTAGAAGCAGCAAGTTGAAAAGGGGTGACTGGTGGAGGTGGGCACCATGCCAGAACCAAGGAGCAACAGCTGTCAGAGATGACACAGACAGAAACCAGAGGAGAGCAGAAAGGAGGAGAGTCAGGCCCCAGCCTGAGAGCCCAAAGAAGCACCTGTCCCAGGGGCCCAGGGAGGCCTCATTGTCACAGAAGAATCGAGACTGTCACAGTGACCTGGAATCACCAAAAGAAATGTCAAATTACGCAGACAAGCAAACACGTCACTGGGTCTAAAGATTTCAACAAAGATGTTAAAATAATAGAATCCCAGTGCTTAAAGTGATGCCACCATCTTGGAAATGCTAGAGGAACTAAGCCTTTTCTACACAAGATGGAAAAGTCCCCACCTCCATTTGAGGGGCCCCAGGGCCAACAGATCCTAAAATTAGCTCTGCCTGTGATCAGCCTTTCAGATCATCTGCAAATGCTGCAAGAGAAACTACAGATCACATGTAAGACCGCGGGGAAACCCCCATTGCAACACAAGGCAGAGCCTGCTACCCGTCTCCGACCGTCTCCATGCACCGCAAACATCCCATCCACAGAGAGGAGTCGGAGCCCCACACATGGACCCAGGCAACCCAGGAGGACCTCACAGAGGACAGCCAGTTCTCTGCCCAACAGCAAACCAGGGAGGTGGGAGAGGAAGCTGAAGAGTAAATGCAGCAATAGAGAAACCGAAAGAGGAAAGGACACAAGGCTGATTGGAGAGAAGTGACCCAGTGATCCACTGCACCTGTTGGGAAATTCCTGCATCCGCCCCCACCACTGCTGCTGCCGCCCCTTCAACTGACAAAATGCCTGAGCTTCACAGCTGAGGGATGGGGGGGCATCTCCAAGGGTCCCAGGCTAGAAAGGCACTTCTCTAGAACAGAGGCACCAGGGAGGTGAGACTGTAGAAGATCATCCTCTCAAGCACCTCTAATGGGAGTCTGTCTGTTCATTTGTTTCTAAGATTTTATTTATTTATTTGAGAGGTAGAGCTGCAAACAAAAAGAGGGAGAGACAGGGAGAAAGCTCTTCTATCTGCTGGTTTGCTCCCCAAATGGCTGGAGCTGAGCCAATCCAAAGCCAAGAGCTTCTTCTGGGTCTCCCACATGCGTACAGGGGCCCAAGCACTTGGCCCATCCCATTGCTTTCCCAGGCCATAGCAGAAAGCTGGATGGGGAGTGGAGCAACCAGGACAGGAACTGGTCCCCCTACGGGATGCTAGTGCCATAGATAGAGGCTTAGCCTACTACATCACAGTACCAGCCCCCACCCCGCCTTGGGACTCTGCTGAAGGTACAGATTTAGATAATATTTTACTGATGAGATGGAGAGAAAGCCAAGGTAGACTAAAATGATGCTTTCAAGAATCTAGCCCTTGGGGTGGGTGCTGTGGTGTGGCAGGTAAAGCTGCCACCTGCAATGCCAGCATCCCTTCTAGGTGCCAGTTTGAGTCCAAGTTGCTCCACTTCTGATTCAGCTCCCTAATGTGCCTGGGAAAGCAGTGGAGGATGGCCTAAGTGCTTGGGCCCCTAAACCCACGAGAGAGACCCAGATGAAGCTCCTAGATTCTGACTGGCCTGGCCCCAGCCATTGCAGCCATTTGGGGAGTGACCAGAAGATGGAAGATCTCTTTCTCTCTGTAACTCTGCCATTTGAAAGGCAGAGTTACAGAGACAGAGAGAGAGGGAGAGACAGAGAAAGAGAGGGAGTGAACTTCCATCTACTGGTTCACTCCCCAAATGGCCACAATAACCAGAGCTGGGCCTGTCAGAAGCCAAGAACTTCTTCTGGGTCCCCCACATGGGAACATGGGCCCAACCACTTGGGCTATCTTCCACTGCTTTCCCAGGTGCATTAGCAGGGAGATGAATCAGAATTGGAACACCTGGGACTGGAGCTGTGGCATAGGGGGTTAAGCCGCCGCCTGCAGTACCAGCATCCCTTATGGGGGCCAGTTCAAGTCCTGGCTGCTCCACTTCTGATCCAGCTCTCTGCTATGGCCTGGAAAAACAGTGGAAGATGGCCCAAGTCTTTGGGCCCCTGCACCTGCATGGGAGACCAGGAAGAAGCTCCTGGCTCCTGGCTTCAGATCAGCTCAGCTCCGGCCATTGCAACCAATTGGGGAGTAAACCAGTGGATGGAAGACCTCTCTTTCTCTCTTTCTTTCTCTCTTTCTCTTTCTTTCTCTCTTTCTCTTTCTCTTTCTCTTTCTCTTTCTCTTTCTCTCTCTCTCTCTCTCTCTCTGCCTTTCCTTCTCTGTGTAACTCCAACTTTCAAATAAATAATAAGTAAATCTTTAAAAAAAAAAAAAAAAGTGGAACAGCTGGGACTCAAACCAGTGCCCACATGGGATGGGGCCATCAAAGGCATCTTTACTCGCTCCACCACAGCAGTGGTCCCAATAAATTCTTTTTTTTAAAGAGCAAGCCTACTTTATTTCTTTTTAAAAGATTCATTTATTTATAAGGCAGAGGCAGATAAAGAGGTCTTCCAACACTGGTTCACTCCCCAAATGGCCATGTCCACCAGCCGGAGCTGGGCCGATCCGAAACCAGGAATCAGAAGCTTCTTCTGGGTCTCCCATGTGGGTACAGGGGCCCAAGCACTTTGGCCATCCTCCACTGCTTTCCCAGGCACATTGGCAGGGAGCTGGATTGGAAGTGGAGCAGCCAGGACTCAAACCAGTGCCCATATGGGATGCCAGCACTGCAGGCGGTGGCTTTACCCGCTATGCCAAAGCGCTGGCCCCCCAATAAAATCTTTAAAAAAATCTAGGTGCAGGGTCGCTGCTGTGGTGAAGCGGGTAAAGCCACCACCTGCAGTGCCAGCATCCCATATGGGCACCAGTTCGTGTCTTGGTTGCTCCACTTCCAATCCAGCTCTCTGCTGTGGCCTGAGAAAGCAGTAGATAGCCCAAGTCCTTGGGTCCCTGCGCCTATGTGGGAGATCCAAAAGAAGCTCCTGGCTCCTGGCTTTGGATCACTGCAGCTCCGGCCGTTGCTGCCATCTGGAGAGTGAACAGGCAGATGGAAGACCTCTCTCTCTGCCTCTCCTTCTCTCTCTGTGTAACTCTGACTTAAGTAAAAATAAATAAATCTTAAAAAAAAAATCTAGGCCAGCGCCGTGGCTCAATAGGCTAATCCTCCGCCTGCAGCGCCGGCACACCGAGTTCTAGTCCTAGTCCCGGTTGGGGCGCTGGATTCTGTCCCGGTTGCTCCTCTTCCAGGCCAGCTCTCTGCTGTGGCCTGGGAGTGCAGTGGAGGATGACCCAAGTCCTTGGGCCCTGCACCCGCAAGGGAGACCAGGAGAAGCACCAGGCTCCTGGCTGCAGATCAGTGCAGTGCGCCGGTCGCAGCGCACCGGCCGCAGTGGCCATTGGGGGGTGTACCAATGGAAAAAAGGAAGACCTTTCTCTCTGTCTCTCTCTCTCTCACTGTTCACTCTGCCTGTCAAAAAAAAAAAAAAATTAAAATTAAAAAATCTAGGGGCTGGCACTGTGGCATAGCAGGTAAAGCCACCGTCTGCAGTGCTGGCATCCCATATGGGCGCCAATTCAAGTCCCGGCTGCTCCACTTACAATCCAGCTCTTTGCTATGGCCTGGAAAAGCAACAAAGAACAGCCCAAGTCCTTGGGCCCCCGCACCTGCATGGGAGACCTGGAAGAAGCTCCTGGCATTGGATCGGCCCAACTTTGACCATTGCAGCCATCTGGGGAGTGAACTGGCAGATGGAAGACCTCTCTCTGCCTTTCTGTAACTCTGCCTTTCAAATAATAAATAAATAAACCTTTTTAAAAAAATCTAGCCCACAGAAATACTCATGCAAGTGCAAAAGGATATTCACTGGAACATTATCTATAAGGCTGAAAAACTGGAGCCACATACGTGGCCATTAGCAGAGGGCTGGGTGGTTAAATAAACTACAGTTTTAAAATTAAGAAGGAATAACATGAAACTTTCTTTTTAAAAAAGTAGATCTGGAGGGGCTAGCATTGTGGTGGAATGGGTAAAAAGCTACCACCTGCGATGCTGGTATCCCATATGACTACAGGTTCAAGTCCCAGCTACTCCACTTCGTAACCAGCTCCCTGCTAAATGGCCTGAGAAAAGCAGCAAAAGATGGCCCAAGTGTTTGAGCCCCAATTACCCACATGGGAGACCTGAAAGAAGCCTTTGGCTTCAGCCTGGCCCAGTGCTGGCTGATAAGGCCACTTGGGGAATGAACCAGTGGATGGAAGATCTCTCTCTCTCTCTCTCTCTCTCTGCCCTAAATCTGCCTTTCAAATAAATTAATATTTAAAAAAAAAAAAAACCTTTATTAAAAGACTCAAGAGCATGCAAACTGCTTCTTACCATGGGAAGTTGAGGAAAGGCAAGTTGCTATCATTTTTGTTTAAACTCTATGGTAAACTGAATTTCTACACAAACTTGGTTTTGTCAGAGGCATTCCTTCCCATCTTCTTGTTGCCTAACCAGACTCGCATCCCAGCCTCCGCCCACTGCCTCCTGCCCAGCCCCACTTACAGATGCAGGCAGCAGCCAGCAGGCGGCTGGCAGCATAGGGGGCAAAGCAGCTGGGGAAGAAGGGCTGCACCAAGTAGTTGGCGAAGGTGATGGCAATGATGGCCTGGCCGGTGGGCTCGATGATGAGCAGGGAGGTCCAGAGGCGGATGAAGGCGAGGAGTCCCCCGAAGGCTTCCAGGATGTAGGCATAGCTGGCTCCAGATTTCTTAATGGTGGTGCCCAGTTCCGCATAGCAAAGGGCCCCGAACACAGAGAAGAAGCCCCCAACAGCCCAGATGACCAGGGAGAAGCCAAAGGAGGCACTGTACATGAGCACACCCTTGGGGGAGACAAAGATGCCCGAGCCGATCATGTTCCCCACAATGAGGCTCACGCCGTTAATCAGGGAGATCTCCTTCTTCAGCTTGACCTGCTCGGACCCCGGGCTGGCCCCATCTTCCAGAGGGCCGCCATCCGGCTCGTGCTGGGAGGCCGCTTCGTATTTGACGCCGTCGACCATGGTGCAAGAGGACAGGAAAGCCTTCACCAGCTTCTTGGCATGGCCCTCCAAGGAAGAAAGAGGAGACAGATTGGATAGCTGGATGGTAATTATCCAGCACCTCTCCCCTGGCACGCACAAGAGCCGGTACAGGCGGCCCACCCACCACTTCTGAGACCTCCCTCCTGCTTCCCATCTCTGAGCAACCTCCTCCTCTCCAGCTGGCTCATCAAAATGACCCCAACCCAAATTCTGAAGGGAAGGCACTCACTCCCCCAGAAAGACAGCATCTGTCTCTTATCACCAGGATGGTACCGCCCACCTGATTTGCCAAGAGAAAACGAAATCCTAGTTCTGTCGGAACCTCCAGTGAAACAAGACAGGCACGTGGGGCCGCTTGGCAGATCCCAGGTGTAACCAAAGCACTTTGAATCGGAGTTTTCAGCCTTACCCAAAAGGTCTGTCTTCCCTCCCAATTTCAGCCTCACTCATCACCTGTGCTAGATACACTATCAGGAACCAACTTTGAGAGCAGCCACTCTGTGTGGCTCCCCCCACGGTGCTTTTTCCCCCCAAAGACCCTAGCTCTGGAAAACTGAAAGGTTTCCCGGATCACCTCCTGGAACCCCACAAGCTGGTCACTGCCCAGGGAGCATCCCTCACACCACCCCCAGCTGGAGTCAACAGCCCTGGCAAAGCCCAGCAGCTTCATTCTCTTTGTCTTGTTCTCCCTCTCCCCGGATGCCTTGCCCAGTCTCTAGGACCCCAGGTCTCCCGCCACCAAAGCCTTCACATCAGCACAGTCACACCACCCGAAAAGAGAAGGACGACCCAAAGGCTGAGCAGAACCCAGAGACGACCTGCGGCAGCTGCCGACCGGCTCCCCCACTGGGGGCTGCCGTGGCAGACACACAGCCAAAGCCCAGGCAAAGAACCAGCTGAAGCGAAGGCTGTGGATCTCGAGAAACACAGCACGGGGCGGCTGGGGGAGAAACAGGGTCGGCTACTCAGGCAAGCGGAGACAGGGCCGGGCCAGAGGCGCCCAGGGAGCAAGAGACTGCAAAGTGCAGAGCAGCAGAGAGACCGGCAAGGGCAGTGGGCTACACTTACTCCCTGGTCCTGGACGCGAGCAGGTTCCCAGGGCCGTGGCGTAGAGACGCGCCTTCCAGGAAGGGCCAGTCCAACCGCTCCTCTTCAGCCAGCAGTGGAAGGGAAGACCAGACAACCGCCTGGGGATTTAAGTCAAGAAGGGTGGAGGGGTTGAGGGAGGGGGAAGGAAGGGGTGAGGACGGGGGAGGGGGTGTTAAGCAACCGTCTGGGTCCAAGGTTCATTGGCCCTTCACATCTGCAAAAGGGGCAGCCAGGAGCTCTTGGCTCAGCACTTTCTGGCGATAAGAAGGCGAGGCTCTCGCAGGAATCTCCTTTGTCAGCTCTGCTCGGGGGACAGGGGGCGCAGAAGGAAGGACAGTCAGCAGGGCACCCAAGCAAAGCTGTCCCCCAAGCAAGTTAGCTGAGGACAGGGAGGGGGCCGCTGAGGGCGCCACCCTCGCCTCACTTCTCTCCTACCCAAACCATGAAGAGGCAGGAAGGCTGCACCCTGAGACACAACGCCTTGCTCACAGGCGAAGATTAGAGGAAGTTTAAGCGCTGTCGCTGCGCCTCGTGACTGGGTAACTGCGCACACTTCCCCACGCGGGGCCGGAGGCTGCCCCAAAACCAGGATCATCGGGACCTCCAGCAACTTCTAATGGAATGAGGTCAAGGAATGAGCTTAAGCCTCACCCTGCCCACGTGGGTTTTCATCCTTAATAAGGCAGACCAAGGTCCCTGGGGGTAGGAGGAACTTCTATAAACACCTTCCCCCAATACAAGCTTCCTTCAATTTTTTTAAAAACATGGGGAAATACGACTTCACTGAGCTATCCTGGACAGACAGGCCCAGAACCAGCAGAGGAAGCGAAGCACTTGTTGGAAAGCAGAGTTTATTCTATCTCCGTAGCCTACTTGAAACCCTCTGTTCTCAGTCTCTTTTGCGGTTGTATCTGTCCTGAAATCCATCAGCCCGCCCCCTCCTTACCTGCTTCCTCTACGGTTATTCTACAACCGGAGACCAGCAGGGATCTAAAAACCCCAGGGAGAGTTATCTCTGCTCCACACCCCCTCGCCGGCTAGCCCCTTGCACATTTTGTTTACATCAGGAGGGGGTCACCCGGTGCTAGCCCTATGCAAAGATCCTGCTTCCGCCAACAAAGCTTCACAAATACCTGAAATCGCTTTCCTTTCCTCCCAGCACCCCCAAAAACTCTCCTGTAATAATAATAGCTGGCTTCCTCCAGCACTCACCAGACCACAGCCGCCTAAGCACTCGAGCACATTATCTCACTGGGGCAGGCACTCAGTCACCCACGGGGTGGGGGGACCCCACTCCAAACCCAGAGCCCCTCCTACCCACCCCCAGTCACCCACTCCTCCGACCTGCCCTAGTCTCCAGGCCTGCCTTGCACACAGGAAGGCGCTGCAGGCGGCTCCCTCATGAATCACCTGGGGGAAGATGTGATTAGATGAAACAGAAAGGCTGTGCCGTCCTCCAGCCAGTAGCCTAGGCTGAGGCTGGTTCACTTCCTTCCCGGCCGCTCCTCCCCCTTCTCATCCTCGGGGGGCGGGGAGGAGAGGTAATTACTAGTCCTCTAGATCGCGGGGCTGTGCTAAGGATACCCACTTGTGGAGCAGGCACAGGCACAGAGAAACACATTCATCACGCCAGTCCTTTAAAGACCAATGCACCGGCACCAACGGTGGACATGTAGCCTAACGTGAGCGACGGAAGGGAGAGCCGGGAGGCAGCGCTGGGGCAGACCGGGCAGGGCTTCGTTCCCGACCGGTGGTGTCGGACAAGTGAAGTCCTCTTCTGGGATCTTGAGACAGAAACCAGCCCCGGCGAAACCCACACGCCAGCAAACAGCGTGCCCTAGTGGTCTGGCCAGGAACTGCGAGCGGGACTCCCTCCCAGCCCACTCCAGCGGCCCACGCACGCGGCCGGGGAGGCTGCGCAGCGTGGAGAAGCCCTCCTCTTCTCTCAAGCCCTGCCTAACACGTGGGCCAGAGGCACTCCTGCGGCAGCTCACGTTCTTCCCCGGGCGCCTGGAGGTCCGGGCAATGCCTCCGGCCAGTCGGGCAGCCCAGGACCAGCAGCGCCTGTAGGCTCATCTAAAGGGGCTCTGGCAGACTTTCTCCAGACTTTGCAAGAAAAACCGCCCCCTGGCCATCTTCCGCTGCCGAAGGCGCACTCCTCTCTGAGGAACTGGGGAGATTATAGGACCACACACTCAGGGGACAGCCTGGGAAAGTTTTAGATTCAGGGCTTTGAGCAAACAAGCAGCATGAGCCCCCGGCGTGCTGAGCAGCCAGCGGAGCCCCACATGCTGCCCCTACCCACGAACGGCAAAGACCCCCTTAGTCTAGGAACCAGCACGCAGGTCAGGGTCTTGGCTCTCCATTCCCTCCCCCACGCCCCACCAGACCCCTCGTCCTGCCTTCCTGGCTCCAACTGGTATGCGCTGCCTCCCTTAATAACAGAAACAGAAAACACACACACACACACTTTGGGATGGCTCCATTCCCCCATCACTTCAGGCTAGCCGCTAGGCCCCGCCCTCTACAGTTCTCCATTTGTTTTTCTGTATTCCACTGTGGCTAAGAGAGTCCCTCAAAAAAAAAAAAAAAAAGTGAAACAAGAAAGAAATTGTTTACTCCTGTGGCCAGGGCTTCCATTAGCGACAGTCTGGGCAGAAGCTCCTGCCTAGATTGGGCTGGGTCGGTGACCAGGAAACAGGCAGCTCTTGGGTCTCCCTTTGGCCGATTTTTTCAGGGCTCGCTCTATTGTCCTCCAGCAAGTCCCCTCTCGCCCCCTCCCACCTCTTACCTGTCCCGTGACCTTTGGGCAGGTGCGGGGAGGAGGGGCTACAGCGCGCTGGGGGGTGGGGGCTGGTGCTGGTTAGGGGAACCGGGGGCTATGCCTCGTGCTGCAGCTTGTTGGCTCTGAAGAGCAGAAAAGGCAGAGGGTGACGGGGACCGAAATGGAAAACAGGAAAACACATGTGCGACTCTGGCCGGCAGTGGGGAGGGGCCAGGGGACGGGCTGGAGCTGCGACTGACTGCCCGTACAGATCCAGAGGACCTCCACGCCTGCTGGCCTCCAGGCACTTTCTCCTCTCCGCGTCTCAGCTCCTCCTCCTCCCTCCCCAGCCTCTGCCTCTTCCCAGTAGCCCAGCACTGAAGACGCGTTTGAGCTTTGCCTGTGGTGGACGTCGCCCCCAGCCCAGGCCCCTGACAATTCCCCTCCTCCCTCTCTCACTCCCGCGCTATCCTTAGTTCTGCAGAGGGCATGCAGCAGCTCAGTTAGGGCAGCTTTTGGTGCCATTTCTGCCCCTAAGGCAAACCAAGGAAGGGTACCTGTGGGGGTCCAGCCAAGCATCAGGTAAGGCCGCCCAGTGTTCAGCTCCCCAAGTCGTTCAGCTGATGCTGACACGTGTGTCACCAGATTGAGAGACCAGTGGAAAGGTGGGCGTTTGGTGCAATATATAAGACACCACTTGGGACACTGGGTCCCAGAAGTCTGGGTTGGAGCTCCCCTCCAGACTCTAACTTCCTGTTAATGCACACCCTCGGAGGCAGCAAATGAGGGCTCAAGTAGATGGGTCCCTGCTACCCCTGCGGGGAGACCTGGAAAGAGCTCCCAGCTCCCAGTTTTGGCCTGGCCCAGTCCCAGCCATTGTGGGCATTTGGGGGAGTTCTGTCAATCTCTCTGAATTTTTTTTTTTTTTTAATTTGTCAGATAGAGTTAGTGAGAGAGAGAGAGAGAGAGAAAGGTCTTCCTTCCATTGTCACCCCCCAGATGGCTGCCATGGCTGGAGCTGCGCCCATCCAAAGCCAGGAGCCAGGTGCCTCCTCCTGGCCTCCCATGCGGGTGCAGGGGCCCAAGCACTTGGGCCATCCTCCTCTGCCCTCCCAGGCCACAGCAGAGAGCTGGACTGGAAGAGGAGCAACCGGGACTAGAACCTGGCACCCATATGGGACACCAGCGCTGCAGGTGGAGGATTAACCAAGTGAGCCACGGTGCCAGCCCCTGAATTTTTTTTAAAAAAAGAGACAATTGGGCCGTGGTACCCTGGGCAAGCTAATGAATGGGTGTCCCTTCAAACCTGTGTTATTTAAATATCTATTGAATGTTTACTTATCAGACGTGGGGAGAATACTGATTTTTTTCAGAATAAAAAAACTATGTGGGGCCATATAGTGTGGTGTGGTGGGCTAAGCCTCTGCCTGGGGTGCCAGCATCCCATATGGGCTCCAGTTTGAGTCCTGGCTGCTCCACTTCCGGTCCAGCTCTCTGCTATGGCCTGGGAAAGCAGTAGAGGATGGTCCAAGTCCTTGGGCCCCTGCACCTGCATGGGAGATTCGGAAGAAGCTCCTGGCTCCTGGCTTCAGATCAGCGCAGCTCCAGCTGTTGCAGCCAGTTGGGGATGTGAACCAGTGGATGGAGGACCTCACTCTTTCTGCCTCTCCTCTCTCTGTGTAACTCTGACTTTCAAATAAATAAGTAAATCTTTTAAAAAATTATGCAAGCTCCTTTATATTCAAAATTAGAGAATGAAGGACATGCAATTTTCCCAAGCAGACTTCTTAGGAGGCACATTAAACCACTCAGAATGTAGACAACCGCATAAATATCTGTCCTCAGGGAGTGGCACTTCACAGAATTCCAGCGGTGACTGCTGCCTTGAGGCCAAGGTCAGCTTGCTGGTCGCAGGCCACACCCTGCAACCTGCATCTGCCTGCTGCCGAATTACTGAGGGAAGGAGTACTCAGGGATTCTGCCAACTTACACTGCACCCAGAGACAGAGAAATCCAAGTTCACTGGCACCAAATATCCGAATTATTCCAAGGACACGTTCGTGCCCTTGTAGACCCAGGCTGCTCCCCAGCTGGCCTCACTGTCTCCCTCACTCCATCCCAGCCACACTGACCTCCCTGCTGTGGCCACACCACAAACCTGCCTTGGGACATTCTTCCCAGTGACCTTGACCTTGGGTGTGGTCAGTTGTCACCTCACTAGAGGGTAGCTTCAGGAGAGCTTCGTTCACCACTGCATCACCCAGCGCAGGGCTCAGGTAGTAAGTGTTTGCTGCATGAACAATGAAATAATGACGGTGGGCTTCCTCCTTGCCTGACTTTCCAGCTGGCTGGACTCCTGGGCAAGTCCTTGAATTTGACCTCCAGGAGGCCCCGCCACCCCGCCACCCCCCCCCCCCCCGCCCCTAGCTTCAGAGTTATTTATTCTTCTGAAAGTAACAAAGGGAAAGCAAGCAGAGTGAGGCTTTCAGGCTTAGTAAGAGGCCTTCGATGGTTTGGGATTGACTTTTTGTTCTGTAGATGGAAGAAAGAAAGCAAAACGAAAAGGTCCTCATCCAGCGCCCTTTCCCGGCTCTGGGAGCCTCCTGGCTGCTCTACCCCACACCCAGATGTGGGAGACCCCAGTGGAAGTGCCGAGAGCAATGCGCTGCGGCCACGAAAGGAAAGGTAGGAGGAGGCGCGCGCTCAGGTTCAGGACGAAGCAGGTGCGCCCAGGCAGCCAGGACCGCCAGGCCAGTGGCGCGAACTCCGCCGGACCCCGCCCCCGCACTCCCCGAAAGTGATCCCTCGCGCCTTCCCCTCCCCCCTCCGCCCCCGCTCGCCGGCTCACCTTTGTCCCTTTGTCCCACTCTGCCCCTACCCCGCATTTCCGGATCCCCTGTCGGTTCAGTATCTGCGGCTCTAGGGTCTCGCTTTCCCAAGCCCCAACCCAGCCACCGTCTGCGCTCAAGAGTCCCTCTGAAGAGCTGACCCTCCCCAAAAGTCCAGGTATGACCACGGGGCCAACCAGGGCTCCGCTCTGGGGGGACCACGACCCCACCACGTCAGGCTTCCCCTCCAGGGCCTTCGCCTGGTCAAGCAGCCCCCACCCCCACTGGAAGAAGGGGTTGCGGAAGATGTAGGCGATGGGAGCAAAGGTCCGCGAACCGAGGGGCCCCGCAACCCCAGCCCTCTCCTGGCTCCGCCACAGCTGCACTGCCCGTGGAAATGAAAATGACCGTGGATAGCCTTAGAGACGCGTCCTCCGCCCCAGGAACGCGCACTCCACCCACCCAATCCAGCTCGAGCTGGCGGCGCGAACGGGGTCTGGGCAAAGGGAGCCCCAAACCCTGGTGACCTCTGCATCCAGCCCGTAGTCACTCGGCTGAGAGTTCAAAAGGACCCTGTTCTGGAAAGCCCCAAGGGGACGGGGGAGAGGAGGCGGCGCCTGCTTGGAGCCGGGGGAGGGGTCTCTTCCCCTGGTTTGCGACTCCCGCCCCCTTGGGGAGCGATTGCATCAGCTTAGCGATCCCAAATTAAAAGTGGTCTCCACGGGTCGGAAAGGTGTCGGGCTGTAGCGCCGCCGCCAGGAGGCAGCACTCAACCAAGAATATCCCGGGCGATGGTGCCAGGGAGGCTGGAATCTCCTCCTGAGCGCCTTTCATCTGATTACCGCGGGAGCGTGGACCCTGAGAAAGAGGGAGCTCGTGGGCTAGGTCAAGAAGGGATCTGGCAATGCTTCACCACGTAGTAAAGCTAAAAGATGGCTCGTAAATAATTGTTACCTTTTGTATACCTCCTGAATAGGCTGGCTTTGCCATTTAGATTTTTTTATTTTTTGAGAGACCGATCTTTCATTCTCGGTTCACTCTCCAAATGTCCACATCAGTTGGGGCTGGGTCAGGCCAAAGCCAGAAGTACAGAACTCAATCCACATCACCTACGCAGATGGCAGGGACCCCAAGTACTTGAACGATCACCATTGCTTCCCAGGGCGCACACCAACAGAAAGCTGGAATCAGAAGTGAAGATGGGGGCTAGCACCGTGGCACAGGGTTAAAACCCCAGCCTGCAGCGCAGGCACCCCATATGGGTGCCAGTTCCAGTCCCAGCTGCTCCACTTCCAATCGAGCTCTCTGCTATGACCTGGGAAAGCTGTAGAAGATGGCCCAAGTCCTTGGGCCCCTGCACCAGCATGGGAGACCAGGAAGAAGCTCCTGGCTTTGGATTGGCTCAGCTTCAGCTGTTAGAGCCATTTGGGGAGTGAACTAGTGGATGGAAGACCTCTCTATGTCTACTTCTCTCTGTAACTTTTTCAAATAAATAAAATAAGTCTTGAAAAAACAAACAAACAAAAAGCAGTGAAGACGGGACTCAAATCCAAGCACCCTGATAGCAGATGTGGCCCCAGCGGTGTCTTATTAACCGCTTCACCCAACGCCTGCCTTTAGCTTTGGCATTTCCTAAACCAATATTGCTGCTGTGCAGAGATCCACAAGGAGCCATCTGCCTTCAGGACCAGTCTAATGGAAAGGCACAGAGCTTGAAAGATTTCCCAGCTATGAGACAAGAAGGAAGAGTGGAGCCAGAGGTCATAATTTACCGGTCTTGACTGGGTCATGTAATACAGAATTTAGCCACTACAGGGTTAGCAAGGACTTGACAGCTCTAGGAAAAATAGAGGAATGGTTAAAATGCTTTATGTAAGTGACAAGGGAGTGTAATACACAGCAGTGTATTGTGAGGGTGACTGACTGGTTTCTAGCCTTCAGTTCTCACATTTCTTGCATGGAATGACAGTGATGTGACCTCTGAACTGTTCTAAAGAGGAAAATAAAGAATTCTGGAGACCGGCATTGTGATGGAGCAGGTTAAGCCCCTACCTACCTGTACGGACGCCAGTGCAAGTCCTGGCTGCTCCACTTCAAACCCAACTCTCTGCTAATGTGCCTGGGAAAGCAGCGGAAGATGGTCCAAGTGCTTGGGCCCCTGCACTCATGTGGGAGACCTAGATGAGGCTCCTGGCTCCTGGCTCCTGGCTTTGGCCCGGCCCAGCCCAGCCCCAGCTGTTGCACTCATTCTCCCTTTCAAAAAAAAAATCTTTTTTAAAAAAATAATTCCCGGGGCCAGCACTGTGGCATAGTGGGTAAAGCCACCACTTGTACTGCCAGCATCTCATATCGGTGCCAGTTCAAGTCCCGGCTGCTCCACTTCCAATCCAGCTCTCTGCTGTGACCTGGGAAAGCAGTGGAAGATGGCCCAACACCTTGGGCCCCTGCACCCACGTGGGAGACCCAGAAAAAACTCTGGCTCTTGGCTTCGGATCGGCCTAGCTCCAGACATTGCAACCATTTGGGGAGTGAACCAACAGATGGAAGACTTCTCTCTCTCTCTCTCTCTGTAATTCCGCCTTTCAAATAAATAAATAAATCTAAAAAAAAAAAGAATTCCCAAACATTCTTGCTTGTCTCCACAATTTGTTCAACCTTGAACTCTTTTTTTTTTTTTTTAAGATTTATTTCTATGAAATGCAGAGTTAGAGAGATCAGTCTTCCATCTGCCAGCTCACTCCCCAAATGGCCACAAAGCCAGGAGCTGGGCCAAGCCAAAGCCAAAAGCCAAAAGCTTCATCCAAGTCTCCCATGTGAGTGGTAGGAGCCCAAGCTCTTGAGCCATCTTCTGCTGTTTTCCCAGGCACATTAGCAGGGAGCTGGATCGGAAGTGTAACAGCGGGAACAGGGACATCGCAGGCAGTGGCTTAACCTGCTATGCCATGGCACCAGCTCCTCTTCAACCTTAGACATGCAAGATAGAGACGCAGCTCCACATCAAGGTGGAAGTAGCTTCCAGAGCTTGCTTCACTCATAGTCCTTCTCCAACGGCAGCATGCATGAAAAGGCACCTACTTTCCCAGAGCAGTGTACTCAGACAAAAGCAACTGCATCTAGACCTACAGGAGAGAAAGATGTGTGAATAAACCTGTCAGACAAGAACATAAATGGCTAACAAAATGTTAAAGCCAAGTACAGGGCACAATGCCCCTGAAAGGCAAAGGCGTCCAGGAGAGGAAGGACACGAAGCTTAGATCATGAGGCGTCACATCACTCCTAACTCCAGTCTTTGCCAGATGAAGTCCAGAGGTTAAAAGGCATCCAGTTTGGGATGATGAAGCCACTTTCCTGTGGTTTATAGGCTGATGAAGTCATCGAGGAGCGCTGTCCAGGTGCCAGACCCCTTCCCCACAAGAGTGTTCCAGGAGGTCCCTGAGAATGCTGATGATGTTAGCTGTCAGCACTGTTTGCTTTCTCTCCCCGCCCCCCTTTCTCACAAAGTCCTAACCCGTATTTCCTGCTATTTACAGCCCATGGATTGTCCCCCCCGCCACATCACACTAACCACGTCAAAGGCTGAACTTGTCTTCCTTCCAAAGACTCTTCCCCTCCCAGATTTCCCAGTTCCAATCCAACTTCCCGTCCTGCCCGCAAAGTCCTTCGGCACTACTCCTTGGCTTGCACAGCTATGAACCACTCGCACGTGTCCTCATTATTGTCCACTTAAATGCATGTGCCCTTTTCTATTTTGTGAGCCAATGATGCTCCGTTCATGTGTGAGCTACTGGGGGACAGGAGTGATGCTGGTCCAATTCCTTTATGTAGCGTATTAGTGATAGCCTGTCATCTCTCCTGTCAGTCCTGAATGCTGAAGCCCAGGTTTTTCTTTGGTGTCTACTTCCTGATTTTCCAACTATAAACTATGAGGTTCCACTGCTACCTACTGTCTATGTCAGGATCAGAGCCTCAGGGATCCAAGTTTGGGAAAGGTGTCACTTACTCTATATCCTGCCACTAACTATAAAACAATAAAAGCACAGCCACATTTTGTTTCAGTTTCCTGGACTCTGAAAACTACAAGCAATCTTCAATGATTACTTCCTGCACTGTCTTGTTGACTTTACAGGTTTATTATGAAAATCTTGAATCCAGCGTTTTGATAAAAAAAAAATTATATGTGAACGCAAAATAGCAATGGTATTCCCTGTTTTATGTCCCTTGTTTACTTTTGTGGGTCAAGCTGTGGCTTCTAGCCAAGTTGCTTTTGTTCCCATCCCCTCTTCTCAGTCAGCCCTCACCTATACTATTCTTATTGTTATCAAAATAGTTGCTTTTGCTCCTTAAACCAGGATCCACCCTTCCCTTCTTTCAAAGCACAACCCAGAGCCACCTCCTGTGGAAAAACTCCCCAGAAGGAAATGATAAACTTCCAGATAGGCCATCACACCACTCCCTCAGGTTCCCCGTCAGCATGTGTTTAAGTGTCTAGCCTAGCACGCAGTAATGGGCACTTTCATAGAAACCTCACCGTAAAGCACTTTCACTCACATTATAACCCTTTCAATGTTTTCACAAATGTGATATATGAAACTTTTTAAAATTAAGATGAAATGGCTTTCCTCAAGCAAAGACTCACTAGCAAGAGATAAAAGGGAGGGGACAGGCATTTGACCCAACCTTTAAGATGCCTGTAGCCCAGATCCAAGTACCTGGGTTTGATTCCAGTTGCAGCACTTGGTGGGTGAATCAATGGATGAGATCCCCCTCCTCCCCTTGAAAAAAATAAAAATAAAAAATACATTTAAAAAAAAGGGAAAGGAGTCACAGATTTGGGTTTATCACTTAACTAGTCCAAGCTGAGTATCACTTATCCAAAATACTTGAGACAGACATGTTTCTCAGGTTTTGGAATACTTACATATACATAATAAAATACCTTGAAATTTGTATTTTACATACATTTTAAACACAGATCCCAAAGGGAGCGTCACACAATATTTTTAGTGTTCCTATATTCTGTGAACAATTACACAGAGTAAGGTGTACAATTTTGCACTTTTGGCATGTTGGTGCTAAAAAAATTTAGATTTGGGAGCATTTTGGATTTTCAGATTAGGGATGCTCGGCCTGTACCTACCTCACAGGATTGTCACAAGGGCTATATTAGAGTAATGTATAAGGGAATCTTATAATAATGGAGTCACATTTTAGCCCCTCCCTCAAGAAAATCTTCAATGGTGCACTCAAGTTCCCACGATATAGCTTCCTTTCCCAGTGCTCAGCTGTGCATGGGAGACCCAGAAAAAGCTCCTGGCTCCTGGCTTCAGATCGGTGCAGCTCCAGACATTGCAGCCAACTGGAGAGTGAACCAGCGGATGGAAGACTTTTCTCTCTCTCTCTCTCTCTCTGTCTCTCCTTCCCTCTTGGTGTAACTCTGACTTTCAAATAAATAAACAATTCTTAAAAAAAAAAGTTAGAACCAGTCTTAACTCTTCGTCAGGAGAAGGTTCTGGTTGCGGGCTCCTTAAGAGCACGCTCTAAGTAAGTGACCCTCCAGCCCCATCGTACCTGATCCATGCGCTCCGAAATTTCTAGCAATCCACCTGACTCCTCTCTGGCCCGTCTGTTTAAAAACCTGGGTGAGGTGGGCCAAAGGAGGGAAATAAGGTCAAAAGGACTAATCTTCCTTTGTATTAAGGCCTGGTCTGAACCTACATTGGAAAATTATTGTAAGTGTCCAGAATTCAGCACTTTTTTTTATTTTTTATTTTTTTTATTTTTGACAGGCAGAGTGGACAGTGAGAGAGAGACAGAGAGAAAGGTCTTCCTTTTTGCCGTTGGTTCACCCTCCAATGGCCGCCGCGGTAGCGCGCTGCGGCCGGCGCACCGCGCTGATCCGATGGCAGGAGCCAGGTGCTTATCCTGGTCTCCCATGGGGTGCAGGGCCTAAGGACTTGGGCCATCCTCCACTGCACTCCCTGGCCACAGCAGAGAGCTGGCCTGGAAGAGGGGCAGCCGGGACAGGATCGGTGCCCCAACCGGGACTAGAACCCGGTGTGCCGGCGCCGCAAGGCGGAGGATTAGCCTAGTGAGCCGCGGCGCCGGCCCAGAATTCAGCACTTTTGACCTCCAAATTCTCCGTGATCTTAGTAACTTTACACAGAGAAATGGTCAGAGGTTCCATATACCCAGGCTTTATTTTACCCCCGAGCCCAACTTTCCTCAGTCCAGGTCCTCCTCAAGCAGGAAAAAGGCCTGGAGCTTCTCCCCGTATTCTCCCCTCCTCAGGACCCCAGGAACATAACCTTCTCTTCACACTCAATCGTGGCCCCTCCCCCTCTCACTCTCTATACAATCCTCTTTACCCTCTTTACCAATCTCCTTAAACCCTCCACCATGACCTCCCTCAGCCCCTCTGTGATCCTGATGGGATGACCCTCCCCCGTACCTGCCCAGGGCCCCCTCGAGCCACCATCTGGTGATTTCTCCCAGGCCAACCCACCTGATTCCTCATCCTATTCTCCCTTCTCTTCTCCTCCTGTCTTTTCCCCTCCTCACACATGCTCCCAAACTATAAAACCCACTGAGGGAGGAGGCTAGCCAGGAAGGTCCAGCTAGGGCCCTTGTACCTTTCTTTCTAAAAGACCTTAAAATCAGATTGAAGAGCATCTAGGCTCATTCTCAGAGAACCCTCCAAATATCATAAGGAATTTCTTCACCTGATTCAGTCCTATAGCTTGACCTGGCAAGATCTCTATCTCATCTTGTCCTCTGTCTTAACTCCAGATGAATCGGAACTATCAGGCATGCTGCTCAACAGCATGCAGATGCGATGCACCGCTGGGCCCCAAACAGACACCCAGAGGCTACTTGAGCTGTCCCAGAGACACTCCTTACCCAGTCTGGACTCACCAACCCAGAGACCCAGGGCTACAGGCCCTGAGATCATGAAGATCATATGATCACCCGCCTATTGGTGGCTATTGATAAAAACAGCCATAAAAAGGTTAACTATAAGATCCGGGAGATCACCCAGGGCCCTGATGAAAACGCTGCTGTCTTTTTGGCCAGCCTTACAGAGGCAATGACAAGACACACCAACCCAGATCTCAATTCTCCAGAAGGGCAGCTGTTTGAAAATACCCACTTTATGTCCCAATCAGTCCTGGGCATCCTGCACAGACACCAGAAACTAGATAATGGTCCACAAATCCCTTAGAGAGACCTCACAAATGTGGCTTTTTGCATCTTTACAATAGAGACAAGGAACTAAGGACTTGGAAGGAAAAAACAAAAAGTTCAGACACCAGCCTCCAAAATCCAAGTTGCAACCCAAGTCCCAGCCCTCAGGGGGCTTGCTATCTGATGTGGCAACACTGGGCACTGTGCCAAGGACTACCCTAACCCAAGGCCTCTCACCAGACCATGCCCCAACTGTGGACAGTGGGGCCACTGGAAGATGGACTGTCCCCAGAGAGGACACCCTCCCTATCTGGGGCGGTCTTCTTCCCTGCCACCCCCGACACAGGACATCTCATCTCTGCTAGACTTGACAGAATGAAGGAGCCCAGGTTCCACAGCCCATCACAGATGAGCCCATGGATCAGGGAGTAATAGGGACAGTGTGTCTCGCAAGCGAATTTCCTTTCTGGTGGACACTGGGGCTAGTTTACCTGTTTTAACTGAATATTATGACCCTCTCCTTCCTTCCTCTGTCTCTGCTGTTGGCATGAAAGGCCTCATTGGGAAGTCCAATAGGACTCCTCCTTTCTATTGCTTCTTTGAGATATTACTCCTCTACACTCTTTCCTAGTTCTGCACAACTGCCCCACCCCCTTTTAGGCAGAGACCTTCTCCACCACTGGAGGGAACACTTATCCTTCATATCGGTGACCTTCCACCCCTCACCTTAGTCAGTCTATAGTATGGGACACATCACATCCTGTAATCACCACCCACCATAGTCCTGTTCATATCTCCCTAAAGGATCCCACAAAAGCTATTCAGTTGTTCCCCGATATCCTTTAAGTCCAGAAGACCACAGAGGTCTAGAACCTATCACAGACCACCTCCTTCAGGCTCACATATTCATCCCAATTCACACCCTCTATAACACACCCACACTTCCTGTCAAAAAACCCAATGGCTTCTATAATCTAGTACAGAACCTCTAACACATTAATGCTTCTCTCCAACTCACATATTTAGTTGTGTGTAACCCCTACACTCTTCTCTCCAAAACACCCCCTACAACTTCCTTCTTTACTATCTTGGACTTAAAGGATGCCTTCTTCATGATTCCTCTCAATCTAGACACTGCCTAGACACTCTGCCTTTACCTGGTCTGGCCCTGATTCTTGCCTTATTCAACAACTCACCTGGACTGTGTTACCCTAACATTTTCTTTTTTTAAGATTTATTTATTTATTTATTTATTTAAAAGTCAGAGTGACAGAGAGATAAGGAGAGGCAGAAAGAGAGGTCTTCCATTCACTGGTTCACTCCCCAACCAGCCACAAGGGCCGGACCTAAGCTGATCTGAAGCCAGGCATCTGGAGCTTCTTCTGGGTCTCCCACGTGGGTGCAGGAATCCAAGGACTTGGGCTATCTTCTACTGTTTTCCCAGGCCATAGCACAGAGCTTGATTGGAAGCGGAGCAGCCAGGACTCGAACGGGCGCCTATAAGGGATGCCAGCACTGCAGGCAGCGGCTTTACCCACTACGCTACAGCGCCTGTCCCACCCTAACATTTTCAAGACAGCCCATACCTCTGTGGGCAGGCCCTGCAGGCAGACCTCCCCTCTGTTAACCTTTCACCCAGCACCCTTCTTCAATACTTTGATGATCTTGTACTCTGTGGCCCTGCCCGAGAGACCCGTCTCCAACATACCAGTAGTCTTTTTAATTATCTAGCTGAAAAAGGCAATAGGGTATCAGAAAAAAGTGCAACTAATCTCTACCTCTGCTACCTTTTGGGGACTTCTTGTGATCCCGCCCACGTAATTCTTCTGGCCCCAAAACAGGCAACACATCCCCTTCCCTTACCATGCACTAATCAAGACCTCCTTTCTTTCCTGGGACTCATGGGATATATTTTCGCATCTGGATTCCAAATTTTTTTTTTTTTTAAGATTTATTTATGGGCTGGTGGTGTGGCGTAGAAGGCTAAGCCTCCATCTACAGAGCTGGCATCCCACAGGGGTGCTGGTTAGAGTCCCTGCTGTTCCACTTCCCATTCAGCTCCCTGCTAACGCACCTGGGAAAGCAGCAGCAGATGGCCCAAGTCCTTGGGCCCCTGCACCCATGTGGGAAACCCAGAAGCTTCCAGCTCCTAGCTTTGGCCTGGCTCAGCTCCGGTCTCTGAGACCATTTCGGGAGTGAACCAGAGGATAGAGGATATCTATCTCCCCCTCTATTTTTTTTTAAATATTTACCTATTCATTTGAAATGACGTAGAGAGGGGAGTGAACCAGCATATGGAAGACCTCTCTCTCTCTGCCTCTCCATCTCTGTCTGTGTAACTCTGACTTTCAAATAAAATAAATAAACCTTTTTAAAAAATTCTATGTTACTCAAACCTAAACTCTGTTCTTCATTTTCTAAAATCACACATACACCTAACTCCTGCCATACAAGAAATTGCGCAACCTATCTCAGACATGTAGCATGTGCCAAACCACTAATCCCAATTCTAACATTAGACTACCCCCATTCCCTACTCACCAGGCCCATGGGTCACTTCCAGAAAAGGACTGGCAGAGTGACTTCACCCATATGCCACCAGTTAAGTGGATACATTACCTTCTGGTGATGGTGGACACCTTCTCTGGTTGGGTGGAGGCCTTCCCCACCACTAATAAAAGAGCTTCCCTGTCTCTACTATATTACTAAAGGATATTGTCCCCAGATTTGTACTTTCTGCTTCCATTCAATCAGATAACAGATAAGAATTTAACTCCCGGCCGGCGCCATGGCTTAACAGGCTAATCCTCCTCCTTGCGGCGCCGGCACACCGGGTTCTAGTCCCGGTTGGGGTGCCGGATTCTATCCCGGTTGCCCCTCTTCCAGGCCAGCTCTCTGCTATGGCCCGGGAAGGCAGTGGAGGATGGCCCAAGTCCTTGGGCCCTGCACCCGCATGGGAGACCAGGAGAAGCACCTGGCTCCTGGCTTCGGATCAGCGCGATGCGCCGGCCGCAGCGGCCATTGGAGGGTGAACCAACAGCAAAAAAGAAGACCTTTCTCTCTGTCTCTCTCTCTATCCACTCTGCCTGTCAAAAATAATAATAATAATAATTTACCTCCCAAATTACTCAGCTAGTATCAGCCTCTCTTCATATCTCATGGCATTTTCACATTCCCCATCACTCCCCTGCCCCTTCAGGAAAAGAACAGATGAACGGAATCTTAAAATAGGCTCTAACCAAACCCTCCACACAGGTCCACTTAAGACTGGGTAAAGCTCTTTCCTTCCCCTCTCTCCAGAAAATGGGTTCATTTCCCCCACGAAGCCTGTAACCAGGGGCTGGCGCCATGGCGCGATAGGTTAATCCTCTGCCTGCGGCATCAGCATCCCATATGGGCACCAGTTCTAGTCCCAGATGCTCCTCTTCCAATCCAGCTCTCTGGTATGGCCTGGGAAAGCAGTACAAGATGGTCCAAGTCCTTGGCCCCTGCACCCACGTGGAGACCAGGAAGAAGCACCTGGCTCCTAGCTTCAGATCTGCGCAGCTCCGGCTGTTGCAGCCATTTGGGGAGTGAATCAATGGAAGGAAGACCTTTCTCTCTGTCTCTCCCTCTCAATGTCTGTAACTCTACCTCTCAAGTAAAATAAACAAAATCTTAAAAAAAAAAAAAGTTTGTAACCAGACTGTCATTCTCCCAACCCAAAGTAGCTCCACTCTCAGCCATAGGTTGAGGCTGGCAGAATTGGACTGGAAGGTAGATACCCACAGAGTGTACCAAACATCAATAAGCACAGAACCTACCTACTTCCATTTAGTAGCATGCATGGGACCAGAAACAGGAGCATTCATTCTCTGTAGCAACCAGGCATATATCTTTCTTCCTACTAACTGGACAGGGACATGTATACTCGTATTTTTTTTTTTTAATTATTTGACAGATAGAGTTACAGACAGTAAGAGAGACAGAAAGAAACGTCTTCCTTCTGTTGGTTCACTCCCCAAATGGCCGCAACAGCCAGAGCTTTGATCCAAAGCTAGGAACCAGGTGCTCCCCCTATCTCCCATGTGGGTGCAGGGGCCCAAGCACTTGGGCCATCCTCCACTGCAGGCCACAGCAGAGAGCTGGACTGGAAGAGGAGAACCGAGACTAGAACCCAGCACCCATATGGGATGCCAGCACCGCAGGTGGAGAATTAACCAGTGAGCCACATCGCTGGCCCCCTCTACTCATATTCTTATCTCCCTCTTTGTCCTATGCTCTAGACCAGACTTTATGCCCTGTCCCTCTAACCAGATATGTGATGAAGGATTTTGGGTTTACCCTCTTGTTAATTACACTAGGTATCCTGGCAGGAGTTGGGAAAGGAGTGGTCAGACTAACAGTCTCAGCAGGCAAGGCAAACACAACTGAAGACATATCTCGCTTGCTCAAGGAAAACCTAGATGACCTAGCACAATTCTCTCATCTCCAAGACCAGGTTGGTTGCCCACTTCCTGGGCAGCAGTGGTCCTTCAAAACCATCAAGGAGGGGCTGGCACTGTGGCCTAGTAGGCTAAGCATCTGCCAGCGGTGCCAGCATCCCATATGAGCGCTGGCTCATGTCCCAGCTGCTCTTCTGATCCAGCTCTCATGTCTGATTTCACTATGGCCAGAAACCTTTAAAAAAAAGATTAGAGTCCAGCCATCAGCCTTAGCAGCCTCTCCCCACTATCCAAAGAGTTCACTCAAAGCTTTCCCCATGCAAGCCACAACACTCCCAGCCCTCTCCACCCCTCCCAAGCTCTCTCCCCAAGTCCAAACCCTAGATACGGACCCAGCCCAAACCCTTCCAAATCACACCCAGTCCCTAGCCCAAGGTCTCCCCACTATCTCAGCAGCTCAGCCTTAGTCCAGACACCGCCCTAACAAGCCTTCCCACCTACCTTACACTATATAAGCCACTAGGCTGTGTGGGAGGGTGCGCTCTCCACTGTGTATTCACCAGGAGTGAGCCCCTCCCAGGCTTTTTCTCTGAGTAAACCTGGTCTGGCTCTGAGTTCATGTTCTGTCTCCTTCCCTACAGCCTTCTTACACACACAAGTGAGGGCTAAAGCCAAATTTTCTGATTCACTCCAGGTTTCACCGCATGTCTTAATCCAGAAAAACTCTGCTAACGGTGATGCAGGAGATTGGAATGAAATAACGTGGATGCTGCTACTCTTAAGTTGCTATAGATTTCAAAGAACTAGAGACCACTGTGGGTCTTGGGGCAACAGTTCAGGACGGCTCAGTCTTAGAGCAGACTGCCACCACTGAAGATGCCTTTGACGACAGTTTGTTCTGGACCAAGGCTTCGGTCGCACTTTCGCGCCACTTCCGTACAACCCAAGATGGCGGAGCCCGTGATTGAAACCAGATTCAAGATGGCGGCTTCCGGCTTCCCCCGCAGAACTGCGCACGGGCGACGAGGCCACGCCCACTTCCGACTCCTGCGTCCCAGCATGGCCGCTTTAGGGACTCTCCTTCAGAGTGAGTGACTGTCGGATGAGTGGACTGGGGCGCTCGTGGGCGGGGCGGAGCTGGGTCTCCTGGGCCGCGCGCGCCCCTCAGCCAACTCTGCCCTGTTTCTCCTGCAGGTGTTCGGAGGCTGCACTGCAGCGCGTTGGCTCGGGCGGGCGGCCAGTGGCGACTCCAGTGAGTGCTGGGGTCGGGGGGGAACGAGGGAGCAAGAAGCCTGGCTGGGTCCTCACCGAACTGTTTCTCTCCACGCAGGCAGGGCCGGGCTGCGAACCCCTCCGACTACGGGCCGCTCACGGAGCTCCCAGACTGGTCTTTCGCCGGTGAGCGCGGCCTGGGGCACTGCTCGCGGGCGGTTTCGGCGCGGTGGGAACGCCCGGGGCGGGGCGCCGGGGGCGGGTCCGGTGCGCAGCGCTCGGAACTCAGTCCCTGGAAAACGGGGTTTGGGGAAAGGCACCCGCTTGCTTGATTTGGCACGTTAAACTACGGAAGGTAATTCCGACTGGGGGCGCCCTGGGGTTGCGGAGGGCTCCGTTCCTCCAAGGGGGACACGCTTTTTATCAAGTTAGGAAGAGGAAATAAAAAGTTAGGAAGAACTGCCCTTCGGTGCGGTGAGTACGGTTTGAGAATTTGGTGCCTGAGGCTGCGGAAATGAGCCTCTCAGAGGGCAAGGGTGAAGATGGAGGATAGCAGGCTCCCTTCAGCAAAGTCTTTTTCCTCTACTTGAGAGAGAGAGGATCTATAATTGACCTCAGGGAAGATGAAATCACTCCCCACTGCCCGTGTTTGCAGGCAAGAAAATTGAGGCTTACAGAAGTGAATTGCTCGTGATCATACAAGGGGACTTTAAAAAAATTCATGAAAAAATGGACTTAGCGGATCTTTATTTTGGCACAAAAAAATGTTCTTGTAAAATATGTACCATGGACAAACTGCCTAGATTTCAATTTTCTTTCCCCTACAAATAAATATCTTTTGATCTATTTTTCTACAAACTTGTTGATGTACCTGATACAGCTAGGTGTAGCAAAACCAGGACTAGAACTGGAGAGGGGCTGGGCCTCTGTGACAGCACAAAAGCCTGGGCATTATTACCTCCTGGGGTCTCTATTAGCATGATGGTGCTTTACCAGATACTTGGTAACTGAGGAAGACTGATTTTTTTTTTTCCCCATCTGTTATGTACTGTAGGATGACAAAGATCTTGTAGTGTAGAATATGAAGAAGTCTAGAATGATATACACCTGATTTTTTTTTTTTTTTTTTTTAATTTGAAAGGCAGAAAGAGATCTTCCATCCGTTAGTTCACTTCCCAAATGCTGGGAACAGCCAGAGCTGGGCCAGGCTGAAGCCAGGAACCTGGAACTCAGTCTGGTTCTCCAAATGGGTGACAAGTACCCAGGTACTTAGGCTGTTGTCTGCCGCTCAGGTATATTAGTAGAAAGCTGGATCAGGAGTAGAGTAGTTAAGTCTCCAGCCAGGCACCTTGATAAGCAATATAGGCATCCCAAACAGCCATTCACCCACTGAACTTCAACACCTGCCTTTATACCTGACTTTTTTTTTTTTTTTTGACAGGCAGAGTGGACAGTGAGAGAGAGAGACAGAGAGAAAGGTCTTCCTTTTACCGTTGGTTCACTCTCCAATGGCTGCTGCAGCTGGTGCGCTGCGGCCGGCACACCACGCTGATCCAAAGCCAGGACCCAGGTGCTTCCTCCTGGTCCCTCATGTGGGTGCAGGGCCAAAGGACTTGGGCCATCCTCCACTGCACTCCCGGGCCAGAGCAGAGAGCTGGCCTGGAAGAGGGGCAACCGGGACAGAATCCGGTGCCCTGACCAGGACTAGAACCTGGTGTGCCGGCGCTGCAGGCGGAGGATTAGCCTATTGAGCCACGGCGCCGGCCTATACCTGATTCTTACTCGCTGCTTCCCTACTTGCTAACTTTGTGGCCTTGGACGAGTTACTTACTTTCACCTAATTCTCAGTTATTTGTAAAATATACCTATCTCGTGATTCCTGTAAGGACAGACTGAAATAGCTCATGTAGAGCACTTGGCATACACAATATTAGTTTCTTTTCCCAAAACACGTTGCTGCTTTTCTGCCCTGCCTTAAAAAAAAAAAAACCTTTGGGCAGAATTTTTATTGTTTCTTTACTGGAGTTTCTTACTTAAGTGTTGTTTCTCCTCATCTCTGTTGTAAAGTAGTTGAGGTCAGATAGTGCATCTTTCCAGGAAGTCAGCAGATACTTTATGGAATTTGTATTACATGCTTATGTGCCTACATACTATGAATAGCAAAAGCTGGTGATACAGTCCCTGATCCCAAAGAATTTAGTCTGGCTGGGAAAACAAAGTGTGGACATTTTAGGAACTGAATAATATTTCAGTACTCTGTTCTTTTCCAGAAGGATCTAAGATAGCTCAATGACGCTAAAAAACAATAGTATGGTAAATGTCCCAGGACAAACAGTTGACTATTAAATGATATATGCTTCTTTCAGAGGAGAGAACTGATGGAGTTGAAGAGGTTACAAAAGGGTATCTGGGAAAGTTAGGGTTCCAGTGGAGCTGAGGGTAAGGATTGGGCTGCGAGGGAAATGAAAAAGGGCAATTTCATTGCTGAGTGAGCTGGAATTTAGCAGGGGACTCAGAGTAGAACAATGATCACACTGCTTGAGGGTGGGGTTTCTGAATATGAAAATAAACCAGTGGACTTGGCATTGCAGAGGACCTGGAATGCAGGCTAATGAGCAGTAAGTGAAACGGAGAAGGAAGTGCCTACAAACTTATTTTTGGTGGGTCTGCCATCCCTCACCCTTGAAGAGGAGGGACGCGATTTAGGAGAGTTAAGCCACAGCAAGTTTGAAACGGAAGAGAGAAGCTGAAAGCTGATTCTTCTTCGCACACGGTGCCATCCCAAATGCTTGCTTTTTTCTCACTTCTGTCTAGATGGCCGCCCGGCTCCCCCAATGAAAGGCCAGCTTCGAAGAAAAGCTGAAAGGGAGAAGTTTGCAGTGAGTGTCTAGAGCCGCAGCCAGGGCTACCTGTTTGTCATCAGAGGGCGTGGGGAGGAGAGTTTTTTTATTCGGGATATTGATAACTCCCACCTCTGATTCACCCCCAAATGCCCACAGCAGGTGGGACTAGGCCACATCAATGCCAGGGGCCAGGACTGGAGTCCAGGTCTCCCATATTAGTGGTAGGAACCCAGTTAACTTGAGCCATCACTGCTACCGCTTAGGGTTTGCCTGGGCAGGAAGCTGGAGTAAGGCGCTGAAACCCAGGTCCTGTGATGTGGGGTGCAGGCTTCTTAACTACTAGGCTGAACAGCTGCTCCCAGAGGGGGAAAACATAGTTCATAATTCGTCTTGAACTGTGGTGCACCTAAGATACTGAGGTATTAACAGCCACGGGTTTAATGACACTGTGAGAAGGGAGGACAGTGGTGCCCTCCTAAGGCAGGACCAGCAGTAGACATTCTGCCTCCCTTTTGCTTCCCAGCCCAAGGCTCAGTCCCACCCATTCCCCAGTGAGCAGTCGTTTTCCAGCTAGGGCCTGGGATTTGTGAGTGAGGATAGAGCCTCGGCGCACACGTCCCAGATGTTGCCCACACTGTTTTCCTCTTTCAGAGACGCGTTGTGCTGCTGTCACAGGAAATGGATGCTGGATTAGAGGCATGGCAGCTCCGGCAACAGAAGTTGCAGGAAGAAGAAAGGAAGCAGAAAAACACTCTTAAACCCAAAGGGGCTTCACTGAACAGCCTGCTTCCACGTCAATAAAAGCAAACCCTGCCCTCTTCCCCAGCGTCTGGCTTGCTTTTGTATCCCCTAGATGCCTCATCTCAGCCAGAAGACAGCCTCGCTGCCCCTCATCTAACGTCAGAGCCAAAGAGCTCAGACTCCAGGAAGAATAGGCTGTACCATCACTGTCCCGGAGGCCTGGCTCAGCACCCTGACCCCTGGCTCCATTCCAGTTCAGCGGGATCTTGCCCTGGGATTTTTACGCACTCCTTTGCCAGCCATAGGGCTAGCCCAACTAAGCAGGAGCTGCTCTGTGGACATAAAAACTGAAGAGTGGCTTCCACCAGGCACTCAGGCCTCTCACAGCCCACCCATTCACAGCTCTGCCACGTGCATGCAGTTGGGATTTAATAAATATTCTTGATGAAAAAGGCTTTCAAACTGAGCTTGCTTTTTTTGAGATTTGTTTATTTCAAAGGCAGAGTTACAGAGAGAAAGGGAAAGACAGAGAGCTTCCATCCGCTGGTTCATTCCCCAAATGGCCACAGTGGCTGGAGCTGGGTTGATCAGGAACCAAGAGCTTCTTCCCAGTCTCCCACGTGAGTGCAGAAGCCCAAGCACTTGAGCCATCTTCCTCTACTTTCCCAAGCATATTAGCAGGAAGCTGGGTTGGAAGTAGAGTATCTGCAACTCAAAGCAGTATCCCTAGGAGATGTTGGCACTGCAGCCTTTAACCACTATGCCACAGCACCAACCCATGAGCTTGCTTTCTTGGCCAGCAACTTGTGTTGATTTTCCTGAAGTTCAGATACTTGGTCCAGGAGGATACCCAAAGACTGATGAGAAGAACAAGAATTAGATGTATGTTCTGCTAAGTTCTGAGTGGCCATGGTTCTGGTTCAATTCCAGAGGTTGGTTGAAGAGAACCTAGCATCTCCCTGCCCGGGTGTGTAGATGAGCCCTACCCAAGGGTCTCAACCCTCTATACACCTCCCTCTCACAAACCCGGAAGCCGCCCAGCACCTGGGATGCCTTTCGTTTTACTCATCAGGGCTCCTCCCATGAATTCAGGGGGCAAAAAAGCCTTGTTCCCAACACAGAGCACTTCCCCTCCACTCTGCCACAAACGTGAAAGGTGCTGGAGCTTTCCTACCTGACACAGTTTCTGCCCACCCTCTGTCAGGCCTTTGCTTGCTTTCCCTCCCTTCCTCTCCCACTACCTCCTTCCTCTGGCTGACCAAACTCAATTCTTGGGTCTTAGATTTCGCTGATGGTCGAGTTTTCTGTCTCCCACACTTTTCCTGCTTCTGTTGTGCGGCATGTCCAGATCTGGTTCTCACCCTCTTATCTGCCTCCCGTTCTCAGAGGCAGCTCTGGCCTGCCCTCCCCCTTCCCTGCATACCTCCACCTTTTATTCCCGGAGCCCAGGAGATCTCAGTCTAGGTGGAATAGTCTCCTTTTCCAGTGCGGAGGCAGAACAAAACACCAAGGTCCTGACTCCTAGGCCTCCCGGCTTCCTAGTAGTTTCACCAAAATCGATTTGCTTTTTCCCAGATGTCATGGCCTGGCACCCCTTTCTGCCCCAGCCAGTTCTAATTATGGAGCAGCCCAATTGCAAGGGACAATGATAAAGCGAGCCCATTGGTCCTTCTGCAAAGATGACCCCAGAACCGGTGTGGTTGCCGGGTGTGTTGGGTGTTTGGGCTTTGTCGCGGTCTGGGGCTTTTGGCAGGAGAGGGGAGGGACAGAGATGGTTGTTCACAGGTTCCAGCCGTTGATTCCCATAACTGCTAGTAAACTGGCCCTTTCTCCCAGCCGAGGTCTCACCGGCAAGGCAGGCCCACCCTGGCCACCATCCCAGCCCTTGAACTCCTTGTCGGCCCTAGCCACGGGCTTCCAGTGCTTCCCACTCGGTGTGGAAACACATGCTGAGACACCAGAGCAATCAAGCCACCCAAATTATGCTTAGGGCAAGAAAGTCTCCCACATCCCTCCCCTGGGTCCCCCTACAGCCCCCTGCTGTCCCCTGTGGCCTCAACCCCTGCAGATGGCAGCCTGCACCACAGAAAGGCAACTTTGGATTTTTTTTTTTTTTCCTCCAGCTCTTGACTGTAATTGGATTCAGGCTGAAACAACCACGTCCCCACCAGGAAAGGAGGGCATTGGGGCGGGGGCGGAGGAGCGGCTGCGGGAGAAGGGAGGGACCAGAGAAGAGAGACGAGAGGGCTCCCGACCCAGTTCGCCGACTAAGCAGAAGAAAGACCAAAAAACGGGAAAGAGAAGCGCAAAGAGGCACTTCAAGAACAGTCCTCTCGCCTGCTGGCCCGCAGCGCTCTAGGAATCCAAAGTCGGTGCCTCCGGAAGACAAAGGCGCCCCCGAGGGAGTGGCGGCGCGACCCCAAGGCGAGGGCCCCGCCGCGGAGCCCGCCCAGCCCGGCTGCCCCGACGGTCGCGGACCATGTCTCCCGCCCCACGACCCTCCCGCAGGCTCCTGCTCCCCCTGCTCACGCTCGGCACCGCGCTCGCCTCCCTCGGCTCGGCCCAAAGCAACAGCTTCAGCCCCGAAGTAAGTGAGCTCCTCCGGCCCGCCGGGGAGGCGAGCCCGGGGGTCCCCCGGGGGACAACCCCATTCCGACACGAGGGGATCTCCGGATCTCCGCTGCTCAGGCCTGCAGGATTCTCCTCCTTTTCTTTCCCTCCTCATCTCCAAACTTCCAAGTCGGCGCAACTTTTGCCTGCCTCCAGCCACCCCACCCCACCCCCCACCCGCCGCCGCGGCCGCCGAGTTTCTTTCGCGTTCCTTCCTTTCCTTGCAAGAACCGTGCAGCGGGCAGCCGCCCTCCCCGCCCCAGGACCCCTGGGCCCTGCGCTCAGTTCCAGAACCAGTGGGCGAGCCTGCTAAGCATCTGGACTCCGCTCCAGGACCGCGCGGCCCGGCTCCTGGTCCCGTGCGAGTTTGTGGTTCCTGCCTCTTCCCAGCTCTCTGGCGCTCTCTCACGCGAGCCGCGAGCCGGGGCCCCAGCCGACCCCTCCGCGGCCAGGTGGGGTCCGAGTCCAGGTGGGCGGCCAGGGCGCCCAGCCCCCGCCTCACCGAGACGACCGTGTCCCGTCCGGAGCGCTGGCGTCGAGGGTCCCGGCGCGGGCCGCCTCTGCGCACACAAAGCTCCCCTTGTAATCAGGGTTGGGGGGCTCAGCCGGCCACGGCCGCCCTGTGCCCACCCGCGTCGTCGGCGCCCTCGGCCCCTTTTTGTTGTAAATGGTTTTTCTGCATTAGTGGCAGGGGGCTGGGAGCCTCTCACGGGAGTGGGGAGGGGGCCAGCCCAGAGTGCCCTCACTGGTCTCAATGGCCTGCGGTGCCGCTGCCCCCACCCTTTCCCTGACCGTGGCCCACGGGGCCCAGGAGGAAGCCGCGTGGGAGTTGTCTCAGGAGGTTTTTTCCTCTGTCTTTTATTTTGGGGTGAAGGTGGGAGACGGATTTGATCAGCTTCTTATTTTGGGCCATCCCAACCCACTCAGCCGGGCAAGGGCCTGGGTGCGGTCGGGAGGAGCCAGGAAGGACCCAGGAAGGGGGGATGGGTTCTGGATTTGGCTTCCTCTGCCCTGGGCCCATCCCCCTTGGAAAAAAGAAGAACGTGGTCCGTCTGTGGCCCTGGGGTAAGTGTGGCCCGGGAGACAAAATCTGCCCTGCGGCCCACCACTCAGCCTGCTGCTCCCGAAGGAGTCACTGCTTCCCTGGCCTGGAGCACTCCTCTGAGTCTGACAAGGGAGAGCTGCTAACAAAAGGAGCCTGGGCATCTGTGGGCTGCCCACTGCCAACTTCACTGCCCTGCCTTTTTTCCCTGGCCTGGCCCATAAGGCCCCCTAGGGAGGGGCGGCAGCCCTGGCTCTGTGTTAATTGGGTCATGAGCTCGCCCATTGCCAGAACCCACCCACCCACCCCCTTTTTTTTTTTTTCTTTGCTTCTGGGCCCTGGAAGGGTGGCAGGCAGAGAGAGGGAGGAGCAGGCCCAGAGGCTAGGATCCAGGCCGTGCTGCAGAGCTGGCTGGCTGGCTGGCTGGCCGGCCCCCACCTCTGCAGGACTCAAGCAGAGGCCTGGCTCTGGCATAGGCCTAGGGGAATGCCTTGCACCTCTCATTCATCAAGACAAAGCAGCCCGCTGAGCTCTTTGACCCAATGCAGTTTCCCATTCTCCAGGCCCAATAGGATGGAAAGCCGGGGTGGCCCAGGCCTCAGGCTGCATGGCCCTGCACCAGCTCCAGGGCAGCCCCTCCTCGGCCTGGCTGGCACTCACCCCCCCCCCCCAACACACACACCCAGCCGCAGACACAAGAGTCCTCTCTTCTGCGGTTCCGACCTCAGAGTCGCTGTGGTTCCTGCTTTGCTCAAAGCCTGCCCCCGGGAGATGGAGGAGGAGAGAGACAGGGCACTTCCTTTCCAGGCCTCGTGGCTCTCTTGACTCCAGGGAAGTCCTGTTCTTAACTGAGCCTTCATTTTTCTCTTTGGGCTAGGGGGTGGAGATGGTGGGTGTGTTTGCACCTGCTTCCTCTCTTGGAAGACTCACAGGGGAGGAATGTCTCTGGGAGCTCCTGGACATGGATTCTCACTCCCTCCTGCCATCTGGCCCCTGGATCTCTCCCTCACCTTTGCTGTCTGAGGGTTGAGGGAGCCTGGTTCATCCTTCCCCCAAGTCCTACAAGCTAGTGCTCCTCCAGAGGCCTGAGGCGTTGACTATCCTACAGGTGAGGAAGGGGTAAAGGGAGTTTGCTGCATACTTGGGCACGGGCCACAGCAGGCCTCCGGAGGGTACAGGCTGTGGCATCAGCCAGCACAGGTCAGGGCAGGCCCAGCTTCCAGGGAGTCACAGGGGACTGGCACACCCTGCTCGGCTGCCCTCTGGCATAGCAGAGGTTAATCTTCATACACCCTCCCCCATCCCTGAGGAGGGGTGCTCTGCAGTGCTGGGCGCTGGGCCGTGCTGGCCAGGCCCATTGGCTGGGTTGTTTATATCTCGTGCCTTAACTCTTGTCAGCCTTGGGGGATCACTTCCCAAAACCATGTTGCAATTCTTACCCTTGTGCACGTAGGTCTGCAGTCAGCTGCTCTTGAATCACCCCAGCCCCCATGCCTGCTGATGACCCTGGATGGGGCCTGCAGCAGCCAACAGCAGCCATTCCCACTCTCCCTGCAAGCACCCCCCCCCCCCAGCCCACCCCTCAGGACTCCTTAAGAAGGCAGAGCTGGAGCCAGGGAGCAGAGCTGTCTGGGTGGTGTCTTCCCATAAAAGAACCCAAGCATCTTCATACTCCATATATATCTTGACTTGTTTTGTTTTTCAGGCTTTAGGAAGATACTCCATTGTTCTTACAATAAAGGCTGACTTTGTCAAAACTCAACAGGGCTTTGCAGTGTGTGTGCCTTCCAGTCAAACACCAAAACCCTTGCTTTAATGTAGGGCAATATGCCAGCCTTTATATTACGAACAATTCACTGCATATCTGAAATACAAGACAGTCGCCAGGTCTCCACCACCACCCCATCTCCCACTCACTCCACTGAGAACTGTCAGTGGGCCTTCAGGTGCCAAGCCCTGGGTCATAAGGTGCTTGGATGGGAACAGGACAGGATCCCGCTCTGTGGCTGGGTCATACCTCACCACCTCCCAGGGCCCTGCTTCTGACAGCAGCCAGCCTCAGCTCTAGCTCCTTCCTAAAAAGGTCTCTGGTGACGGTGCTGGAGGCCTGGCAGCCCTGTGTCAGGAGAGCCTGGTGTTGGGCCAGAACTAGAGCCCCTTCAGCCCAGTACCACCACTGCACCCGTCATAGGCACCACTCCTCCTCGAGGTGTGTGTATGGACACTGACACCCAGGAGAGAAGCGCTATGAGGAATTGCAGCTCCGAGTCCACATCCCGGAGCTCTGATAAGCACCAGGGCTGGAGCCAAAGTCTGGAGCCGAGGCTCCCAACCCCGTTTCGCACTCACACCCCCAACAGGATAAACCATCCTGGGACCTGGGCCAGCGCTCCGGTCAGCCTGGAAGTTTCCAGGTCTGTTGCCAAGGCCAGGCTCGGAGCCTAGAGCCTGTTCCTCACCAAGCCAGGACTGTGGGCCAGGTACCAGTGGGGAGGCAGAGGCATCCCCTGGGCCAGGTGGGAATGCTCTAAGCCGTGCCCCTTTCCTCACAGGCCTGGCTGCAGCAGTATGGCTACCTGCCTCCAGGGGACCTACGCACCCACACACAGCGCTCACCTCAGTCACTGTCAGCTGCCATTGCTGCCATGCAGAGGTTCTACGGTTTGCGAGTGACAGGCAAGGCTGATACAGACACGATGAAGTAAGTGCTAGACCCCGGCAGGGATTCTGCCCAGCACCCACTGACAGCCCTGAGCAGCAGAAACGTTGCTGCCTGCATGCCAGCCGGCCTCCCACCTCCGAGTCCCACGTGCTCACCCTGACTGCGAGCTTGCCCTTTTCCCCAAGTGCCACACACCATGAGCCCCACCCGACACAGACCCAGGCCCAGAGCTGCTCTTCAGCCCCTGCAGAACTTTCTCTCTCATTCACTCCCCTGAGTCTGATCCTCCCATCCCAACCCACCCTAGGGCCATGAGGCGCCCCCGCTGCGGTGTTCCAGACAAGTTTGGGGCTGAGATCAAGGCCAATGTCCGAAGGAAGCGCTACGCCCTCCAGGGCCTCAAATGGCAGCATAATGAGATCACTTTCTGGTGAGTGCAACAGGCAAGCGACCTTGCTCACATCCGGTGCCCTTCCAGAATAGTTGTGCGGATGTGGGAGACTCGGAGATGTGGGAAGCATCTTTGGGAGTGGGGAGGAAGATGGCTGTAACCCTAGAGAAAGGTGCAGCTGTTGGGGAAGGGGTGGGGAGGGCCGGGCATGCCACCCCCTGCCAGAGAGGCCTCAGCTCTTGGGGCCAAGGTAGAACCAAATCAGGCAGAGGTGGCTGGGCAGTCGGTCAGGCCTGGGAGAGTACAGGAGAATTTGGCCCCTCGGTATCCTAATATACCCCCATCCTCTCCCCGCGTGGCTGGACCTCAGCATCCAGAATTACACCCCCAAGGTGGGCGAATATGCCACATTCGAGGCCATTCGCAAGGCATTCCGCGTGTGGGAGAGCGCCACACCGCTGCGCTTCCGCGAGGTGCACTATGCCTACATCCGCGATGGCCGTGAGAAGCAGGCCGACATCATGATCTTCTTTGCCGAGGGCTTCCATGGCGACAGCACGCCCTTCGATGGCGAGGGTGGCTTCCTGGCCCACGCCTACTTCCCGGGCCCCAACATCGGAGGGGACACCCACTTTGACTCCGCAGAGCCCTGGACTGTCCGGAATGAGGACCTGGATGGTGAGCTTGGGGCAAGACAGCCCCCCGGGGCCTGCTCTGGGGAGAGCTGGCAGTGGTTTGGAGGAGGGTTCTCCTTCCTTCCTCCCGCAGTGTCAGGGCTGGAAGGGGCCGCAGGGATGTCCTGGTCTCAGCCTGCTAACAAAAGCGGAAAACCCGAGCCAGGCTCTTGACAGCGAGGGGATCCCTTCTCTCACCCACCGACTGCTGTTCTAGTCAGATTTCAAAGCCCATCGTCACCCCTTCTCCAGGCAAATGTCCTGTCTAGCCCCAGAGAGAGCCAATGTCCTGGGATGGGGATCCTGCCCCCGCCCCCAAGCACTTCCTCACCTCCACCCAGAAGAGGTTGTTGCCTGGCTTTGTGCTTTGTGTACCAAATAGGAAGCTGGACCTCAGGATGCGTGGGCTGGGGTGTGGGGCTGAAGCCTCTGGCGGGGGTCCCGTGGGAGAGGGAGCCTGCGGGAAGGCACCAGGCTGCCATCGTGACTGTCCCTGTGCCTGCAGGGAATGACATCTTCCTGGTGGCTGTGCATGAGCTGGGCCATGCCCTGGGCCTGGAGCACTCCAACGACCCCTCAGCCATCATGGCACCGTTTTACCAATGGATGGACACAGAGAACTTCGTGCTGCCTGATGATGACCTCCGGGGCATCCAGCAGCTTTATGGCAAGTGACCCCTCCTGAGCGCCCTGCTCCCTGCCGTCTCTGCACCTCGCACCCCAGCCCAAGGCCTTCCACGCCTCTCCGAGGGAGGCGTCTGCCCATCTGCCTGTCCTTCCCCTCCCCTCTGCTCCGAGTATTAAGTGCCCCCTTGTGTTTCCCCGCTGCAGGGAGCCATCCGGGGTCCCCCACAAAGATGCCTCCTGGACCCAGGACAACCTCCCGGACTTTTGACCCCGATAAGCCCAGGAACCCCACCTACGGGCCCAACATCTGTGACGGGAACTTTGACACCGTGGCCGTGCTCCGAGGGGAGATGTTTGTCTTCAAGGTGAGAGGCAGGAAGAGGCTCTCTGGCACGGAGGCTGGGTGGAGATAGCAGCAGGTGAACTAAAACCTCAGATGGAGGAACAGGGCTGCGGTGCTTTGGGGACTGAGCTCAAGGACCAAGCCACAAGCGCTCATGTGCCCCTCCCACCCGCCTGGCTTCCAGGAGCGCTGGTTCTGGAGGGTGAGGAACAACCAAGTGATGGACGGCTACCCAATGCCCATCGGCCAGTTCTGGCGGGGCCTGCCTGCGTCCATCAACACTGCCTACGAGAGGAAGGATGGCAAATTCGTCTTCTTCAAAGGTAGCGGGGCCCTCGCACTCCCCCCTTGGTCTTTGGGAGGAGGAGCTGATCTGCTTGACACCCCCACCCCCAGCCAAGCCCCTGGAGCCCACGTGGAACCCAGCTCCGCCCTCCCCTCTCCTCCCAGGAGATAAGCACTGGGTGTTTGACGAGGCTTCCCTGGAGCCTGGCTACCCCAGGCACATCAAGGAGCTGGGCCGAGGGCTTCCCACCGACAAGATCGATGCCGCTCTCTTCTGGATGCCCAATGGAAAGACCTACTTCTTCCGGGGAAACAAGTAAGACCCGGAGCCTGAAACCCAGGCCGTCCCCCTCTCCCTGCAACCCGGAACCACTCTCCTTCCTCCCAGCCCACCACTGCGTCGTCTCCTTGGGGACAGAGCTGCCTGAGCCTCCACTAAGTGGGATGTGACCGGGTCACCACTGCAGACCTGGTCATTTGACGCCTCCTGCCCCCAGCACCGTGCCTCCGCCCCAGCAGCCAGGCACTGTCATTAAGGGCTGCTGGTGGCTCCTTGCAGCCTGGGCCCTCCCTTCCACCCCCACCTTCCGCTGCTTTCAGCTGCAGGCCTTCATTACTCAAACCCCCAGTCTCCCACCCTGTCCACAGCCGCCCTCTGCTCCCTGGCGCCCCCATCCCGGGGCCTGCTGGCCTCTGGGGACGCGCTCAGTGCCCCACCACCCCCTCCTCTTCCCCAGGTACTACCGATTCAACGAGGAGCTCAGGGCAGTGGACAGCGAGTACCCCAAGAACATCAAAGTGTGGGAAGGCATCCCCGAGTCTCCCAAAGGATCATTCATGGGCAGTGATGAAGGTGAGAGGGGCCTGCGATGGGGAGGCGAGGAGGAGCAGAGAGGAGACCGAGAGGGCGGCGTGGTGTGGGAGGCAGTGACCGTGAGCATGAAGGCAGGCATGCGTGTGCCATGTATGCGCCAGGCACTGGGCCAGTCGCCGCCACTCTTCCCACCTGGTGCTCCACGTTTGACAGCGGAGGGGGCTGGGGCACGCTGAGCTGGCAGTCCCACTCACGGTGTCCCCTGCCCCTCTCCCCACCTCATCTCTTGCCCTCCAGTCTTCACTTACTTCTACAAGGGGAACAAATACTGGAAATTCAACAACCAGAAGCTGAAGGTGGAGCCCGGCTACCCCAAGTCCGCGCTGCGGGACTGGATGGGCTGCCCGGCGGGGGGCCGGCCGGATGAGGGGACTGAGGAGGAGACGGAGGTGATCATCATCGAGGTGGACGAGGAGGGCAGCGGGGCCGTGAGCGCGGCCGCCGTGGTGCTGCCCGTGCTGCTGCTACTCCTGGTGCTGGCCGTGGGCCTGGCGGTCTTCTTCTTCAGGCGCCATGGGACTCCAAAGCGACTGCTCTACTGCCAGCGTTCCCTGCTGGACAAGGTCTGACCCCCACCGCTGGCCCACCCACTCCCACCGCGAGGACTTTGCTCTGAAGGCCAGTGGCAGCAGGTGGTGGTGGGTGGGCTCTCCCGCCCATCCCCAGCCCCCTCCTTCCAGCCTCCCTGCTCTTCTCTGTCCCCCGACTGGCCACTCCCACACTCACCCCTGCCATTGCTTCTTCCCTAGCGGGGTCCCCTGAGGACTGAGCAGGAGGGCAGGCGGCCCCTTCCAGCCTCTGGCCCTCAGCTTGGTGTGTGTCCAGCCCCATGCAAATGTCTTGGGGGCTCTGCACTTGAAGGCGAGACCCTCAGACCTCACTGGTAAAGGTCACATGGGGTCATCTGCTCCTTTGCTACCCCTGACATATACCTTAAACCTCTGAACTCTGACCTCAGGAGGCTATGGGCACGCCTGCCCCCAGGAGCCCCAGGTGTAAGCAGTGAGCACTTCCCGGGACCCCTTCTGGCAGGAAAGGGAATCCACTCTTTTTGGGGATGGAGACCGTGAGGGTGTGAGGTGGTGGGGAGTGCCCAGCCACGCTAAAATCCCGGGAAGAAGACCCAGAGAGGATCTGTGTGGCTTAGTCAGTGTCAAGTTCCTCTCACAAACGTGTGCCTCTGCCCCCCATGCCTGCCCCCCGCTACCCCAGAGACCTTCCAAGGAAGGAGCCTGAGCCATTAAAGGACTAAACTGGGGCTGAAGAAACCCTTGGCCAACCCCCCCAATGTCAGCCTCAGGTGGGGTGTCAAGGCCAAGGGTTGTGCTTCCCCGGGAGCGGAGAGTTCAGAGGAGGCCCCGGGGTGAGCCTGAAGCCACAGAGAAAGAACCTCACTCTAATGCAGGCAGCTGGGGCTGGGACCAACAGGCAGAGCAGTCAGGGGACACAGGTGGCAGCATGGCAGCAGCGGATGGCTGTGACTGGGCAGGTCGGACCAGCAGGGGCAGCACAGGGTGGGCGCTAGTTCCCAGGGAAGGTCTCAGGAAGGGCCCTGAGGAAGGCGCACTGGCTCCTCCTGGGCCCCTCCTCCCTGACAGGCAGCGTGGAGGAGAGCGTGGGGATCCCGGAGAGAGGGGCAGAGGACACACATAGAGGGCTGGGGACCTGGAGACCCCAGAGAGAGAGAGGCCTCGGAGTTGCTGGGCCAGAGGAGGGTCCGGGGGAGCCCAGCAGTGCCCAGCCTTAGCCACCGCCTGCCTGCCTCCAGGAGTGGCAGGGGCCCGGCCCTCTCCTGGCCGGGTCAGCCTCTCACTTCCCGGATGGCCACACTCCTCTGTCTAGCTTCCGGTGTCCTGCCCTCCCTCTCCCCCAACCCGGCCCACCCATTTGAAGTTCCCTTCAGCCACCGAAGGTGGTCATGGTACTGGGGACTTGGGAGAGGGAGACTTTGTAGAGGGAGGAGAGGAGAGGGGTGGCAGGGGGGTGGGGCACGGGTGGGGGAATTGAAGTGAACGGTGCTGGCAGTTCGGCTAAATTTCTGTCTTGTTTGTTTTTTTTTTGTTTTGTTTAATGTATATTTTTATTATAATTATTATATATGAATTCCATTCAAATCGTTCCTTTTTGTTAACAAGGGGCTTGGGGAGGGGTGGGGGCGGGGGGAGCAGAGGCATCTGACCCCAGGAACCTGCAGGGCGGGGCTGGGTCGGTGCCCTCTATGGACATTTTTTGACCTTGTTCAACCTTTCCACAAAGAATAAACTGTGTTTCACATTCTTTGCGTGGCCGCCTTTCTGTTGAGGGGTGAACGGGCTGTGGTTTGCGAGGAGACTGGGAAGGCGCGTGTGCACCATGAGCTGTGTTTTCCATGGGGTGGGGGGCAGGTATTTTCATAAAGACGTTCCTTCTTGGTGGAGGGGCAGGACTCAGGGGGCCACAGCTGGGGAGCAGGGCAGACCCCTTCGGGAGGTCAGGGCCACACTTGGCAGATCCCCCAGCAGCCCTGCCCCAACCTGGCTCCAAAGACCACCGTTGGGACCCCAGGGTGCCAGAGACAAGAGGAAGTGGTGAAGCTGAGGCCTCTTGGAAAATCTTCCTGAATTGCATTAGCCTGCCGTGTGATCCAGCCGCAGACCCTCCGTCTCCTCGTCTCCTCGTGCGCTCAGCCTGCGGCTGGGGGATCCCCAAGATCGTGGCAGGCTCAGGCTCCAGGACGGATGGACGGAGGGGACAGAAAGAGGAGTGGCCTGCCTGACAAAACAGAGATCTCACTGCTCAGTGTCCCAGGTTGGAGGGGCAGAAGAACGAGGTTTTGTTTCCTCTTTCCTTAGAAACTGCTGCCCCAGACAGGGTTCCCAGGCTGTCGGCCCACCCTTCCTCTACAGCCAGCCTGGAAGGATTCTGCTCACTTGCTGAGTCAGCTCAGCTGGAGGGGAGCAGCCCCCCTCTCCTCCCCCCTCCCTTCCTGCTGCAGCCCTGCCCACCCCCGGGCTCCAGCCCAGGCCCCCGCGGCAGCGCCCTGGCCCCACCTATGGTGGGTCTCTCCAGCTGCTATTCCGGGCTGGATGGTGTGATTGCTTTGGCAGAAGGGGTACCCCTCCTTCCTGCCAGCCAGGAACCCTGACCCTGTGCCTGGCCTCCTGCACCGCCCCTGCCAACAGCTGTTTGGCAGGGTCCGGGTGTCTCCGTGGAGGCAGATGCCAGTTCCCCAGCACCCTCACGGGAGGGGCCGGGCACCTGGGGAAGGCAGCACGAGGAGGTTGGGGGCATCTGGGGGTGGCGGGGCCTGTGTGTGTGTGTGTGTGTGTGTGGCAAGCAAGTCGAAGATGAGCTCATGGCCCTTTGTGTTTTTGTGGTGCGCATCTGGAGGCAATTACAGATGTTATCCAGTGGGAGTTCTGCAAAACACAGCTGGAGCCAGTGGAGGAGCCCGGGGAGCGGGGGCTGCCAACGGCAGGGGAGGGGAGCCCAGGGCTCCCGCGGCTGGAGTGCGGTTTCCCCATCACGAGGAAATTGTTTGGCCCTGGCTCTGGAATCACAAGATGCTCTCTGAAGCCAAGCGGGGAGAGACGGGAATGGAGGCCCTGGGGACAAAGTGGGGAGAGGTGGAAGATGGCCTTCCAGCCTTCTGCGGCACTGCAGGGTGGAGGCTGCGTCCAGTCCCGTGCTCCTCACGTGCTGGGACCTGCCCGGCCCACCCTGCTGAGGCTGCCCAGAGACCCTGGGAGGGGCCTCAGCGATCACAAGGCCCCACTTCAGGGAACCACTGGGTCGGGCCGGGGGGAAGGGAGAGCAGGGGCCCGGGGGCTCCCAAGGACCTGCGGGCTCGGCTTCCACCGGCCCTGCCCTGATTTGTCCATTGGGTCTGACCCAGTTTCTGTGGTTCCAAGTTCCTTTATTCGAAAGCAGCGCATGTGAGTCGGAGCAGCCAGGAGGGAGCCAAGGGGGATCTGCACGGAGGTTTGGGCCAAACCCAGGGAAGCGGGTGTTAAGGAGGCACCGGGCCGCGGAGGGGCAGCCCCTTGACCACCGCCACTGCCCACCACCACGGATGCCCCCCGCCCACATACCCTGAGAGGGGCCTGGGCTTCCCTGTCTTCTCCTCCCCTTTTCCAGGGCTCCTGCCACCAGCTGGGCCCATGCCTCCAGGGCCGCCAGCCAGGCGTTGGGTCAGCGGGCTGGGAAGGGAAGGACAGGGAAGACCTCTAGCGGAGCCAGGTCCCTGTGGAAGACAGGGGACAGGAGAGAGTGAGCCCTCCCCCACGTAATTGGGCCGGCGCTGTAGCCCCTTGCTGTCCCTCCGCCCTCCTGATCCGCCCCCCCTGTATTCCTCCTTCCCGGTCTCGTGAAGGGGAAACATCTGGCGAGGTCCTTACAGCACAGAATAATTCAGGCACCAACCTTGCCCCTGTTTCGCAGATGGGAAAGCTGAGGTCCAGAAAGATGAGTGACTCGCCCAAGGTCGCAGCTGTCAGTCCAGATCTAACGTGCACATTCGGAGCAGCCGTTAAGACCACACTTGGGGGATCTCAGTCCATATCAGAGTCCCTGGGTTTGAGTACTAGCTCTGCTTCCCATTCCAGTGTCCTGCTAATAATGCACACCCTAGGAGGCAGCAGGTGATGGCACAAGTATGTGGGTTCCTGGCACCCATGTGGGAGACCTGGATGGAGTTCCATGATCCTAGTTTTGGTCTGGCCCTGCCCCAGCCCCAGCTGTTGTGGGCATTTGAAGAGTGAACCAATGAAAGCTTTCTTTGTCTGCTTGGCCTTTCAAATAAACAAAATCAATGAATAAATACAGGACCGGTGCTGTGGCGCGGTGGATTAGGCCACCACCTGGGATGTAGGCATCCCACACCCGGCTGTTCCACTTCCAATCCCGTTCCCTGCTAGTGCACCTGGGAAAGCAGTGGAAGCTGGCCCAAGTACTGCATCCACATGGGAGACCAGGATGGAGTTCCAGGTTCCGGATTTCTGCCTGGCCCGGCCTCAGCCACTGCAGCCCCTGGGGGAATGAACCAAAGGATTGATGCTCTATCTCTCCCTCTCTCTGTAACTCTGCCTTTCAAATAAATAAATCTTTAAAAAATAAAATAAAAAGACTAACATCCAAAAATAAATATATAAAAATGTAAAGCCCAGATCGACGGGACACTTCCTGCACAGGCAAATTGTGACAGTGAGGCGGCGAGAGGGGGAGGGGAGGGCGTGGAGCCGGTGTCCCAGGCCGGAGGTGGCCGAGTTTGGCCCTGCACACACTGGACGCACGTGCACTTGCATATTGGCTGCGTCAGGACCGGGCAGGAGAAGGGTCCTTCCCAGGAAGCCCACTCTGCCAGCCCATCGCCTTCCTCCTGGGAGGCAGGAACGGGCACAGCGAGGGAAGGCTCAGAAGCTACAGTGAGACCACGGCTGCAGCTGGTGGAGGGGCAGGGGCAGGAGTGGGGATGGCTGCACCAGGGCCGTGCCCATGCCCTAAGCCCCCAGGAACCCAGCCAGGGCTGCTCCGTGTGCCTGCACCCCCTGTCCCGACATTAGCTGCCCCCACCCCACCCCTGGAGGAGAGCAGATCTGCACATGCAGCCCCAGCCCTGGGGGCTCTGCCTCCGGCTGGAAAGACCCAGAGGCAGCCCCTGAGGGGGCTGGGCAGCCGAGGCCTGGAAGGGAGGCAGGCCGGACTGGCCAGAAGCCGCCTTCCAAATGAGCTCACACACATACTTTCCACCCTGGCCTCTCGCCGATGGCTCCTTCCAGGCCAGCCTTTCCCAGCCAGGCCCAGCCCCCTCCGCCCTCCCCTGCCACCAGTCCTGGCCTGCGGGGGAGGGGGGGCTCCACAGCAGGATCACTGGGTGACCCCATACCCTACCCCCAGCTGAGGCTGTCACATGTCCCCAGGGAGCAGCTTCTGGCCTCCATGCTCTGGACAGCTCCCCCCACTCCACCCCCACCCCCACCCACCCCCGCCGCAGGCCCTTATTCCTCAGCCTCCAGGGCCTTCCTGGTTTCCAGGAGGAGACCAACTCGCTGCCCCCAGAGGCCCACACCTGGGGAGGGAGGGACAGTGGCAGGGACAGCAGTGAATGGGCGGAAGGACTTCCTCTGAGCGCTCATTCACTTAACCCAGGGATGGAGCCGGTCTTCGAGCTGGCTCACCATGGGTCACATCCTGCCCACTCAATTTCCTCCCAGGGCCACTTCCCTGACCTGGGGCAGGATGGGGTGTGGGCAGGGCAAACTCAGGCTGACCACAGAAAGGGGCAAAGACTAGGGTCCCAGAAGGCCTGGGGATCCGCACACATGCAATGGGTGTTCCAGTTCCTTTGTGTGTGTTCTGTGGTCAAAGAGTCACCCTTCTCCCAGCATTCGGAGTCACGTGGCACCAGGCCAGACAGCAAGATCAGTTTTGCAAAATGCGTCCTTGCCTCTTCAGTGTCCGACTCTGTTGTTGGAGCCCTGGCCACTCTGACCCAATATGAAGGATCCCCTCACGTCTCTGAGGTTTCACGAGTCGGGACAGTCAGGCACAACAGACGGCTCTTCCCGTCTCAGGCTCTGTCATCACCGCAAATGGGAGTCGGTCCCACAGCTCTGTGATCCATAACAACACGGACCCCATCACTCACGGTCTAGCCTCAGCCCTCTCACCAGGGGAGTGGATGGTGCTAGCCCACAGGAGGTATGCAGTAAACAATCGTTGCATGGCCAGTGGCAGCTGGGAATACATAAGTATCACGCACATGCAGTAGCAAATATGTAAGGTTTTTTTTATTTTTTTTTAAGATTTATTTATTTATTTGCAATTCAGAGTTACATAGAGAGAGGAGAGGCAGAGAGAGAGAGAGAATCTTCCATCCGATGGTTCACTCCCCAATTGGCCACAATGGCTAGAGCTGCACCGATCTGAAGCCAGGAGCCAGGAGCTTCTTCCAGGTCTCCCACGTGGGTGCAGGGGCCCAAGGACTTGGGCCATCTTCTGCTGCTTTCCCAGGCCATAGCAGAGAGCTGGATCAGAAGTGGAGCAGTCGGGTCCATACGGGATGCCGGCGCTTCAGGCCAGAGCGTTAACCTGCTGCGCCACAGCTCTGGCCTCAGGTTTGTTTTTGTTTTTGTTTTTTTTAATATCATTGAGGCCGATGTCGTGGTGCAGCAGATTAAACCATCGCTTGCAAGCACCCCACATCGGAGCACCAGTGCATCCCAGGGGCTCTGCTCCCTTACAGCTCCCTGCTCATGCCCCTGGAAAAGCAGCAGAGGATGGCCCAAATCCTGGGCCCCTGCCCCCCCCCCCCCCCCCACGCAGGAGACTAGATAGAGTTCCAGGCTCCTGGCTTCTGCCTGGCCCAGATCTGGCTGTTGCAGTCATCTGAGGAATGAACAAGTGGATGGAAGATCTCTCTCTCTCTCTCTCTCTCTCTCTCTCTGTTGCTCTTTCAAATACAGAGTCCATGAATCTTTAAAAAAAAAAATCATTGAGAGGCCGGTGTCTGGCGCACAGGTTAAGACACAACTTGGGATATTCACATTCCATACCACCCTACCTGGGTGTGAGGCCCGGCTCCGCTCCAGATGCCAGCTTCCTGCTCACGCGCACCCTGGGCGGCAGCTGAGCTCCTGCCACCCGTGGGCGAGGCCCAGGCTGAGTTCGTGGCTCAGCAGTAGCTGTTACTGGCATCTGCGGAACGAACCAGGGACGGGGCTCTCACTGTCTCTGCCTTTCAAAGAAAAACAAATATACATTTTTTAACATTATATTTCAGAATAGTTTTAAATTTACGGAACAAAAAGTTGTCAAGTAGTAACACAAAAATTTCCCACATACTCCACTTCCCCTATTATTAACAGCTGATAGTGTATGTGTCACCATTAATGAACCATACCCTGTTTCCTTTTTTTTTTTTTAATTTATGTGAAAGAGTTATAGAGAGAAGGAGAGCCCCAAACCCTCTATCTGCTGGTTTACTCCCCAAATGGCTGCAACACCCAAGACAGCAGAAGCTAGCAGCCTGGAACTCCATCTGGGTCTCCCACATGGGTGTCTTGGGGCCCAAGACATGGGACCATCTTCCCCAGCTTAGCAGGGAGCTGGATCGGAAGTGGAGCAGCCAGGACAAGCTCAGACAGGATCCTGGTGTTGCAGGAAGTGGTCTAACCTGCTGTACTACAATGTGTGTGTGTGTGGGGGGGGGGATTGCTTCCCACTCTAAACATTTTTGTAGACACTTTTGAGGTGCTCACTTCAAAACTTCACCTTGGGGGCACTGGCGCAGCGCCGGCATCCCATATGAGTGCCAGTTCGAGTCCCTGCTGCTCCACTTCCGATCCAGCTCTCTGCTATGGCCTGGGAAGGCAGTGGAAGATGGTCCAAGTACATGGGCCCCCGCACCCACGTGGGAGACCAGAAGGAAGCTCCTGGCTCCTGGCTTCAGATCGGTGCAGCTCTAGCCATTGCAGCCCCCCCCCCAAAAAAAAAAAAAGAAAAAGGAAGAAAAGAAAAAAGATTGAGGTGAAATATAGTGAAATTCACAAGGTGAAGCTTTTTTTTAAGATTTATTTATTTGACAGTCAGAGTTAGGCAGAGAGAGAGAGGTTCAAACCGGTGGCCATATGGGGTGCCGGCACTGCAGGCGACGGTTTTATCTTACACCACAACGCCAGCCCTTCACCTCAATCTTTAAAAGGCTTTAAAGCAAGGAAAATATACCGAAAAGAAGATGTTCACGCCCCCAGTCCCCCTACTTTGTCCCCATGGCTCCCCTCTCCACATACACTACTTCTTTTTTTTTTTTTTTTTTTTTGACAGGCAGAGTGGACAGTGAGAGAGAGACAGAGAGAAAGGTCTTCCTTTACCATTGGTTCACCCTCCAATGGCTGCCGCGGCTGGCGCACCGCGCTGATCCGAAGGCAGGAGCCAGGTGCTTCTCCTGGTTTCCCATGCGGGTGCAGGGCCCAAGCACTTGGGCCATCCTCCACTGCCTTCCCGGGCCACAGCAGAGAGCTGGACTGGAAGAGGAGCAACCGGGACAGAATCCGGCGCCCCAACCGGGACTAGAACCTGGGGTGCCGGCGCCGCAAGGCGGAGGATTAGCCTAGTGAGCCGCGGCGCCGGCCACATACACTACTTTTGTGCCAGTCAGGCTGTGCTGTCCCAGCTCTCTGGAAATACCAAGCCTCCAGGTTGCACTCCCAGCCCAGCCTAGACCCTGGCCTGGAGGGCTGCTCTTTCCTCTCCTCCCTGTAAGCTCCGTGCCACAAGGCCCCAAACGCTCCCCCTCCGTCCCACGGGAAGGTACTCAGGAGGTACCCTCATCCCTACACAGGACCGCACATTAGCTCTGAGCGGAGGGAAGCTGGGGAAGGGTCGCCGAGGAACCCCCAAGCCCCCTCTGCAGCAGCGACCAGCCAGGCAGGGTTTGCATGCTGGTGGCGCCCCCTCGTGCCGGGTGTCGAGACTGCAAACCGAACCTAGGGAGCTGAGAGAGCAAGGGTCAAAGCCAGCCGCACCAGGGCCACTGCCAGCACCCGCCTGTCCCTTCCCCCTTCCCACTTCCCGTGTTTCCATGCTGGACACCTGTACTTAGAGGGGTGGGCCCCTGGGCGAGACAGGCAGACAAGCCGTTCTTGGCCCTCCAGCTGCAGAGGGGGACAAGTCAGAGTTTCCGTCGGCGGCCCCTGTGCGGGGGTTGGCGGACAGCCCTCGCTAACGCCGGGGAAGGGAGGAAGAGGGGGTGCTGGGGCTGGGGGTCCGCGGGAGCGAGCCAGAAAGGCGCTCCTGCACCCTCCCCTCAGAGCGCCTCCGAGTCGTCACACTGCCCCCCTGTGGACGCCTCAGGTATGGGCCACTCCGGGATAGGGCCGCAGTCCAGGGGAATGCGCTCCTGGGCTAGCCTGAGCTCCTTCTGGTCAAGGAAAGCAGGTCTCTGGGCTCCCCGTACCTACCCTGAAGCCTCTGGAAGCACGCCCCTGCCTCTTGGGGAGAGCTTTAAGCACCCACTCGCCTGTCTTCAGCCCTGGGGCCAGCCCAACCCTTTGTCCTAGTCTCCTGGTGATAAAGGCCCTTAAGTTTCTACCGCCCCCCACCCCCAAAAGAAATTCCTGTAGGTATCTTGTGAATAGCGCTGTATTATTGCATTCATTGCTCATTCGTTTGCTGAATGTAGATGTTCTTACTATACCCAGTATTTTAAGAGCCATGTTAGTAGTTCTTAATTTTGTTAATACAGACCGGAGGCTGTCTCAGGGAAGTTGGTCTCAAACCCCGAGGTAGAAGGCTGTGCTGCACCTCATTCCCCAGGAAACGGGCTCGGGGCCCATATGGTAAGGCCTTCAGCTCCCCCCCACACACACACACAGAGGTTTCCTGGCTTGCAAAGCTGGCTCCTGGAGCCTGCTGCAGCCCCCCCCCGTACTGCCCCCACTTGTTCCTTTTTGTCTCAAGCCAAAGGTTATAGGCACTGTCTGCATTCCTTCACGCTCCTTTCTTCCAACCCAGGCTGTGACTGAAGCTGCCCCCAAAGCGCCTGAGGGCCCCCTTCTTCCCACCGCCCCGGCCCTTCTCAGCCTCCTGTGCAGTCCAACCCCATGTGCCTGGCGAAGCTCTCTTTGTCTGTGTGTGTTCTGTGGAGGTAGCCACCTGCAACCTACCCGTGCCAGAGTTCCAGGGGGCACAGAGGGCCCCCGGCCAGGTCTGCCCCAAGTCAGCCCTCCGGCACCTAAAGTGAGGGGCAGGCCCCTTTTAATTCCAGCTTCTGCCCTTCTGATTAGACAAAATAAACAAGCGTCACTCTGCACTGCAGCCTGTCCAATATTTGCATCTATTTTACATACCTTCTCTCTCTCACTAAAATTAAGCTTCTCTTAGGTTGAAGACTTTCTAGTTCCCTAAACAGCTCACCATCAGACATGGCTTCAAAACCTCTCAACACCCCGTTCTTTCAGCCCTGGCTGTTGCAGCCATTTTCAGAGTGAACAGCAGATGGAAACTCTCTCTTTGTCTCTCCTTCTCACTCTGCTTGTCAATTAAATAAAATAAATCTTTTTTTTTTTTTTTTTGACAGGCAGAGTGGATAGTGAGAGAGAGACAGAGAGAAAGGTCTTCCTTTTTGCCGTTGGTTCACCCTCCAATGGCCGCCGCGGTAGGCGCGCTGCGGCCGGCACACCGCGCCTATCCGATGGCAGGAGTCAGGTGCTTCTCCTGGTCTCCCATGGGGTGCAGGGCCCAAGCACTTGGGCCATCCTCCACTACACTCCCTGGCCACAGCAGAGAGCTGGCCTGGAAGAGGGGCAACCGGGACAGGATCGGTGCCCCGACCGGGACTAGAACCCGGTATGCCGGCGCCGCAAGGCGGAGGATTAGCCTAGTGAGCCGCGGCGCCGGCTAAATAAAATAAATCTTTTAAAAATTAAATGCAGGGGCCAACATTGTGGCCTAGCAGGTAAAGCCACCACCTGCAGTGCCGGCATCCCATATGGGCGCCAGCTTGAGTCCCGGCTGCTCCATTTCCGATCCAGCTCTCTGCTATGGCCTGGGAAAGCAGTGGAAGATGGCCCAAGTCCTTGGGCCCCTGCACCTGCATGGGAGACCAGGAAGAAGCTCCTGGCTCCTGGCTTCAGATCAGCTCAGCTCTGGCCATTGCAGCCATTTGGAGAGTGAACCAGCGGATGGAAGACTCTCTCTGCCTCTTTGTAACTCTGCCTTTCAAATAAAATAAATAGACCTTAAAAAAAAAAAAAAGAACAAATATCTCTACTTACACTTTTTTTTTTTTTTTTTTTTTTTGACAGGCAGAGTGGATAGTGAGAGAGAGAGACAGAAAGGTCTTCCTTTGCCGTTGGTTCACCCTCCAATGGCTGCTGCGGCTGGCGTGCTGCGGCCGGCACACCACGCTGATCCAAAGGCAGGAGCCAGGTGCTTCTCCTGGTCTCCCATGGGGTGCAGGGCCCAAGCACTTGGGCCATCCTCCACTGCCTTCCCGGGTCACAGCAGAGAGCTGGCCTGGAAGAGGGGCAACCGGGACAGAATCCGGTGCCCCGACCAGGACTAGAACCCTTGTGCCGGCGTCGCAAGGCAGAGGATTAGCCTATTGAGCTGCAGCACCGGCTCTACTTATACTTTAAACTGAATAAACAGCTTTAAAAAATTTAATGCAATGGGGCCAGCACTGTGGCGTAGTGGGGGCTAAAACTCTGCTTGCAGTGCCAGCATCCCATATAGGCTCCATTCGAGTCTCGGCTGCTCCACACCCAATCCAGCTCTCTGCTATGGCCTGGGAAAGCAGTAGAAGAAGGCCCAAGTTCTTGGGGCCCTGCACCAAGTGGGAGACCTGGAAGAAGCTCTTGGCTCCTGGCTTTGGATAGGCCCAGCTCCGGCTGTTGCGGCCATCTGGGGAATGAATCAGCAAATAGAAGACCACTCTCTCTGTGTCTCCCTCTCTCTGTCTATAACTCTACCTCTCAAATAAATAAAGAAATAAATAAAATCTTTAACAATAAATGCAGTAAGTGAGTAAAATGTATAGTATATTGGAGAGTGATCTGTGACAAGGAGAAAAGCTAGTTGAGGCAGGGAGATAGAAAGTGTTGGAGCAGTGGTGCTAGATAAGAAGGCCTGGCAGGCCCCACAGAGCCTGAAAGAATGAGGGAACAAGCCGCCTGGTGTTCAGGAGGAAAAGCATTCCAAGCAAAAGAAATAGCAAATGCCAGGACCCCCACGGGGAGAGCACCTGCCACAGTCAAACCATAGGGAACCAGGTGTGTGGCTGGAACAGAATGAACAAGGAAGAGAGTAAGCGTAGCAGGAAGGTGATCAGACAGGCAACTGGACAAGATCCTCAGGGCCTCGGATGGGGTCGGCGTTGTAGCTCTGCCAGTTAAGGTGCTGCTTGCAATGCCAGCATCCGGTTCAAGTCCTGGCTGCTCCACTTCTGATCCACTTCTGCTCCAGCTCCCTGCTGGTGTACCTGGGAAAGCAGTGGAAGATGGCCCACGTGCCTGGGACCCTTCCAGCCATGTGGGAAACCTGGATGGAATTCCAGGCTCCTGGCTTCAGCCTGCTCCATACCTAGCCCCAGCCATTACAGCCGTTTGGGGGAGTAAACCAGTAGGTAGAAGACCCCCCTCCCTCTCTACCTTTCTCTCTGTAACTCTGACTTTCAAATAAAATAAGTCTTAAGGAAGGAAAAATTAACATTAAAATTTCTGTTTTATACATTTTTTTTTGACAGGCAGAGTGGACAGTAGAGGGAGATAGAGAGAAAGGTCTTCCTTTTTGCCGTTGGTTCACCCTCCAATGGCCGCCGCGGTAGGCGCACCGCGCTGTTCCGATGGCAGGAGCCAGGTGCTTCTCCTGGTCTCCCATGGGGTGCAGGGCCCAAGCACTTGGGCCATCCTCCACTGCACTCCCTGGCCACAGCAGAGAGCTGGCCTGGAAGAGGGGCAACCGGGACAGGATTGGTGCCCCGACCGGGACTAGAACCTGGTGTGCCGGCGCCGCTAGGCGGAGGATTAGCCTACTGAGCCACGGTGCCAGCCTGTTTTATACATTTTTAAGAAAAATTTTTAAAAATTTTATTTAATATCTGAAAGGTAGAGTTACAGAGAGGCAGAGCGAAAGCGAGAGAGAGAGAGAAGTCTTCCATCTGCTGGTTCACTTCCCAAATGGCTGCAACAGCTAGAGCTGTGCTGATCTGCAACCCGAAGCCAGGATCCAGGAGCTTCTTCAGGTCACCGTGCAGGTTCATGGGCCCATAGCTAGATCAGAAGTGGAGCAGCTGGGGCTTGAACCAGCACCCATATGGGATGCCGGCACTGCAGGCGGTGGCTTTACCAGCTAAGCCACAGTACCGGCCCCTATTTTATACATTTAAATATTTTAAACATTCAAATATACATTTTAATATTTAAATATTTATTTATTCGAAAGGTGATTGACAGAGAATGAGGGAAATACAGAGAGAGAGAGAGAGAGAGAGAGAGACTGAGCTTCCATCCACTGGTTCACTCTCTAAAGGCCCACAACATCTGGGGGTAGACCAGACTAAAGCCAAGAGCCCGAAACTCCATCCGGCTAGGAACCCAAGTGCTTGGGCTCTCATTCTGCTGGTTCCCAGGTGCATTAGTAGGAAGCTGCATCAGAAGCATGGAGTAGCGGGGACTCAAGCCAGCACTCCCAAATGGGGTGTGGGTGTCCCACGTAGTGACTAAACTCACTGCACCACAATGCCATCCCTATCCTGCATTTTAAGCTGTTGAAGTTTGGGGGTACTTTGTCACTCAGCAAAATATAACTAATATAGATTTGAGCACCAGAAGTGGTATGTTTCTGTGACCAATACTTAAAATGTGAGAGTTATTTGGAACAGGTCAAGAGCTGAAGCTGGAAAGACTAGAACTGTGTCAGTGAAAGTTGAAATGGCCTGGGATGGAGCAGGCATTGTGGCACAGAGGTTAAGCCACAGTGCATGCGGCATGGAAGAGCCTGGGTTCAAGTCTTGACTTCACTTTTGGTCCAGCTTCCTGCTCACATGCACACTGTGAGGCAGAAGTTAAGGCTCAAGTACTTGGGTCCCTGCTCCTACGTGTGACTTAGATGGAGTTCCAGGTAACTGGCTTTGGCTAGCGCAGCCCTAGCTATTAACAGTATTTAGGGAGTCAAGATATGGAAGATGTCTCTTTCTCTTTCTCTTTCTTTCTGTCACTCTACCTTTGGAATAAATAGAACTTTAAAAAAAGAATGCTGAGGGGCCAGTGCTGTGGGGTAGCAGGTAAAGCCACTGCCTGCAGTGCCAGCATCCCATATGGGCACCGATTCAAGTCCCGGCTGCTCCACTTCCAATCCAGCTCTCTGTTATGGCCTGGGAAGGCAGTGGAAGATGGCCCAAGTCTTTGGGCCCCTGCACCAGTGTGGGAGATTTAGAAAAAGCTCCTGGCTCCTGCCTTCGGATCTGTGCAGCTCTGGCTGTTACGGCCATCTGGGGAGTGAACCAACAGAAGGAAGACCTTTCTCTCTGCCTCTCTGTAACTCTGCCTTTCAAATAAATAAATAAACCTTTAAAAAAAAGAATACCAGAAAATGTTTTTAAAAATTTGAAAACCAAAATGCCTTGAAGTGACTGTGAGTAGAACCTGATGGCCTTTGGAGAGGCAGGCAGTGAAGATTCAAAAGAAGGGAGAAAAATGTTTTGAAACTGGCAGAAAGAGGATCCTTCTTCTGTAGCAAGTGCAGCCAGGGCAGTTAGCCTGTGGCAACACGGAAAGGAGGAAATGTAACTAATGAATGGAAATGCAGTTAAGGAGATTTGCATTAGAGCGCTGAAGGTGACACGCTTATGCGCTTACAGCAAAGTGTGAGAAGAGTTAGGGGAAAAACTACCGCTTAAAAGAAACCAGAAAGCTTTTGATTTTAAAATTCCAGGCAGCAGATAATACTAAAATTTTCAAATGGCTTCCAGGAAAACAGCAAGTTTTCAGGATACTCTCAGGCAAACACAGTAGAAAGATGAAGCCAAGATTGACTGTTACATCACTTTTTGTTAGGATTGAATACATCCAGGGTAGTACTCTGAAAGCCAATTAGTCACACAAGCGGGCTTTTAAGAAACTTAAGGGGGCTGGCATTGTGGTTCAATGGGTGAAACTGCTTCTTGCAATACCAGCATCCTGTATCAGAGTGCCGGTTCAAGTCCCAGCTGCTCCACTTCCAATCCAGCTCCCTGCTAATATGCCTGGGGAGGCAGCAGATGGTGGTCCAAGTACTTGGGCCCCTGCCACCCTTATGGCAGACTAACACGGAGTTCTAGGCTCCCGACGTTGGCCTGGCCCAGCCCTGACCACTGTAGCCATTTGGGGTATAAACCAACAGATGGAAATCTTGCTTGCTGTCTCTCTATCACTCTACTTTTAAAAAACCAAAAAAGGAGATAGTGAGGTAGACCAGAGATTAGCACAGCAGGAAGCTGGAGAACAAGGAGGTGATGTTACAGGTGCCTAACAGCAGGCTACCTAAGAGGAGTGGAACCATGGCAGACACACACCTCCTGGGAGAGACAAAGCTAAAGCAGGGGGAATGGGGCTTAGCCTGGCTTCTCCTCCCTTCCAGTCGCCCACCAGTGTCACCTACTGGCAGAACCTAGCCCCAAGTCACTCTGTAAAAGAGCACAGAACAGGAGACCACACAGGTGAACGAGCGGCATATTGCGCCTTCCCTCTTTGCATATTCACAAACCATCTGTTTCATAATCTATTCTAGCAATCAGCCAGGTGTTGAAGACCTTGTTCTGAAGATTCTAGAATCTATCACTTTGATTCAAGTCTTGGTTCTGGCACATGCTAATAGTTTGAGCTTGAGTAAGTTGTCCAAACTGTGACTCAAGTTTCCTCAATTATAAAACAAGGACACAAACAGCAACTGCTCCCAGAGACATGGTAAGCTAATTACGTGAGCTAATACGCATGAAGTACTTAGCATGGCATGCTGAGTACCCTGTATAAGTTAGGTATTTTCATTTTGAAAGCCAAACATCTATCCATTTTCCATACTTCCATTATTTTTTCTTCCTTTCTAAAATATTTATTTATTTATTTTGAAAGAGTTACAGAGAAAGAGAGAGGGAGAGACAGAGAGAGAATCTTCCATCCACTGATTCACTCCCCAGATGGCCACAACAGCCAGCACTGGGCCAGGCTGAAGCCAGGAGCTTCCTCCGGGTCTCCCATGACAGGGTGGTAGAGGCCCAGGCACTTGGCCCATCTTCCGATGCTTTCCCAGGCTCATTAGCAGGGAGCTGGATCAGAAGTGGAGCAGCCGGGACTCGAAGCAGCACTCATATGGGATGTTGGTGTCACAGGTAGTGGCTTTACCCACTATGTTGAAACACTGGTCCCTAAATTCTGTGTTTTGGGTTCCATCCCTAAGGTATCTCATTATGTATATGCAAATATGCCAAAATCCAAAAAGTCTGAAAAGTGAAACATTTCTGGTGCCAAGCATTTTGGATAAGGAGTACTCAACTAGTAAATGGTGACTTCAACCTCTCTGGCTCTGGACGGAACATACATTGGGATCCTTTCTCAAAGCTGCGTTCTGTCCATCTGTTGTTAGAGACCTCAGCAAGGCATGAAGCCATAGAGTTGGCCATAACAAGGCCCCTGGCTTCCTTCTGCTTGGACCTTGGTCCCACGCTCTGAGTCTCTCTGGATTCCTCACTGTTGCCTTCAAGGATTACCAAGGGACTCTGATAGTACCCTAAGGAGGCTGCAAAGGGAATCAGGCCAGAGAGAACGGGGAACTTGCAAAGGTTTAAGCCCTAACAGCAGTTGTGGAGGTTTTCATTAAGTGCTGGTTGTGTTGTCTGTGCTGGGCACCTGGCAGATGCTGAGAACTCTTCTTTGGACTTCATGCAGTTCAGTCCCAAGGAGCTTACAACCTGTTTAGAAAGGGAGGTCAGCCATATAAGGGAGAAATGCCAGACAGCCCCAGGAAGTCCGTGGGGATGGGCTGTGTGGGGGAGCAGGGACTTTGAGAAGGGAGCAGGAGAGGTGGTGGTGACATAGGAAGAGTGGCAGGTGGCTGGGAAAGGGAGGAGAGAGCCCTGCTGGGGGAAAATACAAAAAATGTACCAAAGGTCTAGATTGTTGGGAGCATTCATCATGCATGAAAATACTTTTTCATTCTCTGAATATTTGAGTGCTTTCCAAGTTCAAGGCACTGTCGTAGGCACTGGGGGTTATTATTTAAGAGTGAATTCAGGCCGGCGCCATGGCTCACTTGGCGGCTAATCCTTTGCCTGCGGCGCCAGCACCCAGAGTTCTAGTCCCAACTGGGGCACCGGGCACTAGTCCAGTTGCTCCTCTTCCAGTCCAGCTCTCTGCTAGGGCCTGGGAAGGCAGCGGAGGATGGCCCAAGTGCTTGGGTCCCTGCATCCGCATGGGAGACTGGGAAGAAGTACCTGGATCCTGGCTTCCGATTGATGCAGCACCGGCAGTGGCGGCCTTAGGGGAGTGAACCAACGGAAGGAAGACCTTTCTCTCTGTCTCTCTCTCATAGTCTATAACTCTCTCTCTGTCTCTTTCTCACTGTCTAACTCTGCCTGGCAAAAAAAAAAAAAAAAAAAAAAAGAGTAAGAAGGAAATCAGAGGGGACCAAGGTATTTACAATAAGTGTGGGTTTAATTAGTTTATTTTTATTTATTTATTTATTTATTTATTTGAAAGGCAGAGTTAGAGAGAGAGAGAGAGTATTCCATCTGCTGGTTCACTCCCACAATGGCCGGAGCTGCGCTGATCTGAAGCCAGGTGCCAGGAGCTTCTTCCTGGTCTCCCATGCAGGTGCAGGGGCCCAAGTACTTGGACCATCTTCTACTGCTTTCCCACGCCATAGCAGAGAGCTGGATCGAAAGTGGAGCAGCAGGCGCCCATATGGGATGCTGGCACCACAGGCCAAGGCTTTAACCTGCTGTGCTACAGCGCTGGCCCCAAGGTTTAATTCATCTTTAACTATCCAAGACCATATAAATCACATCCTAAACCATTAAGAATTTTTGGGAATGGGCCTGAGGAATGTTCTTGAATGTTTTTGAGGAATCATGAAAAATAATGGAAGGAAGCCACCACCTGTGACACCAGCATCCCCTGTCCTGGCTGTTCCACTTCCAAACCAGTTTCCTGCCTGGGAAAAGCATCCAGAGATGGCCCAAGTGCTTGTTCCTTTGTCAAGTGTGTGGGAGACAGGGAAGAAGCTCTTGGCTCCAGGGAGTGAATCAGGGGATAGAGGATCTCTCTGTCTCTCTCTGTAACTCTGATTTTTCAAATAAACAAATCCTTTTCTTTTTTAAAAAAATTTTTTTTGACAGGCAGAGTGGACAGTGAGAGAGAGAGAGACAGAGAGAAAGGTCTTCCTTTTGCCGTTGGTTCACCCTCCAATGGCCGCTGTGGCCGGCCGGTGTGCTGCGGCAGCACACTGCAATGATCCGAAGACAGGAGCCAGGTGCTTCTCCTGGTCTCCCATGCGGGTGCAGGGCCCAAGGCCTTGGGCCATCCTCCACTGCACTCCCGGGCCACAGCAGACAGCTGGCCTAGAAGAGGGGTAACCGGGACAGAATCCGGCACCCCGACCGGGACTAGAACCCGGTGTGCCGGCGCCACAAGGCGGAAGATTAGCCTATTCAGCCGCGGCGCCGGCCCCATGCAGTATTTTAAATAATTGTGTGCATGAAACAAAGTTTCATGGTGTGGAATGTTCACTTGTGGCTTCATCACTGACACACAAAAAATTTCAGATTTTGTGGCTGGTACTGTGGTCCATCGGGTTAAGCCGCCATCTGCAGCGCTGGGCATTCCATCTGGGTAGGGGTTCGAGTCCTGGCTGCCCTGCTTCCAATCCAGCTTCCTGCTAATGTGCCTGGGAATAAAGCAGAAGATGGCCCAAGTCCTTGGGCCTCTGTACCCACAGGAGACCCAGATGAAGCTTCCGGCTCCTGGCTTTGGGCCATTTGGGGAGTGAACCAGCAGATGGAAGATTCTGTCACTTCTTCTCTCTCTGTAACTCTGAATTTCAAGTAAATAAAATAAGATAAATCTTTAAAAATTTTCAGATTTTGTAGCATTTTGGATTTGGGGCTTTCGGGTTAAAGATGTTCAGCCTAAACCAGATCTTGGGCTAAACACTTAGAGCCTGCACGTCCCTGTTTGCAAAAAACGGGAGTAGCAACAGTATCTGCCTCACAGAGGTGTTGCCAGTATTAAAGGAACAGACACCTGTAAAGCTCTTCCCAAGTATGTCATAGAGGGATTACTTAGATTGGGGCCAAAAATGTTGGGAAAGCTCAAGAACCATCTGCCATGAGTTGTTATTGTTTATCAATATTTATCAGTGCCACAGGAAGTGGGCAATCCCCACCCACACACCGTCTCTGTGACAGATAACAGCGCTCACCAGGCAAGGTTTCCTGATTTTTCTCAAGGTCACGTGGCCAGCAAGTGGTGCCGGCACGTTGCTTCGCGTCTCCCCAGGGGGCGCCGAGGTAAACAGTGGAGCCCAGCCCACGGGAAGCCTCAGCTTCCAGGGCAGGGGCGGGAATGATGAATAAACAAATCGTTCCAATCGCGCGTGGCAACTGCTTTAATAGAGGCTCGCCACCAAAAGTGCTCTCGGATCTCGGATCCTGGGACGAGAAAAGTACTGAGAGCGTAGGAGTCGGAAGCACAAGCAAGGCAGTGAAGGGACCAGCAGATGGCCTCGGACCACGCGTTCCACCCGAAGGACCCAGCTCCCCGGGAGCCAAAGTGCAGGCGGAGGCGGCCGGTCCAGGGCCAGTCCGACAAGTCCGGGCAGGGCCGGAAAGGGGTTAAGGCGAGCGTGTGGGCGGGGCGACCGCGTTGATTGGCAGGGGTGGGACCAGGCTCGTCACCCGCCCTCCCTACGCCCCAGCTCCTCCAACCCTCGGGCGGGCGGGGGTACAGCCTGGGCCGTGGCCAGGGCCGGGGAGCCGCGCCTCCCCCTCCCCGCGCCGCGCTGCCGCGTTCCGCGGGCTGGAGGCGCTGCAGAAGTTGAGCGGCGTCCGGCCGGCCCTGCGGGCTGACAGACGGCAAAGTTTGGCCCGAAGAGGAAGTGGCCTCCAGCCCCGGCAGGTGGCGGCCGGGCCTGGACAGGGGGCGGTCGCGGCCTGCGGGCCGGCGAAGGTGAGGGCGCGCCCCCAGCGCCCAGTCCCGGACCGAGTCCTGCGTCTTGGCGAGCCGGCCCCGGGAGAGAACGCGCGGCGACGGCCGGAGAAAACAACTCTGAAGTTGGTGAGGGGCACCGCCCCTGCTCCCGGGCCGCCGCCGCCGCCGCCTCCCCGCCCCCAGCCCTGGCATCCAGAGCGGCGGTCGAGTCTGGGCCATGCAGCCCCCTCGGGGAGGTGGCACCAGGGGGCCTAGACGCCCGGCGCGCCGCCGCCTCCTCCCTACCGGCTAGACGACAAGGGCTCGGGGACTCTTCCTCCACCTCCGGACTGTCCGCGATGCTGCCGGCCACCCTCCTCCTCCTCCTCCTCGGTAAGAATCCCGCCAAGGCTACCCGGCCCCGGGGCTGTCACTGGACCCGGTCGCTCCCACTCGCCTGGGCCGGCGTTCCCAGCACTGCCTGTCCCTACCCCCCCCCCCCCCCAGGAAGTGCCCAGCCGGGAGTCCCGCTCAGCCCTCGTCCCCTCCGGGCCACCAGAGCTACCCCGCAGGCCCTGCGGCCGGATCTCCCTCCGCAGCCTGCCCCCGCACCACTACCCCTTCCCATAAACTGCCCGGAAGTCCCGGATGGCTCCCTTTCCTCCCGGGGTTGCTCAGGTGAAGACAACTTCCAAGGGTGACTCGCTCTCCTGCCCTTTCTCTCTCCTCCTCTAGGAGGCGCTCTGGCCCACCCAGACCGGATCCTTTTCCCCAATCCCGGTGAGTGCGGGAGGCCCATGGGGCTCGGTGACCCTGGTCATGAGGGGGCACCCAAGAGGAGGACTCGCTCTTCCCCGAATTCCAGCTGTCATAGAGTGGATACCGTCCATTCTTTACAGAGGGGAATACTGAGGCCCGGCGGGGGCCCTCCCTGGTAGCTGTTGTTCGTTTTTTTTGTTTTTTGTTTTAATATTTATTAATTTATTTGAAAGGCAGAAATGCAGAGAGAAGGAGAGACAGAGAGAGATCTTTCATCAGCTCCCCAAATGTCTGCAATAGTCAAGGCTGAGCCAGGCAAAAGCCAGAAGCCAGTAACTATATCCAGGTCTCCCATGTGGGGACAGGGGCCCAAGCACTTGGATCATCTTCCACTGCTTTCCCAGGCACATTAGCCGAGAACTGGGTCAGAAGTGGAGCAGCTGGCATTCAAACTGGCGCCCAAATGGGATGCCAGCACTGCAGGCAGAGGCTTAGCCCCTCACCTAGTAGTTTTTTTTTGTTTGTTTGTTTTGTTTTTTTTTTTTAAAGATTTATTTATTTGAGAGTCAGAGTTACACAAAGAGAGGAGAGGCAGAGAGAGACAGAGAGAGAGGTCTTCCATCCACCAGTTCACTCCCCAATTGGCCGCAACTGCCAGAGCTGCGCCAGGAGCTAGGAGCTTCTTCCAGGTCTCCCATGCAGGTGCAGGGGCCCAGGCACCTGGGCCATCTTCTACTGCTTTCCCAGGCCACAGCAGAGGGCTGAACAAGAAGTGGAGCAGCCAGGTCTCAAACTGGCGCCCATATGGGATGCTGGCACTTCAGGCCAGGGCGTTAACCCACTGTGCCACAGTGCCTGCCCCACACCTAGTAGTTTTATGTATCATTGTCATTTCTTTCTGGAATATCCGTGCTTGACTTGCCTAGCCAGAATGCGGTCTCCCTGAGGGGAAGAGACGGTATTTCCTGCTCCTCCTGACCCTGTGGCTGGCGCACAGCAGACCTCAGAACTGTGGTGGTGGTGACGGTTGAGGGGAAGCTCTGGAGAGCGAGCAAGGGCCAGAGGGCTGTATCCAGGGTGCAGGTGTGCCCGGGTGCAATGGGGCTCGAAGACCTCAAGGCCAGGGAGGGCTGGGCTGTAAGGGCCTCTCCGCCAGTGTCCCGCTTTCCTCTCTCCAGCCTGTGAGGATCCCCCAGCCCTGCTCTTGGAAATACAGGGCACCTTGCAGAGGCCCCTGAGTCGGGACAGCCGCGGCTCCCCTGTCAACTGCACCTGGCTCATCCCCGGCAGCAAGGAGCAGACTGTGACAGTCAGGTGAGAATCAGGCTGGACCCCTCCCTACCCCACTGTGGGAGGAGTCCGAAGGCTCTGCTCCTCCGTGCCCATGGGAGGAGTAGGATTGGGTGTGGCCATGGCCATTCTCAAAGCTTGACTCCTTCTGTTGCTAAGCAGGGTAAATTGGAGCTGGGTGGGGGTGGACATCAAGTGTGGGTCCTGGGCATCTCCAAGGGTCAACAGTCACTCTGGTAAAGGACCTGGGCTCAGGTTTGACTGTTGTGAGATGTCCTCTGATCACCTGACTGTTCTGAGATGTCCTCCGATCACCTGACTGTTCGGAGATGTCTTTCGTTCGATCACCTGCACGTCCCTGCCTGGGATTCAGAGCCATTCCTTCATTAGCTCAGAGCTGACCTCAGCCTCCCCAGATCTTTTAAGCCTTCCAAGTCTCCTCAGGCCCCTATGACCCTGGCTCAGGGACTTGGGGTCCACGTTAAGTACCTGGCTATTTACCTCTCATAGCTCACCTTCCAGGAACTTGCCCAGAGAGGAGGAGGTGAGGAGAGAGGGCAGCCTGCACCGAGGCTGCTGGGTGCCCTGGGCCTCTGTTAGGACTCATGTGGTTAACCGAGTTTTCATTTGGCTGCTTGGAAAATCAAGTGCATGTGCTGCTGGGAGCAGGAGGCGCCCAGCGGCACTGGGGGAGGAGGAAGCCAGCGGCGGTCAAGAACTTCTCATGTCCTGACCCTCTCTCCCCGCCCAACTCCTGTAGGTTCCAGAAGTTGCACCTGGCCTGTGGCTCAGAGCGCTTAATCCTGCACTCCCCTCTCCAGCCACTGATCTCCCTGTGTGAGGCACCTGCCAGTCCTCTGCAGCTGCCAGGTGGCAACGTCACCATCACCTACAGCTACGCTGGGGCCAGAGCACCGATGGGCCCGGGCTTTCTGCTCTCCTACAGCCAAGGTATACCAGACAGGGGTATCTGACAGGCCACTGGAGCAGGCAGTGGAAGCCCTGGGGGGGAGGGGAAGATCACGGTGACTCTGATGCCTCCCAGCCCCTCTCCCTGGTGCCTCTGCAGATTGGCTGATGTGCCTGCAGGAGGAGTTCCAGTGCCTGAACCACCGCTGCGTGCCTGCTGCCCAGCGCTGCGATGGGGTTGATGCGTGTGGCGATGGCTCTGATGAGGCAGGTTGCAGCTCAGACCCCTTCCCTGGCCTGACCCCAGCCTCTGCCCCTACCCTGCCCTGTAATCTCACCTTGGAGGACTTCTACGGGGTCTTCTCCTCCCCGGGGTACTCACACCTGGCCTCAGTCTCCCACCCCCAGTCCTGCCTCTGGCTGCTGGACCCCCATGATGGCCGGCGGCTTGCGGTGCGCTTCACGGCGCTGGACTTGGGCTATGGAGATGCGGTGCACGTGTATGATGGCGCCGGGCCCCCCGAGACCCCCCGGCTACTGCGCAGTCTCACCCACTTCAGCAATGGCAAGGCTGTCACCGTGGAGACCCTGTCTGGCCAGGCTGTCGTGGTCTACCACACAGTTGCTTGGAGCAGCGGCCGGGGCTTCAACGCCACCTACCATGTGCGAGGTTACTGCTTGCCTTGGGATCGGCCCTGCGGCCTAGGCTCTGGCCTAGGGGCCGGGGAAGGCTTGGGTGAGCGCTGCTACAGCGAGGCGCAGCGCTGTGACGGCTCGTGGGACTGTGCTGATGGCACAGATGAGGAGAACTGCCCAGGCTGCCCGCCCGGACATTACCCCTGTGGGGCTGCCGGCACCCCCAGCGCCACGGCCTGCTACCTGCCTGCTGACCGCTGTAACTACCAGACCTTCTGTGCTGACGGAGCAGACGAGAGGCGCTGCCGGCGCTGCCAGCCTGGCAACTTCCGGTGCCGGGACGAGAAGTGCGTGTATGAGACGTGGGTGTGCGATGGACAGCCGGACTGTGCTGACGGCAGCGATGAGTGGGACTGCTCCTACGCCCTGCCCCGCAAGGTCATTACGGCCGCCATCATCGGCAGCCTCGTGTGTGGGCTGCTGCTGGTCATCGCCCTGGGCTGCACCTGCAAGCTCTATGCCATTCGCACCCAGGAGTACAGGTCAGTGGGTGGGAGGCTGGCTGTGGAGCAGTGGGGACGGAGGGTGAGATGGGCTCTGTGCGGCTGTCGGAGACCCGGAGGGTACCCGCTTGGTGGGAGTTCCCTGGGACCGGTTTGTTGGTTGGCTGTTGGAAAGACAGCTCTTGGTCCTGAAAGCAGTCTCAAGGAAGGAAGGGAGGATGGCTGACCACTGAGAAAGCCAGGGCTGCCCCAGCCCCGGTGTGAGGAAAGAGGATGTCCAGGCTGGGGCAATGCTGGGAAGCGCCCGTGACCAAGAGACCCTCATTCCTTCCAGCATCTTCGCCCCCCTCTCCCGGATGGAGGCCGAGATTGTGCAGCAGCAGGCGCCCCCTTCCTATGGGCAGCTCATTGCCCAGGGCGCCATCCCACCTGTGGAAGACTTCCCTACAGAGAACCCCAATGACGTAAGTCGTTCCCCCTAACCTGAGCACCTCCCCGTCGCACCCATGCTGAGGTCCCCGCCATCGCCCAGCCCCTGGCCTCTGACTCTGATGTCTGCCTCCTCTCCTTGCAGAACTCGGTGCTGGGCAACCTGCGCTCCCTGCTGCAGATCCTGCGCCAGGATATGACTCCAGGGGGTGCCTCGGGAGCCCGCCGCCGCCAGCGGGGCCGCTCGGTGCGGCGCCTGGTGCGCCGCCTCCGCCGCTGGGGCCTGCTTCCTCGAGCCAACCCCCCAGCTCGGGCCCCTGAGACCAGATCCCAGGTGGCATCTCCCGCTGCTCCCCCTGAGGCCTTGGATGGCAGCGCGGGTCCAGCCCCAGAAGGCGGGGCGGTGGGTGGGCAGGATGGGGAGCAGGCACCCCCACTGCCTGTCAAGGCTCCTCTCCCGGCTGCCAGCACATCCCCAGCTCTCCCTCCTGCCCCCGAGGCCCCAGAGCCACTGCCCTCGGGGCCCCTGGAGCCATCGCTGTTGTCTGGAGTGGTGCAGGCCCTGCGAGGCCGCTTCCTGCCCAGCCTGCGGCCTCCGGGACCAACCTGGCCCCCGCCTGGGCCCCAGGCAGCAGTCCTGGCACCGGAGGATGAGGACGATGTGCTGCTGGTGCCGCTGGCTGAGCCCGGCGTCTGGGTGGTCGAGGCGGAGGACGAGCCACTGCTTGCCTGAGGGGCCCTGGCTCAGCCCTTCTACAGCGGCTCCTCTGTCCGTGGGCGAGTGAGGACGGGGGCCTGCCATCGGCCTCGTTCCCACTGTGACATTAGGTGTCCCTCAGGCAGGGAGAGGGCTCAGAGCCCCCTCTGAACACGACCAGAGACCACAGCCCCTGCACCACCACCCCCTCCCCATCCTCCACCATTGAGCTGGCTGTTGTTTCAAAGTAAAAGTGCTTCAAGGACCACGAGCCTGGGCACTGCACCCTTGCCAACCCTTACCCAGAAGTGGCCTTAAGCACCAGAATGCCAATCGCCTGGAGACCCTCCAGCCCTCACCGGGACGATTGGAGCAGGGCCTGAGGTTTTGCCAACTGCCATCCTTACTCCAGGGCCTGGCTCACACAAAGAACACAAGAAATGCTTTTGTCCCATAGCTAGGTCATTGCCCAAGGTGTCAAAGTCAAAAATAAAGGAATCATAAATTTTAACATTTTTGCAACTTTACCCTGCCTCTCCACCCTCCTCAGCTTATGCTTGCCTCGTCTGTTCGTCCTGTGGAGGCTTTGCTCGGCCCTTCACCTCCTGTCCTTGCTGTTCCTCTGACAGCCACCCCCCTCCTGAGTTGTATACCACTCAGAAGGTAAGAAGGTTCTGGAAACCCCAAGGACCAATTCTCTCCACCACCACTCACTGCCAGGGGCCCCCGAGCCTCCTTACTAACTGCCAGGTCATCTGGGGCTTGCCAACAGCGGGGTCTCCATTGATGGAGTGATCCCAGAGCACAGATCGCGGGAGAAGACTGTCCCTGGTGGAACACAGGAGCCCTGACTCCTGCCCTCCACTCTCCACCCCACCAGGCACTTGGAGGTCTGTCGTAGGCATCACACATCAGCTGTCAGCCAGGATGCCTCAAAGCAGGCAAAGATGAGGGAAAAGTCACAAGCATTCAGGGTGCAAAGGTGCTGGCGACACCATGGCCAAACCTAGGAGTTCTCCCTTCGAGGGCCCAAACTGGATTCTAAAGAATGGTGTCAGCAGTTGAAGAGAGCCGTGACTTCTAGGCAGGGTGAGAGTCCAAGGACAAGTCAGCTAAGGAGACGTGAGGGCTAGGGTGTGGGCTGGACCCTGGGCCTCCCGAGAAAAGGGAGCAGGAACACAGATAGTGGCCAGAGCTGAAGAGCTGGGGGAGGGGATGGCCCATGAGAAACGTGGGCAAGGCCACAGAGCTGCCCTTGGGTATGAAAAGGAATTCAGAGGATGTGGCAGTGATATGTGGGGTGGGAGCGATGTCTCAGAAGCGAACGGGAGACCCAGTCTCCCAGCAAGAGGCCACTTACGCTCTGCCCTCCCACCCTGGCTGCCTGGCCTGGTCCAGCCCCGTGCCTCTGGTGGAGGGGCCCTGGCGAGCCCACCTGTCAGCATCCTCACGTCCCGTACTAGTTGACACCATGTTTCTCTGTCCTAGTGAGTGAGAGCCAGGAGCAGCAGAGAGGGCTGGGGATCCAGCTGCAGGGCTGGGGCCCTGGCATCTGGGCTTGGGGATGAGACTCTAGAGATAGGGGAGGGGTTCCAGGGAGCCTGGTTCTTGCTTACAGGTCGCCTCCTTCCCAAGTACACATCAGGCCCAGGGACGAGCGTGAAGCAGGGAACGGTGACTTCCCTACCCCTGCCTCACCCTTCTCTTCTCCCTTGGCCACCTCAAAAACCCACAGCCTTGTAACTTCACTCCTTAGCTTGCTCCCTTAGCTTTTCCCTCCTGGGGGTGTCGGCACCTTGCAGTTGGGCCAGGACTGAAGGAGGAGGCATGCCCCGGTGGTGGCACGCTTCCCAGCGCTCTAGGGGACACTTGGGGCAGAGTCCACTGGGGAGACTGTGCTTACAGAGGAGTGGGGCTGGAAGCAGCTCCTGTAGGTGCTGCGTGTGTGTTCTATGGGATGCAAGCACAAACAACACTACTTGAGCCAGCCACGGTGAAGGCCCTGGTTGGTGGGAAGGAGGGAAGGGATTGTGCAGGCTGTACGGGCACTGAGGAGCAGTCACTCAAGTTTATTTCCACCAGGATCCAAGGAAAAAGAAACATGGCAACTTAAGAAATCCTGTTAGAAAAGAAAGAAATCCTGTTAAGACGTACCACTCTCTGAGGTGCCCCATCTCAGGGTGTGGGACCTCTGTGGGGTTTCTTGGCACAGAAGGGGAAGGTGTGCCCAGCTGAAATGGGGATTAGGCTGTGAGTGAGATGACAGTACCAAAATACACTCCTTGAGCAAAGTTCTGGGCCTGAGCCAAGCAACCTCCAGGCTCTGGTGGGAGGGGTGGGGGTCCCCAGCCACACAGCCTGAGGCTGTGGGCCCACCAGGTCTGCTGGAGTTCCAGACCCTTTATCACATGCTGTCAGTGCTCACAACAGAGGTGTGCTGTGGGCACTCTGTTCGCAGGGTCAGAGCAGCAGCAGGGGAGGTACAGACTGGCCCAGTCTCTATAGCAGAGCGGATCTCCACCTGGCGTGGTTCAGGTCCAGATCTCACCCTCTTGTCCCACTGTTGGCACGGGATCTCCCCTCCTGAGCGAGCCTGGTCATAGCCGGTGTACCACAGAAGGCCTCCTCCAGCCCCTCTTAGTGTTGGGAGGAGGGGAGTTGTCCAAAGTGAAACCCAGCCTGCTCCTGTGGCCTGTGGCTGGATTGAAGACAGGCAGATGTCAGGGTAAGGAATTGGGGCTGGGGTCTACAGCCCCTGATTCATTCCTGGCAGGTTTTATATGAATGACTCCAAATATCTAGTGAGTTTTTCTGATAAATAAAGCTCACTCCATTACAATTTAAAATGCTTTAAAAACTCACAGCGGAAGGAGATAATTCTCAAATGTTATATTCATCTTCAGCATATGTGAAATATAAAATTTTCTGAATAGTTGAACATTAATAGAAACCAATAGATTCTCTGCAGCAGTGCAGCTGTAACAGGTGGTGGTGGGAATAACCATTTGCCTTGATACTAAATGACCTTAGACAACTTTAAAGATTTTTTTTTTTTAGAAGTTCAAGCTTTTTTTTTTTTTTTTGACAGGCAGAGTGGATAGTGAGAGAGAGAGACAGAGAGAAAGGTCTTCCTTTTTGCCGTTGGTTCACCCTCCAATGGCCGCTGCGGCCGGCGCATCTCGCTGATCCGAAGCCAGGAGCCAGGTGCTTCTCCTGGTCTCCTATGCGGGTGCAGGGCTCAAGCACTTGGGCCATCCTTCACTGCCTTCCCGGGCCATAACAGAGAGCTGGCCTGGAAGAGGGGCAACCGGGATAGAATCCGGCGCCCCAACCGGGACTAGAACCTGGTGTGCCGGCGCCGCAAGGCAGAGGATTAGCCTGTTAAGCCACGGCGCCGGCCAACTTTAAAGATTTTATTTGAGAGGCAGAATGACAGATAGACCTCCACTGTCCACTCCCCAGCTGTCCACAATGGCCAGGACTGGGCTAGGTTGAAGCCAGGAGCTAGAACTTGGTTCAGGTCTCCCACGTGGCTAGTAGGATTACTTGAACCAGTAATCAGCTGCAGAAAGCCGAAGGCAGGAGCAGAGCTAGATATTGAACCCAGCGCTCCAGCACAGGTCCAGGGCTTCCTAACTGGAGTCTTGACTATTAGGCCAAATGCCAGCCCAGACTGACCTCTGCCCCCGACACACTTTTTTTTTTTTTTTTGAAAGTTAGAGCTACAGAGAGAGAGAGAGAAAGTCTGGTTCACTCCCCAGATGGCTACAATGGCCATCGCTGGGCTAGGCTGAAGCCAGAAGACAGGAGCTTCATCCTGGCCTCCCACGTGGGTGGGAGGAAGGCAGAGTTAGACAGTGAGAGAGAGAGAGAGAGAAATGTCTTCCTTCTGTTGGTTTACCCCCCAAATGGCCACTGCGGCCGGCGCATCTCGCTGATCCGAAGCCAGGAGCCAGGTGCTTCCTCCTGGTCTCCCATGCGGGTGCAGGGCCCAAGCACTTGGGCCATCCTTCACTGCCTTCCCGGGCCACAGCAGAGAGTTGGACTGGAAGAGGAGCAACCGGCACAGAATCTGGCGCCCCAACTGGGACTAGAACCTGGGTGCTGGCACCACAGGCAGAGGATTAACCAAGTGAGCCACATCGCCGGCCCCTAAAGCATGGTTGTTTTTTGTTGTTGCTTTTTGTGGTATTGCGTCTCTCCTATCTGGGGTCACTTACTGCTGTAAATGTGTACTTTTTTTTTTTTAATTAATTATTTGAAAGGCAGACTTACAGAGAAAGGGAAAGACAGAGAGCGAGAGAAATCTTCCATCCCCTGGTTCACTCCCCAAGTGGCCACAGTGGCTGGACCTGAGACAGTCCGAAGCCAGGAGCTTCTTCCGGGTCTCCCACATGGGTGCAGGTGCCCAAACACTTGGGCCATCCTCTACTGCTTTCTCAGGCACATTAGCAGGGATCAAAAGTGGAGCAGTCAGAACTTGAACCCGCATGCATATGGGACGTTGACGTCCCAGGCAGTAGCTTTACCTGCTCTGCCATATGCCAGCCCCCGCAGTCCACTCTTGATGCCTTCAGCGCCTGTCCCATTTCCCTATTTGACAGGGCTTTTTGTCTTCTTTACTGACAAAATAAAGACCAGGTGGGATGAGCCTTTAATGCAATCCAAACTAACCCTGTGTCAGTTTCCTTCTCTGCCCCATCTTGGATGATGAACTGAACTTCCTCTTTTCAGGTTTAAACGCTCCTTGTGTGGCTGCTATAACATCTAGAAGCAAAGGATTTCTCTTAATTTTCCTTTTTTGTCTTGCTTAAGTGTCTTTTTATTAAGGTATTTTTTTATTAAGGTATATTTTATTTATTTGAAAGGTAGAGTTACAGAGAGAGGTAGAGACAGAGAGAGAGAGGTCTTCCATCTGCTGGTTCACTCCCCAGATGGCCACAACTTTCGGAGCTGAGCTGATCCGAAGTCAGGAGCCAGGAGCTTCTTCCTGGTCTCTCACGCGGGTACAGGGGTCCAAGGACTTGGGCCATCTTCTACTGATTTCCCAGGCCATAGCAGAGAGCTGGATCAGAAGTGGAGCAGCCGGGACTCGAACAGGAGCCCATATGGGATGCTGGTGCTGTAGGCGGCTTTACCTGCTACGCCCAGTGCTGGCCCCTATAAATGTGCTTCTGATCTATTAGTACAGGAACACACGTAGACAATTAAACTTGGGAATAAAGGATCAGTAGGCAGTAATCTTAGGCTGGAGAAGCCCCCCTGCTCAGTGAAGTACATGCCTGTTTCAGCTGCTGAGGGGTCCTCCCTGCTGCCCCGACTCCATTACCTCGTAGTTGACCTCCAGATGAGTGGAGTGTCTGCCCAGAATTCCCAAGATTGCTGTTTGCTTCTTCCACTGGAAAAGTCCAATGAAGGATTGCGATAGACATTGCTCCCAGTAATAGGAGACGGGGGGAATATTGGAGACACGGAAAGCAGCATAGTGTAGACATGAAAAGAATCTTGGGCTTGGAGAGACCTAGGTGAGAAACGTGGTGTCCCCATTCTCTCTTGGCATGATTGCCCCCCACCTGCCCCTCTGCACCTAAGGGTCTCCTGGAAGAAAGGAGAAAGTGCAGAAGTGCTTAGCATAACACCTGGCCAAACGGGGTGAGAGAGGAAAGGACCAGACCTGTGCTTGGGTGCCCGTGGGTGTCAGGAGAAGATGCAGGCGTGGGAACCTCCTGGGAAAGGGAACTTGAACTAAAAGGCACAGCAAAGGAGGCCGCCTATCGGGGCTTCCTGCAACAGTGGCTTTCTCTCCCCTTTCCCTGCTCTAACCTGGGCTTGGTGGGCCAGGCAGAGGGGCGGCGACAGTGAAGGGGTCCCCACGATGGTTTACACCTCCTTGAACCTAGTGGCCAAATGCAGCTGCCCAAAGAAAGCAGCCTTGTCCCGAGAGCCCGCGCTCTAGAGCCAGGCTGGGAAATGGACGCTTTGGTGGCTACTAGCCCCGAAGAGGCAGGGTGGCTGGCCCTCTGTCCCTGCATCTTTTTGGCCTATTTGTCTTCCAGATCAGCATGCAGTCATTCTGCCTCTCACCCTTCTTTCTGGGCACTGGGCACCCACTGTGGGCTGGACGCTGGGCCAGGGGGCTGGAAAAGCAAAGGCAATGATGCCTAGTTCTGGCTCCTGAAGACAGTCCCCTGGCTCCACTGGGTGCCTGCCCCCTGCTTCCTCAGCTTCCTCACCCACAGACACCTCTCAGAACCCCCGGCCCTCCGCGCCTTCCCCGGGTGGGCTCTGGGCTCTGCTCCACAGCGTGTGTGTGCTCCCAGGGGGAAAGCGACACAAAGGAAAAGGAGGGAGGGCGGAGAGGAGGGAATCCCGCTGACGTCACTGCTCATTAGCATGTGTGACTTCATCAGGGGGCGGGGCCATTTCCCCAGGTGTCTGGGGGGAGGGCATGTGTGTGGAGGGGGTGGCATTTAAAGCGAAAAGCTGACAGTGCCGCTGAGTGAAGCAGCGGCTGCCGCGAGCCGCTGGGCTGCACACACACACGCACAGCGATGCACACGGACCTCGACTCCGACATGGACACGGACACAGAAACCACAGCACTCTGTCCCTCCGGCAGCCACAAGGCCTCCCCACCAGGGACACCCACACCAGGTGAGGGCTAACCTGGGCAGGCTGCGGCTGAGGCCATGAGGGTGGGAGCCGAAGCCCCGCTGGCGATGTCAGAACTGGGGGTTCCATCAGCAGGGGGAAAGGGCAAGTCAGGATGTGGAGAAGACCCCAGCTCACGCAAGGATTGGGGCTGGGCGGGGTGGAGCAGGAGGCTGCCTAAGTGTCCCCTCCCCCATCACTCCCAGGGCTTTGCTTGAGAAACTCGTACCTGGCCCCTGGGTCAACCTCATCCCCAAGAGGCTGGTACAGGCAGCAGAGAAGGGAGGAAGGACTGAGGCAGCCCCCAAGCCTGGGAATCCCAGGCGAGTGGGGGGCTGCCCCGGGAACCTGTTGTCAGGGTTTCTCCTGGCTCCTGCAGGCCCTGGCTGCCGGCCAAGTTTTGATCTGGGCTATTTCCAGCCTCTCAACAGCCCCCTTTGTTGTGTCTGTTGTGTCTCCTGCGGTTACCCTGACCCGCGCATTGTCACTCTCCCTCTCACTCACGCACACACTCTCTGTGTCTGCCTCTCCACAAACACCATCTTCTCTCCCACTCACAGGGACAGCCAGGGACACAGAGCAGTCTCATGTACACCAGTGCCCTGGGGACACTTGCCCGGGGGGCCCAGGGTTGGAGCACCACCCTCATGCCCACTCTGTCTCCCAGAGCAAAGGCCCTGCCCTGGGAGCAGGCTCCCCACAAAGTTTTTGAGTCTGCCAGTGCCTGCTCCCCAGAACCTGGGCACGGCTTCAGCTTCTCATCCCCTCAGTCTCTCCTCAATCTGCATCACTGGGCGGGAGGAGCAGGAGGAGACAGAGGGCCTCTTGGTAGAAGGAGGGGCAGCCGCCACCCCCACAAAGCAGGGCAGGAGGGCTAGGCTGAGGTCGTGCCTGCATTGTCAGTATAAAGCGTGAGTGGGTGTGTGAGCCTGCACACGACTGCCTCTCCTGCACGGGCCCTGTTTTGAACAGGTTGTGGCTGGGACTGCACTGGGGGAGCCATCCTGTCAGCTCTCGCCAGTTCAGGTTTCTGGAGGAGTTTAGTGTAAGGGTCAGATTCCCAGCTCCTCCAGGCCATTGTAGGGTAGGTGTGGCTGGGCCCGCGAAGCTGGACGGAGCCCTCTGCAGATGACTGGGCATATCCTGCTCATAGCTTCCTTTTCTTCGCCCTGTCTCCCATGCTCAGAAGCAGATGCTACACTGCTGAGGAAACCAGAGAAACTGCTGGCTGGGCTGGCCCGGGGCGGGCCCCCCTCTGCCCCTGGGGTCCCCAGGCGGAGAGGCAGTATGCCTGTGCCCTACAAGCACCAGCTGCGGCGGGCCCAAGCTGTGGATGAACTTGACTGGCCAACCCAGGCCTCATCCTCCGGCTCCTCCGATTCCTTGGGCTCAGGGGATGCGGGCTCTGCCCCAAAAGACGGCATCTTCAAGATCATGCTGGTGGGGGAGAGCGGCGTGGGCAAGAGCACCCTAGCAGGCACTTTCGGTGGTCTCCAGGGAGACAGTGCTCACGAGCTGGAGAACCCAGGTATTGGGGGAGCCCTGTAGGGGCTCTGGGGCCCTGGGCAAGGATGGAAGTGCTCATGGCATGAGGCCTTCCCATGCTTTCTGCGGCAGCTTCCTAGAGGGGGTCCTGGGGCTGGGACCCAGGTCTCACAAGTGTTGGGGACCTCCTGATGGACTTCATTTCCTCTCTCTATGTCCCAACAGAGGACACCTATGAGCGACGCATCACGGTGGATAAGGAAGAAGTGACTCTAGTTGTTTATGACATCTGGGAACAGGTGAGACCAAGAAGTGGCTGTAAGCGGGTGACGAAGCCAGAACCGGCTCCAGGCTGGAGGGACTGCAGGCTCTTGTTTCCACACACTCTGGAACCTGACCCTCCATTCCCGCCATCCCAGAGCACAAAGGCGCACACCAATGTGTGGCCGTTGGCGTAGGAACCATTGTCTTTTGACCTAGAGGAAAGTTAGGATCTGGATTTGGCAAGTCCTGCAGCTTCGAGCCAGGCTTCTCACCCTGAACTTGATCCTTCCATAAATTTTTCAGCTTAGCAGAGTCTGAAGTGACAGTTCAGGAGCCCAAGGCTCTGGAGTATCAATGAAGTGGAAAAAAAAAAGGGGGGGGGAAGGCTTTAGCATATTTGGACATAAAAGATACTATGTAGAGGCCGGCGCCGCGGCTCACTAGGCTAATCCTCTGCCTTGCGGCGCCGGCACACCGGGTTCTAGTCCCGGTCGGGGCACCGATCCTGTCCCGGTTGCCCCTCTTCCAGGCCAGCTCTCTGCTGTGGCCAGGGAGTGCAGTGGAGGATGGCCCAAGTGCTTGGGCCCTGCACCCCATGGGAGACCAGGAGAAGCACCTGGCTCCTGCCATCGGATCAGCGCGGTGCGCCGGCCGCAGCGCGCCTACCGCGGCGGCCATTGGAGGGTGAACCAACGGCAAAAGGAAGACCTTTCTCTCTGTCTCTCTCTCTCTGTCCACTCTGCCTGTCAAAAAAAAAAAAAAAAAAAAAAGATACTATGTAGAAATGAGGGGCCAGATTACATATCCTTGAATAGCATTGTTTTGAATCCTGAGCTTAAGCACAAGCAGGCAGGATGGCTGCCCTAGCCCAGGATCCACTGTCCCCTTCCTCAGGCGAGGCCTGCGTTACTAACTTCTGTCCGCTTTACAAACACAGCCTGGGCAGGACGATGCAGCCTTTACGTAGCTCTGCGCTGCTAAGCAGGAGGCTTCTCTCACAGGCCTGTTCCTCGCCTTCAAGAAGTAGGTGCCCCGGCAGGGTCTTTCATGCCTGCAGCCCTAATGCCTCTGCCTCTCTGCCTGCCTGCAGGGAGACGCAGGGGGGTGGCTGCGGGACCACTGTCTCCAGACCGGGGATGCCTTTCTCATCGTCTTCTCGGTCACCGACCGGAGAAGCTTCTCCAAAGTTCCAGAGACCCTCCTTCGGCTGCGGGCTGGGAGGCCCCACCACGACTTTCCGGTCATCCTCGTGGGAAACAAGAGCGACCTGGCCCGCTCCCGGGAGGTGTCACTGGAGGGTGTGTATCCTGAGCCGATCCCGATCGATCCCTTACCCGTCACGTGCAGCCCCCCGGGGGACCTCGCCATTCCAAATCCCCTCTTCTCCAGAGCTCATCTGCATTAGGCCCACTCCTGGGGCCCTGAGAATCCCTTCTCTTCACTGCCCCTCATCTCTCCTTCAAGGCCCCTCTCTCACTCCTGCACCACCCCACCCATATGATCCCAGCCTTGTTTGCTCAGTCCCTGCATGCCCTCGCCCACGTGAGCCTGTCCCTTCCCGCAGAGGGCCGCCACCTGGCCGGGACGCTGAGCTGCAAGCACATCGAGACGTCGGCGGCGCTGCACCACAACACCAGGGAACTCTTCGAGGGCGCCGTGCGCCAGATCCGGCTGCGACGAGGCCGCGGCCGGGCGGGGGGCCAGCCGTCCGAGTCCGGCAGCCCGGAGGGCCCGGCGCCGCCCGCACGCCGCGAGAGCCTCACCAAGAAGGCCAAGCGCTTCCTCGCCAACCTGGTGCCACGCAACGCCAAGTTCTTCAAACAGCGCTCCAGGTCGTGTCACGACCTCTCCGTGCTCTGAGCCGGTGTCGCCATGGCCACCGCAGTCGCCATGGCCACCGTCCGCTCGCCCCCTCGCCCCGCCCCGCCCCGCCCCGCCCGGCTCCCTCGGTGGAGGCCGTCCAGCAAACCAAAAACCCCAGGCGCCCACACCCACGCCACCTGGCCTTCCGCAGACACCCTGCGCCCCTCACGGCGGAGGGGTGGGCTTGGGGGGTCAGAATGCAAAATGGTTCTGCAGTGGTTCTTTTATTAACTCAAGCTTGGCCACCTCTCCTCTAAACAAGCAAACAAAAGAAAAAGAGAGAGAGAACTGGAAAAGTGCTTTGTGGACTCCTAGCTGGAGTTTACTTCCTTTATACTCTGCGTGAATATGCCTCACCTTTAAGGGATTCTTAAAGGTACTGACACAGAGACCCTCCTTCCAGAGACCTCTGGAAACGCTCTAGCTCTTGTCTGCCACTCTTGTCCACTTTGCCTTTAAGAAGTTTTTAAAGGCAGGAGCCTGTGAGCTTATTCTTTTGATTTGAGTCTATGGTGTACCAGGCCACCATGGCCCTTCCCCTTTAAGGCTATTAAAGGTAAGGTGTGGACAGACTTTCTGCCTTCTGATGCCAGCAGTGAAGAGCTGAGTGGCAGTTGACCCCTTTGGCCAGGGCCCAGGAGGCACCAGCAAGGGGCTGCCCTTTCCCTTTTCAATAAAGAATTTTTCTACTGTGTCTGTTCACTTTGAGTCTGTTCTCAGAGCCTCTAGGGAAGAGATGAGTGTAGATGGAGATTGCTGTTACAGACAAGAAAACTCAGGGAGGCTTTGGAACTGACAGGGCCCTGGCGTGGTCCAGATAACCCTGTCTGCCTTGTCCAGTGGTCCTGGAGAGGAACAGGGACCTGCTACAAATAGTTTAGTAACTTAGTGACACAGTGCCCAGCCTTGGCGTCCCAGCTCCTCCTCCCACCTTATCCTGCAAGGAGCAGGCCAGAGGCTGCATTTAACTCTCAGGTCTATTCAGGGTCTGTGGACCTAGGCTGGTCCACCCTGGGGTCCGTATTCACAGGGAGGCCCATTCGCTGGGACAGGACGGGGTCTGCCTGCACCTCCCTTGGCAGGGCCCCACACAGCCCTGGCTGTCACCTGCAAAGCCTGTGTGAGCTCTGAAACTGTCACTGCCTCCTCTGGGGACGCCCACGCCTTCTGCTGCCTGAACCATGAGTCTGAACAAAGGGAGCAGAGGCAGCAGCTTTCACCCCTAGATACACAACACAGCTACCTGAGCACCCAGAGCCCGGCCTCCGCCCTAGAACTTGATGGAAAGAGGGCTGAGATGTCTGGGGAGGGGTAAGGGAGGGGGAGCCCAGGTGTAATGAGATGGTAAGATAAATAGTGGCACTATCATTAGGCTTTATACACTTTATCTGTTAATTCTTTAAAGACTATGTAAGGTGTTACTGCCTACTTGACAGTGTAAGAAACACTAACACCCGGAGGTCACCCAGCAGGCAACAGAGCTGAAATTCCACTCCTGTCTGCTTGGTACTTAAAGGTGATTTTATGCAGTCTTACAGCTGAGGCTCCCCTTCCAATCAGGATGGGAGGAAGGACAGCAGGAGAAGTGCAGGGACCCAATGGGCATGGCTGTCACGGAGTAAGCAAGCTCTAAACTCTGGGGACCGCAAACGGAGTTCAAATTTTATAATGCAGGAAAACACACTGGGCCCATTAAGGGACCAGATGGTTCTACAGTTGGGTTGAAACCTCAGGGACATGAAGAGGAGGGTTAAGAGATGAACATGGAGAAGAAAGACTGGAGTCCTACTGCCAAGGACCTTGTATGCCAGGCAGAGGAGTTTGTGCCTAACTCTGGAGGCGGTGAGTCACTGCAGGTCTCTGAGAGAGGAAGTGCCATGATCAGCCTGGTCCTTTGGGAAGAGGAGGCTGGGGGGGGAGGCAAATTGGAGCAGCAGAGGCGAGGCCTAAGGAGCTGAGTTTAGGGGCCTGTAACAAGAATACGCATAGTGGGAATGAGGGACCAGCCTGAAGGGGGTTAGTGGGAAAGGGGAGGCGGTGCGGGACTTCAAGGTCAGAATGGATGGGAAGTGGAGGAAGAGTGGATGTGTACCAACAGAGGGAGGTGTTGCAGGATGGTGAGGAATGTGGGGTTAGGGGCCAGGGGAGAGGGAAGTGAGCTCCATTTTGGAGAAAGAGTTCAAGAAGTTAGAACACCCATACGGAGAGTTTCAGGAGCTCCTTGGACAACCGAGTCTGACATTCAGAACCACTTGGGGCGGGAGATCCAGACAGAGGACAGTCACCATAGAGAAGGCAGTGGAGCCAGGAGAGAGGACTAGAAGCAGGGCCAGCCCTATGGCTGTGTGACCTGTGACCTGTGCAGTCACGCAGGGCCCCATGCTTAGTTAATGCTTTGTGGTTGCATCTTGAAAGCCTTGGAACCAGGAGCCCTGCATTTTCACTTTATGTGGGGACCTACAAATTATACGAAGGGAGACACTGAGGCAGAGGGCGCAGGCAGGCTGGCATCCTTAGTCCAGACCGCAGATGGGGTCTGTGGCTCTCATGAAACGCTCCATCCCACCTGTGTGTCTGCGCCATCACGCATGTCTCAGAACAGAGGTCCTGGATTTCATCAGATTCACACGTGACTCCACATGTGATGAACTGCTGGGTCCTGGTTGCTCCTGGAAAGAACTGGGTGAGCAGAAGAGAGGGGTGAGAGGCTTACTTCTCCCTCTCTGCTCTTTTCTACCTTCTGTTTACCTGTGGCGTGTATTACCTGTTCAGAAAGTAAACAGGTAAAACAAAGCCTCAGCGCTCCCGAGGAAGAAGAGGGACAAGGAGAGCCCTAGGAACAGAAGATGAAGCAGGCGGAGAAACAGCTGCTGGAGAGGCACTGGGAGACGAGGAGTGTGCACAGTGTGGCTCCTGCCGAAGGGAGGGGAAGTTCGAAGGAATCACTGGTGGCCCAGTGTGCCAAGAGAGGGTGAGGAACAACAAAGGCCCAGCGCCTTCCACGCGGCAGAAGCTTAAAACATGCAGGACCTCCCCAGGAGGGGAGCCACACACCACCAGCCTCCCTCCCCCCCGCTCAGCCAGTCCCATCAGCTCGACCCATCTGTGTGTTCCCTCCAGACGCCTACAGGGAAGAGCTCAGAACAGCCGCAAGCTGAAGCCAGGCTCCCGCCAGACTTAGGAGAGGTGGGGTCTCCTCTGAGAGCCAGGCCCCCCTTCTTCCCCCTGACTCAGGCAAAGTATCTTGAATCCGGGCTGGGGTGAGAGGGCAGCAACGAGCCTCAGGGCCTGGGCTACCTCTGCCTGGCGCTCTGCCTAACCACTGCGCTTTGTCCTGGGTCTGTGGTCCCTCACCAGTCCCTTTGTCCACAAGACCTCCTCATCCGCCCAGTGCAGACTGTGCACGCTCTCCTGCAGGGGACCAGAGGGCGGCCCCCTCCCTGCTGCATGTGACTCTAGAGACTGGAGCAGGGGCTCTCTGAGGGGCTGCCAGGGCTATGGGTGGAAGTCCACTGTCAAACCCTCACTCCCAGAAGCCTGTTCACTACTCCATGATCGTTTCAATCCACTTCTATCTAAAGTGATTTTTTTCTGGACATTATCTTTCATTCACCAGACTTGAAGACACCATTTTGTTCCCCTCAAGCGCGAACCATCTGCAACACACAAATCACTGTGCTAGGCCCAGCGGGCACAGGACCTTGCTCCTGCACCATCACGCCGGGGAGGCGACAAGGTGGTGACGGAGCTAAGACAGGCCCCGCGGTAGTCAATAGCACCACATTCTGACTGGGGGCCACACCAAGTGCTCTAGGAATTCTGAATGGAAGAACAAATCTGGAAGTTCCTAGTGTTTCAGGAACCGGACCTTGAAGGATACGTAGGCTATAGATAGATGGAAGAAGGGAAAACATTCCTGGGGCAAAGCCATCGGAGCGAATGCAGAGAGCAGAACTGGGCAGCTACTGCAGGAGGAAAAGCCCCTCCCTAAACAGAAAGCAGCGAAGTCTGAGTGGATGGCACGGGCCCAGGTGTCTAGGGGCCTCCAAAGCGGACAGGAGCATCCTGCGTCTCAGTATACCTGACGGATGTAACTCTTTCACAAGAGGTCAAGCTTCCACAACTTGGTAGCTCTATATACCAAGATGTGTGTGGGGTAGGCTTTCGGTGTTGTGCTTACATTGCTACTTAAGAGACCCACATGCCATTATCAGAGTGCCTGGTTCAAATCCTGGCTCTGCTTCTGATTCCAGTTGCCTGCTAAAGCAAACCCTGGGAAACAGCAGGTGATGAGTCAAGTACTTGGGCCCGTATCACCCACATAGGAGACCTGCGGTGAGTTCTGAGCTCCTGGTTTAGAACTGGTCAAGCCCCAGCTGTTGCAGGCATTTGGGGACTGAAACAGCAGATGGAAAACCTGTCTTTCAAATAGTAATAAAAACACATGGGATAGTGGAGCCTTGCAAGATTTCCAGTTAGCACTCAGAATGTTTCCTAGACGGGGATCTATGGACAAAGTCATTTTTTTAAAGATTTTATTTATTTATTTATTTGAGAGGTAGAGTTACAGACAGTGAGAGAGAGAGAAAGAGAGAGAGAGACAGAGACAGAGACAGAGACAGAGAAAGGTCTTCCATCCACTGGTTCACTCCCCAAATGGCCACAACAGCTGGAGCTGTGCCATCTGAAGCCAGGAGCCAGGAGCTTCTTCTGGGTCTCCCAGGCGGGTGCAGTTCAGGTTCTTGGGCCATCTTCCACTGCTTTCCCAGGCCATAGCAGAGGGCTGGATCAGAAGAGGAGAAGCCAAGACTAGAACCGGCGCCCATATGAGATACTGGTGCTGCAGGTGGAGGATTAACCTACTGTGCCACAGAGCTGGCCCCACAGAGTCACTCAATACCTTCTATTTTTTTGGAGCCTCAGCTATGTGATCCCAACTAGAAAATGAAGACAATGAGATCTGTGTGTTGTAGGGCACTCACAAGAGGTGCTACAGATAAGCTATGGAAGCAGAGCTTGTTGCAATCTATGACTTGGCTCCTTATTTAGCACCCAAGCAGCTCACTAAACCCTCAAAGCACACCATCACTCTGGGATACATGTTTTAAGAAATTACTTTAAAAGGAAGAGAGAGGGGTTGACACTGTGCTGCAGTGGGTAAAGCCACTTTTGATCCAGCTCTCTGCTATGGCCTGGGAAAGCAGTAGACGATGGTCCAAGTGCTTGAGCCACTGCACCCAGAGGAGACCCAGAGGAAGCCCCTGGCTCCTGGCTACACATCAGCCCAGCTCTGCCCATTGCAGCCATTTGGGGAGTAAACCAGTGGACAGAAGGTCTCTCTCTCTCTCTCACTCCACCTTTCAAATAAATAAATCTTAAAAAAAAAAAAAAAAAAAAAAAAAAAAAAAAGAAGAAGAAGAAGAGAGAGGGGGCCAGCGCTGTGTTATAGATTAAGCCTCCTCCTGTAGCACCAGCATCCTATATGGGTGGCAGTTCATGTTCCGGCTGCTCCACTTCCGATCCAGCTCTCTGCTAGTGGTCTGGGAAGGTAGTGGAAGATGGCCCAAGTACTTGGCCTCTGCAGCCACACAGGAGACCCAGAAGAAGCCCCTGGCTCCTGGCTTCGGATCGGCCCAGCTCTGCCCATTGGGGAGCCATCTGTAAAGTAAACCAGCAGATGTTGATTCTCTCTGGTGTCTCTTCCTTTCTTTCTGTCTTTCAAATAAAAAAATAAATTTTTCTTTTTCTTTTTTGACAGGCAGAGTGGATAGTGAGAGAGAGAGAGAAAGGTCTTCCTTTGTCGTTGGTTCACCCTCCAATGGCCGCTGCGGCCGGCGCATCGTGCTGATCCGAAGCCAGGAGCCAGGTTCTTTTCCTAGCCTCCCATGCGGGTGCAGGGCCCAAGGACTTGGCCATCCTCCACTGCCTTCCTGGGCCATAGCAGAGAGCTGGCCTGGAAGAGGGGCAACCGTAATAGAATCCGGCACCCCAACCGGGACTAGAATCCGGTGTGCTGGCGCCACAAGGCGGAGGATTAGCCTGTTAAGCTACGGCGCAGCCCCAAAAAAATAAATCTTAAAAAATATTAAAATACTTACTTACAATAGAACTCACTATGGCGCAGTGTGTTAAAGACCTGGCCTGCAGTGCTGGCATCCCAGTAGGTACCAGTTCGAGTCCCAGCTGTTCTACTTCCAATCCATCTCCCCGCTAATGTGCCTGGGAAAACAGCAGAGGATAGCCCAAGTCCTTGGGCCTCTGCACCCACATGGGAGATCCAGAAGAAGCTCCTGGCTCCTGGTCAGGTCAGCTCAGGCCATTGTGGCCATTTGGGGAGTGAACCAGCAGATGGAAGACCTCTCTCTTTCTCAAATAAATAAATCTTTTAAAAAAATTAAAAACCAAAAAAGGAACTTGCTGGGGTAGGGCCAGACCCTGGATACCAACAAGGCAGGTGTATAGGAATGCTTGGGGAAGGTCAGGAGGGACACAAAGCAAAGGACTACCAACAGGACGTTTTCTTGCCAGGCAAAGCAAGGGCACCACGCATCTTGAAGGTCACCTGGGGTGGGGTGGGTGGGAAAATTCATTTGAATTTTCAAAACCATCAGGTTGTGATCTGACTGTATGGACAGATTCAGGTACAAAAAAATTGGGGTAGTGGAATGAATTTTCCTGAACACTGGGCTGGATGGATGTGACACAGGATCTTGTGAGCCTGGGACTTTAGCCCAGGAACAATTAGGCTTATTTTCACCATTACCCCACCTGTTTCTCCTCCTGTAAACCCTGAACACTCTCTGAAGCTGGGAACGAGAGGTCAGGCCAGAAGTCAATTGAGTAGGTATTCAGAGGAACGGGAACAATGATGACAGCACCAAGCTAACAGGTCCCAAGCCCTTCACACACCATCTTATTTAGTGCCACGAGCTAGGTACTATGATCACTTCCTTTTTATAGATGAAGGGTATGAGTCAGAGAAGTGAAGTACTCAAGGTTATTCAGCTCGTGTGTGACAATCGGAACCACGCAGTGCGGCTCCAGAGGGACCCTTCTGCTGCAGGGTGGAGGTCCCTGGCTTTCTTGTGCCCAGAAGTTGAGAAGAGGCAGCTGATTCTCAGCACCACTCATCCTGAACGAGCAGGCTTGCTGACGCTCGAGTGCTGAGTTCCCATCCTTTCTGCAACATTGGCAACGGTCTCCCAGGTCTCTGATTCCCAAGGTCATTGTCCCCCTCCTATAATCCAGCATGACTGGCTCCTTCCCAGTCTCGAGGCACCTCATTCATCTACCCATTGCTCTCAAAAAATAATAGCTTAATGGCTCTCCAGTACATCCAGCCAGCTCCTCAAGGGCTCTTGAGAGTAGATCATCTGGAACAGCTAACAGAACTCTTCTAACTTCTTTTTGTCTTTCAATGTGTGTGTGTGTGTGTGTGTATGATTTACTTATGTATTTGAAAGGCAGAGAGAGAGAGGAAGCGAGGGGGACCTTCCATCTGCTGGTTCACTCCCCAGATGTTCACAACAGCCAGGGCTTGGCCAGGCCAAAGCCAGGAGCCAGAACTCCATGTGGGTCTCCCCATGGGTGGCAGGGGCCCAAGCACTCAGGCCATCCCCTGAAGATGGATCAGAAGTGGCTCAGCTGTATCACAAGGCCCATACCCACACTGGGACCTTTCCTGGCACCCTACCTTCCCGAGTGACCTCAATTGGTTGGTCTTCACCTCACATTCACAGAGAGCTCTCAACACTCTGAGAGCAAAGCAGCTCTGGATATAGAGTGCAAAAGGGGGGATGGGTGGGAGAAAGGATATCTGAAGCTACAAGATTGAGACACAAAGCTTCTCAGAAATTCCTTTCCTGCATCCAGCTCATGACTAGTGCCTTCACCTGGTTGCCGTGGAAACATCAGTCTCCAGTGGATGGCAAGCAGCACTTTAGACAGAAAGTATCACAGGCTACCATGGTAACACCAAAAAGAGTAAAACTGCATCCTCTGTCCTGAAGGAGTGAAGAAGGAACAGATGAAGCTGCTGGGGAAAAGCAGGTTAGGAGGAGCCCTTGGAAAGCCCGGCTCCGACTTAGAGGGAATTAATCCAGTAGACATTTTGTATGTGTACAGCAAAAGTAACAATGCAAAAGAAGTCTCTGGCTAGCCTCATCAGGCTATAAATATCTAGTGACTGTAAAGAAAGGCAGAAGACCCACAAGAGGACAAAGGATACTGAAAAGGGATTACTCTTGGCCGGCGCCACAGCTCACTAGGCTAATCCTCTGCCTGCGGTGCCAGCACACAGGGTTCTAGTCCCAGCTGAGGCGCCGGATTCTGTCCTGGTTGCTCCTCTTCCCATCCAGCTCTCTGCTGTGGCCTGGGAAGGCAGTGGGGGATGGCCCAAGTGCTTGGGCCCTGCACCCGCATGGAAGACCAGGAGGAAGTGCCTAGCTCCTGGCTTCGGATCGGCACAGTGCACTGGCCGTAGCAGCCATTTCGGGGGTGAACCAACAGAAGGAAGACCTTTCTCTCTGTCTCTCTCTCTCTCTAACTCTACCTGTCAAAAAAAAAAAAAAAAAAAGAAATACTCTCAAGTTAGGAAAGCTTCCAGGCCTTACAGGATTTTGGTCAGCAAGAGGAGAAGGAAGAGACAAGATGAGCAAAGACATGGAAGTGGAAACATTCAGGGCCTACTGAGAGCAACGGGTGTAGTGATGGGCAAAGTGACAGATAAAGCTTCCCCACCAACTCCCAGGCCCTGGTTTCCCCAGTGCGCTGAAAGGCAGGTCAGGTTAAGGCTGAGGGACCTACTACCAGACTGCCTGGGCTGGAAGTGTCAACTCACTCACTGTGGAACTGAGGGGCAAGTTATTTAATCTTTGGTGTCAGTTTCCTTATTTACAAAGTCAAGATAGTAAGAGTCTGCCTTAGATGCTTGTTGTAAGGATTAAATGATTTAATGCATATAAAGCGATTAGAATCCTGCCTACCACACAAATCCTGCACAAATGTTAACACACCTCCTACCCCTCACTTTTCAGAGCCATTTTTGCCTTTTACTGCCCAAGCACCTCTCTCGATTGTCACCAGACCCTATCCTTTGCAGGAAAAAAAGGTATAATTTTCCCCTTCAAGATGTTAACTCATTTCCTTTCACGAAAAGCACCAAGATTCAAGTGCAGTCAGGCCCTGCTCCTGCTGGTAGCTCACACCTGTACGTTGCTGGAACCTGAGGAGAAAGTGGGCAGAGTCCCCATGTCAAGAACACAAGTTCAAAGTGAGGAAATGCCACCAGCCTGAAGAAGACAGAAGCACAGGCACTGAGCCAGGCCAAGTGAAAAGCTTGTTTAGAACTAAGGACTGGTGGGGAAACTTTACCTCTCTTGGGACAGGACCTGGGTCTCCATCTCCCCTCTATCCTGCCCTAACCCTCCCATGCTCAGCTGGGACAGCTTCAGGGAGGTTCCTTTTACCTTAGACTGGGCCCAGAGGCTGTTCACTGTCCCCTTCTTCCCACTCTAACCACCTCCTATGAGGGATGAGTAACAAGCAGGCACTGAATCACCCACGACGACAGCAGCTGTCACCCACTAGACACCGTCACCTTATATGGGGCCAGACTAGAGCAGGAGCTGTCTTAGATGCTCCCCTACTTCCACCACTGTCTCTCTCCCAGCAAGAGGCTGCAGAGGCACTACAAACAGGGAGAAGGAAGAACCGAGGTGGAAGGACCACAGTGCAGGAAGGCCGAAACTGCTGAGTTTGGGAACGCAGAGAAACCAAGCAGAGATCAGGGCCTTCTGAGGAAGGCAGGGAGGCAAGGCCTCAGGTATTTATAGCCGTGTGGAGACATCCACGCCGGCTGTGAGGAGGTCCAGCTCATGGCCTCAGGATGACTAACAAAAACAGTCCATGATGCATTTCTCAAGATGCATTAGCAGCCAAATCAATAACTATAGGGGTACTGGGTCACAGCCCGCAGCTCCTGCCTAAAAATAATGCATCTTCCTTTCTTTCCCCCAGGTTCAGAGAACAAACTCCAATAGGACCAGGAAGGGGTGGGGGCAAGGAAAACAATGTGGCAGGTGAGACTGCAGGCCCGCAAGGGTCAGAGGCCAGGGCAGAGTCCCTGTGGCCTTACATGACAAAAACAGGCCTCTGGTACTTAAGGATTTGGTGTAAAATGCAACCCTACAGGCTAATACTACTGCAAAGCTATCACCTACTTAGAAGTCTGAGAGGTGACAAATTAAAACCTAACAGCAATTATCCATATTTTTAGCATAATAAAGTCTTAACATTCTGTTGCTATAGAGATCAGTAAAGAATGGAGGAGCCCCACAGAGCCTTGCCCCTGAATTCAGGCCTCTGCCTCTCTGGTTGGTTCTGAGGCTGATGAGCCAGGCTCTGCCCCACCACTTATTATATAGAGCAGCCAGGAAGGTGCTCCTCTCTCTTGGCAGGGCTATTCCTGGAAGATTCAGTTCCCTGGGATTCACTGGTTATCCCAGGCAGAACTTAGGAAAATCAAGAGTTGAGGCAACTGACCAAGAAACTACAGAACATTATGCCAGCGGAGCCCTGATATATAACACCGGAACTCCTTTGAACACTGGACTGCAATGTCTATAGCAAAGAGCCAACAGCAGGTACAAAGTCCAACAGGGTAAGAATGGTGAGCTTAGGAGACTGCTCTGGTACTAAGACTCAAGATCACAAACACCCCAAGGGGAAGGAAGAACGAGCTACTGCCACACTGCCATCTGGTGGCAAGACAAGATCTGTCCCTAGGCACAGAGCTTCAAAGTCTCTTGTAGGCAGCTGGGTCTGGAGAGGCCAAGGGAAGGACAATGTGATACAGATACAGATGGAGAAGGCAGGAATGAGCCTTCTGTCTGTTTTTCTAAGGAAGGTGAAATAAAACAAAATAAAAACAAACTCACTGACATGAAAAATGTTTTATATGCCTAGAATCATCAGGGTTTTGGCGCGTGAGAATTTAACATCAGATACCAACTGACTTTAGAGACCATACATATATGGGCAGCAGTTACCACAAGAGGGCTTGCCTTTTGTATCAAGTTTATATATGTATACATACATACATATGTGTGTGTGTATATATATATTTATGTACACAGACACAGGGTATAAAATCCAGTAAGGGCTCATGTGGATCCAGACAGGGGGCAGGAGCAGCTCTAACCGCCAGGGCTGAGGCCACAGTAGAGGCATACAGAAGCGGTGGAGAGTAGCAGCATCCTCTCCAGTATCCCACCATGGGCCAAAGGGAGGCCCTGGGAAGTAGGTCAACTACACAAAGGAAGATGGAAATTACTGGAAAGGGAACCCACCTTTTACCAACTCCTGAGAACCCCTAAGGCATTCTAATTGCCTGGCAGGACAGACCTCTCCTGCGCCTCTCAGCAAGTGGCTGAGCCTATGGTAGCTCTGGCTTCGAGCCGCACCAAGCTGAGATCTAAGGCAGGCTTTACAATGCACATGTCCAGGCTACCTTCCAGGCAGTTAGTAGCATAAAGTCAACATCTTCTAGGTTCACTTCCCAAACTCCCAAGTCCTCTTGATTTAGAGATCCTAAGACATTTCCATGACAGGTTACAGGGTAAACCGTAGGAAAAGGAGAGAGTAGTTCCTTCAGTTAATGCCCCACGGCTTTCCCAACACAAGAGGGATGGGGGAGTCACTAACGGGTTTAGAAAGGCAAGAAGGTCATTCTCAGGAGATGATATACATGGAGAAATAGGGACTCAGTGCATGGTAGATTCTGTACTCTTCAACTGGGGGCTGTGCTCAGCAGAGTCCACTCCCAGTGGGGCTGCAGGCAGGAGCTCCTCTTGGCGTCAAAGGGTGGCCCTTGTTCCTCCAGAGTCAAAGTCCAGGCATTCAGAATGGCTTGGTCCTCAAAATGGAGATGGGGGCAGCAGAAAAATAGACGTGGAGAAGAGACTGGCAGGACCCAGGGACCCACGGAGGCAGTTTACTGTGCCAGTGATTTACCTGTGGCAAGGAGAAGAGGTAAATGGGAAGCCAAAGAAAAGAATAAACCAAAGACTAGAAGGAGCTGGGTCCTGAGACTCACATGGTCTGGGGGGTGAAGAGGCTGGAGAGCTGGAAGCACTGGGAGGCAATTGCCTGGGAGGCGAGGTTCAGGGCTGGACTCAGAGCTACAGAGAGAGGCAGAGTGAGTGAGCGAGCACAGAGCACTCCTCCGTTCCAGGCTCTACCCCTCTCTCATTTTCCCAAGCCTAACCATACCGGTCAGAGCTGCTGGGTTCAGGGCCCCCAACGGAACTGCTCCATTCAGCTGCAAGGCGGCAGCCTGGGCAGCAGCAGCAGCCACTGCTGTGGTTGGCAGCTGGATTCCAGAGCCTAAAAGAAGAAACAGTGGGGTTCAGTTGCAATCCTTGATCTAAAATTCAACCCTGTGTTCTTCACCTTGAGAGATACTGTACCTTCTGCTAGTTTGGCCATGAGCTGCAATCGTCCACCTGGGGATCCCAGATCCAGCTCCTGGTCACCATCAGGAAAAGTGATATCTGTGGTACCATCCGGTCGCTCAGTCACGTGGCCAACCCTCATAGGTCGACCAGCAAGCTCAAAGCCATTCAATTGCTCCAGGGCCCGCCGGCCACACTCAGAATCCGAGAACTATGAGAAACCCAAGTCCTGTCAGTCACTTTCAGGCCAAATGTGATCTCAAAGACCCACTAGTCCCATCCCAGGAAAGATGCATGCTCACTGTGACACAAACTTTTCTTTCCCAGAGAACGTGACCTAAGACCCTCATTGCACCAAAATGGTTCTCTCAACAGGACTGCTGCCAACTCAATGGCAATCACTTTTAAATTTTCCAGCTCCACTAAAAACTTAACGCAGAAAGTCCGTTACCTACAGGGAACCCAGTCTGACAGCTTGTTTCATTTGGTTGTTAGCAGTAGTAGGAACCTGGAACTCCAGGGCACAAGTTTAGGAGGGAATACATCCTAGTGCTGAGAGCCAGGCAGCACCCCACGCCCACATACACACCAGTACTGCTAAGTCAGTGGCCTGCAGGGGCCCTGCACTCTATGCCTTTTTATCAGCAGCACCAGCAGTTCCCTGAGATAAAGAGGATTTCGGTCTCTCTGTGCAAGTGTCAAGGCTGCTGACCTAAAAGGCAGCAACAAAAAGTCTTCCCACATCTGAGTCACACTCAATGCCAGAAATGGTCACCTGCCACTACAAAACTGTCATCACCACAGCTGGCTTTATTTACTCTAGCATTACCTGCCCTAGGGCTTATCACGTGGTGCTGTCAGTTCCTAGGTGGGTGGCCTAGGTGGCTTACCTATACTGGATACTTCTGAGGTGAGCAATTCCCGTGGTAAAACACACCTTACCACCTTTCTGTCCTGTGGCCAACTGTGGAGGTGTGTACGCTGCCTGGAGTCACAGGAGTCTCATGGAAGAACCAGGGGATAGGAACTGGAAACAACTTTGTCGGAGTGTCAAGAAAAAGTGTTGCTGGCCACTGTTAGGTGGTCTCACTATTCTCCCTACAGCGGCATTTTAATGCAAAGACCTTTCTCAGTGTGGGACAGTGCCAAGGGGAAGTATAACTTCCTATTCCCACTCCCATCATGAGACTACACCATTCATTAAATCAAGTCCTGACAAGCCCACACCTAACCTCCCTCATGCCCCCACCCTCTCAGCTGCAGCCTGGAATAATTACTATTACCCAAAGAGCAAGTTGCAGCACCAGGGAAGCTGGTTGAACTCCTGGATAGCCCCATATCAGGGTCAATGACAGAGTGTAGGAGCAAAGCCAAGACCTCAAGCAATGCACTCATCTCAAGGGGCAGAAGGCTAGTCCAAGCTCCAGGCACCAGGGTTTATGGGTCATTTGGACAGTTCCTAAAGGAGGAGGATGAAGCTAAGCTGCAAATTCAGACAAGTGGACAAGCCAAAGAAAAATGTGAAAATCAAAGACTAGACACTCACCGTAATGAAACCATAACCTTTAGAGCGGCCTGTATCTGAATCCTTCATCAGGACAATGTTATCAATCTGCAGTAGAATAGGATGGAATTATTAATAATCTTTTGACTAGTCCACACTTTTAAGACCGCTGTAAATAACTCTAACTCTCTAGTCAAAAAATTACACCTATCCAAGCCTTTTAGAAGGAGACAAGCAGGGGCCAGTGTTGTGGCACAGGTTAAGCTGCCGCCTCTGATGCTGACACCCCATATGAGCACTGGTTCATGTCCCGGCTGCTCCACTTCTGATCCAGCTCCCTGCTAATGCACCTGAAAAAGCAGAAGAAGATGGCCCAAGCATTTGGGCCCCTGCCACCCACATGAGAGATCTAGATGGAGTTCCAGTCTCTTAGCTTCAGCCTGACCCAGTCTTGTCATGGCCATTTGGGGAGTAAACCAGCAGATAGAAGATCTCTCTCTTTGTAATTCTTTCAAATTAATGAATCTTAAAAAAAAGAAAGACAAACAGCAGTGAAGACACTCTCTGGGCACCAACACTGCATATGAGAATGTCTGGCTTTGAGTCTTAGGAGGCAGCAGGTGGTAGCTCAAGTGTTCCAGTCCCTTCCACCCATGTGGGAAACCTGAACTGAGTTCTGGGCTCCTTGCTTCACCTGGCCAAGGACTCCTACGGGCATCTGGGGAGTGAACCAGTAGATGGACGATAGAGCTCTGCTTTCAAATTAATAAATAAAATTTTAAAAAATTTTAAAAAGAGACAAACATCACTTTTTCAAAAATATCTTTCCTGACTAATCTTACTCAATTCTACTGTATCTGGCGAGCATAAACAGAGCTGGAGCCTAACCTTCAAGGCATGGACCGGAACATGCATGTTGATGTACAGAGTGGATCATCACAGCTGCACAGAACACAGTACACTCACCCTCCCCACCTTTTCCGGTCCCCTCTAGAGGTTTCCCTGATGCTCTACTCACTTTGCCAAAGGGCTCAAAGATGCCCCGGAGCATGTCCTCAGTGATATTGAAGTGCAGGGAGCCCACATAGAGGCGCAGTGGTCCACCACTGCCCTTCTGCAGGTTGTTGGCCATGGCTGCCAGTCGGTTTTTCTCAGCCTGGGGAGAGAGAAAATGATGGGCCATGTCCCATGTTCCTCCCCCACCCTCCCATTCCCATTATGTCAGTTTCTCAGTCTGCTCACCTGTGAGGCCTGTACCATGATAGGGACCCCCAGCAGCCGTTGCCCAGTCAGTCCAATGGCCAGTGGCACAGCCTGGATGTCACAGAATTCCACATAGGCAATGCCCTTAGAACGACGTGAGTTCCGATCTGAGATGATCCGCACATCACGAACCTATCCGGGGCACAAGGGATCCTGAGTTAGGTACAAGGGAAGACAAGACAGAAGTGAGGCTTCTCAGGGGACAGGGTTACCTTGCCAACAGCAGAGAAAAAGTCCTCCAAGTCTCGAGGCCGAATGCGGGCAGCCAACTGCATGCAGAGAACTGTGCGGGCATCACGCTCCTCAGGGCTCAGGTTATCCACTGGCTGCCTACAGAACAAAATGTGTTGGCACCACTGCCCCTGGTCCCTGTTCTCCAGCTGACCTACAACATTCCTGAAGTCCAGCTCCACCCATCTTTATTATTTGTAACTCACAATTCCTAAAAACAGTGCTCATTATCAACTCACCTGACTGGGCTCTTCTCTCTGATGTGAGGACTCTTACTCTGGCCATACCTGGGCCTAAGGAATAGGAAAAAAAGCAGCAAAACCTGATTCACATTGGTCCAAAGTCAAGTCTTTCTTCATGAACAAACCAGACTCCAACACCTCATCTTACATAAGAATTCTTTTTAAAAACTCCAGCAGACGGAAGTGAACCAGCTGATGAAAGATCTCTGTCTTTCCCTCTCTCTGTCACTCTGCCTCTCAAATAAATAAATCTTAAGTAAAATAAACAAATAAATAAAATTAAAAAAAAAAAAACACAATGAATTACCTTCAGGCTGTGTGTCTAAGGTAAAAAACACAAATTTTGTGTTTAGACGTGGGTCCCATTTCCAAGATATCTCACTATGCAGATGCAAATATTCCAAAATCTGAAAACATCCAAAATCCAACCACTTCTGCTCTCATGAAGGGATAAAGGATACTCGGCCTGCACTTTCCCTCCAGTGGCAGCAGCCTACTCATCGCAATGGGTTTTAAGCACCCTCAGGCTTGGCTCCACAGTGTACTTGTTTTAGCCAGATTATGATACAAAGGTGATCTTATTAGCAAAAGGCGATACCCAGCGGCAAGTGGAGAACTCCTATAGCGTACTCGGTCCTCACGACGCCGGTCCCGACTTCGTGACTCACTACTATGCCGACGGTCCCAGCTTCGGCTGCGGCTACGGCGATGACGCTGGCGTTCTCGACTTCGGCTCCGACTGTTTCTCCGCCTATGCCGGTCCCGGTCTCGGCTGCGACTACACATGGAAACAAGCTTGTCTGGCCTTTCACATTCGGCTGTCCCTGCTGTCTTCCCACTTGAGCAATTCCTCAAGCCCACCGGCGCCCACAGTGACTGACCTGCGCTTTCTATCCCTGTTTCTGCTATGGCTCCGACTCCTCTTCTTCCTGTGAAAGAGAGTGAAGGTTCTTAATACTGAGGGGGTTCCATTCTTTCTCCCAAGGAAATGGAATGAGAGTAAGGCCAGGGTGAAACAGCGAGCACCGAAAAGACCGAAGGCCGGCAGATGATCTGGCGGAAGTTCACAGCTACCGCACAACACCGACTTACACACAGCCCTCACTGCTGTCAGGCAGCTGCACTGGGCCGGAGTCCCCTTAAGTCACACAAAAGCTAGTGTTTCAGATCAGGCGTCCTCTTGCTATTTTGTTCAAATGAAACAAATCAAAGCTAGGATTTGTCCACTAGTCTATGCTGCAAAGTGAAGACTAGAAGATCATTAAGCCAAATCACCACTATTCCCATGACTCAGTGGCGCCATTACTAAAAGCCAGCAGATTTAACAGCAACTACCTCCCTGTTTTCCAAGAGATGCAGTTGTTTCCCTTTCCCGCGCGGCCAACCCACTTCACCCACACTCACTTGCTTGTCTCCCCAGTGGTGGTGCTCCCACTGGTACCACTGCCACTGTTGCCGGTGCTGCTGGTGGTATTGCTAGGACTGTCCTTTTTAACCTCTTTCTTTTGCTGCTCATCCTGAGGAGTTCGCCAGGAAAATGTCACAAGGTACAAGGTGGCAGACACACAGATTCCATTGGGCAAAAAGAACAAAGGTGGACAAGGAAGAAATCAAAGCTCTCGATCATCTAGCCAGGTGTTGATCGTCTGAATCTCCTAACAAAGGGAATAACAGAGGAAACGAGGAAAACTACCCAAAAAGGAAGAGATCAGAACGGCAGCTTTTTTTGATGCCAACTTTCAGCTATCTAACATGTGTCCACTGACATTACTTCCCAGGAGAGTGAAACACTGGCACTAGGTCTGAGATCCACTAACTTTCTGGGGTCACCGAGAGCTGTGAGCAAAGCAAATGTTACCACCACCATGTTACGCACCCACCCCCATTTTCTGGGGCCTTCTCTAAAAGTATGGCCCCTGACTGTGGGTCCCCAGCAAAGCTTACTTAGACTATGCCTTTTATGGATAACTTCTGTACAAAATAAAACAAGTGGGGAAGAAGAGTCACAAAATGTTGAAAATGATGATCCACAGCTGCCCTTTCTTATTAAGCCGATTCCAGGAGCGAGGTGGGGAATATTACCTCCTCTTTTTTATAGGGAGCTTCCAGCATGGCCTCAATCACTATATCAAAGTCATCAGACGCCATCGTGTCAGATCTGAGGAGAGGATATCAACACATAAGAACCTGATTTTTATTCTCTTCCCCTTCCAGCACCACACATTCCCTTCCCCCTCCAAGAAACAGACTTCAGGATACACAGTTCTGCTTCCCGAACTCCAAAGGGATCTTATCAGCTGTCCCTTACTCTATGTTTATTTATGCCCCCTACAGAGCTAAGCTAGTTTTGCTTTGTATCTTAGAAACGGCCAAAGGTCTAGAAGGAAACTGGATACCTAGATAGAGACAAAACACAATACAGATCCTGTCCTGTGCAGAGAAAATGTCGATATTAGAAGTACTATTTCCTTCCAACAGACACAGGCCTCCATTCTACTGTTCAGAATTCTGAATGACTGCTTCGTACTGAAGTCATAAAGAGGCAAATATTTCCAATAAAAAGGTAAAGATGCAGGGTTAAAAAAAAATCACAAGCAAGACAAAGCCAACCCCAAAACAATGCAGACATGCCCTAAGCTCTTCCCCACATAGCTTAAACACCAATAATTAAAGGCCTCTTCACCAAGTGTTTTCTGTTCAGTATTGACTAGAGTTCAGGTCTATTCTGTCTTGCAAGCGGGTAAAACATCTTGCCTTCTCCAATCTTTCACATCTAGCAACTGTCTTTCTCCAGGCTGTCTACCACAGATCTGTCAAGTAAGAAAAACAACATACTAAACAAAATCAACAGATTAACATTAAGAATTTATTGGCCTGGAATTATCAATACATAAAATATGCACGAATTTCAAAATAACCATGCTGATTGAAAGAAACCAGACCAAAAACAGTACACACTGAATATTTCCATTTATACAAAATTCTAAAAAATGCAAACTAATCTATAGTTACAGAAAGCACATCAGTGGTTGCCTAGGGACAGGAGTAGGGGGGAGAGACTGAGAGAAAAGGATTAAAAAAAAAGGCACAAGGAAACTTCTGGGAGTGATGGTTTCATGGATGTCGACACACATCAAATTATACACTTTTAACTTGCTCAATTTTATCATATGCCAATATATGTACCTTAATAATGCTGTGAGGAAAAAACTAATCTGAAGAATTCCTATGTAAGAAAGCTATTCTGGGGCCAACGTTGTGGTGCAGTCAGCTGCCACTGCCTAAGATGCCAGCATCCCATCTGCATATCAGTTCGAATCCCAGCTGCTCCACTCACCATCCGGCTCCCTGATAATGGCCTGGAAAAGCAGTGGGAGATGGCCCAAGTAGTTGGATCCCTGAACCCACGTGGGAGACCCAGATGAAGCTCCTGGATCCTGGCTTCAGCACAGCCCAGCATTGGCTATTGCAGCTATTTGGGGAATGAATCAAAGGACGGAATCTCTCTCCCTCCATCTCTCCTTTTATCTCTGTAACTTTTTTTTTTTAATTCGAAAGGCAGAGTTAGAGAAGCAGAGGCAGAGAGAGAGAAAGGTCTTCCATCCACTGGTTCACTCCCCACATGGCTGCCATCAGGCTGAACCGAAGCCAGGAGCCAGGAGCTTCTTCTGGGTCTCCCACATTGGTACACGAGCCCAAGCACTTGGGCCATCTTCTACTGCTTTCCCAGGCCATAGCAGAGAGATGGATCAGAAGTGGAGCAGCCAGGACTTGAACCGGCGCCCATATGGGATGTCAGCACTGCAGATGGAGGCTTTACCCACTATGCCACAGTGTCGAACCCTGTAACTCTGTCTTACAAATAAATAAATCAATAAATATTTTTAAGGAAAGCTATCGTAATCAGACTTTCCATAATCAGCAGATGGAAGATCTGTCTCTCTGTGTCTCTTCCTCTCTCTTTCAAATAAATTAATTTAAAAAAAAGGAAATTAAACAAAAATCAAATAGGTAAGTCTAAATCCCAGTGAACTGTCCCTCATAATAATCTTATATTTACTTAGCACTCAAAGCAACTATAGGCAGATAATATCTAACCAATTTACAGATTTCAAAAACTGAGATTTTTAGGAACTGCCCAATGTCAACTGGTTCAAATGGAGGAACTCTTTTTTATAAAGATTTATTTATTTATTTATTTATTTGAAAGGCATAGTTATATGTATATATGTATATAGGGGAGAGGGAGACAAAGATCTTCCATCTGCTGGTTCACTCCCCAAATGGCTACAACAGCTGGAGCTGGGCTGACCCAAAGCCAGGAGCTTCTTGCAGGTCTCCCACATGGGTACAGGGGACCAAGCACATGGGCCATCTTCTGCTGCTTTCCCAGGTGCATTAACAGGGAGCTGGATTGCAAGTGGAGTAGCCAGAACTTGAACCGGCGCCCATACAGGATGCAGGTGTCGCAAGCAGCAGCTTTACCCACTATGCCACAACACTAGGCCCCAGGATCTAACTCTTGATCTGAGGTCTTAAGACCCCAAGTGTAAAGTTGTATGTGTTATATCATGTTACCTCTCTCACTTAACCTTAAAGAAAACTTGCCAAAAGTATACGGTGTACCAAGATGTCTACTGTTAAATATATACTTCCTCATCCTGTTTATCAAAACAATCAGTCCCGCTAATTGCATCTTATTGAGAGGCTACTACATCTGGCATATAAAGTATATGCTTCCAAATATTAGGAACCAGGGGCAGGCACTGTGGTACAGTGGGTTAAGTCGCTGCTTGGGACACCCACATTCTGCATCAGAGGGCATTGAGTCCTGGCTACTCCAATTCCAACCCAGCTTCCTGTTAAGGTGCCTGGGAAGTGGCAGACCACTACTCAGAAACTCGAGTTCCTGCGCTCATGTGGGAGGCCCAAACAGAGTTCCTGTTTCCTGATTTTAGTCTGGCCCAGCCTTCTGGGGAAGGTCATTCTTTCTCTGCCTGTTTTTCAAATAAATAAATAAGTAAATCTTTTGAAAAAAATATTAGGAATCAGACAAACTGCAACGTAAGTATCTGGTCTACTTTGGAAAGATGACTCTAAAAATAAGTGTTTTTGATCCTCAAACTGTTCCTTGCAAACATTTTGGCTGCTTCAACTATTTTATTTTCTATAATATGCTTTTTCCTCTCCAATTAAAATGTTTCTAACTTCAAGAGTTGCTCCAGTTGAATGCTAAGTGCAAAGCAGAGGTACCAACACAAGCACAAACACTTTCACTGGACAAACCTCTAGAAATGAACCTCAGAGAGCAATGAACCTACTTCAGCACATAATGTAGAGTTATGTGTTACTTAAATTCTTGTCAACAACAGACACATATACAAGGATGGCCCCACTAAGGTTACATTCCCTCAGTAACACTCTAGCTGCCTCCGTTTGTATGGTCAGGTGCTTCCATGTGCCCACCACCACATTCCTCAGAACCCATCCTGTCGCTGGGCAGAGACAACATAAGCATGCTATTTTGAAACCTGCAATCTCACTAAGGTGTCAAGATGTCCCCAAACCAAGGAAGTGCCAACACTACGCATTTTCAGGCCAGTAGTTTTCCAACTCCATCTCCTAACTCATGGGGAGGGGTCAAGGTCCATTCGATCCCATCTATAAAAACAGTCGTGTTTTCTCCCATCCCTACTCCAAAAACCTGCATTAAAAGCCCACAATCGTTGCTGTGCCTGGATCTTGTTACTCAGCCCAGAAGGGAGACCCCACTGATGAAGGGGTATGGGAGAGTGAAGAGTTCACCAAACGCTGGGGCCCCAGGGGTAACTAGGAGCGCCATTCTGGGGCTGATCACTCCTCTGGGCACAAACACCTCCGAAGTGAAGGCCGCTTAATTAAGAACAGGAACAAGGAGCACGATAAGGAGCCAAGCCTGCGAATGATCCTGTAAGCAACCAACTGGCACCACGTCCCAGCGCGCAGTCTCGTGGCGACCCCGTCCTTCGCCTACACAATGTGCGTGGCTACGAAGTTAAAAGGATCCCGCAGAGACCAACTTGGCGAACCTGAGTCTTCAGGAGCCTGGGAATGGAAGAAATCTCAGTTCCCCTTTCTCTCAGTGGCGACACCAGTGGCTGGAACGCGATTACACACGTCCTCTCAGGCCGTGGAGGGTCCCAGCCCTCCACCCCGGCGGGAGCGACCCTGTGTCACTGCTGTGGGGACCTGGAGAGACCAAAGTCGCTGCGGTCCTAGAGGCCGCGCCGGTGCCGGCCCCTTAAGTCGTGCCAGTGAGCTACATTCAGGTAGCGAACCTTCCAGATCACAACCAACCAAAGTGTGTAAAACTTATTTTAAGTTTGCCTCACTCTGTCGTGACGCCATTTTGGCCTGTGACGTCAGGGGGAGGCGCCGAGCGGCAACGTCACGCGGAGGGGACGTCGCGGGGGGGGTGTGAAGGGGGTTTCGGGGTTTCTCACCAGTTCCGGGTCCCCGCAGAGGGGTCCGGGCTCTCCCTTCTTCTGTGGGTGTGTTGGGGGGCGCGAAGCTCGGCTGTTTCCTAGTTTCAGCACTAAAAGGACCACTGCAGCCGGAGCTGCTTCCCTTCCCGCAAAATGGCGGCAGCTCCGCTGTCTTCCAGAATCTTCCCCAATCTGCGCCTGCGCCGAAATCCGACAGCGCGGAAAAGACTCTCAGCGGTTTCGCGGTAACAGCCCAAACTACAGGCTTTCATTGGCTAAAACCCTACATATGGGTGGAGCCAAACTCTTATCTCTTAGCAACCACCAAGTTCCCATTGATTGGCCAACCTCTCAGTGACTGGGAAAGTGCAAAAGCGTCCTTTGGTGGCCGCCCGCCACCCCCTCATTGGCTAAACGGCCCGTGGAGGGCCCGCCTGCTCCACTCCGGGTTTGCTGGTGTAGTTTTAGACAGGCGCGAAGGGCGGAGCCGACGAGGAGCGGTGGCCGTCCTTGGCCGTCCCTGCTCCGGTTTGCCGAGCCAGTCCCATCGATCTTCCTTTGCACCGCTTTGTAGCTGCACCTGTTTCACGTCAGGGATGCCAGGCTCCGCACCGCCCTCCCAATCTCAGCGCCTGACTAGATATCTGGGAAGCCCAGGGCTTGCCTTCTTGCACATTGCCCCAGCCGCACTGCCTGGTCACACACCTTCAGTTCAAATCCATGCCCCACAGACCTCGCACTGCAGCGGGAAACTCTTCTCAGGTGATGGGTGCAGCAGTACCCCCAGGCTTCTAACCAGGAGAAGGGAGCATTCTCTCCCCCTCACTTCCCTAGGGCTTCCAGTACCCCTGCAGGCTCCAGCTGCCTGACACAGGTGCTAAGCGCCAGTGAGAACCCGAGTTCCTGTTTTGATTTGGGCACATAGGCACATTATGCCGTTGAAGACTTCATCTCCCCAGTCTGTAAGGCCGAAAATTGAACTAGATGATCTGATTTCAAACCCTAACCTGCTGATTTTATTCAAACCACTGCTTGGCTTGCTGCTGGAGATGCCTGGATGGCTTCCAGTTTTTCCCCAAGAGCTGGCAGTGTGGCAGCTCAGTTTGGTGGAAGGGAAGCTGGCTTCACGCCCCTTGTCTCTCCAAGGCAATGAACTCTATGCCTTTTCCCCAGAGAACAGCCTGACACAGACCCTACTGGACAAGGGCTCACTCTAGCTGGTTAGAAAGGCCCATGTCCAGGAGTCATTGCTCACCCAAGTAGGAAATAAAGCTAGGCCCCTATGGGTCTTGACAGGATAAGGGCACAGGCCTGAAAATGCCTGGGTCTAAAAGGTGTGGGCAAATAGAAGCAGTGAACAGCAGATCAGAGCAGGAAAGGGCCATAACTTCACTTTATTTGTATTTCCTCTTACACAAAACCATCAAAACAGGAACAGAGAGGAGCAGAGGAAGGACTGAAAATGCTTCGGTCCACACGTTCTCAGGGCTCTTCCAGGAAGTTCTTGAGGCTGAGTGCCTGTCGGTGTAGCTTCAGGTCCCAGACTACCAATTCCTCATGTCCTGATCTGAGGTCTTCACAGATTGCTGGCTTTAGCCTTGCCATTAATTCTTATCCTTTGCCCACCTTGATGGAAGGCAGGAAATCAGACTGAAATGCTCCTCTCTCACGGGCAAGCGGAATCACAGCCCAGAGATGTACAGCACCTTCTGTGCTACAAGAGCAGAACCTGAAGCTGCTTTCAAGGCTCTGGACACTTGCACGGAGCATCAGAGGCCAATGGTGTATGAGCGGCCGGTAGGGTTGTGAATAGCAGAACAAACTGGTGCTGTCACAGCCCATTCGTACCACACCTTCTTGGAGTTGCTGCATCGCCAGAAACGCACACAAATAGTCTGGCCTTCACGCACTGTAATGGGTTGCTGCAAGAAGAAAGATAGGGAGGTTTGATGTGGAGCTAATAAATTATTTGTGACAGCATATTAAGGTAGGTGTGGAGCTAAAATGATAAAAACCCAATAGACTGTTCCAACCCTCATGAAGCTTACTTAAAGTCTATCAGAACACTCAGCAGACACTGAGCAAACCATTAAAACTGTGGTAAATCAGGGGCTTATGAAAACACCTATGAGGAGCTGGCGTTGTGGCACAGCAGACTGAGCTGCCATCCTGCAGAGCGTCAGTTCAAGTCCTGGCTGGACCGCTTACAATACAACTCCCTGCTAATGCCCCTAGGAAAGCAGAAGATGGCCCAAGTGCCACCCATGTGGGAGACCTGGAGAGAGTTCCAGGCTCATGGCTTTGACCTGGCCATTTGGGTAGTGAACCAGTAGATGGAAGATCTATCCATCCCTCCCTCCTTTATGACTCTGCCTTTAAAAATATATAAATAAATCTTAAAGACTACAATTTAAAACACCTGTGAAAGGTGGTCAGGGAAAGTTTATCTGATAATAAAAATATACAAGGAGACCTCCAGGAGAGGTTGACTGGTGGAAAACATGAGCAAAGAACCTGGCAGGCTAGGAGAGAGGTGAGAAAACCTGAGGGAAGAAAGAGGATGGGCACTTAGAGGAACCAGAAGGTCTGCAGGGCTGAAGCCATGTAAGCAACAGGACAGTCTCTGGAAAAGCAAGTAAGGCAAGATCACTCCAAGGCTTGTAAGCAATGTTCCGGATTTTGATCTTTATCCTAAGGGTTATGAGAAGGCACTGAAGTGTTTTAGACAGGGGAGAGATAAGGTCATAGTTTTTTTTTAAGAAAAAAAGAGAGAGAGGGAGGGAGGGAGAGGGAGGGGGAGGGGGAGGGGGAGGGGGAGGGGAAGAGATTGGACAGAAGAGTATCCAGGAGAGATGTAGGTAGAAGGCTTTTGCAGATAATTCCAGCACCTACGAGTGGGATAGAAGAGCCTGAGAGAGCAGAACACTGGGTCACAGGTATCAGCCTAGGAGAGGGAAGGGGGCACAACACCAATGGCACAAGCTACTCCTTAACTGTCAGTCTTAAAGGTGATTCCTACCTTAATGGGGAAGAGGATGGGAAACCAAGAGAACATCCCAGGAGAGTGAGTCTCTGGACGGATACCTGTGTGGACAAATGAAAAACACCCCATTCTCCAAGACTGAGCCTTTTATCTAGGAGAGGCTGTTCTGTGATCATATTAATAAGCAACCAAAGATCTCCATTCATGGACTTCTGTGCTCCCCAGGAATCCAAAGGAGACACAAACACAAGCCCGCACCACACCCGCATATCCTGCCATCCATAGCCCAAGACACTCACTTAGAGTGATGTCCCGATAAAGCACAGTCTCAAAGTAGCCCGCGAAGCCATGCAGCACCGTGTTCACCTCCACGGGGAACTCCAAGGTGCAGTAGCGGTTGTTGTCAATCAGAGGATCTGCAAGGAAAAGAACTTTATGGATGATGAGGGACCAGAAGCCCTAGGCCACTTGGTAAAGCTTGGACCATGTAAGGTGGACGGGACAGCAAGGGGAGAAAGCAGGGGGGTGAGGATAGAGGCCACGCAGGAACCCACCTCTGTTGGGATGGCTGAAGGTGAAACAGGGCTGAGGCGCGGACAGCTGGTGGAAGTTGTGCAGCCGCACCACATAAGGCATCTCAAACTGGGCCTGTCCCACGTAAGAAAGAGCAAGAGGGAGAGCTGGAGGAGACAGGCAAGAGAGCCTGCGTCCTCAGGGAAACACTCAAAAGCCCAGGGACACAGAGAGAAACAGTTTCCCTTGATCCACTTCCCCCATCCCCATTTCTCCATCTTCTCATCTTCTCCAGGAGCGGAATACTACTTTGTCCTTCCCCAAGACAGTGGCTCTTTACCTCAGGGTCACGGTCCTTTTCCCGACAGGCTCGAACCTCATTGTACAGCTTGGAGGAGGAGATGGGAGCCAGGAAGGAGGTATACTCCCCAGGGATGCTCACACCATCATCTGCAGAGTAGGAGGGTCAGATTCCCAAGGGAGGGAAATGAGCTGTGCCTGCACTAACCAAAGCCTCAGACCTCCCATGTCCACACAGACCAAGGCTGGCATGGGAATGGCAGAAGTCACTAAGTGCAGTCACATCCAGGCTGGCCTGTCCCTAACTCCTACCATGGGGGAAATCTACTTCTAGATTAATGTACAGAATAACACAAGATTAAAACCAAAGGAGGAGCCAGTATTGTGGCATAATGGGTTAAGCTGCTGTTGTGATGGCCAGCACCCAGTGTGAGCGCTGGTTTGGAGTCCTGGCCACTCCGCTTCCAATCCAGCTCCTTGCTAATACGCCTCAGAAAGCAATGGAAGATGGCCCAAGTGCTTGGGCCCCTGCACCCACATGGGAGACCCAGATAGGGTTCTAGGCTCCTGGTTTCAGGTGTTTTTTTTTTGTTTTTGTTTTTTTTTTGGCCAGGCAGAGTTAGACAGCGAGAGAGAAAGACAGAGAAAGTTATAGACAGTGAGAGAGGAGTCTTCCTTCTGTTGGTTCACTCCCCTAATGGCTGCTACAGCTGGCACTGCGCTGATCCAAAGCCAGGAGCTGGGTGCTTCCTCCCGGTCTCCCATGCGGGTACAGGAACCCAAGCACTTGGGCCATCCTCACTGCCCTCCCGGGCCACAGCAGGGAGCTGGACTAGAAGAGGAGCAACCGGGACAGAACCAGCGCCCCAATCCATGCTGGCGCCACAGGCAGAGGATTAGCCAAGTGAGCCAAGGCACCGGCCCCCTGGTTTCAGTTTTGTACACTCCTAGCCATTGTGGCCATTTAGGGAGTGAATCAGTGGATAGAAGCTCTCTTTCTCTCCCTCTCTGCCTTTAAATAAATAAACTTTTTTTTTTTTTTTTTTTTAAAGATGAAAACCAAAAGAAACTAAGCTGGTGGTTCTTCTGTGGGGTCCACAAAGTTCCACAAGAAAGCCAAGCCCAGGTGAGTGGGAGTCCACAGACCTCAGGTGAAGAAATCTCTGCCCTAGTTCCCTCATTTTATAGATGTGAACACTGAGGGTGAGAGAGGATTTCATTTGCTGAGGGCACAGGGGCAGCACCTCTCAAAATCCATGCTGACCTAAGTCCAACTCACTTCCCCCCACAACCTGTAACCTCCCAGGCTGCTGCCACCCCTCCTGCCCCGTCATGTACCAGAACCCGGAGGCACCTTTTAAGAAGTGCTGGGCTCCGTCCAAGCACTCAGGTGACAGTTCATTGTCAGCAAAGGAGCCCAGAAGCTCACTGACAATGACATCCGCTTTCTCTGGAGCCACCCATTCCCGCATGTCTGACGAGACTACGGTCACCTGGCTTCCCCATTCTTCAAACTGCCAGTTCTCTAGCCTGAAACAGAGATGACACAGGTGAGGAGAGAGGCTCAGGAGAACTGGCCATGGGGACAAGGTTCCCAACAAGCAGACTGTTACTCACGTCACCACAGCATTTGGGTTCTTCTCTACGGCGTACAGCTTTATCCGCCGATCAGCCTGCTTGGCTGCCCGCAAGGAAGCATTCACCAGGGGTCCCCGGCCTGCTCCCAGCACCATCAATACCCTGGGGGAGGGGAAGAGACAAGCAGACTAAGCAAAGAAGTTCACGTGCAAGGCACCCAGGTTTGCAGGGAAAGCACTCACTGGACATTGGAATCCTTCTCCTCCTCTGGTACGCGGTCCAGCAGGCATTTATAGATGGCCTGGGGAAGGAGAGACTCGTGGCTAGAATTCCATCCTCACCCCGGTCATCCTGGCCCTGTGCTTCCCCAGCCCGGGCCCAGTGTACCTGCTGATACTGAGAGTATTTGATGGGGTCCTTTTCGAACACTTCATATGTCTGAGATTCCAGATTGTCCATCAGTGGCTGACGAATGAGAGGAAAAATACAAAGTTTTGTTTCTTGGCAAAGGTCAATGCACCAGAACATCAGATACTTTCCACTACCTCCCGAAGTAGAATCTTTGGGAGGATCCTGGGGCACTTCCCCCAAGAGATCCGTTTCCTAGTGTACTCCAAACCTACCTGGAGTGGGGACTGCAGATAGTCTTCATAGCCCTTGGCAAAGAGTTCATAGGCATTGGGTGGAGGGCGGTTCTGGCTTAAGTATTCCAAGTACTGGAGGTAGGAGCAGAACTCCTTCTCTGAGTGGTGGTTGGTGCCGGTGATGATGAACTGTACCTCCAACTGTGAGGGAAGTCGGAGCATCAGACACAGCTCACAAACCAAGGTTCTGGGTCGTTATGGTTTTGGGCCAAAGAGCCCTAGCATAAAATAAAGCCCAGACCAACAGTTCTCCAGGGCCAGGCCCAATACCAACAAAAGTGGCTCAGTAAACTTCCAGAGCCTTCTTACACTACCTAAGTACCATGCTGGCACAAGAGGCGCCAGGGTTCCTTACTGTAAACTTCCCAAATGACAACCTTGTAGGCTCCAGTTCCTTTTGAAAGGTTCCTGGGGCTCCCATGAACATTTCCTTTGCTAGGCTCAAAATTCCCAACTTGACTGAAATAGCTCTCTAGAAACCAGAGGAGTCCCATTCCCTTCCACTACCCCCAAGAATTCATAATGATGATGCATGTATAAGGTAAGAGGTACAGCTGGCCCACCTTCAGAACCCTCCTACCATCTACCTTGAGGAGCCGGAAGATCAGCCTCTGGTGCATCTTAGAAAGAACGGGAAATCCTTTCTTATTGGTCAGGAAAATGCTGGTGGGGAGAATGGCTGCTTTGATGGGCTCCCCAAGCCAACGGTCAATGACGTGATTAGATGGGAGGTCAGCCCCAATTTCAAGAGCTACACAGGGAACAGAAGGTGCTGTTAACCATTGCCAGGAGAGAAACCCTTCCTTTCTCCCTTGTGCAAGATGTTTCCTCTCAAGAGCAAGGCAGACTCAGGCCGAGGGAAAGTGGTCAAGCTTGCTCACTACGGACAAAGCTGCTGAGCGTTGTGCACAGACACCACAGGAAGGACACTTATCCCAGGACCCTTGGAGACTCACCTACTGCAATCCTCTTGCTATAGTCACACAAAGTTCGGAAGTTGTGCCACCTGCCCAGAGTCGGATACAGAAAAATACACGTATGTGTGGCCCACCAATCACCACAGCTCAAGCAGATTTCCCGACAGGCTCTACCCCATATTTCCCTTCACCCTGCCCCTTGCTCTGGAGTAGCAGCAAAAGGAGACATACCACATCCACGTCTTCTCCTCCCCACTGTACTCCTCTGAGTGTGGAGCTGGTGCATTCTCAATTATATCATCTCTCAGGTCCTCCGGTGCCACCAAGGGCACACGCATCCAGAACTGCACATCAACAGGTGCCCTTTTAGAACTCGCTCTTGAACTCATTGGGTCCAATAAGCATCTCACAATTAAAAAGACCTTGCCCAGATCTCAAATTAACCCCTTGAGATGGTTTTCCCAATTTGTGATTTTGTACATGCATCCTGTATATATCCTTATGCAAATATCTGCCTTGTGGGGCCAACAATGTGCTGTAGCTGGCTAAGCCTCTGCCTGTGGCGCCAGCATTCCATATGGGCACAGATTCTAGTCCCAGCCATTCCTCTTCCAATCCAGCTCTCTGCTATGGCCTGGGAAAGCAGTACGAGTGCTTGGGTCCCTGTACCTGTATGAGACCTGGAAGAAGCTCCTGGCTCTTGGCTTTGGATCAGCTTAGCTGCGGCCATTTGGAGAGTGAACCAGAAGATGGAAGATATTTCTCTCTGTAACTCTACCTCTCTTAAAAAAAATCTGCCTTGTGTTTCATTTCAATTGTGAAGTTTCGAGAAATAATGATATATTGTGAAACTGTCAGCAGGGGAGTGAGCAATGATTTCCATTCTGCCAAATGCCCGCTTCACTGACTGGCAGGCCCAAGAAGCTCCCGCACAGAGCCTGACTACCATGATATGCAGTGGGAAAAGAGACCCTCGACCATACCATGGAGGAGTGGTGGCCAGTGTGGATGTGGTTGGTCAAAACTCTGGCCAGGTTTGTGTTATCTTCCTGATTAAGGGGCAGCAGGAAAGCCGGAAGACCCAGATATGCCCCAAAATTCAGCTCCTGTAACATGGCCTGGAATGGAGAATGGGAGGAAAATGTTAAGAGCTAACATCCAAATAGCTTTCATTGCATTCTGTTAGTTGATTTCCTAACTGATGGAAGGGAAAAACGCTCTCCCACCCAGCTTGGGTACAGATGTCATCTTTAGAAGGATCCAGTGGAGAGGTCAAACACAGTCTTACCGCCTCTGAGTTCCTGCGGATCTTCTCCACTCTTGAGTCTGGACGGATCCATGGAGAGAGCTTTCCCACAATTAGCGTATTCCAGTCTGCACGCCCCCACCCGGGAAAGACAAAAACTGAATGAGGTTCAGCACTGTACTGGGTCAATTTCTAGTTCTTGGTAGGGAACAGAAAATAGAGATGAGAGACAAAGGCATTTTCCATCACAGACATGGGATAGCCTGATGCAGAATAGGCAACTAAGGCTTTTAGCAAATAAGCAAGGAGAAAACGAGAATTCTCTAGATCCCAGGGGCTATCCAATATATCCAAGTCAGAAAAGGAGGAGAACAAGGGCTCTGATAAAGCAGAAGTTGTTACTGCCGCTAACAATTAAGGGGCATATGGGATGGTCCCTACCCCTTCCTGACAGCAGTAGGTCTGATCGTGTCTGGGGGCCCGGCCGATTCTTAGCAGGTTCCTGAGTGAACTCCCTCTTGAACCGCGGGTGGAAGACAGGCATGCAGAGGAAATCAAACCTACAACCGCGACAGACCCAGAGTCATCATGTAAAGAGAGCCAAGCACTGCACTTGGGCTACCTCGACTGCGCACAGCCCTTTCAGATGCCACCAGTCACCGCGCTGGCTCCTGGATGCAGCCCATCCTGGGACATACCACTTCCCTGCACCGTGCCTCAATTTCTCCCCCAAAACACAGGCAGGGAAAAGATGAGTAAGGGAAAACGACGGCAATCCACGCCAGGTAGCATTCTCTCTACTCTGGGGTCACTGGCTTTCCAGGACTGTCACATTCAGATTGCCCCAGTGCTACCTACACCTACCCTCCCTGCACATGAACCTCCTCTCGCCTTCCCCCTACTCCCGGATACTCATCTTACCCCCGGAGCCCTAGGGGATTGGCTGTATACCCCCTTTTTGTATCCCCGACAACTCCCCCGACTTCTGGACTCAGGGGCCACACGACTCCCCTAACTTTCCACCCGCCGGGCCGAAGCTGCTCCTCTCAGGAGTAATGGGGTTCCTCACGCCCTCGTCCCATCCGGCCCCCTCACCCCTGCCTCTCGGGGATGACTAGCCTGCCCTTTTCCGTCCTCGAGTTCGGACCCTGCATTCCGCCCGCGAAGGTCTGGCCCTCACCCCTGCTTGGCCACAGCCCCCAGTGTGTCAGCTATTTCGGGGACGCAATTGAGGTCCCTCCCGCTGGACACGCGGCTCCCACCGGCAGCCCCGACCGCCATCGCCGCCATCTTTCCCCTCGCGCTCTCCACGCCGGGATTCCTTGATATTAGCAACCAATCACACGCCGAACAAGGCCCCGAGAAGGCGGGACGAGTCGCCTTAACAACCAGAGCGTCCTCCACAGCTCCGGAGCGAGAGACGGAGGGGTGGAGAGTGACTCTTCCCGCCAATCCGCGGGCTGCACCGTGACGTACGGCGTGGCTCCTGCGGCTCTACCAATCTCAGGGTCTGGCTCGTGACGGACTCGAACCTCCCAGAATACTTTGCGCAGCCGCCGAATGCCGCCGAGGGACTACACGTCCCATGAAACCCTGCCTTGTGAGCTTGAAGAATCATCACGGAGCCCAGCGCGATTGTCTCAGGGCCAGTGGCGCAATGGATAACGCGTCTGACTACGGATCAGAAGATTCCAGGTTCGACTCCTGGCTGGCTCGTTGGGACTGGTACTCCTTTATTGCATCACCTCCCTCAGAAATTGTGGTTTCCGTTTTCTTTCCTTCACTGTTGAAAGCTTTACTGCTTTCCACCCTCTCACTTTTCAGGTCCCAAGTTCTTTGGGTCCTACAGCCACCTTTACTTAACCTTTTCCGTCACCTCTTTCAAATGTGCTCCCTGTGTCACTGCTTAGACCCAACAAAACTGGGTTAATGGCTGGGGTGCTATTTAAACAAGATTTGTCCCCTTACTATGTTAACCTTTTTAAATAGATTGTGATAACAGTGACAGAGGTTAATAGTGCTTGTGTCTCAAACACAAAAAGGTGTAAATCAACACCTGAGCGCACACTCACAGCCCCTCAAGGTAGAGGAAAACAGTTCTTAGTGAGGGATTGCAGTGACGGGAATCATGGAAATGCGTTTTCCCTTTACAGAAGAGAGCCGGGGAAAAAAGAAAGGAATGGAGCACGGAAAGACGGAGAGGGAAATGGAGACCCCTGAAGGCAGGGAGCCCACGGGTTCAGCACTGATGGTGATCGCGGCACGAGAACCCTACGCAGGGGGCGTTAACAGAATTCGGGGTCCGCTTGTTAGGCGGTGATAGCCCGGGTCTCGGGTTCTGTCTGCCCGTGCGGTCCGTTGAGAATCGGGGTTTGGGTCTGGACGTGCCGAAGTGGATGTCTAGGGGGCGCTGTGTAGCAGAGCTGGGTGAACCGCGGTCTGAACCGCCGGAAGAACGGTGGCGAACGAAGCCCTGGGAGTGAAGAGCTGACCGTAGCCCGTGCGGATCAGAGGCCTGGGAAACCCGGAAAGGGGGCAGGAGGGGAGGAGCCCCAGGAGTCCTGGTGCGACTTAAGTGCCCCCAAAGGATGAGAGCCAGAAAAGCAAAGCGCCAAGAAAATGTACCATGAAGCCTGAAGGGGTTGGAGATGCTGTGTCTTCTATTGTTATTGTTATTATTATCATTACCAGTCTCTTTGTGTACTTCTGGATCCCATACAGGATCCCATATTACATTTAATTGTCACATCTCTCTAGATTCCTCTTGGCTGTGCCGGTTTCTCAGCTGTTTCTTGTCTCTGATGATCTTGGTAGTTTGATGGTATTGGCCAGATAGACTATACAATGCTCCTCTATTGGAATCTGCCTGATGCTATGGGTTTGGGGAGGTCATGGAGGCTGAATATTATTTGCATCATTTCATCGAGGGCACATACTATCCTCGTGATGAATGACCTTTACCACCTGAGAGAAACAGGGTGGCTCAGGCTTCCCCACTGTGAAGGGACTCCCTGCCCTCCTCCCACCCCAACATCCCACACTGTTCTTTGGAAGGAAGTGACTCTGTACTGCCCGTCCTCACTTCCGGACCGGGGAGGTGGCTCCGCCTCCTTCAGGGTGCCTGTCTACAGCGCAGGTGGAAGCCTTCTCTTCAAGCCTGTTCAGTAGATGGCTGTGCACAGGAAGGGGGTCTTGGCAGGCATTTTCAGAGGTAGAAAGAGTTCCCCAGGAGCTTTGTGTGTTCTCTGCCCCAGCTGTGCCCACCCAAACTCTGCATTCACGGAACATTTATTAGATGTTGCTGCTTCAGAAGCTGATTATCTGGGTTGTGGACCATCTGTGCTCCTGGCAGCTCACGCCGGATTATCAAGCCGGTGGCTGCTCTGGTGGTTAGCTAGCCCATCCATGGGTGAGAGGGAAAGAGAAATCTAGAAAACCATAACCTCTGTTCCTGCCATCAGTTAAAATAATTCTCACCGAAAAGGATTTGTGTCAGAAGAGCCTAGAATTTCTGCCTGCCCTTAAATTCGGTTCATGTGGGTTGAATGTCATTTGTGTATGTGGTCTTTGCTTGCTTGTTCAGAATGGTCTCAGCCATGTACCAAGCAGAATGCCGAACGGTTCCCAGCAGTTCCACACCACATTGTTCTTGGCCTTTCCTGTGGCACTTGCTTGTGCCATTAAGAACAGCGTGTAACTATGGGCCTGTCTCCGTGCCCTGCAGAGGAACAAGAAGAAAAAGACTGAAGCAGAAACAGAGAAACCTCACGAGGACTGGGCCCTATGTCCTAGGCAGTAAGCCAAAGTTGCCGTAGTCTGTTTTAGGCTTGGCGTCCCTGGGCTCTGCTCTCCGTGTTGAACTTCGGCACGCAGGCACTGAGTCGCTGTTAGACCGTGGGATGTCGCTCTTTGCTGCAGACGAGAAAGGGACATGGCTGAACAGAAGGGCAGACGCCCTGGGTGAGAAACAGTGTCCCTTCCTCCCCCAGGCCAGAGCATCGGGGACTTTCTGGGAGCCCATTCTCCTTCCCCTGAGCCGACAAGCACTCCTCCCTGTCAGGCCTACTTCTTGCCCCTGATCCTGGTTTTTTGTCTCCGGTGGAATGTCTCTAGCCCACTGGAAGCCCTCTTTTCCTCTTCTGCTGTGCTCACGACCCTCCCAGCACTGTGTGCCTCCCGCCCCCCAGACCCACCTTCGCTCACCTCTGTGTCTGCCCAGCCAGCTGCACTCCGCGACACCACAGTAATGGCCTGTGTGACCCTCCCACTGCTCCAAATTGCTTCTTCCCGATCAGAGCTGTCCTCAGCTACAAAGTGGCAGAGTCACTGAGGCAAAATAATCTGTGCCAATTTGCATTCTCTTCCTTGTCACCTTTATTATCCAGTATTTATCTGTCAAAATGAATAGAAAGCAGGAACTGTTCAGAACACAGAAAAGATGGAAAACCACTCTATTTATGAAACTAGAACATACTTAATAACAAAACCTGTCAGAAATAGCACCCCAAAAACCATCCACCAACCTCAGTTATGGATATAAATGAAAAAAAAAATCCTAAAATATTTACATGGTAATTATATAACACAACCAATTAGGACTTATCCCAAGAATTTACACAAGATTACACATTAGGAAGTTTATTCATAAAATAGGTCAAAAATAAAGCAACAAGAAACACACTTGATCATTTTTACTAGTGAAAGAAGACAATATGGGGGCTGGCACTGTGGCACAGCAGTGTCTGCAATGCCGGCATCCCATATGGGCGCCGGTTCAAGTCCCGGCTGCTTCACTTCTGATCCAGCCCTCTGCTATGGCCTGGGAAAGCAATGGAAGATGGACCAAGTGCTTTGGTCTCTGCACCCACATTGGAGACCCGGAAGAAGCTCCTGGCTCCTGACTTCTGACTTCAGATCAATGCAGCTCCAGCCATTGTGGCCATCTGGGGAATGAACCAGCAGATGGAAGATCTCTCTCTCTCTCTCTCTCTCTGCCTCTCTGTAGCTCTGACTTTCAAACAAATAATTTTTAAAAAAAATATGTTAACACCATTTGCTATAAACACTCTTTAATCTTAACATTCTTTATATGTGTGTATATGAAGTCAACAACTTATATAACGATGAAATGAAACGAAAATGTCTACTCTCATCACTGGGTTATTTAATATTATTCTGAAAAATCCAATACAATAAGACTGGAAATGAAAAAAAGGTTTTATAACTTTTGGAAAAGGAGAGGCAAATTTATCATTGTTTGCAGTTGAGATGATGGGGTACATAGAAAATCCATGAGAATCAATTTTGTAAATGATGAGAATTAATAATGGAATGCAGAGATGTCACTTGATGCAAGGAAATATGAAATATGTAGCTTTGTTTCATACTAAGAAGAACCAGTTAGAAGATATAATTAATAAAATATTCCAATAAAAAAGACAGTTAAGAACATGACCTATGGAGCCATATGTCTGAAGGTGAACCAGCAGATGGAAGCTCTCTGTCCCTCCCTTTCTCTCTAACTCTGACTTTTGAATAAATTAATAAATATTTTTTAAAAATCTGCTTGCAGGGCCGACACTGTGGCGTAGCAGTTAAAGCCACTGCTTGCAGCGCCAGCATCCCATTCAAGTCCCAGCTGCTCCTTTTCTGATCCAGCTCTCTGCTATGGCCTGGGAAAGCAGTAGAAGATGGTCCCTGCACCCACGTGGGAGACCCAGAAGAAGCTCCTGGCTCCTGGCTTCAGATTGGCACAGTTCTGCCTGTTGCGGCCAGTTGGGGAGTGAACCAGTGGATGGAAGACCTCTCTCTCTGTCTCTCCTTCTTTCTCTGTGTAACTATGACTTTCAAATAAATAAATAAATATATTTTTTAAAAAATCTGCTTGCTCCGGCCGGCGCCGTGGCTTAACAGGCTAATCCTCCACCTTGCGGCGCCGGCACACCAGGTTCTAGTCCCAGTTGGGGCGCCGGATTCTATCCCGGTTGCCCCTCTTCCAGGCCAGCTCTCTGCTATGGCCTGGGAGTGCAGTGGAGGATGGCCCGGCTGCAGCGGCCATTGGAGGGTGAACCAATGGCAAAAAGGAAGACCTTTCTCTCTGTCTCTCTCTCACTATCCACTCTGCCTGTCAAAAAAAAAAAAAAAAAAAAAAAAAAAAAAAAAAAAGTTCCAAAGTACTCAAAAGTTGCTTTAAAAAAAAAAAATCTGCTTGCTCATTTACTAACCATGTGACCCTGCCCCTTTTGGCCTCACTTTCTTCATTCACAAAATGAGAAGGTAATAGTTCTTATCTCACAACACTGTCATGAAGATGAATTAGTTGATAGAGTAAAGCATGTAGAACTTGCTCTGTGCATAGTAGGACTTAGTATACCTTAACCACTGTGATTATGTTTTTCCCCTGTTTGTAACAGTAACTATCATAAAATACTTAGCTGTACCTTTCCTGGAAAATGTGAGTTACTTACATAAGGAAAGTTACTAAACTTTGCTGAAAGATAATATAATAGAGGATTGAAAAAAATACAGAAGCAAGCTATATTCTTAGAAAAAGATGAATCTTATAAAGGTGTTAAATTTCACCAAATTAATTTTCCACTTTACAACACTCAACCACAATTCTAATGGGATATTTTGCAACTTGATAAAATGATTCCATTGTTCATCTGCAGTAAAAGTCAACTAGGAAAAAAAAGCAAAGAAAACTCAAAGAGAAGGAAAAGGGGATTCTTTCTGTATTTCCAGCCCTTGACCTCAAACCCTTCATGTAACAGAAATATGTAAATGCAAAAGAGGGCTGTAATGGTAGTCGGCATAAGAATAAACAGACTCAAAGAGCCAAAACAGTAGCCCAGAAATAAACAGTTGTATGTATTTAATTACATACTGAATTTAATTTGTGAAAATAATGGATAGCATTTATTTTGTGTCAGGTTCTATGAAAAGCACTCTATAGTCACAAAATTGTAGATCTTTACAAGGTCCCTGTGAGATGGGAAGTGTTATTCTTTTAGAAATGTATTGCACTTATTTTCAGTTTATTTGAAAGGCGGAGAGAGAGAGAAGCAGTGATCTTTCATCCTCTGGTTCATTCCCTAAATACCAGCAACAGGCAGGGCTGAGCTAGGCTGAAGTCAGAAGCCAGGAACTCACTCTGGGCCTTCCATATGAACGGCAGGGATCCAAGTACTTGAGCATCTGGTGTGCAATACCAGAAAATCGAAATTGAAAGTGGGGCCAGCGCTCTGATACAGGATGAGGGGGGCCCCAAATTGTGTACTGAGTGCTGCACCCAACACCCGCCCTGGAAGTGTTATTGTTATATGAAGTAACTAAGGCTTGGAGATGGGTTTTAGATAGGTACAAACGTATCAACTGACTCCAAGGCCTTTGACCTTAACCTTAAGACTATTGTAGCCCAGCGCTGTGGCTCACTTGTCTAATCCTCTGCCTGCGGCGCCGGTACTCTGGATTCTAGTCCTGGTTGGGGCACCGGATTCTGGCTTGGTTGCTCCTCTTCCAGTCCAGCTCTCTGCTGTGGCCCAAGTGCTTGGGTCCCTGCACCCGCATGGGAGACCAGGAGGAAGCACCTGGCTCCAAACCAAGACAAAAACAAAGAGAAATGCTTAGTGCAACAATTTTTTGTATCAAAAATGTAAAGCAAGTTGGATATCATACGGTATGGCTAAATAAATACCTGTGCCAGGAAATCTCAGGAAGCCATCAAAAATCAATATTGTCAAAGAAAATGTAATAAAATGGGCAAATTCTTGTGTGCCATTAAGTGACACAGTGTACAAGTTGTACATACAGAATAACCTAAACTATATGGGAAAAAATTGTATTTTCCAAATTTTCTGTAAAACCATGTTAATTTTTTTTTTTTTTTTTTGACAGACAGAGTGGATAGTGAGAGAGAGGGAGAGACAGAGAGAAAGGTCTTCCTTTTTGCCATTGGTTCACCCTCCAATGGCCACTGCGGCCGACGATTCGCGCTGATCCGAAGGCAGGAGCCAGGTGCTTCTCCTGGTCTCCCATGCGGGTGCAGGGCCCAAGGACTTGGGCCATCCTCCACTGCCTTCCCGGGCCATAGCAGAGAGCTGGCCTGGAAGAGGGGCAACCGGGATAGTATCTGGCGCCCCGACCGGGACTAGAACCCGGTGTGCCGGTGCCGCAAGGTGGAGGATTAGCCTGTTAAGCCACGGCGCCGGCCAAAACTATGTTAATATTATCATATATTTGTTTATTGGAAAGTCAGAGTTACAGAGAAAGAGGGAAAGACAGACAGAGAGGTCCTCCATTTGCTGGTTCACTCCCAAGTTGGCTGCAACGGCCGGAGTTGTACCGATCTGAAGCCAGGATCCAGGAGCTTCCTCTGGGTTTCCCACTCGGGTACAGGGGCCCAAGGACTTGGGCCATCTCCCGCTGCTTTCCTAGGCAACAGCCCAGAGCTGGATTGGAAGTGGAGCAGACGGGACTCGAACCAGCACCCATATGGCATGCCACCATTGCAGGTGGTGGCTTTACCCGCTATGCGCCGGCCCCAATTTTTTATTTACTTTTTATTTTTATCTTATCTCAAAAGCAGAGTGACAGGGAGCGAGTGAGCGAACGAGAGAAAGAGAGAGCTCAGCCATTTTTTTTTTCTAAGATTTATTTTATTTATTTGAAACACAGAATTACAGAGAGGTAGATCCGTTAGTTCACTCACCAGATGGCCACAATGGCCAGAGCTGCGCCCATCTGAATCCAGGAGCAAGGAGCCTCCTCCAAGTCTCCCAGTGGGTGCAAGGGCCCAAGGACTTGGGCCATCCTCCACTGCTTTCCCAGGCCATAGCAGAGAGCTGGATCGGAAGAGGAGCAGCCAGGACTAGAACCGGCGCTCATATGAGATGCCGGCACCTCAGGCCAGGGCTTTAACCTGCTGGCCCTAAGAGCTCGTCCATCTTCTGGTTTATTTTCCAAATGCCTGCAACAACCAGGGCTGGGCCAGGCTGTAGCCAGGATCCTGGAACTCTGTTGGGGTCACTGGACCAAGATCTGCTGCCTTCCAGAACGCATTAGCAGGAAGCTGGATTGGAAATGGGGTAGCCAGGACTCAAACCAGGCACTCTGTTATGGGATGCCAGTGTCCTGAGCGGCAGCGTAATCTGCTTCCCCACAACACCCTCACAGGGACAGAGTCTCTAAAAACATGTCTGAAACCTGTTGTCTCCCCCAAGCTTTCTGCTAGTTTCTAGCCAAAGCCTCTCTTCTTTTCTGTAGGCTTCTTTATTTTATTTAATTAATTTATTTGAAAGGCACACAGAGAGGCAGAGGCAGAGAGAGGTCTTCCATTCACTGGTTCATTCCTCAGTTGGCCACAATGGCTGGAGCTGTGCCGATCTGAAGCCTGGAGCTTTTTTCAGGTCTCTCATGCAAGTGCAGGGGTCCAAGGACTTGGGCCATCTTCCACTGCTTTCCCAGGCCATAGCAGAGAGCTAGATCGGAGGTGGAGCAGCTGGGACTTGAACAGGTGCCCATATGGGATGCTGGCACTGCAGGCAGGGGCTTTACCTGCTACGCCATGGGGCTGGCCCCCTCTGTAGGCTTCTGTATCAGCAATTACTCTCACCCCTCATCACTAACATGATTGTCCACCTAGCCAGACTAATCTTTATTAATGCCTAACACACGCCAGGCACTTTCGTTATATCGTCTCACTTAATTCTTCAAGACATGATCTTGTGGGATAGGAATTAGTAACATGTTCATTTTGTAGATGAGAAAAATGCAGTGCTTTGAATGAAGTTATGCTTCAATTAAATGAACAGCCAGCGGAAGAATCCAGTTCTGATTGCCATGTCATTACTTTTAATTTAATGACAGCACTTCCCCCACAAATGGTCAAATGACCAAAATGTGTGTAAGGGCTTCCTACATGCCTGTGTGAGGCCGGATTCTCTTAATTCTCTTAACCAAAGCCGTGCATCACCACAGAGAGAAGCACATATGGGAATCCAGCTGTCTTCTAGTAAGCCTGACATCAAGGACATTTGTCAAAATACAAAACAACGCCACTCGTCACCAGTTTTTGTTTTTTTTTTTTTAATAGTTATTTTTCCTTAGCATGTGTTATGCTCATATGCAATGGTCTTTTAAAAAATGAATTATGGGGGCCAGCGCCGCGGCTCACTAGGCTAATCCTCCGCCTTGCGGCGCCGGCACACCGGGTTCTAGTCCCGGTCGGGGCACCGATCCTGTCCCGGTTGCCCCTCTTTCAGGCCAGCTCTCTGCTGTGGCCAGGGAGTGCAGTAGAGGATGGCCCAAGTTCTTGGGCCCTGCACCCCATGGGAGACCAGGAGAAGCACCTGGCTCCTGCCATCAGATCGGCGCGGTGCGCCGGCCGCAGCGCACCTACCGCGGCAGCCATTGGAGGGTGAACCAACGGCAAAAGGAAGACCTTTCTCTCTGTCTCTCTCTCTCACTGTCCACTCTGCCTGTCAAAAATTTAAAAAAATTAAAAAAAAAAAAAAGAATTATGGGGGCCGGCGCTGTGGCTTAGTGAGCGAGGCTATCGCCTGTAGTGCTGGCATCCCATATGGGTGCTGGTTCAAATTCTAGCTGCTCCATTTCTGATCCAGGTCTCTGCTATGGCCTGGGAAAGCAGTAGAAGATGGTCCAAGTGCTTGGGCCTCTGCACTTGTGTGGGAGACCTGGAAGAAGCTCCTGGCTTTGGATTGGCCCAGCTCCAGCTGTTGCAGCCATTTGGGGAGTGAACCAGCAGATGGAAGACCTGTCTCTCTCTCTGACTCTGCCTCTCTGTAACTCTGCCTTTCAAATAAATAAATAAATCTTTAAAAAAATGAATTAGGAGTGTGCACTTGGCCCAATGATTAGGATACCAGTTATGACACCCACATCCTGTATCAGAGTACCTGGGTCTGGTAACGAACTCCAGCTCTTAAATAAGTTTTCCTGCTAAGGTAGACCCTAGGAGGTAGCAGCAATGGCTCAAATACTTGGGTCCTTGCCATATACATGGAAGACCTGTATTGAGTTTCAGGCTCCTGGCTTATAGGCATTTGGGGAGTGAACAAACAGATGGGAGACCTCTCTCTCTCTCTCTCAAATTAATTTCAAAAAATTAGTTGTGGGGGGGGTGGGCAGCACTGTGGTGTGGTGGGTAAAGCCACCACCTGCAGTGCCAACATCCCATATGGGCACTGGTTTGAGTCCTGGCTGCTCCACTGCTGATCCAGCTCTGCTATGGCCTGGAAAGGCACTGGAGGATGGCCCAAGATCTTGGGCCCCTGCATCCATGTGGGAGGCCAGAAGCTCCTGGCTCCAGATAGATTGTGGCCATTTGGGGAGTGAACCAGTGGATGGAAGATCTCTCTCTGCCTCTGTCTCTCTGTAACTCTACCTTTCAAATAAATAAATAAATCTTTTTTAAAAAAGTAATTAATTCAGTGAATTAAAAAAAAAATGCCAGCACTGTGGTGAAACAGGTAAAGCTGCCTCCTGCAGTGCTGGCATCCCATATGGGCACTGGTGCAAGTCCCAGCTGCTCCACTTCTTGTCCAGCTCCTGGCTCATGTGCCTGCGAAAGCAGAAGATGGCACAAGTGCTTGGGTGGGCCCTTGCACCTATGTAGGAGACCCGGATGATGCTCCTCGCTTCAGCCTAGCCTGGCCCAGCCCTGGGCATTGCAGCCATTTGGGGAGTAAACCAACAAATGGAAGGGATCTCTCTCTCTCTTTCTCTCTGTAACACTAGCTTTCAAACAAACAAATAAATAAGAATTTTTAAATGAATTAATAAGCAAATTTTTTAAAAAAACATTTATTTATTTAGTTGAAAGTCAGAGTTACACAGAGGGAGGAGAGGCATATATATATAGAGAGAGACTTTCATTCGATGGTTCACTTCCCAATTGGATGCAACGGCTGGAGCTGTGCAGATCCGAAGCCAGGAGCCAGGAACTTCTTCCAGGTCTCCCACATGGGTGCAGGAGCCCAAGGACTTGGGCCATCTTGTACTGCTTTCCCAGGCCATAGCAGAGAGCTGGATCGCAAGTGGAGCAGCCAGGTCTTGAACCGGCGCCCATCTGGGATGCCGGTGCCTCAGGCCATGGCATTAACCCACTGCGCCACAGCGCTGGCCCCAGTAAGCAAATATTTTTAAATTTTCTGATTTAATTTTGAACATAGGAAATATATGGATAAAATAGGTAAAACTTACATAAACAAAAGCCTTTGGAGTCCTCAAAAATCCTTAAGAGAGTAAAGCAGGCCTGAGACCAAAAAGATGGAGAGCACCTGCTTTATAGCTTCCGGAGCTGCAAACAGGCTCAAACATGCTTCCCAGCCCAGCAAGGGCCTTTTAAAGCCTGCCTGGGATGCACCATAAAGAAGCTGTAACAAAGTCTGGATTGGAAGAACTCTGCTAGTTGGAATGATAATAGGGAGGCAGAATTTGAGGTGGGCCTCAAAGGTGATTTGATTTTAGGAGTAGAAGAGTTCCTGTGGGGCCTTCGGTGCAGCAGTTAAGGCACTATTTGAGATGCTCGCATCCCGGATATCATAGTGCCTGGGCCAGGGTCCTGGCTGTGCTTCCAGTTCCAGCTTCCTGCTACTGCGAATCTTGGGAGGCAAAGTCCTTGCCCAGCCCTGCCTGTTGCTGGCATTTGAGGAATGAACCAGAGGTTGGAAGATCTCTCTGTGGGTCTCTTTCTCTCTTTCAAATAAAATGAAAATGTTGAAGAGCAAAGTTCATGTCAGGTGGAGAACAGTAACAAACGCAAGGAGGCAGGAAATGGTGAGTGAGCCCACCAGGGCAGCTTGGGACGCATGGAGGATGTCAGGAGAAAGGTGGGTGCACAGAGCTGCACCATGGGGGCTGCAGTCCACCGCTAAGCCGTGTGACTGTGCTGAACAGAGAAATGACAAAATGAAGTATTACACAATGCTTTGAAAGGCACATCAGAATCACCATGACAACTGATCTGACAGTGCTGTGGACAACGTGAGGAGGGCGGCTAGGACTGTTTGCAGGAGACCAAATGAGGTTCTGAGAAGAATGGGACCGTGGAAGGGAAAGGTGCCAACTGCCCATGCTGGCTGTCTCACAGGGTGGTAGGACACTGGTAGGTCTTGGGCCCAGCTTTTGGGGCCAGAGCTTCCATTTCTTGGCAGGTTTTGTGTGACTCCACATCCCCTGGAACACCTACCGGAGACCAGGTTTGTGGCAGAGTGGGTTAAGTTGCCACTTATGATGCTGGCCTCCCTTGTCAGAGTGATGGCTTGAGCCCTGGCTGTCCCACTTCTGATCCAGCTTTCTGCTAATGTGTCTGGGAAGGGAGAAGATGGTCCATGTACTTGGTCTCCTGCCCGCCATGTGAAAAACTGGGCCGGCGCCATGGCTCACTTAGCTAATCCTCCACCTGTGGTGCTGGCATCCCATATGGGTGCCGAGTTCTAGTCCCAGTTGCTCCTCTTCCGGTCCAGCTCTCTGCTGTGGCCCGGGAAGGCAGTGGAGGATGGCCCAAGTGCTTGGGCCCCTGCACCCATATGGGAGACCAGGAGGAAGCTCCTGGCTCCTGATCAGTATAGCTCTGGCCGTAGCGGCCATTTGGGGGGTGAACCAACAGAAGGAAGACCTTTCTCTCTATCTCTCTCTCTCTGTCAAATTAAAAAAAAAAAAAAAAAAAAAGGAAAAGAAAAACTGGGATGGAGTTCCTGGCTTCAGCCTGGTCCAGACCTGGCTATCGTAGCCATTTGGGGAGTGAATCAGCATATTGACGGTCCCTCTCTCACTCACTTCCACTCTTTCTCTCTTGTTCTGCCTTTCAAATAAATAAATAAATCCTTAAAAAAGGAAAACTGTGCTGCCAGCATACATGGGACGCTAACACGCACCAGTGACAGGGATGTGTGTTCGATGTATGGAGTATCCCCTTCCCAGATCAAAGAACAGTGGAAACCAGATCTGGAAGCATGGATCTTAAAAGGGGTATGTTTGAGCCCAGGGCCCACAGGGTCTTGGGACAGCAGGTTCTGGGGGACTAGACTGCCTGGGTTCACGCCAGGGCTCTTCAAATTACCAGCTTGGTGACCTTGCGTAACTTACCTGCTCTCTCTCAGTTCCTATAGTTACTTTTCCCATTCATAATGTGGAACTTTGCTGATATAATGAAATAACTTACCACAAGCAAAGTACTTTGCAATCATGCCTGACACTTCAAAGCTTTTGTTTGACAGGAAAATCTGTAATTGCTCATGTCCCCACATAGCCCCTATCCAGTGACCTCCCTCTTGTCCCCAGTTCAGTGGCCCTTTTAAACAGCTTACGACTGGATGAAAACCAATACCTTATGTGACAGTTAAAGTTTATTTTTAAAGATTTATTTTTTATTTATTTGAAAGGCTGAATTACAGAGATAGGAGGAAAGACAGAAAGAGAGACCTCGCGCCGGCGCAGCGGCTCACTAGGCTAATCCTCTGCCTTGCGGCGCCGGCACACCGGGTTCTAGTCCCGGTCGGGGCACCAATCCTGTCCCGGTTGCCCCTCTTCCAGACCAGCTCTCTGCGTGGCCAGGGAGTGCAGTGGAGGATGGCCCAAGTCCTTGGGCCCTGCACCCCATGGGAGACCAGGAGAAGCACCTGGCTCCTGCCATCGGATCAGCGCGATGCGCAGGTCGCAGCGCGCCTACCGCGGCGGCCATTGGAGGGTGAACCAATGGCAAAAGGAAGACCTTTCTCTCTGTCTCTCTCTCTCTCTCACTATCCACTCTGCCTGTCAAAAAAAAAAAAAAAAAAGAGAAACCTCCCATCCGCTGGTTCACTCCCCAAATGGCTACAATGCCTGGGGCTGGACTAGGCCAAAGCCAGGACCCTGGAACCAGGAGCTTCTTTTGGGTCTCCCATGTCGGTGCAGGGGCCCAAGCACTTGGGCCATCTTCTGTTGCTTTCCCAGCACATTAGCAGGGAGCTGGATCAGAAGTGGAACAGCTGGGACTTGAACCGGTGCCCATATAGGATGCTGGGACTGCAGATGGTAGCTTAACCTGCTATGCCACAATGCCAGCCCATGACAGTTATTTTAATGTGTTGACTGAGGTATCCCATTGTGCTCAGATATTTAATTAAACACTAATCTAGATGTTGCAGCAAAGGTGTTCTATAGACACTGTTAGCATTTATAATTAGTTGAATTTATGTAAATAAGAATATTGTCCTTGATAATGGGGATAGGTCTTATCCAGACAGTGAAGGCATTAAGAGCTAAAACTGAGGTTTCCTAGAGAAGAAATTCTGCCTCAAGACTTCAACTTCACAGAGCTGGTGTCTGGCAGAGCAGAGTAAGCCATCACTTGCAATATCAGAATCTCATACGCTGGTTTGAGTCCTGACTGCTCTACTTCTTTATTTTATTTTACTTATTTGCTCTACTTCTGATCCAACTCTCTGCTAAGTACCTGGGAAGGATGGTGTTCCAGGTTCCTGGCTTTGGCCTGGCCCAACCCTGCTGTTGCCAGCATTTGAGGAGTGAACCAGTGAAGGAAAGATATCTATCCCTCTCTCTCCTTCCTCCCTCCTGCTCTCTTGCTCTGCCTTTCAAATAAGTAAAGCAAAATCTGTTTTTTTGTTTTGTTTTGTTTTTGACAGGCAGAGTGGATAGTGAGAGAGAGAGAGACAGAGAGAAAGGTCTTCCTTTTTGCCGTTGGTTCACCCTCCAATGGCCGCTGCGGCCGGCGATTCGCGCGATCCGAAGGCAGGAGCCAGGTGCTTCTCCTGGTCTCCCATGCGGGTGCAGGGCCCAAGCACTTGGGCCATCCTCCACTGCCTTCCCGGGCCATAGCAGAGAGCTGGCCTGGAAGAGGGCGAACCGGGACAGAATCCGGCGCCCCGACCGGGACTAGAACCCGGTGTGCCGGCGCCGCAAGGTGGAGGATTAGCCTGTTAAGCCACGGCACCAGCCGTTTTTTGTTTTGTTTTGTTTTGTTTTTTAAGATTTATTTATTTGAAAGGCAGAATTACAGAAAGGCAGAGGCAGCGTTACAAAGAGGCAGAGGCAGAGAGAGAGAGAGAGAGAGAGAGAGAGAGAATCTTCTTCTACTGGTTCACTCCCCAAATGGCCACAATAGCCAGAGCTGGGCTAATCCGAAGCCAGGAGCCAAGAGCTTCTTCTAGGTCTCCCAAACAGGTCCAGGGGCTTAAGGACTTGAGCCATCTTCTACTGCTTTACCAGGCCATAGCAGAGACCTGGATTGGAAGTGGAGCAGCCATGACTCAAACGGGCACTTATCTGGGATGTTGGCACTGCAAGCAGCAGCTTTACCTGCTATGCCACAGGGCCGGCCCCAAACATCCCTTCTACTTGCTTCCAGCCAGCTGGCCTACCCTGTGGATTTCAGGTGTGCCAGCTTCCAGTCACATGAGCCAATTCCTTACAAGAAATCTGTCTTGTGTGTGTGTGTGTTTATATATCTATATCTATCTATATATCAGGTTCCATTTCTCTAGAAAACCCCAGGCTTGCTCTTTGGATAGCCCCTGAGGCAGATGTTTGCTTTTGGTTACAGTTTCTGACTTCATCCAGACTTGGTACATTTAGGTATCTCTAAATTTCAGTTGTATTTTCTTAAGACCAGACCTTAGCCTCCTTAGCTGGGCCTTACCTATAAACCACCTTTTAGGGTAAATTATTTCTAGGATTGCTAATATAGTTTATTTATATTTTCACTGTCTCAATGTATAAGGAAATCTGTTAGATCATTCAACAAAACCCAGCCCAAGTCCTTCAAGACAGGTGATTAGATTCCTCACCTGGTGAGGGGCAGACCCTGGGATTTCTCTCTCCTTGGTAGATGACCAAGGCGGCCTCTAGGGGGCGCTGGGTTTCCTTGTTTGTGGTTAGCTGACTGAAATAAGCGTCGCTCACAGGACACCCCCATATTCACATTTTCCTAAGAATACTGAAGGTACTACTTTGCCCAAGAGCCCCAGAGTGTCCTTACCCAGAGCAATCCTATTTCAAGTTCTCACGGTGATTTCTTTTCCTCCCACTATCAGGCGGAATCAAGCCAACTTAGCAGGTGTGGTGAGAGGCCAGCGAAGAGGGGTATGATGGAAAGAATGAAGAATGAGGCAGTCCACGTAAATCTTTTCTGAAATTGTGAGGGACAGAGGGCAGCTGAGGCCCACGACACTAACTCTCACCTGCTGTCCAAGTCCCCTGCCCGCCTGTCCCAGGTGAAGGGCAGCTCTGGCAACACTCACCTCCAATCAGTGCGAAGAACAGAAGGACCGAGACAAAACGCCCTCCTGCTCCCTTCGGGAGGCACTGGACACCAGTTCTCTCCCTCTCCCTCCATCGTGAAACTTGTGTTTTGTTTTGAATGATTTGCCCAAATTTTTATTTATTTATTTTTCATTTTATTTGAAAGGCAAGAGAGACAAGAGAGATCTTCCATCTACTGGTTCACTCCCCAAATGCTCACAAGAGCCAGACCAAAGCCAAGAGCACGGAATTCAATGCAGGTGTCCCACACAGGTGGCAGGGACGCAAGTACTCGAGCCATTACCTGCTACCTCCCAGGGTGCACTTTAGCAGGAAGCTGGAATTGGAAGTGGAGTCAGGACTCAAACCCGGGATTGTGATACAGGATGCAAGTGTCCCAATTGGTTTCTTTTCCACTGAGCCTAATACCCTCCCTCCTTGGAACTGTTTTGAAAGACTTTTTCTGCCAAACTGCAAACCTAAGCACAGTAATTAATTTGTTTTCCATGAAATAACTAATATACTGGATTAATATACTGATTTACCCTAATATCAGCAATAAGCAAAGGCACTTGAGCAAGATATATGTGCAATGATATTCAATGAAGCGTTTTGGTAATGGAGCAAATTGGAAATCTAAATAGCTAACATGAAGAGAATGGTTAAATTATGATACAGTCAGACTGTAGTATTAGCTAATATTTATGTACATGTTTGCATATTTATAGAAAAAGATCTGGCACCATATGCTCCAAATTATTCTAGTAACTCTGGGGAGGGAAATGGGGTAATGGGTTGGGGGTGTTGAGTGTCAGGAGGTATGTGGTTTAATCTCTTACTTTTTACTGTATATACTTTTGTTTCAATTTTTTTTTTACAAACACCTTTCTGTTTTTAAGCCAATACAGACTTTTTGAAAGTAGTTTGGGGCTGGCAGTGTGGCATAGCATTTAAGCTGCCACTTAAAATGCCAGCATCCCATATCAGAGCAGTGGTTCAAGCCCCGGCATCCAGTCCAGCTCCCTGATAATATGCCTGGGAAAGCAGTAGAGGATGGGCCAAGTTCATGGGCCTCTGCCACCCATGTAGGAGCCCTGGATTGAGTTCTGGCCTCCTGGCCTTACTCAGCCCCTGCTGTTGTGACCATTTGGATAGTGAGCCAGCAGATGGGGGATCTCTGTCACTTGGCCTCTAAATAAACTGTAGCTCTTCAGAGTCTTGATTGAGCCATGGGATGTTTTTCTCAAGTTTTAATCTCTTTAATGAAAGTTCTTGCTGTCCAAGGACATAATTTACTCATTCTATACTCTGCCTTCACACGGTGCTCCTTCCTCTATCTGTCTTGCTTATTCCAGAATTCTGTCCTAAACTTATCTCTCCAAGCCTAAACCAAATCTGCCTTCCTTACTTAGCCATGACTTTGTAATTCCTGACTCACTTCTCTTGGCTGGCAACTACATTTATTTGCACTTCCTGTTACTTTTTTTTTTTCTTTTTTAAAATCTTTTTTTTTTTTTTTTTTTTTGACAGGCAGAGTGGACAGTGAGAGAGACAGAGAGAAAGGTCTTCCTTCCATTGGTTCGCCCCCCAAATGGCCACTATGGCTGCCGTGCTACACCGATCTGAAGCCAGGATCCAGGTGCTTCTCCTGGTCTCCCATGCGGGTGCAGGGCCCAAGGACTTGGGCCATCCTCCACTGCCTTCCCAGGCCACAGCAGAGAGCTGGACTGGAAGACGAGCAACCAGTACAGAATCCAGCACCCCAACCGGGACTAGAACCCGGGGTGCCAGGGCCGCAGGCAGAGGATTAGCCTAGTGAGCCGTGGCGCCAGCCACCTCTATTATTTCAATACGAAAACCTAATATGGTTCAGGATGAGTATCTAATTAAATGAGGAAGCCAAATGCTACAATAAATAAATAAATTTCAGGAAGAACTATTTTGAGGTTTTTTTTTAAATGTTCCTTTTACAGACACTACAAAGAGAAACATACCTTTTTATACACCAGAGAGATACCACTAGGTGGAATCTGGCGGTTACTACTATAACCAAGCAGTCAAATACAGCATAATTAATAGACATTCTGACCTGATGTGGCTGCAGTGTGATGTAATGTGAAGTATGTAGTGTCATCTATTATTCCTTGCAAAAATGCTCAAGCTGAATCTCATGAAGCATATAAACTTACCTCTATTTGCAGGAAATACAGGCTAACTGCACTGTCCAACAATGTCTTGCAAGGATGTAAATGTCGCATGTCTGCATTGTTCCATACGGTAATCCCAATCTACTGAAAACTTATTTTAATTAAAGTTGAAATTAAATAAAAACATGTGGCTTGCGGCTACTGTACTGGACAGAAAGTAGAGGAACAAGTTAAAAACCACAAGGAGATGGCGGGAGTTTGGCAGTGGTTAAGATGTCACTTGGGGATACCTGCAGCCCATAAAAGAACGCCTGGGTTTGAGTCCCAACTCTGCTTCTAATCAGCATCCCTGCTAATCTGCACCCTGGCGGGGGAGGCAGGGTATTAACAGCTGATAGCCCAAGTAGATGGGCCCCTGCTACCCACATAAGCTACCTAGATTCAGTCCCAGGCTCCTGGCTTCAACCTGGCTTAGCCTGGGCATTTGGAGAGTGAACTAGTGGATGGAAGATTTCTCTTTCTCTTTCTCTCTCTCTCTCTCTCTCTGCCAACGAAAAAACAAAAATAAATAAATAAACCCTAATAAATGAATAAACACCACAAGGAAATAATTAGACCACGGAACATTCTACAAGGCAATTGATCTTGATTTTTCAGAAAGTCAATTTCTTTTTTAAAAAAAGTGAGGTAGGGGCTGGCGCAGTGGCATAGCGGGTAAAGCCGCCGCCAGCAGTGCCAGCATCCCATAAGGGCGACAGTTCAAGTCATGGCTGCTTCTCTTCCGATCCAGCTCTGGGAAAGCAGTAGAGGATGGCCCAAGTCCTTGGGCCCTTGCACCTACATGGGAGACCTGGAAGAAGCTCCTGGCTCCTGCCTTTGGATTGGCACAGCTCTAGCCATTGTGGCCAACTGGGGAGAGAACCAGCAGATGGAAGATTCTCTCTCTCTGCCTTTCCTTCTCTCTGTGTAAGTAACTTTTTCAAATAAATAAATCTTAAAAAAATTGAGGTAAATGTCTCATTTTCAAAGAAATCTAGGGGCTGGCACTGTGCAGTAGCAGGTAGAGCCGCAGTCTACAGTGCTGGCATCCCATATGGGCACTGGTTCAAGTTCCAATTTCTCTACTTCTGAGCCAGCTCTCCGCTATGGCCTGGGAAAGCAGTGGAAGATGGCCCAATTCCTTGGGCCCTTGCACCTACGTGGGAGATCCAGAAGCAGCTCCTGGCTCCTGTCTTCAGATTGACGCACCTCCAGATATTGCGGGCAATTGGAGCGTGAGCTAGCAGATGGAAGACCTCTCTCTCTCTCTGCCTCTGCCTCTCTGTAACACTACTTTTCAAATAAAAATAAATAAATCTTTTTTAAAAAAGAAATCCAACATCCAAATTTGTCATGAAACTACTGAGCACTAAATCAGGAAAAAAAAAATTAGGGAAATTTGAATGCGAACGGGACAGATTTTATAGAATTATTGTTTTAGGTATAATTATTTTGGTTTTTTGTTTGTTTGTTTGTTTTTTTGACAGGCAGAGTTGGACAGTGAGAGAGAGAGACAGAAAGGTCTTCCTTCCGTTGGTTCACTCCCCTAATGGCCGCTATGGCCGGCACGCTGCGCCAATCCGAAGTCAGGAGCCAGGTACTTCCTCCTGGTCTCCCATGCGGGTGCAGGGCCCAAGCACTTGGGCCATCCTCCACTGCACTCCTGGGCCACAGCAGAGAGCTGGACTGGAAGAGGAGCAACTGGGACTAGAACCCAGGGTGCTGGCGCCGCAGGCAGAGGATTAGCCAAGTGAGGCACAGCACCGGCCGGTATAATTATTTTGTTAGTTATGTAGAGACGTGCCCTTATTTTTAGGAGTTGCCTGCTAAAATATTTAAGGAATGAAGTGTCATGATATCAACTATTTACAATAAAATGATTCAGAAAAAAGTTTATGTATCTGTGTCTAAATCTGTATAGACAGAAGGGGAGAGAGGAGAGGAAGGAAATAAGACAAGGAGGGAGAAAGAAAGGCAAAATGTTAGCAATCATTAAATCTGGTGTAAGAGTGTACTGGTTCTCATCCTATTTTTCTTTAACTTTATAGGTTTGGAAACTTTTCCCCAAAAAATCAGGAGGGGAAAGACTATTGAACTGAGCAATATTGATTATTACTGAGTTTTTCAATCAATCGCTTAGCTATCTGTTCAGTTTGTATCAGTTCAATATTTGCTTATGGAAAAATGACAGTAAGCGCCACTTACGGAAAAAGTTAATGTTGAATCCAAGACCTTAATTTTTTTTTTTCAAGTCATCGCAAGTGAGACCATTGTTTAACCTTTTCAGAAGAGTAACCTGAGTCTCCCTGGAAAGTGATTTGAGTTGCCAAGTAAGCTTTTCCAAATAAGCGTGGGGACCCTCTGCTTCCGTTCTCAGGCCCTGAGTTCAACAAGACAGGGCCCTGCTAGGAAGACTGTGGAACTTGGTTCCTCAGGGTGGTCTCCTCCCACCTCTCACTTTCTTTCTTTCTTTTTTTTTAAAGTGGGAACCAGGAGCACAAGTGGGTCACAACCTTTCCGGTACAGAGCTGCATGCCTGTATAACTGCCCCACTGATCCCCACTTGCCTGAGCACCCAGTACCCTATCGTTCTTCAAGAACAAGCCAGGTTTAATCCACTTCTCTCCCAGCATGAAGCCTCTCAGATTTGATGCCACAGGCTGACACTGCTACCTCCCACCCTGTGCATATGCATGATAGACATTTCTCTATTTGTTTTTAATTTATTTATTATTTGAAAAGTAGAGCATCAGAGAGAAAGAGAGAGACACAAAGAGATCTTCCATCCACTGGTTCACTCTCCAAACATCACACACACGCCAGGCCAGGCTGAAGCGAGGAGCTCTGAACTCCACTGAGGTCTCCCACACAATGGCATGGAACCGAGAACTTGAGCCATCACCTGCTGCCCCCCAGGGTGTGTGTTAGAAGAAAACTGATCAGAAACAGACCCGGGACTCCAACCCAGGTACTCTGCCATGGGTTTGTCTGAGGCAGCAGCCTAACCACTGTGCCACAATGTCTGCCCCTCTGTCTGTGTTTAGATTTGTCTTCTCAGTCCTCCCTCCTAACTCACATAGCCTTGGATCTTCTTTTTCCATCTTTGCCCAAGGAAAATGACTAAAATCCTGAGACATAATAATATCATTTTACTTAGGAGATAATCAAATACAGTACAGGGCTGACACTGACAAACAGCTATGCATAAAATGAATCAATCTGCTTGCTCAATTTTCCAGAAAGGGCTCAGTCATCATAAGCGAGGAAGAGAAACCAGGAGGGTGCCTACGTTTTAAGGGGGTGCCCTCCCACTCCCTTGTAGTGAGGCAGTCCCTGGGGGAGGTGCTCCTCTCAGCAGGAAGGGGCTGTGGCTATGCAGGAGTCGTGCTCGCTGGCCCTGGCACACTCAGCGGTAGGCCTTGTTGAACTCCTGGAGGGCCCAGCGCTTGTTCTCGGTGGCCTGCTTGAGTTGGGTGTACTCTTTAACCAGCCTGTCAAACTCCTCCCCAAGCACCTCATAGGTGTTCAGAACCTGCTGCGACCTCTCCATGTCCTGCTCCTGTAGGCGGATGGCTCCCTCCAGGCGGTCCCTGCGAGCCCAGGCAGAGAGGGTGCCATATGAAGGTGTTGCTCTTCAGATGGGAATACATTAAAAGGAACAGGCCTGGAGCATGCAGGCAGCGGCTATGAACAGCTGTGCCGGGAGTTTTGGGGGCTCTCACCTAATGAGACGATGAACTTCCACTTTCTCAGCAGTGTACGTGTCAGACAGAATCTTCAGCTCCTCCATCCTGGTAGGGGCAAAAAGAAATGTCATGCAGGAGATCACTGGTGATAGCAGTTAGGAAGGGACACCGTGCCTGCCTGGGGTCAGAGCTGGGTTAGGCACTGACGGAGTAAACAAGGTCACTCTGATCCCTGGGCCATTGAACTCCCAGGACAGCACCTATTTCAGAAGCCTGTAAAAGGCCAACCTTAAGAATGCTCACAGCCTTTGGGTCATCTAAAGGCTAACACAGCTGTGTGACATGGACTGGATACCCACAAGATGCTAGGCGCGGAGAGGGAAGAGATGAGGGTGAGGGGCAGCAGGGGTGGTGTGTGAGGGAGAATCAGGGCCACACGGTCCCTGCTCACCTCAGCTTGAGGATCATGGCACTGCACTTGATTTCCAGGTACTGGGCGTTGATACGGTCCAGCTCAGACTGCGTCTTCAGCCGGTGCTCCTGAAGGAGCCTCTGCAGTAAGGCCAGGCAGCGGAGAAGCACCTGAGCCCCGAGGAGGAAGAGGCCATAAACAGAGGAAGAGGGCAGACAGGAGGGCGGACAAGCACCCCTGGCTTCCTCAGAGGTGCACCTCTGCAGGGTGAAGGCGAGGGGGGCTGCCCACCACCCCAGCACACCTGGGAGTAGGTGGCGCTCTTCCTCTCCAGCAGCACCATCTGCTCCTGCTGCTGGCGCTTGGCGTCCTGGCACTGCTGCTTCTCGCCCACCAGGACCTCCGCCAGTTTCCACACCTTTGCTGCCTTCAGGGTTTCACTGTCGGCATCTGGGCAAGGAGGCAGAGGACCGACTGGAAACCCTACTCGCTACTGCTCTTCCAAGGCCAGTTCTCAGTGCCCCTAGCCCACATTGAGCCCTGGAAATTCTGTCTTGTTCCAGGTTTGCTTCTGATGCCGCTAAAAACCATCCCGCTCTCATAGTTAAGTTCTCTCACTCTTACTTTTGATTCCAGTTTTGTGCCTTAACTCTTAAGCCATAGAAATCAAGATAGAGGAACACCTACGATCCTCCCTTTGCCACTCTGGTCCTCCTGAGAACTCAGCCTTCTCAGTAGCCGGCAGACACTCCAGCTCGCTAACAGAGTCCTCACGAAAGTCTTTTTTATTGCACTAGCAAGGAAACAAACAGCCAAGAATCTGGTGCACGTATGCTTCTGTCCCAAATCTCAAATCCAATACATCAGTCTCAAAACAGCAGACCAGGAACCCTGAAGTCCAGCGGTGAGCAGAGCACAGGGAGTCAACACTCACCTGAATTGGGATCATGGTAGCAAAGCACAGTGAAACATTTCTTTTTGAGCTGCTCTTCCACTTCTAGCTGGAGACGGGCTCTCATGCACACAAAATCCTACAGCCACAGGACCACGACAAGGATACAAATAGACTGTTAGAACAAGGAAAATAGGGGCTGGCACTGTGGCACAGCAGATTAAAGCCTTGGCCTGCAGCGCCAGCATCCCAGCACTGGTTCAACTGGCTTTGGATCACCTCAGCTCCAACTGTTGAGGCCATTTGGGGAGTGAACCAGTGGATGGAAGACCTCTCTCTCTCTCTGTTTCTCCTCCTATCTCTGTAACTGTTTCACATAAATAAAATAAATTAAAAAAAAAAAAAAAAAAGAACTAGGAAGACCCAGCCAGTGAATACATGATAACGACATTTGTAATAACAAAGAAAATGCATCAAGAGACATCAGGGAGATTCACTGTCAACCTACTAAATTAGCAGAGTAACTTGGCTAACGAGGGGCAGGCATCTGGCCTACCAGTTAAGATGCCCATGTCCGATATCAAAGTGCCTATACACAAGCCACCTTCAGCTCCAACTCCAGCTTTCCAGTAGTAGAGATCCAGGGATGCAGAGGTGATGGCTCAAGTAGTTGTATTCCTGTCACCCATATGGGAGACCTGGATTGAATTCCCAGCTCCCAGGATTGGCCCAGCCCGGCCCTGGCCATTACAGACATTTGGGGAGTGAACCAGTAGATGGAAGTGCCATCTGTCCGTCTAATACATATAACTTTTTAAAGATTTATTTCTTTATTTGAAAGTCAGAGTTACACACAGAGAGAAGGAGAGGCAGAGTGAGAGAGTGAGACAGTGAGAGCGAGAGAGAGAGAGATGTCCTCCATCCGCTGGTTCACTCTCCAGTTGGCCATAATGGCTAGAGCTGCACCGATCCAAAACCAGGAGCCAGAAGCTTCTTCCGGGTCTCCCACGCAGGTGCAAAGGCCCAAGGACTTGGGCCATCTTCCACTGCTTTCCCAGGCCATAGCAGAGAGCAGGATCAGAAGTGGAGCAGCCTAGACTTGAACTGGAGCCCATATGGGATGCTGGCACTGCAGGCAGCAGCTTTACCCGCTATGCCACAGCACCAGCCCCATCTAATAAAGATAATTTTTAAAAAATGATTGGGGCTGGCCGGCACCATGGCTCACTTGATTAATCCTCTGCCTGCGGTGCCGGCATCCCATATGGGCGCTGGGTTCTAGTCCCGGTTGCTCCTCTTCCAGTCCAGCTCTCTGCTGTGGCCCGGGAGGGCAGTGGAGGATGGCCCAAGTGCTTGGGCCCCTGCACCCATATGGGAGGCCAGGAGGAGGCACCTGGCTCCTGACTTCGGAACGGCATAGCTCTGGCCATGGCAGCCATCTGGGGGGTGAACCAAAGGAAGGATAGGAAGACCTTTCTCTCTGTCTCTCTCTCTCACTGTCTATAACTCTACCTGTCCAAAAAAAAAAAAAAAAAGATCGGGGCTGGCACTGTGGTGTAACAGGTGGAACAGTTGCCTGCAGTTCTGTGCATACCATATGGGCACCAATTTGTATCCCGGCTGCTCCACTTCTTATCCAGCTTTCTGCTTATGGCCTGGGAAAGCAGTAGAAGATGGCCCAAGTCCTTGGGCCTTTGCACCTGCATGGGAGACCAGGAAGAAGCTCCTGGCTCCTGGCTTCAGATTGGCACAGCTCCAGCCATTTGGGGAGTGAACCAGTGGGTAGAAGACCTCTCTCTCTCTCTCTCTCTCTGCCTCTGCCTCTCTGTAACTCTGTCTTTCAAATACATAAATAAATAAATCTTTAAAGAAAATGATCAAGATCTCATGCTGGTGAAAAAGGTGGCAAGCTGGGAGCCGGGGAAGCAGTCTGGAAATGTACAAATACATTCTACGTGTATATGCTTTGACCTAATGGTCTCCCTTTTAGCACCAATGCCAGGGAAATGATCATACAAAGAAAGATATCTATGAACTAGCATGTTCATCTCAGTGTGGTTTCCAATAGCAAAAATATGGTCACAATCTTAATATCTATCACTAAAGATCAGCAAATTATGCTGCATCCAACCAATGGAACCCAGCAGTGATCTAAACTGACGACTCAGTGAGAACACTGAGCACTGTGTGTGCAGACAGTGTGCTAAGACTGCTATCAGAAGTATCACCTTACTTACATTTATTTGTTAAAAATATTTATTTACTTGAAAGGCAGTGACAGAAAGAGGGAAAGACAGAGAGAGAACTTCCATCTTCTGGTTCACTCTCCAAATATGTGCAGCAGCCAGGGCTGGGCCAGGCCAAAGTCAGGAGCCAGGAACCCAAGCACTCAGATCATCATCTGCTGCCTCCTAGGCTCACCAGCAAAAAACTGAACCAAAAAACCAGGCTCTCCAATGTGGGATGCGGGCATTCCATGCAGCAGCTCAAACTGCTATGCCACAACCCCCACCACTACATTTATGTATCGACTTGAAAAAAAAAAGTCCAAAATATATTATGTGGAAAGAGACTACATTCTAAACAACCATGGAGAGTACCATCTATCTCAAGCCATTTATAATAATACTGTTTTTAGAAATTGTATTTCAGCTTTCACTTTCTCCTGTGTAATTTTTTTTTGAGTTTGATCACAATGAACACATATCATCTTTTAGAAAAACACATAAAGCTAAGCAAAAAAAAAAAAAAAAAATCTGAAAGATATAGGCGAAAACAAGCCATTTCACTTCTTTGGTCCCGACATTGGCCCGCTCCTGACCTCTGAGGGCGGCATGAGTTCCAAAAGGTCTGCTTTCTCCAGCCCTAGCAGTGGAGGTTTCTCTCTCTCCTGGCTGGGACCTAGGAGTCGGGTCAGTTCAGTCACAAGCAGTCGCTGTTCAAGGGTCTCATGAAACTGAGAGAGAATAAAAAACAGAGACATGACGGTAAAACTTGTCCCGTTCTACCTCTTGCAATCTTACAAACCATTTTCAAAGTCCTCAAACACGTCAATCCCTTTAGATGACTGCAAGTGACTTTTCCTGTCAATCTTTCTATTTCAAAACCTTGACAACACACCCACTCTTCCCCTCCAACTACAGACATTTCTCATTTGATATCCTATAATTTTTTCCCTTAAATCACATAATCAGACAAAGCTCCAGCCAGTAACTGACCTTTGTCTAATCTCTCTGCCTCACCTTTTTGTCCTCAGAAGTTAAATCTGTGTCTTGTGTCTTTACATAGTAGTCCACAAGCAGCTCCTGAATGATTCTCTGCAGAGTTTCTGACCTCAACCATGATGTCCTGTGCACTCGAACTTCCTTCCATGCCTGGAAAACCAACAGGTCCCATGGAGGAAGCTCTCCCAGGAGGATTTCCCCTTCCTCTTCACGTCCCTTCTTGCAGGACCCTTACCTGAGCCTGCTCCTCTGCCAGGGTGAGGCACAAGCCACTCTCGTCCATATGCTCAGAGAGACTCAGCAGCAGCCTGCTGAAGTGTGGGTTCTGCAACAGATCCTCTTCACTCAGGTTACAAGGAGGGAACTGTTTGCTGCAGACTTCGTGGCACGGCCCCCACAGGGACAAAAAGCAAAAAAAAGGTTTTGATTCTTACTTTATATAATGGTGAATAACTTAATGATCACTTCCCAAAGAAATTTACGTTTTCATTAGGAAAGAGTTCTAAAGCTAATGAGATTTTTTTTTTTTTTTTTACTTTTTTAAAAATTTATTTTATTTATTTGAAGGGCAGAGTTGCAGGAGGAAGGGAGGGGGAGAGAAAGAGGCAGAGATGTCTTCCATCTTCCTTCATTTCCCAAATGGCAGCAATGGCGAGGGAGATGGGCCAGGCCTTATCCAGCAGCCAGGAACTTCATCCGGGTCCCCATATGTGTACAGAGGCCCAAAGACTTGGGCCATCTTTCAGTACTTTCCCAGGAGCATCTACAAGGAGCTCTGTAACTGCTCTGCTGCTGTTTTAGTCCAAGGCTGTATCAGTATCTGCCTGGGAGAACCCCAGTACTCTCCTGTGAAGTCTTTGCACATCCATTTGTGCCCCTTCAAATGTGCTCTCCCAGGAACTGGACGGTGTCTTCCACATGCTAATATGATCCCAACACCTCTACTCTACCAGGCAGAGAGCAGGCCGGGAACCAAGTGGAGCAAGTATGTGGTTGGGAGCAGCCAAGGTAATGTAGCATGGGCAAAAAAGCAGAGAGTGGGCAGCCAGAAGGCTGCACGCCAGAAGGCGTGGGACAAGCAGCTAATGAGATTCTTAAAAAATCAGGCATTCAGCCCAGTTGTTAAGATGGCAGTAAAACCTCTTTCTCCTTCTCTCCATAACTATGACATTCAAATAAATAAAATAAATCCTTAAAAAAACAAAAATACTTATACAATTAAAAAAAAAAAAAAGACACTGACATCCCATATATGCATGGTATCCACTGGGCTCTCACTACTGACTCCAGCTTCCTGCTAACGCAGACCCTGGGAGGCAGCACTGATGAGGCAAGTGATTGAGTACCTGCCACTCATGTGGGAGACCTGGACTGAATTCCTGGCTCCCAGCTTTGGCCTGGCCCAGTACCCGCCATGTGGGCATTTGGGAAATAAGCCAATACATGGAAGCTCTCTCTGTCTCTCTCTGCCTTTTAAATAAAATGAAAGTAGAGATATAATAAATATATAAAAATAAAAATAATAAACTAGAGATAATACTCAGAGAACAGGTATTTTTGTTATATGCAGGGACATTAATTGAGGAAGAATGAGTATCTAATAACACTAAGATTTTAGAAAATGGAAATACTGTTGCATATATTAAACAAACAGAACTGATAAAAAGGGAACCTACAGTAGGGATCATCACAGCAACCAAATGCCTCATTTACACAAAAGTTTTAGAGTTTTTTTTAAAGATTTATTTATTTATTTGAAAGGCAGAAAGATCCGCCATCCGCTGGTTCACTCCCCAAATGGCCGCAACAGCTAGAGCAGGCTGAAACTAGGAGCCCTAAGGAGCTTCTTGCAGGTCCCCCATGTGAGTGCAGGGACCATCTTCCACTGTTTTCCCAGGCCCACTGGCAGGGAGCTAGATCAGAAGTGAAGAACCAGGTCTTGAACACATCACAGGCAAAGGCGTAACCTGCTATGCCACAATGCCAGTTCCAGAATTACTAAAGTTCTTGAAGAAGGAGATAAAACCCTTGTAAAGGTCCATCTTTAGGGGCCCACACTGTAGTATTCCAGGTAAAGCCACTACTTGCAGTTCCAGTATCCCATATGAGTGCCAGTTCGAATCTTGGCTGCTCCTCTTCTGATCCAGCTCCCTGCTATGGCCTGGGAAAGCAGTAGCAGATGGCCCAAGTCCTTGGGCCTCTGCACCAGCATGGGAGACCTAGAGGAGGTTCCTGGGTTGGGATCAGTGCAGCTCCAGCTGTTGTAGCTGTTAGGGGAGTGAAGACCCTTCTCTATGCCTCTCTATAACTCTGCCTTTCAAATAAATAAATAGATCCTTTTTTAAAAAAAAAAAAAAATCCATCTTTGGGAGCCCCAATCCAGCTTCCTGCTAACAAATCCTGGGAAGCGGCAGATGATGGCTCAAGTACTTGGGCCCTGCCACCCCTAGGGAGACCTGGATGGAATTCTGGGCTCCTGGCTTTGGCCTGGCCCAGCCCTGCTTTTGCAAGCATTTGGGAAGTGAATCAGTAGACAGGAGCTTCTGACACCTCCACACCCCCACACTGTGTGTGTTCCTCTCTTCCGCTGTCTCTTTGCTTGTCAAATAAATAAATAAAGATTTCAACAACAAAAAGGCCTCCTGCAAATGGCTGCTACCTTGGTGAAGCATTTCCACCCCTTCTCCAGGTGAGCAGTAATCCCCGGATGCCATTTGATTTTCTTATCTGTGGAACCAAGCGAAAGGAGATCAAAGATGAGTAAGTGGATGACTGCTGCAGATGAAACTAGCCTGGGGTTCGACTTTCCATGGCCCACAAGCAAGGAAGGCACCTCAGAGACTCAGGACAGAAAAGGATGAGGTTGGCCGGCGCCGTGGCTCAACAGGCTAATCCTCCGCCTTGCGGCGCCGGCACACCGGGGTCTAGTCCCGGTCGGGGCACCGATCCTGTCCCGGTTGCCCCTCTTCCAGGCCAGCTCTCTGCTGTGGCCAGGGAGTGCAGTGGAGGATGGCCCAAGTGTTTGGGCCCTGCACCCCATGGGAGACCAGGAGAAGCACCTGGCTCCTGCCATCGGAACAGCGCGGTGCGCCGGCCGCAGTGCGCTACCGCGGCGGCCATTAGAGGGTGAACCAACGGCAAAGGAAGACCTTTCTCTCTGTCTCTCTCTCTCTCTCACTGTCCACTCTGCCTGTCAAAAATAAAAAAAATAAATAAAAAATAAAAAAAAAAAAGAAAAGGATGAGGTCACACATCCTGGGACCCAAGCTCTTACACGAGTTTTCTGGACATATGGACTCACAAGTGCCCAAATATTTTACATTCTACTTACCAAACTCCACTTAGTCCAAGCTGTCCAAAAAAGAGCCTCTGGAAAAGAAAGAAAACTTTCCAATTACAAGGGTCTAGTCAGGAGGATTTCCCCCTCTCCACCCATTATGTCAAGGTTATAACTGAACCACTGCTCTCCAGTTAAGAGGGAAAGAGGGAAAAATATCAAAGTCTGTTTTTCCCCCAAATAACTCAGCTATCAAATGGCACAATAGCTTTTTTGTGCTTCTTTAACTTGGGCTTTCATCTAAGATCTGTTGGTAGCGTTTGATCATTAACTCTGGAATCACCCTTCAGGAGCGACAAATCACGCCACACTGGAACAGCAACCACTGGTTTCCACATAGCAGCATTAGTAAAGAGCACCTGGAGGGAAGAGCGTGACAAGCAGGCTGACAAGGAGGTCAGGGCCAACAAAGCAACGCTAAGGTAGAGTTCAGGGGGCCGAGGCTGGGACGGTGATGCTGAGCGCTTGGCCAGAACGTGGAGTACCCAGAAAAGAATGACATCAATGTAGAGCAGCAGGGAAGATGGCACAGTTCGGACACTTTCCCCTTGACATCGTTTTCCAAGCTTTTGCTCCACCTCCTCCTCTCCCGGAAGGGATCAAACTCCAGAGGGCAGCTGAGCCTCCCAAAGCTGAGCAGACATCGAAGGTTATTATGATTTAACACTTCACGTTCACAGCACATTTGGTTTACTCGCCCGTTTTATGAGTAGCATCAAAGTAACTACTCATTTGTTTTGTAGCACGGTCTACAGGGGGAACGCAGCTGAGGAGGCAGAGTGCTAGGACTTAATTTGCTGCTCGGCCGTTGCTTCTGTGTGAATTTAAGGGAAACTGCTTTCTTTGTGCCAAACTATTTTTTCCACCTGCAAAACTGAGATAACGCTCCCTGCTTTTGGATGAGACATTAAGAATTAACACAATCGACATGTCAACAAAAGCCACTACTTAGTTAAGCCCAGTGTTTTAACAGTTCTGTTTATTGTTGATCTAAGGCCGCACATAAAAGGTTCTGTAGGCAAATTTCGCGGGCGGTGGTGAGGACCAACTCAAATTTCAGAAAGTCAACTCTGTTCCCTCCGGAAGGGAAGGGCCCACGTGGGTTTCTCAGGGTGCTTTCTTTACCCTTTTAAAATGTTACAGGGCGTGCACAGTGGCGGCAATCAAGGCTCGATTCTCCACCCTCTGCACTCAGACGTGTTAAAACACTGCTACAGGGACCCAAGCATTTAAATGTTCTGACTCAGGCGTCTTTTAAATTCTTAGCGCTGTCTTTACACGCTGCACTGAACGTTAAATTGATTTTACAGGTATTTTCACAAGATGTGACCCTTACAGGGCCCAAGATGAATCAAAATGCAGAACGGGCTCCCCGGCGCCGACTCCCCTTCTGTCTGGGCGGCCAAGGATTCCCAAGGGCGAGGGCGGCCTCCGCGGCCCGAGACCGGGGGCTGGCCGCACTGACCTTCCCAGCGCGCTCCTCCTTCCCGCAGCGCGGCCCGCCGACCCTCGGAAGCAAACCTGCACTCCCTGGGGCAGCCGAGGCTCCCGAGGCAGTGCCGAGGGGCCTGGGGCGGAAGGGCCGGCAGCGTCAACACCCAGCCGGCGGCCGGGCTCCGGAACCTCTCGGGCGGGCCCGCGCAGGGGCCGGGGGAAGCGAGGCCCGGGAGGACAGCGCGGGAAAGCCGGGGGCAGAAGAGGCGGAAAGCGCCGCGGAGGCCGCGAGGCGAGGGGGCGGGGCCACACCCGAGGCGGGAACGGCGGGCCCCGCCCCTCGCGGTACGCGCGTCCTTGGTCCCCAGCCTGGCTGTAGGAAGGAGCCGGGAGAGATGGCGGTGTCGGCGAAGGCTTCCTGGAGCCGTCTTTTCGGTACCTTCCCCATCCCCGTTGAAGTGCAAACGTCGAGAATATGGTAATGACTGCCAGCATTTGTTAAGGGTGCCGGATGAGTCAGGCACTAGGCCGAGGTTTTGCCTCATGGAATTATTACAGAACGTCACTAGCGTGCCCATTCTGCAGATAGGAAAACTAGAGTACAAAAAGGTTATGTTCAAGGTCACAGCTCAGAGAGTCCAAGCCTGACCCAATGGCCCTCTGAGCCTTCCCAGACCTACAGTCTCCTCACCTGGGCTTTGCTCTCGGGCACTTCCTGCCAAGCTCCGCCCCACTCGGGCCCTGCTCCTGCTAGCTGGGCTGGCGCCTGGCTCTGGCTAGCTCTGCCTCCTCTCGACTTTCCTCCCGCCGGCTCCTCTGCCTTCTCTTTATCTCTCCTCCTTCATTCACCTCTGCCTGCTTCTGAAACCCACCCTGTTTGCAGAGGCGACTGGAATCTACTCTTTTTTGAAAGATATTATTTGGTGCTAAGCAAACGGCACCAAGGTCTTCCAATCTCTGGCCTCAGAGAAGCAGCTGATCGTCTCAGGGTGGGTTGGGGAAGGCATCGCAGGGCTAGAGTTTGCCCATTCCCTTTAGGATCAGCTGGAGGATTCTAGAACACGTAGGGGCACGGCATGCTCCAGTGCAGACATTTTGCATCCTTGGTCAGTTCCTCAGCTGCCGCCTTTCATGTTTAATCTTAGAGTGCTGTCATTTCCTAAGGCTTTTAAAAATCATTTATGCTTCCTCAACTCTGTAGTGCAGCATCGTTAACTATCAGGCGTAATGTCCCCAACAAACGACACTTGGAACAAAATAGCAAGCAAGCTTTGGTGACTCAGAGCTGATCAGAAATGTACTGGAATGCTGTCTGCTGGATTTGTCAAGTTCTCCAATATGGCACTACTGCAAAGCTCTGGTTACGCAGCTCTGAAGTGCTTGAGGTCATGAGCAGGGGAAGGGTGCAGAAGCCCACCTTAGAGGGAAGGTAGAGCTAGAGGAGTCAGCAGTGGGAAGCCTTGCATTTGATCAGACTCCTGTAGGCAATTATCTGTTCTGTCTGTGTCTCTTAACAAGCCTTGTGACCTTGGACGTCAGGATCCTCATCTGTCAAAAGGAGGAAATAACATATTTCTAGTTCCACCAATCTCATAGTGTTGATGTAATGATCAAATGAGATAATGGCTGAGAAAGTGTGTTGAAAAAGACTATAAAAATTAGGTTGTTTAAATTGACACTTATTAAGCACTTACTAAGTGCCTTGGGAGAGACACAAAGATAAATATGAAGCAGTCCCTGCCCTGAAGTAGTTCATAATCTAGTTGAAAAGGTAAGACATATGCACATGAAAAGCAAATAATACAAGGCAGCAAATGGGTGCCAAAAGAGCAGTTTAGATTATAAATACTAGAGAAACTTGGAGAAGGTATGAAATTTTTTTCCTGCAGAAACAGATAGGAAAGACTATGAAATAAATCGTATTGGCCCTGGAAGGAGAGAGAAAATTTGGATCATTTAGAATGGAAGAAACATCTCAGCCAATGGAGGCAGAGGCAGGGACTACAAGCTGCAATCCAGGTTCAAGAGGAGATTGGACCAGCTGAAGTGAAGGATTTTATAGGCCAGCTCTACATAAGACTAGAAAGTTGAATCTGTAGAGCAGACTGGCAGTTAAAAATGCAGCAAAGTACCGAAAAAAGAATCTTACAATCAGAAACCATCTGGTGTTGGTGACCAAGAAAGAATTGCAAGAAAGGGTCTGCAATTCATTCTTTCTCTCTCTCCCCCTCTCTCCCTCTCTCCCTCTCTCCCCCTCTCTCCCTCTCTCCCTTCCTCCCTTCCTCCCTCTATCCCTCCCTCCCTCCTTCCCTCTTTTTTCTCCCGTATTTTAGAAAGAAAACAAGTTTCCTTGCAGTATTTTGGTATACAATGTTTAAAGTATACAATTCAGTAAGCTTTGATAGAACTATAAATCCCTAAAAAACATCACCACAATCAAGACAGTGAACATGGCAGGGGGAGATGGGGTTGTTTAACTTAGCAGTAAAGATGCCTACATCCCACATTAGAGTGCCTGGGTTTATTGCCAGCTCCTGCTCCTGACTCCCGCTTTCTGTTACTGCACACCCAGGGAGGCAGCAGGTAATGGCCCAAGTGCTGGGTCTCTGCCACACATGGGAGACACAGAATGAGTTCCAGACCGTTTTGACTTGACCCAACTCAGCTGTTACAGGCACTTAGGGAGTGAAGCAGTGATGGAAGATCTCTGTGTCTGTGTCTCTGTCCCTCAAATAAAAATCAGTTCACTTGTAAAACAGTGAACATGTGCATCACCTTCTAAAAGTTTACTTGTACCCCTTTGTATTTCCTCTCTCTAGCCCCTCACTGCTCTAATCAACCACTGATCTGCTTTTGATCACTGTTATTAATTTGCACTTTTCAGATTCTATATAAATAGAATCAAATAAAGATATACTCTTTTTTGGGGGGTGTACCTTTTCACTATTTGTAATTTTGTGAGATTCATATATATTGTTACTAGTATCAGTTTGCTTGTTTTTTTAATTTTTATTTATTTATTTGAGAGGTAGAGTTACTGACAGTGAGAGGGAGAGACAGAGAGAAAGGTCTTGCTTCCATTGGTTCACTCCCCAAATGGCCACAACAGCCAGAACTGTGATGATCTGAAGCCAGGAGTCAGAAGCTTCTTCCAGGTCTCCCATGCAAGTGCAGGGGCCCAAGCACTTGGGCCATTTTCTACTGCTTTCCCAGACTACAGCAGAGAGCTGGATTGGAAGAGGAGCAGTCATGACTAGAACTGGCACCCATATGGGATGCTGGCACCACAGGCAGAAGATTAACCTATTGCACCATAGCACCGGCCCCTCATATCAATTATTTTTTAAGTTCATGTCTTCTATTGCTGAGAAGTGTATGGAATCCTTTCATTTGTTTAGATTTATTTTTAGGGAGGTGCTTCTTCCGTCACCCCAAGGTAGCTATCTCAGTGCTTGGCATACAGAGGCACTTATTTGTTGAAAGAATGACTTGTTGACCACCCCTGGGGTGCTGATACCTCATACAGTTGTGTTTGTTCTGTGGAATGCTTGACCTTTGTAAGCCTCTCTTTATCAGCGTGGCTCATCTCACCTTCTGCACTTAATTCCTGAATGATCTTTAATAATAAAACCAAGAATATCCTCAAGTATTCCTGAACTAGACTTCCGCAAAGATGGAAGTTGGGAGTGTAGAAAGATAAATTCCTGCCCTCAGTCTAATGCTACTGTCTTGAAGACCTTGCTCCTGATCAGTCTTCTCGTAACATCAATAGATTTGTTTTTAACTCAATTATAGAGGTCACTGGGAGTCTGAGAAAAAATCTGCTTCACCTTTTGGACTTGGACATTGCTTTGCTGCATTGTTTCGATTCAGAGAAGAATGGAGAGCTGCTGGATCATTGCAAGCTTCAGTCTCCCACATTTTAGTCAGGAAACAAAATGGTGCCCCAAAGAGTGGCATTCCAGGGGAATAGTTACTCTACTTTTTTTTGAGATACTAATGGAAACCTTTGAGTAGAATATGTTACCACACTAAGAATATGGGCAAAGCTAGGACACTGAAATGGCCATTGGAACTTGGAACCACAGTCAACCGACCCATTGTTTAGAAAAACTTTAAAAGTAAGCCATATTTGAAAGGATATGAATGGATTATCATAATGTGGACAAAGAAACTAGTTTTAGGAATAAAAAGAATTTCTATGCAGTCAAGAGATTTTGGAATTATTTTCAAGGGTGTTCACTAGGAAATGAAGGTATTCAGAGCCACCCTATTGATGATTAAGCCAGAAAATTTCATGCCCATTGTTAAGTACATGATTTAAGAAGAAAACAAGTGGATAAAGAAAATATGTAATCAACCTATGACATGAAAGGAAAATTTCAGAACAAATGTTCCTAATGTGCCATTTTTGCAATTGCTTAACATTTACAAGGAGGTTTCAAACCCAGTCCCTTATGGTGTTAAGGGTTGCCTGTCAATTCCCAGAAACAAACTGGAATAAGGCTGGTTTTACTTTGAGACACTACTGTGATCTAACATATAAACTAGGCCTGACAGAAAATTTTGGATCTTAAAGAAAAGCTGGGAAATTTGGCTCAAAAATGGGACAGATTGAAACAATTTTTACCAAAGGAATATGAGACTGTAAAGGAAATTGATTCAGGAAAGAAAGCCTAGTATCATTTTGAAAAGCTAGACACGAAGCGCAACGTGGGCAGTTCTTGTTATAAGGATTGAGTGTGCTGCCGTAACGCAGGAGCATGTGCCAGGCTGATAAAAGTATTTCCCTGGATTTCAAACCAATGGTGACACTGCCATGGACTGAGATGCATATGAAAGAGATTTTCTCCTTTAAAAATTGTATCAGAACCAGTGGGAGAAATATACCGGCCAAAGGGCATTTAGAGCTTCATGCTTGGGAATCACACACAGTGAGAATTTTGAAACGCCTCCTATGATTAAGGTCTTATGGTGAAAAAAGCGCAAAAACCTTGGGGAAGTTAGTGAATTTAATATACTTTCTGTATTCCATTTACCAAAGAGAAATTTTGCTTAGCTAATGTACAGTATGCAACCATGGTAGTTAGATTATTACATCTGGGGTTTCCCATGACTGGGTTGCCTTATAAAAAACCCAGGCACAGATCACACTGGAATTGGTGCTTTTCTCAGGTAGCATTTCAAAATCAATTTATTGGTTCTTTCTAATGATTAATAATGGCAATCTCTATGGATAAGAAGGATCCAAATCAGACAGTACTGACCCAAAAGTCTCCAAGAGCCAGGTAGGTAAGCAATATGTGAAGAGCACAGACTTAAGGATGGTAGACATCTTGACAGTCTGAAGGGAATATGCCAAATAAAGGAGCAGTCACCATTCACTTCCAGTGAGCAGCTTGGCCTCTGGTACAGACAGCCATGACAGAGCAATTGCTACAAGGTAGAAGTAGAAGAAGCCCAAGGTCAAAACAAACAAACAAACAAACTTAGAAACCCAGCTCTTCATATGCAATATATTTATTTTTATGTGAAACCTCCTGGATTATAAATGTTGGTAACTACTTTTGTAAAACATTTATTTATTTATTTATTTATTTGAAGGCATAGTGATGGGGAGAGAGAGATGGAGAGGGGCTTCCATCTGCTGGTTCATCCCCGAATGGCTGCAACAGCCCTGGCTCAGTCAGGCCACAGCCAGGAGCCAGGGAATTTCATCTCGGTCTGTCACATGGGTGGCAGGGACCAAGATCTTGGACTATCTTCTGCTGCCCTCCCAGGCATATTAGCAGGGAGCTAGATGAGAAGCAGAACAGCTGGGACGTACAGCAGAGCAGCAGTAGCTTAATCAGCTGTGCTGCAACACAAGCTCCTAGTTATTTCATTTTTATTTTTTTTTATTTATTTTTATTTATTATTTTTTTTTTTGACAGGCAGAGTGGACAGTGAGAGAGAGAGAGACAGAGAGAAAGGTCTTCCTTTGCCGTTGGTTCACCCTCCAATGGCCGCCGCGGTAGGCGCGCTGCGGCCGGGGCACCGCGCTGATCCGATGGCAGGAGCCAGGTGCTTCTCCTGGTCTCCCATGGGGTGCAGAGCCCAAACACTTGGGCTATCCTCCACTGCACTCCCTGGCCACAGCAGAGAGCTGGCCTGGAAGAGGGGCAACCGGGACAGGATCGGTGCCCCGACCGGGACTAGAACCCGGTGTGCCGGCGCCGCAAGGCGGAGGATTAGCCTGTTGAGCCACGGCGCCGGCCTAGTTATTTCATTTTTAACAGTTTTTTATAAAAGCAGGACACATGCACTGTATAAATATAGACAACATGGGGACCGGCATTGTGGCTTAGCTGATAAAGCTGCTGCCTGTGATGCTGGCATCCCAAATGGGAACTGGTTTAAGTCTTGGCTGTTTCACTTCCAATCCATCTTCCTGCTAATGTGCCTGGAAAAGCAGCACAAGATGACCCAAATGCCTGAGTCCCTGCACCCACATGGGAGACCTGTAGGAAGCTCCTGGTTCTTGGCTTCAGTGTGAACCAGCCCTGAACGTTTTGACCACCTGGGGGGGGTGTGAACAAATGGATGGAAGATCTGTCTCTCCCTCTCTTTGTAACTCTAACTTTCAAATAAAATAAGTCTTAAAAAAAATAGGCCAACAAAAAACACATTCTCACCCTATTATAGTGCCTATTTTTTTCAGGATAATACAAAATATGATTATCCTGTACATGTTTTTTTTTTTTTTTTTTTTTTTTTTTTGACAGGCAGAGTGGACAGTGAGAGAGAGACAGAGAGAAAGGTCTTCCTTTTGCCGTTGGTTCACCCTCCAATGGCCGCCGCGGTAGCGCGCTGCGGCCGGCGCACCACGCTGTTCCGATGGCAGGAGCCAGGTGCTTCTCCTGGTCTCCCATGGGGTGCAGAGCCCAAACACTTGGGCCATCCTCCACTGCACTCCCGGGCCACAGCAGAGAGCTGGCCTGGAAGAGGGGCAACCGGGACAGGATCGGTGCCCTAACCGGGACTAGAACCCGGTGTGCCGGCGCCGCAAGGCGGAGGATTAGCCCATTGAGCCACGGCGCCGGCCGTACATGTTTTTGGAAGCTACTTTTTGTTAATGATTTCAACCTTTCCCTCTCAGTAAATTTTCATCTCATCTATTACCTTCTCCATATTCAAATTTTTCCAGTTGACTCTGAAATATTTTTTATAGTAAATTATTTTGCCAACAGGGAATCCAATATCATGTGTTGTATTTTTATTATATCCCTTAAGTCCTCTCATTTTTTTAAGATTTTATTTATTTGAAAGGCAGATCAACAGGGAGAAAGCAAGACACAGAGGAAGATCTTCCATCTGCTGGTTCACTTGCCAAATGACCACAGTGGCTAGGACTGGGCCAAGCCAAAGCCAGGAGCCAGGAACTCCATCTTCATGGGTGGCAGGGGCCTAAGTACTTGGGCCATCTTCTGGTGCCTTCACAGGGTACATTAGCAGGAAAGTGGATTGGAAGTGGAAGTAAAGCATGATCCCAGACACTCTGATATGGGATATGGGTATCCCAAGTGGTTGCTACAACCCCTACACACATTAAGTAGCTTTAATCTAGCACAGTTTTGACTTTTTAAAAATTCGTACTGACTTGGTGCAGACGATTGGCCAGTTGCCCCACAGAATGCCTCTCCTCCTAGATTTGTCCAGTTGCTTCCTCCTAGCGTCCTTTGTTTCTCTATCCCCAGGTGTTTCCTGCAAACTGCAAGTTGTATCTAACACTTCTTTTAGGTGGTAGGAAACAGCTTAAGTATAATATATTGGGTTGTGTACCTGCATCATACACACCAGAACTGGTTTACCATTAGTGAGACTAACACCGATTCCAGAAAATTGATGATGACAGTCTGGTCTCTTCAACATAGTTACATTTCCACCTCATTCATCCTCTGGTTCACTCCCTAAATGCCCTCGACAGCTGGGGTTAGACCAAGCTGAAGCCAAGAGCTGTACCAAGTGCTAGTTTTCCTGCTGCACCACAATGCCCACTCCCTTCACCTGTGTGTGTGTGTGTTTAAGATTTATTTATTTATTTGAAAGTCAGAGTTACACAGAGAGAAGGAGAGGCAGAGAGAGGTCTTCCATCTGCTGGTTCACTCCCCAGTTGGCCACAATGGCTGGAGCTGTGCCGATCCGAAGCCAGGAGCCAGGAGCTTCTTCTGGGTCTCCCACGCAGGTGCAGGGGCCCAAGCATTTGGACATCTTCCACTGCTTTCCCAGGCCATTAGCAGAGAGCTAGACTGAAAGCACAGTCACTGGGACATGACCAACACCCTCCTGTGTTTGTTTGTTTGTTTTTGACAGGCAGAGTGGGTAGTGAGAGAGAGAGACAGAGAGAAAGGTCTTCCTTTTTGCTGTTGGTTCACCCTCCAATAGCCGCTGTGGCCGGCGCATCGGGCTGATCCTAAGCTAGGAGCCAGGTGCTTCTCCTGGTCTCCCATGCAGGTGCAGGGCCCAAGGACTTGGGCCATCCTCCACTGCCTTCCCGGGCCATAGCAGAGAGCTGGCCTGGAAGAGGGGCAACCGGGATAGAATCCGGCGCCCCAACTGGGACTAGAACCCGGTGTGCCGGCGCCGCAAGGTGGAGGATTAGCCTGTTAAGCCACGGCGCCGGCCACCCTCCTGTGTTTTTAATACCAACTAATAATCTTTGCCATAACCAATAATTGTATTAAAGTTCACAAAATGCTAATTTTCCAATCTATCATTCCTTCCACTATGCTAGCTGACATTTTGCCTCCTCAATTAGGGTTCTAATTAATATTATTATTTTTTTATTTTTTTATTTTTTTTATTTTTATTTTTTGACAGGCAGAGTGGATAGTGAGAGAGAGACAGAGAGAAAGGTCTTCCTTTTGCCGTTGGTTCACCCTCCAATGGCCGCCGCGGCAGCACGCTGCGGCCGGCGCACCGCGCTGATCCGATGGCAGGAGCCAGGTGCTTATCCTGGTCTCCCATGGGGTGCAGGGCCCAAGGACTTGGGCCATCCTCCACTGCACCCCCTGGCCACAGCAGAGAGCTGGCCTGGAAGAGGGGCAACCGGGACAGGATCGGTGCCCCGACCGGGACTAGAACCTGGTGTGCCGGCGCCGCAAGGCGGAGGATTAGCCTAGTGAGCCGCGGCGCCGGCCTAATTAATATTATTTTTAACAAACACAAAGCCTCCCTGTAGGCCAAACTGGATGCATCTGGGGGCAGTATTTAGGCTGTTGGCCATCCCCTTCTGATCTATAAAGTGGACAAAGTCTCACTCATCATCACTCTGTATCCTGCAGCATTAGGTCTTTTATTTGTAACAATCAATTACTTCACACTTGTTGACACGTTCCTGTACTCTTCTCAAGTCATTTTATGTGTGTATTTGTCTCCATGGCTAGACTGTGACCTCCTCAAGGGCAAGAACTCTCTTGTAGATATTTCCTTTGCATTTCCCAATGTACTTTTAAAGGTACTTTGGCTATAGCTGGTCCTAATTAACAACAACAAACCACTGGTAAGAACCAAATGTTTTCTCTGACTTTCCCTAATTCTCTGTCGTAATAAAGTGCTTATGTCATCTACAATGAAAAGTCAACCTTCACAGTTTACTTGTGTTGTGGGAATCCTTGTGACGGGAGACAAAAGGGGGAAAATAACCCTTTATGAGCCTTCAAAGTCATATCCAGCTGTGTGACCTTGGGCAAGTCATATCACCACTCAGTTTCCATTTCTTCATTCAGTAAAATGGGAGGCCTAGATTCTTTCCAGAATCTTACCCGGCATTCCTCCTGATCTGACTGACCCTGCTTGGGTAGCACCCCGGCTCCTTTCACAGGGTTCAGCAGGGTCCTCTCCAAATGAGATGAGGCATAGGTGAAATAACACCCACAGTGACAGAATCGGCCTCCAACGCCTGTCCTACCATCACAGTGAGACGGGACTCTGTGTCCTGGTAACAATCTGCTCACATTTCAAGGTCAAACCTCTGTCCTTTACTACCAAGGCTGAGTGTGGATATGCCAAGGGCCCCTGTGCAATCAGCTGGCACAGCAGAGACCCAGTCTTAGGTTTTCCTGAAGCAGGAAGAGGTGAGAGAGGACTGGTAGAACCAAGATGGGACAGCGCTCTGGGTACAGTCCTGCTTGTTTGTTTATTTCAAAGACAAAGAGACAAAAGCAGATTTTCTAGTCACTGATCCAGTGCCCAAATGCCTGCAACGGACTGAAGTCAGGAGCCCAGTACTCAATCCAGGTCTCCCACGTGGGTGGTGTGGGACCCAACTACTTGAGCCATCACCTGCTGCCTCCCAGGAGGCTCATTAGCAGGAAGCTGGAATTGGAAGCAGAGCTATGGGGTATGGGATGCCTACGTCCCAAGCTGCATCTTAACTGCTAGGCCAAACACCTACCTCAAAGGTAGTGCTTCTTAAACACAAAACTATATAAAAATGCTCTAGCCCACCTGCTTTTCCCCAGCCTTCATTTTAGTCGTATTGCTCTCCTTTTGCTCTTTTTATTCCCTTCTTTATAGGTCCTATCTGAAGGACCTCATCCAACTGGCTTTATGTGCCTGGAAATAGCTTTCTCTACCTCCTCGTTGATGGAGGACAGTTTCCAGCCTGACTATAAATGGAATCTTACCATTTCCCTGGCCTTGAGAGCTCCAGGCAATGCCAGGGGAGATGTCAAGTCTCCAAGGAGTAAGGCAGGAAGAAAACCCTCTCCAGCCTTATTCTTGACAACCCACGTTCAGGCTGTGGTCAGGGTGAAGAGCTGAAGTCTGCTGTCAAAGCCTGGCACTTGCCCTTTGCTGCTTACCTGGGGACACAAAATGGATCCCTAATTTCTTCCATTTTTCTCCTTTCCCCGTCCTAGGACTCACAGCAGTTGATAAAAATCAGGGGGCATGTTGGCCAAGACCTACCTTGTGCTGTTATCTTTGGCACCATCCCATGACTCTTTCCCTATCAAGTGTAAATATATTAAACAGAAATATTAAGGAGGGACAGTCTCCCAGTGAACAGGAAGGGGGCCTTGTGATGCAGGGTGCTCTTGGGAGCCTGCCGGTGATGAGGAGGGGTGGCCACCCTTGTCAGATGTTGTTTTCCTCAGGAAGAAAGGAGAGCAGCCCGAGGGGCAAGTAGAGTCCTAGGGAGTCCCAGGGTGGGGTCAGATCAGCACAGATGGAGAAAGGAATGAGCCAGGCAGGTCAGGTACAGAGGGAGGCCAAAATAAGAGTAAGAAACAAAGGAATTGGGGTGCAGTAGGTTAATCCTCTGCCTGCGGCGCCGGCATCCCATATGGGAGCCGGGTTCTAGTCCTGGTTGCTCCTGTTCCAGTCCAGCTCTCTGCTGTGGCCCAGGAGGGCAGTGGAGGATGGCCCAAGTGCTTGGGCCCCTGCACCCGCGTGGGAGACTGGGAAGAAACACCTGGCTCCTGGCTTCAGATCGGTGCAGCGCCGGCCATTGCGGCCATTTGGGGAGTGAACCAATGGAAAGAAGACCTTTCTCTCTCTCCCTCTCACTGTCTGTAACTCTACCTCTCAAAATAAATAAAATCTTTTAAAAAAAGAAACAAAGGACCAGGCTGCCACTGTGGCATGGCAGGTAAAGCCACAGCCTGCAGTGAAAGCATCCCATATGGGCACTGGTTCAAGTCTCCGCTGCTCCACTTCTGATCCAGCTCTGCTATGGCCTAGGAAAGCAGTGGAAGATGACCTAAGTGCTTGGGCCCCTGCACTCGTGTGGGAGACCTGGAAGAAGCTCCTGGTTCCTGATTGGCCCAGCTCTGGCTGTTGCGGCCATTTGGGGAGTGAACCAGCAGATGAAAACGCTCTCTCTGCCTCTGCCACTGTGCCTTTCAAATAAATGAATCTTTTTAAAAAAAGAAACAAAGGATCAAGGGGGAGAGAGTGAACAAGATTCCCAAGTAAAAGAACCAAGAGGTACAGATGGGACGCTGCACAAGCTCGTCTGCATTTCCCAGGCTTGGGGCAGCCTCAGCATATAAAGGTCCCAGTTGCAGGCTCTTCATAGTCACACATTTAATAGAAGCAATCTCCGCTGTAGAAGAGGTTATCTAATTTTAGAACATTTCATTCTCCAAGAAGTACCTCTTCCCACTCTGGCACTCAATCGTAGGAGTCTGAACCCTTGCCTTCTAGGCCAAAGGCCTCTTCCAGGCCGGCGCCGCGGCTCACTAGGCTAATCCTCCGCCTTGCGGCGCCGGCACACTGGGTTCTAGTCCCGGTCGGGGCACCGATCCTATCCCGGTTGCCCCTCTTCCAGGCCAGCTCTCTGCTGTGGCCAGGGAGTGCAGTGGAGGATGGCCCAAGTCCTTGGGCCCTGCACCCCATGGGAGACCGGGAGAAGCACCTGGCTCCTGCCATTGGATCAGCGCGGTGCGCCGGCCGCAGTGCGCTATCGCGGCGGCCATTGGAGGGTGAACCAACGGCAAAAAGGAAGACCTTTCTCTCTGTCTCTCTCTCACTGTCCACTCTGCCTGTCAAAAATTTAAAAAAAAAAAAAAAAAGGCCTCTTCCACCTCATTCCCAGGTTGGCTGGCATAAGCATCGTGGAGTAACCCCCAAATGTGGAACTCACGTTCTCAGGAATCATCATTCCCAGTATGAAACTCAAATGACTGCCTAAAACCAATTCACCTATAGCCAATCAGCCTAAAATAAATATCAAATCTGCAGCGTTTCAAAAGGATTTAGCAGATTCACCCTTTGACTCTTTATTGCTGTGGTCTGGACAACCTTTAATCGTTAGTCAACTGAGTGTGCCTCCCACCTGTTCATCTGGGCTGTGCAAAGGAGAGCAAAGCATGGAGATCTCCCTGAGCTCCAGTACACTCTTCAAGGCATCTAATTTGTAAAAGGATATTGGATTAAGAGACACAAAAAATAATACACAGAATGTCTGTACCCATTGTATTTATTGCTAGAAACTTTAAACTTTTTTTAAAAAAGTGTTTGAAAAGTAGATAACATAGAAAAAGACATCCATAAAGGTAGGAAGCAATCTCATCATTCACAAAGTGCTGCAACTTTGATAAAGTTATGTTGCTGATAAGAACTCAGAAGTACTCTTGGATGAGCAGATAGAAATTCTTGAAATACCTGAAGCATGACAAAAAAAGAGAACAGGACACCTAAGTGGACACAAAAACACCCAAAAGGGAGTTGAGCTTTGGGCAAATCAGTCATTAAGTGAACTGAACCTCAAGCAAACAAATTTCAGTGAATTGGTTTTAAAAGCTCTAGCTTTAGGTGAACTAGTTTCAGCCAAAATGACTAGAAGCAAATCAGAGTGTTCTTCTCCTTCCAGCACCCCCAAATCCCAGAGTTTTGGGGTGGCGGTGGAGGTACTGAGAGGTGGCAGGTCTGGAGCGGTGAGCTATTTACTGCCAGGGAACTAGGCGCGAGACTGACCTGAGAAGAAGGGAAGCAAGAGCGTGCATGTGTGTGTACATGCATGTGTGAACACGAATGTGTCCACGTGTGCATCCGCTGGGCTGCAGAGCTCAGTGCACCTACATCTGGGAGAGGGGCGAGCCTGCGACTCTGGACACATCCCACCAGCAAGCTTCACATCCACACCTGCTCCTCACTGCCCCAGCTGAGAAGAGCAACCACGTACAGGCACCCACCCAGCCTTCCCAGGTCCACGTGAGTCCCTGAGAAACAGGCAATACACACAGCAGGCCCACCCAGAGTGGGTCCCCATTCCCTGCAGCGATGAGGAGCTCTCCTAGTCCTCAGGGAGAAGGCAGCCAAGAAATCACTCGTTAATAAGGTCCAGGGTTTCCAATTCTTCATCCAGATAAGAGAGACTGGATACCAGGGAAAATGCCTGGCTGATCGCGTATCTGACTCGTTTACAGCTTCCATGATGTCCTTTTCCCCTATAATCCTGAACCAGAACATTCTTCACTTATGCACGAACATAAATTGGATAGAGCCCAGAATCAGACACTGTTCAGAAAGTACTGGAACCTGCCTGTACGTGGAAAGCTGGCCAGTCACCGCCACCCTGGCAATGAGAAGGTTCCTCCTCCACAATCCATTTGGAATGTTGCGATCTTTGGGTCTCTGGCCCTGGGGACCCTCCCTAGAGAGCTCCCCTCCCAGGCCTGCCGAGTGCGTTCCTCATCTTGGCTGACCTCAGAGGGGCCCACTGGCCAGAATAATCTGTCAGGTGGTGATGGCAGCAGAGGCGACTGCAGATCAAGCTCAAATATAGTTGGCAGGGGGCTGCCGGGCGTTGAGCCGCTGCATGTGACAGCCATGACAGAGCAGGTGCCCATCCAGAGGGAAGCAGCAGCAGCCCTCCTCGTCACTCAGCTGCATCCGGCAGTCCTAAGGGAGAAGACACCTGGTTCACTTCAGCCCAGGCTCCTTGGGCACTGAGGACATCTTGGGATGTCACCCTCAACACCAGATTCCTAATGACTGGAAGCATGGATTGGGAACAGGGGTGGGATGGAAGCGACTCAAGAAAATACCCCAGCTTGACACCAGGTGTCGCTGCTGCAGCAGAAATAATGAGACAGGTCCCCATTCGCAGAAGTTATCATGAGTCCTCAGTCTTGCAGTCTAGACTCAGGGGAGGTCAGATTCAGAACCCACTGGACAACCAGGACCAGGGAGAGTAGCTGGAGGGCAAGAAGTCACAGAACCTGCCCGGTTTTCTATGGTGTACACCCTTACCCTGGATGCCTGGCTGTTCTGGGACTTGGCTCCTCCCCTCTGCCCGATCCCAGTTCTCCCCCAGTAGCTATGGACCCGGACACTCACCTCACAGTGGTAGCACTCGAAGTGATAATCTCGGTCCATGGATATCACCCTCACGATGTCCTCACAGCCCTGAAATAGGCATCCCATGGGGGATGGGCACACACTGATGCCCAACTCTGCCCCCTCCCCTTGATGGGAAGATGACACAAGGCTCTCAGAGCCCCTCTGAAATCATCTGTAGCTCTGATTCCTCTGCAAATCCCACTGGAACTCTCCCTCCCACCCCCACCCTGCACTGCTCTCAGGACACACCCTGCATGCAGCCCTCCCTCTGTAGGGGTCCCCCCCCCACCCCGCCTTGCCTAGCTCTCCCAGCTCTGGGGGAAGCAGAGGCAAGGGCAGGGGGCAAGAAGCACAGATAAAGTAGGCCAGGCTGGGGACAAGGAGATCCTGTAACAGGGTCTGGGTCCCCGTGGGCTTTAGGCTTCTCTCCCCAGGCATGCCCTCTGCACATCCCGCCCGCCTCAGTCATTTCTGACCCCTTCCTACCAGCCCTGAGGATCCTTCCCACCTTCTTCCAACCCCTACATCTGAGCTCTGATGACCCCCAACCTCGAAAGAAATCGCCTCTGGCCTGGGATAAAAGACGTGGAGCCTGGGCCCAGGGAGGCGGTAGGACATGTCCAGGCCCGGATGTTAGGGTCAGCGTGGTGACCCCCGCAGCAGAGTCACACGGGAATCTCTTCAGAGCACATTCCTCAGCACTAGTGCGAGTGCCCCCGGGCCCCGGCCCTCCCCGCCAGAGAACCCAGACACACTGACCTCGGAGGGGAGGATGGGCTGGCCGCAGGCCGCACACTTGGGAGCGTAATTTCTGAAAGAGAGCAGGCAGCCATGAGCCGCGGGTGGGGAATGCTGGGGCCCGGCTCCACACTGCGCCCCGCCGGGAGGACTCACTTGTGGTAGTCAGTCACACAGTACACCTGGTTGGAGAAGTCCACTGTGAAGGGGATGCCATCCAGGCACTTGTTGCAAACGATGCACCGGAAGCAGCCTGGGTGATAGGACTTCCCCATGGCCTGCAGGATCTGGCTCGCGGGTGGGAGAAGAATCAGTCTCCCTCCGGGCCCTGGGTTCCCCCGCTGCTCCCCAACCTCAGCCAGCCCCTCCTAGCCTCCCAAAGCAAGGTCTGTAATTGGTGGGGACCTAGGGGTCTTTCCATTTCTAGTATATGTGCTGCCAAAGTGAGCACCAAGGAGTCTTTTAATGGAGGCAGAAACCCTGAAAAAGCTGGTGGAGACCACCTGAGGGGGCTTTTAAAAAAAGTCTAGTGCCTGGGACCCCCGCCACCCCCAATCCTGTCATAGTCTCTGGGAATGGGACTTGGGCAGCCTTTTCTTTCTTTTTTTTTAGATATTCCTGGATGATGTGCCCGGTGGCTGAAAATCACCGATCTAATCCAATGTCCCCTTTTTACAGAAAAGAAAATTGAGTTCCAGCTCAACAGTGGCAGCCACAAGCCCCTGCACTCCTAGCCCAGGCTGGCGGGCCTGGGAAGAGCTAGGCCCTGAAGCCCAGACCCTATTGCGGGGGGGGGATGGAGAGGTCACCACGAACAGCTGCTCTGGGAGGAATGGGATGAAAGCGGTTCACCTGGTCACTAGTGTCCTCCCCACACCCCTCTTGGACGTAGCTGCCCCGATCCCGATCCCCTGCCCTGTAGTCCCGCAGCCTCGGCTGGGGGCACTTTCCTTACCTTCTCCAAAATCAAGTGACCACAGACACAGCATTTCTCAGCTGCCTCCTGAAACCCTGAAAACTAAGAAGACAGGAAAGACAAACAGGAGGATGTCACTGGGCTCAGAGCGGTGGGCGGAACCTCAACAGGTCACCAGGAAGGGGGCGCCGCGTTGGGGGCAGCGGCTCCTCACTCACCAGATAGTCTTCCTCACAGTACACAGAGCCGTTGACGCTGTAGAAAGCCTTGCAGCGCAAAGTGCGTCCTAGAAGCAGCAGAGAAGGGGCTGGAATCCACCCGCAGCCTGGGGCAGCCTCCTGCGCTCCCTGACATTGCATTCAAACCTGAACTGTGGCGCTGTTTCTCCTCCTCGCTGCAGCCTGCCCTCCCTCCCCGCACAAACATCCCATCTGATGCAATTCCAATCCGCTTTGGCCTCATTCCAGCCAACTTCCCCACTCCCCTGCTCACTGCTCCTCCAGCTCCAGCCTGCCCAACTCTTCAGAGGCCTCCCGCTGCACAAGTGCCTTCCTCTCCCTGAAGAGGCACCTGGGCGAGCAAGGCCAGCCCCATCCTGGGGGACACGGCTAGGGGCTCTGCCCAACATAGGCCCTGCCCTGTGGGCCTCTCAGCCTAGCTGTGTCTTTGCTGAACACAGCCGTCCTGCTCAGCAAGCCCCTCTCCTTCCAGGGGGAGACTCTGGAGGGCAGGCCTCATCCGAGTTATGGCCGGGGACAAGGGGCTGCGTTGGGCAGCGCAGCCAGTCTCCCCTGCTGCTGGACTGGGTTGCTTCCCCGAGCCTGGAGGGACCCAGGGTCTCCAGAGTCTTCCGTGAGCAGACAAAGGAGGGCCATTTCCCACATTATCAGGACCCAGACACCACACCCCGTGTCTGAATGGGGGAGGAATGAGGACGAGGTGCAGAAGGGGCAGTTTCCCCACCTTCGGCCTTCTTCCCATCACAAATCTCCACTTCCAACTCTGTCCGGTGGCTTAGAAAAGCTGACTTAGAGAAACTCCTGAGACCCAGGGAGGGGAAAGAGATGGAAGGAGACCCAGACCCAGAAGAGGCCCTATGAAAAGGACAGACAGACAGACAGACAGCCGAGCAGAAAGAGTCAGGCAGAAGCTGGGGGAGCAGAGAAAAGCTGAGTGCTGGAGTCAGGCAGAGATAGGAGATTAAAGGTTTAGCGAAAGAATCAGAATGGGTAAGCGGTGGGGAGGGCAATGAGGGAGGTGTGGGAGGGTAGGGGTGGGGGGAGTTAAGGCCGCTGGGAGCACCCCCCTCCCAGTGGGCCTCCTGAGCTAACAGCAGCGGGCATTCCTGGAGCGTGATGTCATCAGCTTGGCATGGCCTGGTGGCCTGCACTCTAGTGAGGTGGCTGAACTCTGACCAGCCAAGAGAAAACCCCCCTCGCCGCCCCCCACGGCTCCCCACTCCCCCAGCCCACCCCCGCCCTTCCCACATTCCAGGCTTTCACAGTCGCCCCAGGCAACTCGGCTGCCCAAGACCAAACCCCACCAAGGAGAGGCCTGAGGGGCCGGGCGGGAGTCCAGGCTGGGCAAGCTGGGAGGCACAAGAAAAAGGCAGGAATAGAGGATAGAGGAGAGGAAGACGGAGAAGGAGGCAGAGGCGGGGAGCAGACCCATGGGGGATATAGGGGGAGGCAGAGCCAGGTAGAGCACACACAAGGGCCACAGCAAGCCCAGGAAGGGGCACGGGCTCTCCTCCCGCCCCCCTAAGCTCTCCCGAGCAGGTGGCGGGCGCACTCACCACAGGAGCAGCAGACAAAGCACTGGGTGTGGTAGAGGCTGTCCAGGGCCTGGCAGGCATTGCTCTGCCCGTAGATGCCTTTGTTGCACTTGATACAGGTGCCTGGGGGGGGGGGGGAGGTCATCAGCTTCCAACCCTACCCCCAGCTCCGATGCAGGGATCTCCCCCTTTCCTAACAACCGGCAGAGCTCCCTCCAGGAAGGGGAAGGGAGGGTAACAAGAAAGAAGATGCAGCAAGATTGTGCCTGGGCTGTCCCGTTCCTGCTCGGCCGATTCCTCAACAGACATCTCTGGGCGTCCCTCCTGTGTCTAGCACAGCGCATGATACTGCGGAAAACTGGAGGAAGCCAAAGTGTCCCTGGCCTTCAGATGTTTCATTTCTGTCGGAGAAAGCACTACACAGGCAAGCCGTGAGCCCTGGCTCAATGCATGGGACGAATGGTCAGAGAGGCTGGGGCGCAGGTGCTCAGCCGAAGACCTGGAGAACACTCTGCATGAAAGCCCCTCCGGGACTTCAGTTCCCCCAACAGTCCGAGGACCACCCTCTGCTGCAGGCTCCCAGGGATGGAGAGGAGGACCTGGCTCAGCAGAGGGGACCGGCCACATGAGCCGGTTCCAGAGACCTGGGTTGCAGAAGAAGTGGTGGGGGAGGGTGGCAGGACCCCTAAAGGCCTTCCTGTCACCTTCTATCATGGGAGGGCCCCAGAGCTGAAGCGCTCTTCTTTGCCGACATCCCCTGTTAAGGTACTTGCACCTGGCTCCAGCACTCCTTTCCTGGGTGTGGTCTTCCTTCCCTCCACTCCCCAATTCCAGGCCCATGAGTGAGGGCTGGTGCCTGTCTTTGGGGAGCAGATCCCAACGGGCCCGCCCCACCTCCCCCCTCGGCACACTGCCACACTCCCTGCCTGTCGGGGCCCATCCCAGTCTTTGCCCAGGGGCTCGGGAGCCTGTGCAGCAGCTGCAGCAATTGATGGGCCCAGGCCTGCCCTGCTCCCACCCTCTGGCAGCTGGGTAAGGCCGAAGCCAAGAAACAGGGCCCTTCACAGAGGCAGTAGGAGGAGGGGATGGTCAGGCTAGGGCAGGGGAACAAAGGGTCTCTGGTAGGGGGGACACCTGACCCCTTGGGGGGGGAGAAGAGGCCCGCTCCCACCCCCCAAATTCAAAACATGGCCTCCTGGTGGAAGGAGATGACCCAAGATGGCCATGCGGAGGGCACTGCACAGCCATTCCTTAGGAAGCCTTGGACATTTTGGAGACGAGAGGAAGGCTGTCCAGGCACGTCTGCCTCACCTCCTCTAAGCCAGCGAATCCACGCCGCAGTCCTTCCTGCTGTTTATCGCACTTGCTGAGTTCCCTGCTTCCTTTGGGCTCTGACGGTTTAGCCAAAGACGCTTCTTTCCCAGCTGCCTCTCCTGGGCCCCAAAAGGAAACTGCTAAATGGGCCTTGTCACTTCGTCTCCCCTGATCAAAGTGATTTAACATCATCTACTCTGGGCTGGGTTTGAACTTCGCAAGGCCCTTTCAGCCTGCAGCCCTGCTGCCTCCCAACTTCCTCTCCAGCTGTTCCCATTTCAACATGGAGCGCTGCCGTGCAGGGGGTCTCAGGCAAGAGGGAGGAGGTAGTGAGAAAGGTGGGAACAGAGAGGCTTGGAGAGTGAGGGAGCCCACGGCCCTGGGGGAGACCAGCGTTTCTTGACATAGTGAAGTAGTGCCCGTGGGTTTTCAAATATCGTTAAGGACCCCAAGACCCACTGTAGCTGAGACCCTGAATCAGCCAATAGTTCTCAAACAGGGTGAAATGAAAGCCACAGGGACCAGGGTCCAGGGTCCCTAAAGGGCAAGGGAGCGATGAATTCTGGGCCCAGACTTCTGAGCAGGTTACAGCCGAAACTGGAGGCCAGGTGATTTCTGGCAATTACACAGGGTCGTCATCTGTCCAGGGCTGAGCGTGTCCTGGCGCTCACGACTTTTGCCCTGACTTCCGGAGGATGGGGAAAACAGAGGCTGGTACCACCAGGTCGCCGCTGGAAGGTCCCCGCAGGCACCGGGCCGGCAGCACCAGGACTGGGCAGCAGCTAGGGTCTCTGCTTTCCATTCCGGGCCCCGCTACCCCGACAGCGACCACGGCTCAGCCTGTGCTAGGAAGAGCACCCAACCCCCGCACCCCACCCCGCGGCCGCAGCCGGCCCCGCCCGCGGGCACCTGGAGCGCCCGGGCAGGAGTCGGCACGCACGCGGCCCGCCCGCCCCGCCCCCCCACCCGCGCATTCCCCGAATTCCTGCGGGCGGAGCCTGGGCCGGGGTGGGGGCGCGGCGCGCCGAAGCCTGTAGGGACACCGCCGCAGAGGGGGAGCCATCTGGGGGGAAGACTCTAATCATCACCCCAACTGGCCCCCTCCCTACGAGGCCTCCTACTGCGACAAACCGAGGCTCCTCTCCCTGGAGAAACTGGGACTCACGAAATAACCCGGGGGTCTGAACTGAGCAGGAATGAGGAGCGTGGCCATCGGAACCCCGGTGGGAAAGGGGCAAGCGCTCAGGAGGCCCGCCCCCCACCCCCCGTCCATCCCTCCGGTCTGTTCTCCACCCCAGGTGTCTGCCTCGGACCCCCGGGGCACCGGCTGTGTGGGTCGTCGGGGCACTGGGAAATGAAGGCAGCGACGGGTCCCTTCCCGTCCGTAACCGCACTCCTCTCCCACTCACCAAAGTAGTCCTCTCTGGCCTCCGGTTCCCGCATCCGGGCCCGGGCGGCCTCGGGAACGAACGGACCTGGCGGCTCCTCGAGACCCGACGGCTCCATCCCGGAGGACTCCCCGCGGGCGCCGGCTTCTCGAACGCCGGTGCCCACCGTCAGGCGCAGCAATGCTGTCAGCTCATCTTGGTATCGGGCGCCCGCGGCGCAGTCCCCATAGCCGGTCACCGAGTGTCGTCCGGGCTGCGCTCCCCGTCTCTCCAAGGGCCCCGCCGCCCCCACTCCGGCCCCGGCTAGTGCTCCGGGGCTGCCCAGGGCCGGGGGGTACGAGTGGCGGCTTTCCTGGCAGCCGAACCCCGCGGGCCGGTGAGCGCACAGTCGGTCCAGCGCGGCGTGGAGCTCCGGGTAGGCGGACGGGACCCCTCCGGGGGAGTAGCCCGCGGGAGCCCCGGGCAGGGGTGGGCCGAACAGGCACGGCCCGGCGGGCAGGGGGCTCCCGTGCCGCTGGTCGTAGCCCATGCTGATGCCGCTGGTACGGTTGCTGCAGGGCCGGCTGCCTCCGGCTCCGCCAGCCGCCGCGCCGTCCAGCAGCAGGCTGCCCCGGGGGCTGGACGGCTTGCTCGCGTCGCTGGCCGAGCTACTGGCGAAGCTGGAGCGGGGGCTTAGGGCCGGGGCCGTGGTCTCCAGCCGAAAATCGGGGGGCAAGGACTGAGGTAGAGGCAAGGCCCGGGTGGGCGGCGGCCCCCCGGGAAAGGAGCCTTCGTAGCGCTGCGCCTCGAAGGAGCCGCGCGGGTTCCGCTCTGCGTCCAGGGGCCCTTGCTCTCGGGCAGGCTCCAGCGGCTCATCCCCAGGTCCCCCAGCAGCTCCTCGGGACCCTGACTTCCTCGGTGCCCCCAACCCACTCAGGCGCCCCTTGCCCGGCCCGGGGGTCCCATCAGACCCAGACCGGCTGGATTCACCCTTTCTGCGGCCGAACTTGGCGCTGCCGGAGTCCGAGAGTCTTAACTTCTCCAGCAGACGACTGGCTTTCTCCCCTAACCGCTCCATGCCCTCGGGTCTGGGGCCTCGGGCCCCCTCCCCGCCAGGCACCCTGCGGCGTCTCCTTCCCTGCGGCCGGACTCCGGGTCCCCAGGGGCACGGGGCAGGCACAGGGGCTTAGCGGGGGGCGGCCCGGATGCCCGGCGCCAGGGACCCCGCAGCATCCCCCGGCGGGAGGGGCTGCGTCCCCTCGCGCATCTGGCGTCCAGCGGGGTGGCAGGGCCCGCGGCCGTCCCGTCCGCAGGTCCGTCGGCTCACGCGTCCACTCGCCCCAGCTCCCCGCTTCCCCGCGGCCCCCGCCCCCTGGCTCTCACGCTCGGCACAGACCAAACTTCTCTCCCAAACTTTTGTCTGCCTGGCCGGATCTACTTTCCTGGAAGGGCGGAGCGCGCCGAGTGCGAGAGCGAAGGGGCGGGGGGAGGGGTGCGCAGGGATCTCGGATGCGTCCCGCGAGGGGGACCCGCGGCCGGGAGCTCGGGAGGTGGAGGCCGGCCGGCTGGCCGGACGCGGGCGCACGGCGCGGGGCAGTTAGGGCAGCTGCGGTTACAACCCCCAAGACTAGCAGCCGGACGGAGCGTGGGGGCGTCGGGAGGGGGACTCTTTGTTTGCAGTTGGAATGCGCGGAGGGGCACGGTGGAATGTCGCCGTCCCGTGCGGCGCGACGCGAGGCTTGCTCTGCGCAAACAGCGTGACTTTGTTCCTAGTGTGGGCGCAGAAGGGCAGAGCTCGGTATACAGAGGTTGGTGGCGAGAGAGGGAGAGGCGAGTAAAGAGGAAGAGGGGGACCCTGCGAGCGAGCGAGCCGCAGAGGTGCGAGACAGGTAGCGAGATTCCGGGCCCGGGGAAGTGTGGGAGGCACGCAAAGGAAGGGACACGGCTGTCCAGAGGGCCGGGGAGGCCAACAGATAAGCTGCGATAAGGAGACGCGGCTCTGGAGAGTCGCACTCTGCGAGGGTGGAGGGGCGGGCGGCTTAGCCTGTTTGCAAAAGCAGCGGAAAGCGGCGAGGGGACGGTCTGGCGCTAATCCCCACCTTGGGAGCGAGGGCGGGAGACCCAGTGTACACAGAAAAGCCGTGATAACGAGCGAGGGAGCGGGTCGGGACTAATCGCCGCCTTCGGGGGTAGGGCAGATAGAGGCCGAGACAGACACCCCCTGGTGTTGGGAATCGAGATTTTCTGCAGCTACTTCAGGTGAAGATGGGACTCCCAGGCCTGGGTCGGGAATTAAAGCGGCAGCCGCTGCTGAAGCTAGTTAAAAGCCAGACCCCCCCCCCACCCGGGGGCGGGGAAGGGGCGGTGGGCATTGTGGCCAGTGGGTTGAGCCGCTGCCTGCAACGCCAGACGCCAGCATCCCCTGTGGGCGCTGGTTGCAGCCCAGCTGCTCCGCTTCCGGCACAGCTACCTGCCAGTGCTCCCGGGAAAGCAGCAGCAGAGGCCCGAGTGCTTAGACCCCTGCCACCCACGTGGGAGTCCCCGATGGAGTTTCTGGCTCCTGGCTTCGCTGGGGAGTGAGCCAGCGGTGGGAGATCCTGGCTCCCTCTCTGTAACTCTTTCGACTAGATCAATTAAACTTTTTTTAAAAAGCCAGCCCAGGCCGGCGCCGTGGCTTAACAGGCTAATCCTCTGCCTTGCGGCGCCGGCACACCGGGTTCTAGTCCCGGTTGCCCCTCTTCCAGGCCAGCTCTCTGCTGTGGCCCGGGAAGGGCCCGGGAAGGCAGTGGAGGATGGCCCAGGTCCTTGGGCCCTGCACCCGCATGGGAGACCAGGAGAAGCACCTGGCTCCTGCCTTCGGATCAGCGAGATGCGCCGTCCGCAGCGGCCATTGGAGGGTGAACCAACGGCAAAAAGGAAGACCTTTTCTCTGTCTCTCTCTCTCTCTCTCTCTCTCTCTCTCTCTCTCTCTCTCACTGTCCACTCTGCCTGTCAAAAAAAAAGCCAGCCCAACCGATTTTGCCCAGACTAGGACCTAAGGGGCAAGGGAAGTGGAATGAAGAAGCAAAATGACCCCTTTGGATTTAGCTAGTAAATGAGGCTGAAGATTGTATGTAAACAGAGGGTATTCTTTGCATCTCAAAATTCTGAACTCCGTTTATAAGCTTTTTAGTGTAGCCTTAGGGAGTGGGGAAGGAAAGGAGGTTAACATCTTTGGGGGAAATTAATTTGGCACACACTATTTGGCTTCTTTGTCCTAGCTGCATTGTCTCTCTGACCTCAAGTTTCCTGAGAATCGGCCTCTTTCTCTGGCAGCTTTTTTGGCCTGAGGAGGGTTTATTATCAGACTGAAATCACAGTAACAGAGGGCCAGGACGCTATCAGGTTGCATCTAAATCCTGCTGTGAGCAACATCTTCAGAATTAGCCAGAAGGCTCTCCCTCCTTTCCTGTCTGGGATGGGCTAGGAGACCCTGGATTCTTCCTTCTCATTACTTACCTGCAAAACATCCACATAGCCTCCAGTATGCGGAAGCTTTGATCCTTTGGGATGGGAGTGAGAGTAAATCTTGGGAAAAGTTGAGAAGCCAGTAAAGGAGGCCACGCAGGAGCTAGTGGTGGCAACCCTGCGCACAGTTGGGGTAACAGCCTGTGATTTCAGGGCTAAGAGGCCCTGGAGGTGATGAAGAGGAAGGAGGGGACACTGAGCCTCAGTACTGGCCACCCCACTGTGTGAACTGGAGCTGGGAGCACTTCATCCCCGAGACTAAAGACTAACGCTGATCTGTGTACACAGATGACTCCCCAGTCTGTGTCCCTAGCTCAGACTTGCTTGGCTGTCAGGACGGCCACGCGGTGTCGAGGTGCCCACCCCCCTAACATGGACTCATCTTCCCTGCTCCTGCCACTGGCCCCTCCAGCAGCCCCTGAGTAAGTGGCACCATCAACCCCATGTCTTCCTTCTCCCTTGTCCTCAAATCCAGCAAGTCCTATCACACATCAGTTCGGCTTCCCAAGTATGTTTAAATCTGTCCTCCCTCCATCACCACCATACACTGTGTGTATGCTGCAGCATCTTTTCTCTCCCAAACCAGTGCAAGCACCTTCTGCCCAAGGCTGGCTCGCTCCGATCCACCTTACACCATGAGCTCAAGCGGTCCCACCTGAGCCATCAATCATCTCTTCCCCGCTTAGCGTCTTCAGCGATTTCTTGTGACCCTGGAGCTACAGTCACCTCTGTAGGATGTTTCACAAGACCTCAAGCTCTTCTGCATCTTCTCTCAGCATTATCGCCTCTGCTCGGCTGTAGGACTGCATCTCGTCTGTCCTCTTGCCTGTGTCCTTGCTGTTCCTTATGTTTGCGACATTCTCCCGGCTGCCCCTGCCCTTCTCCTGTCAACTCCTCCCCCATCTTCCAGGTACCGCTTCCCATCTCAGTCCCTCCGAGAAGCCTTTCTAGACTGACACAGTAGGCTGGCTACCCCTGCTGTATACGGCATCGCACACTGCCCACTCCCACGTCACCCTTAGCACAGTTCATTGTCTACACCACTGCTGCTTCCTGAGCAGACAACGAAACCTCTAGTCATCATCTAACCTTATCAATAGCATATCCATGGCACCCTGCAAGGTACCTGACGCCTGCTAGGCACTCGGTGTTTGTTGTATGAATGAATGAATATAAATCCATTTCTGTGACCCAATGCATTCAAAATGTGTGCATGTGTGCACACACATACTTTCCCCCAATATACAGTTTGTGCGAAAAGACTAGGAAATGGCTACAAATCTGTGTCGCTGGCTTGGTCACACAGTGGAGAAGTGCAGAGCAGACACAGAAACTCTTTAAGCCTTAATTTCATCATCTGTAAGATGGTAATAATAAAATCTTCCTTATATAATTTGATAAATGATGGCTATATCTAGATCCCAGTTCCCTCATCGTGACCGAACTCATGGTCTATTGCTCAGAATCCTCAAGCCTGCAACTGAAACGGCCACCAGGTGGCAGTGTTACCCAGGACTGGTCCTGGCTTCCTCTGCAGAGCCGAAGCAGCAGTCACAGGCAAGCAAGAGGTACAACCAGGGCTGCTTCTCCAGAGCTTTGGGTGAAACCCAAGTGGGAAAAACAGACTCAGAGACAGGAGTATATGTCAAGAAGGCTTCATGTTTCTTACACCCAGCCTCCTCCTCTTCTCCCAGGCTCCTCCGAGGCACCTTTTGTGCTTAGGAATAAGCATTTTCTGGCTTGCCATTCCCAGTGCGGGGAGGTCTCCCCTTCTACATCAGTCCTTTTATCTTGTCAGAGCGCCCAGTTTCCACTCCCAGTGGAGACTGTGTTGTGAAGAGAGATGACTGGCTTTCTCGGGCTGCAGGGGGTACCCCCCCAGCTGCCCGTTTCTGGGACATGGGGAGAGGCAGAAGCCAGAGTCATTCCTGGCTACGGATTTCACTCATCCTTTTCTACTTTGATTTCAATGAACGAGTTCAAGTCAGGACAGCAGGTTTTGTGGGGTTGGTCAAAAGATGGGGAGACGGGTCCATTCTCCTCCCCTCCCTCATCTTCCTCCTCCTGGAAATTAGGGTTGTAGAGTTCTGGTGGGAGGAGCTGCACTTCAGCAGAGGGCAGTCTGTCTGAGGGCGGCCCATACACGCGGTTGGCCTTGGTGCCGTGCTTGGAGTTAGCGTCCAGGTGGTAGCAGAGTTCTGTGAGGCGCCGGGCCCGGAAGCGGGGCGGGCGGGCCACCCAGACCCCCGGCTCATTAAGACTGTCCTCCTCATCCGACATCAGCTCTTCCGTCACATCCTTCCACAAGCGTTGGTCCTCGGGGCTGAAATGCCTCATGATGCTGGATCGGTTGGCGAAAAGCTAAGGGAGGAGCCCCGGACAGGGGGGAGGAAGAGCAAGGGACTGGGGGTTAGACTGGGATGCACGGTACGGCTGGGGAGCTAGGCTGGGTGCAGCTGCCCAAGGGAGGCCAGTGCCTAAGTCACACCTAGAACTGGCTCACCCTCCTCGTCTTCTCTCGGCCCGTATCCCAGGCTCTCCCACCTCGTCTCAGATGCCATGGCCTCTGGCCCTTCCTGCTGTGGCTTATGAGGGTTTAGGGTTCAGCATCGTGAAAGGAAGGCCCTGAAACCTACCCGGTATCGGCGGCTTCGAAGTTTCTTCTCCTCTTTTTCCTTCAGGCCTTTAAAGGGGTTCAGAGAGTTGCGGTACTCACGCCGCTTAGTGAGGAAGTAGGCCACACAGGCACCTGGCGGGTGGGGACGGGGCACAAGAACAGGGCCCTCTCAGACAGTGGCCCTCGGCCTGGGAGTCTGCCCTGGCCCTGCAGAGCCGGGGCAGGTGCTGCTCTCCACGGGGGCCTTCTCAGCGAACCCGATGGCCTCCATTCTTTCCTCTTTGGTTTCAACCTCCATCCTCCAGAATACTGCCCACAGGAACAGGACAACTCCAGCCCTTCTGTGCCCACCTGCCCCATTAAACCCACCCCCACTGCCATTCACCGACAGCAGATTATGGCTACTTTCCCAGCGGGAGCTTTCCTAATACCTCGGGGATGGCTGCAAATAACAGGAGAGGCTGGGAAAGCGGAAAGCCTAGGATGTAGTATTTAGGGACCAAAGGGCAGGCCTGGCTTCCTTCCGCCCCTAGGGACGCCACCGACTCAAGCCCTGTGTAGACACAACGCACAGAGGTGTTCTAGCCCTTTCCTCTTCCCATTTCCATTTCACACTGTGTGTAGGAATAAATGGCAATTTGAGATAATTCTGTGAATATACTATCGGTGAGAAAAATAGCCCCCCAAAATGTTTGTAAACCTACTGTTTTCTAACTCAGCTCCATCATGTGTCTCCCCTGGCTGGGAATGGGAAGGAGTGTGGCTGGGCATTAGCTCGCCTTGACTCACCTTTCAGCTCCTTGTCAGTGTAGTTGTGGGGACTGGTCACCAGCTCCTGCTTGAGCTTTTCCAGAAGGAACTTCACTACGGAGATATTCCAAGAGGACCTGATGCTGCCAATGAGAAGAGAGTGAGTAAGACAGCTGGCTTTTTTTTTTTAACAGCCAAGCAGAGATACCCATTGCGGTAAATTCCTCCATGGCCTCAGACAGGACACACAGGACCCGGGCCAGGTGAACCCTCAGCCTTGTGGTCGGACTGCGATGTCTCCCACTACTCCCTCCACCTTGCCAGAGCCCCTGGTGCTGCTTCTTCCACAAGAGGATCGTACCTTTCAGACCCGTTGAATCGCTTGTCATTGGTTATGTGGTTGTGCACGTTGTGAACCAATTTCTAGGGGGAAAAAAAAAAAGAATCAAGCCCAGGATAGATGTTATGGGAAACTCTCCTCGGGTCTCTGGGGAGGTACAGGGGTTACCCCTCTGGGGCTCTGCCTGAATCCCCTGGTAGCCCAGGGACCACTTTTGCACATACCATGTCTTAGCCAGAGACACTATCCAAGCTGGTATTTATAATGGGGCTCTGCCCCCCTCCTCCATTCAACTTGTGTTAAGACTGCATGATCATCCCTGGTCTTACTTCTCCTGAAAAATGTGAGCCCTAGAGCAGAGGGCTCAACCATTTCCATGAACATAGCCCTAAAGGCAAGGAGCTGCCGAATATGCAATTTGGGCTCCTGCAAGTAGACATCTCTTAGAGTCTCCTGCTCTTGTATATGTTAAACCTTTCTTCAAAATATATCTTTTTATTTTTTAAATATTTGAAAAGCATACAGACAGATCTTCCATCCACTGCTTCATTCTCCAAATGCTCACAACAGCAGAGCTGGGCCAGACTGAAGCCAGAAGCCAGGGACCCAATCACTTGAGCCATCACCTGCTGCCTCCCAGGGTGCACATAAGAGGAAGCTGGAATTGGAAGTGGAGCTGGGACTTGAACTCAGGTACTCCAAGATGGGATGTGGGAATCCCAAGCGGCAAGTTGAGCACTGTACCAATTGCCCACTCCTGTATTTTTTTCAATATAAAAAGTCTGGGCATCGTGGCACAGCAGGGTCAGTTGCCACTTGTGATGCCAGCATCCCATATGGGTGCTGGTTCGAGTCCCAGCTGCTCACTTCTGATCCAGCTCCCTGGTAGTGCACTGGGAAAGCAGTGGAAGATGGCCCAAGTGTTTGGGCCCTGCCACCTATGTGGAAGACCAGAATGGGGTTCCTAGCTCCTGGCTTTGCCTGGCTTAGCTCAGGCCATGGTACCTATGTGGGAGTGAACCAGTGGAGGGTAGACTGATCTCTGTCTTTCCCTCTCTCTGTAACTCTGCCTTTAAAATAAATAAATATCAGGCTGGCACCGTGGCTCAACAGGCTAATCCTCCGCCTTGCGGCACCAACACACCGGGTTCTAGTCCTGGTTGCCCCTCTTCCAGGCCAGCTCTCTGCTATGGCCAGGGAGTGCAGTGGAGGATGGCCCAAGTGCTTGGGCCCTGCACCCCATGGGAGACCAGGAGACGCACCTGGCTCCTGCCATCGGCTCAGCACAGTGCACTGGCCACAGCGTGCCGGCCGCAGCGGCCATTGGAGGGTGAACCAACGGCAAAGGAAGACCTTTCTTTCTGTCTGTCTCTCTCACTGTTCACTCTGCCTGTCTAAATAAATAAATAAATAAATATCCTTAAATACATATGTAAAATGTTCCAAAATCCTCTAGTAAAACGGATAACCCAAGAAAGTGGCCCCAGGTTTGACCATGGCTTTCCATATACCTTTGCACATCCCAGGGGTATACACCATGATCGGAAAAACATGTCTAAAATAACAGAAATGTGACTTGGAAAGGATATTGGAGACTATTTCACTCAACCTTGCTTTCACATCATTTTTATTTTTGACAGGCAGAGTTAGACAGTGAGAGAGAGACAGAGAGAAAGGTCTTCCTTCCATTGGTTCACCCCCCAAATGGCCATTACGGCCAGCGCGTTGCACCGATCCGAAGCCAGGAGCCAGGTACTTCCTCCTGGTCTCCCATGTGGCTGCAGGGCCCAAGCACTTGGGCCATCCTCCACTGCCTTCCCGGGCCATAGCAGAGAGCTGGCCTGGAAGAGGGGCAACCGGGACAGAATCCGGTGCCCCAACCTGGACTAGAACCCGGAGTGCCAGCACCACAGGCGGAGGATTAGCCAAGTGAGCTGCAGCGCCAGCTGCTTTCACATCATTAAACAGGCTGTTTTTCAGTGTTGCCCATACACATCTTGTATCATTGACCTTTCCTAATTTTTTTTTTTTTTCAAGTGGCAGAGAGAGAGGTCTCCCATCCTCTGCATCATTCCCCAAACACCCACAACAGCCTAGGGGTAAAGCTGGGGACTCAGCTTTACCAGGTCTCCCATGTGGCTGGCAGGAACCCATCTGTGCTAGCCATGACCACTGCTCCCCAGGGCACACATTAGCAGGAAGCTGGAGTCAAGAGCAGGGAACCAAATCCAAGCATTTTGATATGGGTTGAGGGCATCATAGCACCTCGGCAAACACCTGCCCCTAATTGTTGAAAAGTTTTGCCTCACTTGATCCAAAATCTGACCCCAGTTTGTACAGAATCGCACCTGAGACATCTAAAGCTGGCTTCCAAGTCCTCCCCAACTGCTCCCTCATCCGGTCTACACACCCCACATCTATCAGCCACTCCTCGCGGTTTGCTGGCCGGCTCCTTCTCAAGCCCGAGGCTCTCTGGTTTGCCAGGGTCCCTGTTAACAGTGTGGCAACTGGAGCTGATCTGATGCACCAGCTGAGTGCATCAGATGGCCGATGTAGCATTCCTTCCCTGAGCACATCTCTGCACTGCCATGGGTGGACTCCAAGGGGCGTGACCTTTCCTCGGCAGCCGCACCCCCGCTCTCAAGGTCAAGGGGTTCGTGCTGTAACTTGCTTTTGAACTTTAATGCAGGGCATTTACATTGCTTCTGACTACATTTAGTTTTGTTGTTTCTGATTATATTTTTGTGCCAAGCTCCCTCAGTCAATGCACGTTCCCTAGGCCCAACTTAACGGATTCATATCCTGACCTAGGGGTTTCAGCCCCTTACTCAGAAATCCTGTTTGTCCTTCTACTGCTAAGGCTGACTGGCCAGACCAACTTAAGAAAGTACTACGGAGCTGGGGCCGGCGCTGGGGCATAGTGGTAAAGCCACCGCCTGCAGTGCTGGCATCTCATATGGGCACCAGTTTGAGTTCTGACTGCTTCGCTTCCAATCCAGCTCTCCTCTATGGCCTGGGAAAGCAGTAGAAGATGGCCCTAGTCCTTGGGACCCTGCACCACTTAGGAGACCCAGAAGAAGCTCCTGGCTTTGGATCAGCCCAGATCCAACCATTGTGGCAATTGAGGAGTGAACCAGCAGATGAACGACCTCTCTCTTTCTCTGCCTCTGCCTCTCTGTGACTGCCGTTCAAATATTTAAATAAATCTTAGGGGCTGGCACTGTGGCCTAGTGGGTAAAGCTGCGGCCTGCAGTGCCGGCATCCCAAATGGGCACCAGTTTGAGTCCCGGCTGCTTCACTTCTGATCCAGCTCTCTGCTACAGCCTGGGAAAGCAGTGGAAGATGGCCCAAGTCCTTAGGCCCCTGCACCCATGGGGGAGACCCAGAAGAAGTTCCTGGTTCTTGGCTTCAAATTGGCACAGCTCCGGCCGTTGCATCCAATTGGGGAGTGAACCAGCAGATGGAAGACCTCTCTCTCTCTCTCTCTGCCTCTCCTTCTCTCTCTGTGTGTAACTCTGACTTTCAATTAAATAAATAAATCTTTGGAAAAAGAAAGAAAAAAATTAAAAAATAAATAAATCTTTAAAAAAAAAAGGTACTACAAATTCTTTGTGGCCAGGGTCTCCCCTCTATGAAGAGAACTGTTACTGTACTAGCTTCATAGTTGACATAGTTATTTTATCTCTTAGAGTTTCAAACTTAAGAGATCACAAAGAAAAAGATGAATGCTTCAGCAAAAATTTGGGACAGTTTCAGATAAAAAAAGAAACAGGTAGGTGTTGTAGCACAGTGGGTTAAGCCACTACTTCAGACACCCACATCCTATATTGGAGTGCCTGTTCAAGTCCTGGCTACACTGCTTCTGATCCAGCTACCCACTCATGAATCCTGGGAAGCAACAGATGATGGCTCAGGCCCTTGGGCCCCTGGCACCCATGGGGGAGACCTGGATGGAGTTCCGGGTTCTTGGCTTCAGCCTGGCCACCCCTGGCTGTTGTGAGCTTTGGGGGAATAAACCAGCAGGTGGAAGAGCTCTCTTTCTCTCTTGCTCTGCCTTTCAAGCAGATAAAAATACATAAACATTTTAAAAAGAAGAAGGGAAAAGAGGTGTTACATAGCTTCCAATTCAAGTGGCTTGGAAGAGATCAGCTGATAGAAATCCAACCAGGCTTGAAGTGGAAAAGGAAAATACTCTAGACAATAAGTGTTGCGACTGGGAAGGCTGCTGCAGGCTCACCTGCCTCTGGACTGAGCTAAAAATAAACATCCTTCCCAGAGGGATGGCTGGGATCCGCAGCATTCCAAGGAATTACGAGTTCAGCCTTGGTTCTCTGGGGCCACAGGGTCCCTGGCGGCAGCACTCGGGAAGCCTGGCAGTCTGGCGAGATGCCCCTCTGACGCCTTCCCAGAGCTGAAGACCTACAGCGAGGGTCTGCAGCTCCCCCTTCCCGGCTAAACCCACAGCCTGGCACAGTCACACCTTAAACCTCCCTCTGCGGGGGGCAGCAAAACCCCTGGCCTGGTCCCCTCACTCCTGTGCCAGCGCTGGCATCGAGTGTGTGTAGCCCTCCCAGCTGCTGGCCGGGGGGAGGGCAGAAGCCAGGCCTCCACTGTGCCTCTCCCTGGAAGCCGTGGGCAGGAGCAGCAGCAAGGTGCTGAGAAAAACCTGGACTTTATGTAAATTCTTTTTTTATTATTATTATTATTATTTTTTTTTTTTTGACAGGCAGAGTGGACAGTGAGAGAGAGACAGAGAGAAAGGTCTTCTTTTTGCCGTTGGTTCACCCTCCAATGGCCGCTTCGGCCGGCGCACCGCGCTGATCCGATGGCAGGAGCCAGGTGCTTCTCCTGGTCTCCCATGGGGTGCAGGGCCCAAGCACTTGGGCCATCCTCCACTGCACTCCCTGGCCACAGCAGAGAGCTGGCCTGGAAGAGGGGCAACCAGGACAGGATCGGTGCCCCGACCGGGACTAGAACCCGGTGTGCCGGCGCCGCAAGGCGGAGGATTAGCCTAGTGAGCCGCGGCGCCGGCCAATTTTATGTAAATTCTAAGTGTCACATTTGCTTATGATTGAAACCCTTAGAGGTTTGGGGGAATCTCTAGGAATGCATTTGTGGGTACATGGCTCCATTTCTACTGCTGACAGCCAGAGGGGGCCTTCTTGGTCCCAAATCCGTAACAGAGAAGCTATACTCATCTCCTGTAATCAAAATCTGAAATGAGGCTGGAAAACAAGTCAGTGCTGATTATGAATGGGGTCTTCCCAGGGAAAAAGAACCTTCAGGTACAACGATACATCCCATGACGGGAGAGGAAGGGCTGAATCTCTGAGGAAAACGAGAAGGAAGAAGGAAATAATACAAATAAAGGAAGTATAAGTGGCAAGCAGCTGTTCTCAAGGCACTGGAAGCAATGGGCTGTGTATTTTGATGGGATTTAGGGTGGATGTGGGTGGTGACTTCCACTCCCAACCAGGACTCCCAGTCACGTCACTTCACATCAGCCATTAACCAGGCTGACCGTGGGCAACATGAACAGTATGTGAACATTAACCACATGGCCAAAGAGCATCCCCACAGTTACTAGGAAGAAGCTCTGGGGTACACAGTTGATCCAGAAGACTGTGGTCACCCTGGGAGGTTCCTCAGCTTCTGCACTGTGGACTTTCTGGAGACTTCTTTGCTATGGGGGTATGGTGCGGGGGTGGGGGCTGTTGCCGGAAGATGCTGAGCGGAGTTCCTGGCCTCTGCCTACTAGATGTCCACAGCTTCCTCTTTCCCTTCCCAACCTGCTGGCTCCTTGCAGACACCAGAAATATCTCCAGATGTCCCCTGGGGGCCAAATCAGCCCCAGGTGCAGAACTCCTGGCCTAACAGATTTCCCAGTTGGGGTCAGCCTCCAGGCCCGGGGCTCCTGGCTCAGCAGTGTTCGGAGGGCTCCCAGCCACGAGGAGCAGGTTTCCCGCAGACCTGATTCAGGCCAGCGCCGGCCCTGTCAAGAGCTCATGGAATGGCTAGGACCTCTAAACCTGTTTAATAGAGCGGAGTGCCTCCCACGGGCTTGAGACCATCTCAAGACAGCTTGGCCTTTCCCCCGTGGGGCCCTCTGCCCCAAACCCCGCACACCGGCTAAATTTGTAGGCAGTCCCAGTAGTACCTTTTGGTGATCAATCAGCTGAATCCCTTAAAGATTATCCCATCAAAACGATTAGAGCCCTGGGGTGTGTGTGTGGGGTGGGGGGAGATGATATAATTCCCTGTTCTTTAGGAGGAAGATATAATTTTATCTGGAAAATGTCTAGACAGTCCACTGATAGCAGGGAGACTATCTCTGTAGGGCTGCAAATGACCCATCTCCTTGTCCCTCCCATGCCAGGGGCATCCAACAAGGAGGCTTAAGGAAAAGGATAGAAATCAGGCTCACTCACAGAGAGTACCAGATCCCGCTTGCGCCTGGAGTTCTTCTGCCCGCTCCCCCGTGTCCTGCACGGGGAAGCAGTGAACCCGAGGGAGTGTCTCAGCTCCCCTGTGCTCCCAGGGCCTGGCTCCTCCAAGGCACCGTCCAAAGCAGCCGCAGCGCTGAGCACGTCCTCGGGGCAGGGCGGTGGCAGCTTGCTTCCATTTTCTGGCCCTGTCTCTGAGGCTGCCCGCTGGAGAGCCAGTTGGGTGGCTGGGGAGAGTTGCTTGGCATAAGCAGGAACAAGCACCCGCTGTACTGCACCCTCGGAGGCCACGTAGTCATCCACCAGCTGAGAACACAGGGAATAACGCGTTAGCCAGCCAGGCTTAGGGACTGCTGGGCCGCCACCATTCTCTGGCCAGAACTAGTGATCAGAGTGGAAAGGCGCGGAGTGGGGAGGAGGGGTGCCCAGCACAGTCTTCACCGGCCCGCTTCTCCAGGACCCCTGTGGGGCAGCTGGACAAACACTTCTTGCGTGTACAGAGCTCAGGGCTGGGCAAACACTTCTTATATGTACAGAGGCCAGGGGGGTTGTTCCGAGGGTCTCCCACAAGAACAAGGCATGTTTCAGGCTCTGACTGTGGGTGGTCCTCGATGGCTGGCTCCTGGCTGTGGATGCCCCTAGGCAAGTGTTTGATCTAAAAGGGACAGGGGAGGAGGTGATGACAAGAAAGGGAAACTAAGCGAAAGGGGGAGAAGAAAATAAAGCGGAAACAATGACTGAGAGGAGAAGGGAGAGACACGAGCAAGGCAGGGGCGGTAAACCCGGGGATCCCCAGAGAGGCCGGCCCGGGCAGCGCCCTCCCCACTGTCCATTCCCTTCCCGGGGCCAACCTGAGCCCTGCTCTGGCTCCTGCCCTGGCCACGTCCAACTGTCACGGCCCTGACATCCCCGACTGCTGGTGCCCTCACTCAAGGACATCCAGGACAAGGAAAGGAGGGAGGGGCACAGGGAGAGAGAGAGAAGAAAGGAGGGGGGATTTCTGCAGCCAAGAAAACAAAACGGTGAAAGTGGGGGAGAAAAAAACACCGCGTGCACACAGAGAGAAGCGGGGGAGGAGGCGGAGATTTATAGACCTGTGAGCTGCTTTCTGTGCTGTGAAATCTAATTCCATCCTGTCGGCTTGGAAGGCGGCCCTGCCTCCAAGAACCCACAGCTCCGGGCCACGCCCGGCCAGCTAGCCTGCAGACAGTGGGCCCAGACCACTGTGAGTCCCGAGATGGGTGTGTGGCAGCGGCCACTGCCCAATGTGGCTGTGCCTTCGGGAGCGCAGTGGCCAGTGGCCTCCCTCCACTGGGGTAGGAGTGGTGGGAGCGATTCGTCTCATCCAACAGATGGGCTGGGAGTTCTCATCTCAAGCCCCTTTACTCATCAGTGGGGCTCTCAGCCCTGCTGCGGGGGGAGCAGGAGGTGAGAAAGGGCAGAGAGGGCTAACAGCCCTGCCGCCGGCTTCTGCCATCTCGCAGCTCTAGGATCTCTGCGCTGGCTCCATCTCCTCTCGGCCCTTCCCCACGTGACCTTCTGCGGGTCTCCCTGCGCACTGGGGCCTGGAGCAGGGAGAGCTGGACAGCACAGGGCATGGCTGTCTTCTGCTCGCAAATCCCGGCGCTTGCTCTTTTCTCATCCCTCTGCCTCTGTCACCGTTAACTCTCAACTGCCCACCGCTTTGTGGCATGCTGTTCCCTTCCTCGCCCCTCCACGTGGCTTCGCTCTCTTCCAGGCCTCCTGTTTGCACTTTCTCAGTTCTGCCTGCCTCCTTCCCTCTGCGTACCCGGCTATTATCTGTATCCTTGTCCTCTCCCTCTCACCTTCCCTTCCTCTGCCTCTCTCCTGTCTACACTCCCATCTCGCTCTCGCTCTCTGCTGAATTCCTCCTGGCAAGCAGAGGGCCGTGATCAAATATGAATGAGCCGTCTGTGCATGGCAGGCATTCTCGCCAGGAGAGGCAGGGCCCGAAGAGCCGCTGAGCCAGCTGCGGAGGAGAAGGTGCCATGCGGAGCTCTTGAGAGGGAGCGGAGGCCACCTCGTCACCACCACTATAAAGGACCTCCTGCCAAGGCGGCTGCCAGCTCGGGGAGGGAGCAGGAACGCCAACTAGCCAGAAGGCACAAGCGTGTGCCTAAGGAAGCTCTCAGGATGGAAGGAAAGCAGAGAGGAAGCAGAGCGAGAAAGGCCCGGCCACGTGCTCAGGAGTGGCCACCATACTCACAGGGCTGAGCAGCGGGGGGCCCTCCCCCGTGGCCAGGGCACAGCCAGGGAGCCGCAGGTCTCTCTGCGGGCCCGGAAAGCCCAGAGGCCCGGGCCCCCCGGCGGAGGCTGCTCCCAGCTGCCGCAGCTCCTCGATCACCACTTGTACGCCGCTGCCCACGCTGTCACACTCCTCTTCCACGGCAGACAGGGCCTTGCAGGCCTCCCCAGGGCTCTCCTTGAGAGGCCCTGTCTCCCGGGCTGGGGAGCTGTGCGTCCGGCCTTCGCCATCTTCCTCGGGGGCAGGCACTTTGCTTTGCCTGAGCTCTCCCACTTCCTCCTGGAGACGTTTTAGCAGCTCGTTGTTGGCCCTGGCAAGCCCCAGGGCGGCCTCGGCCAGGCCCACGGCCTTGTCCACCCGCTGGTAGATGATATGCAGGAGCTGCTCGGAGCTCTGCACGGCCAGGCCGTGGCCAGTCACCGTGATGGGGGTGCTGGGTGGAGGATTGCCCCCCTGAGAGCCTGTGCTGCCTCCGCCAGTCTCGCTTTTACAGGCACAGCAGCAGCATCTGGCCTCGCTGCCACTGGGAGGGGAGAAGAGAATGGTGGCACTGAAGGACATGGCGACAGGTGTGGTGCCCGCGCGCTCACACCGGGGGGCCTCTGCCAAGGATGTCTCTAGTCCACAGGCCTCAAGAGGCTGGTGAGACGCACACACTGGCCGCTTGTGCGTCACTCTTCTTTCTCATTGAGGGTGGTCAGAGGAGCGCGGGGCCCCAGCTGTGGGTGCTGTGGAGACGCATGCCTGCCGGGGCGCAGCACACAGGCCATGGCTGCCCCTCATGGCCTGCGGAGGGGAAGGATTCCTTCTTGTATTTGCAGATGCTGTGCTTCCCGGCTGCCGCACTCAGCCCTTACCGCGATGCCTCCAGGGGCCTCGCTGAGCACACCGTCAGTGGGCACAAGGCGTTCTCACTGCACCCACGCGTGGCACCCCCCGTGCCGCCCCCTACAGGACAGACTGGGGACCCGAAAGGATCCACTGGCATCTGGAAAGATTAGGAGATTAAGGAAGCAAATGAAGATCTGTCTTCCCCTCTCCTCCCTTTCACCAGCCTCACCGTAATAACAGCACTGCCCTTGATGGCTGTGACATCGTTCCCGAAGGCTCCGCACAGGTATCTCATCTGCCCGGCAGCACCTAGGAGCACGCATTACCCCCGGTGCAGAGAAGCCACGTGCATCAAGGGGATATGTCTCTTTCAAGGTCAGGGGAAGACAGCAGAATCCCGTTATTGCTACTTTCAATCTAGTGTTGGATTTTTTCTTCTTAACCGATACCACTTCTTGTTGACATAAAGAATCATGATTGCAACCTTCTCTATCATTTTCATACAGATGCATTCGGAGGCTCCTAAATAAGGAATGCATCGATCACAACAGCCCTCTGCGTGCCACTGGCCGGCGTCTCACTGTTGTCATTAATGCTTTGGGGTGGGGGTGGGGAACTGAGCTGGGGGGACCCAGGATGCCACAGCTTCTTGCTGTCATGGCCCCTGCCGAGGAGACCAGTGGTCCCGAATCCTCCGGCCATCAGCCCAGAGCATTCAGCTCCGGCCCTCCCATCTCTACAGCTGCACAGCAGCATCTACGCTGCTAAGGGCTGCACGGTGCCCACAGGACCAGCTCCTAGCAGAAGTCAGAGTGGCAGTGAGGAGCCAAGCTGCTGTTCTCTGCTGTTGCTGGTGTGAGGCAACTCAACCACTCCAGGGGGGAAAGAAAACAAACAAACAAAGGAGCAGGCTTCCATTTCATAAATATTGTCGTTTGCTGATACTTGATTACGCAAAAAAGAACAAAACCTCAAGTATGCTTACAATTTCCCCAAGACACAGTCCTATCTTACACTCTAAATTATATCATAACGTCACAATTAAAAGGAGAGGAGGAGGTTAGGAGAAAGTTCTATAACATCAAGGCTTTTGGTTTTTTCTTTTTTTCTTTTGAATCAGCAATCTCATTTCAGAAATAGGCAATATCGATGCCTCTGAGGTACTAAAACATAAATATGACAATGCATTTTAATTACACTTGGTTATTAAAAAATAGTCTTTAATTTGCTCTTTTCACCCTTCGTATCGAAGAAATGGCTTTTCTCTGCCATATATTCACTTCTTGTAAGAACCTAACACAAACCATTTACAACTTTGCTGTCATTCGAGTCACTGGGAGGCATAGCTAAACCTGAAACTAAAGGTTAAACCAAATTAAAACTAAAGGTTAAGGGAAAGCACTGAGCGATTCTATGTCAATTTACATGGATGGATCATTTATGTATTCTTTTCTTTCCTAAATAAAGGCCTAGACTGCTCTCAAAGCATTTTTTTTAAAGCATTTTTTTTAATTATTATTATTTGAAAGGCAAAGAAACAGGAGAGAAAAATACCTCCAACAGCCACAGCGGGGCCAGTCAGGAGCTCAGAACTCAATCCAGGGTGAATCAATCCGAGTCTCCCACGTGGGTGGCAGGGACCCAAGTAGCTGAGCCATCAACACTGCCTCCCAGGATGCGCATTAGGAGAAACTATCATCAGAGTGAAGCCAAGATGTGAACCTAGGCACTCTGATACGGGTCGTGGGCAGGCCAGGCGGCCTTGGTCACAGTGCCAAATATCCGCCCCAGTTTTTATTTATTTATTTATTTTATTTTACTTTAAGCTAACACCACACAAGTTTAGTCTGAAACATAGGTGCCGGAAAAAGAGGAAAGTTATATTCGGGAGCCCGCGTGTGGCGTAGCAGGCTAAGCCTCTGCCAGCAGTGCTGGCATTTGGGTCCCAGTTGCTCTACTTCCAATCCAGCTCCCTGCTAATGGCCTAGGAAAGCAGTGGAAGAGGATCCAAGTGCTTGGGCCTCTGCACCAACATGGGAGACCCAGGAAGCTCCTGGCTGTTGGTCCCAGATCAGCCCAGTTCTGGCCATTGCGGCCATTTGGGGAGTGAAGCAGTGGATTGAAGTTCTCTTTTTCTCCCTCTCTATGTCTATAACTCTGCCTCTCAAAAAAAAATAAATATTTTTAAAAAGTTATATTTGGTGATAGTACATATTGGGTGCACATGCTTGCCAACTGGTTTCAGTATTTATCAAATCAGAAATTACGATACAGGGCTGGAATTGTGGCACAGCAGGTTAAGCCACTGCCTACCATGCTGGCATCCCATTTCAGAGCACCAGTTTGAGTCCCGGCTGTTCTGCTTCCAATTCAGCTTCCTGCTAATGTGCCTGCAGAGGCAGCAGAAGATGGCCCATGTAATTGCGGCTCTGCCACCCATGTAGGAGCCCCAGATGGAGTTCTGGGCTTGTGGCTTCAACCTGGTCCAGCCCAAGCCATTGTGGCTACTTGGGGACTGAACCAGTAGATGGAAGATTTCTCTCTCTCCCTCTAACTCTGACTTTCAAATAAATAAATCAATCATTTAAAAAATCAGGATGCATCAGGTTGAGACGCTGCATAGGTTACCTAACCCCTTTCTGGCTTCAAAGTGATAACTGCTACATTCTTAGTCTTCTTTATTTCTTTTTTATTTTTATTTTAAAGATTTATCTTTTTATTTATTTGAAGGAGTTATAGAGAGAGGATGATAGACAAAGATCTTCTATCTGCTGGCTCACTCCCCAGATGGCTGGAATGGCCAGGGCTGGGTCAGGCCAAAGCCAGGAGCCAGGAGCTTCCTCTGGGTCTCCCATGTGGATGCAGGGGCCCAGGCACTTGGGCCACCTTCCACCGCTTTCCCAGGTGCATTAGCAGGGAGCCGGATTGGAAGTGGAGCAGCTGGGACTCGATTCAGCACCTGTATGGGATGCCGGCGAAGCAGGCAGAGGCTTAACCTGCTACTCCACACGACAGCCCCTCAGACTTCTTTCTGAAATAGCACTGAAATGGAGGTTAAAACAAAAAAGGAGTTTTGGTCTGGCTGCATCATTTATGAGCTGTGTGAACTTAAGCACATGATTTCATTTTCCTGAGTCCTCGTTTTCTCAGCTCTGCCTACCTGGGGTGTTTCTGTGAAGATTTCAATCACATATGCAAGGCACCCACAGACTGGCACGCAGTCCGTGCTCCACACACAGCAGCTGGGGCTATGCTCATGCCCTGACCTTTTGTGTCTCACCCAGGACACCCATAATCTTCAATACAATGCAATGGCTAAAAACAGAACTGGTGGAAACTGGTGCCTACATTTAATACCACATTTCTAAGAAACAATAAATTCAATTCACAAAGAAAGCATTTACATGGGCCAGTGTTGTGGTGCAGCGGGTTAAGTCGCCGGCTGTGACACAGGCATCCTATGTGAGCCTCTGTTGCAGTACTGGTTGGCTGCTCCACTTCTGATCCAGCTCCCTGCTGATGTGCCTGGGAAAGCAGTGGAGGATGGCCTGGGTATTTTGGGCACTTGGCACCTATGTAAGAGACTCGGGTGGAGTTCCAGGCTCCTGGCTTCGGCCTGGCCCAAAGTAGCCCATTGCAACTACTTGGGGAGTGAATCAGCAATAGGAGCTCACTGTGTGTGTGTGTGTGTGTGTAACTCTGCTTTCCAAATAAGGAAATCTCAAGAAAAGAAGCATACATTTACAGATACATAGCCTCCTGTGATATTGGCAAGGTAACTGAGAAAAAGAGTATTTGTAACTTATTTACTGTGATGGCTTGACCTTAGACTAAGGATAATAGTTAACTGCAATTTTTTTATGCAAAATGTATTTTCCTATCTGAGTCCACTGTGCTGCTTAGTATTTTTTCTGCTTGTCTACTTTGCATATCACCACACTACGTCCATTTTGTATTGTCACATTCAGAGCAACAGGTATACAAACCTGTCCATAAAAGCCTGGCCAAGTACAGTGTAGCATAGTGGGCATTCAAATAGCTCTCGGTTTCCATGGACACTATTGCTGACTTAATTCCGCTGCCTCTGACTACGGTCTCCCACCTCAACGCTAAGACATGGAAAGAAATTGGGGTCAGCAAGTAATAAAGGAGTATTTCACATTCTATTTACTAACCAGATAACAATTTAAATGCTGGGGAGGTGATTACAAACAAAGCACTCATTTCATTAGCGGGATACATCTCCATTAGAGAAGGCAAGCAAATGAAAAGGGAAAGAGAAGTGTTTCCAAAAACCCTCCGCCAAAGGATGAATCCACAGAATGGACTGCCACCTGACGAGGCACACAAATAAAGGGACCAGGTCTTCGCAGGCAAGGAGCTTACAGGGTACTAAAAAATGGGAATGTCTACAGACCATGGAGTGTCCCAGATTTAGCCTATCGAAAGCAAAAAGCAAAACACACACAGACTGAGAAATTCCTGAGGAATCAGTTCAAATAACAAAAAGATCAAAGGGTAAAATCACATGAGTGTAACAAGGAGTTCTTACAGCAGGAAAATGTGCAGCTGAGCCTTGAACAAGGTAGGGGAGGAAGGGGTAGGGTGCTAACACGTTCTGGAGAGAACACAACAAACATCACAGGCCCTAACAGAGCGCGTGAGGCGTGGGAGCACAGGGGCTTACACGGTAAGAGGACCTGGAAATCACGGACTGGAAGCTCGCAGGAGGCTGTTTGACTCAGGAGTGACTTGATGAGAATGGGGGTTGTGGACGCGAAAGTTCAACACCTGGGGGAAGAGCTGACATGTCTTTACTTGACAAATGTTGGTGGGAGAGGAGGGGTTTGTATGTGAAGATACTGGTTAAAGACGTCAAGCGTATAAACCTGGGAGGGGTGGGGCTGGCACTGTGGCATAGCTACCGGCAATGTCAGCATCCCATATGGGTGCCGGTTCGAATCCCAGCTGCTCTACTTCCGATCCAGCTCTCTGCTGTGACCTGGGAAAGCAGTAGAAGATGGCCCAAGTCCTTGGGCCCCTGCACCTGCGTGGGAGACCCGGAAGAAGCTCCTGGCTTCAGATCGGCACAGCTCTGGCTGTCGCGGCCAACTGGGGAGTGAACCAGCGATGGACGATCTTTCTCTTTCTCTCTGCCTCTCCTTCTCTCTCTGTGTAAGTCTTTCAAATAAATAAATAAATCTTAAAAAAAAAAAAAACCTGGGTGGGCATTCGGCACACAAGTGAAGATATCACTCGGGATGCCCACATCCCACAGCAGGTGCCTGAGTTCATGTCTCAGCTCTGCTCCGGATTCCAGCTTCCTGCTGATGCACACCCTGGGAGGCAGTGAAAGCTTGAGTCCTTGGGTCCCTGCCACCCACGTGGGCAACCTGATTTCAGTTCCCTGCTCTCCTGCCATTTAGGGACTGAATTAAGGGATGAGCGCTCTCTCTCTGCCTCTCAAAGACTAAAATAAATAAATGTTAAAGAAGATCACAACCTGAGGTCACATACACAAGCCTTCACCACTGAATATTCAACAGGTATGAGGCAGCTGAGAGGAAGCCCCTGTATGCTATAAGAGATGTGCATTTATTTAATATGTTAAATTTCAGGAGCCAGGCTTGTGGTATGGTAGATAAAGCCGCTGCCAGGGAAGCTAGCATCCTATACAGGCACCAGTTTAACTCCCAGCTGCTCTACTACCCATCCAGCTCCCTGTTAATGTGCCTGGGAAATTAGTGGAGGATGGCCCAAGTGCTTGGGCCCCTGCACCCATGTGGGAGACCCAGAACAAGCTCCTGGCTCCTTGGCTTCCCAGCCCTCGCTGTTGTAGACATTTGGGGAGTAAGCCAGAAGATGGAAGATCTCTCTCTCTCTCTCTGTAACTCTGCCTTTCAAATAAATAAAACAAATCTTTTTTTTTTTTAAGAGTTTTTTGTTTTTTGTTTTTTTTTTTTTTAAACAGGCAGAGTGGATAGTGAGAGAGAGAGACAGAGAGAAAGGTCTTCCTTTGCTGTTGGTTCACCCTCCAATGGCCGCCACGGCCGGTGTACCGCGCTGATCCGCAGACAGGAGCCAGGTGCTTATCCTGGTCTCCCACGGGGTGCAGGGCCCAAGCACTTGGGCCATCCTCCACTGCATTCCCTGGCCACAGCAGAGAGCTGGCCTGGAAGAGGGGCAACCGGGACAGAATCCGGCACCCTGACTGGGACTAGAACCCGGTGTGCCGGCTAAAACAAATCTTTAAAAAAAATATTCAGGGGTGGGAATTTGGTACAGCAGTTAAGATGGCTTGGGAGACTTGCTTTTTATATCGGCATGCCTGGATTTGAGTCTGGCTCTGCTTCAGATCCAGCTTCCTGCTAACATGCACCCGGGGAGGCAGTAGGTGATGGCCCAAGCACTTGAGTCCCTGCCACCCACATGGGAGATCTGGATTGGCTTTAGCTTGGTCTAGCCCCAGCTGTTGTGAGCATTTGGGGAATAAACCAGCAGATGGAAGATTTCTCTCTGTCTGTGATCTGTGTCTGTCTGTGTGTCTCTGCTTTTAAAACAAATGAAAATTAATAAATATACATTAATATACTGAGGTGAGCACTGTGGCACAGAGGGTTAAGCTGTTGCTTGGGATGCCTGCATCCCACATCTGAGTGTCTGGGATAAAGTTCTGCCTCCACTTCTGATCCAGCTTCCCAATAACGTATCTGGGAAGCAGCAGACGATGGCTCCAGTACTTGGGTCCCTGTCACCCATGCAGGATACCCAGATGGAGTTCCTGGCTCCTGGCTTCAGCCTAGTCCAGTACTGGCTATTGTGGATATTTGGAGATTGAATGAGAGGATAGAAATCTGTCTCTCTTTCTTTCAAATAAATACATAAATCTTATCTTAAAAGATCAATTTCAACAGATAGCAACATCTTTAAGTGTAACATCTTGAAAACAACTGAATAGGACTGAAAAACACAAATGGTAGGAAGGTCAGAGCTGAAATGCAGATTTGGTGCCCTTAGCAGGGGGATTATGGTTGAAACTGGGAGGCTGAATGAGCGAGTGTAAAGTTAGATCAACAGCCAAGGACAGTACCTTATGCCAATCCTACGAAGAGGCTTCCTTTAAAGAGAAACTTGAGAAAGAATGGTCAGTAAGGTGGGAGCAAAACAGTCTATGGAAGCCAAAGTAGAGAAAATGTCAAGAAAGTGAATCTAATCAATGGTGGGAAGTGCAGCAGGGTGGTTAAGGAAGATGAAAATTAAAGAAATACATTTGGGGCCGGCGCCGTGGCTTAACAGGCTAATCCTCCGCCTTGCGGCGCTAGCACACTGGGTTCTAGTCCATGTTGGGGCGCCGGATTCTATCCCGGTTGCCCCTCTTCCAGGCCAGCTCTCTGCTATGGCCCAGGAAGGCAGTGGAGGATGGCCCAAGTGCTTGGGCCCTGCACCCGCATGGGAGACCAGGAGAAGCACCTGGCTCCTGGCTTCGGATCAGCGCGATGATCCAGCCGCAGCGGCCATTGGAGGGTGAATCAATGGCAAAAAGGAAGACCTTTCTCTCTGTCTCTCTCTCTCACTATCCACTCTGCCTGTCAAAAAATAAAAATTAAAATTAAAAATTAAAAAAAAAAAATACATTTGGGCCGGCGCTGCGGCTCACTAGGCTAATCCTCCGCCTTGCGGCACCGGCATACCGGGTTCTAGTCCCGGTCGGGGCACCGATCCTGTCCCGGTTGCCCCTCTTCCAGGCCAGCTCTCTGCTGTGGCCCAGGAGTGCAGTGGAGGATGGCCCAAGTGCTTGGGCCCTGCACCCCATGGGAGACCAGGAGAAGCACCTGGCTCCTGCCATCGGATCAGCGCGGTGCGCCGGCCGCAGCGCGCCTACCGCGGCGGCCATTTGAGGGTGAACCAACGGCAAAGGAAGACCTTTCTCTCTGTCTCTCTCTCACTGTCCACTCTGCCTGTCAAAAAATAAAAAAAATAAAAAAAAATACATTTGACTTGTCTATGATGACCAGAGAGGAGTGACACCACTCAGCAGACAAAAGAACAATCAGATTGCAACAAAATGAAAGCAAGACTCATCTGTAGGTTAACTTTGAAAGGAAGGAAGGATTGGGACTGGTGCTGTGGCTTAGCGAGTAAAGCCACCGCCTTCAGTGCCGGCATCCCATGTGGGCGCCGGTTCGAGTCCTGGCTGTTCCACTTCCGATCCAGCTCTCTGCTGTGGCCTGGGAGAGTAATACAGGATAGCCCAAGTCCTTGGGCCCCTGTACCGACTTGGGAGACTTGGAAAAAGCTCCTGGCTTCAAATTGGCATAGTTCTGGCCGTTGCAGCCAGTTGGGGAGTGAACCAGCAGATGGAAGACCTCTCTCTCTCTCTCTGCCTCTCCTTCTCTATGTAACTCTGACTTTCAAATAAATAAATCTTAAAAAAAAAAAAAAAAAAAAAGAGGCTTTAGGAGTTAAAGTATTTCCAAGGCACAGAAAGCATCTCTGTGTGTGTGTTTGTGTGTGTGTGTATACAGAGAAGGAATAAGGCTAGTGTAAAAGTAAAGAGTGAAACATTAGGAAAGGTTTTAAGTTTTCTTCCTTAAGGATCCTTTGGGTGTGAGAAAGAAGGGCAAGCTCCTCACTCAGAGATGTTCCCTCAGAGATGTAAACAATGACTCCAGGTGGGCCAACTTCACTGGGTGTACAGAGGAGAGTCAGTTGTATGAAACTGGGATGCTTTTTACTATGGAGACAGATTTTTTTTCTCAGTATGCAGAATTCAAATGGATAAAATAACTTTACAGTAGACACGACTGCATTATCTGTTGCCACAACCTGTTGAGTTCCTTTTTAATGCTCTAGACCAAACATAATTACTCTCACTTTTTTCTACATTAGCTGAAAGTTTTCTAGCCCACTGAACCCTGCCGATGTTATGAACACACCTAGACTTTATTCTGGTACTTTTATTCTCAAATATATATCTAAGTCACTGATCCATGAAGCAATCAATCCCCAGCATGTTTGGCAAAGCAGTGGTTAACACCAGTAAATGATCCAGGCCACGGCGGTATCATTATTATTCTGTATTAAGGCTGTCAACGTTTGCAGTTCCAGATTGTTAGATAATTTAAAGCCAAGAGTTCATATTTCTGTTCAAGAAAGAAAAACTAGTAACAAACTAAGATTGACCATCATAGAATAATACATGTGCCTTTTGTAAAATGCTATCAATCTGTAGGACTGGTATTAAGAAAAAAAAAAATCTTTAATCTTATGATGAGTTAGTTGCCAAGACAAAATGACAATAGATGTCAGACTCAGCCATTCATAAAATACATGCCGGAGGTTCATTCACTTCAGTATTGGTCTAATTTTAATACATGTGAAATGAGCCTGAAAATGTACTTTTCAATAATTTTGATATTTTTTCACACACAGTTAGATAAAAAAAGAAAGCTCATCTCCTATAGACAGCTCAGGGTGAGACTGTCCATAAGCTTAACTATCCCTTTCCTCCTGAGTCACATGTATTTTTGTTAGTACTAAATATATCATCTTCTTGGCAGCTCCCTTGCTTGCTTTCTCCCCATTCTGAGTTTGAATTTTCTGCACGACTGAGTTCACCTCCAAACTATGAAAAATAAAAGTTTTCTCCCTATTTAATAGATGTGTATGATATGGTATCACTGAGATGATCTATGTTTTTATAATGGGCCCTTGACTCATTCAGGTCAGGCTAGAAATGGACTTCCTTAAATGTGATTACTGAAAGCATGGCAATTCATATCATAATCTTTATTTTATGAAATAAAAAAGGAAAAAGGCCACTTCAAGCTCCTGCCATGCCAGTCAGCCCTGCTCTTCCACTTTGGGTGCAAAATGGCCCATCTGTTGGAGTCCTCTCAAAACCTATTTCTATCAGAAATGGGTGCCTTATCACAAATAGAGCAGGTGAGAAAATAGCATAAATAGCAAAAAATATTCTTTTCCTACAGTTTGAGTATCTGATTTAAGATCTGTTTTAAAAAAAAATCCAAGACCTCATTTTTAGGGGTAAAAAGACCCACAGGATAGAGTGGGGTCTTAAAGAGGACTCTTTGTAATCTGCAAATCCCAAGTATACTCACACAGTAGGATGAGAGTTTGAGGAAGCAGACCAAAGTCATTTTTCATGTACATTTGGTAAAGCACAACTTGGGAGGATCAAAAGCTGTGGTTTCAGGGGGCTGGTGTTGCAGCATGGCAGGTAAAGCTGCCTTCCCACATGGGCACCAGTTACTGTTCCAGCTGCTCCACTTCCCTCCCAGCTCCCTGCTAATGGCCTGGGAAAGCAGCTGAAGATGGCCCAAGCGCTTTGGGAGATGAAGCTCCTGGCTTCAGCTGGGCTCGGGCCTGGCCTTTGTGGCCATTTGGGGAGTGAACCAGAGGACACTAGATCTTTTTCTCTCTCTGTAACTCTTTCAAATAAAGAAATCGTTAAAAAAATTTTTTTTTCTGGGTTTCAGGTTTTCATAGGAAGATGCCTGACATACAGGATTCTTGCTGTATTTCTGGAGAGACTGAGAAAGCAAAAACCAGCTCCCAGAAGTCTATCCTGTGTCTTGCGGGGCCCTGGGTAAATGTTAGCTGATTAAATATTAGTCAAAGATGTCAAGGCGGGCACCGGGGACAGCAGAACCATTTCCGAGGAGACAGCGTGATTCGGCTAGGACGGGCGGCGTCGCCCGGGGCGGAGACCCGCAGGGGACCGGGCGACCCCTACTGTGGGCAGCCAGAGGCCCCGGGGGCCCCACAGAAACGGGGCGATTTCGGGGAGGGAGGCAGAGGCCGGAACAGCCCGAAGCGCGGTGGGGGTTCTTGCTAAATCGCCGTAGGTGGACTACGTGACCACAGCAGCGCTCGCGGCGGGGCCCCACTTAAACAGCCCTACACGCGTTCCTCCGCGTGTGCCCCTCGCTACCGCGCCCGCTGACTCAGCCAGGCGCGCACGCGGACGATGGAGTCAGCACCGCCTGTGCGTGTACCTGGCCCGCGCACTCACGCGGCAAGACACCGCCCAGCTGGCCCTCTGGCTCCCGTTGATTGGCGGTTGCGGAATGGGCGGGAGCAGGTCTAGGGGATCCTATTGGCTGTAAGTCACAGTCACTCAAAGAGCAAGGGAGGGGAGGGGCCTCTTCAGGGAGGCACACGACTGCGAGGCTTTTTCAAGGCCGTCAGACGCCATTTTTTGCTTTTTTGTTTACTTGCTTTTGTTCTCCGCCGCTTGCAAAGCTGTGTGTACACGACTATAAATATGGTGACCACAGATCGGTTTCATACGTTTGGTGGCGGCCGACTTTTAGTTCCTGCTGGCCAGGGTTACAAATCTTTGAGAGGGCGCTGAAAGTTCCTCTTAAACAACTTTTCATCTCTAGGGGCCCGCGGACTCCCAGGTTAAATGAACAAGAGTTTAGATTGGCTTTTCTTTGGTAAGAAGGCCAAGCCAACTACTGATCTTGGGAGGAATTCTTTCTTACAAAGAAACTCAAAGCGAGGACGTTGGCTATAGTAAGCCTGAGTTCCAAGATGTAGAAACCCAATAGCCTCGGAAGCCGGGCACGGGCTGTGTACCCCAGTGTCCTCAGAAGCTAAAAGTAGGTGACGCAGACAAGAGTCGGAAAGGGGATACCTCCGGCAGAAAGTCCCATCACTCCCATGACTCTAGAAGAGACCAGAGCTCAAAGAAACGCAAGACTCAACTTGTGGGACCCAGAGAGGAGCCAGGATTTACTCGCACTGCTCTGACTAGCATTGCTAGGGAATTAAATACACACACACAGACACACACAAAACCTCACTCAGTAAGGTAAGCAACCCAGAGGGCCCATTCAGGGCCACTCTATGATAAATTTCCAGACCTTGTACAAATAATTTTACTGCAGTTGTTACTGGGGTGTCTTGCACACTGCTGGAGGAATGAGAAGGTACTACGCTCCCGCAGAGGGTCTGTTGTAATGAAACTGGAATTCTCCAGTAGATCTTTTTCATCTCCTGATTGCTACTACACTTGTGATGTTCCAGTTTCTCCCTCCTCGCCCTGCAGGCTTCCCAAGCTCTCTCACTCCAACCTGTGACACAGCCTGGGCTAGAGGTGTTTTCTCTAGGACTCCTTCCTATATGGGGGACAGCAGGATGGGAGACTAGGGTTCCTACACCAGCAGTCTGCCAAGCCTGTTCTCTAGGGCTCACACTTTTTCTCTGTGACTCTTAGACATGGGGAGAAGGTTTTCCATTCCAAAAAATGCAGCCTGAGAACCAAAATGCATTTCGCATGCCTCCTGTTACTTGCTTTTGCCTCTCCTGGCCTCCTCCACCCCACCCCTGCCCTCACCCCATCACCACCACGGCGGATAGACTCTGCAAATTGGGCTTGACTGGATTTTTCCCCCTGATATTTGGCCAGCTGTGGAGCTTTTCAAACAAATCTTAACCAATGAACGACCATTTTGTCAAAAAGCCAAGAGAGAACTTGCCCTTCCGAACACACCAACCAAACCACACAGAAAGGCCCAAATATACACAGCTGTACATTGAAGAACGTGAGACAGTAAAAAGCGAAACCACTTAAGGCAAAACAGTCCCTGAAGACGACCCTGGACCCAGATTCAATAAATTGCCACATGGACTGCATACTCACTGGCAGTTACTAATGCTTCACTAATCTGGTCCTTCGGAAGAGCAGAGAAATACAGCAAATGCACACAGAATGAAAGTGCTAAGTATACTAAGCCCTACTTTGCATAAGAAATCCTGTTTTGATCACATTTGGGAACACAACAGAAAAAAAAAATTTCACATCCTAGGGGCTACTTTGCAGACACAAAACCAAAAGTATTCCTTTGGAAAATAAAATAACACATATACACATACCATACATATACACAAAGAATAAACCGCAAGATAAATCTCTGTGAAATCGTTTTGCAGTAAACACACACACACACACAGAAATGGCCTCATGAAAATGTGTGTGCAAAACACACAGTAAGAAGGGCTTTCCTCCCTCCCCAGGGAAATGAGTGTCCCCATTGTAACCTCCCAATATCTTTAACCTATTGGTCTTGGACAGTTGCCACGTCCAAGCCACTTGGTTTTGGTTCTGGGGGCGGGTGTGTAAAACGCACGAAAACAGCTTTGTGAGGGAGCCTCAAATCTCTCTGCTGCCTCCAACGATGCCCGTGGTAGAAATTTACATGATCCCTTCAGCCCGCTTAAAAAAAAAAAAGAAAAGAAAAAGAAAAAAGAAATCTACACTTCCCCAGCGGCTCGATTCTTAAAATCCCTCAACCACAAAAATTTACCAGTCCTTAAAATGTGATAACAAAAAGGAAAAAGCTATCAATTTGACTGGAAGCAGTTGTACACGGCCCTCCTGCTTCGCAACTTCTTGGTATATTCAAAACCTCGACCAGGAAAAAGAAAGAGGAAGAGAGACAGCACAAGAAATGGGGGAAAGAGCACATCCCCCGGCGCAACACTTTCCTCACCCCAGCACTGCCACAGATCTCTATTTTTAAAAATTTTTGAAAACGCACACAAGATTAAGGAGGAAAAAAAATGGAAAAAGGATACCCGAAGGTCGTTTGGCTCTTTGTATTCGTGTGTGTGCAAAAAGGAGGACTCGCGGAGCCCGAGCCGGCAAGCCCCGCCCCTCCCGGACGCCCGCCCGGATTGGCCGCCGCCGGCCGCGGGACGCCCCGCCCGCGAGCACACGCGCCGCGCCCGCGGCTGCGGCCTCCGGGGCGAGGGGCGGGGGCTGGAGGGGGCCCCTAGGGGCCGCTCGACCCCCGACCCCTCCCGTTCGGACCCTGGCGGCCCGGCTCGCACCGATAGCCTTTCTCCACCCCTCTCCACCCCCTTCCTTTCACTTTCTCACCCTTCCCCATCTTTTTTCCTCCCTGAAACCAGGCCCCCGTCACCAACATCACAATCCGCAGACACTTTGCTAAACTTGGGAAACTAACTTGTTAACAGTAGGAGTCTAGACTGGGATTAAACATCAGGGATGTGGCGCCGGGGCCCAACCCTGGCTTCCAGGTGAAATGTCTCCCTCACATCTATTGCTTAAGCTCCTCACCTGTAAATGAGCATTCACATGGGAGACATCTTTCCACCGAATGACAAAATCGTTTTGCCCTTTGGGGGTTGCTTTTGCACGGCCTGAGCTCCCAGTTTTTCTCTACTTGGCTAAAACCGCAGGGTCAAGAACTAAAATGGCTCCCCTCACTTCCTGCTGAGGTCTGGTTGCTTGCACCTGGTTTTAAGCTACCCTCATCTGGCCCCCTCCCCCCTACTTTTGATCTTAGTTCCCACTGCCTTCTATTTTTCACCCTGGTATTATTCCTCTCTCAGCTGATCTTGTCTGCCTGGAGCAATGCCTGTCATCTCTTTGGTCATTTTTTAATCCATTCTTCTTCAGCTATTTCACTCTACACAGACCACTGCTCTCTGCTCCTGTCAACATGAACTTTTTTTTTTTAAAGGTTTATTTGAAAAGCAGAGTTACGGAGAGAGATAAAGAGATAGGGAGAGAGAGATCTTTCATCTGTTGGTTCACTCCCCTGATGGCTGCAAACTATTAGGGTCTCCAACTAAGATGACAATTGGGCCATCTTCTGCTGGCTTCCCAGGCACATAGGCAGGGTCTGAATTAAAAATGGAACAGCTGAGACTCAAACTGGCACCCATATGGGATGGCAGTGGCTTAACTCCCTATGCCACAATGCTGGCCCCAACGTGAACTTCATGCTCATTCAGGTTAACAGCACTTGATTCCACTTTGATTGTTTCACATATTTTAGTCATTTCGCCCCAGTAAGCTGTTGGAAATCAGAGATTACACGTCAAAACTACTTCCATTTAGGAGCTGCTTTTTACTGCCGCAGCTGACATAATGGTAGATACTAGGCAGTGAAAAAACAATTATGAGGGGCCCACACTGTGGCTTAGTGAAAGCCGCCACCTGCAGTGCTGGCATCCCATGTGGGCCTTGGTTTGAGTCCCGGCTGCTCCACTTCCGATATAGCTCTCTGCTATGACCTGGGAAAGCAGTGGAAGACAGCCCAAGTCCTTGGGCCCCTGTACACATGTGGGAGACCTGGAAGAGGCTCCTGGCTCCTGGCTTCGGGTTGGCCCAGCTCTGTACATTGTGACCATTTGGGGAGTGAACCAGTGAATAGAAGACCTCTCTCTCTCTCTCTCTCTCTCTCTCTCTCTCTCTCTGTGCCTCTGCCTTTCAAATAAATAAATTTTTTTAAAAATATGATTACATAAGTGGATTTATTTGAAAGGCAGAGTGACACAGAGAGAGGAAGAAACAGAAAAAGACTCTATCCACTGGTCACTCTCCAGATGGCTGCCACAGCCAGAGCTGGGCCAGGTCAAAGCCAGGAGCCAGAACTATATCCTGGTCTCCCACAAAGGTGGCAGGGGCCCAAGTATGTGTCCATCTTACGCTGTCTTCCCAACCAGCACTCCAATATGGGATGCCCACATGGCAAGCCACAGCCCAACCCAGTGGAACGCAATGTCAGCCGTAAAATTTGATTAAGTTTATATAGCTATGCCGGTACTGTGGTGCAGCGGGTTAAAGCATCCCACATGGATGCTGGTTCTAGTCCCAGCAGTTCCTCTTCTGATCCAGCTCTCTGTTATGGCCTGGGAAAGCATTAAAAAATGGCCCAAGTCCTTGGGCCCCTGCACCCGTGTGGGAGACCTGGAAGAGGCTCCCGGCTCCCAGCTTCGGATCAGCACAGCTCCAGCTGTTGCGGCCATCTGAGGAGTGAACCAGCGAAGGAAGACCTCTCTGTCTCTGCCTCTCTCTGTAACTCTTTCAAATAAATAAAATAAATATATATTTTTAAAGTTTATATAGCTAATAGAGAATGAAAATCCAACTCCATAGCCCAAGTCCATAACCACTGTGCCTCACTGGCTTTTTTTTTTTTTCTCCCTTAAATCTGTATTTGTGAGGTAGAGAAACAGCGTTCCCATCTTCTGGTTCACTCCTTAAATACCCACACCTAGGAACTCAATCCAGGTCTCAAATAGGTGGCAGGAACCCGATTACTTGTACCATTGCCACTGCCACACTGGTCCTGAATCAGCAGGAAGCTGGAGTCAGGAGCCAGAGCCAGGAATCAAACCCAGGCACACTGATGTGGGACTTGGGCATCTTAACCTGTAGGCCAAAAGACCACCCCTGCCTCCTGGCTTTACAGCCAGTTTTAAAAAAAATACTGCTGGGGCTGGTACTGTGGCACCGGTTTGAGTCCCAGCTGCCCCTCTTCAATTCCAGCTCTCTGCTATGGCCTGGGAAAGCAGTGGAAGATGGCCCAAGTGCTTGAGTCCCTGCACCTGCTTGAGAGACCCAGAAGAAGCTCCTGGCTCCTGGCTTTGGATCGGCACAGCTCTGGCCATTGTGGCTATTGGGGAGTGAACCAGCAGATGGAAGACCGACTTTCTCTCTCTCTCTCTCTCTGTAACTCTGCCTTTCAAGTAAATAAATAAATATTTTAAAAAAGAAAACACTAATTTTTTAAAAAAATTTTAAATTAAAAAAATAGTGTCGCCGGCGCCATAGCTTAACAGGCTAATCCTCCGCCTTGCGGCGCCAGCACACCGGGTTCTAGTCCCGGTTGGGGCACCGGATTCTATCCCGGTTGCCCCTCTTCCAGGCCAGCTCTCTGCTATGGCCCGGGAAGGCAGTGGAGGATGGTCCAGGTCCTTGGGCCCTGCACCTGCATGGGAGACCAGGAGAAGCACCTGGCTCCTGCCTTTGGATCAGCGCGATGCGCAGGCCGCAGCGGCCATTGGAGAGTGAACCAACGGCAAAAAGGAAGACCTTTCTCTCTGTCTCTCTCTCTCACTATCCACTCTGCCTGTCAAAAAAAAAAATTAAAAAAAAAATAGTGTCAATCTAATTTGATTCTTGCAACTTTCCACAAGCCAAATGGCCTGAGCTGAACTGAAGATGCCAATGTTAATGAAGCCACACACCAAGGTGAGGCGACTCTTCTAATCAGAGCACCATAAAGAGGACAACTAATGCAAAGTATGATTTCGGTCAGAAAAAAAATGAATTGATATTACTAGGATAATTGGGGAAAAACTGGGGAAATTGAATGTGGCCTGGACATTAGATAATTTGATTGCATCAGTGTTAAACAAGTGGGTTATTGACATCCCCAGTACACAAAAAACTGAGACATATGCAAGCCAGCTTATCCAGTCCCCCCATACACATGCACATTCTGGTAACCTTTGATTTCAAAGTACGGGATGTTCTTGGTAGAATCTGATTCTCCGGCCGGCGCCGCGGCTCACTAGGCTAATCCTCCGCCTTGCGGCGCCGGCACACCAGTTCTAGTCCTGGTCGGGGCACCAGATTCTGTCCGGTTGCCCCTCTTCCAGGCCAGCTCTCTGCTATGGCCCGGGAGTGCAGTGGAGGATGGCCCAAGTGCTTGGGCCCTGCACCCCATGGGAGACCAGGGTAAGCACCTGGCTCCTGCCATCGCATCAGGGCGGTGCTCCGGCCGCAGCACTCCAGCCGCGGTGGCCATTGGAGGGTGAACCAACGGCAAAAGGAAGACCTTTCTCTCTCTCTCTCTCTCACTGTCCACTCTGCCTGTCAAAAAAATAAAATTAAATTTAAAAAATCTGATTCTGAATAGAAAGACCTGTTGCCTCCAATATTGTCTTCATGCCTTTTTCTTTTAAGATGTATTTATTTGAAAGGCAGAGTTATAGAGGTGGGGGGGGAGATAGAGGGAGAAAGATCTTTCTGTTGCTTCACTCCCCAATTGGCGACAATGGCCAGGGCTAGGCCAGGCCAAAGCCAGTTGCCTGGAACTCCATCCAGGTCTCCCATGTGCATGCAGAGGCCTAAGCACCTGGGCCATCATCCACTGCCTTCCAAGGTGTATTAACAGGGATTTGGATGGGAAGAGGCACAGCTAGGACTTGAATAGGTGTTTCTATGGCTTGCTGGTGTTGCAGGAGATGGTATAACCTACTGCACCTGGGCGCCAGCCCCTCTGAAATCCTTTTCACTCTAACAACAGCAGCCTGGCCTCCTTGTCAGGGAAAAGCTTTGCCTCTTACCTGTAAAGGAGGCACTCACATTATATACTTAAGGGTAATAGGATTTCTGTGTTGCTTTTTCAGTTTCCACATAAACGTTGGTTTTAAGAACACAAGCCAGTTATAAGATCACTGGGAAAATATCAACTTTTGCTAGGACTCTCCTAGTGTGTCTCATAGTCTCAAATATCCAGGTGATACATTTCCAAAACAGTTAGGATGCAAGAACAGAAATGCTAATAATTGTTACAGCCAGCAGTTTTTGAAGAGTTACCTGGTGCTAGGAACTCTAAATCCCCTTCCATCAATCAATCCTAGGAGATGGCTACTACTGTACTCCTCCTTCTACTGGTGGGAAAACCGAGACCCCAACAGGGAGTCGAGGAGCGCGTAGCTCAGTGGAGTCAGGTATGCTGACTGCAGCCCCTGCACGCCAAGCTGGACTCACTCAGCCTTGCTCTTACCCTCCTTTGTTCTCTTGTTCTGCAGCCGTGAAAGACAAGGTGTCTCCCTTCTGATGATCAACGGCATGTTCATACCCGTCCCCCATACAAAGCCTCCTGGCATATAGTTTTTAATTATGAGTCCATTTCTACAAAGGTCAGCGTGAAGCTGGGGAAGCCATTTATTTTTAAGTTGCGTTTTCCCCTATGGTCATAGGGGAACCTTTGAGTAAAAAGTTTGAGTAAAGCGTTTTTGTGCTGTTAGGTGATGAGCATTGGAAGAAAAATGCATGTTTTTCACAAAAAAAATTATAATTTGCAAAGTTTAAGCACTCAGGATTTTAAATATTAGACTTAGCAGATGACTTGTTGATTGAGGACAAGCTGCTTATTTGGCTTTGAGTCAAGAAGATCTTTTATTCTCAGTTCTGTGAGGTTGCAAAGGGGACCTCTCTATGGTGAAATGTAACTTCCCCTAGAGTGAGGCCACGAAGCTGTTTCCGACAGTCATTGGTGACCACAGGTGAGAGCATTGTGGAACCGGAGTGCAAGGAAACCCTGGAGCCGGTGCAGAACGTGTCCTCCAAGACACAGGAGAGTCGGGGGTGAGGGGTGGGGGGCTGAGCTGCAGAGAGGAGAGAGCTTATGGAAGGTGTAGACCATGCAAAGGAAAAGACAAAAGAAGACAGGCAGGTAGCCCAGAGTGGTGCTCAAGGAAGAGTGAAGGAAGCAGGGTGGGGAGGTGGGGGGTGTTTGCTTGCTTTTAGAGAGACAAAGAGAGAGAGTTCCCATCCATTGGCTTACTCTCCAAAAGCCTACAGCAGCTGGGGCTGGGCTGAGGCAAACTGGAAGATGGAAATCCAGTCCAAGTCTCCCAGGGCAGGAGCGGCAGGAGCTGGTGAGCTGAGCCGTCACTGCTGCTTCCAGGAGCATCTGCACCAGCTCGCTGAGAGCCGGAGGCAGGAGCAGGAGCTGGGGCTTGAACCCAGGTGCTCTGATATGGCGCACGGGAAATTTGATTATTTATTTAAAAGAGTTCAGAGACAGGGAGAGACAGAGATCTTCCAACCACTGGTTCATTCCCCAGATAGCCACAATGGCCAGGGCTGGGCCAGGCAGAAGCCAGGAGCCAGGAGCTTCATCTGGCTCTCTCTTCATCTGGATGGCTAGGGCCCAGACACTTGGGCCATTTTCCGCTGCATTTCCCAGACCATTAGCAGGGAGCTGGATCAGAAGTGGAGCAGCTGGGATGCCAGTGTCACAGGTAGCATTTTAACCTGCTGCACTGCAACCCCGATCCCAATAATTTGAAAATAAATAAGAAATTATGAAAAATAAAATGCAATAATATTAAAAATTAAAGAGTTAAATGGGGGGCCAATGCTGTGGCATAGTGGGTTAAGTTGCTACTTGTGATGCTGCTGCTCCACTTCTGATCCAGCTTCCTGCCAGGTGTCTGGGAAGGCAGCTGAAGATGACTCAAGTGCTTGGGCCCTCCACGTTCATGTGGGAGATATGGATGGCATTCCTGGCTCATGGCCTGGACCAGCAATTGTGGCCATTTAGGGAGTGAACCACTAGATGGAAGATCTGTCTCTCCCCCTCTCTTTCTATGTTGTTCTGCCTCCCAATGAACAAACCAATCTCTTTTTTTTAAGTATGAGTCTTTTTAATAAGATTTTATTTATTTATTTGAGAAGTAGAGTTACACACAGAGAGAGGAGAGACAGAACAAGAGAGAGAGAAAGAGAGAGAGAGGGATCTTCCACCTGATGGTTCACTCCCCAGATGGCTGCAATGGCCAGAACTGGGCCAATCCAAAGCCAGGAGCCAGGAGCTTCCTTCAGGTCTCCCACGTGGGTGCAGGGGCCCAAGCACTTGGGCTATCTCCACTGCTTTCCCAGGCCATCAACAGAGAGCTGGATCGGAAGAGAAGCAGCCAGGACTCGAACCAGTGCCCATACGGGATGCCGGCACTGCTCCCACAAACCAATCTTTAGAAAAGATAGATGAATGTGAAAAACGGGAGGAGGAAGAAGAACATGGCGGCCAGGGAGGGCAGAAGAAAGATGAGTAGGGGTTGATGCCATGGCTGTCTGCTAACACACTGGGAAAGCAGCCGAACATGGCCAGGTGCTGGGCCCCTGTACCTTATGGGAGACTTGGGGGAAGCTCCTGGCTCCTGGCTTTGGATCAGCCCAGCTCTGTCTGTTGCGGCCATCTGGGGAGTGAACCAGCAGATGGGAGACCTCTCTTTCTCTGTCTCTCCCTCTCTCTGAATTCCGCCTCTCAAATAAATAGCTCTTTTAAAATAGTTTTTTGTTTGTTTGTTTGTTTTTTGACAGGCAGAGTTAGACAATGAGAGAGAGAGACAGAGAGAAAGGTCTTCCTTCCGTTGGTTCACCCCCCAAATGGCCGCTACGGCCAGCGCTGCGCGATCCAAAGCCAGGAGCCAGGTGCTTCTCCTGGTCTCCCATGCAGGTGCAGGGCCCAAGCACTTGGGCCATCCTCCACTGCCTTCCCTGGCCACAGCAGAGAGCTGGACTGGAAGGGGAGCAACCGGGGCAGAACCGGCGCCCCAACTGGAACTAGAACCTGGGGTGCCGGCGCCGCAGACGGAGGATTAGCCTAGTGAGCCTAAAATAAAGTTTTAAGAAAATAGTAACAATGTATACAAAAGACATGACATGAATATTTATTGTACTATTTAACTGTTCTGAAGTTTTGAAACATTTCAAAATTTAAAAAATTAAAAATAGATAACATTTGCTTTAGATACTTAGATTCAATCCTTCCTAGAGGCAAGAAAATGGTCTCCTGGACTCCAGGTTCCTCTGATTTATTTTAGGATTCCATTGTAATGCTTCAGAAAACTCCCAAGTGCACATTAATGAGTACCACCCAGGCTGTCAAAGCATTAAATAGGTGGAAGAAAAGCAGTAATGGCAGCTTGTGAAGGGAAGCAAAACACAAAGAAAAATGGCTACGCTACCTTTTTAGGGGCTCAGGGACACAGCTTCCTCTCTCACCAGCCAGGGTGGGAGCAGCCCTTCCCGAGAGAGGAGCCTAAGCACCGGGACCACCCAGACATCCTGGGACCGACCGCACAGCTAAGCCTCTGCCCTTGGATGTAAAACAAACAGAAGGAAACAAGCCGAGGGGGAGCCTCCTCAGAGCTGCACCTGGAGCTCCCTCTTCAGGGGTTGACCTGATTCTGTGCCAGGCGGATCCTGCCTTTTGAAGAGTGCACAGGGGCTACCCAACCTGGGCTGCGTGGGAGGGGGCCGAGCTGCTTCCGCAGGCTGGTTTGTAGGACCCCTGCTTACCTTCATTTACAACCGGGGTGCGTGTGGCATGAACATTACAGAGATTCTTAGAACAAGTAATTTTAATTTGTCTTAATTTTAGAAATTTAGCAAGAGACTTTCAAAAAGCTCGTGGAAAATGCAGATTATAAAAAAATTATGCAATGGATTTCTCAAAACGTTTTACACCAAACTAAACTTAATTCCATTTTTCCTTGAGGTTTTGGAAGTATTCTTGTATATATTTGTTTTCTACTTGAGAGGTAGAGTTAGATAGTGAGAGGGAGAGACAGAAAGGTGTTCCATCTGCTGATTCACTCCTCAAATGGCCACAACAGCCACAGCTGAGCTGAACTGAAGCCAGGAGCCAGGAGCTTCTTCCAGGTCTCCCACTATAGGTGCAGGAGCCCAAGCACGTGGGCCATCTTCCACTGCTTTCCCAGGCCATAGCAGAGAGCTAGTTTGGAAGTGAAATAGCCAGGGCTGGACTGGCGACCATATGGAATGCCAACACAGCAGACCTAATGCACCACACAGCACCAGCCCCTAGTCTGTTTCATAGTATGCTTAAGAGGAGTGAAAAGTGGACTGGCATGGTGACACAAAGGGTTAAGCTGCCTCCTGCAATGCCAGCATCTCATATAGGAGTACCAGTTCAAGTCCTGGGTGCTCTGCTTCCAATCCAGCTCCCTGCTAATGCACCTGGGAAAGCAGCAGAAGATGGCCGAAATGCTTGGGCCCCTGCACCAACATGGGAGAGCCGGATAGAGTTCTGGGCTTCTGGCTTCAGCCTGGCCCAACCCCAGTCATGAAGCTATTTGGGGAGTGAACCAGCAGATGAAAGATCACTTTCTCTGTCTCTCCCTCTCGCTCTGTCACTCTGCCTTTCAAATAATTTTTTTTTAAAAGAGGATCAAACAGCACCTTGAAACTAAGCACAGGGCCGGCCTTGCGGTATGGCGGGTAAAGCCACCATCTGCAGTGCTGGCATCCCATATGGGCGCTGGTTCAAGACATGGCTGCTCCACTTCTGATCCAGCTCTTTGCTATGGCCTGGGAAAGCAGTAGAAGATGACCCAAGTCTTTGGGCCCCGGCACCCATGTAGGAGACCTGGAGGAAGCTCCTGGCTCCTGGCCTTGGATCGGCTCAGCTCTGGCCATTGTGGCCAGTTGGGGAGTGAACCAGTGGGTGGAAGACTCTCTCTCTCTGCCTCTCCTTCTCTCTCTGTGTAACTCTGACTTTTAAATAAATAAATAATTTTTTTTTTTTAAAGAAACTAAGCACTAATAGGACTGGGAGTCACAATGTTGAAAAGGCAGGTATCACTGGCATGACACCAAGGGGGAAATTATTCACTCATTTTATTTATTTATCATATATTTTAGTAAGTATTCAGTGCCATACGAGATACCCTGGGGAACAAATAAAATGAAATAGTATATTGGGGTGGCACTGTGGCTTTGCTGGTGAAGCTGCTACCTGTGGCACCAGCATCCCATATGGGAGCCGATTCAAGTCCTGGCTGCTCCATTTCTGATCCAACTCCCTGCTAATGTGTCTGGGAAAATAGCAGTGGAAGATGGCCCAAGTGCTTGGGCCCCGCCCGCAAATGGGAGACCCAGAAGAAGCTCCTATCTCCTGGCTTCAGCTAGCTGTTGTGGCTGTTTGAGGAGTGAATCAGCAGATGGAAGATCTCTCTCTCTGTGTCTCTCCTCTCTCTCTGTAACACTGATTTTCAAATAAAGAAATAAAAATCTTTTTAAAAATGAACAGTATAATTCTAATTTTTAAAAAGATTTATTTTATTTACTTGGAAGACAGAGTTACAGAGAGAGGCAGAAACAGAGAGAAAGAGGTCCTCCATCTGCTGGTTCATTCCCCAGATGGCTGCAACAGCCGGAGCTGTGCCGATCCAAAGCCAGGAGCCAGGAGCCAGGATCTTCTTCCAGGTCTCCCACATGGGTGCAGGGACCCAAGGACTTGGGCCATGCTCTACTTCCATCCCAGGCCACGGTAGAGAGCTGGATCAGAAGAGGAGCAGCCAGGTCTAGAACCGGCGCCCATATGGGATGCTGGCGCTTTAGGCCAGGGTTTTAACCCACTGCACCACAGCACCAGTCCCCTATAATTCTTTATTTTTAAGATTTTTAAAATTTATTTATTTGAAAGGCAGAGTTAGAGAGGAGAGGAGAGATAGAGACCTTCCATCTGCTGGTTCACTCCCCAAATGGCCACAAGAGCCAAGGCTGGGCCAGGCTGAACCCAGGAGCCTGGAACTCCATGAAGGGGTCCCATGTGGGTGGCAGAGCCCAAGCACTTGGGCTATCTTCTGGTGCTTTGCCAGGAACATTAGCTGGGAGCTGGATCAAAAGTGGAGTAGATGGGGCTTGAACTGGCTCTCATATGGGATGTTGGTGTTGTAGGCAGTGGCTTAACCCGCTGCTCCACAATGCTGGGGCCTATAGTAAGTGTTTAACTGAGAAGGCAGGCGGGGGTAGCTGAAAACAACCATAGCGTAGACACTCTGTGGTGTAGCACATGCTAAGACAGAGTACTAGTGATGCCCAGCCAAGGACCACATTTGGGCCCTATTGGCTCAAGGTCGACCCACCTTTATGCACATCTTTCCTCTCAGGGAGGTTCTTGGAGATGTGGGTTTAAAACACCCCATTGCTTTCTTTCCTCAAGACCCAGCGCAAACTCAGGACTCAAGGGAGACATGTTGACCATGCGCTTTCCCACGTAGGGGGTGCTCTAAGGAATTCCCTCTAATCAGACCACACTGCCAATCAGCGCTGTGCTGAAAGGGCCTTTGTGTTGTGCGCAAACTCTGAATGCACAGGGAAGCCTGGCACACACAGATGTCCCTGGGACAGTGATGGGAGCAGGGCGAGGGTGAGAAAAGAGCTGCAGAAGTTCAAAGACATCCCTTGCACCTCGGTCGCGCTCAGGCCTCTGGCTGTGCTTTCTTACCCTCCGTCTTCCTAGGAGTCCCGGGCTCCCCTTTCCTCTTGGACAGCCTCGTACTGATGTGCCGGAAAAGGGGACAGTGATGTGTGTGGGTAGGGGATGCAGGGTGAGGTGGAGAGAAGCCTTCTTAGTGTACTTAAAAACGAGACGTCCAAAAGCAGAAGCTAGGGTACGGCGGAGAGAGGCTGCTGCCTTTGCGCCTCAGGTCTAGCTGGGTTGGGCGGGGGTCACGGGAGAGCTCAGACCTTCTTCTCAACCTTGCATAAGTGGTGCGGACACGGAGAGATCCAGGCGGGATGTGAGTGACTGTGACAGGGCCGGGGCAGCACGCAGAGGCGCACGTGTTCATTATGTATGGCTGTGTCTCCAGGGGCACATGTTTCACTGTGCATTAGCGTCGAGCCGCCTCCTTCTTCCCTCGTCCTCTGCCCACTCTCTCCACCACCGTCCCTCGCAGCCCCCAACCCACTCCCCGCTTCTGCCTCGCTCACAGTCCAGCTCTGCCTGTCACTGTCTCCATCCTTCTCTGCCACGACCCCAGCACCCTCTGAGCTTTGCTTCATCTCACGCTTGCTGTCTGGGAGCCGCCAGTGTGCCGCTGTCTCTCTTACTCTCTCTGGCTCACTTTCTCCCATCCCACACGGCTTCCTCTGAAATACCAGCTTTTCGGGTACCCTGCAGCCAGCGATCACCTTTTCTTGATATATGAAAGCCTATAGCAGCACTCGGTTTATTGATGGATTGGTTTTATCTTAATTCTGCGGAGGAAAGAACAGGGTGCCTCTATGCAGAAAGCGTGAGAACTAGCAAAGGCAGGCACAGCCCGAGAGACCCGAGCGACGGGGGCGTACACAGAGGGGCGTGAAGAGGTGGAGTCCTCGCCAGCGTATTTCCTTCCAAATAAACTAGGTCAGACCTTCATGGCCGATGACAGCTTACTCTGGGCTCTGAGGGGTTAAGCACCCAGTTGGGCTTGGCACCTCACTCAGAGGCAAAAGCTTCTGGGAGAAATGAGTTGGGTTAAATAGACCCAAGAAGCTGACGCGGGTAGAATTCCTTCTGCCTGACCCGCTAACAACTGCGATGGGGACATTTTAGGAATTTTTTTTTATTATTATTGAAATGCTTCATGGGGCATAGCCCCTGGAAGCCAGAACCTGGCTCCCAGGCCAGACCTGGGCAGCCCTGCAGGCTGTGGACAGTTGGCTGGCTCCGGGGAAGCGGAGGGGGTGTCCAGGGCCAGGCAGGCGGGGGCAGCAGCTGCTGAATCAGGGCAGTTCTGAGTGCTGTGTTTGCTCCCTGCTCCAGCCTGCCTGCTATAATTAAAGCCTTCCCCATATGATTCCGGCTTCCTGAAGGGAAACCAGAATTTATAAAAACAAACAAGAAGCAAACACAAAGCGGCGGAGATGGTTGGTTGCAATATACATAGATTTTTAAATTATAAAGCACTTAGCAGTGTCTTGAGATCACGGCTGCAGATCAGTTTCGAAGCCCCTGGTCTTGCGTAACGGGCTTCTCTTCCAACACTGAAAGACAAGAGCTAAACACACGCAGCAACTCACAGGGGGTCACGCATTCTCCACTGACCCCATGACCCTCATCACTCCCACACGAGGGAAGTGCGCCCCTGGGAATCCCCCCCCCCCCATCCTGGCCTCCCACCTTACTCCCTTGTCAACTCTGGCTTCCTTCGCTTAACAGACCACATAGAATCCGTGGACCAGAATAAATCAGTTGTTTTATTTCCCCTCAAAGGATGTGACCTTCCACTCCCCAAATGGCTTTGACAGTTTTCTCATTTGCTAGCTGACGAGGATGTCGGGAGACACTGACCTTCTGGTTTTGCCTAAAGAGGGAACACTCGGTAACTATTATGCTTCAGTCTCTGATTTGCTTTCCTGGTGCCCTCCCTCCCTCCTCCCCTCTGCCCGTGTCCTCCCGCACCTCCCCACCTTCCTTCCTAAACATTCTACGCACCCCACTGCCCTCCCTCGCCTGGTGTGGAGATGCCATAGGACACAGCTGCCTGCAACCCCACAGTGTTCCCCGCAGGCAAGAGGCAGCACGGGGCCCCAGGAGCCTTTGCTCCCTACTTCCCGTGACTGGGCCCATCACTGACCCCAAGGAGTCGAGGAGTCAGATTTCAGTGTTACTGAGCTCTCTGCAGAGGGAGGAGAAATTGTCAGACATCACTTAAACAGCCCTGTCCCTTGCATGCCCGGGAAACTGCCGAGAGAAATTAATCTTCCAGCTGTTGAAGGCAGTTTCTTTTCCATCATCCCTTGACAAGAGGACTGTGCTGGAAAATGAATCCGAAGGGGGTCCCTGAACTGGTACACTCCACTCCACAGCATCTCTCCAGCGCGAGGTGCAGGCGGTCACATGGCTGCAAAGCCAGCTCCTCACCCGTACCCCACAGTGAGAAATCACACACAGGGCAGACACCACTGGCCCAGCCGTGGTTCCTCACCTCGGCCGAACACCTGCCACCTATCGACCGCTTCCATTCAATGAAGTCTGTTGTGAAGCCGCAGCAAGGCAGAGATGGGGAGAAGCCAGAACACCAGGACACGGGGCCGGGGGCTGAGCTGTCTCTCCTGAACGCCAGGAGCCCACAGGGGCAGTGGAGCTGTTTGGGTTGAACAGTCAGACCCCTGCCAGGGCAAGGTGTGAGATAGAAACAGGGCATGGGGTTGCAAGTTTCAAGATCCCCTGCCCTCCCCTCCGGACTGCATTTCCTGTTGATGGAATGAAGCCAGGGAGTCTCACACTCTGGAGTCAGGCAAGGGAATTCCAACCTTCAACTCTCCTACCCTCTAGGCCATTCCCCAAGGCAGTGGTTTGCAAATTGTGTTCCTTGGGGTCCCAACAGGTGCCAGGGAGAATCAGGGGAGAGGACAAAGGCGCATGTGCCCGTCCTCAACTCTTACTTCAACCTCGGATTTTTTCTTTCAGGTGTTGTGATTTCTCCTGCAAATTTACAATTTTAAAAATATTCTGATTTTTGGCCGGCGCCGTGGCTCAACAGGCTAATCCTCCGCCTTGCGGCGCCGGCACACCGGGTTCTAGTCCCGGTCGGGGCACCGATCCTGTCCCGGTTGCCCCTCTTCCAGGCCAGCTCTCTGCTGTGGCCAGGGAGTGCAGTGGAGGATAGCCCAAGTGTTTGGGCTCTGCACCCCATGGGAGACCAGGATAAGCACCTGGCTCCTGCCATCGGAACAGTGTGGTGCGCCGGCCGCAGCGCGCTACCGCGGCGGCCATTGGAGGGTGAACCAACGGCAAAGGAAGACCTTTCTCTCTGTCTCTCTCTCTCACTGTCCACTCTGCCTGTCAAAAATAAAAATAAAAAATAAATAAATAAATAAATAAAATATTCTGATTTTTAAGAAGCTCCACACACTGAGTGTCCTGAGAGGAAAGGGACGTGCCCTCCCACATGCTGACCACTGGCCCACGGTGCACAAGGAAGACAGCACAGCCCCTGCCTGCTTCGGTCGAGGAGTGGGCGTGGGTGCAGCTGGCAGCTCCTGGATCCCAGGAGCTCCTGAGACACTTTTTCAGCAAAATGGATCTCCATAAGCACAGAAGTCATTTGTTTTCCAAACTCCCTTCTCCAGTCTCACTAATTCCCAATTTCCCTGCATTTGACAAATGCAATTAACAAGCCTCGATCAGTTCCTGGCCGACAGCCCTCATCAATCAATACACAAACTGCACAAGGCTGAGGGGGCAGGGCGGCAGCTGCAGCTCGGCCGGGGCCTTCGCCCTGCATTTCCGTGAGCCGCCCTGCCTAACCTCTTGGTCTCTGCCACGCTTCCTTCTGGCCAACCGGGCTGCTTCCGTCCTCTTGCACTTTCCAAAGGTTTCTTTCTCCCACCAACCTCCTCTCATCCGCCCCTCCCCCCCAACATGTCTTTTAACAGAAGGCCTTGCCATCTGCTGCCACCATAGCTCGGGAACCCCTCGATGCTGAGTGTGATAAATCAGCCATCTCTGTTCTCAGCGAGGCCTCTTCCCTACCCACACATTTCACTATTTTGTGCGGCTTCCTGTCCAGGAAGCTAGAAGCCACCCATCACCCCCTCTGCAAACCCTCCCACTGAAGAGCCTCAGGGACGAGGATCGCCACTCCTGTTTCACATGGCTGAGCCTTCCTGGCCCACTTGGTTGCTGATGCAAGCTTCACCCTCCTCACCCTCCACACCCTCTGCTGTGATGTCACACCGGCCTCCCCTCCCCCAGCACAGGGGAGCGCTTCTCCCTCGCAGCCCTGTGCGTCTTTCCACCTCATCAACTTCTCATCTCTTTGCAAACAGGATCGGAAGTCTCTCCCTCCGCCCGCTCTCCCCTTCTCCTTTGTTATTAGCTTCATGAGTGGGGACGTTAATATATTCGCTAGGCAATGCCTTCACACCACTGTTTCCTGTAATTACAGTCACTTCCCTCCCACTGTCCTGGCTGATTTCACTATACAGTGCTTGCAGGAGGGACAGTGTAGACAAAAGACGCAAGACAGGCTGAGGTCGAGTAAGTGGGTAGTGTAATGTTAACATCCGAGAAAGTAAAACAAATTGTCACACTCTGCAGCAACTAACACCTGGTAACATACAGAGGTCAATGTTCCGGAACTTTCAAAAAGCATCGATAAAATTCTGGACCCCTCCACTATAGGAAGTGGTGCTGTATCCTTATCACCAGTGACAGTCATCCCAAGAAATGCAAGTAGCCGTCTGCACCCTCTTTCAGGGGGTGGATCCACTATACTTGTCGTGCAGATCAGCTACATTGTCACTGGAGACCCGGATCCAGCCATCCTCCCGCACGTGGTAGAGGTTGACAGCACCTCCTGAGTAGGCATCTCTGTAGGTGGCTTGGTAGATGGCTCGGCGGGCCAGATCATAGGCCTGCTCCACTTCTAGGTCGTAAGAATAGCCTCGATCCATGACGCCATAAGCATACACAGAGCCCGAACCTACAGAGAAGGTGGCTCCAGAGATCCGGTTCCCTTCACTGTCCACGTAGTAGAGGCCTGGAAAGAGAGATGAGGTCAGCAAGAAAACCAAGCACCACCCCTTTCACGAATCCAACGTCCAAGACAGTCATTCTCCAACCTACTTGAATCTCAGGGGAAACCAACATGAATACAAGAAAACAGGACTTCTAGAAAATCACTTAAAGAAAAAACACTGGCCCCCTCAACCCAGCCAATGGAATCAAATTTGAGATTAAGACTCTGGGATTCTACAACATGTCACCTCACCTGACTTTGGCTACCCTGCCTATCCCCTCAGCACACTCAAGAAGTAACCATAACCCAGACGGCTTTGGATTCAAGTGCAGGATTTCAGGCACTAAGGGAGGCAGTGTTCAATACGGCCCTCCAAGTGCTAGACCACTGGGGGACAAGCTGTCTGTCCCACAGCAGGAAAGTAAAGACCCACACTGGCCAGTATGGTACCACCAGCCACGTGTGGCTACTGAGCATGTGAAATAAAAGCGAGTACTGCTGGGCTGGCGCTATGGCGCAGTGAGTTAACGCCATGGCCTGAAGCACCGGCATCCCATATGGGCGACGGTTCTAGTCCCGGCTGTTCCTCTTCCAATCCAACTCTCAGCTATGTCCTGGGGAAGCAGTAGAAGATGGCCCAAATCCTTGGGCCCCTGCACCCATGTGGGAGACCCGGAGGAAGCTCCTGGCTCCTGGCTTCGGATCGGCACAGCTCCGGCCATTGCAGCCATCTGGGGAGTGAACCATCGGATGGAAGACCTCTCTCTCTCTCTCTCTCTGCCTCTCCTCTGTGTAACTCTGACTTTCAAATAAATAAATAAATCTTTAAAAAAAAAATGCTGTAGTGAAAGGAGCAAGAAACCTTTAAAAAAAAAAAGTGAGTACTGCATGCTGACCTACTTTGGATATACTGGGTTAAATAATTTCTATTTTAATTCTTAAAATGTGACTACTATGAAATTTAAAATTATATATATATAGCTCACATTGTATTTCTTTTGCTGGCAAAGACCAGGAATTGGCCAGGTCAATTTTACCTATTTTTTTTTTTTCTAATAACGTTTTATTAGAACACAGTTACATCCATTTGTTTATACAGTAATACTGTCTCTAACTGCTTCTGTGCCACACCAGCAAAGTTAGGTAGTAAGACAAGATCATATGGTCGGCACACCTAAGATGCTTACTAATTGGCTGTTGATTTCTGATACAGATGAATATTTAGACAAAGAGCTTAATAAAAACACCAATCCCAGGGGCCTCCATGGTGGCACAGCAGGTTAAGCTGTCAGCATTCCACATGAGCGCCATTTGAGTCCCAGCTGCTCCACTTCCAAGCCAGCTCCCTGTTAATGCGCCTGGGAAAGCAGCAGATGATGTCTCATGTTCTTGGATCACTGCCACATATGTGGTAGACCCGGATTGAGTTCCTGGCTCCTTGCTTCAGCTGGCAGTCTCGGCCGTGGCAGGAACGAACCAGCAGACGTAAGATCTCCTACCCATCTATCACTTTGCCTTTCTTTCCTTCTTTCTTCTTCTTCTTCTTTTTAGACAGGCAGAGTGGACAGTGAGAGAGAGACAGAGAGAAAGGTCTTCCTTTGCCGTTGGTTCACCCTCCAATGGCCGCCGCACCGCGCTGATCCGAAGCCAGGAGCCAGGTGCTTCTCCTGGTCTCCCAAGGGGTGCAGGGCCTAAGCGCTTGGGCCATCCTCCACTGCCCTCCCGGGCCACAGCAGAGAGCTGGACTGGAAGAGGGGCAACCGGGACAGAATCCGGTGCCCCGATCAGCACTAGAACCTGGTTTGCTGGCAACGCAGGCAGAGGATTAGCCTATTGAGCCGCGGCGCCGGCTTCCTTCTTTCTTTTTTTAAGATTTATTTATTTATTTGAATGTCAGAAATACAGAGAAAGAGAGAGAGAAGTCTTCTATCTGCTGGTCCACTTCCCTAAAGGCCACAACTGAGCTTGGCCAGGCCAAAGCCAGGACCCAAGAGCTTCTTCCAGATCTCCCACGTGGGTGCTGGGGCACAAGCACTTGAGCCATTCTCTGCTGCTTTTCCAGGGGCACTAGCAGGAAGCTGGATGAGAAGCGGAGCAGCCAGGACTTAAACTGGCACCCATATAGGATGCTGGTGATGCAGGCAGAGGCTTATCTTCCACACCACAGTACTGGCACCGTCTGCCTTCCAAATAAATAAATAAATCTTAAAAAAAAAAAAAAAAGCTGCTGCCAGACCCAACCACCTTCCAATCAATGTTATGGGTCACCAGGTTCAGATTCAAACTTTCTACCATACATTCAACGATTCTCCATTACCTACCAAGCACCACCCACCACTTTGTCCTGTCTTTTAAAATTTTGTCAGTGGCACCCATAATCTTTTTCCTATTTCAGTGTTCTCAGCTCTCACTGTGCATCAAATCATCCACCGAAGATTTTTTAAGTGATGCCTAGGACTCAGCCTGGGTCTTTCTTTAATTAGTGAGGGGTAGGACATAAGCACGAGCTTGACTTTTAGGTCTCCAGTGATTCTGACGCACGCCAGGTTGAGCACCACTGCCTCATCAGCTCTCAGCTTCAGACCACTCTCCAGCTACCCCAGTCCTTCCTCTCCCCTCTCCAGCCCCAGTGCTGGGACACTGCCTTGTGGGTTCACCAGCTGGTTCCTAATAACCCTTCTAATTTCATGGCTTTCTACTCCCCAGCACAGCTCCTGGCACCAACGAAACTGGTCCCCCAGTCACTCCCCCAAACCTCATGCTTCTTCGCTCTTCTCCTCATTTTCATACCCAAGACAATCACTACCTATCCATGAAGCCTTCCCCCACCTCTCCCATCAAAAGGAATCTCCTCCTCCAAACTCCTCCAGCCTCCCACTGGTTCTTCTAAAAACAGTATTCGTGGGGCCAGCGTTATGGTGCAATGGGTTAAGCTGCAGCTTGGGACGCCAGTGTCCCCTCCGGGAGTGCTGGTTCCAGACCCGGCGACTCCACTTCCTAGCCACTTCCTGCTTCTGTGCACCCTGGGAGGCAGCAGGTTATGGCCCAAGCCCTCCAATTCCTGTGAGAGACTGAGGCAGAGTTCCTGGCTCCTGGTTTCAGCCTAGTCCAGCCCCAGCTATGGAGAACATTTGGGGAGTGATCCAGTAGATGGAAGAGCTTTCTCTCTCCCTTTCTGTCACTCTTTCAAATAAATAAATAAATCTTTTTAAAAATGGTACTCTCATTTATCTTAATCAGCCTGGGATTAGGTCATCTGTGACTCAAAGTTCGTTTCTTGAGGCAAAGAGCCAACACACACTGAATGGGGTGGCAAGTCAGCTTCTTGGAGGAAGCTGCAATTCAGGTCATGCTCTAGCTTCCTGGATCTTCCTTGCCAGCCAATACCTGTATTACACTTTTTCAGTCACCTGGATCAAACCCAATGGCTAAGAGTTCAAAGCAATATTACCCAAATGCTTCCTTGTATCACGCAAAACATAAGGAACAGATTTTTTTTTTTTTTTTAAGATTTATTTATTTGAAAGTCAGAGTTAGAGGAAAGAGAGAGAGGGAGAGGCAGAGAAATCTTTCATCTGCTGGTTCACTCCCTAGATGGCCTCAACAGCCAGGGCTGGATCAGGCCAAAGCCAGGAGCCAGGAGCTTCTTCCAGGTCTCCCACATAGGTGGCAGGGGCCCAAACACTTAAGCCATCCTCTGCTGCTTTTCCCAGGCCATCAGCAGGGAGCTGGGTCACAAATGGAACAGCCTGGACTTGAACCAGTACACATAAGGGATGCTGGTACTGCAGGAAGCAGCTTTACCTGCTATGCCACGACACAGGACCCTGGAACTATTCTTTCATCTTTCAAAGAAAAAGTGCCTCTACTTCCTAGAGATGGATGTTTGGCGCACTGATTAAGTCACCACTCGAGATGCCTGCATCCCACATCACAGCGCCTAGGTTTGAGTCCTGGCTCCACTTCCAACCCAGCTTCCTGCTCACACATCCTGGGAGGCAGCAACTGGCACCCATATGGGATGCAGGCGCTTCAGGCCAGGACGTTAACCCGCTGCGCCACAGCGACGGCCCCCCAAGCAGCATCTTAACTGCTGGGCCAAATGCCTGCCCCTCAAATACAACTCTTTCTAGTTCTTAGAATTAATTATATGGGACAGAAAAAAAAAATCACGTGCCAGATGTGGCAGTGGTTGCTTTACACGTATCACCATTCAAGCAACCTAGCAGGTGGAAAAACTGAGGCTGTGAAAATAAGCAACCTGCCAAAGGTCACACAGGCGGGCGGTGACCCAGGTGGTCTAACACTGTGCTGTCTCCTACACCACAGTGCCTACTCCAAACAAGAAGACCAGGGTCTGGTGCTGTGGCACAGCAGGTTAATGCTCTGGCCTCCTGGCCTGCAGTGCCAGCATCCCACATGGGTGCCGGTTTGAGACCCAGCTGCTCCACTTCTGATCCAGTTCTCTGCTGTGGCCTGGGAAGGCAGTGGAAGATGGCCCAAGTCCTTGGGCCCCTGCACCTACATGGGAGACCCGGAGGAAGCTTCTGGCTTCAGATGGGTGCAGCTCTGATCATTGCATTGGGGAGTGAACCAGCGGATGGAAGACCTCTCTCTCTGCCTCTCCTCTTTCTGTGTAACTCTGACTTTCAAATAAATAAATAAATCTTTTTTTTTAAAAAAAGAAGACGATGACCAAAGAACACACTCAGCACCTCCTCAGCGCCCACACAAAGTCTCTCACTCACCCATCCGCTTCAACACTGCAACTTCACTCACCCGGGCCTCGCTTATCCCAGCCGCAGATCATGGTACCCATGGACAGCCCCATGCCTTTGTACTGGTAGACCATGTTGGCCAGCAGCTTGGAGGCAGCTGCCACTGAGATGCGCTCCTTGTTACGAAGCTCATAGATCCGACACTGCCGGGCCAACAGGCGCTCCCAGAAGCTGCAGTCTGCTGCGCCCCCAGCCATGGTGCCCAGCAGGTAGGGGTTGATCTCTATGACTTTCTTTACCGTCTGTGAGGCGATATATGCACCTGCTGTAGCCCGGGAGTCAGCCGCAACGATGACGCCATGGCGAAACTGTTGAGAGCAGAGGAACACATTAAACAGGCCACGTCAGACCACAAAAACGTCTGCCCCCCGCCCCCGGGATTTCTTTTAGTATCAAACCCAGCATAGATCTTTCTCTATCCTTTCACATTTCACAATACACTTCTTCATATATGAATGTCTTGAGCTTCCCATCAATCTTCAGACATGGGCAATCACCAGTGTCAGCCTCGCATGATAGATGCTCGGACAGGCTTAATGAGATCCAATCCCTTTGCCCCGGATCTAGAGCTTATTATTGCAGAGCTGGGCCAGGAACCCCAAGTGGCTGGCTCCTAGCACAGTGCTCCCTCCACTTCCCCAAGCTTCCCCCTCACGCCACAGAGGCAGATTGGGTACTCCTGCCCCCGGGGCCGCCCAGCTTCCCAAACCCTAAGTGAATGATAACAGCAGGCTTCGGGCTCTTCTTTCCCAGCAAGCAGCTCCCGGACAGGAGCAACCGGGGTCGCCTAGGAATCAGCCCCAGTTGTCTTGGGTTGCTTTCTCCCACTGCCCCCCAGCCCCGCCGCAGCGAGGGCCGAGGCCTCCCGGGACAATGAGACAGCGAAACCGCCCGCGCGGGACCAGCGGACCGAGCCTCCGCCTGAGCTTGGTGGCCGGGGCTACGGCCACGGCGGGCTCCTGCCCGGTAACGCGGCCGGGAAGGGCGCCGAGTGCTCGGCAGTCAGGCGGCTGGGGTCGCACCTTGAAGGCCAGGGTGGTGGTTCCATGAAGCATTTCGATTCCCGGCTCCTCTGGGACGCCCCAGCCTGGCGCGGTCAGGCTCAGCCCATCACTGGGACTCCCTGGACCCAAATCCAGCAGATCCGTACGACCCCCGAGTCCGAAAAACCCGCGCTGGTTCACAGGTAACGGCGTCTCCAACACGCTGGCCAGCGCCATGTCTACTAAGGGCAAAAGGAACTAATCCCCGAGTACTTTTAACCAAGAGCCGCCGGGCAACGCCTCGCCGTCACAGCTTCACTTCCTAAGAAACCTGTTCCGGGAAGGAGCCATTTTGACTCCTGGCAACCACGCCTCCGCAAACAAGAACTGAAATCAAAGGCACCATGTTCACCGAGGGAAACAAAAGGCATAAATGGCTTCACTACCCTTACATTCTAAAAGGATGTGGCTGCCATCTTGACTTTGGTCACGCAAGCAGTACTGGATCAGACGCACCTCATAGGAAGTGATTGGAAACGTCCGTGTTGCGTGAGGGAAGTGATATCGGCCATCTTTGAAAAGGGCGTGACTGGTTGAAATCGGTTCTGAACGCTTCGCGCGAGATCTTCCCGGCCCAGCGGGTATCCCAGCAACCCTTACTTCCCTGCTGCTTCGAGCGCCTGGCTAACGCGGCTGAGGTGGTCGTGTTGTTTAAGGGCTCTTTAGTACGGAGTGAAATAACGGTCTGCTCTGAAGCCGTTTCCCGATGATATTACTTGAACCATAGTGGTTTGTGATGGAAAGCACGACATAGGCGCCGTACCTCCTGTTAGCGTGTGTGCCACACCACAGCTGCTCTTCAATAACCAATTTTTCAGGTTCAGTATTCTCTACTCTCAGCTACGTCTGGAAATTCTAACAAGTCATGAATTGCCTAAAAGGCAGATAGAAAAATTTTTGGGCTGGCGCCGTGGCTCAACAAGCTAATTCTCTGCCTAGCGGCGCCGGCACACCGGGTTCTAGTCCCGGTTGGGGTGCCAGATTCTATCCTGGTTGCCCCTCTTCCAGGCCAGCTCTCTGCTATGGCCCGGGAAGGCAGTGGAGGATGGCCCAAGTGCTTGGGCCCTGCACCTGCATGGGAGACCAGGAGAAGCACCTGGCTCCTGGCTTCGGATCAGCGCAGCGCAGCAGCCGCAGTGGCCATTGGAGGGTGAACCAACGGCAAAGGAAGCAAAGGAAGACCTTTCTCTCTGTGTCTCTCTCTCACTGTCCACTCTGCGTGTCAAAAAAAAGAAAAAAAAAAAAAAAAGAAAAGAAAGAAATGCAAAGTACCTCTGTTTTATTGAGCTCGTGTTGTTTTGCAGTCACCCCTGCAATGCCATTAGTCCATTCTCCTTCTGACTTTGTAAGTTTTATTCTATCACTAATCACATTTGTACCTCTTAGGGCACTTTTTTCTTTTTTTTTTTTACAGGCGGAGTTAGACAGTAAGAGAGAAAGACAGAGAGAAAGGTCTTCCTTCTGTTGGTTCACCCCCAAATGGCCGCTACGGCCAGCGTGCTGTGCTGATCCGAAGCTAGGAGCCAGGTGTTTCCTCCTGGTCTCCCATGCGGGTGCAGGGCCCAAGGACGTGGGCCATCCTCCACTGCCTTCCCTGGCCATAGCATAGAGCTGGACTGGAAGAGGAGCAACCAGGACAGAATCCGGAGCCCCAACCAGGACTAGAACCCAGAGTACCAGCACTGCAGGTGGAGGATTAGCCTAGTAAGCTGTGGCGCCGGCCACTTAGGGCACTTTAAAAAAATTTTTTTTATTTATTTGAAAGGCAGAGTTACACAGAGGGAGTGAGAAAACTTCCTTTTTAAAAAATATTTATTTATTTATTTATTTGAAAGAGTAACACAGAGAAAGAAGGAGAGGCAAAGAGAGAGAGAGAGAGAGGTCTTCCATCCACTGGTTCACTCTCCAATCGGCCACATTAGCTGGAGCTGCACAAACCCGAAGCCAGGAGCCAGGAGTTTCCTATGTGGGCCATCTTCTACTGCTTTCCCAGGCCATAGGAGAGAGCTGGATCGGAAGTGGAGCAGCCGGTACTAGAACCGGCGCCCATATGGGATGCCAGTACTGCAGGCAGTAGCTTTACCCTCTACACCACAGCACCCACCCTGAGAGATATTTTCCAACAACTGGTTCACTCCGACTCCTGCTGGGGCTGGGTCAAGCGGAACTCAGGAGCCTGGAACTCCATCTGGGACTCCCACATGGGTGGCAGGGGTCGAACCATTTGGGCCATCCTTTGCTGTTTTCCCAGGCACATTAGCAGGGAGCTGGATGTGAAGTGGAGCAGCCAGGACTCTTATCTGGTGCCCACATGGGATGCCGGCGTCTCAAGTGGCTACCCAACTGCTACACCACAACGCTGGTCTCTCTCAAGGCCCTTTCACAATTTAACTGGTTAGATGTGTACATTTGTCTTTTACAGGGTTGTGAGTTTTAAAGCCAGGTATTTCTGTGCTCACAGTGTTTTATACATGTTTGCCGAGTGAACACATGGCAGAATGACAACAGTGGTCTTCCCATCACAGAGGCCTGAAGCCCTGGCTCATCTTTGCCAACTCCTCTGCCTCTCCTCCGTATCCAGTGGGTTACCAGGTCCTCCTGGTTCCCCCTCTACAATATTTCTCATTCTTTTTCATTGCAACTGATACCATCTTTGACTCCTTATTTCCTCAGCCCTACATTACTGAAATATTCTCCTAACAGATTCTCTGGGCTCTAATTCATTCTGCACAGCATCAGATTGGTTTCCTGAAAGCCCCATCTTGATATCATCCTTCAACCTGCTTAAAAATGTTCTGCAAAATTCAAGCCCCTTGGCATGGCATTCAAGGCCTTCCATCTAGAATCTGTGCCTGACCCCCCTTCTGTTTATCTTCTGCTCTAGGACCCTCAGGAGACCTCACGAAGGGGAAGGAAAGATGATAGTGCTGTGGCTCAGATGTGAGGAGGAGGTGAGTGTAAATCGGAGTGAGGTAGCAGATCCAGGATGACTTTGTCAGGGAGGTATGAATTCATTCCCCTAACTACTTGGGTCCCATTGCTCCTCAGAACCACGCTTCTCCTTTTCAGCCCATTCCTGGGAAGAATTTTCAGAATAGGTGGTCCTCAAGGCAGGCTTTGAGGGATAAAATTCAAGTGGGTAAAGGGGAGATGAGATGTATTAGAAAGACACCAAAGAAAGGTTATGATGGATAGATTTGGGTTGGACCATAATAAGCTCCAAATGCCAGATAGGGTGGAAGACGTGGTTCAGATGTTATCTTGTTTCTTAGCAAGGAGACATGGGATTTGAGCAATGCCTTAGGAAAACATGTCCTTGTGAAGATTAGAATTAGGCTGGTGCCGCGGCTCCATAGGCTAATCCTCTGCCTGCGGCGCCAGTACACCGGGTTCTAGTCACGGTTGGGGCGCCGGGTTCTATCCCGGTTGCCCCTCTTCCAGGCCAGCTCTCTGCTATGGCCCGGGAAGGCAGTGGAGGATGGCCCAAGTGCTTAGGCCCTGCACTCTCATGGGAGACCAGGAGAAACACCTGGCTCCTGGCTTCAGATCAGTGTGATGCACCAGCCGTGGCGGCTATTGGAGGGTGAACCAATGGCAAAAGGAAGACCTTTCTCTCTGTCTCTCTGTCTCTCTCTCATTGCCCACTCTGTCAAAAAAAAAAAAAAATTAAAATTAGAGTGAGTGGAGGGGCAGGCACTTGGCACAGCAGTTAAGACAGCCACATCCAGTAGCTGAGTGCCTGGGTTCAAGTCCTGGCTCCACTTCTAACTCCAACTTCCTGCTGGTGTGCACCCACGGAGGCAGACGGTAATGGGTCAAGTGCTTGGGTTCCTGCCAGCCACATGGGAGACCTGAACTGAGTCCCTGGCTCCCGGTTTCAACCTGACCCAGTCCTGGTTGTTGCAAGCATTTAGAGAGTGAGCCACTGAGTGGAAGTTAGTGCCCTCTCTCTCTCCTTCCCTGTCTCTTTGCCTTGAAAAACAAAAATATTAGTATGGAGGCTGAAGGTTGGTCAGTGAGGAGGCCACTAAACTGTCCAGAATTGACTTGACAGTGGCCTAACCTAGGGATGTGGCTATCTATCCGTCTATGAAGAGTCGAAGACTTAGTCTTTATTAATTTATTCATTTATCTACTTTTTAAAGATTTACTTATTTATTTGAAAGGCAGAGTTACAGAGAAAGAGGGAGATACAAAAGGAGAGATCTTGCATCTGCTGGTTCACGCCACAAATGGCTGCAACTACTAGAACTGAGCCAATAGGAAGACAGGAGCCAGGAGCCTCTTCCAGGTCTCCCACATGGGTGCAGGGACCCAAGGACTTGGGCCATTCCACTGCTTTCCCAGGCCACAGCAGAGAGCTGCATTGGAAGAGGAGCAGCTGGGACATGAACTGGCGCCCATATGGGATGCTGGCACTGCAAGCAGAGGCTTAGCCTACTATACCATGGCCCCAATAAATATCTTTAAAAAACAAACAAGCTGTGAGCTTGTTTCAGAGTTCACCTCTGAAGCGAGTCCTCGAAGTCAAGGTCTCCAGCACCATGTTCCGACCACATCAGAGCACTGACTCTTTGTCTCCCCCTGGGCTGGGGTGTTCTCAGTCCAGGGACGGGGCTCACCCTGCTCTGCTCCTTCCTCTCCTGGCCACTTTCCTTTGTAGTTACCCCAGTCCCCCACCCCGCTCCGGGGAGTTGGAGGATGACAGACAGGAGACTCCTCGGGGGACTCTCAGATGTGTCACGGGTGGCAGTTGGTGAAGGTCTGACTGATGGGGCAGCGTCTTCCCTGCCCGGGAGACACCAGTGGCTTCATCCCTCACCCTCAGCAGGCCTCTGTGCAGCAGGGGGCTGCTCCCTGCACCAAGCCCGGAGCGTCAGCTCACGCGCCGTCTGCGCTGGTTCTGGCTGCAGCCCAGCTTCTGTGCCGCGTCCCCCTGCCTCCAACCCCACCCAGCCCACAGATATCTGCTGTGAGCCTCCCAGCCTTCACTCAGCCGGGGGATGGCTCTCCAGGAAGTGTGTGAGTGGCGGGCTCCTGACACCCAGGCGCTGCTGCCTCACCTGCCGCGGACTGGCAGCTGGGCTGTGCCTAGGGGCTGCGATCCCCAAACCTTCCTGCAGACCCACGGCCCACAGCTGGCCCACGGCACCACCACCCTGGCCTTCCGCTTCCGCCACGGGGTCATCGCCGCGGCTGACACGCGTTCTTCCTGTGGCAGCTATGTGGCCTGCCCAGCCTCGCGCAAGATCATCCCCGTGCACCAGCACCTGCTGGGCACTACCTCGGGCACCTCTGCGGACTGCGTCACGTGGTACCGGGTGCTACAGAGGGAGCTGCGGCTGCGGGCCCTGAGGGAGGGCCAACTGCCCAGTGTGGCCGGCGCGGCCAAGCTCTTGTCGGTCATGCTGTCCCGCTACCGGGGGCTGGATCTGTGCGTGGCCACCGCCCTGTGTGGCTGGGACCGCTCTGGCCCTGCCCTCTTCTACGTCTACAGCGATGGCACGCGGCTGCAGGGCGACATCTTCTCGGTAGGCTCGGGGTCTCCCTATGCCTACGGTGTGCTAGACCGTGGCTACCATTATGACATGGGCATCCAGGAGGCCTACGCCCTGGCTCGCTGTGCCGTGGCCCACGCCACCCACCGCGATGCCTACTCCGGGGGTTCTGTCGACCTTTTCCACGTGCGGGAGAGTGGATGGGAGTATGTATCACGCAGTGATACCTGCGTGCTGTATACGCAGCTGCAAAAACTCCCAGAGCCAGAGCCTGAGGAGGAGGAGGAGGAAGAGGAGGCCGGCCAGGCCCACCCTGAGCCTGCCACTCCCCACAGAGCTGGGGGAGGTAGGGGACTCTCTGTGGGGCCAGGGGAGGCGACACCAGGAGACTTCGGGATGCCAGCAGAGACTGAGAGGCTGTGAGAAGCGGCAGCACTTGGGGCGACTGAGGCCTGGGGCAGCAGGGGCAGGGCCCCTCCAAGAAGAGGCCCCCAGCATTTGGTTCCAGCCGTCTGATCCACAGCTCTGCCTGTCTGCCACCAGAGCTTACCTTCGAGTTACGTTCCTGTCGTGCTCTGTGTCTTGGTCCAGCCTGCTGCACGCCTGCGGCATGCCAGGAGCTACATGCTCTTTCCTCACCGTCCCATGCACCATCTCACCTCCTCCTCCATCTTGGCCCTCCATGCTTACTTTTCCAGGTCACTGTTGCACCTCACTGAGAGGGCAGCAGTGCCTCTCAGAAGGAGGTGGCCTGGGGGGCTGGGAGCCATGGAGACGACTGTGGGCGAGTGCCGATGGGCTTGGCTCATGTGCTCGCCACCTCTGCCTGGCCGGTGACTACTATTCACTACCTGGTGACTGCACACAGTTCTCACAACAGCGCTGTGAGGCCCGAACACTCCCCACGTTGCAGAAGAGGAACCCAGAAAGGGCTCTGAGCCCTGCCCCAGTCCCGTGGCAAGAGGTAGGGACGAGGGTCAGTCCCAGGCCTCCTCCACCACAGCCCGGGCTCTACTGTGCAGTGTCCCCTCCCATTCTGCCGGGCCAGACATGGAGGGAGGGTCGCTGGGCCAAGCCCCTGCCTGGTAGCCAGGGATGAACGGACGCTGAGGAGTCCTGGGGCTTGGAGTGGTGAGCTTGGGGCAGCTGCTGCCCGGTCGCACTTGGCCGTATCTGCCGGGACCCACTGTGCTCGCTGGACTTTGGGGCCCGGTCTGGTCGCTGCCACACCTCTTCCTCCATTCTTCCATTCGCTTCTCTCTGGTTGCTGTTTCTTGCTGCTCCCCTGGAGAATGAAGAGAGAATGAAGGAGGCAGAGGCGGTGGGTGCTCTCTGCCAGCACCTCCTCCCCTGCCTCCCTGGCCCTCCTCCTGCTTCCTGGAAGCCACTCCCCCCAGGTTGACAGCTCCAGGAGGGCCTGCAGCCCCTCTCCTGGGCCGGGTTGGCCTACTTGGGGTCTGGAGTGAGGTTCCTGTCACTTCTTTCTCTCTCATCCTGCTCCAAAAGCTTCCACTCCTGGGAGTCACAACCCCTTTTCTTCCTCAGCAGGGACTAGCCAGACCCTGGGACACCTCTAGACCCTGGCTCTGAGGGTGACTGGGGACAAGGGACGAAGGGTCAGGGAGCCCCAGACAGGAAAGCAGTGGGGACAGGGAGGGGGGATCGTGGTGGGGAACCCGGACCATGGAGAGGCGGGCTGGATACAGGGGGACTCCCCTTCAAGCCACAGCCAGGGTATCCTGCTGGGGCCTCCGTTGCAGCCCTTCTTCACCCTGTGCCCACACCCCAGGCTCAGGGGAAGAGGTGGGGGACTCAGGGTTAGGGGCCCCTGGCACAGCCTGGTTTGAGGGGAGTACAAGAGGATGTGTTTGATGGACTCAGGCAAAAGAGTGTGGCCAGGAGTGTGTGTGCACAGAGTATGGGTTTGTGTCCAGGTGCTGGTGACCCAGGATCGGGTGTGTGTGCCTGCCGGGGGCAAGTGCATGTGTGTGGTTCCCGCGTGCACAGAGACCAGAAAGTAGACTGGACACCTGAGTAGGGACAGCAGGGATGATCAGGGAGAACCCCGGCCGCCTCACTGCGTGCTGCCGCCAGAGCCCAGGGTGTGCAGTGAGCTTCCCGTAGGTGCTCTGCGCCCCTTCCCTTCCCAGACTGGGGATGGCTGAACGAGCAGAGAGGGAGCCCCCTCTTCTTGCACCTGTGCCCCACTCCCCTCTGTTTCCTTGCCCGTGACGTGTTTGAGGTTGGAGACAAGTCCGCAGGTTCTGCTGACATGCTTTCCTCCTCGAGGTTTCTAACGAAATGGATGAGGACCATATGAAGGTATTAGGGACAGGCAGAGGCCGACGTCTCGTTCCTGTGGCCCTCCTCACTACCCGAGAGTGACCCGTTGGTCCTTTCCTGTGCCGAGGTCTTGCCCTGCGTGCCTGGCACTGGAAGTCCTCGTGCCCACTGATGCCCTGCTTGGGGCACTGTCTGCTCAGTCTTGGATGGCCTTGGGGGATAGACAGCCTACTCTTACAAAGGCCCTTGGACTGACTGGGGCCAGGGTTCCAGCTCCAGTACTGGGGTGGGGGCCTCATCATCCTGCCACCGGTTTGCCCTAACCAAGCAAGGTGTGGAAGGTGTGAGAAGAAGGCATGGTTGGCCGGTGCCGTGGCTTAACAGGCTAATCCTCCACCTTGCGGCACCGGCACACCGGGTTCTAGTCCCGGTCGGGGCGCCGGATTCTATCCCGGTTGCCCCTCTTCCAGGCCAGCTCTCTGCTATGGCCCGGGAAGGCAGTGAAGGATGGCCCAAGTGCTTGGGCCCTGCACCCCATGGGAGACCAGAAGCACCTGGCTCCTGGCTTCGGATCAGCGAGGTGCACTGGCTGCAGCGGCCATTGGAGGGTGAACCAACGGCAAAAAGGAAAGACCTTTCTCTCTGTCTCTCTCACTATCCACTCTGCCTGGCAAAAAAAAAAAGATAAGGCATGGTCCTGTTAGGAACAGCCACTGCCAGCACCTCCCACTTGGAAGGGAGGTCACGGGCAGGCCGACATGCTCCTGTGTCTCTTGGAGTCCCTCTGGCAGGCAGGAGCCCCGTTATTCTGCTGGCTCCTGGGCGGCAGCGTTCTGGAGACGCTGGTACTGTCGTCCAGCTGCCACCCCTGCTGACTCTGATTCTGCCCCTCAACATCCCCCTCCCCACCCTGCTCTCTTCCCTTGGTGCCCCACAAACACTAAGACCTCGGACTGGGGAGAGAAAAGGTGGGAGCAGTGGGCCCAGATTGTGTCTGTCTCATTCAGGACCACCCTTTCTCCAGCGGGCACTACGGACCCCAGGAAAGGCTGGCCTGGCCCCCTGCTGCCTGCCACCTACACTGCTCCCCAGGTGGGGGCCCCCCATCTTCCTCCTCTCTTCTCTGTGGCTCTCAGCCTCCCCCCTTGCCAAGTGCCCCCATCTCACTCTCCTTGGACAGTCTAAGACCAACGGGGAAGTTGGAAAGTCCAGTCATCTCCTTACTCCCCAAATGCGTGTACCCAAATCCAAGGAGAACAGAGAGACCTAAGCGCCCACACACAGGCAAGGCCCCAGCTTTACAAAATAAAGTGTTTGTTTATTATGAAATTAGAGATGGAGGCCCCTCCCCTTCCTCCCTCTTTCCCCTTCCCCAGCTGCCTCCCCCTTTTCTGCCCCTCCCCTTTTCCCTGGGGCCTGGGAAGCACACAAGACAATGCCCAGAGCTGGGATGCCCAGGGCAGGCTGACAGCTGGGCAGAGCTCCAGGGAGGCAGCCGTGGCAGGGCTGGAGCTCTGGCCCTGGGAGGCGGGCTAGCTCCTTCTCTCTGCTGGAGGCCGTGGAGCCAGGATGAGGCCATGAGTGATGGATGGAACCATGCGGGCAGGTCTGTAAGAACAGGAGGGGAGGGGGGGTTCAGAGGCCTGGGTGGGGTAGGGACTCTCCCTCCCCTCCTAGTAAGGGTCCAGGGCCACTGACCTGGGGCACAGTATCCCCTGCGGGAGGGTGGGCAGCAGTGGCTAGACGTCTCTCTTGCTTTTGGGATGAACAACAGAAAAAAAAAAAAACAAACCAAAAAGCCAGTCACAGGGATCCACAGAGAAGGGTGGGACATGTGGGCAGGACACAATGCGAGTAGGGGGAGGCAAGGGTGACAGTGGGGAGGGAGCTTTAGAGCCGCAGGGACAAAAACCGCCACGGAGGAGTCACAGTGAGAGAACACGGACGAGACACAAGGTCCGTGGACACAGACATAAGGATGGACAAACTCGGGGGAGCCGAGGGGCACAGCTAGGGGGTCTGGGGAGGGAAGGAGCAGGGACCCAGGGACCGGAGGAGGCCCGGGGTCCCTGGGCTGCTGCCGCCTGCCTCGCCCCCCACCAGGGGCTCACTCAGCGGGCCTGTGCGGGCTGCCCCACTGCGGCGGGCAGGGCCAGGCCGGCGCTCAGGGGGCCGGGGGCTCCTTGGCCCCGTACAGCTCGGCCAGGGTGCGGAACAGCGGCCCCCAGTCGTCCAGCGGCTCCGTGGGGCCAGGGGCGCCGCCGGCCTCACTGCCAGAGCCCAGGGAGCTGAGCGAGCCGCAGGAGGAGCCCCGGCCCTCGTAGCCGTACACCTGCACTGAGTCGTAGGGCGGCACGCTGGGGTCCTCGTCGGCCTCGCGGAGCCTCAGCGCCAGCAGCTGGGCCACGTCGGCGGGGCCCGGGGGTCGGGGCTGGCGCGGTGCGCAGGCCCGGGGCAGCACGTCGCGGCGCGCGGGGGCGCCGGGCGCCGGTGGGGCCGCCCCGTCGGGGTTCTGCAGGGCTGCGATGTCGAAGGCCTCCGTGTCCTCCTCGCCGCCGCCCTCGTCGTCGTAGGTGATGATGTTCTCGCGCACGTCCTCCTCCTCCAGCACCATCAGCGCTTCCTGCTTCTGCCGCCGCAGGGCCACGAAGAGCACCACCAGCGCTGCGGGAGACGCGTACAGGCCGCTGCGCCGCGGGCCGCCACCACAGGCACGCACAGCCCCGCTGTCAGCACGCTGTGTGACCCTAGGAAGGTGCCTCACTTCCCTAAACCTCTTCGATCCTTAGTTTGCTCGGGTGATCATATTTACCTCCTATGGTTGTTGAAAGCAGGAAACCAAGCACCACACCTGGCATAGACCAGGGGTGCAATAAACAGCATATTTATCTGGTTATTGTGATAGTGCATTAGCAGGTCAGGGTCACGGGGTCCCAGCTTTTCCCCTGGATGCTTCAGGTGGTGGGAAAATCCAGGCATCTAGGGTCCCTCAAGCCCCCGGGTGGCAATCCCTGTGTCTAGGGACCCGGTTCCTCTCCACCCATCTCCAGAGGCCAGCATCGCACCTCTATGACCCTCCGTGGCCTGACTCACCAAGCAAGGTGCCCACACAGGTGACGATGGCCAACAGGGCGCCGGTGCTGAGCCCGGCTGGTGAGAGCTGAGCCTCAGGCCGGCAGGAAGCCACAGAGCCGTCGGGCCGGCAGCGGCACACACTCACGGTCACTGTGGCAGTGCTGCTCAGTGCCGGCTGCCCCCAGTCCCACAGCACTATGGGAACCAAGTAGGGGGCCTGGCGGGGCGGGGCAGGGCGGGAGGGCAGCAGCAGGCTGGCGGAGCCATCTGTGAGAGAGGGAAAGAATTGAGGCACCTCTTGGAACACCCTCCTGGTAGTCGGGGGTCTGGCCTGTACCAGCAGCTTCCCGTGGAAGGTTTGCAGGGCGCAAACACGTGTGTGTCGGAGTCCACACTTCCCTGTGTTGGGAGGAGGCCACCCACCTCGGTTATCCCGGACGGTGAAGTTGGCATCGGGGCCCAGAGGGCCCTGAAGGGAGATGCGGCTACTGTTGCCGACTTCATCTCTGTCCAGGGCCCGGATGACCTGAATGAGCTGGGAGGAAGAAAAGAGGCCTGGCACCAAGCAGGCCCCTGGAGGCCTCGGGCTCCCGAGCCCGCAGCCTCAGCCGCTCACCTGGCCAGGGGCTGCAGAGTCACACACAAAGGTGTCGTAGGGCTCAGCCAGCTGGGGAGCATTGTCGTTCTCATCCAGGGTCTGGACAGCCACTTGCACACGGGACGCCTGTGCGGAGCTGTCTGAAGCCAGAACACCAGTACATATGCACCACACAGACAAACACAAGAGTTGACAGGGCACATGGGTATAGGGGCCGTGTGTAGCACACAGCACACACAGCCTGCACCCAGAGTACATGTGTGACACAGGTAGTAAACAATGTCATGAGGCCAGTGGAGCAACACCAAACATACAACACTCATGTAGTACCCAGGGTATGTACAAGATACAACATATGCTGAATGGGACTACAGCATGCACACAGGGTGCACGTGCACTGTAACCCAGAGGCAGGGCACACACAGCATAAGCGAAAGGCAGGGTGCTCACACGTTGTATGGGGATGACAACTGTGCACACGCGACGTACATACATGTTCACACCATGCCGCCCAGCTGTACTGAGTGTTTTTTTTTTAATTGGCAGGTAGAGTGGACAGTGAGAGAGAGACAGAGAGAAAGGTCTTCCTTTACCGTTGGTTCACCCTCCAATGGCCGCTGCGGCCAGCACATTGCGGCCGGTGCACCGCGCTGATCCAAAGCCAGGAGCCAGGTGCTTCTCCTGGTCTCCCATGGGGTGCAGGGCCCAAGCGCTTGGGCCATCCTCCACTGCACTCCCGGGCCACAGCAGAGAGCTGGCCTGGAAGAGGGGCAACTGGAACAGAATCCGGCGCCCCGACCTGGACTAGAACCCGGTGTGCCGGTGCCGCAAGGCGGAGGATTAGCCTATTGAGGTACGGCGCCAGCCACGTACTTGGTGTTTCGGTTAACGTGATCCCCATGAGGTGGATGGTTAATGTGCACAGCGAGGGCAGCAGCACCTGGTGTACCCAGGGCCCACAGAATGCACTTGCAGACGCAGGGGCCATGCACAGCACATGTGTGATGGGCACGCACGCACACACGCACGCACACACACACAGACATCCAGAGGTCCTGCAGCAATGAGCATCACCTAGAATTGACCTTGGGGAGGGAGGAGCTGCGTAACCCACAGTGTGCAGAGCCCAGGCCAGCCTGGGCCCCACAGCCAGACACAGGCCCCCTCTTTACACACCGTCCATCAGGTGGCTTCCTCCCTCTTATCCAACCTTGCTTGTCCCCACTAATGTCATCTGAGAGTAAACAAGTGTGCACTCCAGGTCCTTCTCCTGAGTCTCCTCTGAGTCTCTCAGTTCTCTTTAGCCTTGCCCTGGGCAGAGTGAGAGCTGGTTGGCCATGGGGATCGGGTAGGGGAGGCCAGGATAGAGGCTCTGGGGTATCTGGATACAGCACGGGCGTGGGGTCTGCTCCTTCACTGGGGGCCCAGAGCTGCAGGTTGATAACGGGGTGGTGATGGAAGCTGCAGGTGCAGGAGGATGAGGAGACAGTGAGGGAAACACACACCCACAGAGCTATGTATGCACACGGAGCCAGCCATACACACTCACATGTGTACACAGCCACAGGGCTGTCCACACAGCTGCCTGCCAGGCAGCACACAGTGGCATACACAGGCACCTGAAACCAGGCACAAGGGAGGTGGCTGGTGCAGGAGCTGACAGGCCGTCCACGCCTCAGCTCCGTGACCTTGGGAAGCTACCTCAACTGCTCTTTGCCTGAGTCTCCTCATTCAAACACAGGGACATAATCACACCTCTCAAAGCAGCCATCAGGATGAAATGAAAAAACTCATTTCGGGGGAGGACTTAAGACACAGCCTGATATGTGATAAGAACTGTTAGTGTTACCTGTCCACAAACACCCATACCCTTAAACCATAAGCAGGGCTTTCCAGAAGTCCACAGAGAAGGTGTATTTGCAAAAACTGCACACTGGGGTTTCCAAATAAATGTATCCTTTACCTCCCTGTTGCCACAAACTTTATGAAACACCCTCATACCCGACAGCTTCTTGTACACACTCTCCAAACACCAGAGAGCTACTCACACAGACACACCGATGGTGTAAGCAGGACTCCACACACAGCTGTGAGTACAGCCATGTCTGGTTACAGCCACACACTCACCAATACGTGTGCATGCTTCCCACATGCGGAGTTGCACACTCACGGGGGTCCATGCCTACGTGCGCACGCACACAGCTGCCCACTGATGTACACAGTGCAACGCTGCAGCGCGAGCACAGTAGGGAAGGGAGCCCCAGGCACCAAGCAGAGGGGGACGCACAAACAGCTCCTGTCTCCTGGCCAGGGCTCCTGGTGACTGAAGGGGGTGGGGTGGGGAGCCCGCACATGGAACTGGTGCCCCCCTCCAACTAACAGCCTCCCCCCCCACCCCCCCGCACAGCTCTAGCCTGAAGCTGGGAATGGGCAGGACAGGGTCTGGCAGCCCCAGGTTAGCAGCTATTTGAGGTCTTGTTTATTTCTGGGTTGAGCCAAGTCAGGTGAGAGGGTGATTTTCGGGTCAGGAGAATGCTCACGTAGGCCCCTTGTGGCCAGCCCAGCCTGGGCCCAGTCTGGGAGACAGGAGGCCTGCCTGGAAGTGAGGACCCAGGAGAGCACACAGGGCTAGGATAGTGATGATGGTGTGATGGCAGGAACGGTTCCCCACCCCCGCACACAGGGCCAGCCCCTGGGCCAGCAGGTATGTGGGCGCAGGACTGCTCACCGAGCTCTGTGGCCAGTATGGTGAGGTTGTGCCACACACGAGCCTCGCGGTCCAGGGGCACTGCTGTGCGGATCGTGCCGTCCTCCGGCTCAATGGAGAAGCAGCGCTCAGGATCCGAGTGCGGGAGGATGGAGTACCTGGGGAGAGGAGCAGGGCTCCTAGCTCGCTAGCTCCTCTCCCTACGCTGTGCTCAGCCTCCTGGCCCGCAGCCGTGCAGAGTCTGCCCCAGGCCCCAGAGCTATCGTTCAACCTGGAGGCCTTCTTAAAAGGCAGATCTTCCTGGGAGGTCACCACCATCAGGCACCTGTCCTATGATGGGGTTTCGTGGAGATGCGAGGAGGAGAGACAGAGAGGTGGAGGGCCACCAGCACCTGCCTTTCAGACTTCGGGCTCTGTTCTGGGGACACGGGAACCTATGTGTCAGCCCTGCTCTGCTCTGGACCAGCTGTGTGACCTCAGACAAATCATTAAACCTCTGTTTACCCGCCTGCAACATGGGAACGTCACCAGCCCCTGCCTCACAGAGCACTGGTAGGGATGCCAGCTGGAGGGGTGGCAAGAGTGGCTCCTCTCAAGGCTGGCAAGGCCAGGTTCGACCCTGGATGGAGGACTTGAGTGCTCACAGCCAGCCCCCAGAACGGCTGCTGCTAACACTCACTTAATGGGGCTCTCGTGAGAAGGGAATGTCACAGACCACGGCAAAGGCAAAGCCCTTAGCAGGTTATCTGCAGGGAGCCATGGAGCAAATGGGATTCTGTTTGCTGGCACTGCTGCCTCTGGGCTGGCAACGAGTTGTGGGGTGGTCAGTCAGGGGTGCAGAACCCCCTGACACCCAGGCCTGCAGACAGCAAGACCAGCGGACAGGGAAGGCAGCTTCTTCCGGGAGGTGTGGCAGAGGTAAAGGGGATACGTCCTCAGGTGGGCATGGCCCCACGTCGCAGCTCACCTGATTGGGCTGGCTGGGGAGTCCAGGTCCGAAGCCGATACCTGGCCCACCAGGGTCCCGGGAGCCTTGTTCTCTGGCACTGCCAGGAGGTAGGCAGCCTGGGTGAAGGCAGGTGGCTCGGGGGCATCCTGCACGGCCACACGCACCGAGGCCACGTCCTTGAAGGGCCCCCGCCGCAGGTAGGCCGGGTCGATGAGTGTGTTGGTGGCCTCCACACGGAATGAGTAGGAGCGACGGGTCTCGAAGTCGAGGGGCTGTGGGCACGGGGCGGAGTGTGAAGCAGGGCAGATCCCAGGCTCACAGGAGATGGGCCGGGTCCCTTCCCCGCATGGACCTGGGGCTCAGCGCTCATGGGGAGAGGTGGCACTGGAGGGATCGTGGCCTTGGCAGGCAGGAGAGGGTGGCAGCAGGCGAGCTGGGAACTCTGGGTCTGCCCCCGCTCCCTCAGACTTGTTATGTGACCTTGAACCAATCACTTCCCCTCCCTAGGCCCCAGGGCCTCCTCTAGAGAGGTGAGATGGGGAGCTCCAGCAGGCAGGGGGCGAACCTTGCGCACAGTGAGGAGCCCATCTCGCCCCTGAGGGTCCGTGCTGATGCTGAAGGCCTCGGACCCCTCCCCATCCAGGATGCTGTAGGCCATGAGGGCGTTGTCGCCCAGGTCCGGGTCCTGGGCCTGCAGTCGACCCACCAGGGTGCCAGGCCCAGCTGTCTCCACCACGGAGAACTGGTACAGACCTGCGAGGAGCGGGGAGGGGACACACATCCTTGAGCAGTGAGGACCCCAGCCCTCCTCCTCACCCTCAGCACTGTCCTTCTCCCACGGGCTGGCTGTGGTGGGAATGGGGAGGGAAGCACCAGAGGGGTGCTGCATGTGGTGGTGGGGGGCTGGGGTCAGACCAACCCAGGCAGTGAGTGGCAGGGGGCCCTTACTCTGCGGGAACTTGGGGGGGTTGTCGTTGACATCGCTGAGGGTGACGGTCACCGTCGTGCTGCCCGACAGCCCCCCCATGTGGCCGCCCATGTCCTTGGCTTGGATCACCACCAAAAACTCCTCCTGTGTCTCCCGGTCCATGTTGGGGATGGCTGTGCGCACCACTCCTAGGGACAGAGGCCAGGTCACTGGCGGCGCCCGTGCCCAGGGCTGCCCCCAGGCTTCTGAGCGCCATCCTCACCAGTCTGGGGGTCCACAGAGAAGAAAGGCAGGCCGTCGAGCACAGTGTACACCAGCTTGGCGCTGTTCCCGTAGCTGGGGTCATCGGCGTCGTGGGCAGTCACCTGGATCACCGATGTCCCTGGGAGGGATCGCGGCACCTGCCTCAGCCCAGGGCCAGTGGGGACAGAGCCCAGGGAGGAGGTGGGGTGGGGACAGGGGTGGGGGGTGGGCTCAGGTAGGAGGGAGGCTGAGACGAAAGGGAGTTCTGGGCATTCGGCCCTGGGGGGGAAGGGGAGGCGAGGGGGCTCCGGCAGACGGGACGGGGCGCCTGCAGCGCCGGGGTGCTCACCGACGTTGGACATCTCGGGGACTGTGGCATGGTAAGGCCCGAGGGGGAAGACGGGAGGGTTGTCGTTGATGTCTTGCACTTTGATGATGAACTCTGACGGTGGCTCCAGGGGCCGGTTGGACGCTCGGTCCACCGCTTGGGCCAGCAGCACGTACTGCGCCTTCTCCTCTCGGTCCAGGCTCTTGGTGACGTGGATATTGCCCGTGGCCTCGTCAATCACAAACACGGTGCCTGCCCCCTCCCCGGTCAGCAGGTACTTGGTGCGGCCCTCACCCCTGTCCACATCCGAGTGCAGCTGGAGGGGTCAGGGAAAGACAGACGGTGCAGGGTGCAGGGCCAAGGCACTGAAGAAGCCAGGCTTGGGCGGCACGTGGGGGTGTCCTGAGGGGCCAAGGTCACTGCAGAAGTGAGGAAGCTCTAGGGCAGGGTCCCCGGGGGGGGGGGAGGGGAGCCTGGAGGTGTAGTCAGAGGAGCCCGGGGGGGAAAGGGGGGAACCTTACCTTGCCAATGAGGACTGGCTCTGGCCCGGCATATTCCTCAATGACAAAGAACTGGTTCCAGACCCAGCTCCTTCGGGTTCGCAGCAGTGCAGGCCCTGGGCGCCCTCGGGACCCTGCCCAGGCCCGGGCCGGGGCTGCCAGACGTCCCATGCAGCCCCAGCCCCCCAGCCAGGCCAGCAGAAGCCTCACCAGGCCCCACATGGTCGGGCTGCAGCCAGGGGTCCGCTCAAGGGCCCCGGGTGCTGGGGCTGGGCTGGGCCAGGCGGCCCATGTGCTGGCTGGGGTGGAGGGGCAGAGGTGTTGGGGCTACCCCATGGATCCACACCTGCAGGACAGGTAGTTGCTCAGGGTCAAGGCAGCTCAACACCCCTGACACCCGCCCACACCCCCCAGCTTTAGATGGTCAGACTGAAGCAGAGAGCAGCTGGTCTGACCCGGCCCTCCTCCCAGGCCTGCTTGCAGCCACCTCCAGCTCTCCAAGCTGCTAAACCTCTGGTCAGCCAGCTCGGAGGAGAGACGCTGGGGAGAACAGGGGAGGCTGGGAGGGCTCGGGATCCCAAATCTGGTCTCTGTCCTGCCAGGTTGGGCTCGAAGCCAGGGCACTGGAGGAGGTGGGGCAGCCAGAGAGAAGCTTAAAATTAGGGGGTTGGGATTCCCGGAGGTGTGGCCTCCAGATGTCTAGGGTTAGGCTGAGAGATGACAAGGCGTGCAGCCTAAGCCAGGGTGCAGAGCCTGGGAAAAAGTCCCTCCCCGGTGGACCCGCCTCGCCAGACCCTGCCCCCAGTCCACACTGCTACTGCAGTCCCAGAAGTGGGCTGGGGCTCGGAGCTGGAGGAGGAGGAGACCCGGCGATCAGAGACAGAGTGACTGGGGGCTAGACCAGCTGGGGGACTGTCCGGCAGAGGCAGCGACAGACAGGGAAGATCAGGGAGTCAGCCTGGGTCTCAGAGGCAGAGAGGAATCAGGTGCTAGGCTGGGCCAAGGGGCCCGAAGCAGAGGGGCATACAGCTTGGGGGTGTGCACCAGGGCAGGGGCTGGGCAGACCAGGCCTGGGCAACTTCATTCTGGAAGAGGGAGCAGCCGGGAGGAGCTGGCGGGAGGACCTTGCCCCCTGCGCTGTGCCTCCCTCTCCTCCTGGGGGGACCCTCAGGTGGCTCTGGCAGGCGGCCGCCCCTCCTCCGTCCCCCGGAGCTGACACACACCTGACAGTCAGTTTGCTCCCGAGGGAAGAGAGAAACCGAAGGGAAGCCGGGGACGGGAGAGGGAGGCGGGACGAGGAGGAGAGAAGGAAGGGGATAGCGGAGTGGAAAGCAGGGTAGCAGGGAGGGAGCGGGAAAGGGAAGAGAGAGAACAGGCGGAAAGGTAGAGGGGCAGAGGCAGAGCGGGAGAGGCGACGCGAAAAGGCAGGACAGGGGAGAGAGGGCTTGGGGAGGCAGAGGAACGGGAGAGGAGGCAGCCAGGCAGAGGAGGAAGGGGCAAGAGCTGCCGGGAGAGGGAAAAAGCGGAGAGGTGCGCGGGAAGAAGGGAAGGGGGTTAGAGCGCGGGAGAAGCGAGCCGGCAGTGGGCTTCCAGCCACGGAGCGCCCCGCGTCTTAAGACACCCGCAGGCTGCGGGCCCCCTGCTGCCCCTCCGCCGATTCCCGACCCCGGGCTGCCGGGCGGGCGGCCCTTACCTGGTGCTGCCGAGGGGCCCAGGCTGACAGGGAGCGCCCCCGCCCGCCCCCGCCGCCGGGTCCCGGGGGCGCAGCCCGGAGCCGATCAGAGCGGGCGCCGCGGCTCCGCTGCAGGTCTGAGCGGCCCCGGCGAGAACAAGGGAGCGAGACGGAGGGGGCGGGGGAAGGAGGCTCCGCCTGCGGAGGAGCGAGGCGGCTCCGCGCCGCGCGGGAGAGGAGAGCCCAGCCTCCGACCCTCCCCGGCCAGCCGGGCCCGCGCGGCGGGGGCGGGGGCGGCGCCCGGCGCCCGCCCCCTCGGCGCTCCAGGGCTGCGGGGCGCATACAGATGCGGCGCCCCTCCGGGGCCGGCCCGCAGCGCCTGGCGGGGTACTCGGGCGGGAGGACATCCAGGCCACGGCGCCTGGCCCTCTCGGAAGAGCTGGCAGGGAGGGCGCGCCCGGGAGTGCGGAGCGGCCGGCAGGTTCCCAGCGGCGGGGCGAAGGGCAAGCGCGCGGTGAGGCGGGGTATCAGCATCCCACCGCAGGAGACGGCGCCCCGCTCCTGGACCGGCGTGGGATCCCGTGTGGAGTACAGTGGTGGTCTGCTGGGGTGTTCTTAAGGGTTACACTAGGGTCCAGGGAGTCCACGAGCTGGGCCCAGGAACGTGTAGGGGACGGAGGCACGACAGCGGTGGGAGGGCGGAGGTGGGGAGTGGAGCCTTTTGGGGAAGCTCATCTACAGGGGCCCACAGAGCGAGGGGCTACCGCCCCCTGGTGGCAGTCCTGGGAAACACTGCGAAGGCGGCGAGCAGGTGACCAAATGTCTAATGTGCGGGATCAGGAATCAAGAGCAGACCTTCTAGCCCTGGCTGGGGTGCTGCCTGGAATACAGGGCGCCTCTCCTGCTCCCAAATGAAGACGGTACGCAGCTTTGGGATGGTTAGAACCAAGGCAGGGATGCAGGATGGTGGGAAGCCCTGGTTCCAGAAATGAGTGAAAATGAGCCAAAACAAGCACACGGAATGCAGGCAATGCATGCTCTAGGCTGTGGCCATCTCCTCACCCAGGCCCAATGAAAGCCACTCACACGCTATTTAAAACTAAGTCAGATTTTATTTTTTTTCCATAGACCACATCATTTAATAATAAAAAAAATAAAAATAAAAATTGAACAAAAGGAAAAGGTGGATATAAAGTGGAACCGGTCGGCAAGAGGCAAAGGCTGCAGGACAGAAGAGACTGGGAACTGCAGGGGCCCCGGGACTCAGGAGGAGACGCTGATTCAGCTCATAGGTGACCCAGTCCTGGCCCCGGCCGTTCCCGAGAGGCGGCTGTGAGTACCCAGGGGAGGCGCTGAGAAGGATGGTGGAAAAATGAGAGGTCTCAGGGCACCTGGCTGTTCCCCACCTCCCTCCCTAACCTAGCTCTTCCCTCTCACAGACTGAATGGAAATGAGAGGGAGGAAAGGGCCAAGTCCCAAGAGTTAGGTTAAGAGCAGTGGGGAGGATGGCCACTGCTCCATCTGCTCTGTGGGGACAGGTGGCAGTCAGACGTCAGCGCTGGGCAGACGGTGTGAAAGAGCCCTGGTTCCAGAGTGGTGAAGACTGTACCTATCCCTCTGTGGCCTTTAACCCCCCTCCCCGGGGCAGAGTGGCTGGTACCTGCAGCTCTCCTAGTGTTCTACCGGCTAGCGGCGCCCACCCCGGTCCCGCACAGGGGTGCTCCGACTCCGGCTTCTGCTGTGGCGCTTGGTGTCTCTGCGGTCCCGCTCCCGGCCTCTGTCTCGGTCCCTCTCCCTGTCTCGGTCCCGGTCCCCCCTGTCGCGCTCCCGCTCCCGCTCCCGCTCGCGCTCCCTCTCCCTGCTGTGCTCGCGCCTCTTCTCCCGCTCCAGCTGCCGGGTCCGCTCCCGCTCGGCTTCCTTCTCCCGCTCCTTTTGCTCCTCTTCTTCCTGCTCCTTTCGCCGTTTCTCCCGCTCCTTGGCCCGTTCAGCCCGCTCTGCCTCCTTCTGAACGATCTGCAGCCGGGCGGGAAAGGCAGAGTGTCGGCACCTCGGCCCGCGCCCGCCAGTCCCACCCTGTCTGTGCCCGGACCGCTGCGAGCCTGCTCCGGCCACTGTCAGCTCTGCTGGGAGGCAGGAAGGGCCCGGGGCCCAGCAATCACACCTGCCTCCCTCACAGCACGTTCTCCACTTTTATACACCCAGCAGGTGCTGGCACCACCCACGCCTGGTCTTTGGTGTTCCCCTAGCTATCATCAGCCTAGATGTACGCAAATCTTTTTACTTTCGTCGAACAGTCTAAGACTGAAATCCCCGAAAGGCCCATCACTCTGAAACTAAATTTAACAACAAGTGAAAACTCTAGGAGTTAGAAAGCAGAGGAACAGATGAAGCTATAAAACCGATCTCTCAGCCAACCAGCATCAAGTTCTAAGAAGCTTGGTGGGCACAGCTACAACTTCAGCTGCTGCCTGTCCATCCACCCCTCCCCACTGGGTTTGGTTGCTCTGTGGCATGCTGCTTCGTTACTTCCTGTGATGTTTAGCCATTTCCTGTGTTGCTCCTAAACCAAGACTTGGGTCCACCTGCTCTTGCAGTCCTGCGACCCTCCCCTGGCACTGACCTCCAGCCCAGATGCTGCTTGGGGCGGGCATGAAGACGGGCACTCACCTGGCTGTCAGTCAGTGGGAGCCAATAGATGCAGGGGGCCGCCTTGGTCTTACGGAAAAGGTCGTCCAGTAGCTTGGCAGGCGGCTCCTCCTGGGCTTTCTCTGAGGTGGAAGAGAGTGAGTCAGATTTGATGGCCGTGGCCTTCTGGCCCCATCTCACCTACTGGCAGGTGCTGGCCAGGTACCTTTTTTCTCACTCTTCTTCTCTTTAGATTTTGCACGTTCCTTGCGGCGGCGGTCACGGGACCGCGATCGGGAACGGGGCCCCTCCCGAACTTTGTCTCGATCCCATTCACGCTCCGATCGAGTTCGTTCCCGCCGCTCCATTTCTCGTTCCCGCTCTGCCCACTGCTCCCGCACTGCCCGCTCCTGTTCCCGCTGTTCTGCCCGGGGGTGCTGCGGTGGCTGGACTGGGGGTGGGGGAGGGGGGTGCAGGGGCCGTGGTACTCCTTGCTCCTCTGCCTTGGTTTCAGAGGGACGGTCCACCAAGAGGCCCCGGTGATAATCCAGCTGTGGGCAGAGGAGGGACAGGACAGTCAGCGAGGAGAAGCCACCACTCCCACTGAAGGTACCCACGTACCAGAGCTGCAGATATACCCAGCAGGTGGGGCGGGAGGGAAGCCCACAGAAACTCAGTGACTGCAGGCTCGCCCAGGATCTTAGCTGGAATCTCCCAGCCCGCCCACTACTCCCCTCCTTCCTTTCCTCTGGTTTCTCACCTCTTCTTGCTCAGCATAGTCAGCACAAAGAAATTTCGGATTGGACTGGGGCCATTTGACCCCATGCAGAGCTGTGCGGGTGGCAACTGCTTCCTCTACTGTTGAGTACTGGTGGAGGGAGGGAGAAGGCAGAGGATCATGGCATGTCTTCAATCCCTCCCATTGGCCACACTGCCCGGAAACCTGCCCACTCTGGTCTCCCAAGGAAACAGCATGCCATAACCCACAGCAGGGGCTTCTCCCTCACCGTGACAAAGCAGTGAGATTTGATCTTGTCAATCCAGAAGGCCTCCTCCACCAAGGTTCCTGTGCGGCCCAGTAGTTCCTTCAGCTGGCCTAGAGTGAAGGGTCGAACCTGCCGATGAAGAGACTTTCAGGGCCTTGCAGAAGGCGAGCATGACACCCACGTGCCAGTATGAAGATCGCCTATGCTGCCACCGCAGGACTGGGTCTTCAAGCCTGGGAGAGGGCAGTGCTCTGCAGAGTGGCAGCACTGACACACAGGGCAGGCGCCAGGCCCTGCCAATCCTCCACATAATCCTGCAGCAAGCAGGCCGCTTTTCCTTCCCAGTGCTGGGAGGAGGAAATAGGCTAAATAACTCAGGCGAGGTCAGCGTGTGAGTAACCAGAGGCCTAGGAGCCAGACTAGGAAACCTGGGTCAAAAGCTTAGACCCTCAGCCACTACACAAGTCTGGAACATAAGAAACGAGCGACTTACCAAATTGGAGATGTGCACAATGTTACTAATCTTGCCCCGGGGCGGGGAGGGCACCTGCGCGGTTCGGACCGGGTCATCGATAGTGATGGAAACTCCAGACTTCTGCTGGCTAATGGAGCGTCGAGTTAAGGTGTCTCCTAGAGTCACTACCGAAGAGAGCACAGGAAGAGCTTTAGAAGGGAGCAGTGTTGGCTCTTTCACCTCCAATCTGACTGCAGGGCTCCTTCCTGTCGTTCACTGCCAGGCACCTCTCACAGGCAAGGTTCGCTGCTGGGCTGAGCTCCCCAAGGTGGAGAGTTCAGAGGCGAGGCAGATTCAAACCCAGTTCTCGAGGAGTTTAGAACCTCGGAGATGACAGGGCGAACTGCCCCAGCACAAATGAAGTGCTCTGGGCTCTGGGGAGCTGCAGGCGCCTCACCCACCTTTCTTGACTTCATGCTCCACAGGCGGGGGCAAGGCCACCTCTACTGACACCTGCGGAGGCACAGGGGGCTCTGCTTCGGGCTCCTTCTCCTCTTCCTCTTCTTCCCGCTGCCCGTTCTCCTGGCCCTCTGCGGGTACTACCTGTGAGGGTGACGAGATCACAGAGGGGACTCTTAAAGACCACTTTGCCACATTCTTTTCAGTCTCTGGCTCTCTGGCGTGAGGGTGGTACAGTCCAGCTGCTGTCACCAGCGTGCACCCCTCCCCCCAGCATATTTCTTCCACTGGGGGAGAGAATTCATTATTCAGTTCACCTCCACCAGATCCTGTCAGCACCTCAAAGTGGACGCCGGGAAGACGAGGGAAAGAGCGGCAGTATCTCAGGCTTGTGAGACTGTGACCACTCAGCTCCGCTCCTCAGCACGTAAGCAGCCAGACAGGACTATGTGACCTGGGGTGGCTGCGCTCCAATAAAACTGTCCTTACAAGAGGCAGCCAGCTGGCTTTCAGAGTCTGACCCTGCCAATTAACCCAACCCTCTGCACGCACAGGAGAGTTCCCGGCCACGACTGTAGCTCAGCTCCTCGGCTGGCTGCTCCATGGGCACTGCCCCAGCCCGCCCGATGCTGGCCAGCAGGAGCCTCACCTGAGTGACAGTTCGGCATATTTTCAGTCCCTTGTCGTGGGTCCCGTCGTCGCCATTCCGCTCCGTCTCATCCTCGGAGATGCGGGAGTCATCAGCGTGAAGATCCACAACAGCCTCCTGCCCCGCCAGGGGTTTGATGTCGGGGATGAGGCTCTGGGACACAGACACCCCCCACCCCGTTACACTGGGCCCGTGTCTACTCCCACCTTAACAGGTGTCATCCTCCCTTCCGCGGCTCGCCCACCTCACCTTCAGCGATTCGGTGGTGATACTGATGGAGGGTTTCTTCTGTGTGGTGGCTGTGCTGGCTCCCCAACGTCGCTTCCGACCAGGCTGGCCCCCCTCTGTGTCACTGTTTCCAGCTGGCACCCCCTTGGTCGCTGCTGTCCCCAAGAAATAGGACCCAACAGTTAGATGGTCTCAAGTTCTCTGCTGATTCACATCATAGTACCTGTAGGTTGCCTTCGGCTGGCATTTTAGGAAGAGGTTAACTTAAGGAAACTGTACTTGGGGTCTGGGGAAACCACGGTTTTGGAGTGAACAATAAGGGCCGGAGTTCCAGACAGATGATAACTCCGTGTCTCTAAAAGCAACCAGGGAGGAATAACTAGCCTGGCAAGCAGTTTACATTTTTGGTGGTAGAGAGAAATATCTAAAGTAGTGGGATACAGAAGAAACAAGCAGACTCTGGGCCACAAAAAATCTACACAGAATTAATTTAAGATCATGACACAAGCTGGCCACGCTCTGATTTTCACACTGCAGACTGACATGTAAGTTAGGAGCACCTATGAGTGTCAGTAACACTTCTGTAGTCTAGAGTTCCTCACTGGGAGAAGGTCCAAAACGTAACCGTGCATGGGGCACTCTATTTCCACAGACGCTCTCTGGGAATGCTTTAAACATAAACGGGGAAGCAGTCTATGGGAACCCCTCAAGCTCATTCCTGGTTCTGGAAGTTATCTGGAAGAACAAAATGACCCTGAGACTAGACAGGAACGGTCTGCGATGCCCACCTCAGTACATTTCATTGACATGGGAACCAGGAGATTGGACAGCGAATGCCTAAAGCTCTGAGCTCCCAGGCCAAGAAGATGCAAACTTGCTGGGCAGAGGGAGCAGGACGGGTTGGGGGTGACCCAAGGATGCCGCTGAGAGTGCATGGGAGTCTATCTCTGTGATATTCCTGACCTTTATCAGGGATTTGGGGCTAGACTTACAGACAACGGAGATCTTCCTCTTGAATGATTTGGGCAGCGAGCTCTGTGTAGAGAAGAAAAGGGGAAAAAAGAGAAAGAGAGACACCCCACAGAGAGGGGGGGAGGAGGTTAGACGGGGCAGTCTTAGCATAGGCTCCAAAGACACAGAGAGAGACAGAGACAGAGAGAGACAGAGAGAGACAGGGACAGAGAAGGAGGGAGACAGGGACAGAGACCAAAACAGAAGCGGCAACGGCAAAAACGAAGCAGAATCAATGCAAGTTAGAGAAAAAAATAAAACCGAACATCATAGCAGGGAAGAATCATCTAGTCCATAGCACACCTGTGTGTTAGCTTAACCAGAAATAAGCTGGAAGAAGAATTCAGCAGCTACCCAGCCCTTTAAGGGTGTTGGTCATGCCCTCCCACTGTCTCCGGGACAGGAGGACACCAGGCCCAATGCGCTGTGCCCAGAACTGGGTCACCTGGTCCTCCTCCCTCCTTTCTTGCCAATTTGAGGAAAACATGAGCAAATGTGGAAAATCAACTTCGGGATGGCAACTTCGAGAAGGCATGTCCTTCTTTTCTCAATGCCAGTGTGAAGTCCACTGACAAGGGCTGAGATGTCCACACAGCCGGGATGGCCCAGACCCCATCACATGTGGGGAAGGCAGCAGCAGCTTTGCTGGAGACGAGGCTGTGGAGCCAATGGCCAGCAAGAAGAACAGGAAGTGTGTCTGGTGCGTGAGGTCCTCAGGAAGGGCAGACTGCCCCCCAGACTTTCTGACCACCACACACAGCTCCAGCAGAGTCTCCCTGTTCCCTCTCCACCCGGGGCTCAAGCCTTAGGGGCTCTGCCAAGGGCCAGCAGACAGCTTTGGAATAACCTTCTGCTCCACACATTTTGTGGGAAAAGATTACAGACAGATCAAAAACAGGGATAGAAAGAAAAGGGGAATAGAGCATTTTAGGTTTAGGTGCTTATTTCTGGAAAAACTAAGACCACCCTACCAACCTTCTAAAGGGTAGGGCAGAACCCTCTTAACGAACCCCCCGCCTCCCCACCACCCCCCAGCCCCGTTTGTGTCGTCTAACCAAGTCTCCTTGGTCTCTGTTAAGGGCCAGCCTGACCCCTAGCTGGGCCACTCTCAGTGGGTAAGTTAGTGAGAAAAAAAAAAAAAAGTCTTAATTAAAACAGGAAAACATGAACTAAAATAAATAAATCCAATAAAGAAAATCAGAAAAATAAAGAAAAATTAAAATAAAAGATTAAATAAAAAAAGAAGAAGAAAATAAAGAAGAAAATAAACTAGGAATATGACAAATGTTCCAGGTACCATCTCACACCTGGGATCTTCAGTTCAGCCAATCGCACCTCACTGTGTACTGTATCTAGTCAACCGCCGGTCCAATCAGAATGAGCCCTCCCTGCTAGGCGCTGTGCAATTGGTGGGGGGTTGGGTTGGCAAAAAAGGTGGGCGCACGGCGTGGTAGTCAGCACGGCACTGCCAGAGTCCTCCCAGGGGCGCAGGGGGGATGGGAGGGAAACGTGTGGGGGGACGCTGCCCAGTTTCCATGATGTCAAGACAGTTCACTGGCGGTGGCCGGGCTCAGCGAGGGGTAGAGGGGGGAAAGGGGCAGAGACATCAGTCCTGGCCCTGGAGGGGCATCGTCTTGCAGTCCCTGATGAGATGGCCTGTGAGGAGCAGGAATGGTCCTTGCCTTTCATCGGGAGAGGCAGGCGGGACCCTATGTCCACCAGTGGCAGCTGCAGCGGTACCACCACCCAGCACTTGGCGTCCAGGTGATGACTCCAGAGTCCCTTTCTCCTCCGCCTGTAACTGGGGAGGGGTCCTCTCTCCGAGTGGGATCATGGAGCCTCTGATGAAGATGGCCTGGGGGCAGCAGGTGCACATCCCCAGGACCTGGCACACATTCAGCAGCAAGGTCAGAATGCTCTTCTTCTGAGAGTTGTGAGTGGCATCTCCTCAGGGACTCCATCTGAGACAGCGGTTCCAGTCAGGTGGATGAACGAGCCCCTGCCTCCAGGGATGGAGGAGAAGTTGGAGCAACCAACAAGCTGCCCTTCACCATGGACAGCAGGGACCAAAGAAAAGTCCATCTGATGAGCAAGTGGTGACACATGGGCTGGGCTGCCATCAGCATTAAATCCCTGGGGCACAGACCCTACACTCCTCTGCAGGGTTCCTAGTCGTCACAGCTTAAGCCGAGGGCCCCACTCAGTATTTCATAGCATGGCACTGTGATCACAAACATTGACTCTTTAGGTGGCCTTGGTGCCCTAGATGGGGATCCCAACAGTCTGTAGCAAACAAGGCAACCCACAGTCCTCAAAAGGGCAAGGGTATGTGGGCAGGCGCCCCAGCACTGGCACAAGCTCTTCTTGGGGTGTCCCAAGTAGGGAGACGATGCAAGTCCACCCCTTTCCAAATGCTTTTTGCTTTCTCAATACAAGTCTCTCCAGAACAGTGCTCTTCTTGGCCCCCTGATGTAAGCAAGACAGGGAGGCAAAAGAGGGCCCATCACAGGAGCCCATATACATGCCCCCCTCTGGCCAAGACACCTGGATAGCAGACTCGGCTCTGATTGGGCAGCTCAGTAGCAGCGGGTGGGTCCAGAGGAAGAGGCGGCATCAGCGATTGGCCAGTTGGGCAGGGTTATATTTTACGGGCGGATTACCGTACATGAGGTGCTTGGACAAAGTTTTACGGGGAAGAAGGACCTTGTAATAAATAATATTCTGCACATCAAATCACTTTCACCGGCCCCCGCCCCCGCAACACACACCAGAGAAAGGCTACACACACAACAGTCCCTCCCACCCTGTTAACCCACTCCCAAACCCAGCTAATTCTTTCTCTAAGAACTTTAGGAGGCAAGAAGACTTCGCTGGCTCTGATCGGGGGAGCCCCCTGAATCTGGGTTCAGGACACAATTACATGCCAAAAAAGGAGCTCCAAGGTTACAGAAAGAGAAGGGGTCTCCTGGATCACCCCTCAGCAGCTCCACCTCTGAAATGAGACCACTGGGGGGCAGATAGGAACAAAAATTCCTCAGCATGGCTGGTTCTGGTGAGTCAGCAAGGCCCACTAGATGGCGCTGAGCTGCACTAGGTGTTTAAAAAGGAGGGAAAGCTAAAGGAGTTACCATGGGCAAGCTCGGCAAGATGGCAGGAAAAGCTGAGCCTGGGTCTTAGGTAAGAAACCAGGAACAGGCTTTCCAGTTGCTTACAAGTTTCTAGGAGTCTGGACTACTAATTCCCCAACAAGGAAAGGAGAACAAATGAGCCCTGTCCCCATCACAAGGGTCTCCCTTGCTAAACCAGCGAATTCTCCCCTGGCCTTGTCCTGATTCAAGTTCCTGGCTCATCCCTTCCGTAAGTTATCCCACTTTGTAAGAGGGAGCACCAGAGTGGTCTACTCTCTCCCCTAGGTGCACTCCTGACCTCCACCCACCCCAACAGGCGGCTTGGATAGTTACCTCTTTCTTCTCCTCATCTTCAGCACTGCCCTCTGGGCGGTCATCATTACTGACTTGGTCTGCAATAGGCATAGGAAGCTCCGGGACGTCATTTTCAGGTCTGCTCTCACTTGTGTCCATGGTCACTTCCTCCTTCTCCTCACTGACAGGATGGGGGGAGGTTGGGAGGGAAGGGCAGGAAAGAACCAAGGGGGAGAGAGAGAAAGACGTTAGTGTGTGGCACAGGAAACCCTCAGGCCCCTTCACTTCAGTGGAATTGGGGAGGCGTATGCTTTTGAGATCATATTAAAGACCTTATCATCATGGGAGAAACGAGAAACCATTTTCTTGGGGAAAGAGCATGGATTACAGCACCCACATCCACCCACTGCCCAGATGGGATAAAGCTGGTACGAGTGGGTTAGGACAGCTATTTTAGGTCATAACTCACCACAGTACTCTCACAGGAAAAGACGACCCTCCGCTGAAACAAAGTCCCTCAAAAACGACTCGATTTGACCACAACCCCATGGCCTCCCTGTCCCCTGGCCACAGGTATTGTCATCTAGTAAAACTGCACGAGAAACTAAGGGGAGCCTGGATTCCTTACAAAGGTGAGAAAGAACGGCCATGGCTGTGGCAAATGATCCCAACTTTGTCTTTAATCAACTCTTAATAAGTAAATGCCCGCTGACACACAGGATCTGAAGACACCAGGAGCAGAGAAAGTGGTGGGGGTGGGGACACGGGGAAAGCGCAGCCACAAGGACCCCAGCGGAAGGGTGACTGAACGTAGAGAAGCTTAGAGAAGGACCAGGCCACCTTTACCTGCTCAGGTGTAGGCACTGTTCTGATATTCGGCTTCCACCCAGTTTCTCCCACTCCCTCATTCCAACTTCCGAGAGACAGAGAGCAGGCCTCCCAGTCAGGGCACACCCTCCCCCACACCACACCACAGAGCCCCCAACACTGAACCCACCCCCAACCACACAAGTTAGCTCCCATTTCAGGCAAAGAATCCCAGAGATTCACTTCAGATAAACTCTTCCCACCTTCGTTTCCTGTCCTCCTTTCTAACTGTTCTCTCTAATCTCACCCCCTATACCACCCAAACACTGGGCCAAAAAAATCCAATCAAGATGATCAGGGAGGGGCAAGCGAGCCGCCTGAGGCCAACAATCACCACCAGAAAATTCAGCACTCCCAACAGGCTGCCTGACACTCAGAGGTCAGAACGGCGTCCCTGGAGCAGCCGGGGAGGATGCACGGGTTGGGGGGAGGGGAAAATCGGAACTATGCCCCCAGCTAACAGGGCCCCACGCAATTCAACTGCTTCAATCCAGAGAAAAGGCTTATCAGAAAAATGCCCACTTCCCACAGAGAGGGCATGTGGGGCCAACTGGAAATCGGGCAGGAAGGACAAAGGGGGAAAGCAGAATGACTGGAAACAACCAAAACGAAAGGCGGATGGAGGCTACGGGGAAGAGAAGGGGGCCGAGGTGAGCCGGCGCGGCGGGGAAGGGACACATGGAAATGTGGAGCTCTCACCCTTCTTTGCTTTCTGATAACATGATTTTTTTTCTCCCCCTGGAAGTGCTGTTTATCCCTTTCTGGAATGGAAGAAATAACAAAAACCAAACAAAAAATCCTAAAAATTAAAACAAAAACAAAAACACCTTCCTTGTCCCAAGATCCCACCACCTCCTCCCCAGCCACCCGATCCAGAGAGAGAAAATCGAGATGCAGCAACTGGGGATCCAAAAAAAATGGTAAATGGAAGGGGAGGCGGTGGTGGTGCGGGGAGGCTAAAATAGATCTGGCTTTTAAGAGATAAGCGTTAAGTCCTCACGGCAAACCCCGAGTTCGGCTGGATTGGTCTCTCTGGAGAAGGAGAAGGAAGAGGGCCAGGCTGCTGGTAGTGGCTGGCTCTATTGTATTGGCGGAGCGGCAGCGATCAGCCGGAGACATGCAGGGGAGCCATCTTGCCACTTACCCAGCAGCCTGTGTGTGCGGATGGGGGAGGGCCCTGCTGCAGCAGGGGAGGGGAAAGAAAAGAGGGAGGGAGCTGAGTGAGCAAGGTTCTTATTCTCTGGCAGGCCACAGGGGCCGACTGCTGGCTCAAGAGGCCTGGCCTTTTTCCTTCTTTTCTCAGGTTACAACAGCTCCAGAGGCCTAGGCCCATAGGGCACGGGTACTCTCTCCTGGTCTTCCCAGGGGGCGGGGAGGGGCCAGGAGGAGAGGACAAAGTTACTGCTGCTTGATTGGAAGACTCCAGAGAGTAGACGGAAGGGGAACTGCAGAGTTGGGAGTGAAAAATGATGAAAGAAAAAAAGATGAAACCGAAGTTGAAAAAAGGATGAAAGATAATCAAAGTCTCCGTTCCTCACACAGAATGGAGGAGCATGAGCGATTTTTTTTAACACCCTCTGCCCAGGAAGACAGGCATGGGACGCTGAAAAAGCAGATCTGTTCCAGGTGGGGAGGTGGGATGGGCTCGCTACTACCTAATCACTAAGGTGACCGGCGCTCACCCTCTGGCAATGAGCACGTGCTACTACTCAAACCTGTGTGCATCCCAGGGATGGAGCAGGGATTGGATAAGCAGGCTAAGGGTTACTTTTCAAACTGCCAGTAGAAGGGGCCAGGGGGGCACCTCTCTGAAGAGATGATAAACAACTTTGAGTCACAGTCTTTAAATATGGGCACCTTGCCACAGGGTCCACTAAAGCCACAAGAGACAAGGATAAACATGGCAAGGGGACCTTGGGTAGCTGAAGCGCAAAGGCCAATTCCTGGAGTGAGGACTCCAAGGTGAGGGCTCTGAAACAGATGACACTGGAAATGAAAGAAGCTGTTTTAAAACGCAAGGGTCCGCGTGGCAGAAAGTGATTGGGAACTAAGCAGAAAATATGTGGTAGCTTTGGGAAGCATCTTCCCCAGGCCTATGTGAAATGGGAAGCAGACCTGAACAGCTCACAAAAGCACTCAACAGACACTCAAAATGCAAACTTGTGACTACAAGACGTGTTTTTTGGTACCGTAGTAGAAAAGAGGTTTTAATCCTGAGGCAAGCTTCTGAGAATTTAACCAAAAGCTCAGTATCTTTGATTTTGAACACCAGAGCTTTTAGTCAGGAATGAAAATTTTCTCCTTGCCACTTAACATCTAAAACTCAGATGGTAACTGCATGCTGAAGTGGCCATGTTTATACATTACTTTAAAAGTTCCCTTTCATGCGGTGGTCCCAGTCTGTTCAGAATGAGTGAGGACTCAGACTGACTGGGGCCAAATGCTGGCTCCAGAGCCTGGCTCTACACACTTAGCTGTGTGACAGACACTAGGCAAGCCCTTAGTCTTCTCTGTGTATGTGTTTCTTAATCTGTAAAGTGGATACTAACAATACCTACCTCGTAGACAGTGTACTAAGCGTTAACTCTTGAAGAGTCTGGCTTGGTTGAGACCCCAAGTCCAGTCAAAGATAGGCACACGTCACAGGCACATTTCATGGGCCACTGTCTCACTTGATGCCCTTTCTCCCAGGCGAGGCCATTCAATGGCTGGCAGGCCAGGTTCAGCAATGCCCTTACCACTCTGTATGACAACACCTCGTCTGCTTGCCTCCCACCTCCACCTCACAGAATTACTCAAGGGAAGAAGGGACTGCACTCTCTGGCATGCAGCTCAGGACATGACACAAAAAAACACTCTATTTTTGGTTGTTACTGTAGATGCCTAGTGGACACTTACATCCTCAAAGAAATGTTTCCCGTCCATCTGTTGTCTTAAAATACTTCCAACTGCTAAAATGCCTCTCCAGAGGTGCTTAGTATCCATCACAGAAGTTCTATCTCCCTGCTCAAAATTTTTACCATGTTCTCCTTGGCCTTCTGAAGCAGCAGGAGGTTTGTGCCTTCTATTTCCTGAGAATGGGTTCTGTGGGATCCAAGATGTTTCAGAAGCTACTAAGGAATCTTTGAAAAGCATCCCCAAAGGGACTCTCTCCTCTCACAGTCCCACAGCCTTGTTAGGTGTGTCAGAGCCCCACACAGCTTTCCTTTGAAAGCTCCCCCAACATTCCCCTTAACTGGAGTTCCTAAATTCTTTGAAAACTGTAAAATTGTATGAGGAGTGGAGCTGGGATGGGAACGCTATCCACAATAAACAGCACACACAGCATTGTAGCCAAGAAAAGGACAGCACCTCACAGAGGCTAATACCATCGCAAAACAGGTTGTAAGTGACTATGAATGAGACTCAGAGAAACTAACAGAAAAGGAGATTCCCACAGGAATACTTGCACATGTTTAAACTTTAGTTAGCACAGAGAATCTGTAAGGAGCTGAGGACTTGATGTGAACAGTGAGTAATGAATAGTGGAACCTGGCACCCTCAGGGATTATGAATTCCAAGATCACCAAGGACAGTCGGACTCAGAGGGGACGTCCTGAGATGCCCAGAGAGCAAAAACGATGACAATAGGTCTGCTTCTTTGTTTTTCTTAAATTATGCCACCACTGGGGACGCTGGCATTGTAGGTCCTCTGAAGAGTATCAGTTACGCTGCCCATTGGCTTATAGAACCATTTCCTTCCTCGTACACCGGCCAAAGGACAAATATGCAGAGTACCAAGAGCCTAACGTTGCTATTGCCTGCTGAGTTTGGGTAAACAGGAGAGTTTTATTTAGAATAACTCAGGTTTGAATTAACCACTACTGAATGATACAGATGTTCATATCAGTAATTTTTGCTCCTTTCTTCCCCCTTTTTTTGGTACAAAAAGTTGAATATCATTATTTTCTGTGACAGGAGTACATTTTTGTTGTATCCAAAGCAAGTAAATACAGGATTACAGAACAGGGCTCAACTGATATAGGACTGACGGTTCACATATTCTATTCCATGCAATAAAAAAAAGATACCTTACCTCATAAATTTAGAATTCCTCAGGCACAACCAGAACCATAACGGATTTAACCAAGCACAGCAAAAACGTTAGGCAATCTCTTCCAAGTGGTGAGAGGTCCTTGAGGTGAAGTCTAACTATTTTTAAGACTTTATTGCCCTGTTTTTAAAATCATGTGACTTCATGTTGAGACAGACAGAAAAACCAAGGTTAAGCCCCAAATGGTCTTTTCCATTTAGCACTGTTGATCCCACTTTTAAAATTGGCCAGGGGTCTAGAGAGCTGCCAGGCTGAACACTACCACACCAGAGGCCAAAAGACCAGAAGGAATGTTGTCAATCAGTTGTAGCAGGGCCTCCTGAAGTGCAGGCAAACTTCTTCAGAGATTCATTTACCAAATCTAATGCCAGAACAGCCCGTGAGTTGGAGCCCTTGGGCATGTCTTTTTAGAAGGCTGCTGAACAGACCATCTGGCAAGGAGGCAGAAGCAAAGCAGGTAAGAGGGATGTGTGTAATCTATTCCTGAACGCAGACCCCATTTTTAATCTATAGGTTTCTTGAGTGTTGCCTAGGCAACAATGGACCCATCAGTATTTGCCCAAGGTGCCACATGCCTATCACCTTGTCAGAATCATGTGACTAAAATTATCTGTTATAAAATGAAGATCAAAGCCACTTTTACCTAGGGAGAAACACTTTGTACATGATTCCAAACTTCATTCATCCTGGACTTGCATGGAAAAGTCCATAAATTATAGTGCTTCATAAACACAGACTAGGATCTTATAGACAGAATTTTAAAGCTAGTAAGGAGCTTTTTAGGAAATTACTTGCTTCTCAAGGTGCAGAGAAGGCTGTTCCCCGGGCCAATTAGTAGCAGACTGTCAACACCCACTTTGAAGCTGCCATTAGACAAAGGGCATGCTGTACCTCCAAGGAATGGTGGCGGGGGCGGGGGGGGAAGGGGTAAGGTATTATGTTTGGTTGAAGGACATCGAAGGGAAGATGTCACCCCATTTCCTCATCGATGGTGTGTAGCTGGGGAATTCTGAACACCTTCCAGAATCCGCTGAGTTTTCACTTTATGGTCCTAGAAGAAAAACTCTTTTCCAAAGGATAATGGACCCATCCCAAAAGGAAAAAAAACTTTTCCAAGGAAGTAAACTTTGGGTTTCAATGGCCACAAGATGGCAGCAGAGATAAAAGTATTAGAATGGACAGCAGTATGGGATAAGGAGATCCCAGGGCAAAAGCTATACAACAAGGAGTATAAAATTATTGAAGTAACAAGGCAATGAGATAATAAATAATGTCACCTGCCCACCACCCTCCAAAAACCAGAGTTAAAAGACAGGCTAAAGCTCTGAGAGAGTGTATATGATTAGATTATTACACATAGGGAAAAATCACCCTGGTAGTAGTGGTGTTATGACAACATGAAAACAAGGATGGGGAGCTGGCACTGTGGCATAACGGGTAAAGCTGCCACCAGCAGTGCCAGCATCCCATATGGGCACCGGTTCAAGTCCTGGCTGCTCCACTTCTGATCCAACTCCCTGTTAATGTGCCTGGGAAGGCAGCGAAGGATGGCCCAAGTCTTTGGGCCCCTACACCCACGTGGGAGACCCGAAGACGCTCCAGGCTCCTGGCTTTGAATCAGCTCAGCTCCGGCCACTGCAGTCATTTGGGGAGTGAACCAGTGGATGGAGGACCTCTCTTTCTCTGTAACTCTCTGCCTCTCTGTAACTTTGCCTTTCAAATAAATAAATAAATCTTAAAAAATAAAAAAAAAAAAACAAAACAAGAAAACAAGATAGAACAACTACAGGCCAATTGTCTGCCAATTGTCTACACAGGACATTCTCCAAAGCAGTTTGGGATTTCTGATATCTAAGAGCCAAGCAATCTTATTCTCATAATGCATACCTTTCTTCATTACTCATGAGACTTTGAAGGCAGGAATTTTAGTTCAATGGCTTCATTTATAGAACACAACTCAGAATAATAATGATATAACTAATTATAAAATTAATCTAATACTATTTCTCCAGGACTTAAGGATTTAAAAATAATCTATGTTAATTACATAAATGGTAAGCTTAATCATAAGATTAATCATAGGATCTTAGGAGTTCAGGAAAGTTTCTGACTTCATGGGGACTTCCTATGTTGCTGAACTGTATGCTATAAAGAGCCAAGTTGGATATAGACTGTGGTGTTCTTCACAGACCCTCAATATTCTTTATGAAAACATGTTCCTGGGCTCCAATGGAGCTGGTCAATGTGAGTTAGGATGCCCTAAGTCAACTCCTGACACTGGTGCCTGCTCCTTAAAGGAGTTGACTACTTTGGCTGGATGATCCCAGGTATGTTTTCCTCATGCCCTGACCATCACTTCTCAGAATACCTTAAGAGTTCTGGTGGCAGGTCCTGAAGTAGTAATTAAGTCTAACCTTTGTTCAGATAAAAGCTCTGCCTTCATAATGGAAAACAGACTAGGAATGCTTAATCAAAGACCCCTAGGGAGCAGACTATCCCCTGCTTGTAGTTCTTGCTACAGCCCAGTTGAGACACAACACTTACACAGTGTGCTGAATCCTTCCTGATTCTGGCAGATGAGAGGTCTGGGTCTCTGAGGTCTGGGGCTGTGTGGCAGCTGGTGGCTCTGCCTCTTCAGCTTCACACTTCTTTGGGCTCCCCTGTCAGGTGACAGCAAACACAAACAGCAAACTACTTAAATCTGTTTGGTTCCTTTTCGTTAACCAAGAGCTGGAAAATGGCAGGGCAGCACATATTCAGTACCAGCTAGCAGCTCCACAGGCAGCCCTCTGCATCTTCACGATTTCATTTTAGAATATGGAATGGAATATGGTTTAAAGGTAGGTACCTGAAGAATCTCTATGCCAACAGTCATTTTATTAGAATTACTTTTTGAGAGAACTGAGAAAAGGCTTCCTTTTGGGCAGACAAAAGGACTTCTTAGGGAGAAGTGACCCAGAGCACCCTGAAGATGAGGACCCTGTTGCTCAGCCTCATGTACAGCTTTCTTGAACCAGGGAGTAGGAAAGGAGGTAAGCAGGAATAATAGGTATTCCCAACTCTCTCCATTTCAACTAAAGCTTGTCGACAGAACTCAGTTTTAAAGTTAAGACGAAAGAGAAAATTGTGCCTAATCCTTCATCTCCCTCGAGGGAAGGTCACAGTAGCCTACCCGCTCAGGCTGTAACCTCTGGGTCACATGCTTTTCCGCTGGCTCGGGCTGGCTCAGATGCCTCACATGGATAGAGGATGAGGGGGTGGAAGTCCTCTCCTTTGGCTCAAGGACCTGTAGTTGTGGCACTGGTGGAGTTGCAATCTCCTGACCAGAAGAGGGATCTTTGGTTTCCATGAAGCTGGTGCTGCTGTCCCTGGAGACTCCAGGGCTCAGTGACTGAAGAGATGAAACACACATAAAGGAAAATACATGGTATATATTCAGTAGATCACTGAATTTTCCAACTTCTGCTGACCCAAGAGAATACTTTGATCTTTCTGGCCCTGTGTTTTTTCCTGAGCTAGTAATCTCCCTTGCCTCACTATTATTCATTAGGTTCCAACTATATGCTGGGTACCAGTGTACACACACACAAAAGCTTGTCCACACCCTGCAGAAGTTTACATTTAGTGGAGGAGATGAATAAATAGACTCAACATTCTCTGGAATCAAAGGAACCCGCTCAGAAAGAAAAGGAACCCCATTTAGTAATCAATGAATTGAAAATTAGATTCTGAAGTTAGAGGAAAGTCAGGCTTTTCCTGTAACTGTCAGGAATCATGATAAACACTACAGGGGCTGAAAACACACTGGCGTACGGACAGAACATCAACCCGGGATTCTCTCACACTCACTTTTCTGCTGCTGCTTGATGCTGAACGGGACCGGGATCGGGACCGGGACTCTGATGTAGATCTGGAGTCCATCTTGGGTCTACCACGAGGGTTGGTGTGAACATGTGCCTGGGATACATCTCTCTGCTTGGATCTCGGAGGTGAGTGAGATGGAGAGCCTGAACTGTCAGGAGAGCGAGATCTGGACCTAGAACTGGAGGATGAAGATGAGGACGAGCGGCTAGAAGATGAGTCAGCTGACTGTTTCAATCTGTGCCCCAGGAGAAGAGGGTGAGAAGCCCTTCTGCCTTCCTTCTGTTCCAAGGACAGCTGCCTCACAGACTGCTCTGTGATTCCCTTGGCCGGTGTTAATTCCTGGATTTTTAGAGGGAGTGGCTGAGCAGATTTTTCTGACTCAGTTTCAAGACCCTTCTGGGTTGAGTACTGAGCCAGTGTGCTCCTCTGAACTGGAGGCAGGGCACTCTCCTCTGGCACTTTCTCTGCAGGAGATTCTGCTTTGGTGTCTGCAGGACTTGACAAAGGAGACAGGCTTCCCACCAACTGGACAGGATGCTGAGATACCAACAGCTCCCTGCTCTCAGCATCTGGATTAGGAGGAGATAACTGAACAAGGACAGGGGGTGCTGGGCCTTCCATGGGCTCTATTTCTTCACTCTGGAGTTGTGCATGAGGTGGTGGAGAAGATGCTTCCTTGGTAAGTAAAGGTGGGGGAGTTTCCTCCTCACTGACTGTTAGCTCTGGCTGCAGCACAAGGGGGGCTTTCTCTAGATCTTCAGTCAGTCGAGGAGGGGAAGGCGATTGGGATTTTTCCTCCAAGTTTTGTGAAGACTTTATTTCTCTTTCTTCTTCCTCAAGGGGAGATGCTGTCTTCATCTCTCTTTCCTGTTGCTGTCTGGCTAGATGACTTTTTCTGGCTTCTTCCTGGGATCTTGTAACTCTTCCTCCTCTCTCGAAACCTTCCTGTTCCTGGGACCTTACGGTTTTGTGTCTTTCATCCATTACCTCTTCTGGTTTTGCTCTGGGCATCTCTTCCCCCTCTTCTTCCTCAAACTGTTTTAAGATTGGTGCTTCCCTAGGTTTTTGTCCCTCATTATCATCATCTTCCTCTTCTTCATCTTCCTCCTCATCTTCCTCTTCTTCCTCTTCCTCCTCTGTTTTCAAATTTCGATCAGCTCTAATCCTCAGATTTCTAGAAGGTGTTTCTTGATCTTCCTCCTCAGCAGTGCACTCAGAGACTTTTGCAGCTCTTGCCTAAAAGAAAAGATACACAATGGCTCCAAACATGTTTGTTCACAATCAAAAGAGAAAAAGTATCTCATTAGACACCCCTAGGAAGAAGAAACAACCACACACATTTTCTGCAACACAGAAGATAAGTATGACTGGAGACAAGCATGAGTAATATGCTTAGGGCAACAAAAAAACCCAAGGGAAATTAAGAATGAAGTTGCTTCCAGTTAATTTCTTTCTTTCTTTTTTTAAAGGTTTATTTATTTATTTGAAAGTCGGAGTTACACAGAGAGAGAAGTAGAGAGAGAGAGAGAGAGAGAGAGAGAGAGAGAGGTTTCCATCTGATGGTTCACTCCGCAACTGGCTGCAGCGGCCGGAGCTGTGCCGATCTGAAGCCAGGAGCCAGGAGCTTCTTCCAGGTCTCCCATGTGGGTGCAGGGGCCCAAGGACTTGGGCCATCTTCTACTGCTTTCCCAGGCCACAGCAGAGAGCTGGATCGGAAGTGGAACAGCCAGGACTAGAACCGGCGCCCATATGGGATGCCGGCGCTTCAGGCAAGGGCATTAACCCACTGCACCACAACGCTGGCCCCTCAGTTAATTTCAAGTTTTTATAATAAAATATAAACAGAACATCTAAAAAGCAGGGTGAAGAACTAACCCAGTATCAGCTAGTAGGATTTTTTTTTTTTACCATTTTGGTGCTTTTTATTTTCTCATTTAACATCACATTGTACAGCTTTAATCAAATAATTACATAACATCATACCTAATAATGTGCTTTAAGAACATAGAGATCAGCCTGCTAACTTTCATATTTAAGTGGTTTTTTTTTCTTTTTTAAGAAATCATATTCACAGGCTGGCACCTGCACTGCTGGCATCCATACGGGTACCAGTTTCAATCCTGACTGCTCCATTTCCAATCCAGCTCCCTGCTAATCTGCCTGGCCCAAGTCTCTGCAGCCCTGTACCCACTTGGGAGACCTGGATGAAGCTCCTGGTCCCTGGCTTTGGCCTGGCCCAGCCCTGGCCATTGTGGCCATTTGGAGAGTGAACCAGTGGATGGAAGAGCTATCTCTCCCTCTCTCTAACCCTGCCTTTCAAATAAATAAATAAATGTTTTAAAAAATTTCATATTCATTTAGAAATCTGACAGCCAGCAAAGAAAGTTAGACTCCGTTTCTAGAAGTCTGAGGAAGAAAGGGAGCAGCAAACAGCTCAGGCATCCTTCAAATCAATGATGGAAGCTTCTGGAGAATTACCTGTCTCACCCTGGATGACCGTCTTTCTCCTTTCCTTGGTTTCTCATCATCAGATTCACCTTTCTCTTCAGAAACAGAGGAGCCTTTTCCTAGTAAATGAAAGGAAATCAAGTCAGACTCATGACAAGTATTCATCCATGGTTTTCTAAAATGGTATTTCCTAAAATCCAAGCAATCATTGCATGAGCTGGTCAGTACTTATCTTTGTTAATTTCTTTGACGTCTACACTCAAGAAAAAACTACATATAATGCTCTCAGGGTCAGGGTCTAGTGGTAATTCCTGTTGTGTATGTCTGGAATGTTTTCAATACCTGTCAATTCACATAAACTCAAATAAAAGTAAAATAACTTCTAAGGACTTCAAATTTCCAGTAGAGATGTGTAAATACAAGTACACTTAAAAAGATTTATTTTCGTTTTATTGAAAGTCAGAGTTAAGAGAGAGAAAGAGATGGTTCGTCCATCTGCTGGTTTACTCTCCAAATGGCAGCAACAGCTAGAGCTGCGCCAGGCTGAAGCTAGGAGCCCAGAGCTTCTTCTGGGTCCTCCACATGAAGGACTTGGGCCATCTTCCACTGTTTTCCCAGGCACATTAGGAGGGAGCTGGATTGGAAGTGGAGCTGCTAGGTCTGAAACCCAGCATCTGTGGGATGTAGGTGGCAGCTTAACCTGTTATGCCACAACGCCCTGCCCCAAGTACATATATGAACTTCTCTGAAGTCTTAATCTGCAATCTTAAACTCAAGATCTCACTATGTTCTATGTCTTTTTTTTTGAACGATTTTATTTATTTACTTGAGAGGTAGAGTTACAGTGAGAGGGAGAGACAGAGAGAAAGGTCTTCCCTCTGTTGGCTCACTCCCCAAATGGCCACAACAGCCGGAGCTGCGCCGATCTGAAGCCAGGAGCCACGTGCTTCCTCCTGGTCTCCCACACGGGTGCAGGGGCCCAAGCACTCGGGCCATCCTCCACTGCCTTCCCAGGTCACAGCAGAGAACTGGACTGGAAGAGGGGCAACCAGGACTACAACCGGCACCCATACAGGACGCCGGTGCCGGAGGCAGAGGATCAACCTACTGTGCCACAGCGCCAGCCCCCTATGTCCTTTTTTAACACTGCCTATTGCTACTATTTGTTTTGACCAACACTTGGTAACTAAATATAAGATTTTATTTGTACACTGACAAAATCAAGAAATAAGTACTTAGATGATTGGTTTTCAAGAGCCTAAAGTTCCCAGGAATCACTTCAAGCCACTTGGACAGGGCTTCAGAACTGCATCCTGTCAATTAGTTCTTATACATTAGAGCTCAAGGTGAGAGATTTTTTTTAAGGAAAAAAAAAAAGTTTTGTTAAAAGAACCTGAAATCCAATCATCTCAAATAACAATTCCATGTAAAACTGGAAAAAATTTTCATTCATATTCCACAAACGTAGGTAACTATGGGCAAATCACTGAAGTAATATGGGTCTCAATATCTTGACTGAGAAAAAGTGATGGAACTAGATGACTTCTAAGTTTCCTACTAGCATTAAAGTATTACATTGGAGGCCGGCAACGCGGCTCACTAGGCTAATCCTCCGCCTTGTGGCGCCGGCACACCGGGTTCTAGTCCCGGTGGGGCGCCGGATTCTGTCCCGGTTGCCCTTCTTCTAGGCCAGCTCTCTACTGTGGCCCGGGAGTGCAGAGGAGGATGGCCCAAGTCCTTGGACCCTGCACCCACATGGGAGACCAGGAGAAGCACCTGGCTCCTAGCTTCGGATCAGCATGGTGCACTGGCCACAGTGCACCGGCTGCAGTGGCCACTGGAGGGTAAACCAACGGAAAAGGAAGACCTTTCTCTCTGTCTCTCTCTCACTGTCCACTCTGCCTGTCAAAATAAATAAATAAATAAATAAATAAAATGAGCTGGCGCCATGGCTCAACAGGCTAATCCTCCACCTTGCGGCGCCGGCACACCAGGTTCTAGTCCCAGTCAGGGTGCCGGATTCTGTCCCGCTTGCCCCTCTTCCAGGCCAGCTCTCTCCTATGGCCCAGGAGTGCAGTGGAGGATGGCCCAAGTGCTTGGGCCCTGCACCCCATGGGAGACCAGGAGAAACACCTGGCTCCTGCCTTCGGATCAGCACGGTGTGCTGGCCGCAGCGCGCCAGCCGTGGCAGCCATCGGAAGGTAAACCAACGGCAAAAGGAAGACCTCTCTGTCTCTCTCTCTCACTGTCCACTCTGCCTGTCAAAAAAAAAAAAAAATAAATTAAAAAAATAAATTAATTAAATAAAATAGAAGTATTACATTTGAGCAGGCATTGTAGCAGACCAGGCTAAGCCACCATTTGGGATGCCTGTTTCCCATATAGAAGGGCCTAGGATCAAGTCCTGTCTCCCCTTGGGATCCAGCTTCCTGTTAATGTGCCTGGGAGGTAGTAGCTGATGGCCCAAGTACTTGGGTTCCTGAAACCCACATGGGAGATTCAGAGTTCCTGGCTCTGGGAGTTGGCCAGAACCAGCTCCGGCTAATATGGGCATCTGAGAAATGAACCAGTAAATGGAAAATCCCTCTCCTTCCCTCCCTTTCTCCCTCCATCACTCTGCCTTTCAAATAAAGAACTAAATTTAAAAATGCTGAGGTTCAAATTTAAAAATGTAGGAGCCAGTTAAGCCACCACTTGGGATGCCTCATCCCACATCATATCATGGTGGCCTGGGATCGATTCCCAGGTATTCCAAACTTCCTATCCCAGCTTCATGCTAATGTGCCTGGGAGGCAGCACTTGATGGTCTCATTATTATTATTATTATTTATTTACTTGAAAGACAGAGTTACAGAGAGGTAGAGAGAGGTAGAGAGAGAGAGAGAGAGAGAGAGAGAGAGAGAGAGAGAGAGGTCTTCAATCTGCTGGTTCACTTCCCAGATAGCTACAATGGCCAGAGCTGCACTGATCTGAAGCCAGGAGCCAGGAGCTTCTTCCTAGTCTCCCATGATGGTGCAGGGGCCCAAGGACTTGGGCCATCTTCTACTGCTTTCCCAGGCCATAGCAGAGAGCTGGATTGGAAGTAGAGCAGCCAGGACTCGAACCAGCGCCCATATGGGATGATGGCACTGCAGACTGGGGCTTAACTCACTGTGCCATAGCTCCGGCTCCCGATGGCCCCATTCTTATGTTCCTACCACCCACATGGGAGACCAAGATGGATCCTGGGTCCTGGCTTCAGCCTGGTCTAGTCTTGGCTGTTACAACTTTGTGGGGAGTGAAACAGTGGATGGAAAATCCTTTTGGTCTTTCTTGCTCTGTTTCTCCTGCTGTCACTCTGCTTTTCAAATACATAACAATTTTTTTTTAAAAAAAGCATAGATTATTATATTCCAGATACTTGGCTAGATTGAGCTCAATTTTAGTACAGTACAAAAAATTTAAATGATCCACAAAACCAAATAGAACATTAATAGTATTTAAGCTGGTGTAAAGCAGATGGTCAACTCTAACTCAAGATCTTCTCTCTTCTTATTTCTATATCTCAACAACCTAAAGTGAACTAGGTTTTGCTTCTGTAATTTAAAACCCCCCCCCCCAAAAAAAAACCCAACATGAAGGCCGGCGCCGCGGCTCACTAGGCTAATCCTCCGCCTTGCGGCGCCGGCACACCGGGTTCTAGTCCCAGTCGGAGCGCCGGATTCTATCCTGGTTGCCCCTCTTCCAGGCCAGCTCTCTGCTGTGGCCAGGGAGTGCAGTGGAGGATGGCCCAAGTGCTTGGGCCCTGCACCCCATGGGAGACCAGGAGAAGCACCTGGCTCCTGCCTTTGGAACAGCGTGGTGCGCCGGCCGCAGCGGCCATTGGAGGGTGAACCAACGGCAAAAGGAAGACCTCTCTGTCTCTCTCTCTCACTGTCCACTCTGCCTGTCAAAAAAAAAAAAAAAAAAAACCAACATGAAACTGGTAAATGAACTAGAAAATGACATGCATTTTGAAAAATTTTATAATCACTTGATTTACAGGTCCTCTGAATATTTTTAATATTAGTTGAGTGAATAAAGACTTGCGTTAGGGCTTATATACCAGATCTATGTATTGGGCTGGAATCCTTAACAGACATTAGTCTGAAGATAACAGACATTAGTGCAGTGGATATAATAATTTCATAATTTTTAGCGACCTGGAAGAGGTAAAACTATAAAATCAGTAAAACCTAAAGATTTGTTATATGAATTTTTAGGCAAAGTTCCTAGCAAGTACTAAGGAAAGAAGCTGCTTTATCTCAGTTTAAATGAAAAGGAAAAAAGAAGCATGTGTAAGGTTGGCTAGGGATAAGTGTGCTAAGTAAGGTCAGATGTGCTGTAATTTCAAAATGAGGGGGCAGGCATTTGATGCAGTGGTAAAGATACCACTTGAGATGCCCACATCCCATATCAGAGTGCCTGATTCAACTCTTGGCTCTGCTTCTAATTTCAGCTTCCTGCTAATATGCCACTCATGTAGGAGACCTGGATTGAGTTCTGGGCTGTTTGCTTTGGTGTGGCCCTGACCTGGTTTTGTGGCCATTTGGGAGAGTAAACTGGGTTCAAGTCCCGGCAGGTAGAAGATATCTCTTTCTTTCTCTGTTTCTCCCTTTCTCTCTTCACTCTTTCAAATAAATAAATAAACCTTTAAAAAAGAAAAATAATGGGAAAAATGCCTAGAAACTGAGCATTTTGGTTAAAGGTGGAGCCAATACTGATAATGGGCTAACAAATGTATTTAGTCAAGAAACAAGCCGGGGTGAGTTTAAGATTTCCAAGATCCCAAAGTCCAAGACCTTCAGGAGAAAGGAACAGATGCCGCCAGTCAGTACAGGATGAATTACAGTAAAAGAATGTGTAGTGGCCAAGAAGGAAAGTAGTCTCTTTATTCCACATAAATCCCTGAGCAAGATTTGTGGTACCCAAATGGGGCAGCTAAAGATCACAGTAAAGCCTGTGGCCAGAGGGTATCCTTAGATAATAAACAGCAGGAATTAAGAGAACAAAGACCTGGCAGTGAAGCCAAACCTAAATCTGACTCAGGTTAGCCCTACTAGAAGTATTCAACATTTCTCTAAAATCTCATATCCAGATTCAATATGAGTAAAGGAATGAGGGTTACATGCTCTGTAAGCCAAGGGCTGGCTAAGATCATCTGTGGCTATGTTTTTGTTATAGAATCAATATTCTGAATATCTATTATTAAACTATTTTTATATTTTCCTAGAAGAGCTCTTTTTCAAAAAGTTAACTTAGGGAGATAAGGATTTTTATACACAGTTAAGATTATAGAAGGGACTCTAAGAAAACTTCTGACAATGAGGGATGGACTGATGATTCCCAACACCTTAGAAGAAAAATTTGAAGAAAGTAGTAGGGAGATAAGCTGGGAGGCAGGGGCAGGTGTTTGGCACAGTGGTTAAGACGCTACCTGAGATATCTGCATCCCAGATCAGACTGCCTGGGTTCAAGTCCTGGCTCCATCTCTCATTTCAGCTTGCTAAAGTACATCTGGGAAGCATCAGCTAATGGTTTAAGTGATTCAGTCCTTGCCACCCATGTGGGAGACCCAGATTGAGTTCCCAGCTGCCAAAAGAGGCCAAACTTTGTAAAAATAAAGTTCATGGGAAATACATATTATAAGGAGAAAATCTGGGGCTGGCACTGCAGGTTAAGCCACAACCTGTGTGGCTGGCATCCTATATGGGCAAAAGTTTGGCGGCTGGCGCCATGGCTCAATTGGCTAATCCTCCGCCTTGCGGCGCCGGCACACCAGGTTCTAGTCCCAGTCAGGGTGCCGGATTCTGTCCCGCTTGCCCCTCTTCCAGGCCAGCTCTCTGCTATGGCCCAGGAGTGCAGTGGAGGATGGCCCAAGTGCTTGGGCCCTGCACCCCATGGGAGACCAGGAAAAGCACCTGGCCCCTGCCTTCGGATCAGCGCGGTGCGCCAGCCGCAGCACGCTGGCCAAGGCGGCCATTGGAGGGTGAACCAACGGCAAAGGAAGACCTTTCTCTCTGTCTCTCTCTCTCACTGTCCTGTCAAAAAAGAAAAAAAAAAAAAAAGTTTGAGTCTCAACTGCTCCACTTCCCATGCAGCTCCCTGCACCTGGGAAACTAGCAGAGGAAGGCCCAAGTGCTTGGCCCCCTGCACCCACATGGGAGATCTGGATGAAGCTCCTGGCTTCAGCCTGGCCCAGCCCTGTTCATTGTGTCCATTTGGAGTGCAATCAGCAGATGGAAGAACTTTGTTTCCCTCTCTCCCTCTCTGTAACTCTGCCTTTCAAATAAATAAACTTTAAAAAAAGAAATAAAGAAATTTCAAAAATTAAAAAAAGTCAACAGGGAAATTCATGGAGGGCTTCATAGAAAATTCTCCCTTTCTATTTGGGATTTTGCCTTTAGCACCTAAGTAAGAGGCTGCTGGAATAGAAACCAAAGATCCTGATGGATATAAAACTGGAGAAATATTCCTGTAGCTTGTCATCCATAAACTGAATTGGTCTATGAAACCATTCAGGAATCTTTTTAAAAATCGAGTACCAGAACTCAAGATTCCCTGAGATTTTTGGGGTAGCTCCCAGGAATTCATAAACATAATTCTCTTTTTTTCAGGCAGAGTGGACAGTGAGAGAGAGACAGAGAGAAAGGTCTTCCTTTGCCATTGGTTCACCCTCCAATGGCCACTGCAGCTGGTGCGCTGCGGCCAGTGCACCGCGCTGATCCGAAGCCAGGAGCCAGGGGCTTCTCCTGGTCTCTCGTGTGGGTTCAAGGCCCAAGAACTTGGGCCATCCTCCACTGCACTCCCAGGCCACAGCAGAGAGCTGGCCTGGAAGAGGGGCAACCGGGACAGAATCCGGCGCCCCGACCAGGACTAGAACCCGGTGTGCCGGCGCGGCAGGCGGAGGATTAGCCTATTGAGCTGTGGCGCTGGCTGAATTCATAAACATAATTTTCAAAAAAATTTCCCCAGCCAGCGCCGTGGCTTAACAGGCTAATCCTTCGCCTTGCGGCGCCGGCACACCGGGTTCTAGTCCCGGTTGGGGTGCCGGATTCTATCCCGGTTGCCCCTCTTCCAGGCCAGCTCTCTGCTATGGCCCAGGAAGGCAGTGGAGGATGGCCCAAGTGCTTGGGCCCTGCACCCGCATGGGAGACCAGGAGAAGCACCTGGCTCCTGGCTTCGGATCAGCGAGATGCGCCGGCTGCAGTGGCCATTGGAGAGTGAACCAACGGCAAAAAGGAAAGACCTTTCTCTCTGTCTCTCCCTTTCTCTATCCACTCTGCCTGTCCAAAAAAAAAAAAAAAAAAAAAAAAATTTCCTCATGTGGTACTAGTGACTAACAAAATGTCTCAAGAGATACTACTTTAATTAAAATCTTGTTATTAAAGTGAGAACACAAAACATCTATAGCCAACAACTAAGCTGCCATTGCAGTGGGTTCCTAGCCTGTGGCAGACTGACATCTGGAGATATCAGATCTCAAGGCAAACACCGGGTATTAACCCTGATCTGATTCATTACTGACAGAATTCTGTATTACCACTTCATTTAGGACCTGGAACAAATTCTGTACCACACCTACCATAAGACACATATCCCAGCCGAGATCAGAGGGAGGAAAGTTTATGGCATAAAATACAAACAGAAGAGCACTTAAGGTAACTGTTAGGTGTCCTTTACAATCTGCTACATTCATGTTTTCTAATTCGGTTTTCATTTCTCTCTTTTCTGTTTTATCTTTGGGTATTTTTTCCTCCATCAATTACAGTCACAGGTAGAATCCTGCTAATGACGGCCGGCGCCGCGGCTCACTAGGCTAATCCTCCGCCTTGCGGCGCCGGCACACCGGGTTCTAGTCCCGGTCGGGGCACCGATCCTGTCCCGGTTGCCCCTCTTCCAGGCCAGCTCTCTGCTATGGCCCAGGAAGGCAGTGGAGGATGGCCCAAGTGCTTGGGCCCTGCACCCCATGGGAGACCAGGAGAAGCACCTGGCTCCTGCCATCGGATCGGTGCGGTGCGCCGGCCGCAGCGCGCCTACCGCGGCGGCCATTGGAGGGTGAACCAACGGCAAAGGAAGACCTTTCTCTCTGTCTCTCCCTTTCTCTATCCACTCTGCCTGTCAAAAATAAAAAAATAAATTAAAAAAAAAAAAAAAAAAAGAATCCTGCTAATGACATACAGCATTGAAGAAAACTGGCTACCCTCACTCTAAATCTTGTTGCTAGGGACCAGCGCTGTGGCGCTGTGGCGTAGAGGGTAAAGCCACTGCCTACAGTTCCAGCATCCCATGTGGGTGCCAGTTTGAGTCTCAGCTGCTCCTCTTCAATTCCAGCTCTCTGCTATGGCCTGGGAAAGTAGTAGATGGCCCAAGTGCTTGGGTCCCTGCACCTTCATGGGAGACCTGGAAGAAGCTCCTGGCTTTAATTCAGTGCAGTTCTGGCTATTGCAGCCAATTGGGGAGTGAACCAGTGAATGGAAGACCTTTCTCTCTCTCTCTCTCTCTGCCTTTCCTTCTCTCTCTGTGTAACTCTTTCAAATAAAATCATGGTCCTATTAAGAATTTTCAATGGTTCCCTTATTACTTTAAATTTTTTTTTTTTAGGGCTGGCACTATGGCTCACTTGGTTAATCCTCTGCCTGCGGTGCCGGCATCCCATATGGGCGCCGAGTTCTAGTCCCGGTTGCCCCTCTTCCAATCCAGCTCTCTGTTGTGGCCTGGGAGGGCAGTGGAGGATGGCCCAAGTGCTTGGGCCCCTGTACCCACACAGGAGACCAGGAGGAAGCACCTGGCTCCTGGCTTCGGATCGGCACAGCACTGGCCATAGTGGCCATTTGGGGTGTGATCCAATGGAAGGAACACCTTTCTCTCTGTCTCTCTCACTGTCTATAACTCTACCTGTCAAATTAAAAATATATATATGTATATATACATATTTTTAAAGATTTTATTTGAGAGGTAGAGTTACAGACAGTGTGAGGAAGAGAAAGGCTTTCCACCCTCTGGTTCACTCCCCAAATGGCCACAATGGCCAGAGCTAAGCTGATCCAAAGCCAGGAGCCAGGAGCTTCTTCTGGGTCTCCCACATGGGTGCTTTCCTCCCTCTGATCTGGGCCATTTTCTACTGCTTTCCCAGGCCACAGCAGAGCTGGATTGGAAGTGGAGCAGCCGGGTCTTGAACCAGCGCCCATTTGGGATGCCAGCACTTCAAGCCAGGGCGTTAACCCACTGTGCCACAGTGCTGGCCCCCCAATCTACCTTTTAAATTCCTTCTAGGGGCCAGTGCAGTGGCAGAACAGGTTGGTTAAGCCTCTGCCTGCAGTGCCAGCATCCCATATGGGCGCCGGTTCAATTCTTGGCTGTTCCATTTCCTATCCAGCTCCCTGCTGATGCGCCTGGGAAAGCAGCGGAAGATGGCCCAAGCTCTTGGGCCCCTGCACCCATGTGAGAAAGCCACACGAAGCTCCTGGTTTGGACTGGCCCAGCTCTGACTGTTGTGGCCATTTGGGGAGAGAACCAGTGGATGGAAGATCTCTCTCTGTCTCTCCCTCTATAATTTTGCCTCTCAAATAAATAAATAAAGTCTTTTCCTAAAAATTGATTCTGAGTATTCTTAAATATGAAACACTTCACTCTAGCTAGATTAGTCTACCACTTCTCCTTTAAAAATATTACATTCACTGTAGGTGTTGTGGTACCGTGGATTAAGCCATCACTTGGGATTCCATGCTAAAGTAATAGTTCAAACAAGTCCTCGCTGCTCTGCTTATGATTCAGCTTTTGCTGATGCAACCTGGGAGGCAGCATATGATGGCTCAAGTGCTTGGGCCCCTGCCACCCAAAAGGGAGACGTGGATAGAGTTCTGGGCTCCTGGCTTCAGCCTGACCCAGCCCTGGCTCTTGTGGGCACTTGGAGAATGAACCTGTAGATGGAAGATCTCTCTGTCTCTTTCAAATAAATAAATAAATAAATAAATAAATAAATAAATAAAATTCCTTAAAAAAAAAAAATCTGTATTTTGAAGGGCCAGCATTGTGACATAGCAGGTTAAGCCACAGCCTCCAACACCAGCATCCCATATGGGTACTAGTTCAAGTCCCAGCTGCTCTACTTCCAATCTAGCTCCCTGCTAATGTGCCTAGGAAAGCAGAAGCAGATGACCCAAGTGCTTGGGCCCCTGTACCTACGTGTGAGACCAGTATGAAGCTCCTGGCTTCGGTCTGGTTCAGCCCTAGCCATTGCAGCTACTTGGTGGGTAAACTGGTGAATGAAAGATTTCTCCTTCTCTCTCTCTCTCTAATTCTGACCTTCAAATAAATAAATAAATAGATCTTTTTAAGAAAAATTAATTTTTTGGCTGTTTTTTATTTGAGAAGAAATACTGACCACTTATAGAAGAGTTTTTCTAGGATGGGTAGTTAAGTCACTACTTGGGATGTCCATATCCCATACCAGAGTACCTTGTTTAAGTCCCTGCTTTTTTGCTTCCAATTCAGCTTCCTATTAAAGCAAACCCTGGGAGGCAGCAGGTGATGGGTACTTGGGTCCCTGCCACCCACTCAGGAGACCTGGACTGAATTCCCAAAACCTGCCTTTGTCCTGGCTGTCACAGGCATTTAGAGAGTAAACTAGAGGATGAAAGATTTTTCTCTGCCATTCAAGATAGAGGTGCTTTCCTTTCTCTCCCAGCTTTACAAGTAGGGAGAAAAAGATTGCTAAGAGTAAGAAAAGAGGTCCCTAAAAAACTAATAATTCCACAGTAAGACAGTATTAATTAAAAAGTTTCTAAAAGTTTTCCTCTAGGTCCAAGACTCAGATGAAGAAACACTCTTGTACTGAGCAAACTAGGACCTTAAAATTAGACTCAAGGGTCCTCCATATGTCCTAGCCTTTCAGGAAATTTCTCTCCCACCATTCAATAGCTCCTAAAAATCTATTTTCATAAAGAAATCCTGTATTAATTATAACAGTTGGAAACTTCAAGACATTCGACAAACTGGTAAGGACAGATACTACTTATGATTTAGCCAAAAGGCTGAGAAGCGATAACACATTCTAAAAATACTGGATATAGAAGGGTGGAAGGGACTCCACTAACAATGATGATTCAGAACACTTGTTAATTTACATACTAGTTCCCTTTATCTACCTGTTGCTCACATGCCCTGAAATACACTGTCTTAGACGGTGTATCTTAGCTATCTTTATGGACTTCTGCTTGAGACACTATGCAAAATAAGATGCTTATTGTGTATTATAGTGTGAAAACGTTAACTGCTGAACCTGAACCAATCACACATACCAGGTTAGAGCTCTGAGTATTATACTCTACACTGCCTTACACAGCATTTAACACAACCGTGATTAACCATGTAATTAAGTAACATCCATCTCCTCACTGGACTTTAAGTTTCTCTGGACAGACTTATCTTTTTCTCTGATATATTCCTGGAGTCTAGCACATACCTGGTATAAAATATGCACTCAATAAACATTTGCTGAATGAATTAAGAAACTGCAGCCCTGATGCCTAATTTGGGAAGATGACGGGATGTCATCACATAATATATACAACTCGTGAAGAGATCAAAGAGAATTGTGACTGTTGCTAAACAGTTTGAAGAGGTTGAAGAAGTAAGATGAGAATCATATCACTTCACCAAATATTGAGAAGTTAACAACACAGACAGGTGAAAGCAGATTTCAAAAAAGGATATAATTTCCATGAAAAACAAATGACAAATTATCAATGCCACAGAATTTCCCTGGAACTTTCATGGAGGCTTAGCATGAAAGGAGGCCTAACTACCTCCCCCCACCAACTACGCAGGATTGACAAAACAGCGCAGTGGGGAGGGAGATACGTACTGGGTGAATGTCTGCTGAGTTCCAGCTCTGGTCTCTCCAAGCTGCTCTGAAAGTCAGGAGGCAGCAGGGAAGCCACTCCCTCAGGATGGATCATCTCGTCCTCCGACTCAGCTGAAGCTTCTGCAAAGTATAGATTGGGTCGGGGCAGGGAGGGAGTGAAGGGCTCAGCACATGGGAATATGCAGAGGCACGAAGGAAATCGGGCAGTCACAGACACAGACACACACTAAAAAGAGCACTGGATACAAAGAACAAACTCCCTAGAATTAAGCTCTACCTCATCTAACTGGCAGCTTCATTTACTTATAATGTTTCCTGTTGGCAGGAATCCTGTTCCAACAAGACAGTCAAATTAAGTGTCCTCTTTCCTGACAAAAGCAAATAGGAACTCACTTGGCACCATAAACTAACAACAAATAAGTGGCAGTCTTAGCCTGATTTATTCCTAAAATTGCCTAGTTAGGCCTCTCTACTTGGTGACTGGGAAAGAATATAGAAGTTCGCCTTAGCAGTGACAATCTGGGCTTACCTTCAAGTTCTGCAGCTTCTCGAGCTTCACGTTCCAGACGCTGCCTAAGTAGCTCCTGCTGCTTTTCCAGATACTGCTTTATGAAACTGTTCTGGCTCATTTCCTCGCCAATCTATGTAGAATAAATGGGAAAAGGTCTAGGAAGGCAAACCAGGAATACACAAGAAAGAAAATTCCATGGAGCAAAGCTCTACTCCCTTATAGCTGGACCCAAGAAAGAAAACCAAAATGCTGGAAGGTCCTTTTCTAAACTAATCCTAGTGAGGACCAAAATAAATAGCCCTGCGAGTCATAAAAGTGAAGAACTGCACATAACTTTTAAATTAAAATTTTAAATTAAAAATCACAACCAAAGATGTTGCTGTACAAATAACTTAAAAAGAAATAAAACTCCTGTAATTACACCTTCTAATTTATATACTTTTAGCTAATATAGAACATTATCTAAAGCAAATCTGAAGTCTCCTTTCAGTCACAGTACAACTGAAGGGGACAAAAAAATTGGCAACTCCTCCAAAATGTCCATCTCCACCAATGCAGGAAACATTCTGTCAAACATCTCCAAAATCCAAGCACAGTATTTAAAAATAAAATCAAGAGACTAAGAAATGAGATATCCACTCTGCATTTAAACAGAGTATAATTCGATTTCTTTGGAAGAAAAGTAACCCTTGCTAACAGTATTTAAAATCCAGAAGCTTCGACTTTTTTCTTTTCTCCCTCTGTAACACAGGTCCCACTTCATCTTCTGCCCTCCAACTTTATCTTTACAAGTCCTCCCTGGAATCATCTTATTATGTTCTACTGGAGGGCCAGAAAAAGGAAAACAAATCCTGAATAAATTCTTTCCAGATTATTATATTTCCTAAGCATACTAACTGCTTGTTTTCACCTATGGTAGAAATGGGTCTCTGGGTACTCAATGGACAGTGATGAGGCACAGGTTACACGTTTTAGAGAATATGCAAGTTTGCTGCAAATCATGAACTGAATAAATTATGCAGTCCCTTATCCTTGTTAAAGTACACAGCTAAACCTCTGAACATTGGTTAGATTATACTAACAGCTTAATAAGGTGATCACAAGGAAACAGGAAGGCTCTCTTGTTCTCCACAGTGTCCTGGGACTTCATCTGGTAATGTTTCTGCACATCACTGCATTAATAAAGACCTGGGTTTTTTCCCTAAGAGCATGGCACACTATACTGAGGAGATTCTAAAACGTAAAAAGAACCTTAGGAGATTGTGCAGGCTAAGAAATGTTTTTAACTGTAGAATGATTTCTTAAAAGAAATCTCATGCAGAACTCATGAAGTAGATAACATATCTAATCTAGTTTAAGAGGGAGTAGGAATCTTGCTTACTTGGAAAGAAGGTATCTATCTTTCCTAGGAAGCCCCCCAAAGCCTAGCTGAGCAGTTATAAAACTATGGATCTAGTTCAACATCTTCTCATATTACAGATAAGGAAACTGAGGAAACCAAGGCCTCCAAAACCTGTTTCTTGTTTGAAGTAACAGAGCTATTAGTGATATTTAAGTGTAATCATACAGAGTTGGCAGATAACACTAATAATAGTGCGTGATTTACAAAAGATTGCATTCTTGGAAAAAAAGCTGTCAAAGAATTCCTGATGAGCAAGTATTTTCCTACACTGCCCTATTGGTGAGCTACTTCATATCTCCAAAGACATCAACGACTTTTCCCAAATCAACGGCAAATAAATGACTTCTAGTTCTCAGCGACACTTAATCAGAGTGACATTTTTCTGCAAGGATCAGGAATTAACTAACAGTTCCTTTGATTCTGTCCTTTACAGGCCCTTGTGCAAAACTGGGCTTGGCTAGAACTCAACTGTCCTAGTACGAGAACATTTCCAACCAAGGGACCTTACAAAAATATTGGTAAGGACTTAAGCATCAAATGTAGAACACTATGGCCCTCCTTCCATGTGTCTGTACCTCCAAACAGCCCACTCCAGCTACCAAACCTTTCTTACCTGGGAATTTGGCTGGAATGCAGCATGGGGTGTTGAGTGTTTCTGTAAATTTTCTAGCATTAGAGCCTGGTATGGAGAAGTGCAAAAGTCAGAAACCAGGTGAAAACAACAACACAAAACTGCTACCCCTCCCACAACCTCTTCATTTAATGTGATGCCTTAAATACACACTTAAACTGCGCTCCTTTTCCAGGAACCTAAAAGCTCTTTACCAATACTGTTCTCATTCATCCTCAGAAGCCCTTCAAAGGTAGCCATGGTTACTGCTCCTAAATGCACAGACGTAAAATGCAGGCCCACAGAGACTCAGAGATCTGGCCATGTCATAAAAATCAGTGACAGTGACAGAAGCAATACTACAATCCTTACTACCCTCTGCACATTTGACTGGTGCCTCTTCTAAATCTAGCAGTGCAGGTAAAAATGACTTCAAAAGCTCAACACCAGCTTCAAATACATGAAACCAACACCAGGTGCTCGGTTGGGCTTAACTGAGTTACTTGGTCAAACTGTTGCCCAGGACTAGATCTACTGGAGTGAACCTGTATAATTTCTGGCGGAGAGACACTGAGACTTATCAAATTATAAAACTTGTCAAAGAGGCCACATGAGAAAATGAATACAGACCCTGAAAATTGTGCTTTGCCCTAATCTACACCCCCATACAAAACGGCCAGCTTCTGGATAAGCAATGGTCTGCCAATTCAACCCTCGGGCCAACCCAGCCCGAATCTGTACTACCTGCCACGTATCCTAATCAACTCTAATTAAAAGCGACACATCCTCCCCTTCCTCCGTTCCCACCAAGCCCATACACACCAGCTCTAGACAAACCCACCCTAACCTGCTCAAGCCGATCCAATGTAAACCTCACCTCTCCCACCAATATCCACCAAACTCTTATCCACCCAAATTGCTTCTGGATTCCCTGCAGACACCACTGTCTCACCACGTCCCTTCAAATCAAGGCTTCTCTTCATCTCACCTCCCTGTCTACCAGGGCAGACATTTTATCCTACCCCAACCCTGCTCCAGCAGATCCCGGGATCAACCCCATCCTCCCCTCCACCCAACTATACCCCTAACTCCGACCCAACCCAACTCGCCCCCGTCAGGCCAGCAACGCCGGTGGTTGTAGTGGGATTTAACTCCTTCTGCAGCGCATGCGCCGAAACCACAGACACAAACAAGGAGGGGGTGGGGGAAGGAGGAAGGAGCTTAAGACACTCCGGGAGAGTAGCGCGCACCCTCCCATTTTGGGCTCGCGCTGCTGCCGTTAAGGCGGGAACGGGCGCGATCTCCGTTCCAGCTCGAGCCTCACCAACCACCGTGCGCGCGGGGTTGGAAGCTCGCGCTGGCGGCCTGAGAGCTCGCGCCGAGCCCGGACACTGCGCCTGCGCCGCGGCAGAGACTCGTCTCTACCGGGTCCGCTCCCCTCCGACACCCCGGTATCGCCGACTCCTCACCCCTTTGAGCCGCTTGACCAGGGCACTCTTCTGCCCGCTCTTGGCTAGGCCTCGCTGCTCCAGTGCGGCCTTCAGGTCGGTCACCCGCAGCGCCTGAAGAGGCTTCCCGTCCAGAGTCACCTCCTCCAGCTCCGCCATCTTGCGTGAGGTACTCGGGTCCGTCCCGACGGCTTCGGGCATCTTCGGTAATTTCCGCCAACGCCCTTCGAACGTACCGACCTGGCCCCGCCCATTACCATAGTCTACGCCTCGATTACCACTCAGAACTCCCCGAGTTCTTCCGGAACTGCTCGGGTGTTTCCGCCTTCACATCGCCGCCAATTGGTTCTTTCCGTCAGTCCTGCCGCTACCCCTCCCTCGGCCTGCTTTCAGGCTCGGTTATCTCCGTCTTGCCGAGGCTTTCAATCGAATGTATTCGGAAGCCCTCGACGCTAGCATAACCGTAATCGGAGGTACTCGGCTATCTCCGGACCTGGAGCCGGGGCGCTGAGGCGCTTGGGGGTTTGGGGTTGGTCCCGTACCGGAAGTGCGTGGGCTGCCCGGCTGGCCCTAGTCAGGATTTTCAGGAAACATGGAAGCCGCGGCGGTAGCCAGCGTCTAAGGACTCGTGTGACGATCTCCGGGAAGCCTTTGCGAGGAAACGGGAGGTAAGCAAGGCAGAGGTCTCTCTCTCGGCCGGGTTAGACTCCGTGTTTGCGGGCTATTTTAGTGGGAAAAGCCTCGCTTCTTTACGGAAACGCCCCCCATCCCCTGAGTCCCTGCCACTCTGGCGAAAGGGTACGTTACGGTTTGGGGGCGTCGGAATCGCGGGCTCCCGTGGCCTCAAGACAGTAGTGTGTCTTTCGACCCAGACTCTGAACGGATTCCTCCTGAGACTGAACTTGAGCTTCCCGTGGAAGCCGGGTGGCCAGACTCTGGAAATGTTCTCCCTTTCCCGGAATGAGATAATAAAAAGTTGTTTTCGGAGGAACTACTTGTAGGACCACTGGGATAAAGGCAAACGCCCGGAATTGTTTTGGCGTTGGGATTGATGTGAATTACGTAGAGGTTCCTTTCTCTGCCACTGCAAACTTTGCAGCTTGCAGCAGAAGAAACACAGTAAGATAGTTAATAGACAGTTGAAGGTTTTCATTGGTAAGAGTCAAGCCGGGACTGAAAACTAGGATTGGCTGACTTCTCAGTTGCCCTTATGATGCAAAAAAATGTCTAGGCATCAAAGGTATCATACTAAACATTAAGGAAAATTGTTTATAGGATATGAATTGCCATACAACAATACTCCTATGCATAGATTCCAGATTTTTTTTTTTTGCGCAAAAATAAACTTACCTTTTAGTTTCATTTTCCATGGACTTTTTGGTGTGTTCTTGCCTGTTAGATCTCTAAGCCAACAAACCAGCAGGACTGTATTTTCAGGGTCTTGACTAAACACTCTGCTTCTTCTTTCTCATGGTTTTCTTTTTGTGTTAAGTGGGGCAAGACCCTTGGTCTGCTCTTACACTTTTTCCTGGTGCTGTAATTACACAAAGTATGAGGAGGTAACGGATGTTACGAAGTTTTTCTGACATTTTAGAAGCTGTGTATGCTTTGCAAAGAAGGCTCTTTTTTTATATATGATGATTTTGTGTGTGTGATTGTTCATAGCGCTGGAATGATTAGGATCCAGCCCCTAGCTAGCCTCATGTACTAAATTAAGTATGTACTTTTTCATTTTAGAGATGTATTGGAGCAGCATTACTTGTTTGCTTGTTTTTTGTTTTCTTTACCCAACCTGGAACATAGAAGTAGGCGGGATAGAATAAGCAAAAAATATGTTGGTTATTTTTAGATTCTTTAAAACAAACAGGGAGGGAGGCAGTGGTTGGGAAAGGTCATGGGTTTGAAGAAGAGTGGAAGGCTGGTAAATATGAGGATACTCTTGGTAACTTCTAGAAAGTATTCAGATAATAATGTAAATAAAAAACCTAGTTTTCTTGTAAATTAAATTGACTAAAAGTAATTTTCTCTGTAGCTGCTGATTGATAAGGTTCCTCATAGCTGGGAAGTTGTGGTCTGGTTGCTTTGTCTAGAGAGAGTATAACAGTGCTTTTATGTTTCAGGATGCCACTGGAATCACCCTCCTCTTCGATGCCACTATCCTTCCTGTCTCCCTTGCCCTCAGTACCAGATGACATTATGGGCTCTTCCCCTCCCCCAATGTCTTACATCACTTCCCAGGAGATGAAGTGTATTCTTCACTGGTTTGCCAGTTGGTCAGGTCCCCAGCGTGAGCGTTTCCTGCAGGACCTTGTAGCTAAGGCAGTACCAGGAAAGTTACAGCCATTGCTCGATGGTCTGGAGCAGCTTAGTGTTTCTGGTGCAAACCGACCACCTTGTATCTTTGAGTGCCAGCTGCGTCTTTGGGATCAGTGGTTCCGAGGCTGGGCTGAGCAGGAACGCAATGAATTTGTCAGGCAGCTGGAGATCAGTGAGCCAGACTTTGTGGCAAAGTTCTACCAAGCAGTGGCTGCTACCGCGGGAAAGGACTGATGGGCATTCAGATCAAAGAAGATAACCACAGCTAATGGAGCGGAGGCTATGACTATAGTGAGAATTCAAGTACATCACTTAAAGGGCTAGACACGGTAACCCAGCGAGCTGACTGCACCTTTCAACACAGGCCTGGTTACTTCAACACGGACATGGCAGCTGGACTCCGAGTATAATTGGATCCATCTAAGCAAATCCAGATCATGTCTGTCTTCATGGTTTGCTTCTTCCCAAGAGATGTCAAACCTTCAAGAATTTGATGGTTTCTTTTGCAACTAAAACTGAAAGGAATCTATGTGTTACAACTCAAAGCCTACTGCTAGCCCCTGGGAAAGGGCTAAGTAAGACCTGCCTTCCCCAGGAAGAGGAGAGGCTAATACGGGGTCACTCAAGTATTTTTGTGGTCTAGCTGGATTTAGATGGCTCGTTTTACCACCCTTACCAGATTCTAGGATAGTTGTATGACATCCTAGCTACTAGCTTTCTCAATGATGACTTAATAACATTATGGACAGATCAACAGAGGGGACAGTTACCTCCTCCCCTATACTGTGTGTATTTATATCCATATAATAATGACCTTTTTCTAAAGCATAGATAGTAGCCTTGGAGCTGGTAGCAGGTGTTCCTATTCTGTAAGTTTGCTGTACAACAATATGAAGATTGACACTCTTTAGAGTGAAGAGTTTATTTTTTTTGTAACAAAATAAAAAGTGGATCTTTACAGCCATAAGACTCCACCTTTTTGTGCTGTTGTTGTTGGAAGACACAGTAATAAAGGTACCTTTGGAAAGAGGCATTCCAATAAAAGTGAACTTAAGTGTACCCAGGAGATGCATCTTCTATTGACAGAAAGTTGTCTTCCAAGAAATAACCCTCCACACTATTCCTTGTCATGCTTCAGGAACCACTTCCCTTATTTCTTCAGCTGGGCTCCTTGTGCCGTGGAGCTCTTGTGGGTGGCTAGGGCTAGATGGTCCCACCTGAAGAGAAGCTCTTTTCTGCCAGGCCATGGTTCCTAGTACCCCCCCTAGAATTAGCAATGTTGAGCAGAGTCCCGTGAACAGATACAGATGGGTCATGGAGAAGTAATGATCTGAGGTAACCGGCAACCTGTGAACAGAGAAGGTAATATTTGGCCTGGAATGCTACCTAGGCTAAGGGAGTGACAAACTGTACCTTTATACGTAGGACCCACAGACTAAGCATTGCGCCAAACAGGAAATCAGTAAGAAGGGATATAGAACCCGAAAGTAGGAATAAGACCAAGATCCAAGTCTTCCAAGCAACTTAAAATTGTTAGGAGACCTGACTACTTGGCAGTGAGGTAAGTGGCTTAAGGAAAGAGGCAGACTGTGGTGGGTAGCTAAACACGATCCCTGGGTAGTACCTCCAAAAGAAGAGGCCTGGGAACCCCATGTCCTAGGGACAGGGAAACTCCACTAGGGTGTACTGGGAGACTCACGTAGTGACAGCCTTGGGATGATCGTGTTAGTTTGGGAACTTTTCTGAAATATGTAGTCCTCACTAAGATGATAGACACAGGAGTGTGATTATGATTATTATTATTATTTTTTTTTTTTGACAGGCAGAGTGGACAGTGAGAGAGACAGAGAGAAAGGTCTTCCTTTGCCGTTGGTTCACCCTCCAATGGCTGGTGTGCTGCGGCTGGCGCACCGCGCTGATCCGAAGGCAGGAGCCAGGTGCTTCTCCTGGTCTCCCATGGGGTGCAGGGCCCAAGGACTTGGACCATCCTCCACTGCACTCCCAGGCCACAGCAGAGAGCTAGCCTGGAAGAGGGGCAACTGGGACAGAATCTGGCGCCCCGACCGGGACTAGAACCCGGTGTGCCAGCGCCACAGGTGGAGGATTGGCCTGTTGAGCCGCAGCGCCGGCCAGGAGTATGCTTATTAAGTGCGGTTCCAAACATCTGGACTAGAGTGATTCAGAAGAAAATGACCTGGAATGTTATCTTACTTGCTGCATTGTGTGGTAAAGCTAGTTCCTCCATGATAGACTTCTAGAGGCTTCTTTTGGAGAGACAGGGTCAGGTCTCTGTGCAGCACATCAGCCGAAGGCCCTTGGCAGCCAGGGGGCTTCCACATGTGCACCGTGAACACCAAGCTGGTGGTAATTGATGGGCTGTGGAAATGGCACCTAAAGGAACGTTTGGATCTGTTAGTGGAGGTATAGCTCCCAGCAGAATGTGTCTGTTGAAGTAGGTGCGGGCTTAGAGAGTGGGATGAACAGTCTCCAGAGGAGAGTTCTGAAGTCAGGACTTAAACCTTCTCCATGGCCCCCTGTATAAATACTCAGCCTGAACTGTCCCCTTTACCTGCCAGTGCCACCTCTGCTCACCAGAGCCTGCAGTACTGTCTCAGCCAGCTGTTCTCGCTCTTCCTTCCCCAGGGAGTGGCCTGGGGGCCCCGCTAATCCAAAAGACAGTTGGAATAGCAGGTCTTGGGTAGAAAGTCTCACAGGTGGGGAAGTAACAGCATTGGTACTTCCGTTAGTGCGACACAGCCGACCCCGGGGGCAGAAGAGAAGACCATGGTACCCAGGTATCTACAAGGAAATATGTGGCAGGGACAGGGTAGACAACTTCAATTACAAGGAAAAATGTACATTCTATACCACAGTCCTGGACTCAGTGGGTGCTTAGTAAAAAAAAAAAAAAAAAAAAAAAAAAACATGCTGGACAGCCATTCAAGCATTTCCCAACCTTTTTGCCCAGTGCCACAATTACTCCCCTTGTAGTACTTACCTGAATAGACTTTCCTGGAAGGCAGGGGACCCAAGGTGATCCCTGAACCTGCACGTTGTATGCTCCCCTCTCTTTGCACTGATGTAAGTAGCAGCGGCCAGCAAGCGCCACTTCCCTGGGGTAGGGGATCTGGGAGGGCTGCCTGCGTTTGCCCTCAGGGAGCAGTTGTGAAGTGAGGTTGGCAAGGAAGCAGCGGCTCTCAGAATGGTAGATCTCCCCATGAGGATTCTCCACCCCAGTTGGGAATCCATTTTCCTCCTTCCAGCATTCACTCTAAGAGCAGGGCACAAGGTGACAGTGTTTGTCTAAATGGCCTAGAACTTGACTCCCAGGCCCATTCAGTTTCATTTTCTCTCTAGCCTACTCACGCCGTTGGCTAAGGGCTTGTACATCTGGCAGCCTTCCAGCATGGGGTCCGAGGAGCAACGTCCCTTGTCCAGGTGCAGGTAGTGGCAGCCCAGACCACTGTGTGGCAGGGAAAGCAGAGTGACACTGGGCTCACGGACAGCTGCACAGTCCCCAACCACTCAGCACACAAACCTGCCAGTGCAGAAGAAGTCTGAGGAGCCAGTCCCACAGGTGGTCACTAGGCCAAATTCCAGGCCAGCTCCTGCTTGAAAGAGGAAAAGAGCCCTCAACAAATGAAGCCCCAGACTCAGTTACATTTCAGTGGCAGCTGATCCCTTCCAACCCCTCTTCCCACTTGCCCCAATGCTGACTTGGATCACGAGGGCCCCTCTAAAGTTCTGTTTCTCACCTCGGCCCCACAATAGCTCCTCTGCAGCACTGTGGTTGACCTGGTACCAGCCTGAGTCTTTGAAGGCAGCGAGAGTGATGGGGTCAAGTCGAGTGCGCTGGGCACCATCAAAGGTGGCAGCCATTATAGAGCCCTGGAGTAGTCTGGCCTCCCAGTGTGAGGACAAAGGGCCCTGCTGGGGAGGGGGCAGTTAGCCTGGTCCCTACCTCGTGGCTCTCTTCCATCACTCCCCAGTGGTCTCATTCTCACCTCTTCTTCCAAGGGAACACCTGGAGAAATCCCTGGCACTCCCAAGTGTTTGGCCAGACTGTGGCTCACAGCTGGGGTGGTGAGAAGCAGCTGTCCCCACTCATCCCGCCTTGTCACTTGTTGCCTCGTGGAACAGTTCTCTGTAACTGAATGCACAAAGGGAAGAAGACAACACAAGGAGAGAATTAGGAAGCCAGGCAGCATTGGGAGCAAGGAGGTCTGGCATGTGGGTTCCCTCAGGTTGACTTTGGAAAGGCCCCTCCCTCGGTCCTCCCATTTACCATTGAGACCCAAAGGACAGTCTCGCCATTTCTTGAAGAGCTTTCCAGAGAAGCCCAAGGCATGGAGCAGTTCATGTAGTGTAGCCTAAAGACAAATGACAATTGAGTGGGGGGAGGGGCTAGATTGGTAGTGGCATTGACCATTGTAGCCCCTCTGCCCAAACAACCCCTCTAGAGTTTGGGACACCTGTTCCAGTCTCAGGGTTCTGCCTCAAAGAAAGTTGGGTGACCTGCCCCCATCCACCCTCCTTTTTGTTTCTCTCCCTGTTCATCATGCAGAAGTCACCGTGACGATGTCACTGTGGCTGAGGCTTGGGCTGGTGAGGTGGTGAGCACAGTAGACAATGGTACCAGCAACGGGCCTGTCTTCTGGGTCCAGCTGGCAGTAGGCAGCATAGGCTATGATAGAGGGCTGTGGATGGCCCAGGGCAAAGATGGGGTGGAGAGGAGGAAAGTGGGGTTACACAGAAGGAATCTTCCTGAAAATACCAAGAGGTGGCTTGGGGGGTTTTTAGACTCTACCCTAGCTTTATCAGCATGACTTGTTACCCCCAAATAAGCCTATATATATGCTTATGATATATACATATATATGTATATATATGTTTGTGTATATATATATATGTATATATATATATATATATATATATATATATATATTATGTTCCCTACCTCTCCTAAGATTTAAGATTAAGAGGGCAGGGCAGAGAAAAAGAATCTGATTTGAGCCTTACCTCTTGGTGGCACTTGGAAGTGTGGGCAACCCGCACATACAAGAGAAAATCAGTGTTTTGGACCCCAGGCCCATCGGGCTGCACCACGTGTGGGGGACCCTGCTCCGGCCACAAGGCGTAACCATGGAGGTGAGCATCAGGAATCTGGCAGGGAGTGCAGTGTAGTACCCAGCTTAGCAGATGGGCTGGGACTGTGGGAAACTGGGTACTAGGAGTAAGGGAGAGGATCCTGGGTCTGCCTTAATGTCATCTAGGCAATGGCTAGAACACAGAGCCCTGCGTTGCCCACCCCCACCCCAGGTCTGATTTAATAAGTGTCAGGGTGGTGGAATCTACAGTTAGAAGCACGGCTAGTAGTTCTGATGGGGGTGGTCTTAGAACCCTAGGACTGAGAAGCAGTTCTTACCTTTGCCCCCAGGCAAGTCTCTCCTTTGTACCCTGGGTTCAAGAGGCTGCACCTGCCAAGAATGAAGCCTGGTGGTTGGGCCGGAGTCATTGTGGGCATCAGTTCAGAAGTGCACCCACTCAGTGACATGAACTTACCTGTGGTAGTTTGGGGTACCTGGGTCTCCCCAGACAGCAAGGCAGTACTGTTCTGGGTTTCGACTCAGAAGCAGAGGTCCTTGCACTGGAGCGACTTAACAAGGCAAGAGGTCAGTGTCACCTCGAGATCTTTGAGTTGCTGTTCTTCACCTGTGTTCACCTTCCCCACCTGACCTCTCTCAGCTCTCAGCCCTCCCTGACACCTCTTCCCCCACGCACCTGCAAGCACACCCTGGATGCGTTGACTGGCCTCTTGCACTGCGTCCAGGGCTCGCAGTCTCTGCCTGGCCCCATCCCCTTCAGGATCCCAAGCTCCATCTGATGTAGGAGCCCCTAAATAGTAGGTTTGGATTCGGAGAGGTTGAGGATCACGGGAGCCAGGAGGAGAGAGGGAGGAAGGGCGGAAGTCTGGAGGAGGCTGGGAGGAAGGGGGCCTGAGCAGGCTCACAGATGTCTGGGTCTCATCATGGAGGCACCTGCTCGTGGCAGTCCCGAGTAGCAGCAGCAGCAGCGGCGGCGGCGGCGGCGGCATCTGCCTGCTGTTTTTCCCGTGGTCTGCCTGCTGCCTGTCCTCTCCTCCACGTCCCTTCTTTCTGGCTTTCAAACTCTTTACTATCTCTCCCCTCAGCGCTTGCTTGTTTTTGTCAGGATTAGAGCGTTGTCGACCAAATCTGAGCCGCAGAGGGCTGGGGGGTGGAGCTCAAGGGTGAGGCCTCCACGGATTTTTCCCAGGAGGAGCCTGCCCAATGTGTGGAGAATCCTCTCCTAACCCTCTCCGTCCTTCATCTGAACTTCCCAGTCTTTCCCAGTGGCGAAATCCTTGGAACCTTCTCAGAGCTATAAAGGCCAACCAGTCAACCAAAGGTAAACGGTGTCCACATAAGGGACAGGGTGTGTGTGGGCGAGGTGGGTATCTTTGCCTTCACTGAGTGGAGATGGGCAAACCAGGCTCCCGCCCCTCCCTGGCCCCAGCATCAAAACCGGGTGACCTCTCACTAAGCTGCTATACCTGCGGGCCCCTCCTAGATCTGGGCGGGGCTGTTAGGAGGCACTAGCAAACACGTTAGCTGATGGACACCTCCCGCTGCTGGGCGAGGTTATAAAGCTTCAGCGGATAAGGAAAATAAACTCTTAAAGTGGATGCTCTTAGGGAGCTCTTGGAAGGCTCTGTTGTCCTTGCTCAGGCTGTGTTTTCACATCCTGTTTCCCTGCTTGGCTGCCCCTCCTTCTGCCCGCCTGGCTAATCCCTACCTTTCCTGTAATTCCGTAGGAAGCCTTCCTTTAACACCTCCAGCCCAAATTCCACATCTGCCAGAGGGGCCTTCCACCAGAATACTTCCCCTGTAATTGTTGGCCCGGTGGTGGTTCTTGCACACCCAAGCTCCTTTGAAGTAAGCCAGGCTTCTTGTCCGATGTTTGTGTTCACAGCACTCAGCACATTGGGCCTACTGTTTGGTGTGTGGATGAAGGCGCAAAGCCTTGTCCCTTACTAAACTTTTGAAGAGGTGGGGGGAGGGGAGGGGTAAAGGGCTGTGTCCTACAGCAACATAGCTCATCAGTGACAGATAAGGACTGGAGTTTAGATAAGGCCTGCTGACTTCCCAGGGAGACTGGATTGTTTTTTTCTTTTCTTTTCTTTCTTTCTTTTTTTTTTGACAGGCAGAGTGGACAGAGAGAGAGAGAGAGAAAGGTCTTTCTTTGCCGTTGGTTCACCCTCCAATGGCTGCTGCAGCCGGCGCGCTGCGCTGATCCGAAGCCAGGAGCCAGGTACTTCTCCTAGTCTCCCATGAGGGTGCAGGGCCCAAGCACTTGGGCCATCCTCCACTGCACTCCCAGGCCACAGCAGAGAGCTGGCCTGGAAGAGGGGCAACTGGGACAGAATCCGGCGCCCCGACTGGGACTAGAACCCAGTGTGCCGGCGCCGCAGGCGGAGGATTAGCCTATTGAGCCGCGGTGCCAGCCGAGACTGGATTTTAGAACCACAAGTGTGGTTGGGAATACCGGCTGTGAGGCAGGCACCCAAAATCTGGAGCCAAACCCACACTGCTACATTCTGCTGTTACTTTGGCCAAGTGCCTCAGTTTTCCCATATGTGAAATGGGAGCGGTTGTACTTAGAGTGTCGTTAAAAGAAGTGAGTATTCGTAAGGCAAGGAGAAGTGACTGGTTCATGGTAAATGCTGTCAAGGGGCCAACATTGTGGTGTTGCAAGTTAAGCTGCCACCTGCGTTGCTGGCATCCCATAGGGTGCTGGTTCTCGTCTTGGCTACTGCACTTTGGATCCAGCTCTCTGCTGTGGCCTGGGAAAGCAGTAGAAGATGGCCCAAGTCCTTGGGCCCCTGTACCTGCGTGGGAGACCCAGAGGAGGCTCCTGGCTTCAGATCAGCCCAGCTCCAGCCATTGCCGCCATTTGGGGAGTGAAACAGCGAATGGAAGACCTTTCTCTCTCTCTCTGCCTTCACCTCTCTAACTCTGCCTTTCAAATAAATGAATCTTTTAAAAAATTCTAAGGCAGGCCGGCGCCACGGCTCACTAGGCTAATCCTCCGCCTTGCGGCGCCAGCACACCGGGTTCTAGTCCTGGTCGGGGCACCGATCCTGTCCCGGTTGCCCCTCTTCCAGGCCAGCTCTCTGCTGTGGCCAGGGAGTGCAGTGGAGGATGGCCCAAGTGCTTGGGCCCTGCACCCCATGGGAGACCAGGATAAACACCTGGCTCCTGCCATCGGATCAGCGCGGTGCGCTGGCTGCAGCGCGCTACCGCGGTGGCCATTGGAGGGTGAACCAACGGCAAAAAAGGAAGACCTTTCTCTCTGTCTCTCTCTCTCTGTCCACTCTGCCTGTCAAAAAAAAAAAAAAAATTCTAAGGCAAGCAAAGAATACATACTATATGTACACTTTCAACTCAGAGTACTTTTATTGATGTGTATAAATCTTTAGAAAATTCTTTGTTCTAAGACTATCTTTTCTCTAAGTGTCTGCAGCCTACTCTCCCCCACCCTGTCCCCTTCCCCACCCACCACTCCAATTCAGGTGGAGAAAACAGTCCAGGTTAGGATTTGTGCAATGAATGCCAGGGCTGTTTGCTGCAGGATTTTATGGTCCAGGTCTGCAGCCATGGGTAACGCTTTGCTGCTCCCTTGTGGTCATAGTAAGAGAGGGTGAATGCTTTTTTTTTTTTTTTTTTAAGACATTTATTTGAAAAGTGGACTGACAGAGAAGTGGACAGAGAGAGAGATCTGCCATCTGCTGATCCACGCCCTAAGTGGCCACAAGGACTGGGGCTGGTTTGGGGTGAAGCTAGAATCTCATCTGGATCTCCCACATGAGTGACAGGGCTGCAAATACCTTCTCCCACTGCCTTCCCAGGTGCTTTAGCAGGGAGCTGGATCAGAAGCAGAACATCTGGGACTTGAACTGGTGCTCCAGTATGGGTGGCAGGTGGCAGCTTAACCTACATCTACTGGTCCCAGGGATTGAGCTTCATACATTCTAGCAAAAGAATCTCGGGGACATTTCCCCCCTCCCCCACACCCCTCTAAGCAGCTACTGTGTGCCTCACAGCCCTAACACAACAGCCTCTCATAAGAAGTGTCAGTCAGTCAGCTACCTCACAAGGATGTATTTCTGAAAGCTTGTGGGAAATGGAATTAAAAGGCAAATTTCTTTTGATGCCAAGAAAAAGTGAAAGCGATACTTTTGAGGGATCTTTAAAAAAGTTCATGAAAAATACAGGGACCAGCACTGTGGCATAGTGGGTTAGGCTGCTGCCTGCGACCCAAGCATCCCATGTGGGTGCTGGTTTGTGTCCCAGCTGTCCCACTTCCAAGCCAGCTTCCTGCTGATGGCCTGGGAGGGCAGTGAAGGGTGGCCCAAGTGGTTGGGCCCCTGCCACCCATATGGGAGACCTGGAGGAAGCTTCTGGCTCCTGACTTTGGCCTGGCTTAGACCTGGCTATTTAGGCCTTTGGGGGAGTGAACCAGCAAATGAAAGATCTCTGTCTCTCCCCCCTCCCCCCCGCCAAGCTCTGCCATTCAAGTGAATAAATATTAAAAAAAAAAAAAAAAAAGAAAAGAAAAAGAAAAAAATGAGGATTTCAATTATATATTTGCACCAAAATCAGTATCTTTTAATTCCATTTTTCTATATATTTTTGAAGTACCTTTGTGTTTGTTGAGTACCTGCTGGTAGCCCAACCCAGATGGAGAAGATGCCTAAAAACACACTTCATGCTGCTTCTGCTGGAATACCCCTTTCCTGCCTTATTTATTTGTTTGAAAATCTGAGAGAGAGGGAGAGATATCTTCCATCTGCTGTTTCACTCCCCAAATGACTGCAATAGCCAGGTGTGGGCCAAACCGAAGCCAGGAGCCAGGAACTCCATCCAGGTCTCCCACATGGGTGGCAGGGGCCCAAGCACTTGGGCTGTCTGCCGCTGCTTTTCCAGGTACATTAGCTGGGAGCTGTATGAGAAGTGGAGCAGCTGGGACACAAACTGAATTGGTATTCCGATACGGGATGCTGGCGTCACAGGCAGTGGCAGCTGCTTAACCTGCTACACTTCAATGCTGGCCCCTCTTTTGGCAACTTCATTAGGTGGATGTTATTATCCCAGTTTTACAGGTGAGGCGGAGTGAAGTGCAGCAGCGTGCATGGGTGCCAGATGGCTGCGTGAGTTTGGAAGCCCCGTCGAGGGGGTCCTGAGCACAGGCTTCTGCAGTGCATGGGTGGAGGGGATAGAAAGTGGTGGTGAGAGGAAGAGAAGAAGCAGGAACAGGAGGTTGAGGAGCGAGGGCGGGGGGAAGAGGAGAGAGTGGGGGAAGGAGAGTAAGAGTTAGAGTGGCTGGGGAAGAAGGGGCGATGGAGGGTGTGGAGGTCAGAAATGAGAGATGAGAGGGCATGGTGGTGAGCAGTGGGTAGGGCGAGCAGAATGATCTCGCCCGGCAGCACCATCATCCACGTGGATGTTCCATCCAGCACTCTGGACCCTTCAAGTCCATCACTCGTTTATCTCTAGCATTTTTCTCCTGCAAGCCACTCCCAGGCTCACACCCAGGGCCTTACTGTCGCTGACAACGGCAGCACTTGTGAAATAACAGACTGCGCATCCCACTCTGATACCATCTCCTCTCCTCGAAGCTTATTTGCTCAAGTTGGCTCTTTGCAGCTGTTTGTCAAGCTCACGAAGGACCCTCTGACCCTGCCTGTCCATCTGTCCCCTCTCTCTGCCTTCTCCTCTCCTGTGAGCCCTTTCTGTCCCACCTCCCTTGCACCCAACATGTGTCTGCTCTGCTCTTGGTCCCACACAGCCAAGGGCCACTGGCAGAAGTCTACCCCAAGGACAGACTGTTGTCACTCCAAGACTGTCATCAACATCAGCACACCCCAGCTGGGAATCTCATCAGCCAGCTCTGCCTTCTGCCCTCAGCAGCTAGGAACTCACACCTCCGAATCTGCAGCCTCCCCTTTGAGTTCCCTCTTCTTTCATGATGACAGTGGAAGCCGTGAAACACCTGCTGCAAACCGAGCTGTGTTTGTGCCCTTTGCCCTCTCTTCTCTTTCTCCTTCAAAGAGAGGAAGTGCTCTTCCCTTGGGAAGTCAGTTTCCTCTGATGCTCTGAATCCCATCTGCAGGAGATGAGGCCTTAGCCTCCTCTGTGTCTCATCCCAAGCATCTGTTCCCACTCTCAGGCTAAGATGCCCCGCCCCCAGCCTTCCACCAGGGTGTGGGGAGGGTCTTCTGGGGCACCTGTACATGAACTTCTCTCTCTTCTGGGAATCTCTGCTTTTTGCCAGAGAAGTACCTACTCACGTTCCCCCTCCCAATTTATTTGAAAGGCAGAGTTACAGAGAGAAGAGACAGAGAAAGAGAGAAAGGTCATCCATCTGCTGGTTCACTCTCCCAAATGGCCGCAACAGTCAGGGCTGGACCACATCAAAGCCAGGAGCCTGGAACTCCATCTGGGTCTCACGCATGGGTGGTGGGGGAGCAAGCACTTGGGTCATCTGCTGCTGCTTTCTCAGGCTCATTATCAGGGAACTGGATCAGAACTGGAGCATTCAGGACTGGAGCCAGTGCTCATATAGGATGCCAATGTCACAGGCAGCAGCTTAACCAGCTGGACTAGAATGCTGGTCCCCTACTTTTATTTTTTTAAGATTTTATTTGAGAGGCAGAGTTACAGACAGAGAGGAGGAAACAGGAATTCCATCTGCTGATTCACTCCTCAAATGGCCGCAGTGGCTGGAGCTGGGCTGATCCAAAGCCAAGAGCCAGGAGCTGCTTCTGGGTCTCCCATGTGAGTGCAGGGGCCCAAGCATTTGGGCCATCTTTCCCAGGCCATAAGCACAGAGGTGGATCAGAAGAGGAGCAGCCAGGACACGAATTGGCACCCATATGGGATGCCAGCACCACAGGCAGAAGCTTAGCCTACTATACCACAACACTGGTGCCTGACCCCCTAGCTGTTATTATTTATTTATTTTCCAAGGGTCTTTAAACATTTTTTTTTTATATTTATTTAGTTGATAGGCAGAAAGACTTCCCATATGGTGGTTCACTCCCAAAATGCCCACAACAGCTAGGTCTTGACCATGTCAATGTTGGGAGCCAGGAACTCAGTCCAGGTCTCCCACAGGGATGGTGGGAACTCAGTCACTTGATTCACCCCCTGCTACCTCCCAGGTACACATTAAAAGATGCTGGAATTAGAAGCAAAGCCTGGATTCGAACCCAGGCACTCTGATATGGGAGACAGGCAGCCTAGTCACCCACCCCAAACTCACCTTTTAGATGTCTGCTTATGTGTTACTCCCTCTAAGAAGTCTTTCCTGGCCCTCACATTTAAATCAGGTGCCCTTGTTAATATCTCTCACCACTCAGCCCTCTACTTTTGCCGCAGAACACTGTCGATCGTTCAGAATATCTCTCTGTGGTCCTTGTTTATCTGTCCCCTTCACTAATCTGTGAGCCACATAAAGGCAGGGACCCTTCTCTGTGTTTATCCTGTGGCTCCTCTAGCAAGTGCCTGGCCTAGAGTAGGAATGAATTAAGTGCTGTTTGTGTGAATGAGTGAGTGAGTGTATGGGTTGGATGTGGGGAGGAGGCAGCAGGAGGGAGGGGGGAGTGAGCAAGGATGAGGACACAGCACAGCAGTAGAGGAAGGCAGATGGCCAGAAGCCAAGGGGAGGCTAGGGACAGAGGGAGGACCGGGGCACGAGTTAGTCGTACACTGGACTCCAGTAACCCTTCCAGATCCTGGGAGGTTGGGCTGCCAGCCCCCTGGTGGAGCTTCCAGGAGCTCTATTTCTTGGGACCCTGCTGCGTGTGAGGTTTGAAAGCAGGGCCAGAGGGTAGGGCTAGACTTTTATCTTGGGGTGCAGCCCTAACCTCAGATGGTGACAGAGCTGGCGCTCACAGGGGTTTTGCAAACCGTCCCGATTGCAGCAGGCCAGCTGTCTCGAGCGCTCATCTGGCGGGCGGGGCCTGGGCTTATCTCCTGAGTGCAGTCCTAACCTCAGATGGTGACAAAGCGGGAGCCAGCGGGCGTTTTGCAAACCGTCCCGATTGCAGCAGGGCTGGATGGCCTGGCCAGGGGTGACAGTGCTAGGTGTGGGTGGCAACAGGGGCTGGACAGTTTGGGCCCTCGGGGGAGGCTGAGCTTTGTAGGCTGTGAGTGATGGTTGCTCTGCCCACCTGAGCTGGGCTTCTTTCTCAAAGAGAAGTGGGAGGCCCCAGCTCAGTGGGAGGGTCTCCTGTCAGGAAGCCGTCCCTTCCCAGGTCCCAGGGCCCCTCCACTGCTCCCTGAAGTCAGCACTGCCGGTGCAGTCAAGTGGGAGGCATTTTCCTTGGAAAAACGCCCCACCTCTTCCCACGGGGAGAAATTCCCATATGCCACTGAGGTTCTCAGACCTGGCTGGGCCTGCTGGTAGCAGTGGCCAAAGGCCAGCCGGGAGTCCTGTCCAGGTTGGTGGGCTCCTGCTAGTCCTGAGAGGAGGCTCCTGTCTCTGGGGGCTGGTGAGGGCATACCAGGTGAGGTGCACAGGCCCTCAGCCAGCCCTGGTGTCTCCCACGCAGCCCCTTCCATCCCGTAGTCCTCACCTCGGCTTGAGGCAGGGTGGGGGGTGGAGGTGAAGAGGCCCCTTTCCACCCATAACCCCAGCCGGGATCTTGCAACATTGGGATGGGGGCCGGGGGTGTAGCAATCTGCTGGGGGGAGGTGTGCACGGGCGGGGGAGGGGCTGCTTTCACAAGCCAAGGCCGCCTGACCTTGGCAGACTCACCTTGGGCAGCTTCCGCCCGCCCTCTTCGTGGTATCTCCCCACAGCCTTCCTTCTCCTTCACAGCTTCCCTGTGGCCCAAGGTTCTGTCTCTCAGCCCAGGGCTCTCCTGCAGGTGTCAGTTCTGCTCAGGCCGGAAAAATGGGCTGAGCTGTGTGCATCCGGAGCGACAGGAATGGCTTGTGCTTGGTTTGCTGGGTTCAAGCTGCCTTTCTCCAGGCGGGGCTCTGGCCAACTGCCCTTCCCTGGGCTCCTTTCCCCAGGAGGGCAGCTCAGCCAAGCAGTGAAGGTGAGAGGAGGGGCAAGGGCAAGGAAGCCTTCTCCTCCTCCTCCTCCGCCTCCTCCCTGGGCAGCTCTGAGCTGGAGCACGTTGTTTGGTTTTCTTGCTTGTTCCTTCTTCCCAGCAGCCATGCACAGCTTCCTTTCTTTGCCTTGACCACTGGGACACCGGCCTAGGGCTTCTGCATTTGCTCTCCCCTCTGCTCATCTTTCCCTTCCACCACGCATCTGCCTCCTGGACAGTTTTTAGGTTTCAACCTAAGTGTCACGTTCTCATCCCCAGCTGAAATCACCTCCCTACCTGCTTGTGCGTTTGGTTTTCCCAGTGGGCATACTCAAAGGGAGTCATGGGTGAAGGTGTGAAGGCACAGGGTTTAGGCAAAGGGCCGGGCCGGCACTCCCGCGGGTGGCACTGCCCTCCTCGGACTGTGCTGTGAGGGCAGGGCTGCGGCAGCCTGTGAGGGGCAGTGAAAAGCATCCTTCCTTCTCCTGTCCCCCTCCCCCCATGCAGCTGGAAGCCTGCTGGTGTTGGGGGGAGGCAGCTGTCTGAGGACTGCCTGGGGGGATGAAGGGTGCAGAGAGGATGTGCCGGGGCCAAGGGAGATACTCAGCACACGTGGCCATTGGCTTTCTCTTCTTGCTCCTTCAGCTGAGCTCCTGCCCACAGGAAAGATGCTCCACAAATACTCGGTGAACGAGTTCCTTTGGTGGAAAGCAGTTGAAGTCAGCTTGAGACGCTGCTTCAGGAAGTGCGCCTCTGCCTGTATACACTCGGACAGAGGGACAGGTGTGTGCTAGGCTGCTCCACGTCACACCATGTGCGATCACAATGCGAAGACGGAGATGCGGCAGAAAGCAGCTACCAGGGCGGGTGCTGTGGCGCTGCTGGTTAAGCCGCCACTCGGAGTGTCTGCCTCGCATCTCAGACAGCCAGTCTGAGTTCTGGCTCCTCTGCTTCCAACCCAGCTCCCTGCTAATACACCTGGGGGTGCGGGACCCAGTCTGAGTTCCGGCTCCTCTGCTTCCAACCCAGCTCCCTGCTAATACACCTGGGGATGCCGGACCCAAGTGCGTAAGTTTCCCACCACCCACGTGGGAGACCCAGAAGGAGTTTCTGGCTCTTTTTTTTTTTTTTTAAGAAAAATGTATATATTTATTTGGAAGTTAGAGTTTACAGAGGTGCAGAGAGAGAGAGAGCGAGCAAGAGAGAGAGAAAGGTCTTCCATCCACTGGTTTACTCCTCAAATGGCTGCAATGGCTGGATCTGGGCCAATCTGATGCCAGGAGCCTGGAGCTTTTTCTGGGTCTCTCACACAGGTACAGAGGCCCAAGCATTTGGGCCATCTGCTACTGCTTTCCCAGGCACATTAGCAGGGAGCTGGATCAAAAGTGGAGCAACTGGGACTCGAACCGGCACCCATGTGGGATGCCTGCCCTGCAGGTGATGACTTTACCTGCTATGCCATGGCATCAACCCCATCTGACTCTGGACTTTGCCTCAGCCCAGCATTGGCTGTTATGGGCATTTGCAGAGTGAACCAGTGGAAGGAAAATTCTCTCTCTCCCTCCGGCTTTCAAATAAGTAAATAGATAAGTTTAGAAAAGAAAAGAAAGCCTCTACTATGGGCCAGGCATTCGGCCTGTGGTTAAGACACTGCTTGGAATGCCTGTATTCCACTTCAGCATCCCTGGGTTTGAGTTCTGGCTCCAGTCCTGACTCTAGCTTCCACTGTTACACACCCTGGCAGGCAGCAGGTGATGGCTCAAGTAGTTGGGTCCCTGCCACCCTCATGAGCAACTCGAGAGTTCCCAGCTGCTAGCTTTGGCCTGGCCCCATCCTAGCCGTTGTGAGCATTTGGAAAGTAAGCAGTTGGGGCCTGTGCTGTGGCATAGCTGGTAAAGCCACCGTCTGCAGTGCTGTCATCCCTTATGGGCGCCGGTTCAAGTCCCAGGTGCTCCACTTCCAATTCAGCTCCCTGCTAATGTGCCTGCGAAAGCAGAGGATGGCCCAAGTCCTTGGCCCCTGCACCCACGTGAGAGACCCAGAAGACGTTCCAGACTCCTGTCATCAGCTCAGCTCAGCTCTGGCTATGGCAGCTGTTTGGGGAGTGGACAAGTGGATAGAAGGTTCTCTCTCTCTCTCTCTCCTTCCTTCCCTCCTTCCCTCCCTCTCTGTAACTCTGCCTTTAAAATAAAATAAATAAATCTTAAAAAAGAAAGTGATGGGAGTTCTCTTTCTGCCTTTCAAATAGGTAAAAAAAATAAAGAACAGAAAAACTAGAAAAGCCTATAGCTCCCTGGTTGCTGCTGGGTGGGTGTGGGCTGGGGGCTGGGAGGAGCACAGTTCAGAGCTGCGGGAACAAGCTTGGTGTTGATGCTGAAGCAACCCGTGTCCCCCCATCCAGAACCTTGAGAATCAGCCAGGGGGCAGTGGGCTTGGACTGAGAGGAGGAAATCCGGAGGTTGAGTCACGCCGTGTTCCGTGTTCTGTGCAAACCCCCCTTATGCAACCTGTCCCCTTGGGCTGGAAGGAAGGTGCGGGATTCTCCCAGGCGCCCACAAGGGCCAGCACCTCCCCCTTCCCGACTTGGGCAGCTCCCTCAGGCCCTCTGCAGAAGAAGCACATCTGCCTGCCCAGGCCAGACCTGGGGTCGGGGCCCAGGACATGGAGGCAGGAGATATGGTTCTGAGAGGCACGGGGCAAAGGCAGGAGGGGCACTGAGTCCTGGCTGAGGGAGGCCTGGTGCCCATGGCCCCCTGAGATGTGGGAAGGGCCTGCCCCTGGGGATGTGTGTGTGTGGGGGGGAGGGGCCCGGGACAGTCCCAACCCCAGGCTGTCTGCCTCTCAGAAGCCACTCTGCTGTCTAGGTCTGGCTTCCCCAACAGTGGCCTTGGAGTCCCTGCTCTGTCCCTGCTCTGTCCCCAGGCCCTCTGACACTGTCAGGCAATCAGGATCATGTATTGAAAGGTTCACACGCCCTCCCGCTCCGTGCTGTCTGTCCTTGAGCCTCCGGAGGGACAGAGCGGGCACCAGAGCACCGTCTCTCTCCCCCCCCCCCCCGGCCCTCCCCTGCTTCACCCGTACAAGGTGGCTCATGCTGACTCGCGGGTGGTGACTTCTGGTGCTGTTTGTGGTTCTGCCTTTTAACAGTTGCGCGACTCTGGGTGAGTTCCCTCCCCCGGCCGAGGCCTCAGTCGCCTGGTCTGTAAAATGAGCCGTTTAGATGAGCCCTCACCTCTAGCAAAATGAGATCGTTGCAAAGCCTCCCGCTTACCACATGCCAGGCCCTGTGTGCTGCAAATACAACAGCATGGCCAGCTGGGTGCTGAGTGTGTGCCCATTCTGCAGATGGGGAAACAGGTACAGAGAGAAGTAAGTGGCTCAAAGCCAGACCACGAGTGAGCAGCAGACCGAGGCTCCTACGTGCTGCACAGGTGTGCCTCTTAGGCAGTGGTCCTGTGGAGAAAATGCTGTCATCCTCCCCCTGGTTACCCATGTTCTCATGCCCAGAGTAGCCCTCCAGGCCTCTCCCAGCAGATGTCTTAGGTGGACACCTGAGCTCTAGGGAAGCAGAGTGCCGGGGGAGGACGGAGGCATGGGGGTGAGAGGGTGGCTGGGAGCAGTACTCTGGGTTGTCAGTCTGGCACTGAGGCTGTGGAGCTGGAGAACGAGGGTAGGGGGTGAATGTGGCAGTCCCCGCGGGCTTTTCCCCTTGTTGTCTGGGGCTGGAGCTCACAGACCTGTGCCTTTGAGACAGGTCTGCCATCAGTGGCCTGGGCGCAGGATTGTGAGGTCTGGGACCTCTCGATTAGCCACGGATCTCTGGGAGGAAAGGGCCCAGAGACTACTCCAGGTCCCGTGTGTGTATGTGTGTGTGTGTGGTGGGGTGTGCCTTCAGCTTCTGGAAAGACAGAGAAGGGAGGGACAGGAAGGTGTGCGTGCATTGGGGAGGCAGAGTGGCCTTGCCCTGGGGCGTGGGCGACAGGTCAGCATTCCCACAAACTCATCCCAGCATGGACGCCACAAGGACCCAGCCCCAGCTACACTCATTCCCTGCTTTTTAGGCTTCTCGTGCCACACGTGCAAAACACACTCACACACGCCTCCCCTGCGTGCACACCCACACAGAACAGGCCCAGGCTCTGGGCACAGCACGCCTTTATTCAGCGGTCTCATCATCACCGTGCGGGGTCCTGCCCTGCCCTCCCTCCCCTCTGCCGTCTGTCCATGGTCAGTGTCCCAGACTCAGGCTCTGGGGCCCTGCCCGATGCCCACAGTCAGCTGCAGCCTCCGACGCCCTTGATGAGGTTGGCAGCCTCGGGGATTTGGCGGAAGAGGTTGCGCAGGGTGTCCAGCTCCTGCGTGAGCTGCTCCACGCGGCTGCGCAGCCGCTCGTTCTCCGCCATGTACTCCAGCACTTTCTGCTGTGTCTCCAGGATGCGCCGCTTGGCCTTGTCCCTGCTCTTGCGCACGGCGATGTTGTTGCGCTCCCGCCGCAGCCGGTACTCCAGGCTGTCCTTGTTCACTGCCTTCTTGCCCTTGTGCGAGGGGCCAGCCGGGGAGGGCGCCTTGAGGAGGGGGCTGCAGGGGGGCACGGTGGTGGCCAAGGGGGCCTGCAGGGGAAGGCACAGAGGGTCGGAGGGGTGAGCCCAGGGGGTAGAGTGGAGGTGGAGCAGGGGATCACCCACCCCACCACCCCCTACTGTGGCCAGGGAACCCTCGGGGAGTAGAGAGGAATATAGAATTCAGAGCCCAGGCCAAAGCAGCCATCACTCTGTGGCCCCGGGACCCAAATGCTCTGTCAGTGACCCAAACCCCTGGCACTCTGTCTCCCATCCTGCGATCAGAGGCATTTCCTCTTCTAGAAGCAGGAATTGGAGAGCAAGAGGAGGGGGCATGGTGGGGGGGCCGTCAGCAGCCACTAGGGTGGAAGGTCCGGGTGCAGAGAGCAAAGTCATGGCCCAGCGGCGAGCACCGAGGACTTGGGAGTGGCGCAGTTTCAGCGAACAGTGCTAAACACAGACTCCCCGCCCCAGCCCAAGGGAAGCAGCTCTTACCTTGAGGACGCGCAGGGGCTGGCCTGGTGCTGCCAGGGTCGGGGGCAGGTGCACGGCCGTCTGCCCGCAGTGTGCCACCTGGTACTGCAGGGGATTGTAGCCGCCCCGGCTGCCACCTCGGCTGCCCTCTGGCCCCCGGGGCTCCTCCTTCACAGCCACAGCCCTGGGGTCGTAGCTCCCTGGGCTGCTGTAGATGCCAGGTCCCAGCGCCTTCCTGTCTGGGCCGAAGGTATGTGGGGGGTAGGCGAAGGGCCTCGGGTCGGGCGGCAGGTAGTGGGGGAAGGCAGGGCTTCCCGGTCCCTTAAGGCCCCGGGCCTCAGGTGCCGGCTTCATGGCAAAGAGATCGGAGAGCAGCTGCTCCTCCCCGGGCTCAATGTAGGCAGAGAGGTCGATGGAGGCCTCATGTTCACACATGTCCCCCAGCTCCCCGGGCCCCGCTCGGCTCCCCGGGAACTCAAGTGGCTGCTGGCCGCCCCGGGGCTCGCACTCGTAGTAGGTCCCGTGGGACATGGCCGGCCCGCCCCCTGGGCTCCCCGCCCCCGCCCTGCTGCCTGGGCACCCCTCAGGATGCTTGGCCTGCCTGCCCTCTGCTACCCCCTGCCCGAGATCTGCCCCAGAGCTGTCCTCTCCGGGCTCCCGCGTGGCCTCTCTCCTCCCCACTCTGCTCTGCTTCCTTTTCCTTCCTCTGCAGTCGATGCCTCTCTTCTCTTCCCTTTTTCCCCCCCTCTCTCCCTGGGTGACTCGGGGGGGGCAGGGCGCACCCCAGGGGGAAGGATGCAGGCTTCTGAGAAAGAGGGCCCCTGGCCCAGTTAGCAGTTGGGGGCCCTCTTGGGCCAGGTGCAAGCCAGGGTTCTGGACGCGCCCAGAGCTGATGCTTCTGGGAATGGGGTCCCACTCCACCCCCGGCTGAGCCCAGGGGACTGCAGAGCCTTGCTGAGGGCAACACCTCACTCTGAGTGTCCTCCTCCCTCTGACTTCCAGAAAGTTCTGTGCAGACTGAAGTGCCAAGCCAGAGTGCACGCAGCAAGCCCTCTTCCAGTGCTGACCCCCAGCCTGCTCTGGGCTCCACCCTGGACACGCCTTCTTCAGGGTCCCCCTCAAGCTGGGCTCCACCTACCCCCAGGGGCGGTCAGTTCCTTCTCTAGCCCCGCCCCCCCCCAGAGCCCAAGGGTGTTGTTGGGGGGTTTAGGAAGTGCTGATGGGTTCTGGGAGCAAGCTGCACAGGGGGCCTGTGTCCTGGGCCCAAGAATGCTCAGTGGCTAGGATTCTGCACAGCGTCATGCAGTCACCCAGTGCCGATGATGTGTTTTCAGCCTTGGCCATAGCCTGGCACGGTTTCTGCCTGCCTGGGCCGGCCATGGGTCTTGCACCCCAGGCCCAGGCCGGCTGCGGTCCCAGGAACCGGCAGCTGTCCCGTGGGTGGCTCCGGTGCCTCTCTTCCAGCTGCTGTGTGCTGCCAGAGGCTCAGGCTGGCACTTTGCGGCCCCCACGCCCCGCCCCCGCCCTGAGGCTCTGCCTCCGTTTCCTGTGCCCTGGGCTGCTGGCCTCAGGAGCTCGCTGCAGCTCCTTTGCTGTTTTTCCTTGTGCATGGCCGCTCTCTGACCTCCGTGTGAGTCTCTTGGGTCTACTTCCTCTTGAAAGGCTTGAGGAGGCTTCTCTTTTGTCATCACCTCAGCCTCAGACCCCTTTCAGGGTCTCCTGGAGAAGCCCGCGGCTGCTTCTCTATACCCTTGATTGTTTTCAAACATTTTTGGAAAACTTTATTTTCAGGGGAGAGTGTTGTGCACAGCAGTTAAGCCACGGCTTGTGGGACTCACATTCCATGTCTCTCTCTTTCTCTCTGTCACTCTGCCTTTCAAGCAGATGAAAAAAAAAAAATAAGCATTACAAATTATTTTCAGGGGCCAGTGCTGTGGTGTAACAGGTTAAGCCGCTGCCTGCAGTGCTGACATCCCATATGAGAACCAGTTTGATTCCTGGCTACCTCTATTCCTGTCCATCTCCCTGCAAATGTGCTTGGGAAAGGAATGGAGGATGGCCCAAGTGCTTGGGACCGTGCTACCTAACTTGGAAGACCTAGAAACTCCCAGCTCCTGGCTTTGGTCCAACCCAGCTCTGGCCATTGTGGCCATCTGAGAAGTGAACCAGTGGATGGAAGATAGGTCTCTCTCTCTCTCTCTCTCTCTCTCTCTCTCTCTCTCTCTCTCTCTAACTCTGCCTTTCAAATAAAATGAGAGAGATCGAAGATCGATCTTCCATCCACTGGCCCACTCCCCAAATGGCTGCAAGAGGCTGAAGCCAGGAGTCAGGAGCTTCTTCTGGGTCTCAAGCACTCGGGCCATCTTCCACTGCTTTCCCAGGCCATTAGCAGGGAGCTGGATTGGAAATCAGGCAGCTGGGTCTTGAACCAGTGCCCATAGGAGATGCCAGCATCGCAGACGGTGGCTTAACCTGCTCTTCTACAATGCTAGCCCCTTTCATTCTTATTTGACAGGCAGAACAACACACACACACACACACACACGAAATTCCATCCACTGGTTCACTCCTCAAATGCATGAACAGCTAGTACTGGGCCAGGCTGAAGCCAGGAGTCAGAAACTCCATCTGAACCTCCCGGATGCACATTACCAGGGAGCTCGATTGGAAGTGGATCGCCAGATTATGAGACGCAGGTGTCCCGCGCAGCAGCTTACCCTCTGTGCCAAAGACCCGCCACTGCGCCCTTGATCCAGCACTGACACTCCCACTTCTGCCTGCTGTTGGAGGCACTTCTTATGGCCTTGCTTTCCCCTGTTGGATTTCCTTTCCAAACAAACAAACAAACAAACAAAAAAAACCAAAAACAAAAACTGTAGGTCCAGTGAGAAAAAAAGGACACAGAGAAATGTGTTATTGGCTCTTATCAACAGCAAATGCTATGGATGCTGTGAGGGGCTGAAGTTTTTTTTTCTTTTTTAATATTTATTTATTTGACAGAGTTACACACAGAGAGAAGGAGAGGCAGAGAGAAAGAGAGAGAGAGAGAGGTTTTCCATCCACTGGTTTACTCCCCAACTGGTCACAACAGCTGGAGCTGCGCCGATCCAAAGACAGGAGCCAGGAGCTTCTTCCAGGTCTCCCATGCGAGTACAGGGGCCCAAGGACTTGGGCCATCTTCTCTTGCTTTCCTAGGCCATAGCAGAGAGCTGGATTGGAAATGGAGCAGCCTGCATTGTAATCCATAAACTGTACTTTGGAAAATTATATTTACTAAATAAAAGTTAAAAAAAAAAAAAAAAAAAAGGAAGTGGAGCAGCCTGGACGCAAACCAGCGCCCATATGGGATGCTGGCACTTGAAGCAGTGGCTTTATCTTCTACGCTACAGTGCTGACCCTTGAAGGTTTTATAAGTCAGGCACACTGTGAGTGGGCCACAGTGGGGCAAATGTGGAGGGGTCCTTACAAGTCCAGGTCAGGCAAGTTAGCCTCCAGCACTCCCCTTCCCAATCCTTCACCTACTCTAGGGGCTTTCTGTTCACTGCTTGAAGTATGGCCAGATATGCTTTCTCCAGAAGTCCTGGCTGGCATGGCGAGATTGTGTGCAACCCAGAAACAGATCTCAGATGGGAGAGATTCTTCCATTCCATCTCAAAGGACTGCCAAGTAGATACCAAAGATGAGCTACTGAGTCTGGCAGCAATGCCTAAGTGGACCACCAGGTGGCAATATAGGCACAGAAGTCCAGCTAGGGCTGCGGTGGCCTGAAATCAGGTGGACAGCAGAGGGCAGCCTCCCACAGCCCTGGCGCTACCTAGACGCCTTGGGCCTCCGGCAGGAGAAAGGTGAAACACTGCGGGGAAGGAGGGTTGCTGCACAGTTATTGGGCAGCTGAGAGGGTTGGGGAAGACTGGGGCTAGGCCCTCATATCAGTGAGAACTTCTGTCTCTTCCCTACTTTGAAATAACAATAATGATCAAGTCTTCATTTTCTTTCTTTTTAAAAATTATTTATTTATTTGAAAGGCACAGTTACAGAGATTCAGAGGCAGAGAGAGGGAGAGAGGACTTCCATCTGCTGGTTCACTCCCCAGATGGCTGCAACGGCCAGAGCTGTGCTGATCTGAAGCCAGGAGCCAGGAACTTCTTCAGGATCTTCTTCAGGGTGCAGGAACCCAAGGACTTGGGTCATCTTCCACTGCTGGATTGGAAGTAGAGCAGCCGGGACTCGAACTGACACCCATATGGGGTGCTGGCATCCCAGGCAGTGGCTTTACCATTTGCGCCACAGTGCCAGCCCCGTAAACTAGGCTTTCTTTTTCTTCCTCCCTCCCTCCTTCTCCTTCCTTCCTTTTTCTTTCTTTTTAAGATTTATTTATTTATTTAGAAAGTCAGCATTACAGAGGAAGAGGGAGAGACAGGGAGATATCTTTCATGCCCTGGTTCACTCCCCAGATGGCTGCACTCCCACAGATGTGGGTAGGCAGGGGCCCAAGCACTTGGGCCATCTTCCACTGCTTCCCCAGGCCATAGCAGAGAGCTGGATCGGAAGTGAAGCAGCTGGGCCTCCAACTGGTGCCCATGCGGGATGTTGGCATCTGATGGTTTTACCTGCTACACCGTGACACTGGCCCCAAACTAGGCTTTTTCAATCATTGAAACATACATTTTTCTATGCTGACTGTTTCCCAGTTCGTGAAGGAGGAAGGCAGGCACGGCAGGCAGGCAGTGTTTTGTTTTGTTTTGTTTTGTTTTTTAACAGGCAGAGTGGATAGTGAGAGAGAGAGAGAGAGAAAGGTCTTCCTTTTTGCCGTTGGTTCACCCTCCAATGGCCGCTGTGGCTGGCGCATCGTGCTGATCCGAAGCCAGGAGCCAGGTGCTTCTCCTGGTCTCCCATGGGGTGCAGGGCCCAAGCACTTGGGCCATCCTCCTCTGCACTCCCGGGCCAGAGCAGAGAGCTGGCCTGGAAGAGGGGCAACCGGGATAGAATCCGGAGCCCCAGCCGGGACTAGAACCCAGTGTGTCGGCACCACCAGGCTGAGGATTAGCCTGTTAAGCCACGGTGCCGGCCTAGGCAGTGGTTTTTAATCTCTATTTTATAAGCAAGGAAAACAAGGCCAAGAGCTGAACTACCCAAGGTCACCCAGGGATGACAGGCTTGGAGCCCGGGGCCGGGGCTCCTTCCTGTAGTGGGGAAGGGGTGTCTGTGACACTCAGGGGACCGCCACCACAGAGACAGGAGGTGGGGGCAGTGGGCAGGGTGGGGAGGAAGCAGGGAAATGTGCAAACAGAGCTGGCAGGAAATGAGAAGGTGGGCAGCTTGGGCCTTGGCAGATAAGTGATCTGTGCCGCTGGCCTCCGGGCTGCTGCTGACGTGGCTGGCAGCTGACGACAGTGTCTCCCGGTAACCGAGGCGGCACCTGGTGTCCAGGCAGTGGAGGGGCTCTAACGGCGTGGGGCCAGGCTGGGGCTGGGGGACTCTTGCTCGGGAGGGGAGGCTGGGCCTCTCCATCCTCAGTGCAGGGGTCCTCCTGCCCTGCACCACCGCCGCTGCTCTTTGTATGGTCTCAGGGACTTTGTAACTGGCCTATTCCCTGTGCCACCTGCTTTGGTGAGCAGGCTTTCCCTGCAGGGAGGCGGGGAGGGAGGCTGGTGGCGAAGTGTCAGAGAGAGAGAGAGCTCGAGCGAGAGCGAAAATGAGAGCGAGCTGGGCTCATATCCGGGCTCCGCCACTCACCCGCCCCATAACAAGGGCCACTTCTTGTGAAACTACAGAGCGGGGCCTCCTCCACGGGGCTTTTGAATCCCACTTGGAATAAGATAATGTGTGTAAAGTCATCGGTCTCAGGAAATGCCAAGTCTCCCCCTCCCTTTCTCTGACCTCCCAGTGCGGGTTTTGTGAGTAGAGACGCTGCCCACTGCCTGGGGCGGTGTCTTGCTGAGTGTGCAGGCACCAGGCCCTACTCCTGGTTCGTTTGGTTCAGTCCCTGCCGCTGGACACTCGCAGCTCAGGGCAGGGGTCCACAGGCAGGAGGGAGCCACGCGGGCTGGGTGGTCTGTGAGGGAGGCCACGAGGTGCCCCCATATGTGCCACATGTCTTCATGGCTTTTTTCTCCTGGTTGACCGGTTGCCTTGCAGGGTAGGCATGGATCCTTTTTTTTTGGATTCAACTATGGGCGACCATATTTCATGAGTGAAAATGAAGGACAGGTGCACTGGTGTGTCTGAATATTTGTGGGGACAAGAGGACAAGACAATAGAGCATATTTTGAAATTTTAAATTAATTTTCACTTTATTGAAAGGCAGAGAGAGGGAGAGAGAGAGAGAGAGAGAGAGAGGAAGATCTTCCATCCACTGGTTTGTTCCCCAAATGCCTGCTGAAGCCAGGAGCCTGGAACTCCACCCAGACCATCCAGTTCTCCTATGTGGGCGGCAGGGACCCAACTACCTAAAACACCACCTGGTGCCTCCCAGGTGTGCAGTACCAAGAAGCTGGATTGGAAGCAGGAGAGTCAGAAGATTTATTTATTTAAAAGGAAGAGTTACAGAGGGGGTGGGGTGGAGAGAGAGCTCTTCTACCTATTCGTTCACTCCCCAAATGGCTGCAATGGCTGGGGCTGGGCCAGTTCAAAGCCAGGAGCCTAGAACTCCATGAGGGTCTCCCTCCCACATGACTGGCAGGGAGCCCAAGCATTTGGGCCATGTTCCACTGCTTTCCCAGGTGCATTAGCAGAGAGAGCTGCACTGTAAGTGTTTTACAGAATACTGGAGATGCAGGTGGCAGCTGGGCCAGCTGCACCACCACGCCGACCCCAAAACAGGCACTTTTGGGTGGGATGTGGGCATCCCAAACAGCACCAAATGCCTGTCTCTGGGACAAAGTGTTTGAAATCAGTGCTGGTGTGGGAAAATTAAGGAATATACGTGCCCTTCCCAGAGCACATAGCAGAGCTCTTGTATGTGTGACCGTGCATAAAATGAGCCATGATTGCAGTGATTTCCAGAAGGTTCCCAAACCCCCCAGGGTCACAGCATCCGAAGTAGTGACTAACAGGGTTAAGACAGGGTCCCAGGCCAGGTTAACAGAAAGTTCACATTGCCAGGAGGCCCACACTGGCCTCTCTGGAAAGTTGAGCAGGTGTGAAGCCTCCAGGGAGGCCTGGACATGCCTGACTGGGGCACATGGTGGAGACCTGGGCAGCCCTGGGGGAGGAAAGGTGAGGCCTGGGGGAGAAAGAGCCTCCTTTGCCTTCTTGGGATAAGCAGGAGTTGGAAGATTGGAGGAACTGTTTGAGATGAGATTAGCTCCAACTGTCTCTGGAAACTTGGAACAGGTGAGGTGAGTTGCCCACAGGCACACTGCTGTTTCAGGCTGGCCTGGGACCAGGAGCCAGGTGCCTGGTCTCACTGGGACTGGCCAGCATCCAGGTCAGGAAGAATGACAGGCACCAAGCAGGAACGTTGTGGCCTGGCCTCTCGCTGGCTGTGTCCTTGCAGTGTCAGACTGCGCAGGGTGCCATCTTCACTCACACACACACACCCCACCCCCGTCCCTCAGCAGGGCTGGGTCTGGAATGATGCTGTCCTAGGACAGGGCCCGGGAGGGCTGCCCAGAAGAGGAGGGGCCTGTAGCAAGGACTCGGGCTAATCCTATCAACTTCCTCCTGCAAGTAACCCTGACCCAGGAGGAACTTGCTCCATTGCCACTGCAGCTTCCTCCATCCCCCTAGTCCTTGTCCCGTGGTCCCTCCGGGGCCCCTGCTGGAAATCTTCCTCTGGGCAGCCCCTCAGTGCAGTGCATGAGCCTAGCCTCCCTTCCCAGGCCCTGTCTGCAAGCCCCTTGGGCCACCTCCTCCCTTCCATCAGGGCTCAGGCTGTTGGGGACAGGCACCTCTGCTGACCAGGTTGTGGGACACCTGTCCCTGTTCCCACCCCAAGGGGATGACTTCCTGTGCACAGAACCTTAATAGGTGGAATGGGGGGGCGGCGTTTGAATGCATGGTCACTGAGTTCCTGGGACAGCTGGCAGGTGCCCCATGCGAGGGCTTCCAGGAAGACCCTGGCAACCAGAACCCTGGACCAAGAAAGGCAAGAACGGGTGGCTGTTTCCGAAGGTCATTTCATTATCAACGCCACCAGCTTCATTTCCATTTCAAATTTTATTACATGAAAGGAAAATAAAAACCTCCACAAAACAAACAAGACTCTTAAGACCTAAACCAATTGAAAGACAGGAGATAATTATCAAGGTTCTAACCAGCTCCACCCCTCCCCCCAGAACCACCTTATGTTAAAAAAAAAAACCTGAAAGAAATAGAAATACCAGCTTCAAAAATATTTATCCAAAAAGTAAGGCATCCACTTTAAAAAAAAATTAAAGAGGGGAGGAGATTGGAGGAATGAGGAGGTCCCCTGATCCTCCTGGGGCCACCCCAGCCTACCTGGTGAAAGGGATCATCACTTAGGCCAAGGCCAGCATCTCACCAACTGGGGGGGGGGGCAGGCAAGCTGGGAGCCCTGAGCAGGGCCGGGGGGGCAGAGGGCTCCCTGTATTCCAGTCTTAGCAGATGCAAGGGACAGGCCTAGAGAATGGAACTCTGAGATAACAGAATTCGCAGTCTCAGGACACCAGGTGCAGGTAGCACATAGCAGGGCCCAGGGGAGATCCTCTCACTTCCCTCTGGGGCACAGGGAATGGGGTACCCGAGAAGGGGGTGCCCCTCTGCCACCACCTCCCATCCTGCCCCAAGACGGGAGAGGAACTGGGAGTGGAGCTGGCCCTCAGGAAACAGCCTGGCCCCCAGCAGCCTCCAGGGCCACAGAATGGGCTCCTTTAGGGAGGGAGAAGCGCCCTTCCTCCTGGGATAGGCATTGAATCCTAGGTCTGGCCTGCTGGGTAGAAAGAAGGAAGTAATCATAGGCCCGGTTCTTCGATGGGTGGTGACTTAAGGCTGATTTGGCTTTGATTTCGGGCCTGAAGGCCTTGGGGGTCCTTCACACATGTCCAGAGCGAAGCCCCAGAGAGGGGGTGAAGGGTATGATGGGGTGGCCACCCTGGGTGGGGCTGCACTAGCTGCAGGGACGAAAGGGAGTGTATGTGTGCGCACGTGTGTAGCCAAGCTGCTGTGCTGGCCACACTGAAAACAAGCCAGGCTCTGGCTTCAGGAAGCGTTGGCACCACGCTGGGGCAGGATGCGGGAGGCGGGGGCAGACTGAGTCTACAGCCTTTTCCAGGATGTTCCAGGGGCCTGGCGTGGCGCTGGGGGGAAGGGCAGCCCTCCCGTTGGTCCTTAGCTCAGTGGGGAGGCAGTGTCCATGGGACAGGGAGCCTAGGTTGCATGGGGGGAACTGGGGCAGGGGGCAGATCCCTTCTGAGTTTTGGGTCCCTGGCGAGTGGGGGAGGGGTCTGGGTAGAGGGGTCTGGGTCTCTCGAGCCGCCCTTTAATGGGGACAGATCTGCCAACTCCCAGTGGCTGCCTCGTGCCTCTGCACTAGGGTGTCTCCCGGCCTTAGAAGTGGGGGAAGGCAGTAGTGGGCTCAGGTTCCAGAAGAGGCACCTGAGGGCATGGGCCCGGGGGAGGGGTCCTGTAGGGCATCCTGGCCAGCTCCAGGGCCTGTTACGGGGCCTGGGGGCAGGCCGGTTCCTTGGATACAAAAGTCAGTGTCGTTGTCATCTCTCGCCACCATATCCAGGTCCTCCCGTGCTGCTGCCAGACAGCAGCAGGCAGGTGTGCGTGCGTGTATGTGTGCTGGGGACCCAGGCGGGTGAGGAGGGCAGAGAGGAGGAGCACGTGGGGGTGGCCAGCCGAGGGGACAGTGGGCCTCAGGGCGGGGACTGCTCCAGCGAGTCCTTGTCCTTGCCAGGAGAGGGCTGGCAGATGGGCTGCTGCTGCTCCTCCATGTCCTCGCGCGTCCCCTCTGTCCCCGAGCCCCCGTCCGCCTCAGGATACACAACCACGCACATCTTCTGGCTCACCAGGGTTAGCAGCTCTGCGGAAGGAGGTCACACAGGGCCAGGTCAGGGCTGAACGTCCTAGCAAGTCCATGGCCCTTCCCAGCTCTTCCGCCCCAGGTTCTAGAGCAGCCGGTGCCTTTAGAAGACCACCTCGTCTGCCTGCTGCATCTTTAGTCGGCTGATCTGCACTCAGCCAGGGCCCAGCTGCCCACCTTCCCTCAGCCCTGGGTTCCACACGCAGCCCAGAGCAGCCCCTGCCGGCCGCCTGACTATTCTTGCCGGTTCTTGTGCTTCCTAAGGCCTGCGTAGAAACGTTGGCTGCTCCCTCCTTTCCCCAGAAGTCTCCGGGAGGGCATCTGCCTCTCCTGTCCCTCCCCGAATCCATCTCCAGAGGCCTGTGGACTCAGGTGAGGGTGAGCCTAGGCCCCTCTGATCCTGGGGGGTGGGCTGGGGGGCTCCTCCATCAGACCACGCCGTCCCGGACCAGGAGGAGCCACCAGAACTCACCAATGAAGTCGTTGAAACACTTGGGTTTGTGTTGCCAGTAAACACCCAGGAAATAGACGGGCACCCCCGTGAGCATGATGGCCAGGCCGATGCCGCACACCACGGGCTCTGACCACAGGCTGAAGATCAGCAGGAAGGCCCAGAAGAGCAGGTAGATGATGGGGAACAGCAGGTTGATCTGTGGAGCAGAGGCACTGTGACTCCAGGGTCAGGGCTCCCACATCCACACAGGCACTGGCCAGGAGGCACGCAGCCGTGGCTCCCACACTGCAAGCCCTTGTGGAGGCAGGTGCTGTGTCAAGCCGGTGTTGAACTTGGGCAGGGAGATGGGAAGAAGAGGGCGGAGCTAAGGAAGGGACGCTTCTCATGGCTCATGCCTTCCCTCCTGATGGTGTGTGTGTGTGTGTGTGCGGTCAGACAAGGCCTCGTCATCCACGCCACATGCCCATGGGCAGCTAGAGAGGCCCTTGAGGACCGAGAAGCTTGCTGGAGTCCTGGGAGGAGGGGAGGGGAGGGGAGGGGAACAGGCAGACGGCTCCCTGCTCCTCACCCACCCCTGGCACAGCCCTTGTTTGGACACAATGCGGTAAGTGTACATCTGGGCTGGTGTTACAGCACAGTGGGTTAAGATGCTGCTTGGGATGCTGGCGCCCCATATCTGAGCACAGGTTTGAGTCCCGGCTGCTCCACTTTTGATCCAGCTCCCTGCTAATGTGCCTGAGAAGGCAGCAGAGGATGGCCCAAGTGCTTGGGCCCCTGCCACCCACGCGGGACACCACAATGGAGTTCCTGGCTCCCAGCTTTGGCCTGGCTCAGCCCTGGCTGTTGTGGCCATTTGGAGAGTGAACTAATGAATGTAAGATCTCTCTTGCTCTTCCCTGACAATCTACCTTTCACATAAATAAACCTTAAAGAAACAAAGAAATCCATCTCTCACGCCAGGATCAGTCCCAATCTGTTTCTCTCACACAGTTTGAGAAGACAAACCTGCAAAGACTCAGAAGTCAGGAAACCCAGCACGGCGTAAGGCAGTGTGGGGCCTGACCTCGGTCAGAAACGTCACCTCCAGGGGCTTCCCCTCTCCTCGCTGACCTCACTGGGGCATTTCCCAGAGAGCCCTTGCCCGGGGCCTGGAGGCTGCCTCACCCAGCTGCCTCTCTCCTTGTCAGCCCTTTGCAGAGATGAGGCCTGTGGCAGGGAGAAGCTCTAGCTCCCTGTTAATGCATCTGGGAAGGCAGTGGAAGTTGGCTCAAGTGCTTGGGCCCCTGCACCCATGTGGGAAACCCGGATGGAGCTCTGGGCTCTGAGCTTTGGCCTGGCCCAACTCTGGCCATTGTGGCCATTTGGGGAGTGAACCAGAAGATAGAAGTCCCCCCCGCCAACTCTGCCTTTCAAGTAAATACATAAATCTTCAAAGTAAAAACTTCTGAGCCACAGCTAGAACCAGTACAGGAGGGGAGGGGGCACTGGTGTGTGTGTGGGTGCTCTGACCTTGATGGGACGGGGGATGTCAGGCTTCTTCCAGCGAAGAACTATCTGTCCAGCAACCGTGACCCCGTAGAAGAGGTAGTTGATGAAGCCCACATAGTTGATGAGTGTGTACATGTCGCTGGTGACCAGCATCAGCAGGGTGGACAGGCACTGTAGAAGCAGAGGGGCTCATGAGTGGTCAGTGCTTGGCAGGTGTGGGCAGCTGTGGTAGCGTGGAGGGGCGGCCCCCGCCTTCAGGCCATCAATGCCACTGGACAAGGGATGACTCTGAATGCAGATCTCAGAGGCTCCCCTAGGAACCCAGCTCGCTCCCAACACCCTCATCGCCGGCACGTTCCTCCTGACTGCAATGGTGGCAATCAAGATGTGTAACTGCTGGAGGGCACAGGCCAGTCGCGAGGGACACCTGGTCTGGCCACACAGCTGTACCTGGCTCACTGTCAGCCCTGCTCTCATTTGTTTCTCCCTGGGTTCTCGCTGGAGCTAATTTCCTGTGTTTAATCCCCCGGGAAGGTTGTTAACTGGATGAAGGCTTTATTTGTGCCCTCATCCTTTTCTCCCGGCTGAGTCATCTAATCTATTCTCCTTCCTTCCTTTTCTTGTACTGCTTCCCCAGTGGATCAAGGTCATTCTTCGTGTTCAATTCAGGATCCAGAAGGAAAATAAGAACTCAGAAAACTCAGTGGGCAGGGTGTCTGCTCCTTCCTTTTGCTCCCTCTAAACCGTCTGCGTTTTTGTCTTCCTCGTTCCAAGTCTCCCTTTTTCCATCTTCAGTTTCTCATTCCTCCTCTCCTTGGGACTTTTGTTACTTATGTGCCCGTAACATGGACGTGTCTCAGAGATGTCTCCCAGGTCTGAGAGCCTTTGGATATCTGGGTTCATTGTCTTTCCTGGCTAGATTTCTCGACGTTCATAAATAAAGGCAACAAATATCATTGGTGGGATTACCCAAGGCCCAGGAAGCCAAGGAGCAAGCCAGGGCAGGGGAGCAGGGGGTGCCAGGGTGTTTGTGGCAAGGGTGAGCTCCCAGCTCAGAGCAGGCACGGTGGGGTGGGGGGAAGCTGGCTGCAGGAGGGGCCCTTACAGTGAAGAGCAGGGCTGGGATGGGGGTGCAGCGTTTCACGTGGATCATTGCCAGCACGCTGGGAAGGTGGCCTTCTCTGGCTCCAGCAAAGAACAGCCTGGCAGAGAGAAAAGCAGGTCAGCGTGCAATTGCCCACAGACACCATGCCTGGTCTCCCTTGTCTCCCCTCCAAGCAGATGCCCAGCCTGCGTGCACACCCTCTAGCTTGCTACTCACAGGACCCAGGTTCGCAAGTTTAAGTGCAAGCCAATCCAGGCAGCCCAGAGACACAAGGACAGATCCTGATGCAGGGAGGCCCTGCGCCAATCCGAAGCCAGGAGCCAGGTGCTTCTCCTGGTCTCCCATGCGGGTGCAGGGGCCCAAGCACTTGGGTCATCCTCCACTGCACTCCCGGGCCACAGCAGAGAGCTGGCCTGGAAGAGGGGCAACCGGGACAGAATCCGGTGCCCCGACCGGGACTAGAACCTGGGTGCCGGCGCCGCAAGGTGGAGGATTAGCCTAGTGAGCCGTGGTGCCGACCCGCCAAAAAATTCTTTTAACATGCCAACTGATTATGTCTGGGCAGTGTGGGATTATGAATATGAATAATTTACGAGTAACTTAAGCTTCCTCTTTTATACTTTACAGAATAACAATTTTAAAATTTTTTTATAAATTCTTAAACTTTTGAGATAATTATAGGTTCACATGCAGCTATAAATAATAAAAGTTTCTTTCTTTTTTTTTTTTTTTTTTAGTTTTCTCCCATGGTCCGTTGTGCCTGCGGAAAAAGACAGGCCACCCTGAGGCCAATCCGAGGCCCTGAGAGGGTCCTTTGCTCTCTCTTGGGTACAAAGGTCAGTTATTTTTAAAGAGAAAAAGGTGGGGGCTGGCATTTGTGATGCAGTGGGTTAAACGGCTTGCAAGCTGGCATCCTATATCAGAGTGCTGATTCAAGTCCTGGCTTCTCCACTTCCAATCCAGCTCCCTGCTAATGGCCTAGGAGAGCAGCAAAGATGGCACAGGTGTTTGGGCACCTGCCACCCGCATGGGAGACCTGGATGGAGTTCCAAGATCCTGGCTTTGACTTGGCCCAGACCTAGCCATTACAGCCATTTAGGGAGTGAACCAGTGGATGAAAACTCTCTCTTTCTCTCTCAATCCCCTGTCTCTGTGTAACTCTGCCTTTCAAACAAATGAATCAATCTTTGTTTTTTTTTGTTTTTGTTTTTTTTTGACAGGCAGAGTGGACAGTGAGAGAGAGACAGAGAGAAAGGTCTTCCTTTTGCCGTTGGTTCACCCTCCAATGGCCGCCGCGGTAGGCGCGCTGCGGCCGGCGCACCGCACTGATCCGATGGCAGGAGCCAGGTGCTTCTCCTGGTCTCCCATGGGGTGCAGGGCCCAAGCACTTGGGCCATCCTCCACTGCACTCCCTGGCCACAGCAGAGAGCTGGCCTGGAAGAGGGGCAACCGGGACAGGATCGGTGCCCCGACCGGGACTAGAACCCGGTGTGCCGGTGCCGCAAGGCGGAGGATTAGCCTAGTGAGCCGCGGCGCCGGCCTGTTTTGTTTTTTTGACAGGCAGAGTTAGACAGTGAGAGAGAGGGAGACAGAGAGAAAGGTCTTCCTTTTCCATTGGTTCACTCCCCAAATGGCTGCTACGGCCGGTGCTGTGCCGATCGGAAGCCAGGAGCCAGGTGCTTCTCCTGGTCTCCCATTCGGGTGCAGGGCCCAAGCACTTGGGCCATCCTCTACTGCACTCCCTGGCCACAGCAGAGAACTGGACTGGAAGAGGAGCAACCGGGACAGAATCTGGCACCCCAACCGGGACTAGAACCTGGAGTGCCAGCGCTGCAGACGGAGGATTAGCCTAGTGAGCCGCAGTGCCGGCATAATCTTTGAAAAAGAGGGAAAAATTTAACATCAACCATAGCCCTTCTGTTCTCTCTCCCCATAGGAAAGAGAAAACAATCAACTGTCAGCAGTCATTTACATGTTAGTGTGAATTAGACCACGTTGCCTTTTTTCTAGGGAAGGAGCACTCAAGGGATTCGAGGAGGGGGTGGTGTGATGGGACAGAGCACAGTGGGAGTTCTGAAGAGGACCTCTTGCTTTGTCATTTGTGTTTGGGGTGGAGTGGGACTAAGGCAGCTTTTGAGAAGTGTGGGACTCGACTGTGTGCCCATAAGCAGTTGCCATCATGAACCACTGAGTCCAGTGTCACTACTTTCATGCAGACACAGGCATCCCTGCCCCGCCTGCCCCTTTGCCCCATGCTACTGCCCCTCCACAGTGCCACTTCATGCACCCGACTGAGCCCTGGGTGCTCCGTGCACCTCCTCGTGCACACATAGCTGGGGTCTGCATTCACGGCCCCTCCTCGTGCACCCCGGAGCAGGCGTCACTGTCCAGGCACAACAGCACTTGCAAGCGTCCAGTGTACAGGAGACAATGCTTGCCCGGCTGGCAGACGACAGAGGAGACGATGACGTGAAGCGGAACACACACCCACACACACTCGACTCCTCAGGAAGGCTCAAACTCTCCAGATCCCAGAACCCAGAAGAGAGATGGAGAGAAGGCGAGGGCAAGGAGGGCCCAGGGAGATGGGTGGAGATGCCTGGGAGGCGCCCCTGGATCAGAGGCCGGCACACCACGCGCCACCGTCTCCTGCATGCACACACAACTGAACCGCATGCATGCAGACCGCGGCTTGGCCTGCCTCAGGGACAAACCCCACTCTAAAGCGACTGCAGCCAGTCACTGTCCTCCAAAAGATCCCAGGGAGCCTCATGGGTCACTGCTCTTCCACGGTTCGCCCTGGGCTGGGGCCTCCAGGTGGCCTCTGCTCCTGTGTAGCATGCACATGGGGTTGCTGTGGGTGAGTGCCGGGGGAGGGCCCTGGGCACCGGGGACAGTGCACATCACTCTGCTGCCCCGGGTCCTACATACATGGCACCGCCTGGCTGCTTCCCAGGGATGCTGCTGACCCTGTGAGCAGGACTGTGTCCCCGGGGCAAGGGGCTTCCTAAGAGCAATGGGCACCACCTAAGCAGTAACAGCCTCTACAGCCCATTCTGCAGACTACAGGAAGGGCTGCCCTGGAGGGGCCGGACGCCTCGATGTGTCAAGGCTGGACCTGGGGGTGCAGAGGCCTGTTTGTGCTTCTGTCTTCCCAGAGCATTCTGGGCAGGGGATAAATGCTCTCATCCCACCCATCATCACCCTTTCATGTCATACTCCCCAGGGGCGCCTCCCCCCCGCAGCACCCCTCTGTTGAGTGGGGAGGTGCCTGTGCCTTCAGGATGCCCAGAGTAATCCCACAGCACCTGCAGCCGGTTCCAGACCATTCATGGGAGGCCAGACCCAGAGAACCTTGCCCAAGTCTCCTTCCTGTGGGGCCCTTTCCGAGTAGGGCTCCTTGCTAGCCAGAGCAGCCCATGGGGTTCTCTTAAGACGGCAGCCAGGACCCCATCCTGCTGCCCACCATAGGCCCCTGCCCTGGGAGGCCGGGGGAGGGGGAGGGGAGGCTCCTCAGTCCTCTGCTCCTTGAGAAATGTGGCAGCCACTGCACACGGAACACCTGCGCCCCGGGGGCCCACACGTGGTAGGGAACCACGCAGGCAGCACACACCCTCGGCACTCACACTGACACACATGCCCTGACCGGGGTGCCCACACAGACCCTTGCGGACAGAGACAAGCCCACCATGTACACGCAGAGCAGTGTGCACAGCAGAGAGGCCCCGGCCAGGAAGGACCCAGGCCGCACTCACCGGGAGGAGGTGAAGAGAGAGCCGTTGACTCCTCCAAATGTGGACAGCGCCACGGAGATGGGCATGATCCAGGCCATGACTCCCAGGAGCTTCTCTCCAAACGTCTGAGCGAGAAGACAAGGGGGGAGGTGGAGGGGAGAGGTGACAGCTCCCTGCCCCAGGCTGCCCATCCCCCCCCGCCTGCCCCCTTGCTGACCCCCCCCCCCCCCCCGCTCCCCATAGATATAACCACACAAGGGGGCAGGCAGTGCACGCTTTGGGCCAATTTACTGCAGGAGACAGGACGTGGTGCTGTTAGTAAAAACGAGCTAACATTTTTCATTCTGCTTTCTGGATAAGGAAACTGAGGCACACAGCGATGACGCTGCTTGCCTAGGGGCGCACACCAGGGCCACGACTGGAAGCCAGGTGCTGCGAGGCAAGTCCTTGCGGACATGATCTGGTTCCTCCAGCTCAGAGAGTGGCTCAGGCTTTTGAGGCCGGCACGTCTGGGCTCGAATCCCAGCCCTCCACCTAGGAGCTCTGACCCCTCGAACACGATTTGTCGTTTCTGAGCCTCAGCTTCCTATCCGCGAAATGGGGACGGATTCCAATTCACAGAGTTGAGAACCTCTAAGCTTATAGTGGGCTTACGTGGGTGGAGGGCCAGTGAGAATCAGCAGCCACTTGGGCTGAGAAAGCAAAGGCCGTGCGGTCCTGGATCAGTCATCACACACCTGAGGGGCGGGCCATGCAGGGGGCCCGTTTGTCTCTGCTCTGAGCCAGAAAGCTAGTGCGTGCCCAGGAAGGGCTGCCTGCCAACTGTCATGTGCTGGGGAAGGCAGCGGTCGCGGGAGACTGGAGGGCCTCCTTCCCCACAGTCCTCCGAGATACGGCCAGGGACGACACCGGCCACGGCCCAGCCTGGAGCCCGGTGAGGGAGCAGCACGGCTCCCGGGTCCTTGGTTATCAAGGATCCCATGCCGCTGTGACCTGTGACTCTCGGGCCAGCACCCGCTTTACCCGCTGGGGGATGGGGCCAGCTTGTGGGCAGAGAGATGCATGTCTTGTGCGAGGTTCTAGCCTCCTGAGGAACAGCCTGTCTCCTGCACGCAACCCTCACAGTCAGAGTTTCCAGTGGGTGAAGGACTGGCAAGTGCTACCTGCCTTTAACGGGCTGGACAGCAAATGCTCCAGCCTCGCTCGCGGGCCAGCCGGTCTCTGCGGCAACCACCCAGTGCCGCCACCGGAAGCCACCCCAGGGAGGACACGTGTGTGGCTTCTGCCCTGCGCTCTCGGGATGACTTCCAGCTCCTCGAGGCCGCGCTCAGGGAACAGTAAGCGGGGCTGGGCAGGCAAGCCTACGTCAGAGCTCCTGCTTCGAGAGACCGGGAGTTGGGTTTCTTACCACAGCGACTGCGTTTGACGCCAGCAGCTCCTGGGGGGACATTGCAGTGACATACGCGACATTGGCAAAGACATACACAAATGTGACCAGTGGGATGGAGATGAAGATGGCTCTGGGAAGGTTCCTGTAGAGGGAGAGGAGGTGAGAGGAGGCCTGGCAGCTGGGGTGCCCGCCTCGCCCTGGGGTCCAGGGAGTGCTTCTGAGTCTCCGCGGGACGCCGACTAGGCAGCCTGCTCTGCTGCCCCTGGGGGCGGCTACTTTCTCAGTATGAGCAGGAGATGAAACAGCTCGAGGTGAAAATATGCTCTGCACCTGCTGGTCGCTTCTTGGCCCAAATCTGTATAATGCATCCCTCCGCTGCTCAAGACAGGACGATCAGCCTGTCTGGAAACGGGCCAGGGGCCCGGGACCTGCTCTGGGCACCCTGCATTCCCTAAGGCAGTACCACGATCACTGTGGCTGATCTGCTCTGGGGCAGTCACTGGACCCTTTTCTGCCTCCGGGCAGGGTGGATGGGAAATGAACCTGTACTTCAGGGCAGCCAGAGCACGAGTCAGAATGGGGGAGGAGGAGGAGGAAGAGGAGGAGGAGGAGGCGGTAGGTGCCACTTGTTTCCAGCAGCAGGCACTGTGGCCTCTCCAGGGAGAGGGGAAGGGTTGCAGTAGCGCCACTCACTTATAGGGATCCACAAGTTCCTCAGTCACGTAATTAAGGAAGTTCCAGCCTCCGTAGGCAAAGGAGCCCTGAAGAAAAGCCAGCGCGATGAGGCCGATGTCCGGTTCTTGGAAATTGTCAAACGCGTTCTTTGGCTCCAGCCAGAAGTACTCTCCTGTAGACACAACGGGTGGGGGCTGCTCAGAGACGGATCCGAGGCCTGGCAGCTCCTGGCCTGCCCTGTCTGGTCTCTTAGCCCTCCCTGAGGCAATGGTGCCAGCTGGCCCTCTTGCTTGTAGTGAACCAGAGTATGGGAGAAGTGGGACCAAAAGGATCATGGGAATACAGGCCCTGGACCTCCCAGAACCTGGTGACCACTGGGGATTCAGACTCAAAATACAGACCTAAATCTCCCTTAAAAAAAAAAAAAAAAAAAAAGATTCATTTCAGAGGCAAACAGATAGACAGCTGTCTGGCTCACTTGCCAAGTGCACATGATGGCCAAGTTTGGATTGGCATGAAGCGGGAAGCCAGGAACTCAATCCAGGTCTCCCTTGTGAGTGGCAGGAACTCCACTACTTGGCTACCGCAGCTGCCTCCCTCCCAGGGTCTGCGTTAGCAGGAAGCTGGAGTCAGGAGCCGGAAACAGGTATCGAACCCTGGTACGGGATGCAAGTGTCTTAACCACGAGGCCAAATGCCTGCTCCTCGAATGTTCCTTTTTTAAAAGGCAAAGTCAGTTGGAAGGAAAGGCCTGGGTAAACTGGGAGGTTTGGCTTGTTGAGCTTTGGAAATGCCGGGCTGGAGTCACTGATAGTCTCTTGACCACTTCCTTAATCTAAGTTTGTCTTCAGGAACAATGCATCAAAAACAACTAACCCTCAAACACAAGCTGTAGTAGGTCAAGCTTGTTTTGTTTGCTTTGTCAATATCCTCCTCCTATCTCTCTCTCTAAGGTATGTGTTGGTCTCCTTTTCCAGGGCACACATTCCCGGAGAACAGGGTTTTTTGTTTTTGTTTTTTAAGCAAAAGAGCCTTTGGGTTGCCATCCCAGCCCCTCGGCACAGTGTTCTGCACGTAGTGGGCCTCATAAAGGCTGCTGACGGAGCTTGTAATGCGACAGAAAAACTGTGTTTTTATGTATTCTTCTATAATCCAGCCTTTGGACAGGAAATAAGATTAGAGTGGCCAGGAGAAAGAGCTGAGAGACTCACTATCAGTGATTTCCTGGAGTCCAAATAGCTAAAAACAACACAACCTGCTAAAGGAGTTCATCCAACTGATTAAAATACTCAGACACACTATACAGCAGAAACGTGCTTCCTGGAGGCGAGTCCGGCTCCCTAGGCTGCCTTTAGGGCTAAGGGCAGGTGGGAGGCTTCTCTGTTTGTCATCTGATTTTCTCCATGGGGCTGTGAGGCTGAGCAGGGCATAGTGGTGCCACCGGTCCCATGGAAACCAAATACAGACTCGGCCTTGGAAAGGACCAAATCCAGTGGGGAATGTTGGCAGGGGTCCCAGGAATGTAGAGCTCTCCCTTGAAGAGTTTATTAGTAATTTTGAAACATATAAAAAGTCTCCTCCTTTGTCTTCCTTTAAGATAAAGGACAAGAGTCCCTGGGATATAGGAGTCCAGAGATCTGGGGTCTTTCACCAGCCCTGCTAGAGCCCAGAGTCCAGCAGGAGCCAGACCTTGGGAAACTAGAGGGTGTGTTCCCTTTCCCCAGCCACCCTGGGGGAATTGGCTCGTCCTCCCCTTTGTCACGCAAATGGAGAAGTCATCCCAGGCCAGCACAGAGAAGGCAGGATGTGCACACTTGCAATGACAGTGTGAGGGGTATGTGCATGCTGGGACAGGGAGCGAGCCCAGTCACTCACCTTTGCATATCTGCACAACCCCCATGATGATGATGAGGGCCAGGGCCAGGAGCTTCCCGGCCGTGAAGATGTCCTGGACGCGGGTGGCCCACCGCACACTGGAGCAGTTGACCCACGTCAGCAGCACTGAAATGACAGACCCCAGACACCCCCTCAGGGGCCAGCCAAGGCCGCAGACAGACCCCCTACAGCACAGAAGCTCCAGAGGTTGGGATTGGAACTTTGAGCCAAACATCCCCCAGGCTTACCCAGTGACTAGAAACTTTGGCCAGGTTAATGGGTTACAAATGGGGATTAAGTGCTCCAAATTAGAGCTTGGCCAGGGCGTGCCCTGCCTGGGGCTGCTGGCCAGAAGTAGGCATGAGAAGTGCAGGCACAGGCTTTAGGGGGAAAACTCAGCGCCCAAGCAGGGTGTGAATATAGGAGGCTTGCCTTCAAGTGGATCCTCTGTCACCTGCCTAAGCCCGATTCTGGGGGTAAGAGTTTAGAGGAACCTTCTGCTATCAAGATCTCATCAGCGCTGAGTAAAATTCACCTTTTAAGTGTGCGGTTTGATGAGCTTTGACAGCGACATTTAATCGTTTAATCACTACCACAGTCAATACACAGAACACTCGCACCACTCCCAAAAGCTCTCCAGTGTTGTGCTCCCTCACACTCAGTCACTCCTCTTCCCCTATCTCTGGAAACTACCAGTTTTGCTTTTTCCAGAAGGTTTCATAAATAGAGCATATAATCCTTAGGCTTTTGTGTCTGGTTTCTTTTTTTAGCTTATTAATTGATTTCTTATTTGAAAGGCAGAGTTACAGAGAGAGAGAGAGAGATCTTCATCCACTGGTTCACTCTCCAAATGGTCGCAATGGCAAAGGCTGGGTCAGGCTGAAGCCAGGAACCAGGAACTCCATCTGGTCTACCACGTGGGGGCAAGGGCCCAAGTACTTTGACTATTCTCTACTCCCTTCTCAGGCACAACAGCAGAGAGCTAGATTGGAAATAGGGCAGTGGGGACTCTAACCGGCACTCACATGGAATGCTGGTATCACGGAGGCAGCCTAACCCACTGTGCCACAACCCTGGCCCCGGTTTCTTTCACTTAACAAAATGCTTTGAGATCTGCCTGTGTTACTGCATATATTAGCAATTCGTTCCTTGTTATTGTCAACTCAGTTTCATTATGTGAATGCATCAGCTTGTTTCTCCATTCACCAGTTGCTGGACACTTGGTTACTCCTCCGTTGTAGGTGATTATATGAATAAAGCTGTTACAAACACAGAGACGTCTCTGCATGATTCAGAGGCTTCTGAGTTGGGATTTCATTTCTCTTGAGTAACCAGGAATAGGACTCTGAGTCATATGGTAAATATGTTTGCCTTTATAAGAAATTGTTAGGGGTCGGAGTTCTGGTGCTGCAAGTTAAGCCACTGCCAGCAATCTAAACATCCCATACTGGAGTGCTGGTGAGTCCTGGCTGCTCTGCTTCTGATCCAGCTCCCTGGTAATGCACCCAGGAAAGCAGCAGAAGATGGCCCAGGTGCTTGAGCACTGCCACCCATGTGGGAGACAGACCAGGATGGAGGTCCAGGCTCCTGGGTTTGGCCTAGCACAGCCCTGGCCTTGGTGGCCATTAGGGGATTGAACTGCTGGTTGGAAGATCTGCTAAAAGAAACTGCTAAGTTCTTTTCCGAAGTGGCTTTGCACCCCTACCTGCAGTGAGAGTTCCTGATGTTCTGTACCCGTGCCAACACTTGGTATTGTCAGTTAAAAAAAAAAAAAATCCGGTAGTATTTCAGAGGTTTCGATTTTCATTTCCCTCATGACTAGGATGCTGAGTCCACATGTGCTGGCTGGCCATCGCTCTGCACATCTGCAGCAGCGTGGGAGGTCTTTAACTCTGGCTCCTTGCCACAGAAATCCCAACAATGTGGCTAAGAGCTGAGGCTGAACACTGGGAGGGAGGCGCTCTATCTGCTCGACCAATCTTAGGCCCAGGCAGCCAGGGGGTATCCAGTTTCCTGATGGCTGTGAAAAGGTTAATAAAGGGGAACAACACAAACAACCCTTCTCCTGTCCAGCTCTCCTGAAGCAGTGACAGAGCTCAGAAGGTACACATCAGTTGGGTAGAAAGCTCGAGGCCATTTCTGCCTCCTCAAGTGACGTCAGTCCCTGTCCCACACTGTGCTCTTACCTTCCTGGTATTTCCCAACTGTACTCAGTTCTGAGAACATGTGAGCAGGGTCGGAAGCTCCTGACATTATCCTCCCTCTGTAACCTTCCTCCATGCCTGGCAGACTCCTCATCTTTCAAGATCCAGCTCAAATGTCACTGCTCTGTGAGTTGTTAAGTTTATTTACTCCTAACGACAAGCCTGCAAGGTAAGACAGATGGCCCTGTGCCTCCTCCCTATAGCAATCTAACTTTGGTATTTCTTTCTTTGTAGTCAAATGATATCCTTCATTTTTTTCCTCTCTCCTTGTAGGCTGGGAGGGCAGGGACTGTGATTTTTCCTGTGTTTCATCCTAAGGCATAAAGTTGGTGCTCAACAAACATTTAGTAAATGAGTAAAGAACATGCCCTCCAACCTCATCTCAGTTAGACATTCCACAATGCAAGCCAATCTCCCTGCTTCCCAGGAAGCGATAGGAGTTATAATCCCCCATTGGTTTCATGGAGCCAAAAGGACAACAGGAAGCTTGATTTCAAGACGAGAAACTCTTGACTCCTCGCAGAGGGGCTGTTATCCAAGATGGTGTCATATAAGGAGAATCAAAACATGTTGTCGGAGGAAGGATTTTAAGTGCCCGAACAGGGAGAACATTTTGTAAATACTTGAATGTTCCAGATGGACAGAGACATCCTGATAAATACACATTTGGTTTATCTTACTCAATTCAATAAGGACTTCAGGATCATGTGGCTGGTGACAATCCAACCCAAATCACTCTAGACAGCTGGGTCAGTGATCTCAGCCTCTCCCCTGGGCCCTGAGACATGCTGGGTACAAAGCTGGGCCCCTGTACCCCGGAATTCAGGCAGGCACAAACAATAGTGGCTGAAGGATTAGACTTGTGAAAGGAAGGAAGGTTAGAAAACAAAACCCATGTGGCTCAGAGCTGGGGAAGGATTGGAGGATGAGGAACAGGAGCTATGGACCTCCCGCCAAGGGGAGCACAGGGCAGGGTGGGCAGGGAGGGCAGGTGACTAGACAGCGCTTGAGAAAATAAGGGCAGAAAATAAGGGTACCGCAAAGAAATTCCCTCTCCCCCAAGCAGCAGGTGGAATGTGGCCACCTCCAGGTGTGCTGGGATAGGAGCGTCCACTCCTCTCTTTACAAGACGGGCCTTGTCCGGGCAGACAGAGAGGCTGCCTTGGTTGAGATGGTGAAGGACAGGGAGCAAAGCTCTGCCAAGTAACCTTGCTGCGTCTTCTGTCCCTACTGACCTTATCTCTGCAACTTCACAGCAACCCAGCCCTTGACTAATATTTAACCTCTCACCCTCACAGCCATCTTTCAGAAACAAAGAGGAATTTGGAAAATGAGGTAGATAGGCAGGCCACTTGTGATGCCTGATCTCCCTGGAAGGAGGGCTGTGCAGACCCCCGGGCTGACGCTTCCCCCACTTCCCTGGCAATCGCAGTCCTGTGATTGCAGCATGTGACAGAGGAGAAAGAAGGCTCCTGGTACCACAGGACAGCGTCTCTCCCGCGGGCTGAAACCTGAGCCTCCATCTAGAGAGGAAAGGTCAGCGAATGCAGGCACAGCTTGCAGGGTGCCTGCCAAACCCCTGCTCTGATCAGGAGACCTCATCCTGGGCCAGATTACTAGGTCCCTCTCCCCTACGCCCCTGCTCAGCTAGACCCTGAATTCTGAATGTCGGAGACCCAGCAGCCTCAGGGAGCCACATGTACATCAGGACAATTGGCCACTGCAGCTTGAAATAGGAGGGTTCTGTCCATTCATCCACCTACACACTCACCCATCTGTCCGTCCGTCCATCGTCACCTACTCAGGGCTTATAAATGACACACTCTGCTAGGTGGGGAAATTAGAAATAAGACACAAGGGGGAGCTACATGGTACAGCAGGTTAAGCTGCTGCTTGGGAACCCACATTGCATACCCAAGTACCAGTTTGAGTCCTGGCTACTCTGCTTCCAATCCAGCTCTCTGCTAATGTGCCTGGGAAGTAATAGCGGATGACTCAAGTCTTGAGTTTCTGCTACCCACATGGGAGACCCAGATGAAGTCCCCAGCTCTTGGCTTTAGCCTGGCCCAGCCCAGGCTGTTACAGTCATTTGGGAATGTGAATCAGAAGGAAGATCCCAGCCAGCGCCGTGGCTCAGTAGGCTAATCCTCTGCCTTGCAGTGCCGGCACACCGGGTTCTAGTCCCGGTCAGGGCGCTGGATTTTGTCCCGGTTGCCCCTCTTCCAGGCCAGCTCTCTGCTGTGGCCCGGGAGTGCAGTGGAGGATGGCCCAAGTGCTTGGGCCCTGCACCTGCACAGGAGACCAGGAGAGGCACCTGGCTCCTGGCTTCAGATCAGTGCGATGTGCCAGCCACAGTGGCCATTGGAGGGTGAACCAACGGCAAAAAGGAAGACCTTTCTCTGTCTCTCTCTCTCTGACTGTTCACTCTGCCTGTCAAAAAAAAAAAAAAAAAAAGGAAGCTCCCTCTCTCTGTCACTCTTTCAAAAAACAAACAAACAAAACAGGACAAGTCCTTGCCCCCAGTTAGTTGCCAGTGTAGTGCAATGAGGAAGCTGAGTGAGCTCTGAGATGTCCACAAAACAATGTGGTGATGGCAGAACTACTCATGGGAGCTGGTGGGCAACCATTAGGAGCCCCTAACTCAGCCCAGGGAAATCAGAGATACTTCCCCTGAGAGGAGGAGATCCTAGCAACATGGAGAGTTGTATTATTGTGTTCCAACTGGACAAATTGAAAAGGCAAAGACTCTGGCTCTTGGGCATTGCAATCAAGCTGTGGGAGTTCTGGGGTGTCTGCAGAGGCCCCTGTGGAATTCCAGGCTCCTCTGTATTGGGCGTTTTCTACCCTCTGTCTTTTGTTTCCTAGACTAAAAAAAATTTTATATATCTATGATGTGAAGTCTATCAAGAAGAGACTTCAAGAAGATGAAGTCAGGGATTGTTTACTTAACCTGCCTGGTACAAAGAACTCAACATCAGGTGACAGGAGAGGTGCAGAGTAAGGCAGCCAGGAGGCGGACACTCAGATCACCAATCTGGTGGCCTGCTCAGAGCCCAAGGTCTCTCACAGCCACGTAGGAGAGATGAGCTCAAGACTTCCTACCCATGGAACAGGACTGGTAGAGAGAGCAGGGTCCCTGCTGCCAACCTGGAACTTGTCTGCCCATCATGGAGGGGTGGGTAAATCCTGCCTCCTGCAGAGCAAGCCCCCTCAGGACCGACCTCCCCCACCCCTCCCAAGCCCTGACTTTCAGACTTTGATCTACAGGAATCACAGGAAGCCTGTCCTTCATTTCCTCCCTAGGACAATGACAGCAGACCTCCTGGGGTCTTGGGAAGGCAGAATAATGGCCATCCCAGAGAGGTCAACATTCTAATCTCTGCAATTTGCAAACATGATTCAGTTAAGGGTCTTGAGATGGGCAGATTCTCCTGGGTTATCCAAGAGAACCCAGTGTAACTCAGGAGTCCTTACAAGTGGGAGACAGGAGTTACCAACGGAGATGTGTGACACAGAGGTGGGAGAGCTAGAGAGGCTTGCCGATGCTATTCTACTACTATTGGCCTTGAAGGAGAAAACCTCCCAGCCAAAGAATACCGGAGGCCCCTACATGCTGGAGGAGACACGGGAACAATTCTCTCCAGAGTCGACAGAGAGAACAAAATCATTCCCACACCTGAGTTTAGGAGTTCTGACCTCCAGGTCGCCAAAATACGTAGTGATGAACTTTGCAGTAATCTGTTATGGTCACAATAGGAAAGGAACACAGGGACAGACTAGGGGCAAGACCAGAAAGCGGTGGCACACCCTTAAAGAGAAAAGCTTTCAAAGCGCAACCAGGAAGCACACGCCGAGAGGCCCAGGGGGTGTCTGTCCACAGACTCTGCAGGACTCCAGGAGGAGGGAAGCAGAGGGCCTCTCAGGAAGTGGGGAGCAAAGGCAAGGTCTCCAAGGTGCTCGTCTAGCTGGCCAACTCCTCCAGCTCCCGGCTCCAGCTGGGATCCCGTGGCAGGAGTATCGCCTCCTCTTCCTGCCCCTGGTCATTCCGCACACTCACAGACAGGCTTGCCCTTCCTAACCCTGCCCTGATTTTCCTCCCTCCTCCCTTCACAGAACTTCAGCACAAGACACACTGTCACTCCTTCATCTAATCCCAGGTTTCCCTCAGTCACCTCCATATCCTACACAACTTCAGGCACATGTACACAACCCACATACACACTTTTTTTTTTTTGACAGGTAGAGTGGACACTGAGAGAGAGAGACAGAGAGAAAGGTCTTCCTTTTCCGCTGGTTCACCCCACAATGGCTGCCACAGCCGGCACACCGCGCTGATCCGAAGCCAGGAGCCAGGTGCAGGGCCCAAGCACTTGGGCCATCCTCCACTGCACTCCCGGGCCACAGCAGAGAGCTGGCCTGGAAGAGGGGCAACCGGGACAGAATCCGGCGCCCTGACTGGGACCAGAACCCGGTGTGCCGGCGCCGCAGGCGGAGGATTAGCCCATGGAGCCGCAGTGCCGGCCCCCAGATACACACTTAAACGCAGGCCCAAGAGTTAGACTTCTCACTAGGACAGTGGACAGCCAGTATGACTGCAGATGTGATTGCTCTGTCCTTTGTCCCTGGGTTGTGTTGGTCCTCTGAGTTAACTGACCCGAAGCCATAATCAAAGGTCATAAAAGCAGCCGCGGTGGAAAGCCAAGAGGTGACCTTGAGAGTCCCGAGTCGGAGTCCTTTCTCAGGTTGGAGGGTACAGAGGGGACCTACTGTGTACCATCATGTCCTGGACAACACCAAAGACACTGTGGCAGCGCTTGCAGTGGGATTTTTCTAGGCTGGGTCAGCCCAACCTGGTTCAGTGGATAGCGAGGGATATGAGGTTAAGGGATTACACAGGTAAGAACAGGAACAACCATGGGGAGGGGCAGACTTTCACCTTAAATTAATATATTATAGGGGCCAGCGCTGCGGCGTAGCAGGTAAAGCTGCCGTCTGCAGTGCCTGCATCCCATATCGGCGCTGGTTTGAGTCCCGGCTACCCACTTTCGATCCAGCTCTCTGCTATGGCCTGGGAAAGCAGTAGAAGACGGCCCAAGTCCTTGGGCCCCTGCATCCACGTGGGAGACCCGGAAGAAGTGCCTGGCTCCTGGCTTCGGATCGGCACAGTTCTGGCTATGGCAGCCAGTTGTGGAGTGAACCAGTGGATGGAAGACCTCTCTCTCTCTCTGTGTAACTCTTTCAAATAAATAAGTAAATCTTTAAATGTATTATAGACTACAGGTAAAAAAAGTCAACTTAAAATTTGATCTCTCTTAGAGTTGGCATTGTGGTGCAGTGGGTTAAGCCTCAGCCTGCAACGCTAGCATCCCACATGGGTGCCAGTTTGAGTCCTAACTGCTCCACTTCTGATCCAGCTCCTTACTAATGTGCCTGGGAAAGCAGTGGAAAATGGTCCAAGTCCTTGGGCCTCTGCACCCATGTGAGATGGAGTTCCTGGCTCCAGCCTGGCCCAGCCTCAGTCATTGTGGCCATTTGGGGAATGAACAAGTAGATGGAAGACCTTTGCCTCTTCCTCTCTCTGAAACTCTGCTTTTCAAATAATACATCTCATAGAAAAATAAATAATCTCTATAACACCAGACAGATGAGGCAGTTGTGGAGCTACAACCATCCCAGAGGCAATGCTGGCCCACTCAGAGGCTGCTGCTGGGTCTGACTCTAAGAATTGTGGAACTTGGGGCCAGTGCCGTGGTGCACCAGGTTACACTGCCATCTGGGAGGCCCACTTCCCATAGTAGAGTGCCAGTCTGAGTCCTGGGTCCCCTGTTCATGATCCAGCTTCCTGGTGAAGTGCCTGAGAAGGCAGCAGGTGATAGCTCAAGTACACTCACACAGGGGAGACCCAGATGGAGTTCCAGGATCCTGGCTTTGGCCTGGCCTCGCCCAGCCCCAGCAGTTGCGGCCATTCAGGGAGTGAACCAGTGGATGGAAGATATTTCTCTCCTTCTCTGTCTCTCCCTCTTCCAAATGAATGAATAAATACATCTTTCCAAAGAAAATGAAAAGAATCATAGAACTTTAGAACTTGAAGAACCCGGCCTAATCATTCATCCTCAAGTAGCCTGGAACAGTTAACTCTGTGCTGCCCTTCCCTCTGTAAAAGGGAGATGAGGTGGTCCATGTTCCTCCTGTGAGAACACCTTGTGTTTTGCTGTGTAAAACACTAAGTAGTTATTTGTCTCGTTCATTGTCACTAGAACTCAAAAAAGAGGACATGATTTGCTTAGGACGGATCATGGGGTGAAGCGGAGCAGCCGGGCCAGGAAGTGGTGTGGAGGGCCCGGAGACCATTCACACATCATGCATGGCTGCATGGCTGTTTCTCCTTCCCCTAAGGAAACTCACAAAGCCCAGGTTATCCCTGCAGACCCTGGAGGATCACATTTTTTGTTTGTTTGGTTTAATATTTTACTTGAAAGGCAAAGTTACAGAGAGGCAGAGGCAGAGAGAAAGTTAGAGAGAGAGAGATCTTCCATCTGCTGGTTCATTCCCCAGATGGTTTCAATGGCTGGAGCTGTGCCAAGTGATGCCAGGAGTCTGGAGCATTGTCCAGGTATCTCATGTGGGTGCAGGGCCCGAGATTTGGGCCGTCTTCTGCTGGTTTCCCAGCTGGATTGGAAGTGGAGCAGCTGGGACTCAAACTGGCACCCATGATGGGATGCTGGCACTGCAGGTGGATGTTACCCACTATGTCACAGCGCCGGGCCCCTGGAGGACCCTTTTCAAGTGCTCCTTTGTTCCTGTTCATAGGTCTCTGGCTTTTCTCACCAAGCTGGGCCAGCAAAGGGTCATTTTGTGCCTTCCTCTGAGGGCCAGGGAATACTTTCCCGCACAGATCTCCAAACCCATCTCATCGCTTTTGCCAAGCCAGCTGCTGCTCCGTGTACCACCGTTTGGGGTTAAAAGTTGGGATGTGGCCATCTGGTCAAGGGCCAGACTGGCTGATAGGAGAACGTGCTGAGAGCGAGCCAGCTGGCAGTCTCCTTGCACCCGAGTGTTGGCCTTAGAGACAGACAATCAGTCCACTCTGGGGCAGAGCCAGGCAAGGCTGCAAAGACCCAGAACCACATCTCACACGTGAGAGAATCAAGACCCCAACTGGCCAGTGTAGCAGCTCAATAGGCTAATTTTCCGCCTATGGTGCCAGCACCCCGGGTTCTAGTCCCAGTTGGGGCGCCGGATTCTGTCCCGGTTGCTCCTCTTCCAGTCCAGCTCTCTGCTGTGGCCTGGGAAGGCAGTGGAGGATAGCCCAAGTGCTTGGGCCCTGCACCCGCATGGGAGACCAGGAGAAGCACCTGGCTCCCGGCTTCAGTTCAGTGAGGTGTGCCGGCCACAGCGGCCATTGGTGGGTGAACCAACGGAAAAGGAAGACCTTTCTCCCTGTCTCTCTCTCGCTCTCACTGTCTAACTCTGCCTGTCAAAAAAAAAAAAAAAAAAGACCCCAACTTACTAGTGTCAAAGACGAGCCTGGGATGGGTCCCTGACTCCCAGCCACCAGTTCTGCCACCCACCCAGCCCTCCTCTCATCATATACATTTGCTCGTCTTCCCTTCACCTACTCTTCTTTCATTATTATTATTATTATTATTATTATTTTGACAGGCAGAGTGGACAGTGAGAGAGAGAAAGAAAGGTCTTCCTTTGCCGTTGGTTCACCCTCCAATGACTGCCATGGCCGGCGCGCTACGGCCGGCGCATCGCACTGATCCGAAGCCAGGAGCCAGGTGCTTCTCCTGGTCTCTCATGCAAGTGCAGGGCCCAAGGACTTGGGCCATCCTCCACTGCACTCCTGGGCCACAGCAGAGAGCTGGACTGGAAGAGGGGCAACCGGGACAGAATCCGGCGCCCCGACCAGGACTAGAACCCGGGGTGCCGGCGCCGCAGGCGGAGGATTAGCCTATTGAGCCACGGTGCCGACCCCCTTCACCTACTCTTACATTCTCTCTCCGCACTCCTGTCAGTGGAACCCACGGTCACTGCTGTGGGGCCTCTTGGGGCTCTGGTCTGGCCCCAACAAGGACGGAGCCAGCACCGAAAAAGTGTTAGACGAAGAAGGCTTTCCACCAGGAACCTAAACAACTTGTTTCTCCACCTTGTGTCCCTGCCCGCCAGAGCCCTTGGCAAGGTCACCAGCATGCCTTCCCTCCAAACTCAGGGACCTGCGTTGGGATGAGGCGGGCTCACCCATGGCTCGGGAGTGAGCTGGTGGCTCCTGGGAAAGGCTTGTTTCCCTTAACAGTTCCAGAAGCAGCCTGGCCTCCTCCCGGTTTCCTCAGATAAGGGAGAGTAAGTGATAGAAAGGACAGATGGTGGGGCAGACAAGCAAAGCGCGGGAGGGGGGCAAGGGAGGCGGGCAGCAACGTGGCCGAGTGAGAAAGAGCAGAACAGAGAGAGAGAGGCGCTAGGGCAGCTAACCGGAAAGACGGAATGCACTGAGGACAGGCCTTGGAAAAGTAAGCCGTGACGCCACTTTGCAGAAATCAGGACAGCCTGTTCCTCTCCTGAACTTCAAAATAAGCACCTTGCCGGGATGCAGCGCCGCCCTCGCCAACAGCCGAAGGCTTCACCTGCAGCTCACGTCGCGGGGCGGCCAGCTCCGAGCCCGCCCCTCGGGGCCGCCCCGGTGGGTGTGGCGACGCCGGGCTCTGCGGTTGGCTGGGCCGCGCTCCTGCACCGCCTCCCCGCTCGCGCCTGGCAGGAACCGCGCACGTGTTTCTAATTGTGGAAAAGCAGCTGGCTTTGGCCCGGCTACCCGCCTTCGTTCTCAGCTCTCCCGGGTAAGCAGTTCCTGGCTGCCAGCAGGCACTGGCAGACAGCGAAAACACAGAACCCTCCGTGACTTCCACCGCATGCCACCCGAGGCTCGGAGAAGGTTCCGGGTCTGCCCGGGCAAGCCGCAGGCTGAGCGAGACCTCCGAGAAGCTTCGGGGGAAGTGGGGTGGGAGTGGGGCAGGAGGGGACGAGCCTCCTAGAAGCCTTCTAGAATCCGGCCCGGCCCCTCCCACCCCTCCCCAGACTTTCTAAACTTAGTGTGGAAAGCCACATTATCCGTCTTCAGGCACCCCGTGGACTTAAAACAAAGGTTTGTAGTATTGTACCTGTCCTATGACTCAGTGGGTGAAAGACGAATAAAAACATCAAAACAGCAACCGGAAAAAAAATATCAAAGCAGCCCTTCCTTAGAAACGCCGCTTTGATCCCCGCTTCTGGGAAGTGCACAATTGCTTTAGAAATAGATCTTGCCTACCCCATTAACGTTTTCCCTGCTCCAGCCCTTTTCATCTCAAGGCACCGACAAAGGCTCAGTCATCTCAGAGCCTCTCTAAGAGGGGAGTGCGCCCTCCTCCAAGGCAAAGCCGAGGAGCTACGGAGGCTGCGGAGGTCCCGAATCCCAAAGCTGCTCCTGCCGCTTCCAGCTAAGCCGCCTCTCCCAACCCCCGCTGCTCCTGCCTTCCCCTCCTCGCTTCCTTCGCTTCCTTCTTATCCTGTCCCCTCTGGTGCCAGCGGCTGGACCTGGCTTTTCTGCTGAATCACCACCGAGGTCGTAGTTCAGCCAAGAAGCCTGAACAGCCAGCTCAGCGTTTTCCAAAAGCTGACTAGTCCTCTTTTCAGCAGAGGCACGTGGTTCTGAGCTGGGCGGGGCTGGGGGAGAAGAGGAGAACTAGGCACCCGGAAAAGCCAGGGGTGACACAGGTGACAAGCCACATGACCTCCCGGAGCCTTGTTTTCACCCTACTCATTGCTTTTTGGGCCCTAGGGCAGGGCTGATGCCCCCAGACACGGAGCAAGGTGGATGGGGTAAGCTCTGTTGGGTGCACCCCAGCTCCTAATGCTAGCTGGGTGTGGGTCCTGGGAGATCTGGTTGGGACTGGTTGGCTATGGGCTCTGTTGGTGTTCACCAAGGGCATAAACCTGGGCCCAGGCTGCAGAGTTTCCCCAAATGGTTCAGTTATAATCCACTATTGAGGACAACCAGTGCTCAAATGGGCTATATTCCCAAATTTTGCCTTTTTTCTGCTCTAAACCTCCCAGTACTTCTAGGCCTCACTCTCATAAGTCTTTCAATTTTTTTTCTTGAGTATATGATATAAATGTGTTAACTTCTTTTTTTTTTTTTTTTTAAGATTTATTTATTTGAAAGGCAGAGCTACAGAGAGAGAGGGGGGGGGGAGAGGCAGAGAAATCCTCTGTCTGCTGGTTCACTCCCCGAATGGCCACAACAGTCAGGGCTGGGCCAGGAGCTTCATCCAGGTCTCCTACGTGGATGCAGGGCCCTAGGTGGCATCGCAGGCAGTGGCTTAACCTGTTATGTACAACACAACGCAGGCCCCAATTTGTTAGCTCTTAAAAGCTACTAAAAGCTCTTAAATTTGTTAGCTCTTAAGAGCAATTAATGGGTGACTTCATATACCCAGGGGCTGGCTCCCCTGGGAAAAACCAAGTGACCCTTTGAAGTCACCAACAAAGGGCCAGAGGAGAATGTGAGCTTCTAGGCTGGTTCAAGAAAGTAGACAAGTTGTTGTCATAACCTGGTGGAAGCTGACCTTCAGGAAACATCCTGTTTCAGGGAACCTCCGTCCTATTCATTATTCTCCCAGCAGGGGTGCACACTCTCTCAGAAACAAACCCCTCGGTCCCCCAATTCCCAGGATGTGGGCTATGGGGACTCACGCTTTGAAGAGACCTCCAGGCTGACAGTCAAAGCTGGAGGCCAGAAGAGGCCCTAGCAAAGTCAGGAAAGAGGAGGAGACCTGGAGCAGGAATTGAAGCGTACTGAAACAGAGGACTTCGACTCCTCAGCCAGTCAGGGGCAAGCACCTGGCCTGAGGGGCCGGCCTGTGGTACAGCGGGTTAAGCTACTACGTCCCTTATGGGTGCCGCCAGGTGCCAGCTGCTCCATTTCTGATCCAGGTCCCTGCTAATGCACCTGAGAAAGCACTGGAAGATGGCTCAAGTGCTTGGACCCTTGCCACCCACGTGGGAGACCCGGATGGAGTTCTAGGCTCCTGGCTTTGACTTGATTCAACACTAGCCACTGCAGCCATTTGGGGAGTGAACTAGGAGATAGAAAATCAATCTCTCTTTCTCTCTCTCTGTAACTCTGCCTTTCAAATAAATAACTCAATCTTACAAAAAAAAAAAAAAAAAAAAAAAAAAAGCCTGTCCGGAGAACAGCCAGGATTTAAACCCGGAAGTGTCTGACACCAGTGCTTCTTTAGGGAGGAAGATCTCTAAAACTCTTGAATTCTCTGGAGTATATGTAGTTGCCTATTATGCTATAGAAACTATAAAACACTGTACCAAAAGTTGTGTTGCGTATTGGAGCTCAAGACTGAGTCTGTATTCCAGAAACATAAAATGAGGATAACAGTGATAGCTCCATGCCCAGAGCTGGAGGCACAAAGAATACTTGGAGGGCTTTTAGGGCACCAAGGGGAAATGGAACTAAAAAGAATGGGCAATTATTCAGTCATTATAGCCAAGAAAATTCAAAAGTACAGGCGATGCCTTTTTCAAGTCCTAGCAATAAATCTTTTTTAAAAATTATTTTTTTGGTTTGTTACTTACTTGAAAGTCAGAGACAGAGAGACTGATCTCCCACCTGCTGGTTCATTATCCAAATGCCAACATTCAAGGCCAGGCTAGGACACAGGCAGAAGCCAAGAACTTGATCTGGGTCTCCTATCTGAGCCATCCCCTGCTGCCTCCCACGATGCCCATCAGCAGAAAACTGGAATAGAGAATGGGGCTGGAACTCAAACCCAGGCACTCTGATAAGGGATGTGGGATCTCAAGCGGTGACATAAGCACTATGCCACCGATTTGGGGAGGGTAGCAAAGGCAGAGGGGCCAACTCAACCAGTCTGAACCACACCAATGAGAAGATATTAAACTACAATCGGGGGGCTGGTGCTATGGCATGTTGGGTAAAGCCAGTGAGCACTGGTTTGAGACCTGGCTGCTCCACTTCTGATCCAGCTCCCTGCTAATGCTCCTGGGAAAGCACTAGAAGATGGCCCAAGTACGTGGGACCCTGCCATCCATGTGGGGGACCCAAATGGATCCAAGGCTCCTGGCTTCAGCCTGGCCCAGCCCCAGCTGTTGTGGCTATTTGGGGAGTGAACCAGTGGATACAAGATCTCTCCCCTCTCCGTCTCTGTAACTCTGCCTTTTAAATAAATACATAAATAAAAGCCTTTTATTTATGTATTTATTTTGAGAGGCAGAGTGGATAGAGAGAGAGAGACAGAGAGAGAAAGGTCTTCCTTTTTGCCGTTGGTTCACCCTCCAATGGCCGCTGCGGATGGCGCATCGTGCTGATCCGAAGCCAGGAGCCAGGTGCTTCTCCTGGTCTCCCGTGTGGGTGCAGGGCCCAAGCACTTGGGCCATCCTCCACTGCTTTCCCGGGCCATAGCAGAGAGCTGGCCTGAAGAGGGGCAACCGGGATAGAATCCGGCGCCCCAACCGGGACTAGAACCCGGTATGCTGGCGCCGCAAGGCGGAGGATTAGCCTGTTAAGCCACAGCGCCGGCCTAAATAAAAATCTTAAAAAGATCAGTGTTGTCCTTGATTATTTCACCTGTAGCCAACAAGAATGTGCCATTCTTTTACCCTTAATCATCAAGTCCTGCCAGCGCTACCTCCTAAGTGCCAAGTACATCTCTCTCTGCCCTGCCACTGCCCCATTGGCATTTCAGGTCATGTTGCCTCTACCCTGGATTCCTGTAGCTGCAGCACTGTAATCAGTTATCTTGCCTCTGACTTTCTCCCCTTGCCAATCAGCATGATGCTTCTAAAATACAAATATGCTAATGCCACTTCTCTGTTGGAAACCCTGCAGGGCCTTCTCATTGCTCTTCCGGGACAGCCCAGTGGTCTTTAGCATTGGCCCATAAGACCCTTCATGATGGGGACCACGCTTCTCTGCACACTTCCGACTTTGCAGCCTATGCCGTGGCTACAGTGAACCTGTAGTCCCCCAAGGGCTGTGTGTTTCCTTGTCCTCACACCTTGGCACCTGTTACCCCTCCTGCAAGAACAGTGTCCCCAGCCCATCCCACTGCACCCTCTTCTTCATGCTGGACATTGCTTGGCTATGTCCAACTGATTTTTTTAGCTTCAACTTACTTTCTTTAACATCAGTACCCTGCCTCCATTTCTCTTACAGCTAGCTCCTTAGATGTTGTTTTCCTGGGAAACTCACTCCTTTGAACCAAGATTCCAGAATTATCCATTAGACCATGAGTTCTTTAGAACAGAAATTTGTACCCCAGGCCAGCACAGTACCTGGAGCGGAACAGACACTCCAGTATTTGAGAGTGCAGACGTCGAGCTTCTCGTATCCCCTCTGCCACTACAGAGGACACACAAATAGACTGAACAGATATGAGGGTGTTTAAAAAAATTCATGGGAAAATTGAGCTACATGGTAGATTTATTTTGGTGCCAAAATGTGTTGAAATCCATGCATACGCTTTTCCTAATATGCATTTCCACAAACTTTTTGAGGACCCTGATATTTAAGAGAAGGTGTAATTTGCTGCTGCTGCTGCTGCTTTAAGTGAGAATGAGAGTTTGCTGGTTCTCTGCTATAGCCCCTGTGCCAGACTCAGTTCCTAGCACTTCCTGGGCACTTGAAAAATGTTTGTTGGATGAGCCAAGTTTATTGCTATTCTCATCGCTATAACACTTCCCAAGAGTCCCAATCTCTGAGTGATACTGCTCAGCGCCCCTCAGACTCTGGAGAGGATGTGGAAGACAGAAATAGAAGCATTCTCCTTGCTCATCATGGACACTGGAGACAGCGACGTGGAAACATATTTCATTTTGATTTGTAGACGAACTAGATATCGCCTCCTTGCCAGTCAATACATCCACATGTCCAGCTGATTCTACTCCTAAATCTTCCTTGTTTTTGTTGCCTTTCCACCCTCATTACTTCATTTCTAGTTCAGGTCACCACCACCCTGGCCTGGACAAATGCTTGTTTATTGCTCCGCTTCAAGTTTCAGTGTCTTCTTCACTCAAATGTGAACCTAATCATGTTACCGCTCTGCCCGCAACCTTTCCGTGGCTCCCGTTCCTTGGGTAACATCTGCTCTTCTCTGCATGGTGTGCACGATCCTTTGCGATCTGGCTGCTGCCCACGGCCTCAGCCTCACTTCCCCTCATGGCCCTAGGCTCCACCCACACAGAAGTACTTGCTCTTACTCCAAGACTTGCCTGAGACCTCCCTCTACCTGACTTTCCTCCTGCTTTATGTGCATCTACTCCCCTTCCGAGATGTAGCCCAACCCGGGAGCCGTTCCTAGTGCTGTCTTCCCAACTTCAACGCACCTTTCTCTGTGTTACATGTGCTTTTTCCATCACATCGTACTGTAATTACTTGTACACCAATCTTTTCCCTAGACTTTGATCTTTTCCAAGATTCTGTAATCATACCTCTTCATCACTCAGTATAGGCGTCCACATGGTGACTGGTGGATTTTCCTAGTTTCCTTTTCCCAAAGAAACCCACTTATAGAATAATTTTAGTCTTGAGGTATCATAAAAATGAAATGAGGTTTTAGTCAGATTGACCTGCATTTAGATTTTAATGCTGGCTAGTTAGAAGATGTACAGAAGTCAAATCTTGACCAGATTGTACTGTTTGAATTCCTACAGAAAAGCTGATTAGCTGCCCAAAGAGTTCTTGGGGGGAGGGGGCAAGAAGGCAATGCTGTCCAGGTATCTGGGGCAACAGGCTTAGCATTTGGAGATGGAAAGCTTGGAGCCAGAGAATATGAAGGCTCAGGGGAAAATGGAGGGTTAGAGATTTACATGCTAGGGAAGGCTGTTGAACCCTCTACTGTCAAGGGATTAATTTGCAAGAGATTTACAGAACACACAACAACGGCTCCAGGCAGTTGGGAGCTTTCTGCAGAGGAATCCCAGAGCCACTCAGGGTCAGAAGTGTAAGGTGGGGGCTGACGCTGTGGCATAGTGGGCTAAGCCTCTGCCTGCAGCGCCAGCAGCCCATATGGGTGCTGGTTCATGTCCTGGCTGCTCCTCTTCTGATCCAGCTCTCTGCTATGGCCTGGGAATGCAATAGAAGATGGCCCAAGTGCTTGGGCCTCTGCACTTGCATGGGAGACCTGGAAGAAGCTCCTGGCTTCGGATCAGACCAGCTCTAGCCATTGCAGCTATTTGGGGAGTGAACCAAAGGATGGAAGATCTTTTTCTCTCTACATCTACCTCTCTCTATCTGTAACTTTACCTCTCAAATGAATAAGTAAAATCTTAAAAAAAAAAAAAAAGTGATAGGTGAAGTTCTTCCCTTCCAAATAACTCAAGGAAGAAGGAGAAGGAGAAATATGAAGCCCTGGAAAATTAGCCTCTTAGGAATCTCAGTGGAAAGATAGAAAACAAGATAAGAAACATTTTTCCTTTGTGAAATACAATGCAGGGTACTCCTCTCTACTGGGGTGAGGAAGAAGGAGGAATTTCTTTGACGCAAGCCCTTCAGGGAGCAGAGGGGGGCTTAAATGGAAAGAAGATTCCACTTCAAATGCTGGATGTGACCCAGCTCCAGAAGAGGGGAAGGGCCTGGGGCTGTCTGAATGAAGGTGACCCCATCCCCAAGAGAAGGCACACAGCAGACAGAGAGCCCGCAGGAAAGCCCCAGTTATGGACAGGATGCATGGATGAGTCTACAAAAGGGCATTCCCCCACCGCCCACCCACACACCAGGTGCTCTCTCTGTGTCACCACAGCCATTTTGGGTATCACAAGGGTTAAGCAAAAACGACAAGAAGCCCTTGCTTTGGGCTAAGCTCAGCACTGGGTCCCAGTAGACCAGATGAAAAATCAAAATGGAGTCACTCAGGCCAAAGTTCTAGTCACCAAACTGAAACTAAAGCTTTTATCTGACCTACCAAGAGGAGATAACAGACAAATTTCTCAAATAAACCAGTTTCAATGGGTGTGATAATAAAGTCCCCACTGCTGGCTTTAATTCTCAGTGCACAAAGAAGTAACCTAAAAAAACTCAAGGTTGACTAATCAGCTATCTTCTTTCCATTCTGTTGCCCCTTACAAAGAAAGTAACTGGGAAATAACCAATCTGTTTTTTTGTTTTGTTTTGTTTTTGCTTTTTGTTTCTGCTTTCTTCGAGCCCTTCTTTGTCTGAAAAAAAAAAAAATCTTTTTTTTTCAAGTCCCTGGGACACTTACTCTATTTTATGGAATGTTGCTTGGTTCTAGAACTGAAAATAAAGCCAATTAAGATCTTTAAGCTAAGGGGCCGGCACTGTGGTTCAGCAGGTTAAAGCCCTGGCCTGAAGCGCCGGCATCCCATATGGGCACCGGTTCTAGTCCCGGCTACTACTCTTCAAATCCAGCTCTCTGCTATGGCCTGGGAAAGCAGGAGAAGATGTCCCAAGTCTTTGGGCCCCTGCACCGAGTGGGAGACTCAGAAGAAGCTCCTGGCTCCTGGCTTTGGATCAGTGGAGCTCCAGCTGTTGCAGCCATCTGGGAGTGAACCAGTGGATGGAAGACCTCTCTCTCTGTAATTCTGTCTTTCAAATAAGTAAAATAAATCTTTAAAAAAAAAATCTTTAAGCTAAACTGTTGTGATTCTGTACTCTGACACCACAAACTCAGGTACTAGGCAAAAGATCCAGCTACATGATACGAGGGCAAGGTTGTAGAAACAACCTGTCAATGCGTGTTGATCTACTCAGACATACACACTAATTTGTATCTGTCAATATGTATGATCTACCCAGACACCTACACCAATATCCACCTGTTAACATGTGTGTTGAGCTACTCAGACATACACACTAACCTATACTCATCAATATGTATGTTGATCTACCCAGACCAATCCATGCATTCAATTTACAACTGCAAGGATACCTATCCACCATTTCTGCAGCACTTTTTACTTTCTTTGTATTTTTTATCTGGATAACACAGCCCTTGGCTTAGGAAATAATAACAAAGGGACAGAAACAATGAAGCCAATCACAAAAGAAGGAATGAAAACCAAGTTCTGACACTGCCCAGTCCCCTCTTTCCTAACTCCCTCCTCCCACTCATATGCTTGCTCTGGAGAAGGGAGAAAGGCTTTTCATTTAATTAAAATGTAAAATACTTTTTTTTTTTTTTTGTACTGCCTGGTAGCCAGAGATATTCTGCTGACTCAGCAGTGAATAATCAGCTTTGACCTAAATAATAGAAGAACTCAAAGTGGCGGCTGCAGTTGCATAAGCAAGCTCCAAATGTGTAGTTCCTTCTGGCTCTCTCTCTCCCCCGCCCGCTCTGGGCTCTGGACAGGCAAGCCAGTTACAGCAGGTTCTTTCCGCCTTTCCACCCCCACCATCTGGCTCACCCCAAACTCATTTCTCATCAGATCTCTTCCAAAAAAACAGCCCCACCACAGAACCAGACTTGACCTCATCTCCTCCCTCCCACAGCAAACCCTTGCCAGGGGCTTTGCCACACCTGCTCTGCCTGCTGGGCTCTGTGCCCTGGCCTCCAGTGCCTGGCATCCTACACCAGTGACCTCCCCATCTGGGGTGGCGGCCTTTCCTCAAAAACCTCGCATGGCTCCGGGGATGCGGCCCGTCACCAGCGTGCCACAGTGAGACAGCAGAAGGCTGAGCTTCCTGTGTGGACACGTTCACACTGAACCTGTGCTCTCTCCTGCTGCTCTCTAGAGGATGGCTAGGCTGGGCCTGTTTTACGCAGCTGGCTTGCCTGGCACCTGCCAAGAGGATGGAGTGGGCAGGATGGTGGCGGTGGTGGTGGGCAGGCGCGAGGCCTGCTGGAATAACAGATGTCAGCATTTCATGAAGGACAACATCCACCAAGCCTTCCGCTGATATTAAGAGATCATTTCAAGGCCTGTAGTGCATTTTTTTTTTTTTTTTAAGTATTCAAAAAACCAGAAAGAGGATTTCAACACACAGACTCGAAGCACCTGGGAGTATCTGGACTAAAGAAGAGGTGAGGGGGCTACACCCATGGCCATGTGCACCCTGCAGGGACGCTCCACAGGGTGAGGGGTGCAGCTGCTCCCCATTGCCCCCAAGGGACATAAGAAGGAATAAGCTTGGGAATAAAAAGGGTTTCTGAAGATTTCTCTGCTTCTGCAGGTGGAAAACACTTGAACACATGTCTCAAGGACATTGGAAAATCTCTGTCCTTGAAGGACTTGGCTGACTGCCGGTGAGCTGGAGACAATTCCCTTGCAGTTTACCTAGGGGACGGAGCACAGCCAGAGGAGCTTCACGGGATCTTCGATGGCAGGAAAGGGAAGGTGGGATCTCGTTGCTTCTGTCATGGGTCAGATTTCTCCCTGGCTCGGCACTAGGCGAGGGGTAGGCTGTGGAGGGGCCTGGGCTACAGGCAGGAGAAGCTCTCATCTCCCGGGGAGGGTTCGGTGGCCATTTTGGGACATGCGGGGAGGCCATGGCCTTGGCCATGGGACAGGGTCTTTGCACAAGGTGGTCAGACCCACGGCAGGTTTGGGGAATGTGAAAGAACTGCACCCTGTGTCCTGGCTCCTCTCCTGGGGGCCCCTGCACAGCCTCAGGATAACAGCGGCCTCTCGTCTGAGACACTTCAGCAGCATCAGCAGGAAAAAGGAAGCCGTCTGTGTGCACAAGACACCAAAACAGCAGCGGCCAGCACTCCTGCGGCCGTTCCTCCCACCCCACTGCTCTGTCTGATGGCAGAACCGGCAGCCCTTTCTGCATTCCCACGCCCTCCTTCCTCCCCGGCCCCCCCTGCCCTGGACCCAGATGGGAAGCAAGGACGCAGGGCCCAGCAACTTGACACTCATGCCCACCTTCAGTGACTGACAGGACAGGACTGGGGCGCAAGTGCCCAGCTCCAGCTAAGGGGCTCATTCTGTTAGGTAGGAAGTCTGTTATGAGCTTATGTGTGAGGAGTGTGTAACATAAAGGCCTAAAGAGAAGACATCTATGTCCAGCACATGCATCAGCATCTCAAAGTCATCCTGACAATGTTTCAGGGGCAGCCTGGTATTCGCATCCTGCCTTGCCCCCTTCTACCTGATAACCTCCCTGGTGGGGTTGTCCCCACCCCTTCTGCCTTCAAGGGAAAACTCAGATAGAAGTTTTTCTATTTACATCCAAAAAGCCCTTTGTTCCAAGAGGAGCAGAGGTGGGGAAGCAAGACCCATCTCCTTAAAAACCCCAGGCCCTCTGCCTCTCTGCTGAGCAGCCCGCCTGGTCTGGCCAGGTGTAATCTCTCTAACCTCCCCCCACCCCCCTGGTCTGAGTGACTGCGCACTCTCAGGTCCTGTCTGGAAAGGTGCCCATCCGTCCTTACGGATGTCCCTACCCTAATAAACCTTGCTATTTTACCTCCCACTACTCTCTGTCTCATGCCTGAATTCTTTCTTGTGAAGACAAGAACCCTGCATTTTCTCCGGTAACAATTCCTTCCCTTGGGCAATCCTGGGGCCAGCATCCCATATGGGTGCCGGCCCTAGTCCCGGCTGCTGTCCTTTGATCCAGCTTCCTTCTAATGTGCCTGGGAAAGCAGCAGAAGATGGCCAAGTGCTTGGGTTCCTGTACCCATGTGGGAGACCTGGATGAAGCTCCTGGCTTTGGTCTGGCCCAGCTGTGGCTGTTGCAGCCAATGTAGAGTGAACTGGCAGACGGAAGATTTCTCTCTCTGTTTCTTTCTCTAACTCTGCCTTTCAAATAAATAGATTACTGATAGAGACAAAGCAGAACTTCTTTGTGGAGCCTCCCTACCTTATTCCAGAGCTCTTTTCCCTTTTTTGCAGAATTATTGCTCCAGGAGAATCCTAGCCACATGATTTGCCTATTTGTGTTTTAACTCATCCTGGGGAGTGACCACGGGCAAACTCTCCTCCAAGAGTTTAGAACGTGCAGTTTAGTAAGGCGAGGTAGAAGCAGACACGGATCCACTGCCATGGGCCACAATAATCTTCTGATCAACATCTGGCAGAAGCCAGCATGGCACATGTGCGCAGGGAGGAGGAAGAGGAATCAGGAGGCCTGGACTCTTCAGGGCCTGCCTCGCTGGGACAGTCACTTGCTTGGTTCCCTGTTTCCTTATCTGAGAAAAATGAGATAAAACTGACCCAACTGACTTGTTTTAAGGCTCAAATCAGATAATAAGTTCTGCTGGCCCCAGAATAAATTGCGGTGCTGGGGCCAGCAATGTGGAGCCGCAGCATAAGTTGTCCCCTGCAACAATGGCAGGCCATGTGAGCGGCTGATTTGAGTCCCAGCTGCTCCACTTCAGACCCAGCTCCCTGCTAATGCATCTGGGAAGGCAGTGGAAGATGGGCCCAGCCACTCACGTGGGAGACCCGGATGGAGTTGCAGGTTCCTGGTTTTGGCCTGGCCTGTACCAGGCCATTGTTGCCATCTGGGGAGTAAGCCAGCAGATGGAAGATCTCTGTCTCTCTCTGTAACTCAGCCTTTCAAATAAATAAATCTTTTTTAAAAAAGAAAGAAAACTATGTAGCAATCTTTAAATAAATAAATAATCGTGCCTCCAATGAGCTACTTAAGTTTCTTCCTCACACCAGATCATCATATGCAGGATCCATTCATCCAAAAACACAAGTGTGCGTTCACAGAAAAGGAACAGGGAAAAACATAAGGAAGGAAGGAAGGCGTATCAGAGACACGCAGACCTCCAGGCTGGAAGAGGCCATCCCGAGAGCAAGGCTTTGGAGAGACTTACACAAGCAGATGGCAGCCAGCAGTCGAAGGCCGGAGTCCGGGGGGAAGCAGGTGGGGAAGAGTGGCTGCAGCACGTAGTTGGAGAAGGTGAGGGCGATGACAGCTTGGTTGGTGGGGTAGATCACCAGCACAGCGATCCACAGCCTCAGGAACCTTGGAGGAGAATGGGGCACCGCCAACGGGCACGGTGGGGATTCAGTCCATGGGGAAAGCCTGGGCAAGTCGGGGGTGGCTGGGGCGAGGCGGGGAGCCTTAGCAGCCTTGGGCAGGTTGAACGGGCACATCCCCTATTTAGTTTTCAGGGATACTAAAGAGTCCAACCCCCCTCTCCACCCACTAAAGAGACACCCAACCCTCTGCAATGACAATACAGTGGTTTAACAATGAAGAGCTAAGTTTCAATGAGCTCTAATAAAATCTTGGCGTCCTTTCTCTCTCTACTCTGCTTCCATCATCTCTTCTCCACCATGCTGGGCCCCAGCAGCGGGTAGTGGAAAAATATAATTTGCAACCCCAGAATTTTGACAGCCATGACAGACTAAGAGTAGGGCAACTTAAACAACTTCCAGGGCAAGTACTGAGTGAGGATTTCTGGGCCCTTCACCCTGTGGCCCACAGTGAGGGTTGAGTTCTTCTATGGCAGGATTGTAGAACCTGGAAATTCAGGTCCTGACTTCAGAGGAGGCCACCACTCTTAGTAATGTGAGGAGAGGACATAGTGTATCTTAGTGATCATTCCCATTGTTCAAAATCAAAGGGTTTTGTTTTCCTGACGTGCTCTCCCTGGGTGTCTATGGTCAGTGTGATCTCTAGTTCTATTTGTTCTTACTCAGAGTCTTCCCTGCTAAGATCAACACAGGGATCAAAACCACAATCCTGGTTCCTTGGTCACTCTCAGGGTCATCAAGGGGACACACAGCCTCACTACCCAATAGAGGTGAAGGAGAAATATCCCATCCACACTGGCCCCTGAAATCCCCGGCCTCGGCATCCTCCACAAGGACTTGATTTGGGGCTGTCTCCTTCCCCGAGACCACTCAGGCTTCCAAGGGCCTCTTACCCAGCCAGTCCTCCAAAGATGTCCTTGACGTAGGAGTAGTCACCTCCCGACTTGGGGATGGTGACCCCGAGCTCAGCATAGCAGAGGGCTCCCACGGCTGTGATGAGACCTGTCACGATCCAGACGATGAGAGCAAGGCCCACAGAGCCAGCGTTCTCCAGCACGCCCTTCGGTGAGACAAAGATTCCCGAGCCGATGATGTTCCCTGCGCAAGGCACCAAGGGGCAGAGTCAGGACAGCCTTTCTCCCGGTCTTGGCTGGGATCAGATTTAAACCACGTCCATCAAACAATCCTCACAAGGGTCCAGAGACCCCCCTCATTTCCTCTCCTTTATGAAATCCTTTCATTACTTTGTTAATGCCACTCTTAGGATCATTGGTTGCTATTCTCACCCTGACTTGTATACTACAGTGTCTGTCTAAGTGTTTACAGCAGGTGATAATGGAATGAACCAAGGCCTTCAGCAACCAGGCGGTCAACCAGATGCTTCTCCATCCATACATGCCTGTCCCTGCAGAGCCCCAAGATACCCCCAGCAGGCCCCTATGTAGACAACGTCCCCAGTCAGCAGGCAGTAGCCAGAGAGACTCATCGTTGCCCCCTTTCCTATCATCAAAAGGTCAGGATGGTAGCTTTGGGATCCGCAAGGAGAGAAGGCCTATACTTCCGGGAATGGAGAGTCCCTACCCGCACTTCTGGGGAAGAAAAGTCCTTGTCAAGGTCCTCTTGGGTGCCTAAAGGTCAACCAATGAGGATCAGACCTGCCTCAACCTTTAACCCCCATGCCCTGAATCTATAAAAGGAGCTCTCCCAATCTCTGACATGCGACTTCCCTACCCGCCCCCCCCCCCCCCCCCCGGACCGGGGAATCCCAATAAAAGCTTGTGAATTAATTGATTCTTCTGCTTGGGAAGATTTGTTATGCATCAGACACCTTGCAGGATGCTCTCACTTCTGATCTGATTCTTCAGTACTTTGAGCTGTGTGGCCTCCAGAGAGATGTGTCGGGCACAAATCCTCCCTCAGGTAAGGTAAAAGGAGCAGCGCAGTGGCACATTGGCCAGGAAGCTGGCCAGGCATTCACCCATCTCACTGAAGCCTCAGGAGTCAGACCTATCATTTCTCACATTGTACAGAGGGCAAACTGGGTCTCAGTGATATTGCTCAAGTGGGCTGCCTAAGTAGTCACGGTATCACAGCTCAGGACTCCCTATCTGGGCTACACATGGTCCTATCTGTGGTCCCTGGGTCTCAGGACTGGCTGGAAAAACGACTTGTTCTCAGATCAGAGACCATTTGCCGGCTGGAGAGCTTCAGAAATGAGCCGAAGGGCAGTAGCTTTTGGCTAGATTGTGGTCACATGCCCCCCGTTAGGGGTTCTCAAGATATACAGAGTGGCAGCACACCGAAGCCAGACACAACAGCCCCGCCCTTGGTGAAGAACATGAAAGAACCCCACAAACACAGCCCTCCACTCCGGAGGGGCTTCGTAGGCGTGCCATCCGTGCAGAGCCTCAGCACCCTCCCTCCACCGTATGGGGCTCAGGGAGAGGAGGAAGGGCAGATGTTCCTCTATTTCACAAACCAAAAGACTGAGATACAGATGGGTTAAGTGGCTTTCTCCAAATTCCACAGCTACTGATGGGTAAAATTGGATCGCGGATCTCGAAGTCAGTCTCCTGATGCTTAATCCAGTGCTCTTTCCACTAATCCACCTCTGCTTCTGGCTGCAAAGGGCTGTTCTTCCCTCCGGAGGGGGTGAGGCCAGCAGGGAGGACTGAATGGTTGGCTCTCGGGTTGTTTGCTCTGGGCTGGGGAGGAGCAGGAGTGCTGGGCAGTTCCCGACATGCTTCATCCCAACTTTTCCTTTGTCCCTTTGTGGGGATTAAAGGTGGTAATCAGAGTGCACTGGGTGGGTTCTGGGAAAGCTCTCTCTTCAAGCCCAGCCCAGCTGCACCACTCCGTGCCTGAGGCAAGATGCAGAGCCCTGCAGATATGCAGAGTATGGTGCGGCCAGTTAGATGCAGCAGGGAGGGGTCTGGGACATCTCAAATCCCCATACTTTCCCCTTCAGGGCTTTGGAACCAGTAAGCTGCAGACAGTAAGGGTCTATGGCAAACATTCAGATCTCAACCATAACCCAACCTCAGCCCAGTCCTGAGACTTTAACTTCTAAATCAAAATTCAATTTTAAGTCCAGGCCCATGCACCCAATTACTGCAGTTAGAAGGGGAAGAGAAGAGGATATTCAAATTCTAAAGGCAAATAAATTCTAGCCCTCTGGGGTACAGAATATGCTGCCCCTTTCCAAGCTAAATATTTGCACACAGGGGCCGGTGCTATGGCACAGTAGGTTAATTCTCCGCCTGCAGTGCCAGCATCACTTATTGGGCACCAGTTCTAGTCCCAGCTGCTCCTCTTCTGATTCAGCTCCCTGCTGATGGCCTGGGAAAGCAGTAGAAGATGGCCCAAGTGCTTGGACCCCTGAACTCATGTGGGAAACCCAGAAGAAGCTCCTGGCTTCAGATTGGCTCAGCTTCAGCCATTGTGGCCATTTGGGGAGTGAACCAGCAAATGGAAGATCTTTCTCTTTGTCTATCCCTCTGTCTGTAACTCTGCCTCTCAAATAAATAATAAATAAAATCTTAAAAAACAAAAAAACAAACATACAAAAAAAAACTTGCACACACAACTGCAACTGAGCTGAGTCATGAGGAAAGGGGAGGGGTTCTGAAGGGCATGGAAGCCGGGATAATCAGGGACAGTCAGTGACACTGGCACACAGACTCCAGGGCAGAGGGCCAGTGCTAGACACAGACAAAAAGGAAGCACACTTCTGTCTCAAACTAGCCTTCCTTCTTCTGATGCTCACCATCTAGCCCAACCGAACAGGGCTGCTTATAGAAATGGAATGAGCAGCTAGTGGGTAAAGCCGCTGCCTTGACATCAGCATCCCGTATGGGTGTGGGTTCATGTCTTGGCTGCTCCGTGTCCGTTCCTGTTCATGGCCTCGGAAAATCAGAGGAAGACAGCCCAAGTGGGAGATCTGTATGGAGCTCTGGGCTCCTTGCGGCCATCTAGGGAGTGAACCAGTGGATGGCAGACTTCTGTCTCTCCCTCTGTAACTCTGACCTTCAAATAAATAATAAATCTTAAAAAGAAAAAAAGAAAAGAAATGGAACTAAAACAAGGGGAGGACTTTGGTACAGAGGTTAAGTCCCACTCGGGATGCCTACATCCCATGTTGGCGCTTCTGGTTCAGGTCTTGCTCCTCCACTTCCCATCTAGCTTCCTGCCAATGTGCTCCATGGGAGGCAGCAGGTTCTGGCTCAAGTACCCCCGTCACCCATATGGGAGTCCTGGATGGAGCTCCAGGCTCCTGGGCCAGACCTGGCTGTTGGAAGCATTTGGGGGAACAGATTAGTGGATAGAAGATCTCTCTCTTTTCTGTCTTTCAAATAAAATGAAATAAAAATTTAATTAAGCTATTTTGAGATAGAAACTTTGGGGGAAAAAAAAAACTAAAAGAAAAACTCCCCATCATCAAATCTGTGATATAAATATTAGGTAAAGAAAAAAATAGGAAAAGGAAATTCTGAAAATTCCGAGTGCCACTGAAGACGTTTCCCTTTCTTGTACGTTCAGGTGAAGTCCTGTGATGAGGACTGGATGTCTTTCAGTGTCCTCTCTCCTCACCCAGTCTCTGCATGAGCTTTGCTTTAGGTGTTGGGTTAGTGAAGACGAAAAGGCCTGCTTGTAGTACCCTCGCACTCAGGACACGTTCTCCTTGTCAAATGCCTCTTCACCTACCCAAACTGAAAGTGCTTCTGTTCCCTGGAAGACGCCAGGCACTGGGAAAGGAGAGAACCAGAGACACGGTTGCTAGTATTGCTGAAAGATGATAGTAAATTCCTTGCCTAGCAGGAAGTTATCGAAGGAGTGATCTTTAGGGCACGTCAGAGCCAGCCAAGAAGTGAGCAATAGAACTAGGGTTATAAAATAAACTCAAGGGGTTAGGAAAACAATCAATACCAGGAGAAAAACAAGGTTTGACTTTGGTCCTTAAAGGTACGGGGCGGGGGGGGGGGGCAGCCAGGCCTTTCCTTGAGCCAGGAATGGTGCCCCAAGGTGGAATGTAGGGGTGGGTGTTATTGAAAAGATCTGATCTTCTCAGGAATGAATAGTGTCAATGTTTCACTAAGGGTTCTTGGAAAACAAACACCCCAATGGGGATCAGTAAATCAGGCTCAGTCTGCGCTTCTCTTCTGCCCTTGCTCTGACACTTGCACAGCGTGTGTGCTCTCTCTGTTGTCCTGGGTCCCAGGAGCCAGCGGAAGATGGGACGAGCAACACCAACCGCCTGACCCACTTCTGGCCTCCACTTACTCCTGGAGGCTCCATGACCTTCCAGGGAGCTGCCAACATGATTGTCAGGGTCACAGGAGATTGACACGAGGACTTTAAAGAACTGAGCTTTTCCCATCAAAATCTTAATTTTCACTCAATGGAAACTAAAGAAAAGCTTAAAATCTGAGCCAAGCTAGACAGAGCTCTTGGGAACAGGAAGGAGAGGAATGCCTCACTCTGATTCTAGGAGGCCACACCCTAGAAAACCAGAATCTAAGGATACTTCCTCCGTTTCTAGGAACTTCTGCAGGGGGAGGAATGTCACTCCCAGCAGGCTACAGTCTGGAGCGGAAAGAAACTTTATACAACACTTGCTCAAAAGTCTTGTCTACTACACATAATTTTCAGTGTGGTTCTTTGGTTATTTATCTTCCTCACTGTGAGCGCCGTGAGAGCAGGGGCTGGGCTGCTTTCCCTCCTCTGTGAAGTGTCATCTCATAGAGGCTACACGACTGTGTACTGGATACACGATGTCTGTATTGTGGTTAAGTCGTCCTTTTGGATACCCACATCTCACATCACAGTGCTGGTTTGAGTCCCAGCTGGTCAGCCACTGATCCAGCTCCCTGCTAATGTGCCTGGGAAGGCAGCTGAAGATGGCCCAAGTGCTTGGTCCCTTGCCACCCATGTGGCTGACCTGGATGAAGTTTTCGGCTCCTGGCTTCAGCCTGGCTCAGCCCCAGCTGTTGTAGGTATTTGGAGAGTGAACCAGCAGATGGACGATCTCTCTGTTTCTACCTCTTGCTCTGTCACTCTTCAGGTCAAATAAATGAGTGAACATATATTTTAAAAAAATTATGTCTGAGGGACCAGCACTGTAGTGTAGCAGGTAAAGTCGATACTTGTGATGTCAGTATCCCACATGTGTGCTGGTTCAAGTCCCAGCCACTCCACTTCTGATGCAGCTCCCTGCTAATGTGCCTGGGGAAGCAGTGGAAGATGGCCTGAGTGCTTGGCACCCTGCCACCCACGTGGGAGACCTGGATGGAGCTCCAGGCTCCTGACTTCAGCTTGGCCCAGGCCTGACCGTTGAGGCCATTTGGGGAGTGAACCAGTGGATGGAAGCTCTCTTTTTCTGTTTGTCTGTCTCTCTTGAACTCTGCTTTTAGAATTAAAAACAACAACAACAACAAAACACTTAAACCGGATGTCTGACATCATTTATTGTATCGCCACAGAGAAAGTTAATGTTCCTTTTTTATTTTTTATTTTATTTAATTAAATTGATTAATTTATTTATTTGACGGGTAGAGTTACAGACAGTGAGAGAGAGACAGAGATAAAGGTCTTCCTTCCGTTGGTTCACTCTCCAAATGGCTGCAATGGCCGGAACTGCACTAATCCGAAGCAAGGAGCCAGGTGCTTCCTCCTGGTCTCCCATGAGGGTGCAGGGGCCCAAGCACTTGGGCCATCCTCCACTGCTATCCCAGGCCACAGCAGAGAGCTGGACTGAAAGAGGAGCAACCAGGACTAGAACCAGTGCCCATATGAGATACCGGTGCCACAGGCGGAGGATTAACCTAATGTGCCACGGCAACGGCCCCATGTTCCTTTTTTTGAAAAAAAAAAAAAAAAAGTTTATTTACTGATTTGAAAGTCAGAATTATAGAGAGTGATAAGATAGGGAGAAACAGAGATCTTCCATCCACTGGTTCACTCCCTAAATGGCTATAACAGCCAGGGCTTGGCCAGGAGGCAGGAGCTTCATCCAGGTCTCCCATGTGGGTACAGGGGCCCAAGCACTTGGGTCACCTTCTGCTGCTTTCCCAGGTGCATTAGCAAGGAAGGAAGTGGAGCATCTGGGACTCGAACCGGCACCATATAGGATGCAGGCACTGCAGACAGTATATTAACCCACTGCACCACAGTGCCAGCCCCTTAATGTTCCTTTTCATTGGAATCTCCAAACACTGTGACAATGTTGTGCCCTGTAGGCAAATGGGTAAAGCAACCCATTTATTTCCCCACTGAGGAAAGGAGATTATTATTACCATCTCCAACTCATAGGGCAAGAAAGTAGGGCAATTATTCGCCTTCTTTTCCAAATGAAGAAAATACAGGAGGGAGAGGTTATTGTCCCTGTGTTACGGAAGAGGAAACTGAGACCCAGAGAGGTCTCGGTTATTTACCTTAATCACAGGGTAAGTTAGCAGAGCTGGGTTGGAACTTAAATCTTCCATCACAGCCTCAAATGTTTCCTTAAAAGTAAAAGACGCTGGAGTCAGCCTTACATGTCCTACTGCATAAACAACGAGACTGGCTCACAAAGGCATTTACTGAGGAATGGGAACACAGACATGACTCCTTCCTCCTGGTGCGGTACCACCTTCAATAACAGTTTACAAAACGTTCCGTATTGGGGCTAGCGTCGTGGTGCGGTGAGTTAAGGAGGCGCTTGCGATGCTGGCATCCCATATGAGTGCCGGTTTAAGTTCTGGCTGCTCTGCTTTGGATCTAGCTCCCTGCCACTATGCCTGGGAAGGCAGTAGAAGACAGCTCAAGTACTTGGGTCCCTGCTACCCATGTGGGAGACCCCAGCAGAGTTCCAGTTTCTTGGCTTTGGTCTGAACCGGCCCTGGCCATTGCAGACATTTGAGGAATGAACCAGTGAATGGAAGATCTTTCTGTCTCTCCTCCTTTCTATCGCTCTTTCAAAATAAATACGTAAATATATATATATTTTTAAATCGTTACCTTCCTTGAGTCTCATAACAACTTTTTTAGGTGGTTAGGGCAACCATGAGGTCTTCAAAAAGTTCATGGAAAATGTGTATTATGAAAAACTACGCATGAATTTCATAATTTTTTTGCACCAAAATAAACGCGGCTTTTAATTCCATGTGTCCATGAACTTTTAGAAGAGCCGGCCCGCTCTCTCTCCCACTTTACCTTCGTGGAAACTGAGGCTCAATGAGACGGAGAGACTTGAGCAAAGCCAGGTCCTGCCTAAGCAGCGAGGGCTGGATGGGGCAGAGTCCTTGACCTCTGAGGCCAGGCTCTCCTCGGGGTCTAGAAACCGCACAACAGACGCTAACTGTGGGGCTTTTACACTTGGCCACTGTCCAAACGAGACCTTCCTGGGGTGACTTAGAAAAAGGAGAACTGGGGAGCGGCTTTTCTACCCTGCCTGGGAACCTTTCTTGCTGAGATGCAGGAAGACGGCTGATTATTGTGGAGATTTCCCCTCCACAGCTTTGCTCTCAGACTCATCTTCTGTGAAGCCACTGGAGGAGATGCCCAGCTGTCTGGTGTTGCCAAGGCCCTCGAGATCAGGTTTTTAGTCCTGTCCCATTCACCCCACAGTAATCATCTTACCACAAGACCTTCTTGGGTGAAAAATAGATTCTAGGATACTTGGACGATGAGGCTCGGTTTGGCTCATTTTGTCAAAAAAAAAAAAAAAAAAGTGAACAGCCCCATTAACCAGGGGCCAAGTTGTAACAGTGGGCAAGTCTTCACTAGAAAAATTACTGGAATTGACAAAATCTACATTTGCCATGAATGTGCCTAAGCTCCCCACCTATAGAGAGGCCAAAGCTCAAGTGACTCCCATTAAGACATTATTCATGCGCAGGCCTGTCTACACTAGAATGCTGGAGCCAGCCCGCTATTTCCTGGGGCAAGGCATTACAGACTTGTAATGCTCACAGACCCCCAGGCCCAAAGGCTCTGGCCTGTCTTCTCTTTCCCTGTGCTCGTCTTGAGATCCAGCCACAGCTTCTTGGGGCTTGGAGGTTCTGGCTATTTCCATGATGCCCAGAGAGCTGAGGGGGACATGCTCTGTTGCTTCTTTTATCGAGCGGCTGGGAGGACCACAGAGGTTTTTAGGACTGGGAGAACAGAGCAAGGTCTGGCACGCTTGGGCTGGGCTTTGATCCTCACAGGCCTTGCAAGCCTCCCCCCACGTGCCTCTTAGTCTGTGTAGGCTTTCGCAGCAGGACTGTACGAACAGCTACCTCTGGGGTGGGGGCAGGGCAAGACCCCCAACAGGTGCCCTGTGGAGTTACCATCTCCAGCAGAGTGGAGATGCTGTGGATTCCTTCCTGCAAAGGTGAGAAGGCAGCAGTCTCAGAGTTGGATTGGGCCACTTGGCCACCGCGGTGCCCACCAGTGAGAGTGAGCAGGCCACGTGATCTGACATTTTCTGAGAATCATAGCAGAACGGGAATCATGGCTCCTGCCCTGACTATGTCACAGGGTTGCTGTGGGGATCAAATGTACCATCTATGGAATACCAACAACTATAAAGGACGAGTACGATTTGTAGCAGGAGGGACAGAGACCAGTCCAAGAACGGACTTGGCTCCAGAACAGCCCTGCACAGCCAGGACCATGAAGCACTCTGAGTCATTCGTCTGCTGGTCTGGATATAATTTTTAGCTGCCGCAGGTGGGCGGGCAGCAGGTAATTGCACCTCAAAAAGTATTTATTGAGGGCCCATTCTGTACATGCCTGCTTTAGAAGGTAATTGGGAAGCACTTGTTCACACATGGACTTTTAATGCAATGGAGGGAGCCAACCACCACCCACCAGCCACTGAAAGACAAGCATGGTAGCCCGCGGGGCGAACAGAGCTAAGCCTTCACACATGCTCATTAGAGACTCACATCTTGCCCCCAGCACTTCCCTGGCTGACTGGGAAGCAGGCACCTGCAGTGAGATGCTTGGTCTTCCTGCCATCTTTAACCAGAGACAATTTTGCCCCCACCTCCACCCTGCCTTCGGGGGCACAGTAGTCTGGAGACTCTCTTGGTTGTCATACTTGAGTGAGGGTGCTACTGGCGCCTGGGATACAGAGGCCAGAGACATTGCAAAATACCCTACAATGAGCAGAACAGGCTTCCATAGTAAAACAACACCACTTCTCAAAGGCCTGGGGTTGAGATTGAGAAACTCTGTTGTTCCATCTTCAACTTCAACGGCACCACCTAGTTAACCCCCAAAGTCCCTTTCTGACTTGAAACTCAATGACCTTTTTTTTAAGCCTGAGCATAAAAATGTATTGCTCATGGGAACGACTAATTTTTAAACTAATGGATTCTTTTTTTTTTTTTTTTTTTGACAGGCAGAGTGGATAGTGAGAGAGAGAGACAGAGAGAAAAGTCTTCCTTTTTGCCGTTGGTTCACCCTTCAATGGCCGCTGCGGCCGGCACGTCTCGCTGATCCGAAGCCAGGAGCCAGGTGCTTCTCCTGGTCTCCCATGCGGGTGCAGGGCCCAAGCACTTGGGCCATCCTCCACTGCACTCCCGGGCCATAGCAGAGAGCTGGCCCGGAAGAGGGGCAACTGGGACAGGATCGGTGCCCCGACCAGGACTAGAACCCGGTGTGCCGGCGCCGCAAGGCGGAGGATTAGCCTGTTAAGCCATGGCGCCAGCCATAATGGATTCTTTTTATCATGGTAAAAATGCATAACAAATTTCTCATCTTCATCAGTTGTGGGTTTTTTTTTTTTTTTTTTTTTTTTTTGACAGAGTGGACAGTGAGAGAGAGAGAGAAAGGTCTTCCTTTGCTGTTGGTTCACCCTCCAATGGCTGCTGAGGCCAGCGCGCTGTGGCCGGCACACTGCACTGATTTGAAGGCAGGAGCCAGGTGCTCTCCTGGTCTCCCACACGGGTGCAGGGCCCAAGGACTCGGGCCATCCTCCACTGCACTCCCGGGCCACAGCAGAGAGCTGGCCTGGAAGAGGGGCAACCGGGATAGAATCCGGCGCCCCGACCGGGACTAGAACCCGGGGTGCCGGCACCGCAAGGCGGAGGATTAGCCTATTGAGCCGCAGCGCAGGCCCCTTCAGTTTTAAGTATGCAGTTCAGTAGTGTCAAGTACATTCACATTGTTGTGAAATGAGCTCCAGTGGATGAGTTGGTTTTGGGTGACTATTATTAGTGAACAAATAATCTGACAGCACTCACCAGGTGTGAGGCTAACTATGTGGGGATGTCCAAGTGGCAAAGGCAGTCCCTGCTCCCCGGGAATTCTGCAGAGGAGGGAACACACACGCACGCAGACACAGAACTGACACCAGGCAGAGTAGAAGTTGTGTGAGTGTGACTGCAAATGTGACAAGATGATAGGACTGGAAAGGGCCACTGGTGGGAGCTGTTCAATGAGAATCCAGAAACAGGGGAAAATAAGATGCTGATGAGTGAGTAGACTCAAATCAACAGGGAGAAAAGGAAAAGCAATTGACTGGTTGCTAAGCAGGTCGGACTTGGGCTGAATCGGCTGACTCTTCTCATCACCTCATCAACACAATCTAAATTTCTGAGCTACTCTGGGAATAAAACGTGTTGTGGCACAGCAGGACAAGCAACACCAGCATTCTGTATTAGAGGGCCAGTTCTTAGCCTCAGCTGCTCTGCTCCCTATCCTGCTTCCTGCAAATGCGCCTGGGAAGGCAGTGGAAGGCAGCCCAAGTGCTTGTGCCCCTGCTGCCCAGGTGGGAGACCAGAATGGAGTTCCTGGCTCCTGGCTTTGGCCTGGGCCACACCTGGCTGCTGCAGTTATTTGGGGAATGAACCAGCACATGGAAGATCGCTCTCTCTGTTGCTCTGTCTTCAAATCAACCAATCAATCTTTAAAGCATTTCTGAGGAGCTGGTGCTGTGGTCTAGGGGATAAAACCGCTGCCTGTGGTGCCGGCATCCTATATGGACGCTGGTTCGAGTCCCAGCTGCTCCACTTCCAACCCAGCTCTCTGCTATGGCCTGGGAAAGCAGTTGGTCCAAGTCCTTGGGCCCCTGCACGCACGTGGGAGACCTGGAAGAAGCTCCTGGCTCCTGGCTTTGGATCGGCGCAGCTCCAGCCATTGTGGCTAGTTGGGGAGTGAACCAGTGAATAGAAGACCTCTCTCTCTCTCTCTCTCTCTCTCAATTCTGTCTCTCCTTCTCTGTGTAACTCTGACTTTCAAGTAAATAAATTTTTTATTTTTTTTGACAGGCAGAGTGGACAGTGAGAGAGAGACAGAGAGAAAGGTCTTCCTTTTCCGTTGGTTCACCCCCCCAAAGGCTGCTGCATTCACTCCCCAGGAGCAACCGGGACAGAATCCAGCGCCCCGACCGGGACTAGAACCCTGTATGCCGGCGCCACAGGTGGAGGATTAGCCTATTGAGCCACAGCGCCGGCCATTATAAATAAATCTTTAAAAAAATTAAAAAAGGATTTCTGAACCAGATGAGTATGTGGGAGGGGCAGTGGGGGCCATGGCGGACAAGTTCAAGGAGAGAAAGAAACTGCCATTTACTGCACCCACACCCTAGGGTAGGAGCTCTGCTTTCCACAAGTTTCCACAAGAAACTTCCATCTGGGGCCGGTGCTGTGGCATAGACGGTAAAGCTGCTGCCTGGGATGCCAGCATCCCATATGGGTGCCAGCTCAAGTCCCAGCTGCTCCTCTTCTGATCCAGCTCTCTGGGAAGGCAGCAGAAGACGGCCAAGTGCTCAGGCCCCTGCACCTGCTTGGGAGACTCAGAAGAAACTCCTGGCTTTGGATAGGCCAAGCTCCAGCCACTGTGGCCATCCATCTGGGGAGTGAACCAGAGGATGGAAGACCTCCCTCTCTGTAACTCTACCTCTCAAATAAATAAATAAACCTTTAAAAAAATAAAAGAAACTTCCATTTTACAGCTAAGTAAACCAATGATTAACTTGTTCAAGGTTACAAAGGTTGTAAACAGGGAAGGAGTTTGCAAACCCCAGAGTATCTTCAAGGTCCCTCCTTTTCTGCCATAAGGCCAAGGGTCCTTTGCTATCTCCAACAAATTGACACAAATCACAGAAAAATTCATCTTAAGCTTTCTACTTATGGCATCGAGAACCTCTTTAAGGCTGCCTGTACCAGCTGCTGGCTAAACATCCTGTGCAGAACTGTACCCTACAGAAGCAGCTAAAGCGTTTACACATTGCATAGAGGTACAAACAGGCACACCAAAAATATGTAGATCAGAAACCTGCAGCAATGGTACCCCTGCACAATGTGCGCCTCCCTGTGAGGTTGCCTTGTGTATCTTCAGGCATACTGCGAACCCCCCCCCCCAGAAGTGACGTCACTGCTAACGCCAGAGATATTTAAAGCAGGGAGCAAGCCACTGGGAAAACTCGTGACAGTGACAAAGGATGACGGACGAGATGTGATCAATAAAGCTTTTTATCTCAAACTTCACTCGTTCTATAAATAAAACAGCTGAAAATAGACTTGAGGGAATATTTTGCTTCTTAGAAATAAAATTTACCAATGCTCAGCACAGGGCCTAGCTTAGAATGTGCTCAGTGAATGTTAAAACATGAACAATCCTTAATCCTACGAGCAGCGGTCCCCGCTCCTATCCCAGGGAGCAGCCTGCAACTTGCCAGTTCCTGATCTACAGGGAAAAGGGGGTGGGATCCTCCTCTGGCCGGGGAACTAGCTATGGTCCTTCTTGTTCTCCTCAGCAGGGAGTTAAAAGTTGGAAGGCAAGATTTTCTAGCCCTCAGGGTTCCCGGATGGTTCTTGTTTTCTGCAGTTCACAATCTATTCCTGGAATGACTTGCTCATGCCTGCTTTTCTAGATCTGCCTCCCCACCCAACTAGGAACAACAAAACAATAGCAACAACAGAAATTCCTGAGCCATTCTTTGTGGGCAGCCACGTGATAGGCCAGCCCTTAGAGGAAAGCAGAAAACCATGGCAGCATGACAAATTGGGAAGCTTCAACCAGTGTTCTCCACATCTCTACCTCCTTCAATGACATGATTCAGTTCAGAAAAATTGGCTATGTGGGGGCTGGCATTGTGGCGAAGTGGGTTAAGCTGCCACTTGTGATGCCAGTACCCCATAGGAGCGCCAGTTCGCATCCTGGCTGCTCCACTTCTGACCTCGTTCCCTGCTAATGCGCCTGGGAAAAGCAGCAGAAGATGGCCCAGGTACTTGGGTCCCCGAATCCATGTGTAAGATGCGGGTGGAGTTTCAGGCTCCTGGCTTCAGCCTGGCGTAGTCCTGGCTGTTGCAGCCATTTGGGGAATGAACCCATGGATGGAAGATCGATCTCTTTCTAAATTGCTGTCTTTCCTTCTTTCTCTGTCATTCTGCCTTTCAAGTAAATAAATCTTAAAACAAAAACAAAGCTTGGATATATGTTGTCAGCTGCCCTGAGAAGGTCTTTTCATTTGGGTACAAGATTTTTTTTTTTAAAGATTTATTTATTTATTTGAAAGGCAGAGTGACAGAGAGAGGTCTTCGATCTGCTGGTTCACACCCCACATGGCTGCAACAACTGGAGCTGGGCCAATCTGAAGCCAGGAGCCAGGAGCTTCTTCTGGGCCTCCCATGCAGGTGCAGGGGCCCAAGCACTTGGGCCATCTTTTATTGCTTTCCCAGACCATAGTAGAGAGCTAGATCAGAAGTGGAGCAGCCGGGTCTTGAACCAGTACCCATATGGGATGCCAGCGCTGCAGGTGGCAGCTTTACCTGCTTCGCCACAACACTGGCCCCAGAAGATGTTTTTATTGGGGGTAGTTCTTGGATGGATTAGATACAGTTCAGATGGACTGAAGTCTGCACTGGAGTTCCTGGGATAGCTGGGCTTGGATGCTGCTGAGCCAAGCTGCAGGTTCTGGGTTCTGACCTACTTCCCCCTCCAGGACTGCTGCAACCCTGCATGACCAGGGGTTCTGAGTTTTCTAGGACAATTCTAGCTTTATTTTCAATTAATACTTTTTGTTAAATATATCACAAAATGAGACTTTTATGCCTTTGTAAGGCCTGGACGTAAAAAATTGATGTCCAAACCAAAACCAAAACCAAAAACATGTCATTGCTGCCGTTATTTTTCTAAATAAAATGGGCTGCTGGGTTCTGTTTCTTGGATAGTTTTTTACTCGCTGGATTCCTGTTTTCTTTCCCCATTCTAAGCATTTCCTGCTGGTCACTCATTCTGCACAATTCTGTTTTTTAAGCGAACATATTGTGGCCCTGATGGTAGCAGGTTCAACCACATTGCTCCTTGAGCTGTCTGGTTCCTGGAGACAGGACCCCTGGTCCCCACCACCCTATACCCTATGCTATGCATCTGGTTCAGCCCAGTGGCTTCAGAGTCCCATGGCTAGGGTGGGAAATCACCTCTATCATCACCCAGCCACTTAGCTACTTGAACCTTTATTTCTGTAAAACTGCTTATTGCATGGGACTAGAATTTTCACAAAGTACTCATCAGGCACAATGAATCTGGTGCATAGTAAGTGCTCAGGAAAAGATAGCTACTGATTTTTATACTGCTGAGTTTGGCCTTTCCTTACTCACCAAGATGTGTTTGGAAATTCCTCCTCATTGGTTTCTGCCCCAGGGCTTTCTTTGTGAACAATGGGAGTTTTAATCATGCTTTCATCTTGAATGAACCAAATCCTAATCCCTCCATCTTTTTTTTTTTTTTTTAATTGAAATACAGTACAAACTCAAGAAGTAACTTTCATACTCCCTTCCTCGGGGCAATGTCCAATAGAAGCTGACACATGTGAGAAACCAAAACACACACTCTTCAAAGTGGAATAGATCACATGGGTTTGAAAGTTCTGGGACCTGAAATTTTTCCAGGTCAACTCAGTGCCATTTCAGTTCAGTTCTAACCACAGCCAAACATCTCTGCAGACTGACATCTTTTCTTTAAAAAGTTGCCTTTTCCAGCTTTTTTCAGCATCAGCTAGCCATGCTTTTTCCAAATTCTAATCTCAAGATTGCCTTCCTCCATGGTCAGCCTACCAACCTTCTCTCTTATGTATCAACTAAAAATGGAGAACGGGGGCCGGCATCCCATATGGGCACCAGTTTGAGTCCTGGCTTCTCTACTTCTTTTTATTTATTTATTTATTTACTTGAAAGTCAGAGTTACACAGAGAGAGGAGAGGCAGAGAGGGAGAGAGAGGTCTTCCATCCGCTGGTTCACTCCCCAGATGGCTGCAATGGCCATAGCTGTGCCGATACGAAGCCAGGAGCCAGGAGTTTCTTCTGGGCCTCCCATGTGGGTGCAGGGGTCCAAGGACTTGGGCCATTTTCTACTGCCTTCCCAGGCCACAGCAGAGAGCTGGATCGGAAGTGGAGCAGCTGGGACACAAACCGGTGCCCATATGGGATGCTGGCACTGCAGGCAGAGGCTTTACCTGCTATGCCACAGCGCTGGGCCCCTGCTCCACTTCTGATCCAGCTCCCTGCTGATGTGCCTGAGAAAGCAGCAGAAAATGGCCCAAGTGTTTGGTCCCTGTACCCACGTGGGAGACCCAGAAGAAACTCCTGGCTCCTGGCTTGCAGCCATTTGGGGAGTTAACCAGTTGTCTCTCTCTCTCCCTCTTGCTTTCTAACTCTGCCATTTAAATAAAATAAAATAAAGCTTTAAAAAATTAGGGAATGGCTAAGCCTTTAGCCTATGATGTTAGACCACCTGGTTATCAATTCTATGATCCTGGGCAAATTACTATGTGACTCAGTCTTCCCATATTTAAGATAACTGTAGTATCTTCTGCAACACAATTATGGTCAGGTGAAATAAAATAAGTAGAGAGCTATGGCACAGAACTGGCATTTAGTAAGTACTCAGTAAGAACTATTCTTGGGGCCTGGCATTGTGCCACAGTAGGTTGCCTCTGCATGCCATGCCAGTTCCAGTCCTAACTACTCTGCTTTGGACCCATCTTCCTGCATCTGTGCCTGGGAGGGCAGCCAAGGGTGGCCCAAGTAAGTACTTGGGTCCTTGAGACTTATGTGGTAGATCCAGATGGAGCTCCTGGCTCCTGGCCCAGGCCTGGCTGTTGTGGCCATTTTAGGGAGTGAACCAGTGGATGGAAGATCTGTCTCTCCCTATTTGTCTGTCATTCTGTCTTTCAAATAAACAAAAAAGTAAGCCTCAAAAATTATTTTTTTAAAAAATTCATGTTAGTTGGGAGAGAGTGATCTAACAGCTAGACCTGACTCCAGCAGCAGTTCTGCCGAGAGCACACATTGTGCTAAAACCACATTAGGAGCATTGTTCTTTAGGTTTTGTGGGCAGCTTCTCTGCTTTCAGACCTCATGTCTACACCGAAATATACAACTGGTATAAAGTTACTGAAACAGTCCTGGGTGCTGTGGAGGGCTCGCACACGCCTGGGGAGAATGTTGATCCATAAAGGAAAGGTGTGCACGAGGGAAGTGCATGGGAGCGTGGGCTGAGCAGGCCAGCTTTAATGCAAGTCTTCCCACAGCTACCTGAAGACCAGGACCTTCTCCCACTCCCAGTTGACTCCCCAGCTTCCCCTTAAACAGTAAACTCTCCTCACTGGGAGTACACTGCTAATTGCTTCATCTATAAAAGTAATAAGAGCTTCCATCTGTCTGGGAGAAAACACCCCAAATGGACACAAAAATAAACAGTGGGGAACAATGCCCCAGAGCTTGATTCCAGATTGAAACTCCAGGTCTGAATCCTGTCTGCAAGACTTTTTAGTTGAGCGACCTTTGGCAAGTTGCTTATCCTTCTGAGCCTCGACTTTATCTGTAGGAAGAGGTAATAAGTGCCTATTACACAGAGTTTATTTTGAGGAACAAACAAGATGAAGTACATTAGGTAACAGGATGAGTACCTGGTACAAAGTAAGTGCTTAGTAGCAACACCTGTGAATAGTTGGTTTGCTTTCACTAATAAGTGATTTTGGTTGTCTTTCACATCCCTTTTAGATTGGGGGTGGGGGGGACTCCACATTGACAGTGAAATCTAAGTTGGTTTGCTGCCAATAGGTTTCCTTAGCCAAATACATGGAGAGGAATAACAATGTTAGGTCAGGGCAAAGGTGATGGTAAAAAATTAAAATGGGCCAGGACCAGCATTGTGGTGCTGCGGTTAAGCCGCTACATGACACGGGCATCCTATATGGGTGCTGGTTCAAGACTCAGGTGCTCCGCTCCCCATCCAGCTCCCTGCTAATGTGCTTGGGAAAGCAGCAAGGATGGCCCAAGTCCTTGAGCCCCTGCATCCACACGGGAGACCCAAAGAAGCTCCTGGCTCCTGGCTTGAGTCTGGCACAGTTCCAGCCATTGCAGCCATTGCAGCCATTTGGGAAGTGGACCAGAGAATGGAAGAGCACCCTTGCGTGCGCTCTCTCTCCCTCTCCCTCTCACTGTAACAGACTTTGAAATAAATAAACATAAAAAAAAAAAGGACTTACAGATGTATAAGATACAACTTTTGCTCAAGGAAGTAACAGTTTAGTCCTTATCCTCTAACCTATAAAATCTCCCTGAAAGATTTTCCCTACTCCCTCTTAGCACGTATCCTTCAAGAGTCTTCTTAACCTAGTGCTTTATAAGAACCTCTCTCTCTCTTTGGGCCTCCAACCATTCACCTAACTTTGCCCTCCTTCAGTTCTTACACAGCTAAACCATATCAAGAATGTTCAATGTTCTCTAATGCACTGGAATCTTATCTCTCCAATCAGATTATAAATAACTCTAGAGCATGAATGTTCTATTAGCTCACTTTATATTCTTGTGCTGTTCTATAATCCCTACTTCTGATCATCCAGGATGATTATTAATGACATTTTATGAACTTGCAAGAAACATATAGTTTAACTTACTCACCTAACTCAGTGGGGGATGAGACATATCTGGGACAAATGCTACTCTTCCATATCATATCACCTGATTCACTGGGAAATTTTCTGCCTCTTTTTGCCTTTTAAAAAATCTTCCAGCCAGCGCCACAGCTCACTAGGCTAATCCTCCACCTGCGGTGCCGGCACTCTGGATTCTAGTCCTGGTTGGGGTGCCAGATTCTGTCCCGGTTGCCCCTCTTCCAGTCCAGCTCTCTGCTGTGGCCCAGGAATGCAGTGGAGGATGGCCCAAGTGCTTGGGCCCTGCACCCGCATGGGAGACCAGGAGGTAGCACCCGGCTCCTGGCTTCGGATCGGTGCAGTGCGCTGGCCATGGCAGCCATTTGGGGGTGAACCCACGGAAGGAAGACCTTTCTCTCTGTCTCTCTCTCACTGTCTAACTCTGCCTGTCAAAAAAAAATCTTCCTATTTATTTTCATCTACTTGAAAGGCAAAGTAAAAAGGAGAGGGGAGAGAGAGAGACAGAGGGAGAAACATCAATCTTCCATCTGCTGGTTCATTCCCCAAATGACTGCAACAATCAGGCCAAGCCTAAGCCAAGGGCCAAAAACCTATATCTGGGTCTCCCACAAGGGTGGCAGGGGTTTCAGCTACTTAAGCCATCCACTGCTGCCTTCCAGAATGCATTAGCAGGAATCCAGATTAGAAGAGCAGCCAGGAGTCAAACTGGCACTTGAACAGCGTGGGCTTTGAAAACGGTGGCTTAACCTGCTATGCCACAATGCCTACCCCTCTTTTTGCCTTTTAATTCTTTTGCTGCCATACCATTGACGTTGAGCACCAGATAACTGAATTCTGCATGGAAAATACCAGTTCTATTTTTTGCATTTTGTGCTGAAAAAACCTGAATTGCTATCATTCACTTGGAAAGCCCCCTACAGGAGGACAAGATAGCTCTCCAGCACATGTGCTACTCAACACTCAGGCACGAACGGAAGCAGAAAGCATTCTGTCCCGTGACATTGTAACAGGGAAATTTGTGTCTCCTTCTAGCTTGAATGGAAGTAGAATAGAGTTTATTAACTCTACAATGGTTCTCAGTTTTGGAAAAAATCCCAATGTCTTTAAAAGCACCCATTTAGGGGCCGGCATTGTGGCATGGAGGGGTGAGATGGGTGTAAAGCCATCACCTGCAGTGCTGGCTGCTCCACTTCCGATCCAGCTCTCTGCCTTGCCTTAGGAAACCAGTGGAAAATGGCCCAAGTCCTTGGGCCCCTGCACCTGCGTGGGAGACCTCTAAGAAGCTCCTGGCTCCTGGCTTCAGATTGGCCCAGCTTTGGCTGTTGCAGCCATCTGGGGAGTGAATCAGTAAATGGAAGACCTCTCTCTCTCTCTCTCTCTCTCTCTCTCTCTCTCTATATATATATATATATATATATGCGCCTCTCTGTAACTCTACCTTTCAAATAAATAAATCTTTTTTTAAAAAAAGAAAAAAAAATTGAAATCACCTATTTAGAATCTCCTTTCACCAAAGAACACCACTATCACGGCACCACGGGGAACTTTGGGACTATTCTCACATGGAATGAGCATCCATGAGGTCATGAACAAATCACCCCACGGGAAACTGTACTTATTAGCCCTAACACCTCATTTCTTCATAGTCTTAGAAGAAAATGCCAAAGAGACAAAAACCTAGCATATAGGAAAATACCTTCCCCTCCCGAATCCCTGCTCACGTGGAGGGGATGGGTGAGCAAGAGCGAGGCAGGAAGGAGGAGTTTTGATGCTGAGCGCAGGTGGGCCTGCGCACCTGCATATGAGGCAGGACCTTCCCAAAGGCAGAAAAACCCTTCATCATATCAGTCAAACTGGCGAAAGAGGTAACAGGCTCCAGGCTATTTATAGACCCTGAATTGGCATGTGCTGTACATAACGAGTCCTTGGCTGATCTCATTTTTTTTAGAGCAATTGAGATAAAGTAAAGGAGAGGCAAAGAAAATGTAATGAGACGTTCAGATCATGACAGTAATTTTTTTATAGCATTATCTTCTTATAACTGTGGATGCCTGGAAAAGTTCCCAGAGCCAGAGAATTAGATACAATGGGATTCCACTGGAAAAGACATTATTAGAGATAATGTCCACTGAGTCTGGGTGTAGAGGTGAAGAGGATTATCTGAATACTGGAGTGATTTTATTAGATTTCAAGGGCGTTCTCCAGTGTCACTCTTGCTCAGATGCCAAAACCTCTCTGAGCTACTGCATGGAACACGGTGTTGTGCAGGGAAACTGGTTCACAGGCCAGGGACACAGTTAGCCTCCACAAGGGAACTCTGGAAAGATGATGGAGAATTCCCTCGGGGCTTCACTGTCCTGCACCCCTTTCTGTGGGAAGAAGGGGTGCCCCTATCAAAGGTGGCTGGAGCCCTCAGCCCCTGAAGTGAGGTCAGGGAGGGGCACCTGCAGAGCTTCTGTGCAAAGAACACAGAAAAGAACAGGGTAGTCAGTCGGAGTGGTGCACAGGGACAACCGGGTCCCCCAGGATGCCCACCTTCCACGGCAGAACACACATTCCACCTGTCAGCTCTTCCTCTACCTCTAGTTAGGCAAGATTCCCTTAGACAACCTCAAAGGGTCTTCTGGGGGTGTCAAGAGACAGTTTTACAGGGTCTGCACTGTGGCACAGCAGGTTAACGCCCTGGCCTGAAGCGCCGGCATCTCACATGGGCACCGGTTCTAGTCCCAGCTGCTCCTCTTGCGATCCAGCTCTGCTATGGCATGGGAAAGCAGTGGAAGATGGCCCAAGCCCTTGGGCCCCTGTACCCACGTGGGAGACCTGGCTTCAGATGGGCACAGCTCTGGCCATTGCGGCCAATTGGGGAGCGAACCATCGGATGGAAGACCTCTCTCTCTTCCTCTCCTCTCTCTCTGTAACTCTGACTTGCAAATAAATAAATAAATCTTTAAAAATAAAAAGAGAGACAGTTTTACTCCACTAGGCCATGAGACACCAATGGCAAACTCTCCGTTTACAGAAAGGCACAATCTGTCTCCCCTTTTCTTCCTTAACTTCCTAATCTGTGAAGCGGGTACAAAATCCCAGCCATCGCACCCCACGTCACACAGCAAAAGTGCTGCGTGAGACGGCAAACGCTCCCAAGGCAAGGCACGATTCTTGCTGCTGTTGTCATTTCTAGGACACATTCCACAGTTCACATAGCATAAAACAACAAAATATCTACAAAATGTGTCCCGGAAGCCAGCCAACAGCCTCTTGAGGGTGGTAGCATAAAAGCCTGTTAAAAATTCAGGTCCCTCCGTCGCACCTTAAAGCTACTGAATCAGAACTTTCCAGTGTTCGGGTCCCAGGCAATGCGGGGCCGCATGATCAGCCAGGGCGGTGACCCTATTTGCTCCGTTCTCTGAACACGGGACACAACTGTTCAGTCCGCTTCGGAGGGAGGGATGGCTGACGTCTGTGACTTCCAATAAGGTAACAGCACAGGCGGCCGGCAATGCTTCCGTCAGGAATACAGCAAAAAAATAGTGCTTTAGAGGGGCTAAGGTCCCAACACGACGACCCCCAGAGAGGCGGAGGAGAGGCTGGGCAAAGAAATTGGACTCACCTACGATGATGCCACAAGCACTGACCAATCCGATCTCTTTCTTCAGGGCTACTCCGCCCCCTCCGGAGCCGGCCTCGGGGAAATCCTCGGATTCGCTCCCACCTGCGTGGTTCTTGTCGGTGTTGTGTCGGTGCCTGGCCCCCTTTTCCATCTTTCTCAGTAAGATTTCAACCTCCAAAAAGCGCGCTCTCTCTGTATCTCTCTCTCAGTGCGTACGAATATAAATACAGAGAGAGAGCCTTTCAAATTAAAATGACCTTTTCCCGAAATAGGGACCACTCCTACCGTCTAAAAAAGACAAGCAGAGGAAAGGCGGAAAATATCCCTACTTTGTATGGACACTTTCTCATCACTCGTGCTTACAAACCAGGAAAGTGTTGTTTTGGAAGGGGTGGGGGTGGGGAGCATATATATATATTTAAGTATAAAAATAGCCCTGCACCAGCGGCTCCCGCTGGACTGCTCCCGAAAGGGATGCGTCCACGCCCGGGTGGACCCGCTCGGCGCGTCAGCCGCCGCCGGATTTCAGACGCTTAAAAAAGAGCCAGTCTGCGCTCCCTTCAGCGCTCTTCCTAAGGGAACAGGGACCGCCTTTACCTCCCCTTAGTCTTTAAGGCTGAGGGTAAAAGTAGTTTTCATTAACCGAAGGAGCGATCCTCAGGTACTTTTCCTCTCTCCCAGAAAAACAAGCGGAGGACGGGGCCGGCTCGCGCCAGATCTGACTTCCACCTGCCGCGGGCTTCTCTTCCCCTCCCGGCCTCCGGCTTCCGCTCTCCCCAGACGTCCTCTCCCGTCTTGCCCTTGCCTGCCTCGCTCGGCTCTCGGCGCTCACGGAACAGGCTGCCCCATCGCTGCGGGTTCCAGCCGAGTGGTTCCTCCGCACGCCCAAGTGCGTCCCTGCGAGCCGCAGCTTTTATTCGCTGGGCGAGGCTCCGCCCCGTCGCCTCCGCGCCTCTCCATCCTCCGGCGCGTCTCCTCCTTCCGCTGCTATTTAAATATTGGTGCACAGCCCCTACGCGATTCCCCCTTGTCGTTGTCCCCGTCTCCGTCGTTCTGCTGGTCGCTAGGCGGGGGTGCGATCCTCGCACCCCGAGGGCGCCGGGGGAGCTCGCTAGCGAGCAGGGCGCAGCACAGCCTTTGGGGACAGTGATGCAGACGCCTCGAATGCCACCAGCAGTCAGCCTGTAGGACCGGGGCTTTGGAGGGTACAGGAGAAAGGGTGCAAGGACATCCACCCTTTTCAAGTTTTTTGGGAAGCTCGGAGGAATCTGCACGTGGGGAGAAGCCAATGGAAGGAATTAAGAAAAATGGGAGAGCTTCATGGAGTGTAACTGTGAGCCATGAAGACTAGGAAGAAAACTAAACCACCAGGAACAAGTGGTAGCTTCATTGTTCACAGCTGTTACCCAGGGCTGGTTGACACATAAAAAAAAAAAAAAAAAAAATTCAGATCCTGAATCCGCAATTTACTATAAAAGTCAGCATTTGAAAAGCAGGCGGGGGAATTATCAGCACCTCCCTGATGGCCAAGCAGCCTTGCTGACGTTAAGAGATGACTAACTTAATACCATATTGTTACCTGCTTCCCTTCCCTGGAGAAACTGCCAGAAAGCAGTTAGGTCTATCATTGATTGTAAAGTACTTTGGGAACAAAACAAAAAACCAGCGCGAAGAAATATAGCGGACAACAGTGTGAGTCTAAAATGAAGTTATTTTGAATCTTATCAAATATGCAAAATGACTTTGTTTTCAAGTGAGTCTCAAAAGTAAAGTTTCCCAAACTGGCCACTAGCTACAGGGGTTTGGCCTTGCTTTTTGGAAAATGTCCCAAAAGATTGTGCGTTGTAAGGGTTAAATAGATAGTTAATTCCTTAAAAAATGAGGTTGTTTGAGCTTTTGTGGCAAAGGCTATTTCAAACGGGTAAAGTCCATTCCCCAGGCTTTTCTTCAGTCTGTCCCTTGATAACTCAGCAAGTATTAAGAGGTTTCAAAGGTTGGAATTTCAATCCCTTCTCTTCTCCTACCAGCTCAACACACAGCAAATTGAAAGCCTCAGCAGAAAAAAGAAAAGAAGGCAGCGTAGAAAGGGTTTTCAGCCAGGCAGGGAATATATAGCACAAAACTCCGCGGGAGGGGCTGAGTCATGGGAAATGAGAAATGTTTGAACTGCCTCTGGCCTTTCCTGGCAACCCTAGGAAATAACGGAGGCAAAATTTGATGGATTTCATTTTTCAGCAAATCCGATTTGCAGGCTTTTGTTCAGATTTCAACATCAAAGGGGAAAACAAATAATCTTTCCGCTTCTCAAATGTGAGTTCTTTCATGAGTGTTTAGTTCTCATTTAAATGATGCAGACTTAACAGGGTATAAGACATGAAAGTGATTAATTTGAGTTCTCTTGCCAAAACCAGCACCAACTGACAATATGGTAAGCCTTCGCGCCCTCCGTTTATGAATTAGGAAGCTAAGGGGGGTTATGGGATCACTCACGTTCTTGGGCTACACTGGTACTAAGTCTGCCAAACTGGAAAGGAAGCACTGTTGAAGATTAGTATTTCTATGTTTTAGCACTTGGAATTCACAACTGATTTATGACTATAAATGACGCAATGTAAAAGCAAGGAAGGGCTCTCTCCTCCTTCCAAGAGCCATTCATACGAAGTCTTTCGCTTTAGGCTGGGATCTTTTTGTGATAAAAATCCTAAGTGTGTCAAAATTCTATGGGCTTATTGAACATCAGAGAGAAAGAAAAATCTTGATGCAATATGTTGAAGGAAATCTGCAAAAAATGATTACCTGAAGTCTATTAAATTATGAGCACTGAATTTTTTAATTCATTATTCTACATTGGCCTTTAATATTTTATTTACCTTCTACATTTAAATATCGCTTTACAGTCTACAAGCTGTTTGGTGAACAATACCTTGACTTTTTTTCCTCATTAAGTATCTTGTATAGATAAGGCAGTTATTTTTAAGGACTTAAAAAATTAAGCTGAGACTCACGGATGTGTCTTACCTGAGGTCAAAGACCAGACACTTAAACTATTCATGAGCAGCTTGTCCCTGCCTCAAATTCTCTCACCCAAGGAAACAAAAGACTTTCCATCAGGGCCATGCCTATGTAGCCTCCAAGCGGTGTCAAAACTGCGTTTTAGAGACCCACCTTGGGGCCAACTCATAATCTCTGTCCATTGAGACCCACAATACCTAATTTAGGCCCCACCATCTGTCATCCCTTCACACAATCCTCGGCTTGGCCATCTCCCCAGTACTTAGTCAACTGTGTTTTCAACTTCTGAATGATATTTTACATGCTTCAGATGGGAAGCAACTGGTCCCTTTAACCAGGGAAAGGGTAGGTGGAAGGGTCATTTTCTTACAAATATTGTATTTGGACTTTGGAAGGCTGTGCGTGGCTGACACCTACTGCACAGAGATGGAAATGGCACGCGAGTGCTACTTGGGGTAGACAAGAACACTCTGACGTACCAGTATTCTCTTTGGAAACATCAGGTTAAAAATGCCTGTTAGGCATGGAGGTTTGGCACAGTGGTTAAGATAATGCCCAGGACACCTGTATGCCATATCAGGATGTCTGAGTTCACGTCCCAGCTCTGCTTCCTACTAGTGCCCTGCTGATGCTGCTGGGAGACAGCAGCTGATGACCCAAGTACCGGGGTCCCTGTCGCCCTTGTGGGAGACCAGGATTGGGTTCGCTGGCTCCCACCTTCAGCCTGGCCCAGTTCTGGCTGTTGCAGGCATTTGGGGGGTGAACCAGCAGATGCAAGAGTTCTCTATCTCTGATCTTTCAAATACAATGAAAATGAATAAAGATGAAAAAGAGAAGAAGTGCCTGTGAACATGGAAGAATAGAGCACGAAGCTGATCCCCTGCATTCCTGATTCTTTTTTTCTGGATCCAACAGACAGCACGTTATTGTTGCTGTTTGCGACAGAGTGGTGAAGTCTGGGTTTACTTGGAAAGAACCCACATCTTTCCCTGGAGTCATCTCAGTGGACATGGTCTCACCCTGCTCTTCCCATACCTACATGCCCAAAGTCAGAAGGAAACCTTTCTTTTAAGTTAAAGTGAACTTTCTTCTCAGAGTGCCAGTGCCTATGGAGGCCTCCTGAGCCAGCGATTTTAGGGATCTATTATTTCATTTAAAAATGGAAAGCAGATGAAAATGAATGAGAAAAGAGAAAGGAAATAATAAAGGTCAAACAAAATAGGTCCAAAAAAAAAAAAAAAACAAAGATGAAATGAGGAGAATGAATCAATAAGCCATTTTTAGGGCATGCTCTGCTTGCCTTTGGATATAGCCAGAAGTTCAAAGGAAGCTGTGTCTTCTAGGGTTTCTATGGTCCTGAGAATCTGGATGCACAGACCTTGTTTTGTTATGACGGTGAATTAATTCATGCTCTTTTGGAGGCAATGATGAATCCTTATTCTGACACTAGAGACACACATTCCAGCAGATTACTCCTCTGTCTGCTGCACTTGGCTGGATTCCGTGGAGCCAGCCCTGTACTAGTGGGAAAGAAAGAGACACGCCCCGTGGCGGCTGTGCCTTTCACTCCTCTGCTGGGCCCAATCTGACCTGGGGCCTTACTATTCTAGGAACTTAGGTGACTCCTGTTCTGAGGAGATAAATATGGATTATTTCCATGTCCTAATTATTTTCATTATGTTTACCAAAGATGAGGGTGTGTATCTTTTAAGATCTGGAAGATAAGTTCCTGGAGTGCAGAGACCTGCCTGTTCACTGCTGTAACCATAGTTCCTAAGTGAGTGCCTGGCTCTCAATAAATGAAATTGAATGAATCAATGAATACCTGGTGATGTACACTAATGCATAATAAATACATATAATAATTACTGTGGATAGGGGCTGAGTTGTATAAAGAGAAGGAACACACAATCAAGGCTTTTTTTCTTTAAAGTTTATTTATGTATTTGAAAAGCAGAGCAAGAGAGAGAGATATCGATTTTCTATTTGCTGGTTCACTCCCCAAATGCCAACAACAGCCAGGATTGGACCAGGCCAAAGCCAGGAGCCCAGAACTTCACCTGGGTCTCTCACATGAGTGACAGGGACCCAACTACTTGAGTCATCAGCTGCTGCCTCCAGTAGAGATTTAAAAACTGATGATGCAGAGTTACTGAGAGAGGAATAATCCAGGAGCAAAGTGTGTATTAGCAGGAAGATGGATCAGAAGCAGAGATGACACTCGGTCCCAGGCACTACAGGCTGCAGGTGTCCCAAACAGCAGCTTAACCTGCTGCAGCCCGATGGCTGCTCCACAATTCAGGTTTTTTTGTTTTTTGGTTTTTTTTTTTAATATTTATTTATTTTTTTTGAAAGTCAGTTACACACAGAGAGAAGGAGAGGCAGAGAGAGAGAGAGGTCTTCCATCCGCTGGTTCACTTCCCAGTTGGCTGCAACAGCCAGAGCTGTACCGATCTGAAGCCAGGAGCCAGGAGCTTCTTCCAGGTCTCCCACGTGGGTGCAGGGGCCCAAGTACTTGGGCCATCTTCCACTGCTTCCCCAGGCCATAGCAGAGAACAGGATCAGAAGTGGAGCAGCTGGGACTCGAACTGGTGCCCACACACTGCAGGCGGTGGCTTTTACCTGCTACACCACAACAAAGGCCCCACACAATTCAGGTTTTGACTTAATTATTTCATGTAGAGCCCAGACCTCAAAGAGACCCTCAATACTACTCAGAAATCCTACCACAAACTTGCAGTCAACTGAGTTTTCCATTTATCTTCAAACCAGGACCACTTCCCAAATCATCACTTCCAGCTGACATCCTTGATGATTACTCACGGGAAGACAGGAGTAGTCAGAACTTCTGCTGAGTGCCCCACCCACTTAAGCCTGTCAATCTGCCTGTAGCTTTAACCACTTCCTTCCCCTTGAAAAGGATTGGTCTGTGCTCCTGTGTTTCTCCCCCACTGTACTCTGGTTTCCCTGTCCTACCTCCTTGCTCAGGGACTTTGCCCCTGGATTATTCCTCTCTCAGTAACTCTCTGTATCATCAGTTTTTAAATCTCTACTGGATTACTCCTATCAGCATACAAACGTGCTATCATAGTGCCCATCAAAGAAATGAAACAAACACAACTTCCTTGCCTCCTCACTCCTTTCCAGCTACCACCCAATTTCTCTGCTCCCGTACCCACTTCCTCACCTCTGTTCATGCTGGAATCCACCACACCAAAGTGTCGCCATCACTAAGCAGAAATCCTTCTTGTCCAGGCCACCAAATAGCCTCCCCAGGGTCCAATCTGGTGATCATTTCTCGGAAGCCTGTTTCTAGTTCATGTCTCGAGGGCACCCCCTTTCTTCCGCCTCTCTGGCCTCTTCTCAGGTTCCCAGCTTTATTCTTTCCTCTTCCTATCTTTTTTCTATTCTCCAGGGTGAACTCAACTAGCCCCATAGCTCTCAGTAGCATCTATATGCTGTTATTTCCAAAATGCATAAATCCAGCCCTCATCTCTCCAGTGAACTCTAGAGGTAGCTATCTGGCTAGCTGGTGTCTCTGAATGTTTAGTACGCAACCCAAACTTAGTATGTGCTCCTAACCTCCAGACCCCAGCATTTCTCTTGCTAGTAAACGGCACTAGTTGGTCAGTTCCAATGTCTTTTTTTTTTTTTTTTTTTGGATTTTGCCACATATTTTAATATTAAAGGTTATTTTTGACATGCAAGTAGAGTCAACAGTGTCCCCCATATGGGGACAGTGATTATAAAAAGATGACATAACACATGAATTAAGTGTCTTTTTTAATTGAAAAGCTAACAAACTGTCTAGTTACATTTCTCCCCACCCCCAAAACCACAAACCAGGTAGTAACTGAGTCTTCTAGGCAATATACTCAAAGCTGAGAAGATTAAAAATAAGAACAAGTCCTCAGATCCAATTAAGGGAGCCCTGCTACACACCAGCTGATCAATGCCAGTGGTATTGACTGACCGTGCAGCTGAAGGACAGCCTAATGGGCCCACTCAGAACGTTTGTGTCAAGTAGCCTCTTTCCAGTTTCCAACTCATGAATAAAGATAGTATTTTTTTAATTCTATTTCAGAAAACTTTTTGGAAGTTGTTTTATTTACAATGCCAACTTTTAAAAGATCACTCAATTTAACTGGACAATAAACCAGGCAGCAATCACTCTGCGAGAAGAGAGGAAGCCCCAAATGCCACTTTCTATCGAGAACCCACAGTTCAGTTTTATTCAGAGCAAAGTAAACAGGAACTTTCAATCATACTAGAAGAAACTCGGGTTTGGAATCTGTACTCAAACTACACATGCAGTGAGGACAATATTCTGCTAAAACAAATGATTTGCTGCTGCATTTGTCTACGTTTGCCTAATATTAACAATTATAAACAGAGCAGTGCAACTAGTATTTGGAACAATCCTTACAGTGTTACAGTGTCAGGCACAACGTTTCACTTCTCTTCACACCACTGGTTCTCTTTGCGTACCTGGGCTTCTTCTTCTTCAGTAAAGTCATTCTTAATGTTGAAGGTCTTGCGAATCTCCTCAGGAGTCTTCCCCTTGATCATATTGGCAACAGTCTTGCACGTAACGTCCAGCAAACCTTTGATGTCTAAGTAGTTTGCAGCCAGAATAAGCTCAAAAAGTGTTCCTTGGTCAACTTTCAGAAATTCCTGGTCCCAAACAGGGATATCATCCGTTCGCTTTTCCTTGTTCTCATCGTCTTCAGGAGGAGGAGGATCATCCTTGTGGTGAGTGCACCACTGAATGACCTTTTTTAATATTGCTGCATTAACATTTGGTAGAGGAACCGGGTCATCATCTCCTTCATCATCCATCCCCAAATCTTCCAACATGGTCTTGATAGTCACAGACTGTTTGGCAATTTCTACATCAACTTCAAAAATCTCTCCATCAGAACTCTGCAACTTTATTGAAGGCATGGTGTTCGGCTTTGAGGAGCCGGCGGGCCAGAGGCTGACGAGAGAGGGGCGGCGTCAACGCAAGGAGAAGAGAAAGGCGGACGCAAGGCCACTCCAGTTCCAATGTCTTGAAATCAACTTGACTTACCTTTATCTCACATACCCACGTCTGGTTCATAAGTCGACCCCATTAACTGTAGCTTTAAATCATATCTCAAAGTCAATCACTTCTTACCATCTCCACTGCCACCACCCTGGTTCATCACCATCTCACCATCAGTTACCACTTGAACCATTCCAATGGCCTCTTAATCGGTCTCCCTGTTAGTTCCCACACTTTCCTCCTACACATGTTCTCCTATAACATGTGTAGCTTCTAGAATGACCTTTCATAGTCATAAATCAGGAAATTAGGTCATGTCACTTCCTTACTCAAAACCCTCTAATGGCTGCCCATCACACCTAACTAGAATTGAATCTGAAGTCGTCTTTCTTTGTCATGGTCCCTGGCGACCCCTTTATCTTCTTTTCTTCTTCCTTTCACTTAGTCCTCCAATCCAAAAGGCCTTCTGACTATTCCCTGGACAGTGAGCTCTGCCTCAAGGCTCAGCACTGGCCGAAGCCTCAGTTAGTGCACGGCTCCTGAAGAAGTCACTGGGGAGTGCCTTGTTCTCTCATTCATGCACACCCTCCTCCCAGGGGACTTCTCTGACTATCCCAGAGAAAACCCATCTTGCACCTCATTCTTAAAATAATACCTATCATTACCTAGCATCAGTTTTTGTTTGCTTCCTTGGTGTCCCTTGTGTGTCTCTCCTAGAAGTGTCTCTTAAAACTGTCAAAGGGCAAAATTACAACAGTTCACTTTAACGATCTTCATTGGCTTTAGTTTTAACTCTACAATTGGGTAATACTTTGTTCCATAAAGTAGAAGTGTTCCAATGAACCACACAGAGGAGGCTGGTTTTATAGATATAAAAGGGCTAAGAAAGCAGGAACAAAAACTAAAGGTGGCGCTTGCTTTGGCAGCTTGTGCAGAAGTGGGACACTTCAGAGATTCGCATGGCTCCTACGCAAGGTGACCCACAAATCTGTGAAGTGATAAACACATACACACACATTTTAAAGCAGAATGGTCATTTCACGGTTACTTTTCTTGTGAGAGGAGGACAGGCAGAACAACTGGAAAATAACTGATTGACTACTTCTTTGTGTAAGGATTAAAGCTGAGGGACCTTCATTTTACCAAGTGAAACTGATCTGTTTGGGGAATTTTTTTTTTTTTTTTTACTTTTTGACAAGCAGAGTGGACAGTGAGAGACAGAGAGAAAGGTCTTCCTTTGCCGTTGGTTCACCCTCCAATGGCCGCCGTGGCTGGTGTGCTGCGGCCGGCGCACCGCGCTGTTCCAAAGGCAGGAGCCAGTTGCTTATCCTGGTTTCCCATGGGGTGCAGGACCCAAGGACCTGGGCCATCCTCCACTGCACTCCCTGGCCACAGCAGAGAGCTGGCCTGGAAGAGGGGCAACTGGGACAGAATCCGGCGCCCCGACCGGGACTAGAACCCAGTGTGCCGGCGCTGCAAGGCGGAGGATTAGCCTGTTGAGCCAGGGCGTCGGCCCTGTTTGGGGAATTTAGCTGTTATCTCTCCAATCCTGATTTCTCACAAGGCCAGATAAATAAACAACTTAGTTTCAGCTTGAAACTTTACAGTGACTGTCTCCATTTTGAGTTTTAGCCAGGTCTGTTGGGATGTCATGGAAGAATTTGATCACAATGACCTCCTGTAATTTGCATTTAATAAAATGTAAACTCCAGATTGTTGAGGTTGTTTGTTTTTTGTTAAAGAATATTTATCTCTTAAAGACATATGCCAATGTTTGCGGATGAAATAATCTGACATCCTGAGTTTGTTTCAAAATAATGTAAGGGGAGAAAGGAAGGAGGCAGAGATTACCAGTGAAAGGCTGACTGTGCTTTTATTATTTGGGTGATGGGTAATACAAGAATACTATCTTCTCTACTTTTGTGGATGTTTAAATTTTTCCATAATAACAAATAAAATGTAAGCTAGGAAGGTGGACATTGGTTTATGTGTGAGAGAGGGACCCGACGAAAAACAAGTTCCTGCCATTGAATAAGGCAAGACACGGAGCAGCAGACCTTGGAAGCAGCTAGCTTTTACAGTCAAATGTGAGAGCGTCCCAGCCCTCCCTTGGGGATTCCTCAGGGGAATCTTTCCAGCCCTGCTCTAGGGGGGATATTAGGTCCACTGACACATGCTGATAAAGCCCCAGGAGGAATTTTACAAATTCCACACCTGGAAAGCCCTCATCCCAGCAATATTCCAGAAGAGGGAGGAAGAAGAAGAAACACTAGGATCATATATCCATAAAAATTCCAGTCTTAGTGCAGAGCCTGGGCCCTCAGTTCTTTGCAGAGTTGTCTACCTGGCCAGCAGGTATATTCTCTTATTAAACATCACCACCTTGCTTACTGTCTATCTTTGTCTCATGTCTGAAATTCTTTCCTTATGGGAAGATAAGGATCCCTATTCCAGTCGCCTCTAGCAACAAAAACATTTGCATGTTTTTTCCCCACTATCTCCATAATGCCTGGAACAGTCTTGGCATATTGAAAGCATCCAATAAATACTTATTTATTCAATATTCATTATATATTGAACCAATTGGGAGGGTAAAGGTATAATTTTTTAAATAAACACCTTTATTTATTTATTTATAAGATTTTATTATTTATTTGAAAGGCAGAGTTACAGAGAGAGGTCTTCCATCTGCTGGTTCACTCCCCAAATGACTGCAATGGTAGGAGCTGGGCCTATCTGAAACCAGGAACCTGCAGCTTCTTCCAGGTCTCCCACATGGGTGCAGGGGCCCACATACTTGGGCCATCTTTTGCTGCTTTCCCAGGCCCATTTGCAGAAAGCTGGATTGGAAGTGGAGCAGCTGGGACTTGAACCAGCGCCCATATGTGATGCCAGCACTATAGGTGGTAGCTTTATTTTCTATGTAAGGCCACCACAAAACACACGAAAAGCTGGAGTTAAGGGAAAGGATTTATTGATGGGGGAAATCCGATAGGCCGAAGGGAAGGAATGAAGAAGTGGGTGGGAGGGGGGAGTTGAGAGAGAGAGAGAGAGATCAAGGAGCAGGGAAGTAGGAACAAGGAATCCTGCTAGGGTGGGGGTGGAGCTGACACCTGTGGTAGGGCCATTTGATCACCTGGCTTCTAGCAATGGTAGTGGGGGTCAGGACCTAGGAGGGTGTCCAGAGCAAAGATCACGCCGTGGATAAGACCATGCCATTTTACTAACACTCTATGCCACAGCATCGGCCCCAAATAAATAAATCTTTAAAACAAAAAAAGATATAGCAATAGAGATAGGGGACAGAAAGAGATTTAGCAACTGCTGGTTCACTCTCCAACTGGGGCTGGGCCAGGCCAAAACCACAGGAATCAGGAACTCCATCCATAACATGGGCCCCGCTATCTTGCTTTAAAAAGCCTTAAGGAGGTGGGCAGGTGTTATGACACAGTGTGTAAAGTTGTCCCTTGGGTGGCACCAGAATGTCTGGGATCAAGTCCTGCCACCCCTTTCAATCCAGTTTCCTGCTAATGTGTGTGGGAAGCAGCGGATGGTGACTCAAATAGTTGGGTTCCTGTAACCCACATGGGAGACCATGGTGGAGTTTTGGGGTCCTGGTTCAAGCCTTGCCCAGCCCTGGCTGTCGTAGGCATTTGGGGAGTGACCCAGCAGACAGAAGATCTCTTTCTGTCTCTCTCTGTAGCTCTGCCCTGAAAATAACAATAAAAGTGACTACTTAAACATTTTAAAAGCAGATTTGGAAAGGCTTTAAAATGAACTAAATAACTTGGTTAAATAATCACAGTAGTCAGGTCGGCATTATTAGTGCACTGGGTTAAACTGCCACTTGGTACACAGCATCCCATATTGGAGAACCAGTTCAAGTCCCGGTGTCTCTACTTCCCATCTTCTCGGCTTCCTGTCTGGCATTCTTGTTAATGTATCCTGGAAGCAGTATGCCCAAGTATTTGGGTTCCTGGCACTCAAGTGGGAGACCTGGATGGAGTTCCTGGATCCTGGTTCTGAAATGGCTTAGCCTTGGATGTTGTGAGCATTTGGGGAGTGAACCAGAGAATGAAAGATCTCTCTCCTCTCTCTCTCTCTCTCTCTCTCTCTGTGTGTGTGTGTGTGTGTGTGATTCTTTCACTGCCTCTTCTCACTCTGCCTTTCAAATACAAACACTTAAAAAAGAGAGAGCATACTTGCAATCAGAAAATAATAACAGCAATGGAAATCATGAAACAACTAGATAACTGACAATGAAAGTACTGCACCTAGAGTACAGGTGAGGTGCAGCTAGAGTAGTTATTCTGTGATAAAAGTAAAGCCGTAAGAGCATTCATTTAGGAAACATGAAAGATTTCAAATGAATGAAGTAGGCCATCAGAGAAACCGACTGGAATTACAAGTGCCTTGCTCCCCGCCCATCTTCCCCATGTCTCCTTATCCACCCTAAGCTTTTAATCTCCTTTATTCCTATCACTTGCCACTGCTGGTGTAGAGCCAATTGTTCTGTGACTATCTCCCTTCACTGCAATCTCATTTCTATTCAGGGATCCGATGTAGTACAAATTCTCCCCTACCCTGTACAAGAGTCCCAGGAACTCAATACCATCTTCTGACACTACCTAGATCCCCACAGCTTAAACGCTGAGTCCCGCACCGGCAGCACCAAGGCTCTCCCAGTGCTCAAGGAGAGGCAGTGCCCGTGGAAGGGACCCACACTGACTGAGCAACCACCACCTGCCAGACACTTACGGGAGCAAGACACTTGGGCTTTAGTCCCATTTCACCTCCCAGACAACCCTTCAAGGCAAGCGTTGTTTCCTTTTACAAATAAAGACATTGGGTCTGGAGGCTGAGGCTTGTCAAGGACACAATTGCAAAGCCATCATTTGATATAATTTGATTCTAGATTTTAACTGACTTCACAGCATTTGCTCTTTTCATTGTATCTTGAGAGCTCTTCCTCTTTTTTTAAAGATGTACTTATTTATTTGAAAGGCTGAGCAACAGAGAAACAGAGGGGGAGGGGCAGAGATCTTCCATCTGCGGATTCACTCCCCAAATGACCAAGACCAGGGGCCAGGAATTCCATCCAGATCTCCCAGAATGACAGGAGTTCAAGAACTTGGGCCATCTTCTACTGCCTTCCCAGGCACATTAGAAGGACTGCTAGATCAAAAGCAGAGTAGCTGGGACTCGAAGCAGCACTCTGAATGGGATGTCAGTGTTGCAAGCTGCATCTTAACCTGCTGTGCCGCATGCCAACCCAACCATGAGGTTGTTGTTTCTTTTCTTTTTATGATTTACTCATTTATTTGAAATGCAGAGTTACAGATAGAGATAGGGAGAAGCAGAGAGAGAGAGAGAGAAAGAGAGTCTTCCAGGATGAGAGAGTCTTGTTGGATGATCCCCTGGTTTGTCCCTGCAATGGCCAGTATTGAGCCAGGCTGAAGCCAGGAGTTTCTTCTGGGCTTCCCACATGGGTGCAGGGACTCAAGCACTTGGGCCATCCTCTGCTGCTTTCCCAGGCACATTAACAAGGAGCTGGATCAGAAGCGGAGCTGCTGGGCCTCGAATCAGCACCCATATGGGATATTGGCACTGCAGATGGTGGCTTCACCTGCTGTGCTATAGTGCCTGCCCCTCTCAAATAAATTTTTAAAAAATCAAATCTGTGAATGACTGAATATGGGACATGAAGGTGGTGACATGTGGTGAATAGTTGGATACATGGATCTGTAGCCTAAAAGAAAGATCTTGGCTAAAAATGAAGATGTAAGTGCTGTGGCACACAAATTAGAGTAAGAATACAGGATCCAGGGGCCAACGCTGTGGTATAGCAGGTAAAGCCACCACCTGCAGTGCCAGCATCCCATATGGGTGCCAGTTTGTGTCCCAGCTACTCCACTTCCAATCCAGCTCTATGCTATGGCCTGGGAAAGCAGTAGAAGATGGCCCAAACCCACGGGCCCTGCACCTGCATGGAAGACCCAGAAGAAGCTCCTGGCTCCTGGCTTCGGATTGGCACAGCTCCAGCTGTTGTGGCCAACTGGGGAGTGAACCAGCGGATGAAAGACCTCTCTCTCTCTCTCTCTGCCTCTCCTTCTCTATGTAATTCTGACTTTCTGACTCTCAAGTACATAAATAAATATTTTTTTTCCAGGCAGAGTTAGACAGTGAGAGAGACAGAAAGGGCTTCCTTCCGTTGGTTCACTCCCCTAATGGCCGCTATGGCCTGCGCTGAGCCGATCCGAAGCCAGGAGCCGGGTACTTCCGCCCAGTCTCCCATGCGGGTGCAGGGACCTAAGTACTTGGGCCACCCTCCGCTGCCCTCCCGGGCCACAGCAGGGAGCTGGACTAGAAGAGGAGCAACGGGGACTAGTACCTGGTGCCCTAACCGCAGTACCCGGGGTGTTAGCGCCACAGGTGGAGGATTAGCCTAGTGAGCCATGGCGCCGGAGAATAAATAAATCTTAAAAAAAAAAAGCCGGCGCCGCGGCTCACTAGGCTAATCCTCCACCTTGCGGCGCCGGCACACCGGGTTCTAGTCCCGGTCGGGGCACCGATCCTGTCCCGGTTGCCCCTCTTCCAGGCCAGCTCTCTGCTGTGGCCCGGGAGTGCAGTGGAGGATGGCCCAAGTGCTTGGGCCCTGCACCCCATGGGAGACCAGGAGAAGTACCTGGCTCCTGCCATCGGATCAGTGCGGTGCGCCGGCCGCAGCGCACCTACCGCGGCGGCCATTGGAGGGTGAACCAACGGCAAAAGGAAGACCTTTCTCTCTGTCTCTCTCTCACTGTCCACTCTGCCTGTCAAAAAAAAAAAAAAGAGAGAGAGAGAGAGAGAGAGAGACAGTGGATATAGGATCCAGCCCAGAGCTTTGGACATACCAGTCACTGGGTTCAAACTCAAACTCCTAGGGCAGGCATTTTGTGCAGCAGCTAACATACTCACATTCTGTACTGGAGTTGCTGGATTTGAGTCTCACCTTAGATTCTGACCCAGTATTCCTGCCAATGCACACCCTGGGAGGTAGTAAGTGATGGCCCAAGTACTTGGGTCCCTGTCACCCACAAGGAAGACCCCAATTAAGTTCCGGGCTCCTGCTTTTGGCACAGACCAGCCCTAGCCCCAGCCCCAGCTGTTGTAGGCATCTGGGAAATGTGCCTTTCAGATTAATAAGCATAAATACATAAAATATTTGAAACAAAAAGAAGCAAACAAGCAAGCAAAGAAACCCCACGAAACTCCTCTCAGCTCCTCGGACACAGCTATTCTTCAATCTGGGTCTCCATTTGCCAGCTGTGGCCACAGCATCACACTCTCCATCACCTGGGCCACAGACCTTCATCTTTTTTCTTCCCTCTCTTCTGTTTTCAGCCCTATGTGCAAGTGGTCACCAAGTCCTGCTGGTGCTATCTCTGAAAATTGTCTCACAGCTGTCTTCCTCCTATGCCACTGCTGCTGGCTTGTTCCACAATGACTCAAATCCCTCCCTAGGGCCGACTCCGTGGCTCACTTGGTTAATCCTCCACCTGCGGCCGCCAGGTTCTAGTTCCAATTGCTCCTCTTCCAGTCCAGCTCTCTGCTGTGGCCTGGGAAGGCAATGGAGGATGGCCCAAGTGCTTGGGCTCCTGCACCTGCATGGGAGACCAGGAAGACGCACCTGGCTCCTGGCTTCGGATCGGCGCAGAGCCGGCTGTAGCGGCCATTTGGGGGGTGAACCAAGACCAGGTCTGTCTCTCTCTATAACTCTGCCTGTCCAAAAAAAAAAAAAAAAAAAAACAACACACACACACACACAAAATCTCTCCCATCCTGCTGCAGTGGCCACTCACTGTCTGTGACCTCCTTCCTTTCATTCTCTTCCCAGTTATGTTTTACAAAACCTGAGGTTGATCATGTTCAGTCCTGCCCAAAAGCCTCTGATGGCTCGCATTGCACAAAACAGAGCAAAGTCCCTGAGGTTGGCTGAGTAAGCGTCCTAATCACTCTCAAAAACTACACCTAGCATGGAGAAAGTGCTGGATAATTTCTCAGGTACGCCTTCTCCTATGGTACCCTCTGGTGGAAACTTCATGCAATGGCCCATCTTCATTTTACCCACAAAATTCCCTGAGTTTTGAATTCTAATGGCTGGAGGGAGGCACTTTCCAAGAGAAAACAGAAACGAAAGTCTAACCCTGTACAGGTGCTTCCATCCACCTCTGCAGTGTTGTCCCATGCATCTTCTTCCCCATCACCCCCTCCTGAGGGCCTGCTCACACTGCCCTCGGCCACACTGGACCACTCTGTGTGTTCCCATAGTAACGCCATGGCGGATGTGTCCCTCTGCCTCAGCAGCTTGACATTTTCACATTGTTTCAGCGTCATTCTAATTCTGTTCCTTCGGGAAACCTGCCCCTATGAACCCAGTCTCCCTTTTCTCTGTGCTGTCATAGCCTTCTGTATCTTCTCAGGGGAGCCTTCCCTGATGCTGTCTTCTATGAAAGTAATCAATAACACTGTATAGTTAGATATTTATTTGCTAGATAAAAAACAAATTCTTTCTCTCCCACTGCACTTGAAGTGCCTCGAAGGCAACAGCCCTGGTACCATGCACAGCTGGTACAAAACACAGAAACTCAATAGTATCTGTGGACTGGGTGATCTGATGATTCTGAAGTGATCACACGTTCTGCTTTGCAGTCTGTGTAATAGCATAAACATTCAGACTCCCCATGAGATGGGGGCCTTTTGAAGGGATAGATGATGATTCTTACGTGTTTTTACACCATTGCCATCCTCAATTAGCTCAATGCCTTGGGAACAGTGGGAGCCTCGATAAAACCGCCTCACTGGAGCCCCAGGAGAGTGCAAACCTCACAAGTGCCAGGACTCTTTTTTTGTCTTCTTTGCTATATCCCCTGTGGTTAGAACAGTGCTTGGTCCATGACAATTGCTCAGGATGTATTTGTTGAATGAATAGCAATCGTTGGTTGCTGAATGTTTCTTCTATGGCACCCAGTGGTGGAGACTTTAACCATCAATCTTCTCCTTTCATACTCTTACATTTCTCTTGTTGAGACAGTCCTGTGTGGTGTGCTCAAGTGGGTTTGGAAGTAGGGCAAGAGTCTCCCTGATAATTTCTCTTTCTATTCCATCATTCACCAAATATTTACTGAACACCTGCTATGTTATCAGACACTATGAAAAGCCTGGTAATCCCAAAACAAAAATGCAGTTCCAGTCTGGTTAGAGTGAATTAGGTGAACACTACAGCATGGTGGAACCAGAGCTATGATGGAGACAGACAGAGAATATTCTGGCAGCACCCAGTCAGAAAAGGAGGCTGGAGAAAGTACTTCCCAAGCTGAGTCTGGAATGACAAACGAAGTTAATAGGAAGAATACACCAAACAAAGGAGACCACTTGCAAAAAAGGCATACATGAGAGAGCACATGATTTAAATTCAATGTGACTGGGGTTAGCATTGTGCCACGGTGTTGGTTAAGCCACCACTTGAGATGCCTGACCCCCTAGCAGAGTGTTTGAGTTCCAGTCCTGCTTCCACTTCCAATTCAGCTTCTTGCCAATGCACACTCTGGGAAGCAGCAGATGATGGCTCAAGTACTTGGATCCCTGCCACTCACATGGTCTTCTGGGCTCCTGGCTTCAGTCTGGTCAGCCCTGGCTGGTGCAGGCCTTTGGGGGAGTAAACCAGCATATGGAATCTCTTTTTAAATAAATAAGCTAAAAAAAAAAAAAAGAAAAAAGAAAAACAAAGAGGTCAGTATGACTGAAGTCACAGTGCCTTTGTCCAAATACTGATAGACGCAAAAGAGAAATGTTGGGGACACTGTTGTGGTATAGTGGACTCTTTTTTTATCATCTTCTTTGCTATATCCCTGTGGCTAGAACAGTGCTTGGTCCATGACAATTACTCAGGATGTCTTTGTTGAATGAATTATTGGTGTACCACCTATGACACTGGCATCCCATATGAGCACTGGTTTTGAGTCCTGGCTGCTCCACTTCTGATCCAGATCCCAGCTATTGCTCCTTGGAAAGCAGTGGAAGATGGCCCAAGTGCTCGGATCCCTTGCACATGTGGGAGACCTGGATGAAGCTCCTGGCTTTGGCTTGGCCCAGCCCTGGTCATTGTGGCTATTTGGGTAGTGAACCAGTAGATGGAAGATCTCTGTCTCCCCCTCTCCCTTAAAAAAAGAAAGTGAGGTTAGAGATATTTTAATATGTTCCAGGGCTGGCACTGTAGCGTAGTAAGTTAAGACTCTGCCTGGGCTGGCGCTGTGGCTCACTTGGTTAATCCTCCTGCAGTGCTGGCTCCTCCCATATGGGCGCCAGATTCTGTCCCCGTTGCTCCTCTTCCAGTCCAGCTCTCTGCTGTGGCCCGGGAAGGCAGTGGAGGATGGCCTAGGTGCTTGGGCCCTGCACCTGCATGGGAGACCAGGAGGAAGCACCTGGCTCCTGGCTTTGGATCGGCGCAGTACACCGGTGGTAGTGGCCATTTGGGGGGTGAACCAATGGAAGGAAGACCTTTCTCTCTCTCTCTCTCACACTCTCTAACTCTGTCAAATTAAAAAAAAAAAAAAAAAAAAAAAAAAAAAAAGACTCTGCCTGTGGCACAGCATTCCTTATGTGCATCAGTTTGTGTCCTGGCTGTTCCTCTTCTGATCCAGCCCTCTGCTAACAATTTGGGAAAGCAGAAGAAGATGGCCCAAGCACCCACATGGCAGACCTGGTTCCTGGCTTCAGATGGGCCCAACTCCAGCCATTGTGGCTATTGAGGGAATGAACCAGTGAATGGAAGACCTCTTTCTCTCTGTCTGTAACTCTGCCTATCAAATAAATAAATACATCTTTTTTTTGAAATAAATACATTTAAAAAAAATAAGTTGAGTCTTCCTAAAAACAAGATATGCTTTCTACTTACTTGACTTTTATCTTTCAGTAATATTTAAAATTTTTCTTCATACACATTTGTGTATTTTTTTGTCTAAGTATTTTATCTTCTTTTTTGACACTTTTTTTTTTTTTTTTTTTGACAGGCAGAGTGGATAGTGAGAGAGAGAGACAGAGAGAAAGGTCTTCCTTTTTGCTGTTGGTTCACCTTCCAATGGCTGCTGTGGCCAGCGCATCCAGGAGCCAGGTGCTTCTCCTGGTCTCCCATGCGGGTGCAGGGCCCAAGGACCTGGGCCATCCTCTACTGCCTTCCTGGGCCATAGCAGAGAGCTGGCCTGGAAGAGGGGCAACCGGGATAAAATCTGGCACCCCAACCAGGACTAGAACCCGGTGTGCCAGCACCGCAAGGCGGAGGATTAGCCTGTTAAGCCACGGCACCAGCCCTTCTTTGTTGACACTTTAAGAGTCTTCTTGGGGCCAGCGCCATGGCTCACTAGGCTAATCCTCCACCTTGCGGCGCCGGCACACCGGGTTCTAGTCCCAGTCAGGGCACCGGATTCTGTCCTGGTGGCCCCTCTCCCAGGCCAGCTCTCTGCTGTGGCCCGGGAGTGCAGTGGAGGATGGCCCAAGTGCTTGGGCCCTGCACCCCATGGGAGACCAGGAGAAGCACCTGGCTCCTGACATCGGATCAGCGCGGTGCGCCGGCCGCAGCGCGCCTACCGCGGTGGCCATTGGAGGGTGAACCAACTGCAAAAGGAAGACATTTCTCTCTGTCTCTCTCTCACTGTTCACTCTGCCTGTCAAAAAAAAAAAAAAAAAAAAAAAAGTCTTCTTGGGCCAGTGCTGTGGTACAGTGGGTTAAAGCCCTGGCCTGCAATGCCAGCATCCCATACAGGTGCCAGTTCAAGTCCCGGCTGCTACATTTCTTATCCAGCTCCACACTAATGTGCCTGGGAAAGCAGTGGGAGATGTTCCAAGTACACCTGCGTGGGAAACCCAGAAGAATCTCTTGGCTCCTGGCTTCGGATTGGCTCAGCTCTGGCAGTTGTGGCCATTTGAGAAGTGAACCAGCAGATGGAAGACCTCTCTCTCTCTCTCTCTGTCTCTACCTCTATCTGTAACTCTTTCAAATAAATAAAATAAAATCTTTAGGCCGGCGCCGCAGCTCAATAGGCTAATCCTCCACCTGCGGCGCCGGCACTCCAGGTTCTAGTCCCAGTTGGGGCACTGGATTCTGTCCCGGTTGCCCCTCTTCCAAGCCAGCTCTCTGCTGTGGCCTGGGAGTGCAGTGGAGGATGGCCCAAGTGCTTGGGCCCTGCACCCCATGGGAGGCCAGGAGAAGCACCTGGCTCCTGCCTTCGGATCAGCGCGGTGCGCCAGCCGCAGCACACCGGCCGCAGTGGCCATTGGAGGGTAATCCAACGGCAAAGGAAGACCTTTCTCTCTGTCTCTGTCTCTCACTGTCCACTCTGCCTGTCAAACAACAACAACAACAACAACAACAAAACCTCGGTTTTGCTAATATCATTGCTTGTCTCGTCAGAAAAATATTCTGAGTGTTGGGCACTGCGGCATCACGTTCATCTCTTTACAGAAGAACTCGGCCCACACCCTAGAATGCAGACCTTTGGGAAAGGGGGAGGTGCTCTGTGAAACAAGCTACAGTGCAGGGGCAGATCCTAGGAAGGGGACAGAACTGCCAGTTCCAACCAAAGAAACAGGTTAATTAATGATGGACAGCTGAAGGAGACGGGTGGGGAAAAGGAGTCAATGGCCTGGCAACCTGAGGATACAGCAACCCTGAGAGCAGCACCTCCTGGGGCAAAGGTAAACTCTCCAAGGACAGATCTGTTAGGGTTTTCCCTTCCCTCTTGCAGCAGGATGTTTATCTACTAGGGGAGTTTTAGAAGGTGGAGCAGGAAAGGAAAGACGAAAAAAGGGAAAATGAAAATTTCAGTTTTTGCAGTAACAGCTATTTGTCCACTGCACACACCACTGTATTATGCAAATCAACCTTTTGGAAATTTAGACACAGAAGTTTCCTCCATGAGAGATGAAAAGCTTTTTGGCTCTCCAGTCTTTGATAAAAGGCGTGTATAATTCTTGCATCTACTGTAGAGAATACTGCTACGAGCTGGATTTCCAAGTCCCGAGTTGCTAACGCTCTATAATCCAGATAGGGTTCAACTGTCCATCTCACACTCAATCCAAGAATTTCTTACACTAATTTATATATTTTTATTATTTCTTAAAGATCTATTTATTTATTTGAATGGCAGAGTTATACAGAGAGGTAGAGGCAGAGAGAGACAGAGAGAGGTCTTTCATCTGCTGGTTCACTCTCCAGACAGCTGCAACTGCCAGAGCTGCACCAATTTGAAGCCAGGAGTTTTCTCTGGGTCTCCCACATGGGTTCAGGGGCCCAACGACTTGGGCCATCTTCTACTGCTTTTCCAGGCCATAGCATTGAGCTGAATTGGAAGTAGAGCAGCTGGGACTCAAACCGGCGCCCATGTGGGATGCTGGAACCACAGGCAGTGGCTCTACCTGCTACACCACAGCGGGAAGCCCCACAGGACTACAAATTGAAAGGCAGAGTTACAGAGAGACAAGGGCAAAGAGAGAGGTCTTCCATCTGCTGGTTCACTTCCCAAATGGCCACAATGGCTAGAACTGGGTTAATCTGAAGCCAGGAGCCAGGAGCTTCATCCAGGTCTCCCACCCTCCATTGCCCTCCAGACCACAACAGAGAGCTGGATTGGAAATGGAGCAGCCAGGGCCTGAACTGGTGCCCACACGGGATGCCAGCACTGCAGGTGGCAGCCTCACCCACCACACCACAGCGCTGGCCCCATAATTTATATATTTTTAATTGGCTGCATATATTTATGTGTATTACAAGATTCCTTTTTTCATAAATGTTTTAAAGATTTATTTATTTGTTTGAAAGTCAGAGTTACACAGAGAGAGGAGAGGCAGAGAGAGAGAGAGAGAGAGAGAGAGAGAGAGAGGTCTTCCATCCGATGGTTCACTCCCCAGATTGTACTATAAGATTCTAAGAAGCATTACATAATAGACACTGTAAAAAGATCCATGTTGGAGAGCTGGTTCCAGTCTTGATTGTCCCATTTCCAATCTGGCTCCCGCTAATGATCTTGGGACAGCAGCAGATGATGGTCCAACTACTTGGGTCTCTGCCACCTACATGGAGACTTAAATGGAGTTCCAGGCTTCTCGCTTCTGTCTGGCCCAGCCCTGGCTGTTGCAGCCACTTTGAGAATGAACCAAAGGATGGAAACGCTCTTGCTCTCTGTGTGTACATGTGCGTGTATGTGTCGCCCTCTCTCTCTGTTACTCTGTCTTTCAAATAAATAAATCTTAGAACAACAACAACAAATTATGGCTATTCAGACAGGCATTTGGTAGACATTTTCTTAAAAATAAACAAAATGATGGGGCCGGCGCTGTGGCGTAGTGGGTAAAGCCCCTGCATGCAATGCTGGCATCCCATACAGGTGCTGGTTCGAGTCCTGGCTGTTCCAATTCCAATCTAGCTCTCTGCTATGGCCTGGGAAAGCAGTGGAAGATGACCCAAGTCCTTGGGCCGCTGCATCCTTGTGGGAGACCCGGAAGAAGCTCCTGGCTCCTGGCTTCGGATCAGCTCAGCTCTGGCTGTTGCAGTCATCTGGAGAGTGATGACCTCCCCAGAGAGAGATGGAACACCTCTCTCTCCCTCTGTCTCTCTCTCTCTCTGCCTGTTTGTAACTCTTTCAAATAAATAAACAATTCTTTAAAAAATAAACAAAGTGAGCCTATCATTTCAAGGAAAACAAGTGACAATATTTTTGGCTAATGACAAAATTCAAGCTTTCCAATGAAAATCAGAATTCTGGAAAGCTTGTGTCTGTGACTGTGAGCTTCATAGCTTCCCAATGTTCAAAATATTTATCTGATGAGACAAGCAGTGATATTAACAAATTTTAAAATATTGTATGGTGAAGTGTATATCTAACATTGCATGAAACAAGTGTCAATGACTCAGTGAACCAATATTTCCCAAATGACCAATCTGGTTTAAATGTGAATGATGTTACATGTGGGTAAAGGATCCATTTAAAGTGCAAGCTAGCCCAGTGGATTTAATATAATACAATTTAATTTAATATAACAGTATAAAAATTCATTGATATGTTTTCAGATCACATATGCAATTACCTCTTATTGAACTCCCATATCCTGAATTCTAGCATAGTCTCAAAGAAAAATGTTCACAATTATTTGAAAAGGCCATTAAAATAGTACTCTTTTCCAATGACATATTTAGGTAAGTCCAGATCTTCCTTATACACTTCAATCAAAAGAGCACATGGCAACAGTGTTAAGCAGAAGCAAGTATGCAACTCCACCTGCTTTTTACTAAACTAGGTAGTAAAATATTAAAAATTGAAAAGACAATGTCACTCTTCTCACTACCCCCTTTTATTTATTTATTTATTTATTTATTTATTATTTTTTAACTTTTATTTAATAAATATAAATTTCCAAAGTACAACTTTTAGATTATAGCGGCTTTTCCCCCCCATAACCTCCCTCCCACCCACAACCATCCCATCTCCCACTCTCTCTCCCATCCCATTCACATCAAGATTCATTTTCAATTATCTTTATATACAGAAGATCAATTTAGTATATACTAAGTAAAGATTTTAACAGTTTGCACCCACACAGAAACACAAAGTATAAAGTACTGTTTGAGTACTAGTCATGCCGTTAATTCACATAATACAACACATTAAGGACAGAGATCCTACATGGGGTGTAAGTGCACAGTGATTCCTGTTGTTGATTTAACAATTGACACTCTTATTTATGACGTCAATAATCACCCGAGGCTCTTGTCATGAGCTGCCAAGGCTATGGAAGCCTCTTGAGTTCACCAACTCTGATCTTATTTAGACAAGGCCATGGTCAAAATGAAAGTTCTCTCCTCTCTTCAGAGAAAGGTACCTCCTTCTTTGATGGCCCGTTTTTTCTGCTGTGATCTCACTCACAGAGATCTTTCATTTAGGTTTTGTTTTGTTTTGTTTTGTTTGTTTGTTTGCCACAGTGTCTTCGCTTTCCATGCCTGAAATACTCTCATGGGCTTTTTAGCCAGATCTGAATGCCTTAAGGGCTGAATCTGAGGCCAGAGTGCTGTTTAGGACCTCTGCCATTCTATGAGTCTGCTGTGTATCCCACTTCCCATGTTGGATTGTTCTCTCCTTTTTAATTCTACCAGTTAGTATTAGCAGACACTAGTCTTGTTTATGTGATCCCTTTGACACTTAATCCTATCATTATGACCAATTATGAACTGAAACTGATCACTCTGACTATGGAGATGGCACTGGTACATGCCACCTTGATGGGATTGAATTGGAATCCCCTGACAAGTTTCTAACTCTACCGTTAGGGGCAAGTCCGATTGAGCATGTGCCTAACTCTACTTTTTTTTTTTTTTTTTTTTGGACAGGCAGAGTTAGACAGTGAGAGAGGGAGAGAGAAAGGTCTTCCTTTTTCCATTGGTTCACCCCACAAGTGGCCGCTACAGCCGGCGTGTTGCGGCCAGCGTGCTGCACCTTATCTGAAGCTAGGAGCCAGGTGCTTCCTCCTGGTCTCCCATGCGGGTGCAGGGCCCAAGCACTTGGGCCATCCTCCACTGCACTCCCGGGCCACAGCAGAGAGCTGGATTGGAAGGGAAGCAACCGGGACAGAATCCGGCGCCCCAGCTGGGACTAGAACCCGGGGTGCAGGCACTGCAGGCGGAGAATTAGCCTAGTGAGCCAGGGCGCTGGCCAACTGTACATTTTTAAAAGATTGATTTATTTATTTGAAAGTTAGAGTTACACAGAGAGGGAAGGAGAGGCAGAGAGAGAGAGGTCTTCCATCCACTGGTTCACTCCCCAGATGGCCGTAATGGCTGGAGCTGCGCCCATCCAAAGCCAGGAGCCAGGAGTTTCCTCTGGGTCTCCCATGTGGGTGTAGGGGAGACTTGGCCATCTTCTACTTGGGCCATCTTCTACTGCTTTCCTAAGCCATAGCAGAGAGCTAGATTGGAAGTGGAGCAGCCAGGTCTTGAACCGGCGCCCATACAAATGCCAGCACTACAGGTGGCGGCCTTTCCTGCTATGCCACAGCACCAGCCCTACTACCCCCCTTTTTATCGCTCTAATGGCTTTTGTCATTAGTCATGGCAATTTTGTTCTCTTTTCCTATACTGTTACCCACAGCAAAGATGTTGAAGATGCCATTGGCATCAATATGAAAAGGTTAGTGTTATGATGCAGTGGGTTATGCTGTGGCTTGGGACACCTGTGGTCCATAATGGAAAGTCTAGTTCAAGTCCTAGCTTCTCCCCTTCCAACTAATGCACCCTGGAGGCAGCACATGATGGGACTCAGCACATGCTGAGAGTCATTAGAGGAAGCAGACACCCTGAACACAGTCTTCCCCAGGTACCCTTGTACGATTTCCTTATTCTTTGTCAGACCCAGAGAGGACACTTGGTTTTCATGAAAACTCTCTCTTGCACTCTACTTGGACCTTGGACCTGCCTGTCTGACTCATTCAGCACCATGAAGCACCATTGCTTTATAACAGAACAGATAACAGCATCATCAAATTTTTTTAAATTAATTAATTAAAAATTTTTTTGACAGGCAGAGTGGATAGTGAGAGAGAGACAGAGAGAAAGGTCTTCCTTTTTGCCGTTGGTTCACCCTCCAATGGCCACTGTGGCCGGCACATCCCGCTGATCCAAAGCCAGGAGCCAGGTGCTTCTCCTGGTCTCCCATGGGGTGCAGGGCCCAAGCACTTGGGCCATCCTCCACTGCCTTCCCTGGCCACAGCAGAGAGCTGGCCTGGAAGAGGGGCAACCGGGACAGGATCGGTGCCCTGACTGGGACTAGAACCCGGTGTGCCGGCGCCGCAAGGTGGAGGATTAGCCTAGTGAGCCGCGGCGCCGGCAGCATCATCAAATTTATGTCCAGTCACCTGTTGTCAGAAACCATGTTTAGGGGTTGGCGTAGTGGGTTAAGCCACTGCTTGCCACATGCTGGTTGGTGTCCCTGCTGCTCCACTTCTAATCCAGCTCTCTGCTAATGTGCCTGGGAAGGCAGCAGAAGACGTTTGGGGCCCTGCCACCCACTGGGGAGATCTGGATGAAACTCCTTAGCTATTGGCTTCTGCCTGGCCCAGCCCTGGCTATTATGACCATCCAGGAGTGAACCAGCGGACGGAAGCTCGCTTTCTTTCGCTATCCCTCTGTCTGTAACTCTGTGAAAAGGAAGGAAGGAAGGAAGGAAGGAAGGGAGGGAGGGAGGGAGGGAGGGAGGGAGGGAGGTTGGTTGGTGGGATTCGTTGCAGCTTGATTCTCAGTAAAGTCGACACAGCTTGAGGTGGTTCAGTTGTGTGATAATGATCGGGTCCCCTGATTGCCCGCAAGATTTTTTTTCACTTTTTTAAATTCACTTTTCCGAGACTGCACACACTCAAGAGCAGGTGGTGCCAAGATCAATGACAATTAGGGGGCCTTAGACATGGTTCTTATGTGTAAGTAAGGAAAACACACTAACCTCCAAAGCCACCTTCCGTCCAACTAGTTGTCTCTAACTTCAAATAATACGAACTTTCCCAGGGGTGTAATAAGCTTCCCGGCTCCTCTCCCGCCCAAAACACGTTGTCGGCCCCGTCCCACGCTTGCGCACGCGCACATACGCATGCCTCAGACCCCGCCCACTCCGCACGCACGCCGCTGCCGGACACACCCAGTCTCCTCTCTTCCTGGTTCCGGGCGGGCTACTTATTTCCCGCCATTTCCAGCTCTTCGTGAGTAGAGGTGGGTGATTTCCGTAAGATCTGAGGTCTTATGGAATCAAAGCGACCTAGCGGGTAGGAAAGGGAGCTGGAAAAAGAATCTCTGGGAAATTTGAGATAGCTGAACTCGCACCACCCCCCAAAAAACGGGGCAATTTTGCCCTCAGGGAGTCGGCTTACCCTGTTAATTGGCCGCCTTATATGGGATTCACCTGTCCTGCCTATTTGATTAAATTGCTGATGCTGCCCTCAGCAAACCAGGGCATTAGATAGGGGAGCCTCTTAAGTAGTTCTTTGAGCAACAGATCAAAATCTGCAGCTCGTGGCACTGTGAAAGGCCCTTGCATTGGGCTGCTTGTGCAGAAAGTTTTCAACGTAAATCTTGCCTAACTTACTTGACAAAATTGTTAAACTGTGGTGCAAATCAGTTCCCATTCATTTAGCACTTAGTTCTTAAACCACTTAACATTTTTTTAAGGGAGAAGACTTTATGGGAAAAAAGCCCCTTCCGTTTTGATTATTTTTTCAATTTAATTTTAAAGGACATCAAGTAAATAAATATTATATATTTTTTATACTATATTATATTCTTAAATAGCATATTCGGTAAGTTAAACATGATTTCATTAAGCATAAACTGATTAAATTTTATGTATTTTTGATATGTCGATTTTAAAAAAAATTCAACAAAGTCACATTTACTTTGTATTTAACAAATTATATTAAATTACCATGGATAACACAAAGGTCGTTTCACATGGAAACAAGAACTTTGCACAGAGAAATCAAGAGACTTGGTTTCCAGTCCCAGAGTAACCACTAACTAAGGGTGGAACTTTGGACAACTTATTTAATTTCAGTGAACATTAGATACATCTTTGGGAAAATAGAACTGAACAAAACATTATGTGATTTTTCCAAGCCCCTTCATATCTATGATTCTGAGTTTCTGTAGAGTATAATGGAAAGTATATATGACTACTATCACCAACCCTGTTTTCTTTGGATAAAATGTGTCCCAAGTGGCTAATAAGTGATCTTTTATATCTGGTCAAGAAATGAGGGGCCAGCATTGTGGCAAGCTGCCACTGCAATCCTGGTATCCCATCTGGGTGCTAGTTTGAGTCCTGGCTGCTCCCTGCTAACAAGCGTGGGAAAGTGGTGGAAGATGGCCCAAGTGCTTGGGCCCTTGTCAATCATGTGGAAGACCTGGATGAAGTGCCTGGGTATTGGCCTGGCCCAACCCTAGAGGTTGTGGCTATTTGAGGAATAAAAATGATGAAAGAGCTCTCTGTCTTTCCCTCTTTCTCTGTAACTCTGCCTTTCAAATAAATAAATAAAAATAAATGTATTTTTAAAAGATTAATTTATCTTTATTTGAAAGTCAGTTATAGGGGCTGGCACCGTAGCTCACTTGGTTAATCCTCCACCTGTGGCGCTGGCATCCCATATGGATGCCGGGTTCTAGCCCAGCTGCCCCTCTTCTGGTCCAGCTCTCTGCTGTGGCCTGGGAGGGCAGTGGAGGATGGCCCAAGTGCTTGTGTCTTGCACCCACATGGGAGACCAGGAAGAGCGCCTTGCTCCTGGCTTTGGATCAGCACAGCGCCGGTCGTGGCAGCCATTTGGGGGGTGAACCAATGGAAGGAAGACCTTTGTCTCTGTCTCTCTCTCTCTCTCTGTCTCTCTCTGTCTAACTCTGCCTGTCTAATAAAAAAAAAATATTTAAAAAAAGAGAGGCAGAGAGATCTTCCATCTGCTGCTTCACACCCCCCCACCCCCACCCCACAAATGGCCACAACAGCCAGAGCTGGGCCGATCCAGAACCAGGAGCTTCTTCCAGGTCTCCCACATAGGTACAGGGGCCCAAGAACTTGGGCCATCTTCTACTGCTTTCCCAGGCCATAGCAGAGAGCTGGATCAGAAGTTTAACAGCCGAGTCTCAAATTGGTGCCCATGTGGTACCACATTGCAGGCGGTGGCTTTATCTGCTACACCACAGCGCCAGCCCATAAATATTTTTTTTTTAAAGAAATGAATGGTTCTTTTTTTTTTGAAAAGCATTTGCTAGCATTTAATGAACCGTGTGGCTTCAAGCTACCAGGACACAGGCTTCCCCATGCCCTTAATCTTCTCCTTGGCTCTTCTGCTGAAGAATTTGGCCTTCACGATGACAGGCTGCTTTGGGAGTTTTCCCTTTCCCAGAACTTTGTAATAGCCCGACTGCACCACATCAATGATGGGAGCAGCTCCAGTCTTGTTCTTGGCAGCATTTACCGGTGTCTGCTCACTGACCATCGTCCACAACTTATCAAGGTTGACAGTTCGGCAGAAGCCTGCTTCTCTTTAAGTGGTAATGCCTCATACCAGCTTTCCCAAAGTACCCTGGGTGATGTTTATCAAAGTTGATTCTGTGGTGATGCATGTTGCCAGCATTACCTCGGCCTCTTGGGTGCTTCCGGTGTTTGCAGATGCGGCCATGCCTTGGCTCATGTAGCTGCACAGTTTCTGGGTCTTCCTCAGTCTGGATGGCATATTGGCTGCCGAGACAAAAGAGCTGTTTTCATTTTTGAAGATTTTTTTTTTTTCTAGTTAGAAGCTAGTACATGAATTAATCTAGAAAATATGGACAACAGAAAAAGTATAAAGGCAAAACACAGACAGATCCTCATCACTCAGGTCACTGGCCTTTTTAAAAAAATTTTTTACATTTTCATATTACATATATATATGTATATATATATATATATATATATATGGTATAACATAGTCTGCAGATTTTTTTCCCCACTTTATGGATATATGGATTTGTTACAGTCAGTTGGAATACCTACAATGATACATCCTAATGCATTATCAGAAGCTAGGCAAACATTGTTACATAGATTTTGGAACAGCTATAATTATATTATAGCCCAGATTATTCTTACTCTTTCTCTTTATCTGCTCTAGAATGGATTGGTTTCATTGCAACCAGTGTTTCCGAAAAGATGGGGCACATTTCTTTGTCACCAGCTGTGGCCATATTTTCTGTAAAACATGTGTGACTCTGGGTGAGTGGCTTAACTATTTTAAAATTCAGGCAAAAATGTTTTTAGCCTAGATATAATGATGACCCATTTCTTTGTGTGACTTAAGATAAAAATAAGCCAGTAGGCCAGTGGTGGTCTGTATACTTTGAGACTTGATTTTGGAAATTGGAGGAATCCATTAATAAATAATGGTGCTAAATGACTTAGCAAATGATTTAACAGATCTATTACTTGAACAACAAAAGATATTAGTCAATGTTTTGAAGACTGTAGCCTGGAAAACCACAAGGAATCAAGATTGATCAGGGTAAAAAAGGAATAATAGATAGGAATTGGGGAAAATTTGGTTGATATCAGCCATTTGAAGAGGAGTGGTATGGCCTATAAAATCAATTTGGTTAGAAATGATGATGCCTTCGCAGTTTAAAAAGCATTTTCTCTTGTACTAATTTTACATACTCCTCACCACAATCCCAGATGGTAATTATTAGTAGGACCATTTTAGAAATGAAGAGACTGATCTAAAGAGAATAGGTGATTTGACCAGCTGCTTTTTTTTTTAAACATGCTGTTTCTTCCTTCTTTCCTTCCTTCCTTATTTACTTATTTATTTATTTTATTTTATTTGAAAGACAGAGTTACACAGAGAGGTAGAACCAGAGAGAGAGAGAGGTCTTCCATCTGCGGGTTCACTCCCCAAATGACCGCAATGGCCGTAGCTGAGCTGATCAGAAGCCAGGAACCAGGAGCTTCTTCTGGGTGTCCCCCGTGGGTGCAGGGGCCCAAGGACTTGGGCCATCTTCTACTGCTTGCTTTCCCAGGCCACCACAGCAGAGAGCTGGATCGGAAGTGGAGCAGCTGGGACTTGAACCGGTGCCATATGGGATGCTGGCACTGCAGGTGGCGGCTTTAACCCACTGTACCACAGTACTGGCCCCTTGACCAGCTTCTTACAGCTAGTAAATCTTAGAAGACAGTGTTGATTTCAAGGTTGATTGTTTTTCTTTAATGCAGATATAGTTAGAAGGTATGTAAATGCCCAGAAGAGGGATTTAAAGTAGAGTGCTTTTAATCTCAGTAGGGTTTTGAATAATAAACTGGAGTTTACCAAGTGAATACGGCAAGTAAGATCATTCTAGTTTAAGAGAACAGTGTGTATAAAGATATATTATATCGGGCCGGTGCTGTGGCGTAGCAGGTAAAGCCACTGCCTGCAGTGCCGGCATCCCATATGGGCACCAGTTTTGGTCCTGGCTGCTCTACTTCTGATCCAGCTCTCTGCTATGGCCTGGGAAAGCAGTGGAGGATAGCCCAAGTCTTTGGGCCCCTGCACCCACATGGGAGACCCGGAGGAAGCTCCTGGCTCCTGGCTTCGGATCCACGCCATTGTGGCCAATTGGGGAGTGAACCAGCGAATGGAAGACCTCTCTCTCTCTGCCTCTCCATCTCTCTCTGTGTATCTCTGACTTTCAAATAAATAAAATAAATCTTTAAAAAAAGATATATTACATCATAAAAACCACGGTGTCAGTCTTTTTTTTTTAAACTACACATAACTGGAATTGTTGAGAAAAAGAAAAAAAAAGATCTTGGTTCTTCTCTCTTGACTTCTCTCTTCGCTCTCTCTTCTCTCCTCGCTCTCTCTTGCCCACTCTCACTCTCTCTGTGTTCTCTGCTCCTCTTCTCTCTCTCTCTTACTCCCCTCTCTCCTCTCCTCTTTCTCTTTCTCTTTTTCCCTCTTCGTCCCTTCCCTCTGATCTGCTGGGTTTTCCCCAATAAACCCTTTCCCTTAAAAAAAAAAAAAAAAAAAAAGACTGGAATTGTTGGGTATAAAAATAAGGTAAAAAATGACTGGAGAAAGGCAGTGCTAGGTGATAGAAATCTCTATGCACCAGGCTAATAATGAACCTGAATTTTAGCCTATAGGTGATAGACAGCTGTAGTGGTTTTGTTTTTTCTTAAACAAAAGTGATATGTACTTGCTAGCTCATGTGGGAACAGTGGAAGGCAGAGTGGGAAAAAGCTGTGGTCTCCAAGGAAAGGACAGTGAGGTTCGGTAGTCTCAGGAGAAGCTTTTTTGTTCATGTAAGTCTCATGACCCTTTTAAATTGTCTGCTCGTGTAACAAAGCTGTTTACTCTGGTAACAGCAGCTCCGTTTGGAGTGGTTTGTCTCTGTGAAGCATATGCCACTTTTGATGTTTTCTCCTGACATGGCATTTATCTTAGTGACCAGCACCACTACTAAAATTTCACCTTGCAAGGAAAGAGCAAGAACTTTAATTTTTGCTTCTTTCAGGTTGAGTTAATTGGAGAATAAGAGTAGGAGAACTTCAAAGCGAAATCTAGGACCACTAGCAGTGACAACAGGGCAGGAGTGACTGGGAGATTCTTACAGTTCCCAATGTGGGCCTGCTGTCAGGAAGACAAGATAAAAAAAGAGTAACTTAGAATTACCATCACTGATACCCTTATGAATGCACCCTAGTACTCCTGCTGAGGGTTAGAAGAAAGCTGGGAATTTAAAATAGAGAAGGAGATGAGCGGAGGGATGGTGAGAAAGCCTTGCTTTGACATCCTGGTGTGAAAATACTGATTAGAGAACAGAGCTTAAGTTGATGTTCTTTTATAGCATTAATGACATTCTAAACTCAGGAAGAATCCTGTGTTTCTCGCCTTGGTAGCTTGCTTGAGTGATATCATGTACTGTAGGAAAATCTAATCTTATCTCTGTGAAAACCGAACTTTTTTCCCCTTTTTCTTCTAGAAAAATGTGCTGTTTGTGGAACTGCCTGCAAGCATCTAGCTCTTTCTGATAATGTAAGTTTTTCTCTCCCTGTCACAAACCGTCACATTCCATTAGTGACCTGTAGAAAGTACCCACAGAGTACAGATTATCATTTTTTTTAAAGAGTTATTTATTTTACTTGAAAGTCAGATTTACACAGAGAGGAGAGGCAGAGAGAGAGAGATAGAGAGAGAGGTCTTCCATCTGTTGGCTCACTCCCCAATTGGCCACAATGGCCGGAGCTGCACCAATCTGAAGCCGGGAGCCAGGAGCCTCCTCCGGGTCTCCCACATGGGTGCAGGGGCCCAAGGACCTGCGCTATCCTCCACTGCTTTCCCAGGCCACAGCAGAGAACCAGACAGGAAGTGGAGCAGCTAGGACTAGTACTGGCGCCCATATGGGATGCCAGCGCTGCAGGCCAGGGCATCAACCCGCTGAGCCACAGCGCCGACCCCCAGATTATCATTTTTTTAAAAAGAAATTTGCAGATAGAAGTTGTAAAAAGATAAAATTATTACTGTATTTCCTTCAAGGATCAGTGTTTAATTTCGTTCCATTGTGGATATGCTCAACTGTGTGTTTTACTGTCTTCCTAGCTGAAACCTCAGGAGAAAATGTTCTTCAGAAGCCCTGTGGAGACAGCTTTGCAGTATTTTAATCACATCTCTCAGGTATGAGAAAGAAAAAATGATTCTCCCTGTAAATTCTGATTGCATTTTATTCCTTTGTCAAAAGTTCTGTTTAGACTACATTTTTTTTTTAAAGATTTATTTATTTATTTGAGAGGCAGAGTTACAGAGATAGAGAGGGAGAGACGCAGAGAGAACACTTCCATCCTCTGGTTCATTCCCCAAATGGCCACAACGTCCAGAGCTGGGCCAATCCAAAGCCAGGAGCCAGGAGGTTCCTCTGAGTCTCACATGGGAGCAAGGACCCAAGCACCTGGGCCATCTTGCATTGCTTTCCCAAGAGCATTAAAAGAGAGCTGGATTGGAAGAGGAGCAGCCAGGACTTGAACTGGCACCTAAATGGGATGCCAGCACTGAAGGTGGTGGCTTTATCCACTAAGCCACAGCACTGGCCCCTCCACTAAGATTATTTTATCACCTCATGGAGTTCCTATCTTGGCATGTTTCTTGAAACTTTATTACTGTTTCCTTTCTGTACTCCTATTTCCTTTTTTAAGTGTGTATTTATTTATTTTTATTTTTTGAAGGCAGAGCAACAGGCAGAGAGAGGAAGAGAGAAAGAGAGGAGCTGGTCTGTGGGTTCACTCCCCACGTGCCTGCAACAGCCAGGAGTCAGGAACTCCATCAGGGTCTCCCTTGTGGGTGGCAGGGACGCAAGCATTTGAGCCATCATCTGCTGCCTCCCAGGGTGCACGTTAGCAGGAAGCTGGATCAGAAGTGGAGGCAGGACTCAATCCCAGGCACTCCGATATGGGTTGGGAGTGTCCTAAGCAGTGTCTTAATCCATGATACCACAAAACCTGCCCCTGTGTTCTTCTTGTTCTTAGAAAAACATGCCTTTCTTTTCTTTTCTTTTTTCTTTTCTTTTTTTTTTTTTTTTTTTGACAGGCAGAGTGGATAGTGAGAGAGACAGAGAGGAAGGTCTTCCTTTTTGCCATTGGTTCACCCTCTAATGGCCGCTGCGGCTGGTGCATCTCGCTGATCCGAAGCCAGGAGCCAGGTGCTTCTCCTGGTCTCCCATGCGGGTGCAGGGCCCAAGCACTTGGGCCACCCTCCACTGCCTTCCCGGGCCATAGCAGAGAGCTGGCCTGGAAGAGGGGCAACTGGGATAGAATCCGGCACCCCGACCGGGACTAGAACCTGATGTGCCGGCGCCGCAAGGCAGAGGATTAGCCTGTTAAGCCACGGTGCCGGCCTACATGCCTTTCTTAAATGTGAAGATTATGCTTAGTTATTTTTGCTGGGAGATAGAAGATTTAATTTTTCTTCATTGTATTACCCCTTAGTTCTGGCTCTGGAGGTAGATCAAGGGGAATTAAGGCTTTGGCTGCATCCCGTCTTTAGCTGTCTGTTCAGGTCATCATATTTGAGATACTATGTTTAATATTATGAGGAGATAAAAAGCAGGTGGGACTCAAGGAGTAATGTAAGCAAGGTCACACGAACAAGAGAAAGACCAGACCTTTGGTTAATACCTAAGCCCAGGGTTAATGATCACTGGAGAAATTATATGTAGTCTGAATCCTAACCTGCCTAATCATGGGGCCAATTACACATGGTCAAATAATCAAGATAAAATAAATGGAAAGGGTCAGTTAATCATCACTTTAGTAGAGGGCCAGTTTGATGAAGTCAGCAAAGTCTGAAAATGTGTTTTCCCAATCTGTGAAGGTAAATAACAGATCCAAATAATACCTCAATTGCTTCATTCAGGCATCTGCTACAAACTTCCTGAGACAAACCTTTATTGCTTTTCCTATCTCAGACAGTAACCCACCATTCTCTGCTCATTGGCCTGCCTTATTTTTCATCATAGATCATATCTCTAACATTCAAATATTTATCATCTCGACTCCTACACTGGCATATAAGCTCCACGAAGACAGATGTGGATGGCTTTGTCTGTTGTTCTTTTTGAGTAATTCTTTTTTTAATTATTTATTTATTTTCACTTTATTTGAAAGGCAGAGAGATGGACAGAGAGGTCTTCTATCCACTGGCTCACTCCCCAGATGTCTACAACATCAGGGGCTGAGCCAGGCTGAAGCCAGTCCACATGGCTGGCAGCGACCCAACTACTTGAGCCATTATATGCTGCCTCCCAAGATGTGCATTAGCAGGAAGCTGGCTGAGGGCTCGAAGCAGGCACTCTGAGGGGCCTACATTATATAGCATAGTAGATTAAGCCACTGCTTGAGATGCCAGCATCCTGTATCAGAATGCCAGTATGAGTACTGCTACTCTGCTTCCAATCTAGCTTGCTCTAATGCTCCTGGGAGGTAGCAGAAGATGGCTCAAGAACTTGAGCTCCTGCCAGGCATGTGGGAGATCAGATGGAATTTCTGCTTCCTGGCTTTGGCCTGGCCCAGAACTAGCTGTTATGGCCATTTTGAGAGTGAACCAGTGGACAGAAGATATCTCTCTATCTTTTCCTCTGTCTCTCATCTATTTCCCTCTCTGTCACTCTATGTTTCAAATATATAAATAAATCCTAAAAAAAAAAAAAGTGGTGTTGAACAGACACTCATATGGAATACAGGCATCCCAAATAGCAACTTAACTGTTGTACCACACACACACCTATAGATAGTTCTTGATATGTAGTGGACACTCAAAGCATTGTTGAATGAATGAATGAACGGAAAGTCACTCTAAGTATCTATTTGTGCTTTAACTAGTCCTCATCCTTAATCTCTGTAATGACTTGACAGGGGCATTTTAATTCTGTATTTTATGTCAACAGTTGATCAAGCTGCTCACTTTGAATTATTTACTCACCTCTAGATATTTTTTTTAAGATTTATTTATATATTTGGGTTTTTTTTGTTTTTTTTTGGTTTTTTTTTGTTTGTTTTTTGTTTGTTTGTTTTTTGACAGGCAGAGTGGACAGTGAGAGAGAGAGACAGAGAGAAAGGTCTTCCTTTTGCCGTTGGTTCACCCTCCAATGGCCGCCGCGGTTGGCGCGCTGCGGCCGGCGCACCGCGCTGATCCGATGGCAGGAGCCAGGTGCTTCTCCTGGTCTCCCATGGGGTGCAGGGCCCAAGCACTTGGGCCATCCTCCACTGCCTTCCCTGGCCACAGCAGAGAGCTGGCCTGGAAGAGGGGCAACCGGGACAGGATCGGTGCCCCGACCGGGACTAGAACCCGGTGTGCCGGCGCCGCAAGGCGGAGGATTAGCCTAGTGAGCCGCGGCGCCGGCCAGATTTATTTATATATTTGAAAGGCAGAGTTACAGAGAGTCAGCGACAGAGAGAGAGAAAGAGAGAGAAGGGAGGGAAGGAGGGAAGGAGGGAGGGAGAAGTCTTCACTTGCTGGTCTACTCCCCAAATGGCAATGGCAAGAGCTGGGCTGATCTGAAACCTGGAGCTTCTTCTAGATCTCCCACACAGGTTCAGGGGCCAAGAACTTGGGCCATCGTCTGTTGTTTTCCCAGGCCATAGCAGAGAGCTGGATCAGAAGCAGAGCAGCCGGGATGCGAATTGGCATACTTATGGGGATGCAGGTGGAGGCCTTACCCTCTACGCCACAGTGCTGGCCCCTATGGTTTTTTTTTTTTTTTTTTAAGATTTATTTATTTATTTGAAAGAGTTACACAGAGAGAGGAGAGGCAGAGAGAGAGAGAGAGAGTGAGAAGTCTTCTATTCGATGCTTCACTCCCCAATTGGCCGTAGCAGCTGGAGCTACGCCGATCCGAAGCCAGGAGCTAGTAACTTCCTCAAGGTCTCCCATGTGGGTATAGGGGCCCAAGGACTTGGGCCATCTTCCACTGCTTTCCCAGGCTACAGCAGAGAGCTAGAACGAAAGTGGAGCAGCTGGGATTAGAATCGGCGCCCATATGGGACGCTGGCACTGCAGGCCAGGGCGTTAACCCGCTGTACCACAGCGCCGGCCCCCCTACAGTTTTTTTTATAAGGAGTTGGAGAGCTCCATTTGGACTTACTAGCTTTCTTCTATTCCTGGGTTATATAGACTGCATCCACACCCACTACTAATCATCTTTCAAATGTATGGCAGTAATTGTTAATTCTTTGGTAATAGCCTTCCGATTCCCATAGGCAGAGTTTTGCTTTGCTCTTTGTACTCCTATCCCATGTTGCTTTTAACTGCAAAATAACTAACTCTGGAAAAGTGATTTATTTATTGTTCATATGGCTGTTTCTCTTACTGAGCCAGGAACCTTTCAAAAGCAGATATCGCCAGCGCTGTGGCTCAATAGGCTAATCCTCCGCCTGCGGCACCAGTACTCCAGGTTCTAGTCCCGGTTGGGGCGCCAGATTCTGACCCAGTTGCCCCTCTTCCAGTCCAGTTCTCTGCTGTGGCCCGGGAGTGCAGAGGAGGATGGCCCAAGTGCTTGGGCCCTGCACCCCATGGGAGACCAGGAGAAGCACCTGGCTCTTGGCTTCGGATCAGCATGGTGTGGTGGTGCTGGCCACAGCGCGCCGGCCACAGCGGCCATTTGGAGGGTGAACCAATGGTAAAGGAAGACCTTTCTCCCTGTCTCTCTCTCACTGTCCACTCTGCCTGTCAAAAATAAATAAATAAATAAATAAATAAATAAATAAAAAATTTAAAAAAAAAAAGCAGATATCATCTTTGCGCCATCCAATGTCTAATTGGGTATCTGGCCCAAATTAGGTATATAAGAAATGTTTGTTAAGTGAATGGCTGCATGTTAAGACTGGCTAAGAGGGAAAGTTTTCAGTGTAAGATCAGGAAAAAAAAAAACAAAACACCTTGATTATAAGGGTGCTAGTGGGTCATGGTAAGGAGTTTAGATTTGTTGAAGAGTCTCACACAGGAAATAGCATTATCTGGTATTTGATTTTATAGGAGAATCTGGCTGCTGTGTGGAGAATGAACCATAGAGAGATTAAGAGAAGAAGCAGAGAGCATAGTTAGGAGGCCATGGGAAAAATCTAAGCAGGATTGCCCTGGTTAAAATAGTGGCAGTAGAAATGGAGCAAGGTAGTTAAATTTGAGAGATGTTTTCCAGGAAGAACTAGTAGCACTTTCTTTTGATTTGGATGTGGGAGATGAGAAAAAGAGAGAACTCAAGGAAGAGCCCTGGCTTTTTGTCTTGAACAACTGAGTAGAATGATTACATCCTTTACCAAGCAAGACTAAAAAGACTGTTTTGAGGGCAAATAACATTTTGAACACGCTGGGTTTTAGATGCCTGTTAGAAATCCAGGCGGAGAGGTCATGAAGGCAGACAGATTTACCATTCTGGAGCTCAGGGCATTGGTCAAGATTTGAAGTATAAGTGTGGAATTTGTCAGGCTATGGGTAGTAGTTAAAGCTTTGTGAGTAGGTGATATCACAATATCTAGCAATTAGGTGGGGGGAAGAGAAGTTAGCAAAGAGCTGCAATCAGTGGGGTGAAAACAGAGTGTGCTATCACAGAAGCCGAGAAAGGACAATGTTTCAAGAAGGAAGAACTAATCAGGAGGTCAGACCCTGTTGAGAGTGAAGCAAGATGAGGACAAAGCAAGGTTCATTGGATTTGGCAACAGGAGGATTGTTGCTGACCTGGAATTAGCAGCGTGAGCATTGTTGTTGATCCTCAGAAGAGCACATTGAGTAGAATCTCAAGAGAGAAACCTACATTGGAGTGCACTGGTGGGTATTTTTCTACACTTGATCTATTTTTTATTTTTTTATTTGAAAGAACTACACAGAGAGAGGAAAGGCAGAGAGGAGAGGCAGAGAGGGAGAGAGAGAGAGAGAGAGAGAGGTCCTCCATCCAATGGTTCACTCCCCAATTGGCCGCAATGGCCGGAGCTGCACCGATCTGAAGCCAGGAGCCAGGAGCTTCCTCTGGGTCTCCCACGTGGGTGCAGGGGCCCAAGGACTTGGGCCATCTTCTACTGCTATCCCAGGCCATAGCAGAGAGTTGGATTGGAAGTGGAGCAGCTGGGACTAGAACCGGCGCCCACATGGGAGGCCGGCACTTCAGGCCAGGGCATTAACCCGCTGTGCCACAGCACCAGCCCCTTTGGTCTACTTCTTGGCCTAAGATTTTCTATAACCCCTGCAGTCTGGCTTCAGACTGGCTCACTATAACTGCTCTTGCAAAGGACATCAATACCATTCCTGTTATCAAATCCAATGGAAATTTGTTTTTTGTTTTTTTTTTTTTAAGATTTTATTATTTATTTGAGAGGTAGAGTTACAGATGGAAAGAGAGACCTTCCATCCAATGGTTCACTCCTCAGATGACTGCAATGGCTGGATCTGGGCTGATCCGAAAGCAGGAGCCAAGAACTTCATTTAGGTCTCCCACATGAGTACAGAGGCCCAAGCACTTGGGCCATCTTCTACAGCTTTCCCAGGCTATGGTCTGGGAAAGCAGTAGAGGACGGCTCAAGTCCTTGGGCTCCTGCACCTGCGTGGGAAAACCTGAAGACACTCCTGGCTCCTGGCTTTGGATAGGTGTAACTCCAACTGTTGTGGCCATCTGGAGAGTGAACCAGAGGATGGAAGATATCTCTCTCTCTCTCTCTCTCTGCCTCTGCCTCTGCCTCTCTCTAACTCTGCCTTTCAAATAAAATAAATAAATCTTAAAAAAAAAATATTGAAGAAGAGGAGCAGCTGGGACACAAACTGATACCCATATGGGATGCCAGTGCAGCAAGTGGAGGTGTAGTCCACTACACCACAGCACCAGCCCTGATAATTTGTTTTTTGTTCTTATCATATTTGGTCTCTCAGGAACATTCCACTGTCTTGTCCTTGAAACCTTCTTTCTTTGGCTATCATAATCAACTTCAATTTTCTTCTTGGGCTCTTCTTCCTCTGTCCATCTCTTAAGTATTTATGTTTCTCAGAGTTTTATTCTGATTGCTTGTCTTTTTTTTTTTTTTAAGATTTATTTATTTATTTGTAAGGCAGAGTTACAGAGAGGCGGGGAGATAAAGGTCTTCCATCTGCTGGTTCGCTGCCCAGATTATCACAGCTGCACCGATCTGAATCCAGGAGCCAGGAGCTTCTTTAGGGTCTCCCACGTAGGTGCAGGAGCCCAAGGACTTGAGCCATCTTCTACTGCTTTCCCAGGCCATAGCAGAGAACTCGATTGGAAGTGGAACAGCTGGGACTTGAACTGGTGCCCATATGGGATGCTGGCACTGCAGGCAGCGACTTACTTGCTACACTAGAGGACTGGCCCCCCTGCTTGCTTTTCTTACTTTGTATACCTTCATGCGTAATCTCATCTACCCCTGTGGCTTTGGTTATCATTGACATGGATGACTTCCATCTCTTATTTCCAGTAACATCTCAGCTTACATGTGACCTCAGAGGAGCCTTCTCTAACCACTGTATCTAAGTTCAGTGTCCCCTTTATTCTCTGTCAGGAGAGAGAGAGGGAGAGGGAGAGGGAGAGGGAGAGGGAGAGGGAAAGGGAGAGAGAGAGAGAGAGAGAGAGAGAGAGAGAGAGAGGTAGTTCTCCCATCTGCTATTTTACTGCCCAGATGCCTGCGATCTACTTATCCCACGTGGGTGGCAGAAACCCAATTACTGGAGCCATCATCTTCTGCTTCCCGGTGTGCACGTTAGCAGGAGGCTGGAATCATGAGCAGAGGCAGGACTTGAACTGAGGCACTCTGATATGGGATGTAGGTGCCCCAAATCACATCTTAACCAGCTAGGCTAAACACTTGCCTCAATAAATACTTTTTGAAAAAATGAGTAAAATAATCCTCCCTACCGAGGTTTTCCATCAATGCATATAAAATTTTATAAAGTGGCAATTGGAATAGAAATCTCAAAACCAAACCCGTCTGCCAGTTTGTAATTTGACTTTTTTGAACTAGTTATAATTCTCTCATATGTGATATGAAGTAGTGACACTCATCCTACTTCTTGTAAAGATCTACTGAAGTAATGTTCGTGAAACCATTCTGAAAGCTATATTTTATTAAAGAGTAATGTGGAAAACTTTTATATGAAAGATCATGTAAAAAGAAGCTTGTAGTTTTTAAATTGTTTTCAGAGGAAAGTATACAATACCTCATTTACTTTTAAAAATGGATTTATTGAAATATACTTTTTTGAAGTTTATTTATGGGGCCAGTGTTGCAGAATAGTGGATAAGGCTGCCCCTTGCAATGCTGGCATCCATATATGGATGCCAGTCTGTGTCCCAGCTACTCCACTTCTGATCCAGCTCTCTGACTAATGGCCTGGGAAAAGCAGTGGGAGATGGCCCAAGTGTTTGGGGCCCTGCCACCCACATAGGAGAACCTAGAAGAAGCTCCTGGGCTCCCAGCTTTGGCTGCCCAATCCTGGCTGTTGTGGCCATCTGGAGAATGAACCAGTGGAGCTCTGTGTCCCTCCCTCTCTCTGTAAGTCTGACTTTCAAACAAATAAATCTTTTTAAAAAAAAGTATACTTATTTTTTTATTTGAAAGGCAAAGGGACAGAGAGCAAGAGAGAAAGACAAACAGATATCCATCTTCCATTTGCTAGGTCACTCCACAAATGCCTACAACAGCCAGAGCTAGGCCAGGCTGAAGCCAGGAGCCTGGAACACCATCAGGGTCTCCCACATGGGTGACAGGAGCTCAAGTACTTGAGCCAATCTCTGCTACCTCCCAGAGTGCACCGTGCACATGAACAGAAGGCTGAAGCAGTACTCAATCCCAGGCACTCCAGTGTGTGTGGATGTCTGAAGCAGCATCTTAACTCACTGTGCCACAGTGCTTGTCCCTTAAAATGTACTTTACATACAATAAAAGACACCCTCTTGGGGCTGGCATTGTAGTGTAGTGGGTAAAGCCACCACCTGCAGTGCTGGTATCACTTATGGGCGCCGATTGAGTCCTGGTTGCTCCACTTCTGATCCAGCTCTCTGCTATGGCCTGGGAAAGCAGTGGAAGATGGCCCAAGTCCTTGGGCCCCTGCACTTGCATGGGAGACCCAGAAGAGGCTCCTGGCTCCTAGCTTCAGATCGGCGCAGCTCCAGCCTTTGCGGCTATCTGGGGAGTAAAACAGTAGATGGAAGACCTCTCTCTCTCTCTCTCTGTCTGCCTCTGCCTGTCTGTAATTCTGCCTTGCAAATATATAAATCTTAAAAAAATGAAAAAGAATTTGGAGGGGCCAGCACTGTGGCATAGCGGGTAAAGCCGCTGACTGCAGTGCCAGCATCCCACACGGGCACTGGTTCAAGTCCCAGCTGCTCCACTTCTGATCCAGCTCTCTGTTATGGCCTGGGAAAGCAGTGGAACATGGCCCAATTGCTTGGGCCCCTGCACCCACGTGGGAAACCCGGAAGAAGCTCCTGGCTCCTGGCTTCAGATAGGCCCAGCTCTGGCTGTTGCAGCCTTCTGGGGAGTGAACCAGTGAATAGAAGACCTCTCTGTGTGTTTCTCGCTCTGCCTCTCTGTAACTCTGCCTTGCAAATAAATAAATAAATCTTAAATAAATAAATACATAAAAACAAAAATTTGTGGTTAAAAAAATTGAACAAGATAGTGAATGATGCTTTTTTTTTTTTTTTTTTTTTTTTTGACAGGCAGAGTGGATAGTGAGAGAGAGAGAGAGACAGAGAGAAAGGTCTTCCTTTTTGCCGTTGGTTCACCCTCCAATGGCCGCTGTGGCCGGCGCATCTCACTGATCCGAAGCCAGGAGCCAGGTGCTTCTCCTGGTCTTCCATGCGGGTGCAGGGCCCAAGCACTTGGGCCATCCTCCACTGCCTTCCCGGGCCATAGCAGAGAGCTGGCCTGGAAGAGGGGCAACCGGGATAGAATCCGGCACCCCGACCAGGACTAGAACCCGGTGTGCTGGCGCCGCAAGGCGGAGGATTAGCCTGTTAAGCCACGGCACCGGCCAATGATGCTTTTTAAAAAGTTTTTTTTTTTTAATTTATTTATTTGAAATACAGAGTGATAGAGGAAGAGATAGAAAAAGGTCTTTCATTTATGAGATCACTCCCCAACTGCTGCAACACCTAGGCTTGAGCCAGGCTGTAGCCAGGAGCCAGGAAGCTGGATTGGAAACAGAGGAGTCAGGACTGGAACCTACCACTCCAATATGAGATGTCGGCATCCTAAGCAACATCTCACCTGGAACACCCAAAACTTACCCTTTAGTCCTCCTATTGCCTTTTTTTTTTTTTTAATTATTTTTTAAAAAAAATATTTATTTTAATTGAAAGAGTTACACAGAGAAGGAGAGACAGAGAGAGAGAGAGAGAGAGAGATGTTCCAACCGCTGGCTCACTCCCCAATTGGCTGCAACGGCCAGAGCAGCACCAACCTAAAGCCAGGAGCCTCTTCTGGATCTCCCACACGGGTGCAGGGGCCCAAGGGCTTGGGCCACCTTCTGCTGCTTTCCCAGGCCATAGCAGAGAGCTGGATAGGAAGTGGAGCAGCTGGGACTAGAATTGGTGCCCATGTGGGATGCTGGCACTGTTGGCGACAGCTTTACCTGCTATGCCACAGCACCGGCTTGCCTTTTTTTTTTTTTTTTAAGATTTATTTATTTATTTGAAAGAGCTACAGAGAGAGAAAGAGAGAGAGAGAGAGAGAGAATTTTTTCATCCCTTGGTTCACTCCCTAAAAGACCTCAATGACCAGGGCTGGGCCATGCCAAAGCCCAGACCCTAGAGCTTCATCCAGGTCTCTCATGTCTGGCAGGGGCCCAGGCACTTGGGCCATCTTCTACTGCCTTCCCAGGTGCATTCATGGGGAACTGGCACTCAAACCAGCACCCATATGGGATCCTGGTGCCCCAAGCGGCAGCCCAACCCACTGTGCCACAATGCTGTCCCCTTAAAACAACTTTTTCAAAACCCCTGGGTTGGGCCAGCATTGTAGTTAAGTTGCTGCTTGCAGCACTGGCATCCCGTTCAAGACCTGCTGCTCTGCTTCCAATCCAGTCCCCTGCTAATGCACCTGGGAAGGTAGCAGGAGATATCCCAAGTGCCTGGGCCCCTGCCACTCATGTAGAAGATCCAGATGGAGTTCCTGACTTCTGGATTCAGCCTAAGCCAGTCTTGGCTGTTGTAGCCATTTGGGGAGTGAGCCAGCTTATGAGAGGTCTCTGTGTGTGTCTCTCTCTGTCTGTCTCTGACTTTCTAGAAAATAAATAAATAAATCTTTGGGAGGGGGGAGCTACCTTTGATAGTTTCCTGTCACTGTGGTTTCAGATGTCCTCAGGGTGATACATAGGTCTAGTTCTTCCTGACCTCACAAGCCTCAGCTACAACAGCTACCTCATATCCCATGTACCAACACAAGTTATTAAGTGGGTTATTTATTACCTAACCTATTAGACAGATTTAAATCCTTTCAGTTCTTTTACAGACCATATAGGTTATTCTTTATTTTTAAAAACATTATTTATTTGAAAGGCAGAGGCACAGAAAGAGTACAAGGGAGAAAGAGTAGGCTTCCATCTGCTGGTTCACTCCCCAAGTGGCTGCGGTGGCTGGGGCAGGTCCAGGCCCAAGCCAGGAAGCTGGAACTCCCTCCAGGTCTCCCACGTGAGCAGCAGGTCTCTCCTGCTATACTGTCATGAGCCACCAGAGTACAGACCCCTTACTGTGGATCTTGGCATTTCCAGTTCCTGTACCTGATACAGAATGTTCAGTAAACACTTGCAAAGTGAAAGATGAATAATGTTTATGCTATTTATTATGTCCTTTGCCCCTTGTGAGGTATTTGCTGATACCAACCAGTTCTCTTGACACCAGATAGGTGTCCAACAGTTTAATTCAATTCTGATACTCAACCCCTAGAGTTATCCTCAAACCCTACAGGTTTAAGGGTTCAATCCCACAAACTGCTCCCATTTTGGATGCCATTCCTGAATAAGGTACCAAGGCAATCCACATTCTAGCCCAGCTGACTACAGATTCAGAAGTTTCTGTGCCTCTCCCCCCAGCTTTGGTAATTAGTTAGGATGACTCACAGAACTCAAGGAAGCACTTTAGTTACAATACTAGTTTATTATAAAGAATACAACAGCTTGGGAACAGCCAGGTGGAAGAGGTGCATAGGGCAGGGTAGGGGGTGGGTACCTACCATCCATACCCACTCCAGGTACACCTCCCTCCCAGCCCCTGATGTGTTCACCAGTTTAGAAACTTTCTAAACTCCTTTGTTTGGTGGGCATGATAAATTAAATGATTAGCAGTTGGTGACTGAACTGGATGTGGAATGGAAAGAGAAGTTGGAACTGAAAGTTCCAAACCTCTACTCAGTGGTTGGTTTCTCTGGCTAGCCCCCATCTTGAAGCCCTCTAGAAGCCCACCAAAAAACACAAACTCAGGAGTGGATGAAGGGGCTTGTTCTCCTCAGGGGGCTGTCTACATTCACATATGGATGTGAACTCTATCTATCAATCTCTCTCTTTTTTGAAGACTTATTTATTTATTTATTTATTTGAAAGGCAGAGTTACAGAGAGGCAGAGAGAGAGAGAGAAAGGTTTTCCATTTGCTGTTTCACTCTCCAAATTGCTGCAATGGCTGGAGCTGGACTGATCCAAAGCAAAGAGCCAGGAGCTTCTTTTGGGTCTCCCACATGGGTACAAGGGCCCAAACACTTGGGCCATCTTCCACTGCTTTCTCAGGCCATAGCAGAGAGCTGGATTGGAAATGGAGCAGTCGGGACGTGAACTGGCGCCCATATGGGATGCCAGCACTGCAGGTGGCAGCTTTACCTGCTATATCACAGTGCTGCCCCCCCTCCATCTCTTTAAATAAATTCCCCCATTCTTGCATTTTATCTATGTCTATGCTTTGAATTCTTATGTCACATGGAGGCAAGAATTTTATTTCAACCCAGCTGGGGACACCATTCTCCCCACAAGATGGGCAGAGCCAGGACTTGAATCCAGGCACTCAGCGTGGGATGAGGGCATCCCAAGCTACATGTTATCTACTGCGCCAAATGCCTGCCACTTAAATTTCTGTTAAAAATGTTTCTTGTCATTTTTAAAATTATTTTTGGAAAAAAGGTATATATTTGTTCATAGTCTGGATTTCTTAAAAAAGAATTATTTATTTATTTATTTGAAAGGCAGAGTTAGAGAGAGAGAAAATCTTCATTCATTGGTTCACTCCCCAAATGGCCGCAACAGCCAGGGCTGGGCCCATCTGAAACCAGGAGCCAGGGACTTCTTCTGGGTCTCCCACATGGATGCAGGGGCATAGGCATTTGGGCCATCCTCTGCTGCCTTCCCAGGCACATTATAGGGAGCTATATAGAAGTGGAGCCACCGGTTCTCGAACCAGCACCCATAGGGATGCTGGCGCTGCAGGTGGTGGCTTTACTTGCTGCACCACAGTGCTGGCCCCCATAGTGTCAGTTTGGTTTGTTACACCTTTGGAGTCATTTAATATTCTCCTCTGTCCTCTACTTCCCATAAATTGGTAGGTAGATTTAAGCTTAATCATCATCATTTGGGGGCCGCTGTTCACTTGGCTAATCCTCTGCATGCGGCACCGGCACCCCGGGTTCTAGTCCCGGTTGGGGTGCCGGATTCTGTCCCGGTTGCTCCTCTTCCAGTCCAGCTCTCTGCTGTGGCCCGGGAAGGCAATGGAGGATGGCCCAAGTGCTTGGGTCCCTGCACCTGCATGGGAGACCAGGAGGAAACACCTGGCTCCTGGCTTCGGATCAGCGCAGTGCCGGCCGTGGCGGCCATTTGGGGGGTGAACCAGTGGAAGGAAGATCTTTCTCTCTGTCTCTCTCACTGTCTGACTCTGCCTGTCAAATAAAAATAAATAAATAAAAATCATCATCATTTGATGACTTAGGGGAAGGTGGGGCAGTACTACTTCATAGCAGTGTTTATTCCACCAAGAGGTATATGTAATGGTCTGTTTTTCATTTTATGTGCTGGTAGCCATTGATGAACTTTGCAGAGCTCCATGAATTCATTTAGAAGTTGCAAATTTCTGATACTCTAATTCTGTAAATTTCTTTTTTACTTTTTAAGAGTTGGAATACTTCTTTTTTTTTTTTTTTTTTTGGACAGACAGAGTGGATAGTGAGAGAGAGAGACAGAGAGAAAGGTCTTCTTTTTTGCCGTTGGTTCACCCTCCAATGGCCGCTGCGGCCAGCGCATCGCGCTGATCCGAAGCCAGGAGCCAGGTGCTTCTCCTGGTCTCCCATGCGGGTACAGGGCCCAAGCACTTGGGCCATCCTCCACTGCCTTCCCGGGCCATAGCAGAGAGCTGGCCTGGAAGAGGGGCAACCGGGATAGAATCCGGCGCCCTGACCGGGACTAGAACCCAGTGTGCCGGCGCCACAAGGCGGAGGATTAGCCTGTTAAGCCACGGCGCCAGCCTAGAGTTGGAATACTTCTAAAGAGAAATTTTTCTTTTAGTAAACAATAGAGCTATAGTTTAAAACCTATAGATATTGTGGAATGAAGGAATCAGTTTCACAAAAGATGGGTAAGTCAGACTAATAAGTGAGTATCATAAGGAGATGTGGAAATTATCAAAATCTTTCAAGTAAGTTTCTTTTTTGAAAAATTATTTATTGGGGCTGGCGCTGTGGCATAGCAGGTAAAGCTACCGCCTGCAGTGCCAGCATCCCATATGCGCACTGGTTCGAGTCCCAGCTATTCCACTTCCTATCCAGCTCTCTGCTATGGCCTGGGAAAGCAGCAGAAGATGGACCAAGCCCTTAGGCCCCTGCACCTATGTGGGAGACCCGGAAGAAGCTCCTGGCTTCAGATCAGCTCAGCTCAGCTCTGACCGTTGTGGCCAATTGTGGAGTGAACCCGCAGATGGAAGACCTCTCTCTCTCTCTCTTTCTCTCTCTCTCTCTCTGTAACTCTGACTTTCAAAAAATAAATCTTTAAAAAAATTATTTATTTATTTGTTCAAAAGGCAGAGTGACACAGAGAGGAAAAGATCTTGCATCTGCTGGCTCACTCTGCAGATGCCTGCAACAGTTAGTGCTAGACCAGCCTGAAGCCCAGGGCCAGGTGCTCTATCTGGGTCTCCCAGATGGGTGGCAGGTACGCAAGCACTTGGACCATGACCCACCACTTTCCCAGACACATTAGCAGAAAGCTGGATCAGAAGCAGAGCAGCTAGGACTTGAACCAACACTCTGATATGGGATACTGTTATTACAAATGGTAGCTTAACCCATCATGCCACAACACTGGCTCAAGTAAATTTCTAAAATGTAGTGACTCCTTTACAAATATTCAAAACTTTAAAATTGTATGCGAAAATAAATTTTAAACTAAATAAAAACTATGATATTTAAAAATAAAAATTAGAGAAGTCATTTAGTACAAAAAGGATAAGTGTAATATTTCCAAAGCATGTATTATTTTTATTTATTTATTTTTAGCTTTTATTTATTTGAAAGGCAGAGAGACAAAATTAGAGACAGAGAGAAAGATCTTCATCCAGCAGTTCACTCCCCAGATGCCTGTAATAGCCAGGACTGAGCCAGACCAGAACCAAGAGCTAGGAACTCAATCCAGGTTTCCCTGCAAGGGTGGCAGGGACCCAAGTACGTGAGCCATCACCTGCTGCCTCCCAGGATGCATTAGCAGGAAGCTGGAATCAAAAGCAGAACTGGGACTTGAACCCTGGTACATTGATATTGGATATGGGCATCCTAAGCAGTGTCTTAACCACTGTGCCAAATTCCTGCCCTCATATTTTACTTTTATAAACAGACAAAAACCTTTTGTGGTTTTTTTAAAGATTTATTTTTATTTGTAAGGCAGAGTTACATAGAGGCAGAGGGAGAGAGGGAGAGGTCGAGAGGTCTTCCATCCGCTGGTTCACTTCCAAGATGGCCACAGCAGCTGGAGCTGAGCCGATCTGAAGTTAAGAGCCAGGAGCTTCTTCTGGGTCTCCCATGTAGGCACAGGGGCCCAAGGATTTGGGCCATCCTTCGTTGTTTTTCTAGGCCATAGCAGAGAGATGGACAGGAAGTGGAGCAGCCGGGATTTGAACCAGCATCCATATGGGATGCCAGGACTGCAGGCAGTGGCCTTGCCCGCTATGCCACAGCGCTGGTCCCAGCCTTTTGTTTTTAATAACCCGTGTTGGGGCCGGCGCCGTGGCTCAATAGGCTAATCCTCTGCCTATGGCGCCGGCACCCCGGGTTCTAGTCCTGGTCGGGGCGCTGGATTCTGTCCCAGTTGCTCCTCTTCCAGTCCAGCTCTCTGCTGTGGCCCGGGAGTGTAGTGGAAGATGGCCCATGTCCTTGGGCCCTGCACCCGCATGGGAGACCAGGAGAAGCACCTGGCTCCTGGCTTCGGATCAGTGTGGTGCGCTGGTCGCAGCGGCCATTGGGGGTGAACCAATGGAAAAGGAAGACCTTTCTCTCTGTCTCTCTCTCTCACTGTCCACTCTGCCTGTCAAAAAATAAATAAATAAATAAAAATAACCGCTGTTGGATCAAAATATCTTAGGTAGCTATGGTTTGAATGTGGTTGATCCCACAAAAGGTTCATGTGTGTGAGGCCTGATCCTCAATGTGGCAGTGTTGAGGTGGTGGGACCTTGAGGTGGGACTTAATGCAAGATAATTAAGTCTTTGGGGGTGCTGTGCCCAGAAGGGATCGGTGTAGTTCTCCTGGGTCCCCAGTTAATTCCTGTGATTGTGGGTGGTTCTGAAAACAGCAAGCCTAACCCAAATTGTTCTGGCTTTGCCATGTGATCCCCCCTCACATGTATTCTCACCTGGATGCCACCTGTCATGGGATTCGGCCAAGGGCCCTTCACTAGAGGACTTTCAGCGTCCAAACCTGTGAGCTACAAAAATCTCTTTAAGTATCCGCTTCAGGTATTTTGCTTGAGCAACAAGAAATGGACTGAGGCATAGGGTTCATCATAGTAACCTTCTGAGTTCTCCCTTTGCTCCCATTACTTTGCCTCTCTCAGTATCTTTCATGGATTTCTTCAACCTCTTCTTGGACCTAATTCAGAACTGAAGTTTTAAAATACTTCAGTAAGTATGTTCCATGCGTTAAATAAAATTTATAGGAGGCCATTGGTTTGGACTAAGGTCCTGCACTAGGCCCGACAGAGTGATCCAAAATGGGGTTTTTCATACTGAAATTCTGTGCCACTAAGCTGAAACTAAGCTGTTTATCTGATCTTCCAAGAAATCAGGAGAAAGAGATAATCACCAGATCCCTAAACAGACCACTGGTAGGTGACATGATAAGGAGGTCTCCTGTGTTTTAACCTTTACTAGGAAAGTAACTTTGAAATGACCAATCTGCCTTTTGTTCTCTTTTTCTTTTTTCTTTCACCTTTTTCTGCCTATAAAACCAACTTCCTCAGCTCATATCATCAGAACATTCATTCTGTGTTTTCTTTTTTTTTTTTCTTTTTTTTTTTTTTTTTTTGACAGGCAGAGTGGATAGTGAGAGAGAGAGACAGAGAGAAAGGTCTTCCTTTTTGCTGTTGGTTCACTCTCCAATGGCCACCGCGGCCGGCGCACCGCGCTGATCCAAAGCCAGGAGCCAGGTGCTTCTCCTGGTCACCCATGGGGTGCAGGGCCCAAGCACTTGGGCCATCCTCCACTGCCTTCCTGGGCCACAGCAGAGATCTGGCCTGGAAGAGGAGCAACCGGGACAGAATCCGGCGCCCTGACCGGGACTAGAACCCGGTGTGCCAGCGCCGCTTGGCGGAGGATTAGCCTGTTGAGCCACAGTGCCGGCCTCATTCTGTGTTTTAGAATGAGATACTGCCTGATTCTAGAACCACAAATACAGTACCTCATAAAGAATACTTTTGGAGACCCTCCCCCCAGTGAATTTCTGAAACTGTGGATGATATCGAACAAATATATTGTTTTCTCCTATAATACATGCCTTTGATAAAGTTTATAAATTAAACACAGAGTAGCAACACACTAGCTGCAGAACTAGCACAACTTTCTTTTAACTTGTTCACAATCTCATGGAAGATTCTTTTTGTTTTTCAGTGGCTCTTAGCAACCTCAACAGTTGATTCATTTTCTTTCCTTATTGAGAGCTTCTACCTTTTCACTCAAAGGAAGCACTTACAGCTTCTCATTGGCACATCTGAATTGCCAGCATCTCAGCACTTGCACTTTGGGGCCATCATTAAGTAAATAAGGGTTTCTCAAACATGGCGCAAGGGTGTGGGGTTGTGGTACAGTGGGTTAAGTGGCTGCACGCAATGTCCAAATCCCATACGAGAGTGGTGTTCCAACCCAGCTTCCTTCTAACATGCCTGGGAGGCAGCGGGTGATGGCCCAAGTACTTGGGCTTCTGCTACTCATGTAGAAGACCTATGGAGTTCCTGGCTCCTGGCGTTAGGCTGCCAGCCCTGGATGTTGTAGGCTGCAGATGCAAGATCTCTCCCTCTCTCTGTTCCCTGCCTTTCAAATAAATAAATCTTAAAAATAAAATAAACCCACAACACTATAGTATTGCAACAGTCCATCTGGAGATATTTTCATGCTGCTGTTGAATATGGGTACCTGAAACTGTGGAGAAGTCAAACTGTGGATAAGGTGCTTAGGGGAGATGAGGGGGTGGGGAACCACTGTTCAAAGTCAGTTAAGATCTTTAAATCTGTTGTAATTTTGTCTCTTGGTACATGCACTCAATTCTGAAATTAGTAGGACTCCAAAGCCTAAAGATGACAATATTCTTATCTGGCCCTAGTGTGAAGATAAATGAAGAGAATCTGGACCTAGCAGTAGGTGGTTTCATATACAGTATACACTATTTAACACGTTACATTGTCAAGATGATGTTCAGTGTTATCAACAGAACAGCTTTTATCGTCTACTCTGAGTTGTTGTATTAAAATAATTACTCCCTCTTAAAAATGCAAGTGAGCAAAACTTATCTTTTATCTTTCTTTGGGAAAATATCAGCCAATCTTTTCCTGATGCTGAAGGATTTTAATGATTGCTAACTATTGGGATATTTTTCAAATACTGAGGTACATTAATGAGTTAAGTTTTAGAACCTTCTCCAATGGACTTATTTGAAATAGGTTAAACCTTTGAACCCTCACATCAGACAGAAATCACTTGTTCCCCTCTAACACATTTTGGTGGTTATTTTCTTTTTTATTTTTTTAAAGATTTATTTATTTATTTGAAAGAGTTACACAGAGAGAGGAGAGGCAGAGAGAGAGAGAGAGAGAGAGAGAGAGAGAGAGAGAGAGGTCTTCCATCCGATGGTTCACTCCCCAAGTGGCAGCAATGGCCGGAGCTGCACCGATCCAAAGCCAGGAGCCAGAAGCTTCTTCTGGGTCACCCACGTGGGTGCAGGGGCCCAAGGACTTGGGCCATCTTCTACTGCTTTCCCAGGTCATAGCAGAGAGCTGGACAGGAAGTGGAGCAGCCGGGTCTCAAACTGGCACCCATATGGGATGCCAGCGCTTCAGACCAGGGCGTTAACCCACTGTGCCACAGCGCCGGCCCTGGTGGTTATTTTCTAGATTGGTCTTTCTTATTTTAGGGGTGGTCAGATCTGAAGTTTGAGTTTCAGTGTTTTGGGGTGTGGGCAAAGTAGGCCTGATTAGGCTTAGTTGAAAGCGCCACCACTAGTCTAGTTTCCCTGGAGTTCCACAGTGGGCTCTGACCTGTATGCACATGACCTTTGGGAGGTGTTACTAGTCTAGGGGAGAACTTGGGCTATCTTTTCTTTTAAGATGTATTTATTTGAAAGCCAGGGAAACAGAGAAAGAGAGAAAGAGAGATCTTCCATGTGCTGGTTCACTTCCTAAATGGCCATAATAGCCAGGACTGGGCCAGATTGAAGCCAGCAACCAGGAACTCCATCCAGGTCTCCAATATGAGTGTCAAGAATTGAAATACTTGGGCCATCATCCACTGCTTCCCAGGCACATTAGCAGGGAGTAATTAGTGGAGTAGCTGGGACTTAAACAGATACTCCAGTATGGGATATAGGCATCCCAAGTGGCAGTTTAACCTGCTATGCCACGGTGTCCATCCTAGAACTTGATATCTGATAGTAAACACGTGGATCCCAAGGGTAGGATTAGGATGTTTGGGATACTGTGTCTTGGCTGTTAATCTGTTTATAGTAGCTATTGTTCCCCAGCACTGCCCCCTACCTGGGATTCTGAGTGACTTTTTCTGTTTTTTGACTGTTCAAATTTTCTAAAATAAACATGTTTCATTTTTATTAAAAATAGCTCTTTTTCTTGGAAAAATAGACTACAATAAATTGTTGTCTATAGAATTAATTTAGGTTGCTTTTAAGTAGAAATGAAAGTGCCTAAAGAATATATACATTCGTAAGTACATTTGATAGTGGGGCAAAAGCAACTTATAAATTAGATGAGAACCAAAAAATTACAAAAAGAATACTGAGATCTAGGGAAGGATCCCAGTCAAAAGGTTTGCAGGGTAAGCAGGGAGGAAACAGATGAGACACAAATACTGCTGTGCGCTCAGAAGTGGAGCCTGACAAAGCTAAAATACTTTCTAAATATTAACTTCTGGTCGTGCTCAGCAATTCCATGATAGTCACATTAATGTAGCGATTGGTAAAGTGACAGAAAAGATAAAATTATGTGCCCATACCTAGAATAAAATTCAGGAATAGGTCATTTCTGTCTGTACCTCTTTGTCCTTTACTATAGAAGCACAAGTCACCTGCAAAAGACTGTGTCTTAGAGAAAGTAAATTGGTCACCTGTGTTCTGTAATAGCCAGGAATGTGGAAGCTGGGTCCATGAATAGACAAACTAACCAATTCTGAGCTTGAAAGATAGGTTTTTTTGGGTATCACTCTTCTTGCTCAGGATGCAAGAGTGTATGTTTAAAGGGCTGCTCGAAAGAACGGGCCATCAAGGAGGGAGGCGCCTTTCTCTGAAGGGAGGAAGGAACCTCCACTGTGACACGGCCTTGACTAAACAAGTTCAGAGTTGGTGAACTCAAGGGGCTTCCATAGCCTGGACAGCTCATGGCAAGAGCCTCAGGTGATTACTGACGTCATAAATAAGAGTGCCAATTGTTAAATCAACAACGGGAGTCACTGGGCACATGCTCCCCACGTAGGATCTCTGTCCTTAATGTGTTTTACTATGAGAGTTAAAGATAACACTACTAGTCGAACAATACTCTGTATCTTGTGCGGTTGTGTGAGTGCAGTCTGTTGAAATCTTTGCTTGGTATATACTAAGTTGATCTTCTGTATATAAAGATAATTGAAAATGAAACTTGATGAAGGGTGGGATGGGAGAGGGAGTGGGAGATGGGAGGGCTGCGGGAGGGAGGGAGTTTGGGGGGGGGAGCCACAACAATGCAAAATTTGCACTTTGTAAATTCACATTTATTAAATTTAAAAGAATGGGAAAAAATTAAAAAATAAAAATAAACACAGCTCTCAGTCCACACTCATCTCAAGCCTCTAAGGCTCCACTGAAAGCAGACAGTCCACTTAATATAGAGCCATAGTGTAACAAGAAAAAACACCACAGTGAAGAAACCAAATATCTCCAACATGCCAAACAACAAACGCAAAAACCAAGCTAACAAGAACAAGGAAGAAACTATGACGCCCCCAAATGAAAAAGACACCCCAATTCAAGATTATGAAGATGATGAGATCGAAGAAATGCAAGAAGCGGATCTCAAAAAATTGATAAGAACATTAAGAAGTTCTCAAAAACAAATTCTTGAACTACAGAAATCCTTCATGGACAAGATAGAAAATCTCTCTCGTGAAAGTGAAATATTAAGGAGGAATCAATATGAAATGAAACAACTAGTGGAACAAGAAACTCTGATAGTGACTAGAAATCATAATGAAATGAAGAGTTCAATAGATCAAATGACAAACACATTAGAGAGCCTTAAAAACAGAATGGGCGAAGCAGAAGAGAGAATATCAGACTTAGAAGACAGAGAACAGGAAAGGAAACAGGCAAACCAAAGAAAAGAAGAAGAAATTAGAAATCTAAAAAATATTGTCGGGAATCTACAGGATACTATTAAAAAACCCAACATTCGGGTTCTAGGAGTTCCTGAAGGCATGGAGAGGGAGAAAGGATTAGAAGGCATTTTCAGTGAGATACTAGCAGAAAATTTCCCAGGTTTGGAGAAGGACAGAGGCATCTTAGTACAGGAAGCTTATAGAACCCCTAATAAACATGACCAAAAGAGATCCTCACCACGACATGTTGTAATCAAACTCACCACAGTGAAACATAAAGAAAAGATCCTAAAAGGTGCAAGAGAGAAACGTCAGATCACTCTTAGAGGATCTCCAATTAGACTCACAGCAGACTTATCATCAGAAACCCTACAAGCTAGAAGGGAATGGCGAGACATAGCCCAGGTACTAAGAGAGAAAAACTGCCAGCCCAGAATACTATATCCTGCAAAGCTCTCATTTGTGAATGAAGGTGAAATTAAGACTTTTCATAGCAAGCAGAAACTGAAAGAATTTGTTGCCACTCATCCTGCCCTGCAAAAGATGCTTAAAGATGTGTTACACACAGAAACACAGAAACATGGTCACCAATATGAAAGAAGGTAAAGGAAGGAAACATCACAGCAAAAGATCACTGGAAGCTCAATTTCTCTTTGACATAGAATTAAACTCTGATGCTCTGTTAAAGCAATGTGTTAAAGTAATCTATTATGTTCTCTTGATGTCTGTTAAATTCTAATTGTTCAAAAACAGCTGAATTTTTATTAAGAGCTATGGGTTATTTAAATATGTGCTTTTTTCAAAAATTTGAATAATCACCTTGTAACAATGATCAAATTTGGTCTATGTTATGTCATGATTTTAAGAAATCTTATTTCAACCAGATATTTTGGATTTTGAGCCTTCTTGGCATTCTTGACAGGCATTCAAAAAATCAAAGTTTCAAACAATCTGGACCCTAAAATTTCCAGTAAATCCTGGACTTTGGTTTTTCCAGTTTGGGCCCAACTGAAAAAATCGAAGGACCTGTGTCTCTCATCTTATGGAGACGCCAACTAATCAGTCTATTTGGAGTATTTTAGAAGGACTGTCAAGATGTGATGTGGTACCAGACTTTAAGTTTCTATAATGGAAAATGCTATTAATACAAATGTTTGAGAATTAAAAAGTCTAATGATCTTGTGTTACTAGACATGATAGTTATCTTAATGAGAAAGCCCCAGAGGCCTAAAGGGTTAAATACTTGTAAAATCCTACAGGTGCTTTCAAAAATACTGTGAAGTAAGCAAGTGCCTCTTGTTGGTTGATGAGTTTATAATTTTGAACATGGCGACTTAAAGTCTTTTGTCATCCACAGTTATATATGATGTGCTGCTCATAAAACTAAAGCGTTGTTGGTTCTGTGTTTAGCTGTCCTCCTATAGGTTCCTATGGACTTTTTCCAGCCACTTTTATTGTATTCAGTACTTTGGGATGGCTCTGTAAACAGATGAAGCCAATAATGTATTAACAGTACCAACTGAGAGAAAGTATGGTTAACTGAGGTTACTAAAAACAAAAAGCAATTCAAAAAAAAATAATAATAAATAAAAATAAAAAAATAAAGGGCTGCTCTATTACATCAGGATACTCTCATTCACGTACTAGAAAACTTTGGGGTGGGCGTTTGGGCTAGCAGTTAAGATGCCTGCATCCCATATCAGAGTATCAGGGTTCAGTGTCTGGCTCTAGCTCCCGACTCCCACTTTCTGCTCACGCAGACCCTGGGAAGCAGTGGTGATGGCTCAGGTAATTGGATTTTTGCCAACCACGTGGGAGACCTGCATCAAGTGTCTTCCCATTCCTAGCTGTTGTGGCCATTTGGGAAATGAACCAATGGATAGGAGATCTTTATCTCTTTATGTCTCTGCTTCTCAAATAAATAAGCAAGGTATTAGAAAGCCAGGGCCGGCACCGTGGCTCAACAGGCTAATCCTCCGCCTAGTGGCGCCGGCACACCGGGTTCTAGTCCCGGTCGGGGCACCGGATTCTATCCCGGTTGCCCCTCTTCCAGGCCAGCTCTCTGCTATGGCCAGGGAGTGCAGTGGAGGATGGCCCAAGTACTTGGGCCCTGCACCCCATGGGAGACCAGGAGAAGCACCTGGCTTCTACCTTCGTATCAGTGCGGTGCGCTGGCCGCGGCGGCCATTGGAGGGTGAACCAATGGCAAAAGGAAGACCTTTCTCTCTGTCTCTCTCTCTCTCTCACTGTCCACTCTGCCTGTCAAAAATGAAATAAAATAAAAAAAGAAAAGAAAAGAAAGCCAGTGTCCTGGAAATGAAAAGCTTCCACTTGTCTTGGTTCTGAGCACTCTAGTGTCGGGGAGTCATGATTTAGGCCAGAGGTTCCAGAAGAAAACGAACAGTGATAAATCACAGCATGGCTGATGGCATCCTGGTGGGAGTGTGTGAGAGAGGAGCCACATGCCAAAGCCACAGCAACTCAGGGGAGCTGTTCCTGTTCATGGATTGCCCTTTGTTTCCAAAAGTGAGAGGAAGGAGTTGTGGGAATGTTTGTCAAAGGATTTTTTTTTCCCTTAATAGGTGTGGAGTTTCCAGAAGAAACAAACAGATCTCCTCATCGCCTTTCAAAAGCATAGAATCACGAAGTTGGAAGCAGCCATGCAAGAAGCACAGCAAACAATGGCCAGCCAGGACAAGTGGGTGACCCATCACATTCCCGGAGGCTTTATTTTTCCTTTTAGAGAATCTATAGCCCTTATTTCCTTGTGGTTACAGAGTCTGAAAACCACTCCATTTTGGTTTCCTTTTTTCTCCTTCCGGAGACCCCCCTACTTCTTAGCTGTCCTCTGTTATTTTCCTGCATCCAAAGCTGCTGCACAGAGAAATCGGATATAACTAACTTACAGTGATAGCACTGAAAATGTTACCTCTGGGAGGGTGTTCTGCAGATTTTAAGCTAAAAAAGATGAGCTTCTTGATGGAAATTTGTAGGCATCAGCAGGCCAGGGGTAGGTGTGCAAAGGAAAGGGAATGCTGTGTAAATGTCGTGAAGTCATACAAACTTGTGACGTCATACTTATTTTGTCCACTTGATTGTTCTCACCATCAAAGCCTTACCATTGTCTTCCTGAGTCATCTCATTCTTTTTTTTTTTTTTTAAGATTTTTATTTATTTATTTGACAGAGTTACAGACAGTGAGAGAGAGAGACAGAAAGGTCTTCCTTCCGTTGGTTCACTCCCCAAATGGCTGCCATGGCCGGAGCTGTGCCGATCCGAAGCCAGGAGCCAGGTGCTTTCTCCTGGTCTCCCATGCGGGTGTGGGGCCCAAGCACTTGGGCCATCCTCCACTGCCTTTCCGGGCCACAGAAGAGAGCTGCACTGGAAGAGGAGCAACCGGGACTAGAACCCGGTGGCCCATATGGGATGCCGGCGCTGCGGGCAGAGGATTAACCTAATGAGCCATGGCTCTGGCCCCAAGTCACCTCATTCTTGATAGAAATACCTTGCATAGCTGGGAATATCCTTCAGTCAGCATTAAGTAGGGGGTGATAATAATAACTTTTTTTGTCCCATGATCTCTTGGAGCTGATTGTTGACATCTTTTGCCTAGAGAGCTGTCTATGTTAAAAAAGGAGAATGGAGAGCTGAAGAAATATCTAGCCCTTCTAAAGGTGAATCCAACAGAGTTTCCTTACTATTGTTTTCTCTCCTACTGTTCCCATCTACAAAAAAGTTCACGGGGAAATGGAATTAAAAGAGAATATTCATTTTCTGTGAACTTTTTGAAGACCCCCTTGTATGTAGCTGACTATGGAGTAGTGTTTACTTACCATTTTCACATCATGGCACACACAGAAACTGACATTTGTACAAGCACGCGGTGTCAATGCACGGGCCATAGAAGACTGTGGAGGGTTGAGAGGATCAGTGCGTAGCACCCTTTTAGCCCATCCTCAAACATCAGTGAGTCCTGACGTGCCAGCTGGGAGGGTCTCTGATACAAGAGACGTCTCTTGCAATTTAAAATTTCTTTTCAGAGAGCCCCAAAACCTCTAGGACCTTCTTCTCCCTCACATCCTATTTCCTACTGATCCCCTCCTGTAACTATTCTAGCACATTGTGATTGCGTCATTTTTCTTTCTCTCCCCAGAGACATGTATTAGTGGTCTACGTGATTCCTGATGGGTTCTTATGAAGAGGAACTAAATTTTTATTCCCTGAAACTAATAATTTCCAAAGGAAGCACTGCATTTTTTCTTCTACTGGGAATCTCAGCAACCACAACTAGGGGGCACTGCAGCTTAGTAATCTAACAAGTAAGACAGCTCCAGCAATAGGAGCCTTGATCTGCAGCCTCCTTTACTCCCATTTTTTTACCTACAGGAATCTCCAAGTCGGTACCAAGGAAACAGGTTAGTTTTAACAGCTCCCACACTACTCAGCCCCTTGAAATTTATTTTTTTTTCATTTCTTAAAAAAAGAGTTATTTTATTTATTTGAAAGTCAGAGTTACAGAGAGAGACAGACAGATATCTTTCATCTGCTGGTTCACTCCTCAAATGGCTGCAATGGCCAGGGCTGGGCCAGACTGAAACCAGGGTCCAAGAGCTTCTTCTAGGTCTCCCATGTGAGTACAGGGTCCCAAGCATTTGGACCACTCTCCACTGCTTTCTCAGGTGCATTAGCAGGGAGCTGGGTCAGAAATGGAGCAGCCAGGACTTGAACTGATACCCATATGGGATGCCAGCATTGCAGTTGGCAGCTTTACCTGCTAGACTACAATGCCAGCCCTTTCTTTTTATTTTTTTAAAAAAATATTTATTTATTTGACAGACAGTTACAGAGAGAGGTGAGACAGACAGAAAGATCTTCTGTCTGCTGGTTTATTCCCCAAATGGCCACAACTGGGACAGGGCCAAGCCAAAACTAGGAGCCAGGAAATCCATCCAGGTCTCTATGTGGGTTCAGGGACCCAAGTAGCTGGGCCATCTTCTACTACTTTTCCAGGCATATTAGCAGGGAGCTGATTCAGAATTGGAGGAGCCAGGACTCAAATCGGCGCCCATTGGGATGCCGGCATCACAAGTAGCAGCATAACCCATGTACCACAATGCTGGCCTTTGTTCTTTCTCTTTTTTAAAAAAAAATTTATTTATTTATTTTCATTTTATTTGAAAGGCAGAGAGATATACAGAGAGAAAATGAAGAGAGACAGAGACAGAGAAACAGAGAGAGGGAGGCATCTTCCATCTGCTGGTTCAAACCCCAAATGATTACAACAGCTGGGGCTGGGCCAGGCCAAAACCTAGAGCCAGTTTGGGTCTCCCACCTGAATGGCAGGGACCCAAGTACTGGAGCCGTCACCTACTGCCTCCTTGAGTACGCGTTAGTAAGAAGCTGGAATCAGAAGCTGAGCCAGTTCTTGAACCAAGGTACTTTGATATAGGAGATGTAGGCAACCCAGCTGGGGTCTTAACCACTGTGTCAAATGCCCACCCATCTGTTTCTCTCTCTCTCTCTCCCTCCCTCTCTCCCCTACCTTTTTAAAAATATACTTTGGAGCCAGCACTGTGGCACAGCAGACTAAGCCTGCAGTGCTGGCATCCAATATGGGTGCCCGTTTGAGTCCTGGCTGCTCCACTTCCAATCCAGCTTCCTGCTGATGTGCTTTCGAAAGCAGCAGAAGATGGCCCAAGGCCTTGGGTCCCTGCACCCACATAGGAGACCCGGATGAAGCTCCTGGCTCCTGACTTCGGATCAGCTCAGCTCCAATCTTTGCAGCCATTTGGGGAGTGAACCAGCGGATGGAAGACCACTCTTTCTCTCTCTGTAACTCTGACTTTCAAATAAATAAAATAAATATCCAAAGATTTACTTCTTTGAAAGGCAGAGTGATGGAGGGAGAGGGGGAGACAGAGAAGAGAGAACTATGCCATCTCCTGGTTAACTCCCCAAATGCCTGCAACAGCCAAGGCTGTGTCGGCTGAAATCAGGAGCCAGGAGCCAGGAGCTCCCTCTGGGTCTCCCACATGGCTGGCAGGAACCCAAGTACTTGAGCCATCATCCAGTGCTTCCTGGGCGCATTAGCAGGAAGCTGGATCAGAAGTGCCAAGAACCCAGGACTTGAACAAGGCATTCTGATATGGGATATGGGCATCCTAAGTGGTGACTTAACCTGCTGAACCATGACACTCCCCTCGCCCCATTCTTTCTTGACTCTTGGCTCTGTGAGCTTTGAGATAGAAAGCAATGGTGGATGGATTTATACTTCTCTGAGAATTATTTGCTGAGAAGTGAAGTGAAATCTTGATTTTGCTGCTCACTCTTGAATGTCATTTTATGAAAGCCTACTCGTCCTTCACAGTTCAACTCACATCATTTTCTCTGCAAAGCATGTGTAAGTGCCTGCTATTGAACAGAGACTGTTAGGTGCTGGGTGTACAGCATCAGTCTTTTCTAATCAGTGATAACAGTTGTGCCCTGCCAATTGTTAACTCTTTTTAATATCAGTCCTGCATTGGTGGAATAAAAAAGATACGGCATGGCGGGTGTTATGGCACAGTGGGCCAAGCTGCTGCTGGGGATGCCCGTGTTCCGTACTGGAGTACCCGGGATATAGTCCCACTTCCATTCCAGATACAGCTTCCCACTAATAGGCCTGGGAGGCAGCAGCTGATGCCTCAAACACCTGGGTCCCTACTACCCAACTGGGAGACCTGGATGAAGTTCTGGGCTCCTGGCTTTGGCCTGGCCCAGCCCTAGCTATTATGGACATTTGAGTGAACCAGGAGATGGAAGATCTCACTCTTTCCCACTCTTCCTTTCAAATAAATGAAAGTAAATGATTTTTAAACTTTTTTTAAAGATTTATTTATTATTTGAAAAAGTTACACACACACACACACACACAGAGAGAGAGAGAGAGAAAGAGAGAGAGAGAGAAAGATCCTCCATCCGATGGTTCACTCCCCAACTGGCCGCAATGGCTGGAGCTGTGCTGATCCGAAGCCAGTAGCCTCTTCTAGGTCTCCCACTGACTGCAGGGGCCCAAGGACTTGGGCCATCTTCTACTGCTTTCCCAGGCCATAGCAGAGAGCTGGATCGGAAGTGGAGCAGCTGGGTCTTGAACCTGCGCCCATATGGGATGCCAGTGCCTTGGGCAAGGGTGTTAACCCACTGTACCACAGTGCTGGCCCCCAGGGTGTTAACCCACTGTGCCACAGCGCTGGCCCCAAGTAAATGATTTTTAAAAAGAAAACATGGTCCCTACACACACAGAAGTTACAGAATAGTGTTCTTTCATAGTTCTGTCCTTTTTACGCATTCATTATACCAAACATTGCTCTGCTTTTTGGTCCCTCCCATTAGCATGTGAGTCTCTCAAAGAGAGGAACCTTTTTCTTTTTTTAAAAAAAGGATGTATGTATTTATACGAAAGAGTGACAGACAGGGAGGGACAGAGAGAGAAATAGATCTTCCATCTGCTGGTTCACTCCCCAAATGGCGTAACCACTGAGGTTTAGTCTGGCTTGAAGTCAGGAGCCTGGAACTCCCTCTGGGTCCTCCACATGGGTGGTGGGGACTCAAGTACTTGGGCCATCTTCCACTGCTTTCCCAGGTGCATTAGCAGGGAACTGGATTGGAAGCAGAGCAGCCAGGACTTGAACCCCGTGGGATGCTGGTATTACAAGTGGTGGCTTAACTTTATGCTGTATCACAATACTGGTCCTGAGAGGAACTTTATTCTAATTCTTTTTTTTTTTTAAGATTTTATTTCATTTATTTGAAAGGCAGAGTTACAGAGACAAATATCTTCCATCCACTGGTTCACTACCCAAATGGCTGCAATGGCCAGGACTGGGGCAGATCAAAGCCAAGAGCCAGGAGCCTCTTCCAGGTCTCCCATATGGGGAATTGGGTCATCCTCTGTTGCTTTCCCAGGCACATTAGCAGGGAGCTGGGTCAGAAGTGGAGCAGCTGGGACTTGAACCAGAACCTATGTGGGATGTGGGCACTGCAGGTGGCGATCTCTAATTCTTATTCTAAACCTTATTGTTTGTAATCTTGGGATACAGGACAAATAGACACTGAATGAATGCTTGTAGATGGATGGATGAGAGGATGGAGGGATGCATGAATAGATGGGCAGATGTAAAGTTGCGAGTCCTCGGTATGGCACTGACAGAGAGAATGGAGGAGTACCTCAAAGCTGTCATGGGGCTGGGCATTATAATGCAGCAGGTCAAGCTGCTACAGGTTAAGCCACCACTTGAGATACCTACATCCCAAATCAGAGTGCCGGTTCAAGTCCTGCCTACTCTGCTTCTGATCCAGCTTCCTGTTCGTGCACCTGAGAGGCAACAGATGATGGCTCAAGTACTTGTGTTCCTGCCTCCCACATGGGAGACCTGGATGGGGTTCCTGACTCCTGACTTCAGCCTTGTCCAGCCCTGGCTATTTGTGACTTTTGGAAAGTGAACCAGCAGATGGAAGAGCCCTTTCTTCTCTGTCTCTCCCTCTTTCTCTGTCACTCTGCCTTTCAAATAAAATAAGTCTTTAAAAAGAATGACCTCTATTATGAACAGTAGAGAAGTAGACCAGGTTTCATTTAGGGAGTTGGGGAGCAAAGGCGTCTCCTTTGGAAATGCTGCCTCCATGTGAAGTGATGCCTGGAATACATGAGAGCAAGTGATTTGTGCTCAGAGAAGCCATTATTCCTGTAAATGATGGTCTGATTGGTGCTCTGAAGTGGCACTTCTGCTCAGCAAGATTGGAATGCCTGACTCACGCTCTCTCTCCTTACAGGTTGACCACACCCCGGCCAGTGGGCATTACTTCCCCGACACAGTCAGGTAGGGAACCGTGGGTAAATGTCCTTTCCCCGCATGGAGGATGGTCTCTCCTTGGAGACCATAACGCGCCCCTCCTAGTATTACATGTGATGCGGAAACACCATACAACCAGATAACGAGTGCCAACCGAATGGGGAGGCAAGGAGGACACCCCATTGATGGCAGCTTTTCAGTCTGCACCCCATTGTCTTTCAGTGACTCCTCGACCCAGTTGCCATCATAGTAGCCAAGTGGTCAGGTGAGTAGAAAGCCTCCACAGAAGCCTTAGAACTATTGGCAGAGGTCGGAGTATGAGAGAGAGCCATAGGAGTGACTCAGCCTGGGGCTGAGGAGACCAGGTCCACGGAAATGGTTAACGGCAGTTTGTTTTTGTCTCACCTTACCTAGTCGATCTTCCTCAGTGGAGTCCATCCCTTACAGAGTGGCTGACTTGGGTAGCATAGGACAAGTAAGTACGAGTCACCTTTTCTGTCCAGCTTGAGGGTTCTGTGCTGACCGAAAGCAAAATTTAAGTCAAGACTGTAAAGTTTCTATTGGTTTGGGCATAAATCATCTGAGGCATGCCAGACCCAGTTTGTCTCCTGGCAACGGAGACCTGCTGCATATGCTGACAGAGCCTGAGTCGGGGAAGAAGGAGTGGGTTTGTTCAAGGGCTGAAGGAACAGTGACAGTCCTGTTCCTTGTGGGAGTAGTAAACCATGGATCCTTCTTGAACGAGGCTGCCCTCTGTGGGAGAACAGTGTATGCTTTAATGTGTAGGTGGAGAGAAGTAGCAGGGAGTAGGGAGGCCAGAGAACCAGGGTGTCTCTATTGATATTTATTATTTGTCCATCAGGGCAGAGGCCTGCAGGGAAGGAGCACTCCCAGGGACTCTTACACTGGTGAGAGGGGGAAGAGGTGGCAGAAGTCGTCATGCTCTGCGGGGCCAGTGGGCTGGTTTCTCATGCATAATATAATGCTTCTTCACTTTGGTTTTTTCTAGACAGTGATTCCAGGTATCCAGACATATATTACAAGTCTGCTTTTAAAAAAAAAAGATTTATTTATTTATTTATTTATTTATTTATTTATTGGAAAGCAGAGTTACAGAGAGAGAGGGAAAGACAGAGAGGGAGATCTTCCATCTGCTGGTTCACTCCCCAAATGGCCACAAAGTCAGAAGCCAGGAGCTTCCTCCTGGCCTCCCACATGGATGCAGTGGCCCAAGATCTTGGGCTATATTTTGCTTTTTTACCAGGCAAACAACAGGGTACTGGATTTGAAGTGGAGCAGCCAGGAATTGAACTGGTGCCCATATGGGATGCTGGCATAACTGGCGGCGTCTTTACCTGCTTACACCACAGTGCATACCCCTACAGTTTAAGAAATGCTATTTTGAGGGGCCAGTGCTGTGGCAGAGTAGGTTAATCCTCCACATGTGGTGTGTCTGTTCGAGTCCCAGCTGCTTATCTTCTGATCCAACAGAGAGTTACAGAGAGGGAGGGAGGGAGGGAGGGAGGGAGGGAGGGAGGGAGAGAGAGAGAGAGAGAGAGAGAGAGAGAGAGAGAGAGAGAGAGAGAAGGAGGTCTTCCATCTGCTGGTTCACTCCCCAAATAACCACAATAGCTGGTGCTTCACCGATCTGAAGCCAGGAGCTTCTTCCAGGTCTCCCATGTGGTTTCAGGGGCCCAAGGACTTGGGCCATCTTCTACTGCCTTCTCAGGCCATAGCAGAGAGCTGGATCGGAAGTGGAGCAGCCGGGACTTGAACTGGAGCCCATATGGGATGCTGGCGCTGCAGGCCATGGCTTTAACCCACTGCACCACAGCACTGGCCCTGGAAGACCTTTCTCTCTATCCCTTTCACTGTAACTTTACCTCTCAAATAAATAAATAAATAAAATATGTTAAAATACTATTTTTGTTCTCAAACATATAGGGGGAAAATAAAATTTTGAACTATAGAAAACCATTGGGGGAAAAAAACTGACTTGGGGCTAGCGCTGTGACGTAACAGGTAAAGCCACTGCCTGAAGTGCTGGCATCCCCTATGGGCACTGGTTCAAGACTTGGCTGCTCTACTTCCCATCCAGCTCTCTACTATGGCCTGGGAAAGCAGTGGAAGATGGCCCAGTTCCTTGGGCCCCTGCACCCGCGTGGAAGACCTGGAGGAGGCTCCTGGTTTCGGATTGGCACAGCTCCGGCCATTGCGGCCATCTGGAGAGTGAACCAGTGAATGGGGGACCTTTCTCTCTCCCTCCCTCCCTCCCTCCCTCTCTGCCTCTCCTATCTCTGTGTGTAACTCTGACTTTCAAGTAAATAAATAAATCTTTGGAAAAAAAAAAAAAAAACCTGGCTGAGCGATGAAGGTGAACTTTTCAAACAATTGGCTTGGATTTTTAAAATTGCCACAAGATGGCAGCACAAGGAAGCTTAAAAGGATGCTGGTTGTCTGCCTGAAGGGTGTCTGGCTTCTTCACTGTCTATTGTACATAAAAATATTCTGGTGAGGAAATATTCTGGTTCTAGCCACTTCAATTTTTGTCCATATACCCTTAGAACTTTGACTGTTGTTACTGTTTCAAGGGCATTAGCCAATCCCTAAAGAAACTGTCAGAAGAATTTTCCTTTCTTTCCCAAGAGGCAAATTAAAAATTCGTCTTTTTTTTTTTTTGACAGGCAGAGTAGACAGTGAGAGAGAGAGACAGAGAGAAAGGTCTTCCTTTGCCGTTGGTTCACCCTCCAATGGCCGCTGTGGCCGGCGCGCTGTGGCCGGCGCACCGCGCTGATCCAAAGGCAGGAGCCAGGTGCTTCTCCTGGTCTCCCATGGGGTGCAGGGCCCAAGCACTTGGGCCATCCTATACTGCATTCCCTGGCCACAGTAGAGAGCTGGCCTGGAAGAGGGGCAACCGGGACAGAATCCGGTGCCCTGACCGGGACTAGAACCTGGTGTGCCGGCGCCGCAAGGCGGAGGATTAGCCAATTGAGCCGCGGCGCCGGCCAAAAATTCATCTTTTTAAGATTTATTTATTTTGAAGGAGATAGAGAGAGAGAGAGAGAAACTTCCATCTGCTGTTTCATTCCCCTGGTGGCCACAATGGCCAGGGCTGAGCCAGGCCAAAGCCAGGAGCTCCATCCTGTTATCCCACATGGGTACAGGAAGCCCATGTGCTTAGGTCATTTTCCATTGCTTTTCCCAGGCCATTAGCAGGGAACTGGATTGGAAGTGTAGCTGCTGGGACCTGAAGTAGCGCCCTACGGCACTGGCTTTATCTGCTACACCACAACACTGGCCCCAGAAATTCATTTTTTAAATTCACCAGTCTCCCTTTAATTCTCCCACGTTCACCCTTTTGAAAAATATAGATGTTCTAGCCAACTGATTTCCATCAGGTTGGTAGAAGTTTTTCTTCTTTCATTCCTGATATTTATAAAGTGAGTCCTTCCCCTTTCTTTCTTGGCCAATCATTTCAAAGAATGTTCTAAAGATATTTAAAATTTAATTGAAGGTCAGAGCATGAAAGAGAGAGAGAGATATATATATATCTTCCATCCACTGGTTCACTCATCAAATGGCTGCAACAGCCAGGTCTGGGACAAGCTGAAGCCCGGAGCCAGGAGCTCCATCCTGGTCTCCCGCAGGAGTGGCAGGGACCCCAGTGCTTGGGCCATCGTCTGCTGCCTTCCCAGGTGCCTTAACAGGAAGCTGGATGGGAGGCAGAACAGCCAGGACTCCAGCTGGTGCTCTGATTCGGGATGCCAGCTTCATCGCAAGCTGGGGCTTAACATGCTGCACCCAACGCCAGCCTTGAGCCAACTTTTGGTTTTGTTTATTTTCTCTATTTGTCTTTTTCTCTGTGTTATTTATTTATTTCTAATTTATCCTCATTCTGAATGATTTAGATTTAGTTGTTCTTTTTCTGTTTCCTTAAAGAAGAAAGTTAGATTATTGATTTCAGTTTTTATTTACCTCATGTACTTTAGGATATGAAGTTTTACTTCATGTATTTTAAACAACTCTGTTGTTAGGTATAAATGTATTACATATTCTTGAAAGACTGTTTCCTCCACTAACAGTTTTGTCTTAAAGTCTGTTTTGTGTAACATTAGTATAGCTATTCCAGTTCTCTTTTGTTCATTGTTTGCATAGAATATATTTTTTCATGGTTCTACTTTTCAATCTATAAATATCTTTGAATCTAAAGCAAATCTTTTGATAGTGTATAGTTGGACAGTTAGTTATTACCATTTTTAAATTTTTTTTTTTTTTTTTAATTTGAAAGGCAGAGTTACAGAGAGAAGGGAGATCTTCCATCCACTGGATACTCCCTCAGAGGCCGGGGCTGGGCCAGGCCAAAGCCAGGAATCTGGGCCAGGCCAAAGCCAGGAATCTGGAACTCCCTCTGGGTTTCCCATGTGGGTGCAGGGGCCTAAGCACTTGGTCCATCCTCCTCTGCTTTCCAGGCACATGAGAGAGCTGGATTGTAAGTGGAGCAGCTAGGACACAAACCAGGGCCCATATGGGATGTCAGTGTCACAGGCAGCAGCTTAACCCCTTGTACCACAACCCCACGCTCCTAGTTTCTGTTTCAGTTGGAGAGTTTTATCCTTTTACATTTAATGTCATTACTGATAGGAAAATACTTTCTTTTGCCATTTTGGTATTTGTTTCCTATGTCTTACATCTTTTTTGTTCCTCAGTTTCTTGCATTACTGCCTTCCTTTGTGTGAAATATTTTCTTTTTTAAAAAAATTATTTTATTTATTTGAAAGGCAGAGTGTAATAGAGAAAGATCTTTCATCTACTGGTTCATTCTCCAAATGCCTGCAACCATGGACCATGCTGGACCATGCTGAAGCCAGGAACTCCATCCAGGGCTCCTACATGGGTGGCAGGAACCCAAGTACTTGGGCCATCATCTGCTGCATCTCATGCACATTAACAGGAAGTTGGGGCAGAAGCAGATTGGCTGGGACTTGAACTAGAACTCTAATATGGGATATGGGCATCCCAAGTGGTGGCTTAACCTGCCAGGCCACAACACCTGTTCCAGTGTTGGAACTTTTAAAAAAAATTATTTATTTATTTGAAAGGCAGAGTAACAGAGAGGCAGAGGCAGATAGAGAGAGAGAAAGGTCTTCCATCCACTGGTTCACTTCCCAAATAGCTGCTTCAGCTGGAGCTGGACTGATCCAAAGCTGGGAGCCAGGAGCTTTTTCCAGGTCTCCCACATGGGTGCAAGGGCCCAAGGACTTGGGCCATCTTCCACTGCTATCCCAGGCCACAGCAGAGAGCTGGATTGGAAGAGGAGCAGCCGGGACTAGGACCAGCGCCCATATGGGATGCCAGCGCCTCAGTTGAGGGCTTTAACCCACTGAGCCACACCTTTGGCCCCTGCTCCAAGTCTTAGTAAATTTGAGTTCGAAGTCAAGTCAAATAATGACAGACACCCTTGCAAGGGGGTCCACTAGCCAAGTCAAATGACAGTCCTCTAGGAGTGGAGCTTTGAAAGTACTCTGGGGACGACTATACTTTCCATGATTGTCGTGAGTGTAGCATGCTGGTTTTCAAAGCTATCATGCAGCTGAAGGAGAAAGAAGAATTTTTTTTTAACCAACAGCTCTTTTTCCTAAATAAGTATTTCCAGATTGCTGCAAGCCCTGAGTTGATTTTCAGAGTTCTGAAAAAGTTGATTCTGACCATTTTTATGAGTTTTCTCATTTCTTACAATGGAGGAGAATTTTTGGAGGCCTTTGTTCCACCGCTTTTCCTGGCATCACTTGTTAGCCAGTTAATGGCTTTGTCTTTAGCTCTTCTTTCTGGTTGTCAGTCTTAGAGGGGAAACCAAGGCAGATACATTAGGGCTCCTCAAGGCTGCTGGACTCACAGACTTATGGAGGGGGAAAGGAAAGCACCTGTAGGAGGCTGCTGAGTGATTTGTGAGCCTTTTCACTTACCGTTAGCCCCAAGCCTGACGTAGGTACTCAAAGTCTTTGGTCCCCGCTGCTTTTGCCCTGGCCCCAGTGTACCTGACATTCCCCTTCAGGCCTAGGACTGCCTCACCAGCTCGTTTTTATGCTTTTCAGAAACCCCTTCCCCAGCTTCATCTCACAGCCTTTCTTACAGGTGAGTAATACTGTGCTTCCTTCTCCTGAGATCTGTCCCCTTTGTCCCTGTGGACGTTCTGCCTGCTGCCTGCGGGGTGCTTCCGTGCTGGTCTGCCCCACTGATGAGAGAGAAGGGGGACTGGCACTGGGCCTACTGTGCATATGAGTAATTTCATCTTATTCTTAGCAGGGGGTTTCTTTTTCTCTCTGGCCTTTCCTGTCCTTTGCTGATGCTCTTATTTCTGCTCTTCAGGCCTTCATCTGCCTCCTCTGGACAGGGGATTTTTTCTTTCAGATCGTCCCTAACTGGGGACTCGGGCCCCTTCAGAGTCCTCACTCCTAACAGTTCTGGTAAGTTAAATAATATTCTCAAAGGAGGGGCCTCAGCCATTGAATGAAGATTCTCAAGGTGACAGGAAGTTGAGATTGACCCCTCAAAGAGTACTGTCTCCAGTTTGGTTCCTTAATAAAGAGTCATCCCATTTCCTTCACACTGAGGGGAAGCTCTGGGTCTTTCCTTAATAGCACTCATCCTGTCACCCATTGAATCTGGTTATTTAGCCAGGTTAGCCGACAGGATTAAGCTGGCTTTTTTTCTATTTATTTGTTTTACTGAGATCACTATGTTGAACATGCTGGGAGCTCAGTTCTTAGGACTGTAAGACCTCTGCTGCCAGTGCTCTTGATGAGCAGCTGCCACCTTCCACAGCTCACCCAGATCTTTATTTATTCTTTATTTATTTTTATAGCCTTTTTAAAAAAAAGATTTATTTATTTGAAAGGCAGAGCTACAGAGAAAAGTCTTCCATCTGCTAGTTTGCTCCCCAGATGGCCGCAACGGCCAGAGCTGTGCTGATCTGAAGCCAGGACCAGGAGCCAGGAGTTTCCTCTGGGTCTCTCATGTGGGTGCAGGAGCCCAAGGACCTGGGCCATCTTCTACTACTTTCCCAGGCCATAGCAGAGAGCTGGATCGGAAGTGGAGCAGCCGGATCTTGAACTGGTGCCCATATGGGATGCTGGCACCTGCAGGTGGCAGCTTGACCTGCTATGCCATGGCACCATCCTCCATCCAGATCTTTAGATTTTTCCCTACATCTTTCCACTGAGAGTTAAATCTCAGACCTCTGTCAGCGCCCCATCCTAACAGGAGAATGGACTTTATAATCCATCTCTTACATTGCTTAGCTAATAGTCTTTCCCCTTCTTAGTGTTTCTTCGGTTAAGAACTACCTAGTTACCCTGACCCATAACTAACACTGCTGAGTAGTGCCCAAGCAAGTTACCTCTTACCATTCCATTCCATTCACCAGGTCCCAGGGAGGGCAGAGCCACACAGGACAGTCTTCCTGGTCTCCAGCTACCAGCCCTGCAGGTGAGGCCTGGTAGCCTAACTTGTCTGTGTATAAAAACGTGCATGGTTCTGCTTGCCCACTAAGTGCTTCATCCGGATCTCCTGTCAGGGTGGCAGGATGTAGCCAGCGTGGTGAGCATATGTTCACAGGTTTCCAGAATGGCCTCAATTTCAGAGAGTACATCCTACTGTCATGCATGTTCCTAGTGAGGAGTTTTAAATTCAATCATATGGTAGTGACAGGCTTTGAACTGAGAGGCCTTGGCCACGGTGAAATAAGTGTGGGCCCACTGACCCTGAAGTACTAACTGAATGTATGTTTTCAGTGGAGGTAATGTTTGAACTAGGAGAAACCATGTGAAGTTCTTCAGAGACAGCTAGAATATTGCTTTATGAGGCTATGGTTCTGATCCAAGCAAAAAAAGGAAGCAAGCTTGATAATGAGGAGAGGTAAGGAGCTCCGTTAAGTGGAAAGTCCATTCCAGCCTCTTGGTGACTTGGGTTTTGAGGATATGTGGGCCCTTTATTCTACTCCAAGCTCCTGGCAACCCCAGGGATAGCTCTTTTGCACTAAGGTAGATATATCTGTTGCCACCGTATTCCAAAATGTCCCTTATTTTCATGCAAGCAGTTAGGTTCTAAGCTTTAAGAGGCAACACTGGGGAGGAAGCATCCCTCCCTAAGGTCCTCGTAAGTGGAAGGATTGACTTAAATTAAAACAGACGTCAGAGACCTGGAGACTGTCTACAAATACATGGCCCCTAATGGTATCTTGATTGAAACAAGCTGTAAAAATCCAAGAGCAAAACAAAACTAAAACCCCTGTAAGACAGTTGAGGAAAATTGAGTGATCAATTGAAACATTTAATTAAAGCATTCCTAATATTGAGGTTGTTAGGTATGATGATAATGTTTTTGTTTTTATTTATTTATTTTTAAAGATTTATTTGACAGTTACAAAGAGAGGTAGACACAGAGAGGAGAGAAAGAGAGGTCTTCCATCTACTGGTTCACTCTCCAAATGGCTGCAATGGCTAGAGTTGAGCTGATCCAAAGCCAAGAGCCAGGAGCTTCTTCCAGGTCTCCCACGCGGGTACAGGGGCCCAAGCACTTGGGCCATCTTCCACCGCTTTCCCAGGCCATAGCAGAGAGCTGGATCAGAAGTGGAGCAGCCAGGACTCGAACCAGCGCCCATATGGGATGCTGGCGCTGCAGACCAGGGCTTTAACCCACTGCACCACAGCGCCGGCACTGATAAAGTTGTTTTTTTTTTTTTTTAATAGCCTTTATGTTCTGTACATACATGCTGAAATATTTATGGATGCGAAATTAAATGATTGGCCATGAGTTAATTGTTGAAGCTGGGTGATGGGTACATGAGTTTGTTGAAATAATCTACTTCAGTATCTTTTCTTTAAATTTCCATTAAAAGCTTTTAAGAATTGTTATTAAAGAAAGTGCCACCTCCTCCAAGGTATTAGAATTCCGTCTCCATGGTAATCATCCCTAGGTGCGGTAGTCATTCCAGATCTTGCAAAACAGTTTGTTGTTGTTGTTGTTGTTGTTTTTTTTTAAATAGCCTTATTATCCTAAGCTATGAAAATGTTCCAGAGAGTTTCATAAGTACCAACAAAGCTTTTGTCAAATGAAATACAGCAAATCTTAAGTTTGGAAAAGTTAGCTATCATGTAATAGAGAAAACCATGGGGGAGCAACAGTGGTGGCTTCTGTATAATGATTTGAGAGGGACTTAGTTGCCCTTTTGTTGCAATAAACACTTATGTCTGCTTTCCTGTTACCTGCTAAGACTCTATACCAACAGAGGCAGATGGGATTAGCCAGGGGGAATGAAGCATGGAGCACTTCGAGATAGAGCATCTTCAAGATCTGGCCTGCCAGCACTACTGAAGGGTGGACTGGAGCATCCTGTACCCACTAGGGGAGATGGCCTCGGATAATGGACCCTCGCTTTGTTTCCTGGTTTCATTCTGCATCTTTTCTCTCTGTCTGTACCCTATACACCCTGTGTTACCTCCCGGGAAAGTGGCCAGGTTTTATGCAAGGCCAGGGCTTTAGGAAAAGTTTTGTATCACTCCCAGAAGACATAATGTAGCTCCCTTCATTTTCTATAACTTCCAACTAAGGTTGTTAAAAACATTCTTGCTATCATGCTTGAGCTGGGGGTGGGGGTAATAAACTCATCAACCATGTTTCATTTCTGGGTTTCATTTTTTAGCTTTGGATGCATTGTTTCACTGCCAGTGTTAACAAGTAACAACTCTGGTCTTTGTCCTCACTGATTACACTTTTCTGTTTACCTGGGTTTCTTCCAGGCCTACTTACTATTAAATGTGTTGATTTTCCTTTGTCAAAGTAGCAGTTGGAGACAGGGTTTCAGCTTACTCAAGCATTTAGATAATAAAATGAAAAGGATACCTTCTTATTGTCTATTGCAACGCTATTGTTACAAGCTCTAGAATGCTGGAACGGCCACATGGAGTCATCTCCAAGACTGTCACTGCTGAAGCCTCAGACATCCTCATCGTTATCACCTGGCGGCTGGGAAGCAGCGTCTGCCTGGTGATAGATGCTAACCTGCTGCCTTTTAAAGTTTTTTATTAAATTGACCTCGTTAATTAAATTCAGTTCACCTCATATGTACACCTGCCCCTTCAAAATATAAAAACATGAATGGATTTGGTTCTATTAATTCCTAAACCATAGAAGTGGCAAAGAGAGAAACAGTTTTATGTTTGGCCTTTTTATTATTCTAGCAATCAGGGGCTTCCAATCTTATTTTTAGATGGTTATTTGCTTTTTATGTGAACCAACCAATGAAAACCATTCTAGAACATCGATAATAAATTCCATGAAAAACAATGGTCCCTTTGTCTCCAAGACAGATCCTTTTAAAGAGAAGGAAAAGCCTCTTTTCTGGACAAAAACTGACCCTATAGCAAAAAGATGAAAATCCAGTCTCTGTCAAGCTGGACAGGAGGTAGTGTCAGGTTTGTAAAACCAAACCTGGAACCTACTTCCATGGAACACCCTTTGACTAGAAAAAACCATCCCTCCTCCAACCCTTACGATTCTGTTTTAAAAGGACTTCTCTCCTAACTCCCACCTCAATAAATATCCAGTCAAAATTATTCTCCACTGTTATTAAACTTTTCCACAAACTCTGTGGGGGAAGATTTACCCTGAGACAAACAGAGAACAGAGAGGGGATTTTGGAAAGAGATAAAAAGTACAAGGCAAAGTGGTCCAGTGTTGGAAATGAGAACATTCCGCTACCTGTGTGATTTCACCGATGAGGCAGGTGAAAGGTAATGTCAGGTGGGCATGAGGAAGAGGAATTATTTGTGATGAGACTGGGACATATTGAGAATCTTAGCTGTCTGACGCATGGACTTGTACTCCGAGAAAAGCAGGATGCAAGGCGGCCTTGAATTCTAGGGGAAATGGTGGGACTGGGGATGCCCTGGAATCAACTGTATCAGGATTGCTTGCTCCTCCTTTGCAGCCCTCCTACTGATGTGGGGCCAGGGTCAGGCCTCTCTGTAGTATACTAAGGGAAAAAAACAGCAGATACAGGAAAGCAAGAGCCGGCCCCCAGCCCATCATTTGGCCAGATCCTTAGTAGTCTTTACCGTGAGGCTGGAGGCCTGGGTTTCCTTTGTGTCCTCTGGTCATCTTCCCTGGCCCACCCTCACTATATGCCCCTCACCCACCCTGAAGAACAGAGAGCTTTTCAGTTCTTTGCCACAAAGTAATTAAAAAGAGGTGATTTCTTTGTTTAAACAGTTACTAAATTGGTTCATCTCCAATCTCCAGCCCCATCCTCCCCTCCCCCCTCAGTCCTGTATGATCACATCATCATCGTCATCGTTGTCCTCGTCATCTTCCTCCTCCTCCTCTTCCTCCCCATCTTCTGGCAATTCTTCTTCCTCCTCTTCCTCTTCGTCTTCATCTAGACAAACTACAACCTCAGCTGGCTCAGGTAATCGAGAGTCAAACCAGTCCCGAACCTGCTGGGTGCTAAGCCTTGATGCCTGACTCAGTTGAGGGATATCACTTTCCCGCAGCTGTTGGTGGGCTGCCCAGTATCTCTCCAGGGGTCGGATATCCGGTGGGGGTGGGGGGATCGGCAGAGGTGGTGTCTCAGCCCATTCATTCAAAGAGCGGGTCGATGGTGGTGGTGTAGGATTGGCCGGGTCTTGGAAACTAGGGGCACCAGGTACTGCATTGTCCCGAAACCATTTTAGTTGCCCATGCTTCAGGGCATAGCGTGTGTCACCAAACCACTGAATGATCTCAGGACGAGGTAAACCAGTGATCTGTTCTAATTTATGGTAATCCTCACGTCGTGCCCATTGGCACTGTAAAAAAAAGGATTTGAGGATAGCCAGCTGCTCTTTGGTTTTGCGTTTAGTCTTTCGCTGGCGTTGCATATCTGGGGAGAGATACTCCATGGGGCCAACCCTACCTGGTACTGAGTTATGCCTTAGCCCTTGGGGCCAGGCTGCCTCCAGATGTGGGGGTAGTGCCTGTTCACTGGGCGACAGTGACTGTGGGACACAGCCCAGTGGCTGCAAGCGTTTAGAGGTGGCAGTGGCTCCATTAGCCAGTACCTGGTAAGAGGAAGAAGAGGTAGAGGAAGGAGGAGGAGTCACCCTAGATGCTGACTCCTCCTTACAACTACTGGCGAGTAATGAGACCGGTGGGGGCTTATCTCTAGCATGTGGCTGGTGGACACCTGTGGAGTGGTTCCAGGAAGCAGTACCCACAGCACGTGGCTGCTCAGGACCCCTACCTGCCTGCTCCTTACAGAGGCTACTGCTTTGAAGATCCTGCCAAAAATCAGATTGATGTGGGAATGCTCCACTGGCAGGTGTCGGCAAGGGCTCCTTTGCTTTCTGGTGACTTAGTGGCAATGGTGGTATCTGAGAGGACTCCTCAGGCTCGACCTTCAGTCCTTTCACCTGAGTGGGCACACTGGGAGTCAAAGGACCTATTCCAAGACCGACTTGTTCCGGGTGTGGCATTGGGGAAGGAGGCACCTCCTCTGGGGGCCGCCCTGCGTGATGAGTGAAAGAGAGAAGGGATTTGAAATGGAGTTGGTCCCGATGATAGACCACGCGGGCCCGAGTCTCTTCTATTTCTTCAGAGGACCAGCTAATGCCACAGCGCAGGCGCTGGGCCATGAACCAGGTCTTGACCTTCTCCATCTGCAGCCCATAACGTAGGCAGAGAAGGGCAATGTCTGCCAGACTGGGGTAGGGAAAGTAGCTGAAGGTTTGCAGCAGGTGTTCATTGCTGTCCAGCTCACTGGTCTGGGCTGCTTGGGTCCATACGAGCTGTAGCTCCTCAGAGATCGGAGGGAGGCAGATGAGACCCGCCGGTGAGCTGTTAAGACTGCTGGCCTGCTTATTAGGAGGCATGGTGCTTTCTGATGTATGCCCTTCAGAGAAAGCTGTAATAGGAAGAGAAACAGCTCAGTCACTGGGGCTCCTTTACTGGGACACGGGGCTCAATTTCTTCCAAACCACTGGCCACCAAACTCTCTGTATCATGAGTTGCTTTTAAAGCACTGCAACACGTTCTCATTTAATTTGCACAACCTTGCAGTCTTCAGGGCCTGCTCTGGTTTATTTCCATTTTCCAAGACAACTGAACTCCATAGAAGTGAAACCACCTCAAGTCACATGACTAGTGAGTATTGTCACCAAAATGAAAATCTGTCTTTAGAGGCTAAGAAGGAAGTCTAGGGGCCAGCACTGTGGTGTAGCGGGTAAAGCAGCCTGCCATCCCATTTGGGCACCAGTTCGAGTCCCAGCTGCTCCACTTCTGTTCCAGCTCTCTGCTGTGGCCTGGGAAAGCAGTAGAAGATGGCCCAAGTCCTTGGGCCCCTGCACCTGCATGGGAGACTCAGAAGAAGCTCCTGGCTCCTGGCTTCGGATCTGGACAGCTCCGGCCATTGTGGCCACCTGGGGAGTGAACCAGAGGATGGAAGACCTCCCCCTAGCCCCCACCTCTGCCTCTCAAATAAATAAAATAAATCTTAAAAAAAAAAAAATTTCATGGCCATATTACCCTGAGCATGCTTGATCTTGTCTGATCTTTTTTTTTTTTTTTTTGGACAGGCAGAGTGGATAGTGAGAGAGAGACAGAGAGAGAAAGGTCTTCCTTTTGCCGTTGGTTCACCCTCCAATGGCCGCTGCATCGCGCTGATCCAATGGCAGGAGCCAGGTGCTTCTCCCGGTCTCCCATGCGGGTGCAGGGCCCAAGCACTTGGACGATCCTACACTGCACTCCCGGGCCACAGTAGAGAGCTGGCCTGGAAGAGGGGCAACCGGGACAGAATCCGGTGCCCCGACTGGGACTAGAACCTGGTGTGCCGGCGCCGCTAGGCAGAGGATTAGCCTATTGAGCCATGCCTGCCAGGAAGACCTTTCTCTGTGTCTCTCTCTCTGTCCACTCTGCATGTCAAAAAGAAAAAAAGAAAGGGGATGTTTTGGCCAGCACTGCTGCTCACTAGGCTAATCCTCTGCCTGCAGCGCCGGTACTCCGGGTTCTAGTCCCGGTTGGGGCGCCAGTTCTGTACCGGTTGCCCCTCTTCCAGTCCAGCTCTCTGCTGTGGCCCGGGAGGGCAGTGGAGGATGGCCCAAGTGCTGGGGCCCTGCACCCGCATGGGAGACCAGGAGGAAGCACCTGGCTCCTGCCTTCGGATCGGTGCAGCGCACCGGCCATGGCAGCCATTTGGGGGTGAACCAACGGATTGAGACCTTTCTCTCTGTCTCTCTCACTGTCCAACTCTGCCTGTCAAAAAAATAATGAAAAATAAAAAAAGAAGAAAGAAAATGTACTCCATTAGAGCCTTTAAAATATTCTTTGTGGGCCGGCGCCGTGGCTTAACAAGCTAATCCTCCACCTTGCGGCGCCAGCACACCGGGTTCTAGTCCCGGTTGGGACTATGCTATGGCCCGGGAAGGCAGTGGAGGATGGCCCAAGTCCTTGGGCCCTGCACCCGCATGGGAGACCGGGAGAAGCACCTGGCTCCTGGCTTCGGATCAGCGAGATGCGCGGGCCGCAGCAGCCACTGGAGGGTGAACCAACAGCAAAAAGGAAGACCTTTCTCTCTGTCTCTCTATCCACTCTGCCTGTCAAAAAATATATATTTTTTTTTTCTGTTACATTTTTATTAATTACTTGAGAGGCAAAGAGACAGAAAGAGAGCTTCCTTCCACTGGTTTATTCCTCAAAGGCTAAGGCTGTGCTAGGTTGAAGCCAGGGGTCAGAAATTCAATCCAGATTTACCACGTGTGTGGCAGGAACCCAAGAACTTGAGCACCTGCTGCCTCCCAGGGTGCAGGAAGTTGGAATCTGGAGCAGAGCTGGGATTCAAACCCAGGCACTGTTTTGGGGTGTGGGGTGCCCCAAGCCATGACTTGACTGCTAGGCCAGATAATGGCCCCTAGAGCCTTTATCTTTCTAATTAGAACTCTGGAAGCAGTCTCCCAACTGTTATGCAGCAAGAGTCACAAACGAAGAGAGAGCCACATACGCAAAAGGAGCAGGATCTCCAAGCCGGCCCTAACTCTTTAGCTCCTAAAAATGTATGAATGCGGAGAGAGAGTTGGGAATCCACCGATGGTTCTCTAGAGGTAGGACAGCACTGTCCTCTGCCCAGCCCCCTCTCACTTCCCCTTCTTGGCATAGGGCTGTTGCAAGGAGAGGAATGACAAGCCTTTAGGACCCAAGCCCACACCAAATGGCTTGCTTCCTTTCCAGCCTGCCGTAGGATAAGAGATAGAGGTCGGAGATTTGGCATAAACGGTGCTCACTCCCCTTGGCTCAGGTCTTGTAGAGAGGGAATGTTTTCCTCCCCCAAGTCAGCCACGGAACAAAGGTTATCCCCTCCCCCAGCCTTTGTCTCTTCCAGTAGCTCAGCCTCCCTCCAGGGAGCCGGGAGAGCTCCCTCAGACACTAACAGCCCCCCCTCCACACAGGGCCAAGGCTTCCTGCTCTTATCTTTTCAGTCCAGCTTTCTCCTCCAGACCAGGAGGCCAGGCTCATTAGAAATTGTAACCAGCTCCTGCAAGCTCCCCGCAGCAGCACGGTGGGCAGAGCCCCTGACTGTGCGGCTTTTTCTGAAATACCTCTCGAGTTATTTCCAGACTGTCCTGTTGACAAATGTAACTCAGTTCCCTCTGCAGGCATGAGAGACCCTTTCGGCGTGTTACCCTTTACCTTAGGGGGAACCCCGTCTGTTGTTTATAAACAACCTGATCTGTAAGGCCAGGGCAGGATTCCTATTTGTAAATGCTACATGATGAACTGAGGAAATCTTCAAGTCCATAACTTAAAATCCTGTGACATCAGGGACTCCATATGCTGCTTTAAAAAACTCAGAAGCGTTATAACGATTGTGACCATTTCCTGTTAACAAGCAGCTCTAACAAACAGAAGGTCATGCAGATCCTATCAGCAACAGAGCCTGAAGAGTGCCCTAAGAGGGTACAGACAGGCAGCATGGCATGGTAGGCAGAAATATGAATTCAGACCTGCTAGTCTGAATCTCAATCAAGCCTCCTACCAGCTCTGTGATCTTGAGGAAAAGCTATTGAACTTAATGAAACTGTTTCCTTGTATGTCAAAAATGGAGAGCGTGTATATCAACAGTTACATATTCTTACAGACCACCTACTATGTGTGAGGTGTTTCCCCAAGCAGCTGGTGGAGATGGGGGGGGGGGGCAGATTTGAGATAAACTGTAGCTGTGCCACTTTCTACAGTGCTACTTGTTCTTGGGCAAGTTACTGAACCTCTCTAAGCCTTAGTTTCTCATCAGAAAAAAAAGCGTCTACCTGGTAAGTTTATGACTAAATGAAAAATGCACTTGACTCTATGCCTAGAACAAAGTAAAGGCTCAGTAAAGCTTTGGTCATCACTTGAGGGCTTCAAGGGATGCACCTGTGTAAGGTAGTTTTCCTGGAAGGTGCGGGGAAAGACTGAATCCTGGGGCTGACACTCGGCACAGCAGTTAAGATACCAGTCGGGATGCCCCATCCCATGTTGGAGTGATTGGGTTTGAGTCCCAGCTCCGCTTCCAATTCTCTAGCCTTCTGCTAATGTGCACCCTGGGAGGCAGCAGGTGATGGTTCAAGAATTGGGTCCCCACCACTCATGTGGGAACCCAGATTCAGTTCCCTGTTCCTGGCTTTAGCCAGGCCTAGCCTCTAACTATTGCAGGCATTTGGGGGAATGAACCAGTGGATGGAAGATCTGTCTTTGTCTCTCTGCCATTCAAATAAAAAACAAAATAAAAAAGATGTTTAAAGAGAATCCTTTAAAATGATTTTGGGAGGCAGACATTTAGCCTAGTGGTTAAGACACCCACGTCCCCTATCAGAGTACCTGGGTTCAAGACTCCAGCTTCCTGCTAGTGCAGATCTGCGGGGACAGTGGCAATAGCTCTAGTAATTAGATTCTTGCCACCCACATGGGAGACCAGGATTGAGTTTCCAGCTCCCTGCTTTGGTCTGGCCCAGTCCTGGCCTTTGCTGGCATTTGGGGAATGAACCAATAGATGTGAAAAACTTCTCTGTCTCAAATTAAAACATAATTAGGGCAGAGGGCAGTGCTGCCACCTGAAATGCAAACATCCCATGTGAGCCACAGTTGGAGTCCCAGTTGCTCCACGCTAATGCACCTGGGAAGGCAGAGGAAGATGACCCAAGTGTTTGGGTCCCTGTCATCCATGTGGGAGATCCAGATGGAGTTACCAGGCTCCTGGCTTCAGCCTGGCCCAGCCTCAGCTGTTGTGGCCATCTGGGGAGTGAACCAGCAGGTGGAAGATCTGTCTCTCCCCCTTTCTGTAACTCTGCCTTTCAAATAAGTAAACAAATATAAAAAAATAATTAAAATCATGGAGTGGATACAGCTGGTTAAGCTGCCACTGGATTCTCCTGCATTCCGTATCAAGTCGTAGCTACTCCACGCTTCCCCAGGAGTCCCTGACCCCCTGCGTCAGCCTGACCTAGCCCCAGCTGTTACAGACATTTACAGACGGAACATATCTCTCTTCCTTCCCCTTTCTCTTTGTCATTCTGCATTTCAAATATATCTTAAAGAACAAATCCCGATTTTCAATGTTCTTACAGAGCCCCAATTCTAGCTAGCAGTGGAGAAAACCTGGGTATTTGTGACTTTAACAGGTTTTATAATTTGGGGTTTGGATATAATTTCAGGGTGCACTTTGCTGTTTTATGAAAGTACGAAAACCACTACTTTCAGAGAATTGCAACCACAATTAGATCCTTTTTGATTGCGGTGGGAACTGCCAACGTGATAGGGCCCCCTTTCTCTTCAGTGCCAGCCAGGCTCACTGTGGACACAGCAACACTGTCTCCATGGCCCTGTGCTAACCACCATTTAGAAATAGTGACCCACCAGGAACACCACCAGATCCAAGCTGGAGAACATGATGGCAACGCCTGACATCTGCTTAACCTTATTTGTGTTCTGCTCTGAAAAACACTGTAACATTTCAGATGTGTGGAAAACGTAGCCTAAGGAATACAGCGGTCCAGTAGGAGGTTAAAGTCTGCCGGATGGGAATGGGAGACAGATACAGTGCTAAGCCTCAAAGGAAACATTTTGCTTTATTCATGTGGTTTGGCAGCCTTCAGATTCTCAGCCTCAGCTTGAGATGTCAGCGTCATGGGCAGCAATGCAAATAACAAATTTGCTGGACTGTGTACATGTAGTTTTCACTTACACGAAACCCACGTTAGGGCAGACTCCCTGAAACACAGTGGTAGGGGGTGGCTGGTACTTCCCTGGAAGTGGCTCCTGAGAATTCTAAGTAGGGCAGACCCTGCAGTAAATCAAAACCACAGTGAAGACACTGCAGTGTTTTGTGGAAAGCTGGAGAAGGATGGACGCCTAGGGCAGGGTGGTGGCGCTGAGTATCCTGAATAATAATTAAGTTTGTATCTTAAAAAAAATAAATAAATAAAAAATGATTTATTTATTTGAAAGGCAGAGCAACAAGGAGAAAGAAAGGGAGCACAGAGAGAGACATTCTGCAGCTGCTGATTCATTCTCTAAATGGCTGTTAACAGCCAGGTCTGGGCCAGGCCAAAGCCAGAAGCCAGGAACTCCATCCTGCTCTCCCATAGTATGGCAGGGGCCCGAGTACCTGGGCCATCTTTCGCTGCTTTCCCAGGCACGTTATCAGGAAACTGGATCTGAAGAACAGCCGGGACCTGAACTGGTGCTCCCATACAGGATGCTGGCCTTATAAGCAGCAGCTTAACCCGCTGTGCTACAATGCTGGCCGCAAGTTCATATCTTTATGAAATATGCCAAAAACGCCACTGCTACCTCAAGTCACTAATAAAAATTTTAGTCAGTAGGAACATCACATCTTCTTCCCCCTTGGACTTTCCGTATCCCGGGCAGGTGGCAGGAAAACGGGCTGTCTTAAAATTCGTTTCCGTGTTCACACAATCCTGGGAAAAAGGGGACTGTAAGCTTTCAGCTTGAGCGTAGGCTTATGGCTAAGGAGGAGATGGCTGAAGTGGGAGACCAGATATGATCCTGTTCAAGTCCTTAAATCTTTATTTAAAGATTGGAAGGACTGCCTGAGAGGTGTTTGGGTGAGACAGCTAGAATGGCTTTAAGGACTCTTTGTGACAATTAGCTTATATATGTCTTAATTTTTGGATCGTGAACCTCAGAGTCAGGTAAGTTATGGGCCCCCAAAGTTGTGCATACCCCTCTGATTGCTAAGGAGTCAAATTAAGAAGCTCTGCCTCATGTCCTCCCAACTGGGCCAGGAATCTGGCTCACCTGACCTACAGGTGGGTTACCCACCAATACCCACAGTGCAATGCCATAACTGTCTGCTTCATTCCATTGTCCTGTGTGCTTGGGCCAGTATTGTGATTCCAAAACTGCTTATGGTTTTTTTGTATAATGATGTAATTTAACATGACACAAATCTATGAAAAAGTACTGCACTGAAAATTGTTCCCATGAAAACAGATGCTCTGGAGAGACATGATACAAAGGGGAGTATTCACATTTCTAAAATTGTTGAATTGGTGGTACTGGTCAAGACAGCAGTAAAAGTGTGGGAAATGGGACTTCAAAAATCTCAAAAGGATTCTGCACTCAGAATGCTTCCAACCTGTCTAAACTCTCACTTCACTTTACAGAAACCAAAACTGGAAATCATAGATGATAAAAATTGTCTGAGCAGGCCGGCACCGTGGCTTAACAGGCTAATCCTCCGCCTTGTGGCGCCAGTACACCGGGTTCTAGTCCCGGTTGGGGCGCCGGATTCTATCCCGGTTGCCCCTCTTCCAGGCCAGCTCTCTGCTATGGCCCGGGAAGGCAGTGGAGGATGGCCCAAGTGCTTGGGCCCTGCACCTGCATGGGAGACCAGGAGAAGCACCTGGCTCCTGGCTTCGCATCAGTGTGGTGCGCCGGCCGCAGCGGCCATTGGAGGGTGAACCAATGGCACAAAGGAAGACCTTCCTCTCTGTCTCTCTCACTATCCACTCTGCCTGTCAAAAAAAAAAAAAAAAAAAAAAAAATTGAGCAGCTCCTCTCAGACTGCACATGCACTGCCTGGGAGCTGAAAAACCAGGCCGGCCTCTTTCCCAGCCGGGTTTAATTGGTCTGGACAGGGGCCCAAGCATCCCTAGTTTTTAAGTTTGCAAGGTGCAGCCGGGTTTGAGAGCAGTAACTTAGAAATGTCAATCACCAGACTTTCACACACACACAGTCTCAGCACTACACCAAAAGATTGGTGAAATGAATGTACTTTTTAATTATGTTTCAGTTATGTATGCATCATTTTTAAAGCCCCCAACTCTGGCTTTCTCAATTGTTGCTCTCTACCTATCCTAATCATAGACGATTAAAAAAAAAAAAAAGCTCTCCTGGTCTGATCTGGGCCCACGTTACCAAATAGGTCTCAGCTTGAATTTTCTTTCAGTTTATTCGTCCCCGACTAGGACGCAACACCAGAAACCTCCGTGGAGTCTGGTGCTTGGTTTCCTGGTTGGTTTTCCGACTACCGCTGGGTACGAGAGTCAAAACCTTTCATTCCCACAGGCCACTGCTCCCCCAAAGTGCGGCCAGGTTCTGTGCGTGTGGGAGGTCGCCAGGAGGTAGTCATGGGGATGGGGGGGGGGGGCTGGGAAGGAAACGTGCCTCCTAGCCTCCATTTCACAGGCAGTCTAGAAGGCTCCAAACTGGGTCAGAGAACAAAAAGTTGCTGCACTTGGGCGATGAGCCCCAGGAGGCAGGCGAATCTAAATCCTCCCCTCGCCAAGGACGTCCCAACCCAGCCTTCCCCTCCTCCCTACACACCCCCCTCACCCTCCCTCAGTTACAACAGGGAACCGAAAAGTCCAGAGGAGAAAGGAGAGAGAACGGGGCGACTTCCAATCCAGAATTCGCCCTCCCCCAGCGCGGGCACGGGGCTCTGGAGGTCGGAGACAGCACACGGGCTGGGAGGGGAAGTCCAAGGGGCTGGGGATCACTCACCGAGGTCCGGCCCGGGCGGCGGCTCCCAGCCTCGCACCATGGGCCGGGGGTAAGGGGGGAAAGAGGGCAGGGGGGCTCCGGGTGGGAGTGGGGTAGCTGCCCGGTGCGGCCTGCTCCGAGCCCACCCGCGCGGACGGCCGGGCCCCGGACGGCATGCCCCCCGCCCCTGAGAGCGCGCCCGTCTAGCCCACCCCAGCTCCAGCGAGTTGGATGCGGGGGGGACGGGTGGGGCGGGCGTCCAGGGCCTGTGCCAAGGTGGCCCGAGCCCTGATTGGTGGACGCAGGAAGGCGGGCCCTGGCGGAAGGCACTAGGCCATGCATTGGCTGCGTCTGTCTCGGCCCAAATCGGCTATTGGCTACGTGGGCCTCGGCAGGGGTCAGCTATTGGGTGTGTGGGGCAGGAACGATGTCCCCCGAGGCCAGGGTGCCGCGAATGGTACCTCCCCGTACCCTCGACCTATTGGCGCCGGACCTTCCGAGTACCCCGAGCCATGTTTCTCCCGAAATCCCCCAAGGAGAGGCGCAGCACTTTGCTGAACTGTCGGGACCGCCAACAACTCCGCATTAGTCGCCTCCTGGAGGAAGCGCTCCTTCAAGACCTTGGCAGCGTCTGCTCTCTGGCCTGCCACTGGCCCGGCCGCCGCCGCGCTCGCCGTGACGAAGCGCCTGCAGCGACCGGGCGCTCGTCGAGGCGCGCCAGCTGTCTTGCCACCCGGAAAGTCTAGGACCTTCGACTGGTGTTCGCGAAGACGACCTGCCGGGGCGGGCACCTGCCTGCCGGGTGCCTCGCAGAGCCTCAGGCTCCCCTCCCCGCCCTGGTAATGGGGACGCAGGGCTCTGCCTCCTCTCTGGGGGATCCCGGCGTTCGCTGTCAAGAGAGAGATGACGATAAAGCGAACTTTGCTGGGATGCCTGTCCTGCACCGCCGGAAGTTTGCGGCCAAAATGTGTGTTTAGAATTCTCCCTCTTCTAAAACTTGAGAATACTTCCCAAAGTGACTCTTGCATATATATTTTTAAGTCTCTTCTTGACTACTTAGGTCACTTAATTAACAGCTTCTACGCGATGACAGTTTGTAATAACTTCAGACTTGTATTCTCACACCTCACCTCTCCACCTCCCTGCATCCCAAGAAACCAACCACCAGTCTCCTCCGTTCCTTCTTCCCTGCTGCACCCTGAGGTCTAGATTCTTTCAGGGTTGCCAGACATCAGAAATACCCCTCCTTCAGTGCTGAGCCTGCTGGATGCGTCTGGCCCTGCCGCCTTCCCCTCTTTTATTTGCTAACGACCTCAACTTTTTTTTTTCTTTTGACAGGCAGAGTGGAGGGAGAGAGAGAGAGAGAAAAGTCTTCCTTTGCCGTTGGTTCACCCTCCAATGGCCACTGCGGCCGGCGCACCGCGCTGATGCGAAGCCAGGAGCCAGGTGCTTCTCCTGGTCTCCCATGTGGGTGCAGGGCCCAAGGACTTAGGCCATCCTCCACTGCCTTCCTGGGCCACAGCAGAGAGGTGGACTGGAAAAGGAGCAACCAGGACAGAACCGGCCCCTGACGGGGACTAGAACCTGGGTGCCCTCGCCGCAGGCGGAGGATTAGCCTAGTGAGCCGCGGCGGCCATGACCTCAACTTTTTTTTTTTTTTTTTTTTTGACAGGCAGCGTGGACAGTGAGAAAGAGAGACAGAGAGAAGGATCTTCCTTTTGCCGTTGGTTCACCCTCCAATGGCTGCCGCGGTTGGCGCGCTGCGGCAGGCGCACCGCGCTGATCCGAAGGCAGGAGCCAGGGGCTTCCCCTGGTCTCCCATGGGGTGCAGGACCCAAGCACTTGGGCCATCCTCCACTGCACTCCCTGGCCACAGCGGAGAGCTGGCCTGGAAGAGTGGCAACCAGGACAGAATCCGGCGCCCTGATCGGGACTAGAACCCTGTGTGCCGGCGCCGCAAGGCGGAGGATTAACCTAGTGAGCTGCGGCACCGGCCTGGAAGAGGGGCAACCGGGACAGAATCCGGTGCCCCGACCGGGACTAGAACCTGGTGTGCCGGCGCAGCAAGGCGGAGGATTAGCCTAGTGAGCCGTGGTGCTGGCCATGACCTCAACTTTTAAGAGCCAGTCCCGCGCCCTTCAAACTAACGCCCGGCAAAAACGTGATAGCGGTAAACAACCGAAAGCCACTCGGCTTCAGGATTAGAAGCGTTTCATGCCTCGGGCTGTGAGCCAGGCTGGTGGCGTGGACAGAGCTTGTCCACAGTCAGGACCGCGGCAGTGCTGAACTGGTGTGTCTGCAGTGAGGGGGGAAGAGTGGGGTATTTCAGGTGTGGGCAGCCCTCAGCGGCCAGTGCAGGGGTCGTTCCCTCACAACCTAAGGAGACTGGATTGACTGGGAAGAATCCGAGCTTGTTTGGCTGGAAGGGAGGCCAGGCAGGAGCTGTCTGTGGGAACTAAGCCCATGAGCCTGTGGTTTGCTAAGTCACTCTGGGCAGTGCTGATCCTGGGCTTGGAATTACAAAAGGTGGGTGACTCCATCACCTCTCTTTCTGAGAAGGACACTCGCTCCCAAGAGTCAGGGGTAGGGGTAGCATTCAAGTTTATGGGGGGGGGTACTCCAAGGAGGATAGAAGAAACTCCCCTGCCTTAGTTCTAAAGTACAGGCTGAACCCTCTATGTGAGTTGAACTCCATGTAGGTCTAGACAGGAGACTGTCCAGCCCACGGGCCATGTGCGGCCCACAACATCATTTGGTCAGGCCCCGCCAAGGCAATCACAGTAGAGACTGGAAATTCAAACTGATAGCAGGCTAATTTTTAAGTTGCTACTTTTGCATGGCCCACAAATGGTGTCATATATATATATATATATATATATATATATATATATATATATATTTCCAAATGGCTCTTGGCAGAAAAAAAAGGTCCCTCACTGCTGTTGAATGTGGAGTGGACTGGGGTGGGCCAGGGTGAGGGGGAGAGGCCTCGGCTGATGGTGAGAGTCCCACGTTTTGCAGGATAGTCCCCTGCCAGCCCTTCCAGGGACTAGCACTGGAGAACGCGATGCCTGTCATCTGTTTTGCACGGCTCAGACATTAGCAAGGCTGATGCTCGCCCTACAGCTGGAGGCCCTGCAGGTGCAGTGTCTCCCTGTCACAGACCTCCGCCACTGGAGGAGCTGCAGCAACACGCCAACATCGTCACAGTTTTTTCTAAAACTTGGGAAAAAAAAAAAAAAAAACCCCAAACTGGAATTGACTGGTATCTCCTTCTTGACTTGACATCTATCACATGTCCCTTTCTCAGGTGTCCACGGAGAAGTGATGGGCACTTGGAGACTGGCTGAGGGAGCTGGGGAGGGATCACGTGTACTTTGGGGTTAGTAGGTATACTTGATGGGTTTTGCAGTTACTTCTGTGAATAGAATAAATTATCCCCAGGTGGATACAGTGTTATGGATTAAACTGTGCCCTCCCAAACTTAGGGTTAATATCCTGTCCCCCAGTACCTCAGAACATAGCTTCATGTGGAGTTAGGTTGTTTCTCGAGGTGATTAAGTTCAGCTGAGATGGATGAATTAGGGTGGGTCCTAACACAGTATGACTGCTGACCTTCCACGAGGAAATCTGGGCACAGACTTGTGGCTGCACAGGCGGAGGGAAGACCATGAGCAGACAGCCTTCCACAATCAAGGACAGAAGCCTTAGGATGCGGTCAGCTCAGCCAGTGCCCTTGTCTTGGACCTCTAGTCTCCAGAACTGAGAAAACAAATTTAGCACACACCCAGGCTCTGCTATTTTTGTATGGCGGCCCTGAAAAATTAACTTACTTATATATTTTAAAAATGTGTATTTACTGCCATTTTATTTGAAAGTCAGAAAGAGAGATCTTCCCTCTGCTGGAACCCTCCTGAAATGCCTGCAATAGCCAGGACTGAGCTAGGCCAAAGCCGGGAGCCCAGAACTCAATCTAGGCTGGCAGGCAACCAAGGACTTGAGCCATCACCCGCTGCCTCCTAGAGTGTGCATTAGCAGGAAGCTGGATTAGGAGTGGAGGAGCCTAGAGGAGCTGGGGCTCCAAACAAGCACTCTGATGCGAGACAGGAGTGTCTCGGCTGCTGACTTAACTTCTGAGCCAAATGCCTGCCTGTATGTTTATTTCCATTTTTTATTTGAAAGGCAGAGATCATCTATCTGCTGGTTCACTTCCCAAATGACCTCAACAGCTAGGGCTGAGACAAGCTGAGACCAGGAGCACAGAACTCAATCCAGGTTTGCCATGTGGGTGGCAAGGATCCAAGCACCTGAACCACCACTGCTGCTACCCAGAGTGTGCATCAGTGAGAAGTTGTGTTGGAAGCACAGTCAGGACTTGAACCAAGCACTCTGATACACGATGCAGATGCCCCCAAGCAGCAACCTAAGCACCGTGCTACAAACATGCCTGCCCCCAAACTAATATTTATAGTTCCCATTATTCTTGATACTATCAATTCAGAATATATGACATTAGCCATTACAAATTCGAAAAGCTCCAAAATTTTATAGGGGTTTTACCAAGTTTGACAAAAAAACTAAACATTTATGAAAGTATCACAAGGCATGGGGGTAAAATTTTTTTAAATTAACAATTCTAAAGTGATCGTGTTAGAAGACTCATAGAAAACATACAATCATTATACGAAAAGGCTATCAAAGACTGTGGCAAAAAAAGTGGAAATATGAATAATTTTAGGCAGATAGTTGGCAGCTTTTTAAAAAATTGTAATTTGTCATTCTGAAAATATCCTGATTTTATTTAATTTTCTTAAAGGGGCTCCAAAAGTTGCATACTTCAGGTACCCAGAAGCGTGGCTCCAGCCCTAGGACTACCAGATGGCCATGGTGAGTCTCTGCCTCCTCAGGGGAACTCTGCTCCAGTGCTCGTGCCCTGTCTCTTAAGAAAGACCAGAGCCGCAGGCAGTGAGGTGCCCCACTACCCAGACCTGCGAGTACTGAGGCTTGGAGATAGAGTGGGGAGAGCGAAAGTTAACACGGAAGGAGTTTGTGGCAGAAGGAGCTCAAACCTACTCCAGAAGACGTGAGGAGTCTGTGAAGGGCTTGGGGCTCTGACTCCAGGAGGAAGCCGTGGAGAGAAGCCCTGGAAAGCCCCGCCTTACCTCTCCGTGGGTGTTTGCTCCTCATACTGACCCTGCCCTTCAGCACTCATAGGGTACACTGAAGAGCGGCGGTCTGGGCAGCAATGACGTCACAGGTCGGCCTTTATGATGTGACGGGGAGCTATCAGGCATTCCGTGCTTGGGGCTTCCCTCTTAGGAATGCTGTCACCGCATTACTTTGTGGGTAGTTGGATTCTCTCATCACTCAGGTGATGTGGGAGCCAATCCTGTGAGAACTTGCTCTTTCAAGGACTTCCTCCCTTTATTATCTATTTCTGCCCCTCCATCCTGGATTTGACAGAGGTCTTGCCTTCCTTTCACCTCCGTTAGCTGTCTTACCCTTTGTTTTAGGGTAACCCCTGATTAGGGAAGGGCACTGTTCTTCCTTCCACTACTCAAGAGCAGAAAGTAACGAGATGACCCCCTAAAAGAAGAAGAGTCCCTGTGAAAAGCGGAAACAGGAGTTTTCCCAGGCTGTTCCTTTAACAACACCAACAGCTGTGCTGGGTGCCAGGGAACTGAAGAGCCAGGCCCTGACTATGTTCCCACTACCCAAAAGGGTGGAGGAATCCTGTTGTGGCATCTTAAGCCATGGCTGCCCACTCTCCCGTTGTCTTCTTCCATGCAACTTCCGAACAGCCAGAGGACTCCAGCAGAAAAGGAATAGGACTTTTTTTTTTTTTTGGACAGGCAGGCAGAGTGGATAGTGAGAGAGAGAGACAGAGAGGAAGGTCTTCCTTTGTGCCATTGGTTCACCCTCCAATGGCACCGTGCTGATCCGAAGCCAGGAGCCAGGTGCTTATCCTGGTCTCCCATGCAGGTGCAGGGCCCAAGCACTTGGGTCATCCTCCACTGCCTTCCCGGGCCATAGCAGAGAGCTGGCCTGGAAGAGGGGCAACCGGGATAGAATCTGGTGCCCCAACCGGGACTAGAACCCGGTGTGCCGGCGCCGCAAGGCGGAGGATTGGCCTATTAAGCCACGGTGCCGGCCAGGAATAGGACTTTTTTTTTTTTTTTTTAATTTTTTGACAGGCAGAGTGGATAGTGAGAGAGAGACAGAGAGAAAGGTCTTCCTTTTGCCGTTGGTTCACCCTCCAATGGCCGCCGCGGTAGCGCGCTGCGGCCGGCGCACCGCGCTGATCCGATGGCAGGAGCCAGGTGCTTCTCCTGGTCTCCCATGGGGTGCAGGGCCCAAGCACTTGGGCCATCCTCCACTGCACTCCCTGGCCACAGCAGAGAGCTGGCCTGGAAGAGGGGCAACCGGGACAGGATCGGTGCCCCGACCGACCGGGACTAGAACCCGGTGTGCCGGCGCCGCAAGGCAGAGGATTAGCCTAATGAGCCGCGGCGCCGGCCAGGAATAGGACTTTTTAAGATTTATTTATTTGAAAGGCAGAGTTACAGAGAGAAGAGAAAAAAAAAAAAAAGAGAGAGAGAAAAAGAGAGATCTTCCATCTGCTGGTTCACTCTCCAAATGGCTTCAATGGCCTGGGCTGGCCCAGACTAGAGACAGGAATCTGGAACTCCATCCAAGTCTTCCATGGGGGTGGCACAGGCCCAAACACTTGGGCCATCTTTGGCTGCTTTCCCAGGTGTATTAGCAGGGAGCTGGATTAGAAGTGGAGTAGGCGGGACTCAGACTGGTGCTCATATGGGATGTTGGCATCCCAGGCAGTAGATTAACCTGCTGCAATATGTCAGCAGCCCCGGAGCAGGACTATTAGGAAATGACCAGGTTAGCATTTGCCTTAGTGGTCGACGCTGCTTGGGAAGACCACATCCCATACTGGAGTGCTAGGTTCAGGTCCTGGCTTTGCTAATGAGCACCGTGGGAAACAGCAGTGGATGGCTCAAGTAGCTAGGTCCTCACCCTCCATGTGGGAGACAGGGATTGGGTTCTCAGTTCCTGGCTTCAGCCTGCACCAACCTTGTCTGTTGCGGAGATTTGGGGAGTGAACTAATGGACAGGGACTGTCTCTCAAGGAATAAAAGTGAGAAGAAAAAAAAAAAAAAGAAAAAAAGAAAAAGGAGGGTTTAGGAAGGGAATCTTGCCTCTGGACTTCTTGCCACCCTCAGCCCCAAACAAAGAATACTTCTGAGTGTTTTATGATGTAATTTGTTTTCATATTTCAACTTTATTTCAAATATAAGGTTGTATATCCAGAAGGGAGGGCAGCTGCATGAGGAAGTTCAAGTGACACATAAGAGTAGCAGTGGGTTTGGGGCCCAGGGCACAGCGCTGCCCTGTGAAGGAGTTGGGGAGGCCCTGGCAGCACCTGGTGAAAAGTGGTTTTCCATGGGTTCACACAGCGCTTCCCGGGTCAGCTACTCAATGGGTGGGCTGCTCAGTCTTTTTAGCAAGGCCATTGCTCTTCAGCAGCATCACCAGTAGTGCCAAGACTGGAATCACAGAGAAAAATGTCAGTTCCTTTTGTTTTTCTTTATGTTTGTAGGAGGAAGGGAATGGAAACTAGTAGCAGGAAATGACATATGTCTGATGTCATCCTTTGTCATGAGAAGGCTTGAGCCCGACTGTACAGGGACCGCTCAGCCTGGGGATGAGATGTGATCAGGAAGCCTGGGTTTGAGCCCGTCTTGAGCTGCACTACAATTTTCTGACCCTGATGGAGTCACTTCTCACCCCTGCACCTGTGTCTTCACTCTGCACCAGAGCCTGCCCAGGTAATTCCTAATGACAAGCCTTTCCAGGTCTCTGATTCCATGCCATGCAAACTGTGAGGATCCAGAGGATCTCCAGAGAAACCCAGGAATTAGAAGGCATTGAAGTCCAGATTGGAAAACTGAGGCATTCGGGCTTGTTATGAAGAGAAATGATGCGCTACATTCATAAACAGGAAGAGGCAGAGGAGGCAGGCTATAGGACAGGAAGGTGTAGGAAGACATCTGGGGCCTGGATGGGAGCAAAGGGTGACCATGTTCCTGCTGGGTTGCCTCAAGGAGCCCAGTCCCTGCCCATGGTAACGCTTTCTCTTATGGCACTTTCCAGACCACGGCCAACATGTTATACCCAAAATTGCTCACGTTTAAAGTCACCGGCCTTTAGAGGAAGGTCTCCACCATGATGCCTAATGCATAACACTTAACTGGATCTCTACACCTCTAGCATTTCCCATGTCAGGTCAGGCCAAACCAGCTGGGAGAAACCACTGGCTGCACCTGTCTATAGACTCTCTGCTTTGCCTACTGAGGCTGTAACGTGGGGAAGTTGTGGAAACAGCAGTGCAGGAAGGGTAAGGTGAACTGCCTCATCTTGGTTGACATGCAGATGCTGGGGTTTGGGACCCGGCTATACCAGTTCAACCCAAGGTTAGCAAAAGCCCAGGGCTTGGAGACATCTCGGTGTTCATGTCCTGGAAAAGGAGTGCACACCAATGGCATCAGGGTAGGAGTCCCTCCAGGAAATCTCAAACAGAAAATGCTCAAGAAATACTAGTTTCATCCCACTCTTACAAGGCTTGGTGGTACTGACAGTTGGGTAAGTCCCTGTTTCAAAAAGGGAGGCACCCATGATTTGTAGTAAGAAGGCAGCTCATGGGCCAACTACAGGGGAAACTCCCAGCTTATCCCCACATCCTGTGGCAGCTCCTTAACTGAAGAATTAGAAGACTGGGGTGTTCTTTGGTAAAGCTGAGATGGGGTTGAGTGGACCATGTACTTCTCACAGAGACAGAGCTTAGGGGACAGAATTATCCTTGGTTCCTGCCTGAGAATGCATTTGCCCACTCAGGAACAGCAGGGATCCCGGAGAAGGCCCAAGCACAGACCATCTAGCAATTGTCCTAGCTGGGGACCCTTACAGTGCAAATCTTAGTGAATTAGCCTGTTCAGTGATAGTGGGGACAGAGGAAGGAGATGGTACATCAACAGCTATGGAGGGTTGGCTACGGCCAGGAGAGATGCCCAAAATATGGAAAGGCTGGAGTTTAAATAGGTCTCCAAGTTCTCTTGCAGATCCCTTGCTGATCCAGCAAGGCCAAGAGACTGGCACAGGAACAGTAGCAAGCACCAGGAAGAAGAGGAAGCCTGGGAGCCTTGGTGCTTTGCCTTTTCCAAGCCAGTTTGGGAGACCAAGAGGATGGGAAGGCAGAGCATAATCAGAAACTGTGGCCTTTTCCTAAAGAGAAATGACATAGAGCATTACAGAACATCATGACTGCACACAGCAGCTAGAGATCGCCAGGGTTAACAATTCTAGCTCTCCCCTTTGCTAGCTGTGTGATCTTGACCATATTACTGAGCGTCTCTGAGCTTGTTTCCTCATCTTTAAAAATAGGGACAGTGATAATGCTCAACTCACAGACGTGGTCGTTTTGAGCAAGCATGCAAAACAGATTGTAGCAGCTAAGTAGAAAGTCAAGAATGTGAGCTATTACTGCTGTTAATACCACCTAACAATGACGCACACATGTTAGGCAATTATCGCACTGCTGAGCTGCACCCACATCTCCCTCTATTATCCTTCCTTGGGTTTTCACTGGTGACTACACAGCACATTGCCTGCTGACTTCCAGTACAGTTTCTGTCTTCACTTTGCAGCAACTTTGACCTGAAGGTGATCCACAAGACGCACAAATTCTGCTTCTTTTTTCACAAGCTAAGAACTATGTTTAAATAGGCATTTATTCTAGGAATGGCCCAGGGGGTCCTCTCTTTCGGCCATCTTTCTTTGAAGGGTGAAGACTGTGGACAGGAAGGGCCTGGTAACAAGCCCCACACTCGACTGTGAACGCACGTGTGGCCATGTGGGCATGCTTCCCCTTAGTGATGAGGAACAGGGGATCCAGAAATTTTCCTTTGAGAAATTAGCAACAAAGGGGCGTGGGGAGCTGGTTACCTAGGCATTCCTTGTTCATCATTAGCATCAGCAACTGCTTCTCTTCCCTCTTCTCCCTTCTAGAAGACCGGCAAGAAGGAGCCTGAGGAAGGAAGGTGGCTCAACCATGGTCTCGGAGACAAGGAAGTAGGTTCCCCACCCCTTCTGGAGGGAGAAGGAATAGCAGAGATCAACAAGGGTGAAGCGTAGGCAAACGGAAATAAAGAACACAAAGGTAAACAGGAAACACCATTTTTGTTAAAAGAAAAAAAAGTGATGGCAAGGTAGAAGAACAATGCAAGGTGGACAAAAGTAGAGGTTAAGAAGAGAGTAAGAGAAAGGAAAACCAGCAACCAGCAAATGAAGGACTCCCCTGTTAAGGTTAACCAGGAGGAGAGAATTAAGGTATGGATGGGAATGGATTTAAAACAAACAAAAAAAGAAACAACAACACGGCTTTCCCAGTCCCGTGGTTGGGTGTGGAGCAGACTGCCACCTTCTGGTGCCACTGAATTTTCAAGTTACTCTGATTCTTGATTTGATGCTTTCCATTCCTTATACAACCATACTTTTTTTATCCTTAAGAGAGGCCCCAACACTGGTTCCTTTCATCTTTGGGGCTCCCAAGCATCATTTTCCCCAACACAGCTGCACCTCCTGGAAAGTCTCAGAGCACCCCGGCTGGAAGTCTGTGAGAGCAAGAGCAAAAAGCAAAAAAAAAAAAAAAAAAGCAAAAAGCAGAAGATGAGTGGAGGCTGGGAGGAGCTCTGGATCCCATGAGGCTGCAGGCTGGCTATGGGACGCCTCCTGGGCTCTGCTACAGACTGCCAGGCCCATCCTCAGCTTCCACGAGATGCCTGAGGTGCTGTGTGTTCTGACCTGAAGCACTAGGCTGCAGAATGTGGCTTCCGGTCCACCCTCTGCCATGCACGGATCATTAAGATGTCGAACCTTAAAGAGATGACTTAACCCGAACCCAATTTCCCAGAGAGGAAAGTGGAGCCCAAAAGTGGGAAGCAACGGTCCCAAAGTTATAGGCTGGTCAGTGACTTCCTTTTCTTCTGAGGCACAAAGAATAAGCCAGAACAGTGATTCCCTAGGCACGGTCTGTAAAGTGCTTAGAGGTGAAGAGAAGGCACCCCAGAAGGGTTATGCTGGCGTTTTTCTGGAAGCCCCTGAGTGTACCAGCTCCTTAGGCGCCTCAACATTGGGCTTGGCGTTGCTTTTGCCTCCATGGTAATCCTCAAAGCTGCCTGGAGGCCGAAGGAGCTCTGACAACCACTTGTCATCGCTCCCCAGCCAGTCCGTGGAGACTGAAGCCAGGTACTGGCAGGGGTGACAGGGGAATCCTGTCACAATGGCAGAGACGGGGAAGCAATGGCCAAGTTCCCGGAACTAAGCAAGGCAATTCTGGCGGAGTTAAAGCTAGGACGGGCAGCACTGAGGGTCCTTGGGGTGGCAGCAGCGGTAAAGGGAACAAGCGGGCAACTCAGATGACTTCGTCCTGGGTGGGCGACCTCGCACCAAATACCTCCTCCGTCGCGAGGAAGGTCCCTAGCCTCTGACTGCCTGGGCCTCCCGGGCGTGGTCACTCTGCCGGTGCCCACCCACGGAACAGAACGCCACCATCGCCCCCGTTCTGTTGCTCTTTTCCTAATCGCTGCGGGGCCTTTTCTCCCATGCCTTGGGTTGCTTCCGTCTCACTTGCAGCAGCGCTTCCCACCCAGCCCGCCCCTCCGCCCTCGCCCACTCGGCTTTCCGGGACCGCTCCCCGCCAATCTTGGTCTCCCCCGCCCCCAGGTGCCTTAGGTTTTCTCTGCCGTCGGCCGCGGGCGCCTGGTCACTATCAGATAAAGTGGATCCAGCCCTGAAGCTCTGGGGTTCCGCCACTTCCCGGGTGCTCAGGCCCCCGCAGAGCATAGTCCCGGCCGCCGTTGTTGTCCCAGAACTCGAGACCCGTGACTCGGTAGCGCAGGGCGAAGAGCAGGGCGCCCCCAATGGGCGGCGCGGGGAGCCGGAAGGCGAAGCGGTCCGCGCGCGGCGGGGGCGGGGCCGGGCCGGCGTAGGCGGCGGGCGCCTCGCGTTGGCTCCGCCAGCCGTCGGCGCTCCAGCGCACGCTCACGCGCTTCTCGTAGGCCAGGTCCAGCACGCGCGCGCTCCCGGCCACGCCCAGCGGGCCCGCCTCGGCGCGTTCCAGGCAGATGCGCTGCGCCTGCAAGCGGGTGGCGAAGCCGGGCTCGCTGGCCGGATCCAGGGCCGCGCGCGCCTCCTGGGGACAGAGGGAGGAGAGAGAAGGGGCGGGGTTACGGCGACCGTGCGCCAATCAGAGGCCGGCCGCGGGGGCCCAGCCCACAGAGCCGCCGAGAGCCACTCCCTCTGCTGCCCCCGAGAGACGAGCGCGCGCGCGCGCGCACACCCAGGGCTGGGGATGGAGGTGTGAGTTCCCGTTCAAATCCGCTCCCGCGCCCCCGCAGCGTCCGGCTGGGCAGGTCCCGCGGAGGGGGCGTGCCCTCGCCGCCTACCTGGAGGCCGCGGGCGCGGGGCTGGCACGGCGCGAAGTGGCGGAGGGCGTCCCTCTGCAGCTGGACCTGCACGTGGCGGGGCACCCGGGGCAGCTCTCCGGGGCGGAAGCGGCGCACTGCAGCCAGCTCCAGCCCCAGCGCGTCGGCAAAGCGCACTCTCTTGCGGGTGTCGGGGCTACAGCTGCGGGGCACCCGGACACCGCTTCCTCCGGCGGGCGCCGAACGGGCCCGGCGGCCCCGGCTTGGAGCGTGAGCGCGGGATCGGGCCCCGAGCCGCGTCCCGCTCTCGCCTTGCTCTTCCACGGGCTCCTCCTCGAGGCTGGGCCGTTGACTGCGGTAATAGGCTCGCTCGGTCAGCGCGGCAATGAAGCTCAGGTTGCGGGGAATGTCGGTGCGGGGCGGCCGCTCGCGGGACATGGCATCCCCGCCCTGGACGCCTCGGTGGCCCTTCGCCGTTGCGCCCTCTCCTTGATGTCACCTCCAGGGCTCTGCGCCTCGCGTGGCTCTGCCCCGCCTGCGTGACCCCCTTTCCTTCCCAGGGTCCTACACTATCCCATGCTGCCGCCCGCGAGCGTCTGCTCTGAGCCTGCGCTCGCGGACGTGCACCCCGGTCCCGCGGCCCTCGCCGCCCTGGCCCCCGCCCGCAGCCCTCTGACAGGTGGCTCCGCATCGTCTTCGCTGCCGCACCAGGGGGCGGGCCCTCCACCCTTTAAGCCCCGAGTGAAGCCGCCAGCCTTCTTCTTTTTTAGTGTCCTCGACTTCTCCGGCACAGGAAGAGGGGACGCGGGGAGGAACCGACTAACCTTGCATTTTCTTTCAAGTGAAGCTTCAAAATACCCAGTGTGTGACTTCATTAGGGGTCTCCGCTGCCTTTTCTTAAACGCAAACTCCAGGTTTGGGAGGGGGTTGGCGACGAGTAGTCTGAAGAACGATCCTGAAAGGTAGATAGAGTCCCTTCAAGCGGGGCTTCAGAGGGTCGGAGGCCGACCACCTCCCGGGAACAGCGGCCTTCGCCGAGCGTTGTGGAGGACGGGTCTCTAGGCCCAGGTGCTGTGCTATTTAGCCGAATGACCTTGCGCAAGGCACTTCGCTGGCCCTCAGGCTTGTCCTCTGTAGAAAAAAAAAAAAAAAAAAAGTGTGTTGCGTTCTGCTCTCTACTCAGGTAAGTCAGCACTTTGAGGGCAGGGGCTGGGCCTGATTGGTGGTCACTTTAGTAGGAGGCAGGTCCTCAAATGAATGAATGAATGAACACACACAGCTTTCTTGCCCTGGAGGTTGCAGGGTTCCAGTTCTGGTGGAAGCTTCCAGGAGGGCACAGAGTCAACAGTTTCCTCTTTCATTTTTGTCTACATTCATTAAAATAAAAAAAAAAGAGAGATGTGTTCACTTTTTTCTTTTCTTTTTTTTTTTTTTTTGACAGGCAGAGTGATCAGTGAGAGAGAGACAGAGAGAAAGGTCTTCCTTTGCCGTTGGTTCACCTTCCAATGGCTGCCGCGGCCGGTGCGCTGCCAGCGCACCGTGCTGATCCGATGGCAGGAGCCAGGTGCTTCTCCTGGTCTCCCATGGGGTGCAGGGCCCAAGCACTTGGGCCATCCTCCACTGCACTCCCTGGCCACAGCAGAGAGCTGGCCTGGAAGAGGGGCAACCAGGACAGAATCCGGAGCCCCTACCGGGGCTAGAACCTGGTGTGCCAGCGCCGCAAGGCGGAGGATTAGCCTATTGAGCCGCAGCGCCAGCTTTGTGTTCACTTTTTTCTGACCTTACACATCACTGACAATGTGCTGTTCTTTTATAAATACTAACTTATGTAATATTCCAACATCACAGGAATAGAGAGGAGTAACATGCCTGTTTTACACATGAGAGCATTGGGGGAAAGAGGGTAATTAATTAGGGAGCTGGGATTAGGACCTCAGAAGTCCAGCTTTAAATTTTTTTTTTTTTTTTTTGACAGGCAGAGTGGAAGTGAGAGAGAGAGACAGAGAGAAAGGTCTTCCTTTTTGCCGCTGGTTCACCCTCCAATGGCCGCTGCGGCCGGCGCATTGCGCTGATCTGAAGCCAGGAGCCAGGTGCTTCTCCTGGTCTCCCATGGGGTGCAGGGCCCAAGGGCTTGGGCCATCCTCCACTGCCTTCCCGGGCCATAACAGAGAGCTGGCCTGGAAGAGGGGCAACCAGGATAGAATCCGGTGCCCTGACCGGGACTAGAACCCGGTGTGCCGGCGCCGCAAGGCGGAGGATTAGGCTGTTAAGCCATGGCACCAGCCTAGAAGTCCAGCTTTAAAGTCCACCCTTAGCCACTTGGTTATATGAGATTAAGACATTTGATAATCAGGGCCAGTGCTGTGGCAAGGTAGGCTAAGCTTCCGCCTGTAGCACTGGCATCCCTTATAGGCGCCAGTTTGCATCCCAGCTGCTCCTCTTCTGATCCAGCTCTCTGCTATGGCCTGGGAAAGCAGTGGAAGATGGCCCCAGTGCTTGGGCTCCTGCACCCACGTGGGAGACCCAGAAGAAGCTCCTGGCTCCTGGCTTTGGAGTGGCACAGCTCTGGCCTTTGCGGCCACTTAGGGAGTGAACCAGCGGATGCAAGACCTCTCTCTCTGTCTCTCCCTCTCTGTCTGCAACTCTACCTCTCAAATAAACAAAAATATTTTAAAAGACATTCAATAATCACATTTAACATCTCCAGAGTATTAAAATAGATAGCTTTAGAGATGGAAATTCAGAAGTTAAAGCAGCGGGATAAATTATTATAAAGTCACAAGTGACTAAATTGAAAACAAACATACACTGTCCCATTTATTATTGTACATTTCACTCCTGCCTGCATTTTTACACCAGGAATGCTGTTTAACCAGTAGTTATCTTTAAAGTGACATTGAGTTTTCTTATTTTAAACATATGTAAAAAATCATGAACATATTCTCATAACTTACATATAAAATAATCATATGCTAGTTTATGGGGCTGGTGTTGGGGTGTAGTGGGTAAAGTGGGTGCAGGTTCCAGTCCAGGCTGCTCCACTCCTGATCCAGCTCCCTGCTAATGCACCTGGGAAAGCATTGGAGATGGCCTAGTGCGTGGACCCCTGCATTCACATGGGAGACCTGGAGGGGACTTTGGGCTCTTGGCCCAGCCCCGACAGTTATGGCCATTTGGATAGTGAACCAGCAGATACAAGGTCTCTCTGCCTCTCCCTCTGTGTAGCTCTGCTTTATCAAATAAATAAATATCTTACAAAATCATATGTTAGTTTATGTTATAGTCAAGCAGTTTAAAATGTTCTCTGGTAACACAGATGTGTCATTGAAGTAAAATGGATCAGGTTCAAGGCTGGGTTCTCAGGTTTTCCAAAAAGACCCTGTTGCCTTGTCCACAGGTTAAGGTGCCATCTCTTAGCTCTGCGGTGTAGCGAGAGACAATCCTTGAGGTAAGTATCTTTGGTGTAAGTTGCATTGGTCCCACAGCTGTGTTCTCCCGGCTGCTAAATACACACCGAACTTTTATTCCAAACCAGTCGTTTCTTCTTAAATAGCCGCTGCAGTAATCTTCAAATGTCTGGTTGAACCTGCTCAATAACTGGCCAGAGACATTGATTGAGTCATTACATCAACATTTACTAAGAGCCTATTGGGTCATGAGGACACAAAAGTGAATAAAATTCAGCTCCTGCTCTTAAGGAGATTAGAGATAAATTCTGGGGCCAGCACTGTGGTGTAGCGGGTAAAGCCGCCACCTGCAGTGCCAGCATCCCATATGGGCGCCAGTTTGAGTCCTGGCTGCTCCTCTACCGATCCAGCTCTCTGCTATAGCCTTGGAAAGCAGTGGAGAATGACCCAAGGTCCTTGGGCCCCTGCACCCACTTGGGAGACCTGGAAGAAGCTCCTGGCTCCTGGCTTCAAATCGGCGCAGCTCCGGCCATTGTGGCCAACTGGGGAGTAAACCAGAGGATGGAAGACCTCTCTCTCTCTCTCTCTTTGACTTCCAAGTAAATAAATAAATCTTTATTAAAAAAAAAAAAAAGAAGAAGAAGAAGAAGGGGACTGGCGCTGTGGCGCACTAGGTTAATCCTCTGCCTGCGGCACCAGCATCCCATATGGGTGCCAGTTTTAGTCCTGGTTGCTCCTCTTCCAGTCCAGCTCTCTGCTGTGGCCTGAGAAGGCAGTGGAGGATGGCCCAAGTGCTTGGGCCCTGCACCCGCATGGGAGACCTGGAGGAAGCACCTGGCTCCTGGCTTCGGATCGGTGCAGCTCCTGCCGTAATGGCCATTTGGGGAGTGAACAAATGGAAGGAAGACCTTTCTCTCTGTCTCTCTCATTATCTGTAACTCTGCCTTCAAATAAATAAATAAAATCTTTTTTTAAAAAAGAAGTAGATGTACATGTTTGCATCTTTTAGGATATTTACTTGAAATAACAAAATGGTTTTTTGGTTCAAGTAAATTTCTTGGAAAAAGCTAGGTTTGAAATAAAAGCCTAGACTAGGTCTTTCTTTAAAGAAGGCGGCAACCTTACCAGAATGATTGGCCCAAGAGCAAAGAGGAAATGAGGGTGGTTGAAAAGAGACAGCTGTAAAGGAGTAGAGAAGCTGTGCCTCTGGAACAGAGGCGGCAGCTGAGGGTGCACTCGGAAAGGTTGTGGATTCAGACTACGAGAACCTTGGCAACCTGAAGGGAAGAGGTGATCTTAAAGTAACACAGACAGACTTTCAGGTCAGACAGAATTAGCTTGAATACCAGGTTCGCAGAGCAGTTGGCAGCTCTGGGCAAATTAACCTCTCTAAGCCTCTGTTTCCTTACCCATACACTGGGCGTGCAGCTGCATATGGACTGGGGTGAGGATAAAATGCTATACATGTAAGGAAAGCACTTAGCACCTAATAAGTTCTCAAAATGTGTTGTTATCACTATGGCTACAGAAAAAAATTTGCTTCTCTAGTGACCATAAAGGCAGATGCGAATACCAAGGCTTGGACTGGAAGTAGAAGCAAAAGGAATAGAAAAAAGAGAGAAACTGACTGGCGCCATGGCTCAATAGGCTAATCCTCTGCCTGTGGCGCCAGCACACCGGGTTCTAGTCCCGGTTGGGGCGCTGGATTCTATCCCGGTTGCCCCTTTTCCAGGCCAGCTCTCTGCTATGGCCCGGGAAGGCAGTGGAGGATGGCCCAAGTGCTTGGGCCCTGCACCCGCATGGGAGACCAGAAGCAGCTGGCTCCTGACTTCGGATCAGCACAGTGCGCCGGCCGCAGCCTGCTGGCCGTAGCGCGCTGGCCATGGCAGCCATTGGAGGGTGAACCAATGGCAAAGGAAGACCTTTCTCTCTGTCTCTCACTGTCCACTCTGCCTGTCAAAAGATAAAAAAAAAAAAAAAAAGAGAGAGAGAGAGAGGAACTGAGTTACTTCTTTCTGGCCTTTGGTCGGGGCTCTCAGCAAGCACAAGAAGAGTTTAAGGAATTGTCAGCTCCAAGGAGACCAAGGAAGGGCTGGGTCAAGGTGTGTATGGTGCCCTTATGTGAATTAGCTCTGGTGAGATGGCTACAGGTTCTATATACACATATGGGCATGTGTAACACACACACACACACACAAATGATAAACATGCCTTTTAGCATTGTCAGCCTGCAAGGAGAGAGGTGGAGTTGTGCGGTGGGTGTACGTGTGTCTATATTCACATAGTTGAGAACTCGTGTTTTAATACTCTGTACTTCTTTATTGTGTGATGTTTCTCATAGTGAAGAATGTGAGATCATGTGTTGGGTAAAAAAATAAAATAACCGATAGAAAATCCATCGGAGTACAGAAGGAGAAGATGCAGAGAGAGTACCTGCAGGAACCACTGGCTATCCGTGTCCAGGCTCCCGGAAGCCCCAGCCCACAAAGAGCACTGGTTCAAGGTCGTGGGGCTGGAGAGGAGTGGGAAAGGTCTGGTGTCCCCGTGATGTCTGCCAGCTCACCAAGGTGAGGCACACTGCAGCCAGGCAGTTCCCAGCGTGGTGGGGGCTGCTCTTCCTTCCCAGGCACACAATGCAGGCTGGAAAAGTTCCACAAGTACCTGGAACGGCACAGACCTTCTGCAAATGCTGGATTCGCTCTGCGATGTCCCCAGGCGCAGGGCACTGCATTGGGCAGTTCACGGGGCTCAGGAGCCCAGCTAGGCCCACGGTGCCTGCTCTGTCCGGCCCCTTTCTGCCTTTCAGCGGCCCTCTCTCTTCCCTAGCTGTGGCCCTTCCCAGGCCTGCGTCCCGGCCCCGCCCCTCTCTCTGGACGCATCTCTGGGCCCCATCATCACCCGGCGCCGGGCCCTCCTTCCTGCCACCCCCCTTTCTCCTCCCTCCTTCCTTCCCTCCCTTCCTCCCTCTCTCCCTCCCTCCCAGCTCCTGCACCAGGAAACGGCCCGGATCCCGGCCGCGGCCTGACCCGTGAGATCCCCAACCTGGCAGGCAGGCGGGCGGGGTTGGAGACAGGCTGAGGGTGGGGGTAAGGGAGGAGCTGGGCCTTTGGGCTGCCCTGGGGGGAGCCAGGACTGGAGCTGGTGTCGGCAGGAAGCCCTTGGCCCTGGGTTTCCCGGGAGGACAGTCATTAAACATGGATTCGGCCACACAGCTGGTAGAGCGCGCTGGAGGCCGGGGCCCAGTCCCAGGAGCTGCAGCACCTGCCCTTCCCAGGCCAGACCGCGGTCCCTGGCCTTCCCTGCCGGCTTCTGATCTCCCCCTCCCCTTTCCAGGGCGCCACGCTGGCTGGGAGGATGAAAGGCCCCAGCTGGGGGCTCCTTGCCACCGGTGCTGGGTCCTAAGCGCTGCCATCCAGGCTGGGTGAGTTTCCCTTTCCGTGCCCTGTCCCGGGCAGCCCTTTGCCTCTCCTGCCTTCCTCCCCATCTTGTGCCTCTGCCAACATCCTCACATCTTGCTTCTGGGGAGGTCCTGAGCCCTTTACCCTAGCCAGGAAGGTCTGTACTGGCGGGCTGTGTGTGTGCTGGGGGGTGATGTTGGGGGGGTGACATAGAACTGGTGTTGTCTTATGAAAAGAATCTAAAGTATTTTTAAAGTCGGATGGACTTGCTTTATGTGTAATTTGGCCCTTATGAATGTACTGGCCAGCAGTCCCTGGAGCCCTGGCCCGGCACCATGACTTAATGCCCCTTGCTCTTGTCTCTCCCTACCCGCCCCCGTCCCCAGTGGTCTCTGAGCATTTGCTTCGTCCCCGTCCTGGTCTCACTGAGTTGGCCAGGCCTGAGATGTCCCTTCTGAGCCTCTGTCTACATATTCCTGATATTCATGCCGGTCTTTCATCCTTGCCTCTTACAGCCGCCCGGATGGCGACCCCAGCCTCAGCCCCAGACACACGGGCTCTGGTGGCCGACTTTGTAGGCTACAAGCTGAGGCAGAAGGGTTATGTCTGTGGGGCTGGCCCCGGAGAGGGCCCGGCAGCTAACCCGCTGCACCAAGCCATGCGGGCAGCCGGAGATGAGTTCGAGACCCGCTTCCGGCAAAACTTCTCTGATCTGGCTGCTCAGTTGCATGTGACCCCGGGCTCAGCCCAGCAGAGCTTCACCCAGGTCTGTGACGAACTTTTCCAAAGGGGTCCCAACTGGGGCCGCGTGGTGGCCTTCTTTGCCTTTGGGGCTGCACTGTGTGCTGAGAGCGTCAACAAGGAGATGGAGCCCCTGGTGGTACAAGTGCAGGAGTGGATGGTGACCTACCTGGAGACGCAGCTGGCCGACTGGATCCACAGCACCGGGGGCTGGGTAAGGAGCTTCTCCATTGCTATTGTGCACACTCCTTGGCAAAGCTGTTCTCCCGGGGGGCAGATGGGGGCTCCAACTGGAGGCTGGGGCAGCTGGGCCAGGAAGGAGGCATGGGGGCTGAGTCTCCACAGGTGGGTGTGATCAGACGGAGATACGCCCTCACAGTGGACATTACAATTCTACACTCCAGGGCTGCTATGCAGTAATCGCTGGGCAGGGGTGGCTCTGGGTCCCCAGCAGAGAAGGGAATGTACAGTACCCAAGGAGTGCCTGCAGGGAGGAGGTGTCAGGTCCCGAACCCACGTCGTGGGAGGTGGGGAGGGTCTGGGACGGACGGTCAGGCAAGCTTTGGCACAGGATGCCAGGTCCAAGCAGAATTTTTCACCACGGAAAAGATGGGGGTTTGCTCGAGGCAGCGAAGGCGAGTGAGCCGGGCGCTCGGGGCTGGGCTGGAGTGGGGTGGGGGTGGGGGTGGGGTGCTCTTGGGTGGATCAGAGAGGCTTGCAGTCGGCAGAGCTTTGGCCAGAGAGGAGCTGGGTGTGGGGTAGTGCTCCCAGTGGATGGAACTGGAACCCTTCCTCTCTTTTTCTCTCTACTCTTTCCTCTCCTGACACCCCTTTCTCCTTCTTTCTCTCCTACTTCCCTTCTCTCCCACAGGCGGAGTTCACAGCTCTGTACGGGGATCGGGCCCTGGAGGAGGCGCGGCGTCTGCGGGAGGGGACCTGGGCATCAGTGAGGACAGTGCTGACGGGGGCCGTGGCACTGGGGGCCCTGGTAACTGTAGGGGCCTTTTTTGCTAGCAAATGAGAATGTCTGGGGCCAGGTGGGGCCAGGTGTGGCTGGGGGCCAAGAGAGCAGGAACAGGACCGAGAAACACCCTTGGAGGAAGTGGGGTGAATGGATCGACGTAGGATGGGCAGGGGCAGGATGGTGCGTGAGGGAGCTGAGGAGGCTGGGCAGGTGGAAGAGTGAGCTGGAGACTGGGGGAAGGTTTGGGGATGGTCATGGGCCAGGAGATGGAGTGATTCCAGGGTAGGGGAGCTGGGAGGGATTATACTAGAGGTGTGCACACTGGCAGGTACCTGGAGCTTGGCTTGCAGCCCTGAGCAAAGTAGACTCATCTAAGGAGTTGTGTCTCCATCCGATGAGTGGCATTTGGGGAACATAGCAGGCACATCCCTTTGGAATGGAAGCTTCGGGTTCTCAGGTGTCCGGTAGAGGTGGCTGGGATCCCGGGCTGCTTGGACATGTGTGTGCATGTGCACGTGTGCGCATGTGCACGCTGGGCTTGCTTGTGTCCTCTGATGGTGGTGGGATTCTTCAAGAAGAAAACATTCCCTCTTGCAAGAAAGGGGCAGGCGGAGGGGAAGCAATTCTCAGTCCCTCCTCCGGGTCCTCCTTTCCCCCCTCCTCTTGTTCTGATGTCTCAAGGCTAAGGGAGAAGAAACACTGTATCCAGAGGGAGGGCTCTGACTGGTCTCTGCAGAAAGTCCTTGGCCGGGCTGGGGAGGAAAGAGCAGTTCTGCAGCCCGCCTTGTTCTTTCATCATCCCCCTCGGTTGTGCATCGCACTGGACTCTGAGCAAAGGGCAAGGCTGTGGAGCCTGGCGGAGGGGAGGGCTTCAGTAGCTGGACCTGCCCGCTACTGTCCCCTCTCTCTGGGACACAGTAGTGCCTGTAGTGGTCCCTGTCTCCGGGACCCCAAACCCAAATTTCAACTCCAAATTGGGGCTCTGATTTTTCTTTCTGAGGATTTGGACAGAAACGCTGATCTGGAATACAGTCTGAGTCCCATGCTGTGTCTCCCCAGGACTGCTGACGCCTCAAGGGGGCCATTCCAGCTCTGAACCCCGTGGGTTTGAGGGTGACAGGGACTCGGTGACTGGCCTTGTCTGTGTGGTGGGCTCTGTGGCTGCTGCTTGAGCAGGGCCAGGTGTGTGGGTTCTAGGGCAGCCACCAGGACCGAGAAGCGTTTGTTTTCCTGGAAGCCAGGCTGTTTGCATGGGTGTTACTTGTCTGCAGCTCAGATCTGAGGATGCTCACTTCAGACGTCCCAGTCCTCGGGAACAGATTCAGATGATAGGGGTTTTTGTTTGTTTGTTTTTTTGTTTTTGTTTTTTATTTTTTGGCTTTTTGGGAAAGAAACTATTCACTCCAGCTGCATGCCCTGAGCCAGACCTCACTGCTGGGCTTTCGGTGGTGCTAGAATTGCTGCTCTCCATGCTGGCTTCAGACACAGTGTTATCAGAGCCCTGCCCGTGACCCTGAGCTCTGATGGGCTTAGCTAGACCACGGTTGACTCATCTTGGAGAGTCTCACTTGGTCCCAGAATGTGGCAAAAGAGTTGTACCTGCTAGAATGTGGGACCAAATTGGCCTCAGGTGTTTACTCCAGACTTTTGATTTTGAGGGCTGCACTTTTTAATGGTATTTCTAGGGGAGGTGGTCGACTGCACGTGCCACTTGATCTGTTGTGAGTCTGCTGGTCCCAGAAGCTCAGAGCTGGTCTGTGGCGAGCGGGTGGGGTGGGGTGGGGGTGGGGTCTCTGACTTGCTCAGGACAGACTAGGCCGGTGGTTTTCACACTGCTTGGCAGAGTCTTGAAGTGTCCTAGAGGTTGCCTCAGGAGTCCGGGAGGAGAGCAAGGAGGTGGGGGGGCTGAGCAGGCTGTGCAATTTGCCCTCAAACAGAACAGCTCCCCTTGTAGCTGTCTTACATATCGGGGTTCAGGGTAAGATTTTACTTGCATTAAGGGGTTTGCTGCTGAAAGAAAAGAAAAAAGTTGGAAACCACTGGCTAGACCATGGGTTCCAGATCAGAGTCTGTGCTCCCCCAGGTTTGGGGAAGACCCTCCTGCCCCACTGCAGGACGCCTAGCCCCTTCGCATCACTGGGGGCCTTGTAGCAAGCAGCAGCAGCAGGGACCACAGTCAAGTTACCCAAAATGCCCTGCTCTGAGGCCCTCACGTGCAGGTGGACGGAGCGGCTGCTTCCTCAGAGGGCCAAGGGCTCGGTCTGGATTCCCAGAAGCAGGGGCCGAGTGGGGCCACAGCAGGCAGTTTTGACCCGTCCTGCCCATCCTAGCGTGAGGGCAATGGGAACCCCAGAGACTTCTGTCAGGGAAAACCAGGGACTCGTCTAGAGCCATATCGTTGCTTGGGATTCGCTCTTGGCCAAGAAGGCTGAGTATGGCTCCCCATTTTTAAATCCATTTCTTTTTTTTTTTTTTTAATAAGGGAAATCAATGTAATTGCCATTTTTTCAAAGATGAAAAAGGTAAAGAGGGTTTTTCTTGCTCTCCAGAGCCCGGAGGGACAAATAGGGATTTTGCGTAGACCAGGGAAGGAACGCGAGCAGGGCGCTGGGTGCTGCGATGACTGATCCCACTCTCCACTTACTCTAGGGCACACACACACTATTTTACTTTTTTAAATCATCAGACGGCAGGAGAACAGATTTGGTTAGTTTAGAAGAAGAGAAAAAGCTCTATAAATATAAAGATATATTCCTGTATTTTTATTTAATAATTTATAAATACCAAGTTCATTTGACTTTTATTTTTGTGTAATATGTAATGGTCGTATTAAAAAATAAATAAATAAAGCCCAGAAGTTTAATGAGAAAAGGACTGAACAGGGTTTGTGACTTCTAACGACACAGCCTGGGGCCTGAACATTCCTGAATCCAGTCATCTCCTCCTGACCCTGGAAGGGCAGGAACTAGAGTAACTGAGAATTGGGAAAGTGTTGAGAAAATTAAAAAAAAAAAAAAAAAAAAAGGCAACAAATCAGAGTTGAGCCCCCATCCTCCTCACCCCACCCCTACCCTGGCCAAATGCCCAGACAAGAGCTCTGTCTGTCCCAACCCAAGCATGCTTCGGGGGTGGGGTCCGTATAGATGGTGCTTCGGGCCTGCCACAAGCACAAAGCAAAACAAAGAAAGTCTACCCAGAATCTTTGTGTGATAATAATCAAGTCCCCAGTTGTGGTTCAACCTCAGAAATGTGTGTGGGGATGACCAGTTTTCCCTGATCTCATGATGCCTACTCCAGACTTCTGCTGCCTTTCCTGGTCGCCTAAGAAATGGCTCCAGTCATTTGGATGCAAACTGCTAAATCTCCAAGATGGAATCTCCAAGAACATTCCATCCATCCCTGTATACTCTGAGGACCAGATACAAATCATGTCTGACAGGAATAGTGATCCTAATTTTAAATTTCAAATGGGAATGGCTAGTCTTTCTACAATGTAGTACAATAAATCAGTATATTTGGGTTTATGTGTTACATTGTTAGAAATATAATTGCCTTTCTATTCTTCCCTGTAGAAAAATCTGCAGAGAAGATGTATTTCTTTTTAAAAGATTTATTTATCTATTTGAGAGGCAGAGTTACAGAGGGAGAGACAGAGAAAGAGAGAGAGAAAGAGGTCTTCCATCATCCACTGTTTCACTCCCCAAATGGCCACAATGGCCGGAGCTGCACCAATCCGAAGCCAGGAGCCAGGAGATTCTTCCAGGTTTCCCATGCGGGTGCAGGGGCCCAAGGACTGGGCCATCCTCCACTGCACTCCCGGGCCACGCGGAGAGCTGGATCGGAAGTGGAACAGCTGAGACTCGAACTGTGCTCACATGGGATGCCAGTGCCGCAGGCGGACGCTCAACCTATGGCACCACAGTGCCAGCCCCGGGAAGCCACGTTTCAGAGAGTGGTTTGCTGAACTTCTAGGGAAGGGGAATTAGAGGGCAGGAGTTAAGATCTTCAGGAATGATGGGCATTTATCTCCACCACAGTAAGGTTAATTTAATGATTGATTGCTTTTTGCTTATTTCCAGCAAACATTTGTATTACCTTACAGTGCTACACAAAAAAACAAAAACAACAGACAGTCGAGGGGAAATTGGAGTGTTAATAGTTGATGACAGGAAAAGGAAAATTAGTGCACTGTAAAGCTTTCTATGTGTAGGATTCCCAGATACTAAAGCAAGGCTATAGTTTCAGCTCTGGGCTTGGCAGCAAAAGCAGAGGTGAGAACACTGTGAGATTCACGCTGCTCTTGGGCTTTATAAGAGCCTGTCTGTTACTCATGAGGGGCGCAGAGTGTGGCAGCTTTGCTAAGACACTGAGTGGTGTGATGGGCGACCCCTCCGTAGCACCAGATAACAAGGTGAGGCTGAGATCTGCACCGCCCTGGGATTGAGGGTCCTCGCCTGTTCCTTGGGGTGCTTCACGTGTAACTCAAATATGCTGCCCTGAGCTCCTCTCTCTGCGTGAACGTGGGACTGGACTTTACTGTCTAATGGGACAGGGGGTTTTGTTTCCCGCAGACCATTCTGCACCAAGGCTGTTTCTCCAAATGGCACTTTTGAGAAAGTTGGGCAACAGGTAGTTAGAACTGCTAGCAAATGGATGGATTGTAGGTATCCTGTGTTTTTACTTAATAACAGCTCCTTTGAAAACTTGAAGGCTGCCTTAGATATGGACACAGGAAAGGTTTTATTTTAATTTTTTAAAGATGTATTTATTTTAGTTGAAAGAGTTACACAGAGAGAGAAGGAGAGGCAGAAAGAGAGCAGTCTTCTATCCACTGGTTCACTCCCCAGTTGGCCACAACAGCCGCAGCTGCGCCAATCCAAAGCCAGGAGCAAAGAACTGCTTCCAGGTTTCCCATGTAGGTGCAGGGGCCCAAGGCCTTGAGCCATCTTCCACTGCTTTCCCAGGCCATAGCGGAGAGTTGGATTGGAAGTGGAGCAGCTGGGACACAAACCAGCGCCCATATGGGATGCTGGCACTGCAGGTGGTGGCTTTACCTCTGTGCCACAGTGCCAGCCCCTATTTTAATTTTTTAAAGATTTATTTATTGGGGCCAGCGCTGTGGTGCAGTGGGTTAACACCCTGGCCTGAAGCGCCGGCATCCCATATCCCTCTCTGCCGGGAAAAGCAATGGAAGATGGCCCAAGGCCTTGGGCCCCTGCACCCGCGTGGGAGACCTGGAGGAGGCTTCTGGCTCCTGGCTTCAGATCAGCGCAACTCTGGCCGTTGTGGTCAATTGGGGAGTGAACCAGTGGATGGAAGGCCCCCCTCTCTCTGCCTCTCCTCTCTATGTGTAACTCTGACTTTCAAATAAATCAATAAATCTTTTAAAAAGATTTTTTAAAAATTTGAAAATTTAAAAATTAAAAAAATTATTTAAATTATTATTTAAAAATAATTTAAATTATTATTATTATTATTATTTTTACAGGCAGAGTGGACAGTGAGAGAGAGAGACAGAGAGAAAGGTCTTCCTTTTTGCTGTTGGTTCACCCTCCAATGGCCGCCGCGGTTGGCGCGCTGCGGCCGGCGCACCGCGCTGATCCGATGGCAGGAGCCAGGTGCTTCTCCTGGTCTCCCATGGGGTGCAGGGCCCAAGCACTTGGGTCATCCTCCACTGCACTCCCTGGCCACAGCAGAGAGCTGGCCTGGAAGAGGGGCAACCTGGACAGGATCGGTGCCCCAACCGGGACTAGAACCCGGTGTGCCGGCGCCGCAAGGCGGAGGATTAGCCTAGTGAGCCGCGGCGCCAGCCTAATTTAAATTATTTTAAAAATAATTTTAAAAAATTATTTAAGAGGTAGAGTTTCAGAGAGAGAAGTCTTCCATCCACTGGTTCATTCTCCAAATGGCTGCAATAGCCAGTGCTGGACCAGGCTGAAACCAGGAGCTTCTTCTGGGTCTCCCATGCTGGTGCAGGGGCCTGAGCACTTGGGCCATCATCCACTGCCTTCCCAGGCCATAGGAGAGAGCTGGATCAGAAGAGGAGCAGCTAGGACTTGATCCATATGAGATGCTGGCATCCTAGTTGGTGGCTTTACCCTCTGAGCTAAAGCCAGGAGCAGGAGCTCCATCCCAGTCTCTCATGTGAATGTCAGGGACCCAAATACTTGGGTCAGGATCTGCTGCCTCCCAAGCACATTAGCAGGAAGCTGGATCAAAAGGGGGGGCAGAGGTGGGCTTGATCCCAGGCATTCCAATATGAGATGCAGCCACCCCGAGCAGCATCTTAACCTGCTGGGCCACAACATCCACCCATTTGGGTCACTTTTGAGTAAAACTATGAAAAATAAAATAGGAAAAATATTGTCACAAAGTGATATTTTTGTAAAAAATAATTCAAGCCCATTTTGCTAAAATATATGTTTCTCTGTGCCTTTCTCTATATTTGCAATTCAAAATTTCAGGAATGCTGTATGCTCACGTATCATCAGTGATTGTTTCTCGGTGGTAGATTTTAAGGGAGATTTGATTTTGTTCTTTTTGTTGTCAATATCTTCTGATTTTTTTGGATCATGAATACATATTTCTGGTACAATTTGTTAAAACAAGTTTTTGAGGAATAAAGCTTTTAAAAAGTTACTCAAGCAGATTGGCAATGAAGCAACCCAGCTGAGCCTCCTTTGCATTTAAATGGCTACCCTACTGCCATGCCAGGGCAGACTGAGGGAGCTACAGTAGAAGATAATTGGGATCTGCTCCAAAACTGAGGTAAGTAAAGAGAAAAGGCTCCAACAGAAATATACTGCAAGCCGCCATGAAGCTTTCCATTTCCTAGTTAACTCCATTAAAAAAGCAAAAAGAACAGGGAAAACTAATCCTATATTATTTTTAATTGTGTTGAGAGACAGAAACAGAAAGAGAAAGCTCATATGCTGGTTCACGCTCCAAATGCCTGCAGTGGTTGGGGTTAGGCCTGGCAAACTCAATCCAGATCTCGCACATCAGGGGCAGGAACCCAACGACCTGAACCATCACAGCTGCCTCCCAGACTCTGCACTGGCAGGAAGCTGGGGTCAGGGGCCAGGAATTGAACCTGGACACTTGATGTGGGCCACAGGTGAAACTATTCTTAATCACTAAACCCCCATTCCAAGATTAATGTTAATAATTTACTTAGCCCATTATATTAAAAAACTTCCTATTTCAAAATTTAATTAATACTAAACAGTTATTAATATATTATTTCACTTTCTCTTTCTCCTCCTGAGTGCCCAACAGCCATTTATAACCAAAGACTACCATGTTACATGGTGTAGATCTAGATCAGAGAATTATTGTAGTCTATAAACATTGCAAAGCAGGAGTTTTAAAGACCCCAACTATGTCTGTTGTCTACTGAGAAAATGTCCCTCTGGACAGAACTGGAGGTGCCTCAGACATTTCTACTGCTTAATTTCCCCTTTCTCAACTTTGTATTTTGCCCACTTCTGGGGTGCAGTATCATATGAGTTTCAGCTTTTCTCAAACTTCATGGTTCTCTGTTTATACTTGTAATGGTGAATCTCAGACAATCCCACACCAATTTGTTTCAAAAGTCATTCTCAGGTGCCGTTGTTGTGCACTGGGTTAAGTCACTGCTAGGGACACCCACATCACATATGGGAGTAACAGCTGGGGGCCTGGCTGCTCTGCTGGTGAATCAGCTTCCTGCTCATGAACCCGGGGAGGCAACAGATGATGGCTCAGTACTTGGGTCCCTGCCAGCCGCTTGAGAGACCTGGATATAGTTCCAGGCTCCTAGCTTTGGCCTCACTAGGGCCTGGCTCAGACCTCACTGCTTGTGGGCATTTGGGAAGTGGATCAGCTGCTGGAAGTGCTCTCTGTCGCCCTGCCTTTCAAGTAGACAAGGAAATGATTTAAAGAGTTTGTTCTCAGAGGAGAAATCTTCTCTTTTGTATTGTCTACAAGGTAGGCAAGATATTAAATAAGACCATTCAAGGGCCGGCTCTGTGGCATATTGGGTAAACCGCCACCTGCAGTACTGGCAGCCCATTTGGGCACCGGTTCAAATCCTGGATGCTCCAGTTCTGATCCAGCTCTCTGCTATGGCCTGGGAAACAGTAGAAGATGGCTCAAGTTCTTGGGTCCCTGCACCTGTGTGGGAAGCCCGGAAGAAGCTCCAGGCTCCTGGCTTTGGATCAGCTCAGCTCTGGCTGTTCTGGCCAACTGGGGAGTGAATCAGCGGATGGAAGACCTCTCTCTGCCTCTGCCTTGCCTCTGTAACTCTGCCTTTCAAATAAATAAATAAATAAGTCTTTTTAAAAAAAAAAAGACCATTCAGTTAGTGTTTATGGAGTGATAAGAGAATACAAATATAATTAAAATGATATCCCTGCCTTTTACCATGTAGTAGGATCTGACTTTATTTTTTTAACTTTTATTTAGTAAATATAAATTTCCAAAGTACAGTTTATGGATTACAATGGCTTTTTTCCCCCCATAACTTCCTTCCCACCCACACCCCTCCCATCTCCTGCTCCCTCTCCCATTCCATTCACATCAAGATTAATTTTCAATTATCTTTATATACAGAAAGGATCTGACTTTATAAGACACCATTCAAACATCCTTTTAAGCATGTTTGCTTCTTTGATAAAAGTAATCATGACTGCTAAGGGAAGTCTGAAAGCTGGAATGGTTTTTTAACATAAGTGTAGAGAAGAAAACCATAATCCTACTACCCAGAAAGAACTCCTGTTAATAGCTTGGCATATTTCTTTCCAGTGTTTTATGCGTGCTTTTATTTTATGGTCATATTGTATATAGAATTCTGTATGCCACCAATTATGCTTGCTATTATATTGCAAGCATTCTTCCTTTAAAACATTTTGAAAGCATAACTGCATAAAATTTCACATGTATCATAATTTGAAAGCTCACTTGTACATTTGTTTATATTTTTTTCACTTTGAAAAACATCTTTAACAAAAATGTTTATTCACTTTTTATATTTTAAGTTTTTTTTTTTTTAAGATTTATTTATTTATTAGAAAGCGTTACACAGAGAGAGGAGAGGCAGAGAGAGAGAGAGAGAGAGAGAGAGGTCTTCCATCTGATAGTTCACTCCCAAATTGGCTGCAATGGCCGGAGCTGCGCTGATCAGAAGCCAGGAGCCAGGAACCTCCTCTGGTCTCCCACGAGGGTGCAGGGGCCCAAGGACTTGGGCCATCTATTACTGCTTTCCCAGGCCATAGCAGAGAGCTGGATCAGAAGTGGAGCAGCCTGGTCTCAAACCGGCGCCCATATGGGATGCCAAGCACTTCAGGCCAGGGCGTTAACCCACTGTACCACAATGCCGGCCCCTATTCACTTTTTAGATTACTTTATTTTATTTTATTTTTTTAATTGGTTGTTTATTTGAAAGGCAGAGCAACAGAGTAAGGTAAATCTTCCATCTGCTGGTTTCTCTGCAAATGGATGCAAACAGCCAGAGCTGGGACAGACTGAAGCCAGAAGCAAGAAACTCGATCCAGGTCTCCCAAATGGATGGCAGGGGCCCAGGGCCATCTTCTGCTGTCTTCCCAGGCACATTAGCAGGAAGCTGGGTTGGAGACTTTTTTTTTTTTAAGATTTTTTTTTTTTTATTTGAAAGAGTTACACAAAGATAGAAGTAGAGGTAGAGAGGTCTTCCAATTACTGGTTCACTTCCCAGATGACCGCAATAGCTGGAGCAGTGTGGATCTGAAGCCAGGAGCTAGGAGCTTCCTCTGGGTCTTTATGGGGTGCAGGGGCACAAAGACTTGGGCCATCTATTACTGCTTTCCCAGATCATAGCAGAGAGCTGGATGGGAAGTGGGGCAGCCAGGACTCAACCAGCACCCCAGGAGGCAGCTTCACCCGCTACAACACAGCGCTGGCCCTCCCCTTACTTATCTAGAACAGATTATTTAGAAGGGATTATAACAAATAGGATTATTGGGTTAAGAATCCCAACATTTTAAATGCTTTTGGTATATATTACCAAAAAATAAAATAGATTGCATTGATTTTTATTTTTTTCTCCCCATGCTCCAGTTGTTCTTTTTAAAAATCAGATGTACATAGTTGTAGTTATACTTTGTATATAATTTTACATTCTATTTCTTTGGCCTGACAAAAGTTATTTTTGTATGTTTATCACACTATAAACCTTTCAATAGGTTATGATCTTTGGATATAGGACACTTAAACTTTTGTCTCTTGTTGGAATTTAGTCTTATTCCAGTAGTCAGTGTCATATATAGATAATTTGTGTAATTTTGGTGTGTTAAAGCAGACCTTAATTTTGATCTAACTTTGACAACTGCCCTTGAATTCCCTGCATACTTCTAGTTAGCTCGATGACTTGGGCAAATTATTTTACTTCTTTAAACCCTTTTCTTCTTTCCTCAAAAAGGTTATGGTTGTAAATATTACTTGATCATGTTTTATGAGATTCAGTGAGATATAATGAACAGTGCCTGTTAGAAAATCAAGTGCTCAACAAAAGTCAGGTTCAAAGACATTTTTTAAAATCACATTTCCTTGAATTGCCTTGATGAAATTAGTTACAAACAAAACACTCAAATATAGTTAAGTTAGGATCCATATAGAAGACCTTTCTTCCAGGGATCTGAATCATTTATTTTATTTTTTTAAAAAAGATTTTCTTATTTGAAAGACAGAGTTCCAGGGAGAGAGGTAGAGACAGAGAATCATCTTCTATCCGCTGGTTCACACTTCAAATGGCCACAACAGCCAGGACTGAGCTGGGCTGAAACCAGGAACCTGGAACTCCACCTGGGTCTCCCACGTGAGTGCAGGGGTCCAAGCACTTAGGCCATCCTCTGCTGCTTTCCCAGGCACATTAGTAGGGAGCTGGATTGGTAGTGGAGCATCCAGGACTTGAACTGGCACATACATAAGATGTTGGCATTGCCGGAGACACTTTAATCTGCTATACCAGTCCCAGATCTGAATTATTTAGAGCTTGCTTTCAGTACTCAACTTTAGTTCTCCCAGATCACTGAAGCTGAAATGGATTATGAATTTGCTGAAAAAAATTTTCAACTATGACTCTGTTCCAGCTTCCCGGTATCTGAGGTAAGGAATTGCAAGATAAAGTGGGAGAGATGGGAAGACTTGGGTATAATGAGGCACCTTTGACTGGTTTGTTAATAGGATCTCTTGTTTAAATCCCTTTGCCTTAACTGTGCTTGTTTTACTTATTGGTTGGGCTCCTGTGAATCTGGCTCTCAAACCTACTTTGGTGTGTCTACAAAAATGTTCTCTTGCAAGTTTAGCACTGCCATTCCTTTCTTAATAAATGTGTAGGGTCGCCGCTAACACAGCTGTCAGTCGTGCCTTCCAGGACCAAGTCTCATTTATGTTACGGGGGCAGCGGTTGTGGTGGAAACCTGGAGAGGGGACTCCTTTAGGGTCTGAAGGAGAGCTGGAGGGTGGAAAGTGCTGAAGATGGTGATAACAAGATATCCAATCAATGCATCTATCAGTCAACAAACACACCATGTGACACTATGTGCTAAGCATACAAGGTGGAGGTGCGAAGATAAACAAGATCCAGTGACTCATCAGCAGGGGTTCACATCATAGTTAGGTCCTGGGCCGCCTTAGGCCACGCTAAAGAGTTTTTGAGACTATCTGGCCAACACAGGCAGATCACTGTGCTGGCAGTGCAGACAACAGAGGAGTCTCACATCATAATTAGAACATAAAGCCGTAGGCTCACAGTGAGGAAGGCCTGCTTGTCTTGACAGGGAAAGGAAAGCTTGGCAGCGTGGCTGAAGAGAGACTGCAGTTACGCAGGCAAACTAGATGCAGGCACACGCACTGGAATGAGGAAAGCGGAGACAACATTCACAAAGGAGTCAGGTCCTGGGCTGCCTTAGGCAACACTTAAGAGTTTTTGAGACTATCTGGCCAACACACCCAGACCACTGTGCTGGCGGTGCAGATAACAGAGGAGCGACCCTGGAAGCCAAGAGAGCAAGGTAGGCAACGGGGCTAACAGTTGAGGCAAGGGAAGAAACGGGTCAAGCAAGAACTACTCGTGACTTGTAGCTGTGGAGTGAAAATTCTTCCCTAATTTCTGGTTTTGGGCATCTGGTGGAGAGTGGTGCTAATACTATGAATGACAAAAGTCAGCTCCCTCGTGGAGCGCTCTGTTCAGAACCTCCGTTTCCGCAGCAACATCCTTCCTGGCGTTTTTCTGGTCAGGAGACCAGTTTCCAGAAATCGCCGCCGTTTCAGCCCCCAGCTTTCCAACAGCTCATCAGCCGGCCAGCAGTATCAAGATGGCGGCCCCCTAAGGCCAGATTAGTCACGTGACCCCGGGTTTCCTTAGCTTAAAGCCCATCAATACGTTTCGGGGCAAGGTTCATCTGTCACGGAACGGGCGTCTGCCCTTCGAATCTCGCGAGTCAATCGGTATCTGAGACTGGGCCAATGCAGTAAGGCGATTAAAAGATTGGTCCTTTCCAGTCGCCTAGCCAGGGGCCAATCACAGAGCGTCCTATACTTCGTGGGCCCGCCCGTAGGCGGGGGAGAAGCAGGAATGTCGTCACAGCTTGATGGTATTGTTACCTAAGGACTCCAGAGGAGGTGGGACGTGTGTTGATTGACAGACATTTCTCCTACCAAGATTTGAAGATTTGGCGCAGAGCCCCGCCTTGGAGGTGGGGTCTTATTTGATTGTCAAGTAATCTTCCCCAATGGAGTCCTAGCTCGTGGTGACGGGCAGGATGCTTGACTAATGAACCCTCGGCGTGGCCGGCGCAGTTCTCCAATCGCCGGGCGGCGGGCCCCAGTCTGAGCGGCGATGGCGGCGGCGGCGGCGGCGGCAGCAGCAGCGGGGGCTGCGGGCGGTCGGGGCTCCGGGCCGGGGCGGCGGCGCCATCTTGTGCCCGGGGCCGGTGGGGAGGCCGGGGAGGGGGCCCCGGGGGGCGCAGGGGACTACGGGAACGGCCTGGAGTCTGAGGAACTGGAGCCTGGGGAGCTGCTGCCAGAGCCCGAGCCCGAAGAGGAGCCGCCCCGGCCCCGCGCACCCCCGGGAACTCCGGGCCCTGGGCCTGGCTCGGGAGCCCCCGGCAACCAGGAGGAGGAGGAGGAGCCGGGACTGGTCGAGGGTGACCCGGGGGACAGCGCCATTGAGGACCCGGTGAGGGAAGGAGGGCGAGCGAGCAGGCCGGCGGGCCGGATCGCGGGAGGCCCAGAGCTCCGGCGAGCGGGAGGCAGGCGGGGGGTGGGGTTGGGCGGGGAATAACGTGGCTGGGGCTGGCCCGGGGACGGGTCCTCGGTCGTGTCAAAGGACCGGGCCGGGTCGATTCGGGCGTCATGGGTGCCTGGTGTTCCTAGAGAAGGTAGTTTGGTTTTCTTCATCGTGATCCTCGCGTGAGGCAGAGGAAATGGCCGAGTACGGCTGAAGCCACGCGCCGAGCGAGCGCCGGCACAGCCCCTGCGGTAATTCCCCTTAAGGTCTTCTGCATACCTTCCCCACTCGTTGTAGGAGCTGGAAGCGATCAAAGCCCGAGTCAGGGAGATGGAGGAGGAAGCGGAGAAGCTAAAAGAACTGCAGAACGAGGTAGAGAAGCAGATGAATATGAGCCCACCTCCAGGCAATGGTGAGTCAGCTGGCGCGTGCACGTGCAGCCTGGGGTCGCCGGGTTGGAGGGGTCGTGGGGAGCACGGAGAACGCGGCTGCAGAGGCGTGGGACCCCGAAGCTGCCTGGCTGAGCAGTTTGTAGGCAGGTGCTGCGGTCAGAGTCCATTGTGTTCTCTTGACCTTTGGGAGACGAAACCTGTGTTTTGGTGGTGGTAGTCTGTGCCTCCCTTTGTCCTCACTGTAAATGTGGTGTTCTTTGTTCTTAGTCTGCCCCTGTCTTTCTGGAGGTTTCCAGCTGGCATTTGACCTTCAGACCTACCTTTTCAGTTAGCCCCTCTCAGAAACTGCTCAGCTGCAGGGGTCTTCCGCTTTTCAATGGAAAAGTCAAGTCTCTGCCCATTTGATTTGCTTGCTGTGCAAGGCATTTCAACGGCAGCTGTTCACTAGGGACTTGACTTGGTGGGGAGACTCCTCTCCTGTTATCTAAGATTCTTAAGGTTGTATTCATTTCTTAATTTGTCAAATCTTTAATGCGCACCTACTGTGTGGTAGATAGTGAGACCTGCAGGGAACCAAACAGACCGAAACCTTTGTCTTCACTGATGGGCTTCTTAGTGGTGGTGCCGGTGGTGGGAAGTGCATGTGTTAGACCAGTGAGGACGCACGGTTTAGACTTTGTCACTTTCTTCCTCACAGCTGGCCCAGTGATCATGTCTATTGAGGAGAGGATGGAGGCTGACGCCCGTTCCATCTATGTTGGCAATGTATGCGTTGGGACTCTGGTTGGAGATGGGGCATGGTTCTTACTTTGGGGAGTCATTTAATCTGGAAAGGCACATCTCTGGGATAAGTGATGGTCTGGGGTGTGGGAGTAGATTGGGAAGGATGCAGAAGGTAATGGAAGGAGCCTTCAGCAAAGGCCGTGGGGTTGGGAGGAAGAAGCATTAGTTTCTTACAGGACCAGACGTAATGTGCCTTGGTGTATATAGATGACCGAGGTCAGTATGAGTGGGGTACCTGTGGAGACAGGAGTTTGCCCAGTACCTGTGAAATGTGCCCCCTTCCCTCAGGTGGACTATGGTGCAACCGCAGAAGAGCTGGAAGCTCACTTTCATGGCTGTGGTTCAGTCAACCGTGTGACGATACTCTGTGACAAGTTCAGTGGCCATCCCAAAGGGTAAGTAGGGGGAAGAGGAGGTTGTCATAGTTTAGAAGCCAATTAGAGGTCAGTGTTGTAGCTGCGGCTTGTGACACCACCAGCATCCCATATCGAAGTGTCCATTCCGATCCTGGCTGCTCCACTTCCGATCCAGCTTCCTGCTCAGGGGCCTAGGAAGACAATGGAAGATGGCCCAAGTGCTTGGGCAGCTGCCACCCATGTGCGAAACCCAAATGGCGTTCAAGCTCCTGGCTTTGGCCTGACTTAGCCTTGGCTGTTGTGGTCATTTGGAGAGTGAACCAGCAGATGGAAGCGCTGTCTGTCTCACTCTGCCTTTCAGATAAGTCTTTAGGTGGAGAAAAAGAGACCCTCTCAACAGCAAGAAATTTTACTGTTCAATATAAAGCACAATTTATTGTTTTTTGAAAATGTTCTGTGACTTTTTTTTAAAAAAAATGCATTTGTTTATTTGAAAGGCAGTGACAGGAACACACACACACACACACACAGAGACTGATCCATCTGCCATCTGCTGGTTCATTCCTCAAATGGCTGCAGTGGCCGGAGCTGGGTAAAGCCAAAGCTAGGATCAAGGAATTGCATCTGGGTTTCCCACATGTGTGGCAGGGACTAAAGTTCTTGAGCCATCATTTGCTGAGACGTTGTCTGGTGCATTAGTAGGGAGTTGGATTGGAAGTGGAGTAGCGAAGACTTGAACTAACATTCCAGTATGGGATGCTGGCATCCCAAGTGGTGTTTAACCTACTGGGCCACAATGCCTACCCCAGAACAGGTGGCCTTTGATTTCTGAGGTAGGCGCAAGTGTTGGTGTGTCAGGGGGTTCCCATAAATGCCTTCAGAGGCTAGACAGATGAAGGGGAAGGCCCGTGTGGGTGGGATCTCAAAAACTAGAAGGGGAGGGGCAGCTTTTCCTTGGTTACCGCCACATGTAAATCCAGACCTTATCTGGCCTATTTCCCAAGAGTAGCTGGGAAATTTTGATTCAAATCTTCCATTTAAAAATTGACAGATAACTTCAAATGTAAATACAGTGTACCCAAACAAAGCATGTCTGAAGGGTGGGTTTGACCTAGGAGCTGTTTGCAACCTAGAGAAGAAAATAAAGTGACATCACTTTTTTCAGGTTTGCGTATATAGAGTTCTCAGACAAAGAGTCAGTGAGAACTTCCCTGGCCTTAGATGAGTCCCTGTTTAGAGGAAGACAAATCAAGGTAAGCCCCCTGCTCTTGCTATTGGCATTCTATGTAAACTCGCCACATCGATTCTGAGGCTTTCTGTTGCATATCCCTTACTCTCAGGTGATTCCAAAACGAACCAACAGACCAGGCATCAGCACAACAGACCGGGGTTTCCCACGGGCCCGCTACCGTGCCAGGACCACCAACTACAACAGTTCCCGCTCTAGATTCTACAGTGGTTTTAACAGCAGGCCCCGGGGTCGCATCTACAGGTCAGGATAGATGGGCTGCTCCTCTCCCCCGCCTCCCATGAGCCCTGTAGGCTTCCTTCTCTCCTGATCTGAGGAACCTCCCTCCCGTCCCCTGCCCTTGGTCTCCAGGGACTTGGTCTCCTGCCTGTGCAGGGTGAGGAAGGTAGTTGCAGGCCAGGCCAGGCGGCCAATCTCGTCATCTTTTTCTGGAGTGGGAGTGACAAGGGCTGCATCTCTCCACCTGTTCTGAGAGATGCTGCCTCTCCCAGCCCTTTTTTCTCCTGAGTTGGTGGCAGTGAAATGTTTGCACAGAAAGTCAAGAAGAACAGGGCCTCAGGGCAGTGAGAGCCCTGTGAGGAGATTGCTACTTTTCCCACAATTAGGGGCGGGATTGAAGCTTGGACCTCCCTTGGAAGAATATCAGAGGCTCTTGATCCTCCCTGATGGCCACGGAGGATTTTGGGATATTTACTCTCTAACTGAGCCACTCTCCGAAGTTTTAACTTTCTCTCGGGGCCTGGCGTGGTGCCCATGTTGCTTTGCTTTACTTTCTGTCTCGTAATGTTTAAATAGGCAGGTAAGGCATATGATATAACCTTGGCTTTTCATAAGATCTACCTATTATCTGCTCCTAGGAGTTTGGGAGGATCTGTTGGTGAGGGCCTAGGGTTAAGAGCTGTTGGAGAACTGGAACCTGGATAAACAGCAGGTCCTTTTCCTGTCCTAGCTTCTGTATCTCAGATGCACTTCTGCATTGCCACTGCTGGCAGAGAACTCTGAATCCCCTGCCCCTCCCCCTTCACCAGGTGGAACTGTCTCTGGGATATGGGGTCAGTTATAGGACACTGGAAGCTGCTTTCCCCCTTCCCCTCACAGTAACTGGGGCACGGGCCCGTGGGGAGGGACTTGCACTGAGCTGTCTAGTGGTCGTGTTAACACCTAACTCTCCTTCTTTCTTCCAGGGGCCGGGCTAGAGCGACATCATGGTATTCCCCTTACTAAAAAAAGTGTGTATTAGGAGGAGAGAGAGGAAAAAAAGAGGAAAGAAGGAAAAAAAAAAGAATTAAAAAAAAAAAAAGAAAAACAGAAGATGACCTTGATGGAAAAAAAAATATTTTTAAAAAAAAAAAGATATACTGTGGAAGGGGGGAGAATCCTATAACTAACTGCTGAGGAGGGGCCTGCTTTGGGGAGTAGGGGAAGGCCCAGGGAGTGGGGCAGGGGCTGCTCATTCACTCTGGGGATTCGCCATGGACACGTCTCAACTGCGCAAGCTGCTCCCCGTGTTTCCCTGCCCCACTCCACCCCCTTGGGGGCTGCTCAAGGGTAGGTGGGCAAGGGTGGTGGGAGGGTCTTTTTACCCAGGGCTCTGGAAGGACACCAAACTGTTCCGCTTGTGACCTTCCCTCCATCTCCTCCTGCCTCTCACAGTCCCCTCCTGCCTGCTCCTGTCCTGCCAGCTCTGCCGCCCACCCCACCCTTCTTTTTCCGGCTCCCGGCCCCTGCAGATTGCCTGGTGATCTGTTTTGTTTCCTTTTGTGTTTCTTTTTCTGTTTTGAGTGTCTTTCTTTGCAGGTTTCTGTAGCCGGAAGATCTCCGTTCCGCTCCCAGCGGCTCCAGTGTAAATTCCCCTCTCCCCTGGGGAAATGCACTACCTTGTTTTGGGGGGTTTTGGGGTGTTTTTTTGTTTTTCTGTTTTTTTTTGTTTTGTTTTGTTTTTTTCCTTTGCCTTTTTTTCCCTTTTATTTGGAGGGAATGGGAGGAAGTGGGAACAGGGAGGTGGGAGGTGGATTTTGTTTATTTTTTTAGCTCATTTCCAGGGGGTGGGAATTTTTTTTTAATATGTGTCATGAATAAAGTTGTTTTTGAAAATAAAAATTGTTTGGCATTTTAGGTGTAAAGATTATTTATCTTCCTATTGGCTTAGCTTGCAGATGGCTGAGTTGTACTTTGTGGAGGTACTGCTGTTAGGGAGGGTAAGTTCCCACTTGTAAATTCAGGAGCAGGAGTTCAGTTACAACATGCAAGAACATGTGTTTAGTTGAGGATGATGGGTTTTCTGCATAGTAAATAATGGCCTGATTAGAATAAACTTATGGTGCTTCTGTGTGTGCTCCTGATAAAATTTATGGGCAAGTAAACTATGCAATCTCTAGTCAGCAGCTATAGATTGATAGACTAGGATCTGGGTAACCTTTCTGGCTTATCTAGATGTGCTCAAGAAATAGGAAAGCCTGAACAGCTGACAAGATTGGAAACAGCATTCTGTCCATCCTTGCAGTGACCACTTCTAATACACTACCTTTGGGGGATTGTGTTAATTATGGCCTCACAACTGGCTTTAAGGTTTTGTTTGAAAGGCAGTTACAGAGGGAAAGATCTGCTGGTTCACTCCTCAAATGGCTGCAACTCCAGGGGTGGGCCAGGCAGAAGGCAGGAGTTTCTTCCAGGTCTCAGATGTAGATGGCAGGGGCCCGAGGACTTGGCCACCATCTGCTGCTTTCCCGGGTGCATTAGCAGGGAGTAGAGCAACAGGCATCACAGGTAGGGGCTTAACCTGCTGTGCCATGTCAACCTCACAACTGGCTTTCGTTGCTTTTGGATCTGTAGGTTTTCTTGACAATTTGGCCATCTTAGTAGTCTTTTTTTTTTTTTTTTTTTTTTAATATTTTTTTGAGAGGTAGAGTTACAGATTTTTCATCCACTGCTTTACTTGCCAAATGGCCACAATGACCAGAGCTGTGCCAGTCAGGATCTAGGGGCTTCCTCTGGCTCTCCCACTTGGGTGCAGGGGCCCAAACACTTAGGCCATCCTCCACCGCTATCCCAGGCTGTAGCAGAGAGCTGGTTTGGAAAAGGAGCAGCCAGGACTAGAACCCTTGCCCATATGGGGTGTCTGCACTGCAGGAGGCTTAGCCCACTATACCACAGCACTGGCCCCATCGTTGCATACTTTTTAAAAAAAAGTCTTTGAAGGGCTTGCACTATGGTATAGTGGGTAAAGCCGCTGCCTGCAGTGCTAGTATCCCATATGGATGCCAGTTTGAGTCTTGGCCACTCCACTTCCAATCCAGCTCTCTACTATGGCCCAGAAAAACAGTAGAAGATGGTCCAAGTGCTTGGGTCCCTGCACCCATGTGGGAGACCCGGAGAGAGCTCCTACCTTTGGATTGGCACAGCTCCAACTGTTGTGGCCATCTGGGGAGTGAACCAGCAGGTGGAAGACTCTATCCCTCTGCCACTCTGTAACTCTGCTTTTCAAGTAAATATTAAAAAAAAAAGAAAGAAAAATTGAAAGACCAGGACTGGGCCAGGCTGAAGCCAGGAGCTGGGAACTCAATCCAGTTCTCTTATGTAGGCGGTGGGGACCCAAGTACCTGGACCATCATCTGCTACCTCAGGGTGTACATTGACAGGAATCGAGTTGGAAGCTGAACTTGTCCTTGAACCAGGCACTCATGAGGGATGCTGCTGGCCTCCTCCCCTCTGCATACTTGGCCATCATTTCTAGTGTTCAGGGTGTTTTGCTCATGACCGCCTCTGATCTGCTTGTGATTTCATTCAAAAATCTTAAAGAAATGGCTTGACTATCTAGGAAGCTTTAGCACACTTTTAAAGCTGTATTCTGAATTCTCTTAGCAGTGCTAAGCACTTGGTATTTATTGTATTATGGTGTGATTGGTTAAGCATTTGAGGTCAATCTTCCTAAGGGTACAACTAGAATAACAAGTGATCTCTGGAGTGGCTCGATGCTGGTAAAATCCACCAGGGGGCACTAAATGGCTAGCTCTAAAAGATCCCTGTTGCTGCTTAGCCAATAAGGCCCCCTCCTGCCGTGCGGGCATTTATGGGTGTGGGTTTGTGTCCCAGCTGCTCCATTTAAACAACAGAAAATGGCCCAAATGCTTAGGTCCCTGCCACCCATGTAGGAGACCCAGAAAAAGCTCCTGGGTTCTATCTTTGGCCTGGTGCAGCACTAGCTGTTGTGGCCATCTGGGGAGTGAACCATCGGATGGAAGACCTCTCTCTCTCTCTCTCTCTCTACCTCTCTCTGTAATTCTATCTTTCAAATAAATAAATCTAAAAAATAAATTGGTGGATGTTAGAAGGTGAATTTTTGGGGGGCCTTGCTTTGGTTTTATTTATTTTAGATTTATTTGAAAGTTACAAAGAGATTTTCCATCTTCTGGTCCACTCCCCAGAGGGCCAGGCTGAAACCAGGAACCAGGAGCTTTGTCTGGGTCTCCCACGTGGGTGCAGGGGCCCAAGCAATTGGACTATCCTCCACTGCTTTCCTAGGCCGCTAGCAGGGAGTTGGATCAGAAGTGGAGCAGCCAGGACTCAACCCGGCATCAATATGGGATGCTGGCTTCGGCTTCGCAAGTGGCAGCCCCAGCCACTACTCCACGACTCTGGCCCCGTTGCTCTGGTTTTAATTTCTGTGTTCAGTCCGTTCTCTCCACTCCTACTTTCGTTGCTTGAGCAACTCCCCATCTGTTTTTGTTACCAAAAATTTCCCCATGTTGCTACCAGTGAGCCGGTGTACAGATTCAGAAGTGGATCAACACCCTGCTGTACCGTTCGATCCTGATTACGTTTCCCAGCTGATGTACTGTGCATTCCAGTCCAGTTACTGTGTGCTCCTGCTGTCCCCACCCCAGTCTCTCCGTCAAAATCCTGCACATCCTTCAGGGTGTGATACGAGCACTACAGCCTTGAAGCCTTTCTTGATTCCCTAGTTAGAATTACTCGTTCATGCATTCAGAGTGTTCCTTCCGCGGGTCAGCACTTCCGGGTAGAGTGGCAGTCACTACATCCCTGTCTCCTCACAGCCGCTGGCCTGCTGGACAAGCCAGTGACAACACTGTCCCTTGTATCCTGGACCTGCCAGGGCCTGTCCCTCAGGGGTCAGGCTACATTCTGTACCTAGCCTCTGCCTCTTTCCTTTATCATCCTCAGGGGCTTTATTTTATTTCTATGAAAAGCAGAGAAGATGGAGAAATCTCCCATCCACTGGTTCACTCCCCAAACTCCCGTAGTGGGGGCAGGGAGTCACCATCTGCTGTCTTCCCAGGTGCATCAGCAGGAAGCTGGACTGGAAGCGGAGGAGCTGCTGTCTTGAACCAGCAGGCTGGAAGGGATGCACACATCCCATGAAATGGCTTAACCCGCTGCACCACACAGCCCCGGCCCCCTCCTCAGGGGTTTCCTCAGGAGTGCATGCTGTGTTTTTTTTTTGTTTGTTTGTTTTGTTTTTTTTCTTTTTGACAGGCGGAGTGGATAGTGAGAGAGAGACAGAGAGAAAGGTCTTCCTTTTTGCCGTTGGTTCACCCTCCAATGGCTGCTGCGGCCAGCGCATCTCGCTGATCCGAAGGCAGGAGCCTTCTTCCATGCGGGTGCTGCCCTTGCGGTCAGGGCACCAATTCTATCCCGGTTGCCCCTCTTCCAGGCCAGCTCTCTGCTGTGGCCAGGGAGTGCAGTGGAGGATGGCCCAAGTCCTTGGGCCCTGCACCCCATGGGAGAAGCACCTGGCTCCTGCCATCGGATCAGTGCGGTGTGCCGGCCGCAGCGCGCCAGCCGCGGCGGCCATTGGAGGGTGAACCAACGGCAAAGGAAGACCTTTCTCTCTGTCTCTCTCTCTCACTGTCCACTCTGCCTGTCAAAAAAAAAAATTAAAAAAAAAATAATTTCAGGGCATTTTCATCATCCCTAAAAGAAATTCATACCCCTTGGCAAATATTCCTGATTTTGCCTCTCTCTAATGGCTGCTGGCATCTGCTAGTCTAACTTCTTTGCGTATTTTGGATATTTCATATAAAAGGCATCATGCAATATGTGACTTTCTTTCTCCACTTAGCATAAGTTTTCAAGCTTCATCCATGCAGTGGTATATAGCAGTATTTATTTTTTAAAAAAGATATATCTCTATGTCTCTCCCTCTCTCTGTAACTCTTTCATATAGCTTTTTCCAGGTCTCCCATGCGGGTGCAGGGGCCCAAGCACTTGGGCCATCTTCTACTGCTTTCTCAGGCCATAGCAGAGAGCTGGATGGGAAGTGGAGTAGCCAGAACTTGAACTGGCATCCATATGGGATGCTGACCCCACAGGCAGAGGATTAACCTACTGCACCATGGTGCTGGCCCCTTGAATCAATTTTGGTGTATGGTATATGAGGCATGGGTCCAACTTCCTTTGCATGTGGATATTTAGTTGTTCCACCATCAATTGTTAAAAAGATGATTTTTTTTTTGCCATTGAATAGTCTTGGCCTTTAGAAAGTCAATCAATTGGGGCCAGAGCTGTGGCACAGCGGGTTGGGGCCCTGGCCTGAAGTGCCGGCTTCCCATATGGGTGCTAGTTCTGGTCCTGGCTGCTCCTCTTCTGATCCAGCTCTCTGGGGACCTGGAGGAGGCTCCTGGCTCCTGGCTTCGGATCAGTTTAGCTCCGGCCGTTGCGGCCACCTGGGGGGTAAACCATCAGACAGAGGACCTCTCTCTCTGTCTCTACTTCTCTCTGTAACTCTGTCTTTCAAATAAATAAAATGAAACTTAAAAAAAAAAAAAGGAAATAAAATCAATCAATCAATCTGTGCTCTATTCCATTCGTCTGTGTGTCTGTCCTTATGGCAGTACCACACCAACATTGTTGTTATAGTATTAGTCATGAGTTTTGAAAGTATGGAAGAGTGAGTCATCTCAGGATTATTTGGCTTTTCTGGCTTGCATTTCCATGTCAATTTCTGCAAAAAAGATGTCTAGGATTTTCATAGAGATTACACTGACTCCATAGATCAATCTGGGGAGGATTGTCATCTTACTATTGTTAAGCTCCAATCCATAAACACAGATGACTTTTCATTTAGGTCTTTAATTTTGTTCAGGGGTACTTCATAATTTTTAGTGTACAATATTGTACTTTTTTTGTTAAATGTATTCATAAGTATTTTTGGTTTTTTTGGCCATGGAATTTACATGTTTTATTGTACATGGAATTTTTTTTTTAAAGATTCATTTATTTGAAAGGCAAAGTGACAGAGAGAGACACACACAAAGAGAAAGAAAGGTCTTCCATCTCTTGGTTCCACTCCCCAACTGCCTGCAGCAGCCAGGAACTGGGGGCTCCATCCAGGTCTCCTAGGGGGTGGCAGGAACCCAAGTTCTAGGGCAGTCATCTGCTGCTTCCCAGGGGCATTAGCAAAAGCTGGACTGGAAGTGCAGTGTAGCTGAGACTCCACCGGCACTCTGATACAGGATGCAGGCATCCCAGGGGGCAGCTAAGCTCACTGAGCCACAGTGCCCACCCTTGCAGTTATTTTCCTACTTTCGTTTTCAGATTGTTTATTGCTATTGTGTACAAGTGCAATTACTTTTTATACTGATCTTGGATCCTGAATGTTCAGTAACCTTGCAGAACTTATTTTTAATGGTTCTTTTGTGGATTCCCTAGGATTTTCTCTACAGAAGACCATGTCAGGGGCTGGCATTGCAGTGCGGTGAGCTTAGCTGCAGCCTGTGATGCAGGCATCCCCTAAGAAGGCCGGGTCAAGTCCTGGCTGCTCCACTTCCAGTCCAGCTGTCTGCTAAGGTGCCTGGGAAAGCTGCAGAAGATGGCTCAAGTATTTGGGGCCCTGCCATTCACATGGGAAACCAGGATGCAGTTCTGGGCTTTAGCCTGGACCAGTTCTGGCTGTTGCAGCCATTTGGCAAGTAAACCAGTAGATGAAAGAACAATTTTTCTTTCTCTCTCCCTTCAAATAAATAAATAAATATTTTTTCCTATTTATTTATTTGAAAGAGTTACAGAGAGAGGTAGAGAGAGAGGTCTTCTATCTGCTGGTTCACTCCCCAAATGGCCACAATGGCTGGAGCTGTGCCGATCTGAAGCCAGGAGCCAGGAGCCTCCTCCTGGTCTCCCACGCTAGTGCAGGGGCCCAAGGACCTGGGCCATCCTCCACTGCTTTCCCAGGCCAAAGCAGAGAGCTGGATTGGAAGAGGAGCAGCCAGGACTAGAACCGGCGACCACATAAGATGCTGGTGCCTTAGGCCAGGGTCCCAACCTGCTGCACCACAGCGCCAGCCCCCTAAATAAATAATTTTTTAACAATTAAAATTATTTTAAAAAATGAAAAAAAGACCACACTATCTGTAAACATAGAGTGTTACTTCTTCCTTTCCATTCTGTGTATCTTTTGTTACATTTATTTTTTTAAAAAGATTTACTTATTTACTTGAAAGGTGGAGTTACAGAGAAAGAGAGAGGGGAGGAGACACAGAGAAATCTTCCATCCACTGGCTCACTCCCTGAATGGCTGCAATGGCCTGAGCAGGGCTAATTCAAAGCCAGGAGCCAGGAGCTTCTTTCAGGTCTCCCATTTGAGTGCAGGGGCCCAAGGACTTGGGCCATCTTCCACTGCTTTTCCAGGCACATTAGCAGGGAGCTAGATTGGGAGTGGAGCAGCCGGGACTCCAACCATTGCCCATATAGGATGCCAGTGCAGCAGGCAGTGGCTTTACCTGCTACACCATGATGCTGGCTCCCCACCAGTTTTTGAAGATTTATTTATTTATTTGAAAATCAGAGTTACACAGAGAGAGGAGAGGCAGAGAGAGAGACAGAGAGAAAGGTCTTCCATATGTTGGTTCACTCCCCAATTAGCCGCAATGGCTGGAGCTGCACCGATCTGAAGCCAGGAGCCAGGAGCCAGGAGCCTGGAGCCTCCTCTGGGTCTCCCACGCGGGTGCAGGGCCCTCTGAAATAAATCTTAAAAAACAAACAAACAAACAAACAAATCAATAAAGTGCCGGCGCTGTGGCAGAGTGGGTTAACACCCTGGCCTGAAGCGCTGGCATCCCATATGGGTGCCGGTTCGAGTCCCAGCTGCTCCTCTTCCGATCTAGCTCTCTGCTCTGGCCTGGGAAAGCAGTAGAAGATGGCCCAAGTCCTTGGGCCCCTGCACCCGCGTGGGAGACTCAGAGGAGGCTCCTGGCTCCTGGCTTCAGATCAGTGCAGCTCCTGGGAAGTGAACCATCAGATGGAAGATCTCTCTCTCTCTCTCTCTCTTCCTCCACTCTCTTTGTGTAACTCTGACTTTCAAATAAAATGAATAAATTTTTAAAAAATTTATTAAAAAATATTTATTTTGGCCCCTGTTATTTCTTTTTTTTTTTTTTTTTGACAGGCAGAGTGGATAGTGAGAGAGAGAGACAGAGAGAAAGGTCTTCCTTTTTGCCGTTGGTTCACCCTCCAATGGCCGCTGCGGATGGCGCATCTCGCTGATCCGAAGCCAGGAGCCAGGTGCTTCTCCTGGTCTCCCATGCGGGTGCAGGGCCCAAGCACTTGGGCCATCCTCCACTGCCTTCCCAGGCCATAGCAGAGAGCTGGCCTGGAAGAGGGGCAACCAGGATAGAGTCCGGCGCCCCAACCGGGACTAGAACCCGGTGTGCCGGCGCCGCAAGGCCCCTGTTATTTCATCTTATTTCTTCATTTCCCTGGCTGGCGCCTCCAGGACAACCCTAGAGAGGTGGTAAAAGGGGCTGGTGCTGCAGTGCGGTGGGTTAAGCTGCCACTGTGATGCCGGCATTTCATATTAGAGTGCCGGTTTGAGTCCTGGCTCCTCTGCTTCCAATCCAGCTTCCTGCTAATGCACCTGGGATGGCAGTGGGTGCTGGCTGAAGTACTTGGGCCCCTGCATCCATATGGGAGATCTGGATGGAGAGTCTGGCTCCTGGCACCAGCCTGAGTCAGTCCAGGCTGCTGAAAGAGCGGCAAGGGCAGACAGCTGGACATCCTCATCTTGTTTCTGATCTCCGGGGGAAAGCTTCAGTCTTTTACTAAGTCTGTTAGCAATAGGCTTTTGCTAGATGTTCTTTATCCCATGGACGTTTAAAATAAACATGTTCTCCACACCACGTTCCACCATGCTTTGCACTGATTTCTCCTTCTGGCCCTGGCAAACTTGAGATTTTTCTTTCCTTCTTTAAAAAAAAAGTTTTTAATTTACTTTTTATTTATTTGAGAGGCAGACAGAGAAGAGCAGACAAAGACAAACAGATTTTTCCATTTGCTTGTTTACTCCTCAAATGCCTACAATAGCTAGGGCTGAGCCAGGCCAAGCCAACAGCCTGGAACTCAATCCTGGTCTCCCATGTGAATAGCAGGGGACCCATGTACAGGAACTGTTACCCACTGCCTCTCAGGATGTACGTTAGCAGGAAGTTAGAATCGGAAGTGGAGCCAGGACTCAAGCCTAGGCACTCTGAACATCCCCAGTGTGTCTTAACTAGTGTGCCTAATACACCCCCCTTCCTGTAACTTTTTATGGTTAGAAATACACTCTAGGGGCCAGGGGCCAGCACTATGGTGCAGTGGGTTAAAGTCCTGGTCTGCAATGCTGGCGTCCCATATGTGCACACGTACAAGTCCTGGCTGCTCCACTTCTGATCCAGCTCTCTGCTATAGCCTGGGAAAGCAGTAGAAGATGGTCCAAGTGCTTGGGCCCCTGCACCTTCATGGGAGACCCTGAAGAAGCTCATGGTTTCTGGCTTTGGATCAGTGCAGCTCTGGCCATTGTGGCCAATTAGGGAGTGAACCAGTGGATTGAAGACCTCTCTCTCTCTCTCTCTCTCTCTGCCTCTCTGAAACTCTGCCTCTCAAATAAATAAATAAACCTTAAAAAGAAGAAGGAGGAGGAGGAAGAGGAGAAGGAGAAGAAGAAAAACACTCTGTGTGGGCTTATTTATTCATCTGGAAGGCAGAGAGACAGCTCCCATCTACTGGTTCACTCTCTGAATACCCACAATATTCTGGCTACAGTTGCGAGCTGGGAGTATAGTCCCAGTGTACCAAGTGGGTGGTGGGAACCCAATGACATGAACCATCACTGCTCTCTCCTGAGATCTGCAGTAGCAGGAAGTTGGAGCTGGGAGCTGGAGCCAGAAATCAAACCCAGGCATTCCAGGGTGGGACATGCGCTTTTTTTTTTTTTTTTTTTAAGATTTATATACTGGGGCTGGCACTATGGTGTAGCACAGCTCCAGCTGTTGTGGCTGTCTGGGGAGTGAACCAGAGGATGGACGACCTCTCTCTCTCTCTCTCTCTCTCTGCCCCTGCCTCTCTGTAACTCTTTCAAATAAATAAATACATCTTTGGCCAGTGCCGCAGCTCAATAGGCTAATCCTCCGCCTGCAGCGCCGGCACACCGGGTTCTAGTCCTAGTCGGGGAGCCGGATTCTATCCCGGTTGCTCCTCTTCCAGGCCAGCTCTCTGCTGTGGCCTGGGAGGGCAGTGGAGGATGGTCCAAGTGCTTGGGCCCTGCACCCGCATGGGAGACCAGGAGAAGCACCTGGCTCCTGCCTTCGGATCAGCGCGGTGCGCCGGCCGCAGCGGCCATTGGCGGGTGAACCAACGGCAAAAAGGAAGACCTTTCTCTCTGTCTCTCCCTCCCCCTGTCCACTCCGCCTGTCAAAAAAAAATACATCTTTAAAAAAATTATATATTATCTATTTGAAAGCCAGAGATGTGTAGACAAGAAGAGAGAGAGAGAGGGAGAATCTTGCATCTGCGTATTCACTCCCTAAATGGCTGCAATGGCCAGAGCTAGGCCAATCTGAAGCCAGGAACTTCAGGAGCCAGGAGCTTCTTCTGGGTCTCCCACATGGGTGCAGGGGCCTAAGGACTTGGGCCATCTTCTACTGCTTTCCCAGGCGCATTAGCAGAGAGTTGGATCAGAAGTGGAACAGCCGGAACTTGAACTGGCGCCCATATGGGATGCCAGTGCTGTAGGCAGAGGCTTAACCTTCTATGCTACAGTGCTGGCCCCAAGGGACGTGGACATCTTAACCAGCATCTTGACCACTAGGCGAAAGCACCAAATCCCCTGTTCACACCATACGTCCTTTTATTTCTCTCCCAGTAATCCATCATGGCTCTTAGTTGCGACTAAAACCCACGTTTCAGAGCAATCTCTCGGTCTCAGTAGCCATTGCTCTTATCTGCCTGAGAATTACCTGCTTCGTGTTCCCGAGGCGCTTTCTGAACTGAAATATTACGGGTGAGCAATACTTCCTTTTGTGTTTAGAAACTTTTCTTTTTATCTGGTGTGCAGCAGAGAGAAGATTGCAGGCTCTGAGTTCTCAGGACCTGGCTCCCCAGCAGTCAGGAATTAAGTGCTGGAGCGTGATGTTTTGCATCTACTACTGATGCTTCGTCAATGACTCCATTACCCCCTCCTTTTTTTTTTTTTTTTATTTGACAGGTAGAGTTAGACAGTGAGAGAGACAGAGAGATAGGTCTTCCTTCCATTGGTTCACCCCCCAAATGGCCGCTATGGCTGGCGCGCTGTGCCGATCCAAAGCCAGGAGCCAGGTGCTTCCTCCTGGTCTCCCATGAACCCCCTCCCTTTTTTTAAAAAAAAGTTATTTATTTGAAAGGCAGAATGACAGAGAGGAAGAGACCAAAAAAAAAAAAAAAAAAAAAAAAGATCTTCCATCCACTGGTTCACTCCCCAAATGACTGCAAAGGCCAGGGCTGGGCCAGGCCAAAGCCAAGAGCCTGGAGCTTCATCTGGGTTCTCCACATGGGTGGCAGAGGCCCAAGCACCTGGGCCGTCTTCTGTGCCTCCCCAGGTGCCCTAGCAGGGGCCTGGATCAGAAGCAGAGCAGTGGGCATGGAATGAGCGCTCCAAGACAGGGTGCTGACTTTGGAGCAGGGGCTTAACCCACTGTGCCGCAGCGCTACCCTTCCATTCCCGTGCCCTTTACCTCTTTGCATGGAATCCGAGTGTCGCTGTCACCCGCCTTCCATACAGGAGCTGCTTTAGCTTTCTGATGATTTTGTCATCAGCATATAGATCACTCTTTGTCTTTACAGATGCTCTTTGAGAGGTACAAGAGCTTTCCTTTTTTAAAAAAGATTTATTTATTTATTTGAAAGTCAGAGTTACACAGAGAGAGGAGAGGCAGAGAGAGAGAGACAGAGAGACAGGTCTTCCATCCGCTGGTTCACTCCCCAATTGGCTGCAACAGCCGGAGCTATGCCGATCCGAAACCAGGAGCCAGGAGCTTCTTCCAGGTCTCCCACGTGGGTGCAGGGGCCCAAGCACTTGGGCCATCTTCTACTGCTTTCCCAGGCCACAGCAGAGAGCTGGATCGGAAGTAGAGCAGCTGGGACTAGAACCAGCGCCCATATGGGATGCTGGCATGATAGGCAGCGGCTTTACCGCTGCACCACAACCCTGGCCCTGGTCTCCTGCTTTATCATTGACCACCTGGAGCTACAAAGTCAACAGTGGAGTCAGAAGCCAGGCCATGGACGCTGCTCTACACAATGGGTGCCTTGGAGCAGAACCGTGGAGGAGCTACGCTGGTGAGGAGCACTAGCCACAAGGCCCGGCTTGGAGTCTTGGCTCTGCCACTCAAGGAGAGCGCCTCTGTTTTTCTCATCTTCCATTATTATTATTATTTTTTTTTACAGATAGAGTTAGACAATGAGAGAGAGAGAGAGAGAGACAGAGAGAAGGTCTTCCTTCTGTTGGTTCATTCCCCTAAAGGCCGAAGCAAGGAGCCAGGTGCTTCCTCCTGGTCTCCCATACGGGTGCAGGGCCCAAGCACTTGGGCCATCCTCCACTGCACTCCCGGGCCACAGCAGAGAGCTGGACTGGAAGAGGGGCAACTAGGACTAGAACCCAGCATCCATATGGGACACCAGCGCTGCAGGTGGAGGATTAACCAAGTGAGCCACGGCGCCGGCCCCTCATCTTCCATTTTCACAGTGGTAAGACAAGACAAGAACGAGAGCAGTACCTACATCAGGGGCCTATAAATAGTCTGTGATAAAAGTTCTTAGCAACGCATTGAAATCATTAGGGAGGGTCCAGCAGCATGGTGGCTGGGTTCACAGGGCCGGACACAGACTGGCAGAGGGGCGGCAGAAAGGAATGTGGTGTACAGACCTCTCTGAGTCCTGGAAGGGGCTGGCTTCATCAAGACCTCCATTTCCCCAGGAAGCCTGCTCCCTGGGACCACTCTCCAGGAATCGGCCTTTGGTCGGGAATTAAGCCCAGCATAGGAGGCTGCCTCTCTGCCCTCCTTCTAGAAGCAGCCACCGGTGCTCCCAACCCTGGCCTCCTCCTCATTCACGTCGCTAGGCTCAGACGGGTTTCTTGCTCTGTGGATGACGGCCCGGTGCCTTAAGCATCAGGGACAGTACTGGTGTGTGAATCGGTCACGGGAAGCATGCGCTGAAAGAACTCAACCAGCCGCGGGTGTTTCAAAGCTGAAGACGACACAGCTCCCTGCCCTCAGGGGCTTACTGTCTAGTGGGGTGGTTTAAGACACACTTAGGGTACGTTATCTCGTTCTCTCCTCGTAGCGACCCCTGAGCAAGGCGGAGGTGCAGAGATCTGTCCCTGGTGGTAAAGCCAGGCCAGGGCTTGCAGGGGAAGACAGGGCCTGGTGTGGAGGGAAGTCCGTCTCTCCCTCTTCTGCTTACCAGCCAAGTGCCCCAAGATTAGGATGAGCTGGGGAGGCGTCAGGGGAGAGCGCTGTCTCTGGGATCTGCTCTTAGCTTGGTCACCGTTGGCTCGGGACCCTGGGTCAAGTTTCTGGAGTGTTCTTATCCGTAGAAGAGTGGTCGTCCTGCCGCGGGCATCGTTGCTTGTTCTGGACCACAAGCAGTCCCCCTGGCGGGAACAGCACCCAGATTTTGCTTTGCTTCTCCCCAGCTGTCAGTGACTGGTGTGGGGGGTGGGTGGGACCCAAAGATACAATCCCCCAGAGACAAGCCTTCCAGAAGCCTTAGTGCTTCCCCCTCCCTGGATCAGGAAGCCTCTTGGTTCTGAACTGTTCAACATCTCGTTCTGCTCCTTACATCCTGTGCGCTCCCCCTGCGACCTGCCCTGCTGTATCTAGTAAACTCCTGCTTTGTTTCAGTTCATTAGGGTCTGTTTTTATTGCTTATATCAAAAACCCAAAAATGGTCCAAACATCTGCCTTGCGCTGTGGTAAGAATCATGTGGGAAGTGCATAAAGCGCCCGCTCCAGCCCTGGCAGCGCGGTGAGCAGTCAGTACGGGGGTGGGGTGGGGTGGGGTGGGGTTGGTCTGCAAGTTACTACCTGCCAGGGGGAGGGGAGGGTGGAAGGGAGACTGCTACTGGTCTGTATTCCACTCGGGGAAACCTTCTCCCTGCAGACAGAAGGACAACAGAAGGGAAGGCAGTCCAGGCTATGATTTGCTTGTTTATTCAAAATGTCTTTATTGAAACAGAATGATAGAGCAAGAGAGAATGAGGTCTGGGTGGATGTCTTTGGGCACAGGATGGAGCCCAGACCCAGTGTTACAGCATGGAGCTCGCTCCCTGACCCCTGACCCTGACCCCTGCCCAGGAAGTGAACACAAAGCAGCAGGGAGGAGGCGGTGTGGGGACAGCCCTCTGAGCGCTGCTCCTCTGTGGCTGGCGGGAGGCGGGGTGGCCCTGCCTCGCTCAGTCTTCCCGATCTCCTGGCCGGGCCGAGGCCACCTCCCTGCAGGGGCCAGCCTCCCGGCAGGCTGACAGAGGCTGCTCAGAGGGCAGGGTTGGGGGTGGCAAGCAGCGGGACGTGGTCGCAGCGGTGCGGCGGGGGCTGCCGCAGCAGGGACGGCCGGCGGCACAGCTCCCCGTCCCGGAGCACCTCGGGCAGCAGCTTGCGCTTGGTCTCTGGCAGGAGCATGATGCTGAGGATGCAGAGCAGCGCGCAGGCCGCCAGCACCACGTGCTGCAGGAAGGCTCCGTGGCCCATGTGGAGGCGCTGGGCCGGGCCACTCAGCCCCCCGAGCGCCCCCAGAGCCATGATCAGGCCCAGGCCGCGGCCCCTGGGAGAAAGGAGGCGGCACTCAGCCCGGGGGTGCGGTCTTCGCCCCAACCTTTCGCCAGCATCCTCCCCTCCTCCATCTTCCCAGCCCCGAGGCCTGGCCCTGCCCGGGCAGCACCGCTGCTCTCACCGGACAGTGGTCGGGATGACTTCGGCAGCAAGGAGGGTGCTGAGGATGGCAGCAGCTTGGGAGGAGAAGAGCCCCAGGACAGAGAAGGTGGTGACGGCAGCCTCGTTCAGATCTGGAGGACCAAGAGGGGGATGGTGGGTGGAGGGGGCGAGACCAGGCCTGGCGCACTGTCCCGGGCACCTCCTTGGCCTGGGGACCCTATGGTTCCAGTTGGGTGGACTCTCGGTAGTCGCTAGGTGACTGGAAGGACACACAGGCTTGGTCATGTGGCCAGCTGGAGGCTTATGGAAGCCGGAGGCAGGGTCTGGACCTAGTCTTGGGAGGCCTGGGCCAGAAGCTGTGGCTTGGCCCGGCTGGGCACTTCGGCTGGGGTTCCTTGTAGAGCCCACCCCGTGGGGCAGGGAGGATGCTCACAGTCCCACAGGCCCAGCAGGACCAGAGATGCGATGCCAGTCAGAGTCATCGAGAGGAGCAGGATGCCCCGGCGGCCAAATCGGTCCACGGTGACCCCCAGGAAGACGCAGGCCAGGGCTGCCGTGCCGCTGGCCAGCAGGGAGCACAGGTAGAAATCCGACGGGCTCCCTCCTCCTCCCACTGGCTGGTAGCAGTGGCGAATGGCATGGGCGATGAAGCTGTGGGCAGGGGTGGGGAAGCAAAGAACCAGTGTCTGCACCTGCAGCCTACCACCTCCCTGGCTGGCCCCCTAACCCAGCCAGCCCCCATTCCGGCGACTGGCCTGGCCCACAGCTCAGACACGCAGGCTCACTTGGTGAAGCCCAGGATAAGCAGATTTTTCCAGATGTTGCGGTAGTTGAGGAGGGAAGCGAAGGAAAAGGAAGATGTTGCAGGGAGAGGGCAGGTGTTCTCCAGGTCTTTGGGGGAGACAGAGAGGAGCTGTCTGTTAGAAGAAACAGCCACGCCCCTGGGATCCTCCCACGTGAGTGGTGGGATCCTGGGAGGAGGAGGCACGGCTCGAACCCTGCAGAGGGCTCCATCATGCACACATGGGGCATCACCTGCAGGGCCCCTGGTCTCTTACCCTGCAGGGCTTCTTGGGCTTCCTCCCCCAGCATCTGCCCATGCGGCCGGTTCCGCTCAGCCAGGATCCTCAGCACAGACTGGGCCTCCTCGATCTGCCGCTTCACTATCAGCCACCGCGCGGACTCCAGAAACAGACCCGGCCAGCTGGGGACAGGTCGGCGGGAGCACACCATGAGGCCTCCCCTTTCCAACCCAGGGAAGGGACCTTCCCACCTCTTGGGGGCTGGAGGCAGAGATGGGGCTGGCCAGATGACCGGCGGAAGGCAATACTGACCCATAAAACAGGAAGAGGATGCAGGGAGCGGTGATCATTCGCTGCAGAAACCGCCAGTCCTTAGAGACAAGGGCCAGGCCCAGGAACAGGAAGTGCCCCCCCACCCCCACCAACTCCCCTGCCAGGGCCACCCGAAGCCTCTGTGTTGGGTCGCACAGCTCCAGGCCTGGAGACACAGCAGGAACGGAGGGAGGAGAGGCCAGGGAAGGAGAAGGCAGGAGAGAGGAGAGGGGAGGAGGGAGGAGGACAGAGAGCAAGGTCAGACCCTCAGTGGAGGCTGCAGCCGTCACCTCCCACAGACTAACCGCTGGGTGGCAAGGGGCAGAGAGACGGTCCAGCCGTCTCTCCTCTCCTGCAAACCTAGGGGGACCTCGGGTTAGAGGCCCTGCGAAAGGCATTCAGCATTCCCAGTTTACAGCCCTTCCTTAGGGGTCTCTTATTCGACCTTCACATCAACCCTTGTCCAAGGCCACAAGGCTAGTCAGGATTTCATTTGGTAAACCAGAGTCCCTGACGGCAGTAAGTTCAGGCCTAGGGAGGCGCTCCAGATCATGGCAGGGAGACTGGTGGGAGAGCTGCAGGAGCCTTCAAAGGCCTGGGCAGAAAAACAGCCAGGATCCTGGGCAGCTGAAGTATGGAGCTGCAGAAGTGACTGAGGGACCCCCAGGGGGCAGTGGGAATGGCCTGGGGCCACAGACAGGCAGGTATGAGATCCCAGGAGGGACCTCTGCGAGATGCCACTTACGCATCAGGTAGACACCAAGGTCAATGCCAGCAAGCAAGAAGCCCAGGAGGAACCGGAGAGCCATGACACCTGTGGAGGAGCCGGCAGCAGCCCCTCCCACTCCACAGGGGCCCACCAGCCCCAAGGTCAGCAGGACAATCCCACGACGGCCAAACCTGGACAGCAGACAGTGGAGAGGGCTGCTGGTTATCTACAGTCCCTGGGGGAAGAGTTGCTGGGTGGGGCCCAGCTATCCACTTCAAGGCTGAAGATATGATGAGCCTCTGGGAGCCAGAGGTTGGCCTGAAGGGAAGGGACCATGGGCAGCTGGTTGCTGGCTCCTGGGCACTGGGGCGAAGTTGTGGTTCTGTGGGGGAGAGGCAGCCACTGGCTCTTGGGAATACACTGTTGGTCAGATTGGGGCATTTAGCCAGGGATGTGAGATCACCCATCAGAGGGGACAGATCTTGCTTAGGGAATTTGGGATCATTAATCCTTGGGAACAGAGCCATTGGTCAATGGGGATGGAGCTTGTCTTGCTCACACTAACCAGAGGAGAGGGAGTCATTGATATATGGGGTTGGAGCTGCTGCTCTGTAGAGATGAGACCATTGACCACTTGTCCACAGGGATAGTACTGGTCAGTGACCTGGGGGTATGAGGACACTGTCTACAGAGTTGGGACAAGTCTACAGACACTTAAGAATGGTCAGGGGGATTGGCCAGTGGCCAGGAGATGGAGCTGCTGGTCCATGGTGCTGGGTCTACCTCGTTAATCCAGGCTCAGTGGGGGGTGGGGGTCCGACTAGCAATCTCAGAAACTGCACAACTGATCTCTGGGGATGGAGCCATTGATTCGTGGGGTGAGCAGGAGGCTGCGGGTCAGTGGGGGTGAATCCATTAATCTGCGGGGTAATCAGTGAGGATGGGGTCACAGACTGGGGAGATGAGACATAAGATGATGCTTTTGACTGTGAGCCAGTGAGGTCAGGGATAGAGCTCTTTGGGGCTAAGACCACTGCTGGATGGAGACAAAGACTGGGGGCAAGGCGGCAGCAATCCCTGGGAGTGAGGCTACTGGCCCAACAGGGTAGGGCGTTTTCCTATGAGGATGGGCTTATTGATTGATGTGGTTAAGGCTACTGATTTTAGGAGACTGCATTACTGATCTTTACAGTTGCGGCCATTGTTCCATAGGAACAAGGCTACTGATCCTTGGAAATGAGATCGTTGAAGTATGGGATGGATTACCGACCTCTGCTCCACAGGCTGTGTGACTGTTGGTAGTGAGGATGGGCATTGTCCTTAAGGTACTAAACTACTGAACACAGGGATATCCTTGACCCAAGGGAGCTGAGCTATTAACACATTCGGATAGGACACAGATGAGTGGGGATGAGTCTAAGAGTCCACACGGATGGCCAGTGGAGTGGAGGAGCTGTCAGGTGGTGGCATTCAGAATCAGAGAGGATGAGAGTCTTCATGTGTGAGGAGTTCCTGGTTGGGAGGGTTGGAGTGATCTCCGGAGCCGAGGCTACCGACCCATGGAAATGGGGACTGTTAATCTAAGAGGGTGCCGCGGGAGGCCTCGATCCAAAGGGATGGAGTTCGTTGATGGCAGACATGGCACCCTGGGGAGGGGTGTAGCTCCTCAGGTATTACCCACTGCAGTGTGGCAGGGGCTGTCGTCAGAGATGGGTGATTTGTAAAGTTGAACACTCGCTCACTAGGAGTGCAGCTGTTGCTATTTAGGAATGAAAGTATTAGGAATGAGGCCACCAGGAGGGAGCCAACAGCTGCAGGTGGGCTCTTAATGGGTGGGGTGGAGTCTACTAAAACACAAGACTGGCAAGGGAGAGGGCGAAAGTGACACGGGCACAGGAGGGAGTGCTGGGACTTTGATCTCAGAGAGAGGGTTGCTGGTCAGCAGGGATGAGCCCAGTAGTTGGCACAGATGGAGCCATCCCCTTGTGCGGAAGAGGTATGGAAGGTGTAGCTTGTTGGGGGGTGAGGCTGAGGCTAGCCTGGCTCACTAGACAGAAGTCCAGAGAAGCCTGCAGGGTCCAGCGAATGGTCCTCCGCCCCCCGCGGGACCCAGCTGCTTGGGCCAGCTTCCCTGGGACCTCCTGTTCCACCAGACCTGCCCCTCAACAGCCCTCACCTGTCTGCGGGGTAACCCAGGAACAGGTAGCCGGAGGCAAAGCCCAAGATGAAGAGGATCTGCTCCAGGATCACCTGCCAGCCCAGGTCACACACCAGATCCCACTGGGGACGGGAGAAGGGGGCAGCGGGCATGAGGCTCCGCATCGCGGCGCTCAGCCCGCCCGGGACCCGCGGCCCGCCCGCGGCCTCACCTGGCCGATGGCGTTGGTGGTGAGCACGGGCAGGCCGTTATAGTCCCAGTCCTTGAGGCAGTGGTTGAAGTCCGGCGGGGCGAAGCCACTACACGCAGGGTCGGTGCTGGTGGCGACGCGGCTGGCGGCGCTGGCTGCTAGGGCCGCGCTGGCGACGCTGACGCCGCTGGCATTGGGGGGCTGTTCCCAGCCAGTGGCATTGGGGGGGAAGCCGCCGTAGTGGCAATGCAGCGGGGGCGCCAGCGTGAAGATGGGGTCCGAGGCCATCCCCAGCGCCACGAAGAGCACGGGCAGGCAGCAGAGGCCGAGCTGGAGCTGCTGGCCGCCGCCCAGCGCCCCCACCTGGGCCAGCAGCGCCTCGAAGCTGAGGGGGCCCGGGGGCACGGCCAGGGACAGGCTGCTGCCCAGCCCGCCGCCGCCCGCCGCGCCCTCCCCCTCCCGCTCGCGCTCGCGCTCACCCTGCAGCTGCTCCGCGGGCACCGCATCTCCCAGGGTCCCGACCTGCTGGGGCGGGGGCAGGAGGCTGAAGCGCAGACACCCGCAGAGCACGGGGAGGGGGCGGAGGGCCGCGGGGGGCTCCGGGGGCTGGGGGGCGCGGAAGCAGGGAGCCGGGAGCGCCGGCGCGGGCACTCACTCCGTTGGAGCCGGGGGTGATCTCTACAGAGCTGTCGATCTTGCTGCCGCCCCCGCCATTCGGCTCGGGGGTCCCGGTGGCCACCCGGGGAGCCAGCTTGCCGACCGCAGGGGCCCTGCCGGCCCGCGCCGAAAGGATGGGCTGTCCTCTGGCCCAGCTGCGCGCCGGGGCCGGACGCCAAGAGCGCGGAGAGACCCCAGTCCGCAGCTCTGCAGCCGCGGGCGCCTCCTCGGTCTGCGCCGCTTTCCCCTCCCCTTCCTCCAGACTCTCCTCCCCTTCCCACGTCAGCAGAACCTTGGGCCCAGACTCTTCGTCAGAGGGGGAGGGGCCGGGGGCTCGGTCGTCGGTTCCGTGGGTCTGCGGGCCATTGCGGTAAAAACGAGAAGAAAAGCTGAAGGATAGCAGTCAGCCCAGACCAATGCCAGAGATTCCTCCTGTGCTGCCGGTTTTTCCCCGTCATTCATTCATTCGCCTCTCCTTCCATCAACTCATTTCTTCATCAGTGAAATCTTTCTTCTTTTTAAAAGCATATTGAAATTTTTTGAGCTAGTGTGTGTGTGTGTTTTAGATTTATTTATTTCTAAGGCAGAGTTACAGAGAGACAGAGGTCTTCCTTCTGCTGGTTCACTCCCGAAATGGCCACAGTGGCTGTTGCTGTGATGATCCAAAGCCAGGAGCCAGGAACTTCTTCTGGGTCTCCCATTTGGGTTCAGGGGCGCAAGGACTCGGGCCATCTTCCACTGCTTTCCCAGGCACATTAGCAGGGACCTGGATCAGAAGTGGAGCAGCTGGCGCTAGAACCAGTGCCCTTATTGGATTCTGTTATCATAAGCAGTGCCTTTACCCGCTGTGCCACACAACACTGGCCTCTTCATCCGTGAAATTTCCTAAATGCCCACTCTGTCCCAGGCCTTGTGCTAGGCTTTGAGGATAGGCCTGGAGGAGGTTCTGGGAGACGTAGGCATGTATACCCGTGTTTCCAGGCAGCTGATGCACAGGGAGACTGGATGGGCGTCGCACGCGACTTTAGTTTCGGGTCTCTGCAAGGAGACTTCTTTGGGTCCCACCACCCCTGTGTCGAGTGAATCTTCATCAGCTCTCAACAGCATTGGACACGGTTGACTACCCCTCCCCCTAAGCACTTTCTGCCTTGGCTGCCAGGACCCATGCTCCCCGGGCTTTCTTTCTCCATTTCAGACTCCTGCCCTTCCTCACTGCCTTCATTGTCCGCAGCCCTCGGAGGCTTGGTCCCAGGCCCTCCTCTCACCGCACACTTTGTCTTCACCTTGGGACTTGGCCCTCGCCCACAGCTGCCACCACCACGCAAAGCCGGCTCCCAGACTGACATCTGCAGCTCCCACCTCTCTCCTGAGCTCCAGACCCATGAAAGAACAAGCTCTTGTTGGTTTCAGCATTGCTGACCCACAGGGGCCTCAAACTCAGTATGTGCAAGACCCAACTCATGCTCTCTGCAACCTGCTGCTCATGCTTCCTTCTACGGTGCTGGTACCTTCATCGCCCAGTTGTGGGCAGAGCCTCGAGCAAGAGCCCAGGAAATGCCTTCCTTACTCCACGTTGAGTCCTGCCCATTTGAACCCTCAGCTCTCTCCATCTTGACCACTTACTCAGGCTGCGTTAGGCTTCTGATTCCTAACAGGTGTTCTGCGTCCACTTTCCATCGTCTGTTATTTATAGTGCAGTGCAAGTGGAACAGTCTTTTCACAATGCAGATCTGATCACGTCCCTTTCCTGCTTCACTGCCTGCAGTGGCTTCTCCTCACCATCAAGCTAAATATTAACATTCAAGAGGCTGCACACGTGGTCCTGCACACCTGGGCACAGGCTCTCTGCAGCTCCATCTCACTCTTCTAGTTCTCTACACTACAGCCACACTGACCTTTCCCCCAGTTTTTCCTATGTTACAGGACCTTTGTAAGACCTGGTTCTTTTAAAAAAATATTTGCTTTATTTGAAGGGCGGAGAGAAAGAAGTATTTTCCACCCACTGGTTTATTCCCCAAATGCCTGCAACAGCGAGGGCTGGGCCAGGCTGAAGCCAGGAGCCCAGAACTCAAACCAGGTCTCCCACATGGGTGGCAGGTACATGTACTTGTGCCATCGACTGATGCCTCCCAGGGTGTGCCCTATCAGGAATCAGGAATTGGAGCCGGAGCTGAGATTGGAACCCAGGTACTCCCACTGGGGATATGGGCGCCCTGAGGACATCTTCAGTGCTGTGCCAAACGCCCATCTCCACCTAGCTTTATGCCTAACAAGGCTTCTTGGCCAAGTCTTCCTCATCCGTCAGCTGTCAGCTCCAGCATCTTCACCTCAGAGAATCTATCCCTAACCCTTCGAATTGCTGCTCACCGTGTGGCTCATGGCCGGCAGCATCTTTATGACCTTGTTGGAAGTGCGGAACGCTCCCCTGAGACTCAGGTCCAGTGTTCATGGGTGCGTGTACGCACTTCTCTGGGGGACTTGATACCTGGGGTACATTCTGCTCCCATGCCAGGTGAGGGCTAGAAACAGGTGTCGTGTCAATCTAAGCCGGGAAGTCTACCCAACTCCTCTACACTGACCCACAGCATCAATTTGTCTCCTCTGTTGAGAAGTTTCCCAACTAGGAGAAACTTTTTTTCTTCTCCTAATGCATCAAACTGCCTCCCAGCATTTCCTCTCCCTGAATGCATTGCAGCATCTCTGTGAGATTTATTTCGGTAACGTTCCCTGGGAATTCGTTTTTCTGCATCATTCTACCTGTCCTGGAAGATAACCCCTGACTTTCACTTGGTACCAGGTGGCTTATATGCAGTACTTTGTTAAGTCTTTGTACCACCCGTGTAAAACCATATTAAAAAATATTTTATTGGGCGCGGCACTGTTGTGTAGTAGGTTAAGCCTCCGCCTGTGGCGCCAGTTCATGTCTTAGCTGCTCCTCTTCCGATTCAGCTCTCTGCTAATGGACTGGGAAAGCAGTGGGAGACAGTCCAAATGCTTGGGCCCCTGCACCCACATGGGAGACCCAGAAGCTCTTGGTTCCTGGCTTTGGGTTGGCCCAGCTGCAGCTGTTGCTGTATTTAGGGAGTGAACCAGCTTTCTCTGTTACTCTACCTCTTAAATAAATAAAAAGATTTTATGGAAAGGCAGATCAACAGAGATTTCTTCACTGGTTCACTCCCCAAAGAGCTGCAAAAACTAGGGCTGGGTCACCCATGTGGGTGGCAAGGGTCCAAGTATTCAGGCCACCTTCTTCTGCTTTCCCAGGTGCATTAGCGGGAAGCTACACCAGAAACAGAACAGCTAGGACTCAACTGGGCTGTGCCATGCCAGCCCCTGAAAACCATTAGTATTAAAGCTGAGGCCAGGACATGGATGGACCGGCACAATCGTCCAGATACAGAAGTACACAGCAGACCTGAGATGTGAACTGAGACCCGACTCCAAGCTAAGCGCGTGAAATTGGAAGATGATGGATGGCCTTCAACACATAGCCATGAATTCTGTTGGCCCCAGGGTATGGCAAATGGGCTTCCCTTTGCCAGGGAAATGAGAAAGGAGATGCATCAGGCTGCCCAGAGACTAAGAGTGGGATTGAAACTGGGGTGCCCCTAATCTGCTTATCTAGGGAAGACAAAGAGTGGGTCCATGGCTTGGACCTTGTCCCTCTCAGAGTGGCCCTCCTCCCCCCGCCCAGCTAAGCCATAGATTCACCAACGTCACCCAAGTCCTGAGGCCCATGGACGGCTGACACCTTGTACCTGTCTCCTCCTTAGCCCCTCTGAAAGATGGTTTGTCTGAGACGACCAGCAGGAAGTGGCCACTAAGGGGCTAGATTCTCCTGGGCCAGTGAGGAGGCAGCCGGGTTGCCTACGGTGTGGAGCCAAGAGGCTGTTGGTGGAGGTGACCGCTGCAGGGCAGCATTTTTGGAGGGTCTTGTGTGTCCAGCCTGTCCCCATCTGCACCTAAAACAAGAAGTCCTGGGGGAAGGCCCCCATGTCAGCCAGCAGTGTCTGCTTCCTGGGACCCTAGTCCTCGGTCGCTCTGGGCTGTGTCCCCCCTGGATCAGCATCCAGTGTGAAGTCTCCTTCGCTGGCCTCCGTCCTCCCCGAGGTGGTCTCTTCACTTCATCCCATTGCTCCCAGTCACCAGTGCCGCTCCAATCTGGGGTCGGTTGAGTTTTCATGTGCTTCTTTTAACGGATTTCTTGTTATCTAGGCCATCCTCACCAGCACGGCCCACTCACCACACACCTGCAGAACCAGGCCTGGTGCATCATGGGAATGAAAAGTTGCTGAAGAAGCAAGCCAAAGTCCCCCAAGTTTGTGTGTCCCACAGGCATGGCTGAGGGCTGCCGGGCTCACCTCCCAGGCTCCCAAGAAGCAGAGTCAGGGAGTCAGACAGCAGAGTTTATTGAAGAGCATCCGCGCCAGAGGCCCAGTCCTCCTGCCTTCAGCAGGGAGGGGTGCTGGGCTCTTTCCCAGACTTTCATTCTGGGGACTCCACGGCCGGCCCTCGCTCCCTAACCGAGGCACCGATGCTGGACAGCAACCTCCACCCCAGGCTGAGGGCTCAAGAGGCCAGCTCCTCCCTGCCCAGAGGGCCTGGTGCCTGCCCCTGACGAAGCAGGGGATCATATTAAATATAAATAATTTATACAAAATGGCTCGTACAAAAAACTGCAGGTGAGGGGAGCAACAGACGCCTTTGAGAGGCTGAGATGGCGAGAAGGGGCAGGAAAGATACCTCCACTCTCCTGGCCCCTAGCACAGAGACCCCCCCCCTGCCCCCAGGACCTGGAGGAGCTCTGCAGGCCGGGAGGTGCCAAGGGCCCCTCAGGGGGCCAGGCTGGTGAGCAGAGTGGTGAATCGCAGGGCCTGCCCTGCCAGTTCTGCCACGCACTGCGCCATCTCTTGGATGGCAGGGCCAGAGGGGTAGCCCAGGGCAGCCCCCTTGACGGCCAGGACGGTGGCCCGCAAGGCCTGGCCCAGCGCTGTACCTGCAGCCCCAACCTGTCCTCGCAGAGGCGCAGAGGCTGCCAGGCGGCCCAGGGTGTCCCCTACAAACACCAGGCGGTGGGCGGCCACCAGCACCCGCTTGCTGTGAGGCACAAAGAGGCGCGGCGGCTGGTTGGCCTGGGTGCTGCGCATCAGGGCCGCCACCGCCGTCTGCAGCGCGGAGAAGTGGCTCTGGCACTGGCCTGCGTAGAACTGCAGCAGCTGGAGATCTGCAGTGGACAGAGCCAGCGGCTCCCCTGGGCACAGGGCCTCCTGCGGGGCAAGAGGCGTGGTCAGTGGCCTGTTCTCTCCGCTGCTCCCTCTCTTATTTCCTTTCTCCTTCCCTCTTCCCTTCCTTCCTTCCTGTCTTCCAAAGGGTAACCCTTTAGCTCGTAGCTCAGCCCATCAGAAAGCTTAGATTCTTAGAATCCAGGCTTGATGTCAGAGAGAGCCGTGTTCAAAGAACCTCAGCCTTAACTTCAGACAAAGCCTCTGAGCTTGTTTCCTTCTCTCCTGGGAGTCGAGTCCTGCCCAATATAACGTGAACCGCAGGGGACACTGCAAACTTTCTTGCAGCCCCTTTAAGAAAACTGAAAAGGGCCGGCGCCGCAGCTCACTAGGCTAATCCTCCGCCTTGTGGCGCCGACACACCAGGTTCTAGTCCAGGTCGGGGAGCCGGATTCTATCCCGGTTGCCCCTCTTCCAGGCCAGCTCTCTGCTGTGGCCAGGGAATGCAGTGGAGGATGGCCCAAGTGCTTGGGCCCTGCACCCACATGGGAGACCAGAAGAAGCACCTGGCTCCTACCATTGGATCAGCGTTGTGTGCCGGCCGTGGCGGCCATTGGAGGGTGAACCAACGGCAAAGGAAGACCTTTCTCTCTGTCTCTCTCTCTCACTGTCCACTCTGCATGTCAAAAAATTAAAAATAAATAAATAAGAAAACTGAAAAGAAACGAGCAGGTTTTATCCAACTCCAAGTGTAAGAAAATGCTCTCCTTTTTTTTTTTTTTTTTTAATCTTACAGGTAGAGTTATAAACAGTGAGAGAGAGAGAGAGACAGAAAGAAAGGTCTTCCTTCTGTTGGTTCCCCCCCAAATGGCCACTACGGCCGGCACGTTGCGCCGATCCGAAGCCAGGAGCCAGGTGCTTCTCCTGGTCTCCCATGCAGGTGCAGGGCCCAAGCACTTGGGCCATCCTCCACTGCACTCCCCGGCCACAGCAGAGAGCTGGCCTGGAAGAGGAGCAACCGGGACAGAACCGGTGCCCCGACCGGGACTAGAACCCGGGGTGCCGGCGCCGCAGGCGGAGGATTAGCCTAGTGAGCCACGGCACCGGCCAGAAAATGCTCTCATTTCAACATGCAACCAAAATGAAAATTAGGGGGTTTTCTCCATAGGGAAGCTGCGAAATCTGGTGTGCGTTTTCTATTCACAGCCCCACTGCAATGAGATAATACGCAGCAAGAGTTCAGTGCTTGCCACTGCACCCAGCAGACGCCACAGGAGGAATCGCTATCGATCCGTGCTGGTGCGCACCATCGGCAAATACCCGGTCAATGGCGGCTGTTGTGTTCCCACCACTGGTCACAGGGTCGAGGAATGCACCTCGCTTTCCCGAGGCCCAGCAACATTAACTGACAGCTCCAGAGCCGCAGGCTTCTCAGTGTGGAGCCAGGATTAGGAGCCAGGTCTCTTAGGAACCCAAGAATCCACAGTTGACACGAGCCCGGCTCTGACCCGCAGCCCAGAAAGTCTTTCAGCTCCCCTGGCTGCCTGGTCTCCTGACTCCTCTCCAGCGCATTCTTTCCCCGCTTTCTGAATTCCTGATATCCTTTTCCAAGTTCCAGCTCTTTGCTGTCGAATTCTAACTCCTCTCCACTCCCCGCTTCACACGAACGCTCGCCTCCAGCCTAATCAACTCCCCTGACGGCTCAGCTGCTGACGCTCCTCCCAAGCGCCTGCTTCTCCTTCCCCGTCTCCCCCCGCCCCCCCCCCCCCCGCGGTTACCTGCTGCTCCGGCAGCCCCCTCTCCAGCAGTTCAGGCTCCCCCGGGAAGGCCTTATCTTGGGGCCTGGATCCCTGAGCTTTATCCATGCCCTGCAGAGGAGAGCCGGCCTCAGTGCAGAAGTGGGTGCAGGGTGGCCTGCGTGGCCTCTCCGCCCCTCTCCAGGCCTTGGCCTTCCTGCCAGTGCTTCCTCCCTGGACTCCAGGTTTGCGAGCCCTGGTGGCCCCGGGCTAGGTTTAGGGAAGGAGTGGGGCACCAGGCCAAGCAGCAGGGTCCCAGGGCTGGGGGACAGGGAAGCAGGGAGGCTCTGCCTCCGTGGCCGGCCCGCTTCTCTCTGCACAGGTCACCTGGGGCTCTCACGGGGCTGCCTAAGAGCTCACCTTCAGGTGGACGTAGTCATACTCCTCGGCCATCGGGATGCCCTCATACTCGTTGTGGGGTCCTGTGGGGTCGTCCTCCACATCCCCACCCTCTGGGTCCCCCTCCATCTTGGGGCCCCCATAGCCAGGCAGGCGGGGTGGGGGTGGAGGCAGGGGCCGGTCCTGGATGCTGCCCTTGCGGCCTGGGGCAGGAGAGGGAGCCGGAGAGGGGCTGGGGGCCTCTGGGACAGGCAGGGCGGGCAGAGGGCGGCGGGACAGGCTCTCGGCGGAGGGCAGCCGAGGCCTGTGTTGGGGTGGGGGGCTTCTGGGCAGAAACTGGGACAAGGTGTCCAGGTCTTTGGAGGCCGAGGCTCCTGGGGGCTCTGGAGAAGGCGGTGGCTCGGGCCCCAGCAGGGGCACATCATAAATGCCCTCATCGGTGCCTCCGCCCTCCCCGTCTGCCAGCAGTTCCTCGGGTGCTTCATACAGGTTGAGGAGCGCTGAGGCCCGCTTCAGGTTGGAGGGCGCAGTGTAGAGGGGGGGCCCGGGTTCTCGGCCCCCCTCCCACTCTAGGTCGGGCTCCGGCTCTGTCGGTGACTTTGGGGCCAGCGGCACATCATAGGGGGCTTCCTCCTCTCCAGTGGGCTGGGAGGCACCCCGGGCCAGAAGGCGGGAGAAGGAGGCCGGCGAGTCGTAGGGGCCGCTGGAAGGCACACGGAGGGCAGTGGGGGGCACATCATAGACCTGCAGGGAGGAAGCCGGGAGTCACTCTCCAGCTTAGGGAGGGACCGCTTCCCCCAGGACACACCCCATCCCAATACACATGCAGGGACACCCCCCCAACCCTGCTCTCACCTCCAGGGTGTCTCCCGGGGCCACCAGCTGGGTTGCGCTGCCTCTGGGGACCTTGTAGATGGAGTCAGGGGAGGGTGGGCAAGGTGCAGCCGGAGGCCCTGAGGCAGGACAGGGTCGGGCTGGGGGTGGCACCACGTACACCTGGGGATGAGGAAAAGTGGGTGGGAGAGGAAGAGTTGGGGATGAGGGAACTCCGACAGCAGTGGCTCAGAGAGGGTGGGGACAGGCTCCAGGCAGCACAGAGCTGGGGAGAGAATAGGGGTGTCCTGGCTGGGGCTGGGATGGCTCCCCACTCTCACCTCCTGGTCCTCTTTGCTGGGCTGTGGGGCTTGGGGTGCTGCGGGGAGGCTGGGCTTGGGTGCCGGCCCGGCAGGAAGGAGCTTCACTCTGTTGGCAGGCACGATGCCCTGCTGGCCGTGCAGGGAGCAGAGGCACCAGCCGTCCAGCCCGCCGGCGCCCTCCCTCTGCAGCACTCGCAGGACGTCCCCTCGGCGGAAGGACAGCTCCTGGGGGGACTCAGCCGTGTTGTCGTATAATGCCCTGGCCAGCTGGACCTGGGGGATGAGGGTGGAATGAGGAGAGGGGACTTCACACACACAGCGGCTTTTGTCACCCCCTGCTCAAGACCCTGCAAATTTCGAACTCCCCATTCCCCTCCAGCTAAAAATATGAACTCCTGCCTGGGCCCGCCCTGTCTCCAGTTCATCACCTGCGTCCTTCCTCTTGCTTTCTATTCCTTGAACTACACAAAGTTTTTTCCTGCCTCAGGGCCTTTGCACTTGATGTTTCCTGTACCCGGAATGTTCTTCCATTGGCTGTTGATCTGGCCGGCTTTTTGTCATCCTCCTGTTCTGTTTGGGATGTCTCCTTCTCCACTCATGTCCCTATTCCAGCTGTGTCTGCCTCCACCCCTCGTTTCCTTCATAACGTGTCACATTGTTCATCGATTGACTTTTTCACCATCAATCTCTGCTCCTACTGCTGTCTTCCTGGCTGCTGCCACAGAGACCCACCCCGGACACTTCTGCTGAGTGACTTTCTTCCAAAGCACATGACCAGGTCCTGCCAAGCCCCCTCCGTGCCCTGAGTCTCCTCTGCCTCCCCCGAGGCCCCCAGCCATCATGCCTCCCAAACAAAAGTGTCCCTGAAGCAGCTGCAGAGACCCCTTGGAGACTGGGAAGCCCGGCGCAGACAGAGTGCTGAGGCATAATAAGAAAGAAAACAGAAAGCGAAGCGAGTGTTTTGTTGTCAGTCTCCGCGAATAGGGCTCTACCAGAAGAGGCGGAGGTTGCCATGGAGAGAAGTGTGTGCTTGTGTGAGTATATGAGCATGTGTGCAGGGACTGGCAGACTGAGCATGGCACTGCTCATGAGCCTGCTTCGTCTGGCCGGAGCAGCTGAGCCTTCTCCACTGAGGACTCCAGCCTGGGGAATAAGTCACAGATGCAAAGTGGAAAAGATTTCTTTTTTTGACAGGCAGAGTGAGAGAGAGAGACAGAGAGAAAGGTCTTCCTTTTTGCCGTTGGTTCACCCTCCAATGGCCGCTGCGGCCGGTGCATCACGCTGATCCGAAGCCAGGAGCCAGGTGCTTCTCCTGGTCTCCCATGCGGGTGCAGGGCCCAAGGACTTGGGCCACCCTCCACTGCCTTCCCGGGCCATAGCAGAGAGCTGGCCTGGACGAGGGGCAACCGGGATAGAATCCGGCGCCCTGACCGGGACTAGAACCCGGTGTGCCGGCGCCGCAAGGAGGAGGATTAGCCTGTTAAGCCACAGCACCAGCCCTGGAAGAGATTTCTTTAGACACCATGCAAGTCTTGGCATTACTCAGCTCATCCCATTTCATTCTCACAATGAGCACTGTGGGACGAGCCATCACTACCCCACCCTGGGAAATGGCATACAGCTGGCACAGCTGGCACAGCACGATTCGAACCCCAGGCTGTTTAAACGAGAACCAGCACTCTCTCAGTCTCTCACTCTAGAGCCTCCCCGCAATGCCAGATGTACCAGGGTATAGAGAGGGCGTGGCGCAAGGGTGAGCCAAGTGCATGCGAAGCCTGCCTTCGATCCAGCTTCCCTTTGCTGTTCCCCTTCCCAGCGCTCTGTCCGGGGGGTCCTTGGATAGACTCAAGCTGAAAGGACTCGGCGTGTCAAGTCAGTGTCAGCTGCAGTTACGACTGCTGAACGGCCGAGCCTGCTGGGAGCACCCCTGGCAGTGGCAGCTTCCACAGCGGGGCTAGAGGGCACTGCCGGCCAGTAGCTGCATGGACTCATTCAGTAAAAAATCTCAAGCTAGGGATCTCGGCAGGCTGCCCCAGGCAGGGGCGCCTGTTCCTCCTGGCCACTGCCTCCCTCTGGTGGACGGTTTAACCCCAGGCTCTTCAAGACTTGGGGGTTTTAACATCAAACTGACTGCTCCTGCCTGGTTCCAAACTCACCAAAGCACCTTCTCGCAGTCTCTTGGTGTTGTCCCACTGCAAGAAGCCGTACTAACCAGATGACACAAATTCCTGGTTTGCTCTGCACTTTTCCAACTAATTATAAATCAGGGCTTTTGGCTCTAGTCAAGGGTTTAAAAACACAGTTCTCGGCTGGCGCCGTGGCTTAACAGGCTAATCCTCCACCTTGTGGCGCCGGCACACCGGGTTCTAGTCCCGGTCGGGGCACCGGATTCTATCCCGGTTGCCCCTCTTCCAGGCCAGCTCTCTGCTGTGGCCCAGGAAGGCAGTGGAGGATGGCCCAAGTCCTTGGGCCCTGCACCCGCATGGGAGACCAGGAGAAGCACCTGGCTCCTGGCTTCGGATCAGCATGATGCGCCGGCAGCTGCGTCCATTGGAGGGTGAACCAACGGCAAAAGGAAGACCTTTCTCTCTGTCTCTCTCTCTCACTATCCACTCTGCCTGTTAAAAAACAAAAACAAAAAAAACACAGCTCTCGAGGCAGGCAGACCTGGGGTTGAGTCCCAGCTCTGCCCCCGTTGAGCTGGGTGCCTTTGGCCAGGTTGTGTAACCTTTCTGAGCATCAGTGTCCTCTGTAGGATCCCGTATCCATCTCCATACCCGAGCATCTATTGTTGGCGAGGAACGGCACTATCCTCACGAGGCTGTCAGGCCTGGATGAGATGATGTGTCCAAAATCATAACAAAGCTTAGCACAAGACTATCGTGAATGCTCAAGAAATACTAGATGCTATCAGGATTCTGTAAGTTGGATTAACAGAGTCCCTGTCTTTAAAAGAAAGAAAGAAAGAAAGAAAGAAAGCGCTGCCTTCTGGGACTGCAGAGCTGACCAGCTGACCCCGAGCCTGCGTCTCCAGGTCAGAGGCCCCCAGAGGGCCACCCCTTCACAGCCCTGAGCCATCAGACTGAGGAACTAAATGGAGCCCGGTCTGAGGAGGAGCCACGGGAGGCACTGGGGGCGGCTCCGTGCTTTCTCACAAGTCTCCCTGCACAGAGGCCGGCAGAGAGCAGGTGGCAGCCTCCCTTCCCGGGAATTCCCAGTGGGGCCTAGGGGAGACTGCCGAGGGGCCAGCGTTGCCCAGGTTCAGACGGCAGAGCGCCGAGGTGTGGCTGTGGGGAGCTCCTCCCTGCGCTAGGTTTGAATTCTGTCCAATGGGGCCACACCTCTGGGCCTTGCAGGAGCCCAGACCAGAGCTGCTGATAGACTGATTGATGATGGGTGTGGCCACCCTTGCTCCACCCCATCCTGGGGCCCCAGCTGACTTAAGCCGGGAAAGCTGGCTTCATGTGGGGTGGCAGCAGGCCACAGCCGCCTTGGGAGACCTCCTCCCACTGTCCCATCATGCCAGCTGTCTCCTCCCTTTGTCCCCAGTCCCCGGAAAGTGGCCTGAGGCTGGCTGACATCACCTCCCCTCCTTCCCCTGTTTTCTCCTTCTCCCTGCCTGGGTCACCCTCTTGCACTCCATTCCTCCCTTTCCTCCTCCTCTGGAGGTGGGCTCCCTGGGTCCTGTCCCCTCCCGGAAATGCCCCCAGCCACTTCGGCCTTTCGGCCCCCTCCCAACCCTTTGCTTGCCTCCCAATCACAAGCCCCTGCCAACCACCAGTGGCCATCTGTTCCTGTCCAGAAAGAGCAGAGAGGACTCTGACTCCACGCACCCCCTCCCCTCCAGGCAGGCGCAGCCTCTAGAAAGAAAAAGGAGAAAGGAGGGTGGGGGAGGAGAGGAGGGGCCAACCGAGCATCGGGAGGAGCAGGGGCTAAGGAGTGAGAGGGAGAGGGAGAAGGGAACAAAAGTGAGAGGAGGGGGACACAGTTTTCCTGAAGACAGGGGCCAGCCACAGGGACAAAGAAAGAGCAGAAATAAAAGTGACAGGAGCGCAGGGCAGGCGTGGAGGTCTCCGCGCCCAGCCTGCTCTCGCTGGTGGACTCACCGACGTGGCAATGGCCATGGCCTTGGCCTCCGCGCAGCCTGCGTTAGGCTAGACTGGGTTTTGCTGACTTCAGCGGTGGCTGCCTCGCACCATGGTCCGCGGCCTCCAGGCGAGGAGGCCGCCCCTGGCTGTGCGGCTGGAGCAGTGGCCTCCAACAAGGTTGGAGGAGGAGAAAAGAAAACCCAAAAAACTTCCCAAATGGGAGGCAGCCTGGCCAGGCAGGAGGAGGAGCGGGGCGGGCCGGGGCGTCACTGCGGGACCTCATCCAAGGGTGCGCTCTTGGTGCTGTCCCCGCGGCCCTCCGGGGGCCGCCGCTTTGGCCCGGCCCCCGGAGCTGCCCGACCTAGGCCGCCCAGGCTCTCTGGGCCCACACGGGCCGAAAGCTCCCTCCCAGGGCCGGCGCGGGGGCGGGAGCCGAGGCTGCGCTCAACGCTGCTCCAGGCCGCTCAGGGCAGCCCCGAGGGCTGGCAGAAGCCGCTGAGGCGGTTGGGCCGGCCGAGCGAGTTTCGGGGCCCAGCCTTTCCTCCCGGCCCGCACGATGCGCCGGAGAGCGGTGATCCTGAGACCGTGGTCTGAGATGGAGGAAAAGCGAGCCCTGAGTCTCTCTTCGAATGCGCCCACAGTTGGCGAAAGGGGGCCAGCCTGACGCCAAAGGTCTGGGACAGCGAGGCTGTTGGGGCGAGGGTGGCCGGAGTGGTTGCTTTCTGTCCAGGCGCCCGCACCCCCAGCGGAGAGGCGGTTTCGCGCTCAAGCACGAGGGCGCAGCGTGTTCCCGGGGCCTCGCGGCGGGCAGGGGCCCTGCCGTAGGCGTCACCCAGGCACCACTGTAAGGCGCGCGGCCTTCCCCACGCGCCGCCCTCTCCCAGGCGGCAGGGGGACCCAGTCCCCCTTCCAGCCCTCGGCCCTGGGGCGCTGAGCCCCAAGCTGGCTCCCACGCTCGGCCCTCGAGTCCCGCACCGGCCCCGCCGCCCCCGCTCACTTGCACCCTTGGCAGGGCCCCTCGGCGCGCCCCAGAGCTTGGGGGAGGCTCAGGTGCCTCTGGGAACGAAGAGAAAGGCCACAACGCCGAGGAAGGCGAAGGAGGCGCAGGGGCCCGGGTCCGGAGGGCTTGCCTGGGGTGGGGGCACCGCGCGCGCTGGGAAGGCGCCCAGGCTCCCCCAGCTCGCGGCTCCCTTTCCCGCCCCTTCCCGGGCTCCCGCGGCCCCGCCGCCGCGCAGCTCCTGCCTCCCCTCGAGCCCTCTCCTCTCCGGCGCGGGGCTCGGTCCTGGGGATTAAGAGGAGGGAGGGAGGGGAGGGGAGAGGCGAGGCGCAGGGGCGGGGGAGGAAGGGGGACGGCCCTCCGCGAGGCGGGTGTCGAGTTTCAGCCCAGGACCCTCGGGCGGAGCGGCTCGGCCCCGGCCGGCGCCTTCTTCCTCTGGACTTCGGGCGCTGGGGTCCGCCCCGCCTGGGTGCTCGCCTCTCCCCGCGCCGCCCCGCGCGTCTCTCTGCCTCCCTCTCAGTAGCCCCACGGCTGGCTCTCCCGCAGGAGGGAGCGCGCGTCTCCCGCCGTGCGGGGTCCTCCACAGAGCCTCTGGCCGGCTTGGTGCTGCGGCTTCAGGGGTGGCAGGGCCGCTAGCCGGGCCGGTCTTGCAGGGGACAGGCGCGGGGTCTGGCGCTGGTCGTGCTTCTGGCTCTGGGGAGGCAACTTGAAGCCGGAGTGTCTGGCCTGGGAGCTGCTGGCGAGCGGGCAGGCGGGCGGGGCGGCCTCTTACCCACCTCTGCCAGTCTGGGCCTGCTCCTCTTCCTGGCCTGGCTCACTCCCTGCTGCTAGGAGCAAGCTTGGGGACCGTGGGCAAAAAGGGGAGCATTTATTTCGGAGAGGGTGGCGTGCAGCGCCCCCCTCCCCCGGTTTCAGCGGGAGCACTGGACTCTGCCTCCCACACCCTTCTGGCCCTATTGCAACGCCTTGGTGTACCTGCCTCCCTCCAGGCACCTCGCCTTCCAGGATCTTCCTTTGGGGGACACATAACAGAGCTTGTTAGAGATGTGAGGGACTCTTGTGGACTTCCGCTTTTGAGGTTCCTGGTGTTTGGGAAGCATGATGCGGTACCGGGTTGAAAAGCTGTAGTAGATTCTCATGGTTAATATTGAGCAAATGAATGCTATAAAGTAGGCAGCACAACTCTGCATAAACTCATTGGCAGATGACAGCAGATGTCCCACTGTCTCACTCTTTTAGTGAGTCTGAGACCTCAGGGACTAAGCCCCCCTCCCTTCCTGGAAGGCCCTGAAGACCCCCTTGCAGCCGGAATGGGGGCATGTGGTGCAGGTCTTGGCCCTGGGCTTGGCTCTGAGTGAGGGAGTGCAGACTGGTGTGAGGCTGGCGTTCCTCAATAGACACAGACTCTGCTGGGACCACAGAGGAGGTTTTACATGTCCAGATCCATCCTAGTTCCTGTCTGGTGGATGGGGACCACTGTGGAGACTTTCCACCCTCCTCCTTGTGCCTGGCTGCCTAGCACACAGACGTCCTGCTGCTGGGGACCTGCCTTGGTGTGATCTTCACCCAGGGGACGGCCAAGGCAAATGGGGGACCAAGGTGGAGGTGGACAAGAAACACTGTCCCCAGGATGAACGATCTGACTGCCATAAGGCAAATAGATGAGGCCAGAAAAGGCTAAGCAGGACAGCAGCTGTTGGGGCCAGGTGAGAGGGTGGCTTGGGACATGGACAGTGGGGCTCTGGTCCTCGGCTCAGAGCCTGGGGAAAGGTTTGTGAGCGACAGCAGAGCCCAGAGCAGCAGGAAAACAAGGCTGTGCTGCTGGAATTCACGGGCCCGGCAGATGCAGGAGGGAACCCTGGCTCTGAGTGCACTGCCTCTTCTGGGACAGGCAATACACTCAGAGCATCTGGCACACTGCTCTTGCCGCCTTTCCTCTTTCCTGGGCTCCTCTCTTGTGCTTTCTTGAAAGCTCAAAGTGATTTTGCTGTTGTTACTGTTGTTGGGGTCAGGACGAGCCTTTCCTGTGTCCTTACGCCCCTACCTGTGCCCTCTCCTTTGCAAGCAGAGGTTTAAAGGGGTTCTGAGTGGTTCAGGGAGCGCTCTAGGCTCCAGCATGGATGGAGAAAGCCAGGCTGAGCAGGGAGCTGAATCCCAAGTTGTGCCCTTGTGTATTCAGGCAGTGGAAACCAAGGGACCTTTCCATTGGTTCCCAGGTTCCCAGGTTCCCATCTTCTGTGCTGCCCTTTCCCTTCCCAGCATTGTCCAATTGGCTGTTCTCTCTCGCACTCCAACCTGTGACCCAGGCCCCCCTTCTGTCCGCTACCCCAGACTTCTCCAACGCCCACTAAATGTTTCCAGCTCACTTCTCTTTGGACTCACAGCACCCTGACTACCTGGGTTCTAACCCTGGTCTCAGCACTAGCTCCTGAGCTTGGCCGGCCACATGGCCTCTGGACAGGTTTCCTGTCTGGCCTATTGTAAGGGTTAAGGGAATCCTGAGAACAATGTCTGGATCACGATGCGTGTGTCAGTGTTGGGCCAAAGCAAGTGTTAGTATTGCTATTGGGTGCCAACTCTGTGGGGGCCCCAGGAAGTCAAGGACATGATGCCTGCCCTTGAGAAACTTACATCATGTTGTCAATCATATTCGAATCTAGTCAGTGCCTTCCCAATGACCTTGGATGAAATCCCAAAGCTGCATCATAGCCTGTCAGATCCTGGCTGATCTGCTCCGTGCCTGCCTCTTCCATCTTCTCTCACCCCACTCTCCCACTTATCCTCTGTTGTATGTCCACCCTCTGCTTCCTGTGTTCCACCTTGGGGGCTTTGCATGTCCTGCCCCCTCTGCTTATGATACTCTTTCCCCAGACCCTCTCCAGCATCAAGTCAAACACTGCATCCTCAGGAAGACCTGGCCCGGCTTCCCAATGTAGAATGGCCCTCCCATTCTCCCCACTTGCTGGCATCTACAGCCACTCCCTGTCTCCCAGTACGGTTTCTTTTTCTTCAGTAGCACTTCCCATGATCCCAAATGATCTTGATCCCTTGTTGATCATGCCTTTTCCTAAAACTAAGCTTTGGGGCTGGTGTGGTGTAGTAGGTTGAGCCTCCTGCAGCGCCAGCAATCCATATGGGTGCTGGTTTGAATCTCGGCTGCTCCACTTCTAATCCAATATCCCTGCTGATGGCCTGGGAAGGCAGTGGAGGATGACCCAAAAGCTTGGGCCCCTGCACCCACATGGGAGACCTGGAAGAGGCTCCTGGCTTCTGGCTTTGGATCAGCCCAGCTCCAGCTTTTGCAGCCATATGGGGAGTGAACCAGCAGATGGAAGACCTCTCTCTTTCTCTGTCTCTCTCTCTCTCTCTGCCTCTCAAATAAATAGACAAATTAATCCTTATAAATGAGGAAACTAAAACCTAAGCTTCATGAGGCAGGGGTTTCTTCTGACTTGTCCTCCTCTGCTTTCCTGGCAGTTAGAACAGTAGTGCCTGGTGAATAGCAGGCGCTCAATAAATATTTGGTGAGTGGACAAATGAACAAAGACAGCCATGACCACAGGATAAAGCCCTGTAGGCTGAGGGCCCCACTTCGGGGAGGCCTCAGTCTTGGGGGCTGGGGGTAAGGGGTTGTTGGGCTCTTTGTCTTGCTAATTCTGATTTTCCATGTGTCTCTCAGGCCAGACTGGGTTCTCCTTGAAGTCAGGCTCTTGAGCCTAAAGCATTTTTTATAGCTAAAGATGAAACTGAAAATAATTTCCAGCCAGTCTCACCATCACTTCCCAGTCAGAACTCGGGAGCAATGTTCCGGAGGCTTCTGTCTAGTTATTGGACACGGGGAGGTAGGGGGCACTCTGAGCGGAGAGCAGCATCTAGTTAGCAGCAGGTGCAGAAGCACTGCAGCAGCTCTATGTCATCCCATGTTCCTGTCTTAGACAAAGGCAGTGCACATGAGCTTTGACAGACCCTGCTGAGTCCTGGGGACCAGGCATCATTCCAGCAGCTGAGGGCCAGAGCACCTAAGCCCTTTGGCACCTTTGTGGCCATCCAGGCCCTCTCCACTCCCACCTGTCCACACATACTTCTACAAACGTGGAGGGAAGAGCAGAAAGAAGGCCCAAGGCCAAGAGCTGCCCAGAGACTGGACCGAGACATGGAAGCAGCAGATAAGAACTTTCTGTTCTTACATCTTTCTGAGAAGGGACAGAGCAGTCATGGCCTGACCCCCTGCAAGCCCAAGATCACGTCCACATTAAGGGAGGGAGAAATGTTCCATCATACCTTCCCTGTCCCTCCCTGGGAGGTACTGACCTCTTTTTCCAGGGGCACAGGGGTCGGAATATCCCAGCCCTGCTCGGCTGCCAGGTCAGGCCCAGACAGGAAAAAGAAGTGTTGGGAGGGCACCCTTGATGCCAGGTGCTAGGCAGACTTTCCTTTGCTCCCGCCTCCGGCATTCTCCCCATTGCCACCCCCAGCTCTCACACCCCCAGGGATTCCCGGGAAGCTAGAATGACTCAGGGATTCCAAAACTAGCCACCCCAGGAGGAAACCCCTCTGGAAAATGTTTCTCATGGAAGGGAGTAACCTGAAGGAATCCCACAAAGCCGCTGCTGAGATAGGGCAGAGGCTGAGCAAATAGGGCATGGGGGGGCGGTAGGACATGTGGCTCAGAGCCCAGGTTCTCAGGTCAAGCCTGGTCATCATTCGAGGCAGGGCAGTCAGGGGACTGTGTGCTCACAGGGGCCCTCCCTGTGGCTTTCAGGGGTTTCCTTTGCCTTGAGATGCAGAAGTAGGGAGATACCCCAAAGGGCAACATCTCGAGCAACCCAGGTTGGGTCCACTCTGTAGCTCCAGCAAGGGGAACAAGTAGCTAGGATCACTTCTGGCTCCTTTGAGTACCCCCTCCTGCACAGGGCTAGAGATCGGGAGATCTGGCCAAGGTCAGACTCCAGTTCTGCTCCCTTGGCCTAGGTTTAGGGGGAGATCGTTAGGATTTCAAGTCTTCTGGAACAGCACTGCCCTCTTAAGAGCCTGCTCTGGGGTTGGAGGTAGCTGAGGAACCCCAGAAGCCACCTGGAGGCTTTGCATGAGGCCAAAAGCTGCCAAACAGGAAGCTGGAGCAATGAATCCCAGCCAGCAGCGCTGATGCCCAAGTAGGAAGGAATGCCCTGTGACCTTGGGCAGGTGTGGCTGAGACCTGTCTAGACCAAGCCCAGATGAATGAGAAGCAGACAGTGTGGGGGCTTCCTTTCCATGCACAGCCAACTGGGGGTCATCACAGTGTGGTACCTCCCCGCCAGGAGCTTAGATTTGGAGTTGTTCAGGAATATATTGGGAAACCAGCTCAGCTTCTTTCTAGCTGTGGGAACTTGGGTGGGATTCTACATTTTGTCTGGTTTTGGTTTCCTTATTTGTAGGATGGGGATAATGGCCTCCAAGTCTGGTTTTATTGTCAGGGTAAAGATGAGACTGGTGCATGGCTCAGCACGATGCCTGGCTCCTGCAGGTACACAGGAGCTGAGGCCAGCAGTGTACGGCTCGAGCGGCTGTTCAGGGGTTCCAGGGCCAGAGGTGGGCAGTGAGAGCTGGGTGATGATTCTCCTGGCCTCATTGCTTGCTTGCTTGCTTTGAAAGATTAATGAATTTATTTGAAAGGCAGATTGGCAGAGAGGGAGAGACAGAGAAAGAGATCTTCCATCCACTGATTCACTCCCCATTGATGGCTGGGGCTGGGCCAGGCTGAAGTCAGGAGCCTGAAACTCTAGCTGGGTCTCCTGCTTGAATGGCCCAAGTATTTGGTCCAATTTCCACTGCCTTCCTAGGAGCATTAGCCGGGAGCTGGATTGGAAGCAGAACAGCCGGGACTTGAACCCCTGAGCCACTATGCCAACTCTATGGCCTCAATGCTCCACCATTGTCTCCTGTACGGTCTCCCCCTCACCCCAAATCCCATAACTCCAGGACTTCAGGGTCTCATTGGAGCTGCGCTACCTCATCACTCATCTCCTTTGGGGTTGCTTGGCCCCAAAGCATCGAGGATTCCCCTTGCTCTGCTGTCTGGGTTATTCCTGGTTCCCTCTGTTTGTTGACTGAGTCCTTGGTTACTAGAGTAGTATTTTCGGAGGGAAAGCATATGCAAATCAGGAAGCCATATCCTAAAGAATATCTGTGTGCGGGGATGGGGATGGAGGGAGAGGGGCACCCAGGGGCCAGGACAGAGAAAGACTCAGAGGGAAGTGGGCTCTGGCCTGCTGCCAGTCCAGTGCCTCCCAGCAGACTCTTCCTGGCTGGCCCATGTCTTTGAGGATAGGCTCAACTCTGGGCCATCCTGGGGCTGACAGCTGAGGCCGCATGGCCCATGGGCTGCAGTTGTCCCTGTTGCGGGGACGCTGGCCACCGCCCTGTGGGTGGGGTGGCACAGGTGGGTCCTCAGTGTTACCTTGACCCCTGCACTTCCCCAACCCTTTTCTGTGTGCAGTGGGAGCAGTCACCCACCACTGCTTCCATCAGGCCTGGCCCGTCCACCACTAGACTCTTGGGATCAGAGCTTGCCTGGCTGTAGCATGAGGAGGAGGTGAGGGGAGGTGTGGTGAGGAAGACGGGTTGGCAATGGGACAGAGGGGAGAAGTCACCCAGGGTGGGGGTCTCGGACCTCAAAGCTGGGGTGGGGTTGAAGGTGCTGGAGGGGAAGGGAAGTGCTCACTGATATGGAGAAAAGGGAGCAGAGGAGACCACGCTCGCGGTGGAAAGGAGACCTCTTGAAAGGATGCCAGAGGGGGCAGAGCCATGGCGCAGTAGGTTAATCTTCCGCCTGAGGCACCGGCATCCATATGGGCACTGGTTCTAGTCCCGGCTGCTCCTCTTCCAATCCAGCTCTCTGCTATGGCATGGGAAGGCAGTGGAAGATGGCCCAAGTGCTTGGGCCCCAGTGGGAGACCTGGAGGAAGCTCTTGGCTCCTGGCTTTGGATCGGCGCAGCTCCGGCCGTTGCAGCCATCTGGGGAGTGAATCAACAGATGGAAGACCTCTCTCTCTCTCTCTCTCTCTCTCTCTTACTGTCTGTAACTCTACCTCTCAAATAAATAAATAAAATCTTTAAAAAAAAAAAAGGAAATAAAAGATGCCAGAGGACAGGCCCTAATTTCCATAGTACCAGTTCACAAAGACACAAAATAGTAGAACCTGATTGCTGTGACCTCATGTGCCTCCCACCCCCCTCCAGGGGGCAGGGGGCAGAGGGCAGAGTTGGGTGGGGAGAGGAAAGAGCAAATGTACCCAATCAGCCACCAGGCTTGTAACGCTGTCATCCCAACTTCTCTGAGTCCAGCATCTTCAATAGTGTTTGGAAAGGTGGTCAGGTTTTTTTGGTTTGGTATTTTTATTTTTTATTTAATTTTTAATTTTTTTTTTATTTTTTAAGGAATACAAATTTCAAAAGTACAACTTTAGGAATATAGTTATTCTTCCCACCATACCCGCCCTCCCACCCACATTCCCACCCCTCCTCCTCCTCCTCCCTCTCCCCTTGCCAGTCCAATTCTACAATAAGATTCATTTTCAGGGCCAGTGCTGTGGTGCAGCAGGTTAAAGCCTTGGCCTGAAGCGCCAGCATCCCATATGGGCACTGGTTCTAGAGCTGCTCCTCTTCTGATCCAGCTCTCTGCTATGGCCTGGGAAAGCAGTAAAAGATGGCCCAAGTCCTTGGGCCCCTGCATCCACGTGGGAGACCTGGAAGAAGTGCCTGGCTCCTGGCTTCAGATCGGCATAGCTCCGGCCGTTGTGGCCATCTGGGGAATGAACCAGCGGATGGAAGACCTCTCTCTCTCTGTCTCTACCTCTCTCTGTAACTCTGTCTTTCAAATACATTAAATAAATCTTTAAAAAAAAAAGATTCATTTTCAGTTAACTTTGTACACAAAAGACCAACTCTATACTAAGTAAAGATTCCAATAATTTGCGCACACACACACACACAACTGTTTGAGAACTAGTTTTTCAGTTAACTCTCATAATACAACTTATTGAGGACAGAAGTCCTTCATGGGGAGTTAGTGCACAGTGACTCCTGTTGTTAATTTAACAATTAACACTCTTATGTATGATGTCAGTGACCACCCGAGGCTCTTGACATGGTTTGGTATTTTTAATTTCCAGTTCCTCCCTACAAGAGATAGTGGAAATCAATTTGAATAAACAAAACAGGTTTGCTGAGAATAAAACCAGGACTCCTGACCTGAGGCAGGCAGGCTGCTCCGAGGGCCCTGTCAGCCAGCACAGCAGCTTCGGAGAGGGCGAAAGGTCCAGCATGCACCAGGTGAGTGCTCCGGGCTCAGCGGGAGCAGAGCTGCCTCAGGTGTGGGGCTGGGGTGGCCAGTGGGATCTTGGTGAGCTGCTGGGGGCAGGGCAGTTCTATGGGAGCAATGGCCCAGGCAAGTGAGAGCTGTTCTCTCTCTGGCCTTTGCCCACAGGTGGTGGCGTTCCTGGCAATGGCCGTGGGGACCCACACCCTCGGTTTGAGTCTTCAGAAGGACTGCAGTCACAGGTCTATCTGCTGCCCCAGTAAAGGGCAGGGCCCCCCTGAGGAGTGGCTGCAGTGGACTCCTGTGCCCGTGCCTCCCCCGGAGCTGGAGCTCACCCACCTCCAAGAATCCTGCAGGGCCAGCGAAGACGGACCCCTCAACAGCAGAGCCATCTCCCCCTGGAGATATGAGTGAGTCTGCTGTCCCCTCCCCAGTGTCTGCCTGTGCCCCGCCCGGGTGTGTGTGTGTGTGTGTGAAACCCCACCCCCAATTCCAGCACACCTCCCCCTTCCCATCTCAGACAGGTCTCAGAGGGTTTGGGGCTTCAACAAGGCCTGAAGCTGAGTCCTAGCTCTGACTCACTGGATGTGTATGGACCAATAACTCAAGTTTTCAAAGCTCAGGGTTGGTTAGTTTGTTTCAATTCCAGTAGGCTAATATGAAGATCAAATGAAGTAATGGATGTAAAAGTCTATTCCTATATTGGTTGTCTCCTCTTCTTCACTTTTGACCCCTACAATGGCCCCTGCTTTTCTAACTAAAACATCGGGGAGTAATGGCGTGATGCGGGCACAGAGCAGCCCAGCCTAATGCTCCTGGCCTGGGCCATGTTAGGTGGCAGGTGCACTAGCAGCCAAGACCTCAGCTCTTGGGGGCAGCTTCGTGGCTGGAGCCCTGGGCTGGTTCTCTTTGATCATGATTGTGGCCATCTTATTTTCCACTCTGTGTGCTACATGAATATTCTAATTCTCTGTGCCAGGATGTAAATATTGTTAGGAAGCACTGGAAAAGGGATGGCAAAGCAAAACATTAGAAAGGAGGGCTTTGGGGATCCCGCACATCTTGTGTGTGTGTGTGTATGTGTGTGTGTGGTGTGTATGTGTGTTTTAAGATTTATTTTTTTACTCGAGAGGTAGAGTTACAGACACAGAGAGGGGGAGGCAGAGAGAGGTTTTCCACTGCTGGTTCATTCCCCAAATGCCTGCAAAGGCCAGAGCTTTGCCCACCTGAAGCCAGGAGCCAAGAGCTTCTTCTGGGTCTCTTCTCTGGGTCTCCCACGCGGGTGCAGGGGCCCAAGCACTTGGGCCATCCTCCACTGCCTTCTCAGGCCATCAGCAGTGAGCTGAATCAGAAGTGGAACAGCCGGGACTAGAACCAGCACCCATACGAGATGCCGGCACCACAGGCAGATAGTTAACCTACTACCCCACAGCGTCAGCCCCAACACATCTTGTTTTGTGAATTCAGCAGGTGTCTCTGTTCCCCACTGCCCCTCACACCATAAGCCCAGTTCTACTTCACCTGGGCTTTGGGGACGGGTAGAGACGTTTACTGGGGTAGGGAAGGGGTCAGCTTTAGTGGAGATTAGACCTAGGGTGGACATGGCAGGTCACGATGCTTGGGGGCTGTCCCAGAAGGCTGGCTGGGTGACCTCTGGCCTGAGCTTGGCTGACTCAGCTGCAGTCCAGACCCCTCATGGCGAGGTTGTGGACCCCCACATAATCACTCAGCTGGCCTTCCCCAAAGTGCGTCCCATGGAGCACTCAGAATGATGATCTCAGGTGGGTTTGGGAGACTGCTCCAGCCCCTGCCCCGTAGAGATTTGTAACATCTCAGCGCTGGAAATTCTGTGGTCCAAACTCATGGGACCACGGAACCCTTTGCTTGCAGGGTGTTTATCTGGGAACTGTGCTGGCTGCACCCCAGAGAATCGGGTTTCACAGGGGGCACAGTCCCCCAACCTGGGCCCCTCTCTGCCCCCCACTTTGGAGCATCTACTTTTCAGTGGAATGGTGCTCCCCCTGGGTGGGGGGAGGGCCTGTCTGGAGTTGATGCTCTTCCTGCTTGCCTGTCAGAGCAGTTTTTACTTCTACAGTAATGGCAATACTGTCTAGAATGCAATAATTACAAGAAAGCTCCGGCAGAGGCCACCGGATGTGTCACAGGGCAGCAGAGCTAAGGCAGGAGCCTGCTGCCTTCCCTACCTCCCTGAGAGACCAGCTGGGAAACCTCTCTTCACCCCTTACTCCCGTTTCCAGTGGGGAAGATGAATTCCGGGGTGTGTGCGTGTGTGCATGTGTGTGTGTGTAGGGGATTTGCTCCAAGTCACACAGCAAGGGGGGGGGGTGTCCCAGGACTGAGGAGCAGCCAGGCCCCCAGCGGCACCGTTCGCTCCTCCCCCACCCCACCCTCCCTGAACCAGCCCCTCCCTCCCGCACAGGTTGGACCGGGACCTGAACCGGCTCCCCCAGGACCTGTACCACGCCCGCTGCCTGTGCCCGCACTGCGTCAGTCTCCAGACAGGCTCCCACATGGACCCCCTGGGCAATTCGGAGCTGCTCTACCACAACCAGACCGTCTTCTACCGGAGGCCGTGCCGCGGCGAGCGCGGGCTCCGCCAGGGATACTGCCTGGAGCGGCGGCTCTACCGCGTCTCCTTGGCTTGCGTGTGCGTGCGGCCCCGGGTGATGGCTTAGTCGTGTGTCTGCCTGAGGCCGACCCTTGGCGGGAGAAGTGGAGCTAGGTGTCCCATCACCTGCCACGGTGGCCAGGACCGCTGAGCGCTCGGCCTCTCCAAAGCACCCCGGGGACCAGCAGGTCCTTGGCTCGGCGTGGCGGGCTTTGGCGCCCTTTTGCACTTTTGGAAGCACTTTGTGAAGGCGCAGCTGCGGGAAGCTGGCGTCCGGGCCTTGCTGGAGATGTCCGCCCTTCCCCCAGCTGGCCCAGCACAGGCACTTTCTTGATAATCACCCCTTTGCCCGGGGAAGGCCCTCATTTCATTTGTTCATTCTCTCGCTCACTCACTCGTTCATGGGGGCATCAAGCATTCGGTGGACGTGGGTCACTGCACGTGGGCAGATTCATCCAAATAAATATCTGTATTTAAAAATGATCTACTTTGTCTCTGGCATGCATCGTGGCCCCCCACCTGGGTGCCTTCTCCCCCCCCCTCCACAGTGCTCCCCTACCACCCACTCTCTGGCCCCCGGGAGTTTCTGCTGCACACTCCCACCCCTCCCCTCTTGGGACCAGGGTGGGGGTCAGGCTGCGCTCCCAGCATGCTGGAGACACAGAGGCCCATTGAGGCACCACAGCAGGCACACAGCGCCCCCTTGTCCCTCAACAATCCGCCTTTGTCTCTGGTCCTGGCTACGGCTTTGCCTGGGTCCTGGGAGGTGCAGCCTGAGCCGGGCTCTGGTCCCACCCTCTCTAAAAGGAAAAGGGAGAAGGGACTGGCATAGGAAAGGGGGTTAAGGTTAGGGGAAACAGACACATACAGCACACATACAGCTTCAGGCTTAGGTCGTGGGGCACTCCTCGTCCTGCCCCCACCTCCTTATCTCCTGGCTCCTCCCATTTCTTTTGGGACCTCCCCTTCTCCCCCATTCCTTCTGCCCTTCTCCAGGCTGGGTTGGGCTCTGAGTGAGGGGAGGGGCTAGCCACTCCGCCCTCCTCCCTCCCCTCCCCTGCCCTCCTCTGTGCCTCCCAGGGTGCTGGTTCTGCCACAGTGAGGCTCCGGCACAGTGGGGTGAAGGCTCGCCTCTTCACTTGCAGGTTTCTCAAAGTGCCTTCTCACTCCGGTCTGCTTTCCTAGCCTGCCAGGTCTCCTGGGCTGGTGGCGGTGGGGGGCCGTGCCCCGTGGGCCCCACGGAGAGATGCTGGGTGCCTGGGACCGCCGAGACCGGCCCTCCGAGGAGGGGGCAGCTGCCGTGCTCCAGGGCTTCGCCGTGGACAAGAGCTTCCTCTCTTCCCTCAAAGGCATCCTGCTGGAGACCGAGCTGGTAACAGCTGCCTCCCCCACCTGGTGCCTCATCCCCCCTCCCACCTGTGCCCCAGGCTCAACCGTCAGCAGCCCCTGCCCAGGCTCCCTGCCTACCCCCTGTCCCGGCTGCCCCGCCCTCATCTTCAGGGTTCCGTTGCAGCAGGAAGGATTGAAGTTAGACTGAGGACAGCCTCTGGGGACATCGGGGGAGTGGGAGACAGTGGGGTCGGGCCAGCCTGCCTTTCCCTGGCTGTAACATAGCCACTTCTCGCCTTGTCCCTGGAGTCCATCTGTTAGAAAGAACGGACTTCCTGCCAGCTGCAGTGGATGTGGCGTCTGCTGCCCTTGTTACTTAGGGAGACCACAAGGCCTCCACAGAGCCGCCACCCGTACCGCCAGAGCTGAAGGCTCGCCCAGAGCCCACTGGGTGGCACCTGTCTTCACTGGCCCTTGTCAGGGGAGTTTTGGGCATCCAGGAGCAGGGAGCACGCTCTATAGGACTGGGGTGGCTTCTGGGCTGCGGGGCACATGGCACTCTCCGCTCCTGGGGACGTGTCCTGGTGGATCATCATAGGCCAGACCACCCCCCCCAGTCATGCAGCTTGGATGCACTGCTGGGACCCCCGAATGGTGGCTCCTGACCCTGGGGAGCAGGGTGGGGGCGGGGGGACTCTCCAGGCTCTTCCTTCTCTCCGAGGACGGGGCAGCTCCTGATGAGCGTGAGGCCTAGGCTGGCCAGTGCCCGTGTCCCCTTCCTGACAGGCGCTCCCTGCTCCGTCCCGCAGGTCCTGGTTTTCATCATCTTCATCTGCTTCACGGCCTCCATCTCTGCCTACATGGCCGCGGCGCTGCTGGAGTTCTTCATCACGCTCGCCTTCCTCTTCCTCTACGCCACCCAGTACTACCAGCGCTTCGACCGGCTCAACTGGCCCTGTCTGGTGAGGAGCCTGCCTTCCCAGGACCTTCCTCTCCTCACCCCCACTGCCCGCCTTTTCCACACTCCTTGTGCTCAGAACTGTGCTGGGACTCACACTGACTTCTCAGCCATGGGGTCCCGGCATCGGGGAAGAGGCACACCCTTGGGTCCTCTCAGCAGGGGCCCAGCCCCAGCCAGCCCTGCCCTACCCGGGCTCCCTGGCCGCTCTGCATGGGTCTGTCTCAGCTTCTCATCCTGGTGGCTTGTGGATCCGCCTGCTTCCATACCGCAGGTGGCCATGTGGGTTCTCGCTCTCAAAAGCGCTCCGTAGCGTGTCGTGTCCCGGCTGTGTCCCCACACAGGGATTTAGAATGCCTCAGAGCCAGGCCGCTGTCTCCCTGCCTTGTGACGTCCCTGTGACCCTGCCCCCGTCCCTCCCCCTCCCCCAGGACTTCCTCCGCTGCATCAGTGCCATCATCATCTTCCTGGTGGTCTCCTTTGCTGCTGTGACCTCCCGGGATGGAGCTGCCATCGCTGCTTTTGTGAGTCCAGCTTGGCAGGGCTCGGCCGCCCCGCAGGGCTCTGGCTGGCGTTTGCACACTTTGTGCAGGGCCTGCCTCGCACCTCACCCCGTACCACCCACCCCCTCTCCCCTAACTTAGTGGCCCAGCAGCCTCTGTTGTGCTGTCCCTCAGGTTTTTGGCATCATTCTGGTTGCTGTCTTTGCCTATGATGCTTTCAAGATCTACCGGACTGAGATGGCACCCAGGGCCTCCCAGGGTGAGTGCCTGTGCTCCGAGTGCCCATGTCCCCTCCCTTGCCCCAGCCACGTCGGCCTGATGTGGCTTCCCTCCCTGGTTCCTTCTCCACAGGGGATCCGCAGTGACTCTGGGGCTAACTGGCTCCTGGCTGCCGCCGGACCTGGGCTAGTGGGGCCCAGCCACGTCTCCTTTGGTTCACAGCTCCTGGCCCAGGCCTACAGAGGCATCTGCCTGAGAAGTCACTGGTGACACGTCCGTGGAGCCTAGCTCTTGATGAAGCCCTGGCCAGGAGAGGGGGCTTAGGGAAGGAGGGGGGGGGGGCAGAGGAAGCTGGCCCTCCAAGGGCCCCCAAATTAAAAGATTGGAATCCGACTGCTGAGTCTTTTCTTCCCCAGAAAGCAGGCAGGCCAGGGTTGCCAAGAAGCGTCCTTGGCAAAAGTGCCCAGGACACACTGCCCCTCCCTGGGGCTGGGTCTGAGCAGTGATGATGAAGACATCTTCCACGCAACATAGAACTTGGCCATTTGAAGAGGTTAAGCTGCTGCCTGTGACACCTGCATCTCATAGGAGTGCGGGTTCAAGTCCCAGCTGTTCCACTTCTGATGCAGCCCCGCCACCCATGTGGGAGAGCTGGGTGGACCTCCTGGCTTCTGGTTTCAGCCTGGCCCAGTCCTGGCTGTTGCAAGCCCTTTGGAGAATGAACCAAATGTAGTAGAAGGCAGATCTGTCTCTGCCTCTCTCTATCACTGCATTTCAAATAAATAAAGAATACATCTTTAAAAAAATATAAAAAGTAAAAACCTTGGCTACTCTGACACATCCTGGTGGTTGGGCGCCCGGAGTTCTGTCTGGAACAGCGCAAGTCTTCCAAACATCATGTCCCACCCTGCACTGGGCACGCAGGTTTGTCCATGAGCTTGAGCGGACGTGCCTGCCTGGGGTGTGTGTGTAGAGCTCCCCCTGGTGTTGTGGAGGAGGCCTTGGCCTGCAGGTCGCAGGGGTGGCAGAGAGGAGAGATTCCCAAAATGCTGGTGCCAGCAGGGCCCTTGGTTACCAGCTGGGCCGATGCCCTCATTCCCTCCACTGGTTATGGGACGTGACCTTCCTATACCTGTGACATGGCTAGGGCTGGCACCCAGCTCTCCTGACACCTGGACAAGTGTTCTGGGTACTGTACTGGCCTAGCCTCAGCCACAGGTCTGTGACAGTACAATGCAGCCAGCAGCTCCTTCAAACTGACTTGCTAACCCTTCCCCCCAACACTGCTTCTTCCTGCTCTAAGAGACCTTCCTTCCTCTTCCTCTGGGGACCTCCTGCCAGGTATAGCCCAAGCCTCTTGGTAGTGTGAACATTTCTCCCTTGATCTGACCTTTCCTGCCTCTGGTTTCTTTTCTTTAAAAAAAAAAAAAAGACGTTTATTTATTTGAGATGCAAAATGATTTCCATTTGCTGGTTCACTCTCCAAATTCCTGCGAGAGCCAGAGCTGGGCCAGGCTGGAGCCAGGAGCCCCGAACTCCACCTAGATCTCCCATGTGGGGGTCAGGGTCCCAGGCACTTCAGCCGTCATCTGATGCCTCCAAGGCACAATAGCAGGAAGCTGAATCAGAAGTGTGGAGCAGCAGGGACTTGAACTAGGAGCTCTGATATGGCATGTGGTTGTCCTAACCCCCATGCCACAGTGCCCACCCGCTGCCCTGGTTTTCTGCCCTCAACCCTGGCTCTGCGCAGGGCTGGCAGTTCTCCCGGGCCAGAAACAGTCGGGCTGTTTGTTTCTCAGAAGGTGTCTGCTTGTGGTTCTGAGGGTTGTATGCACAGTCTATTTGCAGGACTAGCAGGCTGGCTTTGGCTGGGGCAGGGGTGGGCACAGCCTCAGATGAGGCATAGAAGAGGTTCAGCTAGGGGAGTTGCCAGAGGGCTTCCAGGAGAAGGGATGAGATGGTATGAAGTCCAGCCCGGTCCCCTGAGCGGCTGTGTACCCTGGGCTGGACTGTCCCAGTAGCTCAAAGAGAGCAGAAATGTGACGGGTGGTGTGAACCTGTCTGTGCTCCCGGGCTTGACTATGTCTGGGTGGGAGACTAGCAAAGCCCAGGCTTGCCCCACGCTGCACGTGGACTCTGGGAGCCCTCATGGTGAGACCCTGGCCCGCAGAGGTGAGAACTAACAGGCAGGGGCTGACAGCCAGGCTGGGACCTGTCCCCCACTTCCTTGCACCCTAGTCCTCATGCAGCTCCAAACCTCTCCTGGCATCAGTGGGAAATTAATTGCCCAGAGAACAGGGGTCCCAGAATACCTTTAGGCCCTGCAGCCTCGAGGTGGGGCAGGTGCAGGGCAGCTTCAGCCTCGGCACCAAAATTCTGCCTCTTGGCATCTGGAACTGGAGCCTTGCTGTTCTCCACTTTGGAAACGCCCCCTTCTCTTCGCTTGGGTGGGGACTGAGCAGAGCTGGGTCTCACAGCTGTGCTGCCCCAGGCGGGACACCTCACTTCTCTGGGCCTTGGTTCCCTCCTCTACAGCTGTGGGAGCTTTGGCTGCCTTGGCTTGCTCACAGGGGCTGGGGCCACCCCCTTCTTGGGCCAGCAGCCTTCCGGCTGCAGGCTGGACAGCTGGTGGGAAAGACAGGTGGGCGCAGGCGGAGTCAGGCACTCGTGTTTATTGCGGGTTAACAAGAGCGGGGTTCCGGAGGTGGCGTCACTCCTCGTCGTGCATTTTTTGCTGAGAAAGGAAGGAGGGGCGTGAGTGGCAGCTGGCAAGAGGGATGGGGTGTGGGGAGCATCCCTAGGGTTTCCAGCGGCTGAAGGAGATGCCCACAGCCTGGGACTGGCTAGGCCTCTGGGACCTTGGGGTCCCTTGCTAGGGGTGCTGTGGTTTAGGGGAAACACGGGGCATTCAGCAGAGGCTCCAGTCTTTGAGGGCTGCCCTAAGCAGGTGCTGTAGGACCCTCAGGGCTGTGAGGGCTGCCTACTCTGAGGGGCATTCATGTCAGGGGGTGTGCTGATTTGGGTGGATACTGGAGCCCCTGGGGGAGGGACCCACCTTGGCGCCGATGTCGCGGCTCTTGGCCCGCAGCTTGTTGACCTGGGACTCTGCGATGTCTGCCCGCTCCTCCGCCTCGTCCAGCTCGTGCTGCACCTTGCGGAACTTGGACAGGTTGGTGTTGGCCTGCTCCTCCTGTGGGGGTGGGGCGCGGGAGGAGCCTCCTCAATCGTGTCCTGCACGGCCACCACCCACTGCCCAAGTGAATCCCGTGCTGCCTGGTGGGGGGCCCCCCAGAACATCATCCCATCTGTCCCAGCATGCCTCGGAGGGACGCTCCCCCAGCCCAGGTTCTCCATTATCACCTTACATGCACTTTCCTGTCTGCCTGGAAGTCTTCCTCCACTGGGAAGGAAGTCACCTGCTAAGCCCAATGTCGAGGCCACAGGCCTGCCTTAAGCATCGTCTGCCCCCTGTCCTGCATCAGTGTCCCCACTGCCTTCATGTGGACTTATGGTGCATAGGTTGTATGCGTGGGGGCAGGTGCCTTGCTTCTGCTGAGTCAGAGTGCCTGACACAGCTCTGACCAAACCAGCTATTATAATAAATGTTCACATTTAGAGCAATCTTTTGTCCGAGCCCCACCATGCGTGGTGGACATGCATCGATTCTCGCACATAATAGGTGCGTTGATGAAGGGTGAGAGAGAAAATCATCAACTCACCGCCTCCTCGGCCTGGCGCTTATAGGCCTTGACCTTCAGCTGCAGCTTGTCCACCAGGTCCTGCAGCCTCAGCAGGTTCTTCTTGTCCTCCTCCGTCTGCAGGGGGAGAAGGAGGTTTCAGGGAGGAGTGAGCGCCATCGCCTTTCTGTTCCCCATTGTTCTAGCTCCTCGCCATGCCTCAGCTGCCGCCTTCCAGGCGCCCAGGGTAGAGCGCGGTGGGAGAGATTCCATCTCTGACTCAAGGGAGGCAAGGCAACGTTCTCAGCCCAGAGTCCACCAAGCACTGGGGGCTGTGTGTGTGTGTGTGTTGGGGGGGTGCAGCTCTGAACTTCCCGAGCAGGTGAGACAGAGGCACTGGCTCTGTTCTAGCCCCAGCGTGGGGAGCAGAGCAACACACATGCTCTCGGCCAGTGGCTCTGGAGTGACCAGGGCTAAGGAGGAATGCAGAAAGCAGGTGCACCCTCATGGCTCACGTTATTCTGGTCTATCATAGCCCAGTACTCTAACACGGCAGTGCTGCAGTGAGCCAGGAGCACTGGCTGCAGGACCTAACCAGTCACCCCCCTCTCCAGCTCCTGGTGCGTGCTTCTGTCCGTGACAAATCCACGGTTCTAGCACTGCACCCTGTCTTGCCTCTGGGGTCCATCTGTCAAATGGACCAGTTCCCCTGTCTCCTTGGTCTCTCTCCCAACAGGCACACTGTGATGAGTACAGGGCATGGGCAGAAGCTCTGAGCTAAGCACATGGAGGTCTTAGAACATTCTGGGATCTTCTTTCTCTAAAGCCTTCCCTTGGCCGTCGGGAAGTTCTCTGTCATTTCCCACCCCCTGACTCTCCTCCCTAACGTGCCCCGCAAAGGTGGAAGGGGCCTCTGGACTGCTCTGGAGCTGTCCTGGTGGAGCTCTCGGTTCTTGAAAAAGAACTTTGAGGAAGTAGCAGGTTCTCCACTTGCTAGAAAAATCCAGACTCAGGCCACACTGACTCCCGAGAAAGAAAATGAATCTACGGACAGCGTTTCAAGGCGCAGGTGGCCTGGGGTCCCGGAAGGCAGCCAGGGCACGCCGCGCGCACCTGGTAGGTGAGCTCCTTGATGCGCCGCTCGCTCTTCCTCATGCCCTTCACCGACTCCGCATTGCGCTTCTGCTCGGCCTCCAGCTCGTTCTCCAGCTCCCGCACCCGCGCCTCCAGCTTCTGCAGCTGCTTCTTGCCGCCCTTGAGGGCGATCTGCTCGGCCTCGTCCAGCCGGTGCTGCAGGTCCTTAATGGTCTGCTCCATGTTCTTCTTCATGCGCTCCAGGTGGGCGCTGGTGTCCTGCTCCTTCTTCAGCTCCTCCGCCATCATGGCGGCCTGCGCGCGGGGGAGGGGCGGCACACGGTGGGGTCAGGGCCTCACACACCGGCCCCTCGGCGCGGGAGGGCGGGGTGGGGGACTCACGTCCGTGATGGCCTTCTTGGCCTTCTCCTCGGCGTTCCTGCATTCCTGCACCGCCTCCTCCACTTCCGTCTGCAGCTGGGACAGGTCTGACTCCATCTTCTTCTTCTGGTTGATGAGGCTGGTGTTCTGGGCGAGGAGAGAAAAGGGTCACACCCACTCGTGTACTTGTTACCTCCTTCCACTTCAGAGAGCATTATAAGTGGTTGTTTAGGGGCCGGCGCTGTGGTGTAGTAGGCTAAGCCTCCGCCTGTGGAGCCAGTTCCAGTCCTGGCTGCTCCTCTTATGATCCAGCTCTCTGTTAATGGCCTGGGAAAATAGCAGAAGATGGCCCAAGTGCCTGGGCTCCTGCACCTGTGTGGGAGACCCAGAAGAAGCTTCTGGCTCCTGGTTTCAGATCGGCCCAGCTCTGGCCATTGTGGCCATTTGGAGAATGAACCAGTGGGTAGAAGACCTCTCTCTCTGTCTGCCCCTCTCTGTAACTTTGCTTCTCAAAGAAATAAATCTTTTTTTAAGTGGCTGTTTAGTCTTAAGTTCCAAGCCCTGCTTCTGAGAGAGCCCTCGTTTTGTGCCAGTGATCCCTTTTCCTAGGAGAACAGCAATGTCCCGGATGTTCTCTGTGCAACCACTCAGCCCTGAAGACAGACTTCAAGCACCAAAGCCTGTCGGACTCTTCAACCACAAGTTGACGCAGGGACATGGAAATGGAAACAACTTGTTTCCAAGAACAACGTTCTGGAAATGATTATGGTTCTAGAAAGAATGCTGAGGGGTAAGGAAGAGGGGACGAGGTCAGTGGATGACGGCACTCTCATACAGCCTAGGTTACACAACCCACCAGGCACTGCAATCAGTGGGCATGAGAGCTCGTGGCAGAGTGTGGCTGAAAACAGTCTGGGTGAGATTGCAAAACAAGCGGTGCTCTGTACAGAGTCTGGTGCACAAGCAGATGTAGTTGTGCTTCTTTAAGGTCCCCGACTCTCATCTTTACAGAGCAAGTGGAAGCCTGTCTTCTGGACCAAGGCTATCAATGAGAGCAGGCATTCCACTGCCCCAGATTTAGCCGGCATCACCCATCAATCACACCCTCTTCGCTTTTAAGTCTGGACTTCCTTCGCAAGACAGCAGAGATGAGAGGTGGCCCAAGAGATGAACGGATCTGTGATCCTGGCCGGACACGCTCACTCAGATACCTGGTTTCAGTGGATGTCCTGGGCTCTGACGCTTCCCCGCGGAGGCCCCTGGCGCCCTCACCTGGGAGTGCAGAAGCTGCACCCGCTCGCTGGTCTCGATCAGCTCCTGCTCCGCCAGCTTCCGAGACCGCTCTGTCTGCTCCACCACGGCCCGCAGCTCCTCCAGCTCGGCCTGCAGTAGCGTGTTGCGCCGCTCCACGATGGCGATGTTCTCCTTCAGGTCGTCATTGGCCCGGACTGCATCATCCAGCTGGATCTGGGTGTCCTGCCAGGGGAGGGATGACGTTGGGATACCTGACCCCATACCATCAGGGCCTTTCATCTGCGGTCTGACACACACCTCACCTAACGTTCAGTATCCTCATCAGCTGGAATCAGGGAGGCACACTCCTCATCGACACGCTAGGCTGGAGACTGGCCCAGGACACACACATACCTCAGGGCCTGGCCAATGCTCCATCCCTCCGGCCTCCAGCCACTTTCTCCCATGTGTTGCCCTAGTGCCCTATGCTCTGGCCTTCATCATTCCTCTGAGCCCCTCCCACCCCGCCCACCCACAGATTCTGCCCCCCCACCAGCTCCCGAGAGCCTCTGCTTCTGTTACCTTCAGGTGGGCTTGGGCGTTCTTCAGATGCTTCTGGGCCTCGGAGGCCGTCCTGTTGGCCTGGCTGAGCTGGATCTCCATCTCATTGAGGTCGCCCTCCATCTTCTTCTTCACCCGCAGGGCCTCGTTGCGGCTGCGCGTCTCTGCGTCCAGGGAGGTCTGCAGCGAGTCCACCACCCGCAGGTGGTTGCGCTTGGCCTGCTCCATCTCCTCGTCCTTCTCCACCAGCTTCCGCTCGATCTCCGCCTTGATCTGGTTGAACTCCAGCTGAGCCCGGAGGATCTTGCCCTCCTCGTGCTCCAGGGAGGCCTGGCAGGGGTGGGGAGAGGAGGGTGGAGGCCTACCATCAGGGCCCAGGGAAGGAGGGGGGAGACAGGCCGAGGGTACAGAGTGTCGGCCAGGACTGTGGCCAGGAGAAGCAGGGTTGAGAAGAGACAGGGAGGTGGCACCATTCCCCAGGCCCTCGGGCTGTTGGACTCCCTGGGCTTCCGTAATCCCTGGGCTATCTTGTCTGGGAGCGGGTTTGGACCTCACACCTGCCAGACCCTCCAGCATCTACATCGTACCTATGTCTGACCATTGAAAATACTATGGAGAAAAGGAGGAATTTTCATAGCCACAAATGCAACTATGTCTTTGTTTCCCAGGACTTCACTCTCTTTTTTTTGACAGGCAGAGTAGACAGTGAGAAAGAGAGAGACAGAGAGAAAGGTCTTCCTTTTGCCATTGGTTCACCCTCCAATGCTGATCCAAAGCCAGGAGCCAGGTGCTTCTCCTGGTCTCCCATGGGGTGCAGGACCCAAGCACTTGGGCCATCCTCCACTTACTCCCAGGCCACAGCAGAGAGCTGGCCTGGAAGAGGGGCAACCAGGACAGAATCCGACCGGGACTAGAACCCGGTGTGCTGGCGCTGCAGGCAGAGGATTAGCCTATTGAGCCGTGGCGCCGGCAGGACTTCACTCTTTAGTGGGAAAAGTTAGAAGCCCCCAACCACAGGGCTATTCCTAGGTTCTTAAAAGTGAACAGAAGGGGCCATTGTGGTGGCATAGCAGACTAAGCCTCTACCTGCAGTGCCGGCATCCCATATGGGTGCTGGTTCGAGACTCAGCTGCTTCACTTGCGATCCAGCTCCCTGCTAATGCACCTGGGAAAGCAGTGGAAGATGGCCCAGGTCCTTGGGCCCCTGCACCCGCATAGGAGGCCCAGAAGAAGCTTCAGGATCCTGGCTCTGGATCAGCTCAGGCCATTGCGACCATCTGGGGAGTGAACCAGTGGATGGAAGACCTCTCCCCCTCTCTGCCTCTGCCTCTCTGTAACTCTACCTTTCAAATAAATAATAATCAATAAATCTTTAAAAAAAGAAGTGAACAGAAATAATGAGCTCATACGCTCATTTTACCTTCATTCGATCTTACTGGGTATGCACAGTTAATCCCATCTTACAGATGAGAAAGCTGAGGCACAGGGAGCTTAAGGACCTTGTCCAGCCACACATTGGAGGTCCTCAAATCAAGCTTGCTATTTGATCCTGGGCCAACATGCCCGTCTATCATCTGAGCAGTGTTGGGGTGCCAGGTTGCAGCTTTGACAAGCTAGTGGGAACCAAGGCCTCTGGCCTACAATCTGACTGTGACATTTCCCCTCCTGCCAACTCTGGCTTTGGACGTGGTCACAGGTAGTGGGCAGATGACCTTGAACTAAGAAAAAGAAGCTAAGAGTGAACGCCAGGGGTCTGGCTGGTCGGAAGTGGCAGATTTCTCTGCAAACCCTGTAAGTGCAAGATTTTTGTCTTTGTATAATTTGTATTTTTCAATGGAATGAGAGCATTTTATACCATCAGGGAAAAAAAGAAGAAAGAAAAAGGAGTGAAGAGATTTTGTTGCGGGGCCAAGGCCCCTGCCAGGTGAGACAGCCGGGCAGACTCTGGGCCTCACCTCGGCCTCCTCCAGGGCCGACTGCAGCTCCAGCTTCTCGGCCTCCAGCTGCTTGCGGACTTTCTCCAGCTCGTGCAGATTCTTGCCTCCTTCTCCCAGCTGCTCCGTCAGGTCTGAGATCTCCTCTGGGGATCAGAGGGCCGGAAAGCTCAGAGCCTGCGTTCCCCTGACCCAACCTGGCCATCCCTGCCACCACCCCTCCCTGGCTTCTCGGCCCCCAGCGCACCCTGCAGGTTCTTGTTCTCCCGCTTGAAGGTCTCCAGGTGCTCCAGGGACTCCTCGTAGGCGTTCTTGAGCTTGAAGAGCTCGGTGCTGAGGGAGCGCGCCTCCTTCTGTGAGGACTCCAGCTCCGACTGCGACTCCTCGTACTTCTGCTTCCACTCGGCCAGGATCTGCCCCAGACCAGGCTCATAGTACGGGACCCCCAGCCCCTGGTCCCAGCCCCGCCTCCAGGGAGGACGGCCCTGGCCTGGCCCCAATGCCCAGCGCCCGCCCGGGCCTGCGCGCTGGCTGCGGCCCCACCCCGGGGCCCACCTTGTCGAAGTTCCTCTGCTTCTTGTCCAGGGCGGCGGCGGCAGCGTTGGAGCGCTCCACGTCCACCATGAGGTCCTCGATCTCGTTCTGCAGCCGGTGCTTGGTCTTCTCCAGTGAGGAGCACTTGGCGTTGACGGCCTCCACGGCCTCCTCGGCGTCCTGCAGCCGCTGGGCCAGCTTCTTCCTGCCCGGGGAAGGCGGTGTGCGTGACTCCACTTGGGAACAGTGGGGCCCCGGGATGACCACTCCCCACCCCCAACTGCTGAGGCCTCCTGCCTCCCCATAGCTCTTGGGGGGTGCTAGAATCCCAACCTGGAGGAAGCCTAGGCTTTGGGGGCCTGGAGCAGAGCCCCCAGCACAGATCGCCCAGGCCTGTTCCCTACAGGCAGCAGCAGCTAGGGGACCCTTCCCCCAAGCCAGGCTCATCGACGGAAGCTCCTCTGACCAACAAGCTTTTTGCTCGTCTTATACGTGAGCGTCAGGTATAACCCGGGCTAAAAGCTCGCCTGTCACAGGAAGTGGGTCAGGGCCAGCCAGGACTCAAAGAGTTCGGGATCTAGACTTTCTTCCCATCACCTCTCTCTCTCTTTCTCAACCCCAGCTGCCTTCCCGCAAGCCCTCTGCCTGTCCCCACTGCAGGTTCTTTTGCTCCTCCCTCTGCGAGTTATGGTGGGAGCTGCAGGGCACTCACTTGGCCTCCTCCAGCTCCTCGGTGCGCTGGATGGCGTCCGTCTCATATTTGGTCCTCCACTGCGCCACCTCCGAGTTGGCCTTGGACAGGACGCGCTGCAGCTCCGCCTTGGCCTCCATCTCCTCCTCGTACTGCTCCCGCAGCAGGTCACAGTCATGGCGGGCCGACTGCAGCGCGTGGGCCAGGGCGTTCTTGGCCTGGGGAGAGGCGGGCGCCAGATCAGAGGGCGTCCCTGTCCCCCATTCTCTGTTCCCTGCCTGCATCCACTGCCTTCGGCCAAGCCCCAGGCTCATCCGGCAGGAGCATCCAGGAGGAACCTCCAGATCTGTGAGTAGCTTCCCGGTTTGCCCAACCAGGATCCTTAAGAAGAAGGACAGAGGCATTCACTGACTTTGGTGTGTCACAGAGCCAAAGGCAGCAAGCCTACACTAGCGGGGGGCCTCCCTACAGCGTCCAGGCCACCGTCAAGCCTTCTGCACCGTCCCCCGGCCGGGCCTCACCTTGCCTTCCTCCTCCAGCTGCCTCTTGAGGTCCTCCATCTGCTGAGTGTAGGACAGCTTGCCCCGGGTCAGCTGCGAGATCAGCGCCTCCTTCTCTTCCAGCTGCCGGGCTAGCTCTCCTGGAGGTGGGAATGCAGGAGTTGTGGGTCTCCACGCCCCCTCCCACAAGGAGCAATCAATGCCCTTCCCCGGGGCAGGCAAGTGCCGGTCAGGGGCACGCACCGTTCTCGGTTTGCAGCTTAGCTCGCTGGGTGGTGAAGTCGTTGAGGGAGCGCTGGGCTTCCTCCAGCTTCATGCGGTACTCGTTGGCCTGGTCTTCCAGCGTGCGGGACACTTTCTCCAGGTTTGCCTTTGGGCAGGAAGGGACACAGGGAGGGTGAGCCAGGGGCAGGGGCTGGGTCGATCGGAGAGGGAGGAGTAGAGGGCAGAAGTGGGGGAACTCGGAGGACAGGGAAGTGGCCTGGGCAGTGTGGGAGGGGCACAGTCCCAAGGAGGGACATGAATTATAGGAGGGAGGACGACTGGGAGACAGACTTAGGCGAGGGTCAGGGCAGAGAGGAAGAGAAGGCCACAGAGGGCGGGGCCGCGCCGGGCCCACCTTGGCCTTGATGATCTGCTCCATGTTGGAGGTGACGTCATCCAGCTCCAGCTTGAACTCGCTCTTCTCCTTCTCCAGCTTCTGCTTCACCCGCTGCAGGTTGTCGATCTGCTCGCCCAGCTCGGCCACGCTGTCCGCGTGCTTCTTGCGCAGGGCGGCGGCCGTGGCCTCATGCTGCAGCGTGGCCTCCTCCAGGTCCCGCCGCATCTTCTGGAACTCGGCCTCGCGCTTCTTGTTCATCTCGATCTGCACGGACGTGGCCCCGCCGGCCTCCTCCAGCCGCTCGCTGATCTCCTCCAGCTCCCGGGACAGGTCGGAGCGCAGCTTCTCCACCTTGGCCCTGGCAGTGCGCTCGGCCTCCAGCTCCTCCTCCAGCTCCTCGATGCGGGCCTGGGCAGGGGCACAGAGGGCTCAGGACCCCACTGCCCGCACCCCTCTGCCAGAGTCCCCCCACTTCCAAGGCACTAAAGGACATCCTGGCTGTCAGGTACCTCGTGGGCAGTGGCTCTCAGTTAGGGCAATGTCTAGACACAATTCTGATGACCATGACTTGTTGGGGAGTTGCTTCTTGTGGGTAGAGGCCAGTGATGCCGCTGTACATCCCAAAGTGCCTAGCCACCGAGTGGAATCTGATGGAAACCAAACCTTCAAGGCATTTCCTGAGGGCATCCCAGATCCAGTCTGAGCATGTGCAGCCCTGGGTCCTGAGAATCCATGCTGGAGGGGGACCCTGAGATCTCGTGAGACCACGAACCTCAGAGTCTACAGATTCACTAGGCCCTGCTCTGCTCTCTGTAAGGTAGTGTGGGTGTCTGCATTTTATCAGTATTGGCAGCAATATGCCTGGAAACAAATATTTTCGGGAGTTTCTGAGTGAGCTGCCAAGTTCAGTCTGCTCTTTCCTCACTCTCCAGGGCCTGCTTTGCTTAGGCCTAGGACTGGGTCCCAGCTCGACTGCTCCATTCCAGGCCAGGTTAGTGCTGGCAGAGCGTCCTCCTCTTCATCACCTTTCTGGCTTTAGCCTTGGTCTTGACTAAACCCGGAGAATTTCTGTCTACCATTTTTGAGCTGTTGCCTGGCTAGCCAGGAGCAAAGGGGGGCTCCCGGGATCCCCTTCATCTGGGGCATGGCCATTTCTCCTGTACTGTGCATGGTGGGAGCTGTAAGCAGGAGAAGACCCCCATGCCCCTACTCCCAGGGTAGAGAAGGTGGGACTTGTGTGCAAGGCTTGGGCTGGAAGAGGGAGGACCAATGCCAAGGTCGGTGGGGTTCACCGCTGTGTTGTTCTGGGTCCAAGAGGCCAAAGATTCAGGGCAGAAGAACCTGAGAATGGCTCATTATTCTCAAAACCAAGAAAAGGCATCCAAGAAGATGGGAAGGCAAATTTTCATGGGACGCAGGCCAGCCCCTGGGCAGAGGAATCCTGTTAAATGTTACTGACAGCCTGGGCCGTGGTGCCAGGGAGACCAGTTCCTCCTGTCCACAGTCTGCCTGGAAAATGAGAGCTCCTGCCCCCAGTAGCTGAGAGCCTGTTGCCCTTGCGGTCTCTACATCCAGACCTGGCCATGCAGCCTCTGCAGCCAGAAAGTGGGGATGACAGTACCTGCCTTAGTGGGTCCAGGGCTTCGTAACCCAAGACTAAAAGCATGTTAAAGTCTGAAGTGCAGCGGCTGGCACTGTGGTGCAGCAGGTTAAGCTGCCACCTGTGACACAGGCATCCCATATGGGTACTGGTTCGAGTCCTGGCTGCTCTACTTCTGATCCAGCTCCTGGCTAATATGACTGGGAAAGCAGCCAAAGACAGTCCAAGTGCTTGGGCCCATGCCACATAAGCTCCTGGCTTCTGGCTTCATTGTGGCCATTTGGGGAGTGACCTAGCAAATGAAAGATCTCTGTCTCTGCCTTACTTTTTTTTTTTTTTTTTTTTTGAGTTTGAAGCATACTCAAGGTAAGGCAGACTATGGTGTTCATTTAATCTCATCTTGCAGAGAGACAACAGGTGTGTGGAAGACAAAGAGTCCCACCTGGCTGAGGTCTCCAACCTGAACTACATTAAAATGACCTTCATAGAGCGTTTCCTAACACAAACATTGTCACACATGCTGTCTCCTCTGGGCCTGTCACTCCATTTTACATATGAGGAGAGAACCTGAGATTCAGAGCCTGGCTAAAGGCTGTAAGTATTGACTGCATAGCCACAGGGGGACCGCATGCCCATGGGGTGTCCTGGGGGCTTCAGTCTGGGTTGGCGGCTGGAGTCAGCACCAGGAAAACCATGAGCAGAGCGGCCCATTAGGAAGGCACTGAAGGAAGGTTCTTTGACTCCCCCCATGCCAAGGGCAGAAGTGACCAAGGAAGGAGGCCCCATCCTTTGTCCCAGCGCATAAAGCTGTGAGGCAGGGTATTATCTCAGAGAGAGAGGCCCCTCTAGTAGGTAGCACTCTCCCCCTACTATAATTTTTCTGAAATAATACATTCTTGCTCTCTAGGGGGAAAGTTGGTGTTCACACGTGCCTGGGAGTCTCAGAGGGCTGGGTCTCCGAGTCTGCCTGGAGTTCAGATGGCACGCAGAACCCAAGCAGCCCCCGCAGCCTTGGTCACCTCAGGGCCCCTGGGCTCCAGTCTCCCTCCTGACTTCCCTGGGCTGCGCCAGGCAGAGCATCACCTGGTTTTCCTTCAGCTTCTTCTGCAGCTGGAGGGCCAGCGCCTGCTCATCCTCGATCTTGCTATTCAGCTGACTGATGTCAAACTCCTTCCTGGAAAAGAATGGGGGCAACAGTGGTCCTCCTCTCTCTGAGGTCATCCTCTTCTCTAGCCTCAGCATGCCAGAACCGGCTCCCTCCCCTGGCCCAGAGATCCAACAGGGAGGGCCGTGGCGGACCTCATTTCCCGTGTGTCCAGGCAGCCGTGACCAGTGGTGCTCAGCCCCCGGCACTCCAGCTACCAAGCCAGACACCCTCATGAGCACTTGCTGTGGCCCCAGGCTCCTACTTCTTGAGCTTCTCCTCCAGCTGCAGCTTGTCGTTCTCCAGGTCCATGATGCTCTCCTGGGTCAGCTTCAGGTCGCCCTCCAGCTTCCGCTTGGCTCGCTCCAGGTCCATGCGCACCTTCTTCTCCTGCTCCAGCGATCCCTCCAGCTGTGGGAGAGAAGACAATAGACAAGGTGGAAAACCTGAGATCCACAGTGCATGCTCTTCTGCTCCCTTCACTCAAAGGCTACGGGGATTGGAAGTCAACCCAGCAGAGAAATCCTGAAAGCACAAAGGATTTAGAGACCCAGCCTAGAGAGGAACTGCAGAGAGCAGGAAGGCTAGAGGGACTGTAGAAGTTAATTTTAGGGATCAGGAACCCCTCGGCTATTGGTGTTGGCTGAGAGACGGAGCATGGTTCTTACTACTCACATCGTCCACCTGCTGCTCCAGCTTGAGCTTGGCCTTGGACAGGGTGTTGACCTTGTCCTCCTCAGCCTGAAGGTCATCTAGGGCCTGCTGGTGGGCCTCTTGCAGAGCTTTCTTCTCCTTGGTGAGCTTGGCGATGATCTCGTCCAGCCCAGCCATCTCCTCTGTCAGGTTCTTCACCTGCCAACCCGAAGACCCATCCCCTTTAGGCCCAAAGGTCACCAGCCCAGAGACATCCCCGGGCCAAGGATCAGGACCACATTCTGGTCTGGGAATCCTGCAGAGCCCCCGGCTGGAGGCAGAGGCTGCCGCCCTCACCTTGTTCTCGGTTGCGTGCTTCTCCTTCTCCACCTTGGCCAGCGTCAGCTCCAGGTCATCAATGTCCTTCTTGAGCTCGGAGCACTCGTCTTCCAGCTTGCGCTTCTTGGCGGTGAGCTCGGCGTTCATCTCCTCCTCGTCCTCCAGCCTCTCGTTCATCTCCTTCACCTTGGCCTCCAGCTGGATCTTGTTCTTGATGAGCTGGTCGCAGCGCTCCTCGGCATCATTGAGGTTGTCTTGTTCCTGGAAGAAGGCGGGGAGAAAGCTGGTGATCAGAGAGAGGAGAGGTTCAGGCTTCCCGCCCCTGGAGATGAGGTGGGCTGGAATCTGCGGGAGGAGAGCAGAGAGCTGAGGGGTGAGCAGGTGGCCTCACCGCCTGCACTTGGAGCTGCAGGTCATTCTTCTCCTGCAGCAGCGACACCATCTTCTCCTCCAGCTCCTTGCGGCGGGCCTCCGACTTCTCCAGGGACTCTTTGATGCGCCCGAACTCCTCCTTCATGTTGGCCATCTCCTTCTCCGTCTCCGCGCTCTTCAGCAGGGGCTTGATCTTGAAGTAGAGCTTCATCCAGGGCCAGTTCTTGACCCCCATGAAGGCCCGGATGTTCCACTGGATGACCAGCAGGGCATCCCTGATGGGGGAATGGGGGCCAGGGAGAGGCGCTGTGTGAGAGCACTTCCCAGTCATGGGACCAACTGCACCCCGCCTCTCCCCCATCTCCATAGCTTGTGGGCACTGGAGGGCAGCCTCACCCACTGTGTGCACTCCCACCCCCCAACTTCTCTCTACTGAACATGGAGATGGGAGTTGTTTAATTAATCAGTTCAATCAAAGGGCAGTTCTTATCATCCCTGCTGGGGCTACGATAGTAGTGGAAGCTACCACTTATACAGCCAACTAGGGTCAGTATTTCCACTCTCATACGAACCTCAGATATGTTAAAATTATGTAGTGTGCTACATGTCAGAATGTCTACTATGTATGTAAGTTAGGAAGCATGAAAACAAAACAACTCTCCAAGAACCCACAGCCTCAGCAGGGGCCACTCCCAGCCTTTGGATCCACTGTGGGCTCCTCCCTGAACCCTTTCTGCAGGCACCCGCCAGAAGCAGCCACTAATCTGGTTTCCTGCATCCTTACGTTTGCAGGAAACAACGCTTTAACCATACATGTGTGTATCTTTAAAGAAAATATTGCTGGGTTTTATTAATTCTGAGCTTCATAACAATTGTACCAAAGTATACAAACGCTTCTGTGGCTTGCTTTTTGTTCACTCAACAACCTGCTTTTCTAGTTCAAACACACTGTATCATGCAGTTGGAGCTCATTCATGTTCACTGCTTTCTAATATCCCAGACTGACCACACCAGTATCTATCCATTCCCCTGTGGATACACATTCGGTTTGTTCCCAGATGTTTGTTATGATGATCAGTGCTGCTCTGGAGATCCTTTCTCGTCTCGTGCTGTGCATGTGTAGGAGTTCTTCTATGGGAATGCACTCAACAATGGATTGGAAAGTATGTCATTGTTCAACTTTAATGATAAATTGCTTTCCATAGAGGTTGTGTTAATTTATACTCCTCTAAGCAGTGGGTCAGACTTCTTAATTTTATCAACCCAGTGTGTTAAGTGGCATCTCACTGGAGTTGTCATTTTAAAGAATTCCAAATGAGGCCCAGAGGCAGCTTGTGAAGGGCAGAACCAGGGCCCACCGCCACATCTTGAGATCCACACTGGTTGGCACTGCTGTCTGCCTTGGGTCACATCCTGGGGCGCCTGTTCCTTTCCTCCCTGACTCACCTGCGCTCCAGGATTTTCTTGAACTCAGCGCGCATGAGCTGGCCCCGGGACTGGGCCTGGATGCGTGTGATGATGCGGCTCAGCCTCTCGTCCCGCATCTCCTCCAGCAGCCCCAGCAGCCCAGCCTTGAAGAACACCTGCAAAGGACAGGGGGGTGGGGCGCAGCCTCAGAGCAGGGTGCCCTCAGGAGAAGCAGGGGTGGCTCCCAGGGACCTGTCACCCATGCATCCTAGACTTGACTGTGAAAATGCGAAAAAACAAGACAGAAGTGAAGCTGGGGTTCCTGTCCTTGGGTTGAGAGAGGAAGTCAGGAGCCTGGGGTCAGCCTCCAGTGCTTCCAGCTGCTCCCCTCATCATGGCTGTCCACCCTGGAGCCACCCAGTGGGGCTCCAGACTCACCTTGGTGTGGCCGAACTTGTACTGGTTGTGGTCAATGTCCAGGGAGCCCAGCAGCTTCTCTGCCCCCTTCCTGCTGTCAATGAACTGGCCCTCGGGGATGGCCGCTGGGTTCAGGATGCGGTACCTGGAGAGGGAAATGCCTGGAGTCACCCCTCTCCCCTGCCTACAGGATTTTCCAGGCCTACCTGCAGACGCCCCTCCCCCACCCCACCCCACCCCTGTCCCCTGAGCCCTGCGGTGCTCCAGTGGTACCCACCTCTGCCGGAAGTCCCCGTAGAGGATGCGGTTGGGGAAGCCCTTCCTGCAGATGCGAATGCCCTCCAGCACGCCGTTGCAGCGCAGCTGGTGCATGACCAGGGGGTTGTCCATCACCCCTGCGGCAGGAGAGGATGGGGAGGGTCAGCCTTGGGGCAAGTGAGTGTCAGGCATCCTCCCCAAACCCAAGCCTCCCCATGGCTCACCTGGAGCCTTCCGCTCATTGGGGATGATGCAGCGCACGAAGTGAGGGTGGGTGGTCCTCAGGTTGGTCATCAGCTTGTTCAGGTTTTCCTGTGCGTGCATGAGGCAGGGGAATTAGCAGACACAAGAAGCATCCCTTAGGTCCCTGAGCCCTGGGCCCCAGACACCCTAGGGTCCCTGGAACCAGCCAAGGGACAAGAGCTTGATGCATAACTCATGATATGAGTGCAAGCCCGGATAGACTTTACACCAAAAATGGTCATGAAGCTCTAGCAGCTTTCCTACCCAGCTTGGAGCATCAGGAAAGATTCTGGGTGCGGTACCTGCAACAGGGCCTCCTGCTTACCCGGTGGAGAGCTGACACTGTCTGGAAGGATGAGCCCTTTTTCTTGCCTCCTTTGCCTTTGCCAGTGTCCGCTAATAACAAGAGAAGGGACAATGAGCATGAGCTCAACATCCGAGGAGTCCCCAGGTGGGGCAGGGCCGAGCCATGCAACAGCTGGGTGACTTCAGGCAGGTCACTGCCCAGGTAAAGGCGGGTGGATCAGGGCAGGCACGAGAGGCAGCTCACCAGTGCTTGCCACACAGTAGGGACTGAGGTCATGGCAGAGTCCTTATCCCCACCCCTCCCATCTTCAAAGCCTACCCTCCACTTTTCTTCTTACACTTTGTCCTCTCCAACTCACATCTTCTCTCTCTCTTCTCTGAACTGGAGGCTCCCTGGTTCTATCATTTGTTGGGGGAACCCTTTCAATGTTCACTGAGAACTCCTGCGTGTATAGCTCCCTGCTGGGTGTGGCACTGCCATGCATGCGTCACCCTCATTGACCACTAGCTGTTCACAACTGGACATGTGCACCAACATGCACTGAAAAAGGTGGAAATGGCAGGTATGACAGGAGAGATACAGGAGGACTGCCTGACTGCACCCTAACACCTTGCACTCCCAGAAGCTCCCTGGCCCAATGCAGCGTGCCCCCTTACCAGTGTCGGCAGAAGCATAGGTGGCGAAGAGGGTGGCCATCAGCTTGAGGGAGGACTTCTGGTACAGGCCCACCACCGTCTCATTGAGAGGGTCCTTGTTCTTCTCCAGCCAGCCCAGGATGTTGTAGTCCACGGTGCCGGCGTAGTGGATCAGGGAGAAGTGGGCTTCCTGCTTCCCCTTGACGTTGCGTGGCTTCTGGAAGTTGTTGGACTTGCCCAGGTGGTTGTCGTACAGCTTGGCCTTGAAGGTCATGTCAGTGGCCTTGGGGAACATGCACTCCTCCTCCAGGATGGACATGATGCCCATGGGCTGCAGGCGGGGCAGGGAGGTGGAGTGAGAGTCACTGAGCACACTCGCGGCCTTTTAGGGTCCCACGCCTTGACAGAGAGAAGACTCTGCAGCCCAGTACCGCAGTAGCGCCAGAGGCAGCCTGTGCCGGCTCCTCCTGCCCCAAGATAGCAAGCCCATACTCAGTTCATCTAAATCCTGTTGTGTCTGGCCTTTCTGCCCCAATGGACCCAGCAATGAACTACGCACTCCTCGACACCCCGAAGGCCTGCAGTGCCTAGCAATAGAATCCCTTCTTCCTGATGGCTCAGGGCCCCGGGGCCTGACAGATGTGTGTTGGGGGCACCAGACTGCAGGAGCTGGCTACACCCTGTTCAAGGAGACTGACAGTTTTTTCAAAGCACGGTTGGAGGGATCCAAGTTTGGCACAACACTCTGCCCTTCAGAGCTCAGGGGCAGGAATCCTTCTGTGCATCTGAGTAAGCCATGGGCCATCTCTATAGAAAAGCACAGGTGCTTGCACACACACGTGTACTGCACCATGCACAAGCACTTTTTTCCCTATAGAGTTTTAGGGGATTCTGAGGTCTCTGGGAGCTGCGGATCCTGGTTGAGAATCTCTGCATAATGATCCAAAGCTCATGGGTCATTTTCTGAATGCAGGGGTGGCCTGGGTGAGGGTCAGATCCTGAGGGCCCTGCACTGGCAGCAGTCTGCACTGGCACGAGGGGAAGCTCCCATCAGCCCCCTCCCCCATCCCTTCTAAGGAATGCCTGCAGACAAAGGGGGCTGCACACTGGCTTATTTCTCAGCAAAGAGGAAGGGGATGGGAAGCCAAACATCTCTACTTTCAACCTGGAGTCTTTCCATGAGTGACACCTCTCACAGGTGCTCAGAAGGGCCAAGAGTCCTCTCCTTCCCTGCACCTTGTTCTGTATGACAGGTGGTGACCATCACACAGGGGACAAGGTGCAAGGCTCTAGACCTCACAGAGGGTAGAAGGTGGGTCTACAGAGGGGCTTGGGATTCTCGGGGATGGAATGAATGGGGTTGCCCCTGTGACTGGGATGGGGCAGAGGAGGGGGACCCAGGCGGTGGGGCCAGGTGGCACCTTCTCAATGAGGTCGATGCAGGCCTGCAGGTCCATGCCGAAGTCAATGAACTCCCACTCGATGCCTTCCTTCTTGTACTCCTCCTGCTCCAGCACGAACATGTGGTGGTTGAAGAACTGCTGCAGCTTCTCGTTGGTGAAGTTGATGCAAAGCTGCTCAAAGCTGTTGAACTGCAGAGGGAGGGGGTTGGGAGCAGGTCAGGGGGTGGGTGTCCCTGTGGCATGGAGCTGAACTGTACCTGAGCCACGCAGGGGTGTGGTTTGTCCCCTCCCAGGAGATCCGCCCCTGTCACTGCTTCATCTGCACTGCCTTCCGGTGCCCGGCCCAGAGCTGGGCCTCCCTAAGTGGTGGTTGAATCCTCCCCACTCCCAGGGCTCCCCCAACTCACGTCAAAGATCTCGAAGCCCGCGATGTCGAGGACGCCTATGAAGTACTGGCGCGGCAGCTTGGTCTCCAGCGTGGCGTTGATGCGCATCACCATCCAGTTGAACATCTTCTCGTACACGGCCTTGGCCAGAGCCCCGATGGAGTAGTACACCTGCTGCACGTTCTGCCCCTTGGTGACGTACTCGTTGCCCACTTTCACCCGAGGGTGGCACAGCCCCTTGAGCAGGTCAGCGGAGTTCAGCCCCATGAGGTAGGCGGCCTTGTCGGCATCTGGTTGTGAAGGAAAGGAAGAAATGGGCACTTAAACCACCTCTGCACCAATCTCCTCTCATTAACGAGGAGGGCTTGGAGAATCGAAAGGCCACCAGGCTTGCCCACGGTCACTCAGCCACTGCATGCTGGAGCCAGGCTGGACCCCAGGACCCTTCATCCAGCAGCTCCCCCACAGCTCTGCCTCTCTCTCTGCTGGGTGTCTCCAGGCTAGTCCTCCACCAGCACTGCTGTGAGCACATGTCCCCACCCTCAGCCAGCCCCTCCTCACCTCCTCAGGGCAGGGGTGTGGCTGATGGACTAAGAGTCCCCTGCTCCTGTCTCCTTTGGCCCCCACCCCAGTACTGGGGGAGGGGGGGCTGGGCGTGTCCTGCTTTCAATGCATTGCTGACCTCTAGGACTGGCTGGGAAATTCAGGCCACAGCATCAGACAGGACAGCTCCCCCAACCCCTCAATGCACCATCCAGTATGGAGATTTCTCTATTTAGAGGGGGATTTATTGGGTGTAATTTCAAGACTTTTGTGGTAACTGTTGACATGCTATTGTGAAACCTGGGCTTGGTTCTTATCTGGACAGACTTGGAGAAGAGACCCCTGAAGGGGGGCTCAGAGGAGCGATTTCAGTGTCCACCTGGTGCTGTCCACGCCTCCACACCTCCTTCTCAGAGGATCCCCACGGCAGCCTTCTGTTTCACTGAGAGGGAAACCGAGACCCCGCGGGCAGTGACACACACACCGGTGTCCTGACCTCTGGCCTGCTGCCTCTTAAACAGAACTCGGGACTGGGCGGCAGCCCCGATATCAAAGATGGCGATGATGTGCGGAGTTCAGGGCGTGGAGGAGTCTTGGGTGAGGAGGAAAATTCCCAGCTTGCTCCCTGGAAGCGCAGCTGGGGCTAAGAACCTGGCAGGACTGTAGGATCCCAGTCTGCCTAACCCCTCCCAAGTCCCTGGTCCTCCCCATCCCCGGGGCCACCCCTCTACCCTCAAGCCTTAGGTCCCCCGGGGTGCCAGTCTGGGAATGGCAAGCGGTCAGAGACCCGGCCAGGCTCTGAGGAGAGTCTGGGGGCGGGGCCAGACGGCTGGGGGCGGGGTCTGGCCCGGAAACCAGCCCAGCTCTCTGACCGGCTGCTCCTCCTACTTTTCTGGTTTCTTCTGCTTTCTCTGTTGCGGTCCAAGCAACATTGTAGTCGACCTAACTACTGAAGAACTCTTGAACGGCACCACTTTGGATGCTGCTTGGGAGTCCTCCGCACCCCGGTGAGTGTCTCCGGCACAAAGCCGGGGACAGGGCCCGTCAGCCCAGCCGGCCCCTCGGGCCCTTCCCGCACGGCTGCCTGCCCTGCGCACCTTCGGTGCCGTCCGGCTCCGCCTGCTCCTCACGCTGCTTCTGCTTGAACTTCATGTTTCCGTAGTGCATGATGGCGCCTGTCAGCTTGTAGATGCCGACTTTCTCCTCAGAACTGAAGCCCAGCACGTCGAAGGCATTCTGGGACAGAGCCAGGGGCCACGAAGGGGGTTGGCAGCGGCCTCTCGGAGCTCCCAGGGCCTTCCACCTGCCCACCCAGACCCGTCTCCTCGCTCACATCGGTGGCCATGAGCTCCTCGGAGTCGTCGATGGAGGCCACGGACACCTCTCCCTGGGACACGTAGGCGTAGTCGTAGGGATTGTTTGTGATCAGAAGCATGTCTGCGACAGACAAGGGCCGGGCCAGCGGGGCAGGGAGAGGGCAGGGGGAGGGGAAGGAGAGCAGGTGGAGAATGGAGGAGGAGGAGGAGGAGGAGAGGGAGCAGGAGGAGAGGAGGATGAGGAGAGTCAGCACCAGGAGAGACTCCAGCGGAAGTGAAAGAGGAGAAGGGGCCCTGGCAGGGAAGACCCCAGGTCCCCCGGGAAAGCGAGAGGGCGCATGGTAGGGGAATGACACCTGGGGGAAGCTGAGGCAAAGAAAGAGCAGGAGGAAGTCGGGCAGGAAGAGGAGAAGCAAATGAGGAGTCAGGCGCGTGGCAGAGCCTGGCCGAGGCAAGAGGCCAGTGTGAGCACGTCCCAGGTGGGGAAGGGGAGAGCAAGGGAAGCAGGGGTGGGGTGGGGTGGGCTTGGGGATGGCAGCGCGGCTCACCCAGCAGCTCCGGCTTCTTGTTGGACAGGATCTGGTAGAAGATGTGGTAGTTCCTCTCAGCCTTCAGCTGGAAGATCACCCGGGACTTCTCCAGCAGGTCTGAGCGGGAGAGGGGGACGAAGGAAAGAGGGTGGAGATTGGGGGGACAGGCTCGTGCATGGGGAGAAGGGAGAGCCGGGGAGAAGGGGAGATTTGAAGACCAGATGCCAGTGTGGATGAAGACAGAAGACGAAGGAAATGACGAGACCCAGCCACCCACATGCTGGAGGAGACAGGAGCAGAGGGCCCCGGGGAGGGAGGGTTCCGTGTGGCACTCACAGGTCTCTATGTCCGCAGAAGCCAGCTTTCCAGTGGCTCCAAAGTGGATCCTGATGAATTTCCCCTGGGGGCGGATGGGACAGAGTGAGGAACCTGGCCTGAAGGGACAGGATGAAATCTGGGGCCTCGAGTCAACCCAGAATGCCCTGGAAGGTTCTGGAAAATGTCCATGACCTACTTGGTATCAGTGAAATGGAACAGGGTGCCCATCCCCACATATACCAGGGGTCTGGGAGTGGAAGCCCGGGGAAGGCTCCTTGGGCATGTCAAGCAGTCCTCCCAGCACCCTGAGCGAGGCGGGTTTTATCACCCCCTCGTCACAGCTGGAAGAGCTGGGCTCCAAGTCTGTGACTCGGGGAGCCAGTCGGGTCTCTGGCTCCAGAGCCTGTGCTTTCTTCCCATTTCTGGTGTGGAAGAGCTCTGGACACACTCCTAAGACAAACCCGAAACAGCAGTGAAACCAGCCCTGTCACTCGGCCATGGGGAGCTTAGGAAGCCATGCCAGAGCTTAGGAACCAGTCGGGTTGGGAGGGTTTGGGGTGTGTGTGTGCATGCGTGATGTTAAGCCAAAGCCATACAGAGTACAGTCAGCACCCCTTTTCTCATCAAGGCTGGAGGAGGCCAGTGGGCAGCAGCTGAGGGCACTCACGAAGCGTGAGGAGTTGTCGTTCCGGACGGTCTTGGCGTTGCCGAAGGCCTCCAGGGCGGGGTTGGCCTGGATGATCTGGTCCTCCAGGGTGCCCTGAGCGGGGGGGGGGGGGGGGGGGGTAGGGTGGAGGTTTATCCTGCATCCCCCTCTTGGAGATGGAGGGGGACAGGGAGTTGCCCTGAGCCCGGGGAAGGGGTTGGTGGGGAACCCCTGGTGGGTGTGTAGCTCCCAAGGGCTGTGCCCAGGCCCCGCACTCAGGAACCCTGCCGGGTGGTGCACTGCTCCCCTGGGCTGGGTTGGGGTGAGCTGGGCCCGCCTGCCCTCAGGTCTTCTCTCTGTGGAGCCTGCAGCCCGCATGGCACCTTGTTGGCATTGACGTTGTCCTTCTTGCCCCGGTCACCGATGGCTGCAATGCTGGCAAAGTACTGGATGACACGCTTGGTGTTCACCGTCTTCCCCGCCCCGGATTCTCCGCTGTGGGACCAACCAGGGTTCAGGATCCCTGCATTCCCCAAGGCACACAGCCCTGCCCACTCCTCCCGTCTCTCTCAGGCCCAGCAACCAGGGCCCAGCACCTCACACCCCACCGTGGGCGGACAGTGCTCACTCACGTGATGAGGATGGACTGGTTCTCCCGATCTGGAAGAGAAAGGAGAAGAGGCAGTGAGGTCAGGGCCGAGGGCATAGCTGGGTGATGGGGTCAGGGGCGGGGCACGGGGCCGGGGCCTCCGGGCTCACCCGTCAGCATGTACTGATAGGCGTTGTCAGAGATGGAGAAGATGTGGGGCGGGGCCTCGCTCCTCTTCTTGCCCCGGTAGGCAGCCACCACCTCGGCATTGTACACCGGCAGCCACTTGTAGGGGTTGACGGTGACACAGAAGAGGCCTGAGTAGGTCTGGAGCAGAAAACAGGGTTGGGTATAAGGTGTGCAGGGAGAGTCCGGGTGGGCAGGGGCTTCCCTGCAGCCGACCAGGGACAGGAAGAGGGGGAGAGGAGATTGGCGTCCCTTGGGAGAATACCTGCCCCTCTCCTTGGGAAAGTCCCCATGGTCTCTGGCCTCTCTCCCAGAGGGAAGACCTGGGGGGAGGGACAGGAGCACTCACATAGATCATCCAGGCTGCGTAGCGCTCCTTGAGGTTGTAGAGTACCGCGGGCTCATGCAGGAAGGTCAGCATGGCCATGTCCTCGATCTTGTCGAACTTGGGTGGGTTCTGCTGCAACACCTGGTCCTCCTTCACGGTCACCGTCTGGAGAGGAAGCACGGGCAGCAGGACGGGGCTGAGCACGCGTCACCCAGGGCCTCTGCCTGCGCGCACCTGTCAGCCTTGCCCGCTCACCTCCTCCCAAGACACAGCCTTGGCCTTGCTCTTGCAAGCCAGTGCTCCAGCCCCTACCCCAGAGCTCCCCAGATTGTGCACCTGCTGCTGTCTTTCCCAGGCTAGAGACTATGCTCGGCTCCCTTCCTCTTGCCACTTCCCCAGACCCTGTGCCCATGGTCACCCTCCCGTGTCTAGGGGCAAGCCTGGGAACCAGAGGCTCTCCGATCTGTGCACACACACACTTCCCCAACCCCCAGGCCATCCCCTAGGGCTGGTGTTGAGGATGGCAGTTGCTCAGAGCAGACCGTCAACTGTCCACCCTGCACTCCCCATTCGTCACTGTCATGTGGTTTGATTGGCACTTGTCATCATGTCATGGTGTCATGAGATCCTGCCGGTTGGAATTAGAGGAAGCTGTGGCTCTAAATGATCAAGTGGTTAACCTGCAGTGACTAGCTAGTGGCAGAGCTGGCATCAGCGTCAAAGCCCCCAGTGAGTTGTGGCCCATCCTACACCTCAACGGGATGCCGCATCCGGCCGGTGAGTGTGAGGCACACAGCTTGGAGTGGCTTACTGCTGATTCTCATGACTGACAACACGGGGACCAGGGGCTTCTGAGTGCCATACACCAGCCCCAGGATGGAGGGTTAAGCTCACACATTCCCATTGTTTGTGTTCATTTGGGTCTGAGAGTTTGTCCTTGGTGTGGGGACGTGGATCCACGGGGGAAAACCGAGGCAGAGGAGGGATGCAAGTCAAGGAAGGGAGCGTCCTTCAGTGCTGTGTCTGCTCTGTTTATCTGCAAGGCCCTTCTGCGGGGTAAAACAGCCGGGGCTGGGCCGGCGCCATGGCTCAATAGGCTAATCCTCCACCTGCGGCGCCGGCACACCGGGTTCTAGTCCTGGTCAGGGCACCGGATTCTGTCCCGGTTGGCCCTCTTCCAGGCCAGCTCTCTGCTATGGCCCGGGAATGCAGTGGAGGATGGCCCAAGTCCTTGGGCCCTGCACGCGCATGGAGACCAGAAGCACCTGGCTCCTGGCTTCGGATCAGCACAGTGCGCCGGCTGCAGCATGCTGGCCACAGTGGCCATTGAGGGGTGAATCAACGGAAAAAGGAAGACCTTTCTCTCTCTCTCTCTTTCTAACTGTCCACTCTGCCTGTCAAAAAAAAAAAAAAAAAAAAAAACAGAAAAAACAGCCGGGGCTCCCCCGGCCAGCCTCCTGTCCGGCAAGGGGGATGTGTGTCTGGGGGCGGCAGCCTGCTGCAGTGGCCCAGATCTGTCTGTGAAGGTGCCGATGCTGCCATCCTGGCATCCCTCCCCCTTGGAGCTCTTCTCCAGCCCCTCTGCTCCCACCGTAAGTGGCTCCAACCCTGCACCTTCACCCTGGCTCCTTCCCTACCCCAACCCCCCGCCCCACCTCAGCACTGTGCCCCACACACCTTGCCGCTCTCGGTTTCAGCAGTGACCTTGCCTCCCTCCCGGGACACGATCTTGGCCTTGACGAACTCCTCCTTGTCATCAGGCACAAAGCACTCAGTGCGGATGTCAAAAGGCCGTGTCTGGGCCTCCAGACGCTCTTTCTCGGACTTGCGGAGGTACTGGGCTGCCGCCCCAAAGTCGGCCATCTGGGAGTCGTCCATCTTGCTGCTCCCCTGGGGCCAAGACAGGAGGTCCTGTGACTCCTGAGGCAGGCTCAGGCTTTTATGGGTGTCCCCGTCTTTCCCATTCCCACTCCTTGCCCCACCGCCTCCTTTCCAGGACCTATTGCTCTCCCCTCACTACCCAGTGAAAGGATCTGCCTGGGGCCACCCACCCCATTCAGGGCTCTGCTCAGCTGGGGCCGAGGGAGGATCTTTGTAAGAGGTCGGCATGGGGGGTGGGAGTGCCTGGGGTTGCAGGGAGGGGGGCACAGCGGACCTGGCTCCCGGAGAAAGCCTGCTCTGCTGTCTGCAGAGGAGATGGTGCCTCTCACCTGACTCTCTCCTCACAGGGAATCCCGGAGAATCTGAGCCACTGGAGGAGCAGGAGCCACAAAGTGCAGAGAAGAGAACATGGAGACAGGTGATGGGACGAGGAGCCCCAACCCAGAGGGCCGACGGACACCAGCAGGGTGGACCGGTAGGGAGTAGGAAGAAAGGAAGGGATGCAGAGTGAGTGAACGTGGGAGGGCAGGGGTGTGGAAGCAAAGACAGAAACAGAGAGAGGCAGGGAGAGAAGAACACACAGGCCTGAAGGGAGGGCAAGGAAGGAGGGAGACGGAGAATGAGGACTGGGACAAGTGCTGACCAAGACAGGGAGGCAAAGCAGCACAGGGCCAATGGGCAGGAAGCCACCCAAAGGAGGGAGAAAGTGCTGAGAACCGGGCAGGGAACCAGAGAGACAGGAGACAGAGGAGTCTGGTGCTCCTCATGGACCTGCCACGGGGCTGGAGAAGGGTGCTTCCAGCAGAACCCGTGGGCCCCCGCCTGCCCTGCAGCTCACTCCCAGGAAGGCAGGGTCCCTGTGCGCAGCTGCACAGCACCCCTGCACAAACCACACTTACCTGGGCTGCAGGAGTCTGGCTGCCCTCAACGCTCCAGCTCCTTTATATCCCACTTCCCCCACCCCCTTGCCTAAATTTGGAGCCCTTCCGGAGGGACCCCCTCCCACCTCCCTCCCCGCCTGGCTCCTCCTCCCTTGATCCCTTGGCTCTGGAGGTGACAAGAGGAGGGCAGGGCCCCCAGATTTGCCCATGAAAGGTCTGCTGCCCCAGCCCCTCGGGCTCCAGGGCCTTTTTTTAGTCCTTGAGCACATTCCGCCCCTCCAGAGCGCTGATGGGCAGATAGTGGGAAGACAGGACCTTCTCCACCACCTCCCCCGCCCCACCATGGCCTTTACCTCGGTTATTTTTAACCTGAAGGGTGAGTTGAGTGCGCTGGGGTGAGGGTCACCTTTTCATGCAGGACAAATGCTTGTCCCCTGCCCCACAGCTGCGGTTTCCCTCCCTTGTCCCCTACCCTCTCCCATTTACCCAGGCCTGTCCTCACACAGCCCAGGCTGCAAGTATCTCCCAACACTCTCAGACCTGGACCTGTGAGCTGGAGCAGGCATCTGCTGTCCAGCTCCAGACTCAGTTTCCCTTTCTGACCTGCCCTAACTCTGCACACACACCGTGCCTGGGCTTCTATTCCCAGGCAGGTGTCTGACAGAGGACTCAAGGCTGCTTTGCTTGGGAATGCTTCTGGAGCCCTAGCACTTCCCGGGTGCTCCCCATACAGTGGCCCTCATGCAAACCCGTCACCCAGTGGAAGGAATTCTCCACGCTGCCTCAGGCACATCTGTGCACAGACCCTTGGTCCAGCACCCTCACGTGCAGACTTGACCGGACACACATGCAGATTTCACACTTCAGCTTACAGAGATCCCTGCTTGCTTTCCGGCAGGCCGGCAGGCCGATGCTCACATCTGCACGCAAAGGCTTTTACCCTCCTGCTGCCACCTTCTGCACTAATCCCCGGGCCTGAGGGAGCAGGGCTGGGGGTGGGGGCCGCTCCCTTCCGCCTCTCCAGGCTGCCAGAGGGTGCAGGTGCTGCCGAGGATGGCTGGGGCGCCAGACAGGCCTGGGGATTTACACCAATTGGGCTCCGGCTCTGCGTTCCACAGGGCTGCAGGGGGGTGGGGGGTGGGGGGAAGGGGCTCTGTAGTCTGCCCCCTTCCCAGATAGAAGCCTGCCATCCCCTGCGAGCCGTCCTGAGGCTCACACTCCCATGCCTGTCTTTGGGGGTGTCCTCAAGCACCCAGCCCTCAAGGCACTCCTCCCCCATCCTGCAGGCTGTCCCCTCTCAGAGGCGGTAGGTGTTGGGTCTTCAACAGGCCGTGCCTGTTGTGACTAAGTGGACATTGTGTTCAGGAGACAAAGCCAGACTCTCCTGCCCTGGCTTTCCCCAACACCCTCACACCCAAGAACACTGCCTCAGCTCCCCTCCCACCCCCATCCACTGACACCTCTCGATATAGCTCCAGGGTGTGGAGGTGGGTAGGACAGGCAGGGGTCAGCTTCTCTGGGTGGGAGCACTTGCTGTGAAGATGAGGTTCCCCCCCAAGGTTGTCAGCCGCCTAGGATGCTGGCTGCCCATTACGGGGCTCAGGGACACATCTCTCCCCAGGGGACTTGGACCCCAGACTCAGTGTCCTTGGAGGGACCTGAGTTGACCGGCCATCCCCATCTCCTGCAGGTGCACATGCCAAACTGTTGCCCTCAGGGGATGCAGGCCACCTGTCTCCAGCTCTAGGTCACTTGAGGCCCCAGTGCACAAGCTGGGGGGTTATCCCGTGGCCTAGTGCGTCACTGCCTGGTTCCCATCACCCTGGGGACCTGATAAGGGGCTGAGAATACCAGGTCAGCCTGGGTAAGGTCCAGGTGACAAAGACCAGGCTTTGTCCTCAGGAGAACCCTGTGCCCTGAGCAGGCCAAACTTGGGAGATGTGGTAGGGGGTGGGGCTGAGGGGTGGGCAGGCAGTGCCTGCCCTCTCAGGGAAGGAGGTAGAAGGAAGGGGTTAGCCTGGCTCTGGGCTCTGGCCCCGTCTGGCCTGGTTTGCCCTCTTCCTTCCCTGGGCCCCCTCCTCTGTCCTGGCACTCCCATGCACCTCTGCTGTCCACGCTCTCTCCACTGCCACCCAAATCAGCTCCGCATTCTGCTGGAGGCCCTGGAGTGTGAGGGCACGGGACGGATACTCTGGCCAAAGGTAGGGGGACAGGGAGGCAGGGCTGGCCGCCCCTCTTCTGCTTGCCTCCCCACGTCTCTGTCTCTGTGTCCTTTCCCCCTGCCTGGCTCCCGGTCTCAAAGGCAGACTTGGCCTCGGATTCTCCCAGGTCTTCCTGAGCCTGCGTCTGGGTCTGACTTAAGGCTCTGTCTCCTCTGAGCTTTCTGCCTCCTTGTCCTGCCCCCGGCTCCTTGGCCACCTCCCTCCCACCCCCTGGTTCCTCGGCTTTCCAGGCTCTCCTGGCCTCTGAAGGTGAGACGGGTCCCTTCCCCGACTGTTACCTCCCTCTGCTCTGCTGGTGCCTCTGTCCCAGGCTCTCTCTCATGGGCTCCCTGGCCAGGCCTCTCTTTCTCTCTCCTTCTCCCGGGCCCGGTTCTCCAGGCCTCTCCTGACACTGCTGTCCACTCTCCCAGCACCTCCATCTCTTGCTGTCTCGCACGCCGTGGTTGCTCAGATCCCTGGGCTTCCCTGCAAGTGTGTCCTCTCTGACCTCCATCTCTTCCTTCATCTCCGAGCCTGCTCCTGGGAAGGGGAATGATGTGGGGAGGGAGAAAGGAGGAGGGGCGCGCAGGGAGGTGGATGGGAGGGCCTGTGTGTCTTTAGGAGGCCTCTCATTCCCAGTGGCTTCCTCCCCCGTGTGCTTGTCACTCCATGCCTGCTCGTCCGTTGCATCTGCCCTGGGTATCTCCTTGCTCCCCTGTTTCCTTTCTCTTCCCCTCACCTCTCCTGCTGTGCTCGGCCACTGGTATCCCCTCCTGCCTGGCCAAGCTCTGACTGCTGCTCAGAGTAGGGTGTGGAGCAGGAACAGGGCTGTGTGTGGGTGTGTGTGGCAGGTTTGGAGGAGCTTCAGATGGGGGCTGAATGGGGACCACTCAGGTTATTGGGGTGGGGTGTGTGTGGCAGTCCCACAGTCTCCGAAGGCCCTGCCCTCTACATCCCACAGCCCCAGTCCTACCCTTGGCAGCCCAGCTGTGGCAGCCACTCCAAGGGGCTGGGTTGTCACTGTGGCGGGGGGGGGGGGAGTTAACCTGCCCTTTCTTCCACCCCACCCCACCCCAGCTGCCACCGCCCCAGCTTCAGCCCTCCGGGGACCTGTCCTTTCCTCTCCTGCCCAGAGTCCTGCTCACATGTGACCCTCCCCAGGCTCTCTTCTGCCTGTCTGAGATGGCTTTCCATAAATGGGCCAAAGAATGCCATCCTCCTACATGTCCAGAGGAGGAAGGTCTTGGGAATGGAAGCTACAGTGGAAGACGTGGGGAGGAGGGGGGGACACCTGCTCACAGGGCTGCAGGCTCTGGAGGGAGCCGAGGGTGACAGAAGGTGGGCAGGGGTGCCCGGCTCCTGGCTGTGGTGGGGGGAGCCACTGGCTGCATCTGGAAGGGCTTGTGTCCTCTGAGACTGTTGGGGCTGGGGCTCAGGACACCTTTGGCTCACCTGCCCTCATGGCCCATACCCCAGAGGTTGCAGAAAGGGTACTGTTCAGCCCCCTTCATACCAAACCTCCCCATGCCCTGGCGCTGGGTGTTATCAGTGGGGTGGGGGTGGACGTCCATGTAGATAGGCCCAGGTTTGCCTAAATCTTGAACTCTGATAAACTCTGAGCCAGGAGAGGGCTGCGAGGAGAGGGGTCACCTCTGTGTTATGTTGGGCCAGAGCAGGTAAAGGGAGTCCACAAGACCATGGCCGCTCCCCAGAGGGCTCAGACCCTACAGGCTCCCGGGAAGCTCCTAGGTCTGGCCTTTGAAGCTGCCCCTCATCCCCTGAAGACCCACCCTCCACCAATTTCTCCCACCTTCCCCACTCCAAGGCCCCACCCACTGGACCCCCACCCCTCCAGGGCTGGCAGGCAGTGAAGAAGAGTCTGGAGGCAGGATCTCGGCTTCGAGGAAAACTGCTTTATTCTGCTTCTTCCCAAGGGGCTGCTGATTGGTGGGCTCCCAGACCAGGGACTTCACTGGCGTCATCCTCAGGGCTGGGTGGATCAAGGCATTGCGAGGCTACTCCTCATTCAAGCTCTTTGGGAAGGAAACAGAGCACGGTTAGTTTTGGGAAGGTGGGCGGGCGCTGGGACACAGAAGACAGAGTTGAGCTGGGGCACCCGGTGAGGTGAAGCCCAGTTGCGTGGCCTACTTGGAGCCCCGTGGTGATGGCAGGGTCTGGAGAGGATGGGCAAGTTCTAGAGGGCAGGGCTCTGGGGCCTGCCAGAGAGAAGCTGCCTGGGTGAGGACAAGGGGTCCTCGGGGGGGGGGGGAGGGTCCACTCTAGAATTGAGTTACAATCATGCAGGCCAAAATTGGGTAGGCTAGAAGTGGAAGCTAGCAGTTGGAGGGACAGTGGGACACACAGGGTGGAGATACTCCAGGGTCTTCTAGGGTTGCTGACCACCCTAGGCTGGAGGGATCTCAGCAACCAGAGAGCACCATGAGCCTGCTCCCTAGGGCGCTGGGGTTCATCAATGGGGTATAAGTGAGAAGGAGACATCCCTGGTGCTGGGTACCAGGACTGAGTCCGACAGAGCAGGTGTGACTGCTGTGGGGGTGACAAGCGAAGCCCACCTTGGCGCCGATGTCGCGGCTCTTGGCCCGCAGCTTGTTGACCTGGGACTCCGCGATGTCTGCCCGCTCCTCCGCCTCGTCCAGCTCATGCTGCACCTTGCGGAACTTGGACAGGTTGGTGTTGGCCTGCTCCTCCTGTCAGGGAGAGGGTGGGAGCATGAATAAGAGGGGCCCCTGGCGCTTAGCACTGGCTCTCCTCTGTCTGGCTCCAGGCCTCGTCCTCGGCAGGGCCACTCACCGCCTCCTCGGCCTGGCGCTTGTAGGCCTTGACCTTCAGCTGCAGCTTGTCCACCAGGTCCTGCAGCCTCAGCAGGTTCTTCCTGTCCTCCTCCGTCTGGGGGTCAGGGGTGGGCGGGAGTGAACACAGCCCGGTCACCGGAGGCAGCCTCCTGCCCCTTAGCTTCTCCTGTCTACACTGCATCTCATATCCCGACCCAGTCTGAATTTATGATCCTCACCCAATACTGGATCTCTGTATTTCATACCCCCAGAAGTGTAATATTTTAGATAATGTGTACCAGGAATGAGTCCAAGGAGCTGATGGGACTCCTGGAATTACGTACAGAATGGTGTGTGAGTGTGTGTGTGTGCACTGTTCCAGGGGGTAGTCCCTTGAGGGTCCGAGGCCCAGGGAGGATAAACTCCCATGCTCTGGAGCCCAACACTGCTGGGAGTGACTTTGGGGCTGTGAGCTTGATGGAATTTCCTGGACTACAATGGAGACTGCACGAACTTGATCTAGGTGAGGGACAAAGTGTGCTTAGGGGGACAGTGACATCCTGGGACAGTCTGATTCTAGAAGACACCACGGAAAACTAGAGTCAACACTGCCCTGGCCAGCTGGCATGTTCTGAGATTTGTTTGAATGGCTCTGTGTCTTTGGGGGCTGAGCTTGGCTGCACGTTTGCCTGTTGGTGGCCAGGCTGGGTGAGCACCATCTGGAGCTCCGGGCCTGTTCTCAGGGAGGACCAAGGCTGAGAGTGGACACTGAGGTGGAGCCCGAAGGTCAGGGTCAGAGGTCAACGGCCACATTCCCACCTTCACCCCAGGAGACACTAACAGCAGACACTTCATTCCCCTGGGGTGGAGGTGGTCTCTTTGGCTCCAGCCACGCCACAAGGGGCCTGGCCAGAGGGAGCCACTGCGCCGCGCGCACCTGGTAGGTGAGCTCCTTGATGCGCCGCTCGCTCTTCCTCATGCCCTTCACCGACTCCGCGTTGCGCTTCTGCTCAGCCTCCAGCTCGTTCTCCAGCTCCCGCACCCGCGCCTCCAGCTTCTGCAGCTGCTTCTTGCCGCCCTTGAGGGCGATCTGCTCGGCCTCGTCCAGCCGGTGCTGCAGGTCCTTAATGGTCTGCTCCATGTTCTTCTTCATGCGCTCCAGGTGGGCGCTGGTGTCCTGCTCCTTCTTCAGCTCCTCCGCCATCATGGCGGCCTGCGCGCGGGGGAGGGGCGGCACACGGTGGGGTCAGGGCCTCACACACCGGCCCCTTGGCGCGGGAGGGCAGGGTGGGGGACTCACGTCTGTGATGGCCTTCTTGGCCTTCTCCTCGGCGTTCCTGCATTCCTGCACCGCCTCTTCCACTTCCGTCTGCAGCTGGGACAGGTCCGCGTCCATCTTCTTCTTCTGGTTGATGAGGCTGGTGTTCTGGGGCGGGAGGAGCAGGCAAAGCACTGAGCACCCCGGAGTGGCTCCCCAACCTCACCTGCTGCGGCCTCCAGGAAGGTGCAGGGGAGCGGCTCACCTGGGAGTGCAGCAGCTGCACCCGCTCGCTGGTCTCGATCAGCTCCTGCTCCGCCAGCTTCCGAGACCGCTCCGTCTGCTCCACCACGGCCCGCAGCTCCTCCAGCTCGGCCTGCAGCAGGTTGTTGCGCCGCTCCACGATGGCGATGTTCTCCTTCAGGTCGTCGTTCACCCGGACCGCGTCATCCAGCTGGATCTGGGTGTCCTGAGGGCCGGGAGAATGGGCGTGAGGTAGGGAGCTGGCCGCCGTGCCTTCACGGCGCCCTTACATGGACGCCCATGTGGGAGGAAACCCCTCCACGCTGGTTCAGGGGGGCCCTCTGGCGGTGGCTGCTAAGGCTCTGGGCCAGGACGGGTCTGGTGCCTGTCGTGGGACACTGCCACTCAGCCAGGCCACGTGCAGGCCACTTCCCTCTCTGGCTCCGAGAGTCTCCATATACCTTTAGCAGGCTCTGGAGGCTCTTGACTTGCTTCTGGGCCTCGGCAGCCATGCGGTTGGCGTGGCTGAGCTGGATCTCCATCTCGTTGAGGTCGCCCTCCATCTTCTTCTTCACCCGCAGGGCCTCGTTGCGGCTGCGTGTCTCTGCGTCCAGGGAGGTCTGCAGCGAGTCTACCACCCGCAGGTGGTTGCGTTTGGCCTGCTCCATCTCCTCGTCCTTCTCCGCCAGCTTCCGCTCGATCTCCGCCTTGATCTGGTTGAACTCCAGCTGGGCCCGGAGGATCTTGCCCTCCTCGTGCTCCAGGGAGGCCTGGCAGGGGTGGGGAGAGGAGGGTGAGGCGGACCGTCAGGGCATAGCACAGCGGCAGGGGTCTGTCCATGAGCCAAGGATGCAGAGAGTTGGAGCTTGGTGCAAATGGCTCAAAGATGCAGAAGGAGGAGGAGCATTGAAAAGGAAAATAAACACAAACCTAAGAGAAGGTTCAGGCCCTCAGCGGGGAGAACCAGTTACAAAGACTAAGAGGAAAATGCAGAGAGGTGTTGCCAAGGAAACAGGGGCATCAGAGACAGGCGGAGACAGGCAGAGACGGAGCAGAGTGGGGCAGGAGAGCGGAGAGCTCATTCATTCACTCCCACAAGTGTTTGTTGAGCGACTGTGAGGTTCCAGGCACTGTCTAGGTTCTCAGGATGGGACAGCAAACTGAACAGACAAAGGGGAGATGAGAACCAGGACCCCAGCCTAGAGCTGAGCTTCATGGGCCCCTGCTCCCCCCCCCCCAGACCCCCATGCACTGCACACACCTCGGCCTCCTCCAGGGCCGACTGCAGCTCCAGCTTCTCAGCCTCCAGCTGCTTGCGGATCTTCTCTAGCTCGTGGATGCTCTTCCCGCTGGAGCCCAGCTGCTCCGTCAGGTCGGAGATCTCCTCTGTGTGGGGGATGTGGGGACTTGGTCAGGGAGGCTTGGTCCAGCAGGGTGGGGGAGCAAGCCTCTTCTCCCACACCCCTCTGAGTGCCACCACATGGGGCCACTGCCACCACCCCCTCCCTGGCTTCTCGGCCCCCAGCGCACCCTGCAGGTTCTTGTTCTCCCGCTTGAAGGTCTCCAGGTGCTCCAGGGACTCCTCATAGGCGTTCTTGAGCTTGAAGAGCTCGGTGCTGAGGGAGCGCGCCTCCTTCTGTGAGGACTCCAGCTCCGACTGCGACTCCTCGTACTTCTGCTTCCACTCGGCCAGGATCTGCCCCAGACCAGGCTCATAGTGCGGGACCCCCAGCCCCTGGTCCCAGCCCCGCCTCCAGGGAGGACAGGCCTGGCCTGGCCCCGATGCCCAGCGCCCGCCCGGGCCTGCGCGCTGGCTGCGGCCCCACCCCGGGGCCCACCTTGTCGAAGTTCCTCTGCTTCTTGTCCAGGGCGGCGGCGGCAGCGTTGGAGCGCTCCACGTCCACCATGAGGTCCTCGATCTCGTTCTGCAGCCGGTGCTTGGTCTTTTCCAGTGAGGAGCACTTGGCGTTGACGGCCTCCACGGCCTCCTCGGCTTCCTGCAGCCGCTGGGCCAGCTTCTTCCTGCCCAGGAGTAGGGTGGGAGAGGGTGGGGAGGATGGAGGGTGTGGAGTTGGACAAGAGGAGGCACTGTGAGCCTTGCAGAAGACAAGCCTTGGAAACCCAGAAGCATCTTTGGGGAAGCTAGGAGGGCTGTCGGTGGCCCCCTGCAGCCCCTGGGCCGGCCTCTTGGTGGGGCCGTGGACTAGACGTGGGCTTCTGTGTCGCCCCTCCCCCTGCCACAGTGCCCTGCCCCAAGTGGGAGCTCTCTGCTCTCAGACAAACCTTTTGTTCGTCTTATATTCGGATGAGAAACATAATGCGAGCAAAAAGCTTCCCTGAGAGGAGAAGGAAGTGGGGCCAGGGCGGGGCATTGGCTGGCACTAGCTAAGTATCCCGTGCGCATGGGATCCACTGAGCACGGGGCAGGGCGCACTGCTGCACGGAGGGCCTCCTCTAGAGGCAGTGCCCAGGACTCACTTGGCCTCCTCCAGCTCCTCGGTGCGCTGGATGGCGTCCGTCTCATATTTGGTCCTCCACTGCGCCACCTCTGAGTTGGCCTTGGACAGGGCGCGCTGTAGCTCCGCCTTGGCCTCTGTTTCCTCCTCGTACTGCTCCCGCAGCAGGTCACAGTCATGGCGGGCCGACTGCAGTGCGTGGGCCAGGGCGTTCTTGGCCTGGGGAGAGGCAGGTGCCAGGGGCTGGGTCAGCTGTCTCCATAGGTGGTCCTAAGCCTTGGCATCCCCTCAGCCTGATCTCAACAGCTTCCTGTGGCCTCACCTACGTCCAGGTCCCCAGTGGGATGGCTTACTGGGTATGAAACACAAAGAATGCCATTACAGTGCTGCCCCAAGGCCCCCAGTGCCGCAGGTATTATCATCATTTTACAGTGGGGGAACAGAGGTCAGAGAGCCAAAGGTCCCCAGGGCCACCAGTCTGTAAGGGGTGAGCTGGTGTTGAGGGGTGGTGTTTTGGTTTTGTTTTATTTGTTTATTTACTTGCGACAGAGAGAGAGAGAGAGAGAGAGAGAGATCCCATCTGCTGGATTATTTCCCTAAATGCCTGCATTGGTCAGGACTGGGTTGAGACAAAGCTGGAGCTGGGAACTCAACCCAGGTCTCCAACGTGAGTGGCAGGAACCCACCTACCTGGGCCACCACTGTGGCCTGCCAGGGTATGAACTAGTAGGAAGCTGGAGTCAAGAGCCTGAGCCAGGAACCAAATCCAGGTAGTCTGACCTGGGACGAAAGTGTTTTAAACCTCTAGGCTAAACACCTGCTTCAGTGGCGTTATTTTAAGTTCAAGTTCTTTCTGTTTTTTTTTTTTTTTTTTTTTCAGGAGCCCAGCCATGTGCTGGGACTAGACTTGAGTTTAGTCTCTGTCTCTGGTCCAGGCTGACCTGCTAGTCCCAGGAGCCACGTGTGCAGTCCTGTGTCCCATACCTGTGCCCAGCCAAGGCCTTCCTAGTGTGTGTCCTCTCCCCCCTCCCCCTCGGCCTCCCACTCAGGGATGGCAGCGGTAAGGTATCTACAGAGCAGATTCCAGAGGCATGTGGTAGGGCTTGGGCTATTATTCCTGGAATTCCTGGAGAACCACAATCTTAGGAGAGGAAGTGATGAAGGCGCAAAGCCAGCAGGTGTCCTTCCTGCGTGGGCCAGCTGTCCCAAGTCCAGGCCTCACCTTCACCTCCTCCTCCAGCTGCCTCTTGAGGTCCTCCAGCTGCTGGGTGTAGGTGAGCTTGCCCCGGGTCAGCTGTGAGATCAGCGCCTCCTTCTCATCCAGCTGCCGGGACAGCTCACCTGGGGAGGCACCAAGGAACATTCAACCCTTGGAGGTCAGTCCCTCCTCTCTACCCCCAACCCCACTGTTGACGATCGGGCCCCATTCTCTGGGGAGTATGTGTGTGTGTGTGCACATGTGCGCACGTGCAGGCCGGCACTCAAGGCTGAGGGGATGGCTCCGAGGATCAGGGGGACCAGAGTGGGCCCAAGGAGCCCCAGCTGTAGGCGCACCATTCTCGGTTTGCAGCTTGGCGCGCTGGCTGGTGAGATCATTGACAGAACGCTGGGTTTCCTCCGCCTTGCTCCTGTGCTCATTCATCTGGTCCTCGAGCGTCCGGCACATCTTCTCCAGGTTGGCCTGAGAGAGGAGGGAGGAGGGTTTTACACTGGTGGCAGGAGGGACAATTAAAGTAGAAAGGAAGAGGGGGTTGTAGGACCTGGTCGAGGAAGGGCAGTGGGAAAATGAGCCACCAAGGCAGAGATGTGAACAGGAAGTGGAGGTGGGTGGAGGGGGTTGAGGAGGGGCGGAGCCGCGCCGGGCCCACCTTGGCCTTGATGATCTGCTCCATGTTGGAGGTGACGTCATCCAGCTCCAGCTTGAACTCGCTCTTCTCCTTCTCCAGCTTCTGCTTCACCCGCTGCAGGTTGTCGATCTGCTCGCCCAGCTCGGCCACGCTGTCCGCGTGCTTCTTGCGCAGGGCGGCGGCCGTGGCCTCGTGCTGCAGCGTGGCCTCCTCCAGGTCCCGCCGCATCTTCTGGAACTCGGCCTCGCGCTTCTTGTTCATCTCGATCTGCACGGACGTGGCCCCGCCGGCCTCCTCCAGCCGCTCGCTGATCTCCTCCAGCTCCCGGGACAGGTCGGAGCGCAGCTTCTCCACCTTGGCCCTGGCAGTGCGCTCGGCCTCCAGCTCCTCCTCCAGCTCCTCGATGCGGGCCTGGGCAGGGGCACAGAGGGCTCAGGACCCCACTGCCCACCCTCCTCCCTTAGAGCTCCCAGGCCAGGGCTCTACAGGATTGCTGGCCTGTTTGCAGCATGGGTCCATTTACTTCTACCAGTGGAGAGGGGAAATGAAAGGACTTGGGGAAGACAGGTCAAACAGCCAAGGCAGCCTTCCCATAGGCAGGATCATTATCCATTCTCCGTCTTGGCAGGAGAGTGGATGAAGCTTACTTTTGAAGAGGGACAAACAGACGTGTGGTCTAGGCATATTTTAAGCAGTTTCATGGTAAAAATTAAAAAAAAACAAAAACATTAAAAAGCATAAGATGACAAGACAATGTCCATCTAACTGGACAGCTCATGCCCGGAGGACCTACCACAGTGTCCAGCAGTAAGACTGAATCACTAACCATCAGCACTGAAGGGACCTTGCAAGCCACCAGAGGACAGGGGAGGTACGGAGACCCCCGAGATCTGGCGTGGGCTCCTTGTGGTCCCCCAGCTGAAGCAGACCTGAGACAAGAAACTGGAATTTTTGCCCTCTCGACCTATAACCTTTCAATGCCTCTTTCTATGTCATCCTTGGATCACCTGACGCCTCTTGGAGGTTAGGGTCAGATACTGTGCTAGCTTTGCTTCTCCCTTCATGTACACACAGCAAGCTCCTGCAATGCTGGGGACAAAGTGCTCCAGAGGAGGGGTCAGGGCAGCCGAGAACGCTCCAGGGGTTCTGGTGCCCAGGCTGGGACTCCTGGACCTTACCTGAAGCTCTTTGAGCTTCTTCTGCAGCTGGCTTCCCAGGGCTTGCTCATCCTCAATCCTCGCATTGAGGGCATTCAGTTCAAAGTCTTTCCTGTGGGGAAGGAGGGAGGCTGAGGCAGGGGAGGCTGGGCGGGTTCAGAGGTGCAGCAGCAGTTGGAAATGGTAATAGAGCAAAGAGCAGGATTTTATCAGAAAAGCAGCTTCTGGGGTATAGGAGGACCCCAGAGGGTGTCACTACTGCCCTAGCATTGCTGTCCAAGAAGAAGGTAGAGTGGTGGGATCTGGGCTCTGTAGGACTTCCCCCTCCTGAGTCCCTGTTTTCTCATCTGTAAAATGAGGACGCTGGACTAGATCACTGAGGGGTCCAGGAGATCCTCTATGGTCAAAACAAGTTCTGGGAGCTCACCGCTCACCAAGTCTGCAAGGCGGGTCTGTGTGGTTTGGAGGAAGTGCACTAAGAAATGGGATCTCTGGTGAAGCAGAACAAAGACGTGGCCTGACCCCTCCACTTTGGGAGCATGAGGGCAGGCCGGTTTCTCTGTGGTCCTCTGAGCTGTCTGTAAAAAACCCAAAAGGCCCTTTTCCCAGAGGCCTGCGCGCATCATTGCAGCCTCGCCTTACGGAGGCTGGTGAGGCGCCTGCTGTGGGCTGTGTGCCTTGGGTCGGCTTGTACTGTCACAGGCAGGACAGGCTGTTGGCTGGGGAGGAGGAGGGCGCCGGGCAGGGGACACTATACTTTTTCAGCCGCTCATCCAGCTGCTGCTTGTCGTTCTCCAGGTCCATGATGCTCTCCTGGGTCAGCTTCAGGTCGCCCTCCAGCTTCCGCTTGGCTCGCTCCAGGTCCATGCGCACCTTCTTCTCCTGCTCCAGCGATCCCTCCAGCTGGCAGAGAGAGGGGCCGGTCATGCCGTGCGAGGCCAAGTATCTGGCTTGGTGATTTTATACTCAGTGACTCCAGGGCTGAGGAATCCCAGGAGAGTCCTAGCCAGGGTGGAACCTGCCCCAGAGTGGACCCAATGTCACCAGGGACTGTGACAGAGCCCAGCGTGGAGAGAGTGCTCAGCAAATATCTGATACGTGAGTGAATGATTGTGGGATGAAACCCCAAAGCTGCATTCGTTCTTTAATTCATTCAGCATCCTCTAAGCACCTACTGGTACCAGGTTCTATGCCAAGCACTGCAGACACAAAATCTAATAAATCCAAGGCCCCGTCTAAAGGGAGTACCCAGGCTTAGGGCTGAGACAGTTCCTAAGTAACGACAACGCAGAGTGCTAAGTGGTTCAGTGGAGATGGCCACATCTGGGAAAACAAAGATCATGCAGGACCAGATCCTGTCAAAAACACCGAAAGTTCAAAGGTCCTCGTGGAGGAGCCTCACGCAGTCCCCACAGCAGTGTTTCCTGTTCTTAGGGGGTGACCCTCTAAATCCTGCGGTCAGTGGCAGAAATACATCCTGGCTGGAACCTAAATTGAATAAGCAAGCCTGTGTCCACTATGAATCGTACCCACGAGGTTAGAAACAATGCAGAATGGACCATCCTTCCCCTTTCTTATTGCTCAGCTTCCTTCTAGGAAGCCATCAGGAAAGTGAACACCCACTTCCAACACACACACACACACACACGGATACGCATACACACACACACACACACCTGCATGCAGACATCCACCTCCGAGCATAGCTGGACACAGGAGAGCTAGACCCCATAACTCTCAGTCTACTCACATCGTCCACTTGCTGTTCCAGCTTGACCTTGGCCTTGGTCAGGGTGTTGACCTTGTCCTCCTCAGCCTGAAGGTCATCTAGGGCCTGCTGGTGGGCCTCTTGCAGAGCTTTCTTCTCCTTGGTGAGCTTGGCGATGATCTCGTCCAGCCCAGCCATCTCCTCTGTCAGGTTCTTCACCTGCCAACCCGAAGACCCATCCCCTTTAGGCCCAAAGGTCACCAGCACAGAGATATCATCTGTGAGGACCTCCATGCCAAGGACCATGCTCCTGCGAAGATTCTGAGAGAGCTGGCCTGGGGCAAGGTCACTAAGGTCTTGGGAATCCTGCAGAGCCCCCGGCTGGAGGCAGAGGCTGCCGCCCTCACCTTGTTCTCAGTTGCGTGCTTCTCCTTCTCCACCTTGGCCAGCGTCAGCTCCAGGTCGTCAATGTCCCTCTTGAGCTCGGAGCACTCGTCTTCCAGCTTGCGCTTCTTGGCGGTGAGCTCGGCGTTCATCTCCTCCTCGTCCTCCAGCCTCTCGTTCATCTCCTTCACCTTGGCCTCCAGCTGGATCTTGTTCTTGATGAGCTGGTCGCAGCGCTCCTCGGCATCAGCCAGATTGTCTTGTTCCTGGGGGGGAGGGGCTGTTCAGGGGGCCAGGTCCTCGGCCTTGCAGGGGGAGAGAGGGAGAAGAGCATCCTGTCCAAGAGGACAGGAGCTCCAGGACGCTGCAGGTGGGAAGAGCCTCGAAGGATGGGGAGGGGTGCATCCGAGGGCGGAGTGACTTGGGAGCATGGTGGGGAGGGGCAGAGGGGACTGGATGTCTCTATGTGGGCCTCTTCCTCATGCTCCTCCGTTGACCAGAGAGAACTGCACTCTCTGTCGCCAAGCGCTTTATATATTTACAGCTAGTAAGATGAGGGACTTTTAAAACAGTTATTGTAAGATGAGGGACTTTTAAAACAGTTATTTGGTGGCGGGGAGAGATCTTCCAACTGTTGCTTCACTCCCCAAATGCCTGCAACAGCCAGGGCTGGGCCAGGCAGAAGCCAGGAGCCCAGAACTCCACCTGGGGTCTACCACATGGGTGGCAGGGAGCCAAGGACTAGGGCCACTTTATTCCCCGTCTGGAGATGAGGAGATGCAGGCTCCAAGATGATGCCTGGTTCTCCCAAGGTCAGGAAATGATTGAGCTGTGGAGCCAGGTTGGACCCAGGTGGGAAGCTTGGTGCCTTAAACAGTTAATTCTTCCGCCCTTCCCTTCCCTCCATGGGAGGGGACCATTGGCAGGCCCTGAGTCGGGGAGGTGCGGGAGCAGCCCCAGCCTGGGAGCCTCACCGCCTGCACTTGGAGCTGCAGGTCATTCTTCTCCTGCAGCAGCGACACCATCTTCTCCTCCAGCTCCTTGCGGCGGGCCTCCGACTTCTCCAGCGCCTCCTTCACTCGCGCGAACTCCTCCTTCATGGTGGCCATCTCCTTCTCCGTCTCCGCGCTCTTCAGCAGGGGCTTGATCTTGAAGTAGAGCTTCATCCAGGGCCAGTTCTTGACCCCCATGAAGGCCCGGATGTTCCACTGGATGATCAGCAAGGAGTCCCTGCGGGGGCCCGGCAGAAGGAGCATGGTGAGAGAGCCTGCTGGGGCGGGGGAGCCCTCCGACCTCCAGCCCCACCCCACGCCCATCTGAGCCCCTGCCAGCGGCTCTCTTTCTGCTCAGGCTGGGAACCTCCTCACGAGCCCTCTCACCTGCGTTCCAGCAACTTCTTGTACTCCATTCTGGAGAGCACGCCCCGGGACTGGGCCTGGATGCGCGTGATGATGCGGCTCAGCCTCTCGTCCCGCATCTCCTCCAGCAGCCCCAGCAGCCCGGCCTTGAAGAACACCTGCAGACAAGGTGTGTGGGGGGCGTGGCTGGAAGGGGCAGTAGGGAGGGTAATGGTGGGAGGGCAGTGGGGGCTGGGATGGGAGGGGAGAGGAGGGTGCTGCCTGTTCCACGGGGAGGGCAGCACGTGGTTCCACCATCTCCAGAGATAATCATTAAAAGGAGAGGCAGAGCGAGGTGAACAGTCCAGGACAAGAGATGTTTTCCTTTTATCACTCGTTTGTCGCCTGCCTTTCCTCACCTTGGTGTGGCCGAACTTGTACTGGTTGTGGTCAATGTCCAGGGAGCCCAGCAGCTTCTCCGCCCCCTTCCTGCTGTCAATGAACTGGCCCTCGGGGATGGCCGCTGGGTTCAGGATGCGGTACCTGGAGAGGGAAATGCCTGGAGTCACCCCTCTCCCCTGCCTACAGGATTTTCCAGGCCTACCTGCAGACGCCCCTCCCCCACCCCACCGCACCCCTGTCCCCTGAGCCCTGCGGTGCTCCAATGGTACCCACCTCTGCCGGAAGTCCCCGTAGAGGATGCGGTTGGGGAAGCCCTTCCTGCAGATGCGAATGCCCTCCAGCACGCCGTTGCAGCGCAGCTGGTGCATGACCAGGGGGTTGTCAATCACCCCTGCAGCAGGAGGGAGGGGGTGAGTAAGGAGAGCACTAGGCTGAGAGCCAAAGGTTTGGGTTCTGATCCAGGAGCCGCTGCCTTTTAGCCTGTAACTTCAGCAAGTAAGCACTCACCCTCTATTTGTTTCATTTTTCCCCCCTTAGCCACAAGAGTAACCCAAAGGCTTTCCACATGGTTTATTTTATATAGTTTATAGCTATTATTGTAAGTGGTAGCCAGGACAGGGTCACTAGGCTGACCAAGATCAAAGCTGAGCCTCGGACCCAGGTCTCTGAACCTCTGCCCCGTCAGTCCGGAATGTGTGGACAATCCAGATATGTCTTATTGAGGGTTGTAAGTCACTGATGAGGTGACGCCATCACAGTGCCCTACAAGTCCCTGAGTGCCACATTCCAGTGTTAGGCAGGAGGTATCTGGGAGAGCTCCTTGGGGACAGGAGGACAAGAATGTCACCGAATGAGGGGTATGTCAGGAGATGAGCTCGAAGGCGCATGCCTGGGAAAGTGGCCCTGTGGTGGTGGCGTCTTGGAGTGTGGGCTCACCTGGGGACTTGGTCTCATTGGGGATGATGCAGCGCACAAAGTGAGGGTGGGTGGAACGCAAGTTGGTCATCAGCTTGTTCAGGTTTTCCTGCAGCCAGAAAAGGAAGAGGGAGAAGTAATGAACAGGGAAGGGATGAGAAGTCAGCAAAGAAGAGAGGGAGGTGAAGGGGGGTGGGGAGAGCACAGAGGGCTAAGGAGATGAAGGCAGGCTGGGGCGGGGGACAGGGCCGAGGACAGAGGACAGACAGTGGGCAGGGAAACGGAAGGGAGATGAGGTGGGCAGGGGGTGAGGGGAGACGGAGGAAGGGCCGGGGAGACTGGGAGAGGGAGGAGTCAGGGACCAGCCGGGCTGTGGCCAGGAGCGCACACTCACCCTGTGCAGCGCTGACACGGTCTGGAAGGATGAGCCTTTCTTGGCCTTGCCTTTGCCTTTCTCCACAGCTGTGGGGAGGGGAGGGAGTCAAGACAGGAAGCATCAGCGGGGCCCAAGGTGTGGGGTCACAGCCTCTCTGGACACCTGGCTGGCTTTTGGCCTCTAGATGGGAACCTTCAAGGTGGCTGTCTCGACTCCTCCCCTGACCCCATCCCGTGGACTCCACAAGCCTCTGGGTGCCACCTGGCATGCAAGTGGTGGGGTGTAGCCTCAGAGCCATGGCAGAGATCCCACTGTAGGGTGCCCTGGGTCCTGTCTCTACTTACGGGCATCGGCCCCAGCGTAGTTGGCAAACAGGTTGCTGAGCAGCTTGAGGGAGGACTTCTGGTACAGGGCCACCACCGTCTCATTGAGAGGGTCCTTGTTCTTCTGCAGCCAGCCCAGGATATTGTAGTCCACGGTGCCGGCGTAGTGGATCAGGGAGAAGTGGGCTTCCGGCTTCCCCTTGATGTTGCGTGGCTTCTGGAAGTTGTTGGACTTGCCCAGGTGGTTGTCGTACAGCTTGGCCTTGAAGGTCATGTCGGTGGCCTTGGGGAACATGCACTCCTCCTCCAGGATGGACATGATGCCCATGGGCTGAGGGTGGAGAGTACAGTGTCACCAAGTGTGCTCCCCGAGGTGGACATGAGTGGGGTCTGCTCGAGGCTCCAGCTTTGCTCGTGGAGATACCCTTTGGGCATAAGTATGCAGCTCAGCTCTGAGTGTGGTTATCTGCTGACTGGCACCTGTTCAAGCCTTCCCAAGGTAGAAGACTATGTCGGCCTGAGAATGTGGCCGGTGTGAGATGCTGAGGTTGAAAACCTAACCACCTGCACCACTAATCACACTTCCCATTCCTTGGATACATAAGCCAGGGCCAGCAGTCACTGCTGGGGGAATTATCCTGCAGGTGTCCACAGTCCTCATCCATGTGTCCCCTCTCCAGCTGTTCCACAGCCTGCCCTGTCCTGGGTGGTCAGGAAAACATAGGGCTCTCAAAACTAGGATTGGGACTCTTTAATTGCACCTCTATTATCCAGATCTGTCTTCCTAGAAGGGAGAGGGGCTGATCTTTTGTCTGGGGTATCCATGGAGGATGTGATAGAGAGGTTGGGTGGCAGGGTCAAGGTGGCACCTTCTCAATGAGGTCGATGCAGGCCTGCAGGTCCATGCCGAAGTCAATGAACGTCCACTCGATGCCCTCCTTCTTGTACTCCTCCTGCTCCAGCACGAACATGTGGTGGTTGAAGAACTGCTGCAGCTTCTCGTTGGTGAAGTTGATGCAAAGCTGCTCAAAGCTGTTGAACTGCAGAGGGAGGGGGTGTGGGAGCAGGTCAGGGGGTGGGTGTCCCTGTGACACGGAGCTGAGCTGTACCTGAGCCATGCAGGGGTGTGGTTTGTCCCCTCCCAGCAGATCCACCCCTGAAGACAGGGATGCCAACCACCCGCCTCTGTCACTGCTCCATCTATACTGCCTTCCGGTGCCTGGCCCAGAGCTGGGCCTCCCTAAGTTTTTGAATCCTCCCCACTCCCAGGGCTCCCCCAACTCACATCAAAGATCTCAAAGCCCGCAATGTCGAGGACGCCTATGAAGTACTGGCGCGGCTGCTTAGTCTCCAGCGTGGCGTTGATGCGCGTCACCATCCAGTTGAACATCTTCTCGTACACGGCCTTGGCCAGCGCACCAGTGGCATATGCCACCTGCAAGATAAGGGGGCGACCCAGCTGAGTGGGGCTGTTGGGAAGAATGACTAAGAAAGCTCTATCCCACCATGCCAGGCCCCCCACCTGCCACTTATTTCCTGGAGATGACCCACCTGCTGCACGTTCTGCCCCTTGGTGACGTACTCGTTGCCCACTTTCACCCGAGGGTGGCACAGCCCCTTTAGCAGGTCAGCGGAGTTCAGCCCCATGAGGTAGGCAGACTTGTCGGCCTCTGGAAGCAAGGGCAGAAGGCACCGTTGGTGAAGGAATGACCGCTCGGCAGAGGTGGCCCTCGGGGACTTCACGGCTGCCCCACGCACCTTCGGTGCCGTCCGGCTCCGCCTGCTCCTCCCGCTGCTTCTGTTTGAACTTCATGTTTCCAAAGTGCATGATGGCGCCCGTCAGCTTGTACATGGAGTTCTTCTCCTCAGGAGTGAAGCCCAGCACGTCGAAGGCGTTCTGTGGGCAAGCCCCGAGTTGGAGGATCCCAGAAAAGGAAGAGTGACAGGTGAGTGAGACCGCTTGCAAGCTGGAGAGAGAACTTGTCTCCTTAGTGCCCAAGGTCTCTGAGAGGCACTCTGAAACCAAGACAGGAGCTGCAAGCACAGAGCTGGGTGCAGGCTGCCCCAGCCCTGCCGTCAGCAGCCGCGTGGTCCCCGCAGCTGCTCTGGCTGACCACTTATCTTCCCAGCCTGGCTTTACTCACCTGCCTGTGTCTGTCTTCACCTAAATGCCTGCCCCCACCCCAGGGCATCTGCATGGCCCCCAGCCCCTCTTCTCTCTTGGTGGTGCCTTGTGTGCCTCTCTAATATGTAGCTTGTAGGTCTCTCCAGTTAGATTGAACACGGAATGCTGGTCAGGCCTCTCTTGTCTCCCCCACGTTCCAGCACACCCTGGTCACGGGGCATACACTGGCCTTTAAGTGGGGCCATGGTACTTGGCACACAACAGGCACCCAGGGCCTTAGCTGCGCTCCTGGAGGGGTGAACTGGCCCCACGCCCCATGTGCCCTTCTGACAGGTCGCACACACTCACGTCGGTGGCCATGAGCTCTTCAGAGTCATCAATGGACGCCACTGTGGTCTCTCCTTGGGAGATGAACGCGTAATCGTAGGGGTTGTTGGTGATCAGCAGCATGTCTATGGGGGAGGAGAAATGGGATTGGGATTTGACACACATGGGGGCTGCCTGCCACAGCCCCTGGCCCAGGGCAGAGCCCAGGGCAGAACACCGGGCAGGGCAGGACCTGGGTCCACATCCCACAGGGCTGAGAGCAGTAGGGCCGTAAACCCAGGGCTTGCCAGCAGCATCCAGCCGCTGGCGGAGGGGCCCGGTTGCCATGGAGACAGCTGGTCTCAGTTGGTGGCTCTGACTCACCCAGCAGCTCAGGCTTTTTGTTAGACAGGATTTGGTAGAAAATATGATAATCTCTCTCTGCCTTCAGCTGGAAAATAACTCTGGATTTTTCCAGAAGATCTGTGAACAGGTGGTGAGAAAGGAACGGAAGAAAAGGTTAAGATTTAGGAAATGGAGGAAAATGAATGATAAGTGTAGCAATCAAAGGCAGAAGGAGGGGAGGAGGCACAGAGACCACACACAGAGAGGGAGACAGAGACCTGGAAGCAGAGGGGACACAGCCGTGCAGGGACAGAGGTGGAGAAAGGCCCAGAGAGAGACAAATAGCAGATCTGGAGGCAGAGACACAGAGACAGAGGCGGGAAGAGAGGAGAAAAACTGGGGGGGGGGGGGGCGGCTAGGGCTAAGGGTGAGCTCAGGGCCCGCACATTCATGTTCACCACTCACAGGTCTCTATGTCTGCGGACGCCAACTTTCCGGTCGCCCCAAAATGGATCCGAATGAACTTGCCCTGGAGAGGTGGGCGACGGTGGGGATGAGCAGGGGGGGAGGCTACCCTTGGAGGCCACCCCTTAGCCAGCCCAGATCCAGAGCCCAGGTCAGGGACCACTCACAAAGCGTGAGGAGTTGTCGTTCCGGACGGTCTTGGCGTTGCCGAAGGCCTCCAAGGCAGGGTTGGCCTGGATGATCTGGTCCTCCAGGGTGCCCTGAAGGGGTCCAGAGGATGGCAGGTGAGACACGTCCCTCCCTTTCTGCAGGGCAGACCCCTGGAGGACAGCCGGCCTACCTTGCCTGGGGTCTGATCCTTCTTGCTGCGGTCACCAATGGCGGCGATGACAGCAAAGTACTGGATGACACGCTTGGTGTTCACCGTCTTCCCCGCCCCGGATTCTCCGCTGTTGGGACAGCCATGGGCTCATGAGGCAGTGAACACACTGCTTGAGAATGCTTGGTCCCACCTGACAGCAGGAGCCCTCAGCAAGGAGCTGCCAGGTAACATGCACCCCAAAGCTGCAGCTGTCTTACATGGCACACCCAGGGGTACTGCCCAGGAAGGAAGCCCGGGGGAGACACTGGATTGGGGCAGGTAGAGCCTGTGCGTGACTGGGCAAGTCAGTTGCAGGAGATGAGCCTGGGGTTTTGGGAAAGAACAGCTTGGGTTGGAAAAATGGGAAAGCTTCCCCAAAGACATGGGCACTCATGAGAATGAGTGGTGAATTCAAGGACAGTGAGTGAAGGTGAGGGAGAGGAGAAATAAGAGAGTGGGAAGCAGAAAAAAGCAGGGTGAAGGTAACAGTCAGAGAAGCAGAGACAGGAGGGGAGGCGGAGAGGGAAGTGGACCCATGTGCTGCAGCCTGGGGTCCTGCTGAGGGCTGGGGGCGAGGCAGGGAGATTCTGGAAAGGAACAGGGCAGGAGCCACACTCACGTGATGAGGATGGACTGGTTCTCCCGATCTGGAAGAGAAAGGAGGAGAGGCAGTGGGGTCAGGGCCGAGGGCATAGCTGGGTGATGGGGTGGGGGCGGGGCACGGGGCCGGGGGCTCTGGGCTCACCCGTCAGCATGTACTGATAGGCGTTGTCAGAGATGGAGAAGATGTGGGGCGGGGCCTCGCTCCTCTTCTTGCCCCGGTAGGCAGCCACCACCTCGGCATTGTACACCGGCAGCCACTTGTAGGGGTTGATGGTGACGCAGAAGAGGCCTGAGTAGGTCTGGAGGGGCAAAGGAGCAGTGAGTGGACAGGGATGCAGGTGAAGGGGTGGCGATGTTCAGAGTTAGAGCGAGCCCAGGAGAGGAAGAAGGGAAAGGAAAACACCAAATTCACTCAGTGTGTTTGGCCAGCCCCTTGGCTGTTGGAACTGAGTGGAAGCCTCAGGCCTGGAGCGCCTGGGTTCAGAACGAGAGCCCGTGCAGGCACTCACGCAGCTCATCCTGGAGGGGAGGCCCTGTGGTGGGCAGGAGCACTCACGTAGATCATCCAGGAGGCGTAGCGCTCCTTGAGGTTATAGAGTACCGCGGGCTCGTGCAGGAAGGTCAGCATGGCCATGTCCTCGATCTTGTCGAACTTGGGTGGGTTCTGCTGCATCACCTGGTCCTCCTTCACGGTCACCGTCTGCAACAGCCCCCACAGGGGCCCCCTGTCAGCCTCTGCTCTCCTTCCTCCCTCAGCGGGGACAGGAATTGAGAGAGTTGCAAGGCAATGATGTTCCAGAGAGAGGGAGCCAGGATCTCAGGGGAGAGATTGGCTATTGGGAATTAGGAGGCTCTTTGGAGAGGTCTCTACCAGAAAGTACAGGAGAGCTGGACCATCCTCAGGTCTCTGTGGGGTGGGTCCTGCGTGTACCCCTGTCTGGGTGCCCCAGGGGTGGAAGGTGTCTGGGGTGGTCTCACACCAGCCCTGCCACCCACCTTGCCATGCTCGGTCTCAGCAGTGATTTTGCCACCCTCTCGAGACACGATCTTGGCCTTGACGAACTCCTCTTTGTCATCAGGCACAAAGACATCTTTCTTGAGGTCAAAAGGCCTGGTCTGGGCTTCCAGCCGTTCCTTCTCTGACTTGCGCAGGTAGGGGGCGGCAGCCCCAAACACGGCCATCTCCGCGTCCCCCATGGCTGTGCCTGTAGTGAGCAGAAGAAGCTGGTTCCTCCCATCTGTCCACTCTGCCTTCCCCTCCCTGAGCTCTTCCTTCGGTGGGAGCCCCAAAACCTAGCTCTGCATTCAGGGGTCACCTGTGTCCCCAGCAAGAGCCCGTTGCCTGAGCTTGTCCTAAACTAGAAGAGCAGTTTTGCGAGCCCGCAAAGGAGCAACTAACTGGTTCTGGCTGAGGCTCCCCAAGGCGGGGGTGGGGGTGGGGGGAGAACCCTCTGAGCTTCTTGGAGGAACAAGAGTCTGCTCACATCCCCCTCTGACCCTTGTCTGCCCCTGCACCCCTCACTAGTCACAGTGAGGGGCTCCTGGTACCTAAGACGTCCCCACCAAGGCAGGACAGAAGCCAGGGTTCCACAGCCTGGCCTCAGGACTCACATGCCCAGTCTTTGCAGCTCTCCCTTCAGCTTCTCTTACCTTGGCTTCTCGAATGTGTCTACAGATGAGGGAAGGGACTCAGGCCTGTGGGGGACCTGGGGAGAGGGAAGAGGCCGTGTCAGAGCAGGCTGCGGCCCATCCTAGCCCGTGCCACCTCCCGCTTCCCGCATCTGCTCTCCCCCAGGCCTAAACAGCAGCTGGAACTGGCAGTCAGCTTCCCAGCTCCCGTCTTGCGTTCCCAGTTCTGTTCCCTGCTGCCCCAGGACCAGTTCTAGCAAGTTTCTGCACTCCTGGGAGACGCTCATAGCCTTCTAGTGAGACTTGCTTTGAACTATCTGGGACACAGCTAATGGTCACACTTGCTCAGTGCTGTGCAGTCCACAAACTCTCCTGCTCACTTCTCATCCCGTGCATCAGATGGCGAAACCAAGGTGACAGGATTTGCTTGTTCAAGAGCATAAATGGTAAGTGGTAGAGCTGAGACTCAAGCCCCTCTCTCCCCACTCCAAAGCCAGTTGTTTTCTGGCCCATTCATTGTCAGACTTTGTGGACACGACAGGTGTCCTCTCTTAGACACACCCATCACACAGCTGAACACCCTGCACTTCCCCCATGACCATGCATGCCTGCTCTTGCACACGTCTCACACACACACAGGCTGCCTCCTGGACCACAGAACCTGCCCCCTAAGGTACCCTATGGAGCCGCATGTTTATGTGCCTGGGTGGGGGGACGCAGGCTCATGTGGCTGCCTATGCTTTAGTGTAGAAGGACCCAAGCCCCACACCCACATGCCTGGGAGCTCCTTCTGCAGGGGGCACGCACACGACAGCAGTCGTGACTCCCGGCGCACAGGCAAGCCCCTCCATGTGCATGGACAGATGGTTCTCAGGACTAGCTAACAGATAGTTCTCAGGAAGCATCCACACTTCCTGTACAATCATTCTACACCATTCCCCCACCGCTCCCAAAAGATCCTGCTGTACTCGGGCATGATCATCAATACTCGCTGCATCTGAGACAGTGAGGCACACCCCCTCCCTCACCTGCGGACTGCACATGCTTGTACACACACACACACTCATTCATTTGGTTCCCACACTCTCAGACCCAGACACCTTCCCCAGGGAATACAAGAGCGTCACACTCAGTGGCACATCCACGGGTGTGTAACCTGCACATGTGTGCTCAACGACCGGACCTGGGACTCTGCACAAAGCCCTGATGAAGCTTGCTGTTCCTGGGGGAGCCCCTTCCTAACCTGGAGCCCCCTTCTCCCCGCTCCTACCTGAGAACATCAAGGAAAGACACAGAGAGCAGGAGAGAGCTGAGAGCCAGACCTGGCCTCAGGGGTTGTATATATGGGGCAGCAGGGCGCCCCCACCCCCACCTGCACCCAGTCCCTCGCCGGATTTAGAAAGGGCTGTTGTCACTGGAAGCATTTCCCCCAGGGCCCCCCCTCCCAGAGTGCTCCCCTCCCCCTTGGGCCAGGAAACAATTGGAAGTGGTCGTCATTGTTATGGCATGGGGTGTGCAGGGTCTGAGTTCCAGGGGGCGGGGTGGCTCAACGTGCAGCAAAAAATATCTCCTCGCATTCCACTGCCTGCGGGAGAGGGAACTGACCAGGACCACCAACGTGACCTCAGGCAGGCAGGCCCTGGCTCTCCCACAGGGCACTGTGGGCCCCTCGTGCTGCTGCCCCTTAGGCCCCCAGCCTCCAAGGCTGACCTGGCCCCGTTTCTGCAGCGGGAAATTTCCCTGCTTTCCTGGCCTGGAGCCTGCTTCCAACTGTGAGATGGAAAAGGGACTAAGTGTCAGCTCCAGGGAGGGCAGGGCAGAACCAGGGCCGGAGGGGGGCAGCTGGAGGGGCAGCTTCGCTAAGGGGCGCGGACGATGACCAGGGAGCTGAGACATGGGGCCTCTGGCTCTGGCCCTAATTTCCTTGGACCAGCAGGCGATGTGTTGAGATCACTGAGTCCCGGAGCCAGACAGGTCTTTATCTGTCCAAGCTTTTCGTTTTATGGAGAGGGGAAGTATGGGTTTAAGGTCACCCAGCTAATCAGGGCGGAGAAATAGCAGCAGCCTGTGGAGGGAGTCCTGGGAAGGAGGGAGGACCTAATGTGTGCAGAGCTCGGGGCCCAGTGCTGGATGGTCCTAGTCAGCGCAGGACTAGGATGCACAGTCAGCCCCGCGCCCGACTTGTCTTCCCAATTCTGCGCCTCTAGCTACTAAGTGACCCCCCGCCCCAGGAGTGGGAGATCGCACAGCTGCCCTAAGCTAGGAGACCCTGAACCCGCACAGCTGTTGCTCCAGCGGTGTGACCTCTTCCCAGACCTGGATGCGACTGGTGTTCTACAGTGAGGCTCAGAGGCGGGACAGGGAAAATGTCCCTTTCCCTACAGGCAAGGGAATGGAGGAGCGGGAGCCGGAGCGCAGGCTCTGAGCAGAGCACAGCCTGGCTCTTGTAGGCAAGCCTGACTGGCTTCGTGTCCAGGCAACCGCTGCGTGGTTTGGTTTTGAAATCCGCCCCCCTCCCCTTCTTCCCAGGAGGCTCTTGGGCGCGTGCGGATTAATCCATCTGATTGGCTGTCAGCTGGGAAGGAGAGGCAGGCCTGGGGGATGGGGTGTGGAGCAGGTACATGTTGAAGGTGGGGTGGGCACAGCTGGGGAGGGAAACTCCAGGAGGGGGCTTCTGTGGGGGCTGCTTGGTAACCAAGGCAAGGCCTGAGAGCCACAAGCGACTGTGTGTGGAGGGTGCAGACGGGCGGGGGTGGGGTGGACCATGAACCGTGGGCCTGCAGCTGCTGAAGCTGAGCCTGCACCACCATGGGCCCTGCTGCTGTGAAAGCCCTGACTGGCAGACGCTGAGGGTCCTGGCCAGGCCCTGCAGGTGCTGAGGACTCAGGGGCCTTAGGGACTGGTGATGGACAGCAAAGCCCTTGCGTCCATCCCTTCTGGTTACCTAAGCAAAGTGGGGGGCTGCCCCTTCCCTGAGATCCCAGGACTCAGGAGCAGGTGCAGGCAATGAAGACACACAGAAGTTGCTTGAGCCGAGGTTGAGCCTTTTACAGGGGCTGTTTTTACACCTAGTAAATGGATCATGCTTCATGTGTTCCTTTTAGGGCTGGAGGGCTCTGGGCCATCAGTGTTTCAGCATTGGTGTTCAGTCTCCACGCCCTCTTGCAAAATAGAACTCACTCCCCTAACTCCAGGCTTAGGTGATGGTAGTGGTGGCGGTGGGGTCTGATGTCCCAGCCCCTCCAGCACCTGCCCTTGGCTCCATGGTGCTTCTCTTGCTTCTGCCTGCTGCCATCTGGGGACAGCAGCCTGCAGACTTCCTCACTCAGTGAATGCTCCTGGAAGCCTACTGCGCACTGGGCATTGTTCTAGCCAGAGCGACCAGAAAGACCCCTCCCGTGAGAAGCTCCATTCAGCAGTTGAGAGAAGTGGAGTTCGGGCCTAAGCTTGGAGCTGGTGCCCTGTGTACACACCCACATTCCTAGAGGGAGAGTGAGGGGCCAAGGCCCCATGGAGAGGAGGGGGAGGAGGGGGTTGTGCAGAGGGCACTGAAGAGTGATAGCCGACAAGACAAAGGGGAGCAGAGCAAAAGGCTATAAATAAAAGGGGCTGGAGGGAGGGCAGCTTCACCAAGGTAGACCAAATAAGGCCTGGAGTGGAAGGAAGGTGATCTGTCTCCTGTCCCCCCTCCCTGGGCTCTGTGCCTGCTTTGTCTGGGCTCTGTCACCACCCTGATCGAGTGTCAGGCCCAAACAGGGGCCATTTGCTGTGACCATGCCAGCGGCAGTTCAGAGGAAAAGTTGCTAAAATTACTCCTAGGAATTGGGGAGGGGGTGAACTAGGGCACCCTAAAAGGGACCCCGCATAGAAAGAAGGAAGCTGGAAGGGACCCCCGAAACCCGAAGGGAAGAGAGCAGAGTGGGCCACTAGAGGAAGGGGACTTAACCCGGAAAGGACAATGGGGCCCCAGTTGTTCGTGCACACGGGAGTGGGGTCCCACCCGGGCCCGGAGGCCTGCTCTGCCATCTGCCTGCCCCTAGGATCCCTGACCTTGGGGGCCCCCCCCCCCCGCCCTGGCTCCAAAGGAGCCTGGGATTAGGGAGCTGGGCTTTGTGCCGGTCTCAGGTTTCCCTTTACAAACAGCTGCTCCTTCTTGTCATGCTTTTGTCTTCCTGCGGCCTCTAAGATCTTTTGTACCTCGGCCCTCCACCCCACACTCGCCTCCCTGCTCCACATTGTCGACAGTGGACAGTTGCAGGGATGGCTCGGTGTAGCTTGCCGTGGTTTGGGAAGATAGAGCTTCCCCATCTTAGAGTGTTTGGAGGAGCGTTGTGGTCAGTCTGGACCCCAGGGCTGGAGGCCTCAGGAACATGGGAGGGGCAGCCTGAGAGCTTCGGTCAGTTGTTTTGAAAGCCAGCCCCGCCGTTTTCTGGCTGTGTGCTCTGGGTTAGTCACAGGGCCTCTCTGAGACAGTTTGGTCATCTGTAGCGTGGCCATGGTCCATTTACCCCCCAGGGCTGTTGTGACCACTGTGTGGGTACAGGGTGTAGTGCACACCTGACACGTGGTAGGCACTCACCAAACGGCTCCTCTCACCCTCAGGAGCACGAACCCACTGAAGTCAGACTGCAGCTGGCAAGTAGGGCCAGTTCTTTGTCCCCCAGCCTCACTAAGTCCACCTGGCTCAAGGGATGGTCTGCGCTGGGGCGGGTCAGGTATTCTGCAGTCCTGTGGTCTCCTGTACCCAGCCCCTGGCTGCCAGTGGGAATATCACGTCAAGAGCTCAAGTTACACAGGCCCTCCAAGACCCAGCCCTAAGCCAGGAGGGCCACCACTGCCTGACTGAGACCCACTGAATGGCCCTCCCCACAGGCCAGCGCTGTCCTGGGGCCCACCAGGAGTTGGCCCAGGTCCAGTGGTGACATCCACCAGGACACCAGTTGGGAACCAGGGCCACTCACCAGCTAACTGGTTTTCATGTCCTGCCTGAAGGTCTTAGGGACCCTGGTGGAGCACCCTGGTAGAGCTGGCTGGCCCTAGGGTCTGGGAATCAGGCTGTAGAGTGGAAGCAGACTAAGCCGGGCCCCCAGGAGAGGGGCAGATCCAGCCCTGGGTCGATCGTGCTCCTTCGGCAGTCACATCCACACCTGGGCTGGAGCCAGCCCAATCGTAGGCTGCAGGGGTCTAGAAACTCTGTGGGGAGAATGGCTAAGGTATTATGACGTGAAATCATCCGGCAAATGGAAAATCAGCACCCTTGGGTCACCTGCCAGACGCAGTTGTGTCCAAGCCAGGATCCCTGCACATTGCTGTCTCTATGCTGGGGACACAGAGCAGATGTCCGCTCCCTCTGCTCCTCCTGAGAACCTGTGCTCTTGTTCTTGGGGCAGCATCCTGCGGCCGCCACACCTGGACCAGCACAGGATGTGGAGACCATGGGATTTACTCAGAGCTGAAGGTAATTGCTCTATGAGGAGCCCAAGTGGCTGAGAAATCATCAGTCTTCTCCCCTGGGAAAGGGATTACAGGACTTCTTTTCCTTTTTTTTTTTTTTTTTTAAGATTTATTTATTTGAAGTCAGAGTTATACAGAGAGAAGAGGCAGAGAGAGAAAGAGAGAGAGAAAGAAAGAGAGAGAGGTCTTCCACCCACTGGTTCACTCCCCAATTGGCCACAATGGCCAGAGCTGCGCTGATCCGAAGCCAGGAGCCAGGAGCTTCTTCCGGGTCTCCCACGCAGGTTCATGGTCCCAAGGACTTGGGCCATCTTCCACTGCTTTCCCAGGCCATAGCAGAAAGCTGGATTGGAAGTGGAGTGGCCAGGACTCCAACTGGCACCCATATGGGTTGCCAGCACGGCAGGTGGCAGCTTTTACCCGCTATGCCACAATGCCAGCCCCCAGTACTTCATTCTTTGGTAAGGGCTCTACTTCCTTAAGCAGGTCTCCCCAGAGCCACCGCCTGTCCCCACCCCCAGCTCTACCCTACCCCTTAAATGCATTTGAATGCACGCAAACACGCATGCCTACCTTTGCAGACGCATTTGTATATGCATATATCTCTGTGCAAACAGATGGCACGGAGCCCGAGCTACCTTCCATAGCCAGTTCTGAGACAGACCATGGGTGCCTGATGGACTTGCCAGGAGTGACACCATTCTAGCCCCCAGCCCAGCCTGTCTCATCCTCCTCCCTCCCTGCAGAGGGGTTCCGATTGGTCAGCCCACCAGATGCCATCCTGACCCCTGCTGTAGTCAGGCTCTATGGGAGCTGCAGTGGGATCTCATGGCCCCTGACTCACAGGCATTCCCCTCATCCAGGGGTGCCAAAGGCAACACACCAAGAACCAGGGGAGACTGATTCAGGACAACACAGCCTGATCCAATGTTGTTCTGTCCTAGGAGCAAGCTGGGGGGCCGAGGAGCTCTCGCTCACCGTGGTGTGGGACAGTCAAAGGCTTCAAGGGGGGACATGAAACTGGAGCTTTGAGAAGCTTGGGGCGTCAGGGTGGGTTCTAGCAGGGAGAGTCACCGCATGACTGAAGGGTGGTGGGCTAGCAAGGACTCAGAGGACACCTGCCTGGTCAGACTACACGGCGTGGGATCTGGAGACATGGAAGGGAATGAAGAAAAGGCAGGGTTATGTGTGTGTTGAGCGCCCACCTGTTTCAGGTGCCTGGCAGAGTGTTACAGACACACTAGCTCACTGAATACTCATAATCTCTCATCACTTCAATTGCATTTTATGGATGAGTAGCAGAGTTTAGAGAGGCTAAGTTGTTTGCTCAAGGTCCCACAGCAAACGTGGCCCTGAAATTTAAACCCAGGTCCGTCTTGCTGTGAAGCAATTCCTACTGATTCCACCACGTTTCACAGACCAGCCAAATGGATAGTATCTGGGAAGCGGTAAAAAACAACTCCAACTCTAGACCGTGGCAGTCACTGTGACGTCTTGAAAGCAGAGTGTGAGGGGCCTCGCACCGATACTGTGGGTACTTTAGGAGAGAAGAGGCTGTAGGCATGAGGACCCAAGGGGAAGCTACCGTGGGAGAGTGGGGCCAGCAGACTCGAAGTGCAAGCTGGGAAGGCATTTTGAAGGAAGGAATAGAATGCCTTGCGGCAGAGTGGCAGCAGGAGACAGGAGGAGCCTTAGTGCCACGGAGGATGGGAATGGGGCAAAAGAGAGCAAGCTCCTGCACAGGCAGGACGGAGGACAGAGGGTTTGATGAGGGGAGCTGCAGGTGAGCGTGGGGAAACTGACAGAAGATATTTTGCATCCCTGTTGGAAGCTGGAATTATGGAACCTGCAGGCAGGGCTGGGAGAGGAGAGGTGACTGCCTCAGGAGATGGTGGAAGGAGCTGTGCAGTCAGAAGGAAGAGGGGTGGCCCTAGGAGACACCCCCCACACACCCCGCTGCAAACAAGTGGGAGACGGCGGCTCAGAGCGAGCCACGGAGATGGAGAAAAGGGCAGTTTCCTAGAAGTCGTGAGAAGTGTTTCAAGAGGAGCAGGTGCCAGTCGCGTCAGATGCCAAAGAAAGGCCAAGTGTCAGGAAGACTGAGAAGGGGACTTGGATGCTCTTGGAGCAAGTGACTTCTGTAGAGTGACAGGGCAGAGCTGGGCCGCAGTGAGTTTATTAAGAAAAGGGTGAGTGGGCAGGAAGTGGAGGCAACGGGTGTACACCCTGCATTTCAGGAGTTTGGCAGTGAAATGAATGAGATTAGACAGCAACGAGAAGGGAACAGGGCCAAAGAGCATGGTTTGTTTTGTTTTCAAGATAGGGCAATCCTGAACATGTGAGGAGCGGGTGATGAAAGGTGCCCTTGTTTTGTTCCCCACTCCCTTTTGCGTCTTCTGGTTCTGGTTTTTTTTTTTTTTTGTTCCCATCTCTCTGTCTGGAAGCCAAGGAGGGTGGTTTGGGAAGATTGGAAGGGTTGTATGCCCACCACCATAACATGGGCATGCAAACATGAGGCTCATTGGCTCATCCCCAGATATGCATGCAGGGAGCCCCCGGAGCAGGGATCTCAGAGCAGACTTGCTACAGCCACAGCTCTCACCCTTTGACCCTTAACCAGCAGGCCTGAGAAGGGTCTCAGCCTTCTGAGTCCTGTGTGGACTGAAGTGGGGCTGGATGGCAGGAGGCAGCCCTCCCGGGGACCTGGAGACACAGGCAGCGCCCGGGGACTCAGTGTCTTTGGCTTGCTTATGCCTCGCATTGTGATTTTCTTTTCTTATTTTAAGATTTATTTTTTTAGGGGCCGGCGCTGTGGCTCACTTGGTTATTCCTCCACCTGTGGCACTGGCATCCCATATAGGCACTGGGATCTAGTCCCGGTTGCTCCTCTTCCAGTCCAGCTCTCTGCTGTGGCCCGGGAGGGCAGTGGAGGATGGCCCAAGTGGAGGATGGCCCACCTGCACCCACGTGGGAGATCAGGAAAAGCACCTGGCTCCTGGCTTTGGATCGGTGCAGTATGCTGGCTGTAGCAGCCATTTGGGGGGTGAACCAATGGAAAGAAGACCTTTCTCTCTGTCTCTCTCTCTCCCTGTCTAACTCTACCTGTCTAATAAAAAAAATTTATTTTTTTACTTGAAAGGCAGAGTTAGAGAGAGATGGGGAGAGGTAGAGAGAGAGAGAGGTTTTCCATTCCCTGGTTCACTCCCCAGATGGCCACCATTGCCAGGGCTGGGCCAGGCCAAAGCCAGGAGTCTGGAACTTCATCCATGTCTCCCACATGGGTGCAGGGACCTAAGGACTTAGGTCATCTTCCTCTGCTTTCCCAGGTACATTAGCAGGAATCTGGATCAGAAGTGGACCATCTGGGACTCGAACTTGTGCCCATATGGGTTGCTGGTGTTGCATGTGGCAGCTTAACCTGCTGCACCACAACGCTGTCCCCTGCATGGTGATTTTCACCAGAAAGGTGATGCTCGTGGTTACAAGGTACAGGCGCTTCCACTGAGCCTGGAATAACTTCCCAGGCTCTCAAGGCAGGGCTCTGGCTGGAGATCTGAGAGCCCGAGGGAACCGTTGCTGTGCAGGATCCCTGCCGCTGGGTGCACAAGCTCAGATTTCAGGTAGAACCTTAGGATCAACCCTTTGCTACTCATGCCCCAAGGTTTGCCGTGAAAGTTCAGAACTGGCTAAACAGATGCACGTGTTATGCCGGTCCTCCTGGGCATGAGGGGCCCGGGTGCTTATCCCCAAGGGAGCCTTTCCTGGGCTGGGGACAGCGAGTGGCCACAGCAGGGACTGAGGGCTGGTCAGGCTCCCCAGCATCTGAGGGGACCAGTGCAGGGGTCTTCACTTCCCTCCCTGAAGCAAGGAAAGAAGGGTCCCTATCAGGGGGGCTTTGAATTCACTAGGTTAACAGAGCTGACCCACCTGAGCGGGAGGAGTGGGAAGGCAGCAGGAGGCACAGTAGTTGGTTTCCTGGGAGGAGGGAAGAGTCCAAAAAAGGGGGAGGGGGATCTGAGGGGAGCCTGAGCCAGGGGCAGGTGCGGAGGTCCACAGCATAGCCAGGACTGAGGTACCCCCCAAGCCCGCCACCGCCCCGGGAACAGGCGGGAGTGAATAGGTGGAGACTGCAGAGCAGTAGAGTTATGCATCCATGTCCTTGCCCAAGGACAGAGCCCGGCTGGGCCCCTCGTCTCTGAGGGGTGCTGCCGGTGATGGTGTGAAACAAAGCCCAGGCCGCGGGTGCTGGGTTCCTGAGAACAGCAGGGCTAGGCCCCCACGTCCAGGGCTTGTTCTCAGAGGTGTCAGGATGCTGACAGCCAGCAGCTGAGGGACGGGAGGCCACCAGCCCACCCCCGCCTCTCTGGTCCGTGCTGTCCAGCCCAGCTTTGGGGCACAGGAGGAGCAGACACTGGCCTGGCCCAAACACCTCAGCCAAGGGGCCCCCAAGGCTGCACGTACCTGCCGCTGAAGGCAGTGAGGCCCCCGGGAAGAGAGGACGTGGGACACAGGGGCCAGAAGTGGGGCTGAGGGCTACGTGGAAGGAACTGAGGGAAGCCATGGAAGGAAGCCAGTCAAGGCAGAGAAGTAGGGGAAGCAGAGGCTGGAGTGTGGACGGTGGAGAGCGGTGGAGAGAAGAGGGACAGGCGGAGGCTGAGGGGATGGATTGGGGGTGACAGAGAAGGGCAGGAGCAAGAGAGATGGTGAAAGACTGTGGGTCCACTGGAGGCGTGGCTCTCGGCTCCTGGTGGAAAAAAGGCCCTCACAGGCCATTCCAGTGAGATAACAATGCTGTTCAAATCCTCCCTAATCTCCTCTCCTATTATTAGCCCTGCGTGCTCTCCGAGAAGGGGCCACAGGTCCCCGGGCTCTGTCCTGTCCCCATGCCCTTGGCTAGAATTAGACAGCCGTGCCTGCGTGGTCATCTGCTAACCACGGTCCTCTGGCTTCTGGGCAATGTCACTGGAACGGAGCGCGGAGAGGCAGCGGGCAGGGGAGGGAAGGTCACCACACGCACTCTGTGGACTCCTGCCCAGGGCCTTTGTGCTCAAAGAATTTTCCGATCCCAACAATAAACACACAACCAACAGCGCTGTGAGGTCCAGAGTGTGCGAAGCCACGGAAAACCTGGCCACCGACAAAGGGCAGGGCAGAGAGGAGGGCAAGGTGCACCTGCTGGTGGGTCTGAAAGGCCAGGTCGTGAGCAGCCACATCCCGAGCTGCTGGCCAGCACTGTGGGCTCAGGAGGCTTCATGGAATCAGGGAGCCCCTGTGTCTGCCCTCTGGGCCCAAGCCCAGGGCACAAGGCTGTCCTAGGCTTGAACACGGAGCGCTGATCGCCTGCGTTCTTAAAGCAGGCAGGCATTCGGTGCGATTTCTGTGAACCTACTGTTTTCTTTCTCGCCCACTTTGTTCCTGTTGTATTTTCCCCTCAGCCTTCCTCTTGCCTCCAGTCTCCCTGAGTATTGCTCACGGTGTCGATTTTAAAGGGGCCGAAAGTCATGTGTATTTTTATCAGGAGCTCTCTTGACTCTGACAAATACAAATAAAATAAGTAGATGATGAATAATGTACCAATGAGGGGGAACAGCTGCTGTCCTCTGTGCCTGTGATGGTTCCAACTGCTCCTGCAGGGGAAGGGACATAGATGAGATTCCCTGGATCATGGTCAGGAGGAGGAGAGGAGGGGGCAGGGGGAGGGGAGGCAGCGGGCTCACTCTCTACCCCCTCCCTCTCTGTCTCTCTCTCTTTTCTTCTCTTTATCTTTCCTCCCAAATCATAAAAGAGCCAGGCTTATTCCTTAAACATTCCAGCAATGAACCGTCCATAAAGCAAAAGAAGTGAAGCTCCTTCTGCTGTTCCAAGTCCCACCCCCAAAGGTAACCACGGGTAATAGCTGAAGTGACCCAACCAGAACCCTCTATGGATATGCATAAAAGACACATTGGGGTGCTCTAAGCTGTGATACACAAGAATGACATGGCTGCAGTTTTTGAAGCTCTTGTGTCATGGATGTTTCCAAGGTCCCCTTTGAGTGACTTCTGGACAATTACTAGAGTCTCCGGAGCCTAAAGAGCTTTCAGAAATGCATCAAAAGGGTCAGCGCTGTGGCACAACAGGTTAAGCCACTGCCTGCAGTGCCAGCATCCCATATGGGCGCAGGTTCGAGTGCCAGCTGCTCTACTTCCCATCCAGCTCCCTGCTAATGCACCTGGGAAAGCAGCTGGCCCAAGTCCCTGGGCCCCTGCCACCCATGTGGGGGACCGGGGGAAACTTCTGGCTCCTGGCTTTGGCCTGGCTCAATCCTGGTTATTTAGGGGAGTGAACCAGCAAATGGAAGATCTCTCTGAGCGTCTCCTTCTCTGTACTCTGCCTTTCAAATAATCTTTTACAAAAAAGCATCAAAATGAATTTGAAAATGAGTCAAAGAGGCCAAGGAAGGCTACGTAAGAGGATTCGGACAAACACCTCCCTGCCTCAGCTGGTCCTTCCCCTCGACATCATTTCCCTTGGGAGAAGGAGCCACTTGGACAGAGGGGCTGTGCCTGGGGCCGAGGTGGCAGCAGGCACAGGGTGAGCTCTGGGCTCATGGGAAATTATCCTCATGCGGTGAAGACATTCTTACCCATTTCTGCGAATGACAAAGACGGGGTCCTTTCTTTTTCATGCTAGTGACATGCACACAATGATGTCCCAGCATTCCTTCTCCAGAGCCGGTCTGAAACGTCCCATCCTTCACGCTCAGGACATCCATCCGCTCGTCTTTCTGTTTTGAACCTTTCCTGGAGGTCACAGTTGTACCTGTCCTTCCTCATGGAAGTTCTGAAGAGGCCTTCAGCCAAAAGTCACTCAGAAGTTCTCACCAAGCTCCTAACACATTGACTGCAGCGCAGGCCTTGAGCTGACAGCTGGCGGGGGCTCAGACGGTGGATTTCTGATGTGAAAGCAGGAGGCCAGAAGCCGCTGAAAATCTCCACTCTGTGCCCTCGTCCTGCGCTGGCCGCCTCGCTGCCGACCCATGCGGAGCCAACGCTAGTTCCTCTGCTCTGCCACCTCCCCGAGACCCAGCCTGGGCCCTGGCCGCTCCAAGGGAGCCAGGCAGGGTGGAAGAACGGAGAGGAAAATACAAGGTGGTTATTGTGGGTCCAGGGGCATGAGAAAATGCTTAGAGTCGATCTGAGCAAACAATAATTCCTGAATCAGACAGCTGCAAACCGAAAGTGGACCAGGAGCGCCACTGAGGGAGTGCAAGGGGGAAGCTTCTACAGGATGAACACAGAAAGCCAAGCAAACACGTGGGTCTCTGCAGTTACACAGCCACCTTATTTGGTCCATCCCATTGGAAGCTCCCTAGCCTTGTAACTGTGAGTTTGCTAGCTGCCTCTGATTTATTCAGATTAATTTCTTTTTTAAAAAATATAGGCACTAGAGGCTGGCACTGTGGCATAGCAGGTAAAGCTGCCACCTACGGTGCCAGCGTCCCATATGCGCAACGGTTCAGGTCCCAGCCACTCCACTTCCAATCCAGCTCTCTGCTATGGCCTGGGAAAGCAGTGGAAGATGGCCCAAGTCTTAGATCCCTACACCCAGGTGGGAACCTGGCTCCTGGCTTCAAATTGGCACAGCTCTGGCCATTGTGGCCATTTTGGGAGTGAACCAGTGGATGGAAGACCTCTCTCTCTCTCTCTCTCTCTGCCTCTCAAATAAAAAAAATAAATCTTTTTTTTAAAATACAGGCACTAGTCCCCAAAATACCCTTTTAAGTTTTGCATTTTTTTAAAAAAAATATTTATTTATTTATTTGAAAGACAGAGTTGCAGAATGAGAGAGACAAAGGGCGAGAAAGGTCTCCCATCTGCTGGTTCACTCCCCAAATGGCCACAACAGCTGGAGCTGGGCTGATTGAAGCCAGGAGCCAGGAGCTTCTTCTGGGTCTGCCACATGGGTGTAGGGGCCCAGGTACTTGGGCCATATTCTGCTGCTTTCCTAGGTGCATTAGCAGGGAGCTGGATTGGAGGAGGAGGGGCTGGGACTTGAACCAGTGCCCATATGGATGCCAGCACTGCAGGCAGCAACTTAACCAGCTACTGTAGTGGCGTATTCAGGCAGTGACAATAGCAGTGGTCTTCAAAAGCTCACAGAAAATGAAAAAATTATGGGTAGACTTGAAATTTTTTGCACCAAAATGAACTTTTGAAAGTACCTTCGTATCTTTAACAAAGACATACAAATGGCTGTAAAGCACACGAGTAGATGCCGTACGCCAGTCACTACAGAAACTCAACTCGAAACCTCATTGAGATAGCACTTCATACTCAAATGAATGTGATAAAAAGATGGGCCGGCCGGGCATCTGGCACAGCTGTTGTGACATCCTTGGAAGTGCATGGGTTCTAGTCCCAGCGATGCTCCTGATTCCAGTTTCCTGGTAATGCAACCCTGGGAGGTAGAGAGCAATGGCTCAAGCAGTTGTAAAGTATAATAAAATAACAGACATGGAGACCACTGTTCCCCAGCGCGGCTGGGATAGGGGCCACAGACAGCTCCCTGGAAAAGCACTGGCTTCAGCCAGGAGGAAGAAGGAAGGAGAGCAGAGCACAGATACAGCTTTTCTAGAGGTTTCCATGGGAAAGGCCAGGCAGGGCAAATACTGAGGACAGGTTAGTTTGAATAGTTCTGGGAGGTTCTGAGTTACAGGGGTGATCTCTGGCTACCTGGCACCTGGCCCTGGGATTATTTATTGGCTTGGTGTGTGAGTTAGGTAAAAGAGGTAACTGGGGCTATAGGCTTTGGATTGGTTGGTTTGCTTATGAAAGCTGTGCTCCAAGGCTGTTTCCTATCTCTAGAAATTAGCTAGCTCTGGGAGGGGCAGTCTTCCCAGGATTAGCAAAGTCCCTAAGATGTCAAAGCCTCTTAAAATACAGAAAATAAAAAATCACGATTAATACTATTGGACTGGGAATTTAAAATGACAATGATTAATATACTAAGGACTCTAATGGAAAAAGTGGACAATATTCAACAACTGATGGGTGGGGCTGACGTTGTGGTGTAGCAAGTAAAGCACATATGGGTACCAGTTCAAGTCCTGGCTGCTCTACTTCTGATCCAGCTCTCTGCTATGGCCTGGGAAAGCAGTGGAGGGTGGCCCAAGTCCCTGGGACCCTGCAACCACATGGGAGACGTGAAGAAGCTCCTGGCAACTGACTTTGGCCTGGCCCAGCCCTGGCTGCTGTGGACATTTGGGGAGTGAACCAGTGGATGGCAGATCTCTTTCTCTCTCTCTCTCTCTTTCTCTGTGTGTGTCTCTGTAACTGTGCCTTTCAAATAAATAAAATGAACCTTTAAAAAAAGAAATTGAAGGGTAATATAAACAGAGAGATGAAAACCCTGGGAAAGACTCAAAAGTTAATGTTAGATGTCAAAAATACAGTAACAAGGCCGGCGCCGTGGCTCAATAGGCTAATCCTCTGCCTGCGGCGCTGGCACACCGGTTCTAGTCCCGGTCAGGGCGCCGGATTCTACAGAGAGAAGGAGGGGCAGAGAGAGAGGTCTTCCATCTGCTGGTTCACTCCCCAGATGGCCGCAACGGCTGGAGCTGCGCCGATCCAAAGCCAGGAGCCAGGAGCTTCCTCTGGGTCTCCCACGCAGGTGCAGGGGCCCAAAGACTTGGGCCACCTTCCACTGCTTTCCCAGGCCATAGCAGAGAGCTGGATCAGAAGTAGAGCAGCTGGGACTCAAACTGGCGCCCATATGGGATGCTGGCACTGCAGGCGGCAGCTTTACTTGCTATGCCACAGCGCCGGCCCCTTAAAAACTTTTGTGCTTCAAATAATACTGTCAAGAAAATGAAAAAACAACTCACAGAATAGGAGAAAATATTGCAAATCATATTTATAACAAAGGACTTGTATTCAGAATATGTAAAAAAAAAAAACCTCTTAAACCAATAATAAAAATAAAACTCAATTAAAAAGGGGGGAAAAGATCTGACTAGATATTTCTTCAAAGATCTATACAGGCCTCACTCTGGCGTAGCGGGTAAAACCGTTGCCTGCAGTGCCCACATCTCATATGGATGCTGGTTTGAGTCCTGGCTGCTCCACTTCCCATCTAGCTCTCTGCTATGGCCTGGGGAAGCAGTGGAAGATGGACCAAGACCTTGGATCCCTGCACCTGCGTGGGAGACCCAGCGGAAGCTCTTGGTTCCTGACTTTGGATCGGTGCAGCTCCAGCTGTTGCGGCCATCTGGGGAGTGAACCAGTGGATGGAAGACCTCTCTCTCTGCCTCTGCCTCTCTGTAACTCCGCTTTTCAAATAAATGAATCTTAAAAAAAAAAAATCTATACAAAGGGTTCACAAGCATAACAAAGTTGTTCAACATCATTAGCCATTAGGGAGATGCAAATTAAAACCACAATAAGAGACTACTCATACTTAGCATGGTGACTATAATTAAAAGACAGATTCTAGCAAGTGTTGGCAAGGATATGAAATCACTGGAACCGTTTGATTGGTGGTGGGCACGTAGAAGGATGCAATACTTCGGGCGCCTGTCTGGCAGTCCTCATAAACAACGTTACCATGTGACCCAGCAACTCCACTCCCAGGGAGACACCCAAAGAAAATGAAAATCTATACCCCAGAAAAACGTGTATGCACATGTTCAGAGCAGCACTGCTCATAAAAGTGAAACACTGGCAACAACTCAAATGTCCACCAACTGATGAAGGAATAAGTCAAAGGTGGTACAGTCACAAAATGAAATAGTAGTCGGCAACAAAAAGAAATGCTGATACAGGCTACAATATGGGTGTCCCCTGAACGTATTGTGCTAAGTGAAAGCAACCAGTCGCATCCAGCAATATATAGCCTGATTCCATATTAACGAAACATCAGAATAGACAACTCTACAAGCACATACAGTAGGATTGGAGGTGTGTTGTGAAAAGAGCAGAGGGGCCGGCGCCGCAGCTCAATAGGCTAATCCTCCGCTTTGCGGCGCCGGCACACCGGGTTCGAGTCCCGGTCAGGGTGCTGGATTCTGTCCCGGTTGCCCCTCTTCCAGGCCAGCTCTCTGCTGTGGCCTGGGAGTGCAGTGGAGGATGGCCCAAGTGCTTGGGCCCTGCACCCGCGTGGGAGACCAGGAGAAGCACCTGGCTCCTGCCATCGGATCAGCGCGGTGTGCCGGCCACAGCGCGCCAGCCGCAGCGGCCATTGGAGGGTGAACCAACGGCATAGGAAGACCTTTCTCTCTGTCTCTCTCTCTCACTGTCCACTCTGCCTGTCAAAAAAAAAAAAAAAAAAAAGAGGAGAGGGAGTGACTACAAATGGGTACTGTATTCCCTTGGAGTGGTAAGAATGTTCTAAGATTGATTACGAGGCAACCAGCAGATGGAATATCTTTCTCTCCTCTCCCTCTCGCTCTAGCTCTAGTTTTCGCTCTGTCTTGCCTTCTCTCTGTATAACTCTGCCTTTCAAATAAATAAATAGTCCCCTCCCCCCAAAAAAAGATTATGGTGATATCTGAACAGCTCTGTGAAGACACCAGGAACCACTGAACTGTATCCTTTAAATGATGAATTGTTTAGTATGTGAATTACATCTCAATAAAACTGTAAAAAATGAGCTCAACATCTACTTGCAGATGTTACGAATGATGGCCAGTTTACGGAACTGTTGAAAGAAAGAGAAGACAATAAATGTAATGCTCCTTTGTTCTTGGCCAGCGCACGTTGGTTGAATCCAGAAGACATCTGCAAAGATTTATTGTACAGTTGACGCCAAGATTTTCTTGTTAACAAAAGGAATGGCTGACAAGTACTTTAATAATCAGAAATAAAACAAGGCAGTGTGATTTGTTTCCTCATTGATATCCTAATGCACAGGAACAAACTAAATTTCAAGTTCCAAGGAAAGAAGTCTGTGTCTAACTGGCCAGGGCTGAAAATGCAGAGAAACCTCATGACACAGAGCAGAGGCTTCGGCGAAGTGAGGCATCCTGGGGGCCGAGGCCGGGACCCTAATTCTTAGAAACCAGCATTTCCCGCCCTGGCTGCCCAGCCACGGGGTTTTTCCCGGATCCCAGAAGGCAGCTCCCAGTCAAGAGATCCAATCAGCAGCCCTAGGGCGGCTCTGCGGCTGCAGGAAAAATTCAAGCCCGTCGCAGGCTCCTAACGAGCTTTATTTCCTAATGCAAACGATCGAACAGTTAACACCCATCGACTACACCGCACCAGCCTTGAGAAGCCCGCGCGAGCTGACGGGGCTGGGTCCTGAGAGAAGGTGGACTGCGCTCCGCCTGCCTCTGCACCTGTGTGGCCAGGGGCGCGTCCTCCCCTGCCCGCTCCTGTTCCCAAACTGCGAGGAGGCGGCGGCGTCCCAGCCATGTCTGCACCCTTCGCGCACCGCGAGGTCAGTCGGTTCCCCAACCCCGGCCCTGAGCTGCTTTGGCCCAACTTTCTCATCTACGGATGGAAAAAGACTCAGAGGCCGAGTGACTTGTTCGCACCAGCAGTACTGTCACAGATCTTGGTCCGTGAGTTACCGCGCGGGAGGCCACATTGGAGAAGCAGGCGGCCATGACTGCCTCGCAACGTGGCCATCCCGGAGCGAGGCCGAGGACGCCACCTAGCGGCCGGTTCCGGCACTACGCGGAAAGCGCCGTGAGAAAGACTGCGGCATCCCGTAGCCAATAAGCTCTCAATTCGCTCGGCTAACTCCTATTGTCCATTGGGCCCTTCGACCTTTCAATCACTCATTTCCTCAGCTTTTATTGGTTTAGCGCTAATCATTCTCTCCAACTTACCAATCACATACTTCTCTCCAAGAACGTCTCACGTCATTCTATCTTCAGTGAATCTGACGGATTTGTCCAGTTCCTCTTTTCCATTGGCCGGAACAGGCTCCTCCTCTTGTTCATCCTGTTCGGGGCGGAAGTGAGGCGGCCCGTATTCCGATTGGCTTATATTTACAAGCCGCGGTAGTCTCTCTCAAGCCCAGCGTGACGACATTGGCGCTCAGGAAGTGTGTTTCCGGAAGGGGCGGGCTTTGCGAAGATGGCGGCGCCGGTGAGTGCAGTGCGGGTTTCTCTGCGTAGAGCGTTCGTGGACGTTTCCTTTCACCTCCCCGGGTCGAGGCAGTTTATTGGCACCAGGGAAGGGGGTGATTTGCTTCAGGGGGTGGCCTCCTTGGCACACTAGGTCAAAAGGAGCCCCGCTGCCCCGGGGCCTGGGGTGCCTTCGGCTCCTGTCGGGTAACCTGAGGGCTGACTGGGTTACCGGAGTGAGAAGGCCGAGTCTGGGTGTCCGAAGGGGAAGGCGGTTCTCACCGAGACGTGCTGCCCTCTAACGCTGTGTACTTCTCTGCCTTGCGTAGGGGGTGTTGGAGGCGGACCTGCCGGCCGCCGTGACCCTCCTGAAGAGCCTGCAGGAGCAGGTGAGTGGCGTCTGCCCTTCGGAATGAGGTACTCACGCGCTGGCTGTGGCTGGCCGTGCCTGACCCTCCGTCTTTGCCGGTGTTTTGAGGGCAGGTTTTGAATGCTCCCGAATGCCAGTAGAGTTAAATGATTTGATGAAAACGCTCTCAGGCCAAAATTCAAAGTGATTGTTTTCTGTACCCGAAGGAATACTGAGAACTCCAAAAAGAAGTCACCTGAGTCGGTTTCCTTTATTCCTACAGCATAGGGAGCCGATGCTGGGAAAGGCGGCATGATTTGCTTTTTGGGTGCCCAACTAATACACATCTGTATTGTCTATGCATTGTAAGTTGTCAGTCCAGATAAAGTGACGGTGCCCCTGCCACCACTGCTCCAGTCCCTATCTCCTCCCCTTGGTTTGGTAAAGGTAGTTTCTGTAGTTTTAAAAAGAAATGGAGATTTTTTTCCCCCGTAAATTTATTCATTTTTAAAGAGTTGTTTATTTATTAGAGAGTGGAAGACACGTTTTCCATCCACTGGTTCACTTCCCATATGTCTATAACAGCTGGGCCGATTCGAATCCAGGAGCTTCCTATGGGTCTCCCCTATGGATGCAGGGGCCCAAACACTTGGGCCATCTTCCACTGCTTTCCCAGGCCGTTAGTAGGGCATTGGATTGGAAGTGGAGCAGCCAGGACTCAAACTGGTGCCCGTATGGGATGCCAGTGCCACAAGCAAAGGCTTAGCCTACTACACCACAGCACCAGCCGGCTGTCTTTTGAAGAGCTGTTGGAAACGTCTCTCCCCACCTGCCCAGAACTGAGAAGATGCTAGTCCCTTACTGTAGACAGTGTTTGAGGTCATTTTTCGGTGGCATTGTGTAGTGTTTGCCCTTCGCCCTTCTCAGACGTGAGTTGACGTAGACCAGCTGTTTTCTTTGGGCTGATTTCAGGTGATGGCTGTCACTGCACAGGTGCAAGCACTGACCAAGAAAGTTAAAGCCGGAGCCTATCCTACAGAGAAGGTAAGGCGTGCCAGAAGGGTGCAGCCCTGACGTGATGTTCTCGGTAGTTCTTCCAGCGCAGACTCACTGTGTTGTCTGTGAGCTCCAGAGATGACTTAAGGTCCAGTTGCTGTGCTGGGGTCTAGTGAGGAGGACAGAGCAAAGCAGTAGGAACAGGTGTAGCAGTACGAGAGGCAGGAGGAGAGAACTGTGGGAGGAGTGGGAAGTAACGCTCTTCTGCGAAGAGCCTGGTAGGCCGACGGAAGAGTTGTTGTGCTTTATCTAAATACTTATTTTATATGTTAAGAGAAAATGCTGGCCGGCACTGTGGCTCAATAGGCTAATCCTCCGCCTATGGTGCCAGCACCCCGGGTTCTAGTCCCGGTCAGGGCGCCAGATTCTGTCCTGGTCGCTCCTCTTCCTGTCCAGCTTTCTGCTGTGGCCTGGGAGTGCAGTGGAGGATGGCCCAAGTGCTTGGGCCCTGCACCCACGTGGGAGACCAGGAGGAAGCACCTGGCTCCTGGCTTCGGATCAGCGTGGTACGCTGGCCGCAGCAGCCATTGGGGGGTGAACCAACAGAAAAGGAACACCTCTCTTTCTGCCTCTGCTAAGTATTAAAAAAAAGAAAAAATGCTGCCTATTATGACATAATGCTTAGAAGCCATTGATTGAAAGATGCAGGGGAAGGGGAGGGAGGAAGAGTGAGAAGGAGATCTTCCATCCACTGGTTCATTCCCCAAATGGCTACAATGATCAGGGCTGGACCAGGTCGAAACCAGGAGCCTAGAATGCCAACCTGGTCTCCCATATGGGTGGCAGGAGCCCAGGTACTTGGGCAATTATCCTCCGCTTTCCCAGGTGCACTAGCAGAGAGCTGGATTGGAGGTGGAGCAGCTGGGACTTGAACTGGCACTCATAAAGGTTGCTGGCATTGCGGGTGGTAGCTTAACCCACTGCCCCACAGCACTGGCCCCTGTCATCATATACTTTTGTTCTTATGACCTGCTTTCATCTCTTCTGATTTTTACATCTTTTTCTCTCATACCTGTAACCCAGTTTGACCTTGGCAGTGCCCTAGCATGTCAGAAGAGCATACTTCTCAGACTCTGATGTATCTCTGTCCCAGGGATCATGCTTTGCTCCATTTCATTGCTTTTTTGAGATATATGGGCTGCCGGCATGCTTCTTAGGTCACTATCTATTTGTTTATCTGTTGGATAGGTACTTTCTTTTATGACCAAAGACTTTTTTACTGGGTGCTTTTCAGATTACAAAGTAACTTTGAAGTGTTCTTACTTGAGCCTCCAAATTATTCTTTGGGGGCATGGATGAAATATTGCACATTTGTACAGCTGAAGAGACTGAGGTCACAAGGTTTAGAGACTTACCCAGTATTTGCTACTGTATGCCTGATTTAGAACTTCAACTCCAAACGTACACTCGTGTGTCTTTAAACCCTTCGCTCGTCCTCCTACACCACATACTTGTGCTGATCTCTAGGGCTTAGCCTGTCGGTGTGAGGATACTAGGGGTTAGGTGTGGAAGTCAGTCTGAGTTTGAGTCTCAGCTCTATTATTTTGTGTAATATTTGCCTTAGTATTTATCCTGTCTGAAACAGGTTTTCCCAGGGCTGGGGAATTTGTTGGTTTCATTGTATGTAGTCAAAAGCCTTATTTGTCTTATTTTACATCTAAAGTCATGGCCACTTATGTAACTTTCTTAAAAAAAAAAAAAAAAAAAAAAACCTGTAGCATTTGGTTGATTTTTCTACCTATAAATACATTGCGTTTTTAATTTTAGAAAGTTTAGAAGGTAAGTAAAAGCACGAGGAAGAAAATGAAAAATCATGATAATCACCACTGTAAGAGAACTACTGACAGTTTTTTGAGGTTTATGTTTCATTATAAGAATAATATGTACTTGTTGGAAGTACATTTCTCCATAAAAGCACTCAATTTCTTCCATTTCCTCATCTTACTCCTCAAAGATAGCAGTTAATTGTATAGCAGATATTTTTCTGTGCATATAAAACTTGTGTCATACTATACAGTTGGAACTATGTTATATACCCTTGCAATGACTTGTGCTGACATAGTTTCTTTTTATTTTTATTTTTTTTAATTTAATTTTATTTTTTTTGACAGGCAGAGTTGGACAGTGAGAGAGACAGAGAGAAAGGTCTTCCTTTGCCGTTGGTTCACCCTCCAATGGCCGCCGCGGCTGGCGCGCTGTGGCCGGCACACCGCGCTGATCGGAAGCCAGGAGCCAGGTGCTTCTCCTGGTCTCCCATGGGGTGCAGGGCCCAAGCACTTGGGCCATCCTCCACTGCACTCCTGGGCCACAGCAGAGAGCTGGCCTGGAAGAGGGGCAACCGGGACAGAATCCGGCGCCCCGACTGGGACTAGAACCCAGTGTGCCGGCGCCACAAGGCGGAGGATTAGCCTGTTGAGCCATGGCGCCAGCCGACAAAGTTTCAATTCCATGTCAGCTTAGGTAAATCAATGCTTTTTTAATCTGTAGCATGTAATTCCATCATATAGAAATAAAACCAGTGTTACTTTGATCAAATTAAATGAAGGTTTGGGAGCGTGTGGAGACTTCTTGTTCAGCTTGGGAGGGCACTTAGTGGCTTGACGCCAGGTTTGCTGCTGAGAACCTCTTAATCCCCACGACAGCCCCCGCCAGGAGAATTCTCTAGCCCCACAGGTCTGCGGCCCTGAGATTGAGCAACCCTGCGGTCGTCTGACTGTGCTGATTTTCCTGTGTTTAGTGTCTCAGTAATTCGGAGGTTTGCTTCCCTAGTGTTAGACTGGGTTTTCTCTGTTGCTCATCTTAGGTCTAGCTACTTCTTGGGACTACTGTAGTCCCCTCATGTCTTGGGCGGACTCTCAGTGGGCGCATGAAACCTTGCAGAACTGACCCTTATCAACCCTGCGTTTCTTTCATGTCTATCCTGCTGCGTCGTCACATGGTCCTTTCACGAGACCGCGACAGGAACTCTGATAACCAGGTCGCGGGCACAGTGCGGGTCACAGTTCACTTGCAGAGGGGATGGAGTAGGACAGTGCGAGGTGTTGTGCTGCTCAGAACCGTGTGCCGTTTAAAACTTGCAGTATTTATTAATTAAATGAATTTCCCATTTAATCTTTTTGGACTGCAACTGACTGTGGGCGACCGAAACCTTGGGAAAGCAAGACTGTAAATAGGGAGGGAGGAGGGACTTCTGAACTCTAGATACACTATAGAAGCTGGTTAGGAAGAAGCTGAGCTTGCAAAAACACTCCTGTTTGCCCCTGTCTGTCCTGATTCTTTAGGTAAACTGAGTCTGTGTCTCTTACCATTTTATTCAACTTAGGGACTCAGCTTCCTAGAAGTGAAAGACCAGCTGCTGCTCATGTACCTCATGGATCTGAGCCACCTCCTCCTGGACAAGGCGTCGGGAGGGTCTCTGCAGGGGCACGCTGCGGTTCTGAGACTGGTGGAGATTCGCACGGTATGGAGCGTTTGGCTTCGAGCAGTTCTAGGTTCCTAAATCCTGAACCCTGAGGCCACGACGCAGTAGCTCGTGTTTAAGTAGGTGTCGTCATATCTAAGTAAAGAACTCAAATGGAAAAATAGTTTTTCTCTCCATTTCGCCAACTTTGTACATATTTAGGTGCCTTATTTGGCAGCTTATTTATTATATGAGTGCTGGTATGTACTTGATGTGGGAAGGGCATGTAATCCTGTTTAACTGCCATGTTGTAGGTTTTGGAAAAGCTTCGTCCTTTGGACCAAAAACTGAAGTATCAAATTGACAAACTGGTCAGGACTGCAGTGACAGGCAGCCTCAGTAAGTGGGAGACCATCATCAATTTGTGGGGGCCAGCATAAAATTCCAAACCATGCGGCATCTCTTGCATTTTTTACTTTAGGTGAGAATGACCCACTTCGTTTTAAGCCTCATCCCAGCAGTATGATGAGCAAGGTAAGGGGTAGCATCCTCCTGGCGTTCGTGAGGGATCTGTTCCTGCGTGAGCCTGTGGTGCTCTGGGGTCTCCTGGGGTTCTCTGCTATTGCATTTTCCAGCTCGCGCCTTCGAGTGTTGGGTGTGCACTGCCCTCTTCTCTGTTTTGTTCAGATACTCCCCTCCTAGGGTACTCCAGCTTCGGGTTCTCCTCTCACTTGTTTGCCTAATGCTTCTGAGGTTTGTAGTCACGTTCCTCTTGTAGTTGAGCTCTGAGGATGAAGAGGAAGATGAAGCGGAGGATGGGCAGTCGTCAGAGAAGAAATCTGCAAAAGGAGCGTCTAAGAAATACGTCCCACCGCGCCTGGTCCCAGTGCACTACGGTATGGGTTGCTGCTGCCTGCGTGGCACGAGCCGTGGTCTGTCCTCCTCTCTGTTCTACAGTAACCCTTCCTGCTTTCTGTCACGCAGACGAAACAGAGGCCGAGCGGGAGAGAAAGCGGCTGGAACGAGCCAAGAGGCGGGCACTGAGCAGCTCTGTCATCCGCGAACTTAAGGAACAGTACTCAGACGCGCCAGAGGAAATCCGCGATGCTCGCCATCCTCATGTTACTCGCCAGAGTCAGGAGGACCAGCACAGGTCTGAGCCCTGGCCTTTAGAAACGACCTGTCTCCCGTGTACACTGGAGCCCTGGGGCTCGGGATGAAGTGCTCATGCCTGGTATCGAGAGCCAGGGGGATACAGAAAGTGGAGTGAAAAGCTTAGGATGAAGGCTGTCCAGGTTTGAAGAGTACAGAATAAGAACTAGAAAAAAATGTTTTTCCGTCTGTCTAGGCCAAATCAAATGCTGTGTGATGGGAGGTATATGGCGTTTCACGTCTTAGGGCTTTAAAATTCTGGCCGGCGCCGTGGCTCAACAGGCTAATCCTCCGCCTGTGGCGCTGGCACACCGGGTTCTAGTCCCGGTTTTTTTTTGGGGACGCCGGATTCTGTTCCGGTCACTTCTCTTCCAGTCCAGCTCTCTGCTATGGCCCGGGAGTGCAGTGGAGGATGGCCCAAGTCCTTGGGCCCTGCACCCGCATGGGAGACCAGGAGAAGCACCTGGCTCCTGGCTTCGGATCAGCGCAGTGCGCCGGCCACAGTGCGGCAGCCATTGGAGGGTGAACCAACGGCAAAGGAAGACCTTTCTCTCTGTCTCTCTCTCTCACTGTCCACTCTGCCTGTCAAAAAAAAAAAAAAAAAAAAAAAAAAAGGCCTTTAAAGTTCTGCATTTCTGCGGGACAGCTCTCACTTTTGTACTGAGGGCAATATAGGCAGGTCTTTTTTTATTTTTTATTTTTTTTAAAGATTTTTGTTTATTTGAAAGGCAGATTTACAAGACAGGGTTGGGGGGAGGGAAGGATCTTCCATTTGCTGGTTCACTGTCCAGTGGCTGTGATGACCAGAGCTGGGCCAGGCCAAAGCCGAGAGCTCAGAACTCCCTCTGGGTGTTCCAGGGAGCTGGATCAGAAGTAGAGCAGCTGGGACTTGAACTGGCACTCATTTGGAAAGCCAGTGTCACAGGGTGTGGCCTAACCCACTGCACCGTATCACTGGCCCCACATAGGCAGGGTTTTAGAATGGCATTGGAGGTGAGGGAAGAAAAGTAGAAAAGGAATTTATTTATTTAAAACAGAAACATGGACTCTGCCTAGATGTAGTCTCTGTGGTTGGAAGTTTGTGTGAAAGGTCCTATTCAGAGAATCCTGTTTATGGAGCTAAAATGTAAGAATTTTCTGGTAAAATATTTTAAATTATCCTAAGGGTGGGCTCTAGGTTGATCTCTAAAGATGAAGAAAGTTCTAGCACAAAGACCATTGCATTGAGGAACGTACTGCGGTATTAAGTATTCAGTTAAGTCCTTACTAAGTGTTACGCTGAACTGTCATGAGAATTCTTGAGAACTCTGAATAAAGACGAGTAAGTACCCAGGCCCAGGTTCTGGGCCACAGCTTCTGTCGCCGTAGTCTGAGCCTGCTGCAAACTGTCTTTCTCTGGCAGGATTAACTATGAGGAGAGCATGATGGTGCGTTTAAGCGTCAGCAAGCGAGAGAAGGGACGGCGAAAGCGCGCAAATGTCATGAGCTCACAGCTTCATTCCCTCACGCACTTCAGTGACATCAGTGCCTTGACAGGAGGAGCCGCTCACCTCGATGAGGTAGGGTTGATACGGGTCGCAGGCAGCCTGGTGCTTTCAGCCAGATGTGGGACTCATTGCCGTGAGGAACTTGGGGAGGGACGCTGGCACTGGAAAGCGCACCACCGTTCCTTCTCTTTTCCACCTGTCTCCAGGATCAGAATCCTGTCAAGAAGCAGAAGAGGATACCTAAGAAAGGGCGGAAGAAAAAAGGTCAGTGAACCGTAGGACTTAGATGATCAGGTGCAGGGTGGGGAGTACGGACTGGGACATGGGCCGTCAGGACTTGCTGTCCCGAGTCACCAGCCCCTGAGGTTTGCCTTTCATACTGGATGTTCATCTCTAGGTGGGCTTTTATTCTTCTTTCCAACCTGGAAATCTGCATCATTCACAAAGGGGACCCCCTAGATTCCATCTCTTAAAGTTCCTATAGCTTCTGTTCGGAGTTCCTTAAATGGCACTATAGGTGTTACTTGAAGGAACCATTATCCTATTTGAGTTTCACTCCCACTTGTAGTCTTGTCCTGGGAAGACACAGGAAGTACTGCCAAGGACCGCCCTGTTGCACCCTTCTTGCTGGATGCCCCCCTTTTTCCTGTTTCTTCAGCTTTTCCAACTGTCCTTGGCCTCATTCTTGGTTTCCCTTCCTTTTAGGTTTTCGGAGGCGGCGGTGATTATGGGTGTACATATTTCTGTATTTTTTGTCATCCTGGAACACTTCTAATTTCACTGTATGTAGGTTTTGTTTCCTTGAAATTCGTTGTTTTGGCCATGTGGGAAGAACTTTCCTAATAAAACTGATTTTTCTTACAAATTAAAAACCCCTTTTGCACATGTATTTTATGACTGAATTCACTGGGTGTTGGGTATTTTTGGTGACTGGTGGTGAAAAGGGAAAGGTGTTTTTTTAATGAGAGAAGTTTGATTTTATAAAATTTTTTTATATAATACTTTCCTAAGAAACTAGAAATTGATTGTTTTGCAAAAAAATAGTTTAGTATAATATTTTTAAGATTTATTTATTTGATAGAGCTATAGAGAGAGGGAGAGACATAGAGAGAGGAGTCTTCTGTCCACTAGTTCATTCTCCAGATGGCCACAATCGCCAGGACTAGGCCAGCTCAAAGCTAGGAGCTAGAAGCTTCTGGGTCTCCCACGTGGGTAGCAAGGGCCCAAGCACTTGGGTCATCTTCTGTTGCTTTTCCCAGGCCATTAGCAGAGATCTGGATCCGAGGTGGAACAGCCAGACATGAACCAATATCCATATGGGATGTCGGCATAGCAGACGGTGGCTTTATCTGCTATGCCACAGTTCTGGTCCCTAATCAACTCTTCTAATTCACATTGTTCCAGCTGCCTGTGTGATTTGTTATAGTACAGTACAGAGATCTGAAATATGTGGATTTTAGGTTTTATTCATGTATCTGGCCTGGCCACCAGGTGGCATTAGTGGTTCAGGAAACCTTTGGTGCTTGCCGCTACTAAGAAGCAAGATAGAACCTTTCCACATCAGCAAAGCTTATTCTTACCCGCACTTCTCTCTTTTTCTTTTGTTTCTAAAATAGCCTCAACATAGAGTTGACCTTGGTCAGTTATTGAGAGATTTACAGAGGATAGCAAAGTAGAGTCTATATAGTCTTGTGTTTTGCAGCCCCTTTCGCCCTCTTCAACTAAGATTTACCAGAGTCAGGAAAGGCCTGCCCTTTTCAAAGACCTTGCAAAAGAACACAGATATTCCCAGCTTGACAGCCAAAAGTGTGAAAAATCTCACAGAAATAACAGCCAAACTCAAATTGGGAGACGGTAGGAGTTAGACACCTGAGCTTTTTAAGATGTTACCTTGTGTTGCGTTCTATCCAGGGAATGTAACCTGTTGGTGAGTGATCTCAGGCCGTGGATGATACAAAAAGTGAACAGGAGGATAAGTAGGTAGGTAGAGTCTGTGGGACAAGAATGGGCTTAGGGACATGGGATTTTAGTGGGTAGCTTTCCAGGACAGTGTCATGGCAGGAATATAATTTGGGTCATTATATCATTAACACCTTGTTGATTCTAAGTCTATGAATTTGGATGTATGCTGGTCTGACTAACTGGGGCAGGGTCTGTTTTTAGCCAGCCAGCGGCAGCCTGGTAGAAAGTAGTTCCGGCCGGCGCCGTGGCTCAACAGGCTAATCCTCCGCCTTGCGGCGCCGGCACACCGGGTTCTAGTCCCGGTCGGGGCACCGATCCTGTCCCGGTTGCCCCTCTTCCAGGCCAGCTCTCTGCTGTGGCCAGGGAGTGCAGTGGAGGATGGCCCAAGTGTTTGGGCTCTGCACCCCATGGGAGACCAGGAGAAGCACCTGGCTCCTGCCATCGGAACAGCGCGGTGCGCCGGCCGCAGCGTGCTACCGTGGCGGCCATTGGAGGGTGAACCAACAGCAAAAGGAAGACCTTTCTCTCTGTCTCTCTCTCACTGTCCACTCTGCCTGTCAAAAAAAAAAAAAGAAAGTAGTTCCAAGACTAGACTGACTGTCTTTTGCTGACTCTTATCCTGTGCAAACCACTTAATATCTCTGGCCTTTAGTTCTCTTCAGATGAAAACTGAATCTCTGAGATTGTGTCCAGATAAAAGGACCTAGAGCTTTTGTGGATGACACCAAGATGGGCTTACTTCTAAGGCCTCTTAACTTTCAAGTCCTTGTCAGATCTGAGGGATCCCAACAGGGCCCCGGGCTCTCAGACTCCTCTTCCTCAAATGAATCCAAAGAACCATAAGAACAAATTTAGAAATTCTTTTCTTTTCCTAGCTGAGCTGACTGGGTAAGTAGCTCAGCACAAAAAATGCTTTACTTAGCACCAGCACACTTGTTTCTAATTTATTAAGATTTTTGGATTGCAGGATGTGCTCCTCTTTTTTAAGATCTTACCTTGTGTTACACACTAAATCCTTTACACTTAGCCCTTACAAAATATATGACATCTCCATTTTACTAGCAAAGAAAGTCTTTGCTCAGAGTAAACAATTTGTCCAACATCACATGGCTCGTCCAGTGGAGAACCAGTGCTTGGGGAACACAGGGTGGAGGACTCAAGCGTCCTGCAGTTCAGGGCTTTTTTCTTTTAAAACTATTCATAGATAGTTTTTTTGATTTTGTTTTTAAAAATATTTACTAATTTGAAAGAGTTACAGAGAGGCAGAGGCAGAGAGAGGTCTTCCATCTGCTGGTTCACTTCTTAGATGGCCGCAATAGCCAGAGCTGCGCTGATCCAAAGCCAGGAACCAGAAGCTTCTTCTGGGTCTACCACACAGGTGCAGGGGCCCAAGGACTTGGGCCATCGTCTATTACTTTCTCAGGCCACAGCAGAGAGCTGGAAGGGAAGTGGAGCAGCCAGGACTTGAACCGGCGCCCATATGGGATGCTGGTGCTGCAGGCAGTGGCTTTACCCACTACACCACAGCGCCTACTCCCACCTCCCTACTGTCCCATTTCTATTCCAGGCTTTGCCTTCAAATAAACCACAAGTGCCAGACACTATTAAAGTACCTTGGGGCTGGCGCTGCAGCTCACTTGGCTAATCCTCCGCCTGCGGCGCCGACACCCCGGGTTCTAGTCCCAGTTGGGGCGCCAGAATCTGTCTCAGTTGCTCCTCTTCCAGTCCAGCTCTCTCCGGGAAGGCAGTGGAGGATGGCCCAAGTGCTTGGGCCCTGCACCCGCATGGGAGACCAGGAGGAAGCACCTGGCTCCTGGCTTCAGATCGGCGCAGTGCGCTGGCCGTAGCGGCCATTTGGGAGGGAAACCAATGGAAGGAAGACCTTTCTCTCTGCCTCTCTCTCACTCTGCCTTTCAAAAAAAGGAAAAAGGTCCCTTGGAGGCATAGCAGTATACAGAAAAATTCCTGCCTCTCTGGGCCCTGTATTCAATTAAGTCTTTAATCTCAGGACATCTTGTTTTCCTTGACCTTAGAGCATTACTTGAAAGATTTCCAGCAACAAGGTGAATTGTTTTTAAGAATGCTTACTAGAGTCATCAAACAATGTTTGCAGTACATTTGACAGAATTTTATGTAGATTCTTAATCTGTAAAACAGGCAAAACAGGTTATTTTGATTGGAGTGGGTTGAGAAGTTTTGGAATTCCATGTTCTCATGACTCTTTTTCCCAATACTCCTGAGGAACTCCAAGGAACCTTTAGAACTCCATAGAACCCAGATAGAGAACCACTGTTAGGCTGTTAAGCAAGGAAACTAAGAATAGGAATTTCAGGGTTTCTTCACGTCTGTTCTGTCACGCGCTTTTCTTCTTTCCCTTCCTCCTACTCCTAGATTGGGTTCTGTGATCATTTGAGCACAAGCTTATCAGACTTCCCCAGTTCAGTGGCTGACAGCACATCATTTCTGGTGTCCATAAGTAATCTGTTGTTAGAGCACATGAGCACTGCTCACTTTTGTCTTGTGATGATGGTGAGGAAGTACTGACTTACGCTGTACAAGTCATTGATCCTAACTGTGTTTTCACCTTGGAGGGTGGGGAAGACAGTTTGTTTTTACCTCAGAAGCTTTGTTTTGTGAGGGTTTTATGGAGACTTGGGAAGATGGCACGAATTCACGAGTCTTCATGGATACCTTTATTAGAAAAACATGTTTTCTGTGTGGACGGGATGACTTGTTCTCAGGACTGAGCTAGCATTTTTCAGTACCATGGAGAGTTCACACTTATTTCTTTGGCCTTGGGTTGGTGAAAGGTGGATAGCCAAGCCAGTACACAGAACTGTGTGGTGTAGGCCTGCCCTTTTCCGGAGCCCTGTCCACCTGCCCGGTCTCCAGCTCTGATTGGTACAGATTGGGTGAGAATCGGCCACACTCCCGAATGTTCCCTGCCTTCCCTGGAATCTGTTAGCTCCATAAATCCCAGGCTCACACCAAAGATTCGGCCAACTTGATGAAGGGAGGCATTGGGTAGAATGTACGTTCTGTTTTCCTGGTAACATTATATTGTTGTGCACACGATTTTTACCAGCACCTGAGAAAAGCATTGCCTTTCCTCTTTGCCTACAGACTCTTGAGGAGACTTACAGTTGCTTTTTTATTCCTTGGGCCTCTTCTGCTGCCTCTGCATAGAGAAAGGCATCCTTGCGCTGGCTCTCTGCCCAGTCTTGCTTTTGTATTTCTTTGATCTCATTGTTCAGAGGGTCTCCGAGCAGCCCCAAGAGCCATGCCTTTGCATGTTGAAGCTATTGATGCTTTTGAAATAACAGAGTGTGGCTGTGTAAGAAGCGCATTAAAGGTCTATCTTGAACAAATTTGGGTCAATAGGTGGCAGTAGTCACTGAGTCCTGAGGCCCTGACACCCTGCTCAACACAAGCACCTCTGATGGCCATTGCTGAGCAAGGAGGTCACATTGAGAGGAAAATGGGGAGAAAAGCAGCCCCTTCAGTGGAGTTCGGGAAATACTGAAGTGTGCTGGGTTCTTTCCGGGGGCCGGGGGGGTGGGGATGCCGTCAGCTAGTGAGGGACACGGGTGAGAAGCAGCAGGGCCTCAGGCTTGCAGGAGCAGATCTAAGATGTGAGTAGCAGGGCTTCTTGGAGCTAGAGTAAGCCTGTGTTAAATGAGAACCAGTGCTGAAAGGAGAAGAGTAGTGTTGGGAGGAGTAGAGAGAGGTAGGGGAGGGAGGAGCAGAGCTATGTGAAGGGACCATGGGAAGGGTGGGCTGTGAAGGGGAGGACTGCGGTTGGAGGGGGAGGGGGTGGCTGCTGCAACACCAAGCCTGTCTAATGGGGGAGGGGAGGGGGATACTGGCCTGTGCTGCAGCTGCATTGGCTCCCCTCCCCCACCTTTCCCAAGGAGCCAGAGCGGTGCTGGCAAATCTGTCTTCATGTATTTATTATTATTAAAAATGTGACGGATCCTTCCTCCCTGAAAGCACAACAAATACTACTGATCACATTTCCCTCTCCCCTCCCTCTGCAGAGCTTTGGCATTTTCTCTTTCATCCTCTCCTTCACTCTCTCCACCCCGCCCCCCCAGGTCCGTTTGGCTGGTGGGGGACCCTTCTCCCCTTTCCTCTTGGAGCTGGGCTCCCTGGGGGTTCCTAATGGTGGCTGGGAGGAAGCAGCTGAGTGAGGGGCATCCATTGCCCCTGCCCCCCCCCCCCAGGGGATGGAGCTATAGTCTCAACGTCCACTGGAGAAAGGAAATCACTTGGAAATAAAGAGAAAGCCCTTTGTGAGCCAGCTAGTGAAGAAAGAGGCCGGTGCCCACTTTGCTCCCAGTATCCGGCTGCTTCCTCTCACGTGCTTTTCTGCTGCCCGAGTTCGCAGGGGGAAGCCCTGGGAATGGAAAAAGCCAGTCCTCTGCCCTCCCTTACCTCGCTAAGTCCCTCTCTTCCCAGGAGAGCCACGTACAATTTACTCTTCTAGCCTGTGTGTTGTGTGACTGGGAGGTTCCCAGGGCAGAAGCCGTGGCTTTTCCCTCCACCGCCTGTGGACTCCTGTGCCCAGGCGGGGGCCTCTTTTGTTGCGGTCTGTAACCCTTCACCATTCCTGTAGGTGGTGCTGCTGTGGCTCCGCAGGCCAGACCCTCCTCCCCACCCGGCTGCCCGCCCCTTCCCCAGCCCTCGGCTGCCTGATTGTTATTCCACCAGCGTCTGCTCTACTGTTCCCTTCCTCAAATTAATTTTGTGGCGCTCTTCTTTCCGCAGTGCCATCTTCCTCCCCTCCCCCCGCTCCAGCTCTCTTACTCTCTGTCTCTCTCTCTTCCTGCCTGCCCCCCACCAGGATCTCCGTTCCACTCCCCCATCTGAAGTCTACACTCGTCCTTACCCCCTTTCTATTTGGTTATCTCTCCTGCCGTTGGCGTTTTACAGATGACTCCTAAGAAAAGGGGGCTGAAGGTGAGAGTGGTTGAAAAGAGAACGTGGTGAGGGGAAGTAAGTCGGTCAGAGTATCAGAGACCAAGCTGGGACAACAAGGAGCTCCGCCAGGGAGATGGCTGGGGCGGGAGAGGAAAGGTATCCTTTGCTGTCCAAATCAGTTTCTGGGTTTGGCTAGAGTTCAGCTGGCACAATGTGCTGTTATCTAAGTCTATGGAATTTGGTTCCACATGCTGGGAAAAATGGGAGAAGGGGAGAGCAAGAATTTAGATGTTAAGAGCTTCATCCAAAAACTTGTGGTTTAGATTGTCAGGGATAGCTGTACTTTTTTTTTTTTTTTTAGTCCTGTATTGAAAACTGAAGGAATACCGTTCTCTAGATGCCCTCTGGGAGACGGGCTGTTATTGATCTTTCGAGTCCTCAGAAGGCCCTTGCCAAGGCAGCTGTGACACCTACGTAATGGGCACCCTGGCTGTCTGGTCATTGCTGCACACAGTGCTGGCTGCAGGGCCTCAGCGCGCTCTTGTCATCTGCTTCCTCTTTCTGTCATTTCATGTCTGTCCTTTATCTCAGCTGAATGTGGGTGGTTGTCCCACTCAGTGCACAGCTCCCTTTGTTGTGTAACCTTTCCAGAAGGTATCACAAACTCACCAGCCGTTATCCCAGCTCTTGCCTCCCTTTGCGTCTTAAATTTATCTGGAGACTTCTCATTGTGCGACCGCTACCCCAGACCTCTCGGCTAATTCAGCAGTGTTATTGATTGTAAAGTTATCCAATTTCTAGGATGGCTAATTTTCTCCTTACTGAATTATTCCTTATGAACGAATAACATCCCAGTAACTCCCTGGACAGTGGTCCCCAGCCTTTGCCTTGTATATGTCCCAAAAATTGTCCACACTATGGTTGGAATGGCTTCTCCGTGACGACCTGGTGGGAGCGGATCCTCCTGAGTGTACGTGGCAGCCCCAGGATGTTTGGTTTCTGCTGTTGGGCTCAAACACCACGCGTTTTTCTTTATTATCTGAGCCTTGGAAGTGCCTATGGGTGCTTGTCTCTTCTGCCTGCCTCTCCTGCCTGGCTAAGGTGTATCTGTGGAGGCAGCTGAGCCAGCGGCCTCTGTTTTCCCAGCTGACTTTCCTACTGCCCCTCTTAGAGATCTCACTTCTGTTCAGGGGACTGTGTTTAAGGTCCTGGTGTATAACACAGACAATGAAGGTTCTTCTCTTAAAAACAAGTTTCTGGGTATACTTATGTGTGTGTTGTAGGAAATGTTAGACTTTTCAGCTTTGGTATTATTTGGAAGATTTAAGGTCTCATAGCTAAAATTGGCTGATTTTTGTTTTCTGCCTCTCTTAGACCCTATGAGGAGAGTGATTTGTCCAAGACCAGACAGATACTCACTAGCAGAGCTGGCATTAGAACCTGTATCCTTTGACATCTACTCTGACTTTTCCTTTACTCCCTCTTGGAAACCAGTGTCAGTTTCATCCCAAGTTACTGACAGCCTTGAAGCCAGCAGTATGGAGTGGTTTTGTATCTAAGCCAGTCTTGGTCAGGGAGAGAGCTGGGCGGTGCAGGCTGGGCTGGGTGATGGACTGGCTCACCGGGGAGGGGCTAGCATTCCTCCAGGCCTCCTACAGCCCAACCTATTGGAAGGGCCTTGAGAGTGCCAAGGGAGGGAGTAAATTGCTCTGCAGGTTTGATTTGACCATATGGCCAACTGGCACACCCTTTCTGCTTAGCCTTCTGCCCTGCACCTTCCCCTTGGAGCTCGATGCCACGTGGTGGTGGACGCTGGCACTCTTGAATCTCTGTTCTGTGCTTGCTGTTCATTTGCAGCAAGCTCTTCATCTCAGAGCCACTTAAATGACAAAAGGCTCAGTGGGCCACCTTCTCCTTCCCATCTGCACTGCTGATCCTGTTCTGGAGGATTTGTCTTTGGTGTGAAGCGATCATCATGGCTGTACTAATAGATGTTCTTGTCATTTTGATTGGTAACTAAAACCTACACTAGAAAATAGGCTTAGGAAGCATGCATGTGTTCCCACTTTGCGTCCACAGCAACTCGCTCTGAGAACACTGTATTTCATCTGCCAGCCTCAGGTTTAACCTCATGGGTGTGCTGTGGAGAATAGAAAGCCCCCGAGTCTAATTCCTCTCTCCCAGTTTTGATTCACTGCCTCCTGGCTCTTACAGGAAGCCCTAGGTGGTAAAGAGATCAAATTGGAATTCCTAGCCACGAAAACCCTGTCTCGTAGCTACAGTGACCCTTCCCTGCCATGCATTTAGCTTTATGGCAGTTAACACCTGAAAACCTTCATCTGGCTTCACACGCTCCTGCTCAGATTCCTTCAGCTGAATCTTAGGTAGTCTGTCGCTGATGGCAGACCACCTCCTGGCCCTCCTTAACTAGTCCCTCCCAAGGCTCTAAGCCCAAAGCTTCTTAAACACCTCCCAACAAAGGGGTGCTTTTCTCTCTCTCTCTCTCATTCCTCAAATCAGTCCCCTCATGGAAGTAGTTTCCCTCCAAGTGTCAGATGACTCCCTCCAGAGCCAGCGGGGTACTGCTCAAAGCCCCGTTCCTCACCCACCTCCCTGCTGGAGCTCCTGGAATCGGATTCTGCAGCCTCCTGTCCGTCTAGCCTCCTCTCTGTTCACTTGGAAGCTCTTTTCCATTGCCTTTGACAAATCCCTGGTGTGGCAGAGATGTCCAGTATTTGGGGAGATCCTGCAGGATGGGCTCCCTGGTTGACCCTTGGAAGGATCTGCTCCTGCCCCTTCCTGCAGGGCTGCCACGCCCCTCTGCCTGGCCTAGGCTGGACTATGTGGAAGTGCTGTGCACAGGCATTCCGTCCCTCTTTGTCCTTCTTGGCAAACAAAGCAAGGCTCTGCCCCCGGTTTCCTCCTCTTCCTCCTCCATTATTTAGTTCTTCCTTGTCTTCCCCCACCTCTTCCTTCCCTTCATTCTTCTTCCTTGTCCATTTGCTCACCGGTGCCCATTGGTGCCCGTGCCCCCTCCCCACCCCCTCTTCCATTTTCGGTAGCTGTCTTCCTCTGCCTGCTCCTGCCGAGAAACAGCTGGCACGGGAAGAATGGCAGCGGGGTGGCTTCCTGGTTGCGAGAGTGAGCTAGCCCTTTTTCTCCAGAGGATCAGGGGCTGTATCTTCCCATCTTGTCCTCAGTGGTCCTTAGGAACCAAGGAACCCCAAGACGCTGGCTGCCTCTTGGGATGAGCAAACACCCCTTGGCTTCTTCTGGTGTTGAAGTGGAGAGGAGTTTTCGGCTGGGATGCACCCTGCGTTGAATCTTTCTGAGTGCGGGTCTGTCCGTGTCTCCTCCCTTCCTTGGGTCCTCCCTCTGTCTGTCTCTTCTCAACACAAAGCAGCGTCAGGACTGAATGAGTCTGGAGACTCTACCAGCCTATGCCCCTCACTTTCGCCCCTCCCCCCTCGCTGTACGTGCAGTAGGGTGGGGGGGTTGGAGGGCGGTGGCATGGTGCCAGCCAACCCAGAACCATCTGCGGTGCCTTCTGCACTGAAGCGGGCTCCGGCTCTCCCGCCCTCCTCCTCTCCCACTCTTCCTCTCCCATTTCTAATTAGCTGCTGAATTAATTAAATCCCACATCCTAATTAACATTCCTACAGGGAAGAATGCCAGGTCAGAAAAATGGAGGGAGGGAGGGCGGGGTAGGCAAAGCAAGGCTTCTGTCCATTTAGGAGGGGAGATTTAGAGATGGAAGATGGGGGAAGGGGAGTAGCGGGATGACGAGGATGGGAAATCTAAGAGTGGAAGGAAACCTGGGAGAGAGATGAAGAGGCAGAGAGGAAATCATGGAACCTATTAGAAAGGAAATTAATTAGAATTATTAACACAGGAGAGATGAGAGTGTCTGGAAGCCTCTAAAGGTTAGGAGGTAGAGCTGTGCGTCTCAAACATTAGCATGCACGAAGCACCTGAGAGGATGCTCCTTTGCTGCCTTGATATAACTTTCAATTTTAGTAGGAGTGCTTTAGGTTAGAAATGAGGGAAAACTTCCTCCTTCCGAGGCAGCAGGATGCTCTATGGAAGGAGAGCACCCTGAGCAGGTGCATCCTACCTGCTTAGAATGATTACAGTTCACTCTGGGCCAGGGGAAGTGATGAACTTTGAAGTTTTTTTTTCTAGATAGACAAATATTAATCCTGTAGTGTGTACTGTGTCCCAGAGAACCAAGAAAATCCAGGATGGGAAAATGCAGGATTCAGGCTCAGCTGCCTGTCCTCACCACATCCAGGGTGACCTTGGAGTTTGCACTCTGTGTCCTATCAGCTTTTCAGGAATAAACCCTCTCTTCAGATCAGATCATTGCTTACCCAAGAGAGAGAACACCCACGCCCAGCGTGGACTCAGGAAGGAGGCTGTCCCATGGCTGGTGTGGGGAGCCTGGAGGATGGCTGGAGTTCTGTATGGGGCCAGAAGAAGGGACAGTGCGGGGTGTGGCCTGACAAGGGCATGGCTGGTGCAGAGGATTCCACTAGGGTCACCACTGTGGCCCAGCCTGAAAAAAGTAGGAGCAGCTTGCCGACATTTCTTTCTCCTCTGAAAACAAGAGTAGATTCTGTACAGGTCTAAATCCCTCACTGCCTAGCTACTCCTCCCCCAGAACTGAAGTCCTCGAGGTGTCCCGAGCATAGGGGAGCTGCCTCTGATGTAGGCCAGGGGAAGTTCCATCTCCGTCCTCCCCTTACCCCCAATCACTGAAATGCCTCCTCCCCGCCCCCGGTTATTCCTGCTGTGGTAAATAGTTCACTCAGAACTAGTGTATTAACTGTGGAGAATATAGACCACTCTGAGTAAATTAAGCATCTACTGTCTGCCATACATGTTAGGTGTTAGGGTTACATACAAAAATGAGGAATGATCGGGGCACCGGATTCTGTCCCGGTTGCCCCTCTTCCAGGCCAGCTCTCGGCTGTGGCCCGGGAGTGCAGTGAAGGATGGCCCAAGTGCACCCCATGGGAGACCAGGAGAAGCCCTGGCTCCTGGCTTCGGATCAGCGCGGTGCGCCGGCCACAGTGCGGCAGCCATTGGAGGGTGAACCAACGGAAAAGGAAGACCTTTCTCTCTGTCTCTGTCTCTCTCTCTCTCTCTCTCACTGTCCACTCTGCCTGTCCAAAAAAAAAAAAATGAGGAATGAAATAGAACTACTCTACATAAGGGGTTTATATTCTACTTCGGGGAAAAAAGATAACACAATGAAGTGCATTGTGTGTGTATGCACATATACATGTATATACACATATACTCACCTGTATTTCTTTCGTATCATCTTATGTCGTTCCTTACTCTTTCTTAGATATATATGTCTTATCCGGCCACAGAGCCAGTTAGCTCTTTGAGGGCAGAAACCAAAGGCCTCTTTTTTTAAGATTGATTTATTTGAAAGACGAGTTTCAGAGAACGAGAAAGAGGAAGAGACAGAGAGAGAGAGACCTATCTGCTGGTTCGCTCTCCAGATGGCCACAACAGCTGGGGCTGGGCCAGACTGAAGCCAGGAGCTGGAAGCTTCTTCTGGATCTCTCTCATAGTCAGGGGCCCAACCACTTGGGCAGCCTCTGCTGCTTTCTCAGGTGTATTAGCAGGGATCTGTATCGGAAGTGGTCTGTGGATCTTGAACTGGTGCCCATATGTGATGCCAGTGTCACAGGTGGCAGCTTTACCATCTCCGCCACAATACCAGCCCACTTTTTTTTTTTTTGACAGGCAGAGTGGATAGTGAGAGAGAGAGACAGAGAGAAAGGTCTTCCTTTTGCCGTTGGTTCACCCTCCAATGGCCGCTGCGGCCGGCACATCGCGCTGATCTGAAGCCAGGAGCCAGGTGCTTCTCCTGGTCTCCCATGCGGGTGCAGGGCCCAAACACTTGGGGCATCCTCCACTGCCTTCCCAGGCCATAGCAGAGAGCTGGCCTGGAAGAGGGGCAACCGGGATAGAATCCGGCGCCCCAACCGGGACTAGAACCCGGTGTTGCTGGCGCCGCAAGGCGGAGGATTAGCCTGTTAAGCCACGGCGCCGGCCTACCAGCCCATTTTTAATAAACATTTCCTACTATCTTCCTACTCCAAAATTGTGATTAGACCATATATGCACATTTATATTCTGTCCTGCCCATTTAATGTTGTGTTATTTTCTTGGGCTCTTAAAAATAAATTTTTTTTAAAGATTTATTTATTTATTTTTTACTTGGGAGTCAGAGTTACACACAGAGAGGAGAGAGAGAGAGAGAGGTCTTCCATCTGCTGGTTCACTCCCCAATTGGCCGCAACAGCCAGAACTGTGCCAATCCGAAGCCAGGAGCTTCTTCTGGGTCTCCCATGCGGGGTGCAGGGGCCCAAGGACTTGGGCCATCTTCCACTGCTTTCCCAGGCCATAGCAGAGAGCTGGATTGGAAGTGGAGCAGCTGGGACTTGAACTGGCGCCCATATGGGATGCCAGTGCTTCAGGCCAGGGCATTAACCCGCTGCATCACAGCGCCGTCCCCCCAAAATAAATTTAAAATATTCTTAAATAAACATTATATTCTATTGTAGATGTAACATGATTTGTAAAATCTTTTCCTACTTGTTAAACATTTAAAATGTTTCCCTGTTTTCTGTTGCTGTTTGGGATTTTTTTTTCCTTCTTTGATGGACACACACTTCTTTATACCTAAAATGTTGCAGTTTTCTGTATTGGGATTTCTGGGGCAAAGCATAGAGAAGAGACACCCCCCCCCCCCCCCGGCCTTCTGGTGTCTGGTGTGTGGTTTGACTGCCATAGATTCCCCCAGACAATCTTATCATTATTATTACCAGTTTTTTTTTTTTTTTTAAGGATTTCTTTGTTGAATGGGTAAAAATTGAAGCTCTACAAAAGGGACTACAGTGACAGTTCTCTGTGTTTAGCCCTCAGTCCCCTCTGCAAGGGCGTTCTGTACATGCAGATACAGAAAGGCTGGGGCAAAGTAGAGGTCCTGTGATCTCACCAGGCAGAAATTCTGTTCCAGTCTGAAGGGGAGCCTCGGAACATCTCCTTCCCCACCGCAGTCTTCCTGACTGATTCTTTGTGGCCGCATTTGGGAACCACTAGGTTAGATGAACTCTTGGAATTCTTTCCAGCTCTAAAACTTAATGACTAAAATTCACAGAATTAGTCATTCTTTAAAGGAAACATGATGAATATAAAGGCTAAATCATAATCAAATGTTGTAAAGATTCTCTTCGAAATGATCTCAGGAATCTGATTTTTGATACTGAATTTATTCAGTATTATTAATACAAATAATGGCTACCATTTATCGAGTGCTTGGCTGCGGTGGGCTCTGTGGAAAGTGCATTGCACATTCTCACCTAACCTCATGCGCCCTGTGAGCCAGCTAGATCTCTTTAGATTAGACCAAGGCTTTGGAGACATGAAGCAGCTTGCCAGTGATCTGGGACGAGTGAGGGGTGGGGTGAGCATCTGAACTCAGGCCCTCACTCCAGGCTGGTGTGGATCCTGCCCTTCCCCACCCCCAGCCACAAGATTTAAACTTGGTCTGGCATTTAATGACAAATGGTGAACACCTTCGATTTCATATACTGAGGTGGCACTCATATTTAGTCCATTTTCCATCTTTTTTTTTTTTTTTAAGATTTATTTATTTATTTGAAACTCAGAGTTACACAGAGAGGAGAGGCAAAGAGAAAGAGAGGTTGATTTTCCATCTGCAGGTTCACTTCCCAGTTGGCCGTAACGGCCGGAGCTGCGCTGATCTAAGAGCTTCTTCCGGGTCTCCCACGTGGGTGCAGGGGCCCAAGGACCTGGCCTATCTTCTGCTTTCCCAGGCCATAGCAGAGAGCTGGATCGGAAGAGGAGCAACTGGGACTTGAACTGGAGCCCATATGGGATGCCGGCACTGCAGGTGGCAGCTTTACCTGCTACGCCACAGCACCAGCCCCTCATTTTCCATCTTATTTGTGATTATTCTCTATCCATGAATATGTTTCTAAACAAATTTCAAATAATACAGATAAAGTAAGACCCTCTGACCCTTATTCCTCAAATTCTCGTAATCACTGTTATCAAATTAATGTATGTCTTTCTGGACCCTTTACTGTGCATTTCTGTGTGTTTAGGGGCTTATGATTCTACTTTTTTTAGTTATTTAATATTACATAAATGGGAGTACATTACAGGAAGAGTTTGTAATTTGCCTTTTTTTCCTTAACAATATAAGAAATCTACAACAAATTCATGGAAAATGTGTATCATGAAAACCTATACATAGATTTCAAAATAAACTCACTTTTTAATTCCTTTTTTCCACAAACTTTTTGTAAGTACCTAGTATATCTTGGAAAATTTTATGTGTCTGTTTCTAAAGATTTTCCTCAATTTAAAAAAAATTAATTTAGTTTTTATTTATTTGAGAAAGAGAACTTCCTTTGCTGATTCACTCCCCAGATGCCTGCAGTGGTCAGGGCTGGGCCAGGCTGAGAGAACAGGGAACTCAATCCAGGCTTCCCATGTAGGAGCAGGGATCCAACCATGTGAGCCATCGCCTGCTACATTAGCAGGAAGCTGGAATCAGAAACAGAGCCAGGACTTGAATTCAGGAACTGTGGTACCATGGGATGTGGGCATCCCACTGGGCTTCTTCACCGCTCCACCTAATACCTGCCCCTTTCCTCAACTTTTAGCCACAGCATAATATCCATAGTTCATGTAATGATTTCCCTAATGTTGGGAATTATAATAAACACACAGTGCTGTTATGAAGAACGCTGAGTTATATCTTAATGCTGAGACGTGGAATTGCTGGCTAGCAGTTGTGAATGTTAATAGGTGGCAGCTGCTGTCTAAAAAGGCTTCCGTCGGCAGTGTGTGAGACTACCATGTCCCTTGCCAGCATGGGACAAACTGCCGCCTCACCTGAATTTGTTTTATGTTAATTGCTTCTGCTGGATGGTCTCTTGCAGAAAAAGCTAAATATTGACAGACCTCTTGTGATTAAACTCCAGGGTAACTTTTCCCCTATTATTTCTGACCTCGGTCTGGGCCTGTCCACTGAGAAACAGTCTTTTTTTTTTTTTTTTTAAGGAGCCTAAGTGTCTTAATTTTTCAGGACATCCTCGCGCCTGTCTGCATTTGCCTTTCGTAGGTGCTAATTCACTTGAGATCGTTTGAATGTAACTTTGCTTATGGCCCAAATGGCTTCTCAAAAAGACTTCTCTCACCTGCCTGTGGGCAGAGGGGAGGCGAGGGGAGGAGGGGAGGGGTGTACGGGACGCTCCATTCCCAACGTGCTGCTGTTTTCTGTTGTAACATTTTCTTTGTTAGCTGTTGCTTTTCCCTATGTGTGATCTTAGAATATGAGAGTTGGGCTGCCCTGGAGTGGGAGCCCCTAAAGGGTGGGATCAGACTCAGTCTTGAGCATGGTGCCACATTGCAGGTGCAAATGAAAGTGGGCCTGTCCCACAGGGGGTGACACACAGGAATAAATATGCCACCCTGAAAATAAGCAAGTCATGAACAGTGTTTGCTACATTATGAAATTCAGCTGTTTTAGTGGTTATTACAGAAAACAATAATGAAAGAACTGGATGAATTTGGAAAGCCTTCTCTTTGCTCCTTGATTTTCCTCCTGTGAGTAATGGAAAAGTCGGGGGAGAGGGTGAGACACCTCTTACAACCCCCGGGATCTGGAACCCTTGAGTAATTGGGGATGTTTGCCTCTGTGGCCATAAACAGTGCAAGTTGAGCAGCTTAGCGTCTGCATCTTGTTGCTATGAACAGATCAGTGAAAAAACACTGACACTGAGAGATCATACAAGAAATTTCAGAGCATTAGAGGTGAAAGGGAGTTTGGAGGTCATTTACAATGGTGAACGGCTTAATGGGTTTGAGGCTGTGAAAGCCTGACCTTGAAACTTAACCACTTCCAGCTGCATTGCTTTTGGCAAATCACTCATCCCCTCAGCCTCAGTTTCTTCCTTTGCAAAATGAAGACAATAACTACTTCGCAGGGTGCTTGTGGGGAGTAGAAGAATACAGCATGCCTCAAAGCACCTGGGCTCGGCCAGCTCCACGGCTCACTAGGCTAATCCTCCGCCTGCAGCGCCGGCACACTGGGTTCTAGTCCCGGTTGGGGCGCCGGATTCTATCCCGGTTGCCCCTCTTCCAGGCCAGCTCTGTGCTGTGGCCCGGGAAGGCAGTGGAGGATGGCCCAAGTGCTTGGGTCCTGCACCCACATGGGAGACCAGGAGGAAGCACCTGGCTCCTGGCTTCAGATCAGCGCGGTGCGCCGGCCGCAGTGCCATTGTAGGGTAAACCAACGGCAAAAAGGAAGACCTTTCTCTCTGTCTCTCTCTCTCACTGTCCACTCTGCCTGTCCAAAAAAAAAAAAAAAAAAAAAAAGCACCTGGGCTTAACATATGGGCAAGTACCTTCATTTGCAGGAAACTGGCTCAGAGAAGCGAAGTGCCCAGCTTGAGGTCACAGAACTTGTGAGCAGCAGAGCCTTGTGGGATCCGGATTTTCTTAACTTTTAGTCCAATTTCCTCTCTGCTACCCCATAATGCAGTCCTTTTTTCATTAATTCGTTATTTAAAAAACAAAACCTACTCGTACCACCACTGCCTCTAACCCCAACACACACACACACACACACCCTTCTTGTCTTGCCATGTGCATAGGGAGGTGATCAGGACAGGAATCTTAGATAGGTGCTGGGGAGAAGGGAGTGTTCGACTTAACTGGCCTGCTTATCAACATGTCTTGCCAGGCTGGCAGTTCACCTGTGACCTGGGATCCAGCTCTGGCAGGAAGCAGTGCGGTTCCAGCCACGCTCAAATGTTCTTGTTGGCAGCGTCTTCTAAGTGGATGAGGGCTGAGAGGAGCCCGCAGCCTCCTGGCCAACTCTGATTCATCCTAGTCAGGAGCTGCTGAGAGGGAGAAAAGGGCTGGCTGGCCGGCCGTGGGGAGCTTTCCCCACAGTCTGCAGAGGGAAGGGAGGAAAAGGCAAAACTGTGAAGTCCAGGCTTCCACAAAAGGACGCAGCTGGGACCCCAGTGGCTCCCTGATTGCTAAATCCTGTGCAGAAGAGGTCCTGGCTGGCTGACCTTGGCGACACCTACCCATTCACCTTTCAGAGCTCTCTTGGGGGACTGCTGCGTTCTGTGTAACCAGCATGGCTGCCAGCTCCTCCTTCACTGTGGCTCCCAGTGCTCCAGGCCTTTACCTTCCTCTCTTGATCGTATTTCACCCTTTCCTCCTCCCATTCCCAAAGGGCCTTCTGTTAGGAGACAGCGAACAAATGGCATCAGCGATTCACTCCCTGCTAATGAATTTGATTGCTCAGGGTCCCCTTCTCAGGTGACTTAGTGAGCAGAAGGCCCTAAGGGAATGGCTGCAGGCATGGGTAACTTGGGCGGCATGGGGTCTGGGACAGGAAGCCTGGCTGGGTGTGCGCCAGTTCTCAGCACTGCCTTTTAGGCACCATGCTGTGTGCTGGGATAAGGCCCAAGCCCTCTCACAGAGGACTTCACAGTTTGGAAGGCATGTTCCAGTCATCATAACCAAATATAGGCTGTGCCATAGAGCGGATCATTTGTGTAAGGTACTGTGTAGGATCAACTGAGCGGATCTGTTAGACCCGTCAGAGACTTGGGAGCCTCAGTCCAGGCCTATGTGATAGTGGCGGTAGGCCTGCACTTCAGTTGTCTGCAGACTCAGGACCCTGAGAAATCGGGGCAGCTTATTAGGTCGAAGTGTTGATGGCATTGCATGGGCACACCCGTGGACAGACGCTTCACGTGATGTCATCCAGTCTGGTGTGGTGAAGTGACAAGAACCCTTAGGAATAAGACAGCCTGGGTCAAGTCCCAGTTCTTTTCCCTGAGCTAGGCCAGTTAGTAAATGTATTGAGCACCTTCCACATGCAATGAAGATATGGGAACCAGGCACACAGGACTCCTCTCCTGACCCTGAGGGCCCTGAGTCCAAGTTCAGGGAAAAGCTGACAGTTTAAAAGGAGGAAGGATTCATAATTCAGTAACTGCTAATAATATTGGCAGGAATTGACATACATACAGTTCTCTGTCTCTTTTATTTATTTTTTAAGATTTATTTATTTGAAAAGCAGAGTTACATTTAACTATATCTATAAACAAACATTTATTGAGGGCTTTGCTAAGAACCTATCTCCAAGCAAGCAGCTATTTTTTTTTTTTTTTAAAGATTTATTTATTTGAAAGAGAGAGAGAAAGATCTTCCATCCGATGGTTCACTCCCCAATTGGCTGTAATGGCCGGAGCTACGCTGATCCAAAGCCAGGAGCCAGGAACCTCCTCCGGGTCTCCCATGTGGGTGCAGGGGTCCTTGGGCCATCCTCTACTGCTTTCCCAGGCCATAGCAGAGAGCTGGATCGGAAGTGGAGCAGCTGGGTCTTGAACCAGCGCTCATATAGGATGCTGGTGCTTCAGGCCAGGGCGTTAACCCACTGCACCACAGTGCCAGCCCTCCAAGCAACTATTTAGTACCTGTTTTAAGAGAGAAGCCAGCATTGTGGGACATTGGGTAAAGCCTGCACCTGTGATGCCAGCATCCCATATAAGGGCCAGTTCAAATCCCAGCTGTTCCATTTCCAAACCAGCTCTCTGCTAATGTGCCTAGAAAAGCAGTGGAGGATGGTCCAAGTGCTTGGGCCCCTTACCCACATGGGAGACCCAGAGAACCTCCTGGCTCCTGTCTGGCCTAGCCTTGGCCATTGTGGCCATTTTGGGCATGAACCAGCAGATGGAAGACCTCTCTCTCTCTCTCTCTCTCACTTTGTCTTTCAAATAAGTAAAACAAATCTTAAAAAAGATACCTTCCTCAAGGGCATTCAGTGTCCTGCTTTTGGGTAGGTCCTGAAGTTTCTACAGATAAAGTCACTGAGGCCTACACGGATTATGTCGTGAACTGATTCTGTCCGTGCTTCAGAGAACTTTCTCTAAACATCCCCTTTGAATCTTTACTTTGTGACTGCATCTTTTTTTTTCTTTTTTTTTTCTTTTTTTTTTTTTTTGACAGGCAGAGTTAGACAGTGAGAGAGAGACAGAGAGACAGAGAGAGAGGTCTTCCTTCTGTTGGTTCACCCTCCAAAATGGCCGCTACGGCCGGTGCTGCGCCGATCCGAAGCCAGGAGCCAGGTGCTTCCTCCTGGTCTCCCATGTGGGTGCAGGGCCCAAGCACCTGGGCCATCCTCCACTGCCTTCCCAGGCCACAGCAGAGAGCTGGACTGGAAGAGGAGCAGCCAGGACAGAATCTGGCGCCCCAACAGGGACTAGAACCTGGGGTGCTGGCGCCGCAGGCGGAGGATTAGCCTACCTAGTGAGCCACGGTGCCTGCCTATGACTGCATCTTGTTTTTCTTTTTTTTAAGATTGATTTTATTTATTTGAAAGGCAGTGATAGGGGTTGGGTGAAGAAAGAGATTCATCTGCTGATTGACTTCCCAAATGGCTGCAATGGCTGGCTCTGGGCCAGGTTGAAGCCAGGAGCCTGGGACTCCATCGGTGTCTCTCATGTGGGTGCAGGGGCCCAAGTATTTGGGCCATGTTCTGTGGCTTCCCCAAATGCATTAGCAGGGAGCTGGAGCAGAAGTCAACACTGAACTGGTCCTCCAATGTTCTTGCCGGTGTCCCAGGCAGCACTGTGCTACAACACCAGCCCCTCTTGACCACCTTCTATAACCCCTGTTTCTCCCTCTACATACCCCATCCCCCCTTGGCAGTCTTTTTTTTTTTTTTTTTTTTTTTTTTTTTTTTTTGATAGGCAGAGTGGACAGTGAGAGAGAGACAGAGAGAAAGGTCTTCCTTTTTGCCGTTGGTTCACCCTCCAATGGACGCTGCAGCCAGCGCATCGTGCTGATCCAAAGCCAGGAGCCAGGTGCCTCTCCTGGTCTCCCACACGGGTGCAGGGCCCAAGCACTTGGGCCATCCTCCACTGCCTTCCCGGGCCATAGCAGAGAGCTGGCCTGGAAGAGGGGCAACCGGGATAGAATCCGGCGCCCCGACCAGAACTAGAACCTGGTGTGCCGGCGCCGCAAGGCGGAGGATTAGCCTGTTAAGCCACAGCGCCAGCCTGCCAGTCTGTTTTTCTCTATGACACTATCCCATGCTGACATACTATAGATCCTCAGTGACGGCTTCCCTCCTGAACATGGCCTTGTGGTACACTGTCTGATGGCATTTCTTTTTCTTTTCTTTTTTTTTTTTTTTTGAATTTCATAAATGTGAATTTACAAAGTGCAACTTTGGTATTGTTGTGGCTTCCCCCCAACCTCCCTCCCTCCCATGGCCCTCCCCTCTCCCTCTCCCATCCCGCCCTTTATCGAGTTTCATTTTCTGATGGCATTTCAGAAGCAGGGCAGTGGAGCATAGTGACCAGAGTGACACCTCGACCTTGTGCACCCCGGGCCTTATCTCCTGGCTGAAAGGGAATTCTGCCAAGCAGAAGGGCTTGGAAGTCTGCTTAGCTTCAGCTAAGGTCAAGGGTAAGGCTAGTAGTAAATGATGTTTGGAAGAAGAGATCTGGGCAGCAGGATTCTTGCATTCCTTTGCTGCTGGGCCTGTTCATGGACTCTGCCATGTTGGCGGAGGCTGGGGGCTTCTAAGGACACAGGTTCCCTGGAATTCTCCCTGGACTGGTCCGATTACTAATATGGTTACTATATTAAAAATTCAGATTTGTGCAAAATATAATGGTTAATGAAAGAGGGATCGTTTACCCAGAAAAAGCTTTGGGCATTTGTGTGCTACAGATGATGCCACCCTGGACTGAGACTTGGCAGTTCTGCAGTCCAGCCTTGGTTTTGCAGCGGACTTTCTTTGTGGCTTTTGATAGAGGACTTGACTTCTCTGATGCCATGTTTAAACTGTTAAAACTTACACAGGGAGAGAGGGAATTAACATGTGTTAGCACTGTGGGGTAACTCCTCAGTGCCAACTATGGTGTAAGATGTTTTCCTCAGGAAAAGGAGCTTGTTCCATCTTTTTTTTTTTAATTTATTTTTTATTGTTTGACAGGCAGAGTGGACAGTGTGAGAGAGAGAGAGAGACAGAGAGAAAGGTCTTCCTTTGCCGTTGGTTCACCCTCCAATGGCCGCCACGGTAGGCGCGCTGCGGCCAGTGCACCGCGCTGATCCGATGGCAGGAGCCAGGTGCTTAGCCTGGTCTCCCATGGGGTGCAGGGCCCAAGCACTTGGGCCATCCTCCACTGCACTCCCTGGCCACAGCAGAGAGCTGGCCTGGAAGAGGGGCAACCGGGACAGAATCCAGCGCCCCGACTGGGACTAGAACCCGGGGTGCCGGCGCCACAAGGCGGAGGATTAGCCTGTTGAGCTGCGGCGCTGGCCTGTTCCATCTTTTTTAAGATTTATTTTTATTTAATTGAAAGGCAGAGTTACAGAGCGAGGGAGAGACAGAGAGTGAGGACTTCTGTCTGCTCGTTCACTCCCCAATAGGTCACAACAGCCGCGCGGCTGGGCCACACTCAAGCCAGGAGCTTCTTCCAGATCTCCCTGGCAGCAGGGACCCAAGCACTTGGGCCATTTTCCACTGCTTTCCCAGGCCATTAGCAGGGAGCCGGATAGGATGTGGAGCAGCCGGGACTCGAACCGGCACTCCTATGGAATGCTGGCGTCACAGGTGGTGGCTTTACCCGCTGAGCTACTACATGGGCCCCTTGTTTCATCTTTACAGCCAGTTCTGTGCTATCAGTGAGGGCACTGAGACTTAAGGGGATCTGTCCTGAGAGCCGTAACGTTCCCAGGGTTCTGGGTCTGCCGAGTGAGCTCCTTCCTCAGATGTGGGTCTCGGCACTCAGCTTCCAGGTGACACTCGCCCAGCTGCTCTCCTGGAGCGCTGCTGCCTGTCCTGACCTGTCTCTGGGAGCTCCAGCCTGAGTAAATAGATTAAAATACCAGTCATCGAGCAGAGCAGCTCTGAGCGGTGTTTGGTGTCCGTAGCCGGATGGGGCAGAGCAGTATGGTCACAAGCTCTTTGGCCTTGCCCAAACCCAGTGGACGTCAGCACTTGACCTGCGACCTCTCTTTCTTGAAGCTCCCCGACCTTGGCTTCTGTGACACACCCTCTCTGTTCATTTTTTTTAATTTTTGGTTCACACGCCCCTTTGGTATCTTTGTCTTCTGTCTGCACATCTAACTCCACATTTTCTGCTCCCCCCCCCCCCTTTTTTTAATAACTCCACATTTTCTCACTGGGTCATGCCATTCACTCCCATGGTTTCAGCCACATCAATTTCCTACTAATTTCTGAATCTTCTCTATCATCAGCCCAGAATTCTTCGTTGAGCTCCAACTCCTAAACTCCTACATTGATCTGCTTCGTGGATTCTTTTTTTTTTTTTTTTTTTTTTTTAAGGATTTATTTATTTATTTGAAAGGCAGAGTTACAGAGGGGGGCGGGGGGGGGGGAAGGTTCTCCATCCACTGGTTCATTCCCCAGATGCCTGCAATGGCCAGAGCTGGGCCAATCCAAAGCCAGGAGCCAGGTGCTTCCTCCGGGTCTCCCATGTGGGTGCAGGAGCCCAAGGACTTGGGCCATCTTCTACTGCTTTCCCAGACCAAGGCAGAGAGCTTGATCAGAAGTGGAGCAGCTGGGACACCCACATATGGGATGTTGGCACTGCAGGCATCGGCTTTACCTGCTAAGGGCCACCAGCCCCCTCTTCTTCTTCTTTTTTTTTTTAAAGATTTATTTATTTATTTGAAAGTCAGAGTTACACAGAGAGAAGAGAGGCAGAGAGAGAGAGAGGTCTTCCATCCACTGGTTCACTCCCCAATTGGCTGCAACGGCCAGAGCTGTGCTGATCCAAAGCCAGGAGCCAGGAGCTCCCTCTGGGTCTTCCCACGCGGGTGCAGGGGCCCAACGACTTGGGCCATCTTCTGCTTTCCCAGGCCATAGCAGAGAGCTGCAGCGCGAGGAGGGGAAAGGGGACTCAAACCGGTGCCTATATGGAATGCAAGCATTGCAGCCAGCGGCTTTTACCTGCTAAGCCACAGCAGCGGCCCCCACCAGCCCCCTCTTCATGGATTCTTACAGTGGGGTGATCTAAACAAACTTTAGCTTAACATTTCTAAAGCCAACTCCATCATTTTCCCAGTGGGTGGTTCCATTATCTTCCTGATCACCCAAGCACAGAAACTGAGAGTCGTTCTGGATTCCCCCTCCACACACACTCACGCCTGTATACCAGCAGCTTAAGGAAAGCTGATGCTACTTCCTATAGCCTGTTACCACTGTTTTTGTTTAGTTCCTAATTAACGCAGACCTCAACCAGCCACAGCCTCCTGTTATCGCTGCCGCTGGTTTTGACCTGTTCAAACCTAGCCTCCAATTAACTACCGGAGTCATCTGTCTGAAGCATAAATCGTAGCATCATCCCCCTGCCCACAGTCCTTCAGTTGCTCACTTTCACAGTGACACTGAATTTTCTTAATGTGCCACCCACAGGAAGCCCTTGCTGACCTCTCTCCTGCATATCTCTGCTTTGGACTTCCTTAAAAATAAACTTGAATTTTGTTTACCAGTGCTATTAAGTTTCTTTTTTAAAAAATTATTTATTTTTATTTGAAAGGCAGAGAGAGACAGACAGAAATAGAGAAATCTGTCACTGGTCTACTTCCCAAATGCCCACAGCAGCCAGGGCTGGGCGAGACTTGAAGCCAGGAGCCTGGAACTCAATCTGGGTCTCCCGTGTGACCCAGGGAGCCAACTAGTTGAGCCTTCACCTGCTGTTTTTCAGGGTACACGTTAGCAGGAACCTGAATCAGGCAGAGCTGGGGCTGAGACCCAGGCGTCCCAAAATGGGAAACGGGATGCAGGGGTCTCGAGCAGCACTGTAGCTGCTTTATCCTGTACTCTGTGCTGCACAGACACCATTTGCTTGTGGCTCCCGGTTCTCACCATTGCTCTTCTGCAGGCCTGGTGTAGGCCTGGCGGTCCCTTAGCTGTGCATTGAATGATAGTGAAACCCATAGACATGAGACCCACTGGACCGGAAGTGCTCGCGGGTCAGAGCTCCTGGAATACGGTACTAGGGACTTAAATCACCTCAGAGCCTAAAAAACTGAAGGCGTGTCCAAACCTGCCAACCTTTCTGCTGTTGATCTTAGGGTGGGAGGGCACTGAGACCCAGCACTTTCCTGGCACTGGGGAGACTGATCACTTACCAGAGTTGAGTGAGTAAGCCATGTGGTTAAGAGTGGGCTCTGGGGTTCTGGCAGCCTGGTTAGAATCCTCGCTGTTCTAATTAGCCTCTCCTCACTTTCTCCATCTGCAAAATAGGTGTAATTAGTCCCTATTTCACAGAGCCATTAAATAGATGAGTCAGTGTAGCACCTGATACAAATACTGAGTAAAAGTTGTTTGCTATTATCGAAGGAAAGGAAGCTGGCGTTTGGTCACCTCCAGGTGACAAACAGTTATAAATTTAACCTAGTAGACGTGGAAGAAACTCAAAACGCTTATTTCAGTCCCTAGTCCTGGGTTCTGACCTAACTGTATTACATCTGAGTGACTTAGTCATTCCTGTCTGTAGAATGGGCAGGAATATGGCTGCCTTTAGCAAGTTACTGCACCATGAAGGAGCCAAAGAAGAACAGGGGGGCCGGCACTGTGGCTCCCATATGGGTGCCGGGTTCTAGTCCCAGTTGTTCCTCTTCCAGTCCAGCTCTCTGCTGTGGCCCGGGAAGGTAGTGGAGGATGGCCCAAGTGCTTGGGTCCCTGTACCCACGTGGGAGACCAGGAGGAAGCACCTGGCTCCTGGCTTCAGATCAGCGTAGCTCTGGCCATAGCGGCCGTTTGAGGGGTGAACCAACGGAAGGAAGACCTTTCTCTCTCTCTCTCTCTCTCTCTCTCTTTCACTGTCTGACTCTACTTGTCAAATAAAAATAAATAAATAAATAAAGCCCCGACCTGCAGCGCCGGCATCCCATATGAGTGCCTGTTTTGAGTCTCAGCTGCTCTACTTCCAATCCAGCTCTCTGCTGTGGCCTGGGAAAGCAGCAAAGGATGGCCCAAGTCCTTGGGCCCCTGTACCCGTGTGGGAGACCTGGAAGAGGTTCCTGGCTCCTGGCTTTGGATCAGCTCAGCTCTGGCTGTTGCAGTCATTTGGGAAGTGAACCTGTGGATGGAGGACTTCTCTCTCTCTCTCTGTCTCTGGCTCTGCTGCTCTCTATAACTCTGTCTTTAAAATAAATAAAATAAATCTTTGAAAGAAAGAGAACAGAAGGGCTGTCACTGTGGCATAGCAGGTAAAGCTGCTGCCTGCGGTGCTGGCATCTCATTGGATTCTGGTTCGAGTCCCGGCTGCCCCACTTTTTTTTTTTTTTTTTTTTGAAGATTTTATTTATTTTACTTGAAAGTCAGAGTTACAGAGAGAGGGGAGGCAGAGAGAGAGAGAGAGAGATCTACCAGCCGCTGGTTCACTCTCCAGATGGATGCAACAGCTAGAGCTCACATACAGAGAGCTGGATTGGAAGTGGAGCAGCCAGGTCTTGAACCAGCACACATATGGGATGCTGGTGCTTCAGGCCAGGGCGTTAACCCATTATGCCACAGCACTGGCCCCTGCCCCACTTCTGATCCAGCTCTCTGCTATGGCCTGGGAAAGCAGTAGAAGATGGCCCAAGTGCTTGGGCCCCTGCACCCATGTGGGAGACCCAGAAGAAGCTCCAGGCTCCTGGCTTCAGATTGGCGTAGTTCCAGCCATTGTGGCCATTTGGGGAGTGAACCAGCAGATAGAAGACCTCTCTTCCTCTCTCTCTCTCTGCCTCTGCCTCTCTGTAACTCTGCCTTTCAAATAAATAAATAAGTCTTAAAAAGAAAAAAGAAGAAGAAGGAGGAGGAGGAGGAGGAAGAGGAGGAGGAGGAGAAAGAACAGCAAGCGCTGACAGGAGTCCCCCTGTCTCTGCATCCTTCTCCACCTGGCCCAGGACCCTCAGGCTGCCCCAGGACCCTGGGAAGCCGTGATAACCCCCTTGCCTTGGCTTGTTTCCATCCTCCCAATTCTCAGTCTTAGAGAATCCGGGAACCTTGGTGCCAAGGTCTGATGAAGCTCATTGTGTCATCTCTTTGGGGACATCGATTAATACTCACCCCTCCTGGGAAGGAACCTTGCCTCAAGGACTAGAAACCTCGCGGGTGGAATGTGGGGTCCCTTCTGCTTTGTCCATGAGAGCCTATCTGGGCGAGGCTCTGTGTGGCACTGGGCACTTGGAAACCCGGGCCCAGGCTACTGCTCTGCTTCATGCCGGGTATGCCCAAGTAGAATGGACATGGGGACATGTCTCACCATTCCAGACACACCTCATTTTCATCTGCTTACTCTCTGAGATAAGGCATTTAAACCCAGCACTTAATTGCTGGAAGAAGGTTGTCAAAAATATTACAAGGTGCAGAGTCAAGACTCTGGGCATAGTGCCTGACCCACACATCACCTTATCTCACAGCCACACCCTCCTCCACTTTCTCGGTTTCTTTCCATCTTTCTCCATGGCTACTGTAATTTTCTTTTTTTGTAGAAAAGAAAATGCCATGTCCTCTCTTCATGTCCTAATCCTGGGCAGGGTCACGTGCTAAAGTTAGGCGGATTAGAGAAGAAATACTCATAGCATCAAGGCTCCCTTCACAGTAAGTCACCTCGTGATGTGTCTGCACCCAGATTCGTCAAGGTGTGCGACTTCATCAATGCAGATTCATCACACCTGTTACCGCAGGCATCGTGGGGGCGGGGAGATGAGGGTCTCCCCGTTAGAGTGCAGGTCCTTCTCCATCCTGCTGAGTCAGTCTCTAGAGGAGGCTTGGGAGTAAGCATTGTCCTGAAACCCATCGGGTGATTCTTACACTCACTCAGGTTAGAAAACCGTGGCTCTGAGGTTGGCTCTTTAGTCTGGGATGTGTTGGAGTAGGGCAGTGAATTCTGTGAGAAAGTAAGCAAGCTTTTTGAATAGGAGTTGGGAGGGTGCTTGAAGTCTAGTGGATACATCCTTGTGCAGACATCTGGGTGCTCCTGACGAACACGTTCTCAAAGCTGTGGCAGAAATGGGAGGCTGTGGGGTGCTCCCCAGCATTTTGCTGGAAAGTAGAGAACACTGAAATAATGACCCTTCCCTCTCTGCCCCCACCCCAACAGATGGCATTAACCAAAATCTGCCAAAATATACCATCTGAACTTCAGCCTCCTTCACTTAGCAAGTCCTTACTGAATACATTCCCTGTGTTGGACACTGTTTATTTGAAAGGCAGAGCTACAGAGAGAGATCTTTCATCTGCTGATTCACTCCCCAAGTGGCTGCAACAGCCGGGGCTGGGCCAGCCAAAGCCAGGATCCTGGAACTCCATCCAGGTCTCCCACGTGGATGGCTTCTACTCAGATACTGGAGCTTCCCAGGAAGCACATTAGCAGGCAGCTGGACTGGAAGCAGAGTTGCAGAGTAGCTGACCCCCGTGTTAGACAGTATTTTAATGGTGCTTGGGGTACATCAGTGAACAAAGCAGCGATCCTTGCCTGTGTGGAGCTTACAAGCCAGAGATGAAAAATAGAAAATAAATAATACATATAATATGTGAGTAAATTATGTAGTATGTTAGAAGGTAATAAATGCCATGGAAAAAAGAAACAGCAGAGCAGGGAGATGGGGGTGGGTGGGGGATGAACTACAGTGGTAAATGTGGTGGTCAGGATGGCCTCACTGAGTGAAAAGCAGGAGGAGGGCAGTGAGCGGGCCAGGCAATTATCTGGGGAAATGCACCCCAGGCGTAGAATAGCCAGGCGAAGACCCCACGGGAGGAGCAGGAGCGTATCTGGGCCAGGGAGGCTGTAACAGCGGGGGGTGCTGAGGACTGTCAACCCTCTGCCTCGCCTCCCTGCCCTGCAGGGGCCATTGCTAATCAGCCTGCCCGCCTTCAGTGCTGCTGATGGTGGGAGGCTTGGAGAATGGCTGTCAGGCAGAGTGATGGTTCCAGAAGACAATATACAGTTTATCAATATTGAATTTTGTAGCTTGCCTCTGCCGCCACGTTACAGAGAGCCGGCCAGGCTTGGCAATGTTATTTGATAATATAATAATCATCATTTATATCGCAGCTCTGGAGGCTGCTTCTGACAACGGCTGAGTACCTAGGTGTTGGAGAGAGAAAACAGGCCCTGGAAAGGAACAGGAACCAGGTTGGAATCCATGACCCTGGAAAAGCTGGACTTTGGCCTCTGCCACCGACCATCGAGAGGGGGTAGTTCAGCGGAAGATGCCATGTGAGGATAAAAGCTGGCTTAAAAAATATGCCCCTGAGGGTATCTAGCCTTTGCCTCTTGCTGTCTCTGGCTGGGTAATGCAGGGTGTTAGAAGCTGGGTTCCACAGTCTGTGGCGAGTAATAAATGCAATAGATGGAAGTAGGGCTGCTTCCTCGGCTCACGGAGTCCAGCAGGTGGACAGTGGGCTGCAGTCTGAAGTGGCTCTGTCAGCCCAGTGGCACACGGCCATCAGGAGCATGGGGCTTCCAGGAGAGGCGTTAGAGAGGAAGGAGATGGGGTCACTGCCTGGACACGCAGGTGTAGGTCTCTTAAATCATATCTCAAAGCCATTCTCTCTTGAAAATGGTGTGAAGAGTCACTCCCTCTACTTAAGTTTGGGAGGGGGTTTGTAGTCTGGGGGGCGGGGTAGGTGTGAATTAGGGCAGGCCCAAAAAATAAGACCCACAAAGCAAAAACAGTCCAATACCATTCTTCAACCTTTTTAACAAGCTGGTCTCTGCCCGTCGCCTTTGTTCTCCAGCTCCACCGCGAGACGTGATGGTTTGCATGGCAGGACGGAGCTTGGTCCCTCACGGTGGGGGATGTTCAGAAGCCCAGGGGTACTGGCTCTGCGGCTGCCCACTTTGCTGACTGGCATGTGCTCATGACCTGTCCCTTCAAGGACGCTGATGGAAAGCTTAAGTGACCTCAGGGACCCCAGATGCCATAGCAAAGACAGCAATAGGGGGAACTGCTAAGAATACAGCAGGAGACGTCCCAGAGATATTGGGAGTTCTGAAACAGAACGAGATTGCGAGCGGAAAGAGTAGAAAGAAGCTTTGGGTTGATAGCAATGGTATATAGTGGTGGGGGAGGTCCTGGAGGAGAAAGTGGAGACGGCTTCCTGTTGGAGTTCTGAATCCGCAGTATCAGAAGCACTTGGAAAGATTTTTGTAGAGCAAACTCCTGTCCCCTTCACCCACCCCAGGGGGATACAGGGCATGTTGCAGGGTTTCCAAGGTGCGGTAAGGGGCAGGGGTGGAAGAGCAGAGCCAGCCCTTAGCAGGGGAGAAGGGTCAGCAGGAGGCTCCTTAAGGGCTGCATGCCTCTGGTAAATCCCTCACTGGTCTTGTCTGAGGCTTTGCTATCAGAAGATGGAGAAGCACTGCTAGGCTAGAGGGCGGGAGATGCTGGTCTGAGTATCAGAGCTGTCATTGGCGTCTGTGACCTTGGACAAATTGCCTCACCTCTCTGAGTCTCAGCTGCTTCTGTGGAGGAACCAGGCTTAAGGGTTGGTTGCTCAGGTCTCTGGCTGTGAAGTGTGGCTATGTGACCCCAAATATGACAGGGGCTTCTCCACCACGCAGTGCATCTGGGGGACAGTGGTGCACGATGTCCCTGTGACTCCGGGCGGTTAGGATCCTGCCGACCTGCGACCAGCTCATCCATCTGTCGGCTCCCAGGCCAGAACCACGTGTGACCATTTCTAGAGCTTTCCCCAAAGCAGATCATTGCCTCTGTGGGCATGAAATGAAAACTTAGATGAACAAATGAAGACAGTAGGGGCTCCGTGGCCGAATGAGTTTGAGAATCAGTGGGTTCATCACCATGCCCAGTTTCTTGGACAGATTCCATAGGCTCTTTAGCATACCAGCATGTGGCTCTCTTAAGAGGGGGAACGAGCCCTATTTCTCAGGCTGAGGTGATCAGAGAGCTCCTTTTTCAGGGGGTGGGCATCTCATCAGCTCAGTGCTTCCTAGAGTACGCCTAGATGGAAGGTCCCACACCGGCAAGCTCTGTCGTTAATGACAACGCAGAGTGAGGTAGCCCTTCCTCTCTTTCCCCTGGTTTCTGACCAGGAGGTGGGTGGGCATGCCCGCGACTGCTACCATGGACCCCACAGGCAAGAGTATTTTGTGCTGGTCCTCTCAAGGCAGCCTCGTGGGCAGTGCCAGTGGTGTCAGGCTGGTATGCCCACCGAACTGGCGGCCCTCACAGTTCCCGCTCCCCAGCCCCACACCTCCCTCTGGGGGATGCTCAATAGGGAGGTAGAGAGGGCAGGCCAGCATGGGCACCGCCAGGGCCACAGCCTCTTCTGTAACCTAGCAGGAGGGGTGAGGTGGCTGGACTGACAGGTGCTTACTGTGGGCTCTCTGGTTTGGGGGTTTTCTGTGAGAAAAAAAAAAAAAGCTGCCAGAGACCCCCACTCTGGGAAGCTGAGCTGGGCTGGGACAGAGAGAAGCTTGGGGACGAGGAATTGGCTATGTCTTATCTGGGCAGGAAAGGCTAGGTTGCACTGACGGTTTGGGTGCCTGTCCTCCACACCCAGTCTCCTCTGTCCCCTGGCCTGACCTCATTTTGGATTCTTTCTGTCCCCCTACCCCCAGTTCTACAAGCTCTCCCTCCTCCCCCACCCCAATCTACTTCTCTTCACATCCCCTCTGTCCGTACCCACCCCCCCAGCCTGGCAGCCTGCCTTGTAGGAATGTTAATTAGCATTCACGATTTAATTAATTCAGTAGCTAATTAATGATTGGGGACTGGGGGGTTGGGAGCTGGGGTGCAGGGGGGTTGGGGGCTGGAGGTGGCAGGGAGAACTAGCGGAGGCTGCAGAAGGCATCGCAGATGGCTGTGCGGTGGCTGGCACGGTGCCCACCGCCATAGATGCAAACATACTCGCGCGCACGCACACGTACACACACACACAAAAAGGAAGGGGTGATCGAGGAATAAAATCAAAAGCAGAGAGAGAAGGGCACAGGGGCCCTGGGAACTGGGGCTGTGGGGCTGGGGGTGGGGAAGGCTCTAGATCTATTTGAATCTGCTCCGGAAGTGGAAGAGGAGGAAAAAAAAAAAAAAAGGAACAACCACAGGCGCAGAGAGAGGAGAGCTCTCCCGATACCCCACCCCACCCCCACCCCACCCCAGTCACCCCTCCTCCCTGGCATGGGAGTCATGGGCACCAGCTGAGGACAAGGTCCCCTCCCTCTGCCTGCCATAAATATTGGCACCGAAGACCCAGATTCAGAAGGACGGGGCATTCCAAAGAAAATAGTTTTGCTTTTAAGTTGCTTTAAAAATATACATATACGTGTGTGTATATGTGTATTTTTAAAATTGCACCCGTTTTGGCGTGAGGGCGAAGGCGAGTGCAAGAAGGTGACCGAGCCAGGAGGAGAGAGCGCAGATGGCTTGGTGGTGGTATGGTGTGGTGAGTTGTGGGGGGAGAGAGGGGGTCTGCAGAGGTTGGGGGTGGGCGGAATGAGGACCCTGTTTTCCTCTTTTCGTTTTGCTGTGGATGAAGGAGAGAGAGAAAGAGAGAGAAAGGGGGTGGGGAGAGAAGCGAGACAGATGGCAGAGTGGAGAGGCGGCAGCCAGTGCCGGCACTGCCCAGCCTGGGCGGACCCAGCTCCCTCCGCCTGCCAGCTCTCCAAATGCCACCCTTCCCCCATCCTCCCCCTCCCCATCCCCCCAGCTTGGCACTGATCTCGGGGAGAGAGAGGGAGGGAGGCTGGGCAAAGAGCATCTGTTCCCTCCATTCTCCCAGCTCCATCGGCTGCCAACCTAGGGCCATCGTCTGCCTCCATCACCCTTCCGCCCGCCCGCCTACCCACCCAATCCCAAATGGGTGCTGAATCAGGTGCCGAATCTGGCTGCCTCCTCGGGTACCAGTCACTGTGCATTGCTGTGTGTCTGCCACCGCTGCCTGGCACTCATGGGGCCGTGTGTGTGTATGTGTGTTTGTGTGCGCGCATGTACGTGTACGAATAAGCGTGTGCTGTATGCGAGCCTCCTGGGCATGGGTGGGGGTTGGCATCGCGGTTGCCAATCTAGTGTCCAACCAGGAGGACTGAGGATGGAGTGGGAGCTGGAGGGGGACGGTGTGGGGCCCGGGAGGGGAGAAGAGGGGGCATGAGTTGCTTCATGCTGTCGGCTTGCAGGCTTTGGCACTGCAGCTGCCACCCCTTTGCCCACAGCGATGGGAGGAGCTCACGGAAGAGGGCAGCGGCGGGAGTCCCCGTGTTCTGGAAGGAAGGCGCGGACATGGAGCTGTTGGCATCACATCTGTCAGGCTGGTGCCCAGCGCTGGGGCAGTGGGGAATGGGGGACCCAGGAGGCAGAGAGGAGGGGCAGGAGTGTGTTGCTGGTGTCACTGTCCCTCTGGAAGCTTGGCTTTGAGCAGTGGCTGGATGATGATGTGGCCAGTTCTCTTCCAGCCTGAGGAAGTAGTGTGGTGGAGAGAGTGGCCAGCGAAGTGCCCAAAGGAGCAGGAAAGCCAGGGAGGAGGGACTGTGCCAGTGCCCCCCAGGAAGAACTTGTCTGGGATGGGGTCTGGCCCTTTGTCAGAGAGTGACGGGAGACAGCGAGGGGTCTAGGGTGGAAAGTGGGAGGTACTGGCACTGCCCATGGAGCCTGGCACAGGCTCTGGCATTGTGTGGGATACAGGAGGGTGTCAGGGGCTCCTGCCAATCCGATTGAGAGGGCTGTTGTGCCAGAAGTGAGAAGGGAGGAGGTGAGATGCGGGTGGGGGTGTTGTTTGGGAGAGCAGACTTCTTTCTGCCAGGACCTCCTTCCCATCCCTCTTAGGCATGGGGAGAGGAGCAACAGACGGAGAGCGTTGTGAGGACACAAAGGAGGAAGCGCGCCATTGCCAAGACCCCAAGGAAGAAGGATGGAGAGCGGCTGGCAGTGCTGCCTGGCCCCTAGCCAGTTTCCTGCGGAAGATGGCCAGCTCCTCTCGCCGGGTCTGTGTGTACCACTGTTGTGGGCGTGGGGGGTGGGAGAAGAGCTTGCTTGCTGAGCTGGGCTCTAGGGTGGGAAAGGCACCTCTCGGTGGATCCCATTCGGACCCTCCACTCTAACAAGTGAAGTGTCTAATTTTTCTCCCTGGGGCCTTCCTCTCCTCCTCCCTCCCCCCTCGCCTCACCCCTCTTTCATCTTTCCATCACCACCTGGGTCCTACTGCTTGGCACCCAACCAACTGGATGCCGCCATGCTTGGCAGTGCTGCACTGGCACGTGAATGGTGTCTCAGATCCTGGCACTGCGGCAAACCCAAAGTCGCCAAACATGCTCACACCGCCACTCGGCGGCAGTGAGAGGGGCCATGCACATGCACGTGCCAGGCATTGGGTGGAGCTCTGTGATGGGAAGTGGCTCGAGACAATGCCCCTAACAGCTGGGCTGAGTCAGTACCCCCAGACAACCCCTGCCTTGCCTTCCTCCCCACTGGACACCCCACCTCCCTTCTACCCTTACCGCCTTTGAGAAAGGGACTCAGATGGGACCGTACTCAGGGTTTGAGCGACTAGGCAAGGAAAGAGCACAGAGGGACAAGGGCACAGGCTGTGGCCATCCCCAAGTCGTCCTCCAGGTCAATGGACTGTCCATCTTTCTGAGCAGCAAGGCAGAAACAAATCCTAGGAAGGTGAAAAGAGAGCCTGGAGAGAGCCCTGCCAGCTACGTTGTCACCGAGAGGCTGGGAGAAGAGGTTGGAAGGGAAGAGCAGGAAGGAGAGGCGCTCGGGCCTTGCTGCTGGGTGGGGGTGGTTTGTACTTGAGTGTGTTTCATTCTGCTGTGTGCGCGCTGATTGGCTGAGCTGCAGTGGAGATGTAGTTCCCTCTCATTTATTAAAAGGTCCATACTCGAGAACAATCTTAGAAAGAGGACCAGAGAGGATGGCTGGTGTTAGGAAGACACAGACACCTGGGAAAGACTGTGCAAGAACATTTTGTGTTTTGGAATTTCTCAATGGCACCCAGTTGGAGTTGGGTATGCTTCTCTATCTTTGACATTTGCCTCTGGAAGGGGGCCCGAGGATTAGCCACAAGCCCTGGTGGAGAGGAAGGCCCCTAGGAGGAGAATCACCAACATGTAGGGTGACACAGACAGGTGCCCACAAAGCTGGGCCTGTAATAAGTTCCAGCAGGCTCTGCTTCCCTGCCTCCTCGTAGCCAGAGTCTGGTTCTTCTGGTGGGAAATCTGGCTCTGGGTGATGGTGACGGGAAGGGTGGGTGGCTCTGGCAGAGAGGGCTTGCCCGGAGGGAAGTGAGGCCGTTCAGTGTCCGTGCTGACTGAGCTGCTCAGGGGTAGGGGGGCTCTGATGGCAGCACCTCTGGAAGTGGGTGGCAGCTTCAGAAGAGGCGAGGTAGTTCACACAGCAGCGGAGGAAGGCAGCCAGCCAAGGGCTGAGTGGCTACGCTTCTGTCCTTTCTATTCAACACCAGCCGACGTAAGCAGAAGACACTGTCAGATTTCTATTATGTGGCAGGGTGGGGGGATGGCATCAGGGTAGTGAGACATAGATGAGGGGATGCGAGGCCCCTGTATGGTAGGCCCTGGTGTAGCAGGGTTGGTCCTGGGTGCTGCAGCACCGGGGGCAGGTTGAAGGTTTTCATGGAGGGGGTGAGCTCTCTAGGCCAGTGGTTCTCTCACTCCAACGAGCATAGCATCACTGTAGGAATTACTGTTTCAGTTGATCTTTGGTGGGGGGCGCCTAGGAATGTGCATTTTAAATAAGGACTCAGATGACCGTGATGTAGGTGGGAGAAACTTTCAGATAGGCCATTCTAAGAGGTGGCACCCTCCCTGCAGGACAGTTGGTCTAGTCTGGATTTCCCTAGATTTTTTGCATCTTCTTTCCCATCAAGATGCATGACTGTATGCTGTCGTACAGTATCCCTGCCTGGGGTACAAGTCATGGAACATGCCTGGGTGAGGTTCGGCTGTGGGCAGGAAGACACAGGTCAAAGCAGGTGCAGGTAACTTGTTAGAACAGGGATTCTTATCGGTGGTAATGAGCATGAAAAAATTGTTTTGGGGACACTTTCAAAAGTCACTCTTCCTTCACCCCCAGATTCTGATGCCTGCCCATGTTTCTGAAACCTCATCCTTGAGGACCACTAGGTTAGGAGCATGGCCAGGAGACTTCTCAGTGATCTTTCAGATCTGTCTGGATTTCGTGTCGAGGGACAGGTTGGGTCCTGTCACTCTTCTTTCTGGAGGCAGGCCGGGGTCCTGGCAGGGAGGGGCGGGCAGAGGGTGGGGCCCAGCTCACTGCCCACAGTCAGCAATTGCAGGTGCTGCAGCTGTGTGGGCACTCGGTGGGGATGTCCAGTGTGGGCCATTCTTCAAGTCCAGTTGAGAAGACACGGTGTGGGGGCTGGTGCGTGGGAGGGACTATCGATGAGAGGCAGGCCCTGCTGTTAACACTTGAGTCGGCGTTTTAGCCATGACTTGGGTAAGAATGTGCTCTCGGTTGTAGGATTGATTGTAAGTCAGCCGGGTCTGCGTCACCTTCCCTGCTCTCCTTGGCCAGGTTCAGCCTCTTGCTGGTCCACCTATAATCACTCAACCTGCTGCTTCTGCTTCTGGCTTCAAGCCAGCCTGGGGAACTGCAACAAACAAAAGGTCCAGGTCCTTGTCTGTGCAGTGTATGGAGGGCTGTCTGGGTCCTCTAGTTCAAGGTCACCCAATTTGATGTCCTTCCCACAAAGTCTCTTCTAGGAGGGGCTTTCCCTGGGGAAGCGCGCCATCTTTGCCCACACTGCGTGGGCCACAGCCTAGGTCTCCTCCAGGTGTCTTCTCTCTGATTTTGCAGTATGGTGTGCCCCAGCTGTAACCCCGTGAACTCTGAGGCTGCATCCACAGCCTCCTTGGTACTGGGGCGTTTCTCCCCAGCAGTCTGAGAAATGCCGGCCTCGTGAGTGCAACTTTCTGACTTGGAGGCTTCTGAGAGACCTGTTTCCCCAACACTAGGCTCTCCGTGTTACACAGGCTCCCAGCCCGGTTTACCCCTGTGTTCCAGACAGATGCCCTTTGAGCTTTCCCAACAGTCTCCCTTGGATTTCCCTCCACCTCTCCCCTTGCAGCATCCAGGACAATTTAAGGTCCTTTCCCCCAGGGTTAGTGTTGAAGCGCCCTTCCTGGGCCTGGAGTTCTCCTCTTTCTCTATTTAGAAGCTTTCCCAGGCTCCTTCTGTGTGAGGAAACTCAGCATGGCTCAGAGGGTGTTTACACCTCCAGGAGCGTGGGTTATGGGTCTGGGGTGTGCCTCCGTGCCCTGTCCACGTTCATCGAGCTCCATCCTGCTGGCCCATGTGTGGTCTCTGCCGCTGCTTCCCGAGGGTGTGCCCGCCTGATTTACTGCTGGAGTTGTACACGAGACACTCTGTATTGCAGGGGTGACTGTCTCACAGAGGTGGACGATCAGAGGGTGAAGGACTGTGTCGTGAAACATGTCCAGGTGGTGGAGGTCCAGGTAGTCGCGGACCTGTTCCATGAGCCCTGAGCCTGGACCATTGGCTTTGTTGGTTCTCACGGACTCCGCCGGGCGGGAGCAAGGTAAGAGCGGGTTTCATTTTGTGATCCTGTTGCAGACCCTGAGGCTTCAGGTCTTCTCAGCCTCTCCCAGCAGACTGATCTTTGTTGCTAGTTGAGGACTGGGCACCCTAAGCCATCCTCTCAGACTCTGGTTTAGAATCAACAGCTGTAGGCCATTGCCACCTGCTACCTCCTGGTATTTACCCTGGTGGTGAGGAGGGTAGACTTTAATTTGGGTACTTCCATGGGACCATATAGGACAGAAGCCTTAGGACTTTGCCCCAAGCCACAGAAGCCTGCTTTTATGAACCAGGGATGGTGGGGGAAGGTCTGTAAAATGGGTGTTGCTGTGCCAAGCACGCGCGCCGAGTCTGTCACTCCACCGGAGAGGCAACGTGACTTAATCCTGGTGACCTGGCGGGTACCTCCAGCACTCAGCAGGGGCTGTGCTGACTCAGCCCCTGTCCACCACAACAGCCACTGGGTGTCACTCCCCGGAGCAGGAGTGCTGCCGCTCAGGACTTGCGGGCTGAGACAGGGGCTCAGGAGCAAGGCTTCCAGCTACCAGGAACAAGACGCACGAGGGTCGGCCCACGTCAGCAGTCAGCCAGGCTCGTTTGCTCCCTGCTCTCCAGGGTCCCAGGTAAGTACAGTTGCTTTGAGTGAGCTCCTGCCTGCTGTTTTGAATGTCCATGGTGTAGGAGCGTATTTTGGAGGGCAAGAGCTGAGATTTCTGGCTATGTTAACTTCTAGTGAAAATGTCACAGTTCAAACTGAAGCCAGCCTACCTTGGTTGCCAACCCCTAGAATTCCCGACACTGCACCTGTAACCAGCCCACGCCAGGTGTTTGTCAAGGGTTTCTTTAAAACGTTTCCTCTTGTTCTCATTTTTTTTTTATACACAAGTCACATTCCCAGAAAGCACAGAGTGAAAAAGCTTCTTTCCTCATATACATGCTGCTAAGAAAATAGTTTTATACACAGAATTTCAGCAGTAGAGAGAAAAGGACAGGGACAGAGGGTCCACGAGAGACGCTGAGAGGCAGGGGGAGGAGGGTGGCAGCAGGCTCAAGCACAGGGCGCCCGCTCTTCTCCTCTCACCTGCATTTTTGGTATCATCAACTTAACGAATTCCACCCCATCCCGTTTGCCCGAGCGGAAGTGAATGGGATAGGAAGTAAGATTCATAGACTACGTGGGGCCTGGGGGGTGAGCTGAATTCTGCACCCTTCCCTCTTTCCTGCACATCAGGCACTCCATCAGCATCAGCATGGCCACACAGCAGAGGGACAGAGAGACCAGAAAACCTATGTCCCAGGGCTGGTGGGCTGTGTGTGGGTCTGACATGGATGCTGGCGGTAGGAGCCTGCAGGGGAAGGATGGAGGAAAATGCCTTGAAAGGGGAAATGTCTTAGCTTGGAGAAAGGGAGTAGGAGAAAGTGTCCAGAGGGCATGGGGATTTCACAGGCTTTTCTTTGCCAAGATAAAGCACTTACTTCATTACCCTTCGCCACTTCAGCTGGGCTTTGGGGTCGCCCAGCTACAGGTGAGGCCCCTTCTCTGGGTCAGAATGTGGGTCCCCTTGGTATCATGACCCTGGGAAGACTCATCCTGTGCCTCAGTCATCTCCTTGTCCATCCATCTGCTCCCCTAACATCAGCTCTGGACCCCTCAGATGGGTCCTGCCTCCTGCGGCTTCGTGGAGGAGCTGGCTGGGCTGCAGGGAGCAGGGAGCAGGGCAGAAGATGAGGGGGAGAGAAGCAGATGGGAAACAGGGGACCCTGCAAGTGGTCTGAACGAAGTAAATGAGAGAAGAGGGCGGTGGGCTGAGAAACCACGTGGCCCCACATACCCCTTGATTCCTGGGACTGCCACGATTCTCTCGGCAACAAACTTTTCTAACTCACAGCCGGGAACGAGGGGATGCCACCTGTCCTGACAAGTACTCAATTTCAGGGAGTCTCCCCGCTCCCAGCCCCCACCTCGGAGACAGGCTGGCATGGGAAGGCTGCCCTGCTTACAGTCCTGTGAGGACCCCGGACCCACAGCCAGGGGTGAGGCCATCCATCTTCCAGAGGCAAGGTGGCTTAAAGAAACCCTGAAGAAGGGGGCAAGTTAACACAGACAGGAAAAACCACTTTTTTGGTGGGAGAGTTTTTTTCTCTGTATTTTCAAGTTTTTTAGTTCATTCCTCTGGTCTCTCCATCTCTCCGCCGTGCCTATGTGCACATGCACTCTCGTTTTTGTTTAGTTGGGGTTTCTTTCTTTTTTTTTTCTTTTTTTTTTGGTTGTGTGTGTGTTTCAGTTTTTTTAAAAGAACTTTGGATTTGCCGTTGGTGGGCAGTGCTGGTCCCCGGAAGCTGGACCCCTCCCCCCCACCATGTGACAGGGCTAGGACAAGGGGCAGGCCCACAGCTGCTGGGAGGATCTCTGTTTAAAGCCTTTGAGAATAAGTTGCTGCAGTTCCCAGGGTGCAGGGAGGGGGCTGGCAGAGGGCTCCCTGGCAGCGGCTTGCCCCAGAGTCCAGGCTGCAGGGAGGAGAGGGCTGGGAGGAGGGAGCCGGGGAGCAGAAACTGGGAGCACTGCCCCCATGTCTCCCCGCAACCTCCAGTTTGGTTAGAGTCCCATGGGCTCCCTGCCCTCCGGGCCCCAGCCCTGGGAGCCAGCTGGGTATTTGGAAAGTCTGTGAGCGGTGTGGCGCTCTCACAGGGGGAGGAAGGAGAAGAGGGAGTGGCAAAGTTCATTTGTTTTCTTCTCCCCCTCTTCGTCTTGGGTTTGCTTCTGCTGCTTCTGCTGCTGCTGCTTTTTTTTTTTTTTTTTTTTTTTTTTGGTGTTTCCTCAGTGGAGTAGCACGGGGTGGTGTGTGTGTTTACAGGAATGGGGGCGCACTGGGAGTTCGGTGGGGAGGAAGATGGAACCAAGGCTCGCTGTTGCATATGGTGGGCGGGCACGTGTGAGTCCTCAGGAAAGAGCTGGGCCGAGGGCTCCATCTGTGAGGACTGGTGGATGAGGGTGTGTGTGCATGTGTGTGGGTCTGGGGAAGAGGGGGGACTCTGCTGGAGGTGGGGTGTGAAGCCCACGGAGGGTCGGAGTGGAGATTCCCACAAGGTGGGCGGAGCCGAGGGTTGGGGTGAGGGATCTGAGCTCCCCCCAAACACCCCTTGGGGCAAAAGAGGGCGCCCTGAGGCCCTCCCCTCTCCCTATCTTGGTTTCTCTGTTTATAAAGCTAGAAGTGTAGAGGTAGTAGTAGTTTTTGGGTTGGAGTCCGTGTGAGGTAATCTTGCTTCCTCTTTGGCAAAAGCCACAGCAGCTGTGGCAGCAGTGGCAGCGTTGGTGACAGTGGTGGGTGGGCCCCCGGAGGGCGGGGCTGCCTTGCGCCTGTGGGCCGAGGAGCGCAGGTGGGAGGCCAGGGCTTCTCGCCCACTCAGCAGCACCTCACATGCCAGGCAGTGGTAGGTACAGACGGGCACCCGCAGCGGGGGCGGCATGGAACCCGCAGAGCCCCGTCCAAAGAAGCAGAAGGACCTCTGGTGGGCAGTAGCCGGGGCCTCCCCATCAAACGCCATCTTGCACTGGCGGCACAGGTAGCGGTGAGTCACATCCACCGTGGAGATGCCGGGGCTGCCCGTCAGCAGGTCGTCGGCCTCGCCCTCCCCTGGGGCGGGCAGTTCAGGAGGCTTTGGAGGCGCTGTGGCTGTGGGTTCGGGGGCCTGGGGCGGTGGCTGGAGGAGGGCATTGGGGAGCAGCCCAATGAGGGTCTGAGGTATCACGGGGTTCATGGGAAACAGCCCCTTCTTCATGCCGTACAGCTGCTGGAAGTAGGCGCCCTGTAACTGGGGGCCAAAGACAGCTGGCGGAGCCGCCCCCCCTGCAGGGGGCAATGGGAAGGGCAGGAATTGGCCCCCCAACAGGGCTGGGACAGTGGCCTTCAGTGCTTTGAGGTTCTTGAGGGCGTCAGTGGAGGAGTTGGCGGGGGCCGCAGCCGGCTTTCGTTCACCAGAGACCTTGTCCCCTGGGGGCTCGGGAGGCGGGCCCGGGACGGGGTCGGTGGTGCCTGCTGCTGCACAGGTGTTGGTTTGGTCGGGCCCGGGTCTCTGAGGTAAAGGGCGGGCTGGGCCAGCAGTCTGGACCACTGTGGTAGCAGGCAGGACCGAAGTGGCAAGGCCGAGGAGGCCAGAGGAGGCTGCAGGGCCTAGGGAGATGAAAGAGTGGTGAAGGATTAGGCACCGCCAGCCTCCGCCAGCCTCTCCTGCCAGAGGCTACCTCCAGCCACATACTTACCCATTCCCATCACCCAGCTTCAAGCCCCCTCTTCTCCAGGAGCCTGAAGCAAAGGGAGGCCACAGGAGGAGGAGAGGACAAGAGTCAAGAGGGAAACGGGCATGCCATTGGAGGGAGCTGTTCTCTGAAGTCCAACTCCTCCCAGCTTCCCCACTCACCTGAATTGAAAGGAGCTAAGCCGCCCAGCGGGGGCTGGGCCAGAGCCGGGCCAGACAAGAGGACCGGGGCCAGGCGAGGCAGGGCTGGGGTGGCCCCGAGGGGCACAGAGGCAGGTGTGGTGGCAGGTGGGGCCTTGGGAGCCGGAGGTGCCTCGGGTGCTGGGGCCAAGTCATAGCACTTGCTTTCGCTCTTCAGCTGGGCCCGGACTGCCTCTTTGAGCTTGGCCAGGTGCTGGCGGGAAAAGAGATGGCCTCGGCAGGAGACGTAGAAATCGTACTTGACGTCACAGTAGGGGCAGTCCGTGCGCTGGGCTGCCGGGGGGCCCTCACTGCTGGCTGCAGCCCCCGCAGTGGCCGCCCCTTGCAGTTTGGCCTTCTTTTCCTTGGCACGAGCGTTCTGGAACCAGACCTGGATGACTCTCTTGGGCAGCCCGATCTCCTCCCCCAGCACCTCGCACTCCTGCATGGTGGGGGTACGGTAGGCTTCGTAGCAGGCCTTCATGATCTTCAGCTGCAGGCTGCTCATCTGGGTCCTGTAGCGCCGCTGCCCCATTCCGTCTGGAACCCCAGGCCCGCCTCCTGCTCCCCCGCTGGTCCCCCCAGCTCCTGGGGACTCTGGTTCAGCCAGGCTGGAGGCCGACGAGTCACTCAGATCTCCTGCAGACGGACTGCAAGCCTCACTCTCCGGAGAAGGTTTAGATGGTTCCTCTGGGCCCTCATCCTCACTGGGGGGAGGGGGTGGGGGTGGGGGTGGAGGAGGCGGGAGAGGCAGGGGTGGCTCTGGTGTTGGGGTGGTGGCCTCTTTCCCAGGCGCTAGGAAAGGCGGAGGCCCGGAGGCAGGCGGGACTGTGGGGTAGGGAAAAGCAGGTACATCCTTCTTTGGGGCCTCCCTCCCAGGCCCATCATCGATCTTGCCCAGTAGGAGGTTGAACTTGGGGAAGGGGGCAGGGCTGGGCGTGACAGGCGGTTTCACTGCAGGACTGGGCACCCCCCCAGGGGTGCTTCTGAACTGGCCTTTCCTCTCGCGGGCCCTGGTATTCTGGAACCAGACCTGCACCACGCGCTTTTTCAGCCCCACCTCCTCGGAGATGCAGTCCAGCATCTTGCGCGTGGGGTTGGAGTCCTGCATGTACCAGCGGTACAGGATCTCCAGCTGCTCGGGCAGGATGGTGGTACGCAGGCGCTTGTCCCTGGGGGGCTCGCCCTCCCCGCCACCCCCGGCTTCGCTGCCAGTGGGGGACAGGCTACCGTCCTCGTGCTTCCGTTTGAGGGGTGGCCCCGGTGCCGGCGGGGTACCTGCTACCAGGGGGTTTCGCTCTCCAAACACCAGCAAGGGCAAATCTAGTAGCTGGGTAGGAGCACTGGGCTGCACAGCCGGCAGGAAATGCAGCCGGCGGTGACTGGTCAGGAGGTCTTGGCTGGGGAAGGAGACAGCGCACTGGTCACAGGGGTGGGCTGGCGCTGGCGCTGGCGAAGGCGGCGCCTTCCCCTCAGGCTCTTTGCTGGCCACCTCTGCAGCCTGGGTTTGGCTTCGCTCCTCCCCATCCGGAGCTGGCGGGGGCGGACCCGCAGGCCCTGCCGGGGGCTCGAGGCCCTGTTCCTCCTCCGCAGTGTCCTCCGCCTCTGCTTCTTCCTCCTCTTCTCCTCTCTCTGCCTCTTCTTCCTCCTCTTCGGGAGTCTGGTCATCGTAGCACTTCTTGAGGTGCCGCACCAACTCAAACACGCAGGAGAAGGTGGCATGGCAGCGCCTGCAGCCAGAGGCCGCCCCGGCAGCCCCTCCGGTTGGCACGGGTCCCCCCTCGCAGGCATTTTTCCGGGCTTTCTGGCGGGCATTCTGGAACCACACCACCACCACACGGCTAGCCAGACCCAAGAGACTGGCAAGGCGCTCCACCTCTCCATCCTTGGGGTAGGCACTGGTCTCAAAGAAAGACTGCAGGGCTTGGGTCTGGAACTCCGTGAACTTGGTTCTGGAGAAGCGGCGGCCCGCGGGCACCAGGGAAGGGAGAGTCCCCCTGGAGCTCTCTTCCTCCTCCGAGAGCCAGCGTCCTCCTGTCCGGCTCCGCTCTTCAAGGGTCCGGGGGCCCCCTGCCTCGGGCTCCGGGACCAGGAAGGGCGGGCCCAGCTGGGGAGCAGGTGTATCCAGAGACCCAGCGGAAGGCTTGGGGGCCTCTGCGGGGGGCGGGTAGAGACTATCGTAGCTCTTGCGGAACTGGGCGGCGTACCGGCTCAGGGCCTCGAAGGGCAGGAAGCGGCGGTGGACGTGCTCCTCGTGGGTCTTAAGGATGAGCATGTTGGAGAAGAGCTTCCCACAGGCCCCGCAGGCCAGCTTGTCCCCGCCCCCCGGGGCCTCTGGCGGAGGGGGCGTCGGGGGCGGCGGCACAGCCTGCTTCCCTTCGTTGTACTGGATCACCAGCTCAAAGCCGAAATTCTCCAGAAGGGCCTTGGCTGCCGTGCGGGCGGCCTCGTTGGGCGAGGGGTGGGGAGGTGAGGAGGGCCCTGCCTCGGGCCCCTCTTCGGTGGCTGCGGGGGGCCGCTCCCACTCCTGCTCGGCCAGCTCAGCTTTGGGGGGCGGGGGTGGGGCAGGAGGGGTGGCGGCTGGCAGGGTCAGCATGGGCGCAGGCCCAGCTAGCGCCAGCTTGGGCCCCACCTTGAGGTCGTGGAGGTAGAAGGGCAGGAGCAGCTGCTGCTGCTGGAGCTTAAGCAGAGAGTCGGGCACCAGAGGGAAGGGGGGCAGGACTGGCGGGGTAAAGAGGGGCGCTGGGAATCGGTGCAGGTCCAAGGGAGGGGGCGGAGGGGACAGGAAGGGCAATCCGGACACGAAGCCACCGGGGTCGGGACCCTTCTTCTCGGCGCCCACCTCCCCTTCGCTCTCGCCGTCCCTGGGTTCTTCTTGGCTACGCTCCTGCCCCTCGGCCTTGGCGTCAGCCTTGGCCCCCCGAGACCGAGTCTGGTGCAGAACCGAACGCATGTGGATCTCCAGGGTGGAGCTCTGGTTGTAGGAGACTCGGCACACGGTGCATTTAAAGGGCTTGTCAGCAGCCGCTGCAGTGGCAGCAGTGGGCAGGGCTCCCGGCTCTCCCCGGGCAGGGGCAGAGGGGTCGATGGCGGCCTTCTTCATCTTATGCAGGTGGGACACAGAATTGTAGTGAACCAAGAGGATGTTCTTCTGTGTGAAGGACTCCTTACACACGGTGCACTTATAGGGCCGCGCAGGGTCGAGAAACTTGTCCAGGGCAAAGTTCGTGGTCTTCCGGTAGGTCAGAGGGTGGCGAGGGTCGGCTGGCGTGGGCTCTGCAGAGCGGGGCTCCCCCACGCTCCCCTCTTCCTCCTCAGCTGTGGTGGGTGGAGGGGCCACGTCTTCAGCTTGAGCATCAGGCCGGGGCACTGGGGAGGTGGCTGGGGAAGGGGCTGGATCCGGGCTTCCTGAGGTCTTCTCCGGGACCTCGACTGGGGCCAGGGCAGGCTCAGGGAGAGGATCTGGACTGGCTTCTGGGGGCAGCTTGGGGCCTTCTGAGGAGACAGAAGAGGCTGTGATGGCTCAGTTGTCCCTAGCCCTTCTTGGTCCCTGGAGCCCAGGTCCCCTTGCTGTCCCCTGCCTTACCTGCTGCCTGCTCTCTGCTGACCGTATGCTCTGGCCCAGGGGTGGGGGGCTCAGGGCCATCCTCCGGGGGGCTCAGCGTTGGCCCAGGCAGCACTTTGGTTGTAAAGGTCATCTCGACAGTTGTGGCCTGTGACGGCAGACACCCTATTGGCTTCTCCACCACCCATGAGGTCACACCTGACCCATCCGTCCCATACCCAGACCTGCACCAAGCTACTTCTTCATGGATCCGGCCTCCTGTCTGGACAGAACACCCCCCCCCCCAATTCCTGTCTTTCCCACAGCTGGGGGCCGGCCACAGCTGTTGCCCCTCCTGTTGGCTTCCTCTTTCCTCCAGGCTGCCTGACCCTGCTCCCCAGGTCTTCTGGAAGTGAGCAAGGTGTGTAGCTTTCTCAGCTCTGAGCTTCGCCCCACTAAAAGACCCTGTGATGTGCTTCCCTGCCCCAACATGCGCTTGCCCGGGAACCCCGACCCTTCCTCCCCTGCCCCTGCTCACCACCAGCAGCAGCTTCTCCACGCACTCGGGCACCACATTGTGAAGGTGGCTGAGGTGGAAGTGCAGCGCAGGCCGGCCCACCAGCTGCTCCTGGCACAGCGGACACCTGTATTTGGGCTGCACTGCATGCTGGGAGAGCGTATGAGCTCTCACCTGGTCAGACTCTGGGCTCAGAAAGCTGCAGTATGGACAGCAGTATACCTGGGGGCAGTACGGATGGCGAGAGGTGTCATGGGAAAGCAGGGACCCGCCACCCCACGGTGCCTTGGATTCCTGAGTGCACGCTGGGCCCCATTCCCAGTTTAGAAGGAGCCAGACAGGAAACACCTGGGCAACCACAAGTCTCAAAAGCTGGCACTGCCCTTGCATGGGACAGAGGCCTGGCTGAGGCCGCCATCTCACCTGCCTCCTTGGCCCTTTCTCTCCATCCTGGCCCCTCTCCACCTGTCCCTCTCCTTGGTTTATCTTTCCGTCTCTGCTGCCCAGTCTGGTTCTCCGGCTGACAGATGGCCTCGTAGCTGTCCACCCCATCCTGCCGGAGTCCTCCCTGGAATGCTGCCATCTCCTCGGGGCACTTTCTGGACCCAGAGGCGCCCTCGAACCTGCCCACACTGCCTATCCCAGGTCCCTGAACTAAGAGGGCTCTACCTGTCTGTTCAGAGCTGCCTCGTTCTCCCACAGGCTCTCACACTCCCACTTTCTCTTCCTTTTTTCCTTCTTATTAACGTACACAAATGCCCCAGCCATCGCATCGGCCTGGGAGAACTCTGGCCTGGCTCTCTCAGCACACTCTTGCCCACATCTCCAGGGGAGTGGGCTATAAGCTGCCCGTGGGCCCCTCCTGCCTGCAACCTTAGCTCAAGCTTGTCCCTCCACCTCTCCTCCTCTCCAGGCACCTGTGCCCTGGCCTAGGTCTGTGTGGGAGGGAGGGGATGGGATCCAGATGCTCATCTTAACACACCTGGCCCTCGGCATTCATCTGGAATAGGTGTGCTAGAGGGAATGGGAGTTAGGAGGAAGAGAGGCCGAGCACCTGGGGCGTGTCTGCAGCTGGCCATGATGCAGCCCTACTGCACGGCACAGTAGTAACAAGTACAGCCCAGGGCCGTGCGGTCGGGAGAGCCTTGAGGCCCAGGACCGCGTCTCAAAAGCAGAGGCTGGGAACCTGCCCAGGTCCAGGGACTGGGGACTTAGCTTTGCGGTGCTTGCTGTCATGGTGAATCATTTGCTTGGGGTCCCAGCAAGGGAGTCCCAAGACAGTTCCGTCTCGGGGCTCCCCAGGGGTGGGGCAGCAGTGAGTATTTGGGTTTTGCCCTTTTCCTTCCATTCTTCCTTTCTTTCCTCGCCTCCTTCCTCTGTCCACCTCCAGTCTTTCCTGCCATCTACTCAGCCCCTCTCTTCGCCTCTCCTCCCGTTCCTGCCATCCCTTTGTCTCCTTTCCCTCTGTGCTTCACCCCTTGGGGCCAGCTCTGCCCAGTGTGTGGGCAAAATGTCACTGGACCCAGGTGAGAGCAGTAAGAAGCAAGTATGACAGCACTGGGGCTGCCTTGGGGGTATGAGTGGATCTCAGGCAAGCCCGACCCTGCCTCGGCTCCGCCCCGTGGCCCCAGTTCTGACCGTGGTCTGGTTGGCACCGTCTCTAGAAAGGCCAGTCTTGTTCTCCGCCTCTTCAGAAGCTGAGGATGAAGAGAGAGAAGATCGAGGGTCTCAGACAGCCCACCCCCCTTCATTTCACAGCCTCCAGCCCCTAAGATGATGTGTAGCATACAGCTCCCAGGGCGGGGAGGTGGACTTAAGGAAAAAGGGAGAGAGAAGGACAGGAAGGTCAGTAGGCAGGTGAGCAGGATGGCCAGGTGTGGGTCCCCAGAGAGGACGGAAGCACCTGGCCTTCTGCAGCTCGGCATGCGTTCCTCCCGACGAGCCCGCCCTCCGGTCAGGTTTGCACCTGCCTTACTGCAAGGTCCCTGGGCGTCTCAGAGAGCATGAGGCCTGGGGGCAGGGGCAGCGCATCCACTGAGCGACTCACCCGCTTGTTCTGTCTTGTGCTGGGCATCTTTCTCAGGGGTGGGCGGCTCGGCCGAGGGGATGACAGGAGCTTTGCCTGTGCAGGAACAGGGGAGGGCCGGGGTAAAGAGGTGACTCTCAAGGAGGGAAGGACATGGGGCTGAGGAGGCCGGAAAGTAGCCAGTCACAAAAGAGAAAAAGGCTGCATGACTCAACTCGCAGGAGAGGGCGAAGAGCCACTGAATTAGAGCTGGCAGGGCCCACGGTTGTGCTGGGCGTGAAACAGAACCAAACTCAGCGCCCTGCCCGCCTCTGCCGACCCTGAAAGTGGGGGGCCCAGAAATGTGGTAGGTGGGCCCCCAAGAGGGCCGTGGAGGTGGAATGGGAAGCAGGAGGCGGGAGGCCCAGCAGGGAGGAGATTACCACTCAAGTAAGAATTGACAGATGCGTAGGAATTTATTTTCGGTGGCGGCCTAATTAAAGTGTTAAAGTTCCTTAACTCCATTCAGCCCTGCGCCAGGATCGTTAGCTATTGATCTGGGCCCCCTCCAGCACTTAACTCCAGCCGGCATATTGGCAATTCAATTAGCACCAGTCAATGCTGCCTGTTCTTGGTTCCCACTGCCCGTGCCCTCGCCCTCGCCCACCGCTGGCCTCTGGAAAGCCCAGACGCCTGTGCCCACCTCCCACAGCCCCTTCTGGGCTCTGCTCCTGCACCCTCTGCACCAGTGGTGCCTGGCTGGCTCTTCCTAGCCTCTGCTGGTACAACCTCAGCCCTGCTTTAGGGATGAAGACCTCCTAGGAGACTGTAAGAGGCCGGGAAGCTTGTCAGGGCCTCTTCCCACCCCCACTGCCTATGGAGCATGCCCACGGCACTTGGCTGCTTCCAACAGGTGTTGGCCCAGCACGGAGCAGACTCCATCCATGTCCCTCTTGCCCTCTTCTCTCTCCTTCCTGGCCAGCTCCAGCCTGCCACCCCCATGCCCAGCGTTGCTAGGACACCAGTCTCGTCTCAGAATTCTCCCCTCACTTCGAGGCCTGCTCTCCACCGGCAGCATGGTGCCTGCCTCCCCCTCCCCTTCCCTCCTGAAGCCCCGCCCTGTCCCACCATCCCTTCACAGCCCCGCCTCTCCCTTGCACCCCTTTCTCCAGAGCCACCGGCCTCCCTGCCCAGCCTGCGCGTTCCTCACCGGGAGCCCGGAGCTGCCCGTGGCTGAAGCTCAGGATGCTCTGCAGAGCTGCCAGTCCTTCCTCGGCTGCCGGGCCACTCTGTAGCAGCTGCAGGCGCCTCTGGGCCTGGGCGTCGCGGTGCGCAGGTGCGCGCAGGTGCTGCAGCACGGCCAAGCGGGAGGGCGTCTCCCAGGCACACAGCAGGCAGCGGTACAGCCCCAGCTCGGCCCCTGCCTCTGCTCCCTCCATTTCCAGCAGAAACTAGAAACACAGCAAGAGGCTGGCTCAGGCCCGGAAGGGACGGCGCCATATCACAGGGGACATCTCTGCCTCCCCTCCGGGAGCCTGACTAGCAGCACCTGCTTCCCCCGACTTGAGCCCCCTCTTCCCTCCTATCGCCCCCTGAGTACTACAGTCTCCTCTTCCTCCTGCCAATCCAGCACCCTCCTCGTGAGTGAATGGCATGTGGGCGCATCCTCTTGAACCTTCAACAGTGACACATGGGCTGAGCTGACACGGACCCCTCCCTCCAGCCCAAACACCAGGAGAGCTGAATAAAGTCTTCACTCCATCAGAGGCCACTGTCCTTTGGTTTCTCTCTTTCTCCCGTCTGTCTGAGCACCTTGTCCCCAGGGTGCACACATCCTGGGTTTCGCCCTTCCCTCAGCCCAGCCTCACCTTGTAGATCTGGCTGTTTTCTTCATGGGCCGAGCCCCGGGCATGCAGCTGCATCTTCTCCTTGCTGTTGGACTCAAAGTCACAGATGTTGCAGCGCAGGTGCAGCGGGGAGACTGATCCGTACGGAGCCCCGTCTCCCAGGGGCAGCGGGGAAGGGGCGCCCAGGGCCCCCCCACCCTCCCGCAGGTGGGCCGCCAGCTGGTACTTCTGAGCGTGCTTGTCCGTCTTGAGGTGCAGCTGGAAGTTGGCCTTGAGCTGGGTGCCGTAGCAGCAGAGCTTGCAGCGGTGGGTGTCGCCGGCCACCTCCTTCCACTCGGCTTCGGGGAGGCTGCGGCCTACGCTGCAGTGGTAGAGCAGCAGCTCCAGGCTGTCCGTGCTGAAGGCCTGGCACACCAGGCAGCGGAAGACCTTCAGGGACGGGCTGTCCTCCGGGGGCGGCGAGGTGGGCAGGCCGTCGGACGAGGAGCCCAGGAGCTGACTTGGAGGCAGGTGGGCATCAGGGGAGAGGCTGCCGGGGGCTGGGGGACAGAGACAGATCAGTGGCCCGAGGAAGGCACAGGGCAGGGCCACTTTGCAATGTGGGGAGGTGGGTTAATGAGGGGGGTTATGGTTGTTACCTAAGTGGGTGCTTGGCCGTTGGGAGAGAACAGGAGGTAGTGCTTGGCTCCAGGGGAGGGGAGAAGGGGAGAAAGGAACATAGCGCATGGAGCTTACCGGGTGTGGGGAACTTGCGGGCAGGTGCTCCAAGGTGGTGGAAGCCATTGAGAAGCAGCTGGGCTTCCAGGGGCTTGTCGGGCCTCATCCCTGGGCCAGGCAAGGGGGCCTGGGGCCCAAAGTACGGAAAGAGTTCAGGTGCGTTGGGAGGGGCAGCCCCTGGCGGGGGAGGCGGGCCGGGCCCCACCAGCCCAGGAGGCAGGCCCAGCGGCAGGCCCTGGTGCAGCAGCAGCACGTTCTGCATGTGCTTCTCGGAGGTCATGTGGATGCGCAGGTTGCGGGAGATGTTTGTCTCGTAGCTGCACACCTTGCACTGCCAGGACGATTTGGTCTTGGGCTCTTTGTCCCCGGTGGAGGGCGGCAGGGAGGCCTCTGGGGGACTTCCCTGCCCGCCGCCACCACCACCACCACCACCTCCACCGCTGCCGCCGCAGCCCCCAGCGGGCGCCGCCTGGAAGCCCTGCAGGTTGGCGAGGTGCTTGTCCGACTGCATGTGGATGCTGAGGTTGCCCTTGGTGGTGGTGGAGTAGTTGCAGACGTCACAGCGGTAGGGCTTGTAGCCACAGTTGTAGCTCTCCCCGCGGGCGAGGCGCGGGTGGGCGCCCCCGGCGCTGCAGTAGCTACACTGACTGTTGCTCTCGGGGTGCTTCTCCCGCATGTGCACGTCCAGGGTCTGCTGGTACTTGTAGTGCCAGTTGCACTTGGGACACTTGAGTGTCTTGCAGGAGTTGCGTGAGTGTAGCAGGGACATGTGGCTGGACAGGCTGAGGCCCTGGAAGGCTGCAGGGACTGGGGTGTAGTCGTCAGCGAGGCGGTAGGGCTGGGGTGGCTCACTGGGGTCTTCCGGGGAGCCCACGGGGGCGGGGAGAGTGCCCCCCTCCTTGGAGGTGGGTGAGCTTTGGTTGAGTGGGGGGCAGGGCCCTCCATCCTCGTCCTGCGCCTCAGGGAACCAGTCTGGCCCTGTCTCGCCTGCTGCTCCTGGCGATTCTTTGGCTTGGGTTGGGCTGGGGTCCCAGGTGGCCGGGGTTGTGGCTGGGGAGGGTGGGCTGAGGGCCATGACTTCTTCAGTGGGGAGCACGAGGGCCTGGACGCTTGCCTCGGGGGAGCCAACCTCGGTCTGGGCTGCGTTCGCCTCTGTGTTGACCGTGTTGCTGTCGTGAGGGGATATCTCTGGAGGGGCGCGGGCAGGGGGTTTTGGTTCCAGAAAGCTCATGAGGGCCGTGCAGCCCTTGTCCCCCTCCCAGAGCACAGCTGGGCTGCCCGGCAGGCCCTGGTGTTGGGCAGGGCTTAGCGTCACCCCGTGAGACTGTGCGTGGCTCCCGAAGGCCTGGGGCCTGCCGAAGCCCAGGCGGCACAGGAGGCAGAGCCAGAAGGGCGCCCGGTGGCCTCCCCCGCCACTCCCTGTGGGGCCATCTTTGGGATCTCCGGGCGGGTTGAGAGCCAGCCGGTAGCTCCAGAAGGCTCCATCCCTTCCCTCACAGGCGTCCGGAGATGGCGCTGAGGTATCATGGGACAGAATTTGGTCAGAAGAGCTAAAGCCTTGGGTTGGGTCAAAGCCACGTTGGACATGAAGGGCAGTGAGGTGTGTGGGGGGCGGCTGGGCAAGGAGGGGCAGGCTGGGCTCCTGCTCGCCGCCTGCCTCGCCCCAGGGAAAGCCCTTTGGTAACAGGAGGTCACTGCCGCCTGGCAGGGGCAGCGTGGCCACCAGGTAGGCATCCCCACCCGCCGTGAAGAACAAGTGGTTGCTTAGGTCCAGGGGAGGGAGCCCTTCTTCCTGCTCCTGCTCCACCCCGGGGCCTTCGGCTGGGAAGCCACCACTGCCAGGCTCTTCCTGGGGCTCCCCAGTCTCCTTTGGTGGGACGAGGCCACAGCCCGACTCTAAGGGCTGTCCCCCCGGCTCTGAGGGCCTCATGCTCTCAGAGCTGGAGGGGACAGCAGGGGGATCTTTGGTGACAGGATCAGAGGGGGTGCCGCAGGAGGCGGGGGCCGGAGCTGGGGATGGGGCATTGTGCCTGGGGGAGGGGGTGGTGCCGGTGGGAGAGGCTGCGTTAAGGGTGGCCATCGTAGACGGAGGAGTGCTGGGGGTTCATTTCAGCGCGACAGCCAGGGACCTGCAGGGAAACATGGAGAAAGCGGTGCCGTGAGGCTGCGGGGCCCCATCCTGCTCCCTGAACACCACACGCAGGCGCCCACTCAGCAGCCTGCCGCGTCACACGGCTTCTAGCGAACGTGTCGGAAGCCACAACTCTTTGTTTCTCCCTGTCTTTCCCATCTTGAAAGTTGGCACCAACACTAATCCACCTGCCTGGGCTGCAACCTTCATGTTCTCTCAGCTTCTGCCATGTCCGCTCATCTCCACTACGAGCACCGCCCTGGCCCGGCTGTTTATCATCTCTTCCCTGGACAAACACGGCAAACTCCACATCAGCCCCTCGTTTCCAGCGTTGCCCTACGATGGATTCTCTCCACTCAGCCGCCAGAATGCTCTTTTCATTTTCAATTATGAAAATGCAAACATAGATAAGAGTAGGCCAAAGGAGTACACAGCACCCTTACCACCCACCTCCCTGCTTCAACAGTTATCAACCTGGGGGCCAGTGCTGTGGTGCAGTGGGTTAAGCTTGCAATACCAGCATTCCATGTTCGAGCGCTGGTTTGAGTCCTGGCTCTTCACTTCCGATCCAGCTCCCTGCTAGTGTGTCTGAGAAGGAAGCAGAAGATGGCTCAAGTGCCTGAGCCCTTGCCATCCACGTGGGAGACCTGGACAGAGTTCCTGGCTCCCGCTGTTGGCCTGGCCATTTGGGGAATGAACCAGTAGATGATGCTGTTTCTGTTTCTCCCTTCCTGCCCCCTATAATTCTGCCTTTCAAACAGATAAATAAATCTTCACAAAAAATTTGTCAATTCATGGCCAATCTTGTCTCATCTATGTCCTCACCCACTTTCCTGCCTTTTGTGCATTGTTTTGAAGCAAATTTCAGGCATTCTAAAACCTCATCTTTTAGTAAATCCTACTGTATTCTGCTCAAAACCCACCAGTGACTTCTCATGGCACTGTGACTCAAATCTAAACTCTTCCTGATCTACAGAAAGGTCCATCTGGACCATCTCTCGCTCTCCAAGCCGCCCTGCCAGCTTGCTCCAGCCCACTGGCTTTCCTCCTGACTCTCAAACACACCAAGTTCATGGCCACCTTCAGGCCCTTGCTCGGTGCTTACTCAGCCTGGCCGACTGCCCATTCTCTGTGTGGTGGCCCCTTGACGTTCAGTTCTGTGCTTACACATCACTTCCGCAAGGGCAGCTGGATGGCTGCTGGTCACCACACCAGCTGGGATGCCCACATGCCAGAGCAGAGAGTGTGGGTTCGGATCCCTGGCTGTACTTCTGATCCATTCCAGCTTTCCCGGAGAGGCAGTGGCAGTGGCTCAAGTAGTGGGTCCTCATCACCCACATGGGAGATCCACACTGAGTTCCCAGCTCCTGGCTTCAGGACCAGTTGTGGGCATTTAGGAAGTTAACCAGTAGGTGGGAACTCTCTCTCTCTCAAGCAAATAAATAAAAATGATAAATAAATATCTCCTCCAACAGGTCTTTGCTCTCGACAGAAGCTAAATCAGTCCCAGAGCTACTTTCTTCGCGATCTTGAGCTACCTGGTATTCCAGTGTTCCTGGAAGGTAAGTTCCATCAGAGCGGGGACCTTGTGCTGCCCTGACCGCTCTGTCGTGAGCAGTCAATGTTTGTCTCTTGAAGAGGTGAACTCTGGGAAGACCCTCAGATTCTGGCCAGAGAGAAGCCACAACTGACTCCCCCTGGCCCGTGGGCACTGTGCAGTTGTCTGGTGCCTTCTAGATCTATCTTTGGTTTCAACCATGTGGAATGCGTGGGAGCTTCCTCAGCCAGTTGAAAGACAACAGCTTGCCCGCTGCCTTCTCCTCCCCCAAAAGATACAAGAACACGTGACAGTGCTAATGTTACTGAAGGCCAGTATGGTACACACATCATGCTTTGCATCAACTAGTCACTCTTCACAAGGGCAACCCTATTTTATAGATGATTCAGGCAACCAACGGAAGAGGTCAGATGAGCTACTGATGACCACACAGCTCTGAGGTGGCGGAACCAGAAAAGCACGGGCTGGGCACAGGGTTCTCCCCACGCAGTGGCCTGGGCCCCTCCTCCTGCCAGACCGTCCCTCAGACCCAATACAGGCAAGCAGGAGCCTTGCCAGGCCTGGAAGTCAGGATTCCTGGTTGCCTGCCACTGACCAGAAGCACCAAGTCTCCCAGCTACTCCCCAGATTCCTCCACACCTCCACACCTTACCACTCCCAGGTGCCAACAGCCCATCTACCTCCTTCCCAGCTCTCCCCAGGCCCTAACAGCAGCTGGCTGATGAGCACACTTCCGGAGCTCTGTCCAGAGGGCTTCAGGGAAGGGTGGAGGGCCCGGCTTCACTTTCCTTGGGCCACCTCCAGATTTCTGGCTTGGGAGTGGGTTCCTGGGTCTGGTCCCATACAGCCTGCAGGCCCCTATTCCCTTCCCTCCTCCAGGGGGTCCAGCCAGGCGTGAAGTCATAGCCATTAAGAAGCTCCAGAGGGGCTGGATTAGCATGCTAATGAAAATGCAAATCAGTACCTGGGTGGAGGGAATGGAGAGGGGGGAACTGGAGAACCCAAAAGGAAGTGAAGGAATTGGACAGAGAGGACCAGAGAGAGAGAGAGAGAGAGAGAGAGGCTCTCCAGGTGTGGGGGAGATTGCTCGCACAGAAGCCCTGGTGGGGAAGAAGGTGCGCGGGTTCCTGAGGGTCTGATGTTCCACTCAGTCCTAGAGGCTGGGCCCTACCGTCTTTCACTACTCTACCTGGTGGGAAGAAGCCACCTGGCCAGAGGAGCCTGTGCTGGGTCCTGCCACTGAATGGGTGCAGCTGGGCACGAGTGGGTGCAGTCTCCCAGCTGGCCAGCAGTAGAGACACCACCACCCCCCGGCCTACTGGGAGCAGACTCCGCGGCCGGACTCGCCACTCTGGCCCACTCCTGGATTCTCTCTCTAAGATGTCGACTTCCCAGGACAAAGACGGCCGGTTCCTGGCTAGAAACTAAAGGAGCGAAGCTCTTGGCTAGCTCCTGGGTGAGACCCAGATCTGTCCAGGGCAGGTTGGGAGCTGTTTAAAATTGCAAATGTCTCCCCCACCTCCCAACCTGCCCCCCCTTCTCTTCAGGAAAGAATTTCAATTGCAAATTTATCTCTGCCTCAGTGCATCCCCCCCCCAGCCCCCCCACGGCCCTCAACTCCCCCTCCCCCTCTCCTCCCTTGCTCTCCCATCACCCACTATTTATCACAAACCCTTAGCTGCAGCAATTATTTTTTCGCTTTTTTTTTCTCCTTCCATTTCCTCTCTCCTCCTCCATCTTTTCTTCCTTCCCTCTCTGAATCTGTGTCCCTCTCTGTCCCTTCCTACTTGCCCTGGAGATGGTGCGGAAACAGGACAGGCCTAAGAGTCACCCCCTTCCTGCCACCCCGGGGTGTGGGCCAAGATGCCCTCAGCTTCCTCCAGACCCCCTGCCCTTCTGAGCCTGGCTTCCTAGAGGGCATCTCCTCTCCCAGGGGACCCATGGGGGGGTGGAGGAGAGGGAAGGTGACTCCTGGAAGGCCCTGACGCCGCAGCCTGGGAAGGAGGGGAGGAGGAAGAGGGCAGGTGCGGTGTGGAGTGGGGACTGTCCACTGGGGAGAGGCGCGGGCCGGGGGCCGGTGCGGAGCAGAGGGGTTAGGGGAGCCGAGCAGGCGGTGGCGGTGGTGTGATTAGAGGAGATTGATGTGCAGGGGCGCCACAGCCGGCAGAGAGAGTCAATAAAACGAGAGGATCACATTAGAGGCGACAGAGAGAGCTTTAAATTACAAGGCTGCTGCCACCGAGGGGGATGGGAGGAGGGAGGCCGGGAGCCGAGGGAGGAGGGTGGAGAGGTGTGAGGGTGCAGTCCTCCCCCAGATGACTCTTCCAGCTCCCAGCTGGCCCCGGGCTCCAGGGCGTCCTTGCTGCCCCTTCCTCTCTCGTGCGTCTTCCCTCACAGGGGCGAGGAGGAGATGCCCATGGAGCTGAGAAACCCGAGGCCGCTCCCCGCTCTCTGGCACCACCTCTCCCCGCTGCCCGCCACTGCCCTCTGGTTATTGCGCTGGAAGACATGTCTCAGAGCTCAGCTGGGGAGCCAGTGCCCCCCACCCCCAAGTCATGATTCCTGAACTGCAGGAGGTGGGCAGAGAAAGGAAGACAGGGCACCCACGAGGCAGCACCGCACACAGCAGGGCCCAGCGTGCCGTGGGGCGAGGGCAGGGGTGTTATACAGGACAGCCCACACGGCCCGGATGTGAAGTTGCAAGAACAGAGAGGGAAAGCGGAGAAGGCAGGCTCTGAGAGCAAGCCGGGCAGCGGAAACACAGTGAGACCCCAAAACCAGAGAATTTACAAGCAACAAAGGGCCAAGGGTGAAATGAAGCCTGGGTGAGGAGCCGGGAGCCACGCTGGCTTGCAGGGCAGGCGGTGCAGTAGACCTGGGGTGCTTCCTCCAGAGCAGCCAGCTGGACCTGGGCTCCTTGGTGCAACCCCCCTCCCACCTCCAGCCGACCAGGAGCGGGTGAGAAACACTACTGCTCCCTGGTGGTCACAGAGGGAACAACACAGAGGAGGGGGCCTATCGGAGAAGGGGCAGAGTGTCTCCAAGGGCGCTTCAAAAAACAAAGGCCCCTGTTTCGTCCTGTGTCCAAACCCAACGACATGGCTGCAGCTTTCGTATACAAGTCTGTCAGAGGGCAGCATGGTTTGCTTACAGTTTGCATACAATGATTTCCACACCGGAGTCTTCCAGGTGTGTTTGTCTTTCCAACTGTCCTAGCTACTGCTTCCCGTACTCAGAGGCCCTCTATAGAACCTGCTCTTCCTCCTCTCCCTCTGAGATTCCTGCCCAAAGCACTGCTCTCTTCCAGCTCCCTCTGCCCTCACCTCTCTCCCCTCTTTGTCTCAACCTGTGGCGTTCACGTGCAGGCTGCGTGCAGGGAGGGGAAAGACAAGCAGGAGAGATGAGTTTGTGTGCCCTCCTTCAGGGGGCTTGTCTGACATAAACAGCAAGGAACCTCTCACGAGCAGAGCATCATGGTTTTTAGGTAGTGGGAGAACATGCGATTTGGATCCACGCAGACCCAGGCTCAGTCCCAACTTCCCCTTAGGAAGTTCCCCATCAAGCCTCAGTTTCCTGATCCAGGAAAATGGGAGCAGCAGCCCCGTTCTCCATCTTTGTGAAGCCCAGAACAGGTAACGTGTGATGCCTGCGTGGACTGGCTGGGCACCGAGAGTTCTTTGCCTTCTCTCCTGCCTGTCCCCTCTCATAGAGCGCAGCAGGCTGTTTGCCCGGAGGCCGACAACTGGCCTCTGCTTCACTCCTCTTCTGACCAGGATCAGTCGCCGAATCTCTGCCCTTTCCAGCCAAGGGCAGAGCCACAGGGTTTACATCTAGCCCTCCTGACTGCGGAGTTACTTCCGACTGTCCCTCTTGTCTTGGTGTGGGGCCTGCTGACACCCGTGATCCCAGGCAAAGAGCAGAAGCTTTGCCCAGGCTCACACTTGGACCAGGCGCAGAAGCAACGAGCACCTGCATCAGAATTATTGTGGCCTCTCCTTGCATTTATTTATTTATTTGACAGGTAGAGTTATAGACAGTGAGAGAGAGAAACAGAGAGAAAGGTCTTCCTTCTGTTGGTTCACTCCCCAAATGGCTGCTATGGCCAGCGCGCTGCGCCGATCCAAAGCCAGGAGCCAGGTGCTTCTCCTGGTCTCCCATGCAGGTGCAGGGCCCAAGCACTTGGGCCATCCTCCACTGCCTTCCCGGGCCACAGCAGAGAGCTGGCCTGGAAGAGGGGCAACAGGGACAGAATCCGGCGCCCATATGGGATGCCGGCGCCGCAGGTGGAGGATTAACCAAGTGAGCCACGGCACTGGCCCCCTCTTCTTGCGTTTTAAAACTAATTTTCTCTGCCTCTAAACCTGGTCCTCTACATTGAAAAACAAGACAAACACTAATTCTAATCCTGCACTTAAACTCTACTTACCTATCCTAGATCTCTGCTTTCCCGCTCCTACAAATATTTAGGGAGCAAGCACTTATTGTTGTGCAACCTGTTTTGTCAGAGAAAGAGAGAGTGAATGAATGAATGAATGAGTATGGCAGCAAATGAGATACACAAGCAGGAAAAGTAAACAGAAGTGACAGGGAGGGAGGGAGGGTGGGGCAGGGCAAGTCTGCTTCCCGATGTGCCCAGGTAAACACTGACTCTGCCCAGCCTCCCAGCTCTGGTAACACAATAGGCAGGTGGCCTGTCCCCTTGCAAGATGCTTGAAGGTGGGCATGGCAGGACCGAGTGAGATGAGGAAAGGGGAGGCTCGGGGGAAGAAGCTGGCAGTGGATACAGAGTAGACAGGGGCGGAAGGGAAGTGCGTTTGTTGAGGTGAGCGCACCTGCGGGGAGTGGGCATCCAGGGCAGGAGAGCAGTGTGGAGCTGTCTGATCTTACAACACGCTAGAGAGACGCGAGGCCCTGCGGTTCTACATACCTCAAGCTTGATGACCACGTGATGCCAGCCCAGAACCCCCCGTTCTGCAGGAACACTTGGGCATGGGCAGGCAGGGACTGTGCCCTTGCATCCAGAATCAGGTTCCTATCTGGTGCTGGCACAGGGGACTTGTGTGGACGACACTGATAGCCCTGAGCTTGGATGGAACTGCAGGTAATGCTTCTATAATTATGTGGAAAGACACCACTGTAAGTGACTGTGTATATAAGTCGGTCTGGCTCTCTGACTGCACGAACCTGTAATGTGCAATGACTCCCTTTAAATACTTTTACAACAACTATACACGCTGTGCATCCCTAACCTCAAAATCCACAATCATCTAAAATCTAATGCATTATGAGCCTGATGTGGTGTAACATACAGAGAATCCCACACCTGTGTTCACATGATGGGTCACAGTCAACACGCGTTGGCCTGGTGGTTGAGATGCCATATAGACTGCCTGGGTTCGAGTCTCAGCCCAAGCATTTGGCTTCCTGCCATTCACATTGGAGACAGGCTTGAGTTCTCTGGGCTTTGGCCTAGCCCAGCCTCTGCTGGTGCAGGCATTTGGAGAGTAGACCAGTAGATGGGGGAGGGGGGCCCTCTCTGCCTGCCTCTGTTTCTCTGTCTCTTGAATAAATTTTAAATATGCAGCTATGCTAAAAGATGTTTTAAAAAAGTTACCTTTAAGTTGCATAAAAGATATATATGAAACACAAATGAATTTCATGTTTAGACTTGGGTTCCATCCCTAAGCCATCTCGTTATGTATCTGCAAATACATGCAAATTTAAAATTCCAAGAGGCAGACATTTGGTGCAGCATTTAAGACACTTGCATCCCATATTGGAGTGCCCGGGTTCAGGTCCTGGCCCTGCTTCTGACCCAGCTTTTTGCTAACATGCATCCTGGGAGGCAGCAGGCGATGCCTTGAGTACTTGGGTCCCTGCCACCCAAGTGAATTGAGTTCTTGGTTCCTGACTTCAGCCTGGCCCTGCCGTGGCTGTTACAGGCATTTGGGGAGTGAACCAATGGATGAAAGATCTCTCTCTCTCTTTCTCCCCCTTTCAAATAAATATAAACAATCATTTTTAAAATCAAAAATATTTCCCAAGCATCTTGGACAGAGTACTCAACCTGCAACTGCAGCACTGCTCAGATGTGGGCCACGCACCAAGCAGGCACCGGCCGAGCCCCAGGAAGCGTGGCCTCCCCGACTCCCTCACCACAGTCTGAGGCGAGAGCTCCAGTTCTTCCTTCTGACAAACATGGACACAGATTCTGAAGATCTCCCACTTAGAAAGAAGCGGAGCCAAGACTGGCACTCTGCTCCTGAGTGACTCCGGAAGCGTCCAGCCATGGGCTGGTTCGCGTTTGAGCGAGGTCTGGGGTTCTGAGCATGCTACTCTGCCCGCATGCGCGCTGCCTTGCGCACAGGTGCTGCTGCGCTCCTCTTGTAGTTGGAAGGCTGCCTGCCTCCACTTTAGTTTCTCTCTTAGTACAAGATGGACCAGAACAGGATCACTGCTCTGTGCGAGCTCCAGGGGGCGCCATTCACACTGCAGTCTGTGCAGGGGCACTGAGTCTGTGGGGGGGGAGGGGGGGTGGCGGAAAGACGGGTATCACAGGTGGGGTTATCCAGATGATGTGTGTGCCTCTTAAAGTCCACATTTGGATATCCACATCAGTATATGAACATCAGATAAGCAGGCTGGTGTTAGTGAAAAACACAGCCGTTCAGAGTCAGACAGACTTGGAATCAAATTCTCCTTCCAGTTCTAACATGTAAATGACCTTAGCTCAATTGCTTAAAGCCTCAGTTCAGTTTCTTCCTGTAGAGAATGGGGAACAGTCCCTCATGGAGTCGTATCCGTGCAGGTGATCATTAGTGAGGCTGGCACTTTGGATGTGATCAATAAATGGAAACAATAATTATTCATCTGCACGCCTTATTTCCTGGGTTAGGGGTGTGTGTGTGTGTGTTTACTGCTTTCTGCCCATGCGTGTGTAGCCCTGAGGAGCAGGTCTTTGGGGTTGGTGAAGGTGCACCAGAACCAGCTGGGTCCTCCCCGTTACACCTGTGCGGGCCTGGTCAGCAGCAGGATGTCCTGTGTGGGTGCATTGCTGTGTGTCTGTAAGTACCTGGCGGCCCGGCTGGCGCGGGCGTGTTTGGGGTGGTGGTAATTACTGGGATGGCCCAGCCCTAATGAGTGTGATCTCGTTACACTCTCGCCGCCTCTAATGGAGCTAACCTCATTTCACAGCCATTAGAGATGGAGATGAGGCCCCGCCCACAGGCCCCGCCAGCTGCAGCTCTCTCCCTCCGGCTCACCGACACTCCGTGCCACCTCTCCGTCTCCCTCCCGCGCTCCTCCGGGCAGGTTTCCCTCTGCTGTTCCCCATTGTTCTTTTCCCTGCCCGGCAGTCCACACCTCTCTCCTTTCCCCTCCTCCCTCCTCTCCCCCATCCCCGGGTCCTGCTTCCCTGCGCTCCGCTCACCCTCCCCTCTTCTCTCAAGCCCATTTGTCCATCTCTCCATCCACTTTCCCACACCCTCCCCCGCCCTCCACTGCTGCTGTCTCTCCCCTCCCCCACATTGCCCTGTCTGGCCAAAGGACAAATCTCAAGGGGAAACCAGCAAAGACAAACAAGGAGCAGTGACTTCATTATCATCGTTAATTTGCCACTTCAGTTCCTCCCACAAGGGTCAAAGCCAGCAAGGCTTGAACTCAGGACTGAGGCAGAGACTGGCTTTTCAGCTTTCTGGTCTCCCATAACCACACTTCCTCCTTCCTCCTCCTCAGCCCTCTTTACTTCCAAGTGGGTGGGTGGGGGTCGGGGGTCAGGCTTCCTGTTCTCTCTCCAGTATCTCTTATTCTTCACAGCCTACTCCTTCCCCCCACCCCCCAGCAAATTGTCACTCAGGTGAAGTCGCCTTCGTCCCTGTCACACTTCCCTCTTCTCTCTGCCCAATCTACCCAGAACCTTTTCCTTGTCCGTCCCTGGCCTTCTCGCTTCCTAACCTCAAATGCACCTTCTTTCCCCAAGAGCGCCAGTGTTTGGGGACCCCACAACCTGCAGAGGCTGGCAGTGGGCAGAGGGAAGGCGTCTGTGGCCAGGCACACAGAACATGGGACGGAGACCACCGCCACGGGGGGGGGGGGGGGGGGGAGGGGGGCGTGAATCAAGGGAAGCAGCAAACCCGAGACTCATATCCAAGACCCAAGAACCCAGCCAACAACACCAGAGGCAGAGGGCCTTGGGCTTCAGACTTGGTTACAGGAAGCAGGATTGGCGACAACACAAGAAATGAAAAAATTGAGGATGGAAATAGCGTTTAGCCCACCAGTTCCTGTTCTACCCCTCCCTCCTTCCCTGAGAAGCCAAATGACTGGCAATTGACTCCTGACCTTTAGCCCAAGCCCAGCCCCAAAGGGAGAGGCGGAGGGTAGCTAACTGTGGCTGCAGAAGGCACTAGGGACAGGGAAGATTTGCGGCCCACACCCATCGTGCCCCACTGACTGCCCATCTGCAGGCTCCCTAGGACCAGACCCTCCGTGCACAGGCCCCTGTGCATGCAAGGTTCCAGTGGAATGCCCAGGCCTGAGCAATCCCATATTCCTGCCAGAACACACCTGCTCTCACTGGACTTTTGAAAGGAAACACACACAAAACCAAACTGTTGCAGGATGCTGAGCTGCGTTGGTAGCCATCAAAGATGTCTCCCTCCCCGCGTTTGCAACCCCCCACATCCAGGGAATAGCTTATTGGCAGGTACCAGAGTGGATCTCGCCGTCGCTCCCTCACACGTGGGCCCTGCGCTCTGGATGGAAGGGCCACTGACAGCCAGTGGGATTACCTCAGGGGAGGAAGTGCTCTCCAAACCTGTCACCCCTGCCTCACTGGCCTGGGGTGGGGGAGGCGTGGGCAGGCAGTCCCTCCCCACCACGGCCCCCTCTGGCATTCCCCAGAGAGGCCAAGGGGTTCTGGGAATGTGGGTGGTGGGATGACTGAGCTTAGTGCGAGGAGCCCGAGAAGAAAGATGGAAAAATCAATGAAATGAGTTTCTAACGGTGAGGTAAAGGACCGCAGTGTCGACAGCCTGTCGCCTGCCGCAAAATATGAGCTGCCCAAGTCCGTGGCAGCGGCTGACAGTGCACACAGCCACCATGTCCTCCCTTCGCGCCCCCGCCCCCGGCCCCTTCCACAGCTGCCCTGGCCTCCCAGGGCTCCCAGCTTGGGCTTTCTTCCCTGGCTTCTTTCCTAGATTCTGCAGCCCGCTGAGGGTCGTGCTGAGTCTCCACTGCAGGAACGGAACGGAGCAGGTGCTAATCCCTGCTCGGGCTCATCCCTGCCCTCTCTTCTTCTGTGTCCGTAGACCAACCTCTCTCCGCATCTCTGGCCGCCTCCTCTTCTAGAGACCTCTGGGCTCTAGGCAGTGGGCAGCAGCCGCACGTGAAGGCTGACTTTCTGGGTTCTTTCCAGGGAGCCCTGGGCAGCAGTCACCTCTGCCACCCCTGCCTTTAGCCCATGCGGCCAATGCTGATTTCTTTGTAATCACCTGGGCTCGGCCAGGTGTTGCTTGATGAAGTAGCCAGCGTGTCCACGCGGGTATGACCGATTCCACCCTTGGGGATGAGGTGGGAGTGCCACTTCCTATTCAGATTTGCTGACTCTTTTAGGAAGCCACTCTCAACCTTTTCTGGAAACCGCCTCCCTCCCTTAGCCGCCTCCACCTCTTCCTCTGGGTTCCTAGGACTGTTCATTCATGGTTTTTTTTTTTTTTTTTTTTTCCCTCCTGGTGGAATCTCAAAAAAAAAAAAAAAAAAAAAAAAGACTCCCCAAATCAACCCTGGCTGCCTCCAAGTGTGCCTATAACCCGAAGTCTGTCCTGTCTCAGCCTCAGATCTCTCCATCCCCGGGGAACGCCCCTCCAGCCCTTTCCCGTCTCTACTTTCCCAACTTGCCCATTTGTTTATGGGGGTGCCGATGGGAGGCAAGAGTTAGTTAGGGGGCCAACTCCTCTCTTGAGCCTTTCCCTGTTAATTCCACATTGGATGACGCTGATTCACCTATCCTGGGTAGCAGACGCTGTGCTAGGTGCTAGGAAACAACTGGAAGCCAGACAGACGCAGCCCCTTCTCGGGTGGTCATCGTGACCACCCTCAGCCTCTCACCAGACAGCTTAGCCTCTTGGACTAAAGGGACCCCTTTCCCTGTTCCTCTACCGCCAGATCCCACTGGGCCCCCTGGCAGCCCAGACCCCTCCCTCTTCTCTGTCCTTGCCACAGTGCACATCCTCATCCAGCTCCCACTGCCACTCCCGGGCATTGCCAGCTCTAGCCTCCGTTCCTAAATCCAAAGCCAGGCTCAGCTCACACAAGCAGCCACTCTGCCTGCTGCTCACCGCGCTGCCTCCCTGCAGGTTCTGAAACTGCGTTTCCAGCTCTCGGCCTCCTCCTTTGCCTTCATCCCCTCCTCAATGCCCCTTGTCTCCTGAGGTCCCTCCCGTCAGGCTCTAACAACATTGCTTTGTGACAACTGTCATTCTGAGCTAAGAACAGCTCCCGAGAGAGAGGCAAGGCCACACTACCAGAGCCAGGAATCCCACAGATTTTACTCAGGCCCCAGCCCCACATGTGATGTAGCTCTCCCCAGCAAAGCAGCAACGTGTTCCTGGATGCGTCTCAAGGTAACACCAGCTGCCTCTGACATCATGGAGGGAGGAACCTTGTCCGGTTGCCAAGGCAACACTAGCAATTTATGACATCAGAGGCTTGAGGTCTTCGGTTCTCAAGGGGCCAGGAAGATTCAAGTTCCTGTCAGTGGAAGGGAATGGGAATTCTACTTTTCATCTCTTTGCTGTGTTCTCCTGGCTTGGGAATAAGATGGGTAGGGAAGTGAGTGATGAGGCCCCTGGAATGACCGTGTGAGGTTCTCGCTCCCTCTCTTGGCCTGCTCTCTCTGTGTCCTCTCCCTCTCCGGACTTTCTCTTTGGGGGCTCAGCTCCGTGGCACTGCTGCTGCGCCTTTCCAAATCGTCCACCCCCCTGCAGTGCTGTCTCTGCATCAGCCCCGCTGTGCCCTCCTCACACCAGAGGCATCTGTTTCCTTTGATACCTCCTCCTCTCCTCTCCCCCCCACCCGCAGAGCTGGCTCCACGCAGCTCTGCTCAGCTTCAGCCCCCCCCCCCCCACTTCCATTTACCTTTGCTGTACCACATTCTCTTACTCAATGTCACTTCCTCCCTCCCTTCCCCCTTCCCCATTGTATTCGTTCCTGTCGACCTCTTCTTTGGGAATATTCTATCATTTATCTCCTCTCCCTTCCTATAGCTATTACTTGTATTTATTTCATTCTCTCAGTTTTTCATCAATCACCCTGAGTTCCCCCGCTCCCCCCCCCCAGATTTCCCTCCCTTCTTTGCACATCCCTCACGTCATGCGTTCCTCTTCCCATGTGTCTGTTGCACCTGCCCCCCCTTTCTGTAATTCTGTTCACCTCTGAAATCATCTGTCTGCTACCCATATCTGTCTCCCTCCTGCTTTTACCCTTCCAGATCCGAGGTCTGGAGAGACAGTGATGGGCTTAACACCAACATAAACTCTCCAGATTCTGTCTCCAGCTTGGCCCTTCCGTGAGGCCGGATGAATGTGGCCCCGTGCGTAAGACAGCTTGTCACAATGAGAAAAACGGCCTCACTGAGAATGGTGCTGAATCGAAACACTGTCATAGCCAGGGCCCGGAAAGAAGATGAACTCAAAAGTGCAGAAAAAGTCACTGGTATTTAGAGTGAGCTGAAGAGTGTGTGTGTGTATGGGGGGTGGGGAGGGTGCCACCAGGCTGGGAGGAGCTTAGAGTCCTAGGGAATGTCTCCTTACAGAATCAAAGTTGACAGTTTACTGACATGATGGCACTGACTGGTGAAGGGGTTATATGCCCCTGGAAGCCCATTCAATTGATTTCTTTGCCTGTTTATGTGCCTTCACAAACCATACCCCGACAGCTCCCAGCTTGTGGTATCTGCTGCTACTGGAGTTAAAATGCTGGGTAAGAGGATAAGGGATCAAAGGAACTTAGGGTGACCAAGGAGAACAGGTAGGGAGAGGGCAGACTGTGGAACAAAGGTGCAGAATAAGCAGGGAGATCATGAGGATCGCGGATGGAAAAAAGGGGTGAAAAATATAGGATGGTAAAGTGGGGGAAGGGAGGAAAATTGGGTGAGCAGGGAAGAGGCTTGTGGTAGAAGGCTCCCGCAAAGGCCGATGACACACAGGAGACCAGAAGGTGAGATCCTGATCGGGGGAGACAGGCACATGGCAGTGGGAACAGTCCACAATGCTAGGTAGTTCCAGAGTTTTCCTAGCCCAGGCGGAAGAGGCGGCCCTGCTGTCGGGGAACACATCCAGGCCCGGTGACCAGCGACAACCACAATCGGGACTGACAAGAAAACTCCAAAGTAGCGTGAAAAGGCCCGAGAGATCCGGACAGCCCCAGCAGGGAGGGAGAGCAAGGGAGCCCCAGCCGGGCAGCGTGTGCCCCTCGGTGACAGGGACCCATAGCGAGAGGGGATCGCGCAGATGGCAAGGGGCACAAGCAGAGGCAGCGACACGGAACTGGACACGGATGGGGTGGAGACACGAGGTGAAGCATGGCAAGACCAAGAGATCAAGCGGGCTCCGGGCACTGCGAGCAGCCTGGTCCAGTGCTCAGAAACGGTACGGATAATCAGAGAGGGGCAGGCAGGAGCGGGTGTAGGGTCGGGGTCGGGGGCCGGGACGGACACGCTGCACCATGAACAGGGCCTCCCCTCACCTACTAGCACCTTTCAAAAAAAAATAAAAATAAAAACTCAACTTCAGGCAAAAACGAAGACAGGGTATCCACGTCCCCTTCCGCCCCACGCCCTAGCGCGCCGGCCCATGCAGCCGGCAGCCGCGGTTCCTCCCCCATCCCGCAGCCGGCGGGGGGCCACGAGACCCTGGCCCCTTCAGGCTGACAGCTCCGAGCCCTGGCACTCACCCGGCCTCCCCTTCCCTCCAGGAACCCCGCTCCCCGCATGGCTCGGCGCGGCCCGTCTAGGCTTTCGTTACCCTCCGTGTGTCCGGCTGGCCCCTGCCTTTCCCTTCCCCGTCTCCCCCTCCGCCCGACCCAGTTCGCGCGCCTTCGCCCTCCCACTCTCCTGCCCCCACTTCCCCCCGGGCTCTCGGCGTCTGTCCGTCCGTCCGCGTCCCCTCCCCCAGCCCCTTCCCGTCCCTCTCCGTCCCCTCCAGCGGCGGCCTCCGAGCGCCTCGTCTCCCCTCCGTCTCGAGCTTCCAAAGAGCAAGGAAGGGGAGAAGAGTGAGAGGGAGAGGAGAGAGAGAAAAAAAAAAAAAAAAAAAAAAACACAACCAACCCAGCAGCATCGGAAATCGATGCACTTACACCTCAGCTGGAAGCAGGGACGGGAGTCGAACCGCGGCCGCCGAGCAGCGCGAGGCGGGGAGGGGAGGGGGCGGCTCTTGGAAGGGACTTCTCCGATGTGTTGATTCCTTTTTTTTCCCCTCCTCCTCCCTCCCTCCAGCGCTCGCTCCGGGGCGTCGGGGACGGAGATGGAAAAAATAAATAAATAAATTCACGGTGGTGAGGGAAGTGAAGGAAAATAATCAATGCTATTTGGCTGCGGCTGAAGTGTTTTCCCGGCTTCGTGAGGGGGTTTCCATTGATTCACCCAGGGCACTCGCTCGCTCCCTGCCTCCTCCTCCTCCTCCTCCTCCTCGCCCTCCTCCTCCTCCTCCTCCTCCTCCTCGCCCTCACTCCTCCGCCTCATTCACTGGCTGGAGCCGAGGCGTCCCACACAATGGAATAATCAATACCCAGGCGCCCGGGGCGGCCCCACTGAGCAGGTGCAGCGGCCCGCCCGCCGCGGCGCATGCCGGGAGTTGTAGTCTGTCCGCTCCGCCCCCGCCCCGTGGCCCACGAGCTTCGCGTGCGTCAGCCTCACGCACCCGGGACCCCGGGGCAGGCGGGCCGAGGGGCTCGGGCGCTTCCTTGGTTCGCTCCGTGTCCAAGCCAGTGCTTGTAGAGGGCAGGTCGCTTTAAACTCTCCCGTCCTCTTCCTCCAGCCTATGGAAACCATACGTGTATTTTGCTGTTCTGTTTTAAATGGGCTCTAGGGCAAGCCCTGGCTTCTGTGGGCTGCCCGGAACCGCCGGAGGCTTTTTTCATTCCCTTCTTCCTGTCTTGTTATTCCTTGATTGGGTACTAGAACCTTCCTTTCTATACCAGTTACTTGGAAATATCTGGGATCCTGCCTTTCCCGCAGTCCCATGTTCCTCTGAGTTGGGGAGGGGGAGGAAGGCTCTGGCTCCTCCTCCTCTAAAGTGGATTTGCTCCTGAGTGCTCCCATGGTCTTATACCAACACAAACAGTAACTTCCAGGATTGATTGTGTGCACAGGAACAGTTCCGAGCCTTTTTACGTGTATTAACTTATTTAATCCCACAACTCTACAAGGCAGGACACTACTATTAGTCCCAGTTTGCAGTTGAAGAAACCAAGGCACAAGAGAGTTAACTGACCCGTGGTCCATAAGTGACAAGGCCAGGACTCCAACCTCGTTGGTCTGGCTCCAGAACCCACACTTGCTGTTTAAGCATACTTCTCAAAATATAATAACGCCCCCTGAGGTGACATTTCCAGGTTCTGCCATGTGACATGTGGTTTGTTTCTGAGTCCTCACACACATTTACCCATGGAGAGGCTGGGGGGGAGGGGGAGCTCGCCCAAGACCCAGCAGCAGAGAGGGAAGCTGGGCGGGCAAGCCCAGGTTCAGCCCTGGGTCTGCTCGTGCCATTCCGGGAGGTTGCTGCCTCTGGCCTGCTGGACTGGACCTTCTAATAGAGGACACAGTAGGTCTCCTTCCTGGGTCCACACACCTGAGAGGCAAGGCAGGGATGAAATGCGGGCCAGGGAGAAGGGTGGCGCCGGCCTGGGGTGGGGAGAAGTCTGTAAACCAGCGGCCTTCTCTCCCCACGGGACTTCCCACTGGACACGTGCTTCCAGGAAAGCCCTGGGGAGCAGGCATGGAGAAACAAGCACTTGTCACCCATCTGGGAGCGTCAGTCAGCCAGGTAAGGTGTGAGTCAGCCGTGGTCCTCAGAGGGAGTGCAGAGGAGGAGCTTTCTCTGTTTTGGCTGCCAAAGCAAAAGGCCAGCCCCATGTCTTCCCTGCATTTTAAAGGAACAAACACATCTAGGCTCCCGACCTGCTCAGCGACTGTCCCTCAAGGTCTTTTCCGATCTGCTCCTCCATGGCATTTCTGGCCTCTTCTTTCTTCCCTTCTCTCTCTCTCTCTTCTCTCTCCCTCCCTCCCTTCCTCTCTCTCTCTCTCTCTTTGAATTCGTTTATTTGAAAGGCAGAGTTAGAGACAGAGAGAGATCTTCCACCTGCTGATTTACTCCCCAAATGAGCGCAATGAAGCCAGGAGCCTGGAATTCCATCCGGGTCTCCCATGTGGGTAGCAGGGGCCCAAATACTTGGGCCATCTTCTGTTGCTTTCCCAGGCCATTAGCGAGGAGCTGGCTTGGAAATGGAGCAGCTGGGACTCAGTTGCACTCACACGGGATGCCAGCATCGCAGGAGGTGGCTTAACCAGCTATGACCACAGCACTGGCCCCAGCCTCATCTTTTTCTGGCCAGGTGCTCTCCAGTTTCTGGCCCTTTGTTCTGGTCTCCATTTGGGTCTCCAACTGTTGAAATCCCACCCCATCTTTCGTTCCCATCCCAAACATCACTTCTGCCTCTGACAGTCTCTCATCCACCCTTACCCTAAACCTCCATGGCAGTATGAGGTTCCCTTGAAAACTGCACAGGAGCTTAACTGGACTCAATTTCCCGTTATGCCCCCACCCCAGCCCATGGCCGCTGGCTTGCCCTTAGTGGTCCTCCATAATGGTCAGTTAGGTACCTGCTGGACAGTGTTTGCACGAGTGGCTGTGTAAACCCCTTGTCCATGTGCCTAGTTGGGGAGGGGCTGGAGCCTGAAGCCTCAGCTCCTGGCACCCAACTCTCCCCACCGCCCTGCAGCCCTAGTTCAGCTGTAGGTGGGTGGAGTCCCGCGGGCACTGACTGCAGCTTTCCAGTTACCATAGCGACGGGTGGGGAGGCCCGGCAGGCAAAACTCTCCCTTTGGAACTACATCTCCCATCATGCACTGGAACCCCAAGGTGCCTGCTCATCCTGAGGCCCGAGACCCGGGCCGACCCCCGGCAGCCAGGAGGGCTCGAGAATAAGAAGCACAGCGCCATGGGACAGCTCGCTCGCCTGTCCACCGTGGAGGTCTAGCCGTCCGTAACCTAGCCGGCCTCCCGGGCTCCGGCCTTCCCTCGGCACCGGCACATCGGCCTAACATGGCCGCTGGTGCTGGGACCGGCCGGCCGCGCGGAGAGCCGGGCCGAGGTCGGGGGCCAGAGACTGCTCCCGGCATTCCTCGCGGTGTGGCGTGGGCTCCCCTTCCCCCCATTTCCGGGTCCCTGGCGAGGGAGACCCTCGGGCTTTGAGGTGAGACCCGAGGCTCCGCCGGCCGGTGCGGAAGCGAGGACAGGCAGGTCGCTCCAGGCAGTGAGCCTCTGGCCTGCCGGGTAGCCCGGTGTACGGAGAGGGCGTTGGAAGTGGGATGCCCGCTCCACGGCCTGCTCTCTCGGGACGCCTTTGGATTGAGGACGGCAGCGGTGGCAGGGACTTAACCGGAGCCCTGTCACTGTTGCAGAGCTTTGGGACATCGCAGCCGAGGGGGGGCCTCCTGCCACTGAGTCAGGGGCTGTAGCGTGGCAGAGGGTGTTGCGACCTGTGTGTGCCTCACACGTTCACTCTGGGCTGCGGTCTGTGCCGGGCGGTCACGCCGCAAGCCGAGCACCCCTGGGAGCTCCGCGAATGTTTGATTTTTCCATTGCAGGTAGCATGGCCCAGGGCTTGATTGAGGTGGAGCGGAAGTTCATTCCGGGGCCTGGCACAGAGCAACGGCTGCAGGAGCTGGGGGCCACCCTGGAGCGCCGGGTCACCTTCCGAGACACCTACTATGACACCCCTGAGCTGAGCCTCATGCGAGCCGACCACTGGCTGCGACAACGGGAGGATAGGGGGTGGGAGCTCAAATGTCCTGGCTCCGCAGGTGTCACGGGGCCCCACACCGAGTACAGGGAACTTGTAGCTGAACCTGCCATTGTGGCCAGGCTCTGTGAGGTGCTGGGGCCCCAGGGTATTGAGGCAAGAGGCGTGGCTGCGGTGCTGGGCTCCCTGGGGCTGCAAGAGGTAGCGAGTTTTGTGACAACACGGAGTGCCTGGAAACTGGTGCTCCCTGGAGGAGCTGAAGAGGAGCCGCTGCTCAGGGTGGACCTGGATACAGCCGATTTTGGTTACGCTGTGGGGGAGGTGGAGGCCCTGGTGCAGGAGGAGGCCGAGGTGCCCACGGCGCTGGAGAAGATCCATGGCCTCAGCATCAAGCTTGGTGAGGGCGCGGGGCTGGTCCTGCTCCCACCTCACTCTTCCTTCCGGGTGGCACCCATTGGCTCAGATCACGGGGTGGGGGTGGGGTGTCTCTGGATCATGTCTGTAACAGGAATTGCTTTAGCAATTTTCGGAAGGACCCAGTTGGCTGCAAGTTCTATCCAACCCACTTTCTTCTTTCACAGTAGCTGTGCAGTCTGGATTTGACCCTCCTGTGTGTCTCTAATTGTATCTCATTTCGCTCTCATACCTGTAGGCAGGTCTCCTGCACTTCGGTTTGTCCGTGCTCTGCTTGGACCCTACCTTCACCCAAACGTCTAAGCTTTAAAAAAAAAAAATTGAGAGGCAGAGAAGCAGCTGCCATCTGCTGGTTCACTCCCCTAAAGCCCCCAAGAGCTGAGGCTGGAGTCAAGCACTCCATCCTGGTCTCCCACGTGGGTGGCAGGGACCCACGTACTTGTCATCCGCTGCCTCCCTGGGAGTGCACTGGCAGGAAGCTGGAGCCAGGAGTTAGAGCTGGGAACGGAACCTAGGCACGCCCACCCCTTCCTTCTTCTTCTTCTTTTTTTTTTTAATAGCTTCTTTTGTCCCAGTGGCTCTAAGTAAAAGGCAAAACCAGTATTTCTGGGAGACAGTGGGGTAAGCTTTGGGCCGGGTTGTTTTGGTCTTCAGGCTTGGTCCGTCCGGCTGGTTGTCCAGTACAAGGATGGGGCTGGGCATCCCTGGGGTCTCACAGTCCTGGAGGCTGTTCGGGCCTCCCCCTCCTCCCGGCAGACGTGTGCCCAGTCGCCTTCTCCGTGCTCAGCTTGGTGTCGGGCACTCACACTAGGCACTGCAACAGGCCCACTGCCACGCGGAGAATGTCCCGTGTGAATCCCACCCCATGGCTGCAGCTCCAATTTTCTACATGCACAGCTCTGCGTGTGCTTTGTACCTAGCTGATGGGCTTCGGCCTGCCTCTGCAGGCTCTCCTCTTGCCTGGGGGACAGAGGTAGTAACTGCCAAGGGGCCAATGCGGCAGCGTGCTGTCGTCATGGTGCCTGGCTACCTCTTCGCCATTTCTCCTCGCTGGAGGAAGGCCCACTTCCACAGGCCGGTGAGGGCGTGGGCCAGTGGGCTGCACCGATGGCATTCAGAATCCCAGCGCTACCTTGGGAATGACCGTGGGGTCCCGGCTGGGTGGATAGGGGCTGGACTCAGGGAGCTTCCTGCTCTGCTTCTCTCCTCACCCTGCCTGTAGGTGTGCCAGCCCGGGAGACAGCCCCTGCCAAGCTGATCGTGTACCTCCAGCGCTTCCGGCCCCAGGACTATGAGCGCCTGCTAGAAGCATACAGCGCCGCAGAGAGGATGGGGACCAAGCATCCTGGTGACAGCCTGGGCTCCGGGGGCCCTTCCTAGATCAAGCGGGACTCTGGGCCCAGTGGGATGCATTCCTGGGGTCGCTGTGTCTCTTCCCATCGCACAGTGACCCCTCCGTCCACAGCTCTGCCTGCTCCTTCACCCCATCCCCAGCTGCCCTTCTTCAAGCCCTCCCTGGCTGCCTCCTTTCTCTCATCCGTCAGATGCAATCTGTGGGCCGCCCCTCTCCCCTGGCCGCTAAGCAGCCTCCATTGATTTCCGCTCGTGTTTATAGGATTTCCACTTAGCCGTGATCAGTAGTTAAGCACAGGAAAATCCCTTGCCACCCCCCCTCCCTTGGTCGATGCCATTGATTCTGCCAGCGGCTCCTAAACCGCCTTACAGCTGAGTTAGAGATGAGGGGAGGCAGCGGGATTTCCCTGCCTGGGGGTGTGGGGAGTAGCAGCAGGTTGGGGAAGTGGCTGGGAATCCCGGAACTGCGGGAGTGCTGGTCTGACTGTGCCACGGTGCCCAGCTCTGCCCCAGTTGGTAGAGTGCCTCCTGTGGAAGCTGCTCCCATCTGAAGACACTCCTGGTGGAGACGGGTTCCCAGGATGCCGTGGAAGGAGACACATATGTCGTGTCAGAAGGCTCTCCCCTCGCTGTGATTCACACGCATTTTCTACCTCAAATATACCCAAATATGGCTTTCCAACCCCTTCAGGCTTTATTGGGCTTTCATTATTTGTGGGGGAAGGGACCACCCCTCCCCCCTGTTCTTGCAGTGGCAAACACAGGGCCGGAGCGCCACCTGCTGGTAGACCTCAGGTGTAGGCCTCCAGCTGTTGCGGCTCCAAGGCTTTGGGACAGGTGGGCAGTTACTGCCAGGTCTCCACAGGCAAGTTGTTCACCTCAAAGGTCTCCTGGACGGACTGGCCAAGGTGGTTATAGGTGAGGCGCAGCTTCAGCCGCAAGGGGGCCTAGGGACAGGAGCGTGGAGACCAGGGGCAGCGTCCATGACTTCTCCCATCCCTGGGTCTCCCACCCAGGGGCTCCAGCTCACCTTGTTAGGATTGAGGATTCTGAAAAGCTGGGTGATGGGCAGGCTGCTCTGAGCTGGAACCGTGTCCCCACTGGGGGCCTGCAGCTGCAGCTGCAAACTCTGGGCACAGGTGGTTTGGAGAGAGCCTCCAGCCACGGTGCTTCCAGACCGCTTTCCCGTCGGCCCCCGAGTGCCCGTCTTGGTCTGTCTCCAGCCACCCCCTCTACTTTAAGGCCTTTTCTCCTGGAGTGCCCAGGCCAGGTCTGAACCCTGATCTTTACAAACCTTGGGCACAGCAGCCTGGCAGGTGAAATGGGTGACATCACCCCCCGAGGAGTTGGTGGTAGTGACGGTGATCAGGAGCAAAGCGGGAGTTTCAGGTGGTCGAATGAAAGAGAGGTTCAGCTGTACCCCATCACGCTCAAACGCTTTGCAGTCGGGGATGGCAGCTAGGGTCGAGAGAGAGGCCGCTCAGTGGGCAGGCTGAGAACATACTCGTTCGTCCATTTTTTCGTCCATTCAGCACGCTCTCAGCGAGACTTACTGGTAGTGGCAAAGTAGACAGGAACATGAGGTTGGCGCTTACACTCGGGGGTGTTGGGGAGAAACAATAAAGGAAAGAAGCCAGACCATCACAGGCCGTAAGTGGTATCGGGAAGGCGAGAAATTATGCCGGGATTAACTGGGAAGACCCGACTGCAAGGAGTGGCAGGGAAAGGCAGCCGGCATTGAGCTGACGGCTGAGCCAGTCTGAAGTGCTGAGGAAAGAACACCCCATATAAAAAGAACTTGAGTCACCAAGCGCATGGCCGGGGAGGGCTTGAGGGGTGAGGGCCAGTGGAGTGGTGATGGGGGATGTGGCATGAGATAGGGGGGGCCCACAGGCCATGGTAAAAAGACAAAAGAGAGGCCTAATAGGGTGACCCCTCCCCCTGCTGAGAAGGGGCTGGGGGACCCAGGCACGGGAAGGGTGACGAGCCTTGGTCCCTGGCTCAGGATCAGGAGCCGCCTTCTCTGAGGCGTCTTCCCTCCGCTGCAGCTCACCTGGGGGTGCAGGTGCACAGGGAAGGTCGAGGAGGTGTACTAAGGTGCCTCCCGGGAGGGGACCCTGAGGGGGCGGGCACGGGGCCTCCCCAGAAGAGCCGTCCAGGAGGTGCAGCAGATCCAAGAGCTTGGAGGCCTGGGCCAAGGACGGAAGGCTCAGGGCTGGGTGTGGAGGCTCCCCCGGGGCCGCCTCAAGCCAGGCTTTCCGCCTCCCTCACCTGGGGCTCCGTGGGCACAGGGGCTGCGGCTTCCGAAAGCTGGGCAGCCTTGTTGCTTTCCTCTTCTTCCTCTTCGACCTGAGTGTCGCCTCGCTCCGCCAGGGGCATCCTTTCAAGAATGGCAGCCCTGAGAGGATGGGAGGGCGGGTGGGACAGGAAGCATCTGGGGGTGGGGGCCAAGACCACAGGGCACCGTGGCGCAGGGCGGGGCAGGGCGGGTCGGAGGGGCCTTTGTGAGTTCTTTGTGGGTTTCACGTGAGCCCGGAGGGCCGGAAGCCAGCACCGCATCGGAGAGCCTCAGGGGGAGGCTCCCACGTGGATGGGGAAGGCCACAGGCGAGGGCCGAGTGAGACCGCACTGCAGCGGGCTGCCAGGCACACCTCATGTGGTCGTACTTCCGGAAGAGCGCGTTATACTCCACAGCCCGCTGCTGCAGCTCCACGTCCACACAGCTCCCGTAGATGGACACCACCTGGCGGATGCGGCTGCGCCACAGTGCGGCGCGTGAGCGGCAGCGGCAGTGGGCCCTGCCCTGCGCTCCACGCTCTGGCAGGGCAGGGAGAGGCTGCACAGAGTAAGGAGACCCCCGGGATAGCTGGCCCTAGGGACCAGGGGAGCAGTGGGGCCTGTGTCTGCAGGGGTGCTCAGCGAAGGGAGTCTCACGGGCTCAGGCCCCCTCCTCACTTGTTGTCCCCGCGGAACCGGGTGCTGAGCTTCATGAGGGCCGTGAGGGCGTAGGCTCTGGTGGCCGGCAGGGACAGATGGGACTGCAGCACCTTTTCCAACAGTGCCAACACCTCCTCTTCTTCCACCTTCGGGCATGGACGAGTAGTGAGCCAGGGCCCAGCCCTGCCCACCCTGTCCCTCTCCAGTGAACCCCCATGCAGGTCTCACCTGAAGGGGCTCAGTTTCCTCGCAGTTCCCCTCTAATAAGAGGTCCCCGTATTCCCCGATGCACCAGGCTGCCACTTGCACCAGCGGTTGCTGTGTGGGGTAAGAAACACCCCCAGGTCAGTGTCTGGGTCAGTTCCATACTCTGCAGCCTCCCTGGGTCGTGCAGAGATAGTGGGGCTTGGCAGGGTGGGAAGAGCCGACTTTGATAGCTGGCTCTGTCCTGGTGCCCACTGCCCTCTGGTGGCCAAGCATCAGAACTACATGCCCTAAACACACGATGGCGGCAGGGGGTCCCCCCAGGAAGGGGTGGTGGTTTCGGCCCACAGGGCTTAAGATGAAAAAGGACACTACAGATGCTGGCTGGCATCAGTTAACTCAGCATTCAAGGGAATAGCAACATCGAAGACGTGCAGAATGAGCTTTGATCTGATGCTCATGGCAGCTCTGGGGGACAGGCAGGGTAGAAGGAACCTAAATAAAGTCCCATTAGTCATCTGTGGCTACACAGCCAGTAGGTAGCAAGGCCAGGACAGAAGCCCAGTGTTCTCACTAAAAACAGCCCTGGCCTTGGGTGTCTTCTGCACCAAGTAGCTGGATTGGGATGGAGGGAGCAGGTGGGCAGCCCTGGGCCTGGGAAGGTGGGATTGGTACCTGGGAGATATCATTTGCCAGGGCACTGTAGAGGCGGCACACTGAGTAGGCGTGTAACTCCCGGGCCCCCCCAATCAGCTGGATCAGGTTGGCCACTGCGTCATCACGCACATGGGTGCCTGCCTAGGGGGGGATGGGGGGACACAGCCAGTTAACTATGCTCAGCTCTGCCCACTCCTGCCCCGCTCCCTGGCCAGCCCCCGCCTCACCGTTGTCAGTACGTGCAGGATGGTGTCTATGTGCCACCGTTTGCTTGGAGCGAACCTGGGGGACATGGCTCATCAGGGCTGACCCTGCCGGGACTCACCCCGCTCTGCTTCCCCACACCTGTCGCCTCACCTTTCCGCAGCCAGCAGGATGCCCGAGGCACAGTCGGCCCGGAGATCAGGCGGGCAGGACTCCAGGAAGGCCTGCAGCTCCCGCATCATGGCTCGCACATTGGAGCTATTCACCAGGGCCAAGCTCAGCTCCAGGGCCCGCCTGGAGGGAAAAAGACAAGGGCCTATGCGGGCCCTCCCCTGCCCCAGGCAGCCGTCCCTGTAATGCCCTTGCTGCAGGTGCTCTGAGTTGCTGTGGGCCCTCTCCCCTGCTGCCGGGTGAGCCCTTGCTCTCTGCTCACCGGCTGAGGGAGGCGTCGGTTTCCTGCAGACACTCCACCACCGTGGGCCGGTGCCGCTGCACAGCCCCATGGTCGGACTGCACCAGCCGCAGCAGCGACGTCAGGGCCACATACCTGCTCGGGCGGGGGGGGGGGAGAGGCTCTATCACGCCATGGCCATCAGCCCGCAGCCCCGTCAGAGGGAGGCAGATGAGGGGGCTCTGGAGGACGCGGTGGCACAGCCCAGCCAGACACCTGGGTCTGTTACCTAATGTTCTTGTCACTGTTGAGCAGGAAGCGGCCAAGAATGTTGACAGCTAGGACCTAAGGGAGGTGGCGGTCAGGGGAGGAGCAACCTGCTCATTCAGGAGCAGGGACCCCGGGGCACCGGATGGCAGGGTAGGAAGGAGAGACTGGTGAACAGGACCCCTGTGCCTGGCCAGGGGCAGTAGGCGGGGCCGCAGCAGGACAGGCCGATACCCGCAGGCCGGCTGCAGAATGGATGTCCATGATGGTGAGCACTGTCTCAAACAGGATGGCGCTGCCCGCGTTGCGGCTGGTGTCTGTGTTGGTGGCCACCTGAGCGGACAGTAAGGAGAGCTCCATCTGCACGGGGCTCCGCAAGGTCTCTACCACATCATCTCTCCACCCCTCAGCCATCCAAAGGAGTGGCCGCCAGGTGCCAAGGCCAGACTGGGCGCTAAAGACTGAGCTCTCCTGCAGGGAGCCCACCGTCTTGAGGGGACAGGGAGGGCAAGGGGTGCGCGGGGCTGGGGTAACACAGCAGCACAGCTGACCCATGCCCCTCCCCAGCGCCCCACCTGGGCCAGCAAGTCATTCATGGCCTCGCTGCTCTCCTCGTGGTTCCGGCCCAGAATGCGAAGTAGACGAAGTATCTGCACCTGTGGTTGGATTAAAGGTTGAAAGGCAGAAGAGAGCCTAGAGAAAGGGGCACGGGGCTGGTGACCCAAAGGGCAGCGTTGTGAGGGGTCTGGCCGTGCCCTGCAGCTCTGCGCACCTCTCCCACCTCCACAGGCCCCTTGAGCCCTGGAAGGGATCACAGGTGTGCGAGGCCAGCGGAATCCAGTAGACTTTTTCCATGGTTACCAACCTGGACGTTCTGACCTCTCTGTGCCTCATCTTTCCACCAGAGCCGTCCTTCACCTGCTGTCCTCCTACTCAGGACACTGCCAGAACCCAGGTGTTCTCTGGGAGGTGACCACTGGCCCGGTCTTACTGCAAAGCCCTCTCCGCTCCAAGGAGGCAGCAGGGAGAGGTCGGCCCACCTGCAGGAAGGGGTCGCTGACTCCAGCGATGCTGTGTTCTGTGGAGTAGCCTGTGGTCACGAGGGTCCGGAGGATTTGCACCAGTTGGGGCACCACCTGGAGGGAGGGCACAGCTCTGCCTGGGCCTTCTTCATTCTCCAAACCGGAAGCCCGCTCCTCCCCAGCTGCCCCTGCACCTGCCCACCTTTCGGAAGTGCCTGAGGGCTGCAGGGCTTCGTTCACAGAGCTCAGTGATCAGTGTCATGGTGGTCAGCAGGATGCCTGGGGGCGGGGCAGGGAGAGTCTGCTGTGTGTGTGGGGGGGTGGGGGGCTGGGGGTGTGCACTGCCCTTCTCCTCGGAGCTAGTGCTCCTGTCTCATTTTTTCACTTCTGTCCAAAGGCAGGCTAGGGAACCCTGCAGCCTTACCATGGTGGTGCTCTTGAAGCAGTTGGGTGCAGGGCGGGAGGAAGACACTAGAGAGCTCGGGGGCTTTCCGGATCATGTGCACTGCGGTCAGGATAGCCTGCGGAGGTCCGGGGTCTCAGACGCCAGGGCAGGGACCCCCGAGGATGGACTCCCCACCTCCGCGGCGTGGCAGACTGTGGGCAGTTTCTGGGAGCCCCTGCCGTCTCACCTTCTTCCGCACGTAGGGGCTGGGCTCCAGCAGCAGCTTCTCCACCTCTGGGAGCAGGTCCCGGCACATGTCAGCGGAGCCCATGGCGCTCAGAGTGCACAGGGCCAGCCCTTGTACTGGATGAAAGCCCTGGCTCAGGTCGCTGCATGGTGGGGAGGCCAGCCGTCAAGCCCGGGAACAGCAGACCTTCCCAGCACCTGCGCAGGCAGTCCCGTGGGCTGTCCCAGTTCCCACGCGCCCATCTCCCTGCTTCCCAGAAGCCTCTCACTTCTTGATGCTGTTGGTAATGAGTAGGTGGGCATCGTGCCTCTCATCCAACAGAAGCATGGCCCCCAGGTAGCCCACCCTCTTGTCTGTGAATCTGGGGGAGGCGATCAATTTCAGACACTCCATCTACAGGGGAGGGAGCAGACCCAGAGGGCCAGGGTGAAACCAGAGGCGCCGAGGCTCGCCGGGCTCCACCTGCCTTCCTCCTCAACACCAGCTCGACTGGGGAGCCGGCACGCCCCATCATCCTCCCTTCAGCAAGAGGAGAGGCGGAGAAGGTTCCGGCGCGAGTGAACAGTTTCATGAGACCAGGAGTGGAGGAGGAGGAGGGCAGAGGAGAGGAGAGGAGGTGCCCGGAATAGCACTGGCCAGGGAAGGCAGAGTTCGGGCCAGCTGGCAGGGACAGAACCCTGCGGCGCGGGCTGTGAGCGCTCAGAAACCGTGTGCAGAGGGAACGCAATCAGGGCACCTGGAGGTGAGGGGCTGAGGCTCAGGGGCAGGTTGTCGCCGGCCAGTACCTGTCCAAAGTGGGCGGGGTAGCCCAACATGTGGACGTACAGCAGCTTGGCCAGCTGGCGGTGCCTCTGCGCAGGGTCCCCGTCGCGGAAGGAGGCCCGGATGTGGGCGCACTCCCTCTGGATCACCTCCCGCTCCTGCGCCTGGGTCTTGGCCCCACGGATCTCCTCGATTAGATCCTGGAGCTTCAGCGAAGTCACCACCATCCTGGGGGACAGAGCCCGGGAGTGCAAGCAGAGGGCTTTTACACTCTGGCCTTTCTGCCCAAGCGTGCCTTGTGCCAAGATCCTGAGGGCCTGGGTCCCACGGCTACCCTAACAGTGAGCCCCACCTCTGTCTTCCCGCCCCGCCCCTAGCCACCGCCCGAGGAGGGCCCCCACTGCGCATGCGCCCCCGCCCCACCCTGCGCTCGCTCGCGCCGAGCAGGCGCTAGGGCCCCGCCTATCCCCCCCCCCCCCCCCCCCCCCGCTGCCTGCACCTGGGCGCCGGTTTCTAGCCCAGCCATCCCTCTCCTAGCCAGCGCTGCGGGGTTCCTTCCCGCAATCCCATCCCAGGAGGCCCCGGCTCCCCACCTCAGGACGCCAGGCTCACCTGGCGTGGGTCTCAACTCCGCTCCTGTGCCCCAGCGCTTCCTGATACAGGGCCGAGCAGGGGTTGGCGCTTCGTCGGGTTCTTCCCTCTCCCCGCCTCCACCACGGGACCCCGCCCCTCCTGGGCCAACCTGCTGAGGCCTCTTAAAGCCTGGGACCTGGAGCCAAGGTTCTGGAGGTCAGGGGTTAAGAGCTCTTGCCAGCAGAAGGGTAGGGGGTGGAGGGGCGGAGACACTGTGCCAGTCCTGCGGTTCCCCCAGGCACATCCTCCCCACCGCACCCCAAAGGAGATGACAATCCCCCCCTTTTTTGAACTTTTTTATTAATATATTTTTTTTTTGTTAAATTTCTTTGTTTTTCCTGCAAGACTTGGTGTTGGCGGCACTGTTGTATAACTTCAATCCCAAATTCCATGAAATAGAAATCAGAAGTAAAGGTTGAGAGAGGGGAGGAAGGAGGGAGGCAGGCCAAGGAGTAAACAGTTTGACTAGAAAAAAAGAAGAGGGGGTGTGTGGTGGGCATTCCCGGGCAAGGCCATTCCTTGAGGGAGGGGTTGGCAGGCGGTCTGCCTATGCCTCATGCAGGGGAGGGAGGAAAGAGCTCCCTGGGGGTGAGTTAGTCCCGGGGATCAGCCACAACCTCTCCAGGGCTCTCCACCCACACCCACCTCTCAGCTGGGGTCTGCCTCCCGCCTCAGCCCTGCCGTGGAGAGTGTGTGAGAGATGGCTTCCCTCGATGGCCTCCTGTCTTCCCGTTTCACGAGATGGTCGTGTGATGGGGGCAGGGACAGGACCCACTGGGAGGCTGCTTCAGCTGCCACCGCTTCTGCCGCTGCCCTGTGTCCCAGCGCCCGCTCTCCTGCCTGCTTCCAGTCCCCCCCGAGTGCCAAGCCCACCGCCACCACCACAACTGCTGGAGTTGGGGAGTGGGGTCCCGGCTGCTGTGCCCCCCTAACCCTCTACCACAGAAGTGTCTCCTTCAGGCCCCTTAGGAATTTAATCAAAGGCCACAAGTGAGTCCAGAGCAACCGATAATAAACTTCTAGGGGGACACAGAAGGGTGGGCGAGGTCGCAGGGTGGGGGGCAGAGTTTGAGAGGTGGTGGACCTGGGTGTGGGTTGTTCCTTTCTGCATGGCACCCCGCCGCGGGGACTGGAGGAGGGGCTGGCCGGCTGCTGAAGAGAGCACAAGGGAGCCGCCAGGCAGTTCCTGCACTTTGCACTCCCTCCCCTTGTCTCCCCCTGGGAAGGACGGGCTTAGGCAAGGACCGAGCTCGGTGCGTGGACGGAAGAGCAGGTCCTCCAGGGCGGGAGGTGACGGCCCGGAAGCCTCAGGGGCTCAGCCAGCGCCCGGCCGGGCCACACCGGGCCCGGCCCCCAGTCACCTCTTCCCCGTGGTCTTCCTCCTTCACAAGAGACTCCTCAGGACACCAAACCCCCATCCTCAGCGAAGTTTAGGTTTAAAGAAAAGGTGGGGAGCATGTGGGGCAATGGTCTGACTTAGAGTTGTGTGTCTCAGAGACAGGAGGGAGAGCGCCTCTGAGAGAGAAAAGCCCTTCGTATGTAAACAATCTAGAGAGAGAAGGTGAGGAAGACAGAGGGAAAGAGAGGGGAGGAAAAAGCAAGAGACGGAATGAGAGAAAAGAAAGGGAGGAGGGCGGACCGGCGAGAAAACAACCAGGAGGCGGGAGAGAGAGAGGCAGGTCGCGGGGTGAAGAGGCAGGCGACTGAAGCCAGAACTGGGCCGGGGAGCAGCCTCAGGTGAGGAGCTGGGAGAACAGGAACGCCAGGCTGAGGTCCAGGAGGGCCACGGCTCCCACCACCAGGGGGTTGGCAGCTCCCTAGAGAGACAGAAGGGGAAGCAGGCTGAGTCCCTGGGGGCCGGGGCCAGCGCTAGGTCCCAGCTTCCTGGGCTGGCTGCAGTGGCCAAGCCTGAGGGTCCTAGTCGCTGCCCTGCAGAGGCGCGGGCGATACTTTGTATTGCAAAGCTCCCCACTTCCCCTGCCGCCCTCTCCACACTCCTCCCACCCGTAGTCTGTGGCCCAGGCAGACAGAGCCCGGCCTCAGAAGCCGACATTGGCGGCAGCCTTGTGCTGCAATGGGGGGGGGGGGGGGGGGGGAGATGAAGGGGTGAGGATGTGGTTGCTAGGAAACAGGAGAGGGCCTGGAGTCCAATCAGCAGAGAGGGTTCTGGGGAAGCCCCGCCTCTCCCAGTTTTCTGCCTCTTTTCCAATTTCTCTTCTTCCCAAGAGAGGGAGGGAGAGACAGAATAGGGAGGGAACGATTTTTTCCTTTTTTATTTCTGGGCACCAAAGAGAGAAAGTGCGGAGGTGGCAGTGGGGGTGGAGTAGGAATCTGGGGACTGGAAATGATATGGAAAGAGAACAGAGGCAAATGTTCTGGCTCTGCCGTTAATCACTAGTTGGTAACCATGGGCAAGTTACTTTAGGAGCTCCGGGCCCCAGTTCCCCTCTCTGCCAAACGAAGGGCTTGGACCTCACAGTCTCTACGGCTCCTTCCAGCTCAGAAGGTCTGGAAGGTGGGAGATGGTCCAAGACTGGCTGGGCAGAGAGGAAGCTGGGTTGCAATCAAGGCCCCTCAGAGATCTGGACAGGGTGGGAGGCAAGGCTTTGGGGAAGAGAGGGCACACACTGGGGACAGAGGGGGTCTCACCGGCTGGGCAGGCCTCTCGGTGGCAGCCGGCTCCTCGAGCTCTTCCAGCAGGCACCCAGCAGCGGGACCCCTCGAGGATGGGCCCTTCAGCACAGGCGTGGCCACAGGCTCGGGCTCCGAGCCTCCTGGGGCCCTCAGCTGGGGCAAGGACTCTTCATCTTCCCCCTCCTCCTCTCGAAGACTTCCTGAGCTGTCACTGCAGCCTCCGAGGAGGGGGGAACCGTCTCTGGGCCCTGGCCCCTGCAGCCCGGCCTCATCCTCAGCCTCGTAGCCAGCTAGTTCCTCCACCTGCTCCCCCGGGCCCCCCCACTCCTCGGGCCAAGCTTTGGGGCTGGTGAAGGGACCCCAGTCCCCTCCGGGAGGCAGTGGGCTCCGGCAGGCAGGGGGTCGCCAGGGTTGGCGGGAGGAGACAGGGCTGCTGGGCAGTTCGGGGGAGCCCTCTGAGGGTGTTAGTCCGTTCTCGTACACCCCGGGGCTGTCCTCATCCAAGGGCTCCGTGTCGGAACCTTCTGAGTCTTGCCTGGGTCTGCGGCCTGGCAGGGATAGGTGGGAATCAGCGGGGCCTCACAGGCCTTGGGCTGGGGGCTCACAGCTTTAGCCCCACCACCCATGACAGCACTGCCCAGGAATCTGCTGCACCCCACCCCCACCGGCCCATAGCTGCTCCCAAACCCCAAACCTCCCATCACCCTATTTCATAAATGCCCAGTCCCACACCCAAGACAACAGGGCCTGGCCCCGCCATCCGCCCCCTTGGACCCTCACACCTCCCCAGTCCCCCTCCAGGGCTTCCCATCCCCGCTGCTCCACACCTGAGCGGTTCTGGTTCCCCAGGGGGTTTGCCCTCCTCTCACCTGGGGCTTCTAGCATGGGTTGCAGGTCCTGGGCTATCAGCTTGGCCATCCGTGCTGCTTCCACGGCCTTCTCAGCGACGCTACTGGCTGCCACTGCTTTTAGGAGGGCGTCGGCGGCCCTGTCGGGTCCCAGGGACAGGGACTTAGCAGACCTCCCCCCGCAGCTCCAAATCAGCCCCTGCCCAGGCCCTTCAGACCTTCACCCCTGCCCTCATCCCGCCATATCCTCCTGAGCTGAGCTCCTCACCCTTGCTTTCCCTCTGCCTGCTGCTCCCCTGCCTGCACAGGCCGGGGCTGCTTCTGCCCGCTGCCATCACACCCTCCTGCTCCTCTCACACCCTCTGCCATTAGGGCCCGTAGTAACACTTCCTTCTTCCAGCGGCAGGGGCTGGGCCCTCCAGTTATTCCGTTCCTGTCCTGCTCCCTTCTGGGTGACAAGCAAGACCTCTGTGCCGGCACATCCTCTGCAGGCCAGCAAGGTGCCTGCAAGCTCCTGTTGGTATCAACCCCTTGCACACTCCCCGGGGTCACAGGTTTCTCTGTAGGGTCCAGGGTACCATCCCGTACTTGCATCCCGGCCTTTCCCACCCCCTGGCCCGGGGCCTCCCTTCCCCTCTCCCCTGCCTGCTCTCCTTGTTTTTTAAATCCTACCTCTTCCAGCATGGATTTCCTGACATGAGAATTTCCCATCTTGCTTTTCTTCAGCCTCCTTTGTGTTCACATTTGTTCTCTCTGCCACCCCCACCCCCTTCCCCATCTCGTGCTTTTCTGAGCCCCTGCACTGGAGCAAGGTGGGCCTCCCCTCTGCTGCGATCCTGTGCCTGTGTTCTCAGCACTGTAACTCAGCCCCATCCCCTCCCGCCCTGCTCCTCGGGCACAGAGACCCTGGCAGCAGCATCAATCTTCCACCTCTTTTTGTAGTTTCTCAGTTCTCCCTGAGGTTAGATGCTTCCTCAATTTCCCCTTCCCCTTTATTGTCTGCTGTTAAGTGTGTGTGTGTGTGTGTGCCTGACTGAAGATGGAGCACAGAGGGACAGACAGACGTGATCAGGTGCCTTTGTCATGGGCTTGCATGGATCTAGGCCCAAGAGTCTCTGGCTACAGACCTGTTTTATCTGGCTTAGGAAGGCAGCCTGGGTGGGGGGTGGGGCCGCTCTTGTCATCTAAGTCCACCTCTTATCCACGTACTGTTTTATGTGCTATGGGGGAGATATGGTCAGTCTCCTGTCCTCAAACCTGGAGGCTCAGGGACCTTGAGGGCCTGCTTGGAGGGACCTCAGAGAGCCCCGCCCTTCTGTCTTGGGGCGTTCAGGCTGAAACGGAGCAGGTCTCAGAGTCTGGGGCAGGGTGTGAGGATCAGTCTTGGGTTGCACCAAGTTCTCTGGCAGCCGTGAAGCCGGCTTTTTTGCAGAAGGAGGATATGGATGATCAGATCCTAGGCACGGCCTTCATCTGTGCTCAGGCACCAGGCCAAGCGCAGGCTACCTGACAGAGGCACCTGCTCTGGAGGCTCTGCTGTTTCCATGGCAGCTGGCAGCCAATCAGGGTTGCCAGGCCTGTTGCTGGGGAGACCAACCAGCCTCTTCCCACTGCCTGATCCTCTAGTTACTGAGATCAGATTTTCCTGTACATGCCTCCACCCTCTCCAGCCTTAAATATTCCCCGGTGCTCTGCCTTCCCCCTTCCCTGGCTTCGCGCAAACACCCAGACGCTCAGAAACATCTACAGATGCACAGTCCCTGGGTCTGATACGTTCACACACACACACACATGCACACACACACACTCAGAGTCACCATCATACAAATCCACAGGAGCCTACTGGAGAGATCCTCTTCTCCGACCCTCTGGAATAGTCTCAGATGCAAACAAAATCCCTCAGCCACGCCCCCATGTCTTTTAAAGAAAAGCCAACGTATAAAAATTCAAATGTGTGGGTTGTATAAATCAAGGGCCTCTGAATCTCATTACAGATGGATTTCTGGCTTGCTTTCGATCTGTGCTATCTAATTCAGTACTCAAAAGCCATGTGTGGCTATTAAGCACTTGACATGTGGCCAGTCCAATTTGAAATCATGTGTTGTCAGTGTAAAATACACACCAGATTTCAAAAACTCGGTCCGAAAGCAATGCAAACTATCTCAGTAGCTTTATATTGACTACAGGTTGAAACGATAATCTTTTGGATATACTCATACTGGTTTAAGTAAAAATATATTATTAAATTCCTTTTACCTGTGTCTTTTTTTTTTAATGCGGCTATGAGGAGACTTTGTTACATATTTGACTTATTTTCTTATTGGACAGCACTGCTTTAGACAGCAAGTTCCTGGGGTGTGAACTGTAATCTGATTTGCAGAAAGGCAATTCCATTTACAGACAAGCCACCTCCTCCTCCTCTCACATCTTTAGCCCTCGGATGAAAGAAGGCAGAGGAGGCAAAATGGGAGAGACCATCTTTTCAGGTGGGTAAGTCAGGCGGACAAGTGAGAAAGTGAGACCTCCCCCAGGCCCAGGGTTGAAATGGTGTCAGCCTAGGATGTGGTTAGGAAGGGACACTCCCTCCCTGTTCCGCCCAGGGCTGATGTTCTGGCCTGAAGGCTGGACCGGATGCCAGTCTTCCCACTGGGGACACGTCTGAGTTCCAGAAAGGCCTTTGGGCCTGCACAAAGCAGTGCCCGTGGCTACTCCCACACAGAGCAGTGGGACACACATCACCACACAGAGGATCCCGAGACACACGTGCAGTCTTAGTCCTCCTTTGCAAAGCTGCCCATGATGACACCCACATCCACCTGTAGCCTCACATCTAAACACCCCCAACTGCCCAGAACTACTGTGGCCTAGTCTTAGGCCTGCTCTCCCCCTCCGGGCCTTGGGCCTCGGTCCTCCCTGATGCAGCTCCTCCTCCCTTGTCCCCAGCACACCCTCTGGCCTCTCTGCCAAGCTTTGGGCTCTGCACTCCCCAGATGCCCACCTGGCAGCGGCGATCTCCTGGCGCTGGCGGGCTGCGCTCACGGCTCGACGCGCGCCCTCGACAGCCCTGTCCACTTTCTCCTTGACTTTGCCACGCCGAAGAGCCAGGGGCAGGAGGCTGCGGACGCGCCCCCCGTGCACCAGCCGGTTGCGCTTGTACTTGCCCTCCTCGCGGGAGCCGTCGGGGCGGGTGGTGCGCCCGTATCCGTGCCGCCGGTTGCCTAGCCACTCGCCCTCGTAGCGCAGCCCGTTGGAGCGCTGGCTCACACCGTAGCCGCTGCGCCGGTCGGCGCGCCACTCGCCCGCGTACACCTCGGTGGCAGAGCCCTCGATGAGGGCGGGCGGCGCTGGGGCCGGCGGCCCGCTGGCCTCGGAGCCCGGGGGTCCCGTGCTGCCCACTTCGCTGCTCACCTCGCTGCGCAGGGAGCCCCGCTTGCTGCCCAGGGAGCTGCGGCGCCCGCCTGCCCGGAGCCCGCTGAGCAGCAGCGAGCGCCGGAAGAACCCGCCGGCCGCTGGGGTGCGCTTTCGGGAGGACGCGCCGTCGGCGTCCCCTGGCCCGGCCAGCACGAAGCCGCCCCTGGAGCCCGAGGCCGGGCTGCCTCCCTCGTCGCCCGGCAGGGGCAGAGGCGGGGGCGGCGTCGGGGGGTCGCTGTGGCCGGAGTCCAGGGAGGTGCGTCGGGGCGAGCGCAGCAGCGCCGCCTGATGGTAGGGCACACTCTGGCGCACCCCGTAGCCGTGGCGCTTGCCGGACTGCCACTGGCCCTGGTAGGTGCCTGCGGGCGGGGAGGGGATGGGAGACACCGTCAGACCTCGTCGCTGGGCTGTGGGCAGCCCCGGTCCCGAGAGTGGGAGGTGGGGAGGCCCTGCTGGGTGGGCAGGGGTGGGTGACCAGCGGAGCAGGGAGGCACGTGGCTCTGGGCAGTGGCGGGGGGGAGGGGGAGAGACGTTGCGAGGAGGAGGCGCACACAGGCGGCCCAGAGGGCGTGAGGGCCACCTGACAATATGTCTACGACAAACCCGGGGCAAGCCACCCGCACTACGACGGGCAAGCCCGCAGAGGAGAGCAGCGAGGGCGTGCGGGCTGAGCAGGGGTGCCGGGCGCTGGCAGGTGGGGAGGGGCAGGCAGACAGCAAGCGGTGAGGGCAGGCAGACGGGGGACGAGGGAGAGAGACGCACGAGGATGGCAGGGGCGGGCGGTGGCGGGAGAGGGCAGAAGGGCGGGGGAATGGGCGCCGGGGTCGCATATGGCTGGGGGAGGCGTGTGGGGAACAACGGGGCGCGGGGCATATGGCGGGGGGGTGGGGAGGGCGCCGGCGGAGGAGCAGACAGACATCGGTGGGCCGGGCCGCGCACCTCCGTCGGAGTAGGTCTCGGTGCCGTAGCCGTCCTGGAAGCCGTCCTTCCAGAGCCCGGCGTAGCGCAGGCCGGACACGCTCTCCCACACGCCGCTGCGCCCCTTCAGCCCGCCCAGCCACTCGCCGCGGTACGTCCAGCGGCTCTTGCGCTCCACGCCCAGCCCTTCGCGCTTGCCCTGCTGCCAGTGGCCCTGGTAGCTGTGTCCGCCGGGCCCGGTGAAGACGCCCAGTGACTCGAAGCCGTGCGCCCAGCAGCCGCTGTACTCGCCCTGGGCGCCGGGCCCCGTGCACACGCCGTAGCCATGTGCCCGCCCCGCCTCCCAGCCCCCCACGTAGCAGCCCCCGTCGTCAAAGTCGAACTTGCCCCCGGGGGACATGCATGTAGTTGGCGCGGCCTCAGCCCCCCGGTGGCTCAGCGCATCCTGGGGCTGGAGAGCCGGCTGGGGGCCTGGGAGCCGGGCGAGGCCTGGGGGCGGGGGCACTTAGATCGGGGCTGGGCGGGGGGCCCCCAGCGCGGGCAGGCAGGGCCGGACCCTCATCCTGAGTGGCTGCGGAGAAAGACGGGGTGGGGGGAAGGTGGTGAGCGAGGCCCCTCCTCTCTGCCCGCCGCTCCCTGGCCGGGCGGCTCCAAAGCCTCAGCACCGCCCCCCAGCCGCCCCCCTCCGCCCCCGGTAGCAGCTCCCAAAGCTTTGGGGGGGCCCGGAGGCTTCCCCATCCCTCCCTCCCTGTAGAGACTGCAAGCCCCAACCCCAAGCGGGCGTCCCACTTCTCCAGCCCAGAACCCCAAAGCGCATGGAGAGGATGGCAGTTTAGGGGTCTCAAGAGGGGGCTGGGCAGACTTCCACCCGCTTCCCAGGTGCTGTCAGGACCCCTCTGCTCCGGTTCTCTGACTTCTCTGGCGAAGCAGGGGTGGGGGTGGGGTAAAAATCTTGGGGGGAGATCAGACAAGGTGGGCAGAGAGAGGGTTCCTCTGGGGGAAGGTTGGGGACAGGGGGTAGCTATGCAGGGGAAAGGCCAGGGTGGGGATGGGCAGACAGGCAGGGAGGGGGCCGGTACTCACCCTGTGGGCTGAGGCTCAGGCCGCCTCCCGGGCTCAGAATCCATGGCCGGACACCTCCACTCCCACCTCGCCTGGACAAGCCAAGCCCCCTCCCCTTCCGGAGAGACCGCTCCACCCCAGACAGGGGAGGTGGGGAGTCGTTGGAAGAGAGGCCCCTCTCTCTCTTTCCAGCTGAAGGAGCAGGCTGATGGAGTGGGGGGCGAGGCAGCGGCAGGGGTGGAGGGAGATGAGAATAGTGTAGGGGAAAAAAAATCTGTCTTGGATGGAGACAGGCAAGAGGAGCTGGAAGCTGGATGGGAAGGGGGAGGGGGCTAGCGAGAGGGGGTGTTTTTTATTATTTTTTTTCTTCTGATGGTTGGGAGAGGAAAAAAAAATCAAAATTCCGATTCCATCCGAGCACAAATCAATGTTTGCTCCATTCCAGCATCACGGGGGAGGCTGGACCAGGCAGATTTAAAGGGGCAGAGAGAGGAGAGGAGAGGGTGGAGAGAGGAGGAGGCAGATGAAGAAGATGGGGAGGGGGGAAGCCCAGGCAGAAAGGATGGGTGCCGGCTAAGCTGCAGTGTAGGAGAGGCAGGTAGGGAGCAGAGGGAGAGGCACTGAGACCCCCAGGGCGGAGAGAAACCCTGGCCTGCAGGCAGGGAGTGGGGTGAGGTGGGGGGGAGGGAGGGAGAGGAGCCAGGGGGAGGAGACTGGGCTGAAGATGGGGAGGCAGGGGGAGGCCCGGGCCGGGCGGGGGAGGAGAGATGCCGGCGAGAGGAATACAAAGAGAGAGGTGCAGGGGTGAGCACCAAGGAGGGGGGTGGCTATCGCGGGCGTGGGGGGGCGGGAGACCCGGTCTGGTGCTGGTGAGGGATGGTTCTGCGGGGAGAGCAGGGGAGGAGGGAGGGAGGGGAAAGAAATAGATATGGAGAGAAGGGTTGTGAAGGGAGGGAGAAAGCGCTGCAGAGGGAAGGGCAGGCGTGGGTATAGACATCCAGGCAGGAAGAGCCCAGATGGAGACTGGAGGGCCGGAAGTGGTGTTGGTGGGGTCCAGGCGGGGAGCATGAACCTGCCAGCAGCTTGGCTGGAAGCCAGGCGGCCTTTGGGCCTGGATGCGGGCGTCCAGGGAGCCCACGACCGAGCGCCTCACTCTGCTATGCCTTCTCAGGAAGCTTGATGGGGGCCTGACCTGAGGGGGCAAAGCGGGGGGGGGGGGGGGGGACCTGGCACCACCTGTGCTTTTCTAGGCCTCCCTAAGCTCCACCCCCAACAACTATTGCTCCCTGGTTCATGCCACTGAAGAGGAGGGGTGTGTTATTTTAAAATGGGGGAAGTAGGGTGGGGGTGGAGGGTGGGGAGGGGGTCATGCCTGGTGATGCCGTGAAGACCCTGGGGGCTTTGGAGGTCTCCTCCTTTGCAGCTGTTCAGCAAAAATGCTGCTGCACACAGCTGCGCCGGCCCTTTGAGCAGTGAGACCCTTCCAGCCCACCATGCCTCTGTCCAGCCTCAAGCAGCCCCCCACCCAAGCTTCTGTAGACTGTGCGGCTCTGTCCACCCGTCTCTAAGCATTTAGGAAGGAGGACATACGACAGGTTAACTGTCAGACCCAATACTTGCTCTTGCTTCCTAAGAAGACCTGCTCCACTGCTCCCCTCCCAAGCCTTACTATATGTTGAAAAGGCCCAGAGTGGGAAGTCAGTTGCCAGAGGCCACACAGCAGAGGCGGCAGAGCTAGGATCAGGGCACAGGATGCTAGATATTTTGAGCCCTGTAATTCCTCTCAGGATCCCATGTACTTCTGAGACTCAGGGGCTCCATTTTGAGTTCTTTGTGGGGGGTTGGGAAATAGAGAGCGTGAGGTTTGGAGTAAGCAAGATTTCCCTTGCTCTAAGTTTTTACTAAGTTTCTATGACGTTGGGAAAAAAAAGTCAGTGTTATGTCTCCAGGTCAGGGACCGCATCTTATAAATGCTAGCATGGTACAGGGTGGGTAAGTGTCCACTGGGGACCTGATGGTTGATGGAGAGCTCCTGTGTCATTCGTTCGTTCATTCATTCATTCAGTTCTCCATCAGGCATTACGGAGTTCACCGTGGACTAGGCCCACTGCTGGGAGCTAGGGATCCGGTGGTGAACAGCGTGGTGCCTGCTCTCACCTAGCAGATAAGGTGGACAGCTAGCCGGTCCCAGTGCCCTGACAAGCCCATGGGCTGGGAACAGAGACTAGGGCCAGAGCTGAACTCCCGCTGTTCCCCAGGGAAAGAGGCAGTGACGGTGACTCCGAAAGGGAGCTCGGGGGCAGCTGCGGCTGTGTCAGCTGTCCTTAGATAGCTAACCCTCCCTGCTTCTCGTGGTGTCTTGTCTTACTCCGCAGTTAAGACCCCTCTTTTCTCCAAGAAAGGGAGAATACAGGAAAAGCCACGCCAAGCCATGGGCACAGCACAGACCCAAGGAAGCAGGTGGAAGTGGAAGTTGGGGCAGGTGCTTTGTGCCTGTATTCGGGCTTGCTGAAGTGCCAAAGTCTCTGACAGCAGCTGCCCAGAACATGTGAGACGCTAGCCCTGGGGGAGCCAGCCTTCCGGCCCTGTCCTCTTCTGTCCTCACATGTCCTCCAGTCCCCCTCTCAGGGCAGGAATGCTTTTTTTTTTTTTCCTTCCAAGAGCTCACTGGTTTGTTTGGCCACCATATGCCCATGTTCAGATGTCAGGGCCAAGGGAGCTAGCATTACATGGAGTGGCTCTGTGCTGGGAGCCAGGTACTGTGCTTGGCACGCTGTCTGGATGACCTCATTCACTCCTCACAACCGAACGGAAACCGGGAGCCATCCAGGCTGGGGACCAAGAGCTGGGCTTCCAAAGATGGACAGACCTACGGCTGCATCCTGACTCTTCCAGCTACGAGCAGAGTAAACCTGAGCGCATCGCATAACTATTCTGATTGACAGCCTGCGTGTATCTCGGGGATATCATGACCTACTCCGTAGCTCATGGTGAAGATGGAGATGATCACGTGCAAATTGTGTGCATGGATAGAATGTATGCTTATTAATGGAGGGTGGACTACTTGGCCTGGTGCCCAGTGCATAGTAATAGCGGCTTGAAAATACATTGGCAATTGGCCTGTTTTAGAGGTAAGGGATCAGGGCCCTGGAAGTTAATTAATTTGTCCAGTGTTGCACAGCTAACCTATGGCAGCCCTTGGTGCTCAAGTTCGTATGCACTCACAGATGCCATTTTATAAAAGCAAAGTGGGGGCCGGCGCCGCGGCTCAACAGGCTAATCCTCCGCCTTGCGGCGCCAGCACACCGGGTTCTAGTCCCGGTCGGGGCACCGATCCTGTCCCGGTTGCCCCTCTTCCAGGCCAGCTCTCTGCTGTGGCCCGGGAGTGCAGTGGAGGATGGCCCAAGTGCTTGGGCCCTGCACCCCATGGGAGACCAGGAGAAGCACCTGGCTCCTGCCATCGGATCAGCGCGGTGCCCCGGCCGCAGCGCGCCGGCCGCGGCGGCCATTGGAGGGTGAACCAACGGCAAAAAGGAAGACCTTTCTCTCTGTCTCTCTCTCACTGTCCACTCTGCCTGTCAAAAAATAAAAATAAAAACTGTCCACTCTGCCTGTCAAAAAATAAAAATAAAAAAAAAGCAAAGTGGGAACATTGTTGAAATTTGGAGAACACAGTACAATAGCAGGAATACAAAGGGAAATCACCGTGTAACACTTACTGTCTAACACTCAGTACGTTCTCAGAGTCGCTTCCATGTATTTTTACTTAATATAATTGGCTAAATGCTGCACATAAGATCTTGCATCCTACTCATTCACTTGGCTTTACGTGGTAAGCATTTTTTTCACGTCGTTAAAACCTCCTTGGATCTTGAATGACTGTGTAATATTCCCCTGTTTGGAGGCACCATATTTTTTTTTTACTATTTTAGTGTAGCTCTTTTATGCTGTCTACACTTTTTTGCTGTTAAAAATTAATCTTTGTGTACAAATCTTTGTATCTCTGACTTTTCTTTAAAATGTTTTATCCTTGAAAATTTCAAAATAAGCCAAAGTAGATAGAATAAACAGCCTCTGTCTACCTGCCCATGCCCTCACTTTAGCAGTTATCACTCTTGGCTCACCTTATCCCCCTCCACCACCTTTACCCAAATTCCAGGTCTTCTGTGGTGTCAGTCTCTTGATTTCTTGAAGTTGGACTCCTTCTCCTCCTCCTCTTCTTCTTCTTCTTCTTCTTCTTCTTTAAGAAGATTGATTTATTTATTTGAAAGGCAAGCTACACAGAGAAAGAGGGACAGACAGAGAGAGAGAGAGCTTCCATCCACCACCCTGGTTCATTCCCCAGATGGCCTGCAGTGGATAAGATGGGGCCAGCCAAAGCCAGGAGCCAGGAATTCCATGATGGTCTCCCACACGGATGGCAGAGACCCAAGTCCTTGGGTCATCACCTGCTGCCCTCCCAGGCAGAGCAGCTGGGACTTGAACTGGTGCTCTGGTATTGGGTGGGGCAAGTAGCGGTGTAACCCACGGCACCACAGCGCTGGCCCCTGAAGTTAAATTCTTTTTTTTAAAATAAGTTTCTTTATAAAAAAAAATTTGTGTTTTTACCTGAAAGACAGAGTTACAGAGAGAGGAGGAGAGACACAGAGAGAGGTCTTCCATCCACTAATTTATTCCCCAAATGGCCACAAAGGCTGGGGCTGGGCCAGGCCTAAGGTGGAGGTTTAACCTGCTGTGCCACAACGCTGACCCCTGAGGTTGGATTCTTAACAATACAATTATTAGGTCCCAGAATAGAAGGACTTTTTAAGATTTTGCCAGAATCACTTGAATGAATTTAACTCTCATGGGTTATGAATGAGAATGCTGGTTTCATTGCACCCTGATCTATACTGGCCTTTATTTGTAACACACACACAGATACTTAGACAAGGATACACACAGGGACACACACACACATACAGATAGACATGGATACACACAGGGACACACACACAGATTGACATGGATACACACAGGGACACACACACATACAGATTGACATGGATACACACAGGGACACACACACACAGATTGACATGGATACACACAGGGGCAAACACACACACACAGATTGACATGGATACACACAGGGACACACACACATACAGATTGACATGGATACACACAGGGACACACACACATACAGATAGACATGGATACACACAGGGGCAAACACATACAGATAGACATGGATACGCACAGGGACAAACACACACATACAGATAGACATGGATACACACAGGGACACACACATACAGATAGACATGGATACGCACAGGGACAAACACATACAGATAGACATGGATACTCACAGGGACAAACACACACATACAGATAGACATGGATACACACAGGGACACACACACAGATTGACATGGATACACACAGGGACACACACACATACAGATTGACATGGATACACACAGGGACACACACACACATACAGATAGAGATGGATACACACAGGGACACACACATACAGATAGAGATGGATACACACAGGGACACACACACACATACAGATAGACATGGATACACACAGGGGCAAACACATACAGATAGACATGGATACGCACAGGGACAAACACACACATACAGATAGACATGGATACACACAGGGACACACACATACAGATAGACATGGATACGCACAGGGACAAACACATACAGATAGACATGGATACTCACAGGGACAAACACACACATACAGATAGACATGGATACGCACAGGGACACACACACAGATTGACATGGATACACACAGGGACAAACACACAGATACAGATAGACATGGATACACACAGGGACACACACACAGATAGACATGGATACACACAGGGGCAAACACATACAGATAGACATGGATATGCACAGGGACAAACACACACATACAGATAGACATGGATACACACAGGGACACACACATACAGATAGACATGGATACGCACAGGGACAAACACACACACACAGATCGACATGGATACACACAGGGACACACACACATACATATTGACATGGATACACACAGGGACACACACACAGATCGACATGGATACACACAGGGACACACACACATACATATTGACATGGATACACACAGGGACACACACACAGATCGACATGGATACACACAGGGACACACACACATACATATTGACATGGATACACACAGGGACACACACACAGATAGACATGGATACACACAGGGACACACACAGAGATTGACATGGATACACACAGGGACAAACACACAGATACAGATTGACATGGATACACACAGGGACACACACACATGGAGATACACAGGGATACACACACACATATCCATTTTACCATATTGACAGCTAAAAAGTTCATTCTTTGTATACATCTGAATGATTGACAGGCTTCTTAATGAGAAGACATCTGGTGACTGCCGTGGAGCAAATCCCCCGCGAAGGATGCTGGCACTTCGTGGGGACCCCTGCTGGGGCTGTGGGGTAGGGGCTGCATCTTTCCAGCTGTGCTGGGATCACTTGGCTGCCCCCTGCCCCTAGACCAGGGAGGAGTTGCCCTCCCCTGCCTCATCTTGTGGGCCGCCAGGGGTCAGGAGAGGGCCAGAGATCCTGCCCGTGGGAGCAAGTGATAGTGGCCAGCAGCCAGACACTGCATTTCCTCTGTCTGGCCACTGCCAGCTAGATGCACGGATCCCCTCTGCTCATCAGATCACAATTCCAGAATGTTCTGTAAGACTGCCCTTCCCTGCCTGTCCCCACCTCTCATTCCCAGGTTTGGCTGGCTGAGAGGGGTGATGGCCTGGCCGAAACCACACTGGCTGTGAGATCTTGGTTTTGCTCTTTCTCTGTTCATGTTTCCATGAGAGCAGAGATTTTTACTGGAGGTCCACTGACTGAGAGACACAGGGAAGGGCCCCAGGGACCGTGAATCCTCTGCAGTTGGGCAAATGGGACATGTATATCGCTTCCCTGCCCCTCTGGAGAGAGGACAATGTCCCTCAAAGCCCAGCATCTGCTACGGTGCTCTCCTAAGCCTGTCTGCTTCCCGTGCTGGTGCAAAGAGATCCGCCTGGTACTGGACCTTCCTCCTCATCGGTGGGGCTGAGGGCAGAGCCCGGATCTGTCCTGGGGTCGGATGGAGTGCGGAAGGGGGGGGGAGGATGATACTGTTGCAACCACTTGGGCTGTCACAGGGCCACGTGAGATTTGAGTGAACAGCAAAGGACCCTGCCTCTTGCAGAGGCGCACGCGCTGTGTGCTTTCAGTGGCTGGCCTGGGGATCAGGGGATCAGGGGAAGCACGCCTGAGCCGAGGTGAGAGGGGTTGGAGCCCACTGTTCTGAGCCAGAGTTGGGGGTGAAGTGGCCAAGACACCCAAGAGGGGTGGCCACCAGCCACGTATTGCCTTCTGGGGGCATTGCTGTAGTCTTTTTTTGTTTTTTCAGATTTGCTCCAAGTCTTTTTTTTTTTTTTTTAAAGATTTATTTATTTATTTGAAAGGTATAGTCACAGAGAAGAAGAGAGAGAGAGAGAGAGAGAGATCTTCCATCCACTGGCTCACTCCCAAAATGGCCACAATTGCCGGAGGTGGGCCGATCCAAAGCCAGGAGCCAGGAGCTCCTTCTGGGTATCCTACGTGGGTGCAGGGGCCCAAAGACTTGGAGTATCCTCTATTGCGGTCCCAAGGCATAGCAGAGAGCTGGATTGGAAGTGGAGCAGCCAGGACTTGAACCGGCATCCATATGGGATGTCGGCACTGCAGGCGGCAGCTTTACCTGCTATACCACAGCGGTCAGCCCATTGCTTTGCCTTAACCCCATGCAAACGTGGGTGGGAGGTGGAGTTAGGACCCTCAAGATTCCCAGAGCAATGCAGGCTTGACCCGCAGCTGGGAGAGGAGCTGGGGGCTTGGAGAGGCTGAGTCCCACTGCCTCTTCAGCGGCCGGTTTATATCTGTAGATAAGGCCACCTGAAGAAGCAGCAAATTGGGATCATTACCTAAATCCCTATTTGGCAGCTGCGCGGAGAGGAAGAAGCCGGAAGAGGCCTGGCGGTTAAACTACAATTACAGCACACACGTGAGTACAGGAAATCCCGCTCAGGCCTCGCGATTCGTTGTTTCTGATGCCTGCTCTGGACTCGGCAGCTCAACCATTTGATTTCCCAGGGTGGAATTTTTACCTCTCGCAGCTGCAACTGCTACTTCTCACAGCATTCCCTTATTAAACAGGAAATTAGCAGGTGTTAAAGACAGATTAACATCTCCTCGATTCTTCGATAAAAATAGAAAAGTCGAAAAAATATTTTAAAAGTGGCATCTTCGAAGAAAAGTGGGAGCAATCGTTTGAAATGATGTGTGCTGAGAATAAGTGTGGGAGATCCTGGCGGCTCTGAGCTACATCTCCAGGTAAAGAAGCTTCTCTCTGGGCGTCTGGCTCAGCGATTAGGATGCTGCTTGGGACCCGGACGTCCACATCCCATGTCCGGGTGCCTGAGTTCGAGTCCGGGCTCCACTCCTGAGTCCAGGCATGGGAGATTCTGAGTTCCTTGCTCTCTTTGGCCTGGCCCAACTGTGGCTGTTACGGGCATTTAGGGAGTGAACTAGTGGTGAGAGGTCTCTCTTCATCAGCCTTCCAAATAAATAAAAATTTTTTTTTCCAAATAAATAAAATTTAAAGCAAAGAAATTTCTCATTCTGCCTCATGAAGCTGGCAGTGCCCCGCCCTTCCTCTCCTCAGCCTCGATCTGATGCCTCCTTCTCACCCAGTTCCCAGTGTTTGAAAGCCCAGATTCCCCTGGGCAAGACTGTGGGTTAGGGAAGTTGGAGACTCTGTCTTAGGTCAGAGATTCTCAAAGCGCCGAATTTCCCCTCGCATAAGCATAAGGGCATCCACGCCACGGGGGTGGCTCCCAACACTCCCCTAGAGAGGTCTCTGCACAAGCACGGGGCCCCCTTCCACTGTGCACTCTGATTACGGAGATTTCCAACAGCGTGGGAGTAGGTGGTGGTGCAGGCTGACCACAGTGGGGACGTGGAGACAGCAAGCCAATTCCACTCTTCAGTGAGGGCCAAGCAGGCAGGATGTTCCCAGTTCTGTCATCGTGTTGGGGGGCCCCCGCCTGGCAGCTCCTGCCTGGCACAACTGCTGGGCTCTCCCCCAGGGCACCTCGCAGAAGCTCCCTGCAGTCCCTGCCTCCTGACACAGTGGCCCCAGGACAGTCTTCCCATCAGTGCTGTGGGCATTGACCATGACACTGACCAGACCCCGGGATTCTTATTGTTTTGCAGATAACATGGAAGACAGTGGTACTGATAAACTGAATTCCTGGGAGGCTTTCCATGCAGCAAGCCCTGTGCTAAGCATTCTACTTGCAGTGTGTCACGTAATCCCCAGCAACTTTCCAGAGTAGACGATTGCCACCCCCACTGTACAGATGAGAAGGCTGCGGATTAGAGAGCTTGGTAACTCCTTCAAATCCTGCCCTTGGTGGGGATGGAATGGATGAACAACCAGTTCCACTCTACTCACCCTAATCACACCCATAGCTTTCTTTCAGCCTGGGAAGACTTGTTCCAGCAACGTGGCTCTGCCCCTGCCCAGCCCAGGAGAGAGACAGAGAGAGAGAGAGAGAGATCTTCCATATGCCAATTCACTCCCCACATGGCTATGGTGGCCAGGCAGGGCCAGGCTGAAGCCAGGAGCCCAGAACTGCATCCGGTTCTCCTACAAAGGTGATTGGGGCCCACCTAGTTGGGATATCATCCTCTGCTTTCCCAGGCACATTAGCAGGGAGCTGGATCCAAAGCAGAGCAGCCAGTACTCAAACCAGTGCTCACATGGGAGGCCATGTGCGGAGGGTACCTGGGCTGGAGCTATCCTCCCTTGGGAGTGCATTCGTGCTCGTTAGACACCATTGCCAGTGGGTGTTGTATCTGATGGGCCTTGGGATGGCAAGGGCAGGAAGCAGGGAAGGGGAGGGAAGCCAGGGCCAACTCTGTGATTTGTTGGCAACTCACCTCTCCATCCCGCCCCGCCTCTGTGCACACAGGACCTGAGTGTTGGGCCTGGGGCAGTGCAGGAGCCACTCCCCAGCCGTGGCCTCTCGGGCCTCTCGGGGCTGTCGCTTCCAACCCCCGGGGACTCTTCCAGGGGCCCTGGAGCAGGAGGCTGGGTGCAAGGCCGCAGACGCCTCGGGGAGCCTCATGGCTGGGAAGTCTCCACGCTGGGAGGAGGAAGAGGACACCTGTGCCCGCTCTCTGCAGGGTGGGAACTGGCTCCCGTTCCCCTGCCCTGGCTCAGCCACCCAGTGTCTGCCGCCTCCAGGTTTCACCCTTTCCGGACGCATCTCCATTCCCTTCCAGAAAAGGGAGAGCGGCTGTGTGTCCCGCATGCTTTAGCCTTATACTCAGTCACACAGGGTCCCGCTTTGCTGGGGGAAGAAAGGGCTGTGCTTAGCGGGGAGGGGAGAGGCATTCAAGAGGACCCGTGGACTCCCTGCGCGATTCTGCCCCTACCAGCCTCGGGGGCTGCAGCCGGAGGCTGGCTGTGATGGCCTGACCGTGAGAGGTGGCGGAGAGCCCAGGGTTAGAGCTGCTCAGCGGAGGTTTCAGCCAACAGCAGACACAGCTCTCTAGGCACAGGTAACAAAGGCCTTGGACGTCAGGGGCCTTCCAGAGTCTCCCACGGCGCTCTTCATTCAGTCGTGTGGATGGCAGTTGCCAAACGAACGTCAGTGTGAAAGGCACAGGCAGCAGAGGAGGAAAAACTGGGAGACAGCCCTCGTGGAGGGAAACAGGCCCAGCTGCAGGCCGGGCTGCGGGGCAGGTGGGCAGACCAGCAAGCATAAGGCATGGCAGGGAGTCCCAGAAACGCCAAACGCGGCACACGGCTGGCGACCCAGTTCCGTGTGTCAGATTCTATGCCGACACATTCCGGAACAGTCTGGCATCTGGGTTCTCCCCATAGCATGGCACTAACCAAGTCATATTTAGCCTGTGGGCACTCTGACCCAGAGCTTCCCTTCTATTATTCTTGTACGCAGCCAGTTGAGCTGTATCTGGGGGATGTCACTTTGTATTCTATTTTCAGAATGTTCTAAGAATGGAGGGGTCAGCTCGAAGTCCCTTCTCCCTGTGGTCATCACAGCACACGTTGTACAATGCAAATCAGATGTGTCACTTCTCTGTTCGAACCTGCGAGGTCAGCAAGACGATCTGGAAGCCCGACCCTCTCTGACTTACTTCCTCCCCCTCCCTCCCTCCCATCCGCTTTAGCCGCTTTAGCAGCCCTGGCCCCCTTGCCGGTCTTTGAACTGTGCCACGCGTCCTCCTACCTCCAGCCGCTGCCTTGGCTTTTCCTGCTGCCTGGAACATTCTCGCCTCCTCATTTCCTTCAGGCCTCTGTGCACCTGTGGCCTCTTCAGAGTGACCTTGCTGAGCTGGCCGCTGCGGCACACACCCTGGGCCCCGTCTCTGCACTGCGTTTCTCTTCAGGGCTGCTCTCAGAGCTGCCCCTTCTGTTCCACTTGTGTATGCCCTGCCCCCCTCCACCCGAACACAAGCTCCTCGAAGGCGTGGACCTCCTTCTCCTTGCTGCTGTGTCACCCGCACCTACAGCAGGGCCCGGGCCGGAGGACGGGGATGAGGGACATAATTACTGAATGCAGTGGTAACTCACGATGGCATTGAAAACACCCACAGTGCTCTCTGCGCCTGCACGGCAGCTCTGGAGGGCTGACCCGGCTGTCACGCTTGGCTCAGCCCCTGCAAGAGCTGAGGAGGTAGAGGGGGTGGGGGTGGGGGAGGGAAATTCACCTGCGCCTGCTACCTGGGAGGGCAGAGTCCACCAGGAGGACATCTGCAGGAGCAGGGACCCCCCCAGCCAGAGCCCAAGTGTGTTCTGTCTTCAGACACAGGGTCGGGAGGGAACAGCGTGGGAAGGGATGCCAGGGTTCAAGGAGGCCCAGGGGAGGTGATTGATGGCCAGACAGGAGCAGAACCATCTCCACGCTTCCACTCATGGGTGGGAGGCCCAGGCACCACATAAGACCCTGCCCTCAAGTTGCTCACCCTCCTCCCCACAAACTCTCACAAGAGCAGGTTGCACCTGATTCCTGCGCCCCCACCCCTCCCTGAGTGGTGTCCCCAGAGCTGTCAGGCTCAGAAGAGTCGCCCCCATTCGGTTCAGACTCAGGGTTCTGCGCGGGGCTGCCCTGTGGGTTGTAGGGGGCCGGGGCGTGGACATCTCCAGCAGGTGCAGTTCAGCAGCTGCTGGGAGTGACTCTGGAGTTTGGAGGTGGGCGCCGGGCCAACTACAGCCCACCAGGCCAGGTCTGGCTGCCACCTGCTTCCCCATGACCTGGGAGCCAAGGACAGTTTTCACCATGTTTTAAGTGGTCATAACACATGAAAACTATTAAAAAAAACTCACATGCCAGTTTCCCTCAAGTTTTATTGCCTCACGGTCACACTGGGTCATTGCCTTATTGTCCACGGCTGCTTTCACCACAGGGGCAGAGCCGAGAAGCTGTGACCAAGGCCTGCCAAGTCCACACTGCTCCCCCCCAGCTGCTCACAGATAAAGCTTGCTGACCCTAGGGCAGGAGCTGGCCACAGGGAGGACGCCCCCCACCCCCTCTCGTCCCAGTGGTTCCCGTCCACAAGCTCATGGGCAGTGAGCTCGTATGAGGGGGTCTGGGAGGGGCTGCTTGATGACCTCCAGCCCCAGCACCACAGAGTAGAGTGGGCATGGCGCCCAGGGACAAGTCAGTAGCGCCATCATTTCCGAGGTCTGGCCTTGGCTGCTTCCTCCTGTGTGTGGGCTCTCGATCCCCACCCAATAACCACATCTCTGTAGCCAGTGCTACCCCGCAGCCTGGCTTCCTCTTGGTTGGTCTAGCGTTCCTAACTGCCTGCTGGCACCTCCATCTAGAAGCCCTCCCTCCTTTGACCTCACAAGGAGGATGTCCTAGAGGTGGAGCTCATATTTCCTCTGGAGCTTCCTTGCCTTCCTAGTTAAAAGTCACCAACCCCTGGGGCTGGTACTGTGGGCTAAGCCTCCGACTTTGGCACCAGCATCCTACATGGGCACCGATTCACGTCCCAGCTGCTCCATTTCCCATTCAGCTCTCTGCTATGGCCTGGGAAAGCAGTAGAAGATGGCCCAAGTGCTTGGGCCCCTGTACCAAGTAGAAGACCCCAAAGAAGCTCCTGGCTCCTGGCTTTGGATGGGTCCAGCCCCAGTTGTGACCATTTGGGGAGTGAACCAGTAGATGGAAGACCTCTCTCTTTCCCTCTCTCTGTGACTCTGCCTCTCAAATAAATAAATAAATAAATTTTTTATTTTTAAGATTTTATTTATTTGAAAGGCAGAGTTACAGAGGGAGAGAGAAAGACACACACACAGAGATCTTCTATCCGCTGGCTCACTCCACAAATGGCTGCAACAGCTGGGGTTGGGTCAGGCTGATGCCAGGAGCCAGGAGGTTCTTCCGGGTTTCCCATGTGGGTGCAGGGGCCCAAGCACTTGGGCCATCTTCCGCTGCTTTCCTAGGCACATTAACAGGGAGCTGGATCAGAAATGGAGCAGTTGGGACTCAAATCCGCGCCCACATGGGATGCTGGCATCACAGGTGTCTGCTTAGCCTGTTATGCCACAATGCCGGCCCCTAAATAAATCTTGAAAAAAAAAAAAAAAAGTCATCAATCCCTGGCTGGAACTCCGTGTGCCCCTCGCTTGGGGCACCGGGGTCTATTGCCTGGCGGATGGTTCTTTCCTTGCCAGTGTGCTCTCCCTAGGGACTGTGAACCTGTCTAGAAGAGAGGAAGGCAACATTGAATTCCTGCTTTGAAGCCTGGCATCCCCCAGTGTCTGTACTCCACCAGGTATGCGTTTGGAGTCGGACCAGTCCGGTTCAAAGGCAGACGTTACCTTTAAACCAGTTATGCAACACTTGTTTATTCCACCAGGATTTGTGGGTGCTTCCTTTCCTCTAGGCGTGGGTACAAGAGCTGGGACTGTGGCTAAGTACAACGCACATGAAGGCGCCACCCCCCACTACAGCCATGAAGCACGAGGGCTGAGAGCATGGCCTGCCAACCGGGGCCAGCTCCCAGCTCCGCCCCTTGCAGGCTGTGTGACCAGGGCAAGTTGCTCTGCTTCTCTGTTCCTTGGTTTTGTTCTCTGAAACATGGAGATGTTCAGAGTGCAGCTCAATGAGTCTACACGCATGCAGTGCTCAGAGCAAACAGTGCCTCACGTGCAGTGAGTTAGGGGAGTGTCAGTTATCATCAGCTTATGGTGCGTGCGTTCTAGCCGAGGAGGAAATCACCAAACAAGGGGGAACACTCGGAGGCCATGAGGAAATGAAAGAGAAGGAAATAAAAGAAAGAGGAGGAAGAGGATACGGTGTGGTGCTGACCTTGTCCAGCTTTATTGATAATTTCAATATTAATAATCCTGTGGGTTCTTGCCATCTATCCAGAGAATTCTGAATACTGGCTCAAGTGGACCTGGCAACATGGTGAGCTTTTAAGCATTTTTATTCAGTGAGAGAAATGCACAGGAAAGTGAGGGCTTTAATTAGGGGAGAAAGAAGTCTAGAAGCTAAGTTGGTCCCTCACCAGGCAGAGAGCAGGCCGGGAGCCACGTGCAGCAGGCAGGCAGGCAGGCAAGCAGAGGCAGGGAAGAAGCAGATAGGCCACACACCTGAAGGCATGGGGCAGCTAGGGGAGGGCCCACGGTGCTACGGGCCTTTTATTCACTCCCAAAAGGGCGTGGCTACGTAGTCTGATTGGCAGAAAGCAGCGAGGGGTGGGGGAGAGGGGGTTGGAGCATCCAGGTGATCCGAGAGCTCCTGGAGGGCCGGAGCCTACGCCAGCAGTGTTTAAGCAGGAAGGAGTTTAGATGTGTATCTGAGTGCAGTGGCAAGCCACTGGAGGGCATTAACAGAGGAGATTTATGTTTAAAAAGATAATTCTGGCTGCAGGGTAGGCAGAGAATGGCTTATGGGGGCTCAAGAGCGAAATGAGGAAGCGAGCAAGTGAGCGAGTGCAGTGAGAGCCGAGGTGAGAGGGGACGGGGAGGCAGATGAGGGGGATTCCATGCCTGCTCCGGAGGTGGAAGCCACAGGACTCGCTCCTGGATGGGAGGTAGGAGGTGAGAGGAGCAGGAGCTCCAAGGCAGCTCTTGACCTTCGGTTGGAACTCCTTCCTGAGAGGGGTGGGTGTGGAGAGACAGGTTTCGAGAAGGGTTGGGGGTCAAGGATTCTGCTCTGGCTGTAGACAGTTGGGCAAAGAACTTAGCCCTCTGGGCTTCCAGTTTACCTGGAAGGTAAAAATAACCACCCAGGAGTGTCGCACCTGCCTGGGCTTCCACCTGAACTCGGCCATTCACCAGCTGTGCGACAACGTGCGCTTACTTGCTCTTTTGCTCAGTTCTCTCAGCTGTAAAACAGAGATAATCATAGTTCTTGCTTCCAATGGAGATGCAAGAATTACTATCTAGGAAGTGTGTAGAGAGTTTCTGGGACATACAAGAAGCTGTACTAAATTGGAGATAGCACAACTCCAAACAGGGTGGAATTGAGCCTTATCTTAGATCAGTGGTTGCCTCTTCAAATAGCATTATTAACCATTGTTAGTAAAGAAATATTTTTTTTTTTTTTTGACAGGCAGAGTGGATAGTGAGAGAGAGAGAGAAAGGTCTTCCTTTTGCCGTTGGTTCACCCTCCAATGGCCGCTGCGGCCGGCACATCGCGCTGATCCGAAGCCAGGAGCCAGGTGCTTCTCCTGGTCTCCCATGGGGTGCAGGGCCCAAGCACTTGGGCCATCCTCCACTGCCTTCCCAGACCATAGCAGAGAGCTGGCCTGGAAGAGGGGCAACCGGGACAGAATCCGGCGCCCTGACCGGGACTAGAACCCGGTGTGCCGGCGCCACAAGGCGGAGGATTAGCCTGTTAAGCCACGGCGCCGGCCCTGTTAGTAAAGAAAGAAAGAAACAAAGCTTTGTCTCCTGTGGTATCCACTAGATGAATTTGCCCAATTCTACAAAATCTTTTTCAGAAAAGGGTAGAGGAGGGAATACTTTCCTTTTTTAAAAATTCTTTATTTTTTTAAAGATTTATTTTATTTGAAAGAGTTACATAGAGAGAGGAGAGGCACAGAGAGAGAGAGAGAGAGAGAGAGGTCTTCCATCTGCTGGTTCACTCCCCAATTGGCTGCAACAGCCAAAACTGTGCCGATCCAAAGCCAGGAGCTTCCTCTGGGTCTTCCCATGCAGATGCAGGGGCCCAAGGACTTGGGCCATCTTCTACTGCTTTCCCAGGCCATAGCAGAGAGCTGTATTGGAAGTAGAGCAGCCAGGACTCGAACCGGTGCCCACATGGGATGCCGGCACAGCAAGCAGCGGCTTTACCTGGTACGCCACAGTGGCACCCCCCCCCCCAGCATTTATTTTATGTTGTTAATATTACCTTGATATTAAAACCAAAGAAAGTAAAAAAAAAAGTAAAGTTGTAATTCTAAATCTCTCACGAAGATAAAAATCTTTAAACCTTGAGCAAATAGAATTCAGCAATATATAAAAATCATTATATGTCATGACCAACCAGCTATTTAACATTGAAAAATAATCCTTGTAGTTTCTCATGATTCACTCATGTTTTCTTCCGAACGCTTTGCAGTTTCATGCTTCGCCCTGAGGCCTGTGCTCTGGTTTGAGTTGGTTTTTCTGTAATGTGTGAGGTTTAGGGGAAAGAGACTTACCCAACACACCCATACCGGGAACTCAGGAGGTTCTGGGAGGTGGGTGGGGCACAGAGAGCAGAGGGTGACTGCTGGGGACAGTCTGCGTTGGAGGCTGTGAAATGCATATCTTCTTGATGCTTAGACAAATAATTTATGACTTGGCAACAGTTTGCTGAGTCAATGGTTGGGGCTGACAGGAAGAATGTATTCTCAGGGGAGGAGGGGTGGGGGAAAATGCTCCTGAAGCTCCTGGGTGTGCAGCCCTGAAAGCTGCCATCAATCTTCCCCTTAACTTACCTGTCCTTTCCAGCAGCCTGAGCTGTGCTCACCTGCTGAGGCCTAGGGGTAGATGGGAACTGATAGATGGTGAGGGTTGAGTCACCAACGGGAGGAAGTTGTAGCTTTTTTCCCATGGCGGGAGAGCACAAAGTGGGTGGCTGTGTGGGAACCTGCTTTCCGCTTAGTTCTCAGGGTTGGAACTGGCGATGGGGATCTGAGGGAGGCTCGGGCCAGGGGCCTGCCCCCTTGTCCTGCTGTGCACGGGGTGGCGCGGGCAGCCCTAGCTGTCCCCAGGGATCCGGGGGCTTGCTGCTCTGTCCTCAAGTCGCAGAGCAGGCTGCCCAGACTGGGGAGGCAGAGGGTGGGGAGGCCAGAGCCTTAGTGACACTGGAAGTCCTCCCAAATGGGCCCCAGAGTCCCTTCTCCGAAGCCCAGGGTGTGTGAGGCCAGGATGGGGCAGTGAGTCTGGGAATGGGCCATCTCCCAGCATTGGTGTGAGATGGGAGAAGTACTTGGGCCAGCCACATAATGCAGGAGAAAAGAAGGGTGAGAGGGAGTTAGCAGCTGGTCAGTGCCTGGTGGGCCGCAGGTGTGCTGCCAGGTGCTCCGCAGGTGTGCTGCCAGGTGCTTCACAGGTACGACCTGACCTGTCACCGCCTCCGACCGTCAGCGGAACAAATTGATGGTTCTCGTTCTTTCCCCAGCACCTGTGTTGATCACCAGAGCCAGCAGCGCAAGCTTTGTCACGATGGTCTGCCGGAGGCTTCTGATGATGCTCCCCAGTGACTGGCCTGGGTTCTTCCTGATTCACCCGCAACCAGGTCAGGAGCTGCCGACCTGTGGTTCCCCCCTGGTGCATGGCTCGGAGCCAGCTGGCAATCACCATGAACTAGATTCAGAGGATTACCCCCCAGTGAAATAGATTTCCTTATATCATGCATGAAGAGAGGGATACAAATATGGTTATTACAACATTGCTTATAGGGAATGAAAGGAACACTCTAAATGTCCATCAATAGTAGAATAAATAAACTAGAGCAAGGTGCCCAAACTTTTGGTCTCAGGATCCCTTGCCTGTTCTTAAAAATTATTGAGGTCTCCAAAGAGTTTTTGTTTTTGTGAGTTGTATCTGCCCTTATTTACCACAATAAAAATTAAAACCGAGAAATTGAAAAAAAACTTACTCATTAAAAGCAATATTAAAAACAAATATTGTTCGCTCACGTAAATAAGATTTTATTAAAACAAGAACATTAGTGAGAAAAGAGGCGTTAATATACATTTTTGCAAATCTCTTTAATATCTGGCTCAATAGAAAACAGCTGGGGGTGGGTGTCTGGCATTATGGTTAAGATATGGCTCTGGAGGACCACATCCCACATCGGAGAGCCTGGGTTCCTGTCCTGGCGCCACTCCAGATTCCAGCTTCTTGCTATGCAAACCCTGGGGGGCAGCAGTCGAGGGCTTGAGTAGCTGAGCCCCTGCCACCCATATGGTAGATCTGGATTGTGTTCTGGGTCCTGGCTTTCACCTGGCCCAGACCCAGCTGTTAGGGGTATCTGGGAAGTGAATTAGCAAATGGAAGATCTCTCTGTCTTGCTGGCTTTCAATTAAATCAACAAATACATAAATAAGCCAGCTGGAAGCTCATACTTGCTTTTGCAATCAGTTACAATATGTTTTTTCAATGGACATAATATGCAAAGTATCTGTTCTACCACAAACAGTTGGAAAAGTGAGGAACATTAGCTTTTTCAGATGCTTATGAATATTCTTATTTAATATTACCCCAAAACTTCACAGATTGGGGTTTGTTAAAGGTTACTTGCAACGTGAAGTCTGAAACCATGTCAACAAATATTTTTGTATTCTGTTATCTTTAAATTCCATTGGTCCATCTTGCATATTGAATGGGTATTTCACCCATGCATAATTTGGTCACATCATGCATTGGTCATCCAGAAAATTTTGTTCTGAGATAACAGAGGTCTGCAGATTTTCTATGTTGACATATTGCATTGCACAAGATCAGAACATGATGCTTGTTGATGTCAACATTGGTCTTTTTGGAAATCTTAGGCAGTTGTCGAGCTCCTGATGGCAGACACACATTTTTCACAATTCTAATTTTTGCTGCAGAGTTCACATTTTATCACTGGCAGCTAATATTGCCAGCTATTTTTCCTTGAAGTGACAGAATCTGCTCATTTTTGAGAAAATGTCTGCTAGATACCCAAACCTGAATGATCACAGTTCTATCTGTCAGCCCTTCTTTCAAGCAAAAATAGCATAACACTGGAAAAGCAAGTGGTGCTGGTCACATCTTGAACAATTGCACAAGTGCTTTTTAAAGATAGTCATCATTCTTCAGTATGCAACAGAAATTTGTATGCATACTTCTCTCTTTTTTATTATTTTTATTTTTTATTATTTTACTTGAAAGTCAGAGTTACACAGAGAGAAGGAGAGGCAGAGAGAGAGAGAGACAGAAAGAGAGAGAGAGAGAGAGACCCCACTGGTTCACTCCCCAATTGGCCGCAACTGCCGGAGCTATGCCAATCCGAAGCCAGGAGCCAGGAGCTTCTGGGTCTCCCACACGGGTGCTGGGGCCCAAGCACTTGGGCCATCTTCTACTGCTTTCCCAGGCCATAGCAGAGAGCTGGATTAGAAGTGGAGCAGCCGGGACTCAAACCGGCACTCATATGGGATGCCGGCACTGCAGGCGGCGGCTTTACCTGCTACGCCACAGCACCGGCCCCGATAATTCTCATTTTTTTTTTTTTTTTGACAGGCAGAGTGGATAGTGAGAGAGAGAGAGAGAGAGAGAGAAAGGTCTTCCTTTTTGCCGTTGGTTCACCCTCCAATGGCCGCTGCGGCTGGCTCAGCGCGCTGATCCGAAGCCAGGAGCCAGGTGCTTCTCCTGGTCTCCCATGGGGTGCAGGGCCCAAGGACTTGGGCCATCCTCCACTGCCTTCCCAGGCCATAGCAGAGAGCTGGCCTGGAAGAGGGGCAACCAGGATAGAATCCGGCGCCCCGACCGGGACTAGAACCCGGTGTGCCGGCGCCACAAGGCAGAGGATTAGCCTGTTAAGCTACGGCGCAGGCTCTCATTTTTTTTTTTTTTAATAAAAAAAATGTAAATGTGAAAAAGCTATGTTCTCCAGATTCAAATTTTAGGGAAATAATGTTGACTGAAACTGTCGTTTTCCCCTCTGTGGGCAAGATACATGGCAATGAAGAATATTTTGTGCTGCTGCCTTGACTTGTGATGGACACTAGCAGTTTAACCCATTGCTTTTGTGTCACAGGTGGGAATAGTCAAAGTGTTGTTGTAGGAGAAAGCGTGAGATTCCACACAGCTGGTCCGCATTGCCAAGTATTCATATGAAAGATCTTTGATGATTAAAAGGGGCCGGTGCTATGGCCAGTTCAGGTCCCAGCTTCTCCACTTCCCAACGAGCTCCCTGCTAATGTGCCTGGAAAAGCAGCGGAGGATGGCCCCAGTCCTTGGGCCCCTGCACCCATGTGGGAGACCTGAAGAAGCTCCTGGCTCCTGGCTTTGGATCAACCCAGCTCCAGCCATTGCAGCCATTTGGGGAGTGAACCAGCAGATGGAAGACCTCTCTGTCTCTCCTTCTCTCTGTAACTCGGCCTTGCAAATAAAGAAATAAAAAAATCTTTAAAAACTTGATTAATTGGTGCCAATACTGGATGACTAAAAGAAAACAAAGAAACCCCCACGTGTGAGGCAAAAGCACAACTCTTCAGACACGCAGGGAGCTGAGTCTTGGTGGTAACACCAGAGTCCGACGAGTGACTGTGTCGCTGTAGAGTTGGCAGTGCCCGGGTTTCTTTCGCTGACTTTTCATCCCGCAAGCCTTCAGCAATGTCAGCTCACAAAGCCTTCTTATCTCCCAGCGCCTGTGTGGGCCTCTCCAGCTAGCACAATACGACAGCTTCCCCTGGAAGGTGCTCCAGCAATGTTCATTTCTAGGTTAGAAAACTAAGACTCTTTAGCCCTGAAAGAGATCCTATCCTTCTTTATTATAGTCCATTCATTTTTTCTCTAAACTCTGAATGACTGGTTTCAAAATGATGCTGTAATTTACCTAGTGCTGTAATACTATTCCAGTGCTCTGGCGTGAGACCTCACGATAGAAACTGTTATGTCCATGTAGGTGAGGGCAGCACGGACTTCATCCGATTTCTGCTTCTTACTCCTGCACAGTTCTGTGGAGCGTGAGCACGGGCCTCCTTTCTACCTGCCATGGGGCTCTAATATGTCGCCTTGATCTTCTCCAATGTTTTTTTTTTTTTTTTGATGTTTTTATTAATTTGAAAGGCAGAGTTACAGAGAGGCAGAGGCAGAGACAAAGTCTTCCATCCGCTGGTTCACTCCCCAAATGGCTGCAATGGCTGGAGCTGGGTTGATCCAAAGCCAGGAGCCAGGAGCTTCTTCAGGTCTCCCAAGTGGGTGCAGGGGCCCAAGCGCTTGGGCCATTTTCTGCTGCTTTCCCAGGCCATAGCAGGGAGCTGGAAAGGAAGTGGAGCAGCCAGGACCTGATCCTGGCGCCCATATAGGATGCTGGCTCTATAGGTGGCGGCTTTAATTTGCTATGTCACAGCGCCAGCCCCCTTTTGGCTTTTTACATGTTAAACTTTTTATTTGGTGGAGCATTAAGCCCTTGACTTATAGATTAAAAACGTTATCTCAAAAACTGAAAAAAGAGAAAGGAAGGCAAGGTGAGAGGGAGAGAGGGGGAGGGAGGAAGAGAGGGGAGGGCAAGGGAGGTGGGAAGGAAATATCATATTCTTAGAATTGTATCTGTGAACTATATTGAATCTGTTAAAAACTAAAAAAACTAAAAGTAAATTAAAAATCGCATGAAAAACAAAATAAAAAAGAATATTTTGTGGGGTTCTGCCTTGCGATGCAGTGGGTTAAGTGGCTGCCTGTGCCACGAGCATCCCGTGTGAGCACTGGTTTGAGTCCTGCCTGCTCCACTTCCAATCCAGCTCCCTGCTGATGAGCCTGGGAAAGCTGTGGGGAAGGTGGTCCAAATGCTTGGGCCCCTGCCACCCATGTGAGAGACCAGGACAGAGTTCCAGGCTCCTGACCATTTTGGGAGTGAAACAGTGGATGGAGGATCTCTCTCTCTCTCTCTCTCTTTACAACTCTGCCTTTCAAACAAGTAATAAAATAAAAATTTTGTGTTCATTTTTTCCTGGCTCATGTGTGGTATTTATATAATAGTTGTAATATCGTTTCATGTAAGTTAATAGGCTGCTGTCCCTGTTCACTGGAGAATCATAAGGGATATAGTTACAAGACAAAATACAGACACTCAGATAAGTCTTAAGTCTTAATTTCAAACAAACCACAGTTTTTTTTTTTTTTTTTTTTTTTTTTTTTTTAGTATAAATATGTCCCACGCAGTATTTGGAACATCCTTATGTTAAAGCATTATTTGGGGATGGCGCTGTGGCGCAGTAGGTTAATTTTCTGCCTGCGGCGGCGGCATTCTATATGGGCACCAATTCTAGTCCTGGTCGCTCCTCTTCCAGGCCAGCTCTCTGCTATGGCCCGGGAGTGCAGTGGAGGATGGCCCAGGTGATTGGGCCCTGCACCCACATGGGAGACCAGGAGGAAGTGCCTGACTCCTGGCTTTGGATCAGCACAATGCTCCGGCCGTAGCGGCCACCTGGGGGGTGAACCTCTCCTCTCTCTCTCTCCCTTTCACTGTCTGTAACTCTACCTCTCAAATAAATAATAAAATCTTTTAAAAAAAGCATTATTTGTTGTTTATCTGAAACTCAAAGCTAACTGGGCATCCTGTATCTTTATTTGCATGTCAGGCAATCTCATAAAGGGAGTCTTCGTGTGGAAGGGGAGGACTCCCTGGGGGAGGGCTCTTTGGTGCTAGGAGGTAGAGTGCAGCCTGGATCCGTGGTGGCCTGGGCTCGCTGGAGCATGCCGTATGTCCTTTGTGCAGGGCTGACACAGGCTAAGCTAAGTCGTGATGGGAGGGTGCTGGGGCCAAGGCACGCCTGCAGGCTGACTGCTCTCCTTTGCAGCTGGCGTTCTGGATGATGATATGGTAACATAACATCTGGAGATGTTATGGTAGCGGGGAGGGATGGGGAGGAATCGGAGGGAGGCTGTAAAATGTTGCAATGGGAATTTGTTGTTTAAGCACACAGAAGTCTCCAAGGTCGCCTTTGGAGGCAGGCTTGCCTAACTCCGGCATTTTCTATGTGTCTGGGCTCTAGCTGGTTCCCTTCTTTCTCCCTCCCTCCCTCCTTCCTTTCCTTTCCTTCCAAGTTTTATTTATTTGAAAGAGAGAGAGATATTGATTGATCTCCCAACCACTGGCTCACTCTCCAGGTGCCCAGCATGGCCAGGGTAGACCAGAACTCCATCAGGATCTCCCATGTGGGTGGCACAGACTCAAGTACCAGGGCCATCTCCCACTGCCTCGCAGGTGAATTAGCCGGGAACTGGAAGCTGAGTGGACAGGAGCCCAAGCACTCAGATATGGGATGTGGGTGCCCCAAGCAGCATCTTACCTGCTGGGCCACAACACCTGCCCCGGGTCCCTGCCCTTCTACCCCACTGCTGCCGAAGGCCATGGCTACCTCAGAGGGTTTCCTGAGGCCCTTCCATCTCCCTCCATCCCCTGGGGAGGTGTCCACGCATCCCCGTCCCCACTTCTGTCTCAGGAGCCTTCACCATGGCCAGCACTTCTTCAGAGCAACACATCCTTAGATTTTTTTTTTTAAACTTCCCTGGTTCCTCCTTTCTTTTCTTAGTTTTCCCTCTATTTTCTTCTCCAGCTTTCTTTCCCTCCCTTTTTTTTTTCTCTTTCAAGTTTTGCCCATAGAGAAATCTCTCCTGTCTTTTTTTCATCTCTTCAACTGGATAAATCAAGCCAGCTACCAAAGAGCTAATCAACCAAAGACTCAACCAACCAAGACACCAACCCATTCCAGAGACAAAGACTGGACAATGCTTCCACGTGGTTCACAGACCAGAGCAAAGTCACTCTGCACTTCACGTAGCCCTCATCTCTGTGGAGGCTGCCCCCTCCCCCTAGGGAATCAGCCTCCAGCCTCCAATATCGAGGCCCAGGGGGTCTGGATGGGGTCACCCCTGGAGAAAGAAGGGATTGGCCGGGGCTATCAGCCCTCATGGAGAGATTCTGCTGTTTTTTTTTTGTTGTTGTTTGTTTGTTTTGTTTTGTTTTTTTTTTGACAGGCAGAGTGGACAGTGAGAGAGACAGAGACAGAGAAAAAGGTCTTCCTTTGCCGTTGGTTCACCCTCCAATGGCCGCCACGGCTGGCGCGCTGCGGCCGACACACCGCGCTGATCCAAAGGCAGGAGCCAGGTGCTTCTCCTGGTCTCCCATGGGGTGCAGGGCCCAAGCACTTGGGCCATCCTCCACTGCACTCCTGGGCCATAGCAGAGAGCTGGCCTGGAAGAGGGGCAACTGGGACAGAATCTGGTACCCCGACTGGGACTAGAACCCAGTGTGCTGGCGCCGCAAGGCGGAGGATTAGCCTGTTGAGCCACGGCGCCGGCCCTGCTGGTTTTAAATATCAGATCTCGTGGTGCTTGCCATCAGTTTATATTTTAAAAATTTCATTTAAACGTGAACTTGTGGGGCAGGTGTTTGGCCTAGCAGTCAACGTTGGGATCCTCATACTGAGCTGGGGTCCAGGCTCTGCTTCTGATTCCAGCTTCCTGGTGACGCTCTCCGCAGTGGGCAGCCCATGCTCACTCGGCAGTGAGACCCTGCACCCGCGTGGGAAACCCTGATTGAGCTCCTGGCTCCTGGTTCTAGCCTGGCTCAGCAGCAGCTGTTGTGGGCATTTGCTAGAGTGAGCCAGGAGAGGGGAGCTGTCTGTCTGTCTGTCTGTCTTTGTCTCTGCCCCTCAGATAAAGAAACATTGTTAAGAAGCACCTCTACTGAGGTGTGGTGTGCTGCCCAATCAAGACACAGAACATTCCGGTCCTCCTAGAAAGTTTCCTTGTGCCCTTATACTCAATCTCTGGTCTGATTTCCATCTCTACTGCTCAGTTTTGTTTTCTTAGAGCTTTATGTAAACCGCCCTTTTCTCTCTAACTTTCCTCACCTAGTTTCTTTTCCATGCAGAAGTCAAAAGAACTGCTGTAACTTCAATGTTTTCTTTCGTCCATCTGAAGTTTGCAGCGTGTGCTGTGGTTGGAGCGTGTGCTCTCCTAAGTTTCTATGTTGGAAACTTAACCCCCCAATTTGGAGGGGAGTGGCATGTGGAGGTGGGGTCTTTGGCAAGTGATTCGGATGAGATGAAGTCACGAGGGTAGGGCTCCCACGATGGCACGAGTGGCATCATACGAAGAGGAAGAGGGACCCAAGCTAGGTCACTTGCTCTGTCTCCCCACGTGCTACCCCCTGCCCTGCGGTGATGCAGTAAATGCCCTCATCAAAAGGTGGCGCTGCGGTCTCCAGGGTGCTCAGCCTCCAGCGCTGAGAGCCAAACACCGCCACGCATCGCTGGCGGATGGGAGCACATTTTGAGAAGGGCTTTGGTCATCTCACCACTGTGTCAACACCACAGCGTGCACTTCCACGCACTCAGGGCACCCAAGTACTTGGGCCGACATCTGTTGCCTCCTAGGTGTATCAGCGGGAAGCTACATCGGAAGCCAGGTGGCAGGGACTGGAAATGGCACCCTGAAATGGGATGTGGGTGTCCAAAGGGGCAGCTTGATTTGCTGGGCCATACTGGCTGTCCCTGAAGCAGTGGTTCTATATGCAATCTGTCATCGACTTAGCTTTATGTTACGCGCGATCGTAAGCCTGTATTCTTTTTAAATTACCTGGTCTCAGGTATTCTGTTATAACTACAGAGGATGGACTAAGGCAGCATGAAAGGCACAAATCTAGTTTCGTTTCTTTCCCCTAGAAAGCTACCCAGTTGTCTCAACATCTGTTATTGATCACAGAATCAATCTTTTCTTCTTGTCGGTTTCAACAGCACCTTTATCCTACGTTACATTCCCACGTGTGTTTGCATCTATTTCTGGAGCTTCTCTCCTGTTCCTCCCCTTTGTCTGTTCATGTAACAACAGACAATGCCGGCTTTAATTGTGGCTGCTTGATTTAATTTTTTTTTTTTAACTTTAGGATTTTCTACCCTTTCCCTCCAAGGTTCCTATACTAGCAGGCTCCTTCTCTCCGAAGCTCCTGTATTCATTATCTGTTATCACTTAGCCAGTCATCTTCAACCTTAGCCCCTTGGAAATGTGTTTTCTCACCATCTCTGAGTATACAGGCCCAAGCCGGAATGCCTGATTTTTTTGTATCCTCATCTCAGAAGTGATGGACAGATCATTTCTTCGGCCACCTGGTCTGATGGGACAGGTGACTTCATGCAGTGCGAGTGCCAGCAGCAGGGGACAGGGCCATCGCAGAGTCTGGCAACAACCCCAGTCCTGGGAGCTGTCACCCACTTTATGAAGCTGCTTCCTCCTAGGACCTCTGCCCTTCTTTTGAGCTCTGGGCAGCTTTCCCTGACAGCAGGGCCTCCTCGGGAACACACCGTGCGCCTCTCCATTTGGCTTTCCCATGCTTGCCTGGGGTGCCCCTGAGCCTCAAACCTACTTCCAGGCTGCAAGCATTTTTGACAGGCAGAGTGGATAGTGAGAGAGAGGGAGAGAGAAAGGTCTTCCTTTTCCGTTGGTTCACCCCTCAATGGCCACTGCGGCTAGTGCGCTGTGGCTGGCACACTGCACTGATCTGAAGCCAGGAGCCAGGTGCTTTTCTTGGTCTCTCATGTGGGTGCAGGGCCCAAAGACTTGGGCCATCCTCCACTGCACTCCAGGGCCACAGCAGAGAGCTGGACTGGAAGAGGGGCAACCGGGACAGGATCGGTGCTCCGACTGGGACTAGAACCCGGTGTGCCGGCGCCGCAGGTGGAGGATTAGCCTTTTGAGCTGCGGCGCCGGCCGTTGCAAGCATTTTTAAAACGGATTTTTTTTAAAAAAATTTTTTTGACAGGTAGAGTGGACAGTGAGAGAGAGAGAGACAGAGAGAAAGGTCTCCCTTTTGCCTTTAGTTCACCCTCCAATGGCCGCCGCGGTTGGCGCGCTGCGGCCGGCGCACCGTGCTGATCCAATGGCAGGAGCCAGGTGCTTCTCCTGGTCTCCCATGGGGTGCAGGACCCAAGCACTTGGGCCATCCTCCACTGCACTCCCTGGCCACAGCAGAGAGCTAGACTGGAAGAGGGGCAACCGGGACAGGATCGGTGCCCCGACCGGGACTAGAACCCGGTGTGCCGGCGCCGCAAGGCAGAGGATTAGCCTAGTGAGCCGCGGCGCCGGCCACAAAACGGATTTTTGTAAGGCACAGTGCTTGCATTATTTTGGCATTTGTCATCCTTGACACAGTGCCTAGCATGAAGTAGGTGCTCATGAAATACCTGGGCACAGGTGAGAGCCTGGGTGGTGTGCAGACACCTGGAGCTTTCCAGCCATTGGTCCTGGAGGGTGCTAGGGCCCTGACCTAGGGAGGCTTTGGGGCTGGGGCCTGTGGCCTCTTTGTGGCCTTGTATCCGGCTCTGCCTCTCCAGCCAGCTGGGCCTGCAGCTGCCCGTCCCACCCTGTGCTTACAGAGTGGGCCGTGGAGCCTGCTTTGGCCCCACGCATCTGTCTGCTTCCCCGGACGACAGCATCTCTGGGGGCAGCCAGACCACGGGGGAGGGTCCCTGGTGAGTGGTGCGTGTGGCGTCTGCAGCACATGACTCACCTCAAGTCCTGCACTTTCTCCCTCCCCCGCTGCGGGTGAGGCCTCTCCCCTCCCTCCGATTCTGGGAATCTTGGGGTTTCCAGATAGAAATCAGCAGTGCCTTGTGCAGCCTGCAGCTTCCTCCCTCCTCACACTCAGCCGCAGACTCCCGCAGAGGCGCTTCTCACCTGCAGCCAGGTAGGCGGCACCAGCTGGGGCCACTGAGCCCAGGGCAGGGACAGTGTGGCCCGAGCCCGTCTGCCCCGCGCCGGGAGCGGCGACTGCCCTCGCCTTCACTCCTTCCCCCTTTCTGGGCTGGTAGTCCTTTCTCCTGGCCGTGTGTCCGCTGGGCAGGCTTCACCTCTCTGGTCTTCCCAATGAAGTTCTGGGGGCTCTCAGGCCCTTAGGACCATCCAGGGCAGCCCCTCCTTCTCCTAAGCTGTAAGAGCCTGCCCGCCATCCATCGCTACCACAGAGCATCTGTCCACAGCTGCTTAGTCTCTCCTTTCCGGGGACCCCCGCTGTGCCCGGCCTCTGACTCTCCTTCCTCCCTGATCTTTGTTTTCTTTTCCTTTGCCTTTCTCTTCTCTCTAGGACCCAGTGCTGAGGCCGTCCACCTCCAAGATGGGGCTGTGTGTGTGTGTTTGGGGGTGAGGGGGAGTCCATTTGGCTTTCCCACTCCCATATTTGGGTCTGAATGGACTGGCCTGGGGAGGGAGATCACCCTGGGCATTCTAAGCTGAGCCTGCGGTCATGCCCGCCTGGGCTGGAGTAAGTACCAGTGAGTGAGTGAGTGACGGGAGGATGACCTTGAGCCCTGGGCGGCTGCCCCCTCTCCCAGGGGATGCCAAAGGGGCTTTGAAGGGGAAGGGGAAGCAAGGGGGACAGTTCTTGAGGTCAGGATGAGGGCTGATCTCCTCTCCGCAGGCCTACAACAGGTCGGGGCTGCTTTTCCTTGCAAAAGGCCAGCTTTCCCCAAGACCACCGTGAGGCAAGTTCAAACTGCCCCCCAGCTGTAACGCTGCCCCCAGCGCCGGCCTCCGCGGCGGGAAAACCGCAAGGCTTCTTGGTGGTGCTATTGCTCCGGCCTTCCAGCAGGGGGTGTCATGTCCCGACCAAAAAAAAAAAAAAAAAAAAAAAAAAAAAAAAGAGAGTCCGCTTTTCCCGGCTGCCCTCGCTGCCAAGGAGACTGGATCCCCCTCACCCTCCATAGGGGGTTAATGTGCGCTCAGGCTTGGGGCAGGAGGCGCCCGCGGGGCATAGCACTGTTTAGAACCCGCTGTCCTGCTTGGGAAAGGTGGGCCAATCAGGAGGAGAAACCGCACCGGCCCCTCACCCCGTGGAAGGGCGAGGCTGTGGATATGACCTTGCAGAAAGGAGAAAGAGCGAGAGAGCGAGAGAGCGAGGGAGCGAGCAGCTGGGAGGAACAGGCAGCGAGCAGCTGGGAGGAACAGCACCTGCAAAGGATGCTGTGCAAATACAATATCAGAAGAGACCTAAACGGGGAGCGGAGGCTGCCGCTGCTCAGGCGAGAGCGTCGGTGGCTTCCACTGCGACCTGAGCACCGACGCTGGTTCCCCTAGCGTCGCTCCACTGTTCTTGAGCGGCACCCATTCACTTGTAATTTATAGACACCGACCCCTAACTCGAGGGAACTGGGTTATGTAAGGGTTGCTAAGGAACGAGGGGGAGATGCAGGAGGTAAGGCAGGGTTGCTTAGTAACCAGGAATCCTGGGTGATGGAGTGGCCAGAGCAGGTCTGGAATTGATGCGTGTCTGCTGAAAGTGCCTCCTCCCTGGGCCCAGAGCTGCAGACAGAGCCCCCTCCCTGCACCTGCCTCGTGCTGGCTCACTTGGCCCCGGGTCCCTGAGTGTCCTTGCTGATCCCTTGCTCTAACTACTCCCTCTCCCCCCACCCCCCGGCCTGTAGATTTCAGGAGGGGGCTGATATGAGGGAGGCAGGGGCCTCGGGGCTGACACTGATGTGGAGCTGGGAAATCTGGGGTTGGGGTCTAAGAGGGTCCCTAGACAGCATCTCCAGCATTCCCCCAGTCCACAGCGCACTGCCTCATACCTGAGTCTCTCATGCCTGGTGGTCACCGTGCCGCCACACCTGTGGCATGCCCACAGCCCCTGCCTCTTCTTTTCTGGGGACATCTTAGGGGCCAGGTCCCCACCCTGCACTTGCCTGGGGCTGCTGTGACCGACCCCTGCTCTGTGCAGCCTCCCTTCAGCTATTCAGAGCCACAGTCTGCTGTCTCAGTCATATCTCTGTTCTAGAATGTTCTAGAATGGCAGGTACACAGCGGTTCCTCCTCTCTCCCAAACACTCTTGATGTTCTCATCCCTCCTTCTTCTTCTTAGCTGGTCCCTGAGACTGTAGCGTCCATCCTGCCGCTTGCCGGTCAAATCCCTCCTCTACCTTCACATCCAATTTATCCACAACCGGCCTGGTGGTGTCTTCCCCCACAGCCCGAGCCTGTGTCCTGCTGTGCACTCCTCACCTTGCTGAGTGCCCGGTGTTGGGCCTGGGATGGGGAGTGGAGCCTGTCTCAAGGAGTTCACCTTCCCTCCCCCCGGCCCCAGCCCCACGCGGAAAGATTTATCTATTTGTTTGAAAGACAGAGCAATAGAGAAAGAAATGGAGAGAGACAGAGACAGAGGTCTGCTGGTTCACTCCTCAAACAGTTCCAACAGCCAGGTCTAGGCCAGATGCCAGGAACTCCAGCCTGGTCTCCCATACAAGCGGCAGGGGCCCAAGCACTTGAGCCATCCTCTGTTGCCTAGCCAGGTGCATTAGCAGGAAGCTGGATCAGAAGAGGAGCAGCCAGGACTCAGGCCGGCAGTCAGATATGGGATGCCGGCAGCACAAGTGGCGGCCTTCCGCTGTGTGCCGCAGCGCCCACCCAAGGAGCTTGCCTTGGTTCTGGAGCCGCCTCATTCCTGTGTCTCTGCTTTCTGGCTAGGATATTCCCAGGGAAGCCATTGTGAATTGGAGATTTCTAATAGGGAAACTTACTGTTTCAACAAAAAGTATTTGAGACCCCGGCACATTTGCTTCTGAGTAGGGAATTGGGAGATTTAGTTTTTGAACTAATCTCAATCTGTTTGAATTTTTAAACTGACCATGAGCAGATAGTCTTTACTTTAAGATTTTTTTTATTTGCAAGACAGAGTTAGAGAGATAGAGACAGAGGGAAAGAGGTCTTCCATCTGCTGGTTCGCTCCTCAAAAGGCTGTAATGGCCAGAGCTCAGCCAAGCCAAAGCCAGGAGCTTCTTCTAGGTCTCCTATATGGGTGCAGGGGCCCAAGTACTTGGACCATCTTCTACTGCTTTCCCAGGCCATAGCAGAGAGCTGGATCGGAAGTGGAGCAGCTGGCACTTGAACTGGCATCCCTATGGGATGCTGGAGTGCAGGTCAGGGCTTTAACCCACTGTGCCACAGAGCTGGCCCCCATCTTTACTTTTTAAACTTTTTTTTTTATTGTGACATACAGCACATAAAAAGTAAAAGGATATGCAAACATGCATGCACATGGCCACCATGTAACACCACCTGCTTAGAAAACACAACATGGGGCCAGTGCTGTGGCATAGCAGGTAAAGCCACTGCCTGTAGTGCCGGCATCCCATATGGGCACTAGTAAGAGTCCTGACTGCTCCACTTATGATCCAGCTCCCTACTGGTGTGCCTGGGAAAGCAGTAGAAGATGGTCCAAGTGCTTGGGCCTCTGCATCCATATAGGAGACCTAGAAGAAGCTCCTGGCTCCTGGCTTTGGATCGGCTCAGCTCTGGGCATTGCAGCCATTTGGGGAGTGAACCAGCAGATGGAAGCCCTCTCTCTCTCTCTACCTCTGCCTCTCTGTAACTCTGACTTTCAAATAAATGAATAAATCTTTAGAAAAAAAAAAAGAACACAACATGTCCAGTACCCAGAATCCCTTTGGTTGTCCCTCCTCTGATCATAACTTCCTTTTGCCTCAGAAATACCCACGCCCCTGCCTTTTGTTATAGATACTGTCTTGCATGTCTCTGTACTTTTGTCACATATTTGCATTCATTTTAAATTCATCTTTACTTGTTTTTATTTTATTTGCAAGGGAGAGAGAGTCATCTTCCACCCGTTGCTTTAATCTGTAACAACAGGGGCTGGGCCAGGCCAGAGCCAGGAGCCTGGAACTCAGTCCAGGTCTCCCATGTGGGTGGCAGGGCTCCAAGTGCCTGCTGCCTCCCAGGGTGCCCGCTAGCAGGAAGCAGGAATCAGAAGCGGATCCAGGACCTGAACCCAGACACCATGCTGTGGGATGCACATGTTCCAGGTCGTGACCACTGTACCAAATGCCTCCCCTCACCTGTTTATATTCCTAACCACCATAGTCATTTTGGCTGTTTTTGAAACTCGTGGAATGATACAGCATACATGCTTTGTGTCTGGCCTTTTTCACTCAGTGATAGACTTTCAAAATTCATTTATGGTGCTTAGTGTAGCTTCAGCTCACTAATTTTCATTGCTGTATAGTATTCCAATATATAAATACAACTCTATCTACCATTGTGGCATGCAGACTTGTTTCCTGGTTTCGTCCCTGGTAGCGTGCTGCCGTGCACGTGTGTGCAGTCTCTGGATGCACACATGACCCTCTTACTGCTGGGTGTGATGTCCCTCTGCAGAATCTGAGCTCTGTATTTCCAGCTTTCCCACATGATGCCAATCTGATTTCCCAAGTGACTATACTTACCCTCCATCTAGTGGTGAGGGAGAGTGTCTGTTGATTTTACTTGTTTCAACTGGAGGCAGCTCATTTAAATGGCTAACTGGTGTGACTATTTGGTGCTCTGCACCCTCACCCGGCTTGGGAAGCTCCATGGGTGGGCATCTGGGACCAGATCTACCACTCGCCCACCGTCCTGGTGTCTACTGCCTGGTGCCTGCTGCTGGAGGAAGCCCAGGGCTTGCTGGTGGGGTGTCTACTGAGCGTCGGGGCTCACATGCTCCAGTCAGCTTCCCAGGTGGGCAGTTTCATGGACTGGCTGCCTGACTTGGGGCTCAGGTGTTTGAAATTCACAGGGCCCAGCCTGGCTCTCTGCTGGAGGAGCCAGGGGGAGATTACCCGGCAGGCTCACCGGCTGCATCAGTGATACGTGAAATTGACTCTTTCTCCAGGGCTGATTCAGCAGGGAACATGCTGCGTGCAGTGGCCTGGGTGCCCTGGAGTTTGTGTCGTCCCAGTGCTGGGCTCTCTGTGAGGATGCACAGCAGTGTGAGAGCCCCCAAGCGCGTCCTGGCTGACCGGGTGGCTGTGGTCACGGGGTCCACCGCCGGGTGAGTGCCCTGGTGGCCTCAGGGCCACTGGTTCCGGGGGCGGGGAGGGGATTCAGGGTTATCTGGCAGCCGTCTCTGTGGGTCTCCACAGAGGCTGACCTGAGTCCTCCATCTCTGCCCATAGGATCGGCTTGGCCATCGCCCGGCGTCTGGCCCAGGATGGGGCAAACGTGGTCATCAGCAGCCGGAAGCAGCAGAATGTGGACCGGGCGGTGGCTGCGCTGCAGGCCGAGGGGCTGAGTGTGATGGGCACCGTGTGCCACGTGGGGAAGGCCGAAGACCGGGAACGGCTGGTGGCCACGGTGGGCGGCCAACGGGAGGCCGGGGGGACACAGAGAGGATGACACGCAGAATCCTTCCTTCCCTGCTCAGCCCTGGGAGGGGCAGGACGGGGACTGGGGACACGGAGCCTCATGAGCAGGTCCTGAGACCGTGACTGCTCACGGTCTGGCTGGGCAGCCTGCTTGCTCTCAGCGGCTCACTGGAAATGGCCTCTTTACCAGAGCACCCTGGTCCCGCCAGCCCCCACCCTGGGAGAGCCAGGGCTGCGGAGGGGGGTGGGGGAAGCCTCCAGTGGAGCCTGGATTCCTGCAGAAGCTCCTGTCCTCTGGGATCTCAGCCTGGGGAGCCTGCCCGGGCACATCCGGGACACTTTCCTTCCCAAGGGTTTGCTTTTCCGGGCAGCCTCGTGAGCCCTGCCGGTGGCCAATCAGCAAGCTTCGCCTCTGTGCCTCCTGCCAGCTCTGGGCCACCTGGGAAGGCAAAAGGCCTCCTTCAGGCCAACTCCACACTCACCCAAGCCCCTTCTCCCTCAGGTCCTGGAGCGCTGGGGAGGCATCGACTTCCTGGTGTGCAATGCTGCTGTCAACCCTCTGGTGGGGAGCACCCTAGGGGCCAGCGAGCAGGTGTGGGACAAGGTGAGAGGCCCCTGGGGAGCTGGCGGGGTGCAGCTGCGAGGCCAGCTTCGCGCTGTGTTCTGGTATGCCCGGTCCCCCAAGGCTCTCCCTTCCTCCTCTGCACCCCTCACCTCCTGAGATTGCTGTAAAGCAGGCTCTGGGTGCAGCCTGACCACTCGTCCCCCGGAACGTGCCCTGATGCTGCTGTCCAGTTGGTTGGTTTGTAACTCTGGCTCCTGCACTCTTTCCGCTTGCTTTTCTCGGCCCTCTTCTTTTGCATTTGTTCACTCAGCAAATATCCACTGTGAGCTTGCTGTGTGCTAGGCGCTGGTGCAGGTCCTAGGGACGGACCCGTGGGCGCGCACAAAGAGCTTCTTTGTAAGAGGGCACACTTCCTGACTCTTTTTTTCCCCCCAGATTTATTTATTTATTTGAAAAGCAGAGTTACAGAGAGGCAGAGGTAGAGGTAGAGAGAGAGAGAGAGAGAAAGAATCTTCCATCTGCTGGTTCACTTCCCAAATGGTTGCAATGGCTGGAGCTGGGCCAATCCCAAGCCGCAGGAGCCCAAGGACTTGGGCCATCCTCCATTACTTTCCCAGGCCATAGCAGAGAGCTGATTGGAAGAGGAGCAGCCAGGATTCGAACCAGCGCCCATATGGGATGTTGGCATCGCAGGTGGTGCCTTTACCCACTACACCACAGCTCCAGCCCTGAATGTGCGCTTGCCTCAGCCTTTTGTGGGGGCATTTATTGGTCATTGTGCCCCTCATTGGTGACCTGCACCTGTTTCTGAGACTCTGCCTTTCCTTGCTTAGGGCTCACCAGTATCCCTCGGATAGACCTGCTGTCAGGACTGGGCTCAGCTCTCAGTGTTCCTTGGGCTCAGGCAACCCAGCCCACTCTGAGTCCAATTCCCATTCTGTCACCTTGTCCACAAGGGTCCAGCAGAGACCTTGTAAGACACCTTGACGTTCACCTTGGGCTTTGCAATGTCCTCCAACCCCCATGCATTCACGCCTGTGTTTTGCTCCCAATTCCCTGGGACCGCTAAGAGGATGTGGATGGACTCTCATTCTTCCTGTTTGCAAGGCCTCCTGTCCGCTCCCGGAGCACCCGGCCAGAGCAGCTGCCTGCAGCTCCTGCGTTCCCCTTCACCATGGCCACCCTGTGGCCAGCCCCGCCCTTCCCTGTGCCCTTGGCTGGGTGCCCTCAGCTCCGTCGCAGATGACCTGAAACCTGAGCTCCCTGCAGCCACTGCGGAGCAGCCTCCCCAGGCTCCTTAGCTGGGCTCCTAATGCCTCTGGAAGACCATTTGTGAGGCTGGAGCTGGGAGCTCGTGGCTGGCGCGCCCCGCCCCCCTTCCTGAATCATTCGCTTTGTTAGCGTCTTTTCAAGGCATCGTGACTCTTGCTCTGAACTGAGAGAAATCTTCCCTCCTGAAGCTGGGGCTGCAGGCCCACAGCCTGAGTGGACTTGCTCAGGGGCTTTCCTACTCTCCAAGGACTGGCTATTCCACAGGCAGTTCTGCCCTGCTGGGCCCCCGAGCACGTGTGCCAGCACCTTGGAGCTGACCTTGTCACCAAACGAGTTCGGGGTTTACCAGATGCTCTGCTTTCCACGGAGTACGATTTTCAGGAGGTGTCCTGGGAGGGGGACACCTTCCCACACACCTTGTCCTGGGCCAAGTCCTGACCCTGTGCTGGGAACTGTGAACACCAGCCTCACCTGGGGTGTTCCTGTTCTCTATTTCTTCACACACACTACCCATTTGGTTTGTCTTGTCCGGTTGCATTACATTCTACTGGGACAAGGCAAGAACATAGACAGCACAAGGAGAAGATGGCTTTCCCGGAACGCTCCCTGGCTCCCGGCACCTGCTTCCCCTCCGTCTGCTCTGCCTTCATTCCCTTCCCGGTGGCCTCTGCTTACAGCTGCTGCTGCTGCTGCTGCTGCTGCTGCTTCTCCTTCTTCTTGTTCTTCTTCTCTTTTTTTAAGGACTCATTTTATTTATTTGAAGGGCAGAATTAGAAGGAGAGAAAGAGAGGGAGAGGGAGAGAGAGACAGAGAAAGATCTTCCATCTGCTAGTCTACTCCCCAAGTGGCTGCAATGTCCGGGCTGAAGCCAGGAGCCTGGGACTCTATCCAGGTCTTCCACATGGGTGCAGGGGCCCAAGCACTTGGGCTGTATTCTGCTGCTTTCCCAGACACGTTAGCAGGGAGCTGTATCGCAGGCAGAGCAGCTGGGACTCGAACCGGTGCCCATATGGGATGCTGGTGCTGCAGGCGGAGGTTAGCCCACTATGTCAGCGCTGGCCCCTTAAAAGTTCTCTTTGCACAACCAGATGTGGTCTGGTTTCTTTAAAGGGCTTGGGCATTTCTCGTCCTGTGTGGTTCATCTTTCCAGGGCTGAGTTCGCAGGCCTACCACTTGGCCCGCCTGCCTGTGCAGCCACTATCAAGTTGGAAATCCCTCTTGCCTGGGTCCTGAGGGTGTCTGGCCTCTCACATCTGCACCTTTGGGTTATTGGGCACACTGGGACCTCTGGCTGAGTCTCTCCACTCCCCCTCCCCGCCCCTTGTCTGATTCCAGATCCTGAGCGTGAACGTGAAGTCCCCAGCTCTGCTCCTGAGCCTGCTGCTGCCCCACATGGAGCGGAGGGGGTATGGCTGCAGACTGGGGGTGCGGGCTAGCGGGAGTCCTGAGACTGAGGGATAGGAGTTGGGTGTGGAGGACACCCACCGGCACAGCCAGGGGAGTGTGAAGACATCGGAGGTCTCCCTGTGGGTGCCCAGATTCCCCCAGCTCCCCTGTGCCTTGCCTGGCGCTTGTGTGTGGCTGCCTTTTCTAATTCCAGCAGCTACAGGATGAGGGGAATGGTCCAGGGGCCCAGGCTTGCTCGCCTTGGCCGTGGCCTTGCCAGATCGAGGAGGGGGCTGTGCTTCAGCTCCCTCACCAGGGGCTAGTTACTCCCACCCCATCTACTCTCACAGCTCGGGAATCCCCCCAACCCACCCCGACCTCAAGCATTTGACAGAATTTGCCCTGTTTCTCCCCACGGAGAACCACCCCCAACAACCCTGCCTCCATTCCAGGTCCTGCAAATCCACCTGTACCCCTCACACACATCTGACTGTACTCCTTACCAATCTGGTTGTATTCTTCATGTGCAAAATTGACTGTATTCCTTGCATAGCCAATGTGCTCACACACAGATCTGACTGTACTCACATGAACACAAATCAATCTCTCTCTCTCTCTCTCTCTCTCTCTCTCTCACACACACACACACACACACACACACAGATACACTCACACACAGCCTTTAGGAACTGGTTAGAGGCTGTCTAGGGTAGGAGTTCCTGACCATCATTTCTTGTCTCCTTCTCCATTGATACCCATTCACCCTCAGCCCTGGGTACCTTTTCCCCGGGCCCACTCTGCCCTGGCTTTCTGCTCATCTCCTCCCCAGAAAGAGCTAGAAGAGCGGAATGGTTCTGAGTGTGGACACTGTTCACGGGAGCTAGGGTTGGAGCCCCCGCTCTGCCTCTCACTGGCCATTACTAAACCTCTCTGAGCCTGTTTCCTCAGCTGAGAAGTGGGGCTAGCCCCAGGGCCTGCACTGCTGTAGTGAGGTTTAGTGACTGCTACGGGCCTCCATTCACGGTAAGTGGTAGCTTCACCTCTCCTCTGTGTCCGTCTGTCTCTCTCAGGAGCGCTGCCGTCGTCCTGGTCTCTTCCATTTCGGCGTACATGCCTCAAGTGGTAAGTGCTTGGTTCTTCTGCTCTGGTTGGTGTGCAGCGAGGGGCAGCTTTGGCCTGGCTCAGACCCCCCGTCTTGGTCCTGCTGTCCTGGGTCCCTCGCTTCCAGCTTCTGCTCTCTGACAAGGCCAGGCTGAGCAAGACAGGGCTGGCTGGGAGCTGTCGGCAGGGGGCGATCGCTTGACCCTTACCTCCACTCCCCCGTATCTGAACCACTCTCTCACTTCCTTTGGCAGGAGCTGGGAGCCTACAACATCAGCAAGACTGCCCTGCTGGGCCTCACCAGGACCCTGGCATTGGAGCTGGCCCCCAGGGACATCCGGGTGAACTGCCTCGTCCCAGGGCTGATTGAGACGGACTTCAGCAAAGTGGTGAGGACGGGGGTGTGACAGGCATCCTCCCGCCTGGCTCAGTGGCTAAGGGATAAAGTGGGTGATGGAGGCCCCGGGGCAGCATCCTGTTGGCCGAGGTCTTCCTTGCCCTCTGGGCTCAGCCGTGGGCCAGTCCACTGACCCCAAGAAGCAGCTGCCTCTCTGGAGAAGGGCCAGCCTGTTGCGGGTGCCCTGCCGGATGGCCACGTGGGGCCCTGCCCGCCTCCCTGTGAGTCGCGCTGACTCTTTCCTCTCTTCCCTTCACCCAGTTACACAAAAACAAGGCTTTCTGGAACCTCTTTAAGGAAAACCAGAAGCTGCAGAGGCAAGTAGGGCTGGGAGCAAGGGATCTGGGTCCGCCTTGGGTGGGGCCTCTGAGTCTGTCTGGGGGTCAGACCCCCGCCCCCATCCATGAAGCCTGGGGTCCACACCTGGAGTGCGGGTCACCCCGCTGAGCCCACCCTGTCTCCTGCGGAGCCCACTCCTGCCTGCGGCCTGTGAGCCCAGAGCAGCAGAAGCAGGGTGTGACACGGGCCCTGCTGTGTTCTCTTTGTTTCCAGGATCGGGCAGCCGGAGGACTGCGCGGGACTTGTGGCTTTCCTGTGCTCCCCGGATGCCAGCTACATCACTGGCGAGAGCATCGTGGTGGCCGGCTTCTCCCCTCGGCTCTGAGGGGCTGGGAGCGGCTGTGCCACCATGGGCCTGGGCTTGGGATGGTGGCAGCCGTGGTTGTTTGTGGGCTCACTTGTCCCAGGCTTGAGGAGGCAGAGCTCTTCTGGCACTGCCATCCCGGTGCCTCCTGTACGTGGCCAGGGCATTCAGTGGATCTTGGTGTGGGGCCGTGTGGGACTGAACGGTTTGAGGGGCTGGTGCTTTGGGGGAACTTCAAGGGCAGGGAGTAGGGCTCGGGGTCTCCGCTGCTTCTCTCTGTAATTTGTTGCTTTGAACACGTCTTTCCTAAAATAAACTCAAATGTGCCCTGGACATTCCTGGCAAGGGTGGAGTCGGGGGCAGGATGGCTAGGGACAGGTGTTTCCCACGCTGGTGGGGCCTGGGTGTGTGGCTTCCCAGCAGGCTTTGTGCTCCATGCTCAGAGCTGGCTCTGTTGGGGGCTGAGCAAGGCCGTGGGGACTGGTGGGGGCTGGGACAGATTCTGGGTTCTCCCTGGGGTTCACGAGGCTCTTAATGTTTTACATTTTCTGGGCCACACAAGCCTTTGAGTATCTGAAGAAAAAAATAGCCACACACAATCTTGTGTACAATTCCAGGCTGAGAATTCCCAATTTTTTTTTTAAGATCACTTATTTATTTATTTGAGAGGTGGAGTTAGAGAAAGAGGGAGAGACAGAGAGAAAGGTCTTCCATTCGCTGGTTCACTTTCCAAATAGCAGCTGGAGCCGCACTGATCTGAAGCCAGGAGTCAGGAACAACTTCCAGGTCTCCCACACAGGTGCGGGGACCCAAGCACTTGGGCCACCTTCCACTGCTTTCCCAAGCTCATTAGCAGAGAGCTAGATCAGAAGAGGAGCAGCCAGGACATGAACTGTGCCCATGTGGGAGGCCGGTGCCTCAGGCTGAGGTTAGCATTGGGCCCCTGAGAACTTGTGATTTGGATAGAAGAGCATAGCTAGCGTTGACATGCCTCTTGGGGGCAGGCCCAGAGGCAGCCCTCTTGGAAAAGTCTCGTTTTCTTGTCCTGTTCATGGCACCGTCCTTCTGCAGCCAAGATTCAGCAGAGTTGAGAAGCTGTGTCCTCCGTGGCCCCGAGGAGCCATCTCTTGCCATCCGCTGGTCTTGTCCTGAGCCAGTCCAGAGGGCAGCTTCCAACCTGGGCAAGCCCCTCCCAGCGCCGCCTCCTCCTGCCTCCTGGGGAGGGGTCCATGTTGTGAGTCCTTGTTCACTACAAGCCATGCGTGCATTGTGACGCTCACCCTGGTAAACACAATCCTGAAAAGGACTCCACCTCCCTTAACAGCAGGTAGTGAGTGAGGCGGAGAGCCTGTAGCAATTGCCGGGGAGTCCGCCCCAGGTGGGGCAGGCATAGCCCTGGACGTGAGGGGGCGGGGGCAGAGAGAAGGGCGGGCCCTGGTGCTATGCCCCTCACACCACCCTCTGCTTGGCGGCCGCACCAGCGGATGGGAGCTCGGGGTCTCCGGGGCCCCACAGGGCTGTGTGAGGACAAGGGCGGGGCTGTTTGAGGCTCCCCAGCTCTTCCCCCGCCCCCACAGTCTTTCTGGGGCCCGGTTTCCAGGTCAGGGGCTGTAGGCCACAGGCAGTCACACTTACCAGCTTGCTTGGGACAAAGGCCCTCGGCACAGCGGCCCCTGGACAGTGCTGCGACTTTCACCTGGGCTAACACATGAGAGGCAAAAACCAGAGCAGCCAGGAGTTGGCACCTTGGAGACTTCTGGCTGGCTCAGGGGCCCTGTGTGCTGGGAAGCAGGAGGCCGTGGAAGCCTCCTAGGGCTGGAGGCTCGGGAGGGAAGGGGTCCCAGGGCTTACAGCGCCCAGCTGTGGGGGAGGTCAGGCTGGGTCCAACCCTGGGGCTGGGGATCCGAATAGTAGACTCTGTTGGGAGATCGGTGCCATTGATTTGTACGTTTCCTTTAACTCCCTCTTCCCCGATGCCCTAAGAAAGATCTGGAAAAGAGTCTCAAGGCGATGGAGAATTCTAGGGTGCACAGGGAGGGCCACAGAGAAGGAAGATGACACCCTGGGGTGATACTTCCAGCCTGCAGATTCTAGCTTGTGACACCCTCGCCCTCGCCCAGGGTGCCCAAGCTCCTTGAATGTCACAGCTGCCCTGCCACGGGAATAAAAAGTAGTGGGGGTGGGTGCCATTGCCCCCTCCCCACCCAGCGGCCCTCACTTCTGCATTGCCTACCCCAGGCTGTCTCTGCCCAGGGCCCAGCTGTGGTGCTGGGCTCCTCCGGCAGGAGAGACGTGGGGCTCAGGGCCGGGGTGGAAGGTAGCAGGGCTGGGCTCCAGCTAAAGGGGTGGTCCCAGGGTGGCCTGAGACAGTGTAGCCGGGCTGAAGGTGGGACATGAGGCTTCCTGGAGGCTGGCTCCGGTGGGTACGGTGAGGACACGGATGGGTGAATGCCCAAGGCTGTGTTTGTCCACTGCCGACGTCACCAGTAACCATCCTGAGTCAGATTTTCCCAAGATGACGACCTGCGGTCCCTCGGCCAGGTATGCTGCAGGGTCGGTGTCGGTTGACTGACGAATGAATGGAAGATTGGGACCAGGCTGGGAGATGTGGAAAGAAGAGATGGTGGCCCGAGGTTCGGAATGAAGACTGCACTTCCTCACGTGTGGGGCTGGGCCACTGGGTCAAGCCAGGAGGAGTATGATGGGGCTGCGTGGGGACTGCTGGAGGCACCCTGGGTGGCTGGACTCAAGTGTCAAGTTTCTGTTCTGGTTTTTTTTTTTTTTTTTTTTTTTGACAGGCAAAGTGGACAGTGAGAGAGAGAGACAGAAAGGTCTTCCTTTGCCGTTGGTTCACTCTCCAAAGGCCGCCATGGCTGGTGCGCTGCGGCTGGCGCACCGCGCTGATCCGATGGCAGGAGCCAGGTGCTTCTCCTGGTCTCCCATGCGGGTGCAGGGCCCAAGCACTTGGGCCATCCTCCACTGCACTCCCTGGCCACAGCAGAGAGCTGGCCTGGAAGAGGGGCAACCGGGACAGAATCCGGTGCCCCGACCGGGACTAGAACCCGGTGTGCCGGCGCCGCAAGGTGGAGGATTAGCCTAGTGAGCCGCGGCGCCGGCTAAGTTTCTGTTCTTTTTAACTGAAAGACGCCGTCCCCTATGCAGGACACGTCCTGTGAGTCCCAGGGAGTAGGCTGATTCCCTTAGCTGCTGGGTTTGTCAGCGACCTTTGATGTTTGCTAATTGCTGCCTGCTCCGGGGGGAAAAGCTGCCTGCCTACACACAGCTTTCAGAGCCAGGCTGGGGTCCACTCCTCCATGGCAGGTCTCTCTGGCAGCTCTGACTGGTGCTGGTCTCTCTTGAAAGGAGCCTGGGCAAGGATTTTTGGACAGGCGATCCAGGGAGAGCGTGGTGACGGCAAGTTAGGGAGGCAGAGAAAGCAGCCTGGGCTCCCTCCTGGAGGGCGCTACCCCACGCTTCTGGAGTCTTCTGAGAAGAACATGGGTGCCTCTCAGAAGCGCCGTGTCCACCCCAAGCACGGCACAGGAGGCTCGTGTTTAGCGTGGATCCACACCTCCCATCCCTCAAGGGTTGTCCTGGGTGTTATCAACTCCCCTACACCTCCAAGCCAAGAGGAAGAAGAGACTGTCCGTAAGGCAACCTGTGGAGGCCCCCATTAGCTACACTGGAAATCAGAATGTGGGCAAAGGGGCGTGAGTCGGGGCTCCCGAGTTGCCTGCTCCAAGGCCTCCTGGAAGTCACAGTCCTCAGTCTCCATTCAGTCAAGGGACAAAGCACTCCACCACTGCTCCCGTGGGCTCCAGCGAGAAACAGAATCTCTCCTCTGCACCAAATCCCAATTAGTCTGCCTCTCCCGGGGGCAGATGTTTTCGCCGGAGGCTTTCAAGCTGCCTGATCTCAAATCTCCTGTTAATGGCTTGAGCAGTCGCCATGGCGGTCCCTGGGGGTTGTCAGAAGGAAGCAGAGGACTGAAAGGAGGGGAGGGCAGGAAGGAGGACGGGAGAGGGGACCCTGCATTAATCACACACACAGAGCCGGGCTCTCTCTCGCCCGCGGAGTGTGCTGTTTCTCACAAAATAGCATGGTTTAAATGCGACGGTTAATATCACACAGTTCACATATTTATTTTAAAAACTTGCAGTTTTCCCAAAGCAAATATGGGGACCATTTGAGAATACGAGAACCTGGGACAGGGAGGCAGGCAGGGCTCCCATTTGTCCCACGGCTGGTGCTCCAGATCCTGGAGACGATTGACGAGATGCTGGGGGTGACACAGGCCCTTGGTGGCCTTCGGGACTGAGATGTGGGGCCTTGGGGTTTCATGACTGGATCCCTCAGCTCTAGCCCGGACCAGAAGCCCAGACATTCGGTCTTGAACTCCTGGGAGAGACTTTACTAGGAAGATGAATGGTCGTCCTAAAGCAGGTGGTCCCTTAGCCTGCTGAGCCACTTCCTGAGAACACAGCTGGCTACATAGAGCACTTCTTTAATCATTAATTGTAAAGACTTGCTTTTTTTTTTGAAAGGTAGAGCAGGCCGGCACTGTGGCTTAACAGGCTAATCCTCCGCCTTGCGGCGCCAGCAACACCGGGTTCTAGTCCTGGTTGGGGCGCTGGATTCTATCCCGGTTGCCCCTCTTCCAGGCCAGCTCTCTGCTGTGGCCCGGGAGTGCAGTGGAGGATGGCCCAAGTGCTTGGGCCCTGCACCCGCGTGGGAGACCAGGATAAGCACCTGGCTCCTGGCTTCGGATCGGTGCGATGTGCCGGCCGCAGCAGCCATTGGAGGGTGAACCAACAGCAAAAAGGAAGACCTTTCTCTCTGTCTCTCTCTGTCACTATCCACTCTGCCTGTCAAAAAAAAAAAAAAAAAAAAAAAAAAAAAAAAAGAAAAAGGTAGCGCAACAGAGAAAGGGAAAGAGAGAATCTTCCACCCACTGATTTGTTCCTCAAATGGCTGTAAGAGCTGGGGCTGGGCCAGGCCAAAGTTAGGAGCCAGGAACTCCATCCTGGTCTCCCACATGAGTGTCGGGAGCCCTGGCACTTGCTACCTTCCCAGGTGCATTAGCAGGAAGCTGGAGAGGAAGTGGAGGAGCCAGGACTCAAACCAGTGCTCCCATATGAGATGTGCTCAGCGCTGGCAGCGCTCCGCAGCGCTGGCCCCTGGAAGGTTCCTTCCACCAGGCAGGAGGAGGGAGTGTTGACAGCCAAGCAAAAGGAACTTTGGCCTTTCACGCCGCTGTACCAAATTCCACAGATGGGGAATGGATAGAACAGGTTCTGGAGGCCAGGAAATCCAAAAATCAAGATGCCAGTGTTCGGTGTTTGGTAGGGGCTGCTCTCTGCTTCCACGAGGCTGCCTTGTTGGTGGGGAGGGGCAGAGAGAGGGAACCACTCCTCCAAGCTCTTTATAAGGGCGGGTCCCATCCTTGAGGGTTCCACAGCTGAATTACCTTCTAAAGCCCCACCTCTTAACACCACTGTGTAGTCAGCTTCAACATGACTTCGCGGGACGCAGTCAGACAGTAGCATCCCCTAAGCCCAGCTGAAAACCAGATCCCAACAGCCAGCTTCAGACTCTTCCTCCAGCCCCCTTCTCTGTCCCCACCCTGCTGGAGGTGCTCAGCTCAGCTCACGGCAGGTGTTCTGGGAAGGCTCCGCTCTACTTCCCGTGTTGGGGTTGAGCACGGATGCAGGTGTGGGGAGGTGCAGCCCCCTGAGGACTTGGAAGAACCAAGCCCCTGCACTGTCAGGGAGGCTGTGTTTTTCTCTGCCACATTTGTGGTTTCCCTCCAGCGCACCTGATTTCTAACCTTTCCCAGAAACTCGCCCAACACCTGCCACGAGAGCAGCTGCGCACCAGGATCTAGGAAAAGAGACCTGGAAAAGATCACACGCACAGCCTGCTTTGCCCACACCGTTTCTCTCCATGCCACTTGGCAGACCGAGGCCTGCTGCAGGGACGAGGGACCTGACAGTGTGCCGGGCTGCTGGGGGAAGTGGTCTGGGAATCAGGTCCTTGATCCCCGGCGTTGGTTTGCTCCCGAGAAAGTTCCGTGCCAGGCTCCCTGCCCTCTTCTGCATTGCCAATCCCTGGAAAGTGCTTTTTCCCAGGGTGAGATCTGGGTTTCGCGACGGTGCCTGAAGACAGGATAGCAGAACCGGCTGATCAATAGCCCAAGTGGGTTCCCTGTCACGATGATGGGAGGTTGGAGAGTCTGGCCAGTCCCCATTAGCATTCCAGCCAACAGTGGGCCCATGCTCAAGGCCCCTGGAGTTTCAGAGTATATTTGATTAAAGGACTTTGGCATCTCACAAGCAGGTTGTGAAGTGATCCTTACTTTGGGGTGAATAATTAAAAATAACGTGAGGGGTAGGCATGGCGGTACAGCAGCTAAAGCCACTGCCTGCATTGATCACGTCCCATATGGGAGTGCCTAGGATAGACTCCTGCCTCTGCTTTCACCGTGTGTGTGTGTGTGTGTGTTTAAGCTTTATGTATTTATTTGAAGGGCAGAGTTACAAAGAGAGAGGGAGAGAGAGAGCGTTCATCCACTAATTTACTCCCTCAATAGCCACAATGGCTGGAGCTGGGCAAAAGCCTAAGGCAGAAGCCAGGAGCTTCATTTGGGTCTCCCATGTATGTGCAGGGCCCCAAGCACTTGCGCCATCTTCTGCTACTCTTCCAGGCTGTTGGCAGGGAACTGGATCAGATGTGGAGCAGCCAAGACTTGAACTGTACCCATGTGGGATGCCGGCGCCGCAGGCAGTGGCTTAACCCACTATGCCACAACACCGGCCTCCAGTGCTTTCAGTGGGGGTAGTGACCCAACAGATGGAATCTCTCTGTCTCTCTCTCTCTGTCTCTCTCTCTGTGTGTGTATGTCACTCTGCCTTTCAAATAAATAAAAATGCATAAACTAAACATAAAAAATAAAATCAGGTTAACTTCTTTGCCACTCGCGCAGTGTAATACGAGTAACTATTGAGTTAGTCTGTGTACTTTTTACTTGGAAAGGCACTGAGAGAAAGAAAAGCAGCCCCTGGCCCTGAGGCTGCCGGGAGCTGGCTGGGCCTCGCCCTGGAAGGGGGCGCCCTGCTGAACTGGAACTGTTTCAGGGCACGCCGAGGGCAGACAAGGTCACTCTTGACAGACAGACACAGATAAAATCACTCTGGAATTACAGATGAGAATGGCCAAATTGTTATCTGCAGGGCAAGAATGGCCAAGCAGCCACCTCCCCTCGGGCTGCTGCATTCCCGCCTCCAACGTGCTGCTCTGTCTCCCAGGCTGAGCTGTGAAGACACGATGGAGATGCTGATCACAACATAGCGCCTGAACCTGAAGTCCCCAGTTCGGGGCATCACAGGCATCCTCCAGTCCTGGAAGTCTCCTCGCACAGCCCATCCCATGAGCCCTTGTCACACTCCCTCGTGGGTCCCTGTGCTGTGTTCGCCTTCAGCGCAACCCGCCAAGAAATCCGATTTTATTTGACTTCACTCACTTCACTCACTCCAGCTCTTTGGCTGGAGGCTATTGGCAGTATTCACATTTATTAAAAAAAAAATTGGAGATGAATGTGGTCACTAAATATTTCCAAGGCAAAAAATGCAAGTCTCTATCCTTTTTATTTATGTTTTTTTTGGTAAGATACAGAGAGAGAGAGAGAGTGTGAGAGAGAGAGAGAGAATCTCCCATCCACTGATCCACTCCCCAAAAGCTTGCAAACACCCAAGGCTGGGCCTGATTGAAACCAGAAACCCAGGACTTAATCCAGGTCTCCCACATGGGTGGCAGGGACCCAAGTACTTGAGCGATCATCACCTGCTGCCTCCTGGAGTCGGTATAGCAGGAAGCTGGAATCCAGAGCGGAGCTGGGACACAAATGCAGGCACCCTGAGATGGGCTGTGGCCATCCCATGTGGTGTCTGGATGGCTATGCCAATGCCCGCCCCTAAGACTCCCTTCTACTATTGGACCCTAGCACCCGGGTCCCCTGCCGCTAGGAAGTCACTGCTACCAGAGACAGTCTGTGCTGGGGCCGGCAGCCGTGCAATTACTGGTTAGCTTCTCATCTCCTTGACCATTACTGCCATGGTTCGTCCTTCTTCCCGTCCATCCAGCCACCGAGTGCTTATGGCACCTGAGACTCTCAGGCAATGCCATGAGCTCTGTCAACCCGGGAAGTTGTAAAGGTGACCCAGCACAGTGTGGGAATGCTGCTTCAATAGGCAGAGGCAGGGGAAGGAAGGCCTTGGTTGCTGATGGTGATTTTCAGCAGGTGCTGCAGTTTGATTTCCAGGGAGGCATGGGGGGTTGCTGTTGATTCCTGCTTCCCTGGGAGATCAGAACGTTATGCTGGCATGGATGGAAGATGGAGCTTTCACAACAGTGAGCGATGTCTTCGTTCGCTGGTGCTGCTGTAACAAAATACCTGAGCCTGGGTGGTTGAGGCAGAATAGAAAATCATTTTCTCTCGTTTCTGTAGGCTGGGAAGTCTAAGATCAGGTGCCAGTTGGCAAGGACCCAGTTTCTCTGCTTCCAAGATGGTGCCTTGAATGCGGAGTTCTGACATGGAACAGGGCGGAAGGGCACGGATGGCGGAGGGGCAGGAGGCTGCTTTATTCAGGCTTAATCCCAGTCCTGAGGGGCGGATCCCTCCAGTCCAGTAGCCTCCTCAAACCTGCACCTTGGACATTAAGTTTCTTTCTTTCTTTTTTTTTTTTTTTTTGAACAGGTAGAGTTATAGACAGTGAGAGAGAGAGAGACAGAGAGAAAGGTCTTCCTTCCATTGGTTCACCCCCCAAATGGCCGCTGTGGCCGGCGTACTGCGCTGATCGGAAGCCAGGAGCCAGGTGCTTCCTCCTGGTCTCCCATGCGGGTTCAGGGCCCAAGCACTTGGGCCATCCTCCACTGCCTTCCCAGGCCACAGCAGAGAGCTGGACTGGAAGAGGAGCAACAGGGACAGAACCGGCGCCCCAGCCGGGACTAGAACCCAGTGTGCTGGTGCCGCAGGCGGAGGATTAGCCTAGTGAGCTGTGGCGCTGGCCAAAGCCATTAAGTTTCAACACATCCCTGCTGTGGGCTTGGCCTGTGCAAAAGCCAAGACTCACGGTACGGTAGGCAGAAGAGATGGAAACATGCATGGGGCAGAGAATGTCTACCAAGCCTGTTGGTTACGTCATCAAGGGGTCCCCCCTCAACATGTTTTAGAGGGGAAGGCACTGTTTTCAGCCGTATGAGCTCACGTCTTCTCAGGGAGGAGTGGGCCCCGGGCCGTGTTAGTGTGGGAGAGAAGCTAGGCTCTGCAGACGGAGGGAGCAGGAAAAGCAGGTGGGCAGGGGGCACAAGCCGTGGAGCACCGAGGGGCAGGTGCTTGGTGTCTCCTGACTGCAATTGTTACTCGATACAGCCAGGGGTCTGGAGCTGGCATCCTTGAGAGAGATGGCATCACCAGTTAGAAAGCTGGGCTCCTGGGCCAATGGGGTGGCTCAAGAACCGTGTTTCTAGGAGAAAATCTCATCAGATGCCCCTCCCCCCCCACCATCCAAGGCTTATTTCCCAGGAGTGTTCCCATGGGTTCATTTCCAAGGCCAAACGTCCTTTCTCCACAGATCCTTTTTATTGCCATGGAGACAATCTGCTGCTCTGTCCAATCAAGAGTTGGAGCAGCAGGCACCATGACAACCTGTGGGGGTTGGAAGGACAGAGACCTGTTATGTGGCTCTCACAAGTATGGCTGATGACGGGGAATGGGGGGCAGGGACGCCTTTCCTCTCTGAGCAGTGGGCTGGGTGGGGCCTGGGACAGCCCAGGTTGAGGTCTCGGGTTGCTGAAGGCAATGGGTATCATTCATTTCTGATTTCACGTTTTGCTTGTCCCTGGACAGGTTGGCTGGTGTGTCAGAGACACGGCAGTGGGGAGTAGGGTAGGGAGAGGGGCTATGACCCACATGCCTCTCTCCAGAAATCCCCCTGCCCCTCCCAGAGGCGGCCAGGAAGTGCTGGCTGCCACACTGAAGTGAAAGCAGAGCCGGATCCCTGATCCCTGTCCTATCCAATCAGCAGGGCTTGTTTTCGGGAGGAGGCCAGAGGCCAGCCTCACCCTCTGCCTGTCCTCAGGGGTTGTGTGACTCCTGCTGCAGCCTGCCTGACACAGGTGGATCCAGTGTGTTCAGCCCAGAGCTGGTTACAGTGCAGAGCTGAGTCAGAGGCTTGTCTATCTCCTTCCTTCCTCCTGGGCTCTCTCGCCACTCCATCCGCCCCGATCCTGGGCTTCCTGATTCTCATTGTTAGGGATTTGCTATGGGCGTTTCTGTTCCCCCCAAATCCATAGTGGAAGCCCTGATTTCCCATGTGATAGTATTGGAGGTAGAAGCCTTTGGGACATAATTAGGTTAATGGTGTCATGAGGGTGAACTCCAGGTGATGGGAGATTTCTTTTTTTAAAGGTTTATTTATTTTTATTTGAAATGCAGAGTTACACTGGTTCACTCCCCAGATGGTTGCAATGGCCAGAGCGGGTCCAGGAAGAAGCCAGGAGCCTGGAACTCCATGTGGGTCTCCCACTGGGGTTGCAGGGGCCCAGACACTTGGGTTGTCCTCTGCTGCTTTCCCAGGAGCATTAGCAGGGAGCTGGAGCGAACTGGAGAAGCCAGGACTTGAAGTGGAGCTCATATGAGATGCCAGCATCACTGGCCCCGTTGGATTATCTCTTATAAGGAGGTGAAAGAACCAGAGTTCTTTCTGTCTTGTGAGGACATGGCCCAAACTAAGACTATGCCTTACACAACTGACTCTGCTTACCACTCCGCATCCCGCGCTAGTCCACTAAGCCGAGTCCCAAGAGCATCAGGCACTCGGCGGACTCTAATGACACAAAAGCAGTGGGAGGGACAGACAGCAGATGACCAACTGCACCAATCCAGGGAGCAAAGTGCGACAGGGTCCCAAGGAAGGCACGTCGTGCACTTTGCCAGAGAGCACGGACGCAGAGGAATGCAGAGAGGGTAGGGGCGAAGAAGTCTTCTCCCAAGAAGCCACATGGGGACCCAGGTTTCAAAGGGTGAGAAGGAGCAGCTCAGAAAGAAACACCGCAGGAGAGGCCCAGGGTCCCTAGCACGGGGCTGGGGAGCAGGGGCTGAGGACAGGGTGTCCTTGGAGGGAGACAGTGGCCATCAACTCTTCTTAACAGCAGTGCCTTGCCCACTCCTCTCCCAGTGGCCACCTCCTTGAGACCCTAACCTGCTTCAGGTCGCTGCAGGGTGTCTGGGGCAAAAGTGCTGGGGCCTTTATGCAAATAGGACTTGGGGACTTCTAGCCGCAGCTCCTAGACCACAACAGCAGGACAGCAGCCGCAACAGGTTACAGCCGCTTAGGACAGGCGCAGCTCTATTCCACAAGCTTCGGATGCTGCTGTCAGTCACCTGGGGACCTTCTTGTCCCTGGAAGATCCACGCAGGGGATTTGTGCGAATGTTCTGTTTTCTCTATCAGTTATATACCTGCCCATGAAATATAGACAGGGTTCTTCCTTTCTGTTTAAGCAGGGGCGAGGTGATCACAGGGAACTGTGATCAAATCAGACACTCCCGGGCAGAGGAAGAACTGGGGGACTGTCAGGCCCTGGTGGTCAGCCGACCACCAGGAGAGAGGCACTGCCGGCGTAGGGCCAGGTGATGGATCGGCCAGGCCTGGGGAAGACAGCTGAGCGGGCAGCAGCCTCCTTCCCTGTCTCCCGGGCAACGAAGCCTCGGGATGACCCCGCTCAACAAGGAGAGGGCGATGAACAGCCCCGCAGTGTCAGAAGCCTGATAGAGCAGAGATGGTGCTGACCCATGGGGCAGCAGCCAAGCCGAGAGCCTGCCCGTGGACTTGGTGTTCCCGTGTGGTCTCCAAGCCAGCCCTGACTCTGTCACTGCGCTTCCAGCAGGCCACGGCTAGGGGGCAAGCCTGTCAGGGAGGGGTTAAGGGATGACCCTGAGCAGGCTGTACCCTGGTTGCTGAGACTCTGAGCGCTGCCAGGGAGGGGCAGGGATGTGGTCAATATGCACGACGGCGGTGGCTGTGAAAGCATCTCTCTTGCCAGCGAGCGTCAGCAGATGGTCTGGGAGCTAATGCACCTCGTGTTTTCCGAGTATTGCACCTCTTGCCCATACAGTGTAGCGTGGAAGTCTGTTGGTTACGGTCCTGCTTCTCTGCTTAGTTGGTAGCTTAGAGGGTCTGCCAGGAAAGGCTCCCGGGGAGGGAGGGACCTCGGTGCTACAGACAGCTGCCTGGGAAGCCTCGGGCACCAAGTCCCTTCTGTAGTCTCTATTTTAATTCTTTTTTAAAAATCAAAAATCTTATTTTTGAATATGTAATATATGCATATGGCACAAAATTCAAAAAGAACAACAGAAACCAGTATCCATCAAGACCTCTTCCTCCGCTTCCCCCCAACCCTCAGCCACCTCGCTGGCTTCCCTCCAGGTGACGACAGTTTCCTGCACAGTTTTTCAGAGATTTTTCCAAGCACGGAGAAGTGCATGTGCACACAGACACACGCTATTTTTTTTTCCACCCATACGCTACCCTACTGATCAGCCAGAGTCCCAACAGAAAACAGATGGCCCACATAAAGTGAGTCATCTGAGTAGAGTTTAATAACTGGACTGCTTACCAAGGTACAGGCAGAGCGTAGGCAAAGCACAGGGCTAGCGGCAGCCAGGGAAGGTCACGGTTGAGTGAGATGGCACGGCGATGCCTGCTGAGGGGAATCTCAGGGAGGAAGCAGAGGTGCGTGCACCTGTCCTGACTCTTCTCTGATCTCCCCTGCAGCACTGCTTGGCCTGGACCCAACCGGAGTCAAGAGAACAAGAGTTTGGCAATGTGGCCCACAGAAGTCATTGCGGGGCCGCGGGTAGAGAGCGGAGGAGGAGGGAAACCATGGGCACCTGCACACTACCCAGCCCCGTCCTGCACTTTGCTGCTTTCCACTTAACGTCTGTCTTTCTGGACTTGCAGCCCTCATTCCCTTCTTTGTGTGGGCCTAGCGTATTCCATTGCTCTCCTGGTGCAGAACACTACATCACGTGCTGGGGCTGCGTTCACCCTAATGCCCTTGTGACTGTACTTGGAGTAAGAAGTCCATAAGGTTAAATGCGGTCCTAAGGGTGAAGCCTGGGATGGGAGACTGGGTTCCAAGAGGAGCCCCCTGAGCTCCACCTGCCGTGTGAGGACACCGCCAGAAGGTGGCAGTCTGCAAGCCAGAAAGAGAGAGCTAGGCAGGAATCTAATCGGCAGGCACCTGGATCTTGCACTTCCCAATCTCCACAACTGAAAATGTCTTCTGTGTAACCTTTTGTATTTTGATATGGCAGCCCGGGCTGACTTAAACACCACATGTGTAATACATGTATGACGTATATGCCACATGTGTAATAACATATACCCCCATGTATCTCACTAGTCCCTCACTGATGTACTTTAAAACTGTTGCAAATCTTCTGCTATTACAAACAATGCTGCTAGGCAGCTCCTTTTAGCAAGTCACTTCACACAGTCAGAATACGTTCAGAATAAATTCCTAGGGAAGGAATCGCTGGATCAAAGAGCGTACGCCTTTAAAATTTTGATAGGCATGGCCACAGTACCCTACATAGAGTTTGCACCATTTACATTCTCATCGGCAATGGGTGAGATTCTTGTGCAGTTTTTGAATCTCTGGGTTACAAAGACATGAATATAGTTATTAGAGTATCTTTGCAGCAGTGTCTGGCACCTTTGCAAAACACAAATTTCTCCTTTTTCGAAACTATGAAGGTACACATTTCCCCTTTGTTTCCTGTCGTCTCTTTCAGATGTCCCCAGCAGGGATACAACTCCTCCAGTCCTGAATGGAATCCTGCTCATCCTTTGGGAAGAGTTCTGTGTTGCCGTAAGTCCCAAATGACAGCCTCAGCTCAGAGGCTAAGTTTCCAGTTGATCTTTCTGGGCAGGACCAAACCACCCACACACAAAAAAGACCCCTGGGGGATGTTAGGGAAATCGTAGAAGTATCAGGAACAGGAGCTCCAAGGGTCCACCACGAATCCCACCGAGTTGGTGTGGCTTGTGTGAAAGCATCTGTGTTCTCTGAAGAATACAGACATGTGAAATGCCACGTGTCAGCAAAACAGATGAACAAAATGCACAACACATGAACAACTGTTAGTCCGGGTGATGGACACCTTCCTATGAGCTCAAAAACCAACCTGAGAGGGGTCGGCGTTGTGGTGCAGTGTTAGGCTGCTACTTGCAATACTGGCATCTGTATCAGAGTGCCGGTTTGAGTCCTGGCTGTTCTTCTGATCCAACTTCCTGCTACTGCACCTGGGAAAGAAGTGGAAGATGGCCCAAGTACTTGGGTCCCTGCCCCATATAGGGGAGATCCAGATGGAGTTCCTGGCTCCTGGCTTCAGCCTGACCCAGCTCTACTTGTTGACAGGCATTTGAGGAGTGAACCTGCAAATGGAAGATTCCCTCCCTTTCTCTCTCTCTCTCTCTCTCTCTCTCTCTCTCTCTCTCTCTCTCCTTCTGTCACTCTGCATTTCAAATAAATAATGAGTATTTAAAAGCCCCCACATTATACAAAGCTTAAAGAAATGTCTAACACTTTGCACTTCATAGCTAAGACTTCTCCCCTTTCCTTTCCTTTCCCTTTCCCTGTCCTAGTTGCTTCCACATCCCTAGCCTGGTGCCATAATTAGGGAGTCTGGGATCTAGGATGGAGGTTTCTGGGCTTCTGCTCCTTCTCCACTCATCTCCTCTTGGGCCAGCGTTGAAGACAGGTGATCAGGAGACAAGATGTTCTTTCTTGGCTCGCCCTCCACAACTTACTCTCCTTTCTCTGATGATTTCTTGGGGCCACCAGAGCCCAATATGATTTTGACATGGGCGGTGGATTCTATTCCCTGGCTGTCATGCCCGTCTGGTGCTCAGCCCTGGTGTGGTGGTTCACAATACAGAAGCAGTCGGAGCCCCTTCCCTTATCACGTGATTTCCTTTTGAAGAGCTTAAGACAGCTTCAGCCTGGCTTCCCCTCTGCTGAGTGGAAAACACTTATTTCATGGAAAATCCTCAACTCTCCAACAAAACTTGGAAATGCAGGTTGTCTGATGGCCACAGGCAACTTCAATTTTCTCAGGCCTGAGTTAGGCAGGAGTCTGGGGTCCCCTGTCCCCAACCTCAGAGAATACACACCAAGCTCCCCCAGTGTGCCATGGAAGCCCCCTCTCACTAGATCTATGTTGGAGAGGAGGCTCCTACCCTCTCCCTGGAGGAGGGGGATAAGAATGTGTCAGTGTTCTCCAAGGAGCTCTCGCAGATCCTCCCAATATGAATAATACACTTCTACCATGACAGTGAATTTTTCTTAGCATCATTAAGCACTTTCATTATACACATTTAAAGTATATGTGTTTACACAGTAGGATTAAACTCATTTATAAGTGTGATAGAATTATTTTTTAGTTGTCTAGTTCTACAATGGCTCAAGACAACGGCATTTATCATTGCATACATTTCCGAGGGTCAAGAGAACAGGAGTGATTTATCTGGGTGGTTCTGTTTCAGGCGTCCCATGAAGCTGCTGTCAAGATGTCAGCCAGGGCTGCCGGACGTTGGCTGGGACATCTGCTTCCAAGGAGGCTCCTCCACGTGGCTGAGCCCCAGTTTCCCTCTCGGGGCTACCAGGAGACCTCAGTTCCTCACCAAATAAGGTCTCTATAGGGCTGCTCAAGACATTGCGGTTGGCTTTCCCCTCAACAAGTGGTCCAAGTGGGCAAGGAAGAAGATATGAGGTCTTTTTCAACTTAGCCTTGGTAGTGACAAGCCATCCCACTTGCCATGTGTTGTTGCTAACTTGGATCAACCAGGGTTCAATGGAGCAGGGGACAAGGATTTGAATACCAAGAGGTAGGGACTGCTGGGGTCATTTGGGAGCTGACACCACTCCTGTTGATATCACCCTGCACATCCTCTTGGCTGTCAATATAAAGTATGTTTCATTAAGTTGACCACCACAGAATTATATTACATGGGAGAGAATACCTCCAGGGTCCTCAGTGTGGTACTTGGTCACTGTGTGCAAGTATAGAACAAAGTCAGCCCCGAGTCTCCCAGAGGCCATAACCATGACAGTGCTGTCATCCTGATGCTCTAAGTCTGGGACCAGACAAACCAGACAAACCCTGTTCTGTGGCTTTAATTTCCTCTCATTGTGCCCACTGCTCTTTGATGTCCTTAGCATAGAATCTTCTACCAAAGAAGGGCCCGGGGGGCCAGGCATGCCCAGAGAGGATTTGAATCCCACTCAGGATTTGGCTCAAACCCTAGATGGTCCCTTGCAATGTCCCATCAGGAGCAGGCACCAGGGGCCTCGTCTTAGTGATCAGTGTGAAGTAGTGGGCACAAGGTGAGGCAGAGAGTGCTGAAAAAGACCTTGTCAAATAGTCCTGGAGTTCTGGGGGTCACACAAGAGAATAAACCGTCCAGGGTAATAATAAATTACACTGATTACTAACACCAGACACAGAGTGGCTTGGAGAAGGAATAGTACTCCAAGCCCACCTGTTTGAATAGATTAAATAATCATGGCCCAGAGAAATCAGCTGCTCTTCTTGAAGACAGTCAATGGCAGGGATCACATCATGATGTGATGATATGGGTGCTGGTTCGAGTCCTGGCTGCTCCTCTTCCGATCCAGCTCTCTGCTATGGCCTGGGAAAGCAGTAGAGGATGGCCCAAGTCCTTGGGCCCCTGCACCATGTGGGAGACCCGGAAGAAGCTCCTGCCTTCAGATTGGCCCAGCTCCAGCTGTTGTGGCCATCTTCTCTGTCTCTCTGCCTCTGCCTCTGTAACTCTTTCAGATAAACAAATAAATCTTAAAAAAGAGAAAGAAAGAAAGAGCCATCTGCCGGGAGTATGACTTTTGGTGGAGAACCAGATTCCCCAGATCTGGTGTGGTCACTGTGGACAGGGAGGCAAGGGAGGGGCTTCTGCAGCAGATGGCCTCAGACTGGGACCCCAGCATCAGTGCTCCTGGGCCTCCAGCCTGCCCAGCCTCTTTCCCAATACCACAGTTGCCAGCCTCCATGATTACATGAAATACCGCCTTAAAATGAATCACTTGCTTTATAGACACATAGACTCTTGAGTCTCTTTCTTTGGAGAACTCTAACGGACCAATAAGCCTCCAGCATTTTTCATCCTTACCCTAGTCTAGGTTTTGGAGGGAACTAGGCCAACACAAGGTCTCTGTCTTTTGGGAAGCAGAGGCCTCAACCCTGGCCCCGTGCAGGTGTTCAAATCTCAGTCTCTAGTCCGTCAGGGCCATCGCCTGGGCCAGCACCACCCTGACTACCTCTATTTGCATCTCACTCGTACTGTACTGGCTTTGGTTTCCGTACTTCCACACAGAACTTAAGAATTTCCTATTATTTTATTATAGTCATACTACTTTATAATACATTTTTCTTTTATTAATTTCCTTCCTCAACTACGTTTCTAAATGTTGTTATACATTATTCAATATCTCTATATATTTTATCTGTAGGAGGGTGACTCTGCCTCTCTACTGCGCATTGATTAGAATTCCTCATGCAATTTGCATGTTGCCCTTTTACACGTAACATTGTTTAACAAATTGTGTGTGTGTGTGTGTGCATGTGCATAGGGAGTTCATTTTCCTGATCATGTCACTAGTGTTGCGTATTTGGATTGATTTTCATTTTTACTGTGATAAATCCTTTTATGGGGAATACTCATATTTATGCACAGAGCTCTTTGGGTACTTAGTAGAGATTCCAAAGAGTAGACTGATTGCATCAAAGAATCTGAATAGTTTTGGGGCTAGCATGTGGTGTAGCGGGTTAGGCTACCACCTGCAGCACTAGCATCCCAAATGGGTGCTGGTTCGAATCTCAGCTCCTCCACTTCTGATTCAGCTCCCCGCTAATGCACCTAGGAAAGCAAGTGGCGGATAGTCCAAGTACTTGGGCTCCCACACCCACGTGGGAGACCTGGAAGAAGCTCCTGGCTCTTGGCTTTGGCCTGGCCCAGCCCAGGCTATTGTAGCCATTTGAGGAATGAACCAGTGGATCAAAGGCCTCTCTGTTTCTCCCCTTTCTCCCCCTTTCTCTCTCTCTCTGTGGCTCTTTCAGATAAATAAGATGAATCCTTAAAAATAAATAAATAAATACATAAACAGTTTCAAAACCAAATTGCTCTCAGCTTTTACGTGACCTCACTCTAGAGATCTTGACTGAAGTTTGGCATCGACACGTCTCTTCCTGCTTTGATCTGTTCTCTAAGTGAACCCTTTGCACAGCTACTCTCATCTGCGGGAGTTGGGTGGTTTTGTTTGTTTGTTTACTGGTTTAAATCTCAGAGGGAAGGTAGTTTTAAAGAGTTTTATATTTCTGGGTGTAAGGACACAATCATGTTGATGAATAAACATCTCACACACTCTTCCAATAGCCTTTGCTTTTGATGGCATCATAATTTTGTGATGCCTGCAGTGCTGGCATCCCATGTGGGTGCCGGTTCGAGACCCGGCTGCTCCACTTCCGATCCAGCTCTCTGCTATGGCCTGGGAAAGCAGTAGAAGATGGCCCAAGTGCTTAGGCCCCTGCACCCACATGGGAGAACTGAAGAAGCCCCTGGCTTCAGATCAGATCAGCTGCGGTCGTTGTGGCCATTTGGGGAGTGAACCAATGGAACCTGTCTCTTTCTCTCTCTGCCTCTGCCTCTCTGTAACTCTTTCAAATAAACAAATACATCTTAAAAAAAAAAAAAGACTGTTGTGAGGATCAAATGAGCTAATGAGCCCAACACCCTGGTACATACTTCATGAAGGGCACCTAAGTCTTCACAAACGTAACCGCTGTTCATCGGCAGCCCCCGATCACTCGTCAGTCCTAAGTCCCCTCCCTGTGGCCCCCACTCCTGATGGCGGGTGACAGTGGTGAGGCCGGCCAGTCCTCCAGGGCACCATGTGTCGCTGTCTCCCTTCTGCTTGAACAGCAGAAGATTTACATGTTAGTTTTCATATTAGCTAAGTGTGCCATAATTATTTGAACTTCGTAAATACCACCAAAGCCCATTTTTACAAACATTTCTTCTCTCCAAACTCTCTCCCTTGAACCCAAGTTTCTCTGCTCGTGAATTTAATATCTATCCTTCTCGACTCCTCTTCCTCAATTTGTATTCAAATATCTGTGCTCACAGAAGAGTTGTACCATGCGTGTGGTGTTGCGCATAATTAATATCTGATTGTATACAATATTTTGTGTATCTACTTCCACCTAATATGTATGAATTTACCCATGCTGGAACAAACAGATCTCATTAATTCACTGTAATTTTCCATTTTATCTCCTGCTGATCCCTGGGATTGTAGCACAGTAACTTTCACTAGCTTCCTGCTTTCATATACATTAAAATTATTTTTCCAGTTTCTCTAATTCTTACTGAGACAGTGGTCCAGCCTTTATTTGCAGCTCATCATTCTGAAAATCAAATACACAAGAATATGCCCACAGAATTTTAACAATATAAAGCCACACTAAAATATATATAAAAAAACATTCCCCCCCCCCCAAGGGAGAGAGGGGGAAAAGGAAAGAAAAAGAGCGAGAGAGCAGACTGCACACCCTGACTTCATTTCTGCAAAGTTAGAAATAAAAACAGCCGGCTTTATTATGCACCTAAGAAGTTCCAGGTTCCAATCTCAAAGTTGTAAACAAATTAGGCCATTACACTTCACGTAATCAGCACAATAGTCCACGACCTAGAATACGATGTAGAACTTTTTATTACCAGTTGTGTACAATGAGGAAACTGAGGTGAAGCCACTTGGTCGAGTTCTCGTGAGGACTGGCTGGTAGAATAAGGATTCAAAACAGAGCAGAGGCCTGATGTCACAGCGCTCAGTCCCGTAGCACTGAACGCTATGCGGGTCCCTGGAAAAGTTCATGGACAATGCAGATCATGAAAACACTATCAGTGGAGTTCAAAATCTTCTGTCCCAACATAAACGTCTCTTTTAATTTCACTTTCCATGAGCTTTTAAAAGTACCTCCAGCCGGCGCTGCGGCTCACTAGGCTAATCCTCCGCCTTGCGGCGCCGGCACACCAGGTTCTAGTCCCCGTCGGGGCGCCGGTTCTGTCCCGGTTGCCCCTCTTCCAGGCCAGCTCTCTGCTATGGCCCGGGAGTGCAGTGGAGGATGGCCCAGGTGCTTGGGCCCTGTACCCCATGGGAGACCAGGAGAAGCACCTGGCTCCTGGCTTCGGATCAGTGAGATGCGCCGGCCACAGTGGCCATTGGAGGGTGAACCAACGGCAAAAAGGAAGACCTTTCTCTCTGTCTCTCTCTCACTGTCCACTCTGCCTGTCAAAAAAAAAAAAAAAAAAAGTACCTCCAACTGAAAACAGACTAAGAAGGAAGAAATTCTTGAAAATTAAAAATCAAAGGGGAGAGAATAAGTGGGTTGGGAGAGAACAGGAGAGTCTGTAGCACAGAGAGGAAAGAGTCTACGTCTACTGGAAAACCTAAAAGACTAAGTTGCTGAATGAGGCCCACCTGAGAGGGAGGATCTCAGAAACAGGACGCCTCGGCAGTTTTTGAATTTTGTAAAATATTTTGGTAGATGCAATATGAATTGCTAGTAAGCTCCTTGTTAACATGCTTTGTGTGTGCGCTTTTGAAAGTAAAGTAAGATCTCTGAACAAGCGGCATTCAAAACAGGGTGCACGCCATCCCAGAGGTGAACAAAATGATCTCTTGGTTTTCAGAAAGAAGATATTGCAACAGAACCAAGATGGCGGCCGAGTCAGCGCCTGCGGTGACCGTCTCCTTGCAGAGACGCCCCTGTGGGCAGCTGGACACACACCAAGTCCGCTTCCCAAAAGCTGCGGCAGTCCTGCTGTGTGGAGAGACGAAGAGCCAGCTTAGGACTGCACCGCGGAGCTCAGACCAAGCCTACCCTGGCACCTGATAAAGCCCAAAGGACTTTAACCCCCCAGCCAGGGCCTTCAGCCTAAACCTCTGACTTGCCCAGTATCCAGGCAGAGACCTGCACTCTGGGGCAGGGCGTGTGTCACCGCAGCCTCTGATGGGCTTGGTAGACACTGCTGGGGCTTTGTAGGGACCTGTGACCAGGGGACCCAGCCATGACCAGCCTGGGGCCATCTGAGTGCTCAGAGGTGGCCACCCTTATCATGGTCCTCCAACCTTGGGCAGACAGCAGGGAATCACCAAACTGTGTCTTGGGACCCAGGGCCAGGCTGGTAGAGCCCAATACTGGGCAGAGCCTAATGGTTTCCATCCCAAGTCAAGTGCCTCTGGACAGTCTCTTGACTTGTCCCAGTAGCAGACAGAGACCTGAGCCCTGGCGAGACAGGGCTTTGGTCCCTGTCACCACCAGCCTCTGGCAGGCCTGGTGTGCATCCCCAAGATGTCACAGGGCCTGGTGACTGTGAGACCTAGGTGTGACCTACCTAGTGCCTGCCTGAGTAACTGACAGGCTGCCTCTACCACCCCTCCTCCGACCTGGGGCAGACAACGAGGAATCACAGGACTATTTGGGGCCTCAGTGCCAGGCTGCTAAAACCTAGCACCGAGCATATCTTAACAGTCCCTGTCCCCAGGCTCGTGTCTGCTGATACAGCCTCTGGACCTGCTTCAGCACCCAGTGGACATCTGTGTTCCAGCTGAGCAGTCTTAAACCCTAGCCAACATCACCAGTGACTGACAGGTGGAGCACTGACAGTGAGCCCAACTCAGCAGCAGATGGGCCGAAGTAGGGAGACCCTTGGTCCTAGCCCTAGGTTGCACTGGTCTTGATGGGCTGAGGGCTATGGTGTGACCCAGCATCACGGCATTTGTAGACACAGGAACAGAACTCTGAGCCCTGCCACCGGCGAAGGAAGAGGCTTGTAGGGATGTACTGCCCTCTTTTCGGATTGTCCCCAGTGCACACATCAACTACAGATGTGGGACGAATTTGAGTTCAGGGAGTATTTTAAGACTGAATCAATGAAAACCTAACAGAGGACCTGCCTGGGGCAAACTGTGACTTACCACGCTACCTGGCGCTGAAATAGCAGAGTATCCATGGCACAGAGAAAATAAACAGGCTGCTTAGGATTTCTAGAAGGACAGTCACAAATGAAGCCGTACTACTGTACTTGATTCGTCAATGCACAGATGACGTCATACAGCAACCAGACCAAGAACTTCCAGGGACCCAGGATCCCACCTACAGAGCAAAATAAGGTTCCAGAAATCAACCAATTAAGCGCTGTTTCCTAATGTTTGGATGAAGGCTTTGAACCAGCTGTTTTAAGGAAACTTGGCAAGATTCAATAGAACACAGAGAATTCAATATTCTAACAGAGATATGAGAGAGATGGAAGTAATTAAAATTTAGCTGAAATCCTTCAACAGGAAAGTACATTAATGAAATAAAAAACATGACTAAAAGGCATTTGCACCAACACAGATGGAACTGGACATCACTATTTAAGTGGAAAAAAAAAAACTAAGCACAGGAAGACAAATATCACATATCATTGTATTTGGAGGCTAAAAAGTAGGTGATATTATAGAAGTTAAAAATATAGTGGTGTTTACCAGACTCTGAAGAGAGAAGTGGAGAGGTAGAGTTGAGGAAACATTGATTGACAGCTACTAGGTTACGGCCAGTTAGGAAAGAAGTTCCAGGGCTCCACAGCACAGTAGGGTGACTATGGATGATGTTGATGTACCGTATATTTCTCTACTTAAAAAGAACAGGAGAAATATTCATACAATGGAATATCTATCTATAAAAACGAATGCAGTACTGACTCATGCTACAACGTGGATGTATATTGAACACATGTGCTAGCTGGAAGAAGCCAGACACAAAAGGTCATCTATATAAAATGTGACTCCATTTGTATGAGATGTCCAGAACAGGAAAAGCCACAGGGACACAAAGCAGACGGACAGTTTCCAGGGGACAGGGATGGAGGCAACCAGGAGGGACTTACTTATTATTATTATTTTTTTGACAGGCAGAGTGGACAGTGAGAGAGAGAGAGAGAGACAGAGAGAAAGGTCTTCCTTTGCCGTTGGTTCACTCTCCAATGGCCGCCGCGGCCGGCGCGCTGCAGCCGGCGCACTGCGCTGATCGGAAGCCAGGAGCCAGGTGCTTCTCCTGGTCTCCCATGGGGTGCAGGGCCCAAGCACTTGGGCCATCCTCCACTGCACTCCCGGGCCACAGCAGAGAGCTGCCCTGGAAGATGGGCAACCGGGACAGAATCCGGTGCCCCGACCGGGACTAGAACCCGGTGTGCCGGCGCCGCAAGGCGGAGGATTAGCCTAGTGAGCCGTGGCGCTGGCCTGGAGGGACTTACTTATAACAGGTACTTTTTGGGGTGATGGCAATGTCCTGGAATTAGTTGCAAAAAAGAACTTTAATATTTATATTCTAGTTCTTCATTTTTTATATTTTTAAATTTACATGATATTTTGCTAAATGATACATGTCTATAATTTGTAAGTGAATACAGACAAGCAGTAGGGGTATTCAAAATTATTAATTGGGCATTTGAAAATTTGGGGTTATTCTGTGGATAATATAAGTGTGGTGGCTTTTGTGTTTCTTATGAAAAAAATAACAATATTGAAAATATTTGGATTTTATTACCAACTTTTATGGATGTACATGTTATAATATGAATCCTTACTAAATCAATACAAATATGGATAGCTTTTGAACAAGCATAAGCTTGTTGGGTGTTGGGCCCCTGAATCTCGTATTTGAGTGCCTGGTTTCAGTCTCGGCTTCTCTGCCTCTGATTCCAGCTTCCTGGCAGGCAGCAGATGATGGCTCAAATGTTTGGGTCCCTCTTGCTCATGTGGGGAGACCCAAACTGAGTTCCAGGTTCCTGGTTTCAGCCTGGCCCAGACCTGGCTGTTGTGGGTATTTGGGGAGTGGACTAGAGGATGGAAGATCTCTTTCTGTCTGTCTCTCTGCCTTCCAATACAATGAAAATAAATAAATACAAATTTTAAAAAATACACTATGGAAAGCTTTATTAATATGACATTAGTTAACAAAGGAGGAAAAGAAGAAAAGAGTATGGAATAAGAAATGGTGCCCCCGCCGGCGCTGCGGCTCACTAGGCTAATCCTCTACCTGCGGCGCCAGCACACCGGGTTCTGGTCCCGGTTGGAGTGCCGGATTCTGTCCCGGTTGCCCCTCTTCCAGGCCAGCTCTCTGCTGTGGCCCGGGAGTGCAGCGGAGGATGGCCCAAGTGGTTGGGCCCTGCACCCCATGGGAGACCAGGAGAGAAGCACCTGGCTTCTGCCTTTGGATCAGCGTGGTGCGCCGCGGCGGCCATTGGAGGGTGAACCAACGGCAAAGGAAGACCTTTCTCTCTGTCTCTCTCTCTCACTGTCCACTCTGCCTGTCAAAAAAAAAAAAAAAAAAAAAAAAAAAAAAGAAATGGTGCCCCGTCTCCAAAGATATGCCCCATCCTCATCCCTGAAACTTGTGAATGTGCCATTTGGGAAAAAAAAATAGTCTTTGCACATGTAATGGAAAATTCTGAGATGAGAACTTTCTGGGTTATCTTAGTGGGAATTCAATGACGAATGTTCTTGTAGAAGGGAGATACAGAGAAGAGAGATACTGGGAGAGGAGGAGGTGGCCATGTGAAGACGGAGCCAGAGATGGGAGGGAAGCACCCCACGCTTAGGAAGACCAGCGCCACCTGGAGCTGAGGAAGGGAATGGAACCTGCCCCAGAGCCCGGAGGGAGTGTGGCCCTGCCGCGACCTCAGCTCTAGGGCTGCTGTTCCAAGTCTCCCAGGGTGTGGCCGTCGTCACAGCAACCCTAGCAAACTAATACAGATGGGGAATAGGGAACACAACAAAACACGGCAGAAATAAGTCCAGACTTATCAATAATTGTAATAAATGAGAGGTGATAAACCATCCATTAAAGATTATCAACTGAATTAAATAAAGGAATATAAAACTTGGTATATGCTCATTACAAGGCCTTGAAGGGGAGAAGTGGTGGTAAAGATTGTAAATAAAAGGACAAAAAAGGCTATACTGGCAATTAGTAGCTGGAAGAAAGCTGGGGTAACAATCTTAACATCAGTCCACATAAAATTTAAGACAAAAAAGAGTTAATGAGAAAAAAAGGGACAGTGCATAATTATATAGGAATAGTCCACCAAGAGAGCTTTATTTGTAAGTAACATTAAAATACAAATAACAAAGTAGAGGAAAGTATTTACAGATCATAGTATTGGCTAAGAACTAATTTTCTGCATAAAGAGAATCCCTCCAAAACAATAAAAGACAATAATTCTTAGAAAAATGGGCAAAGGATATGAATAGATGTTCACAGAAAAGGAAAAAAACCTACAACTGGCTTCAAAATATAAGAAAGCTCAATCTCACTAGTAAAGAAAGAAATGTAGTTTTAAATCCTGCTTAGACACCATTTTAAAATCATCACATTGGTAAAATCCAATAAATAGATTAAACTCAGGGTGAGCCCGTGTCGAAGGTGTGCTAGGACAGGCGCCCTCACCTACTGCTTGCCCCAATTTGCTGTGGTCTGAATTCATGCATTCCTGTTGTTTATAAGACACCCAGTCTACAGTATTTTGCTGTAGTGGCCAGAACAGGTTCAGGAGCGAGCTTCACTGGGAAGGGGAACTTGCAAGGCTGAGTCGTCAGGGAAGGCGCAGTGCCCTGAGGCTGCCTCCCTCTCCTCCCACTGGAGATACGGCCAAGCGCCGCTCCCACGAAGTGCGGGTATGTGCTCTCCTGGAGGCCCTTCGCTTGGTCGCCCTCCCTTCTTAAATGAACAAATGTGAGAATAATCTTATCAGTGGGCGAATAAACAGACTGTTGGGCATCAAGAAAACTCAAGAAAATAAATCACCAAAGAAACTGAGTCAGGGCCCGGCGCTATGGCGTAGCGGGTAAAGCCACCACCTGCAGTGCTGGTATCTCATATGGACACTGGTTCGAGTCCCAGCTGCTCCAGTTCCTATCCAGCTCTCTGCTGTGGCCTGGGAAAGCAGCAGAAGATGGCCCAGGTCCTTGGGTCCCTATACCCGAATGGGCGACCTGGAGAAAGCTCCTGGCTCCTGGCTCCTGGCTTTGGATCGGTGCAGCTCTGGCTGTTGTGGCCAATTGAGGAGTGAACCAGTGGATGGAAGACCTCTCTCTCTACCTCTCCTTCTTTCTCTGTGTAATTCTTTCAAATAAATAAATCTTAAAAAAAAAAACAAAAAACTGAGCCAACAACTAGTGAAAACTGTCTCTGTCCCCTCTCAACAAAAACACCACAACTAGATGGCTTTATTTGTTTGTTTGTTTATTTTAAAGATTTATTTAGTTATTTATTTGAGAGGTAGAGTTACAAACAGAGAGAAAGGTCTTCCATTTGCTGATTCATTCCCCAATGGTCACAATGGCTGGGGATGAGCCCATATGAATCCAGGAGCCAGGAGCTTCTTCCAGGTCTCCCACGCAGGTGCAGGGCCCCAAGCATTTGGGCCATCTTCTACTGCTTTCCCAGGCCATAACAGAGAACTGGATCAGAAGAAGAGCAGCCAGGACTAGAACTGGTGCCCATGTGGGATGCTGGCACTGCAGGCAGCAGCTTTACCCACTACGCCACAGCCAAGATGGTTTTATAGATTTCTTTTACCAGTCAGAAACAGATCATCTTCTTAAAATGCTAACTGTTTTGGAGAAGAGAGAGAGAACTGTCCGACTCACTGACATCCTACTGATGTTGATACGCTGTGCTTTCATTCTCATTCAATGAAAGTATTTTCTAATTTCCTTTGTCACTTCTTTTTTGAAGATAAAGCAAAGATACTTAGCTGTGTATCATTTAAATTCCCAATATTTGGGATTTTGCCAGGTATCTTTTTTGTTTGTTTGTTTACCTTTAGTTTAATCTTTTTGAGGCTAGAGAGTGTATTTGCATGATTCCAGTCACATTTGTTGGGATTGGAGATGTTCTGGTCGTCACAGCTGGGAGAGGATGCTATTTTCATCTAGCAGGTAGAAAGTGAACAATGCTGTTGTGTCCTACAATGTGCAGAACAGCTTTCCTCGACGCATGCTTACCCAGCACAAGATGTCAACAATGGCAAAGCTGAGAAACCCCAGCCTTTGAGAATTCACTAAAATTTTCACAGTTTTATTTGGGTTTTTATAGCAGTCACCTCTTTCTTCAACGCTCTACCAAAAGCCAACAGTTCTTGCATGCCATCTTTCCTCCAGAACCTTCTCATCACTGCACACGGCTGCCCGAGCCCTCTGATGGGTCAAGAAAAGCTGTGATGCTGCACATTAGCTGGATATTTTCGTTGCTGGGTAGGAAGGATGTTCTCTTGTGACTTCGTACATCCTAAGTGGAAGCTCAGCCCCATCTCATTTTTAAATAATCAGTCCTAAACCAGGATATGGGCAATTACATACTAATCTCATTGATGAATATAAATGCAAAAAAAAAAAAACCCAGTAGTAGCATATGTATGTGTGTATATATATATATGTATATATATATATGAATAGATATAAAAAGTGTGGCCATGTAGGGTTTATCCCAATAATACAATATTTATCAACAAATGATACAATATATATATATTTTTTTTTGGACAGGCAGAGTTAGACAGTGAGAGAGAGAGACAGAGAGAAAGGTCTTCCTTCCATTGGTTCACCCCCCAAATGGCCGCTACAGCCTGCGTGCTGTGCCGATCCGAAGCCAGGAGCCAGGTGCTTCCTCCTGGTCTCCCATGTGGGTGCTGGGCCCAAGCACTTGGACCATCCTCCACTGTCTTCCCGGGCCACAGCAGAGAGCTGGACTGGAAGAGGAGCAACTGAGACAGAATCTGGCACCCCAACCGGGACTAGAACCTGGAGTGCCGGTGCCACAGGCAGAGGATTAATCAAGTGAGCTGTGGCGCCGGCCTGCAATATTTATCAATAGAATTTATCATTACAATCTAATTCTTTAACAGGTCAAGGGAGTAATCCATAGGATATCTCAACAGGTGCAAAAGATTTCATTATAGAATTTAAAATCTATCCATGATTTCAAAATGTTGAACTAGAAGAGAATTTTTTAATATGCATAGAATAACAAATGCCTATAACAAATACCATTTAGTGGTGAATCTTAATTACATGCCCAATGAAACAGGAATAAAATAAGAACACCGGCAGTATTCCTATTATTCGAGGATACAATCAATACAATAAGATAAGAAAAGGAAGTAGGGTATAAGAATTCATAAAAAAGAGAAAAATTCAGTATTTGTTGAGGCAGAGAATCTATGAAAAGATATTAGAACTAATAATATAATTCAGCAGTTTGCTGGCTGCAAGATCAACATGTAAAAATCAATCATGCTGCCTTTTAACACAGCACCAGCTAAAAATGTTCAGAAAAAAGGTACCATTCACAGATCTAAAAGCTATCTGGGAATAAAAGCAACAATTTTTCATCAATATCTTTATGGGGAAATATATAAAACATTTTTGAAGAGCAAAATGAAAATCTGAGTAAGTATATGAGAGGTTTACCAGCATGTGTGCCCTTCCTCCATTTTAATATAGAAAGTCAATGTAATTCTGATCAAAATCTCAATAATTTTATTTATTTTCATTTTATTTAAAACGTGGGAGATGGGTGGAGAAAGAGACCCAGAGAAAGAGAGAGAGAGAGAGGGAGAGAGAGAGAGAAATCCTTCATCTGTTGATTCATTTGCTCCAGTGCCTGCCACAACCAGGTGGAAGCCAAGAGCCTGGACCATAATCTGGGTCTCCCACATGGGGCAGAGACACAGGTCCTTTGGCCATCGTCTACTGCCTCCCCGGGTGCGCTTTAGAAGGAAGCTGGAATTGGAACTGAAGCTGGGACTCAGACCCAGGCACTTTGCTCCGGCAGGTGGGTGTACCAAGGAGCATCCTAAGCCCTGTGCCAAATGGCTGCGTCTCATAGTTCTTTTCAATGGGATTCATACAGAAGAGCAAAACAGAAGAATAGCCAGAAATCATGTTAGTGAAGAGAAACAAAGTGGGAGTACTTGCTTTATTACATATTAAAACCCATTATGGAACTGTGGTAAGTAAAATACTGTGTGCTATTGAAACAGGGGTGGACAAATAGACCAACAGAGGGACTTGAGAGCCTAGAAACAGAACCTCGCATAGATGAAAATTTGAGAAACGACAGAACTGCTATTGTAAGTCATTAGAGGAAAGTCAGTAATGAGCAATGGCACAGTTTGCCACATAAAAATAAATTAGATCTCTACTCCAATCCATATCCAAAAATAAACTGAATTAGGAACTAAATATTAAAGACACAAAACTGTAGAACTTTTGGGAAAAATAATTTGTTCATTTGGTCACTCATTTAACAAATATTTATTGAGTCGTTGCCATATATCAAGCACTGGCCTGGCAGTGAAGACAGAGCACTTGTAAAAGCAAGGTTCTTGCTCTTGTGTGCGTTTGCACTGACAACAAAAAGCAAACATACACTGTGTCAGCTGACGGTAAGTGCCACTGGACAAAAATAAGCAGAGTGCAGGGACAGAGGGTGATTACAGAACCAATCAGACAGAACCAGCAGTTTGCTCTTTGATGCAAGGTGGTGCAGCAGGCTATCCTGATACCTGGGCAGAGAAACGTAGGAACTCAGAGGGTTTGGCATATGGGTATCAGGTGAAGGACTGGCAGGATCAGCCTGGTATGAGGCAGGAGTGTGCTTGGTGTTTTTGGAGCACCAGGAGAGCCACTGGGGCCATCATGGGGAAGCAGAATGGGACAGAAGATGAGGTCAAAGAGGAAATGAGGGGACAAGGTACACCAGGCCTCAAAGGCCGTGGCAAGAACAGTAGCAGGACATGGGGAACCACTGGAGGATTTGAACTCAGGAGTGACAGGACCTGACTACAATTGATAAGGATTATTCTAGCTACCTTGTGGAAGGCAGGTTGGGGGGTACACGGGAGAAGGGGCAGGGAGTCCCATAAAAGGGGTGTCTGGGAGATAGCGGTGGAGGTAGCAGGAAGGTAGGCAAGGAAGTTTGAAGGCAGAGGATGTGGGGGCAGGGGAGGATCAAGGTGCAGCTACTCTAAGGCCTAGCAGCTGGGCTGACACTGGTGCTTTTTAAGATGTGAACTCTGCGGGAATAACAGGCTTGTGGGAGGGTATTAAGAGCTTGGTTTTAAGCGTGTTAAGTTAGAGATGCTTGCTAGACATCAAGCAGACAGCTGAACAGTCTCGAGCCTGGAGTTCTGGCACGGGGGTGTGGGGGAATCTGAGATTGCAGTCTGAGGGTGCTCAGTCTAGCAATAGCATCTAGACCCACGGGACTAGACGATATCACCTAGGGAGTTAGGGTTTTCAGAGGTCCGAGGACTGACCTTCGGGGTGCTCTGATCTTGGAGTTGGGAAGGAAGAGGAGGGGCCAACCAGAGAGACCCAGGGCAAGCATTCAGTGAGATTGGAAGAGAACCAGCGAGAAGCAGGTGTCTCAGGAAGGAGGGGCTGACTGTGCCCAAGGCTGCGGAGGACTGAGCACGCCCCACTGGGGTTAGCAAAGTAAAGGTTACCTGTGACCTTGACAGTCGTCTCAGGGGAGTGGTGCTGATGACAGCCTGTGTGAGGTCGTTACCAGAGAGAACAGAAGAGGAGCAAGCAGAGAGGATGTGTGTAGATGATTTATTTGAGGAGTTTTTCTGTAGACGAAGGAAAAATGGGATGGTGGTTGAGGGGGCAGCGTTCTCTTAAGACTGGAATGAGACAGGGTGTGTACCTACCAACAGGATGGCCCAGGAAGGAGATCCCTGGACAGGGCTGAGGAGAAGGAAGAGGACCTAGGGGAAATGTGGAGATGTTGTCTGTGCAGGGAGCACAGCCATTTTATTCACAGCAACAAAAGGGAAAGCAGAGAGTCTGGAACATGCACAGGCTTTGGTAATACTGTTTAGGGTGCAATGAGGAGCAAGGTCTTCAGTTACAGGTGAGGAAGTGGGAGGCACTGGGAGTTTGAAGAAAGAGGAAAAATTGTGCAAAAATGGTCTATAAGCTGTAAGGGAGTGAATCAGCCAGGGAAGTCAAGTAGGACTGGGGATGGCAGAAACGACCTCCCCAAGGTCATGAATTTAGAGCTCGCGCGCCATGTTTGCGTGCTTTCCCTGGAAAATACCAGTTGCTTGTACGCTATTGCGGAGTAAAGGGGGAGTTACAGGCATCAGTCTTGGGGTTTTTCCAGAAAGTTTCAAGGAAGGACAAAAAGAGCAGGGGAACGACTGTGCATACAGAGAAGTGACTATACTCACGGCAAGTGGCTTCCGTAGGTAGCTAAACTCGGAGGGATGTCAACGATTGGCAGGTCCAGCAGGTTCCATTAGGTTTGAAGATTTACTGAAATCAGGTTACTGAAGGGAGTGAGGTGAAAGACAAGAGGTGATAATCGAAGAGCGAGATGCTTGTTGTCAGGATAATAGAGGAAATGGACAGGACAAGGTCTTAGACACGACTAGGGAAGTGTGTGTGGGGGTGATGACAAGATTCCTGGGAATGAGAGCTCAAGGGACTAAGAAGATCATGCTTCGAATCTCGAATCACTAATAATCTAGACAAGGCTGGCAATGGAAGGAGACAGCGCACCAGGTGCTAAAATCTTTTTTCCTTTTTTAAAGAAATTTTTCTTCTTGTTTAAATTTAAATTATTTATTTATTTTTATTTGAAAGACAGAGAGACAAAGACAGACAGATACCTGTAAATCTTCCATCCCTTGGTTCACTTGCCAAATGCCTGCAACAGCTGGGGCTGGCCAGGCTGAAGCCAGGATCCAGGAACTCCACCTGGGTCTCTCACATGGGTGACTAGGACCTAACAACTTGAGTCATCACCTCTGCCTCCCAGGGTGCACATCAGCAGGGAACTGGACCAGAAAGAAGAGACAGGACTTGAGCCCAGGCACTTCCATAGGGGACACAGGCTTCCTAAGTGGCGTCTCAGCGGCAAGGCCAAATGCCCAGATCTTCAAAGGATGAGGAGTGGTAGGTAACCTGGAGGTCTGAGATGACCACAGAGAGTCGGGATAAAATAAGCAAAGTCTACAAAGGGGTAGTGTTCAGAATATGCAAATATCCTGGAAAACCAGCAAGAAACAGACACATGATCCAATAAGAAATGGACAGGGAATGAATGGGCAGTTTAGGCAAGAGGAACTCTGAGTGTCCATCAAGCAAGTCCAAAGGATCAACCTCACCAGTACTCAGGCAAATGCAAAGTAAAGCAAAAAGCTTTATCATGTCTATCAGAGTTCAAAGACAGACATGTCACTTAGGAGTGATGGGCAGCAACAGCCGCTGTCACGAGTGGCTTTGGAAAACGTATTAGGTAACATATGTTACAAGGTTCAACATGCACGTGCCCTTTGACCCAGTCTCCGCCTTCCAAGGAAAAGCTCCTATGTGTGGTGCAAGGAGATTGCACAAGTCATTTATGGGAGTGCTGTGTGTAACAAACACCTAATGTCCATCACCAGGACAATCTACAGTAAATTGTGCACACATGCTTATACTCTGAGAATATATTTTTTAAAGATTTTATGTATTTATTTGGAAGGCAGAGTCATAAACAGAGAAGGAGAGACAGAGAGATCCATTTTCCACCCTCTGGTTCACTCCCCGAATGGCCACAATGACCAGGGCTAGGTCAGGCCGAACCTGGGAGCCAGGAGCTTCTTTCTGATCTCCCACATGGGTGCAGGGGCTCAAGCACTTGGGTCATCTTCTGCTGCCTTCCCAGACACATCAGCAGGGAGCTGGATCAGAAGTAGAGCATCTGGGTCTCGAACCAGCACCCATGTGGGATGCCAGTGCTACAGGCTGCTGTTTAGCCCACTGTGCCACAGCATCAGCCCCAACCATGAGACTATTCTATGGGGGAACAAGTGAACAGACTAGAGAAGCATAGATCTTGGTTCGATTCCAAAACTATAAGGTTGCTGAAAGCCAGTTAGTTGCATAATAATAGGTACAGTGTGCTAATACCACTGCTGATGCTACGTTTAAAGCAAGGAAGAAGATATGTATTATTGTGAGTGCATGCGTAGTAAAGATGTAAAAACGTGGACAAGAAGGATACCCACAACTTCTGGGTAGTGGGTACCACTGAGGAAGGCAGAAAGAGGGGGATGGGATCAGAAGCACAAAAGGGTTTTATATTTCATTTGCAATGATTCATTTTTCACAACAAAGTGGAGTAAATGGAGCAAAATGTTAGCATTTGCTAAACATGGTGTTGGCTGTACTATGCTGTTCTTTTCCAATCTTCAAGCTATTTCACAACGGGAGACGTCCGTGTGTATACCGGGATGACAGCCCTTTCGGAGAACAGAGAAACACATTTTAGAAACTGTCACCCCAGTGTTCACTGCCAGTCTGTCAACTTCCAGGCGCTACTTGAGCGCCTAAACGTTGAGTAACAGTGCTCAGTGCCAGGGCACCTGCAAGGCTGGCCGAGGTTTCCAAACAGATGTCAGGAACGGGACAGCCCCTGACCGAAAAACCGTGCAGTGACGAACGCTCCCCAAAAGGAGGCGGAAATGGTGCGGGCCACTTGCTCTAGCATGGGTTGAGTTTGGGAAAAACCTGCTGAGATCCTCCCTCTGTGCATAGCTTCCCAGAGCTTCCTGCAGTGACTGCTTCCCCCCAGGCTCCCCCTCAGCCACCAGGAGGCTGAGGTCCCTGAGGCTCCCCTTTCGGAGTGACGCACAGATTCGATAGTGGAGGCCTCCTAAGTGCCAGGCACATGGGCACGTGCAAGGGCGTGTACACACACACACCCGCACCACTCAACGAGGCCCACGTGCTGCTGACCCCTCTTCCTGCATCCTCTCTGCAGGCCCCCCTGTCTGTCCTGTCTCTGGGAATGAGAATCTCCGTCTTCCTCCAGGATCTCCGGTCCCCGGGAACCAGCCGGGGCAGCGATGGAGACATGATACTGCCTTGTGAGGGGCCATTCAGAGCCGCCTTGGGTGCCTCTAAGGACGCGCATGTTGCTGAGATGTTTTCATGACTCAACAAGGGCTTGGGGTGTTGTGGGAAAGGAGCAGGGTGAGCCTAAGGAGAGTGGCTGAAAGGCAAGAGAGGGTGGGCTGGAAGTCTTATAGAGCAGACTTGTCCGGGCTGATTCTGTGACTGCCACGCCCCAGCTTCTGTTCAAGAACCAGAGACAGCACTTGCGTCCATCGGTCCCAGGCAGGCGTCTCTGGTTCCTCTAAGGGTCCCCTGGGGACAGAGGGCTGCAGAGACAGCAGTGGCCAGGGCCCTCTAGGGGACACACACCTTTCTCAGCAGTCTCTGCTCCACATGGCTTCAGGTGGGCTTTTGGGAAACGCACCACCCTGGCCACTCCCAGGAGTGCCGGAGTGTGGACAGGGAGCGTGCTGAGGCACTGCCTTCTTTCTTTTTTGAAAGCTTAAATCCCATTGCCTGCTAAGGCAGCCAGCGTAGGCTGCTGCCAGACACCTGTGGCCTGAGCTACCCCCAACTCCAGGCCTTCCTCTTTCTAGGCAAGGAGGGCTCCATGGGATTAGTGACCGGAGGAACCAAGGGGCTCCACCTGGGCCCAGAAGAGCCTTGGGACTCCTTGCGAATCCTGCTGGCTTGGGTGTGTAGTTTCATTATGAAATGCAATATCTATTTCAGAAAATTTAAGAATAGTTTGTTTTTGTACAAGTTACCTAAAAGCGCTAAAAGCACAGCTAATTTAAAGTTGTGAAGTCTTGGCTGGCGCCGCGGCTCAACAGGCTAATCCTCCGCCTTGCGGCGCCGCCACACCGGGTTCTAGTCCTGGTCGGGGCACCGGATTCTGTCCCAGTTGCCCCTCTTCCAGGCCAGCTCTCTGCTGTGGCCCGGGAGTGCAGTGGAGGATGGCCCAAGTGCTTGGGCCCTGCACCCCATGGGAGACCAGGAGAAGCACCTGGCTCCTGCCATCGGATCAGCGCGGTGCGCCGGCCGCAGTGTGCCAGCCGCGGCGGCCATTGGAGGGTGAACCAACGGCAAAGGAAGACCTTTCTCTCTGTCTCTCTCACTATCCACTCTGCCTGTCAAAAAAAAAAAAAAGTTGTGAAGTCTTTTTTTCTTTAAGATATATTTATTTATTTGAAAGGAAATGTTAGAGAGAGATTGATCGATCTTCCATGTGCTAATTCACTCCTCAAATGGCTCCAATGGCAGGAGCTGGCCAGGATCCAGGAGCGTCTTCTGGGTCTCCCATGTGGGTGCAGGAGCTCAAGCACTTGGGCCAACTTCTGCTGCTCTCCCAGGCTCATCAGTAGGGAGTTGGATTGGAAGTAGAGCAGCTAGGACTCCAACCGGCGCCCATATAGGATGCTGGCACCACCGGCCATGGCTTTACCACAGCCTCTGGCCCCAAGTTGTGAAGTTTTAATAGAAGATTTTTATCATTCACAAACTTAACAATCACTGCCAAATTTTATATTCAAAGTTGAAGAAACAGTCTTCGAAAATCCTCTGAGGTAGGGCTGGCGCTGTGGCGCAGTAGGTTAACGCCCTGGCCTGAATCGCCAGCATCCCATGTGGGCGCCGGTTCTAGTCCTGGCTGCTCCTCTTCCAATCCAGCTCTCTGCTATGGCCTGGGAAAGCAGTAGAAGATGGCCCAAGTCCTTGGGCCCCTGCACCACGTGGGAGACCTGGAAGAAGCTCCTGGCTCTGGATTGGCACAGCTCCGACCATTGCGGCCATCTGGGGAGTGAACCAGCGGATGGAGGACCTCTCTCTCTGTCTCTGCCTCTCTGTAACTCTTTCAAATAAATAATAAAAAACTTTAAAAAAATTCTCTGAGGTATGTGTAGATGGTCATTTATACTA